>NC_042616.1:321991782-324982633 GCF_901001135.1 Rhinatrema bivittatum | reverse complement strand
GGCCCAACAAGAGGCCGGGCGGTCCACACGAGCGCGCGTAGGAGCATGGCCAACACAGCCGAGGACGTCGAGTTCCGGCGTGAAGCCTGGTGTGTAGTAGAAGGCCCGGCAACTGCCGCCACGGGACGCCGGGGCCTGGACGTGCTTGCAGCTGCCGCTAGGGAGGCCAACCTGGGACCTGCCGTGGAACCATGAAGGTGAGCAAGCCAGTGCGCCTCCCCTTACGCGGCCGTAGTTTATCAGGATGAGTCCTTTGAAAGGTTTTCAGGAGCTCCTTGTGGGAAGGATATTGTGGGAAGGATATTGTGGGAAGGCTCCCAGAAATTCTCCTTGGCACCATAACCCACCCAGGCTAAGCGGTATTCCCATTTTCCTTGACGCCACCAAACGTCAAGGACCTGTCTTACCTGGAGGGAAGAGTCAGGTTCTGTAGAGACCCATGGAGGCAAGGGAACTCTATGTGAGGGCCAGGAGAGGACCAACGGCTTCAACAAGGACACATGGAACATGATATGGATACCCATGGCACGAGGTAGCTGGATTTGATAAGATACAGCTCCCACTCTTCAGATTACAGGGAATGGTCCAATGTACTTTGGAGCCAAGCGATGAGAGGGAAGTTTCAGTCGTATGTGTCGAGCGCTTAGCCACACTTTCTGGCCAGGATGGAAGATTGGAGCAAGACATCTATGGATGGCAGAGTTATGCTTGGAGCATTCAGCGGCTTGGGAAAGATGCTCTTTTACTTGGTTCCATACTTGATGAATGGTGTGAGCCATGGATTGTGCCACTGGAGAAGGGACTATCAGAGGAACTGGAAGAGGCAGCCGGGCCTGCCGTCTGAATACCACGGAGAATGGGGATACATCGGTGGCTTCAGCAACATAAGTATTGTGCGACAGCTCAGCCCAAAGAAGAAGATCAGCCCAATTATCCTGCTGATCATTTACATAGGAATGGAGGAAAGTCTTCAGAGTCCGATTGGTCCTTTCAACTTGCCTATTGGCCAGTGGATGATAGGCCGATATATAGCTTAAGGAAATGTTAAACTTCTTACATAGGGAACGCCATTATTTGGCAGCAAACTGTGGTCCCTGCTCAGAAATAATCTCCTTGGGGAGTCCATGAAGGCGAAAAATGTTCTTCAGAAACATCTTCGCCAATTCCTGGGCCGAAGGAAGGCCCGGCAGGGGAATAAAGTGACCCATTTTCGAAAAACAGCCGATGACGACCCAAATCACAGTATTGTTATGGGAAGGAGGCAGGTCCATAATAAAGTCCATCGAGATGCTAGACCATGGCTTGGTAGGTGCTGTGAGTGGTTGAAATAAGCTCCAAGGCTTTCCAGTAGGTGGTTTCTGTTGGGCACAAATGGGACATGAGTCCCCATAGTTTCGGAAATCTTGCACCATATTGGGCCACCAATAGTGTCTTCGCAACATCTCTAAAGTCTGGGCATGAACTGGATGGCCTGCCAACTTGGAATCATGAGCCCATTTCAGAACTCGTTCACATAGTCTATGCGGAACAACGGTTTTCCCAGTAGGAACTGTAGTGGTCACAGCAAGGGATATACAGGCAGGATCAATCATGAAACTAGGAACTTCAGGGGCATCTTCAGGTTCAAATGATCTGGATAGCACATCAGCGCGGAGGTTCTTGGAACCAGGGTGTAAATAGAGGATGAATTGAAATCATTCGAAGAAAAGTGCCCATTGGGCTTGACGAGGGTTCAGGAGTTGAGCCTCTTTAAGGTGCTCAAGGTTCTTATGGTCAGTGAAGAAGGTAAACTTGTGCTTGCGGCTCCTTCCAAACAGGGGTGCCACTCCTTGAAGCACCACTTGACTGTGAGGAGGTTCACGGTCCACCAACGGTATAATGCTGTTCCATAGGAGAAATATGAATAGAAAGAGCAGGGAATCAGTTTAACCCTTAGGGAAAACTGGCTCAGGAATGGCTCCTGCACCGAATTGTGAGGCGTCGATCTCTACAACGAATGTATGTTTAGGGTCCAGTTGCTGCAGGCAAGGTCATGAACAGAAGCCTCCTGATCGTCTGAAAGTGGCTAGTGCTTTGGGTGTCCATACCCAGTTTTGGGCCCCTTTCCTAGCCTTCGCAGTAGCGGGGCAACCAGGGAAGACTAGTTAGCATGAATCTCGGTATAATTGCTAAAGCCAAGAACCTTTGTAAGGGCGCGGAGGCCTACTGGGCTTGGGGCCAGTTGCGGATCCCCTGGACTTTCTCAGGGTCCATAGAAAAATCCTCGGTCAGAATGATATACCCTAGGAAGGGGTAAGCATTACACTCAACAGGCATTTTCCGCTTGGAATACAATAGTTTTCTCTCTCAGGCATTGGAGGACCATCTGAACATGATCTCGATGAGATTCAAGATCTTTAGAAAAGATCAGGATGTCGTCAAGGTATACGACTATGAAGGAATACAGAAGATCTCGGAAGATTTCATTCATAAGGCATTGAAAGACCGCTGGGCATTGCATAACCAAAAGGGCATCACAGTGTATTCATAGTGACCGTCCCTTGTATTAAATGAGGTTCTCCAAATATCATCAGGTTGAATGCGTACCAAATTGTACGCACCCCTCAAATCTAACTTGGAGAAGATCCGCACCCCTTCGAGGCAATCGAACAGTTCACTAATGAGGGGCAGCGGGTACCAGTCTTTGCGGGTTATGGCATTGAGACCCCTGTAATCAATACAAGGGCGTAGACCACCATCCTTTTTCTTAACAAAGAAGAACCCTGCACCTGCAGGGGAGTCAGACGGACGGATGATCCTTTTCTAGATTCCTCCTTAATATACTCAGACATAGCTTGAGTCTCAGGTTGAGACAATGGTAGGTTTCTACCTTTGGGAGGCATACTGCCCATCAGCAGTTCAAAAGGACAGCTGAACTTGCATAACGGAGGCAGGGTATCCGCTTTCTGTTTCGAGAAGACATCATTGAAGTCAGAATACTGTGGAGGCAAACCAGGTAGTGTAACAGACTTCAGGACAGGAACTACTGGAGATACGGAATGCAAACAAGTTTTCTGGCATTTGGAGCCCCACTGTACCAACTGCAGTGAATGCCAATCGAACTGGGGTTCGTGGGCCTGGAGCTAGGGCAACCCCAGGATAACCGGATGGGTTGATCGCTTCAATACGTAGAAGGACATCTCCTCCTCGTGAAGAGTACCCATGGTAAGACGAACAGCCACTGTCTGGTGAGTGATGAGTCCTGGAAGATGATCTCCTTGGAGGAGGCTGTGCGAAGTCTCACCTCCAATGGCTGGAGAGGAATGTCCAGGAGCTTCACGATGTCATCCATAATGAAGCTGCCGCTTGCTCCGGTATCAACAAGAGCAGTGGTAGCGAAGGTGTGGGCCTTGATACCCAAGGATACAGGAAGCAAGAGTTGAGGGCCAGTAACAGTTGTGCCCAAGCTCAGGACCCCTGCCAGACTCAGGCATTGCAGTTTCCTGGTCAAACCGGGCAGGACTGCAGACGATGTCCAGAAGTGCCACAGTAAAGGCAAAGACACTCCTTCTGCCGTCGGAGATGTTCGGTCGGAGACAAGCGCCCACAATTCACCTCCATAGGTTCCACCATGGAGGGGGGTGGTGATGCTGAAGTTTTCACTGGATGATTGGAGGCATTTGTGGGACATGCTATAGGAGAGCGTGGAGCCTTTACTTCTAGGCGTCTTTGCCGGAGATGATCAATCTTACCGGCAAGGGATATCTGTTATGATATTGAAGTGTTTTGTGGATTCTCAGGGACAACAGTGATGGAATCCTCCATGGGGAGGAACTCCATAAGGAACTGTTGCACCGGGCTAGACTCAGATGCACAAACACAGAGAATATATCTTTATTATAAAGCTTGTATGGTTCACCAGAGGTGGCAGTATAGATTGGATTGGATAGCAACAGTCTGTGATCCTCGGCGTAGGAGACCCACAATTGTGGTGTAAGGCCCCGATGCAGATGTCCAATAAGGCACTGTAGGAGAGTCAGACTGGCAGATGTTATAACACACTCCCTTGTAGCTGAGTAGATAGAGTTCCCAGTGAGCAGTAGAGAGAAGATAGGTATCAACAGTCTGTGATCCTCAGAAGAGGAGACCCGTTCCACAATGGTGGTGTAGGTCCCGATGTAGATGGACAATAAGGAGCTGTAGATGGACAGACTGGGAGAAGTAGTACTCACTCTCTGTAGCTGATAAGTAGTGTTCCAGCAGATTGAAGAATTGGTAGCAGGCACCAGGATAGACACACAGGCCTTCGAGGAGCGAGTACCTGTAATTATGATAGGCACCTGGAAATAAGCAAAGGCCCCATGAGGAGCGGGTACCCAGGTTAGTAGAACCCCGAAGGGTGAAGGTAGCTTCCAGCAGCAGTAGAAGTGGCAGAGCAGCTTCAGACTGGAGCGATTCCAATCTGTTGCTAACTCGGCGAGAGTCAGCAAATGGGCAACCTTATGAAGAAGGAAGCCGTGACATCACTCGAGGGGACGCCCCGAGGTTCGCGCCAACACTGCTACAAGATGTGAGGCGTGCGCACGCACCGCCCTAGGAGGCCTCGGGTCAACATGGTGGGATGCCGCGCCAGAGCCGCTCCGGTGAAGCCGGAGGGTGCAGCAAGGAGATGCTACGGACACCATTCTCCCGAGGCTGGTGGAGAAGGCTGAATAGAGGTGAGGCATGTCAGGCCAAGCCGTCTGAGACCGATGGATGCAACAATATCAGGTCCTCTAGAGACGTGGGAGTCTCACAGATGGAGAGCTCATCTTTGAGAACACAGGAGAGTCCATCTAGGAAGATGGCTTGCAGACAATCTTCTTTCCACCCAAGATCTGTGGCCAGAGTCTTAAACCCCACCGTATACTTGGAGAGGGTCCTTACCCCTTGACGGAGGTGGAGTAAATTATGGCTGGCAACAGCCTAGCGGCCTGGGTCTCCGAAGGTCTGCTTGAAGAGAGTGATGAATTCAGACAACTTGGAAAGAATGGGATCAGAACGTTCCCATAAGGGACAGGCCCAAAATGGCTTTCCCTTTCAAACCAGACAGGATGAAAGTCAGCTTGGTGATTTTCTTCAAAAACAATGAGGGTTGTAGTGCAAACTACATGAAGCAGTGATTAAGGAAGCCACAACAGGAGTGTGGGTCCCCATTATAATGAGGAGGTGCAGGAAGTGCCAAAGATGATTTGGGAAGGATGGTGGCTGAGAAGCTCACAAGGTTGGCCAAAGCTGTATCTTGTAGCTGGGAATGAAGTTCTTCCACTGAAGAGGCCAGCGTTTCCAAAACTTTATGATGTTGTTTAACTGTGGCGGCCAAACCTGGTAGGGCCCGGAAAGCGGGAGACTCCGCCGAGTCCATGGCCTTGGCAACCTGTTGCGCTCAGGGGTGGACCCTTGTCCTGAGGCAGTAGAGAACTGCCTCCCGGTAGGGACTAGGAAGCAACTGCCCCCAGGGGGCGGAGTACTGGAGGAGACATAGGCTAGGAAGAGCTTCACCACTGGAAGTCCGAGGTCCCCCCAGGAGGAGCCCATAGGGACCCGGGCCGCTTGGACTTAGGTGGACCTCACAGGGTATCCTGGGAGAATGGACATCCGGCGTGCCCACAGCCAGAAGGGGAGTGGGGTCAGGTTCGAGACTGGAGGTCAGATGGAGCAAGGAGGACCAGAATAGCGTAGGTGATGACAAGGCTAGGAAAAGAGCCAGAATCTAGAGAAGTGGTCAAGCAGGCAGAGGTCGAAGTCCGGGATTCAGTCTGAGGAGTAGTCAGCAAAGCAGAGGTCAGGTACCGGAGGTCAGACGAGGTCATAGGCAGGCCGAGGTCAGAAGGTAGGCAGCAGGCAGGCAGGTTGAGGAACAGACTGGAGTCAGAAGGCAGGCAGCAGGCAGGCAGGTCAAGGAGCAAGCCGAGGTCAGTACCAGAGAGACAGTCCGGAGGTACTACCTGGGGAGACGGACAGATGAACAGGAACAGAAGGACGCTGGAGAACTAGGATGCAGGAACAAGGCAGGAACAGAACTGGAACAAAAGTATCCTGGAATGAAACTTGGAACAAGTCTGGAGCAAGAAGCAGATGCAGTGACAATGTAGCACAAACGCCGACCCGATTGCCAAGGCAAGGAAGTACTAGCAGGGACTTCCTTATAAAGAAATCAACCAGGGCGCACCGTGGAGCTAGGACCCGCCCTTCGCCTTACAAGAGGCCAGGTGGTCTGCACGCATAGGGGCATGGCCAAAACAGCCAAGGACGCCAAGCTCCGGCGTGATGCCTGGTGCACAGTAGAAGGCCCGGCGACCGCCGCCGCAGGATGCTGGGGCCTGGAAGTGCTTGCAGCTGCCGCTAGGGAGACCAACCCGGGACCTGCCGTGGAACCATGAAGGTGAGCATGCCCGTACATGGGCCGGGCGCGGATGGGATGCATAACAGTTTGATTAGTATCATTTGTGAGGAAAAAAAATCGAACAATAAATTTAAAAAAAACAAACGACTGAAAAACAAAAACGAGGCCACCCAGGGCCTTCCGCCCACCAGCCTGGAAAATGCCAGGGCCAGAATTTCCCTCCAGCCCCCACTTACCCAGACTGGTGAGGATCCACTGGCCAGTGGAATATCTAAAGTATTTGGCACCCAGGGCAGATATTTCCTTTGGCACCCCCCATGTATAATTTGAAAATTTCCTAAACATTGATAACATATTTCAAAACAGCAGACAAATCAAATAATACCCAATATTTAAAACCAGTAAGGATTCTCCCACTCTTCACATCTGTTATCCTAAGATTGTCATAGATTAGGGGCAGGCATGCACACACACAATATGTTGTCTCTCTCACTCACTCACACACACACACACACACACGTACACATACACATACATGCTTGGTGAGAGATAGAGGGATCATGTGTGTGTGTGTGTGTGTGTGTGTGTGAGTGGGACTTCCTCTGTATCTCCTTCACACACACAGACCCGCTTCCTCTGTATCTCTTTCTCACACACACATACACACACACATGCTTCCTTTCTAACTCACACAAACACACACACACTTTCTTCCTCTGTATCATTCTCTCTCACACACTAACACACAGACACTGACTCACATATACATGCAGACATAAATTGAACTGGAAACCAAAACAAGCCATATTATGTTTGCAGAGCAAAAATGGAAAAGCAAAACATCTCTATTCCTGAAAACAATACAATTAAAAAATATAAATCAATCAGAACAGTAAAAACATACTGAAAAAATACATATCAAAACAGCCGATGAACAGAATTATCAAACATTAATAAAATATTTTGAATCAGTAGACACAACACATCCTATAATTAAAACTAACAAGGATGAAAAATTTATCCCACTTTCCATACCTGGGAACTTTAGATTTCTAGTCATTCTAAGATTGTTGTAGATTGGAGAAGAGCACACAAACTTTAACACTTCTCACACACATATATAGAGGCACACATGCGCAGGCACAGGCACTCTCTCTCACAGCACCCATGCAGGCACAGGCATTCTCTCTCAAAGAAACCCACACAGGCACCCTCTCATATTAACACACACAAACGGGCACCCTCACATACACACATACACACAGGCACTCTCACACATACACAGGCACCCTCATACACATAGAAACACACAAACACCCTCTCATACACACGCACGCATACACACAAACACACACATACACACCCTTCTAGGAAAAGTAAAAAGTCATGGGATAGGTGGCAATGTCCTTTTGTGGATTACAAACTGGTTAAAAGACAGGAAACAGAGAGTAGGATTAAATGGTCAATATTCTCAGTGGAGGGGAATGGGCAATGGAGTGACTCAGGGATCTGTATTGGGACCCTTACTTTTCAATATATTTATAAATGATCTGGAAAGAAATACAACGAGTGAGTTAATCAAATTTGCAGATGATACAAAATTGTTCAGAATAGTTCAATCACAAGCAGATTGTGATAAATTGCAGGAAGACCTTGTGAGACTGGAAAATTGGGCATCGAAATGGCAAATGAAATTTAATGTGGATAAGTGAAAGGTGATGCATATAGGGAAAAATAACCCATGCTATAATTACACAATGTTACGTTCCATATTAGGAGCTAGCACCCAAGAAAGAGATCTTGGCGTCATAGTGGAAAACACATTGAAATTGTCGGTTCAGTGTGCTGCGGCAGTCAAAAAAGCAAACAGAATGTTGGGAATTATTAGAAAGGGAATGGTGAATAAAACGGAAAATGTCATAATGCCTCTGTATCGCTCCATGGTGAGACCACACCTTGAATACTGTGTACAATTCTGGTGGCCGCATCTCAAAAAAGATATAATTGCGATGGAGAAGGTACAGAGAAGGGCTACCAAAATGATAAAGGGGATGGAACAGCTCCCCTATGAGGAAAGACTAAAGAGGTTAGGACTTTTCAGCTTGGAGAAGAGACGGCTGAGGGGGGATATGATAGAGGTGTTTAAAATCATGAGAGGTCTAGAACGAGTAGATGTGAATCGGTTATTTACACTTTTGTGTAACCTGGAGGTCAAGTCCTATTGCCAGGACCTCAGCATTGACCTGTGCCAGAGCCCAGACTCAGGCTTACTGCTGTGACCTGTCTCGGAGGCCAGGCCCCATTGCTGACTGAAGCCCGACGCTGTAACCTGACCTGGAGGCCAGTTCCTGATACATATCCCTCAGCCCAGCCCCAAGCCCAATGCTGCAACCCGACCCAGAGGCCAAATCCCAATGCCAAAGCCTCTGCCCAGACTTTGGCCTGATGCTGGGGACTGGCCTGAAGTCCGGGTCCTGAAGCCGGGACCTATGCCTAGCATCAGGCTCAGCCCGGAGTTAATTAACTCCAATATATTCACCCCAGTGAACAATGCCATTTTGATATATTGCAGAGCTGTACAGATTGCCATACATCAAAATAGCACCATCCACAGGGGCGAATATGCCATAGTTAATTTACTCCAGCACAACCCCAGCAAGTGGCATCAGAAGAGAAGAGGATGATGAAGGAGTAGCTGTGAGGCCAAGGCTACAGGCCTGGGCCTGGGCCTGGGCCAAGGCCTCGGCTTATGGACCCAGCCTCCAGGCCTGGCCACTGCATCTGGCCTGGGTCTGTGCTGAGGCCCAGGCACTGGGACCTGGCCTCCAGGTTGGGTCATGGCATTGGGCCTGGGTCCAGGCTCTGGCCTAGGCTGAGGCCCAGGCATCAGTCTACCGATCAGTTCTTAAAGTCAGGCTCGGGTCTGGTCGAGGCCCCACTGTCAGAATCAGGCCTTCAGGCCAGGTCATGTTGGTGGCCTGGGTCTGTGCTCTGACCTAGACTGAGGCCCCACCATCGAGACTCAGCCTCCAGGATGGGTCAGGGTGTCGGACCTGGGTCCGGGCTATGGTCTAGACTGAGGTCCAGGTGACAGGACCCATCCTCCATTTTGTTTTGCAGCATGAAGCTTAGGTTCCAGTCTGAGGCCCAGGCATCAGAACCTGGCATCTGGGTCAGGACACTGTATAGGGTCTGGGTCTGGGCTGAGGCCCTGGCATCAATACCTGGCCTCCAGGATCAGTTGCAGTGTCGGTCCTAGGTCGAGGCTCCAGCCTAGGCTGAGGCTCCTGTGTCAGGACCCGACCTCCAGGACAGGTGGACCTGGGTCTGAGTGCTAGCCTAGGCTGAAGGTCAGGCATCAGGACCCAGTCTCTGGGTCCGGGCCGAGGTCCGGCCTTGCTATCATATATCCAACAGATCAGGTAAGACCTTTTTTGGGTCTCAGTTGAAGCCCTGGCATCCTCTGGGCCTTGGCCAAGACCTCAGCATTTCAAACAAATTAAACAAATAAGGTTTGTTTCAATTGAGGAAACCTCTGATTCATTTTGGGGCCCCTGAATGAAACAAATTTACCTTATTCATCACATTTTTTTAATTTGTTTGAAACAAATACAAATCCCTAATAAAATTGTGAGTATAAGTTTTCTAATGTATTTGCAGAAACATATAACCTACTTCTACAGATATAATCAGAGTTTTTCGTGTACATGTTATATTTTTTTCACACTTAAAATATATATGCTTATCTGTATAAATAAAAATGTAAATGTTTGTTTGTTCAAAATCTTAAATCTCTGAAAGTTCTTCACTGATTGCTTTGAAATTTTGACACAACGTTGCATTCGAATACGCGCGTGTTTTTATATACCTATATTATATAGATGTCACACCTGTGACAGGTAAAAACATGTTTTTTGGGAAAAACAGCACCATCTGTTGGACGTAAAAGCAACACATGCTATCTACAATATAAATGGGCTCTGATCGACGGCCCGCAAATGCGCAGTAGAGAGCAGCTCTACCGCGCATGTGCGGACCATAGAGCTCTGCGCTACGTGCTGGGTGTCACAGCGGGGAGGAGAAAAGGGCAGACGAGTCGCTGCTCTGAGAAATGGCTCAGCCCGTTCCTCTGCCGCTGGGGAAGGGGGGAGGGAGTAGGGACTGCTGGACAGTTACGCACAGGAGGAGGAAAGGGTAGAAGAGTCGACGAGCCAGTCCGTCCACTGCTGGGGAAGGGGGGGAGGGAGTTGGGATGGCCGGAGCAGAGCAAATGCGAATTGTGAAATTAAACCAGACTGAGCAACGGCAACGCATGGCCGGATACAGTTAGTATTTTATAAAATAGGCAGTATAATTACGTGTTTTTAATACATTGTGAATTAAACTACATATTGAAACCTATGTGTATACTTTCAGAGCTGCAAGATATTATAATTTATAAACTATGCAACAACCCTCTGCATAGTTTGCAAAATACTAAGATAGATTTTCACGTGTCCACTTACGCGCACAAATCCAGTAATTCAAATAGGTTTGAAAGTCATCCTCTCTGTGTATTTTCCTTCTATATAGAATCTAAAAATCATAAAAACCTCTCTGTCTAATACAAGTGACTGTTTGCTCTATGGATCAGATTTTAAAAAGGTTATGCACGTAAATCCGGAGAATTTTCATGTGTAACCTGCCTTACGCGCGCCGAGCCTATTTTTAAAAGGCCTGGTGATACGCGTAAAGCCCCTGGACGTGTGTATGTCCTGGGGCTTTACAAAAGGGACGGTCCAGGGGTGGGGCAGTCTGGGGGCAGGGGCGGGGGTGGGGCCGCTGTGTTGGAGGATCACGTGTAGGCAGGCAGACGGCACGTGCAACTTGCACCTGTCTGGAAGCAGGCGCAAAAGGTAGGTTAAACATTTTGGGAGGGTTAGAGTAGGGCTGGGGGGTGAAGGTTAGGGGAAGGGGTGGGAAGGTTAGGTTAGGGGGAAGGGAAGTTCCCTTCCAGGCCGCTCCAATATCGGAGCGGCCTGGGAGGGAATGGAGGAAGGCAGCGCGTGCAAGGTGCACAACTGTGCACCCCCTTGTGCGCATCGACCCCAGATTTTATAATATGCGCGCGTCTGCACACGCATGTTATAAAATCAGGCGTTCATGTGCACATGCCATGCAGTGCGCGCACATGTACGTAGCACGCACTTCTTTTAAAATATACCCCTATATGAGTAACCACACTACTAGCATACTTTGTAATACTAAAAAAAGAAAACCTAAGGATCTATTAAAAATCCCATCAATCACTGGCACAGACCACTGCTTTAGATAGGAATAATTTAATGGGACAAAGCTAACATGGACTTAGTCAAGGGAAGTCTTGCCTTACAAATGCCGAAAAGTGGAATATAAAAATCAAAATAAATAAACAAATGTGGATAAAGGTGAACCAACTGATAGTGTGTAAGTGTTGTGTCCGTCAGTCTCGGACGGCTTTGACCTTTTTGCCTCACCTTTCTTCCTTCTCTCTCCTCAAGCCTTGGGACGTTGGCTGCCACAGAGCAGATCTTTATCTCAGGAAAGAAATAAAAGCAGGAGGAAAAGGAAACTGGTATGGTTTTCTAAAGAGGTGACTGAAAATGTAATGGCAAAATGATTATAATTCAAAAAGTACATAGGGAAGATAATCTGGTAAAATTCAATGAGGTAGGCAAAGAAGTAAGGATGGTAAAAGTAGAAGTGGCACAAGATATTTTTTCAGGTCTGTCAGCATAAGGAGGAAGAGCAGAGGTATAACTGTAAGACTGAGAGAGAAAGAAGATAAACATGTGGAAGGAGGCAAGGGAAAAGAATAAATGATACTCAAATATTTCTGTTTGGTATTCACTGGAGAAGGGACTGTCAAAAGAACTGCTGATGGTTGGCAAAAGTATATATGGGAATAGGGAAATACCAATCATAATCATATGAGAATGTACGCAGCAAGCAAAACTGAGGATAGGATGGACAAAGCCTTGCAATCAGATGGGAAGCATTATAGGACATTAAGAGCTCCCAGAATTTCTGATGAGCCCACAGAAGTGTCAATTCAATATTTCTTTAGAGATAGGAGTGATCCCATAAACTGGAAAAGTATGAATTTGCTCAGTCTCATAAAAGTGGTAAAAGAAAGAAGGATTTAAATTAGAGGCATGCATGTGCCCAGAAAAAATGAGTGTTTCAGCACTGATATGCACCAGTTTGCTAATGGGGGGGGGGGGGGGGGGGAGAAAGAGAGAGAGAGAGAGAGAGAGAGGGAGTGAGATGGTCTTTATAAGGCTCTGTCTGATACTCTATATATGGACCATTGTAAGGGGGCACTTTGATGCGGGGTGAATTTTGGGAGGCAGGTTGGGGTTAAGGGATGTTTTTATACATTCAGAGGTATCCATTATAAAACTGACCTCATTAAATAATTTTTGACCTTATAAATTAGGTCAAACATTAGCTAGACTGCAGTGTACAAATCAACTCCTTTTCATCACTTGTAATGTCTAGCTGACATAAAAGGGATATTCAGAAGCATAGATATGCCCCTGAATATACCCCTAAATGTCAGTAGTTGGCTGGATAAATGTTATCAAGCTATCTTTAGACCTGCTATTGAACATGATTTATAAATCATCTTTTATTTAATTATATCTTAGTTTATTTGTAAGGTGAATAGGTGGAGTTTCTTTTTTTTTTTTAATATTTTTAAACAAAAAGGGTGGTGATGCCTCTAATGCCCATTTTCTGGAGATGATGGAGACAAAATTGGTAAGAAAATTCAAAAAGCATGAGATAAACACAAATGATCCCTGGTGGAAAGTGGATGTAGTGAAGCACTGGAGTAACCTGCAGAGAATAGAAGTTCAGGGGCTGAGAGAGAGAGAGCGAAAGAGGAAGGAGGATTGAGCTCCTAACCGGGAGCGAATTAAAGCTTGCTCTGACAGGCCCCAGCCACAGACAGCCTGAACCCAGACACTGACGTCATCTGCCAGGACTTCAGAGGGGGCCTTAAACGCAGCCCTTAGCGGTGTGCAGCTGCTGCCGGTGCGTCGCCGAAGCCGCGATTGCCAAAAAGGCATGCAGCTTTGTCCAATTGGAACAAGAAAATCTGAATCCTAACATCATACAGCTGAGGAAAAAAGGACTTGAACCTCCTAGTAAGCTCTTGCGATCTTGTCGGAAGGAGGAAGTAAAACTTGTGCCGTGCTTCCTATGTCTGCTTGCCCCGGGTAAGTCCTTACTATTTCTACCTGAGACTTTTTTTTTATATGCCCTCCAAATGAAAAGGGAAAGTTAGAGTATTTCCCTCTACGTCTAACATTCCTCCGGGGCAACCTATCATTCCACAGTACACAGGGCTCTACCCAAATATTGAAGTGGCAAATATCCCCACTGGTGAGATAAGAGAAGGAGCCTCTCTCTTACCTGGGGAGGTCTCTCTCAGCCCTCCACTCCTGTGGACAAAGTCGTTCATGCCTTCACAGGTGGCCAAAGAAAAGGTGTGTGCTGTTAGTGAGCCGGTGAGCTTAACTATAGTCACAGAGGGTACACCGATGGAATCTGTGAGTTTAACAACAGCAACGACTGAGGAGAATAAAGTTTCCACAGTCCAAGAAGGTTTGCCCCAATCAAATATTGTGGAGAATTCTTATTCTAAACCTACTGCTGTGACTTTAGACTCAATATGGGAGTTAATGGCACAGTTGAGGTCTGAAGTCCAAAAGTGTTCCCAACAAATTGAAGCAAGTGCATTAAAATTGGATACCTTTTCTTTGGAATGTAATACTCAACTTGAAGATCATAAACTTCGGATACAAGCGCTGGAAGTTGGAACAAAAGAAGGGCTAGAAGTTCAGACCACTATTATACAAGACCAAATGTCCTTAAATATGAAGGTGGATTATATGGAGAATCGGCTGAGATGACTAAATCTCAGACTACTGAATTTCCCCAAAGTTATAGGTGAACAGCCTAGTACCACACTTAGGAGATATCTGACTGAGGTATTGAAAAATGCACCAGATAATTATCCATCTTTTAATAGGGTGTATTTCTTACCATATCATTGTCCAGGAGGAAGAGTTGAACAACAACAACATCATTTAAATTTGGAAAATTTAAGAGTCCTCCACAATAGAAATAGTAGAAAGAGCTACCCTATTAATATCTTTTGTATATGAGCAAGACCTCAGTTTAGTCATGCACAATTATTTCCAAAATTTAGGGGCACATTTTCATGGAAATTGAATACAAATTTTTCCAGACCTAGCTAAGCCCACTCAGGAGAGGAGGAAAGGGTTCTTGGCTTTACGCCTAGAAGCCCAATCATTAGGAGCAACCTTTCAATTAAAGTTCCCTTGCAAATGTACATTGAAATTAAATAATGAAGTGTATGTGTATTTTTTGCCTGAACAATTAAAGATGTTTATAGATTCTCGGAAAAGGGTACTCCAGGCCTCCTCTCCGTTAGTAAGTCCCATATCCCAGGAATGAAAAAAAAAATGGGTAGATAGCATGACATGCTTCCTAGAGGATTTTGTTTTTTCTTTCTTTATATTCAGCTCCTAATTTTATATCTCCCTCCTACCGAATCTCAGTACCATTAGTGATCTAGGTTATAAAGAATGATTATGTTATGGGCCGGAGAGTGGACCCCTGTTCTGAGGTAGGGTCAGTGCAGCCGAGAAGGGAGAATACCTTCGTCGGTCTCTACCGTCAGATGGCAAGGCCGGCTGAAGAGGTGGAGAAGATGGCTTCACTCTGGAAGCTCGTGATCCCCCCAGGAGGAGCCCGTAGGGACACGGCCGCTGGGACTTAGGAGACTACCTGAAGAAAGACGATGGTCTGGACGCAGGCGCCTCCTGCAGGTCGTGGATTCCAGACGGCTGGCGCCTCTAGCTGGTCGTAGGTAGTCCAAGTAGAGAAGTCGAAGAAAATCCAAAAGCCAGTCCAGGGGTCAGAGTCCAGAGAGCGGTCCAAAGCCAGTCCAGGGGTCGGAGTCCAGAAGAGTCAATCCAGCAAGGAGGGACGAGCAGAAGTGGGACGAAGAACCAGGATACCAGGAAAACAGGAACCAAGCGAAAGCCTCAATACCAAGGCAAGGTCTGGCTCTCAGACCTTGCCTTAAATGCAGGAGCCCGGAGGTGGAGTCCCAGGAGGAGCCATGACAATATCCGGTCATGACTCCTTTAAATCTAGCTTCAGCCGTGCGTGCGGCTCCTAGAGGGCTGAGGGGGAGGAGTCAGACCGCCGAGAACCAGGCGGCCATGCGGGGCCGCAGCAGCCCCCGCGAACACCCGAACAGGCCCTTCCTGAACCGCAGGAGCCTCCAGTGCTCCCGGTAAGTAAAACTAACGTTGTGACCGCCGACCTGACTCTGGTCACGGCCCGCCGCGGCCGGCGGCCATGACACCCGGTCGCGGGGCGCCGCAGCCAGGGTTCCTAACAGATTATATATTGTCATTTATTATTTTCTTTTTTAAGATTGTTTCTTTTTTTCTGTACAAAGTATATTGCTTTGTAAATTATTTGAGAAAATGCAATAAATAAATAATAATTAAAAAAAAAAAAATAGAAGTTCAGCCCAAAATAGCAGTGGCATAATTGCCCTTAGTTTCCAAGAAAGAAAACGGAGTAACCTGCATAGAGCATGGATATAATCCAAAACAGTAGTGATATGATTGTTTCAGAGCTCCAAGAAAGCATTTTGGAAGTCATCATTGTAGCAGATTTTGAGAAAGCTTAGTAGAGATGTACAGAGGAAATATTTTGGGTTCAATTTATTCCATTCATTTTCAATCTGCTTTATGATTGAATTCCATTTTAGAGAAATTTTTTAAATTTCTTTTTTCAGGATATTAATTTTGGGAAAATAATGTGCACTAATTGCAAATGGTGCACATTATTTTTAAATAGTTCCTGAAACAAGCCAATTCTTTTTTTTTTTTTTTTAGAGAGAGTATTCATGAATTAATTTGGGGTAAAACAAACAAAAATAGGCATGTTTTGTTTTGTTTACCCTTTCCTTTTAAATGAATGCACATCTCTAAGGCTTGTGACAGATATGGGAGAAGGGGTTGAGAGGTCTAATGAAATTGGTGTTGGGAGGAATTGGTATGGGGTTACATTTGGGAATTTAAATGAATATTTACCCATAGTGGATGAATCTAAGCTGAGCAGACTGGATGGTAGGGATGTGCAGAGCAAAATTTTATGTTCATATTTTTTATGTCCGAAAGGGGGTCCCACTTGCGGCCAATATGGACATAAAAAAAATCCAATGAGTTGGGTATATGTACATATGTGCAAAAAAAAAATTTAAACCCCCTCACCCTCCTTAATCCCCCCCCCAGACTTACCACAACTCCCTGGTGATCGAGCGAGGAGTGAGGACGTCATTTCTGCAATCCTTGGCGAGAAGCATGTGACGTCGGTGGCACGTCGAGTGACGCGGCGTCACGTGATTCCCGGCTCGTTCGCGCCGGACGGCTCGTTCGGCCCAAAAAGAACTTTTGGCCAGCTTGGGGGGGCCTCCTGACCCCCCCAAGCTGGCCAAAAGTTCTTTTTGGGCCGAACGAGCCATCCGGCGCGAACGAGCCGGGAATCACGTGACGCCGACGTCACGTGATTCCCGGCAAGTTCGCGCCGGACGGCTCGTTCGGCCCAAAAAGAACTTTTGGCCAGCTTGGGGGGGCCTCCTGACCCCCTCAAGCTGGCCAAAAGTTCTTTTTGGGCCGAACGAGCCGTCCGGCGCGAACTTGCCGGGAATCACGTGACGTCGCGTCTGAGTGACGCGGCGCCACGTGATTCCCGGCTCGTTCGCGCCGGACGGCTCGTTCGGCCCAAAAAGAACTTTTGGCCAGCTTGGGGGGGTCAGGAGGCCCCCCCAAGCTGGCCAAAAGTTCTTTTTGGGCCGAACGAGCCGTCCGGCGCGAACGAGCCGGGAATCACGTGACGCCGGCGTCACTCGACGTGCCGCCGACGTCACATGCTTCTCGCCAAGGATTGCAGAAATGGCGTCCTTACTCCTCGCTCCATCACCAGGGAGTTGTGGTAAGTCGGGGGGGGGATTAAGGAGGGTGAGGGGGTTTATATTTTTATTTTGGCTCAACAATCGCGATTTCCCACATATCGAACATATCTATGTTCGATATGTGGGAAATCCGATCGTTTATGTCGAATCAATTTTTTAAGTAAAAAAAAAATATGAGTTGCGTTTTACTAATGCGGTCAATCCGAATGCACACCCCTACTGGATGGGGCAATTTTGATCTATGTCATCATTTACTATGTTACTATGGTCTCTTGAGTTGAGCTGTCCCATCATACACCAGTCATCCATATATTTTCAACTCTAACAGCAGAAGTAGGGAAGAAAAATAGGGGCTAAATATTTTCTTTACCCTACTTCATGACATTTTTTGTTTTGTTTGTGTATTTATAAAGGATAAGAGGGTCCCAGTGGGAAGACGTATACTGTTTGCTCAGTACTATCATCAATACTATACATCATTTGAAAAGTAATTCCTATCCTAGTCATGGATTAATTCATGTGCAGAATGATTCTAGTTATAATCAAGACCAGAAATATGTAGAACTCATTCAAATCATATACAATTAATATAATATGTTTGATATTAAATTGCTAACTGGTGTACCATTTGAACATTTGGCAAAATGAAATTAGAAATGTAGATGCAATTAATATTTGACAGAAAAACACTCTCTGGGGGTGAATCTAGTAATAGCTAAAAGCCTGATAATATGACTGACTTATTTTAACAAGGGGATTATAGTCAGTATTCAGCACACAAAAAATTACCAAAGGATAATGATAGCAGTTTGATTTTACTCAACTAAAGAAGTACACTTCTCATCTGAACAGGAATAAGTATGTACAGGGGAGTATTTAAGAATCATGTTTAAAACAGATTCACTTATGTTTAAGCATTGTTGCCAAAATAATTAGTCATTTCCTTTCTCATCTTAAGTTCATAGGACACAAAACTGATGTAGAATTTGGTAGTCAAGAGGTCAGTGTTCAAAGGTTTTGTTTGGCTGAATTTTGGAATTATATAGACAAAAGCTGAGGTTTGAAAATATGCTCCTACATCCCAGCTAAATTTTTTGCGGGAGTAACTCATTACCAACACAAAATATACCCAGATAAAAAAAGGCAATGTTGAGGAGCACTGTTGAGCGCTGATATTCAGCACTACCTGGCTACAATTAGGGGCCAATTTTATTACGCATGGAGGGTACATTTGTGTGTGCTACCCAGTACGTACAAATGTACACCCAATTTTATAACATGCGCATGCTGCCGCACTCATGTTATAAAATCCAGGCTTGGCCGCGCAAGGGGGTGCACATTTATGCACCTTGCGCCTGCCGAGCCCAAGGGGAGCCCTGATGGCTTTCCCCCTTTCCCTCCAAGGCCGCTCCGAAATCGGAACGGCCTTGGAGGCAACTTTTTTTTGGATCCCCCCCACCTTTCCCTCCCTTCCCCTATCTAATCCATCCCCAGCCCTACCTAAATTCCCCCCCCCCCCCCCACCTTATTCGATGGAATTATGCCTGCCTCTGGCAAGTGTAACTTGCGCGCGCCAGCAAGCTGCTGGCGCGCGCAAACCTCTGGCACAGCTGATGTGCCAGAGGACTTAGGAATGCCCCCAGCCCCGTCCTGGACTTCCCCGGACTGCCGCCCTGCCCCCGACCCCAGCTGCCACCAGGCAGGGGCAGGCAGCAGCTCTATTAGTGCTTTACTGCACACCCACCTGAAAGACGATGCCCATACCTCAGCCAATATTCTAGCATGCATCAGACAGATGCTGGCGGGCTGGCAGCTACACCAGAGAGACAGGAATCTTCAGGCAGGGTTCTTTGTCATAGACAATGGTGCAAACATGGTAAAGGCAATATCTGAAGGGGGCTTTCAGAACATCCGATTGTTTTGCAAGCACTCTGCACCTGGTAGTGAAGTCAGCTCTGGGGTGGGAATCCAATCACCAAGAGAATGAATACCTGCATACATTAACATACAAGTGCAGGAACATAGCAGCACACTTCCATAGAAGTATGAAGGCGGGGCAGGTTCTCCGTGAAAAGCAGACTAATTTGAGAATACCTCACAAGGGTCTCATTCAAGACATTGGCACCTGGTGGATTTCCAACAATATAATGCTGCAGTAGTTAGTGGAGCAGCAGACACTCCTTCATGAACTTTCTGTGGAAATGGACATAGGTGTCCATAGTCCCTTAGAGCATCATGATTGTTTAGTCATGAGTAAGCTGGTAAAACTGCTGCAGCCCTTCAAGGATGCCATGGAGGAGCTGAGTTCAAGAATTGCCACTTTGCTAACATCATCCCTATAGTTAATTTTCTGGAGGAAAATTTGGAAGGCTTTAAACAGGAAGAGGGAATAACAGTAAAGGTGCTGCATTGTCTGGAGGTTTTGCAGAAGCAGGTGCAAGAGAGATTAGGACCTTTAACAAAAGATGACAGATACATGCTTGCCACAGTCTGTGATCCCCGTGTGAAAGGGAAACTCCCCCTACAGTCCGATTGTCTCACATTTGTGAAGAATCTGCTGTTAGTAAACATCTGTAAACATAAGCACCATAGGCAGAGGCAGATTAGGCATGAAGCAGAGGAGGACACAGCGGTCACTTCAGAGAGTAGTGTAAGCCGAAGCAGGAGCAGCACTCTATCAACAACAGCTAGTACTTCCTCCTCTACTTCAGTACGCCAAAGCCATGTTGCCCCTAAATCATCATCTGTTCTGGCATGGGCTGGAGTGAAAGCAGCTTGCAAGAAGGACTCTCAGCCCACCCAAGCAAAGGAGACACCAGCAGAAATGTCAGTGAAAAGGTATCTCACAAAGCCAATAGAGGACATGCAGACAGATCAGTTGGCATATTGGGCACACAGGTTCACTGTCTGGCCACACCTATCCATAGTGGCTCAGCAATATCTGTCATGTCCAGCAACCAGTGTGCCCAGTGAACGTGTACTTTCAATGACAGGGGATATCATGAGCCCTCATCGCTCAAGACTTGCACTAGAGTTGATGGAAATGCTAGTGTTTTTGAAAATAAACATGCGTTTGCATGGGTTTCCCAATTTTCCCTGTGAATGGCAAGATGAATAAAAGCAATTTAAAGTCTTGCATCGGCTCCAACTGCCTCATATGCTCCAGATAATATCAGCACATGTACCTGACCTCAACCGCTGTGCCTGTCCGTCCAGCCCTTAAATCACTACAAGGGCTGGACCTGAAAATCTGTGCCTGTCTGTCCACTGTCCAGCCCTTACGTCATTACAAGGACCTGACCCCAAATGCTGAGCCTGTCTGTCCACTGTCCAGACCTTACGTCAGTACAAGGGCCTGACCCCAAATGCTGTGCCTGTCTGTCCAGCCCTTACATCAATACAAGGGCCTGACCCCAAATGCTGTGCCTGTCTGTCCAGCCCTTATGTCACTATAAGGGCCTGAACCCAAATGCTGAGCTTGTCTATCCAGGCCTTAAGTCACTACAAGGGCCTGACCTAAAAATCTTTGCCTGTTGTCCACTGTCCAGCCCTTACGTCACTACAAGGGCTTGACCCCAAATGCTGTGCCTCTCTGTCCAGCCCTTACATCACTACAAGGGCCTGATGCCAAATGCTGTCCCCTGTTTGTCCACTGTCCAGCCCTTACGTCAGGACAAGGGCCTGACCCCAAATGCTGTGCCTGTCTGTCCAGCCCTTACATCACTACAAGGGCCTGACCACAAACGCTGTGCCTGTCTGTCTAGCCCTTACATCACTACAAGGGTCTGACCCCAAATCTGAGCTTGACTGTCCAGCCCTTTTGTCACTATAAGGGCCTGACCTCAACTGATGTGCCTGCCCATCCAGCCCTTACGTCACTACAAGAGCCTGACCCCAAACGCTGTGCCAGTGTGTCCACTGTCCAGAACTTACGACACTACAACGGCCTGACCTCAACTATTGTGCCTGCCTGTCAGCCCTTACATCACTACAAGGGCCTGATCCCAAATGCTGTGCCTGTCTGTCCACTGTCCAGACATTACGTCAGTACAAGGGCCTGACCCCAAGTGCTGTGCCTGTCTGTCCAGACTTACATCACTACAAGGGCCTGACCCCAAACCTGTGCCTGTCTGTACAGCCCTTATGTCACTTCAAGGGCCTGACCCCAAATGCTGAGCTTGTCTGTCCAGTCCTTAAGTCACTACAAGGGCCTGACCTAAAAAGCTGTGCCTGTTGTCCACTGTCCAGCCCTTACGTCACTACAGGTCCTGACCCCAAAAGCTGTGCCTCTCTGTCCAGCCCTTAAGTCACTACATGGGCTTGACCCCAAAGACAGTGCCTGTCTATCCACTGTCCAGCCCTTACATCACTACAAGGGCCTGATTTCAATCGCTGTGCCTGTCTGTCCAGCCCTTACGTCACTACAAGGGCCTGACGCCAAACACTGTGCCTGTCTGTCCACTGTCCAGTCCTTAAGTCACTACAAGGTCCTGACCCCAAACACTGCCTGTCTGTCCACTGTCCAGGCCTTACGTTACTACAAGGGCTTGACCTCAACTGATGCACCTGCCCATCCAGCCCTTACATCACTACAAGGGCCTGACCCCAAAAGCTGTTCCTGTCTGCCTCTGTCCAGCCCTTATGTCTCTAGAAAGGCCTGACCTCAACTTATGTGCCTGCCCGTCCAGCCCTTACGTCACTACAAGGGCCTGACCCCAAACGCTGTGCCTGTCTGTCCAGCTCTTACGTCACTACAGGTCCTGACCCCAAATGCTGTGCCTGTCTGTCCACTGTCCAGCCCTTACATCAGTACAAGGGCCTGACCCCAAACGCTGTGCCTATCTGTCCAGCCCTTACATTACTACAAGGGCCTGACCTCAAACGCTGTGCCTGTCTGTCCAGCCCTTATGTCACTACAGGTCCTGACCCCAAATGATGTGCCTGTTTGTCCACTGTCAAGCCCTTATGTCAGTACAAGGGCCTGACCCCAAACGCTGTGCCTGTCTGTCCAGCCCTTACATCACTACAGGGGCCTGACCACAAACGCTGTGCCTGTCTGTCTAGCCCTTAAGTCACTACAAAGGTCTGACCCCAAATGCTGTGCTTGTCTGTCCAGCCCTTACATCACTATAAGGGCTTGACCTCAACTGATGCACCTGCCCATCCAGCCCTTACATCACTACAAGGGCCTGACCCCAATCGCTGTGACTGTCTGTCCTCTGTCTAGCCCTTATGTCACTACAAGGGCCTGACCTCAACTGATGTGCCTGCCCGTCCAGCCCTTACATCACTACAAGTGCCTGACCCCAATCGCTGTGACTGTCTGTCCAGCCCTTACATCACTACAAGGGCTTGATCCCAAATGCTGTGCCTGTCTGTCCAACCCTTATGTCACTTCAAGGGCCTGAAACCAAATGCTGAGCTTGTCTGTCCAGTCCTTAAGTCACTGCAAGGGCCTGACCTGAAAAGCTGTGCCTGTTGTCCACTGCCAAGCCCTTACATCACTACAAGGGCTTGACCCCAAATGCTGTGCCTCTCTGTCCAGCCCTTAAGTCACTACAAGGGCATGACCCCAAAGACAGTGCCTGTCTATCCACTGCCCAGCCCTTACATCACTACAAGGGCCTGACCCCAAACACTGTGCCTGTCTGTCCAGCCCTTACGTCACTACAAGGCCTGATGCCAAACTTTGTGCCTGTCTGTCCACTGTCCAGTCCTTAATTCACTACAAGGTCCTGACCCCAAACACTGCCTTGGGGTCAGACCACTACAAGGGTCTGACCCCAAATCTGAGCTTGACTGTCCAGCCCTTTTGTCACTATAAGGGCCTGACCTCAACTGATGTGCCTGCCCATCCAGCCCTTACGTCACTACAAGAGCCTGACCCCAAACGCTGTGCCAGTGTGTCCACTGTCCAGGCCTTACATTACTACAAGGGCTTGACCTCAACTGATGCACCTGCCCATCCAGCCCTTACATCACTACAAGGGCCTGACCCCAAAAGCTGTTCCTGTCTGTCCTCTGTCTAGCCCTTATTGTCCAGCCCTTCACTACAATGTCCTGACCGCAAATGCTGTGCCTGTCTGTCCAGCCCTTACGTCACTAAAAGAACCTGACCCCAAATGCTGTGCCTGTCTGAGTTTAGTTCTAGTATTTCTAATTTCAGTTTCATGTATTTGTGCATCACTTCTTTCCAGAAAATTCTTTTTCCTATTTTGCAACATTTGGAATGTAAGAACATAAAAATCTGACTTAAGATGTTTGGAGCTTGCATATTTCATATGCTCAATAGTTTTCATGACCTTTATAATATGGGCCATTTTCCCTAAATCTTTCTTAGGTGCCAAAATTAATGTTTCTAGTACTATAGAAATCTGGTGGTAGTTGTACTCTAATTCATCTTCTGTGTTCCCATAGTTTACAGAGGCACTGTGTAGGGTAGAAAGTCAACATAGGTTGATATTCTAGATTTGGACTTGAGTAGCATTTTCCTTATTTCTGAGATCTCTTCAAGTTCCTTTCTTATCAGCTGAAGTGTGTAAGTACAGTTAATAGCTTCTGGGTGTTCACAAATAATCTCCAGCTCAGTTCTTGCTTCTCAAATGGCAGTCTCTATTGCTCTAAAAGCATCCTCTGTTGAATTATCTTTCACAAATGAAAAAGATGCCATTTTCTCTGGCAGTGAACCAGTTCAGGAAGAAGTGACAGATCAAACCACAACATACCTGCACAAAGGAAAGGGAACTTTCCCTGGTTGTTGCCTATCTCTTAACACCCACTGACCCATGTTGAACCGCTGTTCACATGGAAACCTCCTCCACATCACCACACTTTGAAGGCTCGTGCCCCAGTCTCGGGGCAAACCCATTTCAGGGAGCCCTTTCCTGTGCAAAGGATAGGGAACTCTCCACGGGTTTCGCCTATCTCTTAACACCAGCTGACTCATGTTGAACCGCTGTTCACATGGTAACCTTCCACACTTCGCCACACTTTGAAGGCTTGGGCCCCACACTGTGGTGAACCCATTCCAGGGCGCCCTTTCCTGTGCAAAGGAAAAGGAACTCTCCCTGGGTGTCACCTATCTCTTAACATCCACTGACCCATGTTGAACCACTGTTCACATGGAAACCTCCTCCACTTCGCCACACTTTGAAGGCTCGTGCCCCAGTCTCGGGGCGAACCCATTTCAGGGAGCCCTTTCCTGCGCAAAGGACAGGGAACTCTCCATGGGTGTCACCTATCTCTTAACACCCGCTGACATGTGTTGAACCAATGTTCACATGGAAACCTTCTCCGCCTTGGCCTTCAAAATTCTCATTTGTATATCTGCTACATCCACCAGATTTTAAAAGACCAGCGAGAGCGAATTAGACACCAATGGAACCACCATACTCTAGGGGCAAACCCATTCGAGGGAGCCCTTTCCTGTACAAAGGAAAGGGAACTCTCCCCGGGGCTCTTGTTTGAATATTTGCTACTACCACCAAGATCTGCACCCAGAGCAGCTCCACCCCACCCAGGCATAGTTGATCATGTTTCTGGTTCTAGCACGTGTGTTAGACTTCTTGGTCCGTGGTTCAAGACGCGTCGGATGGACAGTGCGCCCCGGTTGACAGTCGCGCCACATGCAGGGGGCCCATTCCCCCTTCATCCCCTCTTCTTGGATTCTATCTGAGAAGCTTGTTTGCTGTTTGAGCTCTCTCAGAGTGTCTCAAATCTTTATTCAAATGCTATTGCTAGTTTGCTACAAATAATTTTCTATTGCTGATGATTGCTCCCCAGAAGTTTCATCAGAATTGATAAGAAAACCCCAATCCTGCAGCAAAAAATAGGCTGCAAATACTTCCCCCATTGACTTTAATGGGAAAACGAATAAAACTAATCAATGAATTGGATTTGCCCCCCTTATGAAACTAATGAAATGAATTGCGGTCCCACGAAACGAAAATACGAAATGAAAATAATTTTTTCCTCTTGCACATCCATAGTAGAGATGTGAATTGGATGCCGGAATTGGTTCCAGTTTATGGATCATGGACCCGCAGGAAACTCCGTTTCCCGTGGTTTGGACAGTTTTTGTTTTTGGCTGTCCCCAGCCAAAAAAAATAAACCCACCCGACCCTTTAAATCTAATTATTTACAATCCCCCACTCTCCTGACCCCCCCCAAAACTTTCCTAAAGTACCTGGTGGTTTAGCGGGGTTCCCAGGAGCAATCTCCCGCTCTCGGGTCATCAGCTGCCAGTAAACAAAATGGCGCTGGTGGCCCTTTGCCCTTACCATGTGACAGGCGGTATCGGTGCCATTGACCAACCCCTGACACATGGTAGGAGCAATGGACAGCCAGTGCCATCTTAAAAAATGGTGCGGGCCATCCATTGCTCCTACAATGTGATAGTGGCCGGCCAATTGCACCGATAGTCCCTGTCACATGGTAAGGGAAAAAGGGCCATCGGTGCCATTTTGTTTAGTGAAAGCTGAAGGCCTGAGAGCGGGAGATCACTTCCGGGACCCATGCTGGACCACCAGGTACTTTAGTTAATTTTTCAGGGGGTCGGGAGGGTGGGGGATTGTAAATAATTAGATCTAAAGGGTCGGGTGGGTTGGGGTTTTTTTTCAG
This sequence comes from Rhinatrema bivittatum, assembly GCF_901001135.1. Classification (NCBI taxonomy): domain Eukaryota; kingdom Metazoa; phylum Chordata; class Amphibia; order Gymnophiona; family Rhinatrematidae; genus Rhinatrema; species Rhinatrema bivittatum. Next base: position 324,956,606 of record NC_042616.1, on the reverse strand, counting down.
TGTGCCCTTTCACCCCCCCCCCCCCCCCAAAACCAATAAGAAAACCACATGAAATTTTTGTAGGGTTTTCTGATCATGTTCGGGGACCCCCGATACATGTCAGATTAGAAAATATCATACGTCAAAAAAAAGTTGCACATCCCTAATCCCTAGTAGCTGCACACAATGGTTCCTTTCCAGCAAATTCAGCTTTTCCTGTATGGATGCCAGTGTGGTTAACAATGCTGCTGGGAGTGCTGGTGGCAGAGCTAGTGCTGAGGGCACAGCAGTTGCTGGGGATGGAGCTGGTGCTATGCTCATGTTGTGAGATGAGGCTTTTCTCCTCCAGAAGGGGCATGAGGGGACTGGTGGTCTGGTCCGGCCTCAGTGCCTGCTGACTCATGCTGGTGATGTGGTGTGCTGGAACATGGTTACACTGCCTATACTAGGTACAATTGCAGGCTGGGTTCATTCACTAAGCCAGAGAGATTCAAACTGACATTGAGTGGGCATGCTGAGCCCAGGACATCCAGTAGCAGGCTGAGATGCTGCTGCTGGTCCTCCTCCTCCTCACTGAACTGGGTCTCTGCATCCATAAGCAAGGATGCAGTTAACATTCCAGCTATGCTGCTGGTCCCTGAGGATGGAAGGCTGGGACCATAAGAGTCCTGGGTGAAAGCTGTGGAAACAAAGAAGAAAACATAAGTACCAAAGCCAAGAGGGTCACACATGGAACATTTAACATTAGAACATTAGAACATGCCATACTGGGTCAGACCAAGGGTCCATCAAGCCCAGCATCCTGTCTCCAACAGTGGCCAATCCAGGCATAAAAGCCTGGCAAGTACCCAAAAACTAAGACTATCCCATGCTAGTAATAGCAGTGGCTATTTTCTAAGTCAACTTAATTAATAGCAGGTAATGGACTTCTCCAGGAACTTATCTAATCCTTTTTTAAACTTAGCTCCACTAACTGCAGTAACCACATCCCCTGGCAACAAATTCCAGAATTTAATTGTGCGTTGAGTGAAAAAGAACTTTCTCCAATTAGTTTTAAATGTGCCACATGCTAACTTCATGGAGTGCCCCCTGATCTTTCTATTATCTGAAAGAGTAAATAATCAATTCATATTTACCCCATTTTAGACCTCTCATGATTTTAAACACCTCTATCATATCCACCCTCAGCCGTCTCTTCTCCAAGCTGGACAGTCCTAACCTCTTTAATCTTTCCTCATAGGGGAACTGTTCCATCCCCTTTATCATTTTGGTCGCCCTTCTCTGTACCTTCTCCATCGCAACTGTATGATTTTTGAGATGCGGCGACCAGAATTGTACACAGTATTCAAGGTGCAGTCTCACCATGGAGCAATACAGAGGCATTATGACATTTTCCATTTTATTCAACATTCCTTTTCTAATAATTCCCAACATTCTGTTTGCTTTTTTGACTGCCACAGCACACTGAATCAACAATTTCAATGTGTTTTCCACTATGACACCTAAATCTTTTTTTGGATGGTAGCTCCTAATATGGAACTTTAAATTGTATAACTATAGCATGGGTTATTTTTCCCTATATGCACCTTGCACTTATTCACAAAAAATTTCATCTGCCATTTGGATGCTCAATTTTCCAGTCTCACAATGTCTTCCTGCAATTTATCACAATCTGCTTCTGATTTAACTTCTCTGAATAATTTTGTATCTGCAAATTTGATTACCTCACTCGTCATATTTCTTTCCAGATCATTTATAAATATATTGAAAAGCACGGGTCCCAAAACAGATCCCTGAGGCACTCCACTGCCCACTCCCATCCACTGAGAAAATTGTCCATTTAATCCTACTCTCTGTTTCCTGTCTTTTAGCCAGTTTGTAATCCATGAAAGGACATTGCCACTTACCTATGACTTTTTACTTTTCCTAGAAGCCTCTCATGAGGAACTTTGTCAAATGCAATCTGAAAATCCAAATACACTACATCTACCGGTTCACCTTTATCCACATGTTTATTAACTCTGACAAAAAAGTGAAGCAGATTTGTGAGGCAAGACTTGCCTTGGGTAAAGCCATGCTGACTTTGTTCCATTAAAACCATGTCTTTCTATATATTCTGTGATTTTGATATTTAGAACAACTTTAAAACTATTTTTCCTGGCACTGAAGTCAGGCTAACTGGTCTGTAGTTTCCCCGGATCACCTCTGGAGCCCTTTTTAAATATTGGGGTTACATTAGCCACCTTCCAGTCTTCCGGTACAATGGATGATTTTAATGATACAAATGATAGGTTGCACATTTTTACTAATAGATCTGAAATTTCATTTTTGAGATCCTTCAGAATCCCTGGGTGTATACCATGCGGTCCAGGTGATTTACTACTCTTCAGTTTGTCAATCAGTCCTACCACATCCTCTAGGTTCACAGTGATTTGGTTCAGTCCATCTGAATCATTACCCTTGAAAACCTTCTCCAGAACGAGTATCTCCCCAACATCCTCTTCAGTAAACACCGAGCAAAGAAATCATTTAATCTTTCCATGATGGCCTTATCTTCTCTAAGTGCCCCTTTAACCCCTCAATCATCTAACAGTCCAAATGACTCCTTCACAGGCTTTCTGCTTCAGATATATTTAATTGTGAGTTTTTGCCTGTATCGCCAATTTCTTTTCAAATTCTCTCTTAGCCTGTCTTATGAATGTCTTACATTTAACTTGCCAACGCTTATGCTTTATCCAATTTTTGAATGAAGATCTTTTGGCTAAAATAGCCTGTTTCACCTATTGCATGTCCCGTCCATGGTTGGCCCACGACTGGGCCTACTCACCCTTGCAGCACCCCTCCCGGACGCGGACCATCCTCACTCACATCTGTGGGCAGCTGCCTACACCCCGGAGGACTTACTGTATCCTCGGCTGCCTACGGCTCCTCCGCATACCTCCCCGGTTCCTAGTAGGTCTCCCCTCGTGTGCTGTGGAGAGATGCCGTCGCTCAGCCCCCTGCAGGCCCTGGCCTTAGGCGCGCATGTGCACACCACTCTGCCCTTTAAAGGGGACATGATGGGAATCTAGCATGCTGCTCCAAATGTTGAAGTCATTGGGCCCTGGTATATAAGCCAGGGCTCCGCCACTAGTTCCTTTTCTTGGCAACAGGTCTCCAAGTTTTTCATGTGCTCATTGCCCATTGTTCCTGGTTCATGATCCTGATTCCATTCCTGGTTTCTGTTCCTTGGTCCCTTCCTTGCTTTGCTGGACTGATTCTTTGGCTTGACCCCTGTTACGTTGGACCACACTCAGGATTTATTCTCTGGCTCTGATCCTTGCTACGTTGGAACATGCTCAGGATTGCTTCTCTGGCTTTGACCCTTGCTATGTTGGACCATGCTCAGGATTGCTTCTCTGGTTTTGACCCTTGCAACATTGGACCATGCTCAGGATTGCTTCTCTGGCTCTGACCCTTGCCTGTCCGTCTCAGTACCTTGGCTTGGTCATCCACCTGCTCTGACCTCAGCTTGCCTTTACATCGCATCTGGTACCTACGTGGACTTGGCCCCTTGGCTTCAGGCTCTTTTATTCAGGCGCCATCTGTCTCTCCCTGTTCCTGCTGGCACCCTGGTCTCTGGATCCCTGCCTCGTCCAGACCTACATTGGTCCCCTGATACCTCTGCTGGTTCCTGGCAACCCTTGCACCACCACTACTGGGAGTCATCATACGGAGGCCTGCCTAAGACCAGTTGGCCCCAGCACGCAAGGGCTCAACTTGCGGGGAACGAGAGCTGCTATTGGCGAAGCTCCAGTCAGCCTCCGTCTCCTAGTCAGCTCCGCCTAGTCAGCTCCGCCTCCCGACAGTAGGCGGAGGCCAAAGTTCCACACCAGTGGAGGCCAAAGTTCCACACCAGTGCAACATCACCTCCCTTCACCTTTTTTTTTAATTTTTAATTTTTAATTTTCTCATTACATTTCAAGGAACAAACTTGGTTTGCAAGCAGAAATACATATAAAGAAAACGGGAAAAATATAAACAAATACAGAAGAGGTTACAATATTAATCAAAGTATTCTGCATATAAAGTTCTCTTCCAGATAGGGATCCAAGCACTACCTCAGGTATAATTAATTAGCAAAATTAAGGAAATAGGGATCTGATAACAGGAAGCTGTATTTATGATCGAGTAAAGCTACAAGCTAATATGCACTCATTCAGTAGCCAAAGGAGAAGAACTAGTAAAAGAAGATATTTTCTCTTTCAAAAAATCAGAAATCTGTTGAGGAGAAAAAAGCATATATGCATTACCCTGATACTTACTTACACATTTACATGGGAATTTCAATACGAAAAAGGCTCCCAGTTGTAAAACCTGAGGACTCAATTGAAGAAATAATTTTCTCCTCAATTGGGTAGACCTAGCAAGGTTCAGATATGCACTAACTTTTAAACTCAGAAATAACTCTGAGTGATAGCCAAAAAACACCCGTAATATCCAGTCCTTATCCGAGTCAAGAAGGAAGGACACAATCAACATTGAAGGTGTAACCTGGTCTTTTTGTGTTGTTTCCAAAATATTTATGACATCTAATTCAGGAAGTACTGATGTAAGTACGTGGACTCCTTTCTCCATATCAGAAATCTTATAAGGAGGAATATAATAAACTCTAGACGTCATTGGGAGTCCAGATTCAGGAATTTTCAGAGACTGAATAAGATAATTTTTTCCATATGTCCCTAGGCAACACCAAAGGGTCTTTAGGAAAATTAATAAATCTGAGATTTCTTCCCCTTATTTGATTTTCCAATTGTTCTGTTTTATTTAATAACATCTGATTTTCTGTTATAATATTCTGTTGAAGTTTAAGAGAATCTTTCATTTGCGCTTCCAGAAGTGTATGAGCATTCTTTTTCCTTCTACCTCCTTTCCAAGAGATTTTAAATGGGAGTCCATATGTTTTACAATAACTACAAATGGATTAAGCTGTTGAAATAAATTCTCATTTAAAGTTTGAATCACTTCCCATATAGTGCCCAGAGACATTACTTGAGGTGTAACCAAATCTTTTTTAAGCGGTAAAGAAATTAGCGATACTTTCCCTTCTGGCTGTTGAATGTCTGTGCAGGCCGCAGCCTCTCCAACACTGGAAGGCTCCTTTGGAGACCTCAAAGAGCCTCCACGATCTCTCCCAATCTGACTGGAGAGTCTTACCACTGCCGGGTTCTGTGGAGGCCTTTGATCCTCCGGAGACAAAGTTGTTTGTAGCTCATGCAGGGGGATGGTTTCAGCTTCCTCCCACACCCCCTGCTGCAAGCCAACTCCTGGAGTGAACGCTTCCCAGACCACATGGGCATCCATCGGGCTCTGATTAGGCATAATCGGGGAAGCAGACAAAGCTTCACGTTCCTTAGCTCACCACTTCCTCGCTGTGTGTGGCATTTCGATAGAAATCGAAAAGTGATCAACGGAGCAGCCTCACGAGTGTCTGTTCAAATCCGCCATCTTGGATCTCTGTCTCCTTCAATTCACCTTTTAACCATGCCGTTAATCATTTTGGCTTCCTTCCACCTTTCTTAATGTGTGGAATACATCTGGACTGTGCTTCTAGGTTGGTATTTTTTAACAATGTCCATGCCTCTTGCACACTTTTTACCTTTGTAGTTGCTCCTTTCAGTTTTTTTCTAACTATTTTTCTCATTTTATCAAAGCTTCCCTTTTGAAAGTTTAGCACGAGAGCCGTGGATTTGCTTACTGTCCCCCTTCCAGTCATTAATTAAAATTTGATCATATTATGATCATTATTGCCAAGCGGCCCCACCACCGTTACCTCTCTCACCAAATCCTGTGCTCCACTGAGAATTAGATCTAAAATTACTCCCTCTCTCATCGGTTCCTGAACCAATTGTTCCATCCAGTAACTTTATCTCTCTAGCATGTCCTGATGATACATTAACCCAGTCAATATTGGGGTAATTGAAATCTCCCTTTATTACTGCACTACAAATTTGGTTAGCTTCCTTAGGAGCCAATGCAAAAAAAGTGCGGAAAATGGACACTGAAAAGTCAGCGCTCACTTCTTTAATGTGTGCATGGCGCCCGCAAGGGGAGCACCATACTATATTATAATTAGGGGGTTCTGTTAGCAAGGAGGCGCTATTGCGATAGTGGGTGGATTAGCACCTATTTAACCCACATCCGACTGCGGGTTATAAGTGCGCTTGGCTGAGCGCACTGTATTGCATCAGCCCCTTAATTTTTCTTAGCATTTCACTGTCTGTCTCACCATCTTGGACAGGTGGACGGTAGTATACTCCTTTCACTATTCTCTTCCCCAACACACAAGGGATTTCTACCCATATAGATTCGATTGTGCATTTGTCATGACATGCGCACTTTGCATCTCAAACAATGTGAGCATATTATGCCAAATGATGTGCACAACTATAGCAGCCTTTCCATTAACAGTTGAGGTGAACTTACCGGCTCTGGCTCATATTGTGTCTAGCCACTCAGTCATGCCCTTGAACACATCTGATCTCAGCCACTGGATGAGGTGCTCCTCTATGGGCATGAAAACAAATGGGCATGGGTTTCCTCCGCTGGTCTGCCAGAAGTATTTGTTTTGGCTGCTGACCTTCATCTTTAATTGTGCCTTTATGTCCCAGTACCTGTGAGCCACCTGCTTAGCACTGCACTGGACACCATTCCACCTGGATTTTGCCTACACAATGGTGCAACAGATCTGGCCCTTTGATGCCTTGCAGGTCCTGGATACATGGCTTCCAAAAAGGAAGGGTAATGCTCGAGGACACCAGCAATAATCATCTCATTGTCCTTCATGCTGAACTTGAGAGCCCTCGGCCAAGGGCATCCTGCTGCCTGCCTGCCAGAATGAGGTGCCACTTCCCCTTCCGGAGAGGTGTCCTCCCTTTTCTTGCTCTCACTCCCACTCCCATCTACCCTCCCTTTCTCCCCCTATCCCTGTCCCGTAAACTCCCTTCCCCTCTGCCCTCTCTCTCTATCCCTAGCCTGTTGTCATCCTCTCTCCATCCTCACCTTCCTATCCTCTTCCCACTCCCACCTCCTCCTTTCCCTTCCCTCCTGCCTATCTCTATTCCTAGGTCTGTCCCTACTCCTACTCCTTCCCCTAGCACTCCTGCTCTCATCCTCCCTCCTTTACCTCCTCTCCTCAATCCTCTCCTCTCCTCTCTCACCACACCTCTCACACTACATCCTCTCCACAACTACCACTCCTTCACATTCTTCCACACCCTCACTATTCCTCCACATACCTCCTCATTCCTCCACTCACCTCCTCAGTTCTCCACTCCTCCTCAACTCACCTCCTCACTCCTCCCCACACACCTCTTCACTAGGGATGTGAATCGTTTTAGGACGATTAAAATTATCGTCCGATAATTTTAATATCGTCTTAAACCGTTATGGAACACAATACAATACAGATTCTAACGATTTATCGTTATAAATCGTTAGAATCGTGAGCCGGCACACTAAAACCCCCTAAAACCCACCCCCTGACCCTTTAAATTAAATCCCCCCCCCAATAACTTAAATAACCTGTGGGTCCAGCGGCGGTCCGGAACGGCAGCGGTCCGGAACGGGCTCCTGCTCCTGAATCTTGTCGTCTTCAGCCGGCGCCATTTTGGAAAATGGCGCCGAAAAATGGCGGCGGCCATAGACGAAAAAGATTGGACGGCAGGAGGTCCTTCCGGACCCCCGCTGGACTTTTGGCAAGTCTCGTGGGGGTCAGGAGGCCCCCCACAAGCTGGCCAAAAGTTCCTGGAGGTCCAGCGGGGGTCAGGGAGCGATTTCCCGCCGCGAATCGTTTTCGTACGGAAAATGGCGCCGGCAGGAGATCGACTGCAGGAGGTCGTTCAGCGAGGGTTCCGGCGCCTCGCTGAACGACCTCCTGCAGTCGATCTCCTGCCGGCGCCATTTTCCGTACGAAAACGATTCGCGGCGGGAAATCGCTCCCTGACCCCCGCTGGACCTCCAGGAACTTTTGGCCAGCTTGTGGGGGGCCTCCTGACCCCCACGAGACTTGCCAAAAGTCCAGCGGGGGTCCGGAAGGACCTCCTGCCGTCCAATCTTTTTCGTCTATGGCCGCCGCCATTTTTCGGCGCCATTTTGGAAAATGGCGCCGGCTGAAGACGACAAGATTCAGGAGCAGGAGCCCGTTCCGGACCGCCGCTGGACCCGCAGGTTATTTAAGTTATTTGGGGGGGGGTTCGGGAGGGTGGGGGATTTAATTTAAAGGGTCGGGGGTGGGTTTTAGGGGGTTTTAATGTGCCGGTTTTTCGATTTTTCGATTTTTAACGATTTTTAACGATTTTTCACGATATTTTACCCCCCCAAACGGCAACAATACGATTCCCTCCCCCTCCCAGCCGAAATCGATCGTTAAGACGATCGAGGACACGATTCACATCCCTACTCTTCACCCTCCAGTCACCTCCTCACTCCTCCACTCTTCCTCCACATGCCTACTCACTCCTCCACTCTTCCTCCCATACATCTTCACACCTCCACACCACTACTCCTTCACAGAAAAAGATCAACAAACAAACATGATAAACAAACAAAACCTTTCACACACACAAAATGACAATGGAGACCAAGGGAAAGGCAAACAGATAATTCACTCAGTAATCATACAAAAAGCTTCTACTATCCCTTCCAAATACAACAACTCCAACAACCCCTCACCTCCTCTCTCCTACTCCCGACACACCCTCAAAGAGGCAGTGCAGGAAGTGGGTATATAAATGACAAAGATATTGTGCAATGTGCATAAAACAATGTGAAACAAGGCTAATAGCGTGCACTGTGAGCAATGATGCACGACGCGCTAACGCATTGTGGAATGCGCTGATGTAGTGCATAATATAATAACCTAGCGCGCAATGTGATAACGTTTCTCACAACACAAAAAATACCTACATGATTCATGAGCTGGGATATTACCCTAACCACACAGCTTTTTGTTGTGGGTGCTATTTCTGCTATAAATATAGAATTTTGATAAATAGAGGGATTAGTTCACAAAATATTCCACTAATGAAAATAGGTGAAACTTGGAAAAATTCAGTACTCACAAATTTAAGTGTCTCACTGAATTCTCCAGATTTTCAATCTTCTGATATGCAATCATTTTATCTTGAATAAGCACTGTCTGTATTGTAGGTAACTGAGTAGTTGTATGCTCCAATTACTCTATTTTCTGTGAAAGTGCTGATACAACAGCATATTGTAAATGTGTCCAGTTATGAATATCTGTGTTACATTTATGTGGACCAATGATAGAAAAACAGCCCTTCCTGAGTCCAAGCCAAGGTCGGATGCCACCGAGGAACAGAAGGATGCAGATCCAGCTAGAGTTGGAGTCAGAGCACTGTCTCCTAGAGATGTGAATCGGAACCGGAATCGGTTCGGATTCCGGTTCGGATTCACATCGTGTTTTTTTTTTCATCTGGCCCGATCGCGGTTTTGTTTATCGGCTGCGCCCAAGCCGATAAATAAAAAACCCCCATCCCGATCCTTTAAAACTAATCCCTTAGCTTCCCCCACCCTCATGACCCCTCCGAAAACATTTTACAGGTACCTGGTGGTCCAGTGGGGGTCCCAGGAGCGATCTCCTGCTCTCGGGCCGTCGGCTGCCACTAATCAAAATGGCGCGGGCCATCCAGTGCTCCTACCATGTGACAGGGGCTGGCCAATGGCACGGATACCATGTCACATGGTAAGGGCAAAGGGCCATCAGCGCCATTTTGATTAGTGGCAGCCGACGGCCCAGGAGCGGGAGATCGCTCCTGGGACCCCCACTGGACCACCAGGTACCTGTAAAATGTTTTTGGGGGGTCAGGAGGGTGGGGGAAGCTAAGGGATTAGTTTTAAAGGGTCAGGGTGGGTTTAGGGGTTATTTTCCGCCCTCCCTCAAAATGATAAGAGAACCCCCATGAACAATATCGTGGGGTTTTCCTATCGTTTTGGGGAGTCCCCGATTTCTGATGATTTTGAAAATATCGTACAATATTTTCAATCGTCCGAAGCCCGATTCACATCCCTACTGTCTCCACCAAATCCCAGACTGAGTTAGAGATAGACAGGAGGTTGCAGAATCAATCCAGTCTGGGTCAAGGGCGAGCAGCAGGCAAGAAGTGTCCAAATCCAAACTGGGTCAAAGGCAGGCAGCAGGCAAGGAGAATCCAAGGCAATCCAGGTCAAGACAATGGCAGTATCAGCAGAGATACTGGCATTGTCATTGTAACATTGTACAATGTAGTGCCATTGTAACATTGGATCTTTTTCTTGAGTATTAGCAGAGAAACAGCACCAGCAACAAGCAAGCCTGTAGCCGAGGCAAGGCTTGTGCTGGAATGCCGGGTAGATATAGGCAAAGTTTCCCGCACTACTGCGGGGATCATCGAGAGCCATGCCAACATGCCAACCTGCGCAGGTCAGTCAGTGTCTCGCGGCCATGACGCCGCTGTTGCTTCGTGCTGCTTCGGGGTTTCGACGAGGAAGGGTAAGACCAATTTGCAGCGGTAACAATCTGTAACAATTGTCTTTAAAGCAGAAGCTGATTTCTCTTAAGTAGTCAGAACAGACCAAAGGGATGTGAATCGTTTTAGGACGATTAAAATTATCGTCCGATAATTTTAATATCATCTTAAACCATTATGGAACACAATACAATAGAGATTCTAACGATTTATCGTTATAAATCGTTAGAATCGTGAGCCGGCACACTAAAACCCCCTAAACCCACCCCCGACCCTTTAAATTAAATCCCCCACCCTCCCGAACCCCCCCAAATGACTTAAATAACCTGCGGGTCCAGCGGCGGTCCAGAACGGCAGCGGTCCGGAACGGGCTCCTGCTCCTGAATCTTGTTGTCTTCAGCCGGCGCCATTTTCCAAAATGGCGCCGAAAAATGGCGGCGGCCATAGACGAACACGATTGGACGGCAGGAGGTCCTTCCGGACCCCCGCTGGACTTTTGGCAAGTCTCGTGGGGGTCAGGAGGCCCCCCACAAGCTGGCCAAAAGTTCCTGGAGGTCCAGCGGGGGTCAGGGAGCGATTTCCCGCCGCGAATCGTTTTCATACAGAAAATGGCGCCGGCAGGAGATCGACTGCAGGAGGTTGTTCAGCGAGGCGCCGGAACCCTCGCTGAACGACCTCCTGCAGTCGATCTCCTGCCGGCGCCATTTTCCGTACGAAAACGATTCGCGGCGGGAAATCGCTCCCTGACCCCCGCTGGACCTCCAGGAACTTTTGGCCAGCTTGTGGGGGGCCTCCTGACCCCCACGAGACTTGCCAAAAGTCCAGCGGGGGTCCGGAAGGACCTCCTGCCGTCCAATCGTGTTCGTCTATGGCCGCCGCCATTTTTCGGCGCCATTTTGGAAAATGGCGCCGGCTGAAGACAACAAGATTCAGGAGCAGGAGCCCGTTCCGGACCGCTGCCGTTCCGGACCGCCGCTGGACCCGCAGTTTATTTAAGTCATTTGAGGGGGGTTCTGGAGGGTGGGGGATTTAATTTAAAGGGTCGGGGGTGGGTTTTAGGGGGTTTTAATGTGCCGGTTTTGCGATTTTTAGATTTTTAGATTTTTCACGATTTTTCACGATTTTTCACGATATTTTACCCCCCCAAACGGCAACAATACGATTCCCTCCCCCTCCCAGCCGAAATCGATCGTTAAGACGATCGAGGACACGATTCACATCCCTACTCCAGTGTGATGGAAAGAGTTTTTACAAATGTAAGGTTTTTCTATCAAAGCTTCAATTCCAGAGTGGGCTCCAGGAAACGAATCTGCAATGGCATAAAGGGATCCACAACAATATTCCTGCAAACCCACATACCTGTCAAGAGATTCTAGCACCTCTCCAACTTCCCCTTAACCTAACCTTCCCACCACTTCCCCTAACCTACCCCCCCTAGCCTTACTCTAAGCCCCCCGCCGATTCTTGTCTTACCTTTTGCGCCTGCCAGCACGCGATCCTCCGACACAGCGGTAATGGCTGCTATTTGGAGGCCTCTGGCCCTGCACCCACTCTGCCCTGGACCGCCCCGCCCCGGACCACCCCTTTTGTAAAGCCCCAGGACTTACACGCGTCCTGGGGCTTTATGCGCATCGCTGGGTCTTTTTAAAATAGGCCCGGTGTGCATAAGGCTGGTTATGTGCGTAAATCTAGAGGATTTATGCACGTAACCCATTTAAAATCCGACCCTTTATGAGCTTCTCATTTTGTATTTAAAATAGTGTGATACAGTGAAGTACGTTTGCTTTTGTTGATGTTTTCAATTGCAGTAGAAACAAATTGCCAAATATCACTAAACCCCTTATTTTTTGTATACTCAGAAAAAAAAATAATTTGTGTCAGGATGCTTTATTGTGCAAATAGTATTTTCATAGGAGAAATTGGCAGTAGTGACAGACAGCCTTGATGTGATATACTGCCCCCTTACTCTTGGCTTTGAGAATTAAGTATCTGAACAAATATAGCTTTATATTATTTGAAACTGCATGAAATACAGATTCTTTTTTTTTTTCTTTTTCAAAAAGGTTTTCCTACCAATAATTCCTTTTAAACTGGTTGAAAACTGCGGAACTAGAGTGCTTTTTTCAGAAATGATGCTGTAGTTCATTGGAGGTTATGGGAAAAAATTGCAAGCGGATGAAGAACTGTCATCATAACTTAAAACTGTCATTTTATCTAGTCATAGAAAACATACCCTGTAGAAGGATATGTTACTTTGCAGCTAGCTTTTATTGAAAAATTGTGGATGGTTCACTGGCTGTTACTAGGTGGTCTGGAAACTAGAAATGTGCAATTTGAGGTCTAAAAGTAAGAAATTTCTAGCCTAGATTTTCTGGATTATTCCTAGTTTCGCTTCAGAAATTAGAATATGTTATAATGGATTTCTCACAGATTTATCAAAATCTGATGCAAATGTTAACACATTTATGGACTAACAATGCCCTTTTATTTTGAGCTTTGTCTGTTTGCCCAACCATCTGTAATGTTGATGTCACACGTAGAGTTAGCGGACAGGTGGACAAAAAGAAAAAGTAAACACAGGAACCATCAACAAAGAGAAGAAGAAACAAGGTTGGTGGGGCCTGCTGAAAAAAAAAATGCCAGCAAATCCTGGTAAGTGCTGCTACAGGGGAGCCCAGGCCCCACCAGTCAAAGATGAAGAGTCACAAGAGGACCTAAACAGTGTAGCTGGCAAAGTGCCCTCTCTCCCCAACACAAAACTAGGCAGTTTAAGACGAATGGAAAAATGAAACAAATAGGGACCAGTTTGTTTTTTTCAGGGGGGGCTCCAAAATGATTGGGGGGTCCTCAAATTAAATGAATCCTATTCATTTCATTTGTTTTGAATTGAATAATTTCTGTAAGCCATTATAGTCAATGGACTCATAGAAATCAATAAGAAAGCAACAGGTGTACAGTTAGGAAAGGATACAAAGTATAGAGCAGGCAGCCAGCCAACATGGGTAGTACAGCTATGTTGTCAAGGAGACAACAGGAATGACGTATCGCAGAAAAGCAATTTTCCAAGACAACCTATGGCTGCGCACCAGGTTTAGTGATGCTAATCTTGAAGTCTGAGCATGTCAGAGAATTGCTGTGCATTCTTTCTGAAGGCATGGTCTGTGAAGGAGTATGCTATTTGAGCTCTCTCTGAATTCTAGGCTAACTTTACCCAAACAACTTTTTTGCTGCTTCTATAGTACACTCTTACACCCGGAATAGCTGTAACAACACGTGCAAGTCATGAGGTCATAAAACAGACTCAAGTTGCTATGTAATTATAAACTTTATCATATTAGTTTAGAAGTTAAGCATTAAGTAATTTTATTTTTACCTATGGTGCTTTCTTACCTTGCTCTTTGTCCAGGCACACCAGACCTTTATACCTTTCACAAAAGTGCAGCTGTGGCATTTCTTACTTGCTGCTTCAGGAATACTTTGCAGCTCTTCTCAACATGATTGTTTCAGCTTGTCATTTTCTTATGGATCTGTACTTTGTTTCTAATCACATGACTCTAACAGCCAATGGAGCACAGGGGGAGGATACTATCAGTGAGAAAGGTGAGGGAACAAAGATTTTAAATCTGCCTAGGTGCTTGGAGTACAGTTATAGAGCAATACAGAAGGCCTCTGCTGAGAACTGCTCCCAGGCCCCTGTGATCTGTGGTGGGAGAACTGTTGCTAGAGCCCATGCGCAGAGGATAAAGGGCCCACAGACTGAAGGGAAGACCACTTCTTGAAGAAATCATTTGGAGACTGTGAATAAACCATTCTCACACATCAGCAGGGGAGGAGGTCTGTATTTAGTTCTTGCATAAATTAGTGAACCATCAGATTATACTCCATTGGCATCTAAGCATACAGGTCAATATTCAGTAAGATATCTGGGTAAAAGTACCTGGATAACTAGCCAAATAATCAGTGAAACTTAAATTTTGCAGAACATACTTGTCTAAAGTTACCCGGAGAAAGTTATCGGGGTAACTTTGTCACTTGTCAGCTTATTGAATATTGGTTAAAAGAACAGTTGTCATTTCTCCCTCACCAATCTTTTATAAAAATTTGTGGTTCATGATGGTCTAATCCCCCCACTTCCAATTTCTTCAAAAAGTAGTGGCCCAAGCAGGACTGATCACACCCCCTCCCTAACCTACCCTAGAATCCCAAAAGGATTCCCCAATGTAGAATGGGAAAGATACAAGTCTTTTACCTAAGTGCTGCAAGACCTGATAGTTTGCGGCGCTTATGCATTAACTAATTCACTTCACTCCTTCGCTGATTGGTCTTTTGCTGATAGCTGAAGCATCAAACCATGTTCAATACTGAGTTATGAATGGGGATTAATTCTTCACTGTCAGCTAACAATGCTCATTTGATCACTGTTCAGTGATGATCATCGTCCGACAGTCACCTAGTTCTGCATTTCTTGTTCAGTGTATTATAAAGTACAAATACACTGAGTAAATCCGCGGGGGAGAAATAATCTTTTTCCTGTAATTTTGATAAAGTGATTCACTGTAGCCTGGTGTTACGTGAGTCATTGTGGTCAGTGATCACAGATCTGCACTGACAGAAATTTTATAAATGTGTTGTACTTCTATGAACCCTGCTTGCCTGATATTACAACTAGCTGTAGCAATGCCTCCATATTATGGATGCAGCTGCCAATTTTTGTATCTGTGTGTGACATGACATGAATGTTGCACAGTAGCATTCTTTGTGTTAAGAGAGGGAGAGAAAAAGAGAATATATATATGATGCCATTGATGTGATGCAACATTTTTTGTATTAATGGAAAGAGAGAAAGAACATACTAGGGATTAGGGATGTGAATTGGGTGATCGATCGTCTTAACGATCGATTTTGGCTGGGGGGAGAGGGAAATCTGATCGTCATGGTTTTTGTTTTTTTTAAATCGTAAAAAATCATAAATCGGGGGAGGGCAGGAAAACCAGCACCCTAAAACCCACCCCGACCCTTTAAAAAAAATCCCCCACCCTCCCGAAGCCCCCAAAATGTTTTAAATTACCTGGAGTCCAGTGGGGGGTCCCGGCACGATCTCCCACTCTCGGGCCACGGCTGCGTTAATAGAAATGGCGCCGGTGGCCCTTTGCCCTTACCATATGACAGGGCAAAAGTAGCGCCGGCACCATTTTGGTTCCTGTCACCCGACGTCACGTGTGCAGGAGATTGCTCCCGGACCCCCGCTGGACCCCCAGGGACTTTTGGCCAGCTTGGGGGGCCTCCTGACCCCCACAAGACTTGCCAAAAGTCCAGCGAGGGTCCGGGAGCGACCTCCTGCACGCGGGCCGTATTGCCAATATTCAAAATGGTGCCGGCGCTACTTTTGCCCTCACTATGTCGACATAGTGAAGCAAAAGTCAAAATGGCGCTGGCGCTACTTTTGCCCTCACTGACATTTTTGGCAAGTCTTGTGGGGGTCAGGAGGCCCCCCCAAGCTGGCCAAAAGTCCCTGGGGGTCCAGCGGGGGTCCGGGAGCGATCTCCTGCACTCGTGACGGGTGACAGGAACCAAAATGGCGCCGGCGCTACCTTTGCCCTGTCATATGGTAAGGGCAAAGGGCCATTGGCGCCATTTCTTTTAACACAGCCGTGGCCCGAGAGCGGGAGATCGCGCCAGGACCCCCCCACTGGACCCTAGGTAATTTAAAACATTTTGGGGGGCTTCGGGAGGATGGGGGATTTATTTAAAGGGTCAGGGTGGGTTTTAGGGTGCCGGTTTTCCCGCCCTCCCCCAATTTACGATTTTTTGACGATAAATCAGGGGAATTGTTATTGTATCGCGGCTCTAACGATTTTTGATGATTTAAAATATATCTGACAATTGTTTTAAATCGTCAAAAAACGATTCACATCCCTACTAGGGATACACATTCATTTCAAACAACTTAAGATATAGCAACAATATTTTGTAGCATTAGATCTTAATGGGTCAGACTCTAGACTATTCCTCAATGTTACGCTCCCCTGCTGTGACAGGCCCATGGCCAGGCTCACTCACTTCCGAAGCCCGGACCCCCAGACCTGGCTCGACCTATTTGATGGCAATAGGCAGCCGCCTACATGCCTGTGCACCCTCCGTGTTCCCGGGATCCTCTTATGCCACTGCAGCTTCCTCCGGGGCTGACCAGGCCTCCCCACGTGTACCACAAGGAGATGCTGCCACTTCCTCTTCCGTGACCTGTCAGCTTTAGGCGCACGCCTCTCTGGACTTTAAAGGGGCCACAGTGGGAGAACTGCCCGTGGCCCCGGATGATGATGTCAACCAGTTTCTCTATATAAAGCTGGCTCAGTCATTCAGAGCTTGCCTTGGCATGCACTTCTTTGCTATTCCTGTTCCTCTACCTGCTCCAGTTCCAGTTCTTGTTCCAGTTCATGCTTCAGTTCCATTTCCTCGTCCAGTACCCATTCTAGCTCCAGTTCCTTCTCCTGCTTACCTACTGATGGACCTCCTTTGCTTTGAATCTCTGCTCGGACCTGACCTTGTCTCTAGCCACCTGCCTCGACCCTCATCTGAACCTGACCTCGGATATTGGCTCTTCCTTCTGGGACCCTCTGTCTCCGCTGCCACCTGGCACTCTGCCTGTGGACATCATCTCCAGGATCAATGACACGGAGGCTCGCCTACGTCCAGCTGGCCCTGGTACCCAAGAGCTCAACCTGCAGGGAATGAGGGCTGGTATTGGCAAAGCTCCAGTTGGCCTCTGCTTCCCGCTTGGCTTTGCCTCCCGATGGTAGGGACCCATGGGGGTTTTCCCCACGGGTGGTGCCAACACCACCTCAGGCCAAGGGTCCACCTCTACAACAGGTTGCCAAGGCCATGGACCCAGTGGAACCATCAGCTCTCCAGGCCATTCCAGACCTGGCTTTGAAGATCCAGTACCAGCAGCTGTTCCTTGAGGTGTTGGCTACATCCATCAAGTGCATCAATGCTCGTCTTGACTCTCATCCAGGCTCTGCAGCTTCTATGCCTGTCTCGTCCAGTTCTCAGGCACTGGCTTCTATGGCCAGGGCTTTACTCTCCCTGAGTGCTATGCCCCAATTTAATGTGGACCCAAAGCTTTGTAGGGGCTTCATAAATCAGTGTTATATGCAGTTTGCTTTTTAACTGTCTGTGTTCCAGGATGATCTCATGAAGGTGACTTTCATCCTCTGTCGCCTAGAAGGCAAGGTGCTGGCTTGGGCTTCTCTCTTATGGGAGTGAGTGGACTCTCTTCTTCAAGAGTTACCATGCTCTGTCACCATCTTCCATCAGACCTTTGATGATCCAGGAAGGCAGGCTATGGTGAGTTTGAATCTTCTGCATTTATGGCAAGGTTGTTGAGCACTCAAAGAGTATACTATTGAATTTCATACCCTAGCGACTGAGCTGGGCTGGAAAGAATATTTCCTCCAATCCATTTAGTTAGATGGTCTGTCGCCCTCAGCTCATGGACAAGCTTGCAGCTCACAAACTATCATCCTCTCTCGAGGGCCTGATTGACCTCACGGGTCACATAGACCATTGCCTCCAGGAGCGCCACATGGAAGTCTGAACACCTCGTCACCCAGCTGTGGAACATTCTCGTTCTCCTCCCGCTGAAGGGCTCGCTGCCAGCGGAGCTCAACCTCTCAACAAGCTTGAGGAAGCTATGCAACTGGGGCGTGGATGCCTTACCCTAGAAGAGCGCCTCAGGAAGAGGCACTCAGGCCTGTGCCTATACTGTGGGGCTGCAGACATCATCTGTCTTCTTTTCCCATTCATTCTGGAAACTTGCTGGCCTGAGTTCAGTAGGGGTCCTGAACTTGGGTGCCACCTCTCCAGTCCCCCAGCTGACATTCCCGGTGAGCCTGACCTGGAACTCCTGTTCCTTTCCTACCTTGGCTTTGGTCAATTCAGGAGCCGGTGGAAACTTCCTTGTGAGGGATCTGGCCCAACTCCTGGGCATCCCTTCTTGTACCATTGAGAAACCATTGCTTATCACTATCCATGGTGACACATTATCTGGGAGTATCATTCAAGTCACCATACCTTTCACCTTCAAAATGGAACCTTGCATGAGGAGGAAGCAGAATTCTTTGTACTGGATAAATCCATTCATCCAGTGGTACTAGGGTTACTCTGGCTTCATTGTTACTCCCCGCAGTTTAATTTGGAGACCTTACAACTCTCTGAATGGAGTTCTGCCTGCCACCGCTCTTGCCAATGTCATTGAATAATTGATCTCATTTCATGAGCATGATTTGTGAATTTCAATACACATGTCAGAATGTCTGTAGATGTCTGTTTAGCTTTATAGTCCAACAGACTTAACCTCTCAGAATACCTGGCCCATTTATATGCATGTTTGATAGTTCTAAGAAGGTAACTCCATTCAAGATATCTGCATTTCAGATCGTGAGATTATAATTTAAAAGCGGACAGACTAGTGTAGATCCGTCTTACTCTAAAAAATTGGCTCATTGGTAAATTCCATTTGAAAGACTGGTGGTGATAGCTCTGGAATCTTTTTCTCTCACAAGATGTAGGTCTGTCAAATATGAGAGCCTAGTTTATGAATGGATATATCTAAGAAATAATTTGTTCCAGACTTTACTGCATAATAAATTTGAGATGAGGGTTGCAGCTGTTTAACCACTGGAGGAAAAAATGTAATTGCTGTTCAGAATCTTTACACACAAAAAAGATATTATCTATGTACCTAGACCATAGTGTGACAGATGAAAACATTTACAAAATAGAGACATAATTGTTCTCAAAGTACGACATATAGATATTTGCTATGTCTGGAGCAGCAGAGCATCCCATGGCTACCCCACGGATCTGATGATGATATCGAGTGTCAAACATAAAGTAGTTATCACACAGGATCAACTCCACCAATTCTGTCACCCAATGGGTTTCTTTATAATCAGTTATTTTGATTTTATTTGAAGCTCTCCCTTTGAGAGGTTCACTCATTCACTAGTAATGAAGGTGGAGGATTGGATGACCATTCAATGCTAGGGAGGAGAAGAGAAGTAGGAGCAATTGGAAAATCTGGCATCCCATTGGTGAAGATCCATTGAATATATCTACCAGATACTCAAGGAGAAGAAGGTAAGGGGTACCCTATTGGTAAATTAAGGTCTGAGCGAAACCAGAGAAGTGCAAACCTGTCATTTCAAGACTCCTGAACCAAGGTATGGTAAATTAAAATTGGAGTTGATCATCTGCACACCAGTATAGCTATCCCCTTTGATGGAAGCTTCAAAATTTCTCTGAGCAGGAAGGGAATCTGGTTGGGGAAGTCTTTGAAACAGAACTACAAAACCAAGGATATGCTTGATTTAAATTTGTGTAATGGATGGATTGATAAAAGGACTTCTACTCAGTAAATAAACACATTTTATATACCATCAATCAGTAAATTGTGCTGATACTCTGGATTATAATAATCCAGGTCTCTGGTTCTTCTCCCTTCTCAGGTGGAACATTAAGAATCGCATCCAAGTCTTCTGCATTAACTAACATATTCTTTGTTGTAGATGAGTACACAGAGAAGTGCACACAGAAAAAGTGTTGTAGCTCTAATTAAAACATTAACCAAGCACCATTTTTATACCTTAATGAAGTTATGTTTTATTATGTTATGTTATTTATATGCCGCTTATATTGGTAACTAGGGATATGCAAAGCTCGAACCTTTTGGTTCAGTCTTCGTTTTTGGCCCACCATGGGAAATATCGTATTTCCCGTGGTTTGGGCCTTTATAATTCATGGGGACCCAAATTTCGGATTAGCGCGCAATAAAGGGAGTTAGTGCACACTAACCCCAAACCAAAATTTTCCCAAAATTTCCCAAAATTTTCATTTGGGCTTTGGGGTCCCTGAACCAAGACAAATTAGGCAATGTCATTGAAACTGCCTAATTCGTCTTGAATGATAGCACATCCCTATTGTTAACCCTAAATAGCTAACAAAAAAACACGCATAGTTAAAAGAAATAGTTAATATCAATCTGTACAAAAAAGTTAGCATGTGATTCTTTCACTATAGCATTTTATTTCAGCTTGACCAATCACAGTCTTATCTCTGCATTTTATTCCAGCAATATATTTAATACATCATTACATTCATGATTTTGAATGCACAGTGATGAATACTTGATTTGAAGTGGTTAATATTGCGTCTAAAATCGGGACTCTTTGCACGGTCAGTCCGCCCGGATGCAGCAGATCCATATCGTGCACCGCGCAAAGAGTCCCGATCTTAGACGCAATATTGACCACTTCAAATCAGGTATTCATCACTGTGCTGAGATTAATATTCACAGTGCCTTTTTTATTTATTTATTTATCATCTTTTTAACAATATACAAATGAAATTGTATTGGAAATTTCAGAGATACAGAAATCAAAATCTTAAGGCAAACTAACCCTTTATAACCCACAAAATCCTTATAATCATTTCAAAATTATCTTACTACATAGGAAATCTGGAGAAAAAAGAAACATTAAGAGGAGTATATTAAGAAGAAACCTTTACATATAATGTTGCCTTTAATCACACCCTTAATTATTATCAACCCCTTTATTCTCATCAGGTAGTCTCCTGCCAGTCAAGAAAACCCTTAATTGATCCAGTAAAAAGAAAACATAAGTATTTCTGGCCAGTTTGATAATACATTTACGGGTAATATAATTTAAAGCTACCCCCTAATGTTAGGGTCTCAGATCTCATCTGTAGAAATAATAAAACAAAAAAAAATTCACAGTGCCGACATCATGCTCATTAGTGACTCCCTGATGAAGAATTAATTTTCAAAACATTGCAATGTCGGGATTGATACACAGACAGCATGAAAATATCCTAACCATGATCTTGGCGCCACAGCAGTGAATACAACAGCCTAGTAAAACACGATATTGTATACCAGCGCTTCCATTTCTTGTGGACTTCCTACTTGACTTTAGTGATAGCTTTACCAATTATGAAAGCATCACACGCTCTGGGATAACCAATGATTATATTATATTCTAGAGATGTGAATCGTGTCATCGATCGTCTTAACGATCGATTTTGGCTGGGGTGGGGGGAAGGGAATCGGATCGTCGCGGTTTTAGGTTTGTAAATATCGTTTAAATCGTGTTTCAGTGTGCCGGGAAAACCGGCACACTAAAACAACCCTAAAACCCACCCCGACCCTTTAAAATAAATCCCCCACCCTCCCGAACCCCCCCAAAATGCCTTAAATTACCTGGGGTCCATAGGGGTGTGGTCCCGGTGTGATCTTTTACTCTCGGGCCTCCGGTGCGTTGCAGAAATGGCGCCGGCGCTACCTTTGCCCTGTGATATGACAGGGCAAAGGTAGCACCGGTGCCATTTTGTTTTTTGTCCCCCGACATCAGGAGCGTAGGAGATTGCTCTCAGATCCCCGCTGGACCCCCAGGGACTTTTGGCCAGCTTGGGGGGGCCTCCTGACCCCCACAAGACTTGCCAAAAGTCCAGCGGGGGTCCGGAACGACCTTCTGCAGTCGAATCGTGTTGCCGTACGGCCGGCGCCATTTTGTGCAAACACGATTTTGTGCAACACGATTTTGTGCAACACGATTCGACTGCAGGAGGTCGTTCCCAGACCCCCGCTGGACCCCCAGGGACATTTGGCCAGCTTGGGGGAGCCTCCTGACCCCCACAAGACTTGCCAAAAGTCCAGCGGAGGTCCGGAACGACCTCCTGCAGTCGAATCGTGTTGCCGTACGGCCGGCGCCATTTTGTGCAAACACGATTTTGTGCAACACGATTTTGTGCAACACGATTCGACTGCAGGAGGTCGTTCCCGGACCGCCGCTGGACCCCCAGGGACTTTTGGCCAGCTTGGGGGGGCCTCCTGACCCCCACAAGACTTGCCAAAAGTCCAGCGGGGGTCCAGCGGGGGTCCGGGAGCGATCTCCTACGCTCCTGATGTCGGGGTACAGGAACCGAAAAAGCACCGGCCCCATTAACGCAGACATGGCCCGAGAGTGGAAGATCACACCGGGATCTTCCCACTGGACCCCAGGTAATTTAAAGCATTTTGGGGGGGTTCGGGAGGGTGGGGGATTTATTTTAAAGGGTCAGGGTGGGTTTTAGGGTTGTTTTAGTGTGCCGGTTTTTCCGCCCTCCCTTTCCCCTCCCCCTTCCCCCGATTTACGATTTTTGACGATAAATCGGGGGAATTCCTATTATATATCGCCTCTAACGATTTTTGATGATTAAAAATATGTCGGACGATATTTTAAATCATCAAAAAACGATTCACTTCCCTACTATATTCAACATCCACAATTGTGGGTTTGGAACATCAGTAGCCCTATAGGCACCAGTAGCCTACTTAAGGCACTATATGAGGTTTTCCCTGGGTGCTTTCTCACAATCCTGTTTTCCTATTTGTGCTAGACTTTCTTACATATATTGATATTTTTAAAGTGTCTAGCAAAGTTGGATCTCTTGCTAGTGTATTTATACAAAACAGAGGATAGAGCAGTTTTTGAAATGCAAAGGATTGCAAGATCCAAGACAGCATCTGATCAATTTCTTTGACTGGATGATCAGAGAGTTGGATCAAGGGAGAGCACTAGTTGTAGCATACTTGGATTTCAATAAGGTCTTGAAACAGTTCTGCAAAGGCAGCTTATAAATAAATTTAACACCCTTGGTATGGGTCTTTTCTATATGCTTTTCTATACTGATGTTCATTTCCACATCACATCGGTTTACAGTAAAACAATCAGAGGCATGAAAGGGAATTACATCTTAACCAATTGAATAACTTCAAGAATTTCAGGGCAGGAGGGATATAGGATAGGAATGAGAGTGGTAAGGATGTTAGCGGAATGAAGACAATAGGAACATGTGTTTACAATTTTCATAACTGGACAGATAAACAAGTGAGAAAGAATACAACCAATTTAAATAATGGCTTGCAGGGGTATAAACGCTTGTAGGTCTGGGTGCAAGTGTGTGTGAGAGTCATTGGTAGGCTTGTTTAAATGGCCAGGTTTTCACCTTCTTTTTGAAGTTGGAAGTACAGCATCAGACAATAGTTAGCAATACCAATTCATTAATTAATGTAAAACAAGAACACAATAAAATTGCAAAAACTATCTGCATAATGTATTTTGCTTTAATTATGAAAAGTGCTTTAATTGAAAATTGCATACATTGTCATAATATTAATTCTTGAAAAAGAAGAGGCATTAGCACTCTTTATCACTTTGGCTGACGTCTGGCAAATGGGGTTATTTTCCAAGCCGCCTTATGGGCTTTTCGCATGTGAAAAGCACCATAACGCATGGTGTGATGCTAATTTAGAAAAGGGGAGGAGTTCTGGCCAAGTAATGCCATATTACACAGTTTTAACTACACCTTTTTCATTTGTGTTAAGCTGTGCAATATGGCTTAATCACACTTTGCTATGTTTTTACATATAGCAGAGAGAGAGAGAGAGAGTAAGAGAGAGAGAGACTAGCTAGCTATAGGGGCCTCCTAATAGTTAGGTATTTATACCTCTATAGGAGGCCCACCTAGTTACTCAAGGTGAGGTTTAGGTATTAGTATACGGGTAAGGGGCCACTTTGACATTCAGAGTGAGATGTACAAACAGAACAGTACACTCTTGTGAATATTTGATGTTTTTTGGAGTGAGGAAACTCAACCAAAGGTGAGATTTGTACAATGTTCTCTCAACCTAGCTTGATGTACAAATACCTAACTACTATGAGGGCCCTATAGCTGGGTTTTTGCTCTCGCTCTCTCTCAGTCGGTATGGGTAGGAATTACAACCATTGTGACACTTTCTAGAAAGTGCAAAAAAAGTTATCACACTTTGCACTAATACCTATGTGAAGTGCTAAGATAGTGCACTTTGTGATAAATAAGCTATTACCATAAAACACACCCCTCTTCATATCACATGCAATAGTTTGATGAATTCTGGCCAAAGTTAGCAAATCAGGTATTTAAGGACATACATAACTTTACTCACCAGTTAGGACAACTTACAATTCCACCATTTATCTCTAGGAATAAGCAACGAGAAATGAATCTTCTCTTTTTGGGATCTTCTAGGTATTTGGAACTCTGAATGGTCACTGTATTAGACAAGATGCTGACTTTAATGGTTCTTTAATCTGACTTGGCATGACATATCTTATGTTCTTATGTTATATATATACAAGCTTTTTAAGATAGCCTATTTAGTAGGGATATGCAAAGCCTTGCTAAGAGCAACTGTGCTTTTCAGTGAGGAAAATAACTATCCCTTGTGATACAGGCGTACATGATGTTCAACTGAATAGTTGCCGATAATCATGAAAAATTCAAGTAGGATTAAAGCTTTTATGCACAAATAAGTGACAGTGTATGCAGCCTGAAATATTATTAAGCCTAAGCCATAAATGCTATTAAAATAGAACTCTGAGACTGGGTAATGGTACCTTGTTTGCTGTTATAATATAAATATAAGGGAAAATGTGTTCAGGCTGGTAAGGTTTTTATGCAAACACAAGATTATTTTCTTTGTCACTAACACTTTTAATGCTGAGAAAATTATTTATTTAAGTGGAATAAATAAATACAAGAAATAAATCTAACCATCTGTTCATCTACAAATCAGAAATTGTCTTACAACCTTTGAAACACTTTAATCTCTAAAGGGGTAATTTACAAAACCATTTTTGCACATAAAATCTGTTTTGTTTTGTTTTTTGTGTGTACATGGCTGTTACAAAATCGGCTAGGACTCTGCATAGAAATATGCACTGGTACTGGTAGCCCCTGTGACATAGTAGGTCAAAGGCTATCGGCGCCATTTTGATGTGAGGCAGGCCGGAAATCCCTCGTGGGACCCCACTGGACCACCAAGGATGTTAGTAAGTCTTGGGGAGGGTTCTGGATGGTGGGGGTTGTATTTAATGTAGTAAAGTAAATTTTAATGCTTGGGGTTTTCCCGCGTCATTTTTTGGGCCCATTTCATTCTTCCCCCTTAATTTTTCTTCGTTTTTCCAAAAAACTAACCGAGGAAAAACTAACTTTACCCCGAAGCGTCCGACTCAAAAAACGACCCTGTAGAAAAAAACGAAGCTCGTCTCTAGAACCTAACATTTTGTAAATATAGCATGGGTTATTTTTCCATATAATCATCACCTTGTACTTATCCATATTAATTTTCATCTGTAAATTGGATGCCCAATCTTCTAGTCTCACAAGTCCTCCTGCAATTTATCACAATCCACTTGTGATTTAACTACTCTGAATAATTTTGTATCATATGCAAATCTGAGTACTTCACTCGTCGTATTCCTTTCCAGATCATTTTATATGGAAAAGTACGGGTCCCAGTGCAGCACTCTATTGCCCACCCCCCTCCACTGAGAGAATTGTCCATTTTCATCCTGCTCTGTTTCCTGTCTGTTAACCAGTTTGTAATCCATGAAAGGACATCGCCACCTATCCCATGACTTTTTACTTGTCCTAGAAGCCTCTCAAGAGGAATTTTGTCAAACACCTTCTGAAAATCCAAATACACTACATTTACCGGTTTACCTTTATCTACATGTTTATTAACCCTGCTGCAAAATTATTGTAGTAATATATTCAGTTGCTAATGTATCTATTGGAAGTTTTGGTATTTGATAACTACCAGAACTCTATCTTCCATATAGAAAAAAAAAATAATCTAACAATCTAAACCTACCTGTTGCTTTTCAATGTACTTAGTGCTTGCTTGCTGCAAAAGTCTAATCACTTCTCAGCATATCCTGTCCTTTAGAATAAACTGTGTATGATTCAGTGCATGTTAGGAATGTGAAATGGCTGGTGACTAATAATTTTCCATCCATTACAACAGCATGGAAGATGATGTAAGTTCATTTGCTCTGTATATGCCAAGGGTGACATTGCCATTTACAGAGCTAATTAAGCTGCCAGGAAGATGATAGAGAGCCAGAAAAAAATACTGAAATGTGGGAGCTTACTCAACAGTGCATGCGAAGGTATTTTAAATTGATTTTGCACAACGGCTATATTTCAATCAGTAGTTTTGGGCTTGGACTAAAGATTACACATTTCTTTAAGAGATGCTAATGGACAGCTAATCCGGTGGCTCAGTGGCAGTTCAGTGCACCTGCCATGTGGAAAAACTGGGTTCAATCCCTGATCCCGACTCCTGCTCTTTAGGTCAGCTGGAGATGCTGCTGCAAGGAAGGAAATCATCGTATGATGGTGATCCCTAGTGACCTCCATCAAAGCAATGGCAGAGTCACCAGTCCTGGAGGCCAACTTCAAATAAAGGGAGGGGGTAGAAGGGAAAGGGTTGGGGATGGAAATATATTATAGAGCTCGCAAGTTTTAATTTTTTAAGTATAAGGGGAAGTAGGATCAAATGGTGGGGGAGGGAGGAACATTAAATGGGCCATTTTGGGGGATGGCAGATTCGCCCCATAGGGGCCTTTACAATTCAGGTGGGAGGGAGGTGGGAGATGGGCCGTGATGTGAGGTTTCTTTTTTTTTTTTTTAATGTAACCTTACTTAACCGGTTATATTCTTTTTTGAATATATCTAAGTCTAAAATGATATAGCTAACTATAGCCAAATAACTTTATACATAACTGGTGATATTCTAAAGAATATCCAGTTATGCTTAAAGTTATCTGGCTATGGTTAGTCGAATAACTTTCATCGGGGATATTCAGTGAGACTTTTATCCCAACTGAATATCAAGGAAAAGCTATCCAGCTAACTTCAGTCGTATAACTTGTCTACTAAATGTCCTACTAAATATGTATCCCATAAATTGGAACTTATCTGGATAAGTTCAGACTTCAAGATTTACCCATATAAATCGGAATTTATCCAGTTAAATAATGCACAACTGCTCTATTCACATATTTTTGGGTCAACTTAGACAATATATATGTGGCGATTTTACATGTGTAAGTTATATACATTTACCTCCCGTAAGTGGGCTTTTACGTAAGTAAGTTGGGAGATTTTCTAACGTGCGCGCAGCAATGAAATTATCAATTTTTCCAATAACTTTACCAGTTCACCCAGTCCATCTGCAGGCCACTGAGACTCTCCTGGCTTTTCAGCCTCAACTTCCCCTATTTCACCCAGACAACCCCCACACATCCAGTCAGTATTTCACTGTTAAGATGCTTATAATTACTTACTCCAGATATAGAGCAGGTGTAAATATATGTGAATGAGTCAAATATACATGCTTATTGCTTATAAAATAGCAATTTACTCATGTTAATGTTGGCTCCACCCAAGAATGCCTCTGGCTCACCCCTTTTTTACATACGTATATTTACTCACACACCCTTATTTATGCATGTATGTTGAGGTTTATAAAATAGCACATACATATGCTGTTTCATATGCGAATCTACTGATTTTTATATGCATGACTCTTGAAAATTCATCTTTTACAGTGTATCCCTGCTCAAAAGTATAGTCTGTATAACAATGTGTTCCCCATGTGTGAATAGACAGAAGAGACGCTGTCCCTGAAATAAATATCCTAGCAATGCACCCAATTCCTTTCTCTATGAGCCAATAATCATACCAAGATAAAATAACTCAGCTTTTATTATTTTAGGACCAAAGACTAGAATAAAAATACTGCATATAATGGGGTTAACCATGCATGGGTGTAAAGAGCTATACACAGTGCAAATCAGTTGACAAAGATACTCTGCCCTTAGAGCAACAATGTACAAATAATATATAAACCTTTAATTTATTAAACTCTGGGCCTGCTCTTCTCAGCATAAGTAAGTGCGTCTAAAGTTATATGGCAGCCACACAGTTGATAAAATACCACATATCACTAACCCAAAAGTACATGATCTTGCATTTGGTAATGTGTTGGTAGCCAGTGTAAGTTTTTCAGGACTGGGAAGATGTTGTCAGATTTATGTACTATCATTATCTGTATAAACTATACGTTGTGGTTCAGGGTATTGGGGATTCATACATACAGTGCATTATAGTAGTCCAGGCAAGAGATGACAGTAGTGCAAATATCAGGTATGAAGGCTGAATTGTCCAGTAATGGTCGGAGATGGCAGAGCTGGTGGAGGTGGAAGAAAACTGTTTCAGTTATGGCTTGGACCTGGGCTTTGATGGAAAATTGGGAATCTAGTATGATCCCAAATTTGTGTACTAAGAGTAAAATCTGTTTCTCCAAGGATACTTTCAGGAGACCATAGTCAGGATCTTTTATCCAAATCCAGATTATCCCTGTCTTTTGTGGGTTGTGTTTTACTTTATTTTAGTGTAGCCAGTTTGTAATGTTTTCTAAGGATTGGTTGTTGTGAATGTTGGTTTGTGCCTTATGAAGATTACTTTCCAACAACTGCGTATGGTGCTATATATGCATGTCTGTGGCTGCACATAGATTTATTAAAGTATTTTATAACCCATACATATGATTATGCATGTTTTAAAATATATACATATCTCTACCCTGCAACATATGCGTGTGTATGTAGTCTTACCCATGTACTTATGCAATGTATTGAACCCATAGGGATGTGCATGTATTTAATACTATATAGATAATATCAATGGTGTAGTCCATATCATTTAATGAAATTTTCAAACTGAAACAATAGGAAAAAACCCCACAAAATTTTGTGATTTTCATTCTACCATTTTTAGTGCGCAGCAAGTGGAAACTGTGCGCTATTTGAAATAATTCATCTAGTTGCAAAAATTAGCGTGCACAATTTCGAATAGTAGGCACTATTTCCAAAACCTAAAAACACAAAAAAAAAAATTGGAAACAAAACAGTGTCATGAAAATTGGCCCCCAAATGACACAAAATGAATAAAATGAAATTTTTGGGCCTACATACCCCTACATTATACTGAATATGTGTCCTGTCTATTTTAAAAATATATATGTGTATATTTTACATGTGAAAGTAAAGTAGGACTTACCCACATAAGTCCTGATTTGCAAGCATAGGTTAGTGTATTTTATTATGAAATAACCAATTTTACCAATTAGACCATCAGTTCATTCAGACCCTCCGCAGCTCATCAAAACCCTCCTAGTTGTTCAGCTTACACTCCCTCCATTTCACTCAAACCTCTTACCCAGTCTGTACTACACAATAAACACATTTAATATCACTTATGACAGATAATTAACAGGGGTAAAATCTGCAGGCAAATTGGAATCTGTACATGCATAAGTACCTTTTAAAATAGAAGCGTACATCTGCTGGAAGGCCAAGTAGGGGTGGATATAACATTATGATGCATAGAGGCAGAGGGCTGGGGATAGGGGAAATCAGAAGGTAACAAGTGGAATCCTATTTTTTGGTGCCTTCAGAATTTGGTGCCCTAGGCACATGCCTATCTTGCCTATGCCTAAATCTAGCCCTGGTGCATAGTAAACATGCTTGTCTGGACTGGTCTATCAGATAGTAAGGAAACACCTTTAAGCTTATGGACCACATATTGGCCTTGGAAGTCTGCCTACAGGTAAAAACCCTTGCCATCAAGATCATTCTTGAGACCATTACATCATTGCAACACCCACATTTGTAATGGATGCTGAGTGTATGATAAGCTTGAGGAGCTGGACACAGTTCATGGTGAGAGAAGGAAGTGTGATGAGACAAGATGCAGACTGTCAGAGCTGTAAAAAGACTTCTTCAATGAAAACTGGAACTTGCTGCCAGTTGTACCAGACATTGTGATCCCTGTATGGGATTGTCAAGAGAAACTGCTAACAGCAGTGCCAATCCAGGATGGGAGGGTACCATGGGACAACTTGTCCCAAAAGCATCTTTGCCATCTGAGAACTGCCTATAAATATGGCTAACCAGCCAGATAAATCTAATACTTAAGGGTAGATTTTAAAAAGCCTACTCATGTAAATCCATTGGATTTACGCTCGTAGGTGGGGTTACGCGCGCTGGGCCTATTTTAGAAAGGCCTGGCGATGGTCGGGGGTGTTAGGATAGGGCTAGGGGGTGGGAGAGTTAAGGGAAGGGGGTTAGGTTAGGGGGTTGGGAAGTTCCCTCCCAGGCCGCTCTGATTTCAGCCTGGGAGGGAACGGGAGAAGGCTGCGGGCATCAACATGCACACGTTTCACAACTGTGCACCCCCTTGCGCACGCCGACCCCTGATTTTATAACATGTGCGCACTGGCGCGCGCATGTTATAAAATTGGACATCCATGTGCGCACGCCGGGTAGCGTGCGCACATGGATGTGCACGCACAACTTTATAAAATCTACTCCCTAGTGTATTAGTGATGAATACAGAGATTGTCATGCCAGCATAAGATAAGCGTTGAAGAGAGGAGGTCAGAAGAGGTCACAAGGCAGTCAGAAGGCTGGCAGCAGGCAGAGTGGTCAAGGAACAGGCCGAGATCAATACCAGAGAGACAGTCCGTGGGTACTACCTGGGGAGACAGACAGATGAACACTGGAACAGAAGGACGCTGGAACAGTAGGAAGCAGGAACAAGATTGCAACAATAAGATGGGAATGAAGAGTAGAGCCATGTGGGTGGCTTGCTGGAATGGTGGCTACTACCTGGTGATTAGTTACTACCCTTACTCATTAAGCGTTCACAGGTTAATGCAACTCCAACATTGCTCTTTGCTTCAACGGCAAGGAGAAATGTGGAAAAGAGGATTTGCATTCAGACAACAACAAACAAGGACTGAACTACACAGTCTTGGTAAACAAATAAGCGTGGGGGTAGCTTGCTTATTGCGGTGGTTACTACCCTAAACCAATTAAGCCTGATACTTCATTTTGAATGCATATACAGCATTGCTCTCTGCTTCAATGGCAGGTGGAAATGTGGAAAAGAGAATTTACATTCAGACAATATCCAACAAGGCATTTATCTTTGCAGTCAGGGTAAACAAGTATCAGCATAACTTACTTGATGTGGCGATTACTACCCTTAACCATTAAGCCTTATGATTCACCTTTGATGTAACACCAACATTACTCTCTGCATCAATGGCAGGGTGTGGCAGGAAATTTGAATCTAACAATTACCAACAAGGGCCCTTGACTTGGTGGTCGGTGAAACAGATAAGGGAATATAACTGTGGGAGCTTGCTGGGCAGACTAGTTGGGCCGTTTGGTCTTTTTCTGCCGTCATTTCTATGTATCTATGTATCTCTGAGCTTTGACTTATCCAGCTAAATACCAAGGCTGAATATGTATCTGGGATCAGTGTCCATCATCTAGCTGGATAACTATTTATCATGCTAAGTGGTGGGTGGGAAGAGGGCATAAATGGGAGAAGCTGAGTTAGCTGGATAAGTTATTTTAGTATTCAGAGTTAGCCGGATAACTTATCTAAGTCTGGTCATTCCACAGACCTGTCCTAAAGTTAGCTGGTTAGATTTATCCAGATAACTGGGTATATTCTGTGGTGCACATGTGGCACTGAATACACAGATAGGTTAAACCCAAAGGTTAAATACTTTTGGTGCTTGAACAGGGACCATGTATGCATTGAAATTGTGACTTTATTTGAAGAAAATGCATTTTGAACTTTTTTGGCATGTTTCAGTGTGTTTTGGAAGAAAATCACTCTGTTTTTGTGAACTGTATCATTTACTAGGGATGTGCAGAAGAAAACAATTTGTTTCAGTTCATTCATTCATTCATTTTGTTGGGACCTAAATTCATTTGATTACTTTCAATATGAAAAAAATTATATTCATTAATTTGTTTCATTAGTTTATTTGTTTGCCATTAAAAGCAATTGGGTAAACATTGCAGTCTATTCTGGGCTCCAAAATAGTGATTTTCTAACCAATTCTAATGAAATTTGCAGGAAAATATGATGAGAAAGGACAAAGAACTGTAAGGTACTTAGAATGTGGCAACATTGCACCCAAAGTGGCATAAATAGTAGCCTAAGGCTCCATAAAGGGCGGGGTAACAGCATTGGCAAAAGCTCTCCAAAGCCTCATGAGAGGCACAAACTGCAAGAGGATGAAGTACTGCCCAAGGTGCAAAAAGAAGTTGCCAGAAACGGCATCACGAGAGGCAAAGTGGCACCAAAAGTGGCATCAACGGAGGAAGTGACGTCATCGGCTTAAGATGGCTGCTTAAGCCCTTTCTCCAGCACCCTCCATAGCATTTTCTACCCCTTTAGCGGTCTAGAGCGAAGTTTAAGAGCCAAATTTGCTGTGCAGAACGTGCGGAAAGGCAAGGAATATGTCTACCCGGAAAAAAGCGGTGGATCTTCAACAATTTTTGTTTGATGCCGGCGGATCTCGTTTTGCGGCCCTGAGTGCCTCGAGTGGAAATACTAGCATCGAGGATGTGGGGGCTAAACCGCGCCAGGAGTTGGCAGAGGAGAACGATGGAGCGGAGCCTATTCTTAAGCGGGATCTGCAACACTGGTTTCAGGACTTGAAAAAAGATCTTAAAACATTGACGGATGAATTTCGCGATGCTATTGCAGATCTACGTACCGATGTTAAAGACCTCGGGCAGCGCGTGGAGGACGGTGAATCGCTACTCGAGGAGCACGATCTTCGGATTGTAGCCCTGAAGGCTGAGATTGAACAGTTAAAAGGACATAATGAAGAAGCGGCTCTGAAGCTAGAAGATTTGGAGAATTGCACGCGGCGCAACAACCTGCGCATTAGAGGCCTTCCTGAAGATCCCAGCTATGCTAATGCAGGGGAGGTCGCGCAACGTATATGTCGGGCGCTTCTTATGGCAGCAGCGGACCAGTACTCTGGCTCAGTGGCTGAGGCACCACAAGCTATAGCGATGGACCGGGCGCATAGGGCGCTGGGTGCAGCTCCATGCAATGTGCCCCGAGACATAGTGATCTGCCTGCACAGCTTTGTGGTTAAAGAAGACCTAATGAGAGCGGCAAGGCAACTAGATGTTTTCACATGGGATGGACATGACCTAACTATATACAATGACATTGCGCCGGCAACCCTAAAGAGACGGAGGGACTTCAGTTCGGTCACTGCCTGTCTGAGAAAAGAACGTTACCGCTATCGTTGGTTATATCCATGCGGCATTGCTTTCACTATTAAGGGAACAACATCGAGGGTGAAGACACCGGCGGAAGCGGCGGGTATTCTTCGAGAAGCGGGACTGGAGATCCCCGGTCCAGTGAACAACAACAAGCCCACCCACGTGATGGCAAAGCCGGCAAAATGGCAACGAGCGGGCAAAGGCGGACGACGTTTGAAGCGGACATCGGATCCTGAGCAGCGCCAGATGCCAGCGACGGGTAGCGGGAGAGATCAGGCTCCCCCTTGACTTTTCTTACTGCGTGGATGAAGGGGATAAATATTTATGTCTTTATGACACATATGATCTTTGAGTAATCTGACACTGCTTAAGGCCTGGACATTGCTTGAATAACTATACGGTTAATGCATAATTCTGTTCAATGTTGGGTTTTATGTTCATATGGTATTATGTTTATATACATAAGGGGTATGGAAAGACAGTTTGGAAATAATGTTTGCGTGAGTGATGGGGGGGGGGGGGGGGAAATGGATGTGGCTTCCTCTAATCAGAGTCAGGCCCATGCGGGGGGACTCTGTATGTGTGAGTGGGTGGAGGGGGGGGGGGGGAAGAGGGAGGGGGGAGGGGGTGACTCAGAGCAATATAGGGCGGTATGGTGGGATAGTAGTTGGCCTAAGATGGCAGCTTGGGAATGCCGGCAAGGTATGGGGAAGATTTGGTCCTGATGTTACTTAAATTTTTATCTTTAAATGTGAAGGGCTTGAATTCACCGATGAAGCGCCAACAGCTGGGCAATGAGTTACAGAGGTATCATACCTCTGTGGTTTTTATTCAAGAGACGCATTTACGGCGGAAGCATGAACACTTGCTTCGTCCTCGTCTTTATTCCCATAGATTCTTTGCATCCTGCACTCCTGATAGTAAATATAGTGGTGTAGGAATTCTGATTTCTAACAATCTGGGTGTGAAGGTTATTGAGATGTTGGTGGGCCCAAAGGGCCGTTATTTAATCTTAGTGGTAGAAATCCACAATTGCAAATTTACCTTGGTTAATGTCTATTGTCCGAATCAGGGGCAGGGGGAGCTGCTAAATGAAATCAATCAGAATCTACACCATGTGGAAGGGGGCTATTTGGTCATGGGAGGAGATTTTAACATGGCTCCTTCACCTGGCTTAGATAGCTCTTCTGGGCAGGGGGGACTGCACATTCGGGATAGGAAATCTCTCAGTCAGCTGATGATTGACTGGAATCTGGTTGATATCTGGAGGAAATGTTATCCCCACAGTAGAAATTACACTTTCTACTCGCGCCCTCACAATACTTATTCCAGAATTGATTATTTTCTGATTGATAAAGCGATGAGTGGCCATACATGGAAAGTAGAAATAGATCACATTACTTGGTCTGACCATTCCCCCATATGGTGGGAGGTGGCACTTCCCACTGCGAAGCAGAGCTCACAATACTGGAAGCTTAATGACAGTTTACTGAAAAATAAAAAATATTTGGTAAAACTGCAGGGGCAAATGGAGGAATATTTAGCTTTTAATTCTGATGATACTGTGTCCCCAGTGGCTGTATGGGAGGGCCTGAAGGCTACAATGAGGGGTAATTTCATCAGTTTGGGGGTATATCATAAAAAACAGAAGGACATGACCCGCACCAAATTGTTGGCGCAATTGGCGGTTTGGGAGATGGAACATAAGAAGGGTCAATCTCCCCGGACACTGCAGAAATTGGATGGGATTCGCCAGTAATTAAAAGAGCTGGATGCTGATCGGATCGCTTTTCAATTAGATCTTGCTAAGCAACTGTACTATGAGCAGGGGGATAAGCCTGGTAAACTGTTGGCGCACAAGCTGAAAGGCCAGCACTTACAATCTCACATTCACACCATCAAGGATAGTAAGGGGCAAGTATGCACAAAATTGCCGGACATAAAACAGTGCTTTACGAGCTTTTATGAGGGATTATACTCTACTGTTCATGAGGTGACCGATGCAGAGATAAACCATTTTTTGGGGGGTATTACTTTGCCCACTGTGTCCAGTGAGACAGGAGACCGGTTGGGCTCTCCCATTCTAGCTCGGGAAGTCCAAGAGGCTATTAAATCTTTGAAACAGGGAAAGGCACCCGGACTAGATGGGTACAAGCCCCTATTTTATAAAAAAATTATGAATTTGGTAGTGCATCCGCTGACAGATATGTTTAATGCTTTGAGGGATGGACACCATCTATTGCCCCATGGGAATACTGCGGGAATTACCATTTTACCTAAAGCGGGGAAAGACGTCACCCTGTGTGGGTCATACCGGCCCATATCGTTGATTAATATTGATTTAAAGCTTCTCGCGAAGATTATGGTCAACCGTTTACAGGGGGTAATCCTTGATTTAGTTAAAGATGATCAAGCGGGGTTTATGCCAGGGCGGTCCACAGCGGATAATATTCGGAAAATTCTGAATATCATCTCAATAGTAAAAGAGGGCTCGGATCCGGCTGTGCTATTGACTATCGATGCCGAAAAGGCTTTTAATAGGTGCACTGGCCCTTCCTGTTCGCTGTCATGGAAAACATGGGTTTAGGGGGATACTTCTTGGCCTGGGTAAAGGAATTATATAGGGAACCATGGGCATGTATCAAAATCAATGGGGGATATAGCAGCTCATTCCCTATCCACAGGGGAACCCGGCAGGGGTGCCTGCTCTCGCCATTGCTTTTTGCATTGAGTGTGGAACCCTTAGCAGAAATGGTCCGACAATCCAAAGACATATCTGGGATTAACATAGCAGGGACACAATATAAAATCTCTCTGTACGCTGACAACATTATTTTTACGGTGGGGAATCCTCCTTCGTCCCTTCATGCTTTGACTCAGGTGTTGAACCAATTTGGGGTGGTGTCCGGCTTTAGGGTCAATATGGACAAATCAGAGATATTTCCCATGGGGCTTACGACAGATCAGAGCCTTATGTTACAACATCTGTTCCCCTTTAAATGGACCACAGGGCCTATTAAGTATTTAGGTGTCAATCTGGTGGAAGACCGTAAGGATCTTTTCCAGGTTAATTATGGCCCTCTGATAGATCGCTTATGTCAAGATATGCAATACTGGGATAGATATCATATATCCTGGCTGGGCCGCATAGCGGTTGTGAAAATGAATCTGTTCCCTAGATTAAGCTACCTCTTTCAAGTTCTACCTTGTTTGATAGCTGATTCGTGGATAACAGGTTTACAATGGAAAATTTTCTCCTATATTTGGAAACGGAGGCCTCCGCGGATAGCACGGACAGTGTTATATAGGCCTCGGTTTAAGGGGGGATTGGGAGTACCTAATATTCAGAAATACTATGTGGCATCCCAAGTGCAGGCGGTGGTGGATTATCATATTCCTGGGCATAAGAAACAATGGATGATAATTGAACAGGCGAGGTTAGGGAGGGAGGTTCCTGAAAACATCTTTTGGGAGCGGATTCCACTAAATCCAAGGGATTCCAGTGTTTTTCCCTCATTGCAATGTACGCTGACCTGTGGAATAAATGGCGGGAACGCCTAACTGGGAAGGGGTGTTTTTTTCCTGCCCAATTGTGTGGTCTACCTGATTTCCCTGTTGGGAAAGGATCTCGGACATTTCGTACATGGGCGGATAAGGGACTTTGTAGGTTCCACCAGTTCTGGGAAGTGGAGGAGGTGAAGCCCTTCTCTCAGTTACAGCGAGATTTTCTTTTGCCTAATGGGGATTTCTTAGCTTATGCTCAAGTGCGCCACTTTTTACACAATACGGAGGTTTCTAGAGATCTTCAGAAAGGAGTTTCATTGATGGAAAAATTTTGCATGGCCTTGCGTAGACCACCTAAATTGATGTAAAAAATATACAAAATTCTGGAAGATACTGAGATTTATTACGCTTCTCATCTCCAGGCTTGGGCACGAGACTTGGGGGGGACCTGGGATAAGGAACGCTGGGACACGTGTTTTTTGAGTTTGGGGAGATATGCTATGTCCACCAATATGATTGAAAATGAATACAAAATGCTGTATCGGTGGCACCTCTGTCCCGTAACTTTAGCAAAGTGGTACCCGGCACTCTCTGATAAGTGCTGGAGGTGTGGGACGGAACAGGGAACTTTTGCTCATGTATGGTGGTCTTGCCCTGGTATAAAGGAGTTTTGGGCACAGATACAGAGAGTAGCTAAAGATTTGGTGGGTAGGGAACCTCGATTATGCCCAGAGTTATGGCTTCTGGGACTCTGGCAAGAGGAGAAGGAAATAGGTAATACACGCCTGCTGTGCTACTTGGCCATTGCTGCTCGGTCGGCGCTGGCCCACTGGTGGAAAAAGCCAGAGCCACCGCCTTTAAAGATGGTTATTACTAGACTCAAAGGAATAAAAACAATGGAGAAAATTGCTGCTTATCGGAGGGACAAGGTGGTCAAATATGAACAGATTTGGGATCCCTTTGTTAAATGGTTCCTGCACTACGAAAAGGGGGGGAGGGACTAGTGTTGGGATGCGCTATCGAGTTGATTTTCTGGCCCATTGTTGGTGATTCTCAGGGCGGTGGGGAAGTACTGACTGGAATGTATTAGTTCTTCGGATCTTTGCAATATATCCTACTCATACGTGCCTGTTGGCGGGTTCCTGTTGGGGATGATGTTGTTGTTTAGTGCAATATGTGGGCAGGGGGGGCGGGGGGGGGGGGGGGGGGGAGATTTGTTTGAAAATGTTTGGACGAGAATAGTCCCTTGAGGGACGCAGCTGTATGGGAAATGTTGGCTTGTATATTTACTGTTGTCCAAATAAAAATGTTTAATTATTAAAAAAAAAAAAAAAAAAGTGGCATCAACACCCTAAGTTAACATGAAGGAGAAACAAAGCAGAAAGCATGGCAGGAAAAATCCCAAGGCAGAGATAAAGGGACAAGGAATCAGAGAGAGTGGTATCAGGATTTCAAAAGCACAGGAGAAATGACCAACAGCACCCCCGATTGTCAAGAAGACCTCAAGGTGTAAAAGCTGGAGTATACCAGGAAGGGACAGTGGCAGAAAGAAGTTAAGAACCCTAAGGTGTAAAATCTGTGTGTTGCAGCAAGTCTGTGTGGCACAAGGATCCAAAACTGAAGGGCATAGCAGTACAGAAGAGTGACATAGGAGATGCAAGTCATTCTTTTAGAGCAAACAGACAATCGGAGAGGGGGATGCCACTCCCTATCGAAGTATGGATGCACCTAGCTGATCCACCAGTCCAGTAGCAAGAGCAAGAGATGGCAAGAAGGTGAGTACCATAGAGAAAGAATGGTATTAAAAGCCTGAAGAATGTTTCAGTAAGTTTGTAAAGCAATATATGGCTAGGGCAAGCTGAAAAATAGACAAGTATTGTAGGAGATGGGGATTTGGCAAGAACCTTGAACACAGCTGGAGCAGAAGATAAAGCACCCTAAGATATGAAGAATAGCTTGGAATCACAGTGACAGCAGTGGTGCTTTTATATCGCAAGAACTGGAATAGCAGGAGCACAGCAACATAGCGAGAAGAGTACTCATAACACCTCCAAAGGCATTTCCCAGTTCTTGCACATGCACAGAGCAGCATAGCAAGCAGGCACCATAACGTGGCAAGAATGGCTTGGAGCAATAGCAGCAGATGTGGTGTTGGTTAATAATTACTAAAACCTGGAATGGATAGAGCAGAGCAACACAGCAAGAAGTGTCGCAGTTACACCCCCGAAGCTGTGATGTTGGCAGTATGTCAGGTCCATGTACCATTTGTAAATACCTGTGTAGGCAGGAAACATAACATTCTTAGGAACTACAAATGGTTTGATATGGGCAAATGTAATGATATGGTTGGAGCATAGCATGCAGAAGCTGGAAGTGTCATGGCACTGAGGTCATGTTTGGAGAAAAGGAGGCAGAGGAACTCAGTAGAGTTATGTCCCAGTGGTGGTGCTTGGAATATGGCAGGCAGACTCAGGATGTATCAGACCTTATTGGTGGTATTAGGGGTATAACAGTGGCAGGCTGCTGCTGGATCTGCTGCCAGACCCCTTTGCTGTTGGAGTTGGGGTATGGCAGAGTGCAGGCTGCTTCTGGATGTGCTGTCACACCCTTGTGCTGTTGGTATTGGAGTATTGCAGTGGATATGCTATCAGACCCCTGAAGTGTCATAGTCCAGTGTAATTGTTGGGGACATGTCAGGAGGAAGCAGGAATAAAACACCAGTGGATATTGTTGTTTCAAGAGCAAGCAAACTGATACGGGCTAAGTGTTGAAGTTGGTGGATGAGGCAGGAGGAAGCAGGATAAGTCAGGCCCCAGTGTTGCTATTGGGCACGTCACGAGAAAGCAGGAGGAGTAAAACCTCAGAGTAGTTTTTTTGTAGACAAAGCAGGAGGAGTGAAGCTCCAGTGATGTTGTTGGGGATGTGTCAGGAGGAGTCAGGAGGAGTGAAGCACAAGTGTTGTTGTTGTTAGGAATGTATCAGGAAGAAGCAGGTGAAATAATGCCCCAGTGGTTGTTGTTGGGAATGTATTATGAGGAAGCAGGCTGATTCAGGCCCCAGTGCTGTTGTTGTGGACATTAGGGATGTGCAGAGCAAAATTTTATGTTCATATTTTTTATGTCCGAAAGGGGGTCCCACTTGCAGCCAATATGGACATAAAAAAAATCCAATGAGTTGGGTATATGTACATATGTGCAAAAAAAAAATTTAAACCCCCTCACCCTCCTTAATCCCCCCCCCAGACTTACCACAACTCCCTGGTGATCGAGCGAGGAGTGAGGACGTCATTTCTGCAATCCTTGGCGAGAAGCATGTGACGTCGGTGGCACGTCAAGTGACACGGCGTCACGTGATTCCCGGCTCGTTCGCGCCGGACGGCTCGTTCGGCCCAAAAAGAACTTTTGGCCAGCTTGGGGGGGCCTCCTGACCCCCCCAAGCTGGCCAAAAGTTCTTTTTGGGCCGAACGAGCCGTCCGGCGCGAACGAGCCGGGAATCACGTGACGCCGGCGTCACTCGACGTGCCGCCGATGTCACATGCTTCTCGCCAAGGATTGCAGAAATGGCGTCCTCACTCCTCGCTCCATCACCAGGGAGTTGTGGTAAGTCGGGGGGGGGATTAAGGAGGGTGAGGGGGTTTATATTTTTATTTTGGCTCAACAATCGCGATTTCCCACATATCGAACATATCTATGT
This sequence comes from Rhinatrema bivittatum, assembly GCF_901001135.1. NCBI lineage: Eukaryota > Metazoa > Chordata > Amphibia > Gymnophiona > Rhinatrematidae > Rhinatrema > Rhinatrema bivittatum. The sequence continues at coordinate 324,915,868 of NC_042616.1, read as the reverse complement.
TCGATATGTGGGAAATCCGATCGTTTATGTCGAATCAATTTTTTAAGTAAAAAAAAAATATGAGTTGCGTTTTACTAATGCGGTCAATCCGAATGCACACCCCTAGTGGACATGTCAAGACATAGCAGGAGGAGTGAAACCCAGGCCTGTTGTTAGGGACTAGTCAGGAAGAAGCAGGACAAAGGAAGCCCCAGTATTTTTTGGGGGACTGTGACATGGTTCAGGCTTTTAACCTAATTCTCCTTAAGCCAAAATTCAGCAAGGGATTATGGGTAAAGGGAACCCAGGCCCAGAGAGCTTGAGAGGCCCTGGGGATCTTGAGAGAGTCTCACCATAAGTAAAGAGTGGTTATATCTAAGGTTTATGATTGACATAAAGGTAAAAACACTGCTCTGTTAAGATTGTGAATTACCTAGAGTCAAGGAAAGTTGTACTGCTTCTTTTGAGTTGATTTGTATACTACCTGAAGTTAAGGTGAGTTGCACAAAAGAATAACATCCAGATTCGGAGTTTTTTTGTTTAAGAGGGAGGCACAAGTGAAAACCCACAGCCGCAAAAGAAAAAAAAAAACTGCAGTTTTTTTTCATGCGACCTCCCCGTTTCTTTCAGTGCCCTACCTGGACATTTAAGGATCAAGTAGTGAGTCAAGGCTGGACAGGTCAGCAGGTGTTTTCTCCACCTTGCGTGAGTTATCGATGTAGGAGTTGACTCGAAAAGGAGATAAAATGGAGCAGGATACCAACACAAATAGATAAATAGCAGCAGCAAGAAGACCAATTAACTTAACAAAGCACAGTCTTAACTTAGCTAGCAGAGTCCCTGCAATCAGCTCTGTTCAGAATACTTCAGCTACCTTCACCTTCTCATGTTCTGTTTAAGATGAAGGCAGGAGAGGATCTGAAGATCTTTCTAAAAATCTTTGGACAGCCCAACTGTTGGCCTGGTTGGAATAAAGCTGGACATCTTAATTGGCTAATTTGTTCACTGGCATCAGCAGCATGGGATAGACTTAGTTTTTGGGTACTTGCCAGGTACTTATAGCCTGGATTGGCCACTGTTGGCCTATTCGCATAGTTTGAAAATCTACCCCTGTGTTAATTCCAAATTCGACAAACGAGGCGGTGGGGGGGAACATGGCTCGCTGGGACTCAAGGATATTACTTCGGCCAGGGAAGACGTTGTTCGCTCCAACTTCATCTCTACAGCGGCTCTTACATCCAGCGTCGTTGGTAAGAGAGCTGCGAAAAAGGACTCTATCCGCTGTTGTTCCATATGCTCAGTGACCGGAGACAAACTCAAAATCTCCCTCACCCGAGCTTTCCTTTTGGTATGAGACCTATCGAAAAGAAGTACTTGAAATAAGAGGACATTTCAGGATAGCGGCGGAGTCCTTCTTGGTGTGGTGTTCAGGCAATGGCCATCTTGTTCCCCTGCTCCTTGGTGTTCTTGTCAGCTTCTTGCCAAAGGGTAAAGTTTACAAAAATGAGGAAAGGAAATCACCAGCAGAAAGAAGGTAGGCAGAGGCAGGAGAATTACTGTAAGTCCTGCAGCAGGGCTCTGTGGCAATAGAAGGAGATCACTTGATCTCCCAGCAGGGGGGTAGTACCAAGGGCATCCAGAGAGGGGAAGGCCATGCCAACCTGTGGTTATTCTGAGTTAGGAAAGAGGCACCAGTGGCAGGAAGCAGCTGTGGAAAAAAATGGGGCCATGCTATGAGGCTAGAGATGCCTCTTGTGTGAGCGCAAGAACCTGCTCTGACATAGAAGGACAGGAGATGGAAGATGAGCCTCCAGTGGAGCTACCAACTGCAGGAGAAGTACCGCAGTGGGAAGTGAGCATGGCCAAATTACAGTCAAGAAGGAAGACCAGTTACCTTCGGGTTTGGCAGGCCCTCCATCCCCTCAACACAGGAAAGATCCAGGGAAGGGCCTAGTAGTAAGGTGACCCTGGAGCTAGCCCTCAGGAAAGATCCATCCAGCTAGTCCTCTATGGGGGGTCTCAAAAGCTTCTCTCTATATTTTGCTTTAGTGATGCATCAGGCCTTCTGTGCAATGCAGAAGCCAGGGCCATCAGCAGGGATTAGATCCCTGATCCAGAAATGGAATAGGATGGCTGAAGGATCCCTAGAATTTCTCAGGAGGGCCTGAGACTTGAACCTTCCCTGGCCTCCAGCCCCACACCATAATCCATGGAAGAGGGGTGGTTGGTGCTGCATTCGGAATAGGTTTCTCTCCTCACAGAAAGAGGAGCAAGCCTTGTCAGAAGAGGACAACTCAGCAGTCATTATGCTCTTCTACAAGAAGTAATTTGAAACCCTTATTGTGAAGTGCAGGATGCCTTAAGGACCTCAAGCACCAAACCTAGCAAACCTGAGGAAGGGGATCTCATTTAGTTGGGAATAAGAAAGTAGTCTAGGGCCTTCCCCCTCCATGAAGCCTTGAAGCAAGTATTGTCAGTACCACATCAGTGGTTTACATAAACAGATGGGGGTGGGGGGTGGGGGGACCCACAGTCTTGGCCTAGCAGAAGAGGCGAGAGGAGTACTTATGTGGGCAGAGGGAAACCTTTCCCAATTGTCAGCAGTGCATATTTCAAGCAAAGAAAATATACAAGCATACTTTCTCAGCAGGCACATATTAGACTCAGAGGAATGGGAACGCAGTCAGGAAGCATTCGACATGATAGTGAGATGCTGAGTGCACCTGATGATGGACTTAATGGCAACACAAGACAATGCCAAAATGAATTGGTTCTTCAGTCACTGCAAAAAACGGGTTCCTGGGGGATAGAAGCCCTGATCCTCCCCTGGCCCAAGGACAAGCTTCTATATGTCTTTCCATCCTGGAAGTTGATAGGCTAGGTGATAAAGAGAGTAGAAAGGCATCCCTCCAAGGAGATATTGGTAGCTCCAGACCTGCCAAGAAGGCCCTGGTATGCAGACCTAGCCAGGTTGCTAGTGAAAGCTCCTCTACGATTCTTCAGGAATCTCTGGTTGCTCTGGCATAGGCCTAGTCCAATGGAAGATACAGCTCCATTCTGTTTTACAGTCTGGCTCTTGAGAGGGTGCTATTTCAAAGTAGAGGATACTCACAGGCAGTGGTAACCATCATGTTAAAGGACCAAAACGGCTCAGAGTCTGGAGATTTTTTCAAGCACATTGCCAGGACATGGGGGTACTCTGCTCAAGGAAGATGTTTTGGTGATCTTATTTTTGCAGAAGGGCACCTCCGCTCAAGGAGGACGTTTCAGTGATCATATTTTTGCAGAAGGGCTTGGACAAGGGTCTAGCCCTTAGCTCACAGAAGGTACAGGCTGCAGCCATCTCATGCTACAGAGGGCATATTAAAGGAGTCCAGGTAGCTGTCCATCCAGACATTGTGGGGTAGATTTTAAAAGGTTGCGCACGGGCATACTTGTGTGCGCACTACCTGTTGTGCACACACGTACGCCTGATTTTATAACATGCGCGCGCAGGTGCGTGCATGTTATAAAATCCAGAGTCAGCGCACGCAAGGGGCTGAACAATTGTGCACCTTGCACGCGCCGAGCCACCCTGCCTTCCTTTGTTTCCTTCCCCCTAACTTAATATTCCCACCCCTTCCCCTAACTTTTCCCCCCCAGCACTAATCTAACCCCCCCCAAAATCTTTATCTTACCTTTTGAGCCCGCCTGGAGGCGGGCGCAGGTTGCGTGTGCCAGCACGCGATCCTCTGACACAGCGGCAAATGACCGCTGTGTCAGAGGCCTCTGGCCCCGCCCCGCCCCCGGACCACCCCAGACCACCCCCTCCCCGCACCTTCGTGCAAGCCCTGGGACTTACACACGTCCTGGTGCTTTACGTGCATCACCGGGCCCTTTTAAAACAGGCCCGGCACGCGTAAGGCCGGTTACAAGCGTAAATCCTCTGGATTTATGCGGAACCTTTTTAAAATCCGTCCCTGTATGTTTCCTGAGGTGGGTGAAGAGAATCAGGCCACTCTTCAAGGCAATCTTTCTCCAGTGGGACCTGAATTTGGTTCTGAAGTCCTTATTGTGGCCACTTTTTGAGCCCCTAAAGAAGGTATACATTAAAGACCTTATGTTGAAGGCTGCCATTTTGTTAGCAATCTGCTCTGCTAGGTGCATCACTGTGTTGCACGCACTCTAGTGCAGAGATCCATATTTAGTGATATCTCCACACATGGTCATCTTTAAGCCGGTATTCTCATTTCTATGAAAGTAGTGTCCCCTTTCCATGAAACCAGGCAAAGTTCCTGCCAAAATTTGAGAGGAAGGAACATAAGGGGAAAGTATATCTGCTAGATGTACTCCTGTTTGTCCTATGCTACTTGAGGAGCACAAACATGTTTAGGTCTGAAAGCTATTTGTGCTTTTCATATGTCCCCAAAAGGGGAAACAAAGGCCTCAAAAGGCACAATAGCAAGATGGATCAAGGAAAACAATTGCTCGGCATATATTCTCAAAGGGAAGCAGGTACCAGCAGTCCTCAGTGTGTATTCCATAAGGATACAGATGACCTCATGAGTGGAGATATCATTGGTTTCCCAGGGAAAATCTACAGATTCACTATCTGGTCATCCTGCATTCATTCTCTTAAGCATTACAGATTGGACATACAGATGAAGGAAGAGGCAGCCTTTAGGTTGTGGGTGGGTGCTCAGAGAAGCCTTGACTTTTCCCCACTCTACATAGAGGGTCAAGTTTGTATGTGCCTAGCATTATGCAGTGGTCTAACAGGCAATAAGGAAGGTTAACTTATCCTTGCCTGATAATTTTCTTTCCTTGAGACCTGGTAGAACAGTCCAAGCCCCCAGCTGAAAAGGATATGCACAATTGAGAAGCAGGCTAGGAAACTTAGTCAAGCTTTAGTCAGTTTTCTACCCTCTCCACTGCCCCCCCCCCCCCCCCCGGAGGAAGGGGAGGGAACTCAAGGGGACAAATTGGATATCTGCAGTGGGTAATATGTAAGGTCAGTGGGGTTATTGGAGGGCACAAGAGGCTACTGGTGAGGTCTAGAATTACTCCCCCTTTTATGGTCCTGTGTGAAGTCTTTAAGAAGGCATCCCCTCTGTCTCTGGTAGTTGAAAAGTGAGAAAATCCCTAGCTTTATGGATTGGTCTAGTGGGTCTCAAGGAAATACAATTATCAAGTAAGGATAATTTAATCTTTGCTGGGAAGCAATTAGATCAAGAGCCACAAAGTGACTAAATGTGTTAGCAACACCTCCTCCATGGCACAAGGGTCAGGGAGTGTGGTGAATATGATAGCCAAATGGTCAAAGCTGGGCAAAGGTGATATTATCACACTCACCTATCCTGGTCACCATAAGACAGGGATTTGGAGATTGATCTGTTCAATATTGTCAAGGATGTTGTGAGATTTGCTATTTGCTTAGTGTGCATTGAAAAGTTCCAGTCAAAGTAGAAAAGGAGAGCTTTTTATAAGTTTGGAGCAGTTCTGGTATTGTCAGGTGACGGGACATAGAAGCCTTTTGCAAAGTTGCTTGGTGGTTGGGGGTTCTCTTGCCCCAAATCACATGTAGAGAGAGAGAAGTCCTGTTGAGGCACATATCAGTGAGAGTTGTGAGCTGAGCAGTGAGAATATATCCAGCCTGCTTTACCTGACTAGACTTTGCTGTTAATGAGGATTTGACAAATTAGGGGAGGAATTTTTTTTTTACCTTTTACTTCTTCCAGTTACTCAGTGTTAGATTTGGACATAGAGGGTAGTTTAGCAGTTGTCCATTTTTTTTCCCAAATTTGCTTATGATGAGGCACACAAAGGGGCATGCCCATTAATGCAGCTCTTTGATGTCAGACCTGCCAGTAGGAGGACCCACCAAAGGTAGTCCCTTAAGGACCTCACCAGGAACAGGAAGTCAGTGGGGGTAGCCTCGAACTAAGCAGCTCAACTCAGCACTGTTGCTGTGCTGAGGTGACAAGATGAGAGGGAGGGGGTTCGAGGGGGGTGTTATGTTGGTTGTTATCATTTTAGCTGCTTCGTAGCCTCCCCTCTACCAAGGTACCTCGAAGAGCATACCCTCCTGCCTGCACCACACCCAGACACCATGCCTACATAACCCTGCCTTGTCAGTCCCAAGATGCTTCTGCATTGAGTTGCCCTTGGTTCCTTTTCCTAGCCACTCTTGCCTTGTGGCCTACCCAAGCCAATCCTTACCTTGCCTCATGGCCTCTGGGCCTTCTGACCTTTTCCAGCCTTGCCTTGCCTCATGGCCTCTGGGTCTTCTGACCCTTGCCTTGCCGTGTGTCCTTTGGACCTTCTTGCCTCTTGCCCTGCCTTCTGGCCTATATAGGCCTTGCCTTGTCTTGCCCTTCAGGGTCTTCCTTTGAGCCTGTATGTTCCATGTTCTGTCTTGACCTTGTCTCATCCCATTATGCCCTGTCTTAGTCTTCTCCTTTCCCATCCTCAATCCAGCCTTACCTACATGCTGTTACTGTACAAGCTTCAGTTCCAATTTTACCTGCATGCCATTTCCTTATAATCCTCAGTTCCAGTCTTACCCGCATGCTGTTCCTGTCCAAGCTTTGTGCCAGCCTTATCATGCTGACCTGCACCACTCCAAGGATGGTGTTCCCCATGCTCTGCCTGAACTGGAGCCATAACATTGGTCCCTGCTGCTGCTTCTTTTCAGAAGTCTTGAAAGGAAAAAGGGTTAACAAACTTTTAGCAATTCTTCTATGAAAATGGTAATGAGTTGAATTTTACAATTTACTTTGTCAGAAATGGACACTGAAATGTTAATAGTGAAATCTGTATCCAGAAATCTTTTCAACAGCTGAATGATTTGCATCTATTGTCGAGCTGAACTTGTATTATAGCTAATTCTATTCAAAGTTAAGACTAACAGCTTTCTGAATCAAGTTTTTCAGTTCACAATAGAAAGTTAAAATTACACTAACTGCAAGTAGAAAACCTTTTTAATCTAGATTCCAAAGAGCTGAAAGATGTGAATTGCCAAAGCAGTCAGGAAAAGATTGGCAAAAGCCTACTTGGCATTTGTACAAAAATACAAAGTTTAGATTGGAAGCAGACTTATAAAGCTTAGAAAATGCAGCTTGACTATTCTACATTTTTCTCATTATTTTCCCATAGTGCTTCGTTATGTACAGTAACACAATTTGGATGCATTGTTTCCCACAGTCCAGTTTGGGATGCTGAACCCATATGCTTGATGGATATATAAGCATTCTTTCATTTTAATTAGTAAATCTTTCTAGCACAAAGCTGATTTGAAGAAGCTAAGAGCCACTGTTATTAATAGCATAGGTTTGCTAATTACAAGGAGAGAAGATGATGCTTGCTCTCCAAATAAAATATTAATCAGTTTTCTATATGATTGAGTATATTTGCCATAAACCTAATCTTGGTAACAGCACATTAATGCCAATGAGTCCATACTGCAGTTTTGTTTTCAGTAGGGTTACCCAACCTAACATGATTTTAACCAGCACAGAGGAAAACCTTTATTAGTTGACTATTTCTTCATTTATAAGATTGCTTTAAGTTTAATAGATAAATTATCATTTGCAACCATATAAAAGGCATTAAGACCCTGACTCCAACCCCTAAGAGGCTCCTGCTCCCCCCTCCCCCCATTCCCAACAACTGAACCCTCCCCTCGATGTATCATTACAATTGTATGCTATCCAAATGATGTTGTATCTAACAAATTGCTGTAAATAAGTTACTCTGTTATCGTTACTCCTCTCTACCTTCTATGCTGCTCTCACTTCTTCCTCTCTCTCACCCCTCCCCCCTTACCCCCTTCTCACCTGCTCCCTCTCCCCAGCCCCCTGTTTTTTGTAATTTCCTCCTTTCTTAAGTTTATTGTAAACCGGCGTGATGTGCCCCACGAACGTCGGTATATTTAAAAGCCGCTAAATAAATAAATAAAATAAATATATGAAAAAAGATGATAAAGGATTCAAGCTTAGTGAACAGTTCTATAAATATGCTAAAATCATCCCTACATTTTGGATTTAATTTGAACTGAACATTTTACCAATGCCAAATGTCTGTCTATATTATTTACAATTCATGAAAAGTCTGAAGTCGCTATAAATAATGTGATATACTTTGGACATTAAAATCTTCTTTTAAGTTATGGGTCCTGACACTGAGAAAGTTGTTCATTGAGGGAAAAGTCCTGGTTTCCAAGAATGAGATACGTCCTATGCTCCAGTATACAGCACGGATATGACTTCCTCCTGCATCAATGGCTACAGTCATTACTAGGATAGTCTTATCCTTCATCTAATGTGTTAGACTGAACTGTGAAATATGCATTTTAGGGATGGGCATGCAGGAGAAATGAAATAGAAAATGAGATGAAATTTCATATTTTGGACTCATCTAAACAATAGGCCAAGGCCAAAAGCAGGGGCCACAGCCTATGCCTGAGTGTGAAGCCAAGGCCCTGGGCCTCACCTAGGTATAAGCTATGGCCCAATGTAGAAATTGCGGCCAAAGCCCAAGACCCAGGCCCAATGCTGGGGCCTCGACTGAGACCCTAAAAGTTGAAAAGTCTAGTGTCGCAATCCAGGCCCAGCCCCAATGTATGGGTCTTAGCTTAAGTCAGGCACAATTTACTACCATACATCAAAATGGTGCACTCTGCTGGGGAGGATGTGTCAGAGTTAATTAATTCCAGCACCTCCCAAGAGGATGGCATCATTTTGTCTAAGCAGAATGAAGAAAGAAGAGAAACTAAAGACCTCCAAGTCCTGGGCGAGGGGCCTAGGCCTGATACTGGCCCAAGGCCCCATTGTTGGGACTCAGCTTCTGGGCCTAGATCTGGGCCCAGGCCCCAGAATCAGGACCTAGCCTCTGGGCCAGACCCTGGATTGGGGGCAGGGCTAAGGAATTAGGCCTGGGCCCAGGCATCGGGACCTGGCCTCTGGGTTGGGCTCTGGCATAGGGCCTGGGTCCATACCAAGACCCTGATGTCTGGACTCATTCTCTGGATTGAACCACAGCATTGGGCCTGGGCTCAGCCTCTGGCCTAAGCCAAGGCCTAGGCCTTGAGAGCCAGTCTTTGGAATGGGTTGCAGTACAGACCAAGGTCCAGGCATCAGGTCTATGCCTTAAAGCTTGTGCCTTGCTTAGGCCCTAGGCTGAGGATACGACAACCTACCAAAGCCTAGGCCTATGCAAGGCCAAGGTTTTGGCTGGGCTTAATCCTCATACATACGCATGATTTTGGACTTAACAGATATATTCAAAAAAGAATATATCTGATTAAGTTATATTCCCTTAAAAAAAATTGCAGCCTGTCCCTTGCCTCCCTCCCATCACCTGATTTGCCATGGCCCTACAGGGCCAAACTAGTCACCCCCCAAATTGGGCCGTTCAATGTAAAAATAGTAATTTTTGGTGCTGGGAGTAGCCCTGCCCCTTCCCCAACTACTGCTCTGACTTTTCCTTATAAATTAAAATCAATAAATCATGACCTCTAGATTTACCCTCTCCCATGTCCACTCCAACCCTTTCCCTTCTCATCCTTGCCCCATACCTTTCTTTCAAGTTAGTCTCTAAAATCAAGGTAGCCTCCTACCCTGATCTGGGACTGGAGCTTCTGGGGACGTCTCTGCCGATGTTGGGCAACTACAATGCATGTGTATGTGAGTTATCCATCTAAATGGCTTTTGAATGTGTACCCATTAATTTTTTCTTCTTCCCACCTTTTATGCAGTCATATTCAACAAGTCTCTAAAAGGGTAATAAAATGACGATGGAGACTTCATTCTCACCACTGTACTTGGAGTTTCTTTCACTGCAACTGCATTGGAATTGAGCATCAATAACAATGATCATGCATGGAACCTCATTTCCCAGTTATTCCTCCTTGCATCCTGAAGAAGACTGGATTTAGACAAGTGTGAGAGCTCATTTTCCTCTGTTTCCAAAAAATGGAGACGTTCATGAAAGAGTTTGAACTACATGTCACACCAGCTGTATTCCAAAATAGCAAAAAGTAAATTTGAGATCTATCAATACTTTAAAACAATTTTCTCACAGGAAATGATATCATATAAATTGTGCTTATGATGTTATAATCTACAAGCTTTGCCCACAATGGGCTTCAATCAGTATCATAAAGCAAAATAAAGCTCTTGAGTTTACGTCATATACCCATTCATATCGACTTGTCATAGACATTTATCAATAAGTCAAAAACCTTTATTATTTATATACTCTATTATCTTCTGTTATCGAGCTTTATTGACACCATGATACATGTACATGATCTACTTAAAGGACATTATGAAACATGTGAGCAACTTGCTGGAAGTCACTTTCAAGTATGGTATGGAAGAGCATCACCTACAGGAAATGGACAAATAAGCATTACTATAGTGTATAGATAGCCATTCAAGGTCTTTCTATAAGGATATTTACATAATCAATAGCTTCATGTACAAGCATTGCCCGATGGGTTGCACAGTAGAAGAAATAACCTTTTACCAGTTCTGGGAGTGCCCTTTTGCACATAATTTACTGTAGGTTATGAACAGTACATTAAAAGACTGTATTCCATGAAAGTATAACCTGCTAGCCAATGTTCAATGGAATGTTTCCAAAGACACACACATGGAGAGCCGCCCAAGATGTTTGAAGGTCTCTGCAGCATCATGGATGTCCTTCACTTTGCTAGGAACTGCTTTGTTCTACATATAAACATGATGTCCATCCAGGCTGATCCACAGCCTTCTCCTTGACTATGTCATCATCAACAAGCCTAAAGAGGAAGATGAGACTGTAGAATTCTACAATAAGTAGTTTAATCTGGAGGCACTATAACTCAGAAAGTAGATGCAATGCTACCTTTGTTATTTCCCATCTCAAATGGTTATTGGATATGTCTTAAGTCATTTTATATGTTTATTTGAGGTGATGTTTATATATATATATATATATATATAATTTAAAAAGGGAGGAGGTTATGAAAAAGCATTCAAGTTTCAGGCACAGGGGTATTAATGTCCTTTTCTTCTCTAATAACATTTATATTTAATCGTATGCTTAAATCTGTGGTAATATTTGTTTAACATGCACCCTGTTTATGTATATAATTTTGGTATGTGCTACTCAGAAGATATGAGGATTTCCAGTGGGTTATTGAGTTTTGCTTTTTGATTGGAGAAGAGTGAGTAGTTCCTGCAGGGTCTCTCAGAATAGAAAGCTGCAAAAACTTTCGGTTGCCTGTGGATTGAAACAGTTAAGGACTTTCAAAGTTTATTTCATAAGAAATCATGAGAAATGTAACTCAAGCTCCCTTGTTTCTTCATTTATCATATCTGTGATGGGGTGTAGAGGGTTAAAATGTTTGTTTCAGTTTTTATTTCATTTTGGGGGGGATTTCACAAATTTCATTTCATTTAATATTTATTTTGTTTTTTTAAATTAATGAAAATGAAATAAACACACAAAAAAATGAAAAAAATGAAATGGGACCTCCCAAGGCCTTCCATTCCTCCCATTCAACCTTCCCATCTGGAAAAATGCCAGGGGTCAGGATCATCCCCAGTCAAGGCTGTTATAGGCCTAGGCTGTTATAGGTTATCACAAATTTGGCCCAGACCCTTGGCAAGACCAAGGCTCAGGCGGTGGGTCCCAACACTGTATGATATAGCATTTAAAAATTATTAAAAAAAATATCCTTAAGCATAGATGGAGGGGGCAATGATGATATCATGACTAACCTGCAATTTAGCAATATGGTATCCTAAAACTATGGATATTATCCCTCACATGCTTATTGTTTACCTATTTTACAGATGACTCAGTAATTCACTGTTAGTTAGGTACCAAAGTTCAACAAGTGGAACATTTTTTAAAATAATTTTAATTACTCCAAACCTAAAGAAAAGCAATTTAACCATTTAGCTTGAAATTATTGAACTTGAAAAGTCTAAATCCAAAAATGTGATGTTCCTAGATGAATACTCTTAAAGATTATGAATATGCAAAGTGGGTCAAAAACTGAATTTTTGACATAGTTTGACCTTTTGACCTTTTGTTATGATACTGAGCGTAAAGAAAGAACTTTTGTGATATAATCAAGTTCCCGAGGGTTTTCTGATCATTTTGGTATAAATCTTTCTTTTGTAGGTAAGATACAACTTGATCAGCACCAATTTATTTTTGTGTGTTCCACATGTGGAAAGTTGGTATCTCTGTGGTCCAAAATATTCACATTTTTGAAAAATCAATAAACATGCAAGAAAAGGTTCACAAATATCAAAAAAGGTAAAATACATATAATCCCATGCTCTCTCTCATGCATACAAACACACAGGCTTCTCACTCCCATACACTATATCAGGGATCTTACTCTCTCCTGGGCCTCCATCTCAGGATGCGAGGACTGAGCACAACAGGCTTGCATTGGTCATCCTCTTCTCGGGCCGTGTGAGATTAGCTCCGCGATGGCCCTGCTTAGGCGTCCTCTTCTCGGGCCGTGCGAGATTAGCTCCGTGATGGCCCTGCTCATTTCCTAATTTGGAATACAATGAAAACTCAGAAGTACTTAACTTTTGAAGAAGCAGTTGAACAAGTTTTGGCCGATTCTGAAGCTATAAGAGCTGATATTGTGATTCTACCACCATCAGATAATTTAGAAGACTCAGATATAGAAGATATCAATGACGAAGACCTAGCACCAGAAGTACCACCAGATGTGTGTGGTGAAGTGGAAGTTGCAGTTGAGTGATGCGAAGAGGAAGTGGATGAGGATGACAAATTGCTATCAACCTATTGTCAAGAATCACGAGATACCAAACGGAAACTAAAACCAGAGAAGGCAAAGCCAAGATGGATCAAGACAGATGATTTCAAGACCACAATGGAAGAGCATGCCCCAACAAAGTTGGCTGATATTCATCCAGATCTTCTTCAAAAGACACCATTTGAAATTTTCATAGAAATTATGGGTGAAGATTATTTAAAGAATTAGCAGACATGGCAAATATATATGCCAGGCAGAAATTGGCAAGCGTTGACACAAATGCTGATGAAATCACTCGTTTCTTCAGAATCCTCTTGCTCAGTGGCTATCACCATGTTCCAAAGGAAAAGCCTTACTGGTCAACAGCAGAAGATTTGAGCAACCGCATTGTGCCAAAACCCATGTCAAGAAAATGCTTTGAGGACCTGAAAACCTATTTTTGTTACGATTCCTCCCATAGCTGGAGCTACGGAGGCCTCTCACCTTTCTCTGGAGGCCATTCCGAAGCAGGGGCCTCACCTGATCTGGTTGCCCAGGTTTTGCACCATGGCCTGGGAGGCCTTTGACGTCCTTGGGGCCTGCCTGAGGCCTGCTTCAGTCTTCACCTGGACTTCCTGGTTTGGGCCATGCCCTTTTCCCTAGGGGTCGTCCTGCAGCTCTTCTCTCCAGTTATAGGGCCAGCCAGGTGTGGCCCATCTGAACTCCTCCCAGGGAGTTGCTTGTTCCTGTCCTATAAAAGGACTTCCTCCTCACTCAGTCCTTGCTTCGGCAATGGCACTAGTCTACCTTGGCTATGTCTTCCTTGGACTTCATGTGTGTTCCAGTGTTCCTGCTGGGGCTAGTCTTCCTAGGCTATGTCTCCCTTGGACTTCCTGATGTTCCTGCTTGTTCCTGATGTTCCAGTCCTGATGCTCCAGGATGTGGGACCCATGCCTCCGAGAGTTCCTGCTTGTGTTCCGATGGGTTTCCACTACCCTGTGCTGAGTGACTTCCCGAGCTTCTCCTGCTCTTCTCGTGGTGCATGAAGGAGACAGTGTGGTCCACGACCGTCCATTGGGGTCGCCCGTTGGCAATGGATTGGTAGGGTGCCTGAGGGTCCTGCTCATCCCTCTTGTTCCTGTCTTCTCCCTGAACTCCTCTGTGCTTTGCTCCAAGTTCCAAGGCCTTGTCTTATCCACTTCAGTCCTGTGCCAACCTGACCTCCGTCCGGCCTTCCGCCTCTGCTGCTCCCTGCGGCAGGTCCGAAAGGGCTGGGAATGGTCGGAGGACTGTTCAGAGACCACCATAATAGTGTGGTTTCCTGGGGCGTGTAGGTCAGTGGGGTGGCTGGGACTTGGACTGTCTTCACCACTGCAAGGGCACACCTCTTCCACCTAGAGAGCCTTGGTATGCCAAGCCTCGAGTGCTTGCTCGAGACTGATGCTTGCCATAACAATTTTCATATTGTTGACAATTTGCAACTACCACCTGGAAAAGCTGCAAAAAGTTGAGCCATTTTATACCCATTTATCTGCTCAGCTTTTGAAGATTGGAGATGTTTTTAATGAAAGCCTGAGCATTGGCGAATCGATGGTACCATATTATGGCCATCATAGCTGCAAAATGTTCATTCAAGGCAAATCAATTTGATTTGGATACAAAATATGGATGATGTGAAATCCAGATGGTTTTCCATTTTCAATGCAGAATTATACAGGTGCCAAACATCAGCCAGAAGAATCAGGCACTGATAAAGCTAAAAAAGTTCCACTTGGTACAAGAGTAATTTTGGATTTGATTTCAGTCATTCAAGAGCCGAGAAATCATTGCCTTTTCTTTGATAATTTCTTCACAGCACACAACTTAATGGTGGAACTGAAAGAAAGGGGATTTCAAGCAATTGGCACTGTCAGAGAAAACAGGACTGAGAAATGTCCCCTAATGGCACCTAAAGTACTGCACAAGAAAGATTGTGGGGAATTTGATTATCATGGTGATGGAGACATCATTTGTGTCCGCTGGAATGACAACAGTGTGGTCACAGTCATGTCCAACTGGATGAAGCCATTTCCATTTCAAAATGTCAGCCGTTATTCTCTCAAAGAAAAGAAACAAGTTCTAATAAAGAAGCCAAAAATAATTGGTGCTTACAATCAAGGCATGGGTGGTGTTGATCTACTTGACCGGCTTTTAGCAGCTTACCACCCATCACTTTACTCCAAAAAGTGGTGGTGGAATTTATTTTCAAATAGCTTGAACATGGCTGTTGTGGCATCTTGGAAAATTCACTGCCATCTGCTTGGAAAAGAAGCAATGAGCCACTTGGACTTCCTACGTGAAGTATCTACCGTAGCAATGAAATGTGGCCTTTCAAGCTACCACTTCCGTAAAGGAGGTCCTACAACACCCATAAGCGCTGATGTAAAGGCATCACAGTCTCACTTCTTGTCCTCAACTTCCCAAGGCCGATGTGCTGTCTGCTCCAAAAATACAAAAAATTGGTGTGACTTTTGTGGTAAACGTTTACATGAAAAATGTTTTCCAGATTATCATGCTTGATTTTTTTTGACTAATTTTCATTTTTATGTATGATATCAGCTGTAGTATTGCAGTATGTTACAAGAATTACCTAAAATAAAGAATTTTAAAAAAAGTAAAATGTGACCCCTGTGATCCCAACGTTCCACTAGTGGACATGGGTTTTTCTCAAAAATCCATAGTCAGATTTCCTTGCAAATTTTTTTATACCATATTTGGGTCTAGTTAACTAAGATATGTGAAAAGGAGCATCAGGAAATAATTCCTTCAATGAGCACAATCTAAAAGGTTAATCTGTCAGTGGATTTGATCTGTGTTATCCACAAAGCAAGCAACCTTCTCCAAAACGTGCTGTAGCTGACACTAGTAGAGTGAGATCATAAGGGGTATGTGTGAGTGTATGTGGGGAGATCAAGGGTACAGTGACCCTTGTTCTTATAACAGGAGTACAGGGTTTGCAGCACTATATGCTCCTTGAATTTGGTGCCAGGAGGATTGCAGAATGTCAGCTCCTTAGTCTTGGTGTTGGGGGAGGGTGAGGAAGGATTGCAACCTGCAGGCCACTTAGTCTTGATGTCAGATGGGTTGGGGGGGGGGGATATCAGTTCCTTGATCTGGTATTCAATGGTGGGGGTTGATGAAATATTGGTGGGGCGAACCCCAAGGGCATGGCTTGATCCCGGTGTTAAATGATAGCATACGATTCTGTGAGCATGCTAATATTTAATACCTGGTCTTATATTTTAGAACTTTGGGATCTCACGTTAAATAACTCAAGGACAAAAGCATACCATTCTATTTAGCATGTGCCCATTAAATCATAATTTGCATCTGGCATCCCTTAGTTTACATGCATGCATGTGCTAAATTTTGACATCTGCTGAGTCTGCATTAGTACGCTAGGGTCTTATTGCACAATATGCTATTTTGTATGGATGCTAAACAGTTCCATTTAACCTCTATTCAAGCCCACAATTCAATCCACTTGATTCAGTTTTTAATCACCACCCTAACACCTCTACTTTGATAGATATAATTCTTCTCAGAGCAGAAGAAGTCCAAATGGCCTCTTATTTTCCCTTACACCTCCCATTATTTCCTATTGGATGAAACTTCACATTTTCTTTTCCTCTCATGGAAAATCATGGAAGCTGGCCAATGCCATGCTCTTTTTCTATTACTCTGATTCTATTGAAATGGAATCAGAAAAAAACTAGCCAAAGAATAAAGTTGGCAAAAGATCTTCTTTTGAATTCCTTTTGCTCCACTTTTAAAGAGTAAGTCCCATGATGGCTGCAGTACAAATGCTAATAATGAGTAGCCTCACCAGCAGTCTGTCTTTTCCCAGAGTAGTTTTAGAAGAGTTGAGTAGATTCAGGATAAGAAGAGTTCTAAGATCCCAGCTTTGTGAGAAGCTGCATGGATTCATGGCTGCAGATGCTACCCACACAGCTTATGTGCTGAGGAGATATTGAAGTCCACTCTACATAATTTGACTGCTGGATCATCTCAGAGGATGGCAGGAAACATGATTAACATCAGTTAGCCCTCTGCCTCCAGATGTGCTGTCTCTTCTCTACAGGTCAAGTGTGCTAATGCGCCTTACTATATTCACTTTCTTTGTACCGAGCAGAAGAGGAGAGAGGTAGTAGTCAA
The DNA here is from genome assembly GCF_901001135.1 of Rhinatrema bivittatum. Lineage (NCBI taxonomy): Eukaryota > Metazoa > Chordata > Amphibia > Gymnophiona > Rhinatrematidae > Rhinatrema > Rhinatrema bivittatum. Next base: position 324,898,947 of record NC_042616.1, on the reverse strand, counting down.
TGATATTCACTGTAGTCATGTGGTTTTTGTTCCTCCAAAAAACCAAGAGGTCATTTATTGGATCTATAAGTGTTACTACAGTCTGAACATCCAGGTCTGTTGTGACCATCGCTTACTGCTGATGGACATAATGGTTAAGAGTCCTGGTTCTTGTCACAATGCCCATATATTAATGTAGAATTCCCTTTATGCTTAGGATCCATGAAACAAGAGTTCAGCTGGGTATGTGCTGGAACCTTTGTAGTCTTCTGTGGTGCTTATGATGTCTTCATAGTTTCTAGCATTTAATGGTGTGTCACATTAATGTTGTGCATTTAGGTGATGGAGTCTCACTCTTGACCAGCTGCTGATTCCCTTCATCCCTCCTCTTTGTCTGAAGAGCAGTACAGATGTGCCCATTTCTTCTTTAGGCTGCAGTTGAAGTTCAATTTCTTTCTGTAGACCACACCAGATGCCTCCTTCCTGATGTACCAGTGAAATCCAGCAAGGTGTTCATTGTGTACTGCGTGCTATGTTGTGTAACCCCTTTTTTGGAGGATTATTCCTCCTCAGAGCACACAGCTAATTTATATCCCATGGGGTAGCTCATGCTGACTCTCAATCCCTGGGGGAATTTTTTTTCAGGGGGGGGGGGGGGAAGCTCTCGCTTTTAGCCCAGAGAATGAAAAAAGGTTGCCAGTATGAGTGTATTGTGGTGGTGCTTCCCATGAGGTGAGAGGATGGAATAACTCAGACAGGACCAAGTCTGGGTTTTAAAATAAAAGTTACTGATTTGTAAAGTTAAATAAAGTCCATTTATCCAAACTGATGAGTGTATACATCTTCTGAAAGATGTTACAAGATAGTTCTGGGTAAGTAGGAATCCTTGTCACAGACATCTGACTAGAGCTCATGGTGATTTTAAACACACATACCTCTCCCAGAAGCTGTGTGGGAATCCTATTGGAGGTGTTCCCATCTTCATCCTGGATACCCAGCCTGTCCTGGTCCTTTGGGTGGAAATCTGGATGGGATCTCCTGATCGTGTTCTTCCTTACTTTAGCCAGTTGTTCTTTCATCCTTTATTCTCTGATATTTCAGGGCACATCTCTTGAGGATCAGTCAGTGGGATCAGGCTATTTCTCCTGTGCTGAAATCCCAGTGGGGAGGGGGGATCCAAAAACCTCCCCACTTAACTCAAGTCCAAAAAATACTTTACAGCTTAACAGGATACATCTTCTTAGACTGGCACTCATGCTGTCACAGGTGCTTGCTGCATTCAGTTTGTGAATGGGCTCACTGGTCTTCAGCCCCTGTCCTCTGAGCACAGCCAGCGAGGATGACTTCCCCCAAAGAAACAGGGTGAAGTGCAGTCCTTTCTAAAACAGGATTCCTCCAGCCTTCACTGTCTCTCACAGCAGGATCCATCACTGGTGCTTGCCCACCTAGGGTTTAGATTGGGCTCACAGATCTTTGGTCTCCTGATGAGAACCCTTTTGCCCTGAAAGGATATCAGGCTTAAACAATCTACCTCTCTGTAACTTCTGTGCACAATGAGGTGTCTCTTCTGTGCACAATGAGGTGTCTCTTCTAAAAGAAAACTTCTTAGAACAAGGCCAGGAGGCCCCACCATACTTACTCTTTGACTGCTTGCTCAAATGGAACCCATGGTGTCTTAAAATGGCTGGGCTAAATAGCAGACGAAGGCCTCCAGGTGGGAGGGAATGAGGGGTATGGATGGTTTCTTATAAAGTGTGTTCTATTACAGGGACAGAGACATCCGGTGGTCAAACCCAGTAGGGATGCCACATACACAACATTTACCTCCCATGGTTTATGGAGGTGGCTGTAAAGAATTAGAGTCAAAAACAGAAGAAAAAGCTGAGAATGGAGAAAGAGTCACTGCATATGCAGTACCCTAACAGTAAACAGTAAACATTGTCCAGGAAATGAATGTCTATTCAATGTGCATAACCATTATGTGCATCAGGGGAGCATAGACACACAGGGGCAGATTTTCAAAGACGTACGCACGTAAATCCAGGAGGATTTACGTGCGTAGGGGGGTTACGCGTGCCAGGCCTAAAGCCCCGGGCCGCGTGTAGGTCCCGGGTCTTGAAAAAGGGGTGGGGCATGGGCGGGGTGGGGGAGGAGTCAGCAGCTTCTGGCACAGTGGCCATTTGCTGCTGTGTCAGAGATCGTGTGCCGGCAATTGGCCAGCATGCGCAAAAAGTAAAATAAAGATCGGGGGAGGTTAGAGTAGGGTTGGGGGGGGGAAGGTTAGGGGAAGGGGTGGGAAGATCAGGCTAGGAGGAAGGGAATGGAGGAAGCCAGTGTGGCTCGATGCTTGCAAGGTGCACAATTATGCAACCCCTTGCGCGCGCCAACCCCGGGTTTTATAACATGCGTGCGCCTGCGCATGCATGTTATAAAATATGGCATATATGTGTGCACACCGGGTAGCTCGCGCACATATGGGCTGCGTGTGCTCCTTTTAAAATCTACCTCACGCTGTCTGAGGTACCATTTGTGTTCCAGTATTGATGCCTGTGTGTTTTTTCTAGTTTTACCTGTGCACAGGCTTAGGTGAGAACAGGGGAGTCACACAGCACAGTCTGAGTGTCACAGTTTGACACTAAACTCCTGTCTACGTTATCCAATAAGAAAAGGCCCTATTTTCAAAATAATTTTGCCTGGGTTTTGAAAACTTCTGAAACTAGGTCCCTTGATCAGTATGTCTAATAGGGATGTGCAGAGCAAAAGTTTAAGTTCATATGTCCATATGTCCAAAGGGGGTCCCATTTGCGGTCAATATGGACATAAACAGAATTCAATGAGTTGAGTATATGTCCATATGTGCAAATAAAAATTTAAACCCCCTCACCCTCCTTAATCCCCCCCCCCCCCAAGACTTACCACAACTCCCTGGTGGTCCAGCAGGGTCAGGATGCCATTTCTGACCAACTTTGCAAGGAGCACGTGACGTTGGCGTCACGTCGCAGTGACGCGGCGTCACGTGATTCCCCGCGGGTTCGCGCCGGAACGCTCGTTCGGCCCAAAAGGAACTTTTGGCCAGCTTGGGGGGACCCCCAAGCTGGCCAAAAGTTCCTTTTGGGCCGAACGAGGGTGCCGGAGGGAACTCGCGGGGAATCACGTGACGCCGCGTCACTGCGACGTGGCGCCGACGTCACGTGATTCCCCACGGGGTCGCTTCCGGGATCCTCGTTCGGCCCAAAAGGAACTTTTGGCCAGCTTGGGGGGGGCCTCCTGACCCCCCCCCCAAGCTGGCCAAAAGTTCCTTTTGGGCCGAACAAGCGTTCCGGCATGAACCCACGGGGAATCACGTGACGCCGCGTCACTCCGACGTGGCGCCGATGTCACGTGCTCCTCGGAAAGGCTTTCAGAAATGGCGTCCTCACTCCTCGCTGGATCACCAGGGAGTTGTGGTAAGTCTTTGGGGGGGGATTAAGGAAGGTGAGGGGCTTAAATTTTTATTTTGGATCAACAATCGCGATTTCCAACTTATTCAACATAGCTATGTTGAATAAGTTGGAAATCCGATCGTTTATGTCTTATCACTTTTTTAAGTTAAAAAAAAAAAAGTAGCGTTTTACATTTATGTTCAATACGAATGCACACCCCTACTAAGCTGAAATAGTGGCTACCACAACAGGATCCAATCTGAGGGGCGTCTATTGTGGCAGCAGCTTCTCCAACTGCAATGGTTTTGTGACTCCTTTTTAATATTGTCTGCCACAGAGTTTGGAGCTGCAATAATGCTGGGAGGGGTAGTCTGCTTTTCAGATGTTTTGCCATCATGTGAACCTGAAAGCCATTAATCTATAAATGGCAGTAGTTTGCATGATCTCAAAACTATAGGGGGTGAAATTATTCAAAATGCTGACTGCAAAACTGTTGTAATTCATGCTTGTAATGAAAGTATACAAAGAAGTTTTGACATTCTGAGTGACACGCAGAAGTCATATAAATATTAATACTTCATACTAGGCAAATATAGAAAATAGTCTCACGCATAACGCAGGGACATTATAGGTATTGCTATTTTACTACTTTGCGTGAAATGTCAGTAGAAAATTACTTTTGGTTCTGTAAGTGAAGAGTGACTGTTGCAAATAACAGTCAACATAAAACTTCTTATTTGGTGCCTCTGAAATACATTGCTTGCTTCAGTGATATCATCAAACTATATATCAGGAGTTTCTGCTATGCTTTTCAACTACTTACATATTAACATAGTGAATGATGGTAGGAAAAGGCAAAAATGGTCCATCTAGTCTGGCCGGCAAGTTTCTTTAGGGTAGTAGCAATTGCTGCTCTGTGCAGGCTAACACCAAGCAGAAATGTAAACTTTAGGTGTAGTAGAAAAGTTAGCCCATTTTGTCATTTCCATTCTCTAGCCAGCAGGGATCCCTGATGCCCTTTAGAATTCCATTCCCGTTCTTATCTGCACCACCTCTTCCAGGAAAGCATTCCATGCATCCACCACCCTTTCCTGACTTTGCTCCTGAGTCTTCCTCCTTGGAGTTTCATCGCGTGACCCTTAGTTTTACAGCTTTCTTTCCATTGGAAGAGATTTAATTTTTGCACATAATTAAATCCTTTCAGGTATTTGAAGGTCACTTTCACTTTATACTTACTACTTATAAAGACTACTCGAGTCTGTATAAGTCATAACAAAGCCTATACACTGGGGTGCCGGTATATAACAACATGAATATGAGTCGTATGCTTTTGGACCCAAAGTTGCTTTAAATATATAGGGACCTATGTATTTATGGCTACTTGCTTTAAAACCATATTTACATTGGTAGTAGCAAATGCCCATATACAGCTGATGTAAACACATGTAAATTATGTGTATTTTAGTAATATTCTATTTCCCTGACAGTATCATTGATGTGTTTGGAAATGACCACAAACATCCCCCCAAAATATTTATATTGTCTCATTAAAGATTAATGTTGAATCTGCTTTCTAGAGTTATCCTATGAGTAGGGTCACTCATTTTCAGTTTGTATTTTTATTTTGCCTGGGAATTTCAATGCTATAACAAAAGATTTCGGTGGAAAATTACTTTGCTACTACAACAGGAGAAAAATAAGTGGAAATCCTATTTTTCCATTGATATCTTCTTTGCGCTAACACTGAAATTCCCAGACAAAATAAAATAAAAACTGAAAAAGAAGGTTCTTACCTATGAGGTTAAATGTGGTTCACATAAGGCTGAAAAGTTGCCTACATCTTTGGAGGGGTAGTTAACCTTGCAGGCTTACATGAGTTGTATTAATAAGAGCTTCTGGATGCCTCATTGCCTCCCCTTCCCATAGTCATAATTCTAAAGGGCTTCTGGGCCCTCAAGTATTCTCCCACCACCTAGGAAGACCAACTATCTCTCCAGGCCCTTAATCAGTGCTCCAACCCCACCCAAAACACCTGCCAGCAGCAGTACCAAATCTAAAATCTGCTGGTATCAGGTCCATCCTTAGGAGGCTGCAAATTGGGATGACTGCCTTGGGTCCCATGCTGTGAGGGCACCCACATCGCCACCGTAGCCCTGCCACTGACACTAGCATTTCTTGGTGCACAGGTACAGCATTACATATTTGCATTTCAGGACCCTGATTCAGCTTATTGACCCTAAGCTCTGGCTGTAAGAGAACAGGAACAAGGAAGAAACAGAGAGAGGAATGAGGTCTGAAATGGGTACAAAACAGATTAGAAAAAAACCTGAAGTGTCATTTTTGCACAGAACAGTGTCACATGTGTTAATTTGTATTGTGGTGTATGAGGTATTATTTTTGTTTTCTCCAGTTGAATGGAACAGCCAGCAATTTATGACAACCCATCTAAAAGGTGATATGTTCTTTAGATGTTGAAATATAATTCCATCTTTCTTTCTTTGTCCTTGACAAACCAGATCTATCACGTAGAATAAATATATTGGTCCAAGGCTGGAGAAACAATAATACCAGTTTCTAGGGATGTGCATTTGTTTGATTTGCTTCCAAGTAAACAAATCCCTAGTGGGTCCTATCTCTTATATTCTAGTATATCTGCATACCTGTACCTACAAAGATTGAATATTTGAGCAAAACCGTTAGCTAATATGTATCATAATATCCTACTCTCCACATTTCCATAACCAAGCTCCAGATGATTTATAAATGTACTTTGTTTGACCAGTTTTAAATAGAATCTATGTAAAATTTAGACGCATGTTTTAAGGTGATTGCATGTAATTGCTCTTATCATTATTCTTGAAAGTTAGGTTAACCAATTTCTCATTCCTATGGCCTCATCACACTGTATATACAAACCTCTTCTCAGGATCAATAGCAGGCAGGGCTGAGCTTAAATTGAAAGTGGAAATAAAATATTTTTCCATGATAGAAAGAGGTCATGATGTTCCATCTTTACATGTCTTTATGAACAAAATAATGCTCAACTAAGAGAAAATAAGTGTTTGGGAACATGAAGAAGAAATATTTACAGGGACAGAATGGGATCAAATGGTCAACTGGCACTATTTTAGAAAATCCATCCTATAGCCATACCAATGGCATCCAAAAGATGTTTGCAGTGTGCTACCTTCTGGACTTTGATTGACCTAGCCAAACATGCTGTCTGTGATTCTACTGGCAGAAGAGCTGACAATGTAATGATTGAAGGACTGCATAGCTGTGTGAGTGATGGACAAAAACTGCCACATACTGTCATCCTTCGGAGTATGCAGGCTTCCCTGAAGATGGTGATAGTGGAAGTGCTCTGTACAAAACTTCCATCTGTCCTGTCTCCTGTCTCACATCTCCGGCCTCTGGCTTCTGGTCTCTAGTTGCTTATCTCTGGTATCTGGTTTCCTGCCTTTGGTCTCCAATCTTCTGTCTCTGATGTCTTGGTTTATGTTGGATTTCATCTTTCCAAGTGCCTTACCATATTCATCATCTTATGTTGCCATCAGAACTTGGCTGCCTACCCCACACCTCTAGATTGTACTGGGGCATTTCTCACTTAGCTGTCTACCTCATACTTCTGGACTGTATTGGGGTGTTTCTCACTTGACTGTCTTCCCCAAACTTCTAGTTTCTAACTAGATAACTAGCCTAAAGACTAGTTCCATCATCTGGTCATGATGGCTGTGTTCTATTAGATGGAGTTGTTCCCCTTAACATGCTCTTTGCTTCGTGTTCACCTGTATGGGTGTGAATCATGTGATCAATCGTCTTAATGATCGATTTTGGCTGGGGGGGAGGGAAATCTTATCGTCGTGGTTTTTTTTTTTTTTTTTTTTAAATCGTTAAAAATCGTAAATCGGGGGAGGGCGGGAAAACCGGCACACAAAAAACCCTAAAACCCACCCCGAACCTTTAAAACAAATCCCCCACCCTCCCAAACCCCCCCAAAATGTTTTAAATTACCTGGGGTCCAGTGGGGGGGTCCCTGCACGATCTCACTCTCTCTGGCCACGACTGCGTTGAGAGAAATGGCGCCGATGGCCCTTTGCCCTTATCATGTGTCAGGGCAAAGGTAGCGCCGGCGCCATTTTGGTTCCTGGTTCCCGACGTCATGCATGCAGGAGATCGCCCCGGACCCCTGCTGGACCCCCAGGGACTTTTGGTCAGCTTGGGGGGGCCTCCTGACCCCCACAAGACTTGCCAAAAGTCCAGCGGGGGTCCGGGGGCAATCTCCTGCATGCGTGATGTCAGGAGCGAGGAACCAAAATGGCGCCGGCGCTACCTTTGCCCTGTCACATGATAAGGGCAAAGGGCCACGGCGCCATTTCTCTCAACGCAGCCGTGGCCAGAGAGCTGGAGATCGCGTCGGGACCCCCCCACTGGACCCCAGGTAATTTAAAACATTTGGGGGGGGGTTTGGGAGGGTGGGGGATTTGTTTTAAAGGTTTGGGGTGGGTTTTAGGGTTTTTTTGGTGTGCCGGTTTTCCCGCGCCCTATTTAACGATACAATGCAAATGCTCCTGACGATAAATCGGGGGCATTTGTATTGTATCGTGCACTCTAACGATTTTGGACGATTTTAAAATAATCTGACGATAATTTTAATCGTTCAAAAACGATTCACATCCCTAATGATAAAAATACATGTTTACTATATAGCATTAGTTCTTTGGGCCTACTGCTATTGTCTGTTGTGTAAGGGTAAAATTTGTAATGCTTACAGAAAGTTTTGGCTTTTGTCACTTGTCCTTTATCTGTATTGTGTATTTTCACAGATTAAATAAATATATTTGGTTTGATAAAAAAAATATTGCCATATTTAAAAGAGCTGCTTTGCATGCATAAAATTTACAAGTATATGTTAAGCATCTCATTCATTCCTAAATTTAAGCAAATAAAATAACATGGCTTGCCTGAAAAATTGCATGCCATGTTATTTTCCAGAAAATTAGCCACAACTCAGGAGCTGTAGCTAACTTTCTCTGTGAGCACCAAGGTGTTAAAGCATGTCCTGATGTTCCTGCTTGAAATTTAAAGAGCCATGACAGCCCTAATGATTTGCGCCCCCCCCCCCATATATAAAATTCCCCCTGGATCTGGATAGACGCCCACCCACCTCCCTGCCACCTGTAGAGGTGGCATAGAAGGGGAAAAAGTAATTCAAATATAATTTACAGTCATGTGGTGATGTCCTTTCCCACTTACCAAATCCATTTCCTTAAAAACAAATCACCTCCCCTGGCTCCAATAGCCCCCCCCCCCCCAGCTCCCTTACCCACCCCCTTGCCACACCTGGTGGTTAAGGGTATCTCTGGCAGTCTAGTGGGGTCCCTTGTAATCTAGAATGGCCCAAAGTGCCCCCAGGCTCTGGGCTGGCTTCCACCATTTTCCAAATGGCAGCAGTCAGCCTTTGCCCCTATCATGTTGGGGTGCTCTAGGCCCACTAGACTCCCAGGGACCTTACTAGGCTCCCAGGGAAACCCTAGACTACCAGGTACGGTCAAATGGGGGGGGGGAAGGGGGGCTACGGTAGCTAAGGGAGCCAGGAAGGCTTTTGGAACCAAGGGTTTTAGATCGAGGAAGCAACTTTCTTTTAAAAGAAAGTGGTTTGGTAAGGGGAACCTTCACTTGCAGTTTTTATTTTATTTCTCCTGGGAATTTATCAGTGTTTATTACAAAAACAAAAACAGGAGAAATCAGTGGGGAAAAAAAAAGACTTCATTTTTCCAGGTAAATATAATTTTTGTTTTTCTAGTAAACATTGATATATTCCTGAGAAAAATAAATTAAAAATGGAAACCAAAGGTCCCTACTGACTGGACACATATAAGCACCCACATGCCATGCCACTACTGCCACCTTGAAGAGTGTCTTCTTTACTCCAACCAAAGGACCAATCGAGCAGACACCTATAGACCTTGTGGTGAGGGGATGCATCAGCGTGTCATCTGTACAAAAGGGAGAGGGTAGTGGATGCCTGGAATGCCCTTCCAGAGGAGGTGGTGAAGAGAAAAACAGTGAAAGATGTCAGTGGGGCATGGGATAAACACTGTGGATCCCTTAAGGCTAGAGGATGGAAATGAAGAAAAGAGTGCATGGGGGTAATTTGCTGGTGCGGAGGTTACTATCCTTAACCAATAAGCATTCATACTGTTGATGCAACTTCATCATTGCTCTCTGCTTCAATGGTAGGGGGAAAAGAGGAAAAGGGGAATTATACAGCACCCAACAAGGACTTCAAATTTTATGGTCTGGGAAAACAATTAGGCATGGGGATAACTTGCTGATGTGGCTGTTAATATAAGCCTAATACTTTTGATGCAACTCCAACATTGCTCTCTGCTTCAATGAAAAGAGGTAATGGAGAAATTGACTCAGGCAGCAACCAACAAGGGCCCTGAGATTTATGGTCTGGGAAACTGATAAGTATGAGGGTGACATGTACGACGCAGCAAATACTGCCGTAAGCTTGCTGGGCAGCCTGGGTGGACCATTTGGTCCTTTTCTACCATCAAATCAATGTTTCTTTGTTTCTATATTGTTGGACAGAATCATGAAATTTGAAAGACTGTCTTTGCTATATCATAGCCCCATCTAGAGATGCCCGACACACCAGGTTGCAAGAGGATCACTGCAAAATAAAAGCAAATAGGCAAGATCACTGCCAAATCAAAGGCACCTACCTACATGTGATCAATCCTAAAAGGCACAGCACTTAACAAATTTCTATGGGTCTCTATCAGAGAGCTTTGTTTCAGAGAGGGCTGAAATGAGAATCAAGCTCTTATAGGGCTTCACAGAAACTTCTTTGAAGGATGGGCCACAGGCCTTACAATGGAGTCACCACGAGCATCAACTCTTATCACCAGAGGTATAAGCCAGCATTGTGGCACCTATGACGAAGATAACACCTGTCTGTAATAGACAAATACTACTTGCTTTACTGGTACCTTCTAGGGGTAAAACCTTCTGGGGGTAAAGCTACAGCTTTGACAAGGTAAACTGGCAGCTGCATTGTCAATGTGCACAAGGAAACAAGGTATTGAAGGGCTTTTTCTTAAGAGAATGCAAAGGGTACACATTCAGCAGCATAATCCTTTCCCCCTAAAGTACCCGGTATGACTTATGTCCCTTCCCCTTGCCTTTCCCTCAGATTTATACACACACAGAGGCAATCCTTGCATGAGCAAGCCAAATCACATGTTGCCTTGCAAAATTCAAACAAACAGTATGATAATAGGGGAACTAGATCAAGGACACACACTCAGGGGCCGATGCAATATCACACACGATAAAATGGGCACTCATATTGAGCGCCCATTTCTCTAACCTGCTCACAACCACCTCTCCTGGGCGCCTAAAGCTTTAATATAATGAACTGCTGTGCTAAAAAGGCCAAGTTAGGGAGAAATTACGCATCACTAGCACTCAGATGCATTGGGAAACCAGGAGACATGGTGGGGGGGGGGGGGGGGAGCATACACGGTTTTGTGTGTTTTGTGTAATTATGGAGTTTGGGGTAACATTGCCAGGCACAAAGTTAATCTTGCCATTTGTCTATACATCAGAAAAAAACATTTTCAGTTTATAAATTCATAGTTTCATATACTGCACCCAAGTTGAGCAAAATGGAGACTTGGATTTTTTTTCTGTGTAGTGATTTTTTAAATATAGTTTTCATAACTTGGAGGATCTGACTGTTGCTTTCACATGGTGTATGTATGTCTTATGATTTGGGGAAAGTAGCAGTTATCCAAAGATGCCAAAGTGGATCTGTAAAACTGAAATGCATGTGCCGGGTCACAGCCTGCTAAATGCTGTAACAAATAGAAACGCCAGGTTCCCTTTTTGCTGTGCGTAGACTTGACTTGCGATATGAGCTAACGCCAGCTCTAGTGCTGGCATTAAATTTTCCATGTTAAAAAGGGTGCATTGGGTGACCAGAGATTTTATGCATTGGGGGGGGGGGGGGGGGGTAATACCTAACAGACTCATCTACATGGAATTTACATGTGTGATTAGTGCTAAAATATACATGTTTGGGCATGCGTTTTGGACACACTAATAACTTTATTGCATTGGGAGTTAGTCTAGCACATCCAAAACGTGTGTCCAATCACATGTAAACCTATGTACTGAGCTGGGCGCACATTATTGCATTGACCTGTCAGCCTTTAAGTAATATTGAGATTGATATTCAGCTGAATAGTTAGGTGGATAAACTTATCCATCTAACTTAGGCCTGGATTTTCTAATGGCGCAGAGCTCATTGAATCCCATGGTAATGGGGGATGGGTGGGTGAAGCGGGGGACAGGCCTGCAAAAGCCAGCAGCAATTGCACCACCACGGTGTTATCGCTGCCGGCTTTTGCACCCAATAGCGCCACCGTGGGAGAGAATTTTCAGGAAAAGTAGGAGCAAGGATGAAACATTCTTTTGGCAATGAGCTGGCCCAAACCTGCTCCAACAGTGATGGAGGAAGCATCGACCTCCAAGATGAAGGGACGTGTGGGATCCGGATGATGGAGGCAGGGCTGATGGAGGAAGGCCTGTTTCAGAGTTGCAAAGGGGGCTAGTGCCTCCTTTGGCCATTCTCAGTTATTGGCTCCTTTCTGTTTGAGCGCCGTAAGGGGCACGACCACCTGAGATTAATGAGGGATAAACTGCCTGTAAAAATCGGCTAAGCCTAAAAATCGTTGCAGGGAGCGAAGGCCCGAAGGCTGGGGCCAGTCCTGGATACAGGTCACCTTTTCCGGGTCCATCCTGAAACCGTTGCTGGAGACAATATACCCCAAAAAGGGGACATATTCCTCCTCAAAAATGTATTTCTCTAGTTTTGCATAGAATTTTTGGGTACACAGGCGCAGGAGAACCTGTCGGACGTTATGGCGGTGGGATTGGAGCTCCTTCAAGAAGATGAGGACATCGTCGACGTAGACCACCACAGTGGTATAGGGTAGATCCCAAAATATCTCATTCATTATTGTTTGGAATACTGCGGGGGCATTGCATAGCCCGAACGGCATTACAGGATATTCTTACTGAACATCGCGGATATTAAAAGCAGTCTTCCACTCGTCAACTGGTTTGATCCGAACCAGGTTGTATGCCCCTCGGAGGACCAACTTAGTGAAGATGTGAGATCCATGCAAGCAGTCCAATAGTTCAGGGATAAGAGGCAGGGGATACTGATCCTTCCTGATTATGGTGATATGCCCTCGGTAGTCGATACAGGGCCGAAGGGACCCATCTTTTTTGGCCATGAAGAAAAATCTGGCCCATGCTGGTGATGTTGAGGGGTGAATAAACCCCCTTTCCAGATTTTCTTGTATATACTTGGCATGGCCTCAGTTTCGGGTAGGGACAGGGGGTACACCCTTCCCTGTGGAGGAATGCTTCCAGGGACCAGGTCAATAGCACAATCGAACACCTGGTGTTCTGGAGGGATCTCAGTGCTCTCCTTGGAGAAAACATCAGCGAAGTTGGTATATTGCAGAGGTAGGCCCAGGAAGGTCGTGGAAAGTAGCAAGGGGGGACGTGCAATGGAATGAAGACATTCCTGGTGACACCGAGGACGCCATTTGGTCAGTTGGAGCATCTCCCAGTCTGGAATGGGAGCATGCTGCTGAAGCCAGGGTAATCCAAGGAAAATAGGATGGACTGCCCTTTCGATCACAAGAAAGGTCAGATCTTCATGATGCAGAATACCGGTTCAGAGGCGAATGGGAAGAGTTGTCTTGGTGATCCTCCCGGGAAGCGGATCACTCGAGATGGAGGAGATCACCAGCGGGGTGCTTCATGGCTTCGTGGGAAGGTTTAGATGGTGGACCAGATCCTTCAAAATAAAGTTTCCCCCTGCACTAGAGTCCAGGAGGGCCAGGGTAGGAAACTCATACTTGCCCACGAGTAGGGCCACTGGGAGCACGAGTTGGGGAGAGGGCTTAGTGAAACCTAGCACCACCTCCCTGGCTGGTTCTAGGCCTGGAAGTTTCCTGGCCTTTCCGGGCAGCAGGCCAATAGGCAGCGCAATATAGGCACAAGCCTGTCGACAGTGCTGTCTCTCCTCAGTGGACAGAGGGTTCCATCCTAACTGCACGAGCTCCTCCTGTTGAGTAGTCTTGGATGCCGTCAAGGTTCCCAGCAGGGGTTTGGAGAAGGATGGTGCCAATGGGACAGGTCTGTGGGGCACCCGTACTTCCCATGTGCACTGATGGAGGCGATCAATCTGGGTGGCTAGATCAATGAGTGCATCCAGAGATTCAGGGAGATCCCGGACTGCCAGCTCATGCTTTATACGGGAGAAAAGCCTCTCCAAGAAGATACTCCTCACACTGTCTTCCCGCCAGTTTAGCTAGGTGGCCATAGTGCGGAATTCAGTGGCATAGTCCGATAAGCAGTCAGCAGAAACAGAAAACAGGCATTTGGTCAGGGCAGGCAGCATACAAATGTGGAATCCAAGGATGAGCTGGGTCATATACCAAATGAGCAAGCTGAAGGGATGGAGGAGGAGGCAGGAACGGAGACACTAGGACCAGGAACAGGAAGACATGGAGGCTGGAGGGCAGGAAGCAACTAGTAGTGAAGCGAGACCTGTTGCTGAGGCAATGCTAGGGAAGCAGGGGCTGCCTTAAATACTGCCAGCGGGACCTTGTACATCCTGGTCCCACGGGAAGGTCTTCTGGCGCGGCTCCTTTAAGAGAGTGGAGGGGGCCGTGCGCACGCGTCAAGAACGATGCGGCTGGCCACACAGTGGTGGCGGGGAATACCCTTTGCCATGCCAAAGAGAAGGCCCTGAGACAGCAGAGTGACGGCGGAGGTCTGAACCCGTGAGATGGGTGACTGTGGTTGGCCGTGGAGTGTTGTGGCTGGCCGCCGTAACACCAACAATCAAGGAATGAAGCAAGCCAACCACCTGTGGTTGTTGAGTGTAGGGCAACAGACCTGTCAAAAGGGCTCTAACACAGGATTGTAATTTGAGCCATAGGAGAAATTGGGTCTGGTGCAGAGCAAACCTCACCTCCAACTGAGAGAAGAGTAGTAGCTGAACCTCTTCAAGCAATTGTTCCTGAGATCATATTCCAGCTTGTAACCATAAAGGCCAAAATATAGGAGAATTACTAATTTGAAATGTAGAATTATGCCATAAAGATGGCAGTGCAGATAATTTCCATGGGGTCAATAATTATTTATTAGTTTGTTCTAGCATTCGAAATGCTGACTAGTTAGCGAGAAAAATTCCTTTAGTATGAAAACATTGCATGAAGGATAAACCAGGAATGGACCAAAGTAGGACAGGTTGTGCAAGTACATTCTCCACTTCCAACCAAAGTCGATGGTAGTCTAAATGTATCTGGTCACTTAAACATGCTAAATGATCTGGAAAGGGGTTTGACAAGTAAGGTGATCAAATTTGCAGATGACACAAAATTATGCGAGTAGTTAAATCTCAAGCAGTTTGTGATTAATTGCAGGAGGACCTTGCAAGACTGGAAGACTGGGCTTCCAAAGGACAGATTACATTTAATGTGGAAAAGTGCAAAGTGATGTTTATAGGGAAAAATAACCCTTACTGTAGTTACACAATGTTAGGTTCTATCTTAGGAGTTACCACCCAGGAAAGAGATCAAGACATCATATTGGATATTACGTTGAAATCATCTCAGTGTGCTGTGGTGATCAAAAAAGCAAACAGAATGTTAGGAATTATTAGGAAGGGAATGCAAATAAAACAGAGGATGTCATAATGCCTCTGTATCGCTCCTTTGTGAGACCATACCTTGATCACTGTGTACAATTCTGGTCAGCGCATCTCAAAAAGGATATAGCTGCACTGGAGAAAGTGCAGAGAAGGGCGACCAAAATGATAAGGGGCATGGAATGGCTGCCATATGAGGAAAGGGTAATGAAATTAGGGCTGTTCAGTTTGGAGAACACATGACTAAGGGGAGATATGATAGAAGTGTACAAGATCATGAAAGGTCTTGAACAAGTTAATATAAATCGGTTATTTACTTATTTACTCTCTCAGATAATAGAAGGACCAGGGGGCACTCCATGAAGTTAGCAAGTAGCTCATTTAAAACAAATCGAAGAAAATTATTTTTCACTCAGTGCATATTTAAGCTCTGAAATTCTTTGCCAGAGGATGTGGTTACAGCAATTAGTATAAATGAGTATAAAAAAAGTTTGGATAAGTTCTTAGAGGAAGAATCCATAAACTGCTATTAAGGTAATTAATAGGCAATATTAGCTTGTGATGTATCTAATGTTTAGATATTTGCCAGGTGCTTGTGACTTGGATTGGCCACTGTTGGAAACAGGATACTGGGTTTAATGTGTTGCGCATCCCAGCCATGTTGGTGCCACGACCGGGCCTACTCACCTCTCGCTTCCCTCCACCAACTCCGGTTCCTACTCCCTTGCTGCTGCCGCCAGATCCCGACGTCCGACGCTCACCACAGCCCTCTCCAGCTTCCTCCATGCCACAGGCCTCTCAGCGGAGCTCCCGTAGGGACTGCGTATCTTCGACTTCCTCAGCCCCACGCCTAGGCACATGCCCGATCGACAAAAGAGCATTTAAAGGACCAAGGGTGGGAAGCTCATCTCGGGCGCCGCCCGATTATGTCACCTAAGGCTCCTATTTAAGGCGAAGCTCTGTCCCCAGAATTTCACCTTGGCAATCGGGTCGACACCTCGGTGTAGCTAGTTTGCTGTTCCTTGTTCTCCTGCCTCCTTGATCCAGTCTTGTTCCAGTGTTCCTGTGTTCCTGCCTTGTTCCAGTGCTCCTGTGTTCCTGTCTTGTTCCAGTGCTCCTGCGTTCCTGTGTTCCCGTGGTCCTCCCTGTGTTCCAGCATCTCTCATGTTCCTGTTCCTGTTCCACATTGTACCTCCTCGGACTGATACACTGTACTGACCTCTGCTTGCCTGATTACGTTTGACTGCTGCCTGGAACCGATCACTGCTTGCCTTCTGATCACGATTGACCGCTGCCTGGAACCAACCTTTGCCTGCCTTTTGACCATGTTTGAACGCTGCCTGGAACCGACCACTGCCTGCCTTCTGACTACTCTTGACTGCTACCTGGAAATGAACTTTGCTTATCCTGATTACGTACAGACTGATCTCGGAAGTGACCCTTAGGGGTGTGCATTCGGATTGACCGCATTAGTAAAACGCAACTCATATTTTTTTTTTACTTAAAAAATTGATTCGACATAAACGATCGGATTTCCCACATATCGAACATAGATATGTTCGATATGTGGGAAATCGCGATTGTTGAGCCAAAATAAAAATATAAACCCCCTCACCCTCCTTAATCCCCCCCCCCCCCGACTTACCACAACTCCCTGGTGATGGAGCGAGGAGTGAGGACGCCATTTCTGCAATCCTTGGCGAGAAGCATGTGACGTCGGCGGCACGTCGAGTGACGCCGGCGTCACGTGATTCCCGGCTCGTTCGCGCCGGACGGCTCGTTCGGCCCAAAAAGAACTTTTGGCCAGCTTGGGGGGGTCAGGAGGCCCCCCCAAGCTGGCCAAAAGTTCTTTTTGGGCCGAATGAGCCGTCCGGCGCGAACGAGCCGGGAATCACGTGGCGCCGCGTCACTCAGACGCGACGTCACGTGATTCCCGGCAAGTTCGCGCCGGACGGCTCGTTCGGCCCAAAAAGAACTTTTGGCCAGCTTGAGGGGGTCAGGAGGCCCCCCCAAGCTGGCCAAAAGTTCTTTTTGGGCCGAACGAGCCGTCCGGCGCGAACTTGCCGGGAATCACGTGACGTCGGCGTCACGTGATTCCCGGCTCGTTCGCGCCGGACGGCTCGTTCGGCCCAAAAAGAACTTTTGGCCAGCTTGGGGGGGTCAGGAGGCCCCCCCAAGCTGGCCAAAAGTTCTTTTTGGGCCGAACGAGCCGTCCGGCGCGAACTCGCCGGGAATCACGTGACGCCGCGTCACTCGACGTGCCACCAACGTCACATGCTTCTCGCCAAGGATTGCAGAAATGACGTCCTCACTCCTCGCTCGATCACCAGGGAGTTGTGGTAAGTCTGGGGGGGGGATTAAGGAGGGTGAGGGGGTTTAAATTTTTTTTTTGCACATATGTACATATACCCAACTCATTGGATTTTTTTTATGTCCATATTGGCCGCAAGTGGGACCCCCTTTCGGACATAAAAAATATGAACATAAAATTTTGCTCTGCACATCCCTAGTGACCCTTGCTTTGGCTGACCATTTTTGGACTGATACACTGGCTTTGACCCTTGCGCTACACTCAGATTCTCTCTTCACTCCTGTGACAACCAGACCAGCCTGCTCGGACACTGCCCACAGCCTACTTCCAGCTAGACTAATAGGCGCTGCCTATCCTGCCTGGAGGACCTTTACTTCCTGTCTCCTTCCAGAGGTCTCCAGTGATCCTGGTCCTGGTCTAGCTCATCTTTTCTTCACCAGCCACACACCTTTGCTAGTGGTGGGCACACCTCTCTGCTATCTCTCTGGGAGACCCTCGGAGGCCCATCTAAGTTCAGACGATCCGGGTAACCAAGGGCTCAACCTGCGGAAACCACGGATTGCTATTAGTGAAGGTCCATCTAGCCTCCGTCTCCTTGTTTGCTCCGCCTCCTGGTGGTAGGCACTCTCTGGGTCCAACCAGAGGGCCGTACCAATCCTGCACCAGGCCAAGAGTCCACCTCCAGCACAACATGATGGACACTTGGTCTGACCCAATATGCCTTTTCTTATGTTTTTATGTTTTTATGTAAGCCTTGTTGAAAAATAAAGGAACATGGTAACAATAGACATCAGGGAACTTCACTCCACCAAGTTCTCAAGGAAGCTTCAGCTTCTATAAAGCAATTCACAGAGGTTTATTATTCCATAAAAACCATGACAATATGACATCAAGCTTCCCATAGAATTTAATGGGAAAAAAAGGAAGCAAACTCAATTGAAAATTAATACATGGTGCTAACACCATCTTTATCGTATTAAGGCATCCCCACCAAGATAGATAAAGGAGACTCCAACTGACGAAAGTAGTAGAGAGAAGAGCCATGAATCGTTCTTCAGTTTTAGAGATGGTAAGATCCATCTTGTTAAATAAATACATTCCAAGATATTTTAACCCATACAATATTCATTGAAAAGGTGGATATTGAGAAGAGAGTGTGTTGATGGCTAAATTAAGAGGCAACATTTCAGATTTATTCCAATTAACAGTATATCATGAAATTCGGGTAAAAGACATTATATGGTGCTAAGCAGCTTTAATAGTAGAATCAGGGAAACTCACATATAATAGAACATCATCTGCATAGGCAGAGAGCTTATGTTCCACATCACAGATTTGTATACCGTAATAAGCAAGTCTTGGTGAATGGATAGTAATAGCGGTTCAAGGTTAAAAAGAAAAGGAAGCAATCCTGACGTGTGCCTCATTTTTAATAGTAATGGATCTGACATAAAGCCATTAACATAGAGAAAAGAAAGAGGGTGAGAATAGAGGATACATGCACAAGTAATAAAATAGTCTCCACATCCATACACCAAAAAAATAATCCCATTCAATGTGGTCAAAAGCCTTTATGGCTTCTAAAGAGAGAGCCTTTACTGTTTCATGGCATTCATGAGCAATCATTAAGAAGTTGTGAAAAAGATGAGCATTATCAGTAATGTAGTGGCCTTTCATAAACCCTGATTGAGAAGGATGAATCAACTTAGGTTTCAGGCGAAATGTCAAATGCGTAGCAAAAATTATATAGTCAACATTTAAAAGAGAAATGAGACTATAAATAGAAACTAAAAAGAAGTCTCAATTTGGTTTAGGAAAGACCACTATTTTAGCATCATTAAAATGACATGAGGTGGAACCTAACAATTGCATTTTGTTATATTAAATATGTAGTTTGGGGAATAAAACAGTAGAAAAGGCTTTGTAAATGTTGTGCGTCCCATCCACGCTAGGCCTGCGCCCGGGCCTGCTCACCTTGCTCCTGCACCATCGGGCCCCGGGCCATCCTCTTCCGCTGCCATCTGCGGCGCACTGCGGCAGCATCTCCCAGGCCCTCCACATTGAGCCTAGTTCCATGCCGGGGCGCGCATCCTTTCCAGCACCAGCCCCACTCCTAGGCACACGCTCACGGTTCGCCCGGCCCTTTAAAGGGCCAAGGGCAGGAACCAGCTCCATGGCGCAGCCCGATGACATCACGTAAACCTCATATAAAAGTGAGGCCCTGTCCCCCAGGACCTCGCCTTGGCAATCGGGTCGACACCGTGGTGTTGTTTGCCTACTCCATGTTCCAGCGTTCCTTGTTTGCATCTCCTTGTTCCAGCGTCTCCTTGTTCCAGTGTCTTCCTGTTCCTGAGTCTCCGTGTGTTTCTGCGTCCTTCCCAGGTAGTACCCCTTCGGACTGACCTCTGTTACTAACCTCTGCCTGCCTGACCATTCTCCTGTCTGCTGCCTGGAACTGACCCTCGCTTGCCTTGACTACATTCGGACTGACCTTGGTATTGACCCCTGCTTTGGCTGACTACTTCTGGACTGATACTCTGGCTCTGACCCTTGCACTTCACTCTGACACTCTCTTCTGGCCAACTGTGACTACCAGACCAGCCTGCTGGGAATCAACTCGCGGCTTTCACCCGACTAGACCCGCAGGCGCTGCCTGTCTTGCCCAGAGAACCTTCCTGAACTGTGACCTCCCTGAGGTCTCCGGAGCTTCCAGTTCGGGTCTGGTCCATCTATTCTGCATCAGCCGCGTACCCTTGCTAGTGGTGGGCAAACCCCTCCGCTACCTCTCCGGCAGACCATCTGAGGCCCACCTAAGTCCAGGCGGTCCAGGTACCCAAGGGCTCAACCTGAGGAAACCCCGGACTGTTATTGGTGAAGCTCCAGCTAGTTTCTGTCTCCTTGCGTGCTCCGCCTCCTGGTGGCAGGTTCTCTCTGGGTCCGACCAGAGGGCCGTAGCAATCCTGCACCAGACCAAGGGTCCATCTCCAGTGCAACAGTAAAACTCAGTTGTAAATCCACATAGTCTGGGAACTTTACCCATTTGTAGAAAAGAAAAAGATTGTGTGACTTCTGGTAGTGTAAATGGGGAACCTAACTTAGCAGCTTCCTCAGGGGAAAGAGTGTGATGGTTCAAGCTGGATAAAAAAGTTGTTATAAGAAACGGATCATTGAGGGATTTAGAAGCATATAACGAAGCATAAAAATCCCTAAATTGAGCAATAATATCTTGTTCTTTAAATATAGTAACCCCGGAAGGTGATTTAAGAGTGCAATCCTCTTATATTCTTTATGACCTTACAGATAGGTAGTTAGTAATTTGCCAGATTTATTATTTTCAGCATAATATCTAGATTTTTGAAGAAAAATGGTCTTCCTAGCTCCGGCACTCAGTAATTTATCGCATTGATATTTTAATTTATAAATTGCAGTAAGAAGAATGTTATATTAGAATATATATGTTCTTGTTACAAGCAAGCAAGATCAATTCTTCTTTCTGCTTCCTGTGTTTCTGAATAGCATAGCTGATTCTCTCTCTCTGTGAATAGTAACTTTAAAGACTTCCCACACTACTTGCTGAGATGTTCTGCAATCAGCATTGTTTGAAAAGAATTCATCTATTAGCACAGTCAAGTGCTGTATGAAAAAAGGATAGTCTAAGAATTCCACATTAAATTTCTAACTAAGAGGAGTGGGAGGTATTATATCTAAGTGCCGATTCAGAGAAAGAGCAGCATGGTCAGAAATGAGAATTGAAAGAATGCTAGTTTGAAAGATGGAGCTGAGAAGACATTTAGAAGTCAAAAAAAAAAAAATCAATGCGAGAATAAGATTGATGTGGAGATGAAAAAAAAGTAAAATCTTTATTAGACGGATGCATTAATTTCCATGGATCAACTAATCTATATTGACAAACCAGAGCAGTAAGAGTAGTATGTGAAGAGGAAAGTCTGCAAGGACAAAAGGATTGTCGATCCATAACTAAATCAAGAGGCAGTTTGAAATCCCCCCCACCCCCACCCAAGTATAACAGGGAGGACAGCATATTTAGAAAATAAAATGGAAACTTCCTGAGAAAACAAAGAAACATCGGAATTATAAGTGTTAATATTAACAGTTACTAAGGATACATTGTGAATTTTTGCTATATCCGCAATTCATCTACCCTCAGCATAACTCTCTTGATAAAGAATCTGTAACTGGAGCTTTTTGTGAAACAAAATGGCCGCATCCCTTTTTTTGAATGATGCCACTGTAAATACTACCTGTCCCACCCAGTCCCTCCTAAGTTTAAGAGACTCAGAAGAGGACAGGTGAGTCTCTTGTAGAAAAACACTATCAGGATGCAAGGAATTAAAATAGGTCAGCACCTTTTTTTGCTTAATACAGACTATTCAAATTCAAAGAGTAAACTTTTAGCTCAATGGCCATGACATACCAAGAAGAATACTGAAGAAACAAGAAGTGAGGTACTCTTAATAGCTTAGTATTCTAAAGAGAAATATGAGAGAAGAAAAAATCACTGCTCACAAACATCACTGAGATCAATAACAATAGGTGCTCTAGTTGGGACATGATAGAGCCTTGAGGAGAAAAGAAAAGAAAAAATAGAGAAAAAAGCAAATAAAAAAGGCACAGGAAAGAGAGAAAATCTTACTGTGCTACCAGTCCCGAGATAGGGAGTAAGTAGGGTCAAGTGTGCCGTAAAAGAGGCAGCTCAATCTCCCACGTCCATGAAACACATAATTGCAAAATGCAACTGAAGCAATAGAAATATAATCAATAACACATGTCAAGTGTACATGTAAAAAAGAATGGCTTCTGAGAAGAATTCACAAAATGCTACCAAATATGCACTGAAGGCACATAACCAGTCCAATGCAATTTGAAAAACATGTTCTATGTGATGATACTTCAAACCAAAAAACCCAAAACAGAGTCAGAAAATATCAATGATAATAAAATTGTG
The DNA here is from genome assembly GCF_901001135.1 of Rhinatrema bivittatum. Lineage (NCBI taxonomy): Eukaryota > Metazoa > Chordata > Amphibia > Gymnophiona > Rhinatrematidae > Rhinatrema > Rhinatrema bivittatum. The sequence continues at coordinate 324,876,523 of NC_042616.1, read as the reverse complement.
CAATCAAGGTGAATGGTCCTGGGCAAAAAAAACAAAAAACAGTAAGTCACCATCTCCGATGTTAGCAATAAATTGCCTAGATAGGATTGAAGATCCTCAGGAATATCATAGTTCTTGGTAGCATTTCAAAGTGTAACCTGCATCCAGTCCAATTAAATAAGGCTGTATTATGTGCTGATGTCCTTCCGTTTGGGCCACATTGCTAAGAAAAGTGTTTTTCGGTGAGCAATGGTAGGAGCCACGTTGGGTATTAAAAGGAGTTGCATTTTCTCATGCAAAATAGGTGCTTTCCCTTTTGCAGCAGTAAGAATTGTGAGGGCCTGTGGATACCGCAATATTTTAAGGATGACAGACCAAGGAAATTTGGCCTGTCATAAAGGGTGGGATGGAAACCACTGCGCCCATTAGATTTCCAGTGGGATAGAATTGTAGACAAAGAGAAACCAGTATCAATTGTTGTAGGAAGGGGAACATGTAGGATCCTTCACACCCTTCAGAATTTGGAGATTATTCCTCCTATTTTGGTTAGAAGATCTTCAACTGTACATTGGAGGTCAGCCATCTTGGAAGCAGCCACACCGAGTTCAATAAGACCAGCCTCACAGAGATCCACCCTCTGTTGCAGCATCTCGATGCGGGGCAGGAAAGCTGCAATGTTTTCTAAATTGGTAAGGCCTTCTTAATGGCACAGATCATCTCTATATTGTGGCAAAGCATTTCTTTAAGAGAGAGGAGCTCTACCACAATCGGGTCTGAGACAGGGGAGCCTTGGGCAGCACTGATTTTTCTGGGGTTGGAGATTTATGTCTGGTGTAATCAGTTCCAGAGGAAAGGGTAAAGGCTGCCTCAATTTTGCTGGATTTCGGTCCTGACATGTTCCTAAATGTTAAGCCATTGAAGTCTCCTAAAAATGAATGGCAAGGCCATAGTTGATCATGAAAATAGTGAGAGTCTGAGGAGCTAGAAAACCAAGCTTCCATCTTCGACAATGCTCACTAGCGCCCCCTCCTGGAATCTACATTCCATTCCTACAAAGGTGCACTCGATCACAGAGTAAATGGACAAAAGTGCCTCACTGTACCTCTTCTCTTCATGTGTCCTAGGAACAGTGCTTCAGGTGGCCTTCAGCCATATCCTGCATCACCTGAAGCACTGGCAGCTGACCTTATAAAGTGTTGCACTGTTCACAGATTGTGTCTTTGTCTTTAGCCATCCAGCACCCTTAGGGATTCAATGTAAGTTGTTATATTTACAATATATTAGAAGGCTGACCTAACAAGCTTTAAGAGAGTTTAAAACATCCTCTGTAAGCCTATGGCATTGATTACCAGCAACATACCATCAAAATCACATAAAGGTACAATAGCCTAGAAAAGCTCCACTGAGTCCTCCACTGCCTTGTGTAGCAAAATGCCACCACTGTGACATTAGTTTCTCTTTACTATAGATGCAGGGTATAAGATAACAGGAAGAACAGGTAAAAATACATATGTAAAGATCAACTTAATCTGTAACTACATAGCTGACAAAGGTTGGAGATCCAAGAAACCTTGAAACACATTTTTTCCAAACCCCTATTAGGCAGATCTATACTCTGTATCATGGGAAAAGAAACTTTCTATGTAATGAAGTCTAACAGTAACATGTACATGATTGGGAGGGTTTGCCTTTATACATTCAGGAAACCTCACCATAAGGTGGCCTTTATCTACATAATTCATCCCATGTCACCTTACCTGGTTTATCCACTTCAAATTTTGGACTGTTGCATACCTGAAGTTGTAGGTCTGACTGTCTAAGGGACATCAGAGGGGCAAAGAGAGCTTCAACTCCAGGTATGAAACAGGGCAACTCATTAAGGTGACCATGGATTAGTTGGCAACCCTACTATATCCTCACCAAGATTTAACAGTGTCCAAGATGATGCATCAAAGAGTACATATTTAAAACTCTGTCACATTAAATATATCTAGTATCCTAGCATTGACAAGTAGATGTTAGTGAGTGATGCAGACGGCACCCTGACTTTGCATGTGTCATCATGTGAGGTAGTCCAGAAAGATATGCTGTACATATAGAAAGTTCCTATATCTTCTAATATCACTAGTACTTCTCACTTCTATGTTGCCAATCTTCATTCTATGTTTCTTCTTCATAGAGCTATGTAATGAAGATCTAACAATGGTGTATCAGAGACTTGTAAACTTTGAATATTGAGGAACTTATTTAAATATAAATAACACTGGGAGAAAGGTCATTGGAGGAGTGTCCAAGTAGTCAGCATTGGGACTGGTACTATTTAGCATATTAATAAATGATCTGGAGAAAAAAATACGTGAGCTGGCCAAATTTGCTGATAACACAAAATTATTTTGAGTCATTAAAACAGCAGCAGATTGTGAAGAACTGCAGAAGAATCTAGTGAAACTAGGAAACTGAGCTTCTAAACATCAAATGCAATTTAATGTTGACACGTAGGGAAAAATAATTCCAACTATAAGTATATGATGTTGAGTTCCATGTTAGGAATCACTACTCAGGAAAAGGATTTTGCAATCTTTATGAACCAATATCTTGAAATCTTTGGATCAGTGTCCGTTGATGGCCAAAAAAGCAAATAGAATATTAGGAATTTATTTGAAAGGAATAGAGAACAAAACTGAGAATATCATAAATTATAATGTCTTTATATAGAATGTTATGATTCTGAGAAGTGGATCCTTTGTGTGAGGTAGAGTTGGCACTACCTGAGAGAGAAGGCCCTCACAGGTCCCTACCATCAGAAGGCGAGGCTTTACTGATGCAGGGGCCGGCTGGAGCTTCACCAATACTAGCCCCGTTCCCCCCAGGTTGAGCCCTTGGGTGCGTGGGGCTGGCTTGGCTTAGGTGGACCCCTGTGAAGACAGGAGAAAAGTCGATATACAGTCCGAGGTCAGAAGCCTGAGGGAGGTTGGAAGCCGGTCCAGGAGTCAAAGCCAGAGGAAAGGTCAGAAGCCGGTCCAGGAGTCAGAGCCAGAAGAAAGTTCAGAAGCTGGTACAGGAGTCAGAGCCAGAAGAATGGTCGGAAGCCAGTCCAGGAGTCAGAAGCCAGAAGATCCGTCCAAGGAGGAAAAGAGCGGGAGCTGAGACTGGGCAGGAAGACAGGAGCAGGTCCGAGGAGGGCAGGAACAGGAACTCAGGATCAGGAACTCAGGAACAACACAGAACCAGGAGCCAAGAAACCAAGGCAAGATCTGAGGAGCAGACCTTGCCTTAAATAGTAATCAGGAAGGGGGAGTCCTCAGGGAGGGGCCGCAACTATTTCCTGTTGTGGCCCCTTTAAATTCAGCGATCAGCCACGTGCGCGGGCTCTAGGAAGGTCCAGCGAGGGAGGAGCCAGCAAGCAGGAGGAAGGCAGGCCGAAGATGCGGCCAAGTTCAGCGGCGGCTGGAACGGCCGGGAAAAGAGTGTCGGGGTTGACTGCCTGCTCCTGCAGGCTCTTCAGGGACGGCACGTCCGCGTAGGTGAGTGGCCGTCCCTGGTCATGGACCGCCTCAGCCAGCGTCCATAACATAGAACCATGGTGCAACTGCACATTGAGTATTGTGTGCAAGTCTGGTCTCTCTATTTCAAAAAAGACATATTAAATATAGAACAGGTACAGAAAAGAGTAACAAAAATGATAAATGGGATGGAAAAACTCTCATAAAGGCTAAACATATTAGGCCTCTTTAGCTTTGAAAAGAGACAATTGAGAGGGGATATAACTGAAATGTATAAAATCATGAGTGCAGTGGAACAGGTATATAGGATATGGTTATTTATCCTTTTAAACAACACTAGGACTAAGGGACACTCCATGAAGCTAGCAATCAGCAAATTTAAAACAAATTGTAGGAAGTATTTTTTCAAACAGTACACAATCAAGTTATGGAATCTGTTGCCGGAGGACATGGTCAAAACAACTAACATAGTGAGGTTCAAAAGAGGAGTGGAAAAGTTACTGAAGGAAAAGTCCCTGAACAGTTTTTAGCCAGATAGGTTTGGGAAATCCAGTGCTTATCCCTGACAGTGAAAAACAAGAAATAGGTCAATTGTTAGGGATTTTATGGGATTTTTCTCTTTTACGTATATGATCATATTATGATTGTTTTTATGATATATTCCACCATACACTGTGGATATGTATGGAATAGACATTTTTTAAAAATAAATAAATATGGTAGCCTGGAATGGACACTATTGGAGACAGGATGCTGGGCTTGATGGACCTTGGTCTGACCCAACATGGCTGTTCTTAGGTTCTGAAAAGCTGCCTCCAGCCCTCCACAATATGTTAGCCATTGCTTTGTGATCTCTATGAAATGCCTCTGCTCACCACTAGCAAAGATTTGTGGCAGGATATGACAGTAAAGGTAATTCTGATAGATTATAACACTTGGCATAAAACATAATAGGTGTGTTGTTTGTTGGTTTTCACTTTTATTCCAGGTATATGCCAGAAAGGCATTCAACAGAGCAAGCAAGGACATAAACTAGTCATATTCTTACCCAGTAGCCAACCTTTGCCATACCTCCTATCTGCAAAGTGTTGAAAAAGTGTTGATCACCACAATCATGGGTGGCTCCTGGGAACCTCAGCACATTGATGCATATGTGTGCACACCCACTACTTGCACATTGAGAGAGTGGAAGAGCTAGCGGTTCAATTAGAACTCTTCCACCTAATAGGGTGGGATGAGACCTACATGGGTACAGTCAATAACACCAAATACATTAGGGAAATGCACCACTGCATAGAAATCCATCTTCAAGGTCTGCAGTTCCTACTTCTGTGTGGGGAATCTGATGTGAGTGTGAACATGGCTGCATGTGGCTTGCAGTACCTGGTGCAAGGACCTGGAAAACGTTCCTTGGGATATGCACCCTACTACTCTGACATTTGTTTGGAAGGAACTGGAGACCATGAATTCAGGAAGTTCAGGTGTTTCACAAGGCCTAGTATAGCATGGAACCTGGATGAGACTGGATCAAGTTCTGCTTGAGCTACTCATATAAAGCTATCATGGCAACAGAGCTCACACAGTACCTCCAGATCTCCTCCCCCTCTGGAAGATCTAACAATGTGTTACAGTTCAAAATATGCCCTGCAATACTATCTCAGCTCTTTCTATACCACCCTGCAACCTGACCTGGTCTGTCCACTGCACTAGCTTTGGCATGGGAGAGCAATTTCTACCTCCTTTTCCTCTCGTTGTGGCTGGTTTGCAGCCTAAATTATTTAGTGTGCTAAAAGAACAGTATATCAGACAAACATATTACCAGGAAGTATGGTCTGATAAGAAAACAATTTAATTGACCTAGAGTTAGGCAGTGTGGCTTGAGGGTGTAGAAAAAATATTGCACAGAAGTGGCTGATTTTCACAATATTTTAGACCTAAACCTAAATTACTACAACTCCAGAGATGTAGTTATTTTTTTGTCTTTTTCTGCAATATTTTGTCTGTTTTCACATGATATTCTACTATGAGACGCAAACTCCCTCATCTGCATAATTTGTATGAAATTTATTTTCACTACATAAAAATTTGCTAAAAAATGTTATGGAAGAAATTGTAAATACTGCACAGTGTAATCAAATACCTCACACTGTATGCCTTTTAACACATGCTAAGACCAATTAACACATAGAAATGCCCTACCACTGCCTAGACTCCTAAGTTTTCAATCATAGGTACTTAACTTTAGGGTTCTAAACCTGAGATTCTTGTGACACACTTGCCTAACTTTAGGTTCTAAGGGGGTCATTTATCAAAGTGCTATATGGCGTTTTTGCATATGACGCACTTTTAACTCATGGTATGATGCAAATTAGTAAAATGGGAGGAGTTGGGGCAGGATTTCTTGCCAAGTGGGCTGGCTTTGCAATCCATCAAGCTAGGTTGATGTCCATCAAGCTAGGTTGAGAGAACATTTCACAAATCTCATCTTTGTGTAAGTTTCCTCACTCCGAAGGTCATCAAATCTTCACAAGAGTGCACTGTTCTGTTCATACATTGCACTCTGCATGTCAAAGTGGCCCCTAACCCCTAAACTATTACCTAAACCTCACCTCGAGTAGCTAGGTGGGTCTCCTATAGAGGTATAAATACCTACCTAGTATGAGGGCCTTATAGCTAGTCTCTCTCTCTCTCAAATTTCAATTTGTTAGATCTAGGCACCTAACTCTTTAAGTTAGATGCCTAGATATTTTGATCATTGGCCTCTAGGGTGATAGAGTGTACTCATGTTCTCATCTGGAGGCTTTTTTGCCCATTAACATGCACATTTGGTAGGTATGATGCTATTTATATATAGCTCACGTTTAAGCAGTTTAGTGTGAACAATCAGATGTATAGTTTATTTTAATTTATTCCAAAACTGCTGATCAAAAATAATAAACACGTGTTGATGTTTTACAATCGACCTTCAGGTGTTGGAAATGAAGAGTATAATGCTGCTTAGTTTGGCTCCAGTCTTTGTGTTTATTTGATGATGGTGGGACACAGATATTGTCAACAACCCTTCATTTTACTGACAAACTTTTTGTGGGAAGCTGATGGTTTGGTTTTTTTTTTAGCAAACTGTTTGGGTTCAAAGTAAACTATGAGATGATAAAATTACTGGATCTCAGAAGTAATTTTAGCTTCAAATGAGAAAATAGTCAATTCCTTATCTAAATATACCATATCTTTTTTCTAGTCTGACAGCCTAGAATTTAAAACTCTCACAGTGCATGAAATCATCAAGAGACAGATTTACTGGTAAGTTATTTTCAGCATGCTGTAACTAAATGTGTCATGTATGACAAAACTTTTACTTATGTATGATTTCAATTGATATTATGTATTATGATATGTTCCATCAGGACTATAGAAGTTCTTTTCAAGCCTTTACGAAGACTATTTTACCTCCCATCTTCAGGTCTCATGTCCTGTTTATAACTATTGGTCAGATTCTCAAAGCACCTAACCATATGAAAACTGAATTAAAGTTTAGTACACAGGACTTTGAACTTTATACCTTTCAGAAGGTTGAGTTATTGATCCAGAGAGTGATGGATCAGCAAGTTGTGTCAGTAGGTCCTATTGACTCCTTTTTCTTCCTCAGAAATGGCATACATTTCAAGAAGTATCATGTAGTAAGGTGGAAAATCTTCTGGCCAAATTAAAGAACTCTTTTTGTCCACTTAATCTTTGCCATTTATTGGTTATTTATTTATTGAGAGAAGATTTTCTCGAACTTATGACTAAGATGGTGAATCTCTCCTTGACTAAGGGCAAAATAGCAACTATTTTGCAACAAGCTCTTGTTTGTCCCTTTTTTTAAAGAAGGATCATTCCCCACTTGACTGCTCTTCTAATTATAGGCCACTATCTAAACTTTCCAGTTTAGATTAGTTACTTGAAAAGGTGTTTGTTTTTTTTTCTCAACTTGATGAGTGACAAATTACACCCATATCAATGCAGGTTTCCTAGAAGATATAGTACTTAAATTTTATCACTATTACAAATTTTCCCATATGGAAATTTGATTCAGGGTATTCAGTTGTTGTGGTGATTTTTGATATAGCTAACACTTTTGAAACTATCAACGATTCTGTATTATTGGTCTGTTTGCATGTGCTAGATGTTTGTGATACGGTTTACCACTGGTTTGTTTCCTATCTGTCAGGAAGGGGAATGCAGGTTAGGTTTCAAGATCAACAGTCTGACTGGTCTGTTATCCAGTCTGGTGTTCCACAGGGGTTGATATTATCTGCAACTTTATATAATATCTATCTACATCCTTTATGTTCATTTCTGGATTCTTTATGCTGATGACATCCAGCTATTTTTCCAGATAATAACAATATGCTTTCTTTACAGTGTTAAACTGAAGATTGTTTATAAAGAATTATCTCTTGATGTGCAGAAATAATTTGATTTTACATTTTTCTAAAATTGAAGCATTATGGATTTCTAGACACCCCAAGCCAATTAATGATTTAAATAAGATATTATTACCTGTTTAAACTCTCAGTCAATATTCAGAAGCCATTTAGATAGATAACTCAGAAGTAATCCATTTAAATGGCAAATGTGGCATATTTAGCTACTTATCCAGCTAAATTACATCTCTAGCTCCCCTATAGAGGTCCCTTGCTCCCGGCAATCTAATTTAAGGTATCAGGGGGTCAGGAGAGTCAGGGGAGGGAGTGGAGGTGCCGTGATATGGTAAACACTTGTGGGTGGGTGGGAGAGAAGGGAGGGGTAGCCTGATTTTATAATTTACATTACACTGGAGGGGGGGGGGGGGGCGGTATTGTTTGAGGAGAAGGTGGGTGAAGAGGGCATGGCCCAGCAGGGCCTTTACAAGATATTTTGGGTGGAGGGAAGGGGATGACCTCCTGTATTTAAATTATTTATGTTTCATTTTTGACAGCTCTACTTAACTGGATATCTTTAAAGATATTCATTTAAGAAGCAAGTTATCTGACCACACGAGGCCAGATAACTTTAGAACCTAACCGTCTATATTCAAACATAGCTAATTAGGTTTTAAAGTTATGTAGCTGGATAACTTTAAGCAAATATATTCAGAAGGATGTTTATCTCTCTGAATATATAGGACCAGATAGTCAGTTAACTTTACTGGATAACTTGTCCACTAAACGGCTTACGGAATATTGGCCTCTCAGAATTTATTTTCTGATGTCATCAAGAATTTCAGCTTTCAGTTTGATTCCTGTTTTTCATTTAAACCCCATATTAAAGCAGCCCTGAGATTCAGGCATTATAAGTATTGCTGGTGCAAGGGTCTGCTGCTGCCCCAGGCAGTGATCAGGTGATGTTTCTCACTCTTTCCCCTACTGCACCAACCAACTCACCCTTGTTGAAAAATGGGAAACACAAATATTACACACTTACCATCAACACCTCCTCATCCACTATGCCTGCACTGAATATATCAGAAATACACTATGAAAACCTACCCCAACTCTGTTCCATGCCTACGTTTCCTCCCTCCTTACCTGCCTTCAAAACTGTTGTCCTCACATATAACTCTGCCGCCCGCCCAATTCCTGCATCCTAGATGATCATCTACTCTGCTTAATAATCCCACCGGCCCTGTTTCTAAATTTACACTATTGTGGCACTTAAAATACATTCTTTATCAGAATGATTTTCTTATTATACTACAAGCTTTTGTACTTACAACCACTGATTATTTCAATTCCTTCTATATAGGATTTCCTGCTTAGTATTTAAATTAAGGGCTATGCAGGTACTAGAAATTCTGCTACTTAGTTTATCTTAAGAGGGCTATCCTAGAAGCATGGAATACCTTTACTCTACTGTGTACACCGGATACTAGGGGAGAAAAGAATAACATTAAAAGTTTTGGTTCTAATATTTAAAGTAATGAAAATGTATAGTTATTCCTATTTAGCAAAGTTGCTTGCCTCTTACATCCTTGCACGGAGTCATCACTCTGCTAGCAAACTATTGTTTGCTATTCCTTTTGTGAAAAAGCATGTCTATGTGAGACGAGACACTGGGTTTTTTTCTTTTGTGGAACCCACATTGTGGAATACCCTAATAGAATTGGTGCAATTATTGGAGGATCATGTCATCTTTTGAAAGCAAGTAAAGGCTTTACTGTTTCAGGAGATTTTGAGGTCTCTCTAATGATTACTTATCTTGGGTTTGGTGTATTCTGCAGGGAAGTTTAGAGCATGTATTATACTATATTGTAATTTTATTTGATTTTTTGTTTTTTTATGTTCTTTTCATTTTGTAATTTCTCTATTGTAGTTTATTTATCACAGCTGGTCTATATAAGTGGAAAATAAGTACATTCAAATGAACTAATAAACAAATAAGATAGATTACTTGTAATGATCTATAAGTTACTTGTGCATTGTGAGGACAGTTTTCAAAGGGATTTACAGGCAAAAAGTTGATCTGCATTCATTGACTGTCTGAAAATTGTCCTTATTACAGCTAAAAATATGCATGTACTTTTATCCACATTGAGAGGAGGTGTTTTTGTGGTTTGTTTTTTTTTTTAGGGCGGGGGGCATGTTTATGTTGGATAAGAAAAATTTCATAGATTGCATTTTCAGCTTTACTTCCTTCAGTTTCAATGACAAAAAGTACTCACAGAAGAAACAGGCGCAAACATCATAGTTACTTTATACCCACTGCAAGTTTCAAAGTAAAAGTATGTGTATTTTTCTGATTTATAAATAGGTACAAGGCTGCATGCTAAGATGATAATTTTAAAACTGTGCTCATAGAGCTAAATTCTGTGTGTAACTTATAGGGGTGTGCATTCGTATTGAACATAAATGTAAAACGCTACTTTTTTTTTTTTTAACTTAAAAAAGTGATGAGACATAAACGATCGGATTTCCAACTTATTCAACATAGCTATGTTGAATAAGTTGGAACTCGCGATTGTTGATCCAAAATAAAAATTTAAACCCCTCACCTTCCTTAATCCCTCCCCAAAGACTTACCACAACTCCCTGATGATCCAGCGAGGAGTGAGGACGCCATTTCTGAAATTCTTTGCGAGGAGCACGTGACGTCAGCGCCACGTCGGAGTGACGCGGCGTCACGTGATTCCCCGCGAGTTCCCTCCGGCCAGCTTGGGGGGGCCTCCTGACCCCCCCAAGCTGGCCAAAAGTTCCTTTTGGGCCGAACGAGGGTGCCGGAGGGAACTCGCGGGGAATCACGTGACGCCGCGTCACTCTGACGTGGCGCCGACGTCACGTGATTCCCCGCGGGGGTCGCTTCCGGGATCCTCGTTTGGCCCAAAAGGAACTTTTGGCCAGCTTGGGGGCCCCCCCAAGCTGGCCAAAAGTTCCTTTTGGGCCGAACGAGAGTGCCGGAGGGAACTCGCGGGGAATCACGTGATGCCGCGTCACTCCAACGTGGCGCCGACGTCATGTGATTCCCCGCGGGGTCGCTTCCGGGATCCTCGTTCGGCCCAAAAGGAACTTTTGGCCAGCTTGGGGGTGTCAGGAGGCCCCCCCAAGCTGGCCAAAACTTCCTTTTGGGCCGAACGAGGATCCCGGAAGCGACCCCGCGGGGAATCACGTGACGCCGCGCCACTCCGACGTGACGCCGACGTCACGTGCTCCTTGCAAAGTTGGTCAGAAATGGCGTCCTGACCCCGCTGGACCACCAGGGAGTTGTGGTAAGTCTTGGGGGGGGGGGGATTAAGGAGGGTGAGGGGTTTAAATTTTTATTTGCACATATGGACATATACTCAACTCATTGAATTCTGTTTATGTCCATATTGACCGCAAATGGGACCCCCTTTGGACATATGGACATATGAACTTAAACTTTTGCTCTGCACATCCCTAGTAACTTATGCATGCAGACTTTAGCCAACATTTTCAAAGTGAATTTTTGCAGTTCAGTTTGCATTTGCAAATGCTCGGGTAATTGGCCTATTTGCAAATATTAACTCTCACAAAGTTATACCTTTGTTCTGAGGGTGTAATTTGTGCTAGATAGCTCATAGGCACATTTTTTTAAATCAATAAGTTTGCATATAAGTTCCAACTTTGTCCCTATCCTCTGCCCCCCCCCCCCCTCAGAAAGCGCATCTGTAGTTTGTATAAACTTGTGCACAAAGCTGGGTTACATGCATACTTTATACACATAGAAACTCAGAAACATAGAAACACGGTGGCAGAAATAGAACGTATGGTCGATCTAGTCTGCCTATCCACACCAATTGCTCAGTTCAACAATCCCTACCACTCGTTCAGAGTTGCCCTGTGCTTATCTCATGCTTTCTGGAATTGAGATACTGACCTTGACTTCACCACCTCCTCAGGGAGGCTGTTCCATGCCTCCATCATTCTTTGTGTAAATAAATATTTCCTTAGATTTCTCCTGAGTCTACCCCCTTTCACCCTCATTCTTTGACCCCCATGTTCCATATCCTCCTTTCCTTTGAAGTAGGCCCACCTCCTGAACATTGATATTTAAATTTCTCTATCATTTCTTTCCTTTCCCGCCTTTCCTCTAAGGCATATATGTTAGATCTTTACATTTGTCCCCATTAAATTATACAGTGAATGCCTCTGACCATTTTAGTAGCCACCCTCTGGACTTACTTCATCCAGTACATACTCTTTTGAATGTGTGGCATGCAGAATTGTACATAGTATTCCAAATCTTAGCTGTCTCAAGATTTGCTAGATCCCTCCTCATGTTTTCCACACTTTCAAGTGTGTCTACCGTGTTGCAGGTTTTGGTATCATCCACAAAAAAAGACAAACCTTTCCCCGATAATCTTTCTGCAATATCACTTTCAAAAATGTTGATAAGAACTGGTCCATGGATAGAAACCTATGGCACATCACTAGTAAAGAGCCCTTTTCCTTGGAGTGAACTGCATTTACTGCAATCCTTTGTTGACTCGTACTGAACCAATTGCTAACCCAGTCAGTGATGTTAGGGCTCATACCCAGGGTGCCATTGTAGAACTGTGTCAAAGGCCTTACTGGCTGAGATCTAAGTATGCTACATCTAATGTTCTCCCTTGGTCAAACACTAAGGTCACCTCCCAGTAAAATAAATTGATCAGATTTGTTTGACAAGACCTTTCTTTGGTAAAAAAAAAAAAAATGCTGCCCTTTGACCTTGTAATCCACTGGTTTCCAGAAATTACCCTAGCCTGTCTTTTAGCAGCAATTCAATTAATTTATTGACTACAAATGTCAGATTAAGGGGCCTGTAATTCCCACAGCCCCCTCCTTATTTCTCAGCCTATTTTAAAGAGCCATTTACAAGCAAAAAATACAGATTTATGCACAGAAATGGTTTTGAACATTCAGCCCTAAAAGTACCCATGGACTTTATCCCAAAGCTAAGAGTCTGAAAAGTGCCCTCTGCCCTCATAAGGGGCAATCAACCTCAATCAATATAAATATGTTTTCCATACATACAGAAATTGGAAAACATCATTTTCAATAGGGCCGAAATGAGTGGGAAAACAGTGCCATGCTCTTATGTTGGAATATATTCTGAATAATAAATGTGAAGCATGGTCATTTATCAATTTGCATAAAATACATTTTTTAAATAATTATTTTATTTTACCAGTGTTTCATTTTCTATCATAATATACTTTGATATGCACATTTCTCTGAATATGTATTGAATAACATGTTTCATTAGGATCACAATAAGATGATGTCATTTATTAAAGGCAGAGTGCAAAAAAAACAAACAAACAAACAAACAACTCACTTGAATAGTCTAATGTCCCCAGTGCTTCATAATATATGTAGGAAGGGATACTTAAGTACAGCAAAAATTATATATGTTTGAAGGTTACCACCTATGTGTCTTTAAACACTACAAGATATGTGATGATAAAACTCAATGGGCACATAGTAAGAATTTAAATTAGATATAAAGTAGGCAGCTTTGCCACTGCGGTGTTACAAGACTCTCAGAAATGACTTTTTATTACTTTAAAAGTCTATTGCCTTTGGTTACAGCGGCACAAGGCTATTTCCAGAGGCAATAAAACAGATCAAGGGTTTCATTTTGAACAGTATAAATGGCTGAAGATCAGTCCTGCATGGTTGGGAAGTTTTAGAACACCAAAAACTGCTGTCAAAGCAGGGAAGTTGCTGAAACAGAGAGATGGAGATAAGGAGCGGGCGGGGGGGAGGGGCACAGAGTAGCAGGCAATAGCACGATGTATCCTGTTTGTTTAAAAGGTCATTTTAGTGATTGATAGACAATTTGCTGAATCTGATAAAAACTTGAAAAGGAGGAATATCTAACCAGTAATATACAGCAGTAATGATTTTGTTTTCTTTCTCAAAAGATTTCTTGCTGATCGAAGACCTACACTCCTGCTGTCAATGTAAAAGAGCAGATAATTGGAAATTGGAGGATTTATGGGAACTAAAATCCTAATGGTTAAAAAAATATTTTGTCATGAGAAGTGCAATTTTCAAAAGCCATCTATGTGTGTTTTTGTGCAATGCCTGCACTTCTACTCGCATTGAGTGGAGACATTCCTGAGGACTGGTATAGGGCAGGGAATGAAAGAATACAGAGAGGGCCTGATTTTCAAAAGCATTTACATGCTTAAAAATGGGATTTGCATTTGTAAATGCACTTTACCTGTGCAAGTGGGCTTTTGAAAATTGCTGCAAAATATGCCATTGAATTGTCTAAAATCCTTACCTGTGTAAGTGCAATTTACACCGATAAATGGCTTTTGAAAATTACTATTATAGAATGTTACATTTACACATGTAAAGCCTTTTGAAAATTACCTCCTTCGTTTTGCATCTTTTTAAAACTACATACATTTTAAGAAGTAAATAAAGTATCCACAGAAAAAGAAGATACAAATCTCTGTGGATATTTCGGCTTTCAGAAACTTTCAGTGGGAAAGAACACACATACATTCATTTTGAAAACTGGTATAACATGTTTGGGGAAAAAAACTACTTGTGAACTTTGCAACTAATCGCAAACATTTCAAAATAGCTCCATAAAAGCACAATTTGATTTCCCTTGCTGAAATGTATGAGTGTTGCATGGGTGCAACATGCCTAGCATCCCATTTAATAGCACATGAGATATGAGTTTCTATGGAAGATTTCTTTTCAAACACTACTTTTATAGTTAAGCTTTACATAGCAAAACAAATGGCAGAAAGGAATGCACAAAATGGATATTAATTACAAACTATTTATTTGCATTATTTTGATCCTTTATTACTCAAAATAGTTACGAAGTTATAATAACGAAGGAATAATTCTGAAAACCCCCATGCAGAGTTTGTACGTCAGTGGATACTTCGTATCCACAGAGAGTCAAGCTAATTTTCAAAGGTTCACCCCCAACACGGTTTCCCTTTCCAAATTTGGGACTCACGGAGACTGCATATTCATTACAGGAGGCAAAGTATGTGCGTGGATTTCAGACTGAAATCCCTATTTATACTTTCCTGCTCACGCCACTAATTCTGTCACTTTTCCCCACAGCTAAAAGCATGCATGCTGCTTCACAGTGTACACACTTTGGCATGCAAAGTGATGGTAATTTTCAGCTTGGAAAATTTACCCGGCTAAGTTACCCATGCAAAACCCTTTGAAAATTTTCCTCTGAATTTTTAAATGTTCATTCAGACGACCAGGAAGTCAATGCACTAAACTGTAAATGGCTTCGGAAAAGTGAAAACTTGCAGAAAACTGGCAATAGTCCATGCACGTTTGTTAATGAATAACACAGGCTAATTCCTGGACCCCCAGGGACTTTTGGCTAGCTTGGGGGGGCCTCCTGACCCCCACAAGACTTGCCAAAAGTCCAGCGGGGGTCCGGGAGCGACCTCCTGTACTCCGGCTGTATTGCCAGTACTCAAAATGGCGCCGGCGCTACCTTTGCCCTGTCACATGGTAAGGGCAAAGGGCCATCGGCACCATTTTTTTTAGTGCAGCTGATAGCATGGGAACCGGAGATCGCTGCCCGTGGCCCCCCTGGACCACCAGATATGTGTAAAAAGTTTTGGGAGGGTGTCGGGAGAGTGGGGGAGGCTAAGGGGGTAATTTTAAAGGGTCGGGTGGGGTTTTTTTTTATCGGGCCATCGGCACCATTTATTAGGGGTGTGCATTCATTTTGAACTTAAATGTAAAACGCAACTTTTTTTTTTTTTAACTTAAAAAAGTGATGAGGCGAAAACGATCGGATTTCCAACTTATTCAACATAGCTATGTTGAATAAGTTGGAAATCGCGATTGTTGATCCTAAATAAAAATTTAAACCCCTCACCCTCCTTAATCCCCCCAAGACTTACCAAAACTCCCTGGTGGTACAGCAGGGAGTCAGGACGCCATTTCTGAACTCCTTTGCGAGGAGCACGTGACGTCGGCATCACGTGATTCCCCGCGCGATCGCTCCGGGGGACCCTCGTTGCACCCAAAAGGAACTTTTGGCCAGCTTGGGGGGGCCGACGTCATGTGCTCCTCGCAAAGGAGTTCAGAAATGGCATCCTGACTCCCTGCTGTACCACCAGGGAGTTTTGGTAAGTCTTGGGGGGGGGGATTAAGGAGGGTGAGGTGTTTTAAATTTTTATTTGCACGTATGGACATAGACTCAACTTATGGAATTCTCCATATGTCCATATTGACCGCAAATGGGACCCCCTTTCGACTTATGGACTTATGAACATAAACTTTTGCTCTGCACATCCCTACCATTTATATTAGTGGCAGCCAAAATGGCGCCGATGGCCTGAGAGCGGGAGATCGCGCCGGGACCCCCCCACTAGACCACCAGGTAATTTAAAACATGTTGGGGGGGTTTGGGAGGGTGGGGGATTTGTTTTAAAGGGTTGGGGTGGGTTTTAGGGTTGTTTTGGTGTGCCGGTTTTCCCGCCCTCTCCCGATTTACAATTTTTCACGAGAAATCGGGGGAATTTCTATTGTATCGCGACAAACGATTTTTGACGATTTAAAATATATCTGTCAATTTTTTTAAATCGTCAAAAAACGATTCACATCCCTACAAATTAGGGATTGTGGTACTGTTCTGAATTCTTGGTGGTGTAGCATTGGTTTTAGGTGTTTAAGAATTTGTAGTTTATGGAAGCCTTCTTTTGTTTTTGCTGTGATGTGTTTTTTGTAGCTTAGATCATTTTCAATCCAAATGCCCAGATCTTTAACATTATCTTTAAATTGGAAGCGGATGTTTTCTATATTAAGGGATGGGGTGGTTAGTGGTCCTGAGTTTGTTCTTTCTATTAGAATGCATTCTGTTTTGCTCATGTTTAGACATAATTTTAGGTGGTTTAGCATGTTCCTGATTGCATCTAGGTGAGAGGCTGCTAATACTAGTGCATCTTCTACGCTGGAGGAAATCAGAATAAGGAGTTGTATGTAATCGGCATACATATAGTACGTTACTCCAATGCTAGATAGAAGTTGTCATAGTGGGAGCAGATATATATTGAAGAGTGTCGCCGAGAGAGCAGATCCTTGTGGCACTCCTGTTTCCAGTGGAATTGCTTCAGATGTGTTGTTGTTGATGGAGATTCTATTAGAATGCATTCTGTTTTGCTCATGTTTAGACATAATTTTAGGTGGTTTAGCATGTTCCTGATTGCATCTAGATGAGAGGCTGCTAATACTAGTGCATCTTCTACGCTGGAGGAAATCGGAATAAGGAGTTGTATGTAATCGGCATACATATAGTACGTTACTCCAATGCTAGATAGAAGTTGTCATAGTGGGAGCAGATATATATTGAAGAGTGTCGCCGAGAGAGCAGATCCTTGTGGCACTCCTGTTTCCAGTGGAATTGCTTCAGATATGTTGTTGTTGATGGAGACTTTGAAGGATCTGTCTTTTAGGAACGAGATGAACCAGTCCAGGGTTTTACCAGTGAGTCCTATGTTTGCTAGACTTGATATTAGCCTCTTGTGGTCAACCGTATCGAATGCTGCAGAAAGGTCGAGGATTATTAGAAGATGGCCTATTTTGTTCTCGAATCCTCTCAGTATGTTGTTTGATAGATTGAGCAGTAGGGTTTCCGTGCTGAGATTTTTCCTGAATCCGTGTTGGGTGGGATGTAGAATTTTGTAGCTATTGAGGTGTTCATTGAATTGTTTTAGAACCGTTTTCTCCATCATTTTTGCTAGAAGAGGTAGAATTGAAATTGGGTGGTAATTGTTCAAATCATCTGGGTTCAGGTTCTTTCTTTTTAGTATAGGTTTGATTGTTGCTGTCTTTAATTTGACTGGAATCTTCCCTTCTTCAAGGGATTTATTGATAATCTCTGCTATTGTTGGGGCTATAGAGTGTGCGATTTCTTTTAGATTGCTCGTTGGGATGGTGTCTAGTTCATGGCGAGCTGGGTTTATTTTTCTTAGCAATTTTTCGGTTTCCGTGTTGGCGATAGGTTTGAAGTTGGTCCATGGGGTTGTATATGTTGTTTTTATTTGTGTTTCTTCGGTCTCGGAGTTGTTGAAAGCATCTGTTATTTCAGTTATTTTGTTCTTGAAGAACATAGCTAGGTCTTGGCTTAAATTCTTGGGTTTGGTGGTGTCGACGTTGCTTTTTTCAGCCATGAGGTTGTTTACTATGTTGAATAGCGCTTTGGAGTTATTGGTGGATTTTTTTATCTTTTGACTGTAGTAGTTACGTTTTGTATCTAGAATCATTTTTTGTAAGTAGCCAGATGTGTGCGGTATTTTTGTGTTGTCGCAGGACATTTGTTTTTTTGCCATTCTTTTTCAGTTTTTCTGAGGTTGGATTTCATGCTTCTTAGTTGTGCGTTGAACCACGGGTTTTGTTGTTCTCTGGGATTCTTTATCTTTTGCCATTTTTCTGGGTTTATGTTATTTGCGGTGTCTTCTGTTATTTTGAACCAGGATTAGATAGCGTTGTTTATATTTGAGAGGTCCAGCTTTGCTAGTTGTTTTCCCAGTTCTTGTTGTAGCAGGTTTGTTTGGAAAGGTGGTCGATATTTGAAGGATTGTTGTGATTCATTTGTTTTTGGCATGTTATTTATTTTTGCTTGCGTCTTG
This sequence comes from Rhinatrema bivittatum, assembly GCF_901001135.1. NCBI lineage: Eukaryota > Metazoa > Chordata > Amphibia > Gymnophiona > Rhinatrematidae > Rhinatrema > Rhinatrema bivittatum. Next base: position 324,857,944 of record NC_042616.1, on the reverse strand, counting down.
CATTGTAGTAGGTAATGATCGGACCAGGGGACTGGTCTGTATGATATAATCGTGTCTGAGAAGTATATATTCGTAAAAATCAGGTCAAGTGCATGGCCCGCTTTATGTGTGTGGTTGTTCACTTGAAGGTTGAAATTTAGATTTTCTAGCATGTCAAGCAGAGTCTGGCAATTTTGTGATCTGGGACTGGCATCGGTGTGAAGATTGAAGTCTCCCAGTATGATCGTCGGTTTTTTCGTACTAATGTTTGTTATTAGGAATTCAATGAGAGGTGATATATCATTATCTAGAAGTTTGGGTGGGCAGTAGACAAGGCAAATTTGGAGGTTTTGTGAGTCGAATAGGGCTATTTCATATTGATTAGGTATTTTGTGATGGATCACTTTCATTTCGAATTGTTTTTTTATAATAAGAAGTAGCCCCCCTCCTCTGCGGTTCTTGCGAGGGATTGAAAAAGTGTCATAAGCATTGTTGTCAAGTTGGTTTATTAGGACTTGGTCGGTGTTTTTGAACCAGGTTTCTGTTATAGCGATGAACTCAGGGTTTTTTCTTGTAGTATATCCGATATTAGCATGTATTTTTTGGTTAGGGATTGTGCGTTTATGAGAATGAAGGTGAGACAAATTATGTTTTTGAGAGTTTTCATTAGTGGTATGTTTATTAGATATCTGTGTCTTTTCTGCTGCGGTGTGTTGGTTGATGTAGTCATCTTTGGTGGTGTTTGTGAATTTTCGTTGGTTGATAGGGGTCTACTTGGCAGTATCTGCATGAGCATCGGACGTGTGTTCTTATATCTAGCTGTCATACCACTGATATTACGCATTAGGCTTTTTATTCCTTTTTGTTGTTTGCTGCTTAAATCTCATCCTATTTCTTCACCCTTATTTCATTTTTTGGTTATACCGGGGTGGCATTCCATAAAATGAAATGTAAAAAGAAGAAAAGAAATATTTTCCCCCTCCCACCCTACCTCTTTTCTGGTTCTCTACCTTACTGTTTTGTGCAACTCTTTGATCCCAGCCTGATTTCTCCCCTGCTTCTTACTTGTTTATACTGGAATGTTTTGCCCTCAAAAAGAAATATTGTTTAAAACAATACAATTTTTTCTTCCCACCCCTTCTCTTTTCTGGTTCTAACACACAGTAACACAGTAAATGATGGCAGAAAAAGACCCACATGTTCCATCCAATCTGCCCAGCAAGATCATTTTTATTTCATTTGTATAATATTTTTATTCCTTAGGATAGTAACTGCTGCTCCATGCAGGTATCTTCAACAAACATGGGTTACACCTTTCTTTCATCTCCATAATTTATCCCATGCCAATCTCCAATCTTCAGAAAAAGATGATCCCAGGAACAGTAATACAGGGACACATCACTTGGAGCTCAGTGAGAATCTGGAAGGGAAATAGATGTTACGAGAAAATTACAGAGAAGATATTTCCTCTTCTTCTGACTGAGGAAAAAGTACAAGATTAAATGGATCTTCGAAAGGAAGGAAAGAAATTCAACAGGCCATTCAGCCAAAAATTGTACTGTGCATGAGCAAAGTACCAGTAATATCACACACACAGGGGAAGAGCAGAGAAATCATACAAGAGAAGAAAGATCCTGTAACTCCAAAATCATAGCAGAGACCTTTTACTGCAGACAGACAATATACATATACAGATTATTGTTATGAACCCTCCTGTAGTCGGGCTACGGAAGGCTCCTAACCTCTTCCTGGAGGCCGCTCCAAGCCAGGGCCTCGCCTGCGAACTGTCCAGGATTTGCTCCAGGGCCTGGGAGGCCTCGATGTCCGTGGGGCCTGCCTGAGGCTGCTTGTGTTTGCATGGACTTCCTGGTTTGAGCCACGCCCTTCCCTAGGGGCCGGCCCGCAGCACTTTTCCGTAGTTATAGGGCCAGCTAGGTGTGGGCCTGCCAAACTCCTCCCAGGGAGTCGCCGGTCTGCAGCCCTATATAAGGACTTTAGCTTCAGTCTGTCTTTGCCTTGCATTGTGGTGACTTCCCTCTGGAGGCTCCTGCCTGCCAGAGCCTTGTAAGGTTGTCTGTTCTTCATGGAGCTCCTTGTCTCGTCTGCTTTTATACCATGTCTTGATGTTTTGCCTGAGGTCCCTGACCATGTCCTGATGTTCTGCCATGATCCTCCTTATCCTGATGTGTCCGCCTGCCAGGATGTTCTTCCCTGCGTCTTCGTCTGGTGCTCTCGAGCCTTCTGTTCCTGTAAGCCGGTGCTCTCGGATGGTGTATGCCTGAGAATGAGGTGGCTTGCAGGTGGGAAGTGTCCCTGTGCTCCTGAGCCTCCGTTCCTGCCAGCCTTGGGGGAAGCTTCGGATGACACCAGCTCCGTCATTGGAGTTCCTCCTTGCCTGGATCTTCCCTGCACTGTTCTGCTCTCCTTGTGGTTCGTGACCAGCCTGCAAGGGCTGTGTAGGGCGCGCAGTGGGACAGGGTGGTCCGTGACTCAGTCCCGCGGGTGGCCTGAGTAGGGTGCCCTGAGAGACCGTGCCAATGTCCATGCCTTATGTGTGTTTATTTGGATGTCAAGTTCCTCGTCCGTGATGCCGATGCATCAACCCTGCTGTTGTCAAGTTCCTCGTCTGTGATGCCGATGCATCAACCCTGCTGTTGTCAAGTCCCTCGTCCGTGATGCCGTTGCATCAACCCAGCTGTTGTCAAGTCCCTCATCCGTGATGCCGTGGCATCAACCCAGCTGTTGTCAAGTGTCTTCGTCAGTGATGCTGTCTGCATCAGCCCAAGTGTCTTCATCAGTGATGCCGTCGCATCAGTCATAGTCCTGTCTACTTGTCAAGGCCTCCGTCTGCCCTCAACCTCAGGCCAGGCCTGCTGCTCCAATGCCGATTAAGCGGCAGGGCCGAAAGGGCTCGGAACAGTCAGAGGACCGTTCCCCTACCAACATCACATGTTGTTGGCTCTGGGAGCTTGCAGGCCTGGCACGGCAGAGGGTCAGCCCGTCAGCCATGCGAAGCCACCATCAACCCTCGGCTTGGCCCTGAAGGTCTGGGCTGAGGCCCAAGGGCACACTAAACACCCCTGTTCTCAACAATTATAGTAAAACCCTAAGTCAGAAGGAAGAAGTGCAGACACAACAGAAAATATGAACAGGAGAAACCTTTTTCATGTTCTGAATGTGTGAAAGGTCTCAGTAGAAAGAGAGAACTAATGTAACAACAGAATATGGGAAAAACTTTCTTAATAAAGGTAATTTCACAATTACCAGGAAAGCCACATTGATGAGATTCCATTGTCATGTTCTGATTCTGACAAAAGTTTCATTCAGAAAAAAAAGTTCACAATATACTCAAACTTCTACCCTGCAGCAAGATTATTTTCATGTAGAGAATGTAATACTAACTTATGTCACAAAAATTATATTGATGACATATCATTCTCTTAAGCACTTGTACTAGATCTGACAAATGCAAGTTCTTCAAAGAGAAGACGGACATCTCTCATGCCACTCTGCCTTGCTGCTACATCTCTTATCCTCTTATGCTGCCATACTTTGCACCTTGAGGGTCTTGCTGTCACTCTACTTTGCTTTCATAACCCTGAATCTACACATTGGCATGTTCTTGCTGCTATGGGGCCCTACATTCGGTATGGTTCAGGGGAACCAAAAAAGGAAAGACATTTTTCAAAAATTTCGGAAAAATTCATTTTTCATGTTAGTGTGTGCTAACTCCCGTTAGCACACACTAACTTTGCCCAGTTTAGTGCTCACTATCAGGAGTTAGCATGCACTATCGTGAGTTAGCTTGCACTAACTCCCGATAGTGCGAACTAACATGAAAATCGGAGCCCCCCGAAAAAAACCTCCTGAACCACAGGAAATTTCATATTTCCCATGGGGGGGCCCCAAAACGAAGCCCAAGATGATAGGGCTTAATGAGGTACATCTCTATTAATTATTATCTATTAATTTTTTATTTTATCTTGTTATTATTCAGTATTGATGTTTCAAAAGCCGAGCTGAAATGCTCACAGTTCCTTTCCATGAGCATTTGAGCTCTGCCTTTGAAACATCAAAATCATGAATGTGAGTGAGCCTAATTTGTAGGGTGTGCAGAGGGACTCCATACATTGCATTCGACCGTAAGGCGCCCTGATGCATTAATACGGCAATTTCTATTCGTGTCCTAGCTAAAATTAAAATTAACTACAACCTCCCACCCTCCTGACCCCCCCAAGATTTACCAAAACTCCCTGGTGGTCCAGCGGGGGGTCCAGGAGCCATCCCCTGCACTCTCACATCCTTGATGCCGGTTTCATCATGGTGCCGATAGCCTTTGACCTACTATGTCACAGGGGCTACTGGTGCCATTGGTCAGCCCCTGTCACATGACCATTGGTGCCATCTTGTGCTCCTACCATGTGACAGGGGCTGACCAATGGCACCGGTAGCCCCTGTGACATAGTATGGGCAAAGGCTATTGGCACCATTTTGATTACTGGCAGCCAATGGCCCAAGGGCAGGAGATCGCTCCGGGACCCCCGTTGGACCCCCAGGGACTTTTGGCCAGCTTGGGGGGGCATCCTGACCCCCACAAGACTTGCCAAAAGTCCAGCGGGGGTCCGGGAGTGATCTCCTGCCCTCGGGCCTTCGGCTCCCAGTAATCAAAATGGTGCCAATAGCCTTTGTCCATACTATGTCACAGGGGCTACCGGTGCCATTGGGCAGCCCCTGTCACATGGTAGGAGCACAAGATGGCGCCAATGGCCATGTGACAGGGGCTGACCAATGGCACTGGTAGCCCCTGTGACATAGTAGGTCAAAGGCTATCGGCGCCATGATGAAACAGGCACCGAGGGTGTGAGAGTGCAGGGGATGGCTCCCGAACCCCCCGCTGGACCACCAGGGAGTTTTGGTAAGTCTTGGGGGGGTCAGGAGGGTGGGGGGTTTGTTTAAATTGATTTATTTAGGTGGCCAAATAATTTGGCGAAGATTTGTGTATTCGTGGGGAATCGCGATACGTTTAGCTTCCCCACAAATACAACGAATATGGCAACATCTGTTGCGGATTGCCAATATGTAGGGATCAAATGCACACCCCTACTAATTTGCAAGGCTTTACGACTTGAAAGATAATGCACATTGGAAGATAAATCTTCAGAAGCCAGCCTGCAAGACTGAAAATGGTTACCTTTTGAGATAAATGTTCTAAGCCTTTGAAGTCTGTATATTGTCAACTGTTCCTGTCCCTGGGTACTTTTATGTGTGATCAGTAGGGACCTTCTCCTTAGTGGAGGCTAGCAGTTCTTCTGTTGTTGTGCTGTCTTTAACTTCTCAGTTGTGGATAACTTTGAAAAGACCAGCCTGAAGAAGCTATTGAGGGTGAAACAGAGGCCTTTGTGGGAACATTGTTTAAATCTGTTTTGTGACATCTCATCTGTGCTGTAAAGATGAAATTGCTTTAGCTTGTTGAGAGGCTTCTATTCATTTTCTTCAAGGAAATAGTTAAAAACATATTTTTGTAGCAATTTTTGTTTCATGTTTTGTAATATTTTTGGTGAAAGATCACAAACTGGAATGTTTTGTTTTGCTTGCTTATGCTTTTTTGATTTTTTTTTTTTTTTGCCAGTAATGATTAAAATCCTTATCTGCAAGGGTGGCAGTGATGTAGCTCTGTATGAACTAATGATGTCATTAAAAAAAGTTTTATTTAATTTTTTTTATTGAATATTAATAATGTACACAAATATATACCGGTATGTTAAAATACAATATTTTAAACAATAAACATTAAAAAGCTTCATAATTCAGGCAATACTAATGATAAGATGTTATAATTGTATACATTTTTTGCACAGTGTTCTTTGTATTTTGCTAGTGAGTATATGTCTGTATCTATCTGTCTATCTAGTCAGAAACTACTTCCCATGATCTAACTAGTAGCAAGTCTGTAAAAGCAAAATTGCTTTCTACATCTATTTCCTCTCAAATCTATATCTAACTTATGCTGTTTACAGTGACTTGCACCCACTGAAATGAATGCTGAGATTTCAATTGTATAAGAGGGTAACAACACAATGTACTGGTGAAGACTAGTGCACTGTAAAAATGAGATTCCATTTTCATCAGCATGATGGAATAAATGTTGAACTTAAGGAATACAGCCTTGTCTTCTAGTTCAATGCATGCTTTAATTGCAGCAGGTTGCAGAGCAGCAGAAGATGCATTTGTCAAATAGGCAATTTTGTAGGAATGTATTAAGCTATATCCTAGGCACATTTAAAGAGTTGCACATTTGAATTTCAAGAATTAGTCCAGGCTGGGAGAGCAAAATGACACAGGTAGTACAATTAGTAATCCTTTCTTAAATCAGATAACTTTTTAATGAGACTGTAAATCAAAGGTCAGTTTTCAGTAGCTCATGTTTTATTGTCAGGTAGGAGCACACTTTAGTACATATGCAACTTGTAGCAAGTACTCAAAAGGAAACTACTTGGGTAGTGCCCCTTTAGAAATCACCTATAAGGTATATGTATACAAAGTGACTGCCTTCTTGGTACCAGCTATCTCTGCAGGTGGATGAGCAAGGGTAGAACAGAGCATGTATATTTGTAAATCAAATTAACACATACACTTTTCCTCCCTCCCACCTAAACATGAACCTAGGAAAGTCTCTTTTTTTAGTTCAACTAAACATGAAAGCCTGTGCACACTGTTAAACCATTGTGAGAGGTATAATGTTGAGCCAGGACAACCCACATGGGTAAATACCTATTTATCCAGATATATAACTCTGAAAATTCTCCTCCAAAAGTATGAAGCTCCACTGAACGTACTTTGCCTATTAAATAATCTTTGATACTCTTTTTATCTAACTGGATTTCTTAAATTCAGTCTGACATTGAAGCAATAATGCATGACAGACAATGCTTTCTTATTAGCTATCACTATGACTCATGTGGGTAACAAAAAAATGATGTTAGGCACCATAAAGTACCTTTTCTCACTATTTCATTTAATCACTTCTTTAAAATATTCATAAAAATTCACTGAATGAGGATGACATTTTATCATGTAGACAATCTAAGTACATTATTAACTGTGAAAATAACAAGAAGACTGCAAACATTTTTATTACAATAAATTGTCTTTTTTCACTTTATTTCTTTCTTTCTTTTTTAGTGAGGAAATGAAATGCAGTCATTCATTCTTCAGCAAAGAGCTGTAATAAATGGTTGTATCTAATGGGAAGTGGCAGACTGTGTTATACCAGTTGTGTCACCTGCAATGGTCACCACTGCCTAAGAGTTAGGCAGTGGTGACATTTATGTGTATAGGGAAAGTGTGACTTTTGAGTGTGGTATTCTACAGATCCCCTTTGATCAAGTCACACAGATCTGAAATGTTCTGCTCGTTGCATTGATGCCTTCTGAAAACCTGTTCTTTGAGAGGGCAAAATAATTAATTCTTGCCCCTTATCCCCTCTGTCCCTTTGGGTTTGCTGCTTTTGCTGCGGATCCTGTCTTTTTCACAGCTATCAATGGCAAAGCCACAAAAGTGGAAACATGCTTCCTCTTTTACAGGCTCAAACCAGCTGTAATATGACAACGGCAGTGTAAAATATTATCTGAACAAAGTTATTTGCGTATTTTGAAAGTCCCGTTCCGTCACGCATCTAAATAGTTGTCCTACATTTAGCCAGATACACACCATATGTTGTGTGGTATGGTGCTGCTGAAAATTTGACATGTCCAGCTAAGCTTTGGCCACACTTCCTACATGCCCCCAAATTCCTGAAAATGAAGCTGGCCATCACCTATATCCATCTAATTTGCTATCACTTAAAATCCACTGTAGCCAGATGTGTCCCATTTAACTGGCTAAGTACCTTTTCTTAGCTGTATAAATGCCACATAAGGTTTTGAATATTGGCCTAATCTTCAAACCCCCTTCCCCTAACCTTCCCCCACTAGCCCTACTCTTACCCCACCCCCCCAAAAAAAAAAATCTTGTTATACCTTTTGCGCCTGCCTGGAGGCAAATGACCGCTGCGCCTCTGGATTTACGCACATAGGCCTTTGAAAATCCGGCCCTTAGTGTCTGCAGAATGAGCAGAGCTGGGTGTAGGGGAGAGTCCTGGAAGGGCTGGAATGGCATCTTTAGGAAACACCATTGTCTCTCTTAGCCCCAAAACTCGGTATCTGCTATCACTGCCCAAAAGATATTTGTTAGGGGTGTGCATTCGTATTGAACATAAATGTAAAACGCTACTTATTTTTTTTTTTAACTTAAAAAAGTGATGACATAAACGATCGGATTTCCAACTTATTCAACATAGCTATGTTGAATAAGTTGGAAATCGCGATTGTTGATCCAAAATAAAATTTACAACCCCTCACCTTCCTTAATCCCCCCCCAAAGACTTACCACAACTCCCTGGTGATCCAGCGAGGAGTGAGGACGCCATTTCTGAAAGCCTTTCCGAGGAGCACGTGACGTCGGCGCCACGTCGGAGTGACGCGGCGTCACGTGATTCCCCGCGGGTTCGCGCCGGAACGCTCGTTCGGCCCAAAAGGAACTTTTGGCCAGCTTGGGGGGGGGGGGGTCAGGAGGCCCCCCCAAGCTGGCCAAAAGTTCCTTTTGGGCCGAACGAGGGTGCCGGAGGGAACTCGCGGGGAATCACGTGACGCCGCGTCACGCCGACGTCACGTGATTCCCCGTGGGGGTCGCTTCCGGCACCCTCATTCGGCCCAAAAGGAACTTTTGGCTAGCTTGGGGGTGTCAGGAGGCCCCCCCAAGCTGGCCAAAAGTTCCTTTTGGGCCGAACGAGGATCCCGGAAGCGACCCCGCGGGGAATCACGTGACGTCGGCGCCACGTCGCAGTGACGTGGCGTCACGTGATTCCCCGCGAGTTCCCTCCGGCACCCTCGTTCGGCCCAAAAGGAACTTTTGGCCAGCTTGGGGGGGCCTCCTGACACCCCCAAGCTGGCCAAAAGTTCCTTTTGGGCCGAACGAGCGTTCCGGCGCGAACCCGCGGGGAATCACGTGACGCCTCATCACTCCGACGTGACGTCACGTGCTCCTTGCAAAGTTGGTCAGAAATGGCGTCCTGACCCCGCTGGACCACCAGGGCGTTGTGGTAAGTCTTGGGGGGGGGGGGGGGATTAAGGAGGGTGAGGGGTTTAAATTTTTATTTGCACATATGGACATATACTCAACTCATTGAATTCTGTTTATGTCCATATTGACCGCAAATGGGACCCCCTTTGGACATATGGACATATGAACTTAAACTTTTGCTCTGCACATCCCTAATATTTGTGTCTGGGAAGCAGGAGCTGTCAAAGCAAGCTGAAGAATTGCTAGTGATGGTGGGGAAGAGTCAGGGACCTTGTTGGGAGCATGTGTTCTAGTGGAGTATCCTAATTTGAAGGATGAGTATGAAGAGTTTGCAGCTTTCAAAGGAATTTGCATGGCCTCTCCTGAAGTCAAGATCCCAAACCTGGTACAGCTTTCGTATCCAGGTGAGGTCCGAACCAAGTGAGCAAAGAAGTCAATAAAACTGGAAGATCTTCCAGTTTCCCTGGCTAGAGTTGTAGAATTACTTATGGGATGTGTATCTCAATTAAGCTTTTATTTTTTTAGTTCAGGCTGCTTCCAAGTTTCAAGATCTTGAGAACAAGTTGGATTTTCATAATTCTTTGCTCCAAAAAGTTAAAGTAGTTTTAGTTAAAGAAAATTTATTTCTCAAAAGGAAGAGCTTAAACACTTGAAGATTTGCAAAATGCAAGTACAAGAGAATAGTTAATTTTCCTAAAATAAGATTTTCTTTCTTGAAAATGACACCTCAGCAAATTGCTCCTGAGAGTAGGGTACTTAGTCTACTAGTATGCGAGAGGGAAATTGCAGATGAGAATGATGATATTGAGACATTAGTTTCCACTGATAGCTTAGATGTCTCGGCTCTTCTAGAGTCCTCTCAGGAAGAAATTATTGGGAGCTGAACACTGATGATGGTTTTTGCCATAGAAATGGATAGAGCACTTATGCTAAAACTTTATTTTCACAATAAGCTTTCACTTTTTATTGGTCAGAGGATGAATATATTTCCTGATTTCTCTAGAGCTACTCAAGAAGTAAGGAAGAAGTTCTTGCTATCTAAGAGCTAGATCTTAGAGCTGGTTGCTAATTTTAACTTTAAATTCACTTGTAAGTATATTACTGAATATCAGGGGAATAAGTTTAATTTCTATGATGCATTACAATTGGGAAAGTTTATTAGGGCTAGAACTTTAAAATAATTTGGAGGTTCTGATCTATCTCTATTTGTGAATAACAATGGATACCTATATAAATTATGTCAGGCATTGTTATAATGTCAAATTATGATTTATCTGTGTTTTATTACTTGTGTTATAGCTGTTGCACTGGAGGTGGACCCTTGGTCTGGTGCAGGATTGGTACGGCCCTCTGGTCAGACCCAAAGAGCGCCTACCACCAGGAGGCGGCATACACGAGGAGACAGAAGCTAGCTGGAGCTTCACCACTAACAGTCTGGGGTTTCCGCAGGTTGAACCCTTAGGTACCCGGACTACCTGGACTTAGGTGGGCCTCAGAGGGTCTCCCGGAGAGGTAGCGGAGAGGTGTGCCCACCAGAGTAAGGGTGCACGGCTGATGCAGAGAATGGACCAGACCTGAAGTGGAGACTCCAGAGACCTCAGGGAGGTAACAGTTCAGGAAGGCTCTCTGGGTGGAACAGGCAGTGCCTGTGGGTCTAGTCAGATGATGGCCATGGTCAGAGTCCAAGCAGGTTGGTCTGGTGGTCACAGAATGCAAGAAGAGGGTGTCCGAGTGAAGCGTAAGGGTCAAAGCCAGGGTATCCATCCAGAAGTGGTTAGGCGAAGCAGGGATCAAATTCAAGGTCAGTCCGAGCGTAGTCAAGGCAAGCGAGGGTTAGTTCCAGGCAGCGGTCAATGTGGTCAGGCAGGCAGAGGTCATGTCCAAGCAGCAGTCAATGTGGTCAGAAGGCAGGCAAAAGGTCAGGTCCAGGCAGCAGTCAATCATAGTCAGGCAAGCAGAGGTCAGTTCCAACAATCAGACCGAAGGGTACTACCAGAGAACGAGGAGCAGGAACAGGACAAATGCTGGAAGACACGGAGGACCACGGGAACACTGAGATACGGAGACGCTGGAACAAGAAGACACTGGAACACAGGAGCAGGCACAGGAGCAAGGATCAGGCAAACTTGAAACACCAAGGTGTCGACCCGATTGCCAAGGTGAGGTTCTGGGGACAGAGCCTCGCCTTATATGCTGTGGCCGAGTGATGTCATCAGGGCGCATCCGAGCTGGGATTCCCGTGCTTGGCCCTTTAAAGCTACAGATGTTGGCCGTGCGTGTGCCTAGGGGCAGGGCCGAGGAGAAAGAGGATGCAGAGCCCCTACAGGAGTTCTGCTGAGAGGCCTGTGGCGTGGAAGAGGCCGAGGACACCTGGGGCAAGCTCCGGGAATGTCGGGAGCTGGCAGCTGTGGCAAGGCCGGAACTGGTGGAGGGCAGTGCGAGGTGAGGAGGCCTGACCGCGGCACCAACACGGCCGGGACGTGCAACATTAGCATCTCTTTGATTCCCTTCTTAGGGGACTTGAATCATTATATGTTGGAGATTTATTGTTATTGTTTCTATATTTTGTTGTTTGGCTTAACATCTTTGATTTTTCCTTAAAATACAAGTTCCATGTTTTTGTAAAAAATTCTTATATATAAAAACAAATTAAAAATAATATTTGATGTGGTACATAATAAAAGCAGACATAGTCAAATTTAAAAACAACATATCACAAACATAAAATCAATTGAAAAAACTGATCTTCCATAACATTTATTAAGAACCTGGCAAAACAAAAAAACTTTCAATAATTTTCTAAAGCACAAATAATCTTATTCACTCCTCAACTCCACAGGCAATGCATAACACAATATTGGCTCAATATATGAGAAAACTCTAGACTGAGAGTCCTATAAAGAATATTCCTTAAAAGGTGGAACTACCAATAAGTTTTGCCCCTGTGAATGAAATGTCTGTGCTGGAGTACATCTTTTTCAAACTCTCTGGGGCAGCCCCATACAGGATCTTATGGATCTATGTCAGCACCTTCAACTGAATCCTTTCAAGAACTGAAAGCTAGTGCAACTGTAATGTTATCTCTTAATTTTGCACCTGTGTTGACCTGTGCTCTTTTGGGCAAATCACAACTCTATCAGTGTTTTAAGGAGCCCTACATACACAATATTACAATAATCTAATAGTGGTAGTACCAATACTAGCACCCCCTACCTAAAATCCTCCCTAGATATCTACAACCTAAATCGCTGAGACACTCTGAGCTTAAAAAACACTAGGGATGTGAATCATTTTTTGATGATTTAAAAAAATCGTCAGATATTTTTTAAATCGTCAAAAATCGTTGAGTCGCGATACAATAGAAATTCCCCTGATTTATCGTGAAAAATCATAAATCAGGGGAGGGGGGAGGGTGGGAAAACCGGCACACCAAAACAACCCCTAAACCCACCCTGACCCTTTACAATGAATCCCCCACCTCCCGAACCCCCCCAAAATGTTTTAAATTACCTGGTGGTCCAGTGGGGGCACGGAGAACAATTTCCCACTCTCGGGCCATCAGCTGCCACTAATAAAAATGGCGCTGATGGCCCTTTGCCCTTACCATGTGACAGGGTATCCATGCCATTGGCCGGCCCCTGTCACATGGTTGGAGCACTGGATCGCAGGCGCCATCCAAGCTCTATCCTTCAACTCAACAGCCTGCCTCCTCCTGGCAAGTTATGTTCACTCTGGGGAGTAAGACAGCTCTGGTGTTGCTCTGTCCAGGTCTCATCCCATGGCTCTCTCCAATGTTGGTGCCTTCACAATGACATCAGCCATCATTAGGTCCACTGAAATGCAAGAGGCTCATTGTTTGGCCAGGTCCACCGAAAAGAGGGTGGAGGTAATGGGGAGCACTATGATGAAGGAGAATCAAGGTCAACTTCCCTCTTGTACTTTCCAGTGATCCTCTGCCTGAGCTTTTCAGATTCTGAAGGAAGGCATAAATAGGGTAGTTAGATGAAGGCAAAAGAAAGGGTTGACCTGGGCACTTCAAAGCTGGGTGTCTATTGCACGATCACACAAATCTCTGCTCTATGACTGTACTGACCAGTGCCCTGAATTTCAGGCAACAGAGATCAGCCCTTTGCTTCCTACTTCAACACCTCTTCTCTTAGGCAATCTGTAGGGGGGAGGTAAACCTGAATTATGCCGAGAAGAACTGCATTGCTCCCTAATCAACAACATGGTGACAACCTGATTGAATTGCAGCAAGGTCACAACACTGCTGTTGTGGAGGGGTGGACCGGAGTCCGATCGGTTCTCCAGCAGATGCAGCAGGAGAACGCAGAATTCCAGAACATCACCGCACTAGTGGGCCGACTGGTTGTGGCCGTTGCAGCCTTAACCCAAGCCTTCATGTCATCGAGCCACAGTGACAGTTAATTACATTTTTGTTTTCACAATAAAATAGTTCTGTATTTTTTAAAGGCTGCAATGTCTCTCATTTTTCCATTGTTTTCATCTTGTCTATTTTATACCTTCCTATGCTTTATTCAACTATGATTAAGCATTTCCCCAAATGTGGGAAGCCTGCTAATAAAACGCAGGAGATAATGGCACAACCTCAGATTTTCTACCTTTTTCTTACCTCTTCCCCCCAACCCCTAGACATCAACACCTAGACACCCGTACCCCTTGCCTGGTATTTTCATCTACCCACTCCCCATTTCCCACCTGGCTGTGGCATTACCCTTGTCATCATCCTCTCTCCTAACCTCTTCCCAACCTATCATATTTTTGCCCTTGCACATTACAGGGACAGCACTGGAGGCCAGTTCTGGTCATAATACTGGAGGATAAGCATCAAATGTCTAAACATTAATTATTATTTATATTTTAAAATAAAACTATTTACAATGTATGGATAATAATATATATACAAATATACTGGATGGGGGTTGGGATGGAGGATAGGGATTGTGTAGGTATCCCTGGGGGACGAGGAGGAGTGTCATTGGTGGGTTGGAGGGGGCCCACTTGGCCGGGGACAGGACAGGACAGGACCATCAGTGATCCAGCTCCTGCTATGGTTGACAGAAGCTCGATCATCAGCTGCTGGCCTTGTACCAGCTCTGCCAAATTAGCCCCCACATACTGCAGGAGTCCTTGCATTGTGTTCATCCTGCGGTCAAGCCAAACGAGCAGTGCGAGCACAGCATCCAGGTGTGCCTCAATTGAAGAAGGCCTTCCTTCCTCACCAGGCACAACCTCAGATGCTGCCTCTTGCTCCTGCCAATCGTGGACCACAGATGGAGAATCAATGGAGGGCTCCTCATCGTCAATGATGACTACTTCCTCCTCCCCCCAGGATATGGGGTGGGAAATGGGCAGGGGGGGTATTGGACAATGGTGGTGTTGGGAGTTGCGGTATTGGGAGCAAAGGCCAAGCATCTGGTGGTGTTAGGTGGGAGTGGTGGCCAAACATCTGGTGGTGTTGGGGGTGGTGGTGATGGGTGAAGTTCATCTTCTTCCATCTCTTCTTCTTCCACCTCCTCTTCTTCTTCTGCCTCTGAGCTTGAGGTGTCTGAAATAGGAAATAGCAAAAAGTGTTGTGGTAAAGGAAGATGGAAGAATAGATGGATGGAAGGAAGGTGGTATTCAAGATGCATTGATTTAACATAGATATATATAAACCTTATTATTTCTTCTCACAACAATAATTGTATTAACGGGAAGAGAAGTTAATGGACAAGGGCATGCATCAATCGCCATATTATAAATTTAGGGGGTGGAATAATCATCTGTAATTCCTAATATACTCACCATCTGGCTACCCATATCTGGTGCGGGGGTCAGGAGCCACTCCTTCCCATCGCAGATACCTGACCCTCTTTTTCAACGCCTCCACCTGGTGGCGGGAATTAAAACTGCAATCATTACTATATACAGTAATCAATGCTAAACCTGCACCTCCCATCTATTCTACAATTCAAGCTACAATTGAAGGCTTCACCCATACTCGCCTCTCTTGTTGGGTAGGAATTAAAATGCAAACATTACTATATAGAGAAAATGATGCAGGGTTTGCAACTCCCACCCATTCTACAATTCAAGCTACAATTCAAGCTCTTACCCATACTCACCTCTCTTGGGTAGGATGCTTGGGCATTAAATGTCATCCTGAGTGCCAACCAGACAGCATCTGCTCTTTCTTGGTTCCGCCGGTGCCCAGGGCAAAAGAAGAGTTGCCTCTCATAATTGATGATTAGTAGGGCTGGCAGCCTCACATCTCCTTCAGTAAAATTTGGCAGACAGACTCTGCCTTGTGGCATGCTACCAACTGCCAAGAGTTCAGCTTAAAATGGATGTTTTGGGGGTGGCCACGGGGGATGGACATCATAAGATATGTGCACAAGAAACCGCATGTGATGAAGAAAAAGGACGTTGTTATTATTTGTGATATTTGTGGGTGGATCCTTGGGCCGGTGGCAGATGACCACGCCCATGGGGAAGATCCTGAGAGGGGCCACCAGTCAGGCTCAGAGTTGGGAGACAGACACACACTAGTTCTTTTATTAAACTGTAAGTGAACCACCAGAGGTGGCAGTAGTGAGCTGGAAGAGCCCGGCTGGGCTGTAGTCCCTCAGGCACTGGAACAGCGATCCCAGGATGGCTGACCTGTAGAGAAACTGAAATATAGTGAGTAGGCAGAGTATGCAGAGTTCAGGAACAGAACCTGGATGGTAACACTCACACAATAGTCTCTTGAGGCAGCCCAGAGGCTGGAATGAAGTAGGCCCTCGAGGAGTGAATACCTGGTTCCAGGGAAAGCTCTAAGAGAGAGATGGTAACTCACTGGTGTTGTAGGCAGCGGTGACTTCCTGGCAGAAGTAGTATTCGGTAGCAGGTCCGGGAACATGGGCCCTCGAGGAGCGAGTACTGGTTCCAGACTGTGACCTGAAAAGCAAAAGAGAGAGCAAGGCCCCTGAGGAGCGGGTACCCCTGGTAAAGTCCGAGGAGGCAGAGTAGCAAGGTATGCAGAGAGCGAATCCTATCCGCAGTGATACCTGGAGGAAGCTAGATAAACCTATCCCTTGCTAACTCGAATAGCTAGCAAAAACGAAGACCTTATATATCCAGGTTTGATGACGTCATCTCAGGGGGATGCCCCTGAGGTTCACGCCACAGCTGGTATTTGAGTCGGGGCCACGCCACACGCGCGCCCTTAGGCTTCAGGAGAACATGGTGGAAGGCAGCGTCTAGCCGGTCCGGGGACGTCAGAGGAGTTCGGCAAGATGATGCCGCGGCAGGCAAACTTCCATCAACCAAAGAGGGAGTCGCCAAAGAGGTAAGGAAGGCGGAGTGGAGACGTCGGGCAGCGACGGTCGCAACAGACGTCCAAGTCCAGGGCGCCTCTTTAAGGGCCCGGATGGACATTGAGATCAGCAGTCCAAATTGGGCACGTTTAAGGGACAACCTGAACTAGAGAGTCCATTCATGCAGCCCCTCGATTGGGGGCATCCGAAGGGCCTTTCATGTGGCCCCTCGTGGACTTCGATGACTATGGTATCCCAAAGGTGCCAAATTTGGGCTTCCAAACAACCTGAGATCGGAGGCCCAAGTTTGGCGCCTTTAAGGGACACCCCAGACTAAAGCGTCCATTTATGATGCCCCTCATGGATGTCGATGATTACGGAGTTTCTTAAAAGGGTCAAATTGGGGGCATCTGAAGGGCCATTCATGCGGCCCCTCATGGACATCTATGACCACGGTGTCCCTTCAAGAGGCCGGAATCGGGCATCCAAATTAGAGATGTGGTTCGTTTAACACGAATTAGGCAATTTCGTTGAAATTGCCTTATTCATCGTGGGTTGGGGGCCCCGAACCCTGAAACTGATTTTCCCCGAACTACGAGGAAAATTAGTTTTCGGGTTTGTACGGGGTGTAGGGCACATTGGGGGGAAAATGGCAACAGCAGGTGTGCTGGAGTTTTAACAAGGCTGGGTGCACGTTCCAGGATTGTAAGTTCAAACACATATGTTCGGTATGTGCGGCATCACACCCGGCAATAAAATGTACAAAGAAAAGTCAGGGGCATATAGCTGGGAGTAATGGGAAAGGAAAGCAGTAAACCAGGTGACAAGACACCGTCCCCAGTACGATTGTCGGTCATTACGGAATGGTTGGCTATATACCCGAGGCGAGGGGAGGCAAAACAGCTGAGGGATGGTTTTGAGCACAGTTTTAGGATACCTTTCCAGGGCACAGGTCAAAGAATTCATGTTCAGCAGATAGGCATGCAGACATAGTGCAACAAAAAGTGGACAGGGAGATCGAATTGGGCAGGATGTCGGGGCCCTTCACGAACCCCCCATTTGAGAGCATGATGTTGTCACCTTTGGCAGTAGTGCCAAAAAAGGAGCAGGGGGAGTTTAGGTTAATACAAAACCTATCTTTCCCACCAGGGGGGTCGATGAACGACGGTCTGCCGGAGGAGGCGTGTACGGTACAATACGCCTCCTTTGACGATGCCGTAGCATTGGTGTGGTGTTGTGGGGAAGGTGCACTAATGGCAAATGCAGACATCAAATCGGCTTTTAGATTGCTCCCCATATACCCTGACAGTTTTCCCATTTTAGGCTTTCACTTTCGGGGTTCATACTACTTTGACAAATGTATGCCAATGGGGTGCTCCGTTTCTTGTGCATATTTTGAAATGTTTAGTACATTCTTGCACTGGGTATTACAAAAAAGGGCAGGGAACGGTAATGTGGCACATTACCTCGATGACTTTTTTATTTGTGGGACCGGCCCATGCGGACACATGTGCTAAAACACTGTCGGCATTCCAAGAGATGGCAGAGGAATTTGGGGTTCCCTTGGCCGGGGAAAAAAATGGAAGGCCCAGCGACAATGCTATCCTTTTTAGGGATTGAATTAGACACACAGGCCATGACATCACAGTTGCCACTCGAGAAGTTGCACAAGTTATGGAGTATGCTCAGGCAGGCATTGTCCAGCAAAAAGGTTGACGCTGGTTTCCATAATCGGAAGTTTGAATTTTGCATGCCGGGTAATCCCAATGGGGAGGGCATTTTTGAGGTGTCTGGTGGACGCAACCAAGGGGGTGAGATGCCCGCAGCATCATATTAGAATCACACGCCCAGTGAAAAAACATATGTTAATGTGGTTGGAATTTTTGGACATAATAACGTCAGTGTAAAGCAGGCGTAAACTTTTGAACACAAAAAAACTCGCTAAAGATGCATAAAATGTCGGTGTGCATTATTTCATTGGGTACTAATAGCTAATTGGTGCTTTAAAATAAGATTTGCATCCCATTGGCACTATTCCCTACACTTAGATTTTGTGCTCATGTTATGGACGTGTACAATCAGATATTGCCTATGCGTTCCCTCTGTGCTTGAAAAATGTGTATTCAACCATGTGCTAGCTGCTGCACTGAGCTGAACATCCCATATTGCATCAGCCCCATAGTAGGAATAACAGGGAGAAAGTCAGTAAGAGGGAAAGACCTAGCAAATAATGATACATGTATAGTGGCCCAAGAAGAACAGGCCAAATTCTGAATATAATAGGGATGTGCATCTGTTTGGAACAAAAATGTAAGATATAACAATGAGCCCATTTTAATTTTGTTTCAAATAGAAACGTTTTAAAAAAGACAAATTTCATCAATTTTTTATTTTCAGGAAATAGTGCACCCTATTAGCAAATAAGGCACCTTATTTGAAAATAGGGTACAATATTTTACTAAATGGGTGGCTGCCACCCAATGAACTCTGCAGCAGAATGGGCAGGTGCTGCTGAAAACAGGGTACTGCCACTGGTGAGTGTACCCCCTCTTTGCCTGAGGTGGTTCTGTTGCTGCCCCCCCACACCCCTCATGACAGGGTGAGTACTGGAGGACTTGTTAACTTACTGGGTGGGTCCTTGCAGGTGAGGGGTTGGAGGTATGAGCGGCACCATCTGGATGTCTCAGTGGGTTGGGGAAGGCGATCTGGTGGGGCTTCAAATTAGCAGGCCACCTCTATCCCTGGGTCACCCTTCCAATATGGCAACAGCCACATGGCCACTGCATGGCATGTCAGGAATTACCTAGTAAACACAATATAAATCAAACTTACTATGTAAGGAAACGTATCTAGTTTCAAGTGACCTTCATATAGTGCCACTACTAGCTTTATGGCTATTAACGTGATAAGCCCTGTAAGCTAGTAGTGGCACTATATGAAGGTCACTTGAAACTAGATAAGTTTCCTTACACAGCAAGTTTGATTTATATTGTGCTTTCTAGTACATGCTATATATTGGGTCTTTTCAAAAATGGGAATTACCTAGTGGCATGTGCGGTTGTGCCTAGACCGCAAGTGGTTGACCGGCTGCTGTAGTAGGAGGTGGGGTGGCCAGCAGATTTCAATGTGAGCTGAGCATATGATTCCCCTCTTGGGATTGCTGCTACCTGCCAGTTTCTAGCATTAGTGTCCAGGCCAGGGAAAAGCACTAATTTCCCCCTAAATTAGTCAGTAATTGTCCCACAGGGATCTTGTAGGCCTTCCTCCCCCCCCCCCCCCCCCCCGAAAGCTTCCTTAGTGCATGGCTGCCAGCAACAAAATAAAAGCAAACAACCCCAGTTTCAATCAGGCAACCCCTTTTGTGTGGTGACTGGGACAAGGAACACAGCAGCTGCATGAGGACCTGTATTTATGGTCTCTGTTCCTGAAATACTTCAATGGCATCACAGTTTGACTTCCCCCTCCAATTTCCAACACTCATCTGAAGCTCTTTTCTGATGCCTTGGGGTTTGGTGATTATTTCTAGGGTCCCTGGTGCACCAGTAGGTGGCCTTCTGACTAGGTACTGTGGGATATCACCCGGAGCATCACCTTCCTGGAGCTGTTTTCAATCATGGTGGCCATAAATGTTTGGCCCTCTGATCTTAGTAACAGGAAGGTAGTGTTCTGGTTCTACAATTGTGCTGTGGTTGATGTCATAAATTCCCAGTCTGTCAAATGTCCACCCATGACTGAGCTCCTTTGGGAGTATATGCTTGGGTGACTGAGCATAGATTTCACTAAAGGATTGCTATTCACTTTGTCATTTCAAGTGGTCCCGGTTTTGAAAGCTGACCCTGGAGGCAGATGCGAAGGGGCAGCCAGTGCCAACAAATCTGTGTTCTTTCAGAAAAGGCATTCAAACTGATGTAACACTCCATGCCCAAGGAACATGGAGAACATAGAGGAAAGGATTTGAAGCCATCACTTCCTTTTTGACTGGTAGAGGTTGGAAAAGGAAGGCTGTACTCAACAGCTTGCTGGTGGATTATATTCTTGAGGCTAGGCATGCCGGTATGTCCTGTATAGCATTAAGTCACATTTGGCGGGGCTCACTTTCTTTGCAAACCTAATGGGGGTGGCACAACCTCACAGATTAAGTCTCTGTAAAGTGTGTATTGGCAGGCTGGACTTGAGGTGATGACACTAGGTTGGATGGCCAGTGCCCAGTATTTCACAGCAAGCTATAAAAACATAGAAATGACGGCAGGAAAAGACCAATTGGCCCCTCCAGTCTGCCCAGCAAGCTCCCACACTTATTTTCCCATACTTATCTGTTTCCTCCCGGGACCCAGCTGGACCACCAGGTACTTTAGGCAAGTTTGGGGGGTGGTTGTAATTAACTAAATTTGAAGGGTTGGGGTTTTTTTTTGGCAAAAATTGCTGACCCGGCAAATAAAAATGAAGCCCATCCCTAATGCTTATGTGATTGCATTATAATATTATATGCTGCAGAACATGCATCCCTGGCATTGAGAATAATATTGCTGATTCTCTTTCCCACTTTCAGTTGGTGTCTTTCAAATGAGCAATGGAGGGCTGGCGCCATCTTGTGCTCCTACCATGTGAAAGGGGCCGACAAATGGCACCGGTAGCCCCTGTGACATAGTAAGGGCAAAGGCTATCGGCGCCATTTTGAATACCAGCAGCCATCAGCTTGAGTGCAGGAGATTGCTCCAGGGTTGCTGCTGGACCACCATGGACTTTTGGGAAGTCTTGGGAGGGTCAGGAGGGTGAGGGGTTGTAGTTAATTAAATTTAAAGGGTTGGGATGGGGTTTTTTTTGGGAAATTAATACATATGTAACTAATGAACGGATCGGGGTCCCCCAAGAATGGATGGAACAGATTTGGCTCCCCACGAATACGAATACCGAATGGGACAAATCCGTCCCTGCTGCACATCCCTAGTGCTGTACATTTAAAGATCGAAAATGGACCAAAGTGCAAAAGGTACAACGATAATCTTGCAGGAATGGATTGATGAGGGCTGCTGCCTGATCCATTGCACAAAGCTCTACCTAGGGCAGTGCCCTTCCCTCAGTGGGCAACTACTTATACATTCAAAGTAAAAGGAGATAAAACTGAGTGGCTACTGAAGTAATAAATGAAAGAAGTTCTCAGTGACCCATACTCAACCGCACTGGTAATTGCTCACATTGGAGGAAAAAACTTTATATGCCTGACCTCAGCAATGAATTTCTTGTGATCAGGTGACTAAGGTACCATCATTAGTTTGAAAAACCTCCAAATGATTTTTACTATTATTTTTCAATGATTTTAAACACAAAATCTTCTTGTAAAAACTGTATCCATATTGTCCTTCTTAGGCAAATATACCTCTAATTATATGTGGACAATTAATCTGTGTCTTCTTATTTGAAACCTCTGAAAGAAAACCTACTTAAATTCAAAATAATGCAGTCTTATTAAATTCAAACTGATGCAAATTTACTTGAAAAATCAAGGTTTAAAACTTAACTTGGTCTCCTTGATAGTTGAAATTCCACAGTGATACACTTCAGACTGCAAGCTTACGAGAACTTCAATACTAAATGAACATCTACCACCAACTGCTTCCACTACTAATGCTGATTGCATTTTTCCTGCCAAGGGCTGCATCAGGGAAACTGCCCAGAAGATATCCAGTGCATAGAATCAAACTCTCTAAAATGTGTGGTCTTCATGCTTCAAATGGTTTGGCTGCATCACAGGGCCCATTAGATTGAGATCAAGACCCCTGGTACTTCGACAGCAGCCAGGGGAGAGGAAAGGGGCATGGCAGGATCAGCACTTAGCCGAGGTCAAGTAACTTCCTTGGTATGACCTTGGTCAACCAGTGAGCCCATCAATGCTTTGGCTTCTAAGGCAGGGTTTTATCTTGGTTGCCAACAGTTTGTTTGTTTATTTGCTTGTGTGTTGGACCCCAGGGGATATGCTATAGTAATGTTATATGTATTAGAGCAGGGGTCAGGAACCTTTTTGGCTGAGAGAGCCATAAACGCCACATATTTTAAAATGTAATTCCATGAGAGCCATACAATATGTTTAAAACTAAATACAAGTAAATGTGTGCATTTTATGTAAGATCACACTTTTAAAGTACAATAAGTCTCTGAAAATATTACACCAGGCCTTAAGACACCAATACATCTCCTATTAGGAAAACGGACCAAGTCAGGCTGCTATAGAGTCCTACACAGAAACTACACGCCAGCAGAAAACCTCACCTGAATCACGTGCTGTCCCTCACCTAACATAGAATAAAGAGACCAAAACGCATAACAAGAAGCATGCAGACAAAAACTGAATTGGAAACTGCAACAAGCCAGAGTCTCTGTATGCAGTGTAACAAAGGAAAAAAGAAACATCACACATCCTTATAAAACAAATCAAGAAATATAAAATCATCAGCAGTAAAACTGTACTAACAAAAAGAACATATTTCGAAACAGCTGATGAATGGAATATCCAATAATTAAAAACTCATATAAAACATTTCCAGATACCAACAAAATATTTCAAAATAGCAGACACAAAGATCCAGTAATGAAAAATAATAAGGATACAAAAATTTTTTTGCTTTGCATACCTGGGAACGTTTGATATCCAGGTGTCCTGAGATTGTTCTGAATTAGCAGGAGGTGGGGTGGTTTGCTTGGAACTTTCTCCTCTCTCAGTCACATACCAGCGCTCTCTCTCTCACACTGGCTCTCAATGACACACCTATACACACATGCTCTCAGTCACTCACATATACAAATGTTTTTTCTCTCTCACTTATATAGGCTCTTAATTACACATTTACACACATGCTGTCTATCTTTTCACGCTTACACACACACACAGGCTTTCAATCACATAAATACATGCTGTCTTTTTCTCTCACACACAGACTCTCATTCACATGCTTACAAACATGTCCTCTCTTTCTCTCATTTATACACAGGCTCTCAATCACATACTCACATGCTCCCTCACCTAAATCAGCTCTCAATCACACACATACACACATGGTCTCTCTCTCTCATTTAAACACAGGCTCTCAATCACATACTCACATGCTCCCTCACCTAAATCAGCTCTCAATCACACAGACACACATGGTCTCTCTCTCTCATTTAAACACAGGCTCTCAATCACATACTCACATGCTCCATCACCTAAACCAGCTGTCAATCAGACACAGACACACATGATCTCTCTCTTACTTATACACACAGGCTCTTAATCATACATACACATGATCTCTCTCACACACAAAGGATCTCAATCATACACACATACTCTTTCAAACAAACAGGTTTTCAATTACAAACTTACACATACAGGTTCCCAATGGTAAACTTACATTCATGCTCTCTCTCTCACAGGCAGGATCTCAATCACAGACATACTCTCTTTCACATATACAGGCTCTCAATCATTCACATACATGCAATCTCTCACTCACACACACAGGATCTCAAACACACACGCTTGCTCGCTCATTCATTCACTCTCTCTCTCCCCCTTCCCCCCCCCCCCCGGGAACTCGCGGCAGCAGCAGCCACCTCCCAACGCTAACCTCCTTCATTTTCAGCCCTCGCAGAGGCGAAGGCGGAGTCCCATCGGCCGCGGTTGAAGATTTTCATTTTCCTCCGAGCCGCGCTGCAGTCTTCTTCCCGCGCAGGCACCCGATGCTCTCCACTTCCTCTTCCGGGCCGCGGGAAGAAGAGAGCACCGGCGTGCTCTCTTCTTCCCGCGGCCCGGAAGAGGAAGTGGAGAGCATCGGGTGCCTGCGCGGCAAGACCCGCGCAGGCACCCGATGACTCCAGCGCTGGCACCCGATGACTCCCGCGCAGGCACCCGGATGACTCCAGTCGGCGTGCTCTCTTCTCCTCCCCCCCGCGGCCCGGAAGAGGAAGTGGTGAGCATCGGGTGCCTGCGCGGAAGAAGAGACCACGCAGGCACCCGATGCTCTCCACTTCCTCTTCCGGGCCGCGGGGGGGGAGAAGAGAGCACGCCGGTGCCGCTGACTCCAGCTGTCCTGCCGCGTTCCGCCCGGGCTGACAGCATTTTAAGCCCGAGCGGCGGAGGACCGGGGAGCAGCTGGGTCAGCGGGGAACCGCGAAGTATGGCGACACTTGTCTGCGAGCCAGATGCAGCCCTCAAAAGAGCCATATCTGGCTCGCGAGCCATGGGTTCCCGACCCCTGTATTAGAGTATATAAATTTATGATTTGAATGTTGCTGGATTGCTTTTGAGACTGCCTCGAAATCTGTCCAATAATAAAACATTGTTCAGTTTTGACCAGCATGGCAGTGATTTTTTTCAAGACATGGGGATGGCACAGACAGTGCAAATTGGGGGAATGGGGGGAGTAAAGGCATAACCCTTGTCCATATTGTGGCTTCAACCTATCAAAGGTTACTGGGGTTCACAGCACAAAAAACAATTTCTGGCTACTTCAATAAGATCTGCAAATGAGCTTAGCTTGGCCTTAGAAAAAGCACAAACACACTAGAGTCCTCTAAGATTTTACAAATCTCTCTTTTGTGAATTTTCACTTCTTTCAAGCTAAAAAAATCCTATTACTAGAACCTTCCCGCACATACCATGCTACCCTATCATTGACGTCACTTACATATCCCTGCAAACATCTTACAGAAAATCATGATTAATCAGTCAAATCAATTCTTTATGAAATTAAAGTCTCTTTAATTCTTGTTCCTCTGTATTTGGAGAGGGGATAACCATCATAACTGTTGCGCTAGTAATAGTTTTATGGCATTTAGAAATAAGACATTGGGCACTGAGACAAATGCACATTAAAATCAACAAGCAAACAACAATCAAGATGATAATAAAGGCAATTTTTTAACTCAAGTTCCCAAATAATGACCCTATATCTAGAAAATCCCATTCCCAGTCAGTAGCCTTAAGGCTAAACTCATGGGCCTGGTTGTCCAGGTCTTTAAAAGTAGCAGTAGAGTGTTTATTTGGCCTTCATTAAAAATGTAAGCACAGCAAGAAATGTTTATTAGCTGACACATTCCTCTTTTCTCAACCAATAATATGTTTATAGCCATCCTGTTATGCATGACCATTCCAAAAAGTGAGGAAAAGTCTTATTGAAGTCCTACCAGTCCTTTGCTGGTTTTATTGGCTATCAGAGGTGATATTTATTGGCTACGGAGGTGATATTTTTCACAAACGGTTCCATTTCATAAACTCAAAGAGTAGGAATTAAGTAACATAAATTTGTGACAACTGGATGAAATTAATGGGGTTAATCATCCTCTTTTCACTCAAAATGGAGATGGATAACTGGATGATAATCGGAAGCTGTTGGGAAACCCGGCCGTGGGCAGCAGCGACCGGGTCCCCCCTCACTTACCCGTGGAAGCAGAGGCTTCTGGACGGCTCTTCCCTACTCCTCTTCCCCGCAGCGAAGCTTCCTGGTGGCGTTCTCTCACCACGAGCGAGACATCGCCAAACAGAGTGGGGGACTCTGCCCCTAGGCATGCACGCGGCGGCACCACGGAATTTAAAGGGGCCATGGCAGGAAACCTCGGCCTGGACCCCAACAGGAGGACATTACCACACGCTTATAAATAGGCCACTGCAGTCCTTTCCGCTTTGCCTTTGCAACGGGTCTCACTCTCCCGAGTAGTTTGTTGCAGCTTTGTTCTTCCAGCGTTCCTCTGTTCCAGTTCCTGCTCCGCTCCAGTCTTCCAGTTCCCTTCTCGGCTTGACTCTCTGGTTCCTGATCCTTGACTTGTCTCCTGGTACGCCTGGTCTGCTGCCCTTCCTGATCCTTGGCTTGTCTACGGTCTCTGCCAGCCTGCTGCCTGCCCCGACTTCAGGCCCGGCTCTGCATTTGCTTCTCTGCTGCCTGCCACGACCTCCGGACAGTCTCCATTTCCTCTTCTTCGCTGCCTGCCTCGACTCGGACCTCTCCCCGGATTCCTCATCTCCAGGAGACCCTTCCTAATTCCTGCTGGCCCCCGTAACCCAAGGGCTCAACCTGTGGGGAACAGGGTTGGTACAGGTAAAGGTCCTGTCTGGTCTCCTCGTTCAGTTCCGCCTTCCAGCTACAAGTTTCGCTGCAGGCCTTCCTACAGCAGATTCTCTACCGACTTTAGCCGGCCCAAGGGTCCACATCTTCAACAGTTGCAACAGTTTGAAAAGGCCATGGACCCGGTGGATCTTTCCAGCCTCCAGGCTATCCCAGGCATGTCCCAATGTCTTGCAGCAGCAGCAGCATTGCCTAGACCTCTTAGCTGCTACTGAGGAGAGATGGCTAATTGTCTGGATTCTGTCCCCCCAGCTGCAGCTCCGCCTCTGGCTCCCACTCCATCTCCAGGACCTGCTGTGGCACTACATTTGCCTACACCTCTGCGTTTTGCAGGGGAGCCCAAACAGTGTCATGGATTCCTCAATCACTGTTTCATGAGATTTGCTTTGCAGCCCACGCAGTTCCCTTCGGATAATGTGAAGACAACCTACATCTTGTCTCTATTGGATGGTCGAGCCCTGGCCTAGGCATCAACCATGTGGGAGCACAGGGATCCCATGCTCGGAGACATGCAGCACTTTGTTTCTGCCTTCATACAAGTTTTCAATGAGCCAGGATGGCAATCCACTGCTGCCACAGAGCTTCTACACCTCCGCCAAGGTGCTAGGCCGCTGGTCGATTATGCGGTCAAGTTCTGCACCTTGCCTTCTGAGCTTGGATGGCGAGAAGACAGCCTCAGAAGCATTTACTTAGAAGGTCTATTGTCCAGAATTAAAGACGAGCTTGCAGCCCGAGACCTCCTGGACAATCTCAAGGCCTTAATAGATCTCACGGGGTGCATAGATCATCATCTACAGCAACGGGCTAAGGAGTTGAAGCCAGCTTGAACACCTGTCTCTCTAGCTCCTTCCTTTGCTTGCCCACTGGCACCACCATCTACACTGCAAGCCACTGGAGAAGAGGAGCCTATCCAATTAGGTCGCAGCCCGCTTACCTTGGAGGAGAGACGTCATCGGCACTCCTTGGGCTTGTGTCTCTATTGCAGAGGCAAGGGGCACTTGCTCGCTCAATGTAAGGAATGACCGGAAAACTCCTGAGCCTAGGAATCATCAGGGAGTTGACCCTAGGCTGTATGAATCCTGCTTCCCAATGCACGGTTCCAGTATCCATCTCCTATTCAGGGGTCTGTTCTCCACCACGGCTTTCATAGACTCTGGGGCAGGAGGGAATTTCATTTTAGCAGATGTAGTGGAACAGCTTCAACTTGCAACCCTGCCTCGCACACCTCTGCTGAGAATTTCCTCCATCCATAGCACACCTCTGCCGGGTCTGGTGAATGCCACCACTGCTCCAGTGTCCCTGTGCAGTGGAGTGCTCTATGAAGAAAAAAATCTTGTTTTATATTCTTGAAAAGGCAATTCACCCTATCGTTCTGGGCCTACCCTGGCTTCAAAGGCACTCTCCACTCATTAACTGGGAGACTCTTCAAATAACAGCATGGAGCCCTACTTGTTTCTCAGGGTGTTTACTCAACTTGCCACAACCCGGCCTTTCTCTAGCAACCACAACAGTATCACTGCCAACGTCTTTTATGGAATTTGCTGATGTCTTTTCCAAAGAACAGGCTGAGATACTCCCTGAGCACCGGTCCTTTGACTGCGCTATAGAGCTATTGCCAGGTACAACGTCCCCCCGGGGACACGAGTACCCTCTATTACTCCCAGAGACAGAAGCCATGGCATAGCACATTAAGGAAAATTTAGACTGAGGATTTGTCCGACCTTCAACGTCTCCAGCTGGAGCTGGATTCTTTTTCGTTGCTAAAAAGGACGGAACCCTCAGACCCTGCATAGACAACCGTGGGCTTAACGCCATTACTTGCCGGAATAGATACCCCCTGTCACTCATCCCGGAGCTCCTGGATCGATTGCAGGGAGCTAAGTTTTTTACTAAGCTGGACTTGAGGGCAGAATATAACTTAGTACGAATCAAACCAGGCGATGAATGGAAAACTGCCTTCAACACGTGGGATGGGCATTATGAGTACCTAGTAATGCCCTTTGGGTTATGTAATGCCCCAGCGGTTTTTCAAAACCTCATGAATGAAGTACTCAGAGACATGCTTCAATCCTCGGTACCTGGATGATGTACTCATATGTTCTAAGGATCTTACCACTCATAGGCAAGATGTACGCAAGGTACTAAAATGTCTGAGAGAATCGCCTCTTTGCTAAAGCATAGACGTGTGTTTTTGAACAAGAATACCTGCCGTTCCTACGGTACATATTATCCTCAATGGGGTTTCACATGGACCCCGAGAAGGTCTCTGCCATCCAAGACTGGCCATGGCCTACAGGAATTAAGGCTAATGATATGAAGTCTGCGAAACAATGAAGTCTGCGAAACAATGAAGTCTGCGAAACAATGTGACAAGGCGATAGCAAAAGCCAGAAGAATGCTGGGCTGCATAGAGAGAGGAATATCGAGTAAGAAAAGGGAAGTGATTATTCCCTTGTACAGGTCCTTGGTGAGGCCTCACCTGGAGTACTGTGTTCAGTTCTGGAGACCGTATCTACAAAGAGACAAAGACAAGATGGAAGCGGTACAGAGAAGGGCGACCAAGAAGGTGGAGGATCTTCATCGGATGACATACGAGGAGAGATTGAAGAATCTAAATATGTACACCCTGGAGGAAAGGAGGAGCAGGGGTGATATGATTCAGACTTTCAGATACTTGAAAAACTTTAATGATCCAAAGACAACGACAAACCTTTTCAGACGGAAAAAAATCAGCAGAACCAGAGGTCACGAGCTGAGGCTCCAGGGAGGAAGACTAAGAACCAATGTCAGGAAGTATTTCTTCACGGAAAGGGTGGTGGATGCCTGGAATGCCCTTCCGGAGGAAGTGGTGAAGTCTAAAACTGTGAAAGACTTCAAAGGGGCATGGGATAAACACTGTGGATCCATCAAGTCTAGCGGGCGTAAATATAGAGGAGGTGGTAAAACACTGCACGGAGCGGCAGTAGCCACAGAGGCATTCACGGAGCGGGATGCCAGTGGCCAGTAGTTGGTGTTCCACCTTCAGGCAGCAAAATACTGCACGGAGCGGCAGTAGCCACAGAGGCATTCACGGAGCGGGATGCCAGTGGTTTGTGTTCCACCTTCATGGAGCGGAAGGTTGGAGGGCTGCCATCTCCAAAAAAAACAAAAAACAAAAATACCAAACCAGAAAAACAAAAAACAAACAAACAAAACAGAGGTGAGTAAGAGTATGGGGCAGGGGTGTGGCCGTTTGTTGCAGCAGTTGCTACCCCTGATTGAGCTGGATGTTCATTGGGATGCGGATACGGCGCTGCTCTCTGCATTGGTGGAAGAGAATTGGGGCCGGAGGGTGCTGGAAGCCAATAGTGATGGGGGAGGGGGAGAAAAAAGGGGGGGGGAAGATTAAAAAAAATGGATAAACTGCATAGCTTGCTGGGCAGACTGGATGGGCAGTTTGGTCTTCTTCTGCCGTCATTTCTATGTTTCTATGTTTCTATGTTTCTAAGGCTCTGCAATGCTTCCTCGGTTTTGCAAACTTCTATCAACATTTTATACCTCACTACTCTCAAAAGGTAGCGCCAATTACTGCCTTAACAAGAAAGGGAGCTAATGCCAAGGAGTGGTCACCAGAAGCTATCCAAGCCTTCAAAGTGTTGAAGCAAGCCTTCCTTCTTGATGAGTGCCTCCGACACCCTGATCCTTAGCGACCCTTCATTGTGGAAGTGGACGCCTCCAACCTGGGGGTGGGTGCAGTCCTTAGTCAAATTTCTCATGAAAGCTCTCCCCTACGGAGAGGAATTATGGCATAGGAGATTAGGAGCTCTTAGCCATTAAGATGGCTTTTGAGGAATGGCGACAGTGGCTGGAGAGGGCTCAACACCCCATTGTGGTATACACCGACCACAAGAATTTTGAATATCTGTGTAAAGCTCAATGCCTGAATCCTCAACAAGCACGCTGGTCGCTGTTTTTCAGCCATTTCAATTTCACGCTACGATATTGTCCGGCATCTAAGAATATTAGAGCGGATGCTCTCTCCCAGACCACAGAGCTCGACGGTGCACCGACGATCCCACAGTACATTCTAGACCCAGCTAAGGTCCTGTTGACCGCTACTAACTTTGTTCCTGCAGGCAAGACAGTCATCCCTCTGCGCCATTGCAGGAAAGTGCTAGAGTGGGCACATGATTCCTTAATGGCTGGGCACCTGGGAAGAGCCAGAACACTAGAACTCCATACTCACCACTATTACTGGCCACAAGTCTCTCAGGATGTTCAGGCATGCGTCAGTTCTTGCCCCACATGCGCCTAGCAAAAACCATTACCCAGTCATCCCTAGGGCCTATTACAGACCTTGCCTGTACCAATGGAGCCATGGACCTATATTTCTCCAGACATTGTAGTAGATCTGCCCCTATCGGAGGGAAAGAGAGTCATCTGGGTCACAGTGGATAGGTTCTCAAAGATGGCACATTTCGTGCCTCTCTCCAAGCTTCCTACGGCACCAGAACTTGCCAAGCTCTTAATGCAACATATCTTTTGACTGCATGGCCTCCCACAGCACATTGCCTCGGACAGAAGACCACAGTTTGTTACGAGCGGTGGAAGTCGTGAAGAAGGATACTGATCGACGTCGTTGCAAGGCTGCACTCTTTAACCCCAGTGAGCAAGTTTGGCTAACTACACGCCATATCCGTCTTTGCATTCCATCTATGTGCTTAGCACCTAAGTACATTGGACCTTTTGTGATCACTCATAGACTGAGTCCAGTGTCCTACCACCTATGTCTGCCTGCTAGACTGCGAATACACAATGTTTTCCACGTCCTGTTGCTCAAACCAGTGATTCTTTCACGTTTTCACCCTCTTCCACCTAAGACTCCAGAGGTGGTTGCTGATGAAGAACCCATCTACCAAGTGCATGAGGTTCTTGACATTCGGTTCTATCATCGCAGATGGGAATACTTGATCTCGTGGGAAGGGATCTGACCTGAGGTAAACACTTGGGACCCCGCCTCCAACATTCTTGATAAGTCTCTACTACTCCAATTTCATCAAGAACATCCCGCTAAGCATAGACCCCAGGAAGGGGGCATGGGGGGGGGGGGTACTGTTGGGAAACCCGGCCATGGGCAGTCACAACCAGGTCCCCCCCTCACATACCTGCAGAAGCGGGGGCTTCCGGCTGGCTCTTCCTTGCTCCTCTTCCCTGCGGCGAGGCTTACCGGCGGCATTCTCTCACCACAAGGGAGACATTGCCAAACAGGGTGCGGGACTCCACCTCTAGGCGCGTGCGTGCGTGTGCGGCACCACTGAATTTAAAGGGGCCATGGCGGGAAACCTCGACCCGGCCACCAACAGGACATCATTACCACAGGCCTATAAATAGGCCACTGCAGTCCTTCCTGTTTTGCCTTTGTAACGGGTCTCACTCTCCCGAGTAGTTTGTTGCAGCTTTGTTCTTCCAGCATTCCTGTGTTCCAGTTCCTGCTCCACTCCTGTGTTCCAGTTCCAGCTCCGCTCCTGTGTTCCAGTTCCAGCTCTGCTCCAGTCTTTCAGTTCCCTTCTTGGCTTGACTCTCTGGTTCCTGACACTTGGCTTGTCTCCTAGTACTCCTGGTCTGCAGCCTGTCCTGATCCTTGGCTTGTCTACGGTCTCTTCCAGCCTGCTGCCTGCCCCGACTTCAGCCCGGCTCCACGTTTGCTTCTCTGCTGCCTGCCACGACCTCCGTACAGTCTCCATTTTCTCTTCTTCACTGCCTGCCTTGACTCAGACCTCTCCCCAGATTCCTTGTCTCCAGGATACCCCACCTAAGTCCTGCCGGCCCCCAGAACCCAAGGGCTCAACCTGCGGGGAACGTGGTTGGTACAGGTGAAGGTCCTGTCTGGTCGCCTGGTTCAGTTCCACCTTCTGGCTACAGGTTTCATTGCAGGCCTTCCTACAGCAGATTCTCTACCGACCTTAGCCAGCCCAAGGGTCCACATCTTCAACAGTTCCAACAGAAGCAGAAGTAATCAGAGAATGTTAAGCAAATTGAATGAGGTATCTATTTGGCAAGCATCAGAGGTTTTCTAATACAGAAATAAAACTATTTTCTGATGCATCTGGGGGTGATGGGATTGAGATATTTTTCCAGGGTCATTGGCTTGTGGAGCCTTGACCAATGGACTGGCATGAGAGATACTTAATCAATAATGTGGGTTTGTAGAGCAGGAGTTTGTGAATAAAAAGTAGTGTTCTGCGAAAATAATACATGCTAATTTTCAGAGTCTACCAGTTTAATGAGAAGGATAGTTTTTCTGTCCTTGAAATTCAGTTTAATGATGAGGACAAAGCATCTGCCAGGTATTTGCAAAAATAAAACTGCAGATTCATTGTCTCATGTCTTTTTTTTTTTTCCCTATTTGCCATCATTTCCAGATTGTATCAAACATTAACATTTGAACAGGAAAACATAGCAAATTGATATAAAACAATATATATAAGAAAACAATAAAGCATCTCACACCTAATAATGAAATATAAACACTCACAGAAACATAGAGACATGAAGGCTGAAGAAGACCAAATGACTCATCTAGTTTGACCACCCATCTAATTTATCTAGCCTTACAATTCCTATCACTCAGTGAGAGATTTCCTGCATTTATGCCATGCTTTCTTGAATTCAGATACCATTTTTCCTTCCACTATCTCCACTGGGAGGTCATTCCATTATCCATTACCTGTTCTGTAAATAAATATTTCCTAAGATTACCCTTGAGTCTACCCTCTTTCACCATCATCCCATGAACCCTAGTTCTAGAGATGCCCATCCATTGATAGTAGCTCATCTCTTGTGAATGGAAACCTTTGAGATATTTCTGTCATATCTCCCCATCTCGCCTTTCCTCTAGGCTATGCATGTTTAGATCTTTAAGTCTATCCCCATATGCTTTAGAAGAAAGACCACTGATTATTTTAGTAGCTACCCTGAGGAACCACTCCAGCTTGTTTATATTCTTTTGAAGGTGTGGTCTAGAGAATTGTATACAGTATTCCAAATGAGGTCTCTCCAGGGACCTATACAGAGAACATAAGAACATAAGAAATTGCCATGCTGGGTCAGACCAAGGGTCCATCATGCCCAGCATCCTGTTTCCAACAGGATAACTAGGCCACAAGAACCTGGCAATTACCCAAACAATACGAAGATCCCATGCTACTGATGCAATTAATAACAGTGGCTATTCCCTTGGTAAACTTGATTAATAGCCGTTAATGGACTTCTCCTCCTAGAAGTTATCCAAACCTTTTTTGAACCCAGCTACACTAACTGCACTAACCACATCCTCTGGCAATAAATTCCACAGCTTTATTGTGCATTGAGTGAAAAATAATTTTCTCCAATTAGTCTTAAATGTGCTACTTGCTAATTAATTGGAATGCCCCCTAGTCCTTCTATTATTTGAAAGTGTAAATAACCGAGTAACATCTACTCGTTCAAGACCTCTCATGATCTTAAAGACCTCTATCATATCCCCCCTCAGCCGTCTCTTCTCCAAACTGAACAGCTCTAACCTCTTCAGCCTTTCCTCATAGGGGAGCTGTTCCATCCCCTTTATCATTTTGGTTGCCTTTCTCTGTACCTTCTCCATCGCAACTATATATTTTTTTAGATGCGAGCAGAATTGTACACAGTATTCAAGGTGCGGTCTCACCATGAAGCGATATAGAGGCATTATGACATTTTCTGTTTTATTAACCATGCTTCGAAAGAGAGAGGAGAGACTGCAGTCCAACTTACTTGGCAAAGCTAAGATTTCTTTAAATTAAGCCTTTTTACAAAGCTTTAATTTTGCTATTCTGTCTACTGTCATTCTTATGTGCCTATTTCTCCAGATATTGTTATAAGTGATTTAAATTGTTTTGGTTAGCCTGTTCCAAAAGCAATCATAAAATATACCAAAAAAAAAGAGGGAGTTTTTAACAAGACACTTAACAGGTGACTTGTGCATCATAGTAGGTGATCAGGCCAGCTCTAGTCAGTTTGCTTCGAAAGAGAGAGGAGAGACTGCAGTCCAACTTACTTGGCAAAGCTAAGATTTCTTTAAATTAAGCCTTTTTACAAAGCTTTAATTTTGCTATTCTGTCTACTGTTATTCTTATGTGCCTATTTCTCCAGATATTGTTATAAGTGATTTAAATTGTTTTGTGTTAGCCTGTTCCAAAAGCAATCATAAAATATACCAAACAAAAGAGGGAGTTTTTAACAAGACACTTAACAGGTGACTTGTGCATCATAGTAGGTGATCAGGCCAGCTCTAGTCAGTCTGCTTCGAAAGAGAGAGGAGAGACTGCAGTCCAACTTACTTGGCAAAGCTAAGATTTCTTTAAATTAAGCCTTTTTACAAAGCTTTAATTTTGCTATTCTGTCTACTGTTATTCTTATGTGCCTATTTCTCCAGATATTGTTATGTGATTTAAATTGTTTTGTGTTAGCCTGTAGGGATGTGAATCGTTTAAAGACGATTAAAATTATCGTCCGATAATTTTAATATCGTCTTAAACCGTTATGGAACACAATACAATAGAGATTCTAATGATTTATCGTTATAAATCGTTAGAATCGTGAGCCGGCACACTAAAACCCCCTAAAACCCACCCCCGACCCTTTAAATTAAATCCCCCACCCTCCCGAACCCCCCCCCCCAAATGACTTAAATAACCTGCGGGTCCAGCGGCGGTCCAGAACGGCAGCGGTCCGGAACGGGCTCCTGCTCCTGAATCTTGTTGTCTTCAGCCGGCACCATTTTCCAAAATGGCGCCGAAAAATGGCGGTGGCCATAGACGAACACGATTGGACGGCAGGAGGTCCTTCCGGACCCCCGCTGGACTTTTGGCAAGTCTCGTGGGGGTCAGGAGGCCCCCCACAAGCTGGCCAAAAGTTCCTGGATGTCCAGCGGGGGTTAGGGAGCGATTTCCCGCCGCGAATCGTTTTCGTACGGAAAATGGCGCCGGCAGGAGATCGACTGCAGGAGGTTGTTCAGCGAGGCGCCGGAACCCTCGCTGAACGACCTCCTGCAGTCGATCTCCTGCCGGCGCCATTTTCCGTACGAAAACGATTCGCGGCGGGAAATCGCTCCCTGTCCCCCGCTGGACCTCCAGGAACTTTTGGCCAGCTTGTGGGGGGCCTCCTGACCCCCACGAGACTTGCCAAAAGTCCAGCGGGGGTCCGGAAGGACCTCCTGCCATCCAATCGTGTTCGTCTATGGCCGCCGCCATTTTTCGGCGCCATTTTGGAAAATGGCGCCGGCTGAAGACAACAAGATTCAGGAGCAGGAGCCCGTTCCGGACCGCTGCCGTTCCGGACCGCCGCTGGACCCGCAGGTTATTTAAGTCATTTGGGGGGGGTTCGGGAGGGTGGGGGATTTAATTTAAAGGGTCGGGGTGGGTTTTAGGGGGTTTTAATGTGCCGGTTTTGCGATTTTTCGATTTTTCGATTTTTCACGATTTTTCACGATATTTTACCCCCCCAAACGGCAACAATATGATTCCCTCCCCCTCCCAGCCGAAATCGATCGTTAAGACAATCGAGGACACGATTCACATCCCTATTAGCCTGTTCCAAAAGCAATCATAAAATATACCAAAAAAAAGAGGGAGTTTTTAACAAGACACTTAACAGGTGACTTGTGCATCATAGTAGGTGATCAGGCCAGCTCTAGTCAGTCTGCTTCGAAAGAGAGAGGAGAGACTGCAGTCCAACTTACTTGGCAAAGCTAAGATTTCTTTAAATTAAGCCTTTTTACAAAGCTTTAATTTTGCTATTCTGTCTACTGTTATTCTTATTTGCCTATTTCTCCAGATATTGTTATAAGTGATTTAAATTGTTTTGTGTTAGCCTGTTCCAAAAGCAATCATAAAATATACCAAAAAAAAGAGGGAGTTTTTAACAAGACACTTAACAGGTGACTTGTGCATCATAGTAGGTGATCAGGCCAGCTCTAGTCAGTCTGCTTCTAAAGAGAGAGGAGAGAATGCAGTCCAACTTACTTGGCAAAGCTAAGATTTCTTTAAATTAAGCCTTTTTACAAAGCTTTAATTTTGCTATTCTGTCTACTGTTATTCTTATTTGCCTATTTCTCCAGATATTGTTATAAGTGATTTAAATTATTTTGTGTTAGCCTGTTCCAAAAGCAATCATAAAATATACCAAAAAAAAGAGGGAGTTTTTAACAAGACACTTAACAGGTGACTTGTGCATCATAGTAGGTGATCAGGCCAGCTCTAGTCAGTCTGCTTCGAAAGAGAGAGGAGAGACTGCAGTCCAACTTACTTGGCAAAGCTAAGATTTCTTTAAATTAAGCCTTTTTACAAAGCTTTAATTTTGCTATTCTGTCTGCTTCCCTCCCACCCTACCCCTCTATCCACCCACCCCTAGGTTGGTTGTTCTAATATACTCTACCTAAATACAATTGGCAACAGGATAAATTGGTAATTTAGTTGTTCCTTAGGTGTTAGCCATCAGATAAATTTATCAAAATGAGGACTATCCAATGTAACCATTGTGGAGCATTTATTGTCAGGGAAGTCATCTGGAAACTTAGGGCTTGCCCTATATGCTCAGAACTGTCTTCCTTGAAAAAAGAGCTGGCTGAAGATAATGCTGAATTGGAAGCAATAAAGAATGTTTCACCCACTTTATATAATTCAGGAGTTAATCCCACATTATCACATAAAAACCAAAAGTCAAAACCAAAGGGGTTTACAGTGGGCTCAGGCAGGATAAGACCTGTGACCCACAGACACCCATTTTTGACAGCTGTTCAGCCCACAAGATTACCCTCTCACTCACATAGAGCATTAATGAACTAAAAAAATAGAATTATAATGGGCTTGGTAGAATTAGACCTGTGATGCAGAGACACACACTGTATCAAGTGCAACAAGTACAAAATGCCTTCTCTGTATTAAATACTGAAGAAGTTCTTGAGGAAAAGATTGAAATGTTATCTGAAAAGAGAGAAAAAACCCAATGCACACAGAAATTCCAGATCAGAAACCAAAGAAAAAAGCTCACTGTGATGGATGGCTCTGCCATCAGAGGCACTAATCCTTTCCCTTACACAAAGGCAAAGGGAAAAGTGGATAACAAAACTCAACTAAAGAGGTCACAAAAGGAGACCAGAAACAGCAGTAACCTGAATGAAGAAAGCTGGAAAGCTATGAGCACAAATGCTCGTAGTTTGGGCAATAAAATCCCAGATCTGCAAGCCCTAATGGTGGAGGCAGACTTGGACGTTGTTGCTGTCACAGAAACGTGGTTTACGGAAACTCATGACTGGGATACAGCAATACCGGGCTATAACTTGTTAAGGAAAGACAGAGAGGACAGGAAAGGGGGAGGAGTGGCTCTTTATATCAGAAACAATATCCAAGCATCGGAGCTGCAAGGAAGATGGGGCAATGAAGAAGCACTATGGGCCAACCTAAAAAAAGATGGGACATCCATTTTTATTGGAGTGGTTTACAGGCCTCCAAACCAAAAGGAAGAGCTGGACAGAGATCTGGTTGAAGACATCCACAGGATAGGAAAGAAGGGAGAAGTGGTGATCGTTGGAGACTTTAATATGCCAGATGTAGACTGGAGAATCCCATCTGCAGAATCTAATAATAGTAGAGAAATAGTGGATGCCCTGCAAGTAGCTTTGTTCAAACAAATGGTTATGGAACCCACAAGAGAAGGAGCAATACTTGACTTAGTGCTCACTAATGGAGATAACATCTCTGATGCCCAAATGGGCACCCACCTCAGCACCAGTGATCACCAAACAGTATGGTTTAATATCACAAAAAAGATACGGAAAAGAAGCACAAAAACCCGAGTTCTGCAGTTCAAAAACACAAACTTTGATGAAATGGGGAAGTACCTGGAGGAAGAACTAAAAGTCTGGGAGAATGTGAGAGATGTGGATCAACAGTGGACCAATCTAAAAGGAGCAATTGCCAAGTCAACTAATCTATATGTTAGAAAAGTAAAGAAAAGCAAAAGAAAAATGAAAACTATCTGGTTCTCAAAGGAGGTGGCTGACAAAATAAAGGCTAAAAGAACAGCGTTCAAGAAATACAAAAGATCCCAAAGAGAGGAGCACAAAGAAGAATATCTGGTAGAACTGAGGGAGACAAAGAAATTAATCAAGAGAGCAAAAAGTCTAGCAGAAGAGAGGATTGCCAAGGAGGTAAAGAGAGGTGACAAAACATTTTTCAGATACATCAGTGAAAAGAGAAAAGTTCAAAGTCGTATAGTGAAATTGAAAGGTGGAAAGGATCAATGTGTGGAGAGAGACGAAGAAATGGCAGAAATATTAAACGAATACTTCTGTTCTGTGTTCACGAAGGAGGACCCTGGAGAAGGACCGTCCCTAGTTAACAAGATACTGGAGGGGAGTGGAGTAGATGTAACTCCATTTACAGTAGAAAATGTATGGGAAGAGCTGGGGAAACTGAAAGTAGACAAAGCCATGGGACCTGATGAGGTTCATCCCAGGATACTGAGGGAGCTCAGAGATGTGCTGGCGGGTCCGCTGTGTGACCTGTTCAATAGATCCCTAGAAACAGGCGTGGTGCCGAGTGATTGGAGAAGAGCTGTGGTGGTTCCGCTTCATAAGAGTGGGAACAAAGAGGAGGCTGGTAACTACAGACCGGTTAGCCTCACTTTGGTGGTGGGAAAGGTAATGGAGACCCTGTTGAAAGAGAGAATAGTGAACTATCTACAGTCGGGAGAATTGCTGGACCAGAGGCAGCATGGATTCACCAGGGGAAGATCCTGTCAGACAAATCTGATTGACTTTTTTGACTGGGTAACCAAGGAATTGGATCAAGGAAGAGCGCTCGATGTCATCTACTTGGATTTCAGCAAAGCTTTTGATACTGTCCCGCACAGGAGACTGGTGAATAAAATGAGAAGCTTAGGAGTGAGTGCCGAGGTGGTGACCTGGATTGCAAACTGGTTGATGGACAGAAGACAATGTGTGATGGTAAATGGAGCTCTCTCTGAAGAGAGGGAGGTTTTAAGTGGTGTACCACAAGGATCGGTGTTGGGACCGGTCCTGTTCAATATATTTGTGAGCGACATTGCGGACGGGATAGAAGGTAAGGTTTGTCTTTTTGTGGATGACACTAAGATCTGCAACAGAGTGGACACGCCGGAAGGAGTGGAGAGAATGAGACGGGATTTAAGGAAGCTGGAAGAGTGGTCAAAGATATGGCAGCTGAGATTCAATGCCAAGAAGTGCAGAGTCATGCATATGGGGAGTGGAAATCCGAATGAACTATATTCGCTGGGGGGAGAAGGGCTGATGTGCACGGAGCAGGAGAGAGACCTTGGGGTGATAGTGTCTAATGATATGAAGTCTGCGAAACAATGCGACAAGGCGATAGCAAAAGCCAGAAGAATGCTGGGCTGCATAGAGAGAGGAATATCGAGTAAGAAAAGGGAAGTGATTATCCCCTTCTACAAGTCCTTGGTGAGGCCTCACCTGGAGTACTGTGTTCAGTTCTGGAGACCGTATCTACAAAGAGACAAGGACAAGATGGAAGCGGTACAGAGAAGAGCGACCAGGAAGGTGGAGGGTCTTCATCGGATGACATACGAGGAGAGATTGAACAATCTAAATATGTACTCCCTGGAGGAAAGGAGGAGCAGGGGTGATATGATTCAGACTTTCAGATACTTGAAAAACTTTAATGATCCAAAGACAATGACAAACCTTTTCTATCGGAAAAAAATCAGCAGAACCAGAGGTCACGAGCTGAGGCTCCAGGGAGGAAGACTAAGAACCAATGTCAGGAAGTATTTCTTCACGGAAAGGGTGGTGGATAGGGATGTGAATCGTTTTAGGACGATTAAAATTATCGTCCGATAATTTTAATATCGTCTTAAACCGTTATGGAACACAATACAATAGAGATTCTAACGATTTATCGTTATAAATCGTTAGAATCGTGAGCCGGCACACTAAAACCCCCTAAAACCCACCCCCGACCCTTTAAATTAAATCCCCCACCCTCTCGAACCCCCCCCAAATGACTTAAATAACCTGCGAGTCCAGCGGCGGTCCGGAACGGCAGCGGTCCGGAACGGGCTCCTGCTCCTGAATCTTGTTGTCTTCAGCCGGCGCCATTTTCCAAAATGGCGCCGAAAAATGGCGGCGGCCATAGACGAACACGATTGGACGGCAGGAGGTCCTTCCGGACCCCCGCTGGACTTTTGGCAAGTCTCGTGGGGGTCAGGAGGCCCCCCACAAGCTGGCCAAAAGTTCCTGGAGGTCCAGCGGGGGTCAGGGAGCGATTTCCCGCCGCGAATCGTTTTCGTACGGAAAATGGCGCCGGCAGGAGATCGACTGCAGGAGGTTGTTCAGTGAGGCGC
This sequence comes from Rhinatrema bivittatum, assembly GCF_901001135.1. Classification (NCBI taxonomy): domain Eukaryota; kingdom Metazoa; phylum Chordata; class Amphibia; order Gymnophiona; family Rhinatrematidae; genus Rhinatrema; species Rhinatrema bivittatum. The sequence continues at coordinate 324,817,056 of NC_042616.1, read as the reverse complement.
CGGAACCCTCGCTGAACGACCTCCTGCAGTCGATCTCCTGCCGGCGCCATTTTCCGTACGAAAACGATTCGCGGCGGGAAATCGCTCCCTGACCCCCGCTGGACCTCCAGGAACTTTTGGCCAGCTTGTGGGGGGCCTCCTGACCCCCACGAGACTTGCCAAAAGTCCAGCGGGGGTCCGGAAGGACCTCCTGCCGTCCAATCGTGTTCGTCTATGGCCGCCGCCATTTTTCGGCGCCATTTTGGAAAATGGCGCCGGCTGAAGACAACAAGATTCAGGAGCAGGAGCCCGTTCCGGACCGCTGCCGTTCCGGACCGCCGCTGGACTCGCAGGTTATTTAAGTCATTTGGGGGGGGTTCGGGAGGGTGGGGGATTTAATTTAAAGGGTCGGGGTGGGTTTTAGGGGGTTTTAATGTGCCGGTTTTGCGATTTTTAGATTTTTAGATTTTTCACGATTTTTCACGATTTTTCACGATATTTTACCCCCCCAAACGGCAACAATACGATTCCCTCCCCCTCCCAGCCGAAATCGATCGTTAAGACGATCGAGGACACGATTCACATCCCTAGTGGTGGATGCCTGGAATGCCCTTCCGGAGGAAGTGGTGAAGTCTAAAACTGTGAACGACTTCAAAGGGGCGTGGGATAAAAACTGTGGATCCATCAAGTCTAGAGGGTGTGAATAAAGAGGAGGCATTGAAACACTGCACGGAGCGGCAGTAGCCACAGAGGCATTCAAACACTGCACGGAGCGGCAGTAGCCACAGAGGCATTCACGGAGCAGGATGCCAGTGGCCAGTAGTTGGTGTTCCACCTTCACAGAGCGGACGGATGGAGGGCTGCTATCTCAAAACATAAAAAAATAAAAACAGGGGTGGGTAAGAGTATGGGGTAAGGGTGTGGCCTGCTTGTTACAGCGGTTGCTACCCCTAATTGAGCTGGACTTTCACTTGGATGCAGTTACGGCGCTGCTCTCTAAATTGGTGGTGGGGTGGAGGGGAATTAGGGCTGGAGGGTACTGGAAGCCAATAGTAACAGGTGGGAGAGAAAAAAAGGGGAAACAAAATGGATAAAGTGCATAGCTTGCTGGGCAGACTAGATGGGCCTGGAATGCCCTTCCGGAGGAAGTGGTGAAGTCTAAAACTGTGCGACTTCAAAAGGGCATGGGATAAACACTGTGGATCCATCAAGTCTAGAGGGCGTGAATAAGGAGGAGGCATTCAAACACTGCACGGAGCGGCAGTAGCCACAGAGGCATTCACGGAGCGGGATGCCAGTGGCCAGTAGTTGGTGTTCCACCTTCACGGAGCTGAAGGATGGAGGGCTGCTATCTCAAAAAAAATAAAAAATAAATAAATAAAAACAGGGGTGGGTAAGAGTATGGGGTAAGGGTGTGGCCTGCTTGTTACAGCGGTTGCTATCCCTAATTGAGTTGGACGTTCACTTGAATGCAGATACAGCGCTGCTCTCTAAATTGGTGGTGGGGTGGAGGGGAATTAGGGCTGGAGGGTACTGGAAGGCAATAGTAACATGTGGGAGAGAAAAAAAAAGGGGAAAAAATGGATAAAGTGCGTAGCTTGCTGGGCAGACTGGATGGGCCATTTGGTCTTCTTCTGCCGTCATTTCTATGTTTCTATGTTTCTATTCCCTTCCTAATAATTCCTAACATTCTGTTTGCTTTTTTGACTGCTGCAGCACACTGAGCCGAAGATTTTAAAATATTATCCACTATGATGCCTAGATCTTTTTCCTGGGGGGTAGCTCCTAATATGCAACCTAACATCTTGTAACTACAGCAAGGAATATTTTTCTCTGTATGCAACACCTTGCACTTGTCCACATTAAATTTCATCTGCCATTTGGATGCCCAATCTTCCAGTCTTGCAAGGTCCTCCTGTAATGTATCGCAGTCTGCTTATGATTTAACTACTCTGAATAATTTTGTATCATTCGCAAATTTGATAACCTCACTCGTCGTATTCATTTCCAGATTATTTATATATATATTGAAAAACACCGGTCCAAGTACAGATCCCTGAGGCACTCCACTGTTTACCCTTTTCCACTGAGAAAATTGACCATTTAATCCTACTCTCTGTTTCCTGTCTTTTAACCAGTTTCTAATCCACAAAAGGACATCGCCTCCTATCCCATGACTTTTCAGTTTTCATAGAAGCCTCTCTTGAGGATCTTTGTCAAACGCCTTCTGAAAATCCAAATACACTACATCTACTGGTTCTCCTTTATCCACATGTTTATTAACCACTTCAAAAAAAGAAGCAGATTTGTTAGGCAAGACTTCCCTTGGGTAAATCCATGTTGTCTGTGTGCCATTAAGCCATGTCTTTCTATTTGCTCTATGATTTTGATCTTGAGAATAGTTTCCACTATTTTTCCCGGCACTGAAGTCAGGCTCACTGGTCTATAGTTACCCGGATTGACCCTGGTGCCTTTTTTAAATAATGGGGTTACATTGGCCACCCTCCGGTCTTCAGGTACAATGGATGATTTTAATGATAGGTTACAAATTTTAACTAATAGATCAGAAATTTCATTTTTTAGTTCCTTCAGTACCCTAGGCTGCATACCATCTGCTCCAGGTGATTTGCTACTCTTTAGTTTGTCAATCTGGCCTACTACATCTTCCAGGTTCACAATGATTTCATTCAGTTCGTCTGACTCATCACCCTTGAAAACCATCTCCGGAACTGGTATCTCCCCAACATCCTCATTAGTAACACGGAAGCAAAGAATTAATTTAGTCTTTCTGTGATGGCCTTATCTTCCCTAAGAGCCCCTTTAACCCCTCGGTCATCTAATGGTCCAACTGACTCCCTCACAGGTTTCTTGCTTCAGATATATTTTAAAAAGTTTTTATTATGAATTTTTGCCTCTGTGGCCAACTTCATTTTAAATTCTCTCTTCGCCTGTCTTATCAATGTTTTACAGAGATAATATCACCTCCATTTTTTGACTGACCATTCCTCTTCTTATGCTTTTGTTTTTGCCATCGCTCTATCCACCTTTTTGGCTACCTTAAGATCATCTGATACATTCATCCCAAGATCCCGATTCTCTTTGTTTTCTTAAAATAATTTATTTTCACTTCACCATATTCAGTTCCCAATATAAAGAGAAGGTTGAAGCCAAAGAAAAAAATAGCATAAAAAATAATTCTATCCACTAAAAAATACATCAGGTATATCTGCTAAATCACATTCATCATCCCCTTTATGATGAAGTTCCATAAAAGCTTTCTGCCTTGTCTAAGTAGCTTTGGAAGCATCTGGTAGCACTCTCACTCTAAGGCTTAGAAGGAAAGAGATCAATATTGAGCGAGGTGGTGTGCAGTATGTTACTCAGGTAATTTTAAAGAATCAGACCCGAAAACAAGGAAAAACAATTGGCAAAAGCACAAGAACAGTGGAAAATGCAAAGAATTACTTCAGCAGTCACACATAGATCAAAGTCTGCATCATGTCAATGGAGAGAACTTAAACCTAAAGATAAGAGATTGATAACTGCAACACAGGAGATTGAACTACAGACAAGCTGGACATAGCTAGCAGGGATGTGCAGAGCAAAATTTTATGTTCATATTTCTTATGTCCGAAAGGGGGTCCCACTTGCGGCCAATATGGACATAAAAAAAATCCAATGAGTTGGGTATATGTACATATGTGCAAAAATTTTTTTTAAACCCCCTCACCCTCCTTAATCCCCCCCCCCAGACTTACCACAACTCCCTGGTGATCGAGCGAGGAGTGAGGACGTCATTTCTGCAATCCTTGGCGAGAAGCATGTGACGTCGGCGGCACGTCGAGTGACGCCGGCGTCACGTGATTCCCGGCGAGTTCGCGCCGGACGGCTCGTTCGGCCCAAAAAGAACTTTTGGCCAGCTTGGGGGGGGTCAGGAGGCCCCCCCAAGCTGGCCAAAAGTTCTTTTTGGCCAGCTTGGGGGGGCGAACTCGCCGGGAATCACGTGACGCCGGCGTCACTCGACGTGCCGCCGACGTCACATGCTTCTCGCCAAGGATTGCAGAAATGGCGTCCTCACTCCTCGCTCCATCACCAGGGAGTTGTGGTAAGTCGGGGGGGGGGGATTAAGGAGGGTGAGGGGGTTTATATTTTTATTTTGGCTCAACAATCGCGATTTCCCACATATCCAACATATCTATGTTGGATATGTGGGAAATCCGATCGTTTATGTCGAATCAATTTTTTAAGTTAAAAAAAAATATGAGTAGCGTTTTACTAATGCGGTCAATCCGAATGCACACCCCTAATAGCTAGTCTAGGAAAAAACAACCCAGTAAATCAGACAAATCAGATTCTGTTACACAGTACTGGGCACATTTACATTTCTGGTCAATGAGTGTGATGTGATGTACTGATGTCAGCCTGTATACAGAGAGGCAAATTAAGGTGGCAAACTCACCTACTAAAACTGTAAATGCTATAATATCACTGTACCAGAAAAACATTGGGAATACAAGCATGACAAAGGTGCAAAGAATAAAGAAGTTGTAATTGCATGGGAGATTCCTATTCCAACAGATAGAAAGCTCAGTACAAAAAAAAACAAAAAACAGATATGGTGGTAAACGAGAAAAACATAAGAACAGCATTGCTAATAGAAGTGTTTCTACAAAGCAACTATTCTCTACAAATGTATGGAGAGATAAATAATTCAAATACTTAGAGATGCAATCAGAGGCCAGGAAAATGTGGCAGAAAGATAGAGAGAAAGTCCCAATTATATTGTGCACTACCAACCTGAATGAAAAGAATTTCCAAGTTCACATTAATATGTTGTCTCCTCCAAAAGGAAACTCTCTTTGGTATAATGTAAGAAGTAAGAACAGCAAGAACAATAAATGATCATATCCATTATACCCTGGCTTACCAGTGAGGTTCAAAGAACTCACTAGACCATTTGGAGACACTATCCACTTCCCTGACTCCAACCCCAACAGAAAGGATATATTTCTGACAGGAGAAGTGAACAATCTTGAAACCTCATGAAGCAGAAGCATATTCCAGTTTCCCTTACTCATCTGACTGATTTTAGATGTTCTAATCCTGATTCATACATACTTACTGTTTACAATTATGACACCTTTCAGCAACCTTATCTTTGTTTTATCTAGGAATACAGAACACAGAAGAATGCTAAGAAATATGCCATTCTAAATAGATCCTCAGCATTAGAGGAAGAGGAAACCAGACCCATTGTCCTGCACAGGCTTATCAGGGTATCATGCATAATAGGCCTTCATTTGTCTTCATACCCTTCCATTCTGCTCTCTTTACTCCAATCCTGCTATAGTTTAACTATAAATGTTCTGCTGGGGTCAATTGTTTTGTGCTTCTTTGGCAACATGGCAATGCTGGATAATGATGACTTCACTCCACTAGCTGTGAGGCTGCTATTGTGAATGCTAGGGTGTGCATTCATTTGCAACGTATTGGCAATCCGCAACATATAGGGACATATTCATTGTATTCGTGGGGAGGTGAAACATATCGCAATTCCCACGAATACAACGAATCTTCACCAAATTATTCTGCCATCTAAAGGAGTGAATTTAAACAAAACCCCCACCACCCTCCTGACCCCCCCCCCCCCCCCAAGACTTACCAAAACTCCCTGGTTGTCCATCGGGTTTCCGGGAGCCATCTACTGTACTTACGCCATTGGCTGCCGGTATTCAAAATGGCGCCGATAGCCCCTGTGACATAGTAAGGGCAAAGTTCCACTCTTATCCAAGTCTCTCCTTTTTTGCTGGCCTTGTATCCTTTTGTAGTAGGGCTGTCTCAGTAATGATTTTTGCTGCACAATAATATATACAATGTATTTATTATTCTCATCCATGAGGATGGCACGGTGTTATCCAAGTTTCAATTTGTGTCTGTGCTAGACACTACAAATGATGGAAAATGTTCTTTTATGATAGGGGCAGTAACATTTATGGCACTTAATGGTCTGTCCCTAGATAAACTGAAAAGGCTAAAAAGAAGATGCAATTCTAATAGTTTCAAAAGTTGTGTTAGATGCACAGTTTCAATGATAAATTAGTATGTCAGGCTTGATAGTCTGTTTTTTTTTTGGGGGGGGGTTGGGGGGGTTAGGGGTCATAGAGTGGTATAGTTAGGGCATTTATTATTGGAGATGATTGATAATTGTCTCCCATATTTTTTGGGTAGCTTGAAGGTTTTTATGGATATGTGGTCCGTAATATTTTGATTAAGAAAAGAGAATTGGAGAGGAAGCATGGTAAACACCTAGGATTCGCTCCCCAAAGCATCACAATTCATTGGAAAGGAAGGAAGGAAAGTGATGAGGTGGGACCAATTGTTGCCAATACTTATGAATGAAAACAAGTCAGTGACTTTGCCTCATCTCATATTGATACATGTTGTGACCGTCGCTGTCCGACGTCTCCACTCCGCCCACCTTACCGCATTGGCGACTCCCTCCGGGGTTGATGGAAGGCTGGCTGCCACGGCGTTCTTCAGCTGTTCTCGTCTGGCATCCCCGGACCGGACTGTCGCCACAATCCGCCATGTTGACCTGATGCCTAGAGGCGCACGCGCAGCAAGGCCCCGCCTCAAGTACCAGAAGTGGCGCGAACCTCAGGGGCATCCCCCTGAGATGACATCATCTGCTTCAGATATTTAAAGGTCTCTGAATTGCTAACAAGTGGAGTTAGCAAGGAATGACTACAGACTCGATTCGTCTTTCCAAGCTACTCTGCCTCCTAGGACTTACCAGGGGTACCCGCTCCTCAGGGGCCTCGCTCTCTCTCTTACTTTGTAGATTGCAGTCTGGAACCGGTACTCGCTCCTCGAAGGCCCTCATTCCGGGACTTCTTCAGAATTAGAAACATATAGAAACATAGAAATGACGGCAGAAGAAGACCAAATGGCCCATCCAGTCTGCCCAGCAAGCTTCCCTCATTTCTTCTCTCATACTTATCTGTTTCTCTTAGCTCTTGGTTCTAATTCCCTTCCACCCCCGCCATTAATGTAGAGAGCGGTGATGGAGCTGCATCCAAGTGAAATATCTAGCTTGATTAGTTAGAGGTAGTAGGGGTAGTAACCGCCGCAATAAGCAAGCTACACCCATGCTTATTTGTTTTTACCCAGATTATGTTATACAGCCCTTATTGGTTGTTTATCTTCTCCCCTGCCATTGAAGCAGGGAGCTATGCTGGATATGCGTGAGGTATCAGTTTTTTTCTTCTCCCCTGCCGTTGAAGCAGAGAGCTATGCTGGATATGCTTCGAAAGTGAAGTATCAGGCACATTTGGTTTGGGGTAGTAACCGCCGTAACAAGCCAGCTACTCCCCGCTTTGTGAGTGTGAATCCTTTTTTCTTCTCCCCTGCCGTTGAAGTTATGCTGGATATGCGTGAAGTATCAGTTTTTCTTTTCCCCTGCTGTTGAAGCAGAGAGCTATGCTGGAAATTCGTGATGTATCAGTCTTTCTCCCATGCCGTTGAAGCAGAGAGCCATGCTGGATATGCGTCGAGAGTGAAGTATCAGGTACATTTGGTTTGGGGTAGTAACCGCCGTAAGAAGCCAGCTACTCCCCGCTTTGTGAGTGTGAACCCTTTTTTCTTCTCCCCTGCCGTTTAAGCAGAGAGCTCTGCTGGATGTGTGAAGTATCAGTTTTTCTTCTCCCCTGCTGTTGAAGCAGAGAACTATGCTGGATATGCATTGAAAGTGAAGTATAAGAATGGAGTGATAAAGCTAGTTGAAAGGCATCAGGAATAGAGGAAGGTGGAGGTAGTAATTTGGATATTTGGTTTGGGGTAGTAACCGCCGTAACAAGCCAGCTACTCCCGTCTTTGTGAGTGCAAATCCTTTTTTCCACATTTCCTCTTGCTGTTGAAGCTTAGAGTGATGTTGGAGTCACAGTAACCATGTGTATGTTTATTGAATAAGGGTATTATCTCCAGGCAGTAGCCATCATTCTGGCGAGTCACCTACTCTTCATTGGCGACCTCTTGACTTTATGGATCCACAGTGTTTATCCCACGCCCCTTTGAAGTCCTTCACAGTTCTGGTCTTCACCACTTCCTCCGGAAGGGCATTCCAGGCATCCACCACCCTCTCCGTGAAGAAATACTTCCTGACATTGGTTCTGAATCTTCCTCCCTGGAGCTTCAAATCGTGACCCCTGGTTCTGCTGATTTTTTTCTTATGGTAAAGGTTTGTTGTTGCCTTTGGATCATTAAAACCTTTCAAGTATCTGAAAGTCTGTATCATATCACCTCTGCTCCTCCTTTCCTCCAGGGTGTACATATTTAGATTCTTCAATCTCTCCTCGTACGTCATGCGATGAAGATCCTCCACCTTCCTGGTCGCCCTTCTCTGTACCGCTTCCATCTTGTCTTTGTCTTTTTGTAGATACGGTCTCCAGAACTGAACACAGTACTCCAGGTGAGGCCTCACCAAGGACCTGTACAAGGGAATAATCACTTCCCTTTTCTTACTCGATATTCCTCTCTCTATGCAGCCCAGCATTCTTCTGGCTTTTGCTATCGCCTTGTCGCATTGTTTCGCAGACTTCATATCATTCAATTCACTTCTGCCTGGAAGTTATCGCTGCCTACTACATCTGTGAGTTACCATCGCTCTCTCAGAGCTTTCCCTGGAACCAGGTACTCGCTCCTCGAGGGCCTACTTCATTCCAGCTCCTGGGCTTCTATGAGACATTGTGTGAGTGTTACCATCAGATTCTATCCATGAATCCTGCCTGCATACCCTGCCTATTCACTATATTTCAGTTTCTCTACAGCTCAGCCTCCAGGGATTACTGTTCCAGTATCTGAGGGACTACATCCCAGCCGGGCATTCCAGCTCACTACTGCCACCTCTGGTGGTTCAGTATACTGTCTAATAAAAGAACTAGTGTGTGTCTGTCTCCAAACTCTGAGCCTGACCGGTGGTCCCTCTCGGGATCTTCCCCCGGAGGCATGGTCATCTGCCACCGGTCCAAGGATCCACCCACAACTCTCCTAAATAATAACAATACATTTGGGTGACAACGAGCTGGTACAGGGTCAAAGAAAAGAGCAGATTCTAAGGTATTGTGTAAGTGATAGTCTTCTTCCCTTGGATGTGATTGTTACAATCTGCTATCATTTATAGAAAAGTGTGAAGCATGATGAACATGAGGGGGTAGATTTTATAAGAAGCGTGCAGGCGTATTTTTGTTCGCACAACCCTGCGCAAACAAGAGTACGATGGATTTTACTAGATACGTGCGTAGCTGCATGTATCATTTAAAATCCAGGGTCGGCGCGCGCAAGGGGGTGAACATTCGTGCACCTTGCACGCGCCGAGCCCTGTACGCATTGCCCGTTCCCTCCGTGGCCGCTCCTAAATCGGAGTGGCCTCGGAGGGAATATTTATTTGTTCCCCCCCACCTTTCCCTTCCTTCCCCTACCTAACCCTCCCCCCAGCCCTAACTAAATCACCCCCCCTACTTTATTTTAAAAGTTACGCCTGCCTGAGGCAGGCATAACTTGCCCGCGCTGGCCAGCTGCCGGCGCGCCATTCCCTGGCCCGGGAGCAGTTTCGGAGGCCTTGGCCAAGCCGCTGGAATGCCCCCGGGCCGGCACCATGCCCCCGACCCGCCCCCCAAGTAAAGTCCCAGGACTTACGCGCGCCGGCAGCCTATGCAACATAGGCTCGGCATGCGCAGGGGGAGTTGGGGCAGGTTTTCGGGGAGGGTACGTGCGTATCTTATGCGCGTACCCCTTTGAAAATCTGACCCGAGATGAAGTAATTCTGTTCTGATATTTTGTTTTGTAACTTACCTGATGTATCTTATTTCATGTATGTCATATCTTGTATATCAGTTAGAGGTAAATTTTGAAAGCTCAGTGCGTGACAAAACTTAAAAATATGCATGCATGTAGGACATACGTGTGTCCACCCAAATTTTAAAAGGCACACATATGTGCGCACAAATCCTGATGCACGAATATCTCACTTCGAACAAAAAAAGGGGTGGGATGTGGGAGGGGAGCGGACATGCTCTGGCAGGGCCAAGCGATAAGTGTGCAAGTAAGTAAATGCCTGGGCTATTGAATGGGGTTTTAGTGTTAGTAAAAGTATTTCCAGGCATCGCTGAAGGGCTTGAGGGGTCTGGGTTAATTGTGGGGGGAGTGCAGGCTAATAAACCAGAAGGTTGGGAGGACCTAGCTCTAGGCTGGGCAAACTGGTGGATGAACTAGAGGAATTGGTCATGGTGAAGACACTCACCGGTTATAAAATTCCCTCACTTTTGCAGCTGAAACCCGACTTGCACTGCTGGATGTGCACAAGCTTAAAATTAGGTGCACATATTTATCGGTGCTTGGGCTATTTTATAACATATGTGTGCATGTACGCACATGTAATAAATTTGCCTCATACCTGGGCGCACGCTGACATAAGTGTGTCTACTTGTGCCCATTTGAAAGTTATCATCCCTTTGCGTAATGCATAAGTGATTAATACATTGAAATAGAAGATAAAGATAAAAATGAGGTGCATGGAGAAAAAGAGGAAGAAATGAATCGGGAGGTGTTCATATTTGTTTCTGTTTTAGGTGGGTTACCTTTTCCTACTATTTGATAACACCAATTCAGTTCATACTAAATTGATTTAGTGAATGCTGATTTTTTTTTTGGGGTGTCCAAAATAATTAGCAGACAGTAAATGAAATAAAACAATCACAAATGACAGAACAACTCTACTAATCAGTACTTTCAGGATGGGGTACATGCAGGTTTATCTCACATCTAGGAGACTGCAGAATAGTTAAAGGTGAATTTTAAAAGCCCAACATGAGCATTAATTAGGTAATGCACAAATATATCTGGCTCGTGCTTGCCGAGTGGATTTTAAACCAGGCTGAGATATGCGTGAATCTCTTGGAACACACAAATCTCAGAAGTTTTAAAAAAGGGGTGGGGTGTGGGCATGGTCTGGTCAGGACATGAAAGTTTTGTGGTGTGAACCTGAGATGTGCATATTAATACTTATGTGATATGGCGCTCACCGAGACCCCCTGCCATGTAAATTTTACTTCTGCTATTGATGACATATACATTAAAAATCAAGAAAAAAAAGCAGATCTGCGGGGTTTAAGGTCGAGATTCACTGGGGGGAATGAAGGCTATTAAACTTGGGGGGGGGGGGGGTTGGAAGACCTCTCTCTTAACCAGGGATGAACTGGTAAAACTGGGAATAGTGTCGGAGTCTGCCCTTTTTAATATCTCGATTTACATTTTAGAAGCGATATTTGCGCACACATGCATGCACCACTTAAAATTTGGTGCCTATGTGCGTGCGGGCAAGCTATTTTATAACATTTGCACATATGCACACATATGTTATAAAATGACTTCATCCCTGGCATGGGCTGATGTATACTCGCAAATGTGTGCATGTGCACCAGTTTGAAAGTTCCGTCCCTAAGTGTTACATTCTGATCTCTTGGCAGGAGTAGATTAGTCATCCCAGGATCAGCAAGATTTAGGGCAGATGAGAGATTGCAAGCATATGCATAGTGCCCTATTCAGTCAAAGGAGACGGAATGTGTTAGGGTAAAATGGTCAACAGTTTTCTTGGTTGGTCTGGCAGACTGCAGAGATGTTGATGGCAACAACCAGGAGACATACCAGTCTGGTAGATTGCATGCTTATTTATAATTAGATGTTCTAACATCTATGCAGGCACCACAAAGCCATGATGGGCTGGCAAGCTATACAATCCTAATAATGTTTAAATATGTTTAGAGAGTTGTTAATGCTGGGCATGTGTGCCATCTACTTATAGGTGAATTAATGACTGGATTGTTAGATAATTGTACTAGGCCAACCTGGGATAAGAAAGATTTAAATGTGTTGTTTAATGTATATGCTTTAAATAATAGTTACTAAAAATGTGGCCAGTTGTTTTCACTAGTTCTGCCTCTAGTATGCTGATTTCTGTTGATGGATGCTAAAGGCGGATGGTGGGACTGCTGGGATGGCCAGGTGTTAATGGAAGAAGAGCTGATCCTCAGTGTCTCTATTATGTTCTTTCTGTCATTTGGTCCCTAACGGGCGGATTTTAAAAGCCCTGCTCACGTAAAGCCGCCCGGATTTACGCGAGCAGGGCCTTGCGCACCTATTTTCCTTAGGCCGCTGGCGCGCGCAGAGCCCCGGGACACGCGTAAGTCCCGTGGTTTTTGGAGGGGGGCGTGTCGGGGGCGGGACCCGATGACACGACGTTTCGGGGGTGGGACCGGGGGTGTGGTTTCGGCCCAGGGCGTTTCGGGGGCGTGGCCGCGCCCTCCGGAACCGCCCCCGGGTCGAGTCTCGGCGCCAGCAGCCCGCTGGCGCGCGTGGATTTACATATCCCTCCGGGAGGCGTAAATCCGTGGATAAAGGTAGGGCCGGGGCTGATTTCGGAGCGGCCTCGGAGGGAATGGAGACAGGCTGCGCGGCTCGGCGCGCGCCGGCTGCCCAAAATCGGCAGCCTTGCGCGCGCCGATCCAGGATTTTAGAAGATACGCGCGGCTACACGCGTATCTTATAAAATCCAGCATACTTTTGTTTGCGCCTGGTGCGCAAACAAAAGTACGCGAACGCGCTTTTTTAAAAAATCTACCCCTAAATCTACTAACATGCAACATTCAGCTGAATTTCTACAGAAAATACTAACTATGTATTTTAATGGCTCATCAGTTGTGCTAGTATTATACATGACTCACTCATTCCCTAAGACTTGATGTAATTGATGGCTTCATGAAACAGGCCAGCAGCATGTCTCACATGCACAAACATCAGGCCGGTCAGTAACAGCAGGATTTTATAAAATGGTCATCTGGTCAGGAGTCAGAAGGAACTTCTTAATAATTAATATCAACTTGGTTTTACAGGAGAACAAAGCAAGTGAATGCATAGTGAATATTTTTATACATATAAAGTAACAAAATGCACATAAGGGAAACAAACTGCATTACATTTCCTTGTTAATAGAGATGCAGTCATGCAGCCTACAAAAGCACCCCATCCTGAGCTCCCTGAGATAATTCCCCATCCAGCCAGAACTAAATATAAAACAGACTTAGACAGATTGGAAAAGTCACTCCATTTTAGTGTTCTTTATGCTCCTTCTTACTTGTGCCAGAGTCAGAAGGAGCTTGTTTAATGACCTCCGGCCCAGGCAGCTTGATGAGGGGAAGAGATAAAAGAGGAAGGAAGCACAGATGGGAGAAAGAAATTCTCCCAGTGGCATAGCCATTGGCTTGGTTGGACTTTTTCACCACCACAGGGATGGGCTCTAATGGCGGCCTTATTTCAGCAAGGCCTTCTTTTTCTTCAGCCATCATGATGATGGAGTCGGCAGTGGCCAGGCCTTGTTTGGAGTTGGGTAGCCCTGATTGGGTGGAGTTGGGTAGCCCTGATTGGGTGGGCCCTCGCCCAATCAGGGCTACCCAACTCCAAACAAGGCCTGGCCACTGCCAACTCCATCATCACGATGGCTGAAGAAAAAGAAGGCCTTGCTGAAATAAGGCCGCCATTAGAGCCCATCCCTGTGGTGGTGAAAAAGTCCAACCAAGCCAATGCAAGGCTACCACGGGAGCTCATCCCTGGTGGCAGTGAAGAAGAAGCCTGGCCCCGCTGAATCAAGATCCCACAAGAGCTCATCTCTGTGGTGGCAAAGAAGAAGTCCGGCTCAGCCAAAGCAAGGCTACCATGGGAGCTCATCACCGTGACAGCAAAGAAGAAGCCCAGCCCTGCTGAAGCAAGGACACCACTAGAGCTCATTCCCATGTTGATGAAGAGGAAGTCTGGCCCCTGCCAAAGCAAGTTCATCTGATTTTCCAGACCTTGACAATGCTCGGTGTTTCTGGGGCAGATTCAATGAAGCTACATTTGTTACCTTCATTCCTCCAGCATGATTGTCTCGCATGGTCCTAGCCTCCCTTGCACCCTGAAGACCAGAAAGGATATCTTAAGCAAATATTTGAGCACTGCAATTGAGAGACAATTGTTTTCTTCTCTCTTCTGTCTGTTCCATGTTCCAAGTCAACCTTGACAAGCAAGAGAATGAAATGTGGGTCTTGTAAATGTCAAAGGGCAGGCCATTTCTTCTCCTATCTTTTTTTGCAACCTAATTTACAGATTTTCAGGGAAATAACAGATACACGCTTGCATCATAGAATAAGGTGGATGTCATGGCACAAATTAAGGGTGCTGTTTACTAAGTATTACATAACAGGCACATTGGTTTTCCTACCACAACAGTATTTAAAAAAAAATGTTCACTCTTTATTGATTGCACATTTTATACATTTAAATGAAATACATGAACATGTATATTTACTGACATGAACATGTCAGTAAATATATTTTTCATTTAAAATATTTGAGATCTTGAGAGATCTGATTCATAAAAAGATTAAAGACTAATAAGAACAGATTTTAAATGTTTCTTTAGCTGATAACCTTTGTAATCATTATTCAAAAAGTCATGCCCGTTGTTAGGGAAACTGCAGAATCAGCTGCAGCACTGACATTTGGCCTGGAGTAGAGATGACCTGACTATCTATCCTTGAGTATTGTTTAGACTGGAACTGCTGGCAAGGAGTAATCCTGTCCCACAAACACACAGTCTAGTTTGGCACGCACACTTGTTGACATTGGGCTATAAAGGACGAACAGCTATGGCTGCAAAACGGGGAGAGCGAGAAACATACTTTTGCTTTGCTATGCCAGCAAAGTACTGCGTGTCACTTTGTAGACGTACGAAGTGACTGGGTCCCTTTTGCCTGTACCGGGCTCTCTCTCTGAGACAGGCTGATGAAAAGGGTATTGTGAGTATTGGCCGAAATATTGTGCACGGATACAGATGAATATGCTTAGAATTGTTTTTGATGCTTAAGAACTGTAAGAACTGTACCTTTTAATATTAAGAACTGTACATGCTTAGAACTGTACATGCTTAGAACTGTATACTTTAGTGCTTAGAACTGTATATGCTTAGAATTGTATATTTTAGTACTTAGAACTGTATACCTTTAATACTTAGAATTATTATCAATAAACATATTATTTTACTCTTACCTTATTCTCGCCTACCTCAATCCTAACATTTGGCGACGAGGATGGGATGGCTTTATTTAAAAAGGCTTTATTTAGAAAGAAAGCAAAGCAGCCATCCGAACCTGTTACTCCTGTGGATGTTAAAATCCCAGGATGGGAAAAACCTCCCTATTCTGTGCTGGCTCAGGAATGGGCAATGAATATGGGATTGGCAGAAGCATGGGATGTAGGTAGCGAGCCTGTAAATATTGTAGACAAATTACAAGAGGTCCCAGTAATAAAAGGGAAGGAACTAGAGGCAGTAGGAAGACGTGGCTGGCTTTTATTGACAGGATACAGAAACTGTCACGAAGAAAAGCATAGTTTGCAATTGAAATTAGCTGCACTAGAAAAAGAAATGGATGGTCTGCAAAAAGACAACATTATGTTGCGATGCCACTTAGAAACAGTTTCCCAGAAAGCAGACCATTATCAATCAGTGGCAGAACGAGCGGCTGTGCGGCTGGCACAGCATAAATATCGAAAGCGTAGACAAGTGAATAAAATGAAAAATGAATGGAATCCCAAAACATGGGACGGGAATATTTGGGATTCCGCAGATACAGACAGTGCAGAGGAGGCAGAAGTAGAATCCCCATCAAAAATAAATACTGTCGAACAAGCATGCCCTATTGTTCGGCGTAGGACAAATGGGCAAGCAGTAGAACAGGAGGTTACTCAAGTGTTAGAAGATTTCACACAGCAAGATAGAATGGGGCATGAATTTCCCGCTATACAGACACAGAAAGTTAGTGACCAGCCTGTGAAGGCAGCTGGATATACTCCTAATTTAACTTCAGAGCACCAACTCCCAACCCCCACTATCCCCCTACTGAATCAGCCTACAGGGAATTCAGCTAGGGTTGATATCACGAACAGAGTTCAATATACTCCGGTTATAGAATTAGATTCCCCAGCCCGAGAACAGATTAATGAAACATTTGGAGCCTGTGGCTATCAGCATAATGACCCAGCCTCTTTAAAACCTTTAGACAAGTGTTTAAGAACAATTGAGGGACAGAATAAAAAGTGTTGTGAGACAACAGCAGATAGGGTAGATGCCCCAGTGGCACACAATACCCCAGTAACACACAATACCAGGTTTAGGAAAAGGGGAGTGCCTGGCAACACTCCGTTACATTTTATTGCCCCTATCATTCCTTTCTTTGCAGTAGTAGAACACTTTTTTGCTCTGCCGCTCTTACACAAATGTGTCATGATTATGTATCCCATTCTGTGTGTATTTAATTTTAGCATTATGTGACAACAGAAGGTGTCGTTTGTTAGTAATCACAAGGAAACTAAACTAGAATTAAAAGCAGCAACTAAGAAAAAGCACTTTTTAGAGCAGCAGTATGTGGGAAGAATCCATGGCATTCTAATGCCTTAGCAGACAAATTATTTTGGTGATATAGAAAATAAGATTTTCAAGTATATCCATGCCACAATGCTAAGAAAAAGCACTTTTTAGAGCAGCAGTATGTGGGAAGAATCCATGGCATTCTAATGCCTTAGCAGACAAATTATTTTGGTGATATAGAAAATAAGATTTTCAAGTATATCCATGCCACAATGCTCAAAAATGAGCACAGCTTTGATATGACTATTGTTAAATATTACAAATTTCTTGGTCACAACGCTTTGATTGGCTAAAAACTGGAGAAAAAAAATTTTTTTTTTTCTTTTTCCTGCCCATTTGGCAAAAGATATACAACGCTATGAGCAGTGTAAGACTGATTTAAGTGAGACTTAGAAATCCTTTGGGAACACCATAAAACCAAATCCTCCTCTGATTAACACCACTGCGAACAGAGGAGCAAATGATCCAGAAGAGGGGGGAGTGAAAATCCGCCATTGCATACATCTGTAACAGGATGTTGAAGGGAAGCTTATATTTAGTTAGAAGTTTTGTGGCATTTGTTATTGAGAAAAGGACATACAGGAAAAAATTGTCACAAACCCCTGATTTTACATTCAGTATTTACCTTCCCTTCCTGGCAGGCCCCTATGTGGCCTCAGCTGATAACCTACTGAAAAGCTTGTAATATTTTAATTGTGCACCTATAGATTTAGCTAAAAGATTTTACAGAAGCAGGGAGAGACTAAACTTTTTTTCTTTCTCCCATCTATCCCACATGACTAAACTTGAAGGAATGTAAACAATTCTGGTTTCCGTGATTAAGTAATTAGAATCTTTTAGTTAGAAGATAATCAAAGTAATTAACCTCTCTTTGTATATGAGATTTTTCTTTTACAGATTTACGAGAATAAAAGCTGCCGTACAGGAAGCTGAGGGTTTTTCTTTCTCCTAGATTTTTTTTTTTTTTTTTCTGAACAGATCTGTTTTAAAAATTCTGATTTTTGCTTAATTTTGGATCCGAAGATTTTTGTTTTTACTTTTGAAAGGCCTACTTTTTGCAAAGTGCACTGAATAACAATAGCTTCTGACGTCATTTAAGTGAAGCAGTCACTGCTAAGGTTTTATGGACAAAATGTTTTAAATAATGTTCTAGAGTATATTATGCTAAGAGGCGATTCTCTTCTTCCTTTTTTTTTTTTTTTTTCCTGTTGACTTTTGTTTACTTGCTAGTATAGTTTTACCCAAGTGAACGGAATGTATTTGTCTTTCCTACTACGAAACCATAATTTTGAGTCAGCACAGCTGCAGTCTGTAGGAGAGCTGTCTCCAGCCCAAGGCCTAGCGTACCAAGATAACAGTACTTGCCCATCATTACTTTCGGTAAAGGTTCAAGTGCTGCTGTCCGTATTTCTCCACTCCAAGAAGGGGGGCCATCCCGTAGACACTGTCAGCAAATCTTTAACAGAAAAGCTGAGCAGGCTTGAAGGGGGGTCTAGCCAGTAAAGCAACCCCACAAGCTTTTCCTTGCAAATTCCAATTGCTTTTATTATGTTTCACAGAAGTACAGGTTTTGTTTTGGTTTTTCTTCAGCAATGAGGGCAGAGATTTCAGATTTTCTGCTAACTGACTTTATGCTCCAAGGTTAAAAACTAAAATTGGTATTATTCCACAGTGGCTCCGAAGGCAAAGAAGGAAGCTGTCCCTGCTAAGACCGAGGCCAAGTTAGAGTGCCTTGTAGTAGTGCCTCCTTGAGGCTTAACAGAAATATGAAATAATTTGACTGTAATCATTTTGTTGTATGCCAGATTTTATTTTCCAGGTCGACAGCCTTCCTGCCATGAAAAAAGTGAGACTGATATCTTTCTTTTTCCAGATTTTTTCAGGTTATTTTCTTTTCCACTTTTAACCAGAATTCTGATTTTTGTTTTACCCTGGCCAGTTCAAACATTTTCCAGTTTTTTTTTCTGGTTTAACTTTATTTTTTGATTTAATTTTTGAGCTCACAATATGTGTTAATTGTTGTTTTGTCTTTTGTGCAATGAATAGATGTGTGACAGTTTGAATGAAAGGATGTCTAAGCATCTGGGTTGCTTTTGTCTGAATATTGTGTTACTTTATAGAAAAGTGGGAAAACAAAAAAGGGATTAGATATTATGTAGCTGTTTCTTTGAATTATGATAAAATTATATTGGATATCCATATGAATAGTGTATATAGGGATTATTGCATACCAGAAGTTATTGATGTTTATTGTAGAGTTTCTTATTTACTTAATTTTGATTTTATTCATCTTCTATCAGGTATTAATCCATACACACAAACATCTGAATTAGTGCTGGGAGTGCAGCGGCTGTACTTCGAGGACAGCTTCCAGAGTGCTGTGCTGCAAGACATATTCACTTCATTTGTCATTGACCTCATAACTTGAAGTCTTCCCACCCTTTGCCACAGAAGATACCTTGAATCTTTCATTTTATGGACTGAAGTGCTCAGAATTTCCTTGTTCCATGGGGGTGGCCTTACTCAGACAATGTTTTTAAGTAATATGTATATCTCTTTGAAATGTAATAACTGATAATTATGATGAAATATGATTGTGATACACTCAGTAGTACCTAGTCACACTGTTACTTGCAATTGTTACTATTTTGATTCTCACATTAATGATACCGTTTGAATTGATGCAGTTTTATTGCTCTGTAGTTGCTCTACTCTGTGTTAATGGTTCAGACAATAATTATTATTATTATTTTTTTTTAGAAAGATCTAGACTAGATTTTTTGAAACAGTAATTTTTGTTGGTTTTTTTTTTTTAGCACCACCAGGGGGTGGGGGACTATGTACTACACCTGAGTTTAACTGTTCCAGATACCTAAAAGATAATGAGATTAGCAGGCTGCATGCTGCCAGTGGGAGATGCTGTTGAACGAGGACCTAAGACCATACTTCATCGAGGGGTGGAGAGGCACCCAAATAACTGCACATATGGAAGCAGGCTATACTGAGCGCAGTACGCCTGATGCTGGATAATCAATGAAAGGTGGCCTATATATCTATCCTGATGAGCTGGGTGTCCCCCAGAAGTCAGAGAGGCCAACCACATACAACATGAAGAATGGAGATCGCAATGGATGACAGAAGATTCAAGATACTGAGACCAATCACTGTGGACACTCCTGGCAGGCCACAGGCACGCCTTGCTACTGTTTTAAATTGGGCAGATCTCTGTGTCAGTTAAACTCCAGGGCCATGCGGTTTAGATGGGGTTTAGGTATTGATAAGGATATTCTGACCCATTACTCAGAAGGAGCTTTTTCTTGCCTATCTTGTTTTTCTGTTTGCTAGTCCTGAGAGGACCAGCGTTTCATGCATGTTCAATTACATATTGTTTTGACCTATGTAAATATAGATTAGCACACTGCCTCTCATTAATTACAGCACATGTTAGCCTGTTTGAATAAGTCTATAGATATTGTGTCACTTAAAACTCTATTTGTAGCTGAACATCTTCATTCTTTAAGTCACAAAATCATTGATGACCGGTCGCTCCGCTATGTTAAATTGGCTCCTACACACTATCATACTTGTCATGTGTATTTGTATCCTGTGTTGACCCATTGTGTTCACCAATTAAGTTGACCACACCCTCCTACTATAGCCTCTTCCACTACTGTGGATTGCAGGACATGATTACTCAGGGGTGGAATGTTAGGGAAACTGCAGAATCAGCTGCAGCACTGACATTTGGCCTGGAGTAGAGATGACCTGACTATCTATCCTTGAGTATTGTTTAGACTGGAACTGCTGGCAAGGAGTAATCCTGTCCCACAAACACACAGTCTAGTTTGGCACGCACACTTGTTGACATTGGGCTATAAAGGACGAACAGCTATGGCTGCAAAACGGGGAGAGCGAGAAACATACTTTTGCTTTGCTATGCCAGCAAAGTACTGCGTGTCACTTTGTAGACGTACGAAGTGACTGGGTCCCTTTTGCCTGTACCGGGCTCTCTCTCTGAGACAGGCTGATGAAAAGGGTATTGTGAGTATTGGCCGAAATATTGTGCACGGATACAGATGAATATGCTTAGAATTGTTTTTGATGCTTAAGAACTGTAAGAACTGTACCTTTTAATATTAAGAACTGTACATGCTTAAGAACTGTACATGCTTAGAACTGTACTTGCTTAGAACTGTATACTTTAGTGCTTAGAACTGTATATGCTTAGAATTGTATATTTTAGTACTTAGAACTGTATACCTTTAATACTTAGAATTATTATCAATAAACATATTATTTTACTCTTACCTTATTCTCGCCTACCTCACTCCTAACACCCGTGGTTAAAACTGTGCTTAACTCTTTGGAAAAGGCTTTTAGAAAATTGTTCACCCTATATGTGGGCAAAAGCATAAGCGAAGAGCCTGTATGTGTATACTTTTACCTGCAGTGTGATGAGGAATTCTTCTGGGTGGGTTTGGGGCGGGCTTTGGAATTACATACTTAGTTTTGTATTTTCAAAAATATAAGCATAATTATTTTCCCGAAAACTACCCACACACATTAGCAGGGGTTAATGTTTGTCATTTTTCTGGGGTAACTTTCAAAGGGAAAGTACCACTGTACTTTTCCTTTGAAAATCAGGGGGAATTCTGTGGTCAAAGGTTATCCTTAGGCTTTGCACCAATACAATCACTTACAGTAACCTCAGAAATCTCTATCTCATTGGTAATTACATACATTGCATTCACAATTTTAAAGCATTTTATTAGGCTTCAAAAGTTATATTGCATATCTACTTAATAATGTCTCTGGTTTTAATTTAGACTATAAGCTTTGAAAGTCAGAACTCCCTTTGCTTCCTGAGCTAACAATAAACAGCTAATAATAAGACCAGACACAATTCTAATCACTCATGTATTATTCATGTATTTAAGGAGCAAATGTTCCTAATCTAATAATTTGCCTACCAGTGATAAAAAGTTTTATATTTCTAGTTAAACATCTCCAATTTTCTGCAAGTTTTATATTACCTCATTCTAATGAATAGAAATGATTGAACAACCCATATTAAGCTGCTGGACCACTTCCCTAGCCCAGTAGAATAGACTATTGTGCGTGTGCAATGAATACATTAAATATTATTTTATATTCTTTATAGGCAGTTTATTTCACAGAGCTGTACAACCACTAATATACTGACTTCATTCTTCCTTCTAAAATTATGTCTCAACAACAAAGAATCTGTTGTAAATTTAAACAACTGTGACACTCCTGATAGCAGGAGTTTCAAAAAACAATTCATTTACTATCAGAAGAATCTTCAACGAATTGTAAACTATTTTCTTACCTAAAACTCTAGGGATGTGATCTCTATACTTAAAAACATTGGATTAATATTAGTGGTATGTATGTTTTCATGAGATTCCTAATCATTTGGACAATGGGCCTACATTATTAGAGGAAACCTTGGTAGGGATGTGCAGGACAGTTTATTTTCTATCATTTCTTGTTTTTCAGTTTTGTATTCTTTTAGTGCACACTCTTTTAAAATAGTTTGTACTGAAAATTTAGTGCATGCTATTTCGTTTCTTATTATCTGATATTTCAAAATAATGCAGAGTAAAAACAAAACTGATTGTAACAAAAATGTACATCCCTATCCCCTTGCCAGTCTGATTTCAAGATATCCAAAATTAATATGCGTGAGATACATTTGCATAAAATGAAGGCAGTGAATGTAGTTCTATCATGCATTTTCATTGTAAATATCCTGAAAACAAAACTGCAGGGTCATTCATTGAAATGCTATATGGCATTATTTAACGCATCACGAGATGCATTAAAAATTTTAGATTTTAGTCAAAGAGGAAGAGTTTGGGTGGGGGTTTACGAAAATGAGAGACGTTTAGCATTGCATGTGATAGCATATCACTGGAAATTACTATACCTTTTTTCCTGGCATTAGGCTGTGCGATATGCCTGAAATGGAATTTGCGATAGCACCCAAGTAGAGAGTGCATCAAGTTAGTACATTGTAGAAATCTCATCTTTGTGCACTTTTTCGCATTCCAAATCACATCAAATCTTCACTGATATGTACTGTGCTATTCATACATCTCACTGTTAATGTAAAACTGGCCCCAAAACCCTAGACCACCACCAAAACTTCACCTTCAGTTACTAGATGACCCTCCTATACTGATATAAATAGTTGACTTATATGAGAGTCTCTCTCTCTATCTCCCTCTCCCTGTGAAGTGGAAATATCACAGGTTTGGTACATTTAACACACAGTATGATAAAATACCTTTGCAAAGTGCTAAAATAGCACATGGTGTGGTAACTAAAAAATTACCCTAACCATACCCCTTTTTTCTTATCATGCAAAATTTATAGCATGTTGATGAATCTAGGGGCTGGTTAGCAGCTTCTCTCGGGCCAGGTTGGAAAACACTTCATTAGGGGATCTATACTTCATAGATACCATATTTATATCATAGATTGTTGGAGATATAATTATAATCAAAACAAAAGGCTAAACAGAGATACAGAGATTATAGAATACAGACTGATATGTGAAACATAGAGATATAGAACATGATAGCAGAGAAAGACCGTAAAGCCTATCCAGTCTGGCCATCCACATTTCCAACTTTCTTTACAATTCCTTCCTCTCCTTCAGAGATCATCTATGCTTGTCCCATGCTTTCTTGAATTCTGTATAGTCCTTTTCCCCACTACCTCCATTGGGGTGCTCTTCCATGCATCCATCACTCTTTCTATAATGAAATATTTCCTTACATTACTCTACATTTTGCCCGCTGTCATCCTCATCCCATGACTCCTCAGTCAAGAGCATATTTTCTGTTGAAAGAGGCCTGCCTCGTGACATCTTGGAGGTATTTAAATGTCTTTATCATATCTCACCTTTCTTTACCTCTAGGGTATTCATGTTTACATCTCTACATCTGTCCCCATATGCTTTAGAATAAAGCCAACTGGAACATTTTAGTAGCCACCCTCTGGACTGTCTCCATCCAGTTTATATCCTTTAGAAGGTGCAGTCTCCAGAGTGGTACATGGTATTCCAAATTAAGTCTCACCACAGACCAATATAGGGGCAATATCACCTTTTCTCCTGCTGTCTATTCTTGTCCCTATACACATAAGTAGACTTCTGGTTTTTGACATCACTTAATTTACATGTTTGGCCATTGTAAGATCATCTGATATAATCATTCCCAAAAGCTGGATGCATTCTTTCTTGTTTTACTAGAAATTATTCTGGAAAGTAATTTATCACAGTATGACACAAGTGTATCATTATGGGGTAGATTTTCAGAGCCCTGCTCGCCTAAATCCGCCCAAAACCGGGCGGATTTAGGCGAGCAGGGCCCTGCGCGCCGGGAAGCCTATTTTACATAGGCCTCCCGGCGCGCGCAGAGCCCCGGGACTCACGTAAGTCCCGGGGTTCTCGGAGGGGGGCGTGTCAGGGGCGTGTCGGGGGCGGGCCCGGTCGTCGCGGCGTTCCGGGGGCGTGTCGGCAGCGTTTTGGGGGCGGGTACGGGGCGTGGCTACGGCCCGGGGGCGTGGCCGCGCCCTCCGTACCCGCCCCCAGGTCGGGGCCCGGCGCGCAGCAGGCCCGCTGGCGCGTGGGGATTTACGTCTCCCTCCGGGAGGCGTAAATCCCCCGACAAAGGTAAGGGGGGGGGTGTAGACAGGGCCGGGTGGGTGGGTTAGGTAGGGGAAGGGAGGGTAAGGTGAGGGGAGGGCAAAGGAAAGTTCCCTCCGAGGCCGCTCCGATTTCGGAGCGGCCTTGGAGGGAACGGGGGGAGGCAGCGCGGCTCGGCGCGCGCAGGCTATACAAAATCGATAGCCTTGCGCGCGCCGATCCAGGATTTTAGTGGATACGCGCGGCTCCGCGCGTATCTACTAAAATCCAGCGTACTTTTGCTTGAGTCTGATGCTCAAGCAAAAGTAGGCTGTTCGCGCGCCTCTTAAAATCTACCCCAAATTGTTCAAGATCAGCTAATGCCCATGGATCTAGAGGAATTTTGAATTTCTTTTAAACTGCTTTCACTTACTAGAGCACACTTGAACTATGAAGTTTTAGTATGACATTATGGTATCTCAAGGCTCTATTCACCCAGCTTGATATGATGCTGAAAAAGAGGCTATGGTGAATAACAATTTGGAATAAAGAAAAAAAATCACTATTCAAAGCTGGAACAAAGGTAGTTTAGAAGGCTGAATAGTGGCAAAATAATGAACATAGAAAGATGCATCTGAGGCCAAATTAACTGCATTTTCAGCATCAGAATACTACGAATGACCCTCATTAACTCTTTTTGGACTGGCAAAGTCAAATGGAGGAAGTTTGCTCTCTATATACAAAGTCAGAAAAACTACACTGAGCTGTGAACGAAAGGCAATAAATTAAAATGTGTGCCAAAAACAGCACCTAATCTGCATGCTTTCTGAACAATTTATTGACCTCTGCTTCACAGGATTTATGACGAATATTCCAGCATAAACATATATGTAAAAAAAAATTAGTATCACAAGGCAAAAATTCCCACTCAGATACACTCAACCTAAAGTGAAGAACAATTATTTATGCATACTCTTCGTCATGAACTATGCCTTTCATGCACCATGTCATCTTCTATTCCTCTTTCAAGTATGGATTGAGTTATGAATGTATTGAGCTGAGCCCATGAATGAATAGACCCATATTATGAATGTCTCATCAAATTATCAAATAGCCTTGATCTATGAATGTCTCTTTTAAACCGTTGTGATCTTTATTAGGAATGATGGTACATAAAATGCTTAAATAAATATTTGCTGCAGTGGCATAGGATGATCTAAGGCATTATGGGACGTATTTTTAAAGGGTTATGTGCGTACCCTTAAAAAAAAAAACCCTGCACATGCCGAGCCTATTTTGCATAGGCTCAGCAGTGCGCGCAAGCCCCGGGATGCGCGTATGTCCCGGATCTTGCAAAAATGGGCGAGGCGTGGGTGGGGTCATGGTGGGGCAGTAGTCCGGTGGCATGTCGGCAGTCCGGCCCATGCCATTTTCTAAGATGGCGGGGGCCATCCATTGTTCCTATCATGTGACAGGGGCCGACCAATGGCACCGGTAGCCCCTGTCACATGGTAAGGGCAAAGGGCCACCGGAGCTACTTTGATTAGTGGCAGCCAACAGCCCAAGAGGGAGAGATCACTCCCGGGACCCCGCTGGACCACAAGGGCTTTTAGTAAGTCTTGGGGGGAGGGGGGGGAGGGGGTTGTCATTTAGTAAATTTGAAGAGTTGGAGTGGGGGGGGGGGTTTATTTGTTTCGACAAAAAAATAAAAATAAAAAAGAACCATTAGAAAACAAAGTTTTCCAAGAAGCGCCCGACCCAAAGCCCGACCCGATAGCTAAAAACGACGCACATCTACACTTGTTTCATCCACCCCTAAACTAGATTATATAATTGTCAAAATTTCTATGATTTGTTTTCTGTTATAAACAAATAATCTGAATGGACATATGGTAATTTGCTCTCAACTTCCATGCTAATTATCCTCATCTCATATGTAAATGAGGTTATCTTTGGGTAGCAATTAGATGGAATGAAAACTCACCTTCTGTTCAAAAATGTTCTAATCTTAGATGGAATATTTATT
Source organism: Rhinatrema bivittatum (assembly GCF_901001135.1). NCBI lineage: Eukaryota > Metazoa > Chordata > Amphibia > Gymnophiona > Rhinatrematidae > Rhinatrema > Rhinatrema bivittatum. Next base: position 324,790,884 of record NC_042616.1, on the reverse strand, counting down.
TATTTTGGTTTTTTTTTATAGCAACTGGTATTGTATCTGTTCAAAAATGTTCTATAACCTTGTAACTTTCGGCATCTTTTTTGTCTAGAGAAACAAGGTCAAGGCTGAGGCTTTAATGTTGTTAGTACTTACAATATTGCCTATGATCAAAAAAATCAAAAACTTAGGAGAACAAGAATGTGTCACATGTCAAAAAGTGTTTCACTGCTTCTTCACCGATTTTATGTCTGTGATGGAGCTGTAAGCACCGCAACAATGTTAGTGTTTTTTTTAATAAATTTATGAGTGTTTTATTATTAACTACTTTTATTGTTTTGTTTTTAACTAGTCATGTAGTATATAAATTTGTTAAATAAATAAGTAAATAAAATATATAAAATGTTGTGAAAAATGTAGTAGCATACAGCTGCATTTTGAGAAACAGTACTGGATCAGAACATTAAAAAAACATCTAGTTATCTACATTTTTTCTAAACATTTGCTGCATTGTTTAACTATGACTTATTATTCAATTACTTGAACACTGCCATTTCTATGCAGTGGCCATTCCAACTTCTTTTAAGTTTGGTGGTGCACTTTGCTTTGTCAGTAAAAGTGTCTGCACTTCAGAGTTTTAATGACAATGAATCATAGCACACCTTGATTGCTGCCAAGTTTCTATTCCCTGTGAGATGGAGCAAAGCACACAACCTGTGAATTATTTAAGCTTCCATATGGAGGCTTATTGTTAATACAGGATCAGTGACTCTTAAATGTTATATCATAATGAGAAAATGCAGATTACTGTTATATGATCTGAAAACATGAACAGCAAAGTTATAGTCATGCATATGAAATTATTATTGCTTTGCAAAAATTTATACAGTCTCTGTGTTCTAGGCTATGTTCCTTCTATATTATTTGTTAAATATATTTTGATTTTTTAATAGGTTTCATTTCTTGTTGTTTATCCTTATTTATTTTATATGATGAAGGGTCTCAGGGGGGGCCCTGTCTGTTAGAAAAGTCAAATGTTTTTTCAAGATTTTCAGAGAGGTTATTCTTAAGCACACAAGGCATGCCATCTCCTTCCTACAAATGACTTTGATTTTTGTGTTTGCCAAATCTTTTGTATGATAAACCAGGGCACTGGCAGCAAATTTTGTCAAATTATTTATGATACTTTCTTCAAGTATAAGAACTGGTATTGAGGAACACACATACTAATGACTGTATTTTTTTTCCTCTGCTGCTTTCATGGCTATGTAGAGGGCAATTTTCAAAGACATTTACCTGGGAAAACAGCAAATTCACCCTGATAAACTGGCTGTCTGAATACTACTAACCCACAGCCTCAATCCAGAAACTGAAATATTTCCTATGTCCTCAGTTAATATAAAAATAATATATTTCTATATAAATGAACATTTGAAGAAGCATTATAAGAGGGCATGTAATTATAGTCTCTTATAGTTTTAAATGATTTATGCTGATTTGTTTTCTATCATTTACAGCTGAAATACCTGGCTTTAACAAGAAATCCAATATCTAATGGTAGACAAATTAAAAAATGGTTACAAAAATAATCAAACATAGTAAAATATATATTAGATCATATTAGGATTGCAAAGCAGTGTAATATACAGTATTTTATGTTTTAGAGTTGGGGCGAATAGATACAATTATTTTCCAATTCCAACTCTTGAGCACACCATATAAAGTTGCTCTTGAGAAAAGCAAAGAGTCTCCAGGTTAATTTATATTACCTTATAGAGATGTGAATCCTAACAATCGATTTCGGCTGGGAGGGGGAGGGAATCGTATCGTCACCGTTTGGGTGTTTAGATTATCGTGAAAAATCGTTAAAATCGTGAACACACACTAAAACCCCCTAAAACCCACCCCCGACCCTTTAAATTAAATCCCACACCCTCCCGAACCCCCCCCCAAATGCCTTAAATTACCTGGGGGTCCAGCGGCACACTAAAACCCCCTAAAACCCACCCCCGGCACACTAAAACCCACCCCGACCCTTTAAATTAAATCCCCCACCCCAAATGCCTTAAATTACCTGGGGGTCCGTAGCGGCGGTCCGTAGCTTAAATTACCCCTGGGTCCGTAGCTAAATCGGGGGAAGGGGGAGAGCAGGAAATCCGGCACAGTAAATCGTGGTGTCTTCAGCCGGCGCCATTTTGCAAAATGGCCGCCACAAAATGGCGGCGGCCATAGACCAATACGATTCGACGCAGGAGGTCGTTCCGGACCCCCGCTGGACTTTTGGCAAGTCTTGTGGGGGTCAGGAGGCCCCCCCAAGCTGGCCAAAAGTTCCTGGAGGTCCAGCGGGGGCCCCTGGAGCGATCTCCTGCCGCGAATCGTTTCCGTACGGAAAATGGCGCCGGCAGGAGATCGACTGCAGGAGGTCGTTCAGAACCGCAAATCGTTTCCATACGGAAAATGGCGCCGGCAGGAGATCGACTGCAGGAGGTCGTTCAGAACGACCTCCTGCAGTCGATCTCCTGCCGGCGCCATTTTCCGTACGGAAACGATTCGCGGCAGGAGATCGCTCCAGGGGCCCCCGCTGGACCCCCAGGAACTTTTGGCCAGCTTGGGGGGGCCTCCTGACCCCCACAAGACTTGCCAAAAGTCCAGCGGGGGTCCGGAACAACCTCCTGCGTCGAATCGTATTGGTCTATGGCCGCCGCCATTTTGCGGCGGCCATTTTGCAAAATGGCGCCGGCTGAAGACACCACGATTTACTGTGCCGGATTTCCTGCTCTCCCCCTTTCCCCGATTTAGCTACGGACCCGGGGGTAATTTAAGCTACGGACCGCCGCTACGGACCCCCAGGTAATTTAAGGCATTTGGGGTGGGGGATTTAATTTAAAGGGTCGGGGTGGGTTTTAGGGGGTTTTAGTGTGCCGGGGGTGGGTTTTAGGGTGTTTTAGTGTGCCGCTGGACCCCCAGGTAATTTAAGGCATTTGGGGGGGGTTCGGGAGGGTGGGGGATTTAATTTAAAGGGTCGGGGGTGGGTTTTAGTGTGCCGGTTTTCCTGCCCTCCCCCTTCCCCCGATTTACGATTTTTTGACGATAAATCGGGGGAATTGGTATTGTATCGTGGCCCTAACGATTTTTGACGATTTAAAATATATCGGACGATATTTTAAATCGTCAAAAAACGATTCACATCCCTATTACCTTACTTCATTGTCCTTGACCTTTATTGCTGGACATAACAAAGGCAAGATGTACCGAAAACCACAGACATTAGTATTCAAAGAGCATATCAGTAGAAATTATTGACATCTGTAATATAACTATATCTTCACCTTTAGAGCAGCCTGTCAAAATTATTGCTTCAATAGTACAAGCTATCATAGAAACATGACAACAGAAAAAGACCGTATGGCTTATCCAGTCTGCCTATCCATCCAATTAATTTAGCATTTTAATTCTGATCACTTCAAAGTCTTTTTATCCACCTATTTGTTCACCTTAAGATCATCAGATCCAATTATCCCACATCCCGCTCTTCCTTTCTGCTTAGAAGAATTTCACCTCCAATACTGTACCTTTCACTTGAATTTTTGCACACTAAGGGGATTATTTTCTAAGCCTATCACAAGCGAAAATTCCCTTTTCGCATGCGATAGCTTGCTGGGGGCGGGGTCGGGGTGGCGAGGAGCTGGACACGGCGGTATCTTCGCTGGTGGCAATAATGTAAGCTATGTTATTGTTGCCAGTAGCGCGCTCAATAGCGCCACCTTTCATGGTGGCGCTATTGGGTGCGAAAGCCGGCAGCGATAACACCATGGTAGTGCAATCACTGCTGGCTTTTGCAGGCCCGCTCCCCATTACCGCTGGATTCAACATTCTCTATGAGAATGGAAAATCCAGCCCTAAACGTACTACTGTGCATTTTTTAGCATTAAATCTTAGCTGCCAGTCTTTAGACCACTTTTCAAGCTTTGCTAGATCCCTCCTCATGTTTTTCACTCCTTCCCGGATGTCCATCCTGTTTTCAAATTTTGGTATCATCAACAAAGAGACAAACCTTTCCTGACAATTATTTCATTATATTGCTCATAAACATTTTGAAAAGAACAGATCCAAGGATTGATACCTGAGGCAAACTGCTAGTAAAAAACCCCTTCTCAGAGCAAACTCAATTTAACACTACCTGTTGTCGCCTCCCACTCAGCTAGTTTCTAATTAGTCACTCTGGGATCCATACCAAGGCACACAATTTATTTATAAGTTTTTTGTGCAGAACCATATCAAAGGCCTTGCTGAAATCCAAGTACATTATGTCTAGTGTTCACCCTTATTCCAACTCTCTGGTCACCCATTCAGAGATTCATCTGGCAAGAGTTTCATCTGATAAAACAATGTTGCCTCTGACCTTGCAATCCAATGGATTACAAAAATTGCACTATCTTCTGTTTTAGCAGCAATTCTGTTAGTTCGCTCACCACAGAGGTCAGACTAACTGGCCTTTAGTTCTCAGTCTCCTCCTTAGTTCCATTTCTATGAATAGGAATCACATTTGCCCTTTTCCATTCCTCCGGAACTACTCCAGATTCTAAAGAAGCATTGAAAAGGTCAGCTAGTGGAACTGCCAGGACATCTCTAAGTTCCCTTAGTACTCTCAGATGTATCCCATCCAGCCCCATCACTTATCTGCTTTACGTTTATTTAGCTCCTCATGAACACACTGTTTTGAAAATCAATTGAGGTTTACCTCACTTCCAATCTTATTTGTGTTTGTTTTATGAGGTCTTGCTCTACTCCCTTCCACGGTGAACACCAAACAGAAATATTTTTTAAGCCTCGTTATTCCTCCCCTTTACCTGTGAATGTCACAATGCCATTTTTTTACGTCCTTCATTCACTAACATATCTAAGAAAAAGTTGCCTCCCCCATTTTACCATATTTGCTATTTTGTCTTCTTTTTGAATTTTCAAGTTCCTGGCTACTTTACCACCTTCTCTTAATTTTTTCACATATTGTTGCCTGTCTTCCTCTTTCTGAGATCTCTTGTAGTTTATGAACACTAATCTTTTCTTCCTTACTTTTCAGCTACTTTGTTAGAAAAAGATAACTGTTTCTTTTTCCTCAGATTTTAAACTCATAATTGTTGCACTCAGGGGTGGACCCTTGTCCTGGAGCAGTGGAGAATGGCTCCCTGGTAGGGACAAGGAATCACCTGCCCCCAGGGGGTGGAGCACTGGAGGAGACAGAGGCTAGGATGAGCTTCACCACTGGAAGCCCACAGTCCTCCCGGGTGGAGCCCATAGGGATCCGGGTTGCTTGGACTTAGGTGGGTCTCGCAGGGTCTCCTGGAGAGGTAGTAGACAGGCGTGCCCACAGACAGCAAGGGAGCATGGTCGGACTCAAGGCTGTAGGTATGATGGAGCAAGGAGGACCAGAACAGCTTAGGCGATGACAAGGAAAGGGACAACGCCAGAATCAGGAGGCATGGTCAATCAGGCAGAGGTCAGAATCCGGGAGTCAGTCCGAGGAGAGGTCAACGAGGCAGAGGTCAGGTTCCGGAGGTCAGACAAGGTCACAAGGCAGGCAGAGGTCAGGAGGCAGGCAGCAGAGAGGTCCGTACCAGAGAGACAGGCCGAGGGTACTACCTGGGAGACGGACGGACAAACGCAGGATCAGAGGGATGCCGGAACAATAGGATCCTGGAACAAGACTGGAACAAGGCTTAGTAAGCAGTGACAATCTAGCACACAATATAATGCCGACAAGATTGCCAAGGCAAGGAAGTGCAGGCAGCGACTTCCTTAAGTAGTTCCTTCAATCAGGGCATGCCGCAGATCTAGGACCTGCCCCTGGCCCTAGAAGAGGTATGTTGACACAGAGCATTGATATTGAGCTGGCCCTGGAAGCTGGAGTATTTTGTATGCCTTCATTTAGAAAAAAAAACAAAGCACCAGAACTTTTAATAGATAACTCATGAAATATATATAAACATTGCTGCCTAAACCAACAGATGCTTTTAATAAGAATTGGGAATTTGCAAAACCATTCAATGTCAAACTCAAGCTATATGGATTTCAGTCTTGTTCAAGTATGAGGGAAAATATAGATTTCCACAACACCTGTTGGGAAAATCCATTACATTTTCCATAGCAGATCTCATATAAATCTGGCTCAGATCTGATGAAGTATGGTAGATCCTCTGATTTGCAAACTGAAGTTGGATTTCCATCCACCATGTATTTTCTGCAGATCTGTCACATATGTTGAAAAACCTTTGAAATGTTTCCAGATTTATTAAATGCTTTAGCAAATGTATTTCTCCTTCTTTAAAATAAAGTTGGAAGACAACAACTGCACTGCCATTGGCAGGTTTCAATTTTCTGGTATGCTAATGTACAAAAAAGAAAAAAATCAACAATGAAATTAGTTTTTCAGTTCTGTTTTTTTACTTCTACTCAGAGATATGATACATAAATGTTTTGAGAGGATGCAGCTTGTTTATTTAGAAGAGTGTGTTCATTTGCTTTGTTATATTCTCTTCTACTTATAATGCTTTCTTATGACACTGCACAAATACCATAAGGTCAATATTTAAAATAATCCAGCTAAAAGGTAGATTTTAAAAGCTTTGCGTGTGAAAAATGAGATGCTTATACGTATAAGTGGCCCAAGCTGCACAAATTTTAAATAGACAGAGAGAGAGAGAGAGAGCCTCTTTATAGGGCTCAGTCTGATACTCCATATATGGACCATTGTAAGCGGGCAGTTTGATTTGGGATGATTTGTTGGGAGGTGGGGTTGCAGTTAGGGGAGTGGTGTTACAGACACATTCAGGGGTATCCATTATAAAATTGACCTCCCTATCTCTCTCTCACAGTGACCTCCCTCTTTCTCTCTCGCAGCGACTGAACTGCGCCGAGCCGACTCCAGCCTGCAGCCCGCCACAGCAACCCGCCTCCTCACCTCGGAAGGACCTCCCATGTGGGAGACGCCGACGTAAGGGACCTGACCACTGGTTTTAAAAATCAAGCCGCAGGCGCATTCCGGCCCTCTTCTCCTCCGGCTGTCCCTCGAACCCTGCACTGCCTGTTCATACCTGCCGGGATAAAAGGCCTTAGGTGGCCTTTTACCTGAACCTCCTCATAAATTTATTTATTTATTTATTTTAAGTTTTTCTATACCGGCATTCGCAATAGATATCGCATCAAATGCCCAATTGATATCAAAAAAATGCATACTGATCTCTGACATCCTTCAAGAGTACAAACTGGAATTTATTGCCATCACCGAAACATGGCTAAGAAAAACAGACCAAGTAATACTGAACCAGATTACAAACAGCACATATGATACATTCTCCATAACAAGAAACACATGTAGAGGTGGAGGATTAATGTTAATCATTCACTCCCACAACATTATGAGGCAGCATTATTTGACTCAGATAACCTACAGATATGCCTAATGTATTGCCCCCCCAAACTACTTGACAATAACATCTTACCACTATTAGAATTCCTCACATCAACGATAAACCACAAAAAGCCCACAATCATACTTGGAGACTTCAATCTCCATATCGATGAAACACCTCTATCACACTCCAGCCAGTGGGTGGGAGTCAGCTCGGCGCGGTTCGGTCGCTGCAGACCGAACCGCGCCGAGCTGACTCCCACCCACAGCCCGCCACAGTGACCCGCCTCCTCACCTCGGAAGGACCGCCCATGTGGGAGACGCCGATGTAAGCGACCCGAACACCAGATTTAAAAATTAAGCCGCAGGCGCGTTCCGGCCCTCATCTCCTTCGGCTGTCCCAAGAGCCCTGTGCTGCCGGCGCATACCCACCGGGGTAAAGGGCCTCACAGTGACTGAACCGTGCCAAGCCGACTCCCGCCCACAGCCTCAGCAACCCGCCTCCTCACCTCGGAAGGACTGCCCACATGGGAGATGCTGACGTAAGCAACCTGACCGCCGGATTTAAAAATCAAGCTGCAGGCACATTCCGGCCCTCTTCTCCTCCGGCTGTCCCTCAAACCCTGCACTGCCGGCACATACCAGCCGGGGTAAAGGTCCTTGCAGCAACCGAACCGCGCCGAGCCGACTCCCACCCACAGACTGCCACAGCAACCCACCTCCTCACCTCGGAAGGACCGCCGATGTGGGAGATGCCGATGTAAGTGACCCAACCGCAGGATTTAAAAATCAAGCCGCAGGCATGTTCCGGCCCTCTTCTCCTCTGGCTGTCCCTCAAGCCCTGCGCTGCTGGCGCTTGCCGGCCGGGGTAAAGGGCCTCGCAGCGACCAAACCACACTGAGCCGACTCCCGTCTGCAGCCCGCCACAGCAACCCGCTAGGGATGTGAATCGTTTTTTGACGATTTAAAATATCGTCCAATATATTTTAAATCGTCAAAAAATCGTTAGGGCCACGATACAATACCAATTCCCCCGATTTATCGTTAAAAAATCGTAAATCAGGGGAAGGGGGAGGGCAGGAAAACCGGCACACTAAAACCCCCTAAAACCCACCCCCGACCCTTTAAATTAAATCCCCCACCCTCCCGAACCCCCCCCAATGCTTTAAATTACCTGGGGATCCGGCGGTGGTCCAGAACGGCGGCGGTCCGGAACGGCCCCCTCAATAGAATCGTGTTGTCTTCAGCCGTCGCCATTTTTCAAAATGGCCGCCGCAAAATGGCGGCGGCCATAAACAAAAACGATTCGACGGAGGAGGTCGTTCCGGACCCCTGCTGGACTTTTGGCAAGTCTTGTGGTGGTCAGGAGGCCCCCCCAAGCTGGCCAAAAGTTTCCTGGGAGTCCAGCGGGGTTCCGGGAGCGATTTCTCGCCGCGAATCATTTTCGTACGGAAAATGGCGCCGGCAGGAGATCGACTGCAGGAGGTCGTTCAGCGGGGGTTCCGGACCGCCGCTGAACGACCTCCTGCACTCAATCTCCTGCCGGCGCCATTTTCCGTACGAAAACGATTCGCGGCGAGAAATCGCTCCCGGAACCCCGCTGGACTCCCAGGAAACTTTTGGCCAGCTTGGGGGGGCCTCCTGACCCCCACAAGACTTGCCAAAAGTCCAGCGGGGGTCCGGAACGACCTCCTCCGTCGAATCGTTTTTGTCTATGGCCGCCGCCATTTTGCGGCGGCCATTTTGAAAAATGGCGCCGGCTGAAGACAACACGATTCTATTGAGGGGGCCGTTCCGGACCGCCGCCGTTCTGGACCACCGCCAGATCCCCAGGTAATTTAAAGCATTTGGGGGGGGTTCGGGAGAGTGGGGGATTTAATTTAAAGGGTCGGGGTGGGTTTTAGGGGGGTTTAGTGTGCCGGCTCACGATTTTAATGATTTTTCACGATAGTTTACACACCCAAACGGCAACAATACGATTCCCTCCCCCTCCCAGCCGAAATCGATCGTTAAGACGATCGAGGACACGATTCACATCTCTACAACCCGCCTCCTCACCTCAGAAGGACCACCCCCGTGGGAGACGCCAACGTAAGCGACCCGACCGCCAGATTTAAAAATCAAGTTGCATTTGTCGCACGCCAAAGGGGCCTGTACTTTTGAGCGCCCCTTCAAGCAGCACATCCGAGCAGCCCCATCAACTCTAGCCAAGACCTCCAACAACCTACAAGAGGAAAACAGACTACATGAATATGAGATACTCATCAAGAAATCCCGAGACCTACAGCAGTCCTAACCACAAACAGCTACAGATGACACACAAATCGTCAAAACACCAAACAGAAGAAAATGTCAAATAGTAAATATACAAATCAAAGACTCAATATTCAGAATGTTCTTCTTGATCTTCCTCCTCATAAATGCCCAATTGATATCAAAAAAATGCATACTGATCTCTGACCTCCTTCAAGAGTACAAACTGGAATTTATTGCCATCACTGAAACATGGCTAAGAAAAACAGACCAAGTAATACTGAACCAGATTACAAACAGCACATATGATACATTCTCCATAACAAGAAACACATGTAGAGGTGGAGGATTAATGTTAATCATTCACTCCCACAACATTATGAGGCAGCATTATTTGACTCAGATAACCTACAGATATGCCTAATGTATTGCCCCCCCAAACTACTTGACAATAACATCTTACCACTATTAGAATTCCTCACATCAACGATAAACCACAAAAAGCCCACAATCATACTTGGAGACTTCAATCTCCATATCGATGAAACACCTCTATCACACTCCAGCCAAGCCCTGATAGAAGTACTATCTGCTCTCAACTTCACACAAGTAGTAAAAAACACAACATTTAAAGCAGGTCACATCCTCAACCTCATCTTCATGAATAACAAATTCACACCTAATCCCTCTGTCTCATGCTCAGCAATACCCTGGTCAGACCACTATCTCATACAATGTCAAATATCACTCAACGCCTACCACAAGTCAATGAACAACAATCAAACATTCAAATACCGACCTCCATTTCCAATAGACATACTACAAGAAGAACTCAAAAACCAACTGAAGAACATAGATCTATCCAATATCAATAATGCCTCACAATCATGGCTACAAATCACATCAGATATTGCCAACAAAATAAACCCTGAAAGAACAAGAAAAACCGAGAACAAAAAAATTATAAACACATGATTCAGCAAACAACTGAAGGACACCAAATCAACCCTAAGAAGAATGGAGAAAGAATGGCACAAAAATAAATGCCCTCTAATGCTGGCAAGATATCGCACACACCTGGCATTCTACAAAAACATGATAACCAAAACAAAACGCGAATACTATAGCAATAAAATACAAAAATACTCAAACAACCCCAAAACACTAACATAGTGAAAAACTTAATATCAGACAACAACAACAACAATGCACACCAAAACTATGCTGCACCTCTTATGGTGCCTTGAAATGTAGCTACCTCTGATTTGGCTCTTTTGCCCTATCTTGATGCCTTGGGCTTTTCATGCCATGTTTGGAGCTACGTTTTCACAGTGTTGTTGTCTTGGAATACTCTTCCCCCTTCTGAAGATGTTTGCGCACAAGTTTTATTAGAATTCATTATAAAACCCACATTCTGAAGCTAAAATAGGTTGAATTGCTTCCCCCCCCATGGACTTTAAGGGGAAACAAATAAAAGGAACAAATAAATATTTGTGTTTATCTCAAACATCCTTAGGCTATATGGTCTTTATCTGCCATCATGTTCTATGTTTCTATGTAAATACTCTTACACAAAGGAGGTTCACAGAGAAGCCAGGGGGCAACCCTCATATAAGAGGCATCAGGAAAGGGAGGAGTTTGGTGGCATCTTCTTCCCAAGGTTGTTCTAACCCCACTACCCGGTGCAAGCCATGCTTCCTGGACTGCCCAGGGCACTGATTAGTGCTTCAATGGGCCTGAGGATAGCAGGGTAACACTAAGCAGGGAAGGGGGGAACAGGGTTCACGGTGGGGGATGCTGGTCAGGGACAGGGCCAGGAATGGGTACAGGTTGTGACAGGGAAGATGCAGTGGCATAGCCATGGGTGGGCAGCTGCCCACCCAGGCCCACCCATGGCTATGCCACTGCTTCTTCCCTGTCATGACCTGTACCCATTCCTGGCCCTCTCCCTGACCAGCATCCCTCACCATGAACCCTGTTCCCCCCTTCCCTGCTTAGTGTTACCCTGCTCTCCTCAGGCCTATTGCTGCACTGATCAATGCCCGATTGGGATTAATCCGTCCCTGCTGCACATCCCTAGCTTCTGGTGTGGCCTGCAAGGGAAAGGAGTAGGAAAACTGCTGGAGAGGGTAAGTAAAGGTGGCTTTTTAAGTGCTTTTTTCTTGATTGACTATCATTTTAATTATTGGGTAGTATGTGATTTGTCTGCTGTTTGAAATATTTTATTGGTGTTTGGTAAAGCTTTCAAAATTTCCATGAGACTTTATTGGATATTCTATTCATCAGCTGTTTTGAAATTATTTTATTAGTATGATTTTATAATTTTGATTAATGGTTTATATATTTTGATTTTATTGATTGTTTCATGAGGAATGGTAAAATATTTGTTTTTCCATTGTTGCACCATATAGAGTCTGGTGTGATGCATTTTACTGTTCAGTTTTTGTCTGCACATTTCTATTTATACTCTATGTGGCTTTATTCTGTATTTGGTGAGGGTTTGTGTTCTGCATGCAAAGACTGAGATGAAGCATTCTTTTAACATATGGTTTCTCTTTAGGGATCTGAGGTAGCTTGGCCTGTTCTGTTTTCATCATAGGAGGTGTATTGATATTTTAGACTCTGGTGTAATATTTGTGGTATTCTTTTTCATAGGTAGGATTGTTATTCTTTGAGTGTTGGCAGATAGTACTGTGTTGATACGGGAGGACCATGCCGAAATATATCACAATAGGTATGATGCCATATGAATTTCAAGATGCAAAGTTTTCTTGTTGGCATCAGAACAGTGCATGAAATTATCACAACGTGTATATTAATTTTACCTCAGAATGTCACTTTTCATGTAAAATATGTTATAAATGCATAATTTTAAATTGTGTATGGGGAGGTGGGGGGAGGGCACCAGGCTGTAAGGTTTGCCTAGGGTGCCTAATACCCTTGCACAGGCCCTGTCCACAGCAGCAACGCTCCCTGCCCCCCCCCCCAAAGTACCCCTGCAGGAAGTTTTTAATGCTGGTAAGTGCTTGAAATAATTGAGGTAAAATGTTTTCAAGTTTCACGCATGATGCATAATGGCTGTTGCAAATTACTTAGAAAGCCATTCTAGGGTGCAGTATATTGCATTATTTATCAATAAGAAAACAACTAGTAGGTCTCAGACCTGCATTTGCCTACAGCCCAACCATGTTAACTTGTGCCCACCCAAAAAATCTATTTTGGCTACGCCACTGGGAAGAAGTAATTCTAACATTCTAAGGGACAAGGTTAAGGTGGTTTCCAGTTTTTCTTTTTCATTTATAAACAATTGCTTTTAATCTGGCTGAATCATCTGGCTCTGGCTACAGCCCCAGCAGCCAGAAGAAAAATGGAAGGCCATCAGTCAGGGGAAGGAGTGCTAGCAGCGGAAACAGAACAGAAAACAAGAAACAGAAAAACAGGTAATCAGGGAGGGGAGAGGGGAGTGAGAGATGGGAGGCAGCAGCTCAGAGCGGTGAGATGCTAAGCAGCTAGCTAGAGTGAGACTGGAAGAAAGGATGAAGGCACATCCTGCAATGAGTAGCAGGCAGGCAGCCACCAGTAGCAGAGGAACTTAGCAGACAGCCAGGCTGCAGTTCTGATGGAGCTGATTGTGTCAGCCATGGGTGTCAATGAGGCAGCTGTGGTAGTGGGTGATGCAAGTCCTAGCTGGGAAGAGGCAGCAGCTGCAGTAAGTGGAAGCAGTGGAAGTTGGCTGCAGCTTAAACTCCAACAATCTGGCACCGTTTCTACACACAGCTCCTGCCCCCTCCTCCTCCTCCTCCTCCTCCTGCAGCTGCATCAGCTTCCTGATATAAAGAACAGGCATCTGATTGTAATGAGGGCTGACATCAGAATCATTTATACCATTCTCCAATTAGCTGATGTGCAGTGCAGCTGGAACAGTTCAGACACTGTCCCTGGGCCATGCATGCATCTTTGACCAGATATTATGGTGTGCAGTTACCACTGCAACCATACACTGTGCAATTAGCTTAAAATTTGGACTGTCTGTTGCATTCACTGACCGGCTTCTTGCGTCCCCCGACGCTGCTCCGCTGGCCCACCAGTTCCTGGGTCCTTCCTGATGTGCCGCAGCTACTCGGCTGTCCTTTCCTCCTGCGCTGGTTCTCCCCCGGTGTGCAGGACGCCGCCAGCTCCCCAGCCGGCCGGGCCCTTCCCCTATGCATGCACATGCAGCTCTGGCAGCAGCAGGAACTCCCACGGGTTCAGCCAAATGACATCATTAGCCCTGGCCTATTTAGGCCTGGCTCCTCGACTCCTCCATGACTTGGCAACGAGTTCCATTGTGCTGCATTTCCTCATTTGGATCCTGCGTTATTCTGCCTTTCAGTTCCTGCTCCTGCCTTCTGGCATCTAGTCCTGCCTTCCAGTACCCGCTCCTGCCTTCCGGTCCCGTTCCAGCCTCCTGACCCTTCTCCCCTCGAACGGACCTCCCTGGCTTCAAACTTCGGATTGGACTTCACGCTGTTTGCTTGCCACCTGCCCTGGACTTTGGATTGGACCTCCTTCTGCCTGGCCACAGCCACTTCTTGGACCTCACTCCTGATACTTCGTCGGAGCTTCAACACAGGGGCCCACCTAAGTCCAGCTGGCCCTGGCACCCAAGGGCTGAACCTGCGGGGAACGGGGTTGATAGTGGCGAAGTTCCAGCCAGCCCCTGCCTTCCACCAGCCTCACCTCCTGACATTGGGAACCTCTGGTAGGTCGTCCTCCCAGGTTGCGTCAATCCCAACTAAGGCCAGGGGTCCACATCCCACGTCGAGGTCCCAACATTGTCCAACTCAAAACTGGAGAGTTGTTTGCCCTCCTCTCCCCCATTGCCTAATTTTTCCATGGGTTTTCTAAAATATTTAGAATAGTTAAAATACTTACAAAAGTTAAAGATGTTTCTGTGCTTTCCTAACTATCTCTGGCTGGCTGGATGCAGTATTAATTTGAACCATAGCAACATCAAATTCATGCCTGCCTCTGTGCATGCAGAACGAACGCTCTTTGAAATAGTGTGTACTGAATCAAGTAGTGTGCCCTGTTTCAAAGAGTGCACATCTAATGAAATAGTGCATCCCGAAAAAGAAATAAACGAAACGAAAAAACAAGCTGACACACACACAAAAAAAAGCCACGCATAACGAAAAGACACAAAAATTTTCCCCATACACACCCCTAATAAAAAATAGCACCTTCACTGCCTTGCAAGCAGCCAGAAAGACAGCAGTTGTTTTATAAAGAAAAAGAAAAACTGGAAACCATCTTACACGTGTCCCTTAGCACGTTAGAATTACCTCTTTCCTATCACTCTCTGTACTCCCTTCCTGGCCCTCTCTCTGCCCAGCATCCCCCTGACCTAACTCCTGTTCCTCCTTTCCTGCTTAGTGTTACCCTGCTCCCCTCAGACCTATTGCTGCACTGTTCTCCTTGCCCTCAGGTTGGGGATGTTATCCCTGAGCCCATGGAGCAGGGAAGCTGAGCTGAACTGAGCTGTGCAAACGTTTGAGGCACAGCTGAGAGAGTAGGAGATGTAATCCTTATGCAATAGTTCCTCTTGCTGGAGATGTTTCAGTGGAGCACTCAAACTCCTCATATCCCACTGGCAATTCTTTCTCTTCTGAGCTTTCAAACATCAGACAAATCAGGGTTTTTTTCTGTAAATAAAGTCAAATTGTTTGGGTCTTCCTGCTGCTAGAGTGTCTCTTGCCTCCAAGGGGGGACCTCCTCACTCCTCAACTAGAGGACTGAATGGGGGGGTTAACCCCTCTGGACCCTGGCACTAATGTAGCCCAATAATAATAATAATAATAATAATAATAACAATAAATTACCCACCACTGGTCTACAGTAAGAGTGAGTGCTAAACAAAAGGAATACAGGTAACCTGAATCCTAGCTGGACTGCAACCTGAGGAATCTGATACCCAGAACCTGGAAGCCATTGGGAATAATGAAAGAGACTTTCCTTTGCTGTTACCTGGATTCAGGGATAGAGTAAGGCATGTTGAGGCCAAAAGCCATGTCTGTTTGAAAGACCTCATAATGTTAGCGGAAAAACGAGGTAAAACTTTAAATTTGGTAACTGCATTTAGGTACTCCTAATAATCTGAGCCCCTATTTCCTCAGTTTTAAACCTTGCAGTACAGCTGAGGTCTGTATTTCTGTGATAGAATGCTGTCTCTGCCAAGATCCTGATAAGAAGAGACAGACTAAAAGATTCAGTAAATGCTCAGTGAGAGCTAATTCTTTTGTTTTGCTGTTTTATTGGCTTCTAGTCTTTATATGCCAATTAAGTCCCTGTTTGTTGAATAAACCATGCTTCTAGCCAGCCCTGAAATCCCATGATTTATTACCAGGAGATGCATGCCTGAGCAAGTGAGAACAAAGAGGCCAGGCCAGACAAGGTTACATTGCAGAAAGCTAGAAAAAGAAAGTCAAGCCGCAGGACAGATTTTAGAACACAGATAGAATACATGTTTCCATTACATGCACCAAACTGGTTTACCCAAAACACCAAAAAGAAAGATTTCCTCTGAGCCTTCATACCCCTGAGGATCCGCTAGGAGCTTTTTTTGTATCCAGGAGGTAGAGTGTCCTGCTTCAGCTCCCAGACCAGGAGCAGATATCTTAAGAAGTCTGCATCAATCTGAAAAACTTTAGAAATATACACTCATTAGTGACCTAAGTTCAGCATATGTAAAGCAAGATATTAGTCTACAAACATTACCCACATTCTCACTCTGGCAGATCACTTTGGAGCTATCAATGAAGCGTGCCAATAATACCCTTCTCACCAAGAAACACAGGGAAGGAAACATGCCATATTATTTACTGGACATATAGAAACATGGAAATGATGGCAGAAAAGGACCAAATGTTCCTTTTAGTCTGCCCAGTAAGCTTATGGTAGTATCTGCTGCGCCGTGTAGCTTACCCCATGATTATCAGTTTCCCACACCGTAAAAGTCAGGGCCCTCGTTGATTGCCGTCTGAATCCAATTCCCCTCCCGGGGATAGTCTTCCTCATCCCAATAATTGTTCCGGAGGAGGAGGTCCAGTGGATGGCAACTGGGGATTATATCAGAGACTGAAGTTGGAGCTACTGCTATAGCAGTTCTCAGTCAGATAACATATATGAGCATATGATATCCACATGTTTATACTGTGCCCAGCAACGCTGCCATGGCAGCACATAACTGGCATTTCCAGGGAGCACAGTCACCATATCTGTTAGTACGGCTTAGATGCAGTAGACAGGCATCCTGTGTAAAACAGCAGCTTTTAGACAAGGAATATAAAGAGTGCATGGCAGCAGTCAGTCCTTGGCATCCAGATGTGTCTCTTTGTACGTGCCTTGCACGGTCACCTGCATGTGTATTTGTATGCATCCCAACTGGTGCAGAGACAAAAGGAAGTATGCAGGACATTTTATCATAGATGATACTATCCCCATTTGCTTGATGGATATGTTGCAGAAGGTGGCAAGGTGCTGACAATCATGAAGATGTATGAAGGCAGAACCATATCTGCTATGGCATCTGCTGAGAATGCAGGGTTAGGTGCACTACTGGAGCTTTTGTTTGCAAGAGATAAGCTTTCAGAGCCATCTGATCCTATCCTTGTTATCCAGGATTTATGTGCAGAGATCACATTCAAACCATTTTGCTCACACCTAACAAATCAAACTATAATAGAAAACTTACAATATATATATATATATATATATATATATATATATATATATATATATATATATATATATGTAGCTCTAATAGATATATAAACAAATTGTATTAATTTAAAGTAGCTTGCTTATTGTAATTTAACTTTTTAGCCCTACACTACTAGGAAGAAGGCAATGTATGTACAGGGTTTTATACAAGAACAAAATCATGTCTGAACATGGCTATCTGAGATGAAAGGACTACTACATTAAACATGGATTTTTTTTTCAGGTTATTCTTTTCTTCACCTGGAGAGGGAAGATAAGAGGGATGGAGGGGTAGGCTGTATGTTTAAGGATTGTTTATCTAATGTTTGCCAGGGCTGAGTATATTATTAAAAATGAATTTGAGGGTAGCGGTGGCTATTCTGACCTTGAATTGTCTTCTTGCCTTGGATGCCTAATCTCTAAAAAAGCTGCATGAAATGATTGTTGATTTCAGTACACAGTTTCCATCATTGTTTCTGGTGGGGGATATTAATCTTCATTTTCAGGATGAGACCTGTGTGAGGGCTCAAAGTTTTAAGTCTCTTCTTCATTGCTATGCGTTTAGGCAATCTGTGGGGAGAGCTACATCTATGGGGGGTACATATGTTAGATCTGGTTATTGGATTCAACCAGTGTTTTTATTTGAATATGCTTGTTTTTTAAAAGGTAGAGAAAGTACCTTGATCAGATCATGCAGTGATCATTTTTTCATTTGAGGGGAGGTTGAGTGGAGGGTGGGAGAGGAAAGGTCCCTGGGAAGAAAAAAGATAGATGAGGAGGTGTTTGAGAATTTAGATCCATTAGATGTGGGGGAGTAGATTGATGAGTTGGTGGAGCATTGGAATGGAACTATGGTCTCTGTCCTGATTGATACTGCTCTGTGAAAGTGAGCCCCAAAGCGTAAGCAACCTCTTCCATGGTTTGGAAAGAAATTATGGAAGGTGAGTGGTGAAGTTCAGTGCCTGACACTTCCAACTGCAGCATCCTATGCTCCACCTTATCCAGTCAGGCCTGATGTATTCTGCATAGACCTGTCTTGCTGCAACCATACCCACAGTGGCCTAACACTTCCAGCTGCAGTACACCATGATCCGCCGTATCCACTCAAGCCTGATGTATCCTGCATAAGCCTGTTTTTCTCCATCCACAGCCTGTGGGACCTGACACTTCCAATTTGAGCATGCCATGCTTCGAACATATTAAAACAGTCTTAGCAAGGCTCATTGTCTTTAATAATTTCCAATGAACTTTGCAGTCCCTAGGAATGCTACATTTTCTGCCTACTAAGGTATTTTTCAAATGCCACATGAACCTGACACTGACAACACCACAGCTTTGGAATGTTACAGCTACACTTCTTCATGTGTTGCTCTGCTCTTACCTTTCAAATTTTTAAACATTATTAACCGACAATGACACCACTTCTGCTGCCACTGCTCCGAGTCATTCTTGCCATAATACAGTGCCCGCTCGCCCCAATGCTTTCTGTATGTGCAAGAACTAGCAAACGTTCTTGCTGCATTACTCTGCTCCTACCATTCAAGTTCTTAAGATATATCAGCACCACTGCTGCCACCACTGCCACTCCAGGCTGGTATTGGTTGTTTCCTCCTATTCCAGTTGTATTCAAGGTTCTGACAAATCCCCTTCCCCTACAGTACCTGCCCACTTTCATCATACCCTAGCCATTCATTGGTTCGTAAACTTACTAAAACACTCCTCAGGATTTTAATAACATTCTTCCTAGCTTTCATGGCCCACTCACAGTTCCACTATACTGCACACTTGAGTACCTCCCTACCTATGACATGTGTGACGTACTCCATTATACAAATATTCCCTACTATACTGGTGGATCAGCCAGGTGGGGCCATACTTTGACAGGGAGAGGCATCCCCCTCTATGGGTGTTTGTATGCTCCAAAGGAATGCGTAAAAAAACAAAACCAAGGTATTTAGAGTCAGTACTTAACTTAAGAAACCATCATAATTAGGGTTATAAACATTTGTTAAGTAACTGTTCCAGTACTACCCCATCTTTTGAATTAATTATTGGTCTCCAAAATGTCACAAATTTTGTAGATGTATTTTTTCCTTGCCAATAGAAATATTATATAAAAAACAACCACTTATCTTGAAAATGCAGACAGAAATATCCAGTTTCTTTACAGAGTGGAAAGATTATGGAAGCCTTCCAACAAAAATCTAAATAACTCTGGATCTAAGGGGCTGCAAGATTGTCTCATCTCACCCATCATTGACTTTAACCCCACTTCATTAGTCTGCTAAGATTTCCAAAGTAGCCTTCCACAAAACCAACCTCACCACCCACCATCCTAGTCACAACCTCCAAACTACCTAAAGATCCTTTATCCAAAGAGTTCTTCAACCATGAACATGGAGCAGAAGACTTCTTCTCAAAGTAATTTGCAAATGCTGCACAATCCAG
Organism: Rhinatrema bivittatum; assembly: GCF_901001135.1. Classification (NCBI taxonomy): domain Eukaryota; kingdom Metazoa; phylum Chordata; class Amphibia; order Gymnophiona; family Rhinatrematidae; genus Rhinatrema; species Rhinatrema bivittatum. The sequence continues at coordinate 324,771,059 of NC_042616.1, read as the reverse complement.
CATATCAATGGGATCTTCAGATCCCCTTTGCCCTAACAACTAATGTATTACTTTAAATAATTCCTCATTAGCACATTTACCAATTTTTGGCACCTGAAAAAGCTTCCTTTTAATTCTCTACAGTCAAGCTCCTGTATTTATTAATTGCTTTCTTCCACCCCCTAAACACTAAAGGAGAACTTGACCTCTTCCTTTATCACCAGTGCTCATAGATGGAGCAAGATAGGCTAATACAGGATACGTTAGGCATGAGTAGATATGGTGGAGAATAGGATGCTGCAGCTGGAATTGTCATGCCACGGTGATCATAGTTGGAGCAAGGCAGGCTTATGCAGGACATATTAAGCCTGATGGATATGGTGGAGCATGGGATGCTGCAGCTAGACATTTCAGGCCACAGTGCTCATGAATGAAGCAAAAATAAGCTTATTCTGGATACTTTAGCTCTCAGTGGATATGGTGGAGAATGGGATGCTGAGGTGGAAAGTGTCAGGCCACAGAGGTTATATTTGGAGCAAGACAGGCTTATGCAGGATATGTCAGACCTGAGTAGTAATGGTGGAAAATGAGATGTTGTAGCTGGAAGTGTTAGGTCATGGTTCTCATAGCTGGAGGAAGACAGATTTATGCAGGATATGTTAGGCCTGAGTGGTAGTGTTTGGTGCAAAGGACACAGAGGATCTCAGTGGAGTCATACCCAGATGTGGTGATTGTGGCAAAGCAGGAAGAGGAAGTCAGTAGAGACATGCTCCAGTGGTGATATTTGGGAAATGCCACAACTGAGGCATGACTCCACCAACTTCCCCTGCCTGCTTCACCTCAAAAACTGTTTGGTGTGAAGCAGGCAGGTAAAGTCAGAGGAGTCATGTCTCAGTGGTGTGCTTGGGGCTCAGCATGTAGAGGAACTAAGTGGAGTCATAACATGGCTGTGATGCTTGTGGGTATGCAGGTAGAGGAACTCAGTGAATTCATGCCTCTGTAGTGGTGTTTAGGGAAAATGGTGCAGAGGAACTCTGTGGAGTCCTGCCTCAGTGGTGGCATTTGGGAAAAAGGAGGCAGAGGAACTCTCTGGCATCATGACCCAGCTGTGGTGTTTTTACTATGTAAGCAGAGGAACTCGGTGGAGTCATGTCCAGGCTTTAATGCATGGGGCTCAGCAGGCAGAGAAACTCAGTGGAGTCATGTCTCAGATAGGGCATTTGGGGGAAAAGGAGGCAGAGGAACTCAGTGGAGTCATGGCCCAGCTTTGGCACTTGGGACTCAGTAGGCAGAGGAACTCAATGGAGTCATGTCTCAGAAAGGGCATTTGGGGAAAAGGAGGTAGAGGAACTCAGTGGAGTTATGACCCAGCTTTGGTGCAAGCAGGTATGTAAATTCACTAGAGTTATGCCACAGTGGAGGTGCTTGGAAGATAGAAGGCAGAATCAGGATGTGGAAACCCCCCCCCCCCCCCCCGCCCTGTGATATTGTTAGTATATGGCAGTGGTTGGTTGTTGCTAGATATGCTGCCAGACTCTTGTGTTGTTGGAGTTGGAATATGGCACTGGAAGGCTGCAGATGGATGTGCTGCCATAGCCTTGTATTGTTAGGACATAGTGTTGTTGTTAGGGACATGTAAGGAGGAAGCAGGCTGAGTCAGGTCCCACTGTTGTTGTTGAAGACTTGTAAGAAGAAAGCAGGAGGAAGCAGAAGGAGTGAAGCTCCAGTGTTGTTGTTAGGAATGTGTAAGGAGGAAGCAGGCTGAGTCAGGTCCCACTGTTGTTGAGATGTGTAAGGAGGAAGAAGGAGGAGTGAAGCCCCCTGTTGATGTTGGGGATGTGACAGGAAGCATCAGGATTGGTCAGACAGCAGTGTTTACATTGGGGACATGACAGCAGGCAGCAGGATTGGTTGGACCCCAGTGTTTATGTTGGGGATGTAACAGGTGGCAGCAGTATTGGATGGAACCCATTGTTGATATTGGGGATGTGAGAGGAGGCAACAGGATTGGCCGAACCCCAGTGTTGACATACAGGACATGATAGAAGCATCAGAGTGTGACAGGCCCCAGTTGTCTTTATGGGGACAAGTCAGGAGGCAGCAGTATGTGACAGACCCCAGTGATGGTAAACAGGGCAAGGTAAACAGAAGGTATCAGTGCGTGATGGCCCCAGTGATGTTCTTAAGGGCTAGTCTGGCAGAGGGTGTCAGTGCGTGTTGGCCCTAGTGATGTTGTTAATAGGGATGTGAATCGGGCTTCGGACGATTGAAAATATCGTCGATATTTTCAAAATCGTCAGAAATCGGGGGCTCCCCAAAACGATAGGAAAACCCCACGATATTGATCGTGGGAGTTCCCTTATCGTTTTGGGGGAGGGTGGGAAAAAAGGCACAAAAAATAACCCCTAAACCCACCCGACCCTTTAAAATTAACCCCTTAGCTTCCCCCTCCCTCCCACCACCCAAAAACCTTTTTACAGGTACCTGGTGGTCCAGTGGGGGTCCCAGGAGCGATCTCCCGCAATCTCCCACTCCGGGCCATCCTCCGGCTCCGGGCTGTCGGCTGCCACTAATCAAAATGGCGCCAATGGCCCTTTGCCCTTACCATGTGACAGGGTATCCAAACGGACCCCCGCTGGACCACCAGGGGCTTTTGGCAAGTCTTGGGGGACCCTCCTGACCCCCACAAGACTTGTCAAAAGTTCAGCGGGGGTCCGGGAGCGAACTCCTGCACTCGGACCGTCGACTGCCAGTATTCAAAATGGCGCCAATAGCCTTTGCCCTTACTATGTCACAGGGGCTACCGGTGCCATTGGTCAGCCCCTGTCACATGGTAGGAGCACAAGATGGCGCCGGCCATCCAGTGCTCCTACCATGTGACAGGATCCGGCCAATGGCACAGATACCCTGTCACATGGTAAGGGCAAAGGGCTATCGGCGCCATTTTGATTAGTGGCAACCGACAGCCCGGGAGCGGGAGGATGGCCCGGAGCGGGAGATCGTGGGAGATCGCTCCTGGGACCCCCACTGGACCACCAGGTACCTGTAAAACTTTTTGGGGGGGTCGAGAGGGTGGGGGAAGCTAAGGGGTTACTTTTAAAGGATCGGGGTGGGTTTTTTGTTTATCGGCTGGGGTGCAGCCGATAAACAAAACACGATCAGGCCCGATGGAAAAAAACCCACATGTGAATCGGAACCGGAATCCGAACCGATTCCAGTTCCGATTCACATCTCTAGTTGTTAAGGGCTAGACAGGCAGAGGGTATCAGTGCATGGTGGCTCCAGTGATTTTTTTGAGACAGGGCAGAAGGAAACAGGATTTGTGTGGCCCAACTGATGGTGTTGGGGACATAGATCGACTTAGCTTTCAAGGTGGTATAGCACTCAGTCTAGCATCTTGGGCCTGGGTGGCAACAGCAGTATGATTGTGGATGTGTGGTCCAACTGAGGGTATGGGGACACAGCAGGCCTCAGCTTTCAGGGTGGTGCATCCCTTAATCTGGCATCTCGGGCCTGGGTGGCAGCAGCAGTTTAATTGCAGATGTGTGACCCTACTGATGGTGTTGGGGACACAGTGGGACTCAGCTTTTGGATTGGTGTGATTCACGATTTGGCATCTTGGGCCTGGACGACAGCAGCAGTGTGATTGCGGATGTGTCCCAACTGGTGGCTGTTGCTGGATGCTGGATATATTGTAGGGCCCCATTTCTGTTATTTGAGATACAGCAGGCAGACAGGCAGAGCAGTTACAGGAACTTCATTTCATTCATCTTGCTACTTGCATGGCAAATCTAGATATCCAAGCAAAGGCAGATTAATTTTCAGGAACAATAGCATTTTCATCAAAGGTGGTGACAGCCTAGAGCAATGAAGGCTTATGATGTGCCTTGTCATCGAAAAAAAAAAATCTTTCACTGTGGACACTAATTGGTAGGCAAGAGAGATAGTGCTGGGCTACTCTTGCTAGGTCTGTCAGACGCTGGACTTGTGGGACCAATATGCCATATTCTTGATAGGCTCTACGAGATAGCATGCCACTGATATTTGAGGTACCATCTCCTTTGCTGGTATCAGATATGGTCTTGCTTCCTAGCTGCTTTTGTGATCACCTGGGACAAAAGTGAGGATGGTTTTTATTTTACTATGGAGGAGAGAGTGCTAGGTGGAAATGACAGGATGCTGTTCTGACTTCCACTACTGTCTAACATGGCCAATGATGGTGTTTCCACCTGTGCTACATCCCTCCTCTGCCTCAACCTCTGACGCTCTAGTTGACAGACCTCCTCTGTCAAGATACTCTTCATATGAGTCAGATTGTTGACCTTCAGTGCGAGTCTCCTTTTCATACATGGATCACATAATATAATGAGCATGTAGGTGGAGTTTCTGGTCAGAGGTCCTAGTCTCCCTGTTAACTGCTTTTCCAAAGATACAAGGCAGTGCAGCACCTCAGCTCTCATTCCCTCTTATTGTTGCAAACCCTCTAGCTTTTCAACAGGATGTTTTCTAGGGGTGTCCATTCGTTTTCAACGCATATGTAAAACGCAACGTAATTTTTTTTTTTAACTTAAAAAAGTGATGAGTCGAAAACGATCGGATTTCCAACTTATTCAACATAGCTATGTTGAATACATTGGAAATCGCGATTGTTGATCCTAAATAAAAATTTAAACCCCTCACCCTCCTTAATCCCCCCCCCCCAAGACTTACCAAAACTCCCCAAGCTGGCCAAAAGTTCCGTTTGGGTCCAACGAGCGGTCCGGGAGCGGAACTGCGGTGGACCAGGTGACGTCGGCGTCACGTCGGAGTGACGCAGACATCACGTGATTCCCCGCGCGTGACCCCCCAGCTTGGGGGGGCAGGAGGCCCCCCCAAGCTGGCCAAAAGTTCCGTTTGAGTCCAACGAGGGTCCGGGAGCGGACGCGCAGGGAATCACGTGACGTCCGCGTCACTCCGACGTGACGCCGACGTCACGTGCTCCTCGCAAAGGAATACAGGAATGGCGTCCTGACTCTCCGCTGGACCACCAGGGAGTTTTGGTAAGTCTTGGGGGAGGATTAAGGAGGGTGAGGGGTTTAAATTTTTATTTAGGGAATCGGTGCACGTATGGACATAGACTCAACTTATGGAATTCTACATATGTCCATATTGACCGAAATTGACCCCCCCTTTCGACTTATGGACTTATGAACATAAACTTTTGGTCTGTACATCCCTAATATTTTCTATGGGGATGACATCTTCTAAGGTGGTACTTGTGGCACTCAGCTCCTCTGTAACATCTTTAAAGGGCTTGTCACAAGCTGACTCATGACTGACCAAACATGATGCTTTAGGGGAGCCTGCACACCTGTCTCCATTTCCCGAGACAGATCATGCAGGGTTTCTATTGCTCCACTAGTCTTTGCTGCATCACATAGGTAGAATTCCAGCAGGTGCTCATATCTCGAATGAAACACTTATGAGGCAATTCTAATTTCTTCTGCTTTTCACTGGTAAAGTCTCCCACCTTCACACTTCAGAGAAAGTGCCCAGCTATTTTCCTGTGCTTCTCTATTAAACCATGCAGGTAGACATTGTGTAATTCCCTGTAGGGATGTGAATCGGGCTTCGGACGATTGAAAATATCATCGATATTTTCAAAATTGTCAGAAACCGGGGGCTCCCCCAAAATGATAGGAAAACCCCACGATATTGTTTGTGGGGGTTCTCTTATCGTTTTGGGGGAGGGCGGGAAAAACGGCACACAAAAATAACCCCTAAACCCACCCCGACCCTTTAAAACTAACCCCTTAGCTTCCCCCACCCTCCCGACCCCCAAAAAAACTTTTTACAGGTACCTGGTGGTCCAGTGGGGGTCCCGGGAGTGATCTCCTGCTCCCGGGCTGTCGGCTGCCACTAATCAAAATGGCGCCGATGGCCCTTTGCCCTTACCATGTGACAGGGTATCCGTGCCATGGGCCAGCCCCTGTCACATGGTAGGAGCACTGGATGGCCCGTGCCATTTTTAAAGATGGCGCCGGCCATCCAGTGCTCCCTCTATAGTGTGCAGCAAAGCCCTATAGTGTGCAGCACTATAGTGTGCAGCAAAGCCCTCTTACTCCAGCCCTGTGGATCTTCTGCCTTCCCTACCTCAGTTAGGTCCCACCAGTGTACTGTCACAGAGAGGAAGGAGTGTAAGGCATTTGTGGATGTCCAGATGTCGCTAGGGAAATGCATGTTGTTCCCCTGTGACTTTGCCAGCTGTGCCTGGATGCCACTACAGCAATGGTTGTACAAACTGGAAACAACCTTTGTGCTGAAAGTGGTCCTGGAAGGCACTTTATAGCTTGGTGCTAGCATATGCCTGAGACTCATGTTCTCCACTACCTGCAGGGGTGGATCATCTAAAGTGATCATCTCACCAATAGCCCTAGTCACCACTTTGGATGCTGCCTGTCTCTTTCCCTGTAACAATGCCACCAAACATCATCCCATTTCCTCCACTGTATGCTGTCACTTCCTAGGTATAACTGGGATCTACTGCTGCTGGCCTGCCTCCTGACTGGTTGAAGGAGCTGAAGGCTTGGACGCAGCTTGAGGAACAAGTATCCCTTTTTCCCTTTGCGGAAGAGGCCCCCTGACTACTGCTTCTACCACCATCCCCATGTACATTTTGAAGGGGCTCCTGCTTCATCAGGTGATGCTCCTTCTCAGAATTACTTAAATGGCTCACTTGCCTCCTTCAGCTGATCTTCTTTGCACAATAGTTACACCACGCAAAGCATGGGTTCTCCTTCATTTGAAAATAGCTCCAGATCGCAGATTTCTTTCGTGATCCCTTTCCTCTGTCTGCATCCTTGGGAGTGGAAAATGGTGGCACCAACATGATGTCGGAGACAGATGGAGCTTGAGAAACTGGGGCAGAGGATTCACTCATCCTCTGTTCATGTACTGTCAATGTGGCCTGATCTCCGTCATCAACATCAGCTCCTATCTCTCCCTCTCCTCCATTATTGAAGTGGAGGCTAAAACAGTACTCATTAATATTCTTAATTTCAGGGTCTTTAGCTAACAGCTCTCCTGTCTCTGATTCAGGAAATCCTTTAAAGGGAGATTCTTCAAACTCTGATCCAAGGAAGAGGATGACATACTGCTTTTTGTTCCTCTGCTGCACCAATGGCTGATTGCACTGCCAGTGCTTTAGGTTTTAACATTTGCACTTCAACTTCCGCAGGACTGGTGGTGGTTGTACCCTACGGCTGCTGCCTGCCCTTTCTCTCTCCTCTGACACAACAGGGTCTGGCTGAGATACAGCTGATGCTGGCATATCTTCCTTTTTAATTTTCAATGTCTTGTGGTTTGATGTTGAAATGCCTGCCTCTCCTGCTGATGTTTTGGATTTTAAAAAATCCCTCTTTGAGTTGGGGGACTCACTGCTGTCTTCTAAAAGATTCCTTTTCCAAATACAGACTTCCCATGGCCTCTACTTTTGCCTGACGTGATGTGATTTTATCAGGTGCTGTACCTGCTTACTGGGATTTAAAATGATGGATTGGACAAAGGATGTTTTCATCTTTATTATTTTCAATCATTTCACTGTTTGTGATAGACTACTAAACTAAGTGATCACTCTGTATGTAAGTTTGAACAACACAGAGAGAATGCACTACAGTTCTATTTTAATATACTTTAGGCCAGATTTTAAATACTCCCTGTGCGTAAAATACGGCCTTTATGCACCTGGCCGGGTCTAGCACGCACCAAGCCTATTTTCAAAATGGCCCAGCCACACGCATAAAGGTTGTTATGCACATATGTGCCCGCCTTCCTGCAAGGGGTAGGGCCTTCCTGCAAGGGGTAGGGGTAGGGCCAGGGGGCAAGCTGGGACAGAGCCATTCCTCACTGCCCCAGAGCCTCGTGACCCGGCTGGCTGCAGGTGCGCGCAAGTTACTTCAGGTCGGGCTCTGAAGTAATTTGCAAAAGAAAAGGTACAAAAAATAAAAGGGATTTAGAGGGTGGGGAGGAGAGGGGAAGGGGAATAGAGGTTAGGGTAGGGGGGGTAGGAGCCCCAATCTTGTCGCTGCGTGAATTAGCTTATATCTACCTCCACCTTGCGGGCGTCCATGTGCGCGTACCAGGTACCACGCGCACATGAATGCGTGGATATTTTTTTTTAATCTAGCCCTTTATTTTCCTCTTCAAACTAGTTCACTGAGCAACACACACAGGTCTGAGTGAATCCATGCATGCACTAATACTGCAGTAACAAAATTAATCTACACAGAGGCTAGCTGTACCTGTGACAGTGAATGCCTGAGTTCTTTGTAGATGCACTGACTCTGGTGCATAGAATCAGACAGATAGAGAGCATAGAAAAAGCCTTTTTATCTTGGGCACTTTGGTTCAGCTAGCAAAGCACTATCTCTAGAGCTAGCTGCATACCTGGCACAGCTGCTGGTCCATCACAACAGAAGCTGCTGTCTTCAGCCTTTCTCCTACAGGGAGAAAAGGCTTGTCTCACAAACCTTCTTCGTCAGTGGTAGTGACAGTGAGATGTTACAGAAAAAAAATATATTAAAAACCTGTGAAGATGAACAGCACAAAAGGATTGGAGTGAAATATTTTTGATGTTGAACAAGAGTGCACTGTTGATGAAGCACTGAAGAATATGGAACAACACAGCTCATACAACAGTTAGAAATATTTCTTCCTTGAGAGAAAGATTCAAATTGAATTTCAAATAGTCTGCACATACTATAAGAAGAAAAGACAGAGCATTGATTCACTGATTAGGAAAAATGCTTCACTCTGATACATTACCTTATGTTCTCAGTCTGGTTTCCTTGCCACAGATCCTGATTAATCTCTGACCTCACACATATAAGTCATTGGCACAAAGGCTGGTTCAATGGAAACTAGGGATGTGCATTCGTTTTCAACGAATGTGCAATCTGCACTCAAAAGCCCCTGATTGTTTGATTCGTGGGTTCGCGAAATGCATGGTGATCCCCCATGAATAAACCATATCATATTAGTTTCATTCTTTTGGTTCGCAGTGATTTCTTAATGGCCGTTTGAAATAGGAGAAGGCCATGTGGGAGTATCCATAGCAAAAACCAGCCCTTTCCTGTGAGTCATAAGTGACCTCACAGCCCTGTCATAGAGAGGGTCAGACAGGTTGGCAAGGAGACGAGAATACAACCTATCAAAGCTAAGAATTTTTCTAATGCAACCAATCACCGCTCTTACTCAGTGCTCTGTGACGCTGTTCCTGATGAAGCTGTACTATTTATACCTTAAGCAAGAGGCATGCCACGCCCTTTCTTTGCAGGTGTTGTCCAGGGAGGTGGCCTTATTCATAGCTAGTTTGAGTGTCTCAAATCTATATTCAATTGCTAGCTACTTTGATAGAATTTTCCATTGAAAAAGATATTTGTTCATTTTTGCTGCAGTGCCAGCCAGTAGAGATGTGCTTCATTTATCACGTTCGTTGTGGGTCAGGGTCCCCGAACCCCGAAACTGATTTTCCTCGAACTAATAGGAAAATTAGTTTTTTGGGTTTGTACGGGGGGAGGGGCACATTTTATTTTTTTAAATAAAAAACCACCCCAAGCATTACAATTTACTGTAATACAAACACCCCCCCACATACCAACCCAATCCCTCCCCAAGACTTACTAACATCCCTGGTGGTCCAGCAGGGTCCCGCGAGGGATTTCTCCCTCTGTGCCGTCGGGCTTTCTGGCCTGTCTTGCATCAAAATGGTGCTGATAGCCTTTGACCTACTATGTCACAGGGGCTACCGGTGCCATTGGTCAGCCCCTGTTACATGGCCATCGGCACCATCTTGTGCTCCTACCATGTGACAGGGGCTGACCAATGGCACCGGTAGCCCCTGTGACATCGTAGGTCAAAGGCTATCGGCGCCATTTTGATTACTGACAGCTGACGGCCCGAGTGCAGGAGATCGCTCCCGGACCCCCGCTGGAGCACCAGGGACTTTTGGCAAGTCTTGTGGTGGACAGGATGGTCCCTGTCACATGGTAGGAGCACAAGATGGCGCCGGCCATCCATTGCTCCTACCATGTGACAGGGGCTGACCAATGGCACCGGTAGCCCCTGTGACATAGTAGGTCAAAAGCTATTGGTGCCATTTTGATGCGAGGCAGGCCGGAAAGCCCGAAGGCCTGGAGAGAGAAATTGCTCGCGGGACCCCGCTGGACCACCAGGGATGTTAGTAAGTCTTGGGGAGGGATCGGGATGGTGGGGGGAGTTGTATTTAATGTATTAAAATAAATTTTAATGCTTGGGGTGGGGTTTTTTGAGCTTCATTTTCCAGCGTCGTTTTTTGAGCCCGTTCCATTTTTCCTTGTTTAGTTTTTTGTTCGTTTTTTCAAAAAACTAACCAAGGAAAAATGAACTTTACCCCAAAGCGTCCGACTCAAAAAATGACCCGGTAGAAAAAAACGAAGCTCATCTCTACCAGCCAGGCTTTTTTTGACCGCACTTTATTTATTGAACTCAGACAGTCTCTCTGTCTCTCCCATTGAGAGAAGCTGCCAGCAGTGGCATTTTGCTGCTTATCTTACCCCCCTGGGGTAGATTGGTGCAGGCACAGGCAGGGTGTGGATGGGAGATAGTGGTATTTTCAAACAAGAAGCAGCATCACTAGGAATTGTGCTTGTTCAGGCTTCCAGTCAAGTCTTTTCTCTGCTGTTTCATTTTTTTGTGCACATAGAGCAGTCTCAGTTGAAGTGTACATCAAGGCACTGTACTGCATCTGTGGGCAGTTTTCCAGACTCACATATATTGGGACAGCAGTGCTCTTTTAAGCCAAATCCCCAGTAGGCCTCTTTTGTAGACAAACGTTTAGTGTGTGCACATACAGAGGTCTCAGTTGTAGTGTTCATCAAGGCACTGCACCATGCATCTGTGGTCAGTTTTCCAGACTCACATATATTGGGACAGGAGTGCTCTTTTAAGCCAAATCCCCAGTAGGCCTCTTTTGTAGATAAACGTTTAGTGTGTGCACATACAGAGGTCTCAGTTGTAGTGTACATCAAGGCACAGCAGCGTGCATCGGTGGGCAGTTTTCCAGACTCACATATATTGGGACAACAGTGCTCTTTTAAGCCAAATCCCCAGTATTCATTCACCAATAAAGAAATAATTCTTTTAATTGAAATCCCTAGTAGGCAGTGACATTAAATCCATGATGTCAGAGAAAGCTAGACATGGTTGAGTGATTGGGACAGGCAGAGAAGGCACTTCAAAAGGCAGTGCCAGTCCCCAATTAAAGTTAAAAAGTGAGCTTTTCCAATCTAAAATCTCTGGAGAGGCAGGCAGTTCCATCCAGAAAAAATTAAAATTTAAAGATGATGTACCGCCACCACCTATTTCTGACCTTGTAGTTTTTGAGGTGAGGGAAGGGGATGCTGATTCATGCAAGATAAAAGGGAAAGACCCAAAAGCAGCAGTGCGACAGCAGACTCGTCTTAGCATTGATAATGTAGTGCAGGCACTGTTTGCTTCTGATTCCGATGAACAATAATCTTGTGTGGGATTCTCATCAGAAATGGAAGAAGTAATAGCTGAAGAAGGTTTAAGAGGATTAGTTAGTTCTGTCTTAGCCTCCACTTCAGTGCTGCAGGGGAGAGATGAAACTGATGATGATGAGGAGGAAGAGCAGTCAATGCAGGCACAGAGTGTGACTGATTCCCCTGACATTGCTCCTTAGGGTGCACCCACTACTTCAACTCCAGTGTCAGCATCCACCTCAAAGGCTATAGAGAAAGGATCACGAAAGAAAGCTGTGATCTGGAGCCACTTTAAAGTGAAGAAGGACCCGAGTTTTGCTCAGTGTAATTACTATGCCATGGCTATTAGCAGAGGCAAGCAAGTAGGACATCTAATTTTGGCATGATGCATCATATGCCGAAGCAACACCCAACAGTACTGCCATCTGGGGATGGTCGTACTACCAATCATGGGACCCCTTTTTCCAGGCAGCGGAAAGTGGATGAAAAGGAGCAGAGTCACCCCAAGCCTTCAGCCCCTTCTAGCAGTCAGGTGGCAGGCCAGCAGTCCCCTGCCATGTGTCAGAAGCAACAACCCACCATGGAGGAAATGGGGTTGTGTTCGGTAAAGCTATCCTGGGGAAGGAGGCAGGCAGCCTCAAAAGTTGTAACCAGGAGCATAGGGAAATGATTTCACTTGATGACCAGCCACTGCAGGTAGTGGAGAATGTGGGTTTCAAGCATTTGCTGAAGGTCTTAGTTCCAAATTACAAAGTCCCCTCCAGAACCACATTTAGCAGAAAAGTCATCCCCAGCCTGTACAACTACTGTCGCAGTCGCATCCAAGTGCTGCTAGCTAAGGCATAGGGGAGTGTGCACTTTACCTGCGATATCTGGACCACCATGAATGCTGCACACTCTTACCTCTCCCTGACAGCACACTGGTCGGACCTGGCTGAGGCAGGGGCAGTAGCAGCTCTATTAGTGAACAAGTATCAGGGTGGAGGTGGGCTTTACTGCACACCCACCTGACGGAGGAGGACCATACCTCAGCCAATATTCTAGCATGCATCAGACAGATGCTGGCAGGCTGGCAGCTACACCAGCAAGAAAGGAATCGTCAGGCAGGGTTCTTTGTCACAGACAATGGTGCAAACATGGTAAAGGCAATATGCAACGGGCACTTTCAGAACATCCGTTGTTCTGCACACACTCTGCACCTGGTAGTGAAGTCAGCTCTGGGGTTGGATTCCAATGAAAAAGAGAATGAATACCTGCATAGGTTAATACACAAGTGCAGGAACATAGCAGTGCACTTCTACAGAAGTGTGAAGGCGGGGCAGGTTCTCCGACAAAAGCTGACTGATTTGGAAATGCCTCACAAGCGTCTCATTCAAGACATTGGCACCCGGTGTAATTCCACCCATATGATGCTGCAGAAGTTAGTGGAGCAGTAGATACCCCTTCATTAACTGTCTGCGGCAATGGACATAGGTGTGCAAAGTCCCCTAGGGCATCATGATTAATTAGTAATGAGTCAGCTGTTAAAAATCCTGCAGGCCTTCAAGGATGCCATGGAGGAGCTGAGTTCCAGAAGTGCCACCTTGGCTGACATCATCCCTATAGTTAATTTTCTGGAGGAAAATTTGGAGGGCTTTAAACAGGAAGAGGGAATGACAGCAGAGGTGATGCATTGTCTGGACTTTTTGCAGAAGCACACATACATCCTCGCCACAGTATGTGATCCCCATGTGAAAGGGAAACTCACCCAACAGTGCACTTGTCTCACATTTGTGAAGGACCTGCTATTAGTAAAAGTCTGTGAATAGGAGCACCATAGGCAGAGACAGATTAGGCATGAAGCAGAGGAGGAAACAGCGGGCACATCAGAGAGTAGTGCTAGCCCGAGCAGGAGCAGCATTCTGTCAGTGACAGCTAGTACTTCCTCCTCCTCTTCACTACGCAAAAGCCATGTTGCCCATAAACAAGCATCTGTTCTGGAACGAGCTAGAGAGAAAGCACCTGGCAAGAAGGACTCTCAGTCCACCCAAGCAAAGGAGACAACAGCACCAATGTCAGTGACATGGTATCTCACAGATCCCACAGAGAACATGCAGACAGATCCGCTGGTATATTGGGCACACAAGTCCACTGTCTGGTCACACCTAGCCAAAGTGGTTCAGCGATATCTGTCATGTCCATCAATCAGTGTGCCCAGTGAACATGTAGTTTCAATGACAGGGGATATCATGAGCCCTCACCGCTCAAGGCTGGCACCAGAGTTGATGAAAATGCTAGTGTTTTTGAAAATAAACCTGCCTTTGCTTGGGTTTCCAAATTTTTCCTGTGAATGGCAAGATGAATAAAAGCAATTTAAAGCCTTGCAGCAGCTCCAACAGCCTCATATGCTCCAGATAATATCAGCACATATACCTGACCTCAACCGCTGTGCCTGTCTGTCCAGCCCTTACAACACTACAAGGGCCTGACCACAAACACTGTGCCTGCTCGTCCAGCCCTTAAATCACTATAAGGGCCAGACCTCAAACGCTGTGCCTGTCTGAGTTTAGTTCTAATATTTCTAATTTCATTTTCATTTATTTGTGCATCATTTCTTTACAGAATATTCTTTCCTGTTTTGCAACATTTGGAATGTAAGATCATAAAAAGCTGACTTAAGATGTTTGGAGCTTGTATATTTCATAAGCTCAATAGTTTTCATGACGTTCATAATATGGGCCGTTTCCCTAAATGTTTCTTAGGTGCCAACATTAATGTTTCTAGTACTATAGAAAACTGGTGATAGTTGCACTCTAGTTCATCCTCTGTGTTCCCATAGTTTACAGAGGCACTGTGTAGTGTACAAAGTCAAATAGGTTGATATTGTAGATTTGGGTTGGAGATGACATCAGAGCTTCTTTTGATCCTAACGGCTGAACCCTCATTGCAAAGTGAACCCTCAGTCTCTGGCAATTCAAATTACTAATCCTTCACAGCATGGTAGGGATGTGAATCGTTTTTTGACAATTTAAAATATCGTCCGATATATTTTAAATCGTCAAAAATCATTAGAGGCGATATATAATAGGAATTCCCCCAATTTATCGTCAAAAATCGTAAATCCGGGGGGAGGGGAAGGGGGAGGGCGGGAAAACCGGCACACTAAAACAACCCTAAAACCCACCCTGACCCTTTAAAATAAATCCCCCACCCTCCCGAACCCCCCCAAAATGTCTTAAATTACCTGGGTTCCAGTGGGGGGGTCCCGGTGTGATCTTTCACTCTCGGGCCATGGGTGCGTTGATAGAATTGGCGCCGGCACCATTTTGGTTCCTGTCCCCTGACGTCACGAGCGAAGGAGATCGCTCCCGGACCCCCGCTGGACCCCCAGGGACTTTTGGCCAGCTTGGGGGGCCTCCTGACCCCCACAAGACTTGCCAAAAGTCCAGCGGGGGTCCGGGAATGACCTCCTGCACTCGATTCATGTTGCCGTAATGAAAAATGGCACCGGCCATACGGCAGGCACCATTTTGCAATACGGCAATATGGCCATACGGCCGTATTGCAAAATGGCGCCAGCCATATGGCCGTATGGCCGGCACCATTTTTCATTACGGCAACACGATTCGAGTGCAGGAGGTCGTTCCCGGACCCCCACTGGACTTTTGGCAAGTCTTGTGGGGGTCAGGAGCCCCCCCCCCAAGCTGGCCAAAAGTCCCTGGGGGGCCAGCGGGGGTCCGGGAGCGATCTCCTACGCTCGTGACGTCGGGGGACAGGAACCAAAGTGGCGCCGGCGCTACCTTTGCCCTGTCATATGACAGGGCAAAGGAAGCGCCTGCGCCATTTCTATCAACACACCCGTGGCCCAAGAGTGGAAGATCACACCGGGACCCCCCCACTGGACCCCAGGTAATTTAAGACATTTTGGGGGGGTTCGGGAGGGTGGGGGATTTATTTTAAAGGGTCGGGGTGGGTTTTAGGGTTGTTTTAGTGTGCCGGTTTTCCCGCCCTCCCCCGATTTACGATTTACACGATATTTTAAAAAACAAAACCGCGACGATCCGATTCCCTCCCCCCCCCAGCCAAAATTGATCGTTAAGACGATCGATCACACGATTCACCCACTGGAATTCTACCTATAAGATGCTACAGAGGTTAGCTAGCAGGCACCCCTTCATGATCTGTCATTGTTTGGATTTCCAGAATTTCCATGTAACATCAAGATGACAGAAATAAACTTATTTATTTATTTATCTATCTATCTATCTATCTATCTATTTATTTATTTATTTATTTATTTATTTAAGGCTTTTATATACCGACTTTCTTGATACAAATCAAATCAACTCGGTTTACATCGAACAAAGCGGTTAACCATAACCAGATAACAAGAGACATAGATTGAAGAAGCAAAAAGTTACATTATAACAGGGGTGCAAAACTGGGGATTGGAAATAAAGAGGGGAGAACAGCGACAATTAACTTAATGTCATTGCTGATGTTTTGCTTACCTACTATGTCCCTGATTTACCATCTTAGAGTCTAGTTGCCACATGCCTACCTGCCATCTCCTATACATACTACTTTGGGCAGAGTGCTAGCAGCAAGCCCCCTAAGATGGTATATCAGGGGCATGGCAGGTAGGACCCCTAAGATAGTATATTAGGTGCTTGGCACCTCATGGCACCTAGGAAGAGCAGTAGCAGTAAGAACTCTACTTGCCATGCACCTGATATCCCATTTTAGGAGGTCATGCTGCTACTATGCCTACCTGATATGTTCCTGATATATCACCTTAAGGGTCTTGCTATTATGCTGTACACTATTTTCATTTTCTCAGAATTAAACATTTGCCCTCTCTGTCAAGGAGCTTCCTATACTTCCTTCCTGTTGGCCCAGTGAGCTCACTTTTATTTTTATTATCAATCTAGTGACTTTCAAATTCACAGTGATAAAAAAACCTGGCAAACTCTCATTAATGAAACTAATTCCATGATCATGACAAACTTGGAATTTGTGATAGCCCATTACAGTGAAGACATTCGTTCTATCCTTATATTATTTTAAAATAATATTACATTAAGGACCCGATGCAAAACAACATGCTGAAAGCAGGTGCTGAGTGATCAGCGCCCACTTTCCCAATGTGCCCCAAGGCACCTCTCCTGGGGGCACGCTGTCAAGGAGGCGCTAGAGTCCGTTTTCCTAATTGGCGCACAGCCACTGGTTTTGAAAATGGACGCTGGTTAACCTAGTGTCTGTTTCCCGAACCTGACTTCCCGCTCTTTAAAAAAAATGTTTTTTTAATCTTTCATTCCTCCAACTTAATATCACCATGATATTAAGTCAGAGGATGTACAGAAAAGCAGTATTTTCAGCTTTTCTGTACAACTTTTTGAGGTGCTCAGAAATTAACGCCTGCTCCGGGCAGGCATTAATTTCTGAGCTCAAAAATATGTGTATTGGACGCACATTTTTGTACTGCATGTGGAGTGAATAACTAATAGCCTTATCAATATGTATTTGCATGTGATGAGCACTATTAGTTTCCTGGCACATTGGAAGCACGTTGTGGAGGTACTAATCCCCCTATAGCATAAGAGACTGTGGACACGCCTACACAACCCACGTCCAACTGTAGGTTACCCAATGCACTCGCCTGAGCGCACTGATTGCATTGGCCCAAAAATGTTAATAGATTTTCATGTCTATTGATGCAAGTCCCTTGTCCTTGCCAATCCTGGTTTTTGCAGGATAATGAAGGGTCTTGAAAAACAGATTTTCAATGTTGGGTTAACTGCTAGAATAATTACTATAATATCAGAAAGCATGGAAGGAAAGCCCCTTTACAGTATGTTGGCAGTAACAAAACCCTGTGATTGCCATGGCAACCCATCGTGACTCAACTGGATTCAGTCTGGTTCAGTAATTCAATTGGAATCAAAGTCAATGGACTAATGTAACCAATCTCCGGTTGTCAGGCCAAACAGTGGGATGCTACAGAATGCTGACAGAATTTTACATAGGGGCTCTGACAGCAGCTGCACTGGGCTCATTCTCATTATTCTACAGCTGAAAGGTGAGAAAGAAGGAGGGAGGTCAGAAAGGTAAGTAGAATTAGATTATATACAATATCTATTTATAGATATAGAAATATAGAGAAAGCACTAGACAAGTAGAATTGGAAGGAATATGTTTTGAAATTTCTCTTTATGTAATTTTATATTTTGTCTATGCATAGGTTAGTTTTATCATTTCAAAGCATTTCTGAGGTATAATTTTGAAGTATTTATCCTTTGCAATGCTGTATAACACTGCAACAAATTACATGTTATTAATGTTGAAACAACTTTATAACATATTTACTAATGTTATTACATTTGATATTTAGCAAAATTGCTAGTGGCAATAATTGACACAGTTACTGTCAAGTTAGCAAAAATGTCAGTGATTGGAAATCACTTATCACCATTAAAGAAATGCTAGTAATTTTGTGACCTGTGTAATATAAATGGTCCAAGCTAAGCTCCTAATGAATAGGTGTCCACACAACTCAAACATTTCAACCACAATTTGACTTTTGTTTGGCAGATTAGCTAAAATGTTAGTGAGTGGAAAAACTGGTTGAAAGGCTATGTAGCCCCTGTTCCAGGAGTGGATCTGGAAGGCAGGGGTCACATGAGATCCCAGGACCAACTTCTTTCTTTGTCCCACAGCTCCAGGGTATCAGGTACTTTCCAACAGGAAGAGGAAGGGGGAAGAATGCTCCTCTAAGACCAAAGATGTGCGGAACGACTCTCAAATTCTCTCCTGGGAAGGTCTCTCTACACGGTAGGTAGGAGGAATGTGGTTGCCAACAAAATACTCTGGTCACTCAGATTGGGTATCTAAACAAAACGTTACTGCAACAATTCTTGAATAGCAAGTTGTGGTACTATACACACCAGTTCTTGGAACAAGAGTTTGTTAGCACAGTTCACCAACTTTCATTATCTTTGCAAATTTCCTTCAGCACATGGACAAGGGAATTCACCCTTCAAGGCATGGAAAAACAAGACTTACCAGATGGACACGGGTATCAATTTATGGGCAGAAAGCTTTTTCCAAAACTACTGGCAGAAAAGCTGGGCTTCAACACTGCATGATTCCCAATTTACCTCTTCTACCCTTGGTGCAAAGTCTGGATGGGGGTCTCTCAAATAATTCCAAAAGGTCTTACAGTTAACTTTCCCCAGATGACACATGGGATTTTTCGGTTGAAAGGTCCAGGTAGCAAGGAACAATCAAATCTTCTAATTTTCCCTTATCTAGGGCAGGAAAGGTGGCAGCAAAAATCTTCCTCTCAGATCACAAAAACAAAGTCCATATACAAATGTCTAAAAACTAACTCTTGAGTCCAAGCGGGCAGAGTCTTCCATATCCTGGCCATCCCAGAAAAGGGACTTCCCTATTAACTCTTGAAAGTCTGGCTTGTTTGTGACTTTTGAGAGCTGGAGTTGGCCATCCCTGCATATGTTCATACATTTTTCAATAGAATCAACAAATAAGTCCCATAATAGGGACTTTCATTTTCAGTTTTTATTTTTCCCTGGCAATTTATCAGTATTATATTATAATCAATGAAACAGCAGACAATCAGCAAAAAAATGACTTTGTTATTTTCCCCAGTGATTTTCTTCTGTTTTTGTTGGTTGTAATAAATACTGATAAATTCTTAGGGAAAATAAAAACTGAAAACAAAGGTCCCTACAATATTTGGTTTATTTTGGCCACCCTGCTTTCAGTTTTTATTTGGTTTGTTAGGGCCTGGGTGATTAAAGTATGCTCATATGTCAAATCTCTAGGTGGGATGTGTGAGCTGCTGGCAGAGGAAGTGAAAGCAGCTGATGAGAGTGAGGTCTAGTCTGATAAGTTTTGCCAAGTTTCAACAGTTTTTAAAGAGATGTTGTTTAATTGCATCAAGATGCTGTTAATTCTTCCACCTGCACCAGTTTCTTAGTTGAATTCTGCCAGCAACTGAGGAGGATTATTCTGGTATTTGTAGATTTCTTGCTCCATTAGGAGGACCAGTTCTAAAGCAGTGAATAGTGAGTACAATGGAATTGATCATGACTGATATGGTAAAAGATATTGTAAGAATTATTTCAAGGAAAGATTAGATGCTAAGGAAGTGAGACATAATTATATGCAACTCTAAGGGGTCACTGGATGGTGGCAAAGCTCAATTTTACTGGGGTTATGTATTTATGGGTATGTTTAATGGGCAGTTCAAAGGTTTATCCTATACTTTAAAACAGGAATGTTCTGGTAAGAAAACATCCTTCCAAAGTGTATTGGAGGAGGATGGCTATTAAGAGGAGATGTGTGGGTAGCCCTTCCTATAAGGGGTGTGTAATTTTTCTAAAAAGGTTAAAAAAGTTTATCCTAATTCTTGTACTGGGAAACCTCCAGATTGTGCGGGCAAGGACAGCCTTGGAGGTATGTGCATGGTGTGGTGACTGGCAAGTGTAACTGCTAGCCAATGGCTAGGTGAGTTGCAGTTCTATAAAATGAGTTGTGCATTTGGGCTAGGGGCTGGTCGTCTGAGGAACAAGCCAAGACAGGAGACTCTGGAGGATCCACGCCAAAGGACGTATAAGAGAACAGACGTGCTTCATCCAGAAGTGCTACAAAGGACCTACAGTGTGGGATGAGACTGACAAGTGTGGAATACAAGGTGTGAGCAGAGGAGTGCCTGAGGTTTCCAATAACCCAGGGGGGACAGAAATGCAAGAGAGTGGATTACAAGTTCTTGCTGATTAAAAAGAGTTTAGAATTTGGATGTTGAGACTGTGCTGGGGGGGTGGGGGGGGAGGGAGGGGGGCTGGCTGGACCTAAGGGGAAGGTTGCAGCTGGTTATTTCAGAGCAGGGCCCAAGACTAGAACTGGCTTCAGTGGATCAGGCAGGTGCACTGTGTCAGGAGCTGCTTCTGGGTGCAGAGACTGGATTTTGAGCTGAATTTGAAAACTGAGTACTGACTGAGTGCTGGAAAGGGAAGAAGTTTGGACTTATGCTTAGGATCTGCATAGGGGATAGAGGGGTGCTCACTGGACATAGGGAGGATTGCAGCTGATTATTTCAGCACAGAGCTGGGTATATCCAATGGACTGCAGGCGTACAGATCTTGGAGCCACTCCTGAAGAGTGATGCCTGGATGTGAACTGCTTCTGAAGCATAAGAAAATTGGTACATTTGTAACAGAGGAAGTATACTACCATCAGGGAGCCTTACAAGTCCTACCATAAAGACACATTGGTGAGTGAGAGAAGTGAGGGAGGCTGACCGGAAATGCAGATATGGATGAGGAGTTGGAACCACAGAGGTTCTGGAATACAAGCAAAACTGCTGTGAAGTATAAAGAGGTTGAACTCTGATTTCTGTGATCTTACCAAGATGATAACTGATTGGAACAAGAAACTAAACTGTGATTTGAACCTGATGATCTTTATACTTCTATTTTTTTGGATTATAATAAATGTTTATCTTTTTGGAGCACAAGTGTGGACATTAGAATTATGGACAGTGTTAGAGGTGTCTTCAACCAGTTTGGCCTTACAGGATAACCTGTCCCCACCCCATGCCCAGTGACTGGGTATACCCCATCCAGGGCTGGGAAGGTAGCCTCTTGGCACAGGGGCTACATAGATAAACTCATGCTGATTGGTTTGGAACATTTGTCCATGCTGAACCTTACCCAGTAGCTCCATGTCTGGCTGTAATTTTCATAAAAAAATTTTGTTGCACTAATAAAATAGAATGTTTGAACCTCATTGAAGAGCATGCTGGTGTTTTTCAAAAGTATTGCACGTGATGTCCAAAGCAAGGTACAACTGAAGCATACACCCCATGAATGCCTTATAGCAAGTATATCAAAACAACCTGGCTGCCAGCAAACTGGGGGATGTGGTACCTGTGTTACATAAACTAATAGTGTGCAGTACTGAGAGCATAACTTTCAAACTACTGGTCGCAATGGGAAAAACGTGCATACTGTATATGGACATATATAGTTTTACCATAGTATGTTTTATAACCCATGCATATTAGAGAATCACTAATCTTTATCCTGCCACATATGTGAATATGTGTGCTTACGTAGGAATAAGGGAAGTGATTATCCCCTTGTACAGGTCCTTGGTGAGGTCTCACCTGGAGTACTATGCTCAGTTCTGGAGACCATATCTCTGAAGGGACAGAGACAGGATGGAGGCAGTCCAGAGTAGGGTGACGAAAAAGGTAGATGGTCTTCATCGAATGACTTATGAGGAGAGATTGAAGAATCTAAATATGTACTCTCTAGATGAAAGGAGGAGCAGAGGTGACATGATACAGACTTTCAGATACTTGAAGGGTTTTAATGATCCAAAGACAAAAATTAGCAGAACCAGGGGTCACAATTTGAAGCTCCAGGGAGGAAGACTCAGAACCAATGTCAGGAAGTATTTCTTCATGGAGAGGGTTGAGGATGCCTGGAACGCCCTTCCAGAGGAAGTAGTGAAGTCCAAAATTGTGAAGGACTTCAAAGGGGTGTGGGATAAACACTGTGGATCCATAAAGTCTAGAGGATGTGAATGAAGAGAGGGTGGCTTGCGGGAATGACGGCTACTACTTGGAGATAATACCCTTATTCAATAAACATACACACGGTAATGCGACTCCAACATTGCTCTATGCTTCAACGGCAAGAGGAAATGTGGAAAAAAGGATTTGCATTCACAAAAAAGTTGGGAGTAGCTTGCTTGCTATGGTGGTTACTACCCCAAACCAAATAAGCCTGATACTTCACTTTCAATGCATATCCAGTGTAGCTCTCTGCTTCACCGGCAGGGAGGAATGAAGAAAAATGATTTATATTCAGACAACAACCAACAAGGACTGAATTACAAAGTCTGGGTAAACAAATAAGCATGGGTGTAGCTTGCTTATACGGTGGTTACTACCCCGAATCAATTAAGCCTGATACTTCACTTTCAATGCATATCCAGCATAGCTCTCTGCTTCAACGGCAGGGGGGAATGAAGAAAAGTAGATTTATATTCAGACAACAACCAACAAGGACTGAATTGCACAGGCTGGGTAAACAAATAAGCATGGGAATAGCTTGCTTATTGAGGAAGTTACTACCTCTAACCAATTAAGCTAGATACTTCACTTAGATGCAGTTCCAGCACTACTCTCTACATTAGTGGCAGGGGTGGAAGGAAATTGGAACCAAAAGGTTATGAAGGGCCAAGAGTAACAGATAAGTATGAGAAAAAAAACAAGTGTGAAAGCTTGCTGGGCAGACTGGATGGGCCGTTTGGTCATCTTCTGCCATCATTTCTATGTTTCTATGTATTGAAAGGGAGTATCTCAATGGATCAAATGTACATACTTTTGACATCTTAAAAATATATGCACATATATTGTACATGCAAAAGTAAAGTGTGACTTACGTACAACAGGATTTATGCATGTATGTCAGTATATTTTATAGCACAAAGCGTGTGAATGAAATTACCAGTTTTACCAATTACTCCACCAGTTCGACCAGACCTTCTCCAAGTCATCGAGACACTCCTAGTACTTCAGCCTCAACTCCCCCCAATTCACCCAGACCTCCCACCTGTCCCATAGTACACAATAAACAAGTTTGATATCAGTTATGCAAGATAATTAGCAGGTGTTAAAATGCATAAGTAAGCTGGCAAATTTGCCTGGGTATCTTTAAAAATAACTATTTATGTGCATATTTCTTTGCCCTGCCCTAGAACACCCCTAGACAACCCCCGTTTTACATGAATACATGTGAACGCAAAAGCAAAAATATGCACATATGTTTGATGTTTATAAAATAGCATGTACGTGAGTAGATGCTACTTACGTGCCTATATGCATAATTTTTATATGTGTAAGTCTTTGAAAATTCACCCCTTATTACCTACACTGAATGGTTTAAATGTATACACTAAACAACTCCAGATATTCTAAACCCCTAATGCGGGTAAAACTTGATGCTGTTTAGTGAATATATGGTCACATTAAAAAATATCATGATATCATGCTATGCACTAAAGCCCAATTTTTAAAAGCCCTGTGCATGTAAAATTTGGGATTTATGTGCATGGCTGGGCCCTGCATGCGCTGTGTGTATTTTCAAAAGGGCCCAGCCACGTGCGTAACCCCTGACACATGCAGAAGTGTGAGGCCAGAAAAAAAGAGGCAGCCAGGGGGCAGGGTCTGGGTGGGGAGGGGCGGGGCAAAGGGGGGTGGGCTGGGACAGCGCTATTAGACGCTGTCCTGGGGAAGCACACACTGGCAGCAGGCTGGCACACGTAAGTTCTGCTCTTCAGAGCAGGTAAGTTAAAAAAAAAGGGTTATTTAGGGTAGAATTGGAGCTGGGCCCTGCATGTGCAGGTCATGTCACCACACATAATTGAATAAATACCCCCCCCCCCCCCACACACGGAGGAGGCCACCCACCCTCACGTGCGCATGCAGACATTTAAATCTGGCATGCATGTGTGCACGGGAATCATATTTTATAACATTTGTGCAACGATAGGCAAGATTATCTTCTAAGAACAGTGAGATGACAAGAGAAGTATGTGAACCTACCTGCACCCTTCTGCATCACACATCATCTTCAAAATGGTGATCTTGCTACCTCATACTTTAATTTGCACTTTTTCCCTTATGGGTCAGTTAGCAAAGAAAAACATGTGCTAAGGATTATGCAATGAACATGCATGATCTTCTGGCCATTATTACCTCATATGTCCTTTTGAGCACCCTGTCTGCATATCATTATTTTAAATTAAACCATCACTGTAACAGAGCTGAAATATACCACACAAATTAATAATAATAATAATAACAAAAAACCCCGAACAATGCATTTGAGATGTGCAAAGCCTGAACCTTTCAGTTCAGGCTTCATTTTTTGGACCGCCGCGGGAAATATCGTATTTCCCACGGTTCAGGTGTTTGTAATTGGGGGGACCCGAATTTTGGGTTAGTGTGTACTAACTCCCATTAGTGAAATTTTGGGAAAATTTGGTTCGGTTTTCGGGTTCCCCGAACCAGGACGAATTAGGCATTTTCTTTGAAATTGCCTAATTCATCATAAACGATTGCACATCCCTAAGATATATATATATATTGGATCTAGGAGTTAAATAAAATAAAATACAAATGATATATGGGTACCTAAAATGGTATATCAGTCAGAGAACCCTAAAATAGGGTCAGTAACACTGCATTCATCACCATTACACTTAAAGTGCTAACTCATTTGCTGGGTCTTTATCACCACATTGAAACAATATGGATGGCTGCAGACAATAAATAATTCTTATTGTTATTAGTATTTATTCAATTTTCTCCAAGTTCATTTTCCTGTCCCATGTAAGACACACTTGTTAAGTCACTCCAATGTTATATGTAAACCGAAGTGATTAGCAACATTGTTGCTAGAACTTCGGTATATAAAAAATGTTAAATAAATAAATAAATAGAAAACACAAATCAACATAATTACAAATGTACAATGGAAGACAGTACTCTTAAGAATTTATGTGGTTGTAGCTCTCTACAGGGGTCAAAAAAGCTTTATACAAATTGATCTTGAGGAGCCCTGTGTCTGAAGCTATCCACAGGGGTCAATAAAGTTTTATTCAAATGACCACCAGATACAAACAGCTAAGAGCCCAATGTGATACTAACATCACAGCATCTATACTGCAAAGAGGCATTGAAGTCTGCTCCAGATACAGTTCCAGCAAAGTGACTTGAAAATGTTTCAAACAGGTTAAGAAGGTAACACAACTCTATGTAAAGAGTGAGAGACACAACTTTATAACTCCTTGTTTAAACTGTAGCCATGCATCCTAGCTAGGAATAGCTTTGGTAAACAGAAGAAGAACAGTCTAATGTACTGAGGAGTTGATGCAACACTGTGGATATCAATAAGAATTTGGAAGGAATAGTTTATGGTTTTGTACTTTAAACATTTAAACAGTTCTCATTAGTTAGAGTTCACTCAAGCAGGGGTTTCAGAATTAACAAATAGATATACATTTTTGTTTTCAGGCAGTGGACATTCACAGATGATTATGCTGCATTGAGCAAGCTGTTAATTAAAAACAGCTGAAGTCTTAAGGCACTGAATTGGCAAATCTAACATATAAAGGTTAGACAAATGTTTGCTTGAAAAGATTGCTTTGAAAAATGTTTTATTCAACAATAACCAGAGACAGGCATTAATATCAATATTGTGTACGACATTTAATTTCTCTAGTAAAATCAACAATAAGAGATCGAGACCTCTTCACTAAATACAATCCATGGTATCAACGCAAGAATAGTTATGAATAATAGGGATGTGAATCGTTTTTTGACGATTTAAAATATCGTCCAATATATTTTAAATCGTCAAAAATCGTTAGGGCCACGATACAATACCAATTCCTCCGATTTATCGTCAAAAAATTGTAAATCGGGGGAAGGGGGAGGGCAGGAAAACCGGCACACTAAAACCCCCTAAAACCCACCCCGACCCTTTAAATTAAATCCCCCCCCCCCCCCAACCCCCCCCCCCCAAATGCCTTAAATTACCTGGGGGTCCAGTGGCACACTAAAACACGGCACACTAAAACACAGCACACTAAAAACCCCTAAAACCCACCCCGACCCTTTAAATTAAATCCCCCACCCTCCCGAACCCCCCCCAAATGCCTTAAATTACCTGGGGTCCGTAGCCTTAAATTACCTCCGTAGCGGCGGTCCGTAGCTAAATCGGGGGAACGGGGAGAGCAGGAAAAGCGGCACACTAAATCGTGTAGTCTTCAGCCGGCGCCATTTTGCAAAATGGCCACCGCCATTTTGCGGCGGCCATTTTGCAAAATGACCAAAACGATTTGACGCAGGAGGTCATTCCAGACCCCCGCTGGACTTTTGGCAAGTCTTGTGGGGGTCAGGAGGCCCCCCCAAGCTGGACAAAAGTTCCTGGGGGTCCAGCGGGGATCCGGGATCGATTTCCTGCCGCGAATCGTTTTCCGTACGGAAAATGGCGCCGGCAGGAGATCGACTGCAGGAGGTCGTTCAGCGAGGGTTCCGGACCCCCGCTGAATGACCTCCTGCAGTCGATCTCCTGCCGGCGCCATTTGGGGGGGTCAGGTGGTCAGGAGGCCCCCCCAAGCTGGCCCCCCAAGCTGGCCCCCCAAGCGTCACTCCAACGCGGCGTCACGTGATTCCCCGCGGGGTCGCACCGGAACGCTCGTTCGGCCCAAAAGGAACTTTTGGCCAGCTTGGGGGGGCCTCCTGACCCCCCCAAGCTGGCCAAAAGTTCCTTTTGGGCCGAACGAGCGTTCCGGCGCGACCCCGCGGGGAATCACGTGATGCCGCGTCACTCGACGTGGCACCGACGTCACGTGCTCCTCGCAAAGGATTGCAGAAATGGCATCCTCACTCCTCGCTAGTTCACCAGGGAGTTCTGGTAAGTCTTTGGTGGGGGATTAAGGAAGGTGAGGGGTTTAACTTTTAATTTTGGATCAACAATCGCGATTTCCAACATATCCAACATAGCTATGTTGGATATGTGGGAAATCCAATCGTTTATGTCTCATCACTTTTTTAAGTTAAAAAAAAATATGCGTAGCGTTTTACATATGCGGTCAATACGAATGCACACCCCTAATTGTTTCATTACAAGCACTTTGTATATATTTTTTCAATGTTTTATGTTGATATCTATACATGTTATAAATACATAAAACAACAGAGAGTTTAGAAGCAGTATGAATAAGGAATGATTGACTAAGGCAATTGATAAATATATGTGTGTTATTGTGCCAATGTTATTGTTTGAATTATTTTTTGAATAGTTTTGATATTCTTTGCCATTGCATAATAAAGCCTGCAACATTAAGCATCTTTCAAATCATTTAAAACAATAGTGGTGTTTATATATATATATATATATATATATAATGAAGGTATCTTCCATGTGACTCATTTATATATATATATTTATATATATATATAAATTCAGACAAGATGGCGATCTCACCAGATGTGCCTGAGATCCCTCCTATTGGTCCTGCTTAATTTACCTTATTTTGCCGCATTCAGCGAGGAAACGGCGGGCCAGAAAGTGTGAGGCCCTACCCGTTTCCCTTGCTCTATCATTACAAGTTCCGATGGATGCTCGTGTCGTCCGGGAAGCTTCAATTCCAGGAGTAGGCTCACAACAGGGTGTGCAGGAGGAAGTTGAACCTACTGCCCCACAGGAGCTATAAGCAACCTTGTCCCCACAAGATTGGAGGCCCCTAGAAAATCAAAATGGCGCCGATAGCCTTTGACCTACTATGTCACAGGGGCTACCGGTGCCATTGGTCAGCCCCTGTCACATGATAGGAGCACAAGATGGCACCAACGGCCATGTGACAGGGGCTGACCAATGGCACCGGTAACCCCTGTGACATAGTCGGTCAAAGGCTATCGGCGCCATTTTGATCGAGGCAGGCCACAAGTCAGACGGCAAAGAGGGAGAAATCCTTTGCGGGACCCCGCTGGACCACCAGGGATGTTAGTAAGTCTTGGGGAGGGATCGGGATGGTGTGGGGGGATTGTATTTAATGTATTAAAGTGAATTTTAATGCTTGGGGTGGGTTTTTTTTAGCTTCGTTTTCCCGTGTCGTTTTTTTGGGCTGGTTTCGTTTTTCCCTGTTTAGTTTTTGTTCATTTTTCCTAAAAACTAACCGAGGAAAAATGAACTTTACCCCGAAGCGTCCGACTCAAAAAATGACCCGGTAGAAAAAAAACGAAGCTCATCTCTGATGGAGATCCCTTGCTAACTGGATTAGCTAGCAAAACATGTATGCTTTTGTATCCGGGATGCATGACATCATCACAGGGGGACATCCATGAGGTTCATGACAAAGAGAGAATAAGAAGCAGGGCCACGCAGCGTGCATGCCCTATGGTACCTGGACAACATGGCGGGATGCAGCGCCCAAGCCAGACCAGGGACACTGGAGAGGATGGCAGGCAGACGCCGCAGCAGCCAGACGTCCATCAACCATGGGAGGAGTCACAAAAAAGGTAAGGTGGGCGGAGTGGAGATGTCGGGCAGCGACAGTCGTAACAAAGGCAAGGCAGAAGACCCATAGGCCACAAAGCAAGACAAGACAAAATTAAGGGTCAGATCATGGAGCCAGAAGTGACACCATGAGAAGACAATGTTGGAATGGCAAGACATGTTTACATAGGTCTGGAGCTTGGGCATGGCAAGGGAAGTGAGGAGGAGCTTGGAAGACTAGTAATAAGGCACAATGAAGGCCTCTGCTGGTGGGGGAGAATCAGGAATGTAGGATAAGGCTAAATATAGTTGAAATTCAAAAAGTAAGAAGTTCGCTAATTCTAATTCATATAGAAAATAAACATGTCTGAAGCATGTACCTTAATGACAAATATATTTTCAAATCCAAAAAAATAACTGAGGGTAAAACATATAGGCATCACCTTAGTACCACTCCAGAATGAATGAACTCAATAAAAAAAAAACAAAACCCAAAAATAGCCGAAAGTGAAACAACTTCCAAGCAACCCTTCAGTAATGCTTTAGATTGAATAAGTTTGATCAAGTGAACACCAACACAGCACCATGTATCAGTAGAATATCCACTTTTCTTTAGAGTGGAATAGCCATAAGGGAGTAGCAAAATTAAGAGGTAGATAATCAGCCTCTATCTGGCTGAGAAATTTAGCTGGATAAACATATTTGACTAATTTTGCTGGGAGCTGTGATATTCAGCAGCGTGATTGCACAATTGAATATACTCATCTATATAAAAGTTAGCTGGATAAGTTTATCCAGCTATCTTTAGACCTGCTCAATAACAGTTCTATCTTACCTGGCTAAATTAGACCTGGATTTATCAAATTTCTATAAATATCAGGGAAATAGCACCTGCAATACAAAAAGGGTGTGGTAAGGCTAATTTTACTGCTACTGCATAGGTATTTTTCCATTGCATGCTGAGAGATAGAGAGAAAGAGAGAGTACATTAAGCTAGGTAGAGGGTGCATTGTACAAATCTACTCTTTACCTTTCATCACTCCAAATGACAGTAAATCTTCACTGATGGCAACTGTGCTGTTCGTACCTGTGACTGTGCATGTAAACTACCCCCCAAAACCTACCCTACCTCACCCCCCAAAACCTACCCTACCTCACCCTGAGTTCATAATGCCCCTGCTTACAGTGGTATAAAAAGTTAACTTATATGTGAGCCACTACAGAATCTCTTTCTCTCTTTCTAACCAGCATTTTCAATAAAATCTGTTTCAGCTGCTAATGCAGCCATAATCCAAAGAAAAAAATGTGTAGTTGTCTCTGGTGTTAAAACCTGGGTTACTCTACTGCACACCATGTTAACGGACCCTCATTTCCACATGCTTATCCCACTTGAATACTCATTTTAAATTTGCATATGCATTTTATAATGAGGTATTTATAGAACGTGTTCTAGCATTAAGCATTATTGCATGTGTTAGGGCTCAAACGCGCATGAGAAGTTACTAACACAATTTGATAAATGACCCTGTTAGCTGGATAAGGATAAATATCAGCAATTATCTGGCTAACGGGTCGATCCTGTAAGGCCGCGGTAATAACAGTGCGGCAGTGTCAGGCGCACCCTTCCTCCCCGCACGCACAGTTCTCTTCACTAACTCCCCGATATTCTCCTCTAATCGCATGCAAATACATGCTGCGGCTTTAAAGCGGTAGGGAAGGGTTATGCCCACGTAACCCATTTTACTGTATAGGCGCTTAATACAGCGCCTATACAGTAACCAGGGTGCGCTGGTACCTGTCATTTCAAATGACATTTGAAATGACAGGCACCATGAAGTGAAAAAAAAAATACCAAAATATGTAAAAACCTGAGTGTTCAAAAAAAAATAATTTTTAAATACCTGTCGGAGGGCCGCGTGGGTCCAGGCGGCTGGCGGGCGGCGGCGGGAGCCGGGTGGTCGCGTGTTTAATCTAGGCCGCGGGCGGGTGGGCGCCTGTTCCAGGCGGCGGCAGCGGGGGCGGGTGGACACGCGTTAGTTCGAGACGGCCGGCGGCGGGTGGTCGCATGTTAAATCTAGGCCGGGTCGCACAGGCGCGCATTCATTCATCCAGGCGGAGGAGCCGGCGGCGAAAGCCGCCGGCTCCGCCTGAATGAATGCGCGCCTGTGCGACCCCTGCGATTCGGCGCTCAAGGCAGTCACATGTGACTGCCTTGAGCGCCGAATCGCAGGGGTCGCACAGGCGCGCATTCATTCACTGCCGGTGGGGGCTGCCGGAGAGGCAGCCCCCACCGGCAGTGAATGAATGTGCGCCTGTGCGGACCCGGCCTAGATTTAACACGCGACCACCCGCCGCCCACCGGCCGTCTCGAACTAACGCGTGTCCCCCCGCCGCCGTTGCCGCTGCCGCCTGGAACAGGCGCCCACCCGCCCGCGGCCTAGATTTAACACACGACCACCTGGCTCCCGCCGCCGCCGCCCGCCGGCCGCCTGGACCCACGCAGCCCTCCGACAGGTATTTAAAAATTTTTATTTTTTTTTCTGACAGGTTTTATGTGTCCCACATCATTACATTTTCTCGATCATCTCTGTATCACTTTTTTTTTTGTTATTGTGTTTTATTGTTTTTGAGTGTCTTAAGCGGTGTCGATGGATTTGTTACTAGACTCACAGTCCTAACTCCTACTAGGGGGAGGCGGTAAACTAACACGTTACGGCCGCGGCAAAACAGTGCGTTACTAAAGAGATAACCTGAGCGCGCATTACGGTATCGGAGGGGAATAGCTAATTCCTTCATTATACAGCTAATTCGTTCATTACATGCCGGGTGGGAAGGGTTACGCGTCTGTTTTAAGAAGCGCTACGGACACGCAAAACTGGAGACTGTATCGCTGGTTTGCCTTACACGTCCGAATTGTGCGCAGGGAGCTCGTTACAGACGAGAAATCTTCAACTGAATGTTACTGTATCGAGCTGTAAGTTATCCTGATAAGTAGCAATGCCCTGGATCACCTCCATCCCTCCCACCATTTACTTAGCCAGATATCTATTTAGCCACATTAATAGTTATCTGGGTAAGTTGCTGCTACTGAATGTTTTTAAAAGTCCTTATATTCAAGAGCCTGCCAATTCTTCAGAAATGACCTCCAACTTACAGTTGCATAAAGTGTAACTAGGGAAACGAGGGTACCTTTTTTGAACTCTACACCAGATTCATCAGCACACACTTCATTCACATTCTTCACTTCAAACTTTGGTATGATTGGATCACCTTTTTTTTCTCTCAGAATTATTGATTCAAACATGAGTATTATAAAACTTTGGAAGTTAAACATTGTCCTCCATGCTAAATCAAAATTATGTCAAAACTCAATATTATAAACCATGTCAGATGTTCAGAAAACTTGCCATTCAATTTCTGTGTTTAGCGCATTGGGAGACACAGAATTATTCAACTTAAAAAGCCAAGCTTGCTTCAGTCTTGCCTAACACATTAGTCTGAGCACATTATGTAGATCCATATCCATAAAATTACAGTGATTTTAAAGTCTTCAAATTTCTGTTGTAGCTGAAAACAATGAGAAACTAACAGTGCTTCTATAGGCTGGCATCACAGGTACCTCCTGCATCCAATGATTTGTGTAGGGAGCTTTCTTTTGTTGTTCCTTATAAATAAAATAAACAAAGGATATGGATGAAAAACCGCATGAATTAAAAGTTGAATTACAATCAGTCTTCAAACATGTTGAGAACCCAATATCTGGATCTTGAAATAAATCATTTTTCAACATTTGTTAACAGACTAGGCATGGGCATTTGTTTGAAGCAAATGTGTAAAATGTGACAAACAAGCCCATTTTCATTTTGCTTCAAATGAACAGCAAAAACAAAAACAACAACAAAAAAAAAAGAAATAAAAATGAAAAATGTCATCACTGTTTTGTTTTTAGCAAATAGGCTGCACTACTAACAAACTAATGCAGTGACAGTATCCCAATGTGAACATTTTGAAAATAGCTGTCTTAAAGACTAATTTTTAATGCTACTGAAGAATTCTCGGAGGCATCCTTTGATTAAGGGAGGAAAATATCTTGCAAAGATTGCATTTTCAAATCTACTTACATTATTTTCCATTGAAAAATGACCAGCAAAATAAAACAGGAGCAAATGTCCGCATGCACTTTGTATTCCTGGACATTTTCAATGTAAAAGTATGTGCACAATTTTGCTTTGAATTTGCCCAATTCATACATTTTGAAAATTGCCGTGATTAAGATTTGAATCTATCTGTCTATTACCATGCTAAAATACATTTAATTCCACAGGTTTTCAAATAGCTTTACTTGTTTTGCAACTTTTTTTTTTTTAAATTATTTCAGCACTTGCCTCTTTATACATTCTATTACCGTAAGAAACACTGTATTACACCATAGGTCTAATTTATTTATGGGTGTAAGGAACATCAGTGTTTGACACCCTATGTTTCCTTTCCTCAATCCTCTCTACTGTATCCTAATAGTAAAATCCCATAGGTTGCACTTCCTCTGCCAGTTCCTCTCTGTAGTCTGTAGTATCCTATAATTAAACCAATAGAATAACTTTCATTATACACTATCAAATAATTTTAGTTACTGACAAGTAAATTAAGTTCCACCAGTGATTACCACCCTAGAACAAAGTCCTTTTATACCTCTGCATAGCTGCAGCATTAACATGGTTTAAATATAATTGCTTTCTACAAGCTGCTACAACATTAATATATAGTCTTGCAACTTGTTTGTCTTCATGACTATAATATTAACAAGGTTCTAACAATATTACTCTTCAAAGGTTGCTACCTACAGCATTATTACACAGTCCTATTGTTTGCTCCTCTATATGGCTGCTGCAATAAAACAGTTTTTCCTTCCACATGCAGTAAACTTAAGCCCAGTAACTAACTCTGTCCTCTCTTCGGCTGTGCAGTCTCATGCAACCACACTTTCACTTGCTCTCCATTTCAGATCCTCAGAAGTGTCATTCCTTCCACTTTTCCCACTTCTTTCTTTCTCCTCTGTGCTCTACTCCTGCTAGAGCTTGGAATCCTGCTCCATGCAGAACTCAACTCCAGCAGTTCCCTTTACTGATAGTGATAATCACTTTCAATCAATATTTTCTGAAATTCCTCTTCTTCCTCTGGTACAAAGGGGTAGTCTCTACCCTATTTTAATGTTACTTCTCCTCTTCTTATCTTGTTCACAATGTGATATCTATTAGGGATGTGAATCGTTTTTCAACGATTACAATTATCGTCCGATAATGTTAATATCGTCTTAAATCGTTATAGAACACGATACAATAGAAATTCTAACGATTTATCGTTAAAAATCGTTAAATCGTGTTAGTGCGCACTAACGGGAGTTAGTGCGCACTAACTCCCAGTTAGTGCGCACTAACTGAAAATGATACAAATAAACACTTTCCAGGTCACTGAAGGTCAGTTAGGAATGAATATGTGTTCCTATTGGCTGGCTGCCCTCTTAACTATTGATGTTACCAAGGTTACCGCTGAGGTGATAGTTGGGGGGATGGGAAATGGAACTGGAAACTAACGAACACCAACAGAAAATGAAACAAAGTGTTCACACTTCCCAGGTCAGTAAAGGTCACTTAGGAATGAATATGTATTCCTATTGGCTGGCTGTGCTCTTATCTATTGATGTTGCCAAGGCTAACACTGAGGTAATGGTTGAGGGGATGTGAAATGGAAACAGTTGGAAGCTTGACAAAAAAAGTAATGTAATGATCAGCACTCACGTGACTAGAACTTGTTTGTTTATTATTTTTGTTAGCAGGCACCTGAAATGCTAGTGCATGTTGAATTTTGCCAATCACTGTGCATTTTAGAAAGGTGGTCCTGGCTGGAACTGTACACAGTTCAAATATATGTAATTGATTGTTGGTAAGTGTAGATTTTAAGTGATTTTCCTGCACACAGTGCCCTAACCCTGGCACCAGGGGTGTTGTGATCTTCCTGCACACAGTGCCCTAACCCTGATACCAGTCTGAGACAGCTCCCCTCCCTGCATTACTAGTGAGAGGCTGGCTTCACAGACAGGGGGGAGCTGCCCTGACCCTCACTCCTGACTTCCCCATGTCCCAGCTAGTGAATGGTGTGTGGGTGAGGGGGGGGGGGGAGGATGGTGAAGTCTGAGACAGCTCCCTCCCTGCATTACTAGTGAGAGGCTGGCTTCACAGACAGGGGGGAGCTGCCTGACCCTCACTCCTGACTTCCCCCATGTCCCAGCTAGTGAATGGTGTGTGGGTGAGGGGGGGGGGGGGGGGGAGGATGGTGAAGTCTGAGACAGCTCCCTCCCTGCATTAGTAGTGAGAGGCTGGCTTCACAGACAGGGGGGGAGCTGCCTGACCCTCACTCCTGACTTCCCCCATGTCCCAGCTAGTGAATGGTGTGTGGGTGAGGGGGGGGAGGATGGTGAAGTCTGAGACAGCTCCCTCCCTGCATTACTAGTGAGAGGCTGGCTTCACAGACAGGGGGAGCTGCCTGACCCTCACTCCTGACTTCCCCCATGTCCCAGCTAGTGAATGATGTTGTGGGTGAGGGGGGGGGGGGGGGGGAGGATGGTGAAGTCTGAGACAGCTCCCTCCCTGCATTACTAGTGAGAGGCTGGCTTCACAGACAGGGGGAGCTGCCGGACCCTCCCTCCTGACTTCCCCCATGTCCCAGATAGTGAATGGTGTGTGGGTGAGGGGGGGGGAGGAGGATGGTGAAGTCTGAGACAGCTCCCTCCCTGCATTACTAGTGAGAGGCTGGCTTCACAGACAGGGGGGGAGCTGCCTGACCCTCACTCCTGACTTCCCCCATGTCCCAGCTAGTGAATGGTGTGTGGGTGACGGGGGGGGAGGATGGTGAAGTCTGAGACAGCTCCCTCCCTGCATTACTAGTGAGAGGCTGGCTTCACAGACAGGGGGGAGCTGCCTGACCCTCACTCCTGACTTCCCCCATGTCCCAGCTAGTGAATGGTGTATGGGTGAGGGGGGGGGGGGGAGGATGGTGAAGTCTGAGACAGCTCCCTCCCTGCATTACTAGTGAGAGGCTGGCTTCACAGACAGGGGGGAGCTGCCTGACCCTCACTCCTGACTTCCCCCATGTCCCAGCTAGTGAATGGTGTGTGGGTGAGGGGGGGGGAGGGATGGTGAAGTCTGAGACAGCTCCCTCCCTGCATTACTAGGGAGAGGCTGGCTTCACAGACAGGGGGGGAGCTGCCTGACCCTCACTCCTGACTTCCCCCATGTCCCAGCTAGTGAATGGTGTGTGGGTGAGGGGGGGGGAAGATGGTGAAGTCTGAGACAGCTCCCTCCCTGCATTACTAGTGAGAGGCTGGCTTCACAGACAGGGGGGAGCTGCCTGACCCTCACTCCTGACTTCCCCCATGTCCCAGCTAGTGAATGGTGTGTTGGGTGAGGGGGGGGGGGGAGGATGGTGAAGTCTGAGACAGCTCCCTCCCTGCATTACTTAGTGAGAGGCTGGCTTCACAGACAGGGGGGAGCTGCCTGACCCTCACTCCTGACTTCCCCCATGTCCCAGCTAGTGAATGGTGTGTGGGTGAGGGGGGGGGGGGGGGGGGAGGATGGTGAAGTCTGAGACAGCTCCCTCCCTGCATTACTAGTGAGAGGCTGGCTTTCACAGACAGGGGGGAGCTGCCTGACCCTACACTCCTGACTTCCCCCATGTCCAGCTAGTGAATGGTGTGTGGGTGAGGGGGGGGGGGGGGGAGGATGGTGAAGTCTTGAGACAGCTCCCTCCCTGCATTACTAGTGAGAGGCTGGCTTCACAGACAGGGGGAGCTGCCGGACCCTCACTCCTGACTTCCCCCATGTCCCAGCTAGTGAATGGTGTGTGGGTGAGGGGGGGGGGGGAGGAGGATGGTGAAGTCTGAGACAGCTCCCTCCCTGCATTACTAGTGAGAGGCTGGCTTCA
Organism: Rhinatrema bivittatum; assembly: GCF_901001135.1. NCBI lineage: Eukaryota > Metazoa > Chordata > Amphibia > Gymnophiona > Rhinatrematidae > Rhinatrema > Rhinatrema bivittatum. The sequence continues at coordinate 324,734,506 of NC_042616.1, read as the reverse complement.
CAGACAGGGGGGAGCTGCCTGACCCATCACTCCTGACTTCCCCCATGTCCCAGCTAGTGAATGGTGTGTGGGTGAGGGGGGGGGGGGGGAGGATGGTGAAGTCTGAGACAGCTCCCTCCCTGCATTACTAGTGAGAGGCTTGCTTCACAGACAGGGGGGAGCTGCCTGACCCTCACTCCTGACTTCCCCCATGTCCCAGCTAGTGAATGTGTGTGGGTGAGGGGGGGGAGGATGGTGAAGTCTGAGACAGCTCCCTCCCTGCATTACTAGTGAGAGGCTGGCTTCACAGACAGGGGGGAGCTGCCTGACCCTCACTCCTGACTTCTCCCATGTCCCAGCTAGTGAATGGAGTGAGGGTCAGGGGGGGGGGGAGGATGGTGAAGTCTGAGACAGCTCCCTCCCTGCATTACTAGTGAGAGGCTGGCTTCACAGACAGGGGGGAGCTGCCGGACCCTCACTTCCTGACTTCCCCCATGTCCCAGCTAGTGAATGGTGTGTGGGTGAGGGGGGGGGGGGAGGAGGATGGTGAAGTCTGAGACAGCTCCCTCCCTGCATTACTAGTGAGAGGCTGGCTTCACAGACAGGGGGGAGCTGCCTGACCCTCACTCCTGACTTCCCCATGTCCCAGCTAGTGAATGGTGTGTGGGTGAGGGGGGGGGGGAGGATGGTGAAGTCTGAGACAGCTCCCTCCCTGCATTACTAGTGAGAGGCTGGCTTCACAGACAGGGGGGAGCTGCCTGACCCTCACTCCTGACTTCCCCATGTCCCAGCTAGTGAATGGTGTGTGGGGGAGGGGGGGGGGGAGGAGGATGGTGAAGTCTGAGACAGCTCCCTCCCTGCATTACTAGTGAGAGGCTGGCTTCACAGACAGGGGGGAGCTGACTGACCCTCACTCCTCCGGGGTGATCTTCCTGCACACAGTGCCCTATCCCTGATACCAGGGGTGTTGTGATCTTCCTGCATGCAGTGCCCTATCCCTATTAATCAATATCAACAAAAAGAGTCCTCACCCATTTACAAAATGTAATTTCAGAATCCAATTTATCATGAAAACACATAAAATAGATCCTGTCTAGACAATAATTCCTAAACTAACACACTCATTCATCCATACCACAAACAAACATATCACAATTCCGTCAACCCCTTTTTTATAAAAACAACAAATATATATAAAATCCCAGCACCAATGTGTAACACTGATTGTTAATATAATGTCACATGTATCTTACAATCTTTTACTCTTTTAATTTAAATAGCATTTCATAATATATCACAATAATGCTGCGACAAAACCACTGTGTGTATTGGAACCCTGTTCTATTTCCGCATTACACACTATACACTTCTTATCAAACCGGTGACAACGTCCATTGGACCTGCCCGACAAGGAGCCCTAGTTTCGCCCGCTTCATCCGGGCTTCATCAGGGATATTATCGTCACTGTCATCTCAAATTCGATCTGTATTAAATACATATATACATAATAATAACAATCCACCATTCTTACCCCTAAAATCCACTTACTTACCCAAAAAAAATTATATAGAAAGGATCTACCTGTGCAAAAGCGCTTTTAATTCTCTGCTGCTTAAGATATGCAACATCCGTTGCCGAATTTCAGAGCTTTATATATCATTCAAATCTTCAAGTATATAAGAAAACCATTTCTCAATCCAACATGCTTCCGCTAATTCCAGGGACCAACCCTGTAACCAAAACATAGCGAAGACATAAATATAATACCAGCAGCTCGGACCATCTCTGCTACAACGTTTAATCTCCTCCATACTCACATTTCCTCCGGAACTGATGTCATCACGTCTAAACGACAAGAAGTAAAGCCATACACCAGAACCTAGGCTTATATAGTGTCACTCATTAAATCCTTAACTGGTCGTGAGGTTTACTCATAGGCTAAACATTAACTCATGTCCAAACACTCTCCATATCCACCATGGTGGCAATCATTAATCCTCACAGAAAGGCTTGCCATTCAATTGGCCCATTAAGTCCATAAGGTACACTTGTCTGCCAATCAAAATGAATCTTTGCTCTACTCTTCTCAAGACAGCGGCTAAATCACCACCCTGCTGTACATTATTCTTTTAATACAAAGAATCGTAATTCATCAATCTCATGATTAACATCTAACCAGTGTTTCACCAAAGGAGCGTTTATTTTTTCCATTTTAATCCTGCTCTTGTGTTCAATGATGCGAAATTTCACAGAGCGCGTGGTTTGTCCTATAAATCAGAGAGCAGGGACACAAAATTGCATAACACTCCTGCTGATTCACAGGTAAATGTATCTGGGAGAATATATGGCCGTTTTAAATTCGGATGACAAAACTGTTGTATCTCTAAGACCTGAGAGCACACTGAACACCGCCCACACTTCGTCTGTCCCGTCATGTAATATTACTTTCAAGGACATTATATCGAGTCTTAAGATTGTCCCATAAATTCCTACGTTTTTTGACAGCAAAAATTGGACTATCTTCAAAAATTCTTAAAGGAGCCAACACATTCCAATGATTTTTAATTACATCTCTAATTTGGAAGATTTAGACGAAAATGGGATCGAACAAATGGTACGAGATGGAGATTCTTTATGTGCTTTAATTAATAAATTGTCTCTGTTCGAGTACAATGCTCTTTTATTAGCTTTTCTGATCACTGATTTGGAGTAACCCCGCGCCAAGAATTTATCACTCAAACCTGAAGATTGTTTTTTAAAATCTTCAACAGACGAACAAAGTCGTCTGTATCTCAAAAATTGTCCTGTAGGGATGTTATTTTTAATTGTCTCAAATGAAAGCTGTCAGAATGTAACAAATTGTTCTTATCTGTAGGTTTTTTATATATTGTAGTGGCCAGCCTATTTCCCACAATATAGACTTTCATATCCAGAAAAGGCAATAACCGAGAACTAATGTCAAAAGTAAATTTCAAGTGTGGATTCGCTCCATTAATCTCCTGCCAGAAAATCCTCAATTCGTCCATAGTACCCCTCCAAATTAAAAAGATATCATCGATATATCTGACCCACCACACCACTTTATCCCACCATGGAGAGACACATACCATTTTACTTTCAAAATCAGCTACATATAAACACGCGACTGTGGGTGCAATCGGGGATCCCATTGGAATCCCTGATATTTGTAAAAAAAGTTGATGTTTATAAGAGAAAAAATTACAAGTTAACACCAATTCTGTCATTTTCAACAAAAATGCCAATTTCCTATCTGAAAACCCCATGGTAGACAACACTGTCTCAACCATATCTAACGCTGCATCTTGTGGTACATTTGTGTAAAGTGCTGTAATATCCGCTGTTGATAGCAGAATCCTTCTGAAAAAGATGAAAGCTGATCTATATTGAGAAAGTCTATTGAATCTTTAATATAAGACGGTATAGACTGCAACTTCGGTTGCAATATATTATCTAAGTATTTGGCCAACGGTTCTAAAATAGAACCGATGCCAGACACTATAGGTCTTCCTGGGGAACCGTAAGCGATTTGTGTACCTTGGGAAGGATAACTGGATGAGTAACTGTCAAGAAGAGTGTTGTGTGATCTTCCTGCACGCAGTGCCCTATCCCTAATACCAGGGTGTTGTGATCTTCCTGCATGCAGTGCCCTATCCCTGATACCGGGATGTGTGCAAGAAGATCCCAACACCCCGGTATCAGGAATAGGGCACTGTGTGCAGGAAGATCACAATACCCCTGGTATCAGGGTTAGGGCACAAGTTCTAGTCACATTGACTGATCACATTACTTGTTTTGTCAAGCTACCCAACTGTTTCCATTTCCCCATCCCCCATATACTGTCAGTGGGAAGCTTGGTAACATGAATAAATAAGAGGGCAGCCAATAGGAATACATATTCATTCCTAAACTGACCTAACTGACCTGAAAGTGTCAAATTGTATCATTTCAGTTAGTGCGCACTAACTCTCCGTTAGTACGCACTAACTCCCGTTAGTGCGCACTAATCGGAAAAAACGATTTTTAACGATTTTTTAACTAAAAAATCGTGCCTAACATGATTTTCTTGCCCTGCCACATGATTTCTATTGTTAAGACGATATGGAAAACGATTCACATCCCTAATATCTATCTCATTACAAAGGACACATTTTTTAATAAGGTCCATAGCAGACAAATAATGCTCCTATTTTTCAGCCCACATAGTTGTTAAGGGCAGAAGGGATTGAACCTGCAGCCCTGGGTGTTCAAGGCTACAGAATCTTGTAGTGGAGCCAGAGGGACTATACATCATTGAGAATCCTCTGTTAAATATCAAGCAGGGTAAGGTTAGGGGGATCCACCTCTAGAGGCTCCCTATTGGACTAGCCTTAGGTGTGGCCCAAATAGACTGTTGGACCTTTGCTGGTCCAACAGTCAATACTGAGATTGTTCAGTTTTATTCTGCTGTCTAGCCATGTTCCTACATTACTGGTTTCTGCTCCAGTCTTGGCCTTCAACTATGCTCCTGCTTCCTGCTCGAGGCTTGCCCTTCAGTTATGCTCCTGTTTCCAGCTCCAGTCCTGGATGTCTGTCCATTCTTGTTCCTGCGCTCATATGAAAATCCTAGTGGCCACCTGCACCCAAGGGCTCAACCCACAGGGAAGAATGGCTGACATAGGTGGAAGACAGCAGCTCAAGACCAGGTGGCCTCTCAAGGTATGACTTTGCTTAGCCACCTCACCTTTCCTCCATACTTAGCCGAAAACAGTGGTCAGACTAACTGGAGCAGCTTCATGTTTGTGGAGGCAGTGCAAGGGCTACAGACCCAGTTTCATGCCCTTCAGATAAAGGTGTAATCCCTCCAGGGACTTATTGCAAGTCAAAGCATGTCAGCTCCAGAACCTTGATTACCACTTCCAGAGAAGTTTGAAAGGAATAGGGGTACTTTGCAGGTATTCTTGCATTGGTGCAAGTTATGGTTCCATTTATATGCACATGCATATCCCTCGGAATCACTGAAGGTGGATTTTACAATCAGCCTACTTATAAAGAAAGCTCTGTCATGGGTAACACCGTTTCTAGAGCAAAATGATCCAGGCCTGAAATGAGTAGACTCATTTATAAATGCCTTTTCCTAGACTTTCAGTGATGCAGATGAAGTTTAATTGGCTGAAAGTAAGATCTTGGGGCTTTGTCAGGGCTGGCACATTGTAACTGAGTATGCCATTGAGTTCTCTCAGTTGGCAAATGATTGGGACTGGAATGAACCAGCTATGCATGCTCAGTTCTCATGGGGTTTAGCAGCCCACATGAAAAATAAACTGGCCTGGCTAGAAACTCAGCCAACCTGGAAGCCATGCTCATCTTATGCACAAGAAATGAGAGCTGCTTTTGAGAGTGGAGTCAAGAGGGGGAAAGAATTACAAACCCTGAAAGGGCAGATTCCCTCCCCCCCCCCCCCCAATAGGCAGTTAACCTCTGAAGAGCCCATGCTGGTCGATGGCCTGAAATGTCACCTCTCAGAGGAAGAAAAGGTGTGGCACCAGTGCCTCTATTGTAACCTTTCAGGGCATTTTTGAAATTCCTGCAATAGCAGACCACAGAAGGGAAAAAATAGACTTCCTGTCCCAGTAGAGGGAATGGGTTGGGAAGTAATTATCCCTCAGAGTATCAATACTGCCCTGGGAACATGTCTCTCTATGCTCTATGTCACTATTCTAGTCAAACTGTCCTGGGAAAATAAGAGAAATTCTTCTTTAGCCATGATTGGAGCATCTGTTTGTTTTTTTGGACCTCATGTTCACTCAGCAATAACAGATCCTCATACAACAGAAGGGATTAAGCATCATGGTAGACATCATTGATGGTTCATCCTTATTGTCAGAGCCCATAACCACTCAGATGGAACCTTTTGTTAACGACAATACATATCCATCTGGAAACTCTTATTTTTTTTAATCTCATTAGACCACTACATTTCCCAGTCATTCTCTGTCATCTATGGCTACTAGGGATGTGAATCGTGTGCCATATCGTCTTAACGATTGAAATAGTGTGGCAGGAGAAGAAAATCGTGTTAGGCACAATTATTTCATTGAAAAATCGTTAAAAATCGTTTTTTATCGGGGTCTTCTTGTTATTGCAATATTGTTGGTTTGCTTGCCTGATTGCAAAATCAATAAAAAAGATTTAACAAAAAAAAAAAAAAAAAAAAATCGTTTTTTCCGATTAGTGCGCACTAATGGGAGTTAGTGCACACTAACAGAAATTGATACAATTTGACACTTTTCAGGTCAGTTAAGGTCAGTTTAGGAATGAATATGTATTCCTATTGGCTGCCCTCTTATTTATTCATGTTACCAAGGTTCCCACTGACAGTATATGGGGGATGGGAAATGGAAACAGTTGGTAGCTTGACAAAACAAGTAATGTGATCAGTCAATGTGACTAGAACTTGTGCCCTAACCCTGATACCAAAGGTGTTGTGATCTTCCTGCACACAGTGCCCTAACCCTGGCACCAGGGGTGTTGTGATCTTCATGTACACACAGTGCCCTATCCCTATTAATACCAGGAGTGTTGTGATCTTCCTGCACCCAGTGCCCTAACCCTGGCACCAGGGGTGTTGTGATCTTCATGCACACAGTGCCCTATCCCTATTAATACCAGGAGTGTTGTGATCTTCCTGCACACAGTGCCCTAACCCTGGCACCAGGGGTGTTGTGATCTTCCTGCACACAGTGCCCTATCCCTATTAATACCAGGAGTGTTGTGATCTTCCTGCACACAGTGCCCTAACCCTGATACCAGTGGTGTTGTGATCTTCCTGCACACAGTGCCCTAACCCTGGCACCAGGGGTGTTGTGATCTTCATGTACACACAGTGCCCTATCCCTATTAATACCAGGAGTGTTGTGATCTTCCTGCACACAGTGCCCTATCCCTATTAATACCAGGAGTGTTGTGATCTTCTTGCACACAGTGCCCTAACCCTGATACCAGTGGTGTTGTGATCTTCCTGCACACAGTGCCCTAACCCTGGCACCAGGGGTGTTGTGATCTTCATGTACACACAGTGCCCTATCCCTATTAATACCAGGAGTGTTGTGAGCTTCCTGCACACAGTGCCCTAACCCTGGCACCAGGGGTGTTGTGATCTTCCTGCACACAGTGCCCTAACCCTGGCACCAGGGGTGTTGTGATCTTCATGTACACACAGTGCCCTATCCCTATTAATACCAGGAGTGTTGTGATCTTCCTGGACACAGTGCCCTAACCCTGACACCAGGGGTGTTGTGATCTTCCTGCACACAGTGCCCTATCCCTATTAATACCAGGAGTGTTGTGATCTTCCTGCACACAGTGCCCTAACCCTGATACCAGAGGTGTTGTGATCTTCCTGCACACAGTGCCCTAACCCTGGCATCAGGGGTGTTGTGATCTTCATGTACACACAGTGCCCTATCCCTATTAATACCAGGAGTGTTGTGATCTTCCTGCACACAGTGCCCTAACCCTGGCACCAGGGGTGTTGTGATCTTCCTGCACACAGTGCCCTATCCCTATTAATACCAGGAGTGTTGTGATCTTCCTGCACACAGTGCCCTAACCCTGACACCAGGGGTGTTGTGATCTTCCTGCACACAGTGCCCTATCCCTATAATACCAGGAGTGTTGTGATCTTCCTGCACACAGTGCCCTAACCCTGATACCAGGGGTGTTGTGATCTTCATGTACACACAGTGCCCTATCCCTATTAATACCAGGAGTGTTGTGATCTTCCTGCACACAGTGCCCTAACCCTGGCACCAGGGGTGTTGTGATCTTCATGTACACACAGTGCCCTATCCCTATTAATACCAGGAGTGTTGTGAGCTTCCTGCACACAGTGCCCTAACCCTGGCACCAGGGGTGTTGTGATCTTCCTGCACACAGTGCCCTAACCCTTGCACCAGGGGTGTTGTGATCTTCATGTACACACAGTGCCCTATCCCTATTAATACCAGGAGTGTTGTGATCTTCCTGCACACAGTGCCCTAACCCTGACACCAGGGGTGTTGTGATCTTCCTGCACACAGTGCCCTATCCTATACCAGGAGTGTTGTGATCTTCCTGGACACAGTGCCCTAACCCTGACACCAGGGGTGTTGTGATCTTCCTGCACACAGTGCCCTATCCCTATTAATACCAGGAGTGTTGTGATCTTCCTGCACACAGTGCCCTAACCCTGATACCAGGGGTGTTGTGATCTTCCTGCACACAGTGCCCTAACCCTGGCACTAGGGGTGTTGTGATCTTCATGTACACACAGTGCCCTATCCCTATTAATACCAGGAGTGTTGTGATCTTCCTGCACACAGTGCCCTAACCCTGGCACCAGGGGTGTTGTGATCTTCCTGCACACAGTGCCCTATCCCTATACCAGGAGTGTTGTGATCTTCCTGGACACAGTGCTCTAACCCTGACACCAGGGGTGTTGTGATCTTCCTGCACACAGTGCCCTATCCCTATTAATACCAGGAGTGTTGTGATCTTCCTGCACACAGTGCCCTAACCCTGACACCAGGGGTGTTGTGATCTTCCTGCATGCAGTGCCCTATCCCGCCTGCATTACTAGTGAGAGGCTGGCTTCACAGACAGGGGGGAGCTTCCTGACTTTCACTCCTCCCCTCCCCATGTCCCAGCCAGTGAATGGTGTGTGGGTGAGGGGGGGGGGGGGAGGATGGTGAAGGGTGAGACAGCTCCTTCCCTGAATTACTAGTGAGAGGCTGGCTTCACAGACAGGGGGGAGATTCCTGACCCTCACTCCTCCCCTCCCCATGTCCCAGCCAGTGAATGGTGTGTGGGTGAGGGGGGGGGGGGGGGAGGATGGTGAAGGGTGATACAGCTCCTTCCCTGCATTACTAGTGAGAGGCTGGCTTCACAGACAGGGGGGAGCTGCCTGACCCTCACTCCTCCCCTCCCCATGTCCCAGCCAGTGAATGGTGTGTGGGTGAGGGGGGGGGGGGAGGATGGTGAAGGGTGAGACAGCTCCTTCTCTGAATTACTAGTGAGAGGCTGGCTTCACAGACAGGGGGGAGCTTCCTGACAAAAATAACAAAAATAATAAACAAACAAGTTCTAGTCACATGAGTGATGATCATCACGTTACTTTTTTTTGTCAAGCTTCCAACTGTTTCCATTTCACATCCCCCCAACCATTACCTCAGTGGGAACCTTGGTAACATCAATAGATAAGAGCACAGCCAGCCAATAGGAATACATATTCATTCCTAAGTGACCTTTACTGACCTGGGAAGTGTCAACACTTTGTTTCATTTTCTGTTGGTGTTCGTGAGTTTCCAGTTCCATTTCCCATCCCCCCAACCATCACCTCAGTGGGAACCTTGGTAACATCAATAGATAAGAGGGCAGCCAGCCAATAGGAACACATATTCATTCCTAACTGACCTTTACTGACCTGGAAAGTTGCAATTTGTATCATTTTCTGTTAGTGCGCACTAACGAGAGTTAGTGCACACTAACGGGAGTTAGTGCACACTAACACGATTTAACGATTTTTAACGATAAATCGTTAGAATTTCTATTGTATTGTGTTCTATAACGATTTAAGACGATATTAACTTTATCGGACGATAATTTTAATCATTGAATAACGATTCACATCCCTAATGGCTACAACGACATGAGCTGCACATAAATTCGAAAATCCGGCAGGTGATATTCCTATATTGCCAATAGAATTATATGCCCAATGAAGAAGCCCATGAAGTGGGATCTGAAGAAAAGAATCCTGGCCATCTGTGTTGTCTGGCACTCAAAGATGGGATTGGACAAGTGCTGGAAAAGTATACAGCATACTGAGATTTTTTTATTTTTTTTTTACAAAAAGGAAACTGACACTCCCCCCTCCCCCCCTGCATAGACCATATGATTGCCCCATAGATTTACTTCCAGGGGCAGAAATACCTATTGGAATAATTTATTCTTTATCAGAGCCAGAGTTGAAGGCCATCCAGGAATATTTAAAGAAAAATGTACAGCATGTTTTAATTTGAAATTTAACTTTACCAGCAAAGGATACGCATTAGGGATGTGCAGCAGGGACGGATTTGTCCCATTCAGTATTTGTATTCGTCGGGACCCAAATCAGTTGCATCCATTCTTGGGGGACCCCAATCCATTCATTAGTTACATATGTATTAATTTCCCCCCCAAAAAAACAACCCATCCCAACCCTTTAAATTTAATTAACTACAATCCCCCACCCTCATGGACCCCCCCCCAAGACTTGCAAAAAGTCCCTGGTGGTCTAGCGGGGGGGGGGGGGTCAGGAGTCCCCCCCAAGACTTGACAAAAGTCCCTGGTGGTCCAGCGGGGGTCCTGGAGCGATCTCCTGCACTCGGGCCGTCGGCTGCCAGTATTCAAAATGGCGCCGATAGCCTTTGCCCTTACTATGTCACAGGGGCTACCGGTGCCATTGGTCGGCCCCTGTCACATGGTAGCACAAGATGGTGCTCCATTTCCCTCCCCATTGGGGGAAATGGAGGGAAACCCTGGAACATCAACAATACCCATTGTGGAGGGAGCCACTTTTGTTGGAGACTCAGATGGGACTGCAACGAAGGGGCAAATGCCATACCAAGTAGAGTCCAATATTTCCCCAGATACAAGGAGTTGTGAAGTTGATATTGAGCCTATAGTTAGACCGCCTGTTTTCTCTTTAGAAACTATTTGGGAAACTTTAGTAATAATAAATAAAAATTTTACTTCATCATTGAAGCCTTTATCAAAAACAATAGAAAGTCTTGATACTAAAGTAAATAAAGTAATACTTGATGATGCTAAAAGAGATCAGGCTATAGAGTCAACTAAGGCAGATACAAAACAATTGGTTGAACAGAATGCAATGTTAATAAAGAAAATCAGTATGTTATAAGAAAAATGGAAAACCTTGAAAATTGGATCCGTAATAAAAATGTATGGCTGGTAAACTTTCCTAAGCTACCGTCTATTTCCGCGAAAGAAACGTGGAATACATTTACTTTGGAATTTTAAAAAATTCCTCAGCAGGCTATGCCTCCACTGAATCGTTTACTATCTTCCCGTGTGGAAGCAAGAAGTAGAAAAGGATCAGGATTTTCAAGAAATTTGCCCTTTGAATGTATCAGAAATATTAGAATCATCAAATCTGGGGGGAGGCTCAACCGGCCACAATGATTATCTCTTTTCTATTAACTACAGATAGAGATTGGGTTCTAAGGTTATACTTTAGAAATATTAAAGAGGAATTTTTTCAATTATATGTGAGGATTTTTCCAGATGTTACTAAGGAAACACAAACAAGAAGAAGGCAATTTCTATTAATGAGACCAAAACTTTTGCAGATGGGAGCTTTATTCAAACTAAAGTTCCCTTGAATATGTTGTGTATTATATCAAAATGCTAGGTATTGTTTTTTCCAACCTTCACAACTGACAAAGGTTATAACAGAACAAAGGATGAAAGCTTGGTGTTAGCAACCCCTTAAAGAGTTGCGAATGGTTCTCAATTATAAAGTAAACTCCCCTGTTTAAGATTGTGTGGTATTTTCCCTTATAATTTTGATTTTTTGGCTTTTTGATAACCTTCAATATGTTTAAGGTGAACCCCTTCTTTAGAGGACTTTGGAAATTATGGTGTAAGAATTTAAAGAATATATTATAAATCTGTACCAGTAACAATTTTCTGGAAACCATATGATGTAATATATCAAGGAAGTATTGATTATGTAAATCGGAAATTGATAAATAAAAAAATAAAAATAAAAAAATCCAGTGCTTCCAGGGATTTGCAAACTTTTACCAATGATTTATCCTGGGTTTTTCCAAATTGACAGATCCTCTAACAGAGGTTCTTCAGCAGGAGACCTTGCTCAAGTAGATCCATGAACAGCAATTGGCATTTGATAAGCTGAAGAAGGCCTTTACAAGGGCCCTGGTGCTTGTACACCGAGACCCACAACAACCTTTTATAGGAAGGCTGATATATCGAAGGTGGCTATTGGGGCTATACTATTATAAAGGAGGAGACCTAAAGATCTCTTCATCCATGTGCCTTCTACTCTCATAAACATATAGCTTCTGGAAAGAATGATCATGTCTATGACAAGGAACTTTTGTCTATAAAAGCTGCCTTTGAGGAATGGCATCACCTTCTGCAAGGGACCCATCGCCAAGTCCAGGTTTTCACTGACCACAAGAATTTAGAAATCTTAAAGCCCCATGTGCAATATGAATTCCAGGAAAGTTCAGTGGTTTCTTTTCTTTACGTGGTTTGATTTCATATTAGCTTACTGATCAGGCCCCAAGAACAGATGCTTTGTTTTAAAGGAAAGGGGAAGAATCTGCAGAACCAGAAACTCCCACCAAAATCCTTTGACCAGAGAACTTTGCCTTCAGAACGAGAAAGTCTGATTTGATGGAAGCAATACCTATAGTACATGAATGCACACTGCTTTGAAGTGGCTGAAAAATGGGATATAAGTCTAAATAAATAAATAAATAATGCAGGTGAACCTGCAGAATGAAAAGCTTGGAAAAAGGAGGGAAGGATACTGCTTGGAGCTGGTGAGAAACCTTCCTTTATTGAAGGTATCAATTCTATGTACAGGAAGGTGAAGAGCCTTGGGGATGGCTTGCTGGAATGGTGGCTATTACCTGGTGAGTACTATCCTTACTTAATAAGCCTTCACATGGTTAATGCAGCTCCAACATAGCTCTCTGCTTCAACGGCAAGGGAAAATGTGGAAAAGAGGATTTGCATTCAGACAACAATCAACAAGGACTGAACTACACAGTCTGCATAAACAAATAAGCATGGGGGTAGCTTGCTTATTGCGGTGGTTACTACTCTAAACCAATTATGCCTGATACTTAACTTTGAATGCATATACAGTGTTGCTCTCTGCTTCAACGGCAGGGGGAAATGTGGAAAAGAGGATTTACATTCAGACAATATCCAACAAGGCATTGATCTGAGCAGTCTGGGTAAACAAGTTTCAGGGTAACTTGCTTGATGTGTTGGTTACTACCCTAAACCAATTAACCCTGATACATCACTTTGAATTCATATACAGCATTGCTCTCTGCTTCAACGGCAGGGAGAAATGTGGAAAAGAAGATTTACATTCAGACAACATCCAACAAGGCATTGATCTGAGCAGTCTGGGTAAACAAGTATTGGAGTAACTTGCTTGATGAGGCGGTTACTACCCTGAACCATTAAGCCTTATGCTCACCTTTGATGCAACTCCAACATTATTCTCTGCATCAATGGCAGGGGGTAACAGGAAATTTGAATCAAACAGTTACCAACAAGGGCCCTGAACTTGGTGGTCAGTGAAACAGATACGTATGGGAAAATAAGTGTGGAAATTTGCTGGGCAGACTGGATGGGCCAATTGGGTTTTTTTCTGCTGTCATTTCTATGTTTCTATGTCACATTTGGAAGTCCTTCAAAGCTGCTATGATTCCCCATTGGTAGGTCATTCTGGTTGCCACAAAACTGAAGAACAAGTTGGCCATGAATTCTGGTGATAAAGATGGCCCTTAAACGTTATTGAGCATGTCACCTTTTGTGAAGTATGCACCCTGAATAAGGTGTCACCATCCTCATGTGTTATTCTTGTTATTACTAGTACCCTCAAGACCATGAGAATGAATAACAATGACTTTATTACTAATCTACCACCTTCACAAGGGAAGACTATGATTCTGTTGGTGGTGGTGCTCCATTTAATAGCCACTGCAGTTGTTTCTTCTTCCCATGAAACAGCAGCTCTGTTAGTTCATGAAGTAGTACATTTCATATCATCTCAGAATGAGGTTCCCATTTTTTGCATGTTTCTGGTGAGAGATAGTAAATATTTGTATGTTCAACTCCATTTCTTGTCAGCATATTACCCACAATCTGATGGACAGACAGAATGGCTAAATCACATTTTAGAGCAGTAGCTCTACTACTTCTGTAACTTTCAGCAGAGAAACTGGGTGCAGTTATTCCCTATATCAGAGGGTGCCTATAATAACTCCAAGCACTCAGTGATTAAAGCCTCCACATTCTTTGCAAGTTATGGCATCAAATCCCCGTTTCTACTCTGGGGAGGCTCGGCAGTCCAGGGTCCTCAAGGTGGCACAATGTGTAACAGAGTTTCATGTAAAAGTGGAAGGTGAATTGGAACTGGCTAAGAATTTGCAGGTGAAATTAGCAGACAGATGATGCCAGTTTGTCACTAAGTGTGAACCCTTCAGCTGTGGTGGGATTGGCACTGCTCAGCTAGTGAACCAGCTGGGCCCACACTGACAGTAGGCAGACTCGCTCAGACTGGGACAGGAGCTAGGTTTCACCCTTACCAGCCTCTTCCCCCACAGGTTGAGCCCTTGCATTCCAAGGCCAACAGGACTTAGGCGAGGGTACCTAGGAGAGCAGTCAGGAGGAGTCAGTAACCAGACCAAGGTCAGTGCAAGTGGAGGTTGGACAATGTCCAGGCAATGGTCAGGGCAGATGGAGTTCAGGCAATCCTGGTATCCAGGCAATAGTCAGGGCAGGCGAAGATTAGGCAATATTGGTATCTGTTACGAGCGCGCGCGGGCGCGGTCGTCTCGGGCAGGTGGTGAGCCCTTGGGCCACGGCAGGACCCCAGGAGGAGCCCAAGGCCACACCGTGGGAGGTGAGCTGAGCAGGCATGGTGAGCCAGGCAGGCAGGAACAGAAGCAGGGAGTCCGGCCCTCAGCCGGACCTGCATGCCCATGGTAGCCAACACGGGGAAGTTGACTAATGAACGGTCCTCCGACTGTTCCCGGCCCTTTCGGACCTGCCGCAGGGAACGGCAATGGGCAGCAGGCCGGACAGAGGTGAGGGCAGACAGAGTCCTTAAACAGAAGACATCAAACGGGGCAGAAGCAGGCTGAAGCAAGACGGAGACATCAGGTCAAGGGCTGAAGCGAGACACAGGAAAGGCCCAGGCGAGCAGGAACTCCGATGCTGGGATACTCACATCCGAAGCCCCCTCGGCTGGCAGAAGCTCAAGAGCCCCTGGGACGAATCCCTCCTGTTGGCCACACCAGGGCCCAACAGGACAGGAGGCTCAGGAACCAGGTCAAGGTAGAGACAGGTAGACATCCGGACAAAGGCTGAAGCAGACACTGAAGACAAGGCTGGACGGGAACATTGCACTGTCCATCAGGGCGCCCTACTCAGCCCACCCGTGGGACTGAGTCGCGGACCACCCTGTCCCAGACGCGCCCTACACAGCCTAGGAAGGCTGGTCGCGGACCACGCTGAGAAGGAGGGCGCGGGGAAGACCCAGGCGAACAGGACTCCGATGCTGGGAAACTCACATCCGAAGTCCTTACGGCTGGCAGGCACAGGAACAAACAACTAGGCAGAGACACTGGACAGGGATCCATCAAAGCATAAGTGATCACGGAAGACCTGGATCAGCAAGTATACAGACGACTGTAGGACCTGATCCGCAGGCCGAAGACAAGCAGGAGTCGGAGTCACGGACCGGAGTCAAGGCAGGCTGAAGACAAGCAGGAGTCGGAGTCACAGACCGGAGTCAAGGCAGGCTGAAGACAAGCAGGAGTCGGAGTCACGGACCGGAGTCAAGGCAGGCTGAAGACAAGCAGGAGTCGGAGTCACGGACCGGAATCAAGGCAGGCTGAAGACAAGCAGGAGTCGGAGTCACGGACCGGAGTCAAGGCAGGCTGACAACAAGTAGGAGTCGGAGCCACGGAGGACCTGGATCGGCAGGGTTACAGACTACTGTAGAGCCCGATCCGAAGGCCGAAGACAAGCAGGAGTCGGCGTCACGGACCGGAGTCAAGGCAGGCTGAAGACAAGCAGGAGTAGGAGTCACGGACCGGAGTCAAGGCAGGCTGAAGACAAGCAGGAGTCGGAGTCACGGACCGGAGTCAAGGCAGGCTGAAGACAAACAGGAGTCGTAGTCACGGAGGACCTGGATCGGGAGAGGCCACAGGCAACTGTGTAACCCAATCCGAAGGCAAAGACACAGTGAACAGAAAGTCCTTACATACTGGAGGTAGAAGGCAACTCCCTGGGAGGAGCTTGCCAGGACCGCCCATCGCTGGTCCTATAACTAGGGTAGAGAGCTGCAGGCCAGCCCCTAGAGAAGGGCGTCGCCCAACAGGAAGTCCAAACACTGAGGCTGCAAGCCACCGGCATGCCTCAGGAGCAGCTAGGCCTCTCAGGCCCTGGAGCAAGTCCTGGATGATGCGCAGGCGAGGCCCTGGCTTCAGAGCGGCCTCTGGAGGAAGGTAAGAGACCTCCTGCAGCGCAGCAGCAGGGGGGATCGCAACAGGTATCCACGCAATGGTCAGGGCAGCTGGAGATTAGGCAAGTTGCTATTTAGGTAATGGTCATGGTCCAAGAAGCAGCCAGAGAAGGAAAGGAAGGGAGGCAGAGAACAAGGACAGGGAAGGGTAAGGAGAGACAGAGAAGGAAAGGAGCAAGGCAAGGCATGACTGGAACAGAGGCAAGGCAGAAATGGGAACAAGGCAGAGTGGATTAGAACCAAGCAGGTAGGAACAGGTGTGAAGAAACAACATACACTGCAAGCAGCAAGTCACAGCAGGAGGACCTGTTGCTGAGGCATTGTCATGATGGATGACTGAGGTTTAAATACTCAGCTGCCAATTGCATCATCTCCTGACACCATGGCCGGGTTCCTGCCATGGAACCTTTAAACCTGGAAAGAACGCATGTGCCTAGAAAGTCCAGCATGTCAGCATCCTGCCACTGAGATGCTGGCTGTATTCAGATGGTGAGGGAGGTAGGCTGTGACACTGTGCTGTGGTCATCCAAACATTATACAAGAAGCCCCCCAGTTCACAGTAAGGGACAAGGTCTGGGGCTCCACAAGACACATACTATAAGGAGCAAGAGAAGTAAGCTTGAGTATCAAGTACGCTTGTGTAGAAGTTTATGGAACCAATTCAGATTCAGGAACAAATAAATCCAGACAATCAACGTATTCACCCTGTGTTCTGTGACCATTCTACAATCTTATAAACCCAATCCTTTCCCAGGAAGATGCCACCCTCCCTTCCAGAGCCAATCATGATGAAAGGGCATCAAGAGTTTATTGTCTACCAAGTTCTGGATACCATGGTTATCAGGAGATGCCTGCACTATTTGGTGGACTGGAAAAGGTATTACCCTGAGTACCACCATAGGGAACCGGCCCAAAATTTCCATGCAAAAGAACCAATGGCCAAAATTTACCAGGAACACCAAGGATTGAGTGCCCCAGGAGGGGGAGTATTCTGTCAAGGCAGTATGGATTGAACCTGTGGCACTGGGTGTTCAAGATCACAGGGTCTTGAAGTATAACCATGGGGGCTCTGAATCAATGAGAATCCTCAAATATCAAGTGTAGCAAAGTAAAGGTGACCCTCCTCTGGATGACTCCCTGTTGGACCAGCATTAGGTGAGACCCAAATAGAGAGATGTATATATTTATTTATTTATTTATTTAAAAGTTTTTTATATACCGCACATGGGGTCACTTACGTGTCCGTCTAGGCGGTTTACAATTTACATGCACAATAAAAACAATTTGAACATAAGACACAATAAAAACAGAAATAGTTCTTTCTTTACAAGTATCAAGCAGATATGGGTAATTCAGAGTAAACATTTAAATAGTGGTACTGAGATTGTATGCTTCATTAAATAGAAAGGTTTTAACCATCTTTTTGAATTCATTTCGATTAGATGTCATTCGGATACTGTCTGGTATAGAGTTCCACAAGGAAGGACCAAAAACTGAGAAAGCTCTGTTTCTTGTTAGGGCTAAGCTAGTAGATCTGACTGACGGAATTTCCAGTAAACATTTGTCTGTGGAACGGAGCTGTCTTGTTGGTTTATATATGTGTAGCATAGAGCAGAGCCATATAGAATTGGGGTTATAAAGTAGGTTGTGGATAGTGGTTAAGATTTTGTATTTTATGCGGTGAGTAATGGGAAGCCAGTGTAAATGTTGGAGTACTGGGGAGATATGTTCTCTTTTAGGAAGGTTGAAAATCAGTCTAGCAGTAGCATTCTGGATAAGCTGAAGTGGGCGTAAAGATGATAGCGGGAGTCCAATGTATAGTGCATTACAATAATCCAGATTTGATAATATTAATATATATATAAGAAGCTCTAGCTTGCTACATCTTTATTGGTCCAACATTCAATATTGTTTGATGTTCAGTGTCATCCTGTTGCCTGGCTGTGTTCCTGAATTCCTGCTTCCTGCTCTGGTCTTGGCCTTGAGCTATACTTCTGCTTCCTACTCCAGGCTTGGCCTTCAACTACACTCCTACTTCCTGCTCTGGTCCTGGTCTTCAGTCCATTCCAGATCCTGCTCTCACATGGAAGATCTGGCAGCTGCCTGAACCCAATAACTCAAGCTTTTGTGAACAGAAACTGCCTTAGGTGGAAGACAGCAGCTCTATACCAACTGGCCTCTCAAGGTGTACCTTTGTTTAACCATCACATGTTACCTCCATCCTTAGTGGAGACAGCCATGACATTAATTTGTGTATGAAGATCAGAGGGGGGGGGGATTATACAGATAAAAACTATTGATCAAATTTTCAAAGGTGTTTCATGTGGAAAATTAGCATATGCATGTGTAAGTAGTCTGTATTCACGTACATGCTGTACTTTTTTGTTGTTTCACTTGCTTATTTACTGATGCAGAAAAGTGATGATCTAGGGGCATTTCAGAACAGGGTCAAGAGTATGCTTGGAAGTTGAAATTTTATAAGAGATATTCATGTGTAATTTATCTACTTATTCATGCAACTTTACACCAGATATTTGACTAGCACAACAGAAATTGGATTTGTCTGTTAACTGTAATTTTAGGAAGGGAATTCTGGGTTAACTGGAAGGGGGCTAATCATGAAGTGCTAGAAGGTCTAGGTGAACTGGACATAAACTGGGTAAATTGGCAGAGGTATCAATGAGTTGGTGACTTCAAATTCGCAAGCAAGAAAGTATTTATATGTGCGAACGTTATAAAATACCTGTTTTTACATATACATGTTTTTTATGCCCCTAAAATATGTGCTCGTATGTTTATTAAATAGGTAGAGAAAGTAAGTGCTTTCATTGCTTTGGAAATTTGTGCATACTGAAACATATGCACATACATTTAGGGCCTCATTTTCCAAGCACTTTACCGCATGCAATAAATTTGTGTTAACAGCTGTTAATGTGATTGCAAATTAGTAATTTAGGGAGAGAGAGAGAGAAAGAGAGAGCGCCTTACTATAGTGCCTATGCACTAGACAGGTATTTTAATCCCTATGGGAGGGTCACCTACTAACTCGGGGTGGGGATTAGGCATGAGTGTCGGGGGTTGGGGGCCACTTTCGCATTCCACATGAGACCTACGGACAGAACAGTGGTCTCTAGTGCAGATTTGCTGGCCGTCGGAGTGAGGACGCTCACTCCAAGAAGTGGTTTGGGCAACATTCTCTCCACCTAGCTTGATGGACACTCTACCTGGGCAACAACAAGCTAGGTGGAGAGAATGTTGCCCAAATCTCTTCTTGGAGTGAGTTTCCTCACTCCGACGGCCACCAAATCTGCACTAGAGACCACTGTTCTGTCCGTAGGGTCTCATGTGGAATGCGAAGTGGCCCCAACCCCCGACACTCATGCCTAATCCCCACCCCGAGTTAGTAGGTGGCCCTCCATAGGATTTAAAATACCTGTCTAGGGCATAGGCACTATAGTAAGGCTCTCTCTCTCTCTTCTCTCCTTCTGTCTCTCTTTCTCTCTCTCTCTCTCTCTCTCTCTCTCTCTCTCTTCTCTCTCTCTCTCTCTCTCTCTCTCCTTCTGTCTCTCTCTCTCTCTCTCTCTCTCTCTCTCTCTCCTTCTCTCTCTCTCTCTCTCTCTCTCTCTCTCTCCTTCTCTCTCTCTCCCCCTGGAGCCAGAAACAGGCTGTCTGGGACTATCGTGCACTGTGATGAAACACCAAAAGAATCATTGCACACTGGGAAAACATCGTGTGCGGTGCTAATGTTTTCGCGAATGGCGAAAACATCGCCGCACGCGATGTTTCCCCACTGCACGAAAGAAGCCTCATTTGCATTGGTAATGCGTTACCAATGCGATATTGGAAAATGAGGCCCTTAGTGCAGAACTGTGCTGTATTTTATAAATTGTGCGGCAACCTGCCATACAGCTTATAAAATACTAGGAAAAATCTCCATGTAATCACTTATATCCACACATGCAGTAAGAAAAATAGGTTTTAAAGTTATCCTCTTTGTGCATAATGTCATAAAGCATTTGTGCTGACTATGAGGTCATTTTAAAAGGAGTTTCACGTTTAAACGTAACATACTATCATAGCAATTTTCAAAAGCCATTTATGCGGTAAAGTGCACGTATGTGAGAAAATCTTATGGACAATTCAATGGCATATATTGTAGCAATTTGCAAAAGCCTACTTACATGGGTAAAATGTATTTATACATGTAAAACCCAATTTTAAATATGAAAATGCTTTTTAAAATCAGATCCAAGGGGTAATCTTCAATCTACATGTATAAATGTAACAAATAATTGTAGCAATCTTCAAAAGCTATTTGCTCGAGTAAAGTTCACTTACACATGAATATCCTATGGACAATTCAATGGCTTATATTGTAGCAATTTTTAGAATCCCATTTACATAGGTAAAGTGCATTTGCACATGTAAATCCGAATTTTAAGTGTAAATGTTTTTTAAAATCAAGCCCTAAGTCGATACACATTTTTTTTAAACTGTCTTGTACACACTTAGGCCTGGATTTTCTAAGTTCGCAGGGGGCTAGGGGGCAGGGAGGCGAGCCTGCAAAAGCCGGCAGCGATCGCACCACCGCAGTGCGATCGCTGCCGGCTTTCACAAACCAATAGCGCCACCGTGAAAGGTGGTGCTATAAGGCTGCGTTACTGACGGCGAGAAGGCTCCTTACCTTTTCGCCGTCAGCAATGTCTTGGTGGCATCTGCCCCGGTGCCCCCCCGACTCCTCCCCTTCCGGTGCGGACGCCGCCCAGAACCCACCCCGATCTAGGTATCGCACGTGAACAGGGACTTGCAGGTGCACGCATGTTATAAAATAGGGGATCAGTGCATGCAAGAGGATGCACACTAGTGCATCTTGCACACGCCGACGCCCACGACCTCGGAGAGAACTTCCTAACCCCCTAACCTAGCCTCCCTTCCCCTTCCCCTAACCCTCCCGCCCCCTAGCCCTATCCTAAACCCCCCTGACCTTTATTTTACTTCTTGCACCTGCCTCTAAGCAGGCGCAAGTTGCATGTGCCAGCAGCCTGCAGGCACGCGATCCTCCAACACAGCGGCAAATGACCGCTGTGCTAGAGGTCTCTGGCCCCGCCCCACCCTGGACCACCCCGTCCCTTTTTCTAAGCCCCGGAGCTTTACGCGCGTCACCGGGCGTCACCGGGCATTTCTAAAATAGACCCAGCATGCGTAACCCTATCTAAGCGCGTAAATCCTTGAAAATCTGGCACTTAGATTCTATTACAGTAATGAAAACTTACAATTTACTTATTCTATATAGGATAACACAAAGGACAGAGTCAAGTTATAGTTTGAGGAAAGGATAGGTAATGAAGGGTAGTAGAGGAAATGGATATAATACCTGAAAGAAACAATAATGCAGTTGTAGTGGGGACAGGGACCTAGTGTCATGGGAGAGAAGACAATTATTATCAGACTTATTGCTTCTACAGTACTAACTACATTGAAAACATTGTAAGCCCACTCTCTAAGAGGTAGATTTTAAAAGCCTTGTGTGTGCAAAAATGCCCACATATGTGAACTTTTAATATCTGGGAAGGATTTTATAGGACTCGGTCTGACACTCAATATATGCATCATTTGTAAGGGGGCATTTTGATTCGGGGTGAGTTGGGGATTGGGGGGTGATGTTACAGAAAAATTCAGAGGTATTCATTGTAAAACTGACATCATTAAATAATTTTAGTCCTTATAAGCGATTAAAAGGAGTTTATTTGTACAATTTAGAAAGCAGAGACTGCAATGTACAAATCAACTCCTCTTGTTAGAATTTTCATTGCTTATAAGGTCTTTTCATCCTTTGCCATTTGTGTGTTAAAATTTGGGTTCTGTCTCATTACAGCTATTCCAACAGTTTGTGAAGAATGATGCTGTATTTATTTATTCCATTTTTATATTCTGCCGTATCTTCATATTCAAGGTTACACCTTTAAATGCATAATAACAAAGCAATACAATAAAACATGAAAATAATAACATCATGTAACATATAAAACCATCATTAAAATCAACAAACATTAAAAACATGAGTATATATAGCATCATCACTGCATCCACTATTATTACTAAAGATCAAGCAGCATGTGTCAGTATTTTACTAAAACTCAAGCAAACTGCTGCCAAGATACTTTGTAGATTTTTGAACAATTGTACTAATCATTTGCAATTTTACCACAAGTCCCTTTTCTTCCAGTAAAATACAATTTTCAAAATAATTGCAGGCAAATTAGGCCTGCTATTCCATTTCTAGATACTTGTACTTGCCACAAACCAGTTTTCTATGCAGAATAGTAGAATTATTCTCTTGAACGCTGAAAGAAATTGAACAATTATGTTGTCCTATTCTGTCAACTACAAGAAAGACATTTGATGTCACCAAGCAATCACTGTATGGATACTATGCAAGAATTAAAAAATGCCACATGCATCTTGAGTCTGGAAGACAACTAATACAGCCTTAATCTAAAGGCACAATATGGTGTTATCAAAATTTATGACTTGAGATGCAAATAAAAAAACACCCAAATCAAAAATGATATTCAAATATTATATTACCTTAAAAAAAAAGTACTGAATGGCAGCATATGTCCAAGCAGGAATTTGTATAAAAACTATAAGAGGTACAAAAGTCATTTCTTAATTCTTTCCAAATCCTTTGCAGCAATGTGTGCAATAGATAATCCAAACCTCTCATAGTCTTACAAGTTTTACTCATCTCTCAGACTATGTAGTGCAAGACATCATATTGGACATTAATAAAATGTTGTCCTGGGGCCTGGCCACATGGTTCATGCCACAGAGTAAGGATATGCATTCCTTTAAAATGAAATAGAAAATGTCAACGACATTTCCTATTTCATCTCATAATGTTTGAAAAACAAAATGGAAGAAAAACAAACAAAATTGTGTTGGTTTATTCTGTTTTGTTTTGAAATTTTAAATTAAAAATGAGGCCTCCCAAGCCTCCAGTCCCCAGTTCCATGCATCCCCCTCTCCCTCCCAAAAGCAAACTCTTGAGGCTGGGAGCCACCCAGGCCTCCGCTTACCCCATCCAAATGGATGCATCATTGTAGGAGGGCAGGAGGGATGCCCAATCACCTCCTGCACCTAGCTCCTCTGTAATTTAATGGCACAAATTGGCTCTGAGACCGGTGCCATATTGTGACATAAAATGGTGGTCTAAGAGCTGGCCGGAGTTATTTTCTTGTACGGCTGTACAAACATGTGCCAACTGGCACCACTGAATTACAAAAGAGTTAGGGGTAGGAGGCGATTGGGCATCCCTCCTGCCCTCCTACAATGATGTACCTCCACGGATGGGCTAAGTGGGGGCCTGTTGTGCATCCCGGCCGCGTTCGCACTGCGGCCGGCCCTGCTCAACTCGCTATCCCTTCCACCAGTTCTGGGTACTCCTCCTCCGCTGCTGCAGCCAGTTTGCGGCATCCCCGGCTCCCCCGCTCGCAGTCTCCCATGCAGGCCTCATAGCGGAGCTCCCGTTAGGGCTCCGTGTCCTTGGCGTCCTCGGCCCCACCCCTAGCGTGCACGGCCAAGCTGCAGCACTTTAAAGGGCCAACGGTGGGGAAACCCGCGAGAGCACCTACCGATGATGTCACTTAGGCCGGATACTTAAGGCGAGGCCCTACTTCCTGTTCCTCGCCTTGGCAATCGGGTCGACACAGTAAGTTTGTGTCCATGTTCCAAGTGTCTCCTTTTCCAGTGTCTTTTGTTCCAGTGTCTCCTGTTCCAGTGTCTCCTGCTTCCGTGTTCTTCTCAGGTAGTACCTATCCGGACTGACATTTTGTTACTGACCTTTGCCTGCCTGACCATTCTTCTGTCTGCCACCTGGAACCGACCCTTGCTTACCACAATTACATATGGACTGACTCAGATACTGACCCCCACTTTGGCTGACATCTCTTAGACTGATATTCTGGCATTGACCCTTGCGCTTCATTCGGACACTCTCTTCTGGCCCCCGGTGACCTTCGGGCCTACGCACTTGGATAACAACCGCGGCTTCCTCATGGCCAGACCTGCAGGCTCTGCCTGCTTCTTCTGGAGGATCTCTCTTGACTGTTGCCTTCCCGAGGTCTCCGGAGCTTCCAGTCCTGGTCTAGTCCAATAGCTCTGCATTAGCCATGCACCCTTGCTTTTGGAGGGTACACCCCTCCAATTCCTCTCCAGTAGACCACCGGAGGCCCATCTAAGTCCAGGCGGTCCGGATACCCAAGGGCTCAACCTGCAGAAACCCAGGACTGTTATTGGCGAAGCTCCAGCTAGCCTCTGCCTCCTCATGTGCTCCACCTCCTGGTGGCAGGCACTCTCTAGGTCCGACCAGAGGGCCGTACCAATCCTGCACCAGGCCAAGGGTCCACCTCCAGGGCAACAAGGTCAGGGTGGTTCCCGGCTTTATTTTGGGATGGGGAAGGGACACATGGGGTCCTGAAGTAGCCCTGTTTTTTGAGGGGGGGAGTTGGATATTTTTTAACCTATAATGTTTATTTTGTTCCTGTAAGGGACCAAAATGAAATAAACATTAAACAAAATAACAATCATGGCTCCCCCCACCTGAAAAAAAAATATAAAAAGGGACACATTTTTTAGGCAGCACATCCCTACCACAGAGTAGAGAAACAGCATTCAGATCACCCATCCATTGGGATAGTTGGACCTGGATTATAATGAAAGGGATACATATAAACTAAATAATAAAAACAAAAGATTTAAAATATGTGGATGGGCCTTGGAATGAGAAGAAGGTCCATGGGAAAATTGTACTACACAAGGGGGCAGAGTTTTGGGCTGGGAAGAAAGAGCTGAACCTACAATTTTTAAATCTCTTTTCATTTTTAACAAATATGGCTACCTCAGAAGCAAAGGGGTGGAAGAATAGATACTCATAAAACCCCCTTGGGTATTTAACACTGCTATGGTGGGGGAGGCAAGGGGACTTTCTGTTACCTGATTTGGAAGGTGTAAATCCTTATTTCCTGACTTCCTGCTGCCTCGGGGGAACTTTTGCATACTGTGAGAACTCTGGACATTCTGGGGGTAGGCAGGAGCCTGCCCCGATGGTGAGGGGAAGACCAATCAGAGAGAATTACATCATTGGGAGGGGCTGGAGGTGATCTCTTAACCAGCCCTCCTACGGCACGCAGTCTGGATACAACTGGTCCTATAGAGATTATAATACTGTTTCCCTTCAGGTAGGAAAAGTAATTATTAGTTTATTTTTAATTCTTCTTGTCCTCCATTTAGGGAAGCATTGTTGGAAGAGGTAGGAACAATTAGTCACATCTGTTCTTTAGCTCTGGTTCTGTTTATATAAATATAAATGCCTCATACTAAGCGGAAGGTGAAATTAAAAAAGCCTTCCACAAGTACTCCTAGTATAGAGCTAGGACAGAGGACTGTGGCTGATTGGTTGAGTTCCCCACAAATAACACCTGTTGAGGAGGCCATTATAGGGACAGACATGGAGCTAAATCTGTCCCTATTGGCTGATAATATCTCTCTTAGTCCAAGAGCTCCAGATATTCCACTACCTCCTGGTAAGGGAGGGGTAGTATTCCCCAATTTACCAGAAAGTCCCCAGGATGGGTTAGAAATGGAGGAAGTCAGTGAAATTCAAAATGGAAAAGAAATATCAGATGAAATGACCCTTCCTTTAACAATGACTAAACAAGAGACTAAAGAGAGTAAATCTTTGCCACCTTCAAAATCTTCCAAGGAAATAATGAAACAAACAAAGGAAAAAATTAATATTCAAGAAATTATAGTGAGACCTACATCTATAACTATGGACACTTTGTGGAACGTTCTAATAAAATTAGATTCTTCTATTAAAAATTTAACTAAATTTGTTAATGAAACAAATGAAACAGTTAAAAGTAATTCAGCAGCTTTGATTAATTTTCAAAAGCAGAATAATTTTATTGATCAGCGCCTTAAGCAGGTGAAAAAAATTCAAGTTCAACAAATCAAGGTGGAAGCTGAAATACACAGGAAAATTGAAAACACTGAGAATTACTCAAGAGTTTTAAATTTGAGAGTGGTCAATTTTCCTTATATCAGTAAGGTTTCGCCTATAGAATTGATTAGGATATATTTTATAAAAATACTGAATATTCCAGAACAGAGTATGCCAACTATTGTTAGAGCATTTTATATAAGTAACACTGTTAAGATTGAGGAGCAGGCTCTTGCGAAGCAGGATGCTGATGTAGTAGGAGAGTATAAAGAAAACATTGAATCAACCTTAGATTTGTCTGATTTTTTAGAAAAATCACAAGACGAAGTAGTTATTGAAAAAAGAGGTATTATGTTAATTACCTTTGCATTTATTTCGGATAGAGACACAGTTTTAAATATTTTTTCCGAAATAGGATGAAAACTTTTTATGGGAACAAAATTTGGATCTATCCAGATGTAGTAAAGACTACACAAATTAGGAGGAAACATTTCCTTGAGTTAAGATCTAAAGTGACTGAGAAGAGGGGTCAATTCATTCTTCACTACCCATGTAAATGTGCTATTAAATTAGATGGGAAAAATGATCAATTCACTGAGCCCGAACATCTCAAAACACTCCTGGGAGATTGAAGGAATACTAGATTAGCAAAGAAAGGGGTTTGAAACCTACATTTCTTAATATTTTATTACCTTTGTAAATTGCTCACAAGTTTAAATGCTTCTCTAAAGTTTACTTTTAAAAATCAGATGGATGTATGGAATTATATGTGTTTTGAACTAGTCTGATATTTCAATCTGTATTACAATCATCTGTAAAAGTCTATTGGCAAGTAATTTATGTATTACATGCTAAAATTATAAATAAAGATTACAAAAATAGCATTGCCTTGGTGGGGAGTGGCTGAGGTTGAAAAGGCTTTTTAAATATAGCATGAGCATCGGAATATGCATTAGATTCCTGATGCTCCAAGGGAAATTAGGCTGCACCTCTTGAGGTGCAGCTAACTTTCCATTAAATATTATAGCTTCTGTACTTCAGTAGAAAACATAGAAATATATCAGTATGGAGTTCACGGTAGCTGCCACAGTGAAATCTAAACTCTGTATTCTTATTTCTTTATGTAGATTGAGGACCTCAAGAAGAAGGCCCAGGAGCTGCAATGGGAAACTTGGAGGGTGGATAGATCAGCTGCATGTGAGGCAGGATGGAGGTAAGTTCGTGAGATGGCCATCTGGGATATTTGAATAGGGTGGGGATCTATATTCAGTCGCTGAGGAGTTAGTTAAGTTAGCTAGGATATTCAGCAGAGAGGCAGTGGTGCTGAATATACCAGGCTAACTTTAGACCTGCCCCATAGCACAGCCAGAGTTAATCAATTAGATTAACTGGCTAACTCCGCTTCTCCCAGAATGCCTCCAACAAGTTATCTGGCTAGAATAAAGCCGAGTAAGAATTTTGAAATAGTGGTTTGGCCATTTAGAGGGATAACTTTTCAGGACTTCTAAAATCACTACAGTTACTACAAATTGCATTTGCTAGACTTACTAGGGACAAGGACATTTGACTACATTACCCCATCATTAATAGCACTGCACTGGCTTCCTGTTCAATCCAGAATTCATCATAAAGTAATTGCTCAAATTTTTAATATCATCAACAACATTAACCCCTGCTTAATAGGAGTGACATATCAACAATACACTCCACAGTGAGCCCTAAGATCGCAAATCAAAGGTCTTCTAAATGTACCTACAACACGGAGTATACATCTAACACAAATAAGAGACCAAAAGTTTTCCATAGCGGGCCCCAAGCTGTGGAACTCTTTAGAAATGACATATGATTTAACTTAAAACATCAATATGCCGATATCTTCACTATCAAAAATCATAGATAATGTTGGCAGAACGAGAAATAACCATGACATAGAATGGACATATGTGGAACTCTTTAGAAATGCATATGATTTAACTTAAAACATCAATATGCCGATATCTTCACTATCAAAAATCATAGATAATGTTGGTAGAACGAGAAATAACCAATGAAAGGATGTAAAGTGGAACTTGACAACTCACTGATAAATACATGAAGGACAATGAAATTGAAATTATGGATTGCAAACCACTATAATAGCCCCCCCTAGTTAACATGTACTTAATGTTGATGTATTGACCTAAAATATGTATTTGCTGTTGTGGTCACCTAGAATATGAATGTTGACCAAATATGTGAATGATGACACAGAATATGAATGCTGACTTTGTAAACTGTTGAAATCTTTTTTTGGAAAAATGGTATATAAAACGCCTAAATAAATAAATAAGTAAATAAAGTTTTCCATCTAAATGGCTTTTGAATATCTACCTCAGTCTGTCTATGTTCTGCTTTCATTACTGGTCCCACTATTGGCCTTCCACTCTGCAAGACCCTGTCTCTCCCTTGCACCTCAACAAATTTGCATGTATTTTAAACTTTGTCCTTGGAATTTCTCTGGGTCATGAGCAACACTGTCAGTAAGTATGACTTGGAAAACACCTTCAGGCCTAGTATGAAATTCTTGAGAGTGCTAGAACTCATTCCTAAAAATATTACCAGGGAAGCCAATGCCCCCTACCCTAGAAACACCCATGTACCAGGTGCTGCATCCTAGTCCTTGTTGCATTGTTATGTAGACTAAATCCTAATGCTAACTACACCGATACAAAGTCTACCTGCAAGCTAGCGCGGTACCATGTAGTAATTTACTGCTGTATTGAAGCTTCTGTTTCTCAAGGAACCAATATATGGCCTTGCCAACTAATACAGGACATGGATGACACATAGCTAGGAGCACGTTTTTCTTCACTTATACCACTTCCAGAAAAGGAATACCCTCTAACTACTTGGATGATTATGCACATCATACCCTGGAGCATATTGGAAAATGAAATGACTCACAATTTTTGTTCTTTTACAGACGATACCAGCTTATCATCACCAGAAGAGGAAGAGGGAAAAGACAGTGATAAGGCCCAGGACACTTCTGATATTACAGTTGTGGCCACAATAGGCCAGAAGCAGGCACTGTCACCACCACCAGTAATGGAAAATACTGAGCAGGCCAGCAGTCACTCCCTTACCCCCCACAATGAGAGGCTCTAGGCCTACTGAGGGTTCCATCACACACCCCTTCCCTCTAGACCGTCTTTTCCCTTGGATCCTGAGACATCAGGACACAGGTCCTGAGGCCCTTGCTGGACCATGATAATTATCAGGTCTGTGAAGAGCTCCTTCCAGAACCTTTGCAGGGCACCTTGGCAGCAGAGACTGCCATTGGCATGAGAGCTCCTGCTCCTAGGCCACAGTTGGCTCTAAATGCCATAGGGGGAACTGTGGAGCAGATAGGGGAGGACCTCTATGGCCTGTAAACCAACATGAGGAGGAGCTTGGAAGTCTGGGAGTGTTTCACTTAAGCTCAATAATCGTTCACAACAGCTTTTGAGTTGATGGAAATAAGGCGACCAATACAACCACCATCCTCCTAGGCCTCTCAAGACTAAGCCTTTTGGTCTCCTTGGGCCTTTTTTTGTTGTTGTAAATAGTTAACTCCCTAGATTTCTCCCTCACCCCCTCATCAAAGTCTATTTCTTTTATGTTTTATGTTTTAAGAATGTCCAAAAAATTATATTTTAATATAGAAGTTTATTTTTATAGTATAAATGCTGTGTGTGTGTCTATTTTTTTTTTTTACATGCATGCAAGTCCCTTTCAGGACTGCCTCTTGTAACACTCTGTCAACCACACACTGCCATGAATGTAGCTAGGCATGCAGGACTGTAGAGTAATCTGTCTTCCTCTAGCCATATTACAGCTGCCTGCATGTAACTTCTGGTTATGATGGAGTGCAGGGTATACATACTAGGGATGTTCAGAAGGAAAAAAATGTGTTTCGATTTGGTTTTCTTTTTGCTGGGACACAAATTTGTTGCAATAGTTTCATAGGGGGAAAAACCAATTTGTTCGCTTTCCGCTTTCCCATTAAAGTCAATGGGGGAAGTATTTGCAGCCTATTTTTGGCTGCAGAATTGGGGTTTTCTTATAAATTCTGATGAAACTTCTGGGGAGCAATCATCAGAATGAGAAAAGAGCTCCAAGGTACTTAGACTGTGGCAAAGTGGCACCAAAGTGGCATGAATAGCCTAAGGCACTGTAAAGGGGCAAAGGGGTACCAGGAGTGGCAAGAGTGCTTTAACAGAGGTGCAAACCAGCAGTGAGAGTGTCAAAAACACAACACAACTTCAAAAGATAGCACTGATAAAAGTTGCATGAACCCTCGCAGGCAGCACGACAGGCAAAGTGGCAAGACAAGTGGCATCAACATCCTACAGCACAATGAAGGGGGAATATAGCAAGCAGAAAGAGTGTCAGAAAAAAACACAAGGTGCCGATAAAAGGACAAAGCAGCAGAAACACTAGCACCAACACATTGAGGAACCATGATAGTGGCAAGAACACCACAAGGAGTAGAGTAGAGTGAGTCGTCTGGTGTATGGCAGCAAGGCAGGGTGGCAGAAAGATGATAGGGGCAAGACAGGCTGGCCCCGGGGAGAGTTTGCTTTTCTTTGTGCAGAAAACTGCTACTCAAGTCCAAATCTACAATACCAACCTATGTTGACTTTGTACCCTACAGTGCCTCTGTAAACTATGGGAACACAGGATAAACTATGGGAACACAGAGGATAAACTAGAGTACAACTACCAGTTTTCTATAGCACTAGAAACATTAATGTTAGCACCTAAGAAACATCTAGGGAAAATGGCCTGTATTATGAAGGTCATGAAAACTATTGAGCATATGAAATATCCAAGCTCCAGGCTGGACAGACAGGCACAGCATTAGAGGTCAAGCCCTTGTAGGGATGTAAGGCCTGGATAGACAGGCACCGCATTAGAGGTCAAGCTCTTGTAGGGACATAAGTCCTGGATGGACAGGCACAGCTTTAGAGGTCAGGCCCTTGTAGGGATGTAAGGCTGGGACAGTGTATGGACAGACACAGCGTTAGAGGTCAAACCCTTGTAGGGACATAAGGCCTAGACGGATAGGCACAGTGTTAGAGATCAGGCCCTTATAGGGACGTAAGGCCTGGACAGAGGACAGACAGGCACAGCGTTAGAGGTCAAGCCCTTGTAGGGACATAAGGCCTGGACAAACAGACACAGCGCTAGATTTCAGGCCCTTTTAGGGACATAAGCCCTGGACAGTGGATGGACAGGCACAGCGTTTGAGGTCAAGCCCTTGTAAGGATGTAAGGCCTGGATGGACAGGCACACCATTAGAGTTCAGGCCCTTGTAGGGACGTAAGGCCTGGATGGACAGGCACAGAGTTTGAGGTCAAGCCCTTGTAAATACCAAGAAGCTATTAACTGTACTTATGCACTTTAGCTGATGACAAAGGAACTTGAAGAGCTCTCAGAAATAAGAAAACCGCTACTCAAGTCCAAATCTACAATATAAACCTATGTTGACTTTGTAGTTTACACAGTGCCTCTTTAAACTATGGGAGCACAGAGGATGAACTAGCGTGCAACTACCATCAGTTTTCTATAGTACTAGAAACATTAAAGTTGACACCTAAGAAAGATTTAAGGAAAATGGCTCATATTATGAAAGTCATGAAAACTATTGAGCATATGAAATATACAAGCTCCAAACATCTTAGGTTTTTATGTTCTTATATTCCAAATGTTGCAAAACAGGAAAAAGAATATTCTGGAAAGAAGTGATGCCCAAACTACATGAAACTGAAATTAGAAATACTAGAACTAAACTCAGACAGGCACAGCGTTTGAGGTCAGGCCCTTGTAGGGATGTACGGCCTGGACAATAGACAGACTGGCACACCGTTTCAGGTCAGGTATATGTGCTGCTATTATCTGGAGCATAGGAGGCAATTGGAGCTGCTGCAAGGCTTTCAATTGCTTTTATTCATCTTGCCATTCACAGGGAAAATTTGGAAACCTAAGCAAAGGCAGATTTATTTTCAAAAACACTGGCATTTCCATCAACTCTGGTGCCAGCCTTGAGTGGTGAGGGCTCATTATATCCCCTGTCATTGAAAATACACATTCTCTGGGAACACTGGTTGGTGGACATGACAGATATTGCTTAGCCACTTTGGCTAGGTGTGGCCAGACAGTGGACTTGTGTGCCCAATATGCCAGCGGATCTGTCTGCATGTCCTCTGTGGGCTCTGAGAGATACCGTGTCACTGACAGTTGTGCTGTGTCTCCTTTGCTTGGGTGGGCTGAGAGTCACTCATGCTAGCTGCTTTCTCTCTAGCCCATAGCAGTACAGATGTTTCTTTATGGGCAACATGCCTTTGGCGTACTGAAGTGGAGGAGGAGGAAGTACTAGCTGTCGCTGACAGAATGCTGCTCCTGCTTGGGTTAGCACTAGTCTCTGACGTGCCCACTGTTTCCTCCTCTGCTTCATGCCTAATCTGTCTCTGCCTATGGCGCTCCTGTTCACAGACTTTTACTAACAGCAGGTCCTTCACAAATAGGAGACAATTTGTCTGTAGGATGAGTTTCCCTTTCACATGGGGATCACAGACTGTGGCAAACATGAATGTGTGGTCTTCTGTTAAAAGTCTTAATCTCTCTTGCACCTGATTCTGCAAAACGTCCAGACAACGCAGCACCTCTGCTGTCATCCCCCCTTCCTGTTTAAAGCACTCCAAATTTTCCTCCAGAAAATTAACTATAGGGATGATGTCAGCCAAGTGGCACTTCTGGAACTCAGCTCCTCCGAGGCATCCTTGAAGGGCTGCAGGAGTTGTACCAGCTGACTCATGACTAACCAATCATGATGTCCTAAGGGACTATGCACACCTATCTCCATTTCCAGAGAATGGTCATGAAGGCATGTCTGCTACCCCACTAACCTCTGTAGCATCATATAGGTAGAATTCCTCTGGGTGGAAATGTCTTGAATGAGACGCTTGTGAGACAACTCCAAATCAATCTGCTTTTGTTGGGAACCTGCCCCACCTTCACACTTCTGTGGAAGTGCGCTGCTATATTACTGCACTTCTCTATTAACATATGCAGGTATTCATTCTCTTGGTGATTGGATTCCAACCCCAGAGCTGGCTTCACTACCAGGTGCAGAGTGTGTGCAAAACTTCAGATGTTCTGAAAGCCCCCGTTGCATATTGCCTTTACCATGTTTGCACCACTGTCTGTGACAAAGAACCCTGCCTGAAGATTCCTGTCTTGCTGGTGTAGCTGCCAGCCCGCCAGCATCTGTCTGATGCATGCTAGAATATTGGCTAAGGTATGGGCCTCGTCCATCAGGTGGGTGTGCAGTAAAGCCCACCTCCACCCTGATACTAATAAAGCAGATGCCTTCCCCTGCCTCAGCCAGGTCATACCAGTGTGCTGTCACGGAGAGGTAAGAGTGTGCAGCATTCAGTGTGGTCCAGATATCACAGGTGAAATGCACACTCCCCTCTGCCTTAGCTAGCAGCGCTTGGATGCGACTGCAACACTGATTGTACAGGCTGGGGGATGACCTTTCTGCTAAATGTGGTTCTGGAGGGGCTTTGTAATTTGGAATTAAGACCTTCAGCAAATGCTTGAAACCCACATTCTCCACTATCTGCAAGGGTTGGTCATCAAGGGCAATAATTTCCCTAATGCTCCTGGTTACAACTTTTGAGGCTGCCTGCCTCCTTCCCTGGGATAGTGTTAATGAATACCACCCCATTTCCTCCATGATGGGCTGTCGCTTCTGACACATGGCAGGAGGCTGCTGACCTGCCACCTGACTGTTAAAAGGGGCTGAGGGTATGAGGTGACTCTGCTCCTTTTCAACCACTTTACGCTGCCTGGAAAAAGGGGTCCCCTGAATGGTATTGCCACTATCCCCAGATGGAAGTACTGTTGGGTGTTGCTTCTGCATATTGTGCATCATGCCAAAATTAGTTAGATGCCCCATTTGCTTGCCTCTGCTAATAGCCCTGGCACAGTAATTACCCTGAGGAAAATGCAGGTCCTCCTTCACTTTAATGTGGCTCCAGATTGCAGATTTCTTTCCTGATCCCTTCTCTATAGCCTTCAGGGTGAATGCTGGCACTGGAGCTGAAGTATTGGGTGCACCTGGAGAAGCAATGCCAGGGGCATCAGTCACACTCAGTGCCTGCGCTGACTGCTCTTCCTCCTCCTCATCATCAGTTTCATCTCTCCCCTGCAGCATTGAAGTGGAGGCTAAGACAGAACGAACTAATCCTCTTAAACTTTCTTCAGCTATTACTTCTTCCATTTCTGATGAAGAGAATCCCACACAAGATGATTCTTCATCGGAATCAGAAGCAAACAGTGCCTGCACTACATTGTCAACGCTAAGTCGAGCCTGCTGTCACACTGCTGATTTTTGGTCTCACCCTTTTGTCTTGCATGACTCAGCCTCCCCTTCCCTCACCTCCAAAACTACAGGGTCAGAAACAGGTGGTGGTGATGCATCATCTTTAAATTTCAGTCTTTTCCGGATGGAACTGCCTGCTCCTCCAGAGATTTTAGATTGGAACAGGTCCCTTTTTAACTTTAATGGTGGACTGGCACTGCCTTTTGAAGTGCCTCCTCTGCCCTTGCCTCCTCTGCAGTCCCAATCACTCAATCACGTCTAGCTTTATCTGAGATCATGGATTTAATGTCACTGCCTACTAAGGATTTCAATTAAAAGAATTATTTTCAAAAGAGGCCTACTGAGGATTTGGCTTCAAAAAGCACCACTATCCCAATATATATGAGTCTGCGAAACTGCTCACAGGCGCAGTGCCTTGATGTACACTACAACTGGGACTGCTGTATGTGCACACAACAAACTTGTAAATACAAAAGAGGCATACTGGGGATTTGGCTTCAAAAGGCACCACTGTTCCAATATATGTGAGTCTGCAAAACTGCCCACAGGCACAGTGCCTTGATGTACACTACTGTATGTACACACAACAAACTTGTAATTACAAAAGAGACCTACTGGGGATTTGGCTTCAAAGATCACCACTGGCTAGAGGATCAGATGAGAGTGGACTGATGTGTGGGGAGGGATAGCACCCCAGCTACTTTGTTGAGTTTATTCTCTGGGCTCATGTGTTGTAAACATGGGATGACACTGGCAACAATTATTGGGTTTACCCATCTTACCTCTTCAAATGGACAAGGAAATTAGTTCTGCTTGCCACAAGCCCAAGTATTATCCATGGATAGAGAAATATTGTCTGCTTCCCCATTAGTTATAGTGATGTACTGAGTGACCAGGGTCATACATGACGTGGGTCTTTCTACTACTGCAAATCTTACATTAGAGTAGAGGTGTCATATAAAGGTGCTCCATTCATATGAAGCTAGCTACAAGTTTTAGTAAATCTTCTCAATGTTCCACAATCTGCCAATGTGAAGGAAAAGAAAATGTATCCTTCGAACCCCACAGAGGTAATGACCTACCTGCATGACCACAGGTATCTGAAGTATCTAGAGCTATAATCTTAACCATTTCCCTGCTCACACTGGCAGGCATCCCATTTAGTTCACAGTTTTCCTCCACAAAGTTCCCTGCTTCTGTCTGGTAATCCCTTCATAGCACTGCCCATACCTGCAGCTGTGAAAGACTCGCCTTTCATTGGAGATCAGCTTGTAAGAAGACTGTGTGCTGCTATAAAGGTAGGATTGTGTCCTTTTTAAAGGCTCTCACACAAATGCTCCCGGCTATGAACTCTCAGGGACTCTGCTTTTCCCATGACCTGGCCCCTTCTCTCACCTTCACCGTCTGTAATCTATGAGGACCCTAACACTGCCCTATTTCCAGCCAGACATCAGAGTTTGCTTATTAGTTGAAGCTGGGTCTGAGTAGTTATTACCCGCAGCAGCTGCCCTCCCCAACAACAAATACACCACGAACAGAGAATAGGGTAGATGAAACCAACGACACCCAGGAGAAACCCCTTGAAGTGTACACAGGAATACACAGATCATATAAAATTTCCTATGAGATATATTGTACTGATTTCAAGTTTTGTTCATAACAGAGGAAATACCAAGTTAAATAATAGACAACCAAGGGATACATATACAGTACATCATCCTGGTTTTACAGGATGAGATCATCATTCACTTAAGCCTTTCTACGCTACCCCAAATAACAAAAAAGTACCCAGTACATCTATATTTTTTTTAATTTTATAAAATATG
The DNA here is from genome assembly GCF_901001135.1 of Rhinatrema bivittatum. Lineage (NCBI taxonomy): Eukaryota > Metazoa > Chordata > Amphibia > Gymnophiona > Rhinatrematidae > Rhinatrema > Rhinatrema bivittatum. The sequence continues at coordinate 324,697,952 of NC_042616.1, read as the reverse complement.
AAATACGAGAGTAGAGACTACTTAAATATGAATATGCTAATTTTTCTGCATGCAACATTTGGAAAATTCACCTATTAGCCTGGCTGCTCAAGTCATTCCCCTTATCAGTTTATCTTGTGACAGATATGCACTATTTTTTTATCTCTTAAACAATCTGAATTATTACATACTTCTGCTGTGAAGTACACAACCTCTTCTTCAATGTTTAGGGCAAATAAACTATTTCTAGTAAACAGTATGGCGCAAAGGTTTGATCCAATGCTATCATGAATCTATGCATTAACATCAGTCAGTGCAAGACTCTGCCATTGCCACATTGTCAATATTACACAGTTCCTCTGCTCCTACAGCACAAACACTCCATCTTGATCATCTTCCTGATTTCCATTTTTCTATTCTTAGCTGTTTGATTTCAAAGTTGAAGCATCTTTTATTTTTCTTAAAAATAGTGTAAAGTGCTGAGGAGCTATCTACTGACTGAAGCATTATCTGACTTGCAGGCATTAAAAAAGAAAGTTAGCTTAGCACATTTGGATCTCATTATTATTATTATTATTATGGCTGACTACTTCATTTTTAAATTAGTATATTCTGAAAGATGTAAAAATTGCACATGCAATAAGCAAATGTTCCAAGAACAGAAAAAGAAACACTTTTTTTTTCAGTTTTAAGGTTAGCATTCATACCATTTAAAATGCAGTTTTTTTCCAGTGAACCAATTCTTCACACTTAGAAGAAACTGCACAAAATCTGATGATTATCTAATGTTAAACATACTGAGGATACAAGGATAGGAGTGGTAGGCTAAATAAAATGTGTGGCTTTTTCTTTTTTTTTATTTTGGGGGTAGGCCATTTCAGGTCCACCCCTGTATCAGAGGGTTTATTTTGTTTCCTGTTTTTGTTTAAAAAAAACAAAAAAAAAAAAACCCAGAACCCACCCAAATTTTTTCTGTTCATTACAATATTGACCCCTCCCCACTAGCTGAACCCCTGCTGTTATGTGGGTCGGCCGCCCTGCCCAGCGTCCGATCCTGCTTACCTTTTGCTGCGGAGCAGCTGACAGGGTTCTGGGCTCCCTGGTCGTGGCCGGAGCCCGCTGCCATCGCCCCATAGCTGTTTAGCTTCTCCTCCAGCCAGTGACACAACGGGATGCCTCGCACTGACCCTGTGCAGCCTGCAGGCCATCTAATGCCGCCAGCATCAACTGGCTCCCTAGGCACTTGTGTGTGCCATTTCTTTTAATTTAAAAGGCCAGTGGCAGGTAAACCTCGCAGACCTCTTGGACGACATCATACCTCAGGGACTATATAAGGATACTCCCTGCACTCTGTCAGTACCTTGGCAACACGACTTCTAACTTCTGCAAGTCCCTTGCTCCAGTGAGTTTCCTGTGTTTCCTGTGTTTCCTGAGTTCCTGTCCCATCCTGTCCCTCAGACTGATGCCTGCCTTGACGTTTGCCTGGACACCGACCACGAGTATCGCCGCCTACCTTGACCCTTGCCTGGGCATCAACCACAGAGACCCCTCGTAAGTCCAGCTGGCCCCGGTACCTGAGGGCTCAATCTAAGGGGAATGTGGGCTGGTAGGGGTGAAGCTCTAGCGGGATCTCTGCTCCTCTCCAGCCTCGCCTGGTGAGGACTTGTGGGGCTCCTCCCCACAAGTAGCGACAACTCCCTCTCAGTCCAAGGGTCCACATTCAGAACAGATTGCCAAGGCCATGGATCTGGTGAAGGCTATTCTGGGCCTAGCTCAGAAGATTTTGGAACAGCAAAGGGTCCATGAGACACTAGTGGCATCCATGGAGCATCTCAGTGCCTGCCTTGATTCTGTGGTACCCACAGGTACAGGTATAAACCCATCCATGTCAAGTCTTCTGATGCTATTGCCACCCTTGCACTCGGTTATTTTGCTTCTTGCTTCTCCTCATTATGACCGGGATCCGCAGCAATGTCGGGGATTTCTTAACCAGTTCAACATGCATTTTTGCCTCAAGGCTGTGCTGTTCCCTTACAGTGCTATGAAGACAACCTTCATTCTGTCCTTACTTGAGGGTAAGGCTCTAGCCTGGGCTTCCTCCCTGTGGGAACATTGGAATCCCATTCTCCAGGATTTCTCCTGATTCCTGTACCTCTTTCGATGGTCTTCGAAGAACCAGGTTGTTTGGCAGCTTCCGGATCTGAACTCCTACATATCCACCAGGGTGGGCATTCCCTGGCAGATTATACAGTCAAATTTCATACACTGGATACCAAACTCCATTGGGGAGAGGACTGCCTCCAGTTTATTTTTTTGAATGGACTAGCACCAGAATCAAGGATGAGTTGGTGGCCAGTGAACTTCTGGCCTCTATGGATGCTCTTATTGCGTTAACAGGCAGGATCGACCGATGTCTGTAGGAGAGAGCCCATGAGCTACAGGGCCCGAGGAGGCCCTGTAGCTCATGGGCTCTCTCCTACAGACATGTAGGAGGGTCAGCCAACCCTGACATTCTTCTCCCTCTTCACGTCCATCTTTGTCTCTGAAAAATAGACTGGAAGAGCCCAAGCAGTTGGGCTGTGGTCACTTGTCTCTGGAGGAACCAATGGGCTGGACTCTGCCTGTACTGTGGAGAACACAGTCATCTAATCACTTACTGCTCTGTCCAACTGGTAAAACTCCCTGGCCTAGGACTCACCAGGGGATTGATCCTAGGACATACCACAACAGTTCCCCCATTAACACTGCCAGTAACGCTTTCCATGGGAGGTTGTGAATTCTCCACTTTAGCCTTGGTAGACTCTGGAGCTGGTGGGAATTTCCTTATGCAACATCTTGTGGAGCAGTTAATTCCTATTCATTCTTGTCCAGTGCCATTGACTCTCTCCTCCATTCATGGGGACCAACTCACAGGGAATATCACACACATCACCACTCTGCTAAAATTCCGCATGAATCCACACCACCTGTAACGTCTCATCTTTTATGTCATTTGGAAGGCCATCCATCTGGTGGTGCTCGGCATTCCCTGGCTACAGCTACACAATCCTCAGTTTGACTGGTCCTCACTATGGCTGACCCAATGGGGTACTGGTTGCCAAAAGGCCTGCTTGAATAAACATGCCTCTCTACCATGCTTTTCCACCACTCTAGTCCCTGATGGCTTACCTCCATAATATTCCAAGTTTGCAGACATCTTCTCAAAGAAGGCTGTGGACATGCCCCCACATCGAGAGTAAGACAGTGTCATCAATCTGATGCCAGGTTCCATACCTGCTTGAGGTATGTGCTATGTCAGAATACAAAGAGGAAAATCTACAAAAGGGCATCATTCACCGGTCTTCCTCCCTGGTGGAGGCCAGTTTCTCCTTTGTTGGCAAGAGGTACGTACCCTCCAGCCGTGTATTGTGGCCTGAGTGCAATCACCGTGAAAGACCAATATCCACTACCACTCATAGCCGATCTGTTTGACTGCTTACAAGGGGCAAAAATATTCTCCAAGTTAGATCTCCGTTTGCCTACAATTTGGTTCAGATACAAGAAGGCGACCAATGGAAGATGGCGTTCAACACCAGGGACAGCTACTATGAATTTCTGATCATGTCGTTTGGATTCTGCAACACCCCTTCAGTCTTCCAAAACTGATGAATGAGATTTTTTGCGACCTCCTCTACAACTGTGTGGTCATGTATTTAGATGATATCCTAGTATTTTCCAAGGATCTGTAGTCTCATTACCAGGATTTCAATGAGGCTACAGATATCAAAGTTCTGAATTGACAGTGGGAGAAACGCCTGTATGTGCACTAACCCCCGTTAGTGCACACTAACAAGAAACCGTTATTTTGTTACTTTTTGTTACTTTTTGTTATTTTTGTTAGTGCACTAAGCCGAAAAATGATTTTTGAATGAAAAAATTCGGGAGAAATGTGATCGTTTATCAATTTTACCGATATATGATGAATTAAGAAATATCGTACGATATTTTAATTCATCATAAAAATGATTCATATCCCTAATGCTAATTTAAAAAAATGTGTTTTTGAAAAGGAGGTCCTTTCTTTCCTAGACTACATAGTCTCTAACCACGGTTTCCTTATGGACCAAGCAAAACTTAATAATATTCAGGACTGGCTGCAACCCAGTAGCTTTCAGGCCCTCCAGAGATTCCTGGGCTTCACAAATTATTACCACAGCTCCATCTGGAACTATTCCAAATTGGTCACGCCACTCACACCCCTAACACGCAAGGGAGCCAACGTCAAGCAATGGGCCACCAAGGCTGTGGTAGCTTTCCAAGCTCTCAAAGAGGACTTTCTCCAGAAACCATGTCTCTGACATCTGGATCTGAGACTTCCTTTCGTGGTGGACTGACACCTGCCTCAACCTTTGCTTGGACACTGACCATGAGTATCGCCACCTGCCTCGACCTTTGCCTGGACACCAACTATGAGTATCGCTTCTTGCTTCAACCCTTGTCTGGACATCGACCAGAGACCCCATGCAAGTCCAGCCAGCCATGGAACCCATAGGCTCAACCTAAGGGGAATATGATCTGGTAGTGGTGAAGCTCCAGTGGGGTCTCTGCTCCTCTCCAGCCTCACCTGTACTGAGGAGGACTGAAGGCCCGGTTGCATGTAAGCCAGCTGGGCACCTCCTTTTCTGCAGCAAAAGAAACAAAAGGAAAAATCCAGGGGCTTTTTCTGCCTCTTTTCCTGCCTGCAGCAAAACAAAAATAATCAGATGGTGGGTCTGCCGCTGGAGGACAGATAAGGAATCACCATTGAAGTCTGCCTCTTCTCTATGTTGGCTTCTTACAGTGCAGTACAGAAGATCTATTAACCAAAAAATAATTCTGTTTTAGATAACACTTAGTAAAAGATATTGATTGCAAGCTTATTTAACTGACTTTCTCAAGATTCATAGTGTTCTGCAATTCTGAGAGTGAATCTGGGAGACAATGTCCTTGCTCTCTCAAAACTGAACTCTTAAAAACTATACAAATGTGAAAGAAATGCTTGACCAACTTCATAGAAGACTTCACACATTGAGCACCAATGAAAAAAATGTGCTAAGAAATGTTCTGTCCGTTCTTTCATTTTTAGAAGATAATAGAGAAAAAGCTATGGTAATAACAGATTCCCAGTCAATGTTCTGATATTTTCCATTCTAAATCATAATTCGTGGACAGTTCAAATGTTTCCAGGCTGCAGTTATCAGTAAGGCCTCATTTATGTTACAAACTTGTGTTGCATGCCCCGTTCGCGTCTGGCCCATGCATGGGCCTGCTCACCTCTCTGGCTCCCCTGCAGGTCCCGGATTGGCCTCCCTAGTGGCAGCCGCAAGCTCCTCCAGGCCTCGGCATCCTGCAACGGCAGTCACTGGGCCTTCCATTGCGCACCAGGCCTCATGCCGGAGTTCGGCATCTCCTGTGGCGTTGGCCACGCCCCTTCATGTGCGGGCGCGGACTGCCCAGCCTCTTGTAGGGCATGGGGCAGTTCCTAGCTCCATAGAGTGCCCTGATTGAAGGAACTACTTGAGGAAGTCGCTGCCTGAACTTCCTTGCCTTGGCAATCGGGTCGGCATTGTGTGCTAGATTGTCACTGCGTAACTAACCCATGTTCCAGTCTTGTTCTAGTCTCATTCCAGCCTTGTTCCAGGATCCTACTGTTCCAGCCTTGTTCCTGCATCTTACTTTTCCAGTGTCCCTCTGTTCCTTCATCTGTCCATCTGTCTCCCAGGTAGTACCTGCGGACTGTCTCTCTGGTACTGACCTCAGCCTCTTCCTTGACCTCTCTGTCTGATGCATGCCTCCTGACCTCTGACTGCCTTGTGACCTTGTCTGACCTCCGGAACCTGACCTCTACCTCATTGACTACTCCTCGGATTGACTCCCGGATTCTGACCTCTGTCTCATTGCCATGCCTCCTGATTCTGGCTCTGTCCCTTGCCTTGTCATCGCCTGCGCTGTTCTGGTTGAAACTTGTGAACAAATTGCAAACTTTTTCCAAAAAAAAAATTGAAACCATAACCCAGGAATTCTCTACTCCACCTTATCCTAACTACAAATAGAAAGCAGTGAACTCTGAATGGACGGAGTTTCACTCAACTACACCTGCAGCTATTCAAAAGATCATAAGTAAACAAAAGGTATCAAACTCCCCTATCAACCCTTGTGCGGGCACTTTATTTAAAAATATCGCTGAAAGTTGCCCCGATCATTTATGTCAGATAATTAATCAATCACTAAAATCTGGGAAATTCCCAGCCTTACTAAAACAAACTTCAGTATTGCCCAACTTAAAGAAAAATACTTCTTCATCTATGGATTTTTCTAATCTGAGACCCATCGCTTCACTATCCTCTTTAGCAAAAACTCTGGAATCAGTCGTCTTATTCCAACTAAAAGATTACCTAACTGAGTACTACATATTAAATCCAAACCAACACGGATTCAGAAAGGGGCACTCTATGGAGACCCTCCTTCTATCCTCTTTTGATACTTTTCTTAGAGGTTTTGATTCTTACACTGAATACATTGTGATTTTTCTAGTCATTTCAGCGGCGTTTGATATGCTGGACCATAAAAGTTTGGCATCTGTTCTGCAACACAAAGGAATACATTCTACAGTATTAAGTTGGTTCGAAAGTTTTCTTAGCAATGACTCCTGCCAAATTAATATTGGTTTCTATTTCTCTCAGTTCCACTCTCAATCAACAGGTGTACCCCAAGGTTCTTCACTGTCACCTATATTATTCAATATCTATCTTTTACCGTTCTGTCATCTTCTATCTTCTTTAAATGTACAATACAAAATCTAATCAGATAACATTCAACTATTTGTCCCCTATAAATCATCATAGCCAGAGACTTTCTCTTTGATCCAATTATATATCAATACCATTGATCAATAGATGGCCCATAATCGTTTAAAACTGAACAAGAAAAAAACAGAAATTCTATTTTTCAGTTTTATAGCAAATTCTTGCAATGCTCCCCCTGCTAGTATAACTCTGAGTAAAGATGTTATCCAAATTACTAAAATAGCATGAAATTTGGGAGTTTGGATTGACTCCAATTTATCACTATCTCAGCACATATCCAAAATAGTAAAACATTCATTTTTTAAACTACATGTATTAAAACGACTACGCCCTCTATTGTTTTTTCATGATTATAGATCAGTATTGCAAGCCTTGATTTTTTTCAGGAATAGATTACTGTAATGGATTATATTTGGGTCTACCTGAATCAGCTATTAAACCCCTTCAGCTAATCCAGAATTCAGCAGCGAGACTTCTTATAGCTACTCCCATTAAACAGCACATTTCTCCTGTCTTACAAAAATTACATTGGTTAGCAGTTAAATTCATAATTCGGTATAAAATTATCACAATAATACAATCTCTGTTAAATAACACAGACTCTATCTGGTTATGCTCCACACTACGAGTCTACAAACCCTCAAGGGAACTTAGATCAACCGGAAAAAAACTATTAGAAGTTCGCACAGTTAAAATGGCTGCTCTGAATGTAACAAGGCAAAGAGCCTTTTCAGAAGCCGGCCCCATTCTGTGGAATGCTTCACCAGACCCTTTAAGACAAATACATAACAGAAAGGAATTCAAGAAAGCACTAAAAACTAGGGATGTGAATCGGGTGATCGATCATCTTAACGATTGATTTTGGCTGGGGGGGAGGGAAATCTGATCGTCATGGTTTTTGTTTTTTTTAAATCGTAAAAAATTGTAAATCGGGGAAGGGTGGGATAACCGGCACCCTAAAACCCACCCTGATGCTTTAAAATAAATGCCCCACCCTCCCAAAGCCCCCCAAAATGTTTTAAATTACCTGGGGTCCAGTGGGGGGGTTCCGGGGCAATCTCCCGCTATCGGGACACGGCTGCATTAAAAGAAATGGCGCTGGTGGCCCTTTGCCCTTACCATATGTCAGGGCAAAGGTAGCGCCGGTGCCATTTTGGTTCCTGTCACCCGACGTCATGAGTGCAGGAGATCGCTCCCGGACCCCCGCTGGACCCCCAGGGACTTTTGGCCAGCTTGGGGGGGGCCTCCTGACCCCCACAAGACTTGCCAAAAGTCCAGCGGGGGTCCGGTAGTGACCTCCTACACTCGGGCCATATTGCCAATATTCAAAATGACGCTGGCGCTACTTTTGCCCTCACTATGTCGACATAGTGAGGGCAAAGTAGCGCCGGCGCCATTTTGAATATTGGCAATACAGCCGGTGCTACTTTTGCCCTCACTATGTCGACATAGTGAGGGCAAAAGTAGCGCCGGCGCCATTTTGAATATTGGCAATATGGCCCGCGTGCAGCAGGTCACTCCCGGACACCCGCTGGACTTTTGGCAAGTCTTGTGGGGGTCAGGAGCCCCCCCCCCAAGCTGGCCAAAAGTCCCTGGGGGTCCAGCGAGGGTCAGGGAGCGATCTCCTGCACTCGTGACGTTGGGTGACAGGAACCAAAATGGAGCCGGCGCTACCTTTGCCCTGTCATATGGTAAGGGCAAAGGGCCACCGGCGCCATTTCTTTTAACACAGCCATGGCGCGAGAGCGGGCGATCACGCCGGGACACCCCCCCCCCCACTGGACCCCAGGTAATTTAAAACATTTTGGGGGGCTTCGGGAGGGTGGGGGATTTATTTTAAAGGGTTGGGGTGGGTTTTAGGGTGCTGGTTTTTCCGCCCTCCCCCGATTTACGATTTTTTGATGATAAATCTGGGGAATTATTATTTTATTGAGGCTCTAATAATTTTTGACAATTTAAAATATATCTGACGATTGTTTTAAATCGTCAAAAAACGATTCACATCCCTATTAAAAACATACCTCTTTAAGGAAGCGTTTGGGAACTCTGAGATACTCAGCAGTAGCTAATTTCTGTGAGATAAAGATTGCCAAACTTTGCACCCTAACATTTGGAGGTTTAACTCCTTTTATTTTACTTGTTAGTGTAGATGCTTATTTCCTTCTTTTGCTTTTTGTAATATGATAGTTAATTATGCTATAATATTTTAGATTTATTGTAAATTTAGTTTTATTGATCAAAATGATGATTGTATTTTTATTCCAACCTTATTTTATTTGTTTTATTATTTTCTATTCTATTTAATCAAATTTTTGTTTTTTGATTCATGATTTATTATCACTGTAAACCACTTTGGTCAATTTTGTATTGGTAAAACAGTATATAAATATGTTAAATAAATAAAATTAAATTAAAAGCCCTTGTACGGACATAAGGCCTGGACGGTCAGGCAGGCACAGAATTCGAGGATAGAGGTCAGGCCCTCATAGGGATGTAAAGCCTGGATGAACAGGCACAACATTAGAAGATACAGGTCAAGCCATTGTAGGGACATAAGGCCTGACGAACAGGCACAGCATTAGCGGTCAAACCATTGTAGAGATGTAAATCCCGGACGAACAGGCACAGCATTAATGGTCAATCCCTTGTAGAGACGCAAGACCTGGATGGACAGGCATAGCATTCGAGGATAGAGGTCAAGCCCTCATAGGGATATAAGGCCTGCACGGACATGCACAGCATTTGAGGTCAAACCCTTGTAGAGACGTAAAGCCTTGACAGACAGGCACAGCGTTAATGGTCAAACCCTTATAGAGACATAAGGCCTGGACGTACAATCACAGCATTCGAGGATAGAGGTAAAGCCCTCAAAGGGACATAAGGCCTGGATGGACAGAGACAGCATTTGAGGATAGAGGATAAGCCTTTGTAGGGACATAAGGCCTGGATGGAGAATCACAGCATTCGAGGATAGAGGTCAAGCTCTTGTAGGGATATAAGGCCTGGATGGACAGGCACAGTGTTATTGGTTAAACACTTGTAGAGACGTAAGGCCTGGACGGACAGGCATAGCTTTCACTGATTGAGGTCAAGCCCTTGTAGGGACATAAGGCCTGGTTGGACAGGCAGGCACAACATTCAAGGATAGAGGTCAGGTCTTGTATAGACTAAGACTAATGAAATAATTAAAACTCTTCAAAAAATGCTTAAAAACTTGGCTTTTCGAAAACGCATTTCACAGTAAAGTCACTGAATAACAACAAATAAATACAGCTGAAAGTCACCTATATATATATATAAAAAAGTAGAATTGATTATTTTATTTACTCATAATTAAATACTAAATTAAAAACAGTAAACACATATGATTATCCCAACAATCATATAAATGGTAACCCCAACCCACTTCTCATTTAGAGTATATTATTGAACTATGAAACCATAAATATTGGCACACTATGGATAACTTAGAAACCAAACCTATTTCGTGCCTAAATGTAAACTGTTGTGATGGTACATTACTAAACGACGGTATAGAAAAGTTTTTAAATAAAATATATAACAAAAATAAATAAATAAATCCTGGATGTACAGGCACAGCATTCAAGGTCAAACTCTTGTAGAGATGTAAGGCCTGGATGGACAGGCACAATGTTATTGGTCAAACACTTGTAGAGACGTAAGGCCTGGACGGACAGGCATAGCTTTCGCTGATTGAGGTCAAGCCCTTGTAGGAACATAAGGCCTGGTTGGACAGGCAGGCACAACATTCAAGGATAGAGGTCAGGTCTTCATAAGGACGTAAATCCTGGGCAAACAGGCACGGCATTCAAGGATAGATGTCAAGCCCGCATAGGGACATAAGGCCTGGACGGACATGCACAGCAATTGAGTATAGACGTCAAACCCTCATAGGGACATAAGGCCTGCATGGACAGGCAAAGCATTCGAGGATTTCCTTTGTGCAGGTATGTTGTGGTTTGATCTGTCACTTCTTCCTGAACTGGTTCACTGCCAGAAGAACATGTCATCTTTTTCATTTCTGAAAGATAATTCAACAGAGGACGCTTTTAAAGCAATAGAGACGCCATTTGTGAAGCAAGAACTGAAATCAGCTTTTTATGTTCTTACATTCCAAATGTGGATGGACAGGCACAGCATTAGAGGTCAAGCCTTTTAGGGACATAAGGCCTAGATGGACAGGCACAGCATTAGAGGTCAAGCCATGGTAAATACCCCGAAGCTATTAACTGTACATATGCACTTCAGCTGATGACAAAGGAACATGAAGAGCTCTCAGAAATAAGAAAACCGCTACTCAAGTCCAAAATGTAAAATATCAACCTATGTTGTCTTTGTAGTTTACACAGTGCCTCTGTAAACTATGGGAACACAGAGGATGAACTAGAGTGCAACTACCACCAGTTTTCTATAGTACTAGAAATATTACTGTTGGCACCTAAGAAAGATTTCGGGAACATGGCCCATATTATGAAGGTCAGGAAAACTAGTCATCTAGTCATCTAGTCATCAACAAAGACAAGACGGAATTCCTAATCATCTCTCATGATGCAAATCTCTTTATTAGTGAAACAACCTCTCTCCCAAATGCTCAACCTCAGATTGATAACCACTCTCTTCCTACCTTCCCTTCAACAATACCTGATTATTTCAAAAATTCTTCGTACGTAAGAGATTTAGGCACCCTCTTAGACAACCAGTTCAACTTTAAAACATTTGTTAACAATACAACTAAAGAATGCTTTTTCAAATTACAAGTCCTTAAAAAACTTAAACCCCTTCTACACTTCTATGATTTCCGTTTGGTTCTTCAATCAATCTTACTCACTAAAATCGATTACTGTAACTCTTTGTTGCTCGGACTCCCTGCTGTAACTATAAAGCCACTACAGATGTTACAGAACTCAGCTGCCAGGATTTTGACAAATACAAAAAAGAGGGATCACATCACTCCAATCCTGTACCACCTCCACTGGCTCCCCATCAAATATAGAATTATATACAAAGTACTAACCATCATACACAAAAACTTACATAATCTAGCCCCACTCGATCTCACTTTCCAGATTTGCCCTAAATACTCCACCAGACCTTTGAGAAGAGCTTACCTTGGTACCCTCTTCGTCCCTCAAGCTAAAACATCTCTAAGAAAAAGGGCCTTTTCTACCGCTGGTCCTTCTAACTGGAACACTCTCCCTCCTGACCTCCAACAAGAGATTTGCCCTATCTCCTTTAAGAAAAAACTTAAAACTTGGTTATTCAAGCTTGCCTTTCCAGAACCATCTTGTTAGCTTAAAGCCTTCTCTACATCTCTTACTACACTTCTCTGTTTATTTCTCTCCCTTATATGGTTTGATCTGTTATTAATCTTAGTCTTTTTCATTTAATCTGGTTCCCTCTGAAGAGACCCTTAGTCAGTCTTTTGACTTTCCCTTTTATTTTATTTATTTATTTATTTATTTATTTATTTATTTATTTTATTTTATTTTATTTTATGTTATTATTTTATTATTTTATTCTATTTCATTCCATTTATGTCTTCCGCTTTTCCCCACTCCTTTTTATACATACCTGCTCCCTAACTAAGCTTAGTACTAGAACAACAAATTTTGAATTATACATTTACTGGACTTTTATCACTTATGACCTTCATTACTATGTAATCCAATCCAATTCAATTCTTAGCTACCTTGATTACTATGAAATTTAAATTGTATATTTAGTTTTTCTTCTCATTGACTATTACTTAAAGTTGCTTAAATGTTCATTGTTCCATGTAAGGCCGCCTGGCAAGTTTTTGTTCTTTGTAAACTGGTTTGATTTGCATCTAATGTAGGAAGATCGGTATAAAAAAAACAATAAATAAATAAATAAATAAATAAAAACTAATAGGCATATGAAATATGCAAGCTCCAAACATCTGAAGTCAGCCTTTTATGTTCTTACATTCCAAATGTGGACGGACAGGCACAGCATTAGAGGTCAAGCCCTTTTAGGGACATAATACCTGATGGAAAAGCACAGCAGTGGAGATAAAACCCTTATATGGACGTACGTCCTGGACAGTGAACAGACTAGCACAGTGTTTCTGGTCAGGTACATGTGCTGATATTATCTGGAGCATAGGAGGCAGTTGGAGCTGCTGTAAGGCTTTCAATTGCTTTTATTCATCTTGCCATTCACAGGGAAAATTTGGAAACCCAAGCAAAGGCAAGTTTATTTTCAAAAGCACTAGAATTTCCATGAACTCTGGTGCCAGCCTTTTGCGGTATTGACCAAATATAGCTTAGACCCCTAGTCAATTAGCCCACTCATCTTCCCCTCCTCCCCTTCACAGTTGACCAATCTCAGCTTAGACCACTATTCACCTAGCCCACTCTCTCTCTCCTCCTCCCCTCAGCTACCCTGTCTCTAATTCTCACCTTCTCCTCCTCCCCTCATCTTCCCTGCCTCCTTTCCTTCCCCCCCCCCCAGCTACCCTGCCCTCTTTCCTCCTCCCCTCAGCTACCCCTGCCTCCATCTTTTCCCACCCCTCCATCAATGGTTTTGTACTCCTCCAGTTAACCTGCATATTTATTGTTTTCTAGTTTTTAATATGCATGCTTTACAGTTCCTATCATTTTCTCTCTTTCCCTATCCTTCCTTCTGCTGTCCTCTCTCTTCCTTTCGCCACTGCTCCCCATTCCCCCTCCCTGTTATAATGTATTTTCACTCTTTTTGTTTAAACAGTTGTAATGTGAACCGGCATGATGTTCTGACAAATATTGGTATATAAAATCCACCAATAAATAAATAAAAATAAATAAATAAATGATAACCCCTGTCATTGAAAATACACGTTCACTGGGCACACTGGTTGGTGGACATGACAGATATCGCTGAACCACTTTGGCTAGGTGTGGCCAGACAATGGACTTGTGTGCCCAATATACCAGCGGATCTGTCTGCATGTCCTCTGTGGGCTCTGAGAGATACTGTGTCACTGATGTGCTGATGTCTCCTTTGCTTGGGTGGGCTGAGAGTCATTCATGCCAGCTGCTTTCTCTCTAGTCCATAGCAGAAAGATGATTCTTTATGGGCAACATGCCTTTGGCATAGTGAAGTGGAGGAGGATGAGGAGGTAATAGCTGTCACTGCCAGAGTGCTGCTCCTACTTGGACTAGCACAACTCTCTGAAGTACCTGCTGTTTTCTCCTCTGCTTCATGCCTAATCTGTCTCTGCCTATGGTGCTCCTATTCACAGACTTTTAGTAACAGAAGGTCCTTCACAAATGACTGTAGGGCGAGTTTCCCTTTCACTCGGGGATCACAGAATGTGGCGAGCATGTATGTGTGGTCTTCTGTTAAAAGGCGTTAATCTCTCTTGCACCTACTGCTGCAAAACATTCAGACAATGCAGCACCTCAGTTGTCATTCCTTCTTCTTGTTTAAAGCCCTCCAAATGTTCATCCAGGAAATTAACTAAAGGGATGTCAGCCAAGGTGGCACTTCTGGAACTCAGCTCCTCCGTGACATCCTTGAAGGGCTGCAGGATTTTTACCAGCTGACTCATGACTAACCAATAATGATGCCCTAGGGGATTCTGCACACCTATGTCAATTGAACCAGAAAGTTCATGAAGGGGTATCTGCAGCTCCACTAACCTCTGCAGCATCATAAAGGTGGAATTACACCGGGTGGCAATGTCTTCAATGAGACGCTTGTGAGGTATCTCCAAATCAGTCTGCTTTTGTCTGAGAACCTGCCCTGCCTTCACACTTCTGTGGAAGTGCACTGCTATGTTCCTGCACTTGTATATTAACGTATACAGGTATTCATTCTCTTGGTGATTGGACTCCAACCCCAAAGATGACTTCACTACCAGGTGCAGAGTCTGTGCAAAACATCGGATGTTCTGAAAGCGCCCATCGGTTATTGCCTTTACCATGTTTGCACCATTTTCTGTGACAAAGAACCCTGCCTGAGGATTCCTGTCTCGCTGGTGTAGTTCCCAGCCCACCAGCATATGTCTGATGCATGCTAGAATATTGGCTGAGGTATGGGCCTCGTCCATCAGGTGGGTATGCAGTAAATCCCACCTCCACCCTGATACTTGTTCACTAATAGAGCTGCTGCCTGCCCCTGCCTCAGCCAGGTCCCACCAGTGTGCAGTCAGGGAGAGGTAAGAGTGTGCAGCATTCATGGGGGGTCCATATATCGCAGGTGAAATGCACACTCCCCTCTGCCTTAGCTAGCAGCACTTGGATGCGACTGCGACACTGCTTGTACAGGCTGGGGATGACCTTTCTGCTAAATGTGGTTCTGGAGTGGACTTTGTAATTTGGAACTACTAACTTCAGAAAATGCTTGAAACCCACATTCTCCACTATCTGCAAGGGCAGGTCATCAAGGGCAATCATTTCCCCAAATGCCGTTGGTTACAACTTTTGAGGCTGCCTACCCCATGATAGCTTTACCGCACACTACCCCATTTCCTCCATGGTGGGTTGTCGCTTATGGCACATGGCAGGGGGCTGCTGGCCTGCCACCTGACTGCTAGAAGGGGCTGAGGATGTGGGGTGACTCTTCTCCTTTTCATCCACTTTACGCTGCCTGGAAAAAGGCGTTCTCTGACTGGTACTGCCACCATCCCCAGATGGCAGTACTGTTGTTGGGTGTTGCCTCTTCATATGATGCGTCATGCCAAAATTAGATGTCCCATTTGCTTGCCTCTGCTAATAGCCCTGCCACAGTAATTACACTGAGCAAAACGTGGGTCCTCCATCACTTTAAAGTGGCATTCCCTTTTGAGGTGCCTCCTCTCCCAGTCCCAATCACTCGACTATGTCTAGCTTTCACTGACATTGTGGATTTAATGTCACTGCCTAATAGGGATTTCAATTAAAATAATTATTTCCAAAAGAGGCCCACTGGGGATATAGCTTCAGAGAGAACCACTGTCCTAATATACGTGAGTCTGGAAAACTGGCTGCCCACAGGCACAGTGCCTTGATGTGCACTAATATAATGTATGTGCACACAACAAAGTTGTAACTACAAAAAAGGCCCACTGGGGATTTTGCTTCAGAGACCACCACTGTCCCAATATACATGAGTCTGCAAAACTGGCTGCCCACAGGCACAGTGCCTTGATGTGCACTAATGTAATATATATGCACACAACAAAGTGGTAACTACAAAAGAGGCCCACTGGGGATTTGGATTCAGAGCACTGCTGTCCCAATAATATATATGTGAATCTGCAAAACTGCCCAATACCCACTGACACCCAGTGGGTGCACAGCATGTTTTCTTGGCTTAAAAGAGCTCAAAGAGACAGCCTGAGTTCAATAAAAAAAAAAGCTGCAGTTAAATAAAAAGGATGGCTTGCGTGGCACAGCAGCAAAAAGGAAGAAATATATTTTTCAATGGAAAATTCTATCAAAGTAGCTAGCAATTTAATTATATCTACCACCCACAATACCCAAATCCTGCTTGCAACCTACCCCAAGGGGTAAAATAAGCAGAAAAATACCACTGCTAGCAGTTTCTCTCAGTGGCACAGAGAGACTGTCTCAGATCAATAAAAAAAAGTGCGGTCAAAAAAAGCATGGCATTGGATATGCTAGCTGGCTGGTGGCAGCACTGCAGCCAAATCAAACAAATATGTTTTTCAATGGAAAATTTTATCAAAGTAGCTAGCAACTGAATACAGATTTCAGACACTCAGACTAGCTCTGAGTGCAGCCACCTCCCCGGACCACCTCCCCAGACCATCCCCGCCAAGAAAGTGTGTGGCATGCCGCATGCTTAATGTATCAATAGCGCTGCATCATCAGGAATAGCGTCACAGAGCACTGAGTGAGCGTGGCGATTGGCCGCATTAGAAAAATGCTTAGCTCTGATAGGTTGCATTCTGGTCTCCTTGCCAACCTGTCTGACCAACTCTATGACAGGGCTGTGAGGTCACTTATAACTCACAGGAAAGGGCTGGTTTTTGCTATCTCCTATTTCAAATGGCCGCTAAGAAATCACTGCGAGCCAAAATAATGAAACTAATGATATGTTTGTATTCATGAGGGATCGCGATACGTTTTGGGAACCCATGAATACAACGAATAGGGATGTATACGTTGCGGATTGCCAATGCAATGAAAACAAATGCACATCCCTAATAATTCTAGGCATTACTTAGCTAGATTAGTCTTAATAAGCACTACTTAGTCGGATAAGTAGCTGTTTTTAAGACTTAGACAAATAAGTCAAAACGTATCCGGCTATGTGTCTCTTAAATATGTGTGTAAGTTGTAGGGTAGATTTATGCATATTTTACATCATGCAAGCACATTTGCATAAAAAATATATAGTATAAGAGCATGAGTGTGCATGGCCCAATACACTTGTATTTGAGCATGCGAACACGTGTTTTAAAGTTATCCTCATTATGTTTAATAAAATATCTTGCATTCTAATTTCAAAGTAATTTTGCCATTAAGCAACGAACATTTCTTGCATAAGTACAGATTATGAATTCTTTTAAATAAATAAATAGAAGAAAAAGTTTTACAATAGCAGCAGCCATATATTGTTCTTGTTTCCATAATAAAAAGCTTTTAAATATACCCTTCACTTTTCTCAGATGACTTTTTCCCTGAGTTACGGTTTAATTTTTTCTCAACCACAAATATGATTTCTGTTGACTAGAAAATGAGTCTGGACAAGATCCAGAATCAATTCTTTCACTCCTCTTCATGCTAGAGTATAATATAAGATAAATGACTAGAATCAATTATTGAATAGTAGACTTCACTTGTAAAACTCATGATTAATATAAATATATTTGTGTTCTCTCTACTCAAAGATAGTGAAAAGTCATCTGTACCGCACTCCATCAACATGATTTCCCACATTATATGAACTACATTTTCCCTGTAGTTAATAAATGATTTGTGCCTTGAATTTATCCCAGTGCATGAACACTACAGAAATCCCATGTTCGAAAAGAGATAGGGGATACATTTATCCTCACCACCCCTCAAGGTTTAGAGCTTGGGAAGGTGAATTTGCAACTGAAAATAGTTTTTCACAAACATTCTGTATGATAAAAGAAGTATTTGACTACTATTTTGACATTTCTATAAAGATACTTGTCCTATGTAGGAGCTGGGACCAGTCAATACCTTCACTATAGGGCTTGATTGCAACCTCCCCCCACCCCCTCCACCTCAGGGCCAGTGTAAAGGTATTGGGCACCACAGGCAAACTTACAGCTTTGTGCCTCCAACCTCCCCATCCACAATTAAAAATGATGCATTCATAACAGGTTTTATATGATAAAGCACATTTCATGTTCAGTCTCCTGAGCCAAAAATATTACTTATGTACATTATATTTATATGCACTAATATGTGCCTAATAGAAAACCCTGCAAAAAGCAAGTTGGAAGCCAAATGGTTTTATATCTTTTTTTAGTACTGTCCAAAAATCACTTTGTATATATTCTAAAGCTTAACAGTTTATGGGTAACTCATATGCACATAAAAAGCTTATAAAAAATTATATAAATCAATACCCTTCTTGCGCAGGAGCAAGAGTTGTGCTGGACAAATTTATAATAGCTGTGTTCTTCTGGCTTTTTGATGAATAAATGGATGATGGCCAGACATAGCAACCTGGTTGATTAGCATCTGATGCTATCTGAAAAACTTCTCTAATCGCCTCCCACTGGGGTAGATTTTAAAAAAAAGAACGTTTGCGTACTTTTGTTGGCACACCAGGCGCAAACAAAAGTACGCTAGATTTTATAAGATACACGCGTTGCCACGCGTATCTTATAAAATCCTGGATCGGCGCGCGCAAGGCTGTCGATTTTGGGCAGCCAGCGCGCGCCGTGCCGCACAGCCTGCCTCCGTTCCCTCCGAGGCCGCTCGGAGGGAACGGAGGCCATATTAGAAAATGTCACAGGCCATATTAGAAAATGTCACAGGCCATCCATTGCTCCTTCCATGTGACAGGGGCTGACCAATGGCACCGGTAGCCCCTGTCACATGGTAATGGCAAAGGGTCACCGGCGCCATTTTGATTAGTGGCAGTTAATGGCCCAAGAGGGAGAGATCGCTCCCAGACCCCCGCTGGACCACCAGGGCTTTCAGTAAGTCTTGGGGGGGGGGGGGTGTGTAATTAAGTAAATTTGAAGGGTTGGGGTGGGAGGGGTTTCCAGTTTGCTTCGCCGAAAAAAATAAAAACGACCCGTTGGAAAACGAAGTTTTCCATGAAGCGCCCGATTCGAACACTAAAAACAATGCACATCTCTACAAACTACTATAATCCTGATCTCCAATTAACTTGTATCTGATGTTATGTTGACCTAGAACATGTGTTTGTTGTTGTTGAGATCTATATTATGAATATTGACCTAGAATATGAATATTGTTTTTTGTAAACCATAGTGATCTTCTTTTGGAACAACGGTAGATAAAATGCCTAAATAAAATAAATATTTGCATAAATGCTACTTTATAAACCTCAAACATACATGTGCCAGTAATGATGTGCAAATAAATTTACTTGTATAAAAAAAAAAAGCGGGCAGGGGCATTCCAGGGTAGTGCCAAAATGTATGCTTATATATTGCTATTTTATAACCTACAAAAGTGACTCACTGACAGCTCTTACCTGTGCACATTTATACCTGTTAATTATTTGGTGTAAGTCAGAACAAAATTCTTTATAGCCAAACATTGGGTGAGGAATCTGGGTAAACTGGGGAGAGTTCAGGCTGAAGAACCAAGCAGGTCTTAAAGACCTAGTGATAGACTGGACAAACTGGTGGACTAATTAGTAAAATTGGTAAGTTCCTTCATATGCACTTGTTGCAAATTTTCATGATTTACACATGTAAAAGCTGACAAGTGCTAAGGAAAATATGCAAGTTAAATTTCCTTTTGTAAATGATTACAATTAGGAGCACAAATATACACTCATAGCAGATGTGTGGCTCTTATCCAGATAAATTTTGACTTATCTGGCTAAGTGGTGGCATTACTACCAGTTATCTGGATACTTCTTAGAAAAGCCCTACTTCACCGATAAGTAAGATAGCCAGATAAGGCTTCAAATGCTAGTTATCAGGCTATTTTACTTATTCAGCTCAGTATTGTTTATCTTTTAATTATCTGGTTATCTTAGGGCTAGATTCATTGAGGCTTTTCTCCCATTTTGTGTCCAGGGGAAAAACCCTTAGGGCCAGATTTTAAAATCTACGCCTGATTTTATAACATGCACGTGTAGCCACGCGCATGTTATAAAATCCTGGGTCAGCGCATGCAAGGGGGTGCACAATTGTGCAACTTGCGTGCACCGAGCCGCACAGCCTTCCTCTGTTCTCTCCGAGGTCGCTCTGAAATTGGAGCGGCCACGGAGGGAACTTTTCTTCTGCCCCCCCCCCCCACCTTCCCCTCCCTTCCCCTCCCTAACCCGCCCCTAGCCCTACCTAAAAAAACCCTTACCTTTAATTTTTCAGTTGCACCTGTCTCCGGGCAGGCGTAGGATGTGCGCGCCGGTGACGGCTGGCCCACGATCCGAAGCACAGGGGCAAATGGCAATTGTGCCTGGAGGCTCTGGCCCCGCGCCTGCCCTGCCCCTGGACTTCCACGCCTCGCCCACGCCCTGCCCCCTTTTTCAAGCCCCGGGACATACACGCATCCAGGGGCTTGCGCGCGTCGGTGCGCACAGGGACAGGTTTTCGGGGTTACACGATTATGTTACGCCCGTAACCCTTTGAAAATCTGCCCCTTAGTGAAACAGGTACTTAATTAGCCAGATAAGTCTTAAACAGCGCTACTTAGCCAGATAAGTCAAAACATCCACCTATAGCTGCGTATTTTGGGTGTCCATGCTCTTGTTGTAAAGTTATCCTCATAATTTTTATAAAATGATTAATAATTGAAGAAAATTAAATGTTGTTAATTAAAGCTGGGTAAAGCAATAGAAAGATACAGGTAAGGGCATTTTGTTTTTGAAGATCAATACTATTAATTGACCTTTTTTTTTGCAGGTTTTTCCATTAAAATCAATTACATCTTCTTAATGTTCTCCTTTCTCCTTTCATTTTTCCTTAGTTTTCTGGATATTCATATTTACATTCAGAAAAAAGATATTTGTAAATTTTCTTTATAACGTTTACTACAAATCAACCTAATAAATGAAGCTTGACCGACGTGCCGCAAATGCGCAGTAGAGAGCAGCTCTACTGCGCATGTGCGGGCAAGCACGTCAGTCACAGCAGAGCGTCAGCTGCTTGAAAACATGGCGGCTGCAGCGAGGAGCTGTAGCGGCGGCGGCATCGGCGAGGAGCTGTAGTGGCGGCATCGGCGAGGAGCTGTAGTGGCGGCGGCGGCATCGGTGAGGAGCTGTAGCGGCAGTGGCGAGCAGTAGTGGCGTTGGCGAGAAGCTGCGAACCCGGTGGTGAGGGAGGAGAGAGTGAGAGGGAGGGGAGGTGGCAGAGGGTGAGAGTGAGGGGAGGGGTGAGAGAGGGAGGGAGGGTGAGTGAGGGTAGGGATGAGAGAGGGAGGGAGGGAGAGAGGGAGGGTAGGGATGAGAGAGGAGGGAGGGAGAGAGTGAGGGGAGGAGTGAAAGAGAGTGAGGGGAGGGGTGAGAGAGGGAGGGAGGGTGAGAGGGAGGGGTAAGAGAGGGAGGGAGGGTGAGAGTGAGGGGAGGGAGGGTGAGAGTGAGGGGAGGGGTGAGAGTGGGAGGGGAGGGTGAGAGTGAGGGGAGGGCGGGTGAAGAGTGGGGGAGGAGGTGGAGTGGGAGAGTGGGAGGGAGGGTTGAGAGTGAGGGGTGAGAGAGGGAGGGAGGGGTGAGAGTGAGGGGAGGGGTGAGAGAGGGAGGGAAAGGGTGAGAGAGGGAGGGAGGCGGGAGAGGGAGTGGGTGGTGGGAGGAGGAGGGAGGAGGGAGAGTGAGTGGGGGGTGGGAGAGAGAGGGAGGGGGAGTGAGGGGGGAGAGTGAGGGGGAGTGAGGGGGAGGAAGGGGGAGAGGGTGAGAGTGAGGGAGAGGGAGGAGGAGGGGGAGAGGGTGAGAGGGAGGGGTGAGAGTGAGAGGGAGGGTTGGGAGGGGGAGAGGGTGAGAGTGAGAGTGAGAGGGAGGGGGGAGGGTCAGAGTAGCCCATTGTTACGGGTTGCGAGCGTTAGCTGATATCAACATGGCGGCGACGAGGAGCAGCGGCCAGTAGCGTCAGTGAGGAGCAGTGAACTCGGTGGGGAGGGAGGAGAGAGTGAGAGGAGGGAGGTGAGAGGAGGAGAGAGAGAGGAAGGAGGAGAGAGTGGGAGGGAGGGAGGTGAGTGAGGGGAGAGAGGGGAGGGAGGAGAATGGTGGGAGAGAGAGGAGGGAGGTAGGGGGTGGGAGAGAGGGGAGAGGTGGGGAGGAGTGAGGGGAGAGGGAGAATGAGGGGGGAGAATGAGGGGGAGGTGAGAGACAGAGGGATGTGAGTAAGTGGAAGGGTAAGAAGTTGTGGAGCAGAGAAAAAGAGTGGAGAGGAGGGCTGAGGGAGGGGATGGGATGAGAGAGGGTGGGAGTAACTGAGGGAAGGGGAGGGAGGTGAGAGTGAGGGGGAGGAGGCAGTGGGAGACAGAGGGTGAGTAAGACTAAGTGGAGGGAAGGGGGAGAGTGAGTGACAAGGGGAAGGGTGGGAGTGAGGGAGAAAAAAGTGTAGAAGGGTGCTGTGTTCGAAAATGGACTGAAAAAAAAATTTAATGTAGCCCGTTTTAACAGGCTTAACGGCTTGTATAGCTATAATAGAACACAACTCTTTACTTAAATCTTCTCATGTTTTCTTTACATCAGTTAACTACTATTACATGAAATGGATCCACCAGCTATCTTATTCTACTTTTGTATTTCTTAACTTCTTTGTGTCATCAAATAAAGTAAGAGAACATTTATCTATGATAAAGTTAAGATATCTATAGGAATGTGCATAGAAAAAAATGTTTGGTTCCTTTATTTGGTTGTCTTGATTCATTGATTTGTTTTGTTCAGTTCAGGTCCCCAAAATGTTGTTTGTTCTTCAGTCAATAATTTTTCCTTAAAATCAATGGGGGAAGCAAGTTATGCTACTTTGGCTCAAAATGGTGGTTTTTATCCAATTAAAAAACAAACAAAAAACTTGCAAGATGCAATAAGCAGCAAAGGGAAGGGCACTCCAAGACCCCAACAGTAGTATGAATAGCCCAGGGCACATGACAGGGTCAAAGCAATCAAAACAGACTCATAAACAACCCAAGGCACCATTTATATAAGTATATATATATTTTAAAATTTACACACATACCTCTCTACTATCTCTGGGGAAACCACTTGGTTTGTACAATTAATATACTGCAGAAAGTGTGATTTGTTTGTAGCTGCACTATAGAGATGGATATTTGTTCAAAGGGAAAGAAGCTTAAATATTACAAGATGTTACATTTTAGTATGGAAACATTGAGATAAAAGGGGAACCTTAAAAATATTTTGCCTTTATCAGTGATGGGCCTACATTAGGCTCCTAACATATGTTCCTAAATGTAAGTACTCTGATTTTTTTGAATATCAGCCTCCAAATTTATACTGACTCATAATCTAAAACCTTTTTTAGCTCAAGTATTCATATTGATATAGTCAAATGATTTCAGTAGAATGTCAGAACAAAAGCTGTCACTAGATAGATCATAGGTAAAAGTTTAAATGATATAAGGTAATTATGTTAATTCAGCTGTATTTCTTTTATAATTATTTCTCTATTGTGCAGGACATTAATTAATTTAGGGAATTGTGAAGAGAAGATTACTGGATGAATTTAATTTAGCTATTAGATGTGATTCTCCTGGTACTCATTAATTCCAATGCAAGAAAGTTGTCTTTAGAGGATTCTCTTTTATATCCACTAATCTAACTCATTAATGTAATTGACAAACACTTGATAGAGAGTCATTAGTTAAAGATCATTTGCTTATCCATATTCAGTTTCAATGATGTTAAAGTACCTAATACCTATGCATAAATAATGCCCCTTCTTCCAATCTTTCAGGAGTTAGTTATCATACTCTTATTCTATAAATACAGTTCTTTTATTTTATGGCAAACACTCTGTAATGTTTTATGTGCAGTATTCTGGGGAACAATCAAATACATAACAACAAAATAACATACATACAGCAATGCTCCCTCTAAGGACTGGGTTGCTGTGAGCAAACATGTTTCTTCATGTGGAAATATTTGATGTTACATTACCCTGTGAACTCTTTGGGCTAAAGTGGGTTGGGGTCTGCCATGGCCCTACTAGGCTTCCTCTCTCTTTGGACCAAGAATCCTTGTACAAAAATTATTGAAGGTGACCCTCTCTCAACTGAATCTTGCTGCTTGGGGTCAAAGGGTAAGGAAGTTAGATTAGGAGGATGAAGAATAAGGATGAAAAATAAGGGTTAACAATTCCCCCCACCCAAAAAAAGTCATTTTCTTCTATCAATCGTGTATCTCTATATCACACATAGCCAGACGAATTGAGCCAAAAAATCTCCAACACACATTTCAAATTTTGTTTAAATAACCAAGAAATAGAGCATACTTCTATACTATGCATACCTTGGCCTTTTATTAACTATACCTGGCAACTTAGTTATAAGGCATCACAAGAAAAACTCCTAAGGGCTCTATATGCAATAAAGAAAGCTTTGATCAGTTTTAGCCACCAAGGAAAACTATTTTTAAAATAATTTGACAATATTGCATCAACAAATTAAGAAAATGGTTGCAAGATCTTATTCAGATGGCATTTAACACCTTACAAATAACACAAAAATACCCACAGTTGTCAGTTAACTATTGGAGAGAAATACAGAATACACAACATAATGTAGGTGCCCGGCGCGCGCACGGGCCTGCTCACCTTGCTAGCTCCTCTGCAGGTCATGGTTCAGACTCCCCAGTTGCAGCTGCGAGCTCCTCCAGGCCTCACTTCCCGCGGTGGCAGTCTCCGGGCCTTCCACTGCGCATCAGGCCTCACGCCGGAGTTCGGCGTCTCCAGTGGCATTAGCCACACCCCTTCGCACAAACGCGGGGACCGTCCAGCCTCTTGTAGGGCCAGGGGCGGGTCCTAGCTCAGTGGCGCATCTTGATTGAATGTTCAATATAAGGAAGTCCCTGCCTGTACTTCCTTGCCTTGACAACCGGGTCGGCACTGCATGAGTACTTGTTTGCCTCCGCGTTCACAGTCTTGTTCCAGCCTTGTTCCAGCGTCTGTCTGTCCTGTCTCCCCAGGTAGTACCCTCGGACTGTCTCTCTGGTACTGACCTCGGCCTGCTCCTTGACCATTCTGTCCGCTGCCTGGATCCTGATTTCTGCCTGCTTTGTGACCTTGTCTGACCTCCAGAACCTGACCCCTGCCTCGTTGACTACTCCTCGGACTGATCCTCGGATTCTGACCTCGGCTACCATTGACCACGCTTCCGATTCTGTCTCTGTTCCTTGCCATGTCATTGCCTACGCTGTTCTGGTCTTCCTTGCCCCACCAGACCTACAGCCTAGAGTCCAATCATGCTCCCTTGTTGTTTGTGGGTAGGCTTCTCTGTTACCTTTCCGGGAGACCATGAGAGGCCCACCTAAGTCAGAGCGGCCAGGGTCCCTACGGGCTTCCAGTGGTGAAGCTCATCCTAGCCTCCAACAGGGAGCCATTCTCCATTGCTCCAAGACAAGGGTCCACCTCCAAGTGTAACAGGTTGCCAAGGCCATGGACTCGGTGGAGCCTCCCGCCTCCAGGGCCCTACCGGGTTTGGCCGCCATAGTCAAAGAACATCACCAAGCTTTGGAATCGCTAGTCTCTTCGGTGTAAGAGCTCCATTCACAGCTGCGAGATACGGCTCTGGCCAATCCCGTGGGCCTATCGGCCTCTATGCTACCCAAAGTATCGTTGGTGCTCCCTGCACCTCCTCAATACAACGGGGACCCACGCGCCTGTCATGGCTTCCTCAATCATTGCTTCATGCAATTTGCACTGCAACCCTCCTTGTTCCTGAAGGAAATCACTAAAAGTGACCTTCATCCTTTCCCGTCTGGAAGGGAAGGCTCTTGCATGGGCCTCTCCCTTATGGGAATTCTCTGATCCCATGCTTTCCAAGCTATCTGAGTTTCTTGCTCTCTTCAAGCAGACCCTCAGAGACCCAGGCCGCCAAGCTGTAGCCATCCATAATCTACTCCACCTCCGACAAGGGTCACGGACCCTCTCTGAGTATACGGTGGAGTTCAGGACCCTGGCTACTGAGCTCGGGTGGCAAGAAGATTGTCTGAAAGCCATCTTTCTAGATGGACTCATACTTATTTGTTACTCTTGGATCTTAGTAACCTTTTGGTTCTATTTCCCTTCCACCCCCACCATTAATGTAAAGTGCAGTGTTGGAGCTGCATCTAAGTGAAATAGCTAGCTTAATTAGTTAGGGGTAATAACCGATGCAATAAGCAAGCTACACCCATGCTTATTTGTTTACCCAGACTATGTAATTCAGTCCTTGTTGGTTGTTGTCTGTATATAGATCCACTTTTCTTCATTCCCCCTGCCGTTGAAGCACAGGCTTGCTCACCTCGCTAGCTCCTCTGCAGGTCACGGGTCAGCCCCCCCCCCCCAGTGGCAGCTGTGATCTCCTCCTGACCTCGGTGTCCCGTAGCAGTGGTCGCTGGGCCTTCCACTGTACACCAGGCCTGACGCCAGAGTTTGGCATCTCCGGTGGAGTTGGCCATGCCCCTACGCACACGCGCGCGGACCGCCCGGCCTCTTGCAGGGCCAGGGGAGGGTCCTAGCTCCGCAGAACATCCTGATAGAGGGCCAGATTTTCAAAGGGGTATGCGCATACCCCCCAAAAAACCTGCCCGAAGTTCCCCCTGCACATGCCGAGCTATGTTGAGTAGGCTCGGTGGCACGCGCAAGCCCTGGGACGCACATATGTCCTGGGGCTTTCCTTGTGGGGGGTGTGTTGTGGCGGTGCGTCATTTAGGGGCGGGGCCTCGGGCATGGTTTCGTCCCAGGGGCGTTTCGCGGGCGTGGCTGAGGCCTCCGGAATGGCTCCTGGGCCTGGGAATCGCGTGCCAGTGGCCGGCCAGGCGTGCACAAGTTACACCTGCCTCGTGCAGGCATAACTTGTGCAACTAAGGTGGGGGGGGTTTAGGTAGGGCTGGGGGGGTGGGTTAGGTAGGGGAAGGGAGGAGAAGGTGCGGGGGGGTGGAAGGAAAGTTCCCTCCGAGGCCGCTCCGATTTCGGAGCGGCCTCGGAGGGAACAGAGGCAGGCTGCGCGGCTCGGCACGCTCAGGCTGCCGATTTTGCACAGCCTTGTGCGTGCCGATCCCGGATTTTAACAGATATGCGCGGCTACGCATGTATTTATTAAAATCCCGCATACTCTTGTTTACGCCTGGTGCGTGAACAAAAGTACGCATGTGCGCAAATTTTTAAAATCTACCCCAGAATGTTCAATATAAGGAAGTCACTGCCTGTAATTCCTTGCCTTGGCAATCGGGTCGGCACTGCATGTGTACTAGTTTGTCTACACATTCACAGTCTTGTTCCAGCCTTGTTCCTGCTTCCTACTGTTCCAGCCTTGTTCCAGCATCCTACTGTTCCAG
Organism: Rhinatrema bivittatum; assembly: GCF_901001135.1. Classification (NCBI taxonomy): domain Eukaryota; kingdom Metazoa; phylum Chordata; class Amphibia; order Gymnophiona; family Rhinatrematidae; genus Rhinatrema; species Rhinatrema bivittatum. The sequence goes on along the minus strand of NC_042616.1, from coordinate 324,670,503 downwards.
CGTCCTACTGTTCCAGCCTTGTTCCAGCATCTGTCTGCCCTGTCTCCCCAGGTAGTACCCTCGTACTGTCTCTCTGGTACTGACCTCGGCCTGCACAGCAATTAATAGAACAATACTAGAGTGTGAGTGATTGTGATCCTTAATATTGATGAACATTGAAAAATTCAGAGTGGCAAAATGGCGCCGGCTGAAGACACCACGATTTAGTGTGCCGGATTTCCTGCTCTCCCCCTTCCCCCGATTTAGCTACGGACCCGCGGGGTTCCGGAACCCTCGCTGAACGACCTCCTGCAGTCGATCTCCTGCCGGCGCCATTTTCCGTACGGAAACGATTCGCGGCAGGAGATCGCTCCAGGGCCCCCGCTGGACCCCCAGGAACTTTTGGCCAGCTTGGGGGGGCCTCCTGACCCCCACAAGACTTGCCAAATGTCCAGCGGGGGTCCGGAACGACCTCCTGTGTCGAATCGTATTGGTCTATGGCCGCCGCCATTTTGCGGCGGCCATTTTGCAAAATGGCGCCGGCTGAAGACACCACGATTTAGTGTGCCGGATTTCCTGCTCTCCCCCTTCCCCCGATTTAGCTACGGACCCGGGGGTAATTTAAGCTACGGACCGCCGCTATGGACCCCCAGGTAATTTAAGGCATTTGGGGTGGGGGATTTAATTTAAAGGGTCGGGGTGGGTTTTAGGGGGTTTTAGTGTGCCGCTGGACCCCCAGGTAATTTAAGGCATTGGGGGGGGTGGGTTCGGGAGGGTGGGGGATTTAATTTAAAGGGTCGGGGGTGGGTTTTAGGGGGTTTTAGTGTGCCGGTTTTCCTGCCCTCACCCTTCCCCCGATTTACGATTTTTTGACGATAAATCGGGGGAATTGGTATTGTATCGTGGCCCTAACGATTTTTGATGATTTAAAATATATCGGACGATATTTTAAATCGTCAAAAAACGATTCACATCCCTAGTAATAATATGTGTTCTGCTAAGTACTGAATATGCTATCCATAAGAATAAGTTCCATCCATCTAGCCTAAGTCAATTAGGGATGTGAATCGGGCTTCGGATGATTGAAAATATCGTATGATATTTTCAAAATCATCAGAAATCGGGGGCTCCCCCAAAACGATAGGAAAACCCCACGACATTGCTCATAGGGGTTCTCTTATCATTTTGGGGGAGGGCTGGAAAAACAGCACACAAAAATAACTCCTAAACCCACCCCAACCCTTTAAAACTAATCCCTTAGCTTTCACCACCCCAAAAAACATTTTACAGGTACCTGGTGGTCCAGTGAGCAATCTTCTGCTCCCACTTACCATGTGATGGGTATCCATGCTATTGGCTGACCCTGTCACATGGTAGGAGCACTGGATGGTCTGGGGAGAGAGAGAGAGAGAGAGAGAGAGAGAGAGAGAGAGAGAGAGAGAGAGAGAGAGAGAGAGAGACTAGGCATAATAGTATCACCCTAGATAGGTATTTATATCTCTACAAGAGGCCCACCTACTAACTCAAGGTGAGGTTTAGGTATTAGTGTAGGGGGTTAGGGGCCACTTTGACATTCAAAGTGAGACATACGAACAGAACAGTGCTCTCTTGTGAAGATTTGATGACCTTCGGAGTGAGGAAACGCACTCAAAGATAACATTTGTGCAATGTTCTCTCAACCTAGCTTGATGGACTCTCTACCTGGGTAACCCCCTACACTAATACCTAAACCTCACCTTGAGTTAGTAGGTGGGCCTCTTGTAGAGATATAAATACCTATCTAGGGTGATACTATTATGCCTAGTCTCTCTCTCTCTCTCTCTCTCTCTCTCTCTCTCTCTCTCTCTCTCTCTCTCTCTCTCTTTTTCCCCCACACAAACATCACATGCAAAACACCTTATAGCATTTTGATAAATGACCCTATCTGTTTGCAAATTCAAGTGTACTTCTTGAAATGGAATTTGAAAATTCATAAAGAAAAGAAACAGAAATGACCAAATGGCCCATCCAGTCTGCCCAGCAAGCTTTCACACTTTTTTTTCTTTCACATACTTATCTGTTTCTCTTGGCTCTTAGTAACCTTTTTTTTTTTTATTCTATTTCCCTTCCACCCCCACCATTAATGTAGAGAGCAGTGTTGGACCTGCATCTAAGTGAAATAGCTTAATTTAGTTAGGGGTATTAACCACCGCAATAAGCAAACTACACCCATGCTTATCTGTTTATTCAGACTATATAATCCGAGGTGATCTGTAACTTGTTTACAAGAATATCGGTATAGAAAAATGCGAGGTGATCTGTAACTTGTTTACAAGAATATCGGTATAGAAAAATGCCAAATAAATAAATAATCCAGTCCTTGTTGATTGTTGCCTGAATATAGATCTACCTTTCTTCATTCCCCCCTGCCGTTGAAGCAGAGAGCCATGCTGGCTATGCATTGAAAGTGAAGTATCAGTCTTGCTCCCCTGCCGTTGAAGCAGAGAGCTTTGCTGGCTTTGCTTTGAAAGTGAAATATCAGACTTGCTCCCTTGCCGTTGAAGCAGAGGGCTATGCTGGATATGCATGAATTGACAAAATTTGCTCCCCTGCCATTGAAGCAGAGAAAAAAAAAAGAAAGTTTGGCTTTCTCAATAGTATTGCTCTTTCCAAAAATGGGGAAAGTAGAAAGCATACACTGGGAATAACTTCTTTTTGCTCATGTATATGTATAAATTGCATGTATTTGCATGTATAAAGAGGTGGAACTCAAGTAAATATTCCTACATTTATATCATTAAAATAGGAAGTCTACACATTTTTGTTATTACTTACATGTAACTTTTCTATGTATATTCTTTTTAATGGCTAATGGCACTCAAGTGGTCAAGGACTTGGATACAGCCAGAGGAATTACACTTAGACTCTGCTGTAACATCAGTGTGTTTATTTACAGTGCCTCATTCAACAGTAGAGATGTGAATCGTGTCCTCGATCGTCTTAACGATCGATTTCAGCTGGGAGGGGGAGGGAATCGTATTGTTGCCGTTTGGGTGTGTAAACTATCGTGAAAAATCGTTTAAAATCGTGAGCCGGCACACTAAACCCCCCTAAAACCCACCCCGACCCTTTAAATTAAATCCCCCACCCTCCCGAACCCCCCCCAAATGCTTTAAATTACCTGGGGATCCGGCGGTGGTCCAGAACGGCGGCGGTCCGGAACGGCCCCCTCAATAGGATCGTGTTGTCTTCAGCCGGCGCCATTTTTCAAAATGGCCACCGCAAAATGGCGGTGGCCATAGACCAAAACGATTCGACGGAGGAGGTTGTTCTGGACCCCCGCTGGACTTTTGGCAAGTCTTGTGGGGGTCAGGAGGCCCCCCCAAGCTGGCCAAAATTTTTCTGGGAGTCCAGCGGGGTTCCGGGAGCGATTTCTTGCCACGAATCGTTTTTGTACGGAAAATGGCGCCGGCAGGAGATCGACTGCAGGAGGTCGTTCAGCGGCGGTCCGGAACCCCCGCTGAACGACCTCCTGCAGTCGATCTCCTGCCGGTGCCATTTTCCGTACGAAAACGATTCGCGGCAAGAAATCGCTCCTGGAACCCCGCTGGACTCCCAGGAAAATTTTGGCCAGCTTGGGGGGGCCTCCTGACCCCCACAAGACTTGCCAAAAGTCCAGCGGGGGTCCGGAACAACCTCCTCCGTCGAATCGTTTTGGTCTATGGCCGCTGCCATTTTGCGGCGGCCATTTTGAAAAATGGCGCCGGCTGAAGACAACACGATCCTATTGAGGGGGCCGTTCCGGACCGCCGCCGTTCTGGACCACCGCCGGATCCCCAGGTAATTTAAAGCATTTGGGGGGGGTTCGGGAGGGTGGGGGATTTAATTTAAAGGGTCGGGGGTGGGTTTTAGGGGGTTTTAGTGTGCTGGTTTTCCTGCCCTCCCCCTTCCCCCTTCCCCCGATTTTCGATTTTTTAACGATAAATCGGGGGAATTGGTATTGTATCGTGGCCCTAACGATTTTTTGACGATTTAAAATATATCGGACGATATTTTAAATCGTCAAAAAACGATTCACATCCCTATTCAACAGTCAGGATTGGCAAACACAGGTGCAAACACAAAGACTACTCTCTAGTCTTGGCTAACCAGACACTTCTCAGAAGTCTGCCTGTTTTCCACTCTCAGTAAGCTACACACTAGACATTTCCCAGAAGTTTGCCTACCTTCACAGATCCTTAGGCACTTTCAGAAGTCTGCCTACCCTCTCCTAGAGAGAGGTCTGGAGCTCTCACTCTCAGAAAGGACCTGGAGCGCCCAGTCCCAGAACCACAGTGCCCATCCTTTCTCTACTGGCTCTGCAACTTATCCTCCACTATACTGGGCATGCCCTCCAAGCATCTTCTACCTGGCTGGGGCCCACCCATAGACATTCTTCCTCTAGCTGATTTAAAGGGGACCAGGCTCCTAACCTGGTCCTGCACATGCTCATAAGGGGACAATAGAGGCACTGCCTCACATGCCTATTTATTTATTTAATTGATTTATGCCACCTTTCAGCATTTCAAAGTGGATTACGTTCAGATGTTGTAGGTATGCCATGGTATAAGCTTATAATTTCCACTTGTGAGTGCAGAATTGGTCTATACAATGTATAATATCTAGATCCATCTTCTCTGGGATTTTTGCATCTGGTCCAGTGTTTCTCCCTATAGTTTGCAATGTGGGTACATTCTGGACCAGACTTACCTCTCCCTGATGCTATGAAGCCTGCTGCTGTTCCATATCTAGGACAGGGGTAGCCAACTCCAGTCTATGAGATCTACAAACAGGCCAGGTTTATAGGATATCTACAATGAATGTGCATGAGATAAATTTGCATGCACTGCCTCCATTGTATGTAAATCTATCCCATGAATATTAAGTGTGGATATGCTATAAACCTGGCCTGTTTTTGTCTCTTGAGGTCTGGAGTTGGCCATCCTTAATCTAGAATGTTTAGTAAGCATGGCATGTGTGGATGAATAACTCTTCAGCCTGAATGATTTTGTATTTAGTTTTGGTCTTTTTTTCCCGTGAACTCATATTTCTTTCTATATGGAACAAAAACTTATTTTTGCCACTATCTACCTCATAGTAATTTATACATGTTCTGGGACTCTGTCACTTCTTCTACCTTATACTGTGTCCTGTTAAATATGTCTAGATGGGAAACAGCTTATGAAATAAACACTTCAGCCCCTGCTTAAGATGATAGATAAGCTGTGATGAAGGACAAAAATCACAGTTTAATGTGAGAGTCCTTATGGAATACTAGAGGTCAAGGTGGGTGAGGGAGCTAGGTCATGGAAACAGCAAGAAATGCATGATTACTCATAGCTGGGAGCTTAGATCTGAGCGTCCTCAAATAGCAAACAATCTTAAATTCATTTTAGAACATACAGATACATGTTCTAAAAGCCATCTTCTAGCTTGCAGATATCCATTGAAAGGTAGGTTATGGAGAGATAAATCTGTGGTAAAGTCCATGAAGGGACTTGCAGATGAGAGTTGGAAGTCTTTAGAAAAGAAGCAGGATAGCCAATGTGAGCATAGACAAGGTGCTATAGACAAGGTGCTATACATCTATCAGACACCCATATTAATACTTGAAGGTCTTATCTATGTAGGGTAAAAAAGATAGCAGTTCTTTTCAGTGACATCTGAAGCTTGTAGGACATCAAGGTGACTTAGAGGATCTTGCAGCAGTTGCCAGCTTCAAGTGAATGCTGCTCCTATTGGACCATCTATATGATACATCTTTTTTCTTAAGTGTGCTGAATCTGAAAGAGTCATTTCATGTGTGCTCCTTGTTTCCCTATGCAGTGTTTTTATTAAAAGGGGCACATAAAAGATTGTTTTCCTGTATGCACTAAATCCCTGCTTGTGGTTTTGCTGCACTCACATCTGTAACACTTTGGGAAAGAAATTTTAAATGAATGCATACTTATAACTGGTTTGTTGGCTCCGTTACTGGTTGGTTTTTCAGAGGAACAAGGTATAGACAGCAGAATCAAATACAAATCCTACTTTAAGAGTAAATAATAGGATGTAATAATTAATGACAAAATCTGCATGGCAAGAAATATACAGGCCTATATGTAGGTCAGAGAATTATGGCTAAAGGATGTCCTTAAAGGAACTTTACTGCTGTAGGAAACAACCCATAGCATGCAGCAAATAATACAGAGACATGTCCAAATCTATATAAATAAAAATGTTAAATAGTTTGTACGTCGTCGCTAATCTCGCCAACCGCTTAACGAATGCGTTCAAATTTGCACACAACATTCACTTCCCATACGGGAAGGATCTTATACACTTACATTACATATAGGTCACACCTGTGACAGGTAATACAAGTTTAAAAATTGCTTACACAAAACAGTGACATCTGGTGGCCGTCAGCGCAAGCGCAACCTCTTACACCTTTCACACACACACACACTCACACACCACACCCCACCCCCACACAGGGCTATTGTCTTTCATTCACACTCCCTCATAACACACAGAAATCCACACTCATCACACTACACACCCCCACCCACACGCCTGCCAATGTCACTTACTTCACCCACCTTCCCAAAACACACCAAAACACGGATTCCTGGCTGCTACATTGGGAAGCCACGCATTTCACACACCCTCCGATTTTAAATTAAAGTACCCTCTTCCACCCACCCACGCACTGCACTCCGATCACACACTACACCTGAAAAAAGTCCGTGCTTCTCCACCGGCACCACAGGAACGGTCCGGGACACATCGCATTCAGTAGGGCCGTCAGATGCCAGCAACAAAAATGGCGCCGGCGGACCTTGCCCTTACTATGCTATACGGAGACAACAATGATGTCGGTACACCATGTGACATAGTAAGGGCAAGAGCCCGTCGGCGCCATATCCTCAGCGGACATTTGCCCTTACTAGGTCAGGAATCCTGACGCACCACTTTCACTGGTGAAGTTTTGCGACATGGCAGCCGGCGGAACAAACCCTAGCGCACACCCTCGCCACTGGCTGGGAGTTTACACAGGTAGCCGGGGAGGAGCACGGTGGGGGACCGTTCTTATTTTCCGCCGTGCGTTTTTCACAGGGGGGGCACTCATTCTCCACATCTCCCGAGAGGGGGGCTGTAGCGTGGGTTGCTCTATTTCGCCGGGTTAAGGGGGGGGGCCCAGGAAGGTGTGCTTGCATATTTAAACTATTCTTTGCTGGTGCTGTTCATTTGGGGTAAAAAAAAAAACAAAACACACAAACTGTAACCTTTACTGCTCTGTTCTGTTTTTTCAACTTAACCAGGCTCAGCCACAGCTGAACCGATTGCTTTCAAATTTGGACACAAGCTTCACCTCACATACGGCAAGGTTCTTCTACACTTACATTACATATATGTCACACCGGGGGCTGGTAAAAAAGTTTTAAAATTTGGTTCCACAAAACAGCGACATCTGCTGGACGTAAGCGCAAGCTCTTACACCTTGCACAAATGCTCACACCCCACACACACACGTGACCAATGTTTGGGATTCACAAACCCTCTGACCAGACACAAATCCACCCTCCTCACACTCCCCCCCCCCCCCCCCGCACACATGCCAATTGTACTTACTTCACACACCTTCCCAAAACACACAAAAACCCACAAAATTCCAGCATGCTACACTGGGAGGCCACTAACATGCCACATGTTTGCAATTCCCACACCCTATGAGATCACACAAAAACACCCTCCTCACACCCCCCATGCACATTACTTTTCTACTTACTGCCCACACACTCCGAACACACGCAAAACGGCAGAATAGTTCGGGCTGCTCCAGTAGGGGGGGCAACACCGCTCCGTGACACATCGCATACACTACGGCCGACGCCATTTTCTGGACTGGCAACGGCGCACCTTCGCCCTTACTATCTGAGCGAGACGACCGCTCCCATTGCTCCACCCCACTGACAGAGTAAGTTCTAACAGCCGTCGCAGACAGTTTCAGTGCTGGCTGCCAAGGGCCCGGCGCCAATACTTCCATGCCGGAACGAACGCCCGCTCCACCGACTACCATTTTTGACAGATATCGGCGGGCCTGCAGGGGGGGGGGGGCGTGGGGATGTTCTTGCATCCATGTTCAGGGGGGGGGGCAGGGGGCGGTTATCCCCATTCTCTTTTCTTTCTTTTCCATTTAACCTGGCTCTGCCACTGCAACGCGTGGCCGGGTACAGCTAGTTGATCAATAAAAATAAAAACTGTTGTCTAAAAATGAAAAAAAAAAAAAATGAAACTATTTACAAATTTATAAATAATGGATATCAGTTGAACAAACCAGGGGTTAAACTAAGTAAATAAGAATAAAAATGCCCCTTGGGACCTTGTGAGGCCAGGTCCTGAAGGCCTAGAGTGTGGATGGTGGTGGTAGGGGCTTCATGTCCATCAGCTCAATATCAGCCAATCAGCTAAAATTAGACACTTCACTATTGTGACCAGTCTCCTGAGGTCAGCAATGACCTCTCACAACTCCACTACCATCATCTGCATCCCCAGTTCAAATGCCTCCTGCAAGGCTGGCTCCTGACCTTAAGCGAGTGTTCTGGCCACTGTGGCATGCGCAGCAGTTATTGCAGCTCATCTGAAGATGGCAGAAGGGGTCGAGGGGGTCTTGGCATCTCTTGGCCAGCAATGTCTGCCCAACCTGAGGACCTGCATCTAAGGTCCAGGGGCAGAATGGGGAAGAGGTCCTACTGAGAAGGGGAGAGGGATGATACCTCTGTTCCCCCAGATGTGAACTTGTCCACTGCAGCATCAGGAGGGGCCAGGCCCTCATCATCATTTTCTCCCTCTTTCTTTTTACATGATGAGATGGAGTCATCTGTGAAGAGAATAAAAATTGTGTTTCATTTTGTCTTCTCATATGCTTCAGGGTGTGATGTGCTTGATCATACTAGCAGTTAGCGGGCATTCCTTTTCTGGAAAAGGTGTAGGAAAAGGAAGACTTCTAACTGTTGGACACCCATGTCCTATAGATGGTAGCATTGCCATATATTAGATCCTTGAAATATGGAAGCTTCAATAAAGCAGTATTTTATTCCATGGTGCTTAGCTAGTGATAAGAGCTCAGAGATAGATTTTGTCTCAGGGTACTTGGCGTTGGAGTGTGGTCTACATAGCAAAAAAATCAAAGATCAGGATGCAGTACCTATTGTATGGGTGTTTCTAGGATAGGGACATAGACTTTCCTTGTTTATATTTTTAGGAATGGACTATAACACCCTCAAGAGTTTCATACCATGTTTGAGGGTGCATTACAAGACATACTTCATGAGAATGCTGCCTGAGACAAATAGAAATGCCAAGTACAAAGTTTATTTGCATGAGGGTTTGTTGAAGCACAGGACAGAGACAGGATCTTGCAGAGTGGATGGCCAATAGAGGGGCTTGTGATGGAAGAAGAACACAGATGCACCATGTTCAATTCTCACTGATGGCCATTTCAAGAATTTACTTCCTGCCTCATCCCACCTCACATGCAGCTGATCAAACTTCCCCTGATGTTTCCATCTCAGCTCATGGGTCTTCTTCTTGCAGTCCTCAATCTAAACAGATAAATAGGAATACAAACTTTAGTGTGCATTGTTACTGCTACTGTGACTACCATATTTCTATGCTTGTATGTTTTCCACTGAAGTATTGAGTTAGTAGTATGGCTCTTTGCATTTTCTTAAGCACCTAGAAGTGGTGTCCTGCCACTAGACAATTCATGAAATGCAATGATACCATTTTCATAAGGAAACTAGTAGGAAAGTCCAGTCAGTTAGAATACCCCTTTCAGATAAATGATCATTTAAAAACAGATAACTTTGGAACTATAGTGAGCACACAGCTTTGGGGAGAAATTGGAACTGTATAACATGGCCAAATGTTTCCCTTCAGTAAAGGAAAGTGGTTTACTGTGCTATAGGGGCCACCATTAAATCTGGACCATGTTCCTAAAGATATTCTATATCATATATTGACTTTTACTATAATTGTGACTATTGGTTAAAGTTATTCTTTGTTATCATTATCTAAGATTTCACTCTTGCATTATATAACTTTAGCTACAGATATACATTGTGCATGCCACTGAATATAATTATGTTATAGTATCCATACATACATATTGCTACTTGCCCTTCCTATAGGCCACATTCCCTGCCCCACCCTAGTGACATACCTATAAGCCCTTATCAGTCCCCACCCTATCCCCACAACCCTATTGCCCCCTATTGCTCTCACTTACACATTCCAAGTAATGCTACCCCTACTTCCCACAATCTACTTACCCTATGTGAGTAGAATACTCCATGGTTAAACTTTTTTGCAGCCCTTTCCAAGCCTGCTTCCTCATCCTGGCATTTCTGTAGACTCCACAATCAAACACAAAACAAGCCCCAATACCTCAGTAATCTGGGGAAAATCACAAATCACCAAAACACACCACAGTAATAGTTTTCTTCTATTTGCAATCAGGATCACTATAACGTTTGTTGAACCTCCATGGATACAACTTGATAAAATGAACATGCTGTGTTGTCCCTTTGGTCCACTTTTTATTTTATTAATGTGTTCAAATCTTCATTTTTTTTATTTTTTATAATTTCTTTAAAATTAAGTCCCCCCACCATGAAGGTCCCATAGCGGGCTGTTACCACACAACTTTAATTTCAAACCCCGTCAAGAGAGGCAGAAAACTTGCACAACTTATCTCGAGTGTCGTGATTAATATGAACACTACTAGAGAGGCCACTGTGACCATTTTGGCCCAGAAGCAGGCAAGGAAAAGAGCTCACAAAGAGCAAGAGGCACAGTGAAAATGTAAAAAATGTTGAGAGATGAGTTAAAATGGTGGCCATGCTGGAGATTTGCATTAGCATTCTTTTAAATTAATTGATTTCTTTAAGTTTGTTTATCTACCTCCCTTTCCCAAAAGCTTCTCTCCCAGCTCCCCCTCCCCCCTTGACAGATTGTACTTGGTCCTCCTTCACTTCCATTGCTACTTCTGCATTAACATTTATTCTTCAAAAACGGAAAACTTAGGGGTAGATTTTATAATTTTGTACGAGCGCGTACTTTTGTTCGCGCACCAGGCGCAAACAAGAGTACGTGGGATTTCAATAGATATGCGTGCAGCCGCGCGTATCCATTAAAATCCGGGATCGGCGAGCGCAAGGCTGCCGATTTTGGGCAGCCTGCGCGTGCCGAGCCGCGCAGCCTGCCTCCGTTCCCTCCGAGGCCGCTCCGAAATCCATTCAAAATCGGAGCGGCCTCAGAGGGAACTTTCTTTCGCCCTCCCTTCACCTTCCCCTCCCTTCCCCTACCTAAACCCCCCCCCCCCCCCCGGCCCTATCTAAACTCCCCCCTACCTTTATCGCCGGATTTATGCCTGCTGGAGGCAGACGTAAATCTGCTCGCGCCAGCGGGCTGCTGGCGCGCCATCACCCGACCCGGGGACTGTTCCGGAGGACGCGGCCATGTCACCGGAATGCCCCCGGGCCGAAACCACGCCCGTGGCGCCGCCCCCGAAACGTCGCATCACCCGCGCCCCCGAAATGCCGTGTCACGACTGCCGCGCCCCCGGCACGCCCCCCGGCATGCCTCTCCATGCAAGCCCCAGGACTTACTCGCATCCCGGGGCTTGCGCACGCCGCCGAGCCTATGAAAAATAGGCTCAGTGCGCGCAGGGGGCGTTTGGGGTAGGTTTTTGGGGGGTATGCGCGTATCCTATGCTCATACCCCTTTGAAAATCTACCCCTTAATGTCCTTTAAACTTCGTCTCTCAAAACCATCTAAAATGACCTTGGAATCAGTATGGGATGCTCTGGTTATTCTATTACATCATTACCTAAAGTTATTCTGGATACAAATAATCAAACACAAATAAATACAGCTTCTATAAATAATAGGGTCATTTATCAACTCACATTATGGCATTTTTGCATGCGTTAAGACATTTTTTGCATGTGAAAACACTTTACCGCATACAAAAATGCCTTAACACATGCGAAAAGCACCATAACGCATGATGCAATGCTAATTTTTAAAAGGGGAGGGACTGGAGCAGAGTCGGGGGTGGGGGTGGGGATTTTGTAAAAATGGCCTGGCTTCACACTTTGCAAAGCCATAACACACGATATCGCACAGTTTTAATGCCAAAAATATCTACACCGTTTTCATTAGTGTTAAGCTGTGCGATGTTATGTGATATGCCCATAACGCAAATTGTGATTTTTTCGCAAATTCCGTTTTGGGCATTTTTAAGTTGTGGAAAAGCCTGAGATGGGGGAGAGAGGGAGAAAGAGAGAGAGAGAGAGAGAGCCTCTGGAAGTGGCACCATAGTAAGCAGCTATTTATGTTACTCAGGTAGAGAGTCCATCAAACTTAGTTGAGAGAACATTGTATAAATCTTAGAAACATCACAATCTTTCAAAATAATGCAAAGAGGATCTCTTTTGGTGAATTTCACCTTCTATTCAGACAGAAATAATGTCTTAAAATGTTTTTTTTTCGTAACCGTTTATCTTTATTCTATGGTCAAAAGATATAGATCTACCCAGATCTTATCAGAGCCATCCAATTACGCCATAAAAAGTGTCTGATATGTGTCTTGAGGTGGTTTCTAAGGGGGCTCATTTTCAACTTTGTTATCTTTGCAAATGTCTTTTGAAATATCAAAATGTGAATTACATTTTCTTTGAGCCATCTCAGCTCCATTCGTTTTTAGACTCGCACACTTAAGTGATTTATTTGGTTCCCGGCAAAATGAATAACTGGCTATATCTCAGTTTTTCTTTCTTATTTTCTTAAATTGTCCTTGGTATTTTCACTTTATTTTCCCTTGTCCCCCCTATTTCTTTCTAAATGTGAGGGAGTGTAATATCTTGGGGTTTAAGAACCAGATTTTCAGAATGTAACCTTTTTGCTGTACCTCCTATTTCTATAACAATAATTCTTTTTGATGTTTGTAAATGCATGAAAAAAGAAAATAAAAAGAAACCAAAAAACTGAAAACTCCCTTTTTCTCTTTCAACCCATGCCCAGGATATGTTCTAAAAGTTCTGTCCAATGTTGCTAGCCCTTTCCTCTGTCAACTTGTGAACCAATCTCTCGATTCAGGTATTTTTCTCCACATTCTCAACAAACCTCTGTTCACCCCATACAAAAGAAAAAGTGACATGATCCCTTATACCTCAATAACTTAAGACCCATTGCTTCACTCACTTCCCTTGCAAAATTAATTGAATACATTGTTCTGCATCAACTTACTGACTTCCTAACTGATAATGACATTCTTCATCCCAACCAACAGATAAGGCCATCGCGGAAAGATTAATTGATTTTTTTGCTTCAGTGTTTATTAAGAGGATGTTGGGGAGGTACCCATACTGGAGAAGGTTTTCATGGGTAATGATTCAGATGGACTGAACCAAATCATGGTGAACCTAGAGGATGTGGTAGGCCTGATTGACAAACTGAAGAGTAGTAAATCACCTGGACCAGATGGTATACACCCCAGAGTTCTGAAGGAACTAAAAAATGAAATTTCAGACCTATTAGTAAAAATTTGTAACCTATCATTAAAATCATCCATTGTACCTGAAGACTGGAGGATAGCTAATGTAACCCCAATATTTAAAAAGGGCTGTAGGGGCGATCCAGGAAACTATAGACTGGTTAGCCTGACTTCAGTGCCAGGGAAAATAGTGGAAAGTGTTCTAAAGATCAAAATCACAGAACATATAGAAAGATATCTTTTAATGGGAAAAAGTCAGCATGGCTTTACCCAAAGCAAGTCTTACCTCATAAATCTGCTTCACTTTTTTGAAGGAGTTAATAAACATGTGGATAAAGGTGTAGTGTACTTGGATTTTCAGAAGGCATTTGACAAAGTTCCTCACAAGAGGCTTCTAGGAAAATCAAAAAGACATGGGATAGGTGGCAATGTCCTTTCGTGGATTACAAACTGGCTAAAAGACAGGAAACAGAGAGTAGGATTAAATAGATAATTTTCTCAGTGGAAGAGAGTGGGCAGTGGAGTGCCTAAGGGATCTTTACTGGGACTCTTACTTTTCAATATATTTATAAATGATCTGGAAAGAAATAAGACGAGTTAGGTAATCAAATTTGCAGATGATACAAAATTGTTCAGAGTAGTTAAATCACAAGCAGATTGTGATAAATTGCAGGAAGACCTTGTGAGACTGGAAAATTGGGCATCAAAATGGCAGATGAAATTTAATGTGCATAAGTTCAAGGTGATGCATATTGGGAAAAATAACCCATGCTATACTAACACAATGTTAGGTTCCATATTAGGTGCTACCACCCGAGAAAGAGATCTAGGCATCATAGTGGATAAAACATTGAAATTGTCGGTTCAGTTTGCTGCTGCAGTCAAAAAAACAGAATGTAGGGAATTATTAGAAAGGGAATGGTGAATAAAACGGAAAATGTCTTAATGCCTCTGTATCACTCCATGTTGAGACTGCATCTTGAATACTGTGTACAATTCTGGTCGCCACATCTCAAAAAAGATATAATTGCGATGGAGAAGGTACAGAGAAGGGCGACCAAAATGATAAGGGGAATGGAACAGCTCCCCTATGAGGAAAGACTAAAGAGGTTAGGACTTTTCAGCTTGGAGAATAGACGGCTGAGGGGGGATATGATAGAGGTATTTAAAATCATGAGAGGTCTAGAACAGGTAGATGTGAATCGGTTATTTACTCTTTCAGATCATAGAAGGACTAGGGGGCATTCCATGAAGTTAGCCTGTGGCAAATTTAAAACTAATTGGAGAAAGTTCTTTTTCACTCAACACACAATTAAACTCTGGAATTTTTTGGCAGAGGATGTGGTTAGTGCAGTTAGTTTAGCTTTGTTTAAAAAAGTATTGGATAAGTTATTGGAGGAGAAGTCCATTACCTGCTGTTAATTAAGTTGACTTAGAAAATAGCCACTGCTATTACTAGCAACGGTAACATGGAATAGACTTATTTTTTGGGTACTTGCCAGGTTCTTATGACCTGGATTGGCCACTGTTGTAAACAGCATGCTGGGCTTGATGGACCCTTGGTCTGATCCAGTATGGCTGTTCTAATGTTCATTGTTGCAAGCTCTTCACTGACTTCCAATAGAGCAAAGAATACATGTCAAGGTTTTTTTTAGTTTTTCAAATGAGAGCCCTACTTATTTGAAAGACATGCTTATTTGGTATCATCCAGCTTGTTCATTGCGATCAGCAAGCTCACATCTGTTGACCTTCCCTAGTGTATGAGTTATGTGACTAATGGATACTTGACATTGGGTCATCTCTGAATTGGTCTTGTCTTGTGGAATCACCTCTCTCTAGAGTTCTCCGAAATGCAGGATTATAAATATTCTAGGAATCATTAAAGTCTTATCTGTTTTACGAGGCTTTAGACCAATATGCAAGCCCAAATACACTTGACTTTTCTACAAGGACAGACTTTCTTGAATTTGGTGGAGCAAAGACCAAAGTGGGGTGGATGTAGCACATGAGGAATATGGGCTGAAAACAGAACAAACTTATAGGTCCTTGCTTTTACTGCAAATCCTTACTGTAAGCTGCTCAAGTAAATTCTCTTTTAGTATGCTGGAGTGAGGGTGCAGGTAGGGTTAGGGTAAGGAGCAGAAAATTGATTGGAAGGACAGTTATACTGTTGTAAATGCATGCAGTTGTTTGGAAATCTGGATCTTGTTTGTTTTTCATGAACACTGTGTTATATCTGTACATAATAAATTTGATAATATGTACTCTGCCTAATGACTTGTGCAGACTCTATTTGGTGGGAGTGAAATTCAATAAGGTATTCCATTCAGGAAGACAGTCTTAGTTAACTCAGTTTCCTGGTGTGCTACTTTAGATTTAGGAAAGTATATGAGTCATTAAATTAGGCCAATTGATGAGCTATGCAATCCAACACTCACTTTCTTGCTCTAACTGTTATGTGTTGGTAAGGACTGATTTGGGAACAATAACCTTGAAAATGCTAACTTTAATGTACACCTTCGATTGCTGATTAGATCTTGTCTTTACAGTGATCTTTCTTTGTATATGTGTGTATAGTGGTAATTTGTTTTATAAAGGGAAGTGCTTGGTCTGACACATTGACAATTTCCACTTTCTGCTTTTTCCCAATGAAGAAAAGCAAGCACATTCTAAATGGTTCTGGATTGGTGAAAATCATGGCTTTGCTGAAAATCACCACTGTATATGTGTGTGTGTGTGTGCATGTGTGTGTGTGTGTGAGTGTACAATAGTGGGCCTGTGTGAGGGAGTATATAAGAAACTCCCTCATAATACCTTAAGAGACTGGCCACAGCTATCTGGCCTGTACTCCTTAAGTGCCACCCTATAAAGGGATTCTGAACCCAGGGAGGATTCCTTCAGCCTAGAATAAGAAGGCAGGACCCAGAAGGGTGGAGGAGGCTGCAGGTAAAAGGCAGAAATCCAGCTTATGCCAGAACTATATACATTTGATTGTCTGTTAACACAGGTGACTGCTGAAGTAAGCGGCTTTTACATTGTACTTTTGTTTTTGCTTGTAAATAAATCCTGTTTAGAACCAGCTAGAATTTGGCTTTACTGTGTACTCCTGGCTGTTTCCCAACTCGTGGCTGCTCCCAAGTGACCACATATGGTGTCAGCAGTGGGACCTCCTGGACTAAAGCAGGAAGTATAGTCAGGAGACTCACTGCACAGCAGAAGAATTTTTTTTTCCTGGGGACTGGCTGCAGGGACAGACCAGAACTTCTATAGATCAGGTTGGGGGGGGGGGGGAGGGGGTAGGTAGCCCCACCTGAGGCAGTTAGGACCTGTTAAACATCATGACAGTGAGTTTGGAGATCCTTAGAGAAGACAAGGATGTCATCGAGATAGACCACTATGCTGGTGTTTAGTAGATCCATGAAGATCTCATTCATCAGGAATTGGAATACCACAGGGGCATTACACAATCCTAATGGAATAACCAGGTATTCATAGTGTCTGTCCCATGTATTAAAAGCAGTTTTCCATTCATCACCAAGTTTGATTCAAACCAGGTTGTACGCCCTCCAGAGATCTAGTTTGGTAAACACCCTGGCTCCCTGTAGGCAGTCCAGCAACTCAGAGATGAGAGGCAAGAGGGTACTGATCCTTTTTTGTTATAGCATTGAGCCCACGGTAATCAATATAGGGCTGGAGGGTGACATCCTTTTTGGCCACAAAGAAGAATCCTGCACCTGCAGGTGATGCTGAGGGCCAAATGAATCCTCTTTTCAGGTTCTATTGTACATAGCAAGCCATGGTCTCAGTCTCAGGATGGGACAAAGGATACACCCTTCCTTGTGGGGGAATCAAGTTGATGGCACAATCATAAGGGTGATGCTCTAGCAGGATCTCTGCTCTCTCTTTTGAGAAGATGTCTGAGTAATCAGCTTACTGTGGTGGTGACTCCAAGGAGGCTGTGGCAAGGAGCATTGAGGGAGGGTGCCTGACAGAGAGAAGGCAATCCTAATGGCAGCGGGGACCCTACCTTATTAATTGGAGAGTCTCCCAGTCAATAATGGGAGAATGTAGTTGCAACCACGCGAGGACAATAGGATGGACTGCCTTCTCAATGACATGGAACATTATTTCCTCAAGATGCAACATACCATTCTGGAGACACAAAGGGAGTGTGGTCTTGGTGACTTGACCCAGGAAGAAATCCTCAGAGATTGAGGAGATCATGAGTGGTGTGTTCCACAACATTGTTGGTAATTTCAAGTGATCTACCAAGCTCTTCATGATAAGAACATAAGAACAACATAAGAAATTGCCATGCTGGGTCAGACCAAGGGTCCATCAAGCCCAGCATCCTGTTTCCAACAGAGGCCAAACCAGGCCACAAGAACCTGGCAAGTACCCAAACACCAAGAAGATCCCATGCTACTGATGCTAGTAATAGCAGAGGTCATTCCTTATGTCAATTTGATTAATAGCAGGTAATGGACTTCTCCTCCAAATTATTATCATAATTCCAAATTACCATGTCATCTTAAGGAGCTTCTTGAGTATGAGAATCCAGGAAAAATCTAAGTCGAGAAGGCTCAAAATACACATAATTGACTAAGATATTTCACCTAGCATTTACATGGATATTTTAATATAAATTGAACATCTAGTGCTAAAACCTCAGATCACATATAAAGAATTTTTTTTCCTGCAATCTTGGGTTATCCTGGTTATATCAGGAAATATCCATATCTTCTGACCATAGAAAAGCTGTAGCCTATTATGTAGGAAAAATTGAAAGACTAAATTCCTATCATTAAGAAAGGCAGAGGAAACCATTAAAGTTACTCTTTTGGATATGCAACATCTTGTGAAGATTCAAGGAGATCTGTTAAATTCAATGAAGAATCTTGAAGTTGGCCTTCAGGAATAGTAATAAAATGCTGAGGCAAGTAATAAGCCTTGGTAATAACTGACATTGCCTCCTTAGAGATCTTAAACTTGTGAAATGTAGTTTTTAAACAGTTCCTGTGGTGATATCAATTTAGTAAATGGAAAATTGAGAACTTGCAGATTCAAATTTCTCATAACATTTTCAATGTTCTCAAGCTTCTTAGAGTGAATTAAATCAGATTGAACCAAACAATTGTGACTCCAGAATTTCCCCCTTGTAAGGAAACCAATTTATCAATAGCTGAAACTTGCTGATTAGTATCCAAGGAAATGTTTATTAAAGATGAAATAGCAGCTTCCAAAGAAGCTAAGGCTATTTCATTAAAGTTACCTTAGGAGCCAAACTGATCCTGGAATTCTTGCAATTATCACTTTGTAGAACGTTGTTAACAACCAAATCCCCTCCAGGAGAAGAACAAGGTGATTGCATCGAGGTCTGTCCCATGAGAAGGGATAGAATAAAGTTCTCTTTCCAAAGCCAAGAAGAAAAATCAGCAATAGCCATAATAGCAGTGCCCCCAGGCACTGAGATCTCCCATTCAATTGCGGAACTCACTGGTCTCGACCCTGTCATCTCAGGCATCCTGCAGAAAGGAGGGGACGGCATGGAGAGCACACCAGGACTCAAGGAGATCTCATCGGCCCGCGGGTCACTGTCGGCATCTGCAAGGGCAGTCGGTGTCGATAAAGATGTCTGGGCGAGAAAGCCCGAGGCTGGAAAAATCCCAATGAAGGAGAAGCCTGGACTGGCTCCTTCAGTTTGGTTTTTCCTCTTAGTATGCAGCATCAAGAGGGGACATAAAGCAGGTAAACAAGGAGAGAGCTCCAGCCCATCTTCTCAGTAGGCAGCCATCTTGTATCCTCCCAGATCAATGGATTTTGAATGACTTTTTTCAGCTGCTGGGAATAGCCAGCAATTGGCTCAGAAGAGACAGAGGTCAAAGTTCTGCTCCATGTATCTGAGCAACTACATGTTAGAGCCTGGCACTCTTTTGGTAGACTGGAGCAAATTCCCTCCTGCACCTGAATCTATGAGGGCTAAGGTAGATAATTCTTGGTGGTCCGTGAGGAGGGCCACTGGGGGCATGAGTTGGGGAGTGGGATCAGTAAAGCCTAGGACCACCTCCCTGGCTGGTCCTAGTCCCAAGAGTTTCCCGGTTTCTCTGGGCATTGGGCCAGGAAGTGTCCCTTCCCTGCTCAGTACAAGCACAGGTCCATTGCTCAGTGACGCTGTCTTTCCTCAGGCATCAATGGGCTTTCCCAAGCTGCATGTGCTCTTCTTGCCATGCTGCATTAGGTACAGGAGTGGTGGTAGTAAGTGGTCAGGAAAAAGACAGAGCCAGTTAACAAGCCTACACAGTGTTCGCAGTTCTTGGGCTCATTGCTGGAGGCGGCGGTTCACTCTCCCGGCTAGGTCTATCAAAGCATCCAAAGAGTCTGGGAGTTCCCTGATCCTAGTTTCTACTATATGTGTGGGGATAGAACTTTAAAAAAGATGTTCCTCAGACTGTCCTCCCTCCAGTTTAATGCCATGGCCATAGTGCGGAATTCAATGGTATAGTCTACCAACGGACATACTCCCTAGTGGAGATGCAGGATGTCTAACCTATAGCGGCCAAGCAGCCAGGCTCATAAAAAATGTATTTAAACACCTGCATGAACCATTGCAGGTCCTGGAGAAGTGGGTCCCCTTGTTTCCATGGAGGGGAGGCTCATGTCAATGCCCTTCCATCAAGGAGGGAGAGAATAAAAGTAGTCTTAATGACATCACTGGAGAATTGCACAGACTGTAGAGTGAAATACATGAAACACTGGTTGAGAAATCCCTGGCACTGCTTGGGGTCTCTAGAATATTGGGAGGAGTAGGTAGTCATAGGATGGATGTCACAGGTGCCGTCTGAGCTGGAGGTGTGTCAGTGGGAGCCATGAAGGCATCGAGGCGGGCACTCAGACATTCCATAGATGTCTCTCCAGAAATTGCTGCTGCTGTTGAATCCTCTGGGCTAGGCCCGAGAAGTCCACCGGGTCCATGGCCTCAACGAGCTGTTGGAAAGTGGACCCTTGGGCTGAGACAAGATTGACACTACCTGCAGAAGGATTCCCCCCTGTAGTTCCTCATTGTTGGCAGGCAGAACTGAGCGGTGCGGCGACCCAACAAGTACTTCACCAACATCAGCCCTCGTTCCTCACAGGTTGAGCACTTGGGTACCACGGCTAGCTGGACTTAGGTGCAGGTCTCTGGGCAATGAATCTGATGAAGATGACAGGCAAGGTGGAGTCCAGGAGGCAGGCAGAAGGTTGGGGCAGGCAGCAAGCAGACAAGTCTGCTTGCTGCCTGCCCCAAGATGCAGGTCTCTGGACAATGAATGTGATGAAGATGACAGGCAAGGTGGAGTCCAGGAGGCAGGCAGAAGGTTGGGGCAGGCAGCAAGCAGACAAGTCTGCTTGCTGCCTGCCCCAAGAGGAGGCCAGATGTCAGGGCAGGCGGCAAGGTGAATGAAGTCAAAGAGCAGCCAGATGTTCGGGGCAGGAAGCAACAAGCAGAAATCAGGATAACGTAAGAGGTCAAGCCAGAGAGTCAATTCAAGGGAACAGGAGCGTGGAGCCAGAAACAGGAACAGGGAATCAGGAGCAGGAACATGGAGAAGCAACTCATAACATGCCATGCCAGGAAGAAGCTGTGGTAGCGGCTCCCCAATGCCACGAACAAAACAGGGATGCGGCTGGCTCAGTGGAGGGTGAGTGAGGCTGGCCATGTGCCTCAGCGGCCAGCCATTGCAACATAGCCTTTGGGGATCCATAGTGTTTATCTCATACTTTTTAAAATTCATTTACTGCTTTTGCCTTCACCACCTCTTCTGGAAGGGCATTTCAGATATCCACCACCCTCTGCATAAAGAAACATTTCCTGATGTTTTTTTCTAAGTCATCCCCCCTGAAGTTTCACATTGTGATGTCTAGCTCTATTGTTTGCTTTCCTTCTGGAAAAGATTTGAGGAGCATGCATCATTGAAACCATTCAGGTATCTGAAAGTCTGTATCATATCTCCCTGCCCTCCTCTTTTCCAGGGTATACAGATTCAGATCCTTCAGTCTCTCCTCATAAGTCTTCCAGTACAGACCCCACACCATTTTGTCTGCCCTTCTCTAGAACACCTTCATCCTATCAGAGGAAGGGCAGCCACCTGTCCATAAAAGCATATCTAACTCTGAGGAAAAAGGCTGTGACCTAGGAAATTTCAGATGGGCTCAATGCGAGGATGAGACCTTTAAATATTCACATGAGCATATCCAGAGGTTGGATTAGAAGCTAATCCCTGGGGTAGAATTAAGGATCCCACTCCCCCTTATTTTGTAATGAAAGGAGACCTACTTTACCGAGTAACAAAAAGGAATCTGGAGGGAGAAGTAATAAAATAACTCCTAGTTCCCAAATCATTTCACCAGCAGGTCCTGCAATTAACACATAGCCACATTTTAGGGGGGGCACCTGGGTGAGGGAAAAAAACAGAGAGAGAATAATAGTGCAGTTCTTTTGGTTGGAATATAGTAACAGATACAATTCTTTTGCTAGTATTGCCCAATATGCCAATTAACTAAGCCTAACAGGGTGTGGCCAACACCTATTATATAAATGCCAATTATAGAAACCCCATTTCAAAGGTTGGGCATGGTCTTAGTGGGGCTTTTAGAGAGATCTGCGTGGGGAAATAAGTACATCTTAGTTATTCTTGTCTATGCTACCCAATATCTGTAAGCAGTACCTTTATGGAACATAAAGATCCAGATGGTGGAGTCTGCCTTAATGGAGGTTTTTTCTCAACTTGACCTACCTAAGGAAACCTTAACTGATCATGGAACCCCATTTGTTTTCAAGGTAATGAAACAGTTCTGCACCTTGCTCAAAGTAAAGATCCTGTGTACCTTGGTGGAACAATAAAACGCTGAAACAAATAATGAGAAAGTTTGTGGCGGAAGACGGTAAGAATTGGGACTCATTACTACTCTACATGCAGTTTGTAATCCCCAAAATAACCTGGAGCTTGATGGGGTTTTCACCTTTTGAGTTACTATATGGGATGAGACCGAGGGGAATCTTGCACATAGCTCCAAGACTTGGGAAGAGGAGCCGAACCTGGGGCAGAACCTAGTTTACATTATCCAGCTGCAAGAATGACTGAAGAAGGCTAGGGAGATTGCCTGCCTATGCCTAGAAAAAGCACAAACAACCCAAGACAAGGATATAATTGCACAATGGTTTAAAGAGGATTCCAACCATGGGACTGAGTCCATGTCCTTCTTCCATATTTAGAAAGCAAGTTGTTAGCCTGCTGCAAGGCCCTTTTCAAGTCTTAGAAAAAACTGAGCCTGAGGATTAGAAAATAGCCAAGCCATATAAATGGAAGAAAACTCAGATCTACCATGTAAATCTCCTGAAGAAATGGGAGGTACCAGTATGTGGTATGGTGAAAGAAGAAGAGTTTTGTCGAGAGGTTGTACCTGAAGTGGCCCGAACCCAGATTGCTTTCAGAGAGCAACTTACCACTGCACAGGCATCTGACTTAAATCAGCTAGTGGAACAAAACAAGGAGGCCTTCTCAAACCTACCAGGTTGAACCCTTCTAGTGTAGCATGACATCATTATGCCTCCTGGATTCCCAAGGCCAGGCATCACATCATTGAGACTGAATTGAAGGAGATGGTTTGGCTCAGATTATAGACTAATCTAATAGTGCTTAGTGCTGGTGCCAAAGCCAGATGGGAGCATAATGTTTGGTATTGACTTTAAAAAAGTCAACAAAGTCTCAAAACTTGACACGTACTCAATGCCTCAAGTGGACAAACTGATTCAGTGTCAGGGATCAGAAACCAGTAGGTGAATATTGCAATCTTCCAGGACATTCCCTTTCTGACGTTCAAGTTGGCAAACTTTTAAAAAGGAACTTCAAAGGAGCATTCCAGTGTGAAACTGCTGAATTGAAATTTATCAAAAAACACCATTAGCCTAGGTCTGAAAATAGACAATGCCTTCATGGCACACTACAACTGTCTATCAACATAACTGATCTCAGATCATTCTGTCTTTTCACACTTACCTCAGTTGTCAATAGTCTGGTCTCTAATATTATCGCCTTGTTTCAACACCTTGCCTGCCTATTCACTG
The DNA here is from genome assembly GCF_901001135.1 of Rhinatrema bivittatum. Taxonomy (NCBI): domain Eukaryota; kingdom Metazoa; phylum Chordata; class Amphibia; order Gymnophiona; family Rhinatrematidae; genus Rhinatrema; species Rhinatrema bivittatum. The sequence continues at coordinate 324,646,858 of NC_042616.1, read as the reverse complement.
CCTTCTCTTTGTTCTGTATCCTCCATTCACATATATTTTGCCTACCTCTGTGCTTCACTTCATGCATCTGACAAAATAGACTAAGTCTATAAAGTCCTACACCAGACATATAGGGTCATTCATCAAATTACGTTAAGGCCGAATAGCGCGATAAACGGGGCCTAATGCACGTTAGACACGTGATAGTTAGTGCATGGCATACTAGTATGCAAATATGATAATGAGTATGCAAAAACTAAATTATGCAAATTAGGGGTTCCTACCACATTTAGTGGTGAAATAACCCACCATAACAGAGGTTTTAATGTTGGAAAGAACAACACTTTTTTTTTTTTTTTACAAAAGGCCAAAAAGTTTTTATCATGGGACAGCAGCCATTATTGTGGAACACGGCTATTATCACGCATTATAAAATAAGGCCTTCTATCAGACATACCTACCAAGGTCTCCTGGGCCAATAAAAACACATTTTCTTACCTGATATGTCTTCCTAAATCTACAATGTTGGGGGAAGTTTACTTGTAGCAGGATAGTGGATGTTTCGGGCTGTTCAGCGGTGATGACAGCAACAAGAACCACAACAAAAGGCAAGGGAGGTTCAAACCCCTCCTAGGGAAGTCCCATACACAGAGTCAGAGCCACCGAGCCTGCTGGTCAAGCATCCTAGCCCACAGCAGCGCTGGCCATACAGGAGGGCATGGCTGTGATACAGGGAGTGCATCTTTCATCCACAAGTCACATTGTTGGGCATGCCGGAGGAACACATGGTTAGTAAGTATCGCCTCAGCTCTCAGGCTATCATGAAATTATATGAAGAACTCAGAGGGGATTGGAAAGGTCCCACGCTATACCGGGCCTCACCAAACCTTTGTGCACCCTCCATTTCATGGTATCTGGCTGCTTCCAAATGACAGTCAGGGTCAGGGCCATCAGGGGAATGTCACAAATCTTGTTTTCCTGCTATCCGGGCCCGATCATAACAGTTGTACGTGCCTGCATTAATCAGTACATAGCATTCTCTCATGAAAGGCAGGACTTGCTGGACTTGAAGAAAGGTTTTTATGCCATTGGCAACTTTCCAAATGTTATGTGAGTGCAGTTGATAGCTCCCAGAACCGTCATCCCATCGCAGGGAGAAGATCTACCATAACAGAAAGCTCTTCCACTCCATCAACGTGCAAGTAGCCTGTGACGCTGGAATGCATATCCTCGATGTGGTAGCCAGATATCCGGGAGCCATGTACGATTCCTTTATACTTAGGAAATTGACCCTGTTTGAATGTTTATAAAGACAGACTCTATGGTAACATTTGGCTTGTAAGTAAGAATGATGCTTTTTTTCTGTTGTCCCTCTCTGGCAATGTTTTTTCATCAAAAGGCAATGACACGAGGGAGCTGTCAGGGTTTTGACAGCATAGGTGATATGACAAGCAGCTTCTACAGTTTGGTCAGCAAGCCAGGGCCTGGCTTTTTCTTTCCTTGCTGGAGAGGCCTGCTAATGTTGCATTCCTAAACAATACACTTGTCACAAAGCTGTGTATGTGACTATGGACTACACATTCCTTATACTGGTTAACTTTAAGCTAGTGGCTTATATGATGCTCCCATTTGGAAGTGTTGAAAGGTCACTTGTAAATCAATCTCATTTGGTGTCCACACTGGAGGGACTCCAGGTCAGGTGAGCCTTGTTAATGATCTATCAGATAGGAAATTAGCCACAGTAAGTCTTGATCATCACACAGGTTAAACAGAAGCTAGGGGTTGTGAATTTTGGCCCTATCAGAGTCACTGTGTCATGTCAGACAAATGTGTATCTCTGGAGGAAAGATTGCAGAACAGCTATGGACATACACAATCATATTATGAGGTTGCCGGCTTTCTGCTATGAAATTTGTGGCAGCTGTGATGCATGGCTTCTTTGTTAGAGGAGTGCAAGAAACGGCTTCATAGATCCTGGCTGTTAATAACATGGACACATTGTGTAGGAATCCCAGAAGCAGTTTCCCATTCAGGAAGATCTGACACACTGTAAGCAAGCACTAGAGAATTCATATTGTGTCACAGTAAAAGGTGACATGGACTTAGGACTTTCCAATAGTCTTTTAAGGCTCCTGCCAGGCCAGTCTAGCGTCTATTGTCAAATAGCATGCTGTGTGTTGGCAGCGAGATCACCAAGTCAGGGTGGAGTAAATGATGCAGATGTTCTGTTTCCTGCAGGAGATTCAGGATACGTTTGCAAAACATGGCTTTTCATGTCTATTCCCAACACGTCAGTGGAGATGAGGTACAACGAGGCCTTATGTTCTACCCGCTGTGTCATATAATGCATCTTCAGTGTTCTCAAAAGTAGATTTTGTAGTTTGGACAAATTGGGGGGAGCTTTAATGTACACTCCACCCAGAGTCGCTGAGATAGTGCTTCTCTCCGCAGAAACTGGGGAGACCAAGGGAATTGGCAGTCAGTTTCGACAAAGAATCATCCAATGCTACTTTGCCTGATAGTCCTAATTTACTCCTTTCCCTTCCATGGAAGAGAGCCCAGGAAAATGTTTTGAGCTTGTCTCATCTCTATCTATCTTGTACTCATAGGTCTTCCTCTGGATCAGTGTGTCATAGCAAATACTTAGACCAAGTTAGGCCACCTAGAACTAATGGAGCAATAGGTGCAAGAGACTGTAGTACACAATGTACACTCTAAATAAACCTAACACCACTGAGATGTGGCTGGCCTAATCTTTCCATAGTCATTGCCAGTCCAAAAGAATAATGTCTCACCATAGTCTTCGAGTAGAACTGGCAATACAGTGTACAAAGGTTGCCATAACTGGCGCCTTCTTGCTTGCCTTGGCTAAACTTTGGATCCTGTCATAGCTCTGACATGTAGGTGAGATAGTGACCTAGGTTTGATGGAAATCCAGCAGGGTCTAGGACATGGAGCCAAGTGCTCTGGAAGTCATCTAAATCACAAGTAGCTCTGCTGCTTAAAGGCATAACCTGAATCTTCAAGTTGATACTTACAATCATCAGTCATAGACTCACCATGTTACAGCCAAATTCCATAGCTAACATCCATGTACATCTGAAGATATCCACATGTACATCAGATGCATAGTGTCTCATGGGCCTGCAAAGTCACAGATGACAGCACTGCCGCAGCTGTTTCTGAGGCACTGCTGACATTTGAATGCTCATCTAGCAACCCTTCACTTACATCCTTTTGGAAAACCCATTTCAAAGATAGTGGCAATCCAAAACTTATCACAGGTCATTGGAAGCTAGCATATCTCATCAGAGTTGCACACCATCACACACAGCAAAGTCCTGCTATACCTAGCAAATCAAACAGTCAACTCTCATGTAGCATTGGTGTGTGCCTTGGGCCTTGAGCTGTCATGTTGGTTATGTTAGGTGCTGGGGGAGGTTAGACAAGGATGCATGTATGACAATCTGAAGGCTGATTGGGAATATGATGTTGTCATGTCTTCGCTTGCAGTACAAAGTCACACAGAAATTTATAGGTCAGAGTAGATTTAGTGATTACTACAATAGCACCAACATGTCTCTAACAAATGGGTCACCTCATTGTAACCAAGGCGAGGATGTCTTAGAAGCTTTTTCCTTAGCCTGATATGTCATTCATAGCCTTTGGGAAATATAGAGATGGCAGTGTGTTGCATGGCCCTTTATCTGTCCAGCTCGAAGATAGTGATATTGGCCAGCTTTTTGTCAGAACATAGGAAATTAGCAGAGTAGTTTGTTTGTTCCAGTGTCACTCCTCATCCTAGCTGTGGCCATGCTTAAAGAACTTAAGCTAAGGAGTCTCAGGGAGAGAAGCTTGCAGAATGGTCATTTTCCATGCAGAGTTGCCACCTTTCTGTAATTTACTGGTTAGAGGCCCTTGCTTGACCACATGGCTGGAAACACTTGTGGCCAATATAGCAGAGTAGCTATCCTATAGGAGAAATCTCCTATGATGTTAGAGCGTTTTGGACATTGTGGATACCAAGAGCAAGACAGGTATGTTGATAGACTCCCACGCCTCAGCTCTGTGCATAGCATTAAGGCTAGAGAAGGTGTTGTCAGCTGATTGCCTCATGAGTCATCAACCAGCCTCTATACAAAGCCTGGCACAGTGCTAAATGTATAGACCAACTGCTCCCAGAGGTATCATGTGTTATTCATGATTACTTCTGCACTTTTAGTGATTTTATGTAGAAAGACAAGCATTTCAAGCCACTTGAGGGCTAGAGGGGCCCATGTTTGAAACTCTGACAATTTACTTATCAAATATGTTTTTGACAGATGTCTGTCATGCTATCATGTGTAGATAATCTTCTGTGAGGAGTAATGACTCTGACTCCCTCATTAGCAAGTAAGGATAAGCTTCACATTGTCATCAATGACATGATGATGAACAGGCTAGGAACATACCAATTGGGCATGGGCAGGGAAACTATATGCTGGAGGTAGTCTGTACAAAACAATGTCAGAACAGATCTGTGCATCTGGGTGAGTGACATGCTGTGTTAGCATTTGTATATATCAGTGTCTGGGATGATGTATGGATAGTTGTTCCCTTTCTTACCACAATAATGCATAAACCAGAGCATGTACTGCGTGTGCATATATATTTTCACACACTGGCTTTTTGCACATTCAAGCTTTTGCTTCTACTCTTTGTGATAGATGCCTCAGGTAGGTGAATGTATATTTGTATATATTTGTTACCTAATATTCCACCTTAGCCTGACACTGTTTATTCATAGAGTACAGATAGGAGGTGTAAAAATTGGCAGCATCTGAACTCAGATATTTGATATTAGTATGCAAATGTGACATTTGCTATATAAGTGGGAGGAGTTTGGGTGGATTTAATGGAGATGAGTAGCTACTAACATCAAATATTATAGAGTAATACAGGTCTTAACATCAGAAATAACTACATCTTTTTCGTGTGCATAGTGTCCGCAATAGCTGTGTGTTATGGGGAAAAACTATTATTGGAGAGGGGAAGGGGGGGGAAGAGGGAGAGAAAGAGAGAGAGAAAGCTTTTACAGAAATAGTTCTGTCACTCTCTATTTATACTACTGAAAGAGAGTGCATTTTTAACTTGGAGTGAGTTTTTTTTTGTGGGGGGGAAGGTTTGGAGGGGCAGTTTTACATACACAGTGGGGTAGATTTTCAAAGGGTTACACGCGTAAGATACGCGCATAACCCCTGAAAATCTACCCCTGTGAGTGCAGAGCCTATTTTGCATAGGCTTGGTGGTGCACGCAAGCCCCGGGACATGCATATGTCCCGGGGCTTTCAAAAATGGGCAATCCAGGGGCGGGGCTGGGGGCATGGTGGCGGTCCGGGGGTGGGCTGGGGGCAGGATGGGGGCATGGTGGCGGTTCGGGGGGTGGGCCGGGGCGGGGCTGAATCCTCCGGCACAGCGGCCTGTGCCAGGGGATGACGAGCCGGCGCGTACAAGTTACGTATGCAGAGATAAGGTGGGGGGGGGGGATTTAGTTAGGGCTGGAGGGTGGGTTAGATAGGGGAAGGAAGGCAAAAGTGGGGGGGGAGCAAAAACCAAAGTTCCCTCCAAGGCCGCTCCAAAATCGGAGCGGCCTTGACCTAACCGTGCAAGCCACTTGTCATGTAACTGATGCAGTCATATCACCGACAGCCCCCTGTGTCACTGCTATTAGCTGTAAACAAATAGCTGGAGACAGAAGGTAAAAAGCACCACCACTCTTATCTATGAGCCAACTGTCAACATAGACGCCATCTTCAAATAATTCAAACAGGCCAGATTGCCTAAGTATAAAGGAATCATGTGTAGTTCTTGGGGACGTGGCAACCACATCGAGAATGTGCAGTTGAGCATCTCAGACCACTTGTATATTTATAGACTGGAAGATCTTTCTGTTGAGGAAGATGTCCTTCCTGCCACAGGATGGGATGAGGGCTATGTGAGTGAGTGAGTGTTAGAACCTGTCCCAGACAATGGGAAAAAGACATTTGTGGCATTCTTCCAATAACCCTGGCTATTGTCTGGAAGAAGCCAGATGCCATAAAATTCAGGGCACACAAAAGTTTGGTGAGGCCTGGTATAGCGCTGGACCTTTCTGTAACCGGATTCAGATCCCTTCTGAGTTCTTGATATAATTCCAAGCTAGCCTAAGAGCTCAGATAATTCTTCATAACCACATGTGCCTCTGGCATCCCCAGCAATGAGGTTCATGGATGAAAGATGTGCTCCCTGTACTGCCTGCATGCCCTCCTGTGCGGCAAGCCCTGACATTGGCCAGAGCACTCCAGCAGCAGGGCTTGCAGCAATGGCTTCAGTGTGGGTACTTCCCTAGGAGATGTTTAAACCTCACTTGCCTGTTGTATTAGTTGTTGTTGCTATTGTGTACCCTAAAGCAACCTGTATCCCACTATTAGTATACTTCACCCTTACATTATAGCTTTCAGAAGACAAGTCAGATAACGAAAGCTGTTTTTATTGGCCACCAGGCCTCTGTAGTATGTTAGAGAGAAGGCCTCATTTTATCGCATGTGATAATAGTCACAATCTGCAATAACAGCTGCTATGGCATGATAAAAATGTTTTTTTCCACTTTACTGCAAATCAAAAAAGTGCTGCTATTTCCCACATTAAATCCTATATTATTATGCATTATTTTTTCTTTGAAATGTGGTAGAGGCCCCTTCATTTGCATAATTTTGTAGATTTTGCATATTCATTACCTTATTTACATAGTATCACACAATGCGATAAACAATGCATATCCATCATGCATTAGATCCCATTTATTGTGTCATAAAGCCATAACATGGCTTGATGAATGACCCTATTAGCTGGATAAATAGTGATATTGAGACATATCTGTCCAAGTTATTGGATAAATTAGATCTGCTATTGAGAAGGTCTAAAGTTAGCTGGATAACTTATCCGAATAACTCCAAAGTTATCCAGCTGTATTCAGGGTATCAATCTAGCATTGCAAGAAGAGAGTATTTTCCATAGCAACTGCAAAAGCACTAAGCACAGTTCATGGTAGCCTGCTGTTGTGATCTTGGCTAAATAACTTTCAGACAGAGGGTACTGGAAGGATGGAAAGGTAATGGTAGTGGTTGGGGATGGAAGGGTGAAGGAGTGGGGAAGGAGGGGGTCCCTGGATGGAACATTTTTTAATGAAATTGCTTGGCTTGGGAGCAGGTGGGCAGGGTGGGGAGCTGCAGACACAGGAGACTGGCACTATTTTTTAAATACATTTTCAGAGATGGAGGGGGTTTGGTGGGGAGGGATTCCTGCAGGTCGGACTCCGCAGGACTGATCATTTATAGTGAGGGCAGGGGGAAAGGGCATTTAATAGGCCACAGGGCCTATAATCTTTCTATTTTAAAAACCCTGCAGCTAGCTACTTAATCGGCTATATTCTTTTGATTCAAAGTCTACAGTCTAGGGTTAGAGAGCCAGTGTTCAGTTTGTGTAATTATAAAGCATTAGGCTATGGTGATCTCATTAATGTAATATCCTCTACCTTACTACATGTTTAGCCAGCTATGGGCCTGAATCATCAAGGTATTTTCCCAAAGACACTGAATGGGAGAAAAGCCTTAGTGAATCAGGCAGTATACTTGGTAGAGATGTACATCGTGTTTTTTTTATTGTGCCAGGCTTCGTTTCGGGGCCCCCCGTGGGAAATTTCATTTTTCACACAGTTTGGGTTGGGTTTTTTCGGGGGGCCCCAATTTTCAGGTTAGTGCGTGCTAACTCCGATAGTGCACACTAATGTGTCAAAGTTAGTGCGCACTAATGGGAGCTAGTGCACACTAACCCAAAACATTATTTTTTTCAAAATTTCAGAAAAGTTCCATTCATTTTTCGGTCCCCCCAAACCATACCGAATTAGGATATTTCATTGAAATTGCCTAATTCGGGAAAAACAAATGTATATCTCGAATATTTGGTACTATCATCCTTAGTTTTTCTTTGACTATGGCTTCAGAATTTTCCTAGTTCTCCATTAGATTGGACTATATTGTGGGTGTTGAGTCATGTAATTTTTTTCCATTTAGTTTACTATTTCATTTTTTCCATAAGGTAATATTTTCTTATTATTCTAGGTCTAGTGCATAGATATTTCTTATCAGGTTGCTTTTATCATTTATATTTGAAAATGTTAGAAACAAAGTAAAAAAAAAAAGTGTCTTGCTATCATCCAGATTCCTCCTTTTAGGACATTTCATATTTGCTATAAGAATACCTGAACCTCAGGGGGTGAATCAAACCCCATTCTGAATAGTTTATAAATAACATTATCATTAGCTACTCACATTAGATGCTAATTTAACTTCAGTGATAATGGAAGTCTAGATAAAAAAGTAGTGAAAGTTGTTTTTGGAATTATTAAATAAAAATAAAACCTGGTATAGACTTGTTAACACTGGTGCTGCAGTTCAAATGAGGAAAGTATCAATATAATTTTGGCCATGTCTAAATGCAAGAAAGTCAGAGAAAAGATCATCTGTCATGAAAAATGAAATAATAAGTTCCCAGGTAATTTCTCTGAGAATCAGTTCTGAATACTCATTTTTCAGTTTAATCTTAATTGAATAGAATGGCATAAGTAGATTATTTTCTTATTCTTTGTCTGAAAAAAAAATATAGTGAAAAAGATATTCCACTTTACAGGCTGGGAGATTTGAAGTCATTCTTGAAGAGTCGTGACAGTGATTAATGGACTGATTAAATATTCCTGCTTGCCATTTAATCTCTGCTCTACAGGTAGAGTTTCATTTAGTTGTTATCTTAAATGTTTATTTTAAAAAGAGAAATCTCAGTCATAAGACATAGGATCAGAGAAAAATATAATGAAATTAATGAAAAGTATTATCATTCAAAGAAAAATGCTGTTTAGCCAAAGAACAATGTGACAAATATATCATTTGTTGTATAGTAAATGGTTTTTATAAGAGAATCAACAACATGCACAAATTGTTCTACTCAAATAAATCTAACCAGTAAAGGCTTGATTCATTCTATGTTTTTCTAGGTTCCAAAGGGTGAATATTTGGGTTTTGTTGAATAACAGCTGTTACAAAAGGGGATATTTGAGAGATACTGTGAATAAAGCAATCCAAGACTTTTCAGTTCAACTCCAGAGAAAGATAATTGGGAACCAAAGGAAGAAAAACCATTATAGATGCTCCATTAAAGCCTTTCACTCTGTCCACAGGCTGGTTCACTGAAAGTTATTCACCCATGCCATTCCACATCTTTTATTTGCCTCACAAAGCCTTCAAATGAGAATATGTTTATTACTTTCTGGAGCTAGATTACCTTCACACTGCCTCTGGCCTCATTTGTGTAGCTATTACTACTACTACTACTACCAGTGATATGCAATGGCCTAATCCTAGATGGAAATGCAGTAATATTAAGTCAGTCCCACATTTCAAATTCCATAATGTAGAGTGAATTCTTTATCTCGTTATGGTGGCATACTCCATTGCTCAAAACAGCACAAGTTTCAACAAAAGGGGTCCCCCAACAATGTCCCTTGTTTCGCCAAATGCGGCTGTGTTGGGAGGGACAATAATTTTTTGCGGTGCTCACATGCTATAAAACAAAACGTTTAGATCAAATAATAACAGGGACTGATACAAAAATGGATCGAATATATATCTAACACAAATTTAAATATAATACATATCTTCAGAGCTCAATACTTAGATATAATTTCAACACAAGGAGAACCACAAGCAGTACTGACAGACCTCAGCATTTAAATGGACAAACAAATTTTGGTGCTAAAGAACTTGGCCAGTCAAAGCGCTCTAGTGCTGTAAAGTTTTGACCAATCAGAATTAAAAACAGAAATCGTGTGCAAAGATACAGTAAGAGTAAACATAAACAATGGGGTCTGATATTAAAGGAAAAACTAACACTCTATTTCAAAGTTGAGCCCGTAAGGTGCAAAGCTAATTAATCTAGTAATCTACTATTATTCCCGATCGGGTGCACATCAAACACAACACAACACATACCTTCATAACTCAATACTTTGGTATAATTTCAGCGCAAGGAAAGCGCGTAGTGCTGACAAGACTCGGCATTTAAGGAGACAACAAATTTTGGCGCCTTAAAACTTGGCCATTCAAAACGCACCACTACTCAGATTTTTGCCCAATCAAACTCCAGACAAATAATGAGCACAGGGGTACAGCACAGTTAACAATAGTAGTATGGATATGACATTAGAGGAAAAACTGCTACTCTATTTCGTTGTTAAGTCCTTGAGGTGCGAGACTATTTAATCTAAAAATCCATTTTTGTTCCCGACGTGTTAGTATATCAGAGAAGTTCCCACCCTGGGGTGGCAATGGCACCACATCAATAACATAGAATTTTATATCAGATTCTGTATGACCTGCGGTGATCCAATGGGTCACCATGGGGGCTGTTTCCCTACCATTCTTAATATTAGAGCGGTGCTCGATGATGCGAGTTTGAATGTGGCGAGAAGTTTTTCCTACATACAATTTTGCACATGGACACACTATCACATAAACAATGCCTTTAGTCTGACAAGTGGCAGTAAATTTTAATTGAAACTCAACGTGGGACGTGGGATGTTCAAAAACAGACAGTGGGGCAGTCAAAGAGCATACCGAGCAATGCCCGCAGGGGGCATGGCCCAAAGATTGTACCGAGCCCTCTAGCACAGAGTCCTTCAAATGTGAATGTACTAAAACATCTTTCAAATTCCGACCCCGGCAGAACGAAAAATGGACAGGGACGTCAAAGGTTCTATGGATAGATAACATAGGCCAATAATGTTTAATGATTGAGGTAACGGTGTGTATGTGAGTTGAAAATGGTAAAATGCAATTTATGCACTCATCTGATGATCTAATTTGTGGTAAAAACAAGTATTCACGATTGGCATAGAGTGCACATTTAAACACTCTATGCAATATGCGTCGTGGGTACCCTCGTTCCCAAAACCTTGCTAGCATCTGCTTAGCTTTGCTGATAAAGTCTGCTCAGGAAGAGCAGAGTCATCTGAGCCTAAGTAATTGACCTGCTGGAATGTTTGATCTCAAAGCAGTGGGGTGGTGACTATCAAATCTTAATAATGTGTTGCGGTCAGTTTGTTTGCGAAAAATAGATGTATGAAACATGCCTTTATCAATTGATACAGAGACATCCAAAAAGGCTATTGTGTTTGAACTAATGACAAAATTAAATTGGAGGTGCTCAATACGGGTATTTAACCAAAGAATTGGATATCTGTCCCCGTCCATACTAAAAAGAAAAATGTCATCAATGTACCTAAAATTAACTAACCCTGAGCTAGAGGCATCATCTTTGAATCAGTGTGCTGTGGGAAGGAGCCGGGTATGGCCGGAAAACTGAAAGAGATCCCCCTGAAGAAAGCGGGAACAACCGTCGAAACATTGCCGATGTTGGGAGGTATAACAGCATGTATACAGCGGCAGACAGTACCGTAACAAAACAGCAAGTATACTTTACAGCGGCAGACAGCACTGCGACAAAACAGGGAGTGAAGCGCCAGTGAGCGCGAATGTGGTGTGTAAAAGGGCCACCGAGAGATAGTGGATGAAAAAACAAGAAAATTTGGAGCACTTTGGTGTCGGGCATTAATCAAGATAAGAAGTAAGAAGCGCAATTGTGGTTTTAAATTTGGGTAACACAAGTGGGAGAATGAAGTCTTTAAAAAATAAAATTGAAAAAAATTACAATCAATGGCCATTTGAAATAGAAGGCCATGTAAGAGTAGGGATGGAGTGGCCTATCGGGGGGATCGGGCTTCCCCCGGTGGGCCGGACTAGCTGATCATGTGGCCTCCTCTGCTCCGAGTCATTGAGGGTGCTGAGCCAAAGAAATGAAGAGAGCAGGCCGGCAGGGCTGAAGAAAACAAGATTGGCGCAGTCAGCCGCCACCCGAGACCAGGCCGAAGAAAAGAAGATGGCCGCTGCCAACTGCCGCCGGTGAAATAAAGATCAGTGTAGCCAGCCGTTGACGGAGACGAGCTGTTCAGCTGGGGGCCTTTGTGTGTATATGTATTTGAGATCGGAAGGATGCTTCTTTATATGTATATGTGAGAAAGGAATGGTGCTTCTATGTATACATATATGTGAGAAAGGAATGGTGCTTCTGTGTGTGTATGTGGTGTATATGTGAGAAAGGAATGGAGCTTCTGTAGTGTGTATGTGAGGTATATGTGAGAAAGGAATGGAGCTTCTGTGTGTGTGTATGTTCGAAAGGAATGGTGCTTCTGTGTGTGTGTATGTGGTGTGTATGTGAGAAAGGAATGGTGCTTCTGTGTGTGTATGTGGTGTATATGTGAGAAAGAAATGGAGCTTCTGTAGTGTGTATGTGAGGTATATGTGAGAAAGGAATGGAGCTTCTGTGTGTGTGTATGTTCGAAAGGAATGGTGCTTCTGTGTGTGTGTATGTGGTGTGTATGTTCGAAAGGAATGGTGCTTCTGTGTGTGTATGTGGTGTATATGTGAGAAAGGATGCTTCTTTATATGTATATGTGAGAAAGGAATGGTGCTTCTATGTATACATATATGTGAGAAAGGAATGGTGCTTCTGTGTGTGTATGTGGTGTATATGTGAGAAAGGAATGGAGCTTCTGTAGTGTGTATGTGAGGTATATGTGAGAAAGGAATGGAGCTTCTGTGTGTGTGTATGTTCGAAAGGAATGGTGCTTCTGTGTGTGTGTATGTGGTGTGTATGTGAGAAAGGAATGGAGCTTCTGTAGTGTGTATGTGAGGTATATGTGAGAAAGGAATGGAGCTTCTGTGTGTGTGTATGTTCGAAAGGAATGGTGCTTCTGTGTGTGTGTATGTGGTGTGTATGTGAGAAAGGAATGGTGCTTCTGTGTGTGTATGTGGTGTGTATGTGAGAAAGGAATGGTGCTTCTGTGTGAGTGACAGGGAAGGTGCTTCATGTATGTGAGATAGGGAGGGTGCTTCTGTATGTGTGTGGTGTACATGTGAGTCAGAGAGAGTGCTTGTGTGTGTCAAAGTGTGTGTCCGAGAGAGAGATGGAGCATGTTTTTGGCTGGCTTGTGGCTGTGAGAGTGGGCATGTGTGTGATTGAGCCTGTTTGTAAGTGAGATAGAACATGTGTGTGATTGAGAGCTTGTGTGTAAGTGAAACAGAGAGAGCATGTTTTGATTGAAAGCCTGTGTGAAAGTAAGAGAGCGTGAGAGCATTGTATGATTGAGAAAGACTGGACAGAGAGGTGACGTGTATATGTGTGAGAAAGACTGATCAGAGAGATGACTTATATGTGTGAGAAAGAGAGAGAGAAACTGGTTGGGGAGATGATTGGTGTACGAGAGACAGAAACTGGTCCTAAGGGTGTGTGTGTAAGAGACAGAAGAGACTGGTTGTGGTCCCTAAGGAAGAGGACAGTGAGGACAGCTTCAGCAGCTACTGCTGCTTCTGGTGTGGCCTGCAATGGAAAGGAGTTGGAGAACTGCTAGAGAGGGTAAGTAAAGATGGCTTTTTAAGTTCATTTTTCTTGATTGACTACCATTTTAATTATTGGGAGATATGTGATGTGTCTGCTGTTTGAAATATTTTATTGGTGTTTGGTAAAGATTTCAAAATTTTCATGAGTCTTTAATTATTGGATATTCTATTCATCAGCTGTTTTGAAATTATTTTATTAGTATGATTTTACTTTTATGATTAATGATTTATATATCTTGATTTTATTGATTGTTTCATGAGGAATGGTGACATTTTTGTTTTTCCATTGTTGCACTGTATAGAGTCTGGCATGATGCATTTTACAGTTCAGTTGTTGTCTGCACATTTCTATTTATACTTTATGTGGCTTTATTCTGTATTTGGTGAGGGTTTGTGTTCTGCATGCAAAGACTGAGATGATGCATTCTTGTAATATTTATTTATTTATTTATTTTTAATTTTTATATACCGACATTCTTACATCAAATGCAAATCATACCGGTTTACATAAAACAGAAAAAGCAGGAAATATATTTCCATAGTCAAATACAATGAACATTTATAAAAAATTGTTAACAAGCCATAAGGTAAGAACTTGGAAAAAAAGTAAATTAACAGAAAAAATAAATTAAAGAATTTTAAATGAAGCACAAGGGTTGCACGAAGGGGTGCAGAAAGGGGAGAACCCCTTTGTCGCGCCCCTTCAGCGTGCGACGCACGGCACGCAGCGCCTGGTGGTGAGGCGCTTTTCAACTGCCGACAGAGCTCTCAGTGACGTCGGGGGGGGGGGGGGGGTGGGCGTGGTCACACATCTTAGTCACACATCTCACCATTTCCCCTCACCTCCTGATGTTAGTTTCCTTTTTTTGTTTTTGTTTTCATGTTGCTGTTAACTTCTTGTGGGGGCCCGAGGATGGAGGGTGGCCTCCCCGCTCGCCGGTGCCTGGTGGTGAGGTGCTTTTCAACTGCCGATGGAGCTCTCAGTGACGTCGGGGGGGGGGGGGGGGGCGTGGTCACACATCTCAGTCACACATCTCACCATTTCCCCTCACCTCCTGATGTTAGTTTCCTTTTTTTTGCAAGGTTTCAAAATAAGCTGAACAGTTGTGTGGATACAATGAATCCGATTCCTCAGTAATCAATATAGAAGAATTCATGCTCGTTGCAGTCCCTGAAGCAGCAAAGCGAAACATACGTCGGACTGGACTTGTTGAACATTCATCTTCTGAGTGAATGGAAGCACGGTATCACCATAAAAGAAAGTGGATTCTTTGAATAACAACGAACAAGGGAAGTACCATTCTACATTTCTTTTTAGAAAAAATCTTAAAAAATGAGAAAAAAATCTATAAGTGCATACATACTTAATAATAAAGGACTTGGACCTATGATTAAATGTGACCCGCAGCGGCAATTCATAAAGCTAAATCTGCTGGTATGCCGTGGGTGTTATGATGGTCCTCAATTCAAATTGATATAAATGAAATATTGCACACTGAAGAAAAGTTTGAGTTTCACAATGTTTTATGGTGAGATAATTGAAATCTCCCATTATTATTGCACTTCCAAATTGGTTTGCTTCCCAGATTTCTCTTAGCATTTCATCATCTGTCTGACCATTTTGTCCAGGTGGACGGTAGTATACTCCTATCACTATACTCTTACCCAACATACATGAGATTTCTACCCATATAGATTCTACTGAGCATTTAGTCTCTTGTATGATCTTTATCCTGTTGGACTCTATACCCTCCCAGACATAAAGTGCCACACCCCCACCAAGTTAATCCTCCCTATTATTGCGATATAATTTGTACCCTGATATAGCACTGTCCCATTGGTTATCCTCCTTCCACCAAGTCTCTGTGATGCCAGTTATGTCAATCTCATCATTTGCTGCTATACGCTCTAACTCTCCCAACTTACGTCTTTGCTGTTTATACTCTAACTCTTCCATCTTACTTCTGGTATTGGCATACAGACATTTCAAAGTGTGTTTTTTGTTTGTTTTAACAACCTGCTTTTCAGTTGTTTGGGATAATTCGGAAATCATTAGCTTCAGTGATTTTTTACATATAGGCATATGGACTATGTTTGCTTTTAATGGGACCTCTCTGTTGGGATGCCCTAACTCTCCTGTTTCATTAGTATCCTTCAAGGATACATTTCTCCGACCATGCACTGCTGAGTGACTATCGGCTTTCTCCCTTGTTCTAGTTTAAAAGCTGCTCTATCTCCTTTTTGAAAGTTAGTGCCAGCATCTTGGTTCTACTCTGGTTAAGGTGGAGCCCATCCTTTCGGAAAAGTCTCCCCTTTCCCCAAAAGTTTCCCCAGTTCCTTACAAAGCTGAATTCCTCTTCCCTGCACCATCATCTCATCCATGCATTGAAACTCTGGAGCTCTGCCTGCCTGTGGGGACCTGCATGTGGAACAGGAAGCATTTCAGAGAATGCCACCCTGGAGGTTCTGGATTTCAGCTTCCTACCTAAAATTCTAAATTTGCCTTCCAGAACCTCTCTCCCACATTTTCCTATGTCGTTGGTGCCCACATGTACCACGACAGCCAGCTCCTCCCCAGCACTGTCTTTAATCCTATCTAGGTGATGTGTGAGGTCGGCCAACTTCGCACCAGGCACGCAAGTTACCAGGCGGTCCTCACATCCACTAGCCACTCTGCTATCTACATTTCTAATAATTGAATCACCAACTATGATGGCCGGCCTAACCCTTCCCTCCTGGGCAGTAGCCCAGGGAGACTTATCCTCAGTGCGATAGAACACTACATCTCCTGGAGAGCAGGTCCTTGCAACAGGATCACTTCCTGCTACACCAGGGTGATGTTCTCTTACTGGGAGACCTTTCTGATCCAAGGCAGCACTGGGGCTCCCAGACTGGATTTGGGACTTGGATACTATGTCCCTGAAGGTCTCATCAATGTACCTCTCTGTCTCCCTCAGCTCCTCTAAGTCTGCTACTCTAGCCTCCAGAGATCGGACTCGTTCCCTGAGAGCCAGGTGCTCTTTGCACCGAGTGCACACATACAATCTCTCACTGGTGGGTAAAAAATCATACATGTGACACTCAGTGCAAAAGACTGGAAAGCCCCCCTTTTGCTGCTGGACTGCTGCCTTCATCTTAGTTTTATTGAGTTCCTAGTTAAGTTTAAGATACTAAGGGGGTTGGAATGAGAATACTTTAAATTTACTGGTGAATTTACTAATTAATCAGCTAGTGTTCTACAAGGGGATGATTAAAATTTCAATAAGGGCTGGTACAATAGTATGATTTAGATAAGACCCCGATAGATTTTTAATGAGAAAGTGTCTCGTGCCTAAAAATCAAGGGTTGAGTGGGTGGGAAAGACAGACACTAGAATTAACTATCTCTGGCTTGCTTATTACCTCAGACACACACAAACTCTAAAGAATATATCCCTTAATTTCACCTTTCACCAAACTTTTATAAGCCCAACAATTTCTGAAAGCTATACTCATCCAAACCTTGTCCCCAAGTCTAAATTGTGGCGCTGGCTGCTAGTGAGAGTCCGTTGATTTTTTGGCTCTTTGAGCGGATTTCCAAAGCATCTTTTCTATATGAATCTAGAGTTCCTGGAGCTCCTGAATAGTTAGCTGGTTTGTGGGGAAGTAACGGACAATGGGACTGCTAACAGAAGAGAAGGCTGTCTCTTGTACATAATTTGAAATGGCAATGATCCTGTGGCAGAGCAAATATGGGAATTATGGGAGAATTTGCCCATGGAAGGAGGGCAGTCCAATTGTCCTGGTGATCTTTGGCATAGGCCCTCAGGAAGACTTTCAAGGTTTGGTTAGTTTGCTCTGACTGGCCGTTGACTTGTGGGTTATAGGCAGTAGTGTAATCCAATTCAATGTTAAATATTTGGCAAAGAGAGCGCCAGTGTATAGCAGTAAACTGGGTGCCCCGATCCAAGATTATATGCTTAGGCAAGCTGTGCAGACAAAAAATGTGGTTGGTAAACAGTTGGGCCAGTTCAGGTGCTGAGGGAAGGCCAGGAAGGGGAACAAGTGAACAATTAGAGAGGGGAAGGTCCACCACAAAATCAGTGGACAGATGGATCCAGGGTTCCCTGGGGGCCGGCAACAGCTGTAACAGCTTGCGCAAGTAGGACAAGAGTCCACATTGGCTCTGATGTCTGTCTGTATCTGGGGCCACCAGTAATACTGCTGGAGCAGTGCAAAAGTCCTAGCCCACCCAGGGTGACTTGTGACATGGGAGTTGTGGGACCATTTCAAAATTTTCTCTCAAAGCCAGCATGGAACAACTTTCTTACCTGGAGGGATGGTCACTGAAGAGGACAAGTAGATCTGGGCCAGATTGATAATGTGCCTGGAGGGGATCAGGTGTGTCTTCTGCCTCAAAAGATCTGGATAGAGCATCTGCCTGACCATTCTTGGATGCAGGCCGGTATCTCACTTCAAAGTCAAAATACACAAAGAACAAGGACCAATAGGCTTGGCATAAATTCAGATGTTGTGCATGATGAAGATGTTCCAAGTTCTTGTGGTTGGTGTATATCGTAATCCAGTGTTGCGCACCCTCCAACCATTGTCACCACTCCTCAAGCACCAGCTTGATGACCAGCAACTCTCTGTCTCCAATTCCATAATTCTGCTTGCCAGAAGAGAACTTTCATGAAAAGAATGAGCAGGGACAGAGAACTCCCGTACTGGAATGCTGGCTCAATGGCCCTTATGCTTAAGGAGGAGGCATCGACTTCCAAGATGAACGGACGTATGGGGCCCATATGATGGAGGCACAGTTCCTGTAGGAAAGCCTTCTTCAACTCTAGGAAATCAGTGACTGCTTCAGAAGGCCATGCCTTGGCATTGGCTCCCTTTTGAGTGAGCACCGAGAGTGGAGCCACAATCTGGGAATTATTGGGGATGAAGTGCCGGTAGTAGTTTGCTAAGCCTAAAAACCTCTGTAATGTGCGGAGGCCAGAAGTTTGTGACCAGTCCTGGATACACTTGACCTTCTCTGGATCCATATGGAATCAGCTACTGAAAATGATGTATCCCAGAAATGGTAGGCTCTCCCTCTTAAAGAGGCACTTTTCCAGCTTTGCATATAATTTATTTGCCCGTAGCCTCTGGAGGACCTGGTGAATGTCCTTATGATAGGACATGAGGTTTTTTGAGAAGATGAGGATATTATTGAGCTACACCACAATACAGATATACAGAAGATCCATGAATATTTCATTCATCATGTTTTGGAATACCACAGGGGTGTTACATTTATTTATTTATTTAGCATTTTTATATACCGACTTTCCAATAACAGAATTACTGATCAATTTGGTTTACATTTTAACAGAACAATAACATTGACAAGTAAATGTCTTACAAAGAACAGGTCAATATAACTTGGATAAGTATATATGGGGTTAACCAGAAAGATACATCGCCTAATGTAGGCATAAGTAAGGATACAGTGCCTAATGTAGGTTAAATAAACAGTTACTAATTATAAGACTAGGTTATGATCCTCGACTGCCATAGTTTACGTGAGTTCTATAGATGATCTAAATAGCTTTCAGGTGGGTAACCACCGAAAGGGTCATTGGCAGGGATGTTCCGTAGGATGCTGTTATGGGAAAGCTTGGTTGAATAACCAAGTCTTGAGTCTTTTTTTAAATGTAGATGAGCATTGCACTGATCTGAGTTCTGGTGGGAGAGTGTTCCAGATTTTGGGTCCCGCTGTAGAGAAGGCTCTTTTGCTTAATGCTGACTTCATCGGTATTGTATGCAGGTTGTTTTTATAGGCTTGTCTTACTGGTCTGGTGGAAGTGTGGAATTGGAGAGGGATTTTGAGCTCGAGTGGTGCCAAGTTGTGTAGTGCCTTGTGGGTTATTGAGAGCACTTTGAAAAGTATTCTGAATTTAACGGGAAGCCAGTGTAGGCTTTTTAAAATAGGTGATATGTGGTCTCTTTTGTTGGACTTGGTTAAGATCCTTGCTGCTGCGTTTTGCAGCATCTGTAGGGGTTTTATGGCTTTAGCAGGGAGGCCTAGAAGAAGTGAGTTGCAATAATCTATTTTCGTGAGAATGATTGCTTGTAGCACTAAACGGAAATCTTGGAAGTGGAGGAGAGGTCTCAGCCTTTTCAAAACTTGTAATTTGAAGAATCCATCCTTTACGATATTATTTATGAGAGATCTGTAATTCATTTGATTATCAAGGATAACCCCTAGATTTCTGACTTGTGTGGACAATGTTAATTGAGTAGACAAGATGGTACTGGGAAGTGTGTAGGTTCCGTCTTGGGAGATAAGGAGGTATTCTGTTTTGCTTTGATTTAGAATCAGATTGAGGCTAGTGAGCAAGTTGTTGATGGCTTGTTGGCAAGAGTTCCAGAAGTCCAGAGTTTTTTGGAGAGATTCAGTAATAGGAATCATTATCTGCACATCGTCTGCGTATAAGTAGTGTATGAGATTTAGGTTAATGAGGAGCTGGCAGAGTGGTAGAAGGTATATATTGAATAAGGTTGGAGAGAGTGACGAACCTTGTGGGACTCCTAAGGTGCAGGTGACTGGTTGAGATACTTCCTTGTTGACCTTGACCTTGTACTGTCTGTTCTGTAAGAATGATTTGAACCAGTTGAGGGCCTCATCTCTGATGCCAATGTCTGACAGACGATCTATTAATGTGTTATGATTGACCGTGTCAAATGCCGCCGAGAGATCTAGTAAGATGAGAAGACAAGGGTGTCGGTTTTCCAGGTTTAGTAATATGGAATCTGTTAGTGAGATAAGGAGAGTTTCCGTGCTTCGTGTTTGGTGGAAACCGAACTGTGTTGGAGAAAGAATGTTGTGGTCGTTTAGGTATTCAGTTAGTTGTTTGTTTACAACTCGTTCCATGATTTTTGCGATGAAAGGTAGATTTGCAATTGGGCGAAAATTGGCTGGGTTTTCTGGAGAAAGATTAGATTTTTTTAGAAGTGGTTTTACGATTGCCATTTTTAGAGGGTCAGGTACTAGCCCTTGGGAGAAGGAGCAGTTGATGATTTGTGCAATGGGTTTGGAGATGGTTTTAGCGCAAGCGATGAGTAGATTGGTGGGTATGGAGTCCTGAGGGTGTGAAGAAGTTTGAGCTTTTTTAGGATATTTTCGATCTCTAAGGAAGAGGTCGGTTCAAATTCCTTAAGGCTAGCCTTTTGTGATGGGACAGCAGCTCGAGGTTTAACTGGTGAAGTATTGATATTATTCTTGGACTGAGTTAGGAGTTTTGGGATCTTATTTTTAAAGTAGGTTGCCAGTTCTTCTGCTTTGCTTGCTGCTTTATCATCTGGTATGGATGTCAATGCAGGTTTAGTGAGTGATGATACCAAAGAGAAAAGCGCCCTGGGGTCGAAGATGAAGTGGTGAATTTTTTGTGAGTGGCCAAAGGGCCAGTGGCGTAGCCACGGGTGGGCCTGGGTGGGCAGTTGCCCACCCAATTTGGACCCAGGCCCACCCAACCAGAAGAGGCCTTTCGGAGCAATGCCGTCATAGGATCCGATCCCCGCTGACCCAGCTGCTCCCCGGTCCTCCTCCGCCCGGGCTTAAAATGCTGTCAGCCCGGGCAGAACACGGCAGGACAGCTGGAGTCAGCTGAGCGGCACCGGCATGGTCTCTTCTTCCCCCCCCCCCCACGGCCCGGAAGCGGAAGTGGTGAGCAGCGAGTGCATGCGCGGGAAGGAGAGACCATGCTAGTGTGGTCAGCGTCGGCCCGAAGAAAAGAAGAGAGGCGCGGCCGGAAAAATGTGCAGCATGGCTCGGAGGAAAATGAAGAAGATCGTCAACCCCCGCCGCCGATGGGACTCCTCCTCCGCGAGGGCTGAAAGTGAAGTAGGTTGCTGCTGCCTTTAAGGTTGGACGTGGAAGAGGCTGTTGCTGCCGCTAATTCGGGGGGGGGATCACAACACACATGAACAAGCATGTGTGTTGAGATCCTGTGTGTGTGTGTGAGATAGCATGCATGTGAATGATTGAGAGCTGGTTTAGGTGAGGGAGTATGAGATTGAGAGCCTGTGTGTAAATAAGAGAAAGAGAGAGAGCATGTGTGTCTGTGTGTGATTGAGAGCTGGTTTAGGTGAGAGATCATGTGAGTATGTGATTGACAGCCTGTGTGTAAATGAGAGAAATAGAGAGCATGTGTGTCTTTGTGTGATTGAGAGCTGGTTTAAGTGAGAGAGCATGTGAGTATGTGATTGACAGCCTGTGTGTAAATGAGAGAAAGAGAGAGAGCATGTTTGTAAGCATGTGAATGAGAGTCTGTGTGTGAGAGAAAGAGAGAGCATGTTTGTCTGTGTGTGATTGAAAGCTGGTTTAGGTGAGGGAGCCAGTGTGTAAATGAGAGAAAGAGAGAGAACATGTTTGTAAGCATGTGAATGAGAGTCTGTGAGCGAGAGAGAAAGGCAGCATGTATGTGTGTGATTGAAAGCCTGTGTGTGTAAGCGTGAAAAGATAGACAGCATGTGTGTAAATGTGTAATTAAGAGCCTATATAAGTGAGAGAGAAAAAGCATGTATATGTGAGCGATTGAGAGCCAGTGTGTGAGAGAAAGAAGAAAGTTGCAAGCAAACCATCCCTTCTCCTGCTAATTCAAAACATTTTCAGGGCACCTGGATATCAAACATTCTCAAGTATACAGAGCAAACAATTTTTGTATCCTTATTATTTTTCATTACTGGGTCTTTGTGTCTGCTATTTTGAAATATTTTATTGGTATCTAGACATTTTTTATATGATATTTTAATTATTGGATATTCCATTCATCAGCTGTCTGTTCTTTTTGTTAGTACGGTTTTACTGCTACTGATTTTATATTTCTTGATTTGTTTTATAAGGATGGGTGATGTTTCTTTTTTCCTTTATTGCACTGCATGTAGAGACTCTGGCTTGTTGCGGTTTCCAATTCAGTTTTTGTCTGCATGCTTCTAGTTATGCGTTTTGGTCTCTTTCTTCTTTGTTAGGTGAGGGTCAGCACATGTGATTCAGGTGAGGTTCGTTCTCTGCTGGCGTGTAGTTTCTGTGTAGGGCTCTATAGCAGCCTGACTCTGTCCGTTTTCCTAATAGGAGATGTATTGGTGTCTTAAGGCCTGGTGTAATATTTTCAGTGTTGCCTTTTCTTAGGTAAGGTGGTTACTATTTAAGTGCTGGAAATTGGTGCTGTTTTGGTGTGGGATGTTTACTATTTATGCAATTTCTGTTCAGACAGAAATTGTATCTTTCCTTGTGTCATTCTTAACAATAAAAATAATACTGGACCTTTATTTTTTATTTCCGCCTTGAATTGTAATGAGCAATGTGTCACACATGTGAGCATGGTCTGTCAGGTGTGTCACGATGGGGAAAAAGGTTGAGAACCACTGCATTAAAGAGTCTACGTGGACAGGAAGGGGCCAGATAGGTCACTGTAGGATTCCATCCCCACAGTGGCAGAAGTAGGACTTTGGCTCTAGATGTCTCTTTGCAGGAGTTTGTATTACTTCACAAAATAGCAGTGGAGGGATTATTTTGCTGAAGTGACACCAGAATTTGAATATTCTTTTTTACATGTTAACATAAGAACATGCCATACTGACTGGGTCAGACCAAGGGTCCATCAAGCCCAGCATCCTGTCTCCAACAGTGGCCAATCTAGGCCATAAGAACCTGAAAAGTTCCCAAAAACTAAGTCTATCCCATGTTACTGCTGCTAGTAATAGCAGTGACTATTTTCTAAGTCAGCTTAATTAATAGCAGGTAATGAACTTCTTCTCCAAGAACTTATCCAATTCTTTTTTAAGCCCAGCTACACTAACTGCACTAAGCACATCCCCTGGCAACAAATTCCAGAGTTTAATTGTGCGTTGAGTGAAAAAGAACTTTCTCCGATTAGTTTTAAATGTGCCACATGCTAACTTCATGGAGTGCTTCCTAGTCTTTCTATTATCCGAAAGAGTAAATAACTGATTCACTTTTACCCGTTTTAGACCTCTCATGATTTTAAACACCTCTATCATATCCTCCCTCAGCCGTCTCTTCTCCAAGCTGAACAGTCCTAACCTCTTTAGTCTTTCCTCACAGGGGAGCTGTTCCATGTGAATTGTCCTAGCTCTGCTCTGCACCTGTTCTGATGTTAAATGCTGTTTTATTGTAGTTATGATTTCTGGCTTTCTGCAAAGAGGATTCATGAAACAATACATTAATTTTTGTTTTATTACATGATTGATTGGATCTGTTTGTTTTCTTTGCTTTTTACATGATATACTTGTGCATTTATAAACTGCAAAAAATATAAAATTAATTAATACAGATTAATAAGGAATTTTTAATGCTGGTAAGTGCTGGAAATAATTGAGGTAAAATATTTTAAAGTTTCTTGCATGATGCATAATGGCTGTTGCAAACTACTTAGAAAGCCATTACAGGCTGCAGTATATGGCATTATTTATCAATACGAATACAATTAGTAGGTCTCACACCTGCATGCCTATAGCCCACCCGTGTTAACCTTGTGCCCACCCAAAAAATCAATTCTGGCTATGCCACTGCAAAGGGCATCACCAGATATTCATAGTGGCTGTCCTGCATGTTGAACGTCATTTACCACTCATTACCTTGTTTTATTTGAATCACATTGTAGTCCCCATGGAGGTCCAACTTCAAAAATACTCTAACCCCTGGAGGCAGTCAAAGAGCTTGGAAATGAGCAGCAGGGGGTTACGGTCTTTCTTTGTTATAGCGTTCAGTACCTAGTAATCTATGCAAGGGCATAAAGATCCATCTTTTTTGGACAAAAAGAAGAACCCCACCCCAGTGGAGGACGTAGAGGGCCTAATAAAACCCTGGTCAAGGTTTTATGAGATATACTTGGACACAGCTGTAGTCTCCAGACCTGACAAGGGATATATCCTTACTCTTGTGGAGTTAGTGCTGGGTAGCAGATTAATAGCATAGTCTAACATTTGGTGGGAATGCAAAATCCCTGCTTTTCTTTTGGAAAACATATCTGCGATTTCAGCATACTAAGGAGGAGATAATTAATGTTGTCTTTCAAGAAATACAGGAAGCATCAGATAGTCTCCAAAGACCTTCATAATGAAGTACCCCTCCCCCCCCCCCCCGGTGCCTGAGTTGACCAGTGCTAAAGTGGGGAACTCATGAATGCTCACTGCAATAGACACTGCGAGGGTGAGTTGGGGAGCTGGAGTGGTAAAGCCTAAAATCGCCTACCCTCTAGCTCCTAGGCTTGCTAGTATCCTGGCTTCTGAGGCAGTGTGTCAACTGGTGCCTGGACCTGGCACAGTAGTGGCAGAGCCCTATGTTATGGTGGAAGAGTCTCTCTTCCAGGGTGCCTTGGCCAGTGCAGTGGTGGGGCCATTGTTGGTACTGAAGAGAGGGGGCATGAAAAAGACAAGGCCAGCACTGCTTGCCTTTCTCGGAGGTCGCAACTCCTGGATCTACTGCTGGAGGCTGCGGTTGATTCTCCCGGCCAAGTCAATGAGCACGTCCAGGGACTCGTAAAGTTCCTATGGGGCTAGCTCATCCTTTACCTGAGAGGACAGGCCTACCAAAAAGATACTCTGGAGGCTGTCCTTCCTCCAGTTCTGCTCAGTGGCCAAAGTTCAGATTTCGATGGTGTAGTCCATCAATGGCCAATTGTCCTGCCAAAGATGTAGGAAGTCTGACTCTACTGTGGTCAGCCAGCTAGGTTCATCAAATACCAGTTTGAAGAACTTGATGAATTGTTGCAAGTCCTGTAGCAATGTGTCCCCACGTTCTAACGAACAAGAGGCTCATGCAAGGGTCTTCCCATTCAAAAGGGAGAGTATAAAGGAGTTTTTGATGGGAAATTTTATTGACTGAAGTGAAAATTGCATAAAGCACTGATTCAAGAATCTGCAGCACTGTTTCAGATCTCCTGCATAGCGGTGAGGAACCAGGAGATGTACCATGGGTGCCGCAGCTGGAAATGATGGTACAGCAGGAGGCGAAGGGACTGTGGAGGCTGTAATTGCATCGAGGTGGTCATTGAGCCACCCTATGTAACCTGCCAGGAGCTCGAGGAAATGTTGCTTCTGCTGTATTTTCTGCGTTAGACCGGGAATGGCCTGCAGGGCAGAAAGATCTGCCAGGTCCATGGCCTAGGCAATCAGTTGTGGAAGTGGACCCTTGGACCAAGGTGAAATTGATGCTACCCACAAAGAAGATCATCAGTAGGGGGAGCTGGCTGAACCAGAGACCCAACAGGAAATTCACCAATACCAGCCCTCATTCCCCTTAGGTTGAGCCCACAGAAGCCGGGGCTGGCTGAACTTAGGCACAGGCCTCTGTGAAGAGAAGAATCCATTGAAGAAGAGGTTGTGGCCAGCAGGCAGAAAGCAATGTCAGTCTAAGCAGAGATTGGGGCAGGCAGCGGACAGCAGAGATGAGAGCTGACCAAGGTCAAAGGCAGGTAGACTGGCAAGATGAGGAGGAAGCAGAAGTCACAAGGCAGGCAGAAGGCAACATGATTGAAAAGCAGTCCGAGGTCAAGCCAGGAATCCAGACAAAGACAAACCGGGACCCAAACCAAAGTCAAGCCAATAAGGTAATCCAAGGGCAAAGAGGCAAGGCAGAACAGCAGGAAGACACTGAGGAAGGACAAGGAACAACAAGACAGGATGGTAGGAACTCCAAAGACACAGAAAGGAACCAGGAACATGAAGACAAGGCACTGGAACAGGAACAGAAATACCTAGGCAATCTACTCAGGAGAGTTCGACCTATTGCTGAGGCATCTGAGGCAAGTCTGAGCCAGTCTTAAATAGTAGAAAGCCTATGATGTCATCAGCAGATGCCATCATGGTTTTCCCACTGTGGGCCCTTTAAATGGGGCTGAGTCATGTACGCACCTAGGGATGCCCCGCTCAGCTGAGCAGTGTTCCTACCACGGTGTATCCTGTTCATGAGGCAGCCTGCCGAGTTTTCATTCGGCGGCCTGCCACAGCATCAGCAGCCCCCCTCTGACTTGAGGCAGAAGGTAAGAGCGGCTGGTCATGGATTGGACCCACAACTGGTCAAACACAACATAGAGCAACCAGAAAAGATAATAGGTGAAATAGCAGGGAAAGATAATTGTGCAACATAGGAAGATGAAAGTAGTAGAAGACACTAATATAGTCCAGAAAATAGAGTAAAGAGAAAAAGCAGTTGATGCATGACAAACTGGCAACTGAACTCCTGACTTATATGGAGATGAATATGCATGCTGGGATCTAGTAGAGGGAGTTCAAGGTTCACTCTGCCAGGTAGTGCTGGAGGAGGGAATCTTTATTTATTTATTTATTTATTTATTTATAGTTTTTTATATACCACAGCACATAATGCACATCACCTCGGTTTACAGCAAACAGTAATTCAGCCAAAGGCTTTACAATGAACATAAGTGGAATAAGTAAAGTGCTAATTTAACAGAAAAACTAGGAGTATACATATCAAATATATATGAGTAATAATATTAACAAAAATCTGACTTGAAGGGAGTTATTTGTAAAGGGAAAATGAGGGTAAGGGAAAGGGGGAATCATAGAAGGGGGGGAAGGGAGTCATACCCGCACTATTAGTCTGACTCTCTTATCTCCTCCCTACCCCCCCATATCAGGGAGGAATGGGAGTCGGTGGGAAATGGAAAGGCAAGGCAGTATACAGGAATCAGGAGTAAGTTGAAAAGCGAAGTATGTAATTGCATAATTTACATCTTTCAAAGGAAGGCCTTTCTAAACAGCCATGTTTTTAAGTTCTACTTAAATTTTCGGTGGCAGGGTTCTTGGTGAAGATCCGTGGGCATACTGTTTCACATTTTGGTTCCTGCTATGATGAGGGAACGTTTTTTAGTGGATGTAAGTTTGGTTAGTTTAGGAGAAGGGATCGGCAGTCTAGCCTGATGTTGAGATCTGATTGATATTAAAAAGAATATCCTTAAATGTTGCTCCCCTTCTCCAGGATCCCATCTCATTTAAGTGTAATGCATCATTGCTCCTAGGAGTTAATATATTAATATGAGAGCAATAACTATTTTATAAGGACAGAGCTCAATAATCAGACAAAAGAATATTCCATAAAATAATATGCTAATTTATTATATATGAGTAAATTGATCAATTCTTTCCTAAAATGGATACAGAAATAAAAAATATGATTAACTTACCTATAGAGGTTAAATCCATGTCTAAGACTGCTATCCCCTGTCCCAGCACAGTTAAAAACAGCAGTCTCAAGCTCACAATTCTCATCATAATTATACTTTCATCTGCTTGCTTGCTCATACACTTTCATGCTTATGTGCTTACATACTTTGTTAATATTTATACATTTAGATGCTTACACACTTACAGGGTCATTTATCAAATAGTGTTATGGCATTTTCGCATGTGTTAAGCACCATTAATGCATGTGAAAACCTCTTAACTAGATAAGTATTTATATCTCTATGGGAGGCCCACCTAGTAACTCGAGGTGAGCTTTAGGTATTAGTGTAGGGGTTAGGGGCCACTTTGACATTCAAAGTGAGATGTACGAACAGAACAGTGCTCTCTTGTGAAGATTTGATGACCTTCAGAGTGAGGAAACTCACTCAAAGATGAAATTTGTGCAATGTTCTCTCAACCTAGCTTGATGGACTCTCTACCTGGATTTCTCAAAGGCCTCTAAATTGGCTTTGCATACCTCAGCTGAAGTCTATGTTAAAAACAAAGAAAAATGTGTAATACAATGTAATCAGCTGAGGCCAGTTAAAGTTCTATTTTTATTGATCATATCAATTTGCAACAAAGTAATAAACAGGTTACAGTCATTGACCAAACCCAGGGAGTTCTGAGAGTTGCAGATGAAATTAACACTTTAACTATGATCCAGACACATTGATAGCAAGCTTACAACCAATCAGTAACCAAATATCTTATTAGATTCGAAGAATTTATACTTAATTCTTATAACTAATACCTATGCATAAGTTTACATTTTGTCTACGTTTTTAATGGACAACTTAACAGTAAACAACTTACTTATTCTAAATAAGGTAAAACATTAGCCTCTAAAGAAATATACACTTAATAAATCCCTAGCATGCTATAGCTATAATTGTCTCTGGTTCTTTGGCCTTTAGCAGTTTCCAGCATCCATCTTATCCTAATTCTACAACACAGCCTGATATTTTTAAAACAGACATCAGCTTAACTAAAAAGAGAATCCAAACCTGGATTCCAGAAATTTATTACAAAAGTTTATACTTGCATACTTGTTTATAAAATATGAATGTATATATGCAATCAAAACCATTTCCTGACATGACTCCAAACATGCCCATTTAGTATTTAAGGTATATACTGTTATATGTGATCACTATAATACACATGTCTTTGTGAGGTTTATAATGTAGTTATATTCATATACATATTACTTACTCACATAGGCCTAGATTCATCATTTTGCTATAAATTTCACGAGAATAGCACCCTTGATAAAAAGAAAAAAAAAAGGTATGTGGTTAGGGTAATTTTCCAGATACTGCAATGTATGCTAAAATTAGCATACCCACAATATTTTCAGAGAGAGAGAGCGAGCGTGAGAAAGAAACTCTTTCTATGGATCTCAAATAAGTAAACTATACCACTGTAAGAGGGGAAACTAGTAACTCGGGGTAAGGTTTTGGTGGTGGCCTAGGGGTACAGTTTTACATGCAGAGGTATTAGAGGTGTGCATCCGTTTTCCACGTATTTGTAATCCGCAACTTATTTTGTCCTATCTGTTAAATACGTGGAGATGCGAAACGCATCGCGACTCCCCATGTATTAAACAGATTTCTGTTTAATTCGGCCTTCTAAATAAAAATTTAAACCCCCCACCCTCCTGACCCCCCTAAGACGTACCAAAACTCCCTGGTGGTCCAGCAGCAAGTCCAAAAGCCATCCCTGCATTCTCACACCCACGTTTGCCGGTTTCATCATGACGCCGATAGCCTGTGTCACAGGGGCTACCGGTGCCATTGGTCAGTCCCTGTCACATGGTCACTGGCGCCATCTTGTGCTCCTACCATGTGACAGGGGCTGACCAATGGCACGGTAGCCCCTGTGACATAGTATGGGCAAAGGCTATCGGCGCCATTTTGAGTCCTGGCATCGGACGGCAGGTCACTCCGGGACCCCCGTTGGACCGACAGGGACTTTTGGCCAGCTTGGGGGGGCCTCCTGACCCCCACAAGGCTTACCAAAAGTCCAGTGGGGGTCCGGGAGCGACCTTGTGTACGCCGGCCGTCCGATGCCAATACTCAAAATGGTGCCGATCGCCTTTGCCCTCACAATGTCACACATAGTGAGGGCAAAGGCGATCGGCGCCATTTTGAGACGCAATCGCCTTTGCCCTTTGCCTTTGCGTCTCAAAATGGCGCCGATCGCCTTTGCCCTCCCTATGTCACACATGATGAAAAACCAGCACCGAGGTGTGAGTGAGTTCTCGGACCCCCTGCTGGACCACCAGGGAGTTTTGGTAAGTCTTGGGGGGGTCAGGAGGGTGGGGGGTTGTATTTAATTTTAATTTTAGCTGGGACAGGAATTTAACTCGCCGTAGTAACGTATTGACAGATCGACAACTTATGGAATTCTCCATACTTCCGCATGAAACGGAATTGACCCCCCACGAATACGTATCACGAATGCAATGAAAACTTTTTGGCTGTACATCCCTAAGAGGTATGAACACCACAGTAGATTTAGATTTTAGATTTATTAAAATTTATGAATCACCTAATCACAAAAAAAGGTCTAGGCGATGAACAATAAAGTCATACACAATAAAAGAACAAAGAACATATTAACTAAAATATACTTATTAAAAACAAATAAATATAAAACTGAATACAAAAACAGTCAAGTAATATAATTAAAAATATGCTGATTGAAACAAAAATGTTTTGAGGAGAGACCTAAGTGTTTTAACAGATTTATGCTGCTGAATTTCTAGAGGTAAAGAATTCCAGAATTTGGGTTCTGCTACAGAGAAAGAACATTCATGAGTTGTGTGCAAACGAGCGACCTTTGGAGAAGAACATCAAGGAGATAGTGTTGTGATGAGCGAAGCTTGCAAACCGGTTGATAAAACCTGAGAATAGCATTTGCCCAGTAGATACCAGTGAAAATTGTATATGATTTGGGGTGATGACAGGCACACAAAGATGAGATTTGTACATTGTACTCTTGACCTAACTTGATAGCAGTTAGGAAGAGACTGCATCAAGCTAGTTCGAGATACACGTTAAAATCTCATATTTTTAAAGAGATGTGATTCGGCCGAACCTTTCACTTCAGCCTTCGTTATCGGCCCACTGTGGGAAATTTCATTTTCCCATGGTTCAGGACAGTTTTATTTCGGCTGCCCCCTTGAAACCAAAACTAAAACCCACCCCAACCCTTCAAATGTAATTAATTACAAACCCCCACCCTCCCAACCCCCCCACAACTTGCCGAAAGTCCCTGGTGGTCCAGCGGGGATCCCGGAGTGATCTCCAGCTCTCGAGCCATCAGCTGTAAGTAATCAAAATGGTGCTGATGTCCCTTACTGTGTGACAGGGGCTATTATTTTATTTTATTTATTATTTTTATATACTGACATTTGATCTCAATTGAGATATTACACTGGTTTACATTCAGGTACTCTAGGTATTTCCCTATCCCCAGAGGGCTTACAATCTAAGTTTTTGTACCAGAGGCAATGGAGGGTAAAGTGACTTGCCCAAGGTCACAAGGAGCAACAGCAGACTCAAATGCTGGTCTTCTGGTTTATAGTCCACTGCTCTAACCACTAGGCTATTCCTCCTCCCATTGGCTGGTGCCATCTTAAAAAATGACACATGCCATCCATTAATCCTACCATGTGACAGGGGCCAACCAATAGCACCGATAGCCCATGTCACATGGTAATGGCAAAGGGCCATCGGCGCCATTTTGATTAGTGGCAGCCAATGGCCTGAGAGGAGGAGATCACTCCTGGGACCCTGCTGGACCACCAGGGACTTTCAGTAAGTCTTGGAGGGGTCAGGCAAGTCTTGGGGTGTCAGGAGGGTGGGGGTTTGCAATAAATTAAATTTGAAGGGTTAGGGTAGGTTTGGGGTTTTTTTTTTTAATGTGCCCTTTTCCCCCCAAAAAAATGATAAGAAAACCACACAAAGTTTTGTGGGTTTTCCTATCGTTTTGGTGGCCCCCCGATCCGCAACAAAATAGGAAATATTGTCTTTATTTCCTATTTCATTGCAAATGAATGTGCATCCCTATATTTTTATACCTTTCATCAGTTAAAATTACATAAAATTTTCACTGATGTCTAGTGTGCTGTTCGCACTTCTGATTGTGCATATAAAACTGCCCCCCAAAAACTAGGCCACAACCAAAACCTTACCCCATGTTCAGAATGGCCCCTCTTACAGTGGTATAAAATCTTGACCTCCCCAGAATGGCCCCTCTTACAGTGGTATAAAATGTTGACCTCCCCAGAGGTGCTCTCTCTCTCTCTTTCGGCATAATGCCAGGAAAAAAGATGTAGCTATTTTGTGTTAAATTTTGTAATAGTGTGTGTTATGCTATCGCATGCAACATAAAGCACCCCTCATTTTCATAAACTCCTCCCTTTGACTACATTTTTTTAAATTTGCATATGCATCTCATGATACGTTATTTATTGCATGTGTTATGGTTTTATTGTGCGCATTAGGGCACTAACGCCTGCAATAACACCATAACGCAATTTGATGAATGACCCTCATAAAGCCTACTGGGTTTCTACTAAAAGAGCATATCAATTCAATAAGTGATAAAGAAAAGAGTCAGGCTTAGTTGGGTAATAGCTCCCCCATATGGGAAAAATTAATGATAGATTTCTGGCCTATAAAACACCTAGGTATCATTTGGGAGGTGCGGATTTTGAGTTGCCCTTGTCAAAGGCAGCAGGTCACCATGCTTGCTCCTGGCTTTTTTTTTTTAGTTATTATATTGTTTTGTTTTGGGGAAGAGGACCTTTGGGTTTCTTGGAAAGAAATTTGAGGCACGATTAGAAAAAAAGGTGTTCTTCTCCCTTCTTAATGATTCCAGCTTTTGAACCTTTTTGTTGTTTGGACAAGAAGTTTATCCACCCTTTTATTTCTCCTTTTGGGTTATCTTTTGAAACCTGTTTTACTTTTGTCTTTCTTTATAGTTCATTTTTGATCCAGGAACTCAAAGACTTTCATTTTGAAAGAGTGTAGGAGTTTCTTAGTACAAGAGACTCAATAACCTTTACAGGTTACTGCAGGAGAGGATTATCATTCATTGCAAAGGAAGGAGATGTGGATCTTGGAAGAACATCAGTGGCACTTTCAAGTGTGGACCATTATACTATCATATGGATAGTGAAGTGACTGAACTGGGAAGTAAGAAGTACATTATATTCATTTGGAGAATGTTATGCAATATGGGATTGTATATTATATCATATTAACTGATTTATATCTGCCTGCATCCTAAAATTGTGGAAGGGCACATCTAAATTACCTTTACAATTGGCCAAGGATTAGAAATAAAATACAAGATGTATTAAGTGTTACAAAGTCACAGATTTATTGAAGAGCCAAACATGTAAATGGATTGGATTTATTTACTTTCAGTATTCCATCACCTGTTGTCTGTAAAGTTATGTTGGAAACCATCAACAGCTTCCAGCATGATTATTAATCTTCTATGCAAAGGGCCTTGGAGAGAAATTTCTCTCAATCTCTCACAACCAATAGGGAATCATGGAATTCAGAGAGGGACTTAAAATCTGTATCGGAAGTTTGAATATCTTAAACATATGGATTTGAGGATGTCCCATGCACTCTTCAGTAAGGACCTCAGCCCAAGAGTTACACACATTAATATGCTAATTTTATGCACATAACCCCCGATAAAGTATTTGAAAATCACATCCATACTGTCTGCATTGCAACACTACTATTTATTAATATATTGAATTCCTACAAATCGATTTCAACACACATATGACTCTCTTAATCATAATTTAATTTTTACCTCTTGACACCAAACACATTACCTAATGTATAACTATATCTAGAAGAAAGACACCACACAGTTTAATCATAGAAAATTAAAAACATTTCCTGTACGTTTTCATGACTTAAAATAAATTACACTTTTATGGTTTCTTCTCTCTTTCTGAGGATATAGTTGCCTGATTAGTTCTCTGTCAGCATCTTGTTGACTCTGTGAAGGAAAGCAACCTCTAGTTGTGACTGTGGCTCTTAAAGGGGAAACAGGCAATTTAAATGTCATTATTAGCAGATTTCAATGACAAAGTATACCATTACATGGAAAGAGAATGTAAGCAGCATCTATAGTTTCACATCTGAAAGGGCCATCTATTTCATTCTTTGTATGCTCTAGTATATGCAGACAGTGGAATTAAGCCCAGACTGGAGGAGTCAAAATCTTTACAGATTGAGCTATTTAACCAGCCTAGATGGGAAAAGCACAAGGATGGTCATTTTGTAACATTTTGGATAACTTATGTAGCAAATTTGTGTATAACTTGCACCAGTTCTCAAAGGGAATGTTAGTACAAACGTTAATTTTCAAAATTATTTCACTGAAGTACCCACATAAATTAGACTTGCTATCCAGAATGCATAAATTTTCCACATAAAATAAAAAAGTATATATAGAAGTGAACATTTTCCTCCACCCTCACCCTTAGGAATATCTCTGTATAGTCCAGGTAAACATACATGTGAACATGACACACATGAGTAAGATTACCCATGCAGCAATCACCAGTCAGTTTGACTATTTATTTATTTATTTGTTGATTTTTATATACCGACATTCGTCGGAACATCATACTGGTTTACATTGTAACAAATTAACAAGAGAGTGAAATACAATAAACAGGGATGGGGAAAGGGGAGCAGCAATGAAGGAGGAGAGAGGACAGCAGTAGGAAAGATAGGGAAAGAGAGAAAATTTGATAGGAACATTTGAAGAATATAAATTAACAATAGACAATATATGTACAGATGGGCTGGTAGGTACCAGACCATTGATGCCAATGAAAGGGAGAGGTGGGGGGGAGGGGGGAGGGAGAGACAGGGTAGAATAAGCTTAGAGTGGAGGAGGGGAACTTATAACACAGTATTTAGGAGTCTTTGCTTGGGGGGAAGAAACACTGTATTTTTGAGTCTTTGCTAGGGGGAAGAATAGGGGAGAAAACAGAGAGGCAGATAGGAGGAGGGGAGAGTGGATGGGCTAAGAGGTTAGAGTGTCAGCTAAGTTTGGTCAACATCTGGATATGCTAATGTAAAGAGCCAGGTTTTGAGCCCTTTTTAAAATTTAGACAGGTTAGGTTCTAGATGGAAGGCCGTGGGCAGAGTGTTCCATAGGGAAGGGCCGGCAATGGAGAAGCCCATTTCTCTGGTTGAGGTGTGGTGAGCAGTTTTTAGGGAGGGGGTGTATAGAGTTCCAGCAAGGTTGGATCTGGAGGGGTGGGTTGATGATCGGAAAAGTGGTGCATTCTTGACCCAAGTGTGATTTTGATTGTATAATAGGTTGTGGAGAATGGTGAGTGTTTTGTATTTTATGCGGGGAAACTATGGGTAACCAGTGGAGGTCTTTTAGGATAGGGGTAATGTGATCAGATTTACGTGTGTTTGTGAGAATTCTGGCCATGACATTCTGTAATAGTTGGAGGGGTTTGATAGTGGAGAGAGGGAGGCCCAGAAATAAAGAATTGCAATAGTCCAGTTTAGTTAAGATAGTTTCCTGTAGGACTATGCGGAGGTCTTGGGTATAAAGCAGGGGTTTACGTTTCTTTAGGATGTGCAATTTGAAAAAACCTGTTTTTATGGTGTTGTGGATGTGAGATTTGAAATTTAAATATTGGTCAAGATAGACACTGAGATCTCTCACATTGCAGGTGAATACGTCGAGTGGAGGGTTGGTGTTGCTTAAGGCAGGGAGCGAGCAAGCTGGGGGATTAGAGATTGTGAGGAGCTCCGTTTTTGTTACATTTAAAGCAAGATATAGGTTTGAGAGGAGGGTGTTGATTGAAGTAAGGCAAGAATCCCAGAACTGTAATGTTTTGGGGAGGGATTCTTGAAGCAGGATGAGGATTTGAATGTAGTCAGCATACATGAAGAACTTTAGGCCAAGATCAGAGAGGAGATAGCAGAGGGGAAGGAGATAGATATTGAAGAGCGTGGAAGAGAGGAAGGAGCCCTGTGGGACGCCCTGTGTGAGTGGAATGTTGGATGATTCGCAATTGGCTATTTTTATGGTGTAATTTCTGTTGTTGAGATAAGAAGAGAACCATTGCAACGCAGAACCTGTGACACCAATTTCAGCAAGGCGGGTGAGGAATATGGTATGATTGACGGTGTCAAAGGCAGCAGATATGTCAAGTAGGGCCAGTATGTATGATTGACTGTGGTCCAGTCCCTTGAGTATAGTGACAGAAAGGGTAAGAAGGAGGCTTTCAGTGTTACGGGCTTTACGAAAACCAAATTGAGCCAGGTGGAGGGAGTTGTGCTCTTCAAGGAATTCGGTAAGCTGGATATTGACTATTTTCTCCATTATTTTTGCTATGAAAGGCAAATTAGAAATAGGGTGATAGTTAGCTGGGATACTGGGGTCGAGGTTAGGTTTTTTAGGAGGGGTTTGACTACTGCATGTTTAAGTGGGTCGGGTACTTTGCCATGTGAGAGGGAGCAGTTTATTATAGGGATGTGCAGAGGGACGCCATACGTTGCATTCGTGATTCAGATTCGTCGGGGAGCAAATGCATTGCATTCGGCCGTATGGCGCCCCAATGCATTAATACGGCAATTTATATTTGTGTCCCAGCTAAAATTAAAATTAACTACAACCCCCCACCCTCCTGACCCCCCCAAGACTTACCAAAACTCCCTGGTGGTCCAGCGGGGAGTCCAGAAGCCATCCCCTGCACTCTCACACCCTTGGTGCTGGTTTCATCATGCTGCCGATAGCCTGTGTCACAGGGGCTACCGGTGCCATTGGTCAGACCCTGTCACATGGTCACTGGTGCCATCTTGTGCTCCTACCATGTGACAGGGGCTGACCAATGGCACCAGTAGCCCCTATGACATAGTATGGGCAAAGGCTATCGGCGCCATTTTGAGTCCTGGCATCGGCCAGCCAGAGTGCAGGAGTTTGCTCCGAGATCCCTGTTGGATCCCCAGGGACTTTTGGCCAGCTTGGGAGGGCCTCCTGACCCCCACAAGACTTGCCAAATGTCCAGCGGGGATCCAGGAGCGACTTCCTGCACGCCGGTCGTCCAATGCCAGGACTCAAAATGGCACCGATCGCCTTTGCCCTCACTATGTCACAGGTACCGACGGTCGGCCCCTGTGACATAGTGAGGGCAAAGGCGATCTGTGGCCAGTATTCAAAATGGCACTGATCGCCTTTGCCCTCACTATGTCACAGGGGCCGACCGTCAGTACCTGTGACATAGTGAGGGCAAAGGCGATCGGCACCATTTTAGTCCTGGCATCGGACGGCCGGCGTGTAGGAGGTCGCTCCCGGACCCCCGCTGGACTTTTGGCAAGTCTTGTGGGGGTCAGGAGGCCCCCCCAAGCCCACCAAAAGTCCCTGGGAGTCCAACGGGGGTCCCGGAGCGACCTCCTGCACTTCGGCCGTCTGATGCCAGGACTCAAAATGGCGCCAATAGCCTTTGCCCATACTATGTCACAAGGGCTACCGGTGCCATTGGTCAGCCCCTGTCACATGGTAGGAGCACAAGATGGCGCCGATGGCCATGTGACAGGGGCTGACCAATGGCACCAGAAACCCCTGTGACAAAGGCTATCAGCGCCATGATGAACCCGGCACCGAGTGTGTGAGTGCAGGGGATGGCTGCCGGACCCCCCGATGGACCACCAGGGAGTTTTGGTAAGTCTTGGGGGGGGTTCAGGAGGGTGGGGGGGTTGTTTAAATTTTTATTTAGGTGGCCGTATAATTCGGCGAATATTCGTGTATTCATAGGGAATCACTATACATTTCGCTTCCCCACGAATACTACGAATAGTGCAGTATACGTTGCGGATCGCCAATACGGCGAAAACGAATGCACACCCCTAGTTTATTATGTCAGCCAGTTGTTTTGAAATGGTGGCGGGGATGGAAAGAAGAGTCTTAGTGGGGATTGTATCGGATGAATGTGTGGCAGGTTTAGCCTTTTTATTTACTTATTTACTTATTTATTTATGTCTGCACCGCCATTACTGAGACAATAGGTGGTGTATAATTAAATATACATAGGGGTAGATTTTCAGAGCCCTGCTCGCCTAAATCCGCCCAAAACCGGGCGGATTTAGGCGAGCAGGGCCCTGCGCGCCGGGAAGCCTATTTTACATAGGCCTCCCGGCGCGCGCAGAGCCCCGGGACTCGCGTAAGTCCCGGGGTTCTCGGAGGGGGGCGTGTCGGGGGCGTGTCGGGGGGCGGGCCCGGTCGTCGCGGCGTTCCGGGGGCGTGTCGGCAGCGTTTTGGGGGCGGGTACGGGGGCGTGGCTACGGCCCGGGGGCGTGGCCGCGCCCTCCGTACCCGCCCCCAGGTTGCGGCCCGGCGCGCAGCAGGCCCGCTGGCGCGCGGGGATTTACGTCTCCCTCCGGGAGGCGTAAATCCCCCGACAACGGTAAGGGGGGGGGTGTAGACAGGGCCGGGTGGGTGGGTTAGGTAGGGGAAGGGAGGGTAAGGTGAGGGGAGGGCAAAGGGAAGTTCCCTCCGAGGCCGCTCCGATTTCGGAGCGGCCTTGGAGGGAACGGGGGGAGGCAGCGCGGCTCGGCGCGCGCAGGCTATACAAAATCGATAGCCTTGCGCGCGCCGATCCCGGATTTTAGTGGATACGCGCGGCTCCGCGCGTATCTACTAAAATCCAGCGTACTTTTGCTTGAGTCTGATGCGCAAGCAAAAGTAGGCTGATCGCGCTTCTTTTAAAATCTACCCCATAATCTTTAAAACAAAACATTAACTGAATCATAAATAAAAAATTCCATTGAGTATAAACTGGCTTCACATCATAACAGTCATTGCACTAACTCTAATACTTAATCAAATACCATTCTGAATAGATTCCAAAGTATGGGAGCAACTACAGAAAATGTTCTTTTTCTTGTCATCACTAGTTGGTCATGGCAGATGGAAAGAACATCCAGGAGCCCTCTCTGCGAAGATCTTAATGATCACAATGGAATATATAAGTATAGTAGAACATTCACCCATGGAAAAGAATCTAAAGCCACCAATTTGTGCACTAGCATTATAATTTTGTAAGAAATTATGGACACAATTGACAGTCAATATTGATCTTTTAAAACTGGGGAGATATGGGTCATTGTAGAGCAACCAGAAATTACTCTTGTTGCATCATATAGTAATATCTGCAAGGCCTTCAAGGCTGGTTTAGGCAGAATGATATATAAACAGTTACAATAGTCCAACAAAGGGAGAATCAGAGCCTGACTTTCCCATGAAACTCAACAGCAGAGAGTAGTGGCTTCAGATTACAGACCACACATAGTTTATAGAAGCCTAGTTTCATGATAGATTTATTATTACCCCTAGATTTGTCAATTATCCTGTAGTCATTGATTAACAAGATTGGGGAATTGCCAAAAGATTACCTAGCTACAGTAACAAAACTTATGTTTTAGTTACACTTAAGGCTAACTTGTTATCTGCAAACCACTTTCTAAGGGCTGACAAGCAACAAGATACAACTGTTCCAACTCCCTCTTTAATGGACTCATGCAATACATTATGAAGCACCTCCAGCTCCTTCAAAGTACTGCCATCAGAATTCTGGTAGGAGCCAGATCAACCGACCATATAAAACCCACACTCTACCAACTGTACTGGTTAACATTTGAAATGTTCTGCTTCATCTATAAATGTGAGAATAGACAAGCAACAGAGAACCTCTCCCAACTTTTCTCCTTCTACATACACTCAAGACATCTGCAGTCCTCCCAAATAGCTTTTTTCCTCTTTTCCTCTATCCTTTGTCAGATTTTCCTACACCAGACTTCATGCTTTCAGTTGTTATTCACCAGAAATGAGTTTGAAAATTGCCTGCTTATCTAAGAAGAGAAATTTAATGTACCTATCCTTTGGTACATCTTATCTGGTTTATACTCAATATGCTTATCCTTTAGGATATCTTGCCTTGTTCATATGTTTGACATGACAGTTCTCAGATTGTTAATTGTTGTTTTTCTTCAATGTCTTCAATAGTTTTATGTAACATGTTGTTATAATTTGTAAACCGGAGTGAAGGCTACTCTGCTCTACCTCGGTATATAAAAAAAAATGCTAAATAAATAAATAAATAAATAAATGTGCAAATAAAATAAAGCTTGAAATAGTGATGTTAAGGCCTGGGCTGATAATCTCTGATAAAGTCCCAGGACCCACACCTCAAACACAGTCTCTTAAAGATTGATTAACTTTATGGGAAGATATAATCTGAGTGTTCATGATTCCCCGAGCAGGGTGGAGAATAATCTTCTAGACAATCCCAACAAAATAATGTACTGGTCTCTTTTTTATATACAGCACTCTGTCGCCAAAATACTTATGTAAGACCCTCTATTCACGAGTAGGCATATATTGTACCATCTCGTTTGTCATAGGGGTCTGAATTACTTTTAATAAATCCTGCGTTCCTTTTGTTTGCTTAATTTTTCAAGTTATCTTAAAATGTCTACACGGAAATTATAGGGAACTCCCAACTAATATCGCACAACCAATGATGAATACTTATCCACAGTGAAAAGGTCCCAAAAGTCCCGACATGGCCATGTTTCGGACCGGAGTCCTGCTTCAGGGGAAATCGCGGAAACCAATTCGACAATCCTTCTTAGCTCAATACCATCAATGCGGCGATTCCATCTGTGCAATTTCTTTTCAAATGCGGGCTAAAATTTCACCCGCCTCAATTTAATAATGGGGAACGCCCGGACTCCTTTTATCCACCTCTTCCGGAAACACCAACTTGTTACCTCCCCTTCCGGGAGAGCTCGGAGGAAGGTCTCTATCACGTCTTCCCACAGCTCACGCTGCTATATAAATATGTTTCGCCACAACTGAAAATTGAAAAGTCACCTCACTAGTTAATACATACTCAAAATAACCAGAACATAGGGCACCACGTAGGATCACTTGAAAGTAGAGAGTTCTCCATGTAGAAAAACCGGCGAAAAAATACAGTCTTCCATCAGGTCCTCATTTCAATAGGAACGCTGTTACAAAATAGAAAGAAGTTGCGCATGTCAAAACAGGAAGTCCTCCATTATGTCCTAAATCCACTATAGACTTTGGGGCGGATTTTAAAACGAGCGCGAATAGCCTACTTTTGTTTGCGCTCCAGGCGCAAACAAAAGTACGCTGGATTTTAGTAGATACGCGCGGAGCCGCGCGTATCCGCTAAAATCCTGGATCGGCGCGCGCAAGGCTATCGATTTCGTATAGCCGGCGCGCACCGAGCCGCGCAGCCTACCCCCGTTCCCTCCAAGGCCGCTCCGAAATCGGAGCGGCCTCGGAGGGAACTTTCCTTTGCCCTCCCCTCACCTTCCCCTCCCTTCCCCTACCTAACCCACCCGCCCGGCCCTGTCTAAACCCCCCCTTACCTTTGTCGGGGGATTTACGCCTCCCAGAGGGAGGCGTAAATCCCCGCGCGTCAGCGGGCCTCCTGCGCGCCGGGACGCGACCTGGGGGCGAGTCCGGAGGGCGCGGCCACGCCCCCGGGCTGCCCCGGGCCGTAGCCACGCCCCCGGAACGCTCCCGACACGCCCCAAAAACGCCGCGCGGTTCGGGCCCGCCCCCGACACGCCCCCCGACACGCCCCCTCCAAAAACCCCGGGACTTACGCGAGTCCCGGGGCTCTGCGCGCGCCGGTAGGCCTATGTAAAATAGGCTTCCCGGCGCGCAGGGCCCTGCTCGCGTAAATCCGCCCGGTTTTGGGCAGATTTACGCGAGCAGGGCTCTGAAAATCCGCCCCTTAGTGGGTAGCCATGATTAAAGTTTTCCATCAGGTCCTCTCTGACGAAAAAGGAAAAATCATATATTTAAATCAAAAACATCCAAAATTTCCATACCCATGCAACAGGCACTGATTATAG
Source organism: Rhinatrema bivittatum (assembly GCF_901001135.1). NCBI lineage: Eukaryota > Metazoa > Chordata > Amphibia > Gymnophiona > Rhinatrematidae > Rhinatrema > Rhinatrema bivittatum. Next base: position 324,605,158 of record NC_042616.1, on the reverse strand, counting down.
AGTCGCAAATGGAAAAATCAACACGGACTAGATGTACACGATCAGAAGAGAGAATACCAGTTAATTCTCTCATTAAGCCCATAAGGGTCTACAGTGTTCAAGGAAAAGATCCAGTAGTGTTCACGACGATTCAGTGCTACTTGTATATCTCCTCCTCTTGGATTCTGGAGCACCTGTTCTAAGATAGACCAACGCAAATCTGTAAACTGATGATGTACATTATTGCAATGCTGGACAAGAGGGGCTGCCATTTTCAGTGTCTTAATGCAACTTCTGTGTTCTATGAGCCTAGTAAGGATCTTCCGCTTTGTACGGCCCACATACACTAGCTTGCAAGGACATTGTATCTCATAGATAACTCCCATAGAGTCACATGTAGTTAGTTTCTCTCGGCATATAACTACCCCAGAATGAGGAGCTTGCCATTCTTCTCCTGTAAGGGCTAATGAACACATGTCACAGGCTCCACAAGTCTGATGCCCACCAATAGGAAAATCGTTCTTGATAGACACAAAACCAGAATGTACAACACGATCCCTAATATTTTGGCCTCTGAAATAGGCAAATCTAGGGCCCGTTTGAAAAACTGAATGTAATGATAGCACCTTCCAATGTTCACGCACAATGCTCACAACCTCATTAACATGTCGAGAATATTTTAAAGTACATGTGAGATCCTGATTGTAGGGCTTTTGTTGGTATTGTAATAAAAGATGTCTGTTTGCAAACAAAGCTCGCTTATATGCCTTTTTTATAACCCCATATGGATAACCCCTTTGGGTAAATCTTGAGGAAAGAAGACCAGCTTGAATTTTAAATTCATCCAAGGACGAGCATATCCTACGCAACTGAAGGAATTGTGAAATTGGAAGTCCATCTTTCAACCTTTGCGGATGGAAACTTGAATACCTTAGATACTGATTACGATCCGTAGCCTTCCTATATAAGGAGGTTATGTGCATTGCAATTGATTAAATTCCACTGTAAAGATCTTGTATACTGTACTGTTGATCATGTAAATGTAGAAAGCAGCAATGATTATGCTAGAAGCTGATGTGGTTTCCAACATATCTTTATCTAATGAATGGTGAAATTGTTGAAAGTTCTTTAGAGTTCTTTAGAGTTCTCATTATCCACAATTTGATGTTATATTTTCAGTTAATAGATTTGTCTTTTAACTTCCAATAAATCAATTGGGTAATAAAGCCAATTTCAATTGTATTTGTCAGTTCTTCCACTTCCTAAGGATTAGGGCAAGTAGAGAACTTCCCTCCCATATGATTGGTAAGTATATTCTCTACTCCATTTTAGATGTTAACAGTTCCAATTTTCCTATCTGTCCTGTAGTTTTTCACCCTTCTTTTCCTTAGTACACTTGGTAACTGATGGGCACCTGCCTTACTCCTCTTTTCCTGGTATCTCCTTTGAGATGAAAGTGAACTTCAGTGGGGGTCTACAAAGTCTCCTTCTTCTCCAATTTATGCTTTCTCTTCTTGGATGACTCCTGTGTCATCCATCCTGTGGTATTGTCTCAGTGAAAGGTACTCCTTCTCTGGATGATGAAATGAAAAACCTGAGTCCCTGAATAAAGGGACATTCAACAAAAGTAAAAAAATAAATAAATAACAACCTACACAACTTGAGGAACCAAAAACATGAGAAGAGAATGGAAAACCTCCTCTCTCAAAAGAAAATACAGTTTCCAATTCAAGGTTTTTAAATGAGTAAAAGCTCTCTGACTCCTCTCTGAACCCAGGTCTCAACCTTAAAGACCCCAGAGGCCTTCATTCTTAAAAATAAACAAAACTAGGGAGCAGCCAATAACATGCTGTTCCTGGAAGGGTCAACTCAAGATTCCACACAGTAAAATGATGGCTAAGGCTTATACAGCAGAGGAGCATAACATTACAAGCTCCCTCATTGGAGAACTACAAATGCACTCTACATACTCTGCTCCCTCCCCTCATTAGTTGGGACATTCCTTCTGGTAGAGATCCTTTGAGATCTCTACCAGAGATATGCATAAACGTCATAGAAATAGCTAAATAAACTGCAGAAAGGGAAAAATTATAGCAAAAGATGGGGCAGGCTGTGTAGATTAGACAAATGACATTCACTTTATACTTATACATCATATGCATTTTTCTTTACAGGATGCATGCAATGGAAAAGCACAACAAAAAGACAAAACTGAAGTTTAAAAGGAGGTTTAAGAATATTCAGTACTGTAGTAATTGTAGTTTTACTTTCTCTTAGAATGACATCCTGATGCTCAAGAAGGTGAAAGGTAGGGATCAAAAGCTGTCCACACTGCCAAAAAGCAAGTAGATATAACATTCTGGAGCATTTCTGTATTCTTACTAATGAGAAGCTACCTTAAAAAAATATTTCATTTTAATTTTAGAGATGATGAATAAATCCATGAGTAGTACTCCTCTGTCATTTACCTTGTAACCCCTTTTCTCAGTTCACTACTATATTGGTGCCCCATCTGCTTCTACATACAATTCAAGTGTCTATTCACTTATAAGTGCATTCATGCTTTTGCTTCTCATTACCTCTCCTCAGTTATCTCCCTTTACCTCATGACCTTTTATTCATCACACAAGCTGCTCTTATCTGTGCCTTTTTCCTCTATCAGCAACTCCTGACTCCACATTCTCTACCTCACAGCACTGTATTCCTGAATTAGCTTCTTGACCTAGTGCATTATTCCATTACTCTGGCTATTTTCAAAATCACCTAAAAACCTATTTTCTTCAGACTGCTAAAACATTTTAAAATCTGGCTTTCCCAATCTGGCTTTCTCTTATTTGTCTTGTCTGTAGGAGTAATTTTCAAAAGGAATTACACACTTAAAACTGGCTTTTGTATGAATAAAATATAACTGTTTTTTGGAAAATTGCTACAATATATGCCATTGACTTGTCCATAGGTCTTACAAGTGTAAGTGCAGTTATACATATAGTGCATAAATTGGCTTTTGAAAACTGCTATGATAGTATGTTACATTTACATGCATAACTCCATAGAATATTACTTGCCCTTTGTCTTGTCTAGATTGCATTCTCCACGGAGCAAGGAAGATGTTTTATGTATTATTGTGCTAACTTTGCTGGCCAGATAGTGGCTGCAAATGGACTCCTATATTTTGGGGGCATGTCATGGAGGGTATTGTTTGTGTCCTTGGTGGAGCCTACTCCTGTGTGTTAAGAATATGAATCATGCTGAATATTTCCTTTTTTGCGGAATATCACAGAAATTTCTACTTTCAGAAGAGTCACCTTTCAGTTGGGTTTTGGGTTGGGTTTGGGTTTTTTTTTCATTATTTGCCTTTCAAAAGCCAAAAATAACTTGTGTGACTTGAACTCTTTGAGGCTGATATACTAGCGTATGAACAGGTTCATAAATGGGATTGCATGTTCAAAAAAGCCAAATAAGCACATTATTGCATTTGTTAATTTTAGCATATGATATTTTATTTTTGCTTGCGCTATTTTTCATTTCTGAAATCATTTGAAAAACTTATGCAAAATCGATAATGAGTAAAAAATCATGCAAATCAGCTCTTAAGCAATTTAACAATAGTAAATCTACTGTTGTACTCGGGGGTGGACAATTGTCCTGTGGCAGTGGAGATCCGCCTCCTGGTAGGGACCAGGAGGCAACTGCCCCAGGGGGTGGAGCACGGACAGAGACAGAAGTTAAGAAGAGCTTCACCACAGGAAGCCTGAGGTCCACCCGAGAGGAGCCCATAGGGACCCGGGCCACTTGGACTTAGGTGGGCCTCGCAGAGTCTCCTGGGAGTGTGGAAGTTCGGCGTGCCCATAGACCGAAGGGGAGCGTGGTCAGGTTCAAGACTGGAGGTCAGGTAGAACAAGGAGGCCCAGAATAGCAAAGGTGATAACAAGGCTAGGAACAGAGCCAGAATCTAGAGACAAGGTCAAACAGGCAGAGGTCAAAGTCCAGGAGTCAGTCCAAAGAATAGTCAACAAAGCAGAGGTCAGACAAAGTCACAGGCAGGCAGGCGAGTCAAGGAACAGACTGGAGTCAGGAGGCAGGAAGACAGGTCAAGTAGCAAGCCGAGGTCAGTACCAGAGAATCAGTCCAGAGGTACTTCCTGGGAGCTGAACAGGAACAGAGGATGCTGGAACAGAAGGCTCCTGGAACAAGACAGGAGCAAGTATGGAGGCAATCTAGCATAAGCCAACCCAAAGCAGTGCTCAATCTTCATCCTGCCAGGCCACAGCTCCGGCCATCGGCAAGAACACAGAAAACCAGACAGGGACAGAACCAATGGACAGGAGTGAGGTCCAGGGCGAGCGGCTGAACAAGGCAGAGATATTCTGGTTCCAGTCAACGTAGATGTTTTTGGAATTCTTAAAGTGGGAGCTTGAACCCACAAGCTTGGAAACAAGTGTTCTTGGATTCAGGGAAGTGTGGGCTGAGACCCACAAACTAGGAATCAATTCTTGGAAGCACCGAGAGTGGGACTTGAACCCATGACTATAAGTCTCTTCACTTTAAGCATTGTGCCACATGCCAAGGCAAGGAAGTGCAGGCAGGGACTTCCTTATAACAGAGAATCAATCAGTGCGTGCCGCAGAGCTAAGACCCGCCCTTGGCCTTACAAGAGGCCAGGCAGTCCGCGCACCTGCGTGTAGGGACTTGGCCAACAGCACCGAAGACACCGAGCTCTAGCATGAGGCCTGGTTTCCAGTGGAAGGCCCAGCGACCGCCGCAGCGGGACGCCGGGGTCTGGAAGTGCTAGCAGCTGCTGCTAGGGAGGCCGACCCGGGACCTGGCGAGGAACCACGAAGGTGTGCAGGCCTATGCATGGGACGGGCACGGATGGGGCGTGTAACATTTACATGATCAAAAATGTGCAAAGGACCCTTTTCCCTCAAAATTTAACTACAGCTCAAAAAGGTATCATTACATTTTTTTTTCTGTGGAAAAAGCTAGCTATATTTCTTGCAAATATTTTTCAATGGAAAATAGTTGCACTGCTCATTTACTTGAACATTTAAATGAGCCGACATTGTGAGAAAAATGTCTTATGCTACCAGATCATTGCTGTAAGAAAATTTGCAGCTTAGTGCATTGGTGGCTAACTCTAGTCCTCAAAAACCACAAACAGGTCAGGTTTTCAGGATATCCACAATGAATATGCATGAGATAGATTTGTATATAATGGAGGCAATGCATGCAAATCTTCCTAATGCATATTCATTAGGGATGCGCATTCATTTTGAAAGGATGGCCGGCGCCATCTTGTGCTCCTACCATGTGACAGGGGCCGACCAATGGCACCCGTAGCCCCTGTGACATAGTAAGGGCAAAGGCTATCAGCGCCATTTTGAATACCGGCAGCCGACGGCCCGAGTGAAAGAGATCGCTCCAGGACCCCCGCTGGACCAGCAGGGACTTTTGGCAAGACTTGGGGGGGGGGGGGGGGGGTGGAGGGTTTATTCATTAATGATACGTTGCATTCGTGGGGGTTCGCCATACGTTTCGGAACCCCACAAATTCAATGAATAGGGACCTATACGTTGTCTCCCCCTTTATCTTCAAAATAGTATACTCTAATTACTCACAGTTAGTACTGCTCTCCTCAATACTCATCCAACTGTGGCACAGCTCAGGTTTTCATGGGTAATGATTCAGATGGACTGAACCAAATCACAGTGAACCTAGAAGATGTGGTAGACCTGATTGACAAACTGAAGAACAGCATTCAAGAAATATAAAGGATCCCAAAGGGAGGAGCACAAAGAAGAATATTTGTATCAACTGAGGGAGACAAAGAAATTAATCAAGTTGGCAAAGAGTCAAGCGGAAGAGAGGATTGCCAAGGAGATAAAAAATGGTGACAAAACATTTTTCAGATACATCAGCGAAAAGAGAAAGGTCCAAAGTGGTATAGTGAAATTGAAAGGTGGTAATGATCAATGTGTAGAGAGAGACGAAGAAATGGCAGAAATATTAAACGAATACTTCAGCTCTGTGTTCACTAAAGAAGACCCTGGAGAAGGACCATCTCTAAACAACAAGAAACTGGAGGGAAGGGGAATAGATGAAAATCCTTTTACAGTAGAAAATGTGTGGGAAGAACTAAAGAACCTTAAAGTGGACAAAGCCATGGGGCCTGATGGGATTCATCCAAGGATATTGAGGGAGCTCAGAGATGTTCTGGCGGGTCCGCTGTGTGACCTGTTCAATAGATCCCTAGAAACGGGAGTGGTGCCGAGTGATTGGAGAAGAGCGGTGGTGGTCCCGCTTCACAAGAGTGGGAACAGGGAAGAGGCAGGCAACTACAGACCGGTTAGCCTCACTTCGGTGGTGGGAAAAGTAATGGAGTCACTGCTGAAAGAGAGAATAGTCAACTATCTACAGTCTGGAGAATTGATGGACCAGAGGCAGCATGGATTCACCAGGGGAAGATCCTGTCAGACAAATTTGATTGACTTTTTTGACTGGGTAACCAAGGAATTGGATCAAGGAAGAGCACTAGATGTCATCTACTTGGATTTCAGCAAAGCTTTTGATACGGTTCCGCACAGGAGACTGGTGAATAAAACGAGAAGCTTGGGAGTGAGTGCCGATGTGGTGACCTGGATTGCAAATTGGTTGACGGACAGAAAACAATGTGTGATGGTAAATGGAGCCTTCTCTGAAGAGAGAGCGGTTTTAAGTGGTGTGCCGCAAGGATCGGTGTTGGGACCGGTCCTGTTCAATATCTTTGTGAGCGACATTGCGGACGGGATAGAAGGTAAGGTTTGTCTTTTTGCGGATGACACTAAGATCTGCAACAGAGTGGACACGCCGGAAGGAGTGGAGAGAATGAGACGGGATCTAAGGAAACTGGAAGAGTGGTCGAAGATATGGCAGCTGAGATTCAATGCCAAGAAGTGCAAAGTCATGCATATGGGGAGTGGAAATCCGAATGAACTGTACTCGATGGGGGGGGAAAGGCTGATGAGCACGGAGCAGGAGAGGGACCTTGGGGTGATAGTGTCTAATGATGTGAAGACAGCGAAACAATGCGACAAGGCGATAGCAAAAGCCAGAAGAATGCTGGGCTGCATAGAGAGAGGAATATCAAGTAAGAAAAGGGAAGTGATTATTCCCTTGTACAGGTCCTTGGTGAGGCCTCACCTGGAGTACTGTGTTCAGTTCTGGAGACCGTATCTACAAAAAGACAAAGACAAGATGGAAGCGGTACAGAGAAGGGCGACCAGGAAGGTGGAGGATCTTCATAGGATGACGTACGAGGAGAGATTGAAGAATCTAAATATGTACACCCTGGAGGAGAGGAGGAGCAGAGGTGATATGATACAGACTTTCAGATACTTGAAAGGTTTTAATGATCCAAAAACAACGACAAACCTCTTCCGTAGGAAAATAATCAGCAGAACCAGGGGTCACGATTTGAGGCTCCAGGGAGGAAGATTCAGAACCAATGTCAGGAAGTATTTCTTCACGGAGAGGGTGGTGGATGCCTGGAATGCCCTTCCGGAGGAAGTGGTGAAGACCAGAACTGTGAAAGACTTCAAAGGGGCGTGGGATAAACACTGCGGATCCATAAAGTCAAGAGGCCGCCAATGAAGAGTGGGTGACTCGCCAGAATGATGGCTATTGACACAATACCCTTACTAAATAAACATACACATGCTTACTGTGACTCCTACATCGCTCTAAGCTTCAACAGCAAGAGGTAATGGAAAAAAGGATTTGCACTCATAAAGAGGGGAGTAGCTGGCTTGTTACGGCGGTTACTACCCCAAACCAAATATGCCTGATACTTCACTTTCAATGCATATACAGCATAGCTCTCTGCTTCAATGACAGGGGAGAAGAATAACTGATACTTCACACATCCAGCAGAGCTCTCTGCTACAACGGCAAAGGAGAAGAAAAAGGGTTCGCACTCAAAACGCGGGGAGTAGCTGGCTTGTTACGGCGGTTACTACCCCAAACCAAATGTGCCTGATACTTCACTTTCCATGCATATCCAGCATGGTTCTCTCCTGCATCGGCATGGGAGAAAGACTGATACATCACGCATTTCCAGCATAGCTCTCTGCTTCAAGGGCAGGGGGAAAAAAAAAAAAAAAAAAAAAAACCTGATGCTTCACATCCTGCATAGCTTCAACGACAGGGGTGAAGAAAAAAAAGGATTCGCAATCACAAAGCGAGGAGTAGCTGGCTTGTTACGGCGGTTACTACCCCAACCAAATGTGCCTGATACTTCACTTTCAATGCATATCCAGCATGGCTCTCTGCTTCTACAGCAGGGGAGAAGAAAAAAAAAAAAAAACCAACAAGAGTTGTACAACATAGTCTAGGTAAAACAAATAAGCATGGGTGTAGCTTGCTTATCGCGGCGGTTACTGCCCCTACTACCCCTAACTAATCAAGCTAGATATTTCACTTGCATGCAGCTCCATCACTGCTCTCTACATTAATGGTGGGGGTGGAAGGGGAATAGAACAAGGAGCTAAGAGTAACAGATAAGAATGAGAGAAAAAATGTGTGAGGCTTGCTGGGCAGACTGGATGGGCCATTCGGTCTTCTTCTGCCGTCATTTCTATGTTTCTATGTTTCTATGTTTCTATGTATACACCCCAGAGTTCTGAAGGAACTAAAAAAATTAAATTTCAGACCTTTTAGTCATTAAAATCATTCATTGTACCTGAAGACAGGAGGATAGCTAATGTAACCCCCATATTTAAAAAGGGCTCCAGGGGTGATCCAGGAAACTACAGACTGGTTACCCTGACTTCAGTGCCAGGAAAAATAGTGGAAAGTATTCTAAACATCAAAATCACAGAACATATAGAAAGACATGGTTTAATGGATCAAAGTCAGCATGGCTTTACCCAAGGCAAGTCTTGCCTCACAAATCTGCTTCACTTTTTTGGAGGAGTTAATAAACATGTGGATAAAGGTGAACCTGTAGATGTAGTATACATGGATTTCAGAAGGCATTTGACAAAGTTCCTCATGAGAGGCTTCTAGGAAAAATAAAAAGTTATGGGATAGGTGGCGATGTCCTTTTGTGGATTACAAACTGGCTAAAAGAGGGGAAACAGAGAGTAGGATTAAATGGACAATTTTCTCAGTGGAAGGGTATGGGCAGTGGAGTGCCTCAGGGATCTATATTGGGACCCTTACTTTTCAATATATTTATAAATGATCTGGAAAGAAATATGACAAGTGAGGTAATCAAATTTACAGATGATACAAAATTGTTCAGAGTAGTTAAATCACAAGCAGATTGTGATAAACTGCAAGAAGACCTTGTGAGGCTGGAAAATTGGGCATTAAAATGGCAGATGAAATTTAATGTGGACAAGTGCAAGGTGATGCATATAGGGAAAAATAACTCATGCTATAGTTACACAATGTTAGGTTCCATATTAGGTGCTACTACCCGAGAAAGAGATCTAGGCGTCATAGTGGAGAACACATTGAAATTGTCAGTTCAGTGTGCTGTGGCAGTCAAAAAAGCAAACAGAATGTTGGGAATTATTAGAAAGGGAATGGTGAATAAAACGGAAAATGTCATAATGCCTCTGTATCGCTCCATGGTGAGACCACACCTTGAATACTGTGTACAATTCTGGTCGTCGCATCTCAAAAAAGATATAATTGCGATGGAGAAGGTACAGAGAAGGGCGACCAAAATGATAAAGGGAATGGAACAGCTCCTCTATGAGGAAAGACTAAAGAGGTTAGGATTTTTCAGCTTGGAGAAGAGACGGCTGAGGGGGGATATGATATAGGTGTTTACAATCATGAGAGGTCTAGAATGGGTAGATGTGAATTGGTTTTTTACTCTTTCGGATAATAGAAAGACTAGGGGGCACTCCATGAAGTTAGCATGTGGCACATTTAAAACTAATCGGAGAAAGTTCTTTTTCACTCAATGCACAATTAAACTCTGGAATTTGTTGCCAGAGGATGTGGTTAGTGCAGTTAGTATAGCTAGGTTTAAAAAAGGATTCGATAAGTTCTTGGAGGAGAAGTCCATTACCTGCTATTAATTAAGTTGACCTAGATAATAACCACCGCTATTACTAGCAATGGTAACATGGAAGAGACTTAGTTTTTGGGTACTTGCCAGGTTCTTATGGCCTGGATTGGCCACTGTTGGAAACAGGATGCTGGGCTTGATGGACTCTTGGTCTGACCCAGTATGGCATGTTCTTATGTTCTTCTTATGTTCTTATACCTCTCAGTTGTCTGGGCTTCTAGGCTTTGCCCTTCAAACCTTAATAGTATTGTGAGGAGAGAGGTGATTGCAGGAGTGGAAGATAGGATTAGAAAGAAAGAGAAGAGAGTTTAGTTGAATTATGATTATTGATTTTTATGTCATGTTCTTACTTGTTTTCACTAGGGTCAATGCAAAAAAAAATGCGCTGAAAGTGGGTGCTGAGTGTTCAGCACTCATTTTCCTAACATGCCCCCAGACACCTCTCCTGGGGGCACCATGCAATATTTTATTTAGGGGTCACGCTGTCAAGGAGGCGCTAGGGTCGATTGCATGCTCCTAGCACCTCCTTGACAGCCAGCGTCCGGGAGTGGTCGGCTGTCCACGGCTGTCCGCCAGTTAAGAAAATGGATGGATTTTAATTGTACACTATTTTGTTCTTGTTTGTTATTTAACTTGTATATGTCATTTTGCTCACCACCTAGGCCTTTTTAAGTGTTAGGCGGTTTATAAATTTTAATAAATGTAAATATAAATGAGGCAGAACACTGGAGTTAAACCAATGCTTACATGCCCTCAATTTCAATGCCAGTTTGACAGGAGTTTTTGGACTTTGCTTATGTTCCTGAAGATCTTTGCCTGTCCTGGGGTACTAGGAAATCCCTGGAAGGCCATGGGAGCAGGGGCCTGGGGAAGGGGGCTGAATTTTTCAAGTCAGGGAGTGGGCAGGATTTGTGATGGGGCATGTTTTGGGGGATAAGGGACTTATGTTGAGGTGGGAAAGTAGAGCAATGAGAGAAAAATTCCTTTTTTGGGGGGGAGCATTAATTTGTTTGAGGGGGTCCCCAACTCAGGATACATGCCCCTTTAAGCATCTTAAGATGTAATTAGCCTTCTAATGAATATCAAGGAATATAAAATATTTTGCAATCAATGATATTGTTGGGGTTCCCGGCCATGGGCCGCCGTGTCCGGGACCCTTAACTCCCTCAGACACCTGTGCCGATGCTCCTTCCCGATGGCCCGGGATGGCTCAGTCCCGAGCACTGCAGCAGCAGCCTGCCCATATGGCCCTGGACGCCGCTGACTCCTTCCTTCCTCATGTTCCCTTAGGCAAGCACCCATTCCTCGCTCCTCCCCTTAAAGGGGCTGCAGTGGGAAACTTCTCCGCGGTCCCAGGAAATGGCGTCACTGAGCCAGGGTACTTAACCCAGCTCAGACTTCTACACCCTGCCTTGGCAACAGGTCCTGCTCCTGGTGAGTGTGTTGTTCCTAGTTCCTGCTTCCAGCCTGTGTCCTGATCCTGTGTTCAAGTTCGTGTTCCTGATCCTGCGCCCCTGCTCATCTTCTTGTTCCTGTGTCTTAATTCCGTCTCCATTTCTTCACCTGTCCTTGGACAGACTTCCTAGTTTTGACTTCTGCTTGGCTTTCAGACTCTGCCACTTCACTGCCTGCCCTGACCTCTGGCCTGTTTCACTGTCCAGCTTCTTTGCTGCCTGAAGTGACCTCCAGCCCATCCCTGGCCATGCCTGCCTGTTGCCAGCCTCGACCCGATCTGCCTGACGCTGCCTTGCCTACTTCTGGACACCTCTTCGGGAGTGACCTGCACCTAAGTCCTGCTGGCCCCGGCAGCCAAGGGCTCAACCTGAGGGGAACGTGGACTGGTATAGGTGAAGCTCCAGTTGGGTCCTCCCCATCTGTACTGCCTCCCAATGACAAGGATCACTGGGGGCTTGGCCTCAGTGGAGACTCCACCCTCATCGTGGCTCAAGGGTCCACAGGCATAACAGTTTGCCAAGGCCATGGACTCGGCGGACCTGAGTGGTCTTCAAGCCATTCCTGGGCTGGCTCTGCACCTACAGCAACAGCAGCAGTGCCAGGATGTACTGGCTGCCACGGTGGAACGCCTAGCCAATTGGTTGGACTCAGTATCAATGCCCGTCGCTCCTCCAACCACACCCGTAGCAGCACTGGTTCATCCCGCATCTCTTCACCTTCCAGTACTTCCTCATTACACCGGAGACCCGAAGCAGTGCCGCGGCTTCCTGAATCAATGCTTTATGCATTTCTCCTTACAGCCAGCTCGGTTAACCAGTGACCAGGTCAAAACCACCTTCATCTTGTCCTTCTTTGATGGAAAGGCCCTTGCTTGGGCCTCTCCCTCGTGGGAAAGCAGGGACTCCCTCCTCGTGGGCCTTCTCCATTTTGTACAGACCTTCAAACTGGTCTTTGATGATTCTGGTCCCTGCACCTTCGTCAGGGATCATGCCCACTGATGGAGTACGCCATGGAGTTCCGCACCCTGGCCTCGGAACTAGGATGGTGTGAGGACAGTCTATGCAGCATATTCCTAGAGGGTCTGTCCTCAAAATTCAAGAATGAACTAGCAGCTCAAGACCTTCCGGAGGTCTTGGAGGCCCTCATTGAGCTCTCTGGTTGAATCGACCGCCGCCTTCATCAGTGCCTCTGGGAACTGAAGCCTGGTCATAAGCCCATCTCACTGGCGCCTTCTTCTCCCATCCCTTGGTTTCACCTCCTTTCAAGGACTCGACTCAGAGTCAGGCGGAGGAACCTACGCAGATTGGTCGCAGCCATCTCACTCCAGAGGAGAAATAACGCCACCGGTCACATGTTGTGCAGGTAAGGGTCACATGTTGGCCTAGTGCCCTGAGAGGGTGGGAAACTCCTAAGCCTAGGAGTCATGGGAAGATGACCCTAGGCTGTATAAATCCTGCTCCCCAGTGTACCACACCAGTGGCACTTGGCTACTCAGAGGGCTCGTTTCCAACATTTCACTTTATCGATTCCGGAGCCGGGGAGAACTTTATCCTTTCAAATTTTGTTGAACAATTGGAGCTGGCTGTCATCCCCAGGACCCCACCACTTATCATCTCCTCCAACCAAGGGGACCCATTACCAGGCCAGGTGACCCATGTTACCGCACCGGTGAGACTTTGTACTGGGGTCCTGCATGAGGAGGAGATCTCATTCTTCGTATTGGAGAAGGCAATACATCTTGTGGTACTGGGGCTTCCATGGCTTCAGAAGCACTCATCCCATATCAACTAGGGATGTGAATCGTTTTTTGATGATTTAAAATATCGTCCGATATATTTTAAATCGTCAAAAATCATTAGAGGCGCGATACAATAGGAATTCCCCCGATTTATCGTCAAAAATCATAAATCGGGGGAGGGGGTGGGAAAACCGGCACACTAAAACAACCCTAAAACCTACCCCGACCCTTTAAAATAAATCCCCCACCCTCCCGAACCCCCCCAAAATGTTTTAAATTACCTGGGGTCCAGTGGGGGGGTCCCGGTGTGATCTTCCACTCTCGGGCCTTGGCTGCGTTAATAGAAATGGCGCCGGCGCTACCTTTGCCCTGTCATATGACATGGCAAATGTAGCGCCGTATGGCCGGCGCCATTTTGCAATACGGCAATACGGCCATACGGCCGGCGCCATTTTGCAATACGGCCCTAGTGCATGAGGTCGCTCCCGGACCCCCGCTGGACTTTTGGCAAGTCTTGTGGGGGTCAGGAGGCCCCCCCAAGCTGGCCAAAAGTCCCTGGGGGTCCAGCGGGGTCCAGGAGTGATCTCCTGAGCTCGTGACGTCGGGGGACAGGAACCAAAATGGCGCCGGCGCCATTTCTATTAACGCAGCCGTGGCCCAAGAGTAGAAGATCACACCGGGACCCCCCACTGGACCCCAGGTAATTTAAAACATTTTGGGGGGGTTCGGGAGTGTGGGGGATTTATTTTAAAGGGTCAGGTAGGTTTAAGGGTTGTTTTAGTGTGCTGGTTTTCCTGCCCTCCCCCGATTTACGATTTAAATGATTTAAAAAAAAAAACAAAACCGCGACGATCAGATTCCCTCCCCCCTCAGCCAAAATCGATCGTTAAGACGATCGATCACACGATTCACATCTCTAATATCAACTGGGAGACATTACAATTGGCCTCCTGGGGCCCTGTGTGCCACACGACTTGCCTCCGTGACTTACCTCAACCCTGACTCCTGCTTGCCATGACCCACTTGGCTCTGTCTACTTAGTATGCTGACTATGTGGATGTGTTTTCCAAGGAAATGGCAGAGACACTCCCCAAGCACCATCCATTTGACTGCGCCAGAGACCACCTTCTGGGCACCACAAGGCCCAGGGGTTGGGTATACTCGTTATCTCTGCTTGAGATTCAGGCTATGTCGCTATACATTTGGGAGAATCTTGACCGAGGTTTCATCCACCCATCTATCTCGCCGGCTGGTGCCGGGTTCTTCTTTGTGGCAAAAAAGGACGGCACATTGAGACCTTGCATAGACTACCGGGGGCTAAACGCCATCACCTGTAGGAATAGGTATATGCTCCCTCTCATCCTGTAGCCTTTGGATTGCCTCCAGGGGCAAAGATTTTCACCAAACTAGACCTCCATGGGGCCTTTAATCTGGTCTGCATCAAATCTGAGGATGAGTGGAAGATCGCCTTCAACATGTGTGATGGGTGCTATGAATATTTAGAGATGCCCTTCGGCCTATGCAAAGCTCCAGCAGTCTTCCAAAATCTCATGAATGAGGTCTTCCATGATATGCTCAATACCAATGTTATAGTTTATCTTGATGACATCCTCATCTTCTCAAGGGATCTAACCACACACCATCTGGAGGTGCGGCGTGTACTACAACGCCTATGGGAACATCAACTTTATGCCAAGCTTGAGAAATGCCTCTTTGAACGGAGATTGCTTCCTTTTTTGAGCTTTATAGTCTCCACTGAGGGATTCCACAAGGACCCAGAGAATACCTCCTATATTTGGGATTGGCCCCAGCCTTCGGGGCTCCATGTTCTTCAATGCTTCCTTGGTTTCGCCAATTTTTATAGACTCTTTATTCCTCGATATTCGCACCTAGTGGCCTCTCTCACCGCCCTGACAAAGAAGGGAGCCGATGTGAGGGACTGGCCATTTGAGGCAGTCTCTGCCTTCAAAGGATTGAAACAAGCCTTCCTTCAGGAGACCAGTCTCCAACATCCTGATCCAACACGGCCATTCATCGTTGAAGTGGAAGCATCGGACATAGCAGTTGGGGTCGTTCTCATCCAGCACTCCAGCAATGGAACCCTCCTACCTTGCTCCTACTTCTCTCACAAGTTCACACCGTCAGAGAAAAATGATGGCATTGGAGACAAGGAGCTATTGGCCATTAAGATGGCCTTCAAAGAATGGTGGCATTGGCTCGAGGGGCGTAACACCCAATTACGGTTTTTACTGATCATAAAAACATGGAATACCTTAGTTGAGCTCAACACCTGAACCCACGCCAGGCTCGGTGGTCGCTGTTCTTCAGCTGTTTCAATTTCACGCTGAGATATCGCCCTGTAGCCAAAAATGCCTGAGTGGATGCCCTTTCCAGGGCCTACAAAACAGAGGATGTCCCTACCACACCTCAATACATTTTGGATCCAGCACATGCCCTCCTAACAGCTACCCAGATGGTACCTTTAGGAAAGTTGGTAGTACCTGTCTGCCTCCGATGGAAAGTCCTGGCTTGGGCCCATGATTCCCTCTCTGCCGGTCACCCTGGAATGGCATGTACCCTTGAACCACTACACCGCTACTACTGGTGGCCGCAGATTGAATGAGATGTAATGGCTTACGTAGAGTCATGCCCCACTTGCGCCCAGCAGAAACCCCTGCCCAGGTGCCCCTGGGGGCTCCTACAGCCTTACCAGTTCCCAAGGAGCCGTGGACCCACATTTCCATGGAATTTGTTGTGGATCTGCCTCCATCTGCTGGAAATCAAGTGATCTTGATAATCATCAACAGGTTTTCGAAGATGGCACACTTTGTCGCATTACCCAAATTACCGACAGCAACCGAGCTTGCCCAGCTGCTTACTCAGCATTTATTCTGCCTCCACGGGCTGCCGTAACATATAGAATCCGACCGAGGGTCCCAGTTCACAGCCAGAAACTGGCACTCATTATGCAAGAAATTTGGGGTATAATTGGACTTCACTACAGTGTATCACCCTCAAGGTAATGGGCAAGCCGAGTGTACCTGTTGCGTTTGTGCCTCTTCTTGCCCCTCACCCCACCCTCTCTACCTGGGTTGCAACTCCCTTCAGCTCTGACGGACAGTGTAGCCACGGCTTCTCTCCGCCTCTTGGTTCTGGTTCCCCTGGGCTGGCCTAACGCTACGGACCCACCATGTTCCTGATGACATAAGGGCGCGCGCGTGTGCTCCAGACTTATACCAGCAAGGGCGCGAACTTCAGGGGTGTTCCCCATAGTGCCAACTCTTCCTCCTTGGAGAGTTGATCCATAACAGATTGCTACTCCTTAGCAGATTGATACAGCTTGCTACTTCCTTTCCTTACAGGAACATCTATAGCAGTTCACTAACAGAATTACAGATAGCTAACTCCTCCCCTCTGGAGGAGCAGGTCTTGTCATATAGCTACTCCTTCACCTTTCAGGAGCACAGCAGAACAGCTTGCCAACTCCGCCCTCCTGGCAGAGTGAGTGATAGCAGATTGCTAACTCCTCCCCTCTGGAGGAGGCGAGCGTAACAGATTGCTACCTCCTCCCCTTTGGAGAAGGAGAGTGTAACAGTACCAACCGAGCTTTGAAGACATTCCTCTGCTTGTTCGTCAATGAGAGACAAGACAACTGGGTCACTCTGCTCCCTTGGGCGGAGTTCTCTCACAACCTGCACACCCATGTGGCAACCAAAGCTTCACCCTTCCAAGTGGTTTTTGGGTGACAGCCGATCCCTCCATTACCCATGCCACTTTCTTTACCCTCGCCAGCGGCCCAACTCTCCACACACTCTGGAACAGCATCCAGGACAACCTTAAACTAGCAGCTGAAGCAGTCAAGAGAGGGGTCAATAAACACCACCGTCCAGCTTCCCTCTTCAACACTGGAGATCGGGTTTGGATAAGCACTCACCATATCTGCCTCTGAGTGCCAACAATTACGTTAGCACCCAAGTACATCAGACCCTTCACGGTGACGGAACGCCTGGATCCTGTAACTTACCTCTTGCGTCAACCCCCAACCCTGAAAATACATAGTGCATTCCATGTTTCTCTCTTGAAGCCACTGGTACTCTCTCAGTCTCGCCACGTCCAGGCCCCCTTACCTCTCTCAGACGCCTGTGCCGACACTCTTTCCCGATGTCCCAGGATGGCTCAGGTCCAAGCACTGCAGGAGCAGCCTGCCCACATGGCCCTGGACGCAGCTGACTCCTTCCTTCCTCGCATTCCCTTAGGGGCGCGCGCACATCTTGCTCCTCCTCTTAAAGGGGCCGCAGCGGGAAAATTCTCTGCAGCCCCAGGAAATGATTTCACTGAGCCAGGGTACTTAAACCTAGCTCAGACTTCTGCACCCTGCCATGGCTACAGGTCTGATCCTTGCTGAGTGCGTTGTTGCTAGTTCCTGCTTCCTGCCTGTGTTCCTGATCCTGTGTTCCTGATCCTGTGTTCCAGTTCGAGTTCCTGATCCTGCATCACTGCTTGTCTTCTTGTTCCTGTGTCTTCATTCCGCCTCCACTCCTGCACCTGACCTTGGACTGACTTCCTGGTTTTGACTTCTGCTTGGCTTCCGGACTCCGCCACTTCGCTGCCTGCCCTGACCTCTGGCCTGTTTCACCGTTCTGTCACTTCGCTGCCTATCCTGAGCTCTGGCCTGTTTCACCGTCCAATTTTTTCTCTACCTGCCCTGACCTCCGTCCCGTCCCAGGCCATGCCTGCCTGCTGCCAGCCTCGACCCGGTATGCCTGATGCCGCCTTGCCTACTTCTGGACACCTCTTCGGGAGTGACCTGAACCTAAGCCCTGCCGTCCCCGGCACCCAAAGGCTCAACCTGAGGGGAAAGTGGGCTGGTATAGGTGAAGCTCCACTTGGGTCCTCCCCATCTGTACTGCCTCCCAATGACGAGGATCACTGGGGGATTGCCCTCGATGGAGACTCCATCCCAGGCACAACAGATATTCCAGTTTAATATGAATCATGTGCTTTGCATGCACTTGCATGTGGCACAGCTCGTTAATGTTTTACTCACATTGTGTCAATTTTGGTTTGTTGTATCAGCAAAGAGCATTGAAACCAAAATTAATATTTAACATGTGTTTCAGTATTATCACATCTTAATAAATAGTTTGCTTAGTTAGCCACCTAAACCCTTTAAAAATCAACACATTAGGGCCTGATTCATTAAATTGGTTTTTTTTATAAATACAGAATGAGAGAAAATTCTTAGTAAGCTGGTTAATATAGATTTGACTTTTCTTCTGCCATATGAGATATTATTTTACATGTGTTTCTAAAAATCTAATCATAATGAATCAGAAGTCCATCATGTTCCAAATCCTTTTTTAAATAAAGGTCAGAGCCAAAGTTATTCCACCTCTAAGGCAGATCAAAGGTTACATATATTAGCATTGTATTAAGTCTGAAAAGACACTTGCCTATAAATATGCTATTTTCATAAGCTATGATTGACCTTCTAGTCACATTTCAAAGATCAGAGGGGAGAAAAATGGCATTATGTTCAACAAATGACTTTAATCAGATGCATTCACTGCATAATCTACCACTGAGCTGTCAACAGCTCTGTATAGCATTCTACAGATTAAGGAAGTCATCCAGCTAATGAGGCATAGCTCAGGAGCTCACAGAAGACTGTGTCTTAGTGAAAGTATGATATACAGTAGGTTCTTTGTCATTGCCTAGTAGAATTCTGATAACAGAAAGGTTTGTTTCACGTTCTACTGACAGAGATTAATTGATAAAACAAGCATGAAAATTACAAACACCTATCTAAGTCAGATGTACTGAAGAGCTTTTCCCCATTTTGGTGATTATGCAAATATATATAACATATTATAAGGCCCTCTTGAGCACTCTAAAAACGTATGCTTTGCAATAAAGCCTTAGGAGGTAATTTTCAAAAGGATTTATGCACTTAAAACTGGGTTTTACAAATGTAAAAACATTTTACTTGTCTACGGTAAATCAGCTTTTGAAAATTGCTACAATATATGCCATTGAATTGTCAATAAGTTTTAACTGCATTAAGTATACTTAATATGGATAAATGGGCTTTTGAAAATTGCTACAATAGTATAGTACATTTACATCTATAACTCCTTTGAAAATTACCCACTTATTAGGCATATTAAGAGTATCTATCAGTGCATTAGCATGTAAGTGAGAAATTTCTCACTTACCCATTATGAAAAAGAATGAGTGCCATTCAGGCTTTATGAGCCCATAGGAGATAGCATGGTATCCTGCAAGCACTCACAATTTTCCCTGGGTTCAGTAATGGGCTAAAAAATACATGCCTCAGATCAGGTGTTATCATTTTTACTGTGCACAAAGTGGGCCAATATCCACTGTGCTAACAGGCCCAAACTAAAAGGGTCAGTTATTACAGGGGAATCCCTGTAGCCCTAGCCATGGTGAAAAACGTTGACCCCCTTCTATACTCCTCCTCTTCCTGAGCAACATTCCCACCCCAGCACACAGAGGTCATTCCCATCTTCCCTAAGTTATCACCCTCATGATGGAGTGAGGCCACACCTCACAAGAGAATCTCCCTCCCCCCAAAAGAGACGTTCTCCTAGAAGCAACCATATAGCAGGACCCCACCTCCCCCCCCAACCAGGGACAGTGCAAGGGTATGGGTGACCTAGGCGACTTCTGCCTTGCACTCCACCCCCCCCTGTTCACGACGCGCCATCCCCCCATTCATGCCGCCCCTGCGGTCTCAGGCCTGACCCCCTCCTACCTCGTTCACGCCGCCCTCTGTATGCTTCTCAGGGCCGCGAGCGGCTTTGCTCGCAGTACCACCTGGCTGCTCCTCGGCACCCCTCAAGGGTCGGCGCCATAGGCGACCGCCTAAGTTCGCCTAATGGATGCGCCGGCCCTGCCCCCAACATATTCAGAACTAGGCACATTCCAGGCTGGAGGGGGTCTTCATGGACAGGAGGGACATTGAAGTCCTTCTGCCCACACTTCATACAGTGTGGAATGATGCAGGTAGGAGGTTCCTCAGTATGGCCAATTAGCATGAAGGGACAATGTGTATATTTAGCCGGCATTGCTTTCCTCTTACCCGGCTCACTCTTTTATGCATCTCTTCTACCTCGGGTCATTTTTGGAAATTTGCTCTCAGGAGATGCTGCTGAACCTTTGTTAAACGTTTGTAAATTTATTTGAATCCCCTCCGCTGGGTTCCACAACATATTCACCTCATTCACACCACAGGCTTGACTGTTTTGCTTTTGGGCTCTTGTCCCTCCTGATGCAGCCCTTGTGGCGAAACATGGTTCGTGTCGGGGGACCGACAGATATGTCTACAAGCAACTGTTAATGAATGATGGATATGTTGATTTTATTAATTCTCAAGTTTCACTTATTGCGTCATCCAAGATAAGGTTCCATGAACATTTATAGTGCTATACTATTTATCTTCGTGGGTTTTACTATTTTGCATCCCGCCCATTGTCTCCACTTCATAGTAGCCTTAATTAAAATGAATCCATGCCACTTTCTGCAAGAAAATGAAAAAAATAAAGAAAACTAGCTTTAGCAGCTTAAAAAGTAAACCAAATATATATATATTACCTTTTGGAAAAAATAAATTGGACAAACTATAAAAAAAAAACAACTATAGGTTATAAAAAACATTTGCTACTTAATGCTCCTATTTTTTTTTCTAAACTTTAGTCATTTAAAAACCAAAGGAACAAAAAATCTAAATGGAAAATGCTGTTTAAAGAACACAAAACACTCATGATTTAGATGCCGGGGCAAAACCCATTCCTGATTGCCTCTGATTCATACAGAGCATACTGTCACATCAAAGTGCTCCTCATACAAATTCAAACACTCATCATTTTAAAGGTGAAAATGATGTGATTACCGTAAAATGATTTTAGTGGATCTCATGAGGGATTCACACAGCATAAAGGCATCAGATAGCTTGCTGTTCAAAAAACAGTGGGACATGGCACCATTTTTAAATTCCTGCAATTGACTGACATTTGCTCCCAAGTGGGATAGGGGAAGAGAAGGCGTGAGGGGAAGGGAAAGTGGCTATTACCTGAGATAGAGAGAATACTGCTGTGAGGGTTTTGGCAAGAACCGGAAGAGAGAATGGGAAAGGGGACAGAGTTGTATGTTATTAAAGTACCAGCTAAGAAAAGCATGTCGTGCTGCCTAAAATGTCAGAAAACAGAAAATAAAAATCTGATCTGAGAGGATAAAAGTGAAAGTAAAAACATGAAATGAAAATAGACTCCTTCATTGCATTTTACCCATTTGTTTTTCATAACATGTTGCATGACAATTGCCTGGTCTCTAAAGCTCAGTAGAGGCTGTTAGGGAAGGGAAGACAGTTCTCTACGTTCGGTTTCATCTCTTCCCCTCTCAGGAAGAGTACAGGGAATAGGAGGCGTGGGATAACCCTGGAGCAGGCAGAGCAGAGATAAAAAGTGCCATTCTGCTCCTTAATCTAGAGTCTGGTTTCTTGAGGCTCCCAGTTCATTTTTTGTCTGGTTTTTTCTAGTTCTAAATTGTGGTCCCTTATTCTGTGTTATGTGAGGATCAGTCTAGGTTTTGCTTGTCTGAAAGAGATGAGATATGTTTCTAGTGTTCATTTTCTGCTTAGGAATCTGTAGCAGTCTGACGTATTCTGTTTTTCCAGTAAGAAGTGTATTGGTGTTCTAAGGGTCAATGGAATATATGTAGTGTGGCTTTTAATAGACATGATTTGTGCTGTTTAAGTCCTGGCAATTAGTATTATTTTGGTATGGCAAGTTTGCATTTTTAGGTTTGGAATGCATTTTTTATTGGGTTTGGCACTATTTCCAAATTACCTGGTAGTGGAGTGTTTATATATTTTAAGAGGTGATTCCAGAATGGATTTATTATACACTGAGCGGTGAATTTTCAAACTTGTGCACGGGCATACATATGCATGCGCTACCCGGCGAGTGCACATGTATGCCCAATTCTATAACATGTGCGCGCAGGCGTGCTCATGTTATAAACTTGGGGGTCGGCGCATGCAAGGGGGTGCACACTAGTGCACCTTGCATGCACCGATGCCCGCGGGCTTCTCCCGTTCCCTCCAAATTCAGAGCAGCCTGGAAGGGAACTTCCCTTCCCCATAGTCTGACCTTCCCACCCCTTCCCCTAACCTTCCCCCCCCCTAGCCCTACTCTAACACCCCCCCCCCCCCGACCTTTGTCTTACCTTTTGCACCTGCCTCTGGGCAGGGGTAGGTTGCACGTGCTGGAAGCCTGTCGGCACGCATCCTCCGACACAGTGGCAAATGGCCGCTGAGTCGGAGGCCTCTGTCCCCGTCCCTGCCCTGCCCCCGGACCGCCCCTGTAGTAAAGCCCCAGGACTTGAGAGATTACCTGGAGGAACTGGGGAGGAAGGGAAGAGAATGCCTGGATGGGAGGGGATGTGGAGGTGTAGAGAGAGAGAGAATGCCTGAAGTATGAGAAGGGAGATGGGTGAAGGAGGAGGGAGTACCTGGAGGGAGGGAGAGAGGGGGAGACAATGCCTGGAGAAAGGGGGAGAAGAGAAAATTCATGGAGAAAGCAGAGGTGAGTAGAGAGAGTGTGTGCCTGAAGGAAGAGGAAGGAGAGAGACTGCCTGGAGAGAGGAGGAGGAAGGGGAAGAAAGGGTATTGAAAGAGGGAAGAGAACAAATGATGAAAGAAGGGGGATAATGCCTGCGAGAGGGGAAAAAGAGAGAATGTCTAGAGGAGGGAGGGGTCATAATATCTGGAGGACAGAGAGAATGCAGAATGCAGGTCGGAAATATTGAGAGAGGGGGAAATGGATGGAGAATGACTAGAAGGAGAGGGAAAAAGAGGGAGAGAATATATATATAGGAAAGGAGCGATGGGAAGGATGCATGAGGGTAGGAATGCAGAATATATGAGGGGGGTCATCATCAACAATTTTCACCTAGGGTGCTGTTTGCTGGCAAATTGGCACTGCCTGTCACTGTCAGCTGTTCTGGCACTTAGATATTCATTTTTTCATTTCATTCAAAGCAGATTGACAATTTACCAATCCCCATTCCAAACTGAGTTCTGAGAAACAGGGAGGCTTTTGGGGGCTCAAGGGGTGGATGGGGTTGTTACCCCCAATTTTTAAAGAAAGGGACAGGGGAACTGAGTTGCTGAGCAGGCAACTTTTCTTTTCTTTTTTATTTGGGGTGGGGTGGAGTGATTGATCTGCTCAGTTCACAACATTTTTTTTCAAATATTCAGTAAATTGGCCAGTTGCAAAGATGCCCAGATATGTTTATCAAGGTAAGTTTAGCTGAGTCTTTTCTTTTGCATTTTCTAAAGTATGCACATACGTTTTCTCAAGAAAAGCTACCTGCACAATTTAGCAGGTATAAATATGTACAGGACGTTTTTATGAGATAATTTTGAGAGTTAAATTATTCCCATACTTTCACTTTGAAAACTGGTGGTAAATCCCCACAAGGCTTACAATCTAAGGGCCTGATTTACTAAGGCATTTTTCTCATTCTGTGTCAAGGGGAAAACTGCAGTGCTTAGCAAATGATTTGTTCCTGAGGCAATGGAGGGTATGTTACGCGTGCAGCCCGTGGCAGACCCACAGCGCGGCCCTCTCACCTTTTACATGGACTCCAGCTCCTGGTTCCTCTTCACTGGTGGCGGTGGACCGCCAACTCCGACCTTGGGTCGCCCCCGGTGCCTCTGGCTCTGCCATATTTTCCAGTGCTGCCAGCCAAGATGCCCTGGTTCGTCGGGCCTCTCTGCGTGGCCCATGGAGAGATGCCGCCATTGGCGCCACTTCCCTCCCTAGGCGCGCGCATGCGCATCACTAATCCTTTTAAAAGGCCCGCGGCGGGCACCTGGCCATGGCTCCAGATGTTGACATCAGACTCTTCAGCGTATATAAGCTCAGGCCTTGCTCCATAGCATTGCCTTTGAAACAGGTCTCCGAGTACTCCGAGTACTCGTTGCTGATAAAGAATCCTCTCTACTTCGTGTTCCCGATTCCTGTGGTTCCCGGTTCCTGTCTTCCTCGTTCCTGTCTTGTCTATGTGTTGCACTGACTCTTTGGATTTCGACTCTACTTTGACCACTCTTCAGTCTATCTCCAGCCCTGGACCTCTGCTATGCCTGACTACTCTTCAGCCTATCTCCAACCCTGGACCTCTGCTATGCCTGACTACTTGTCAGTCTATCTCCAGTCCCAGACCTCTGCTATTCCTGACTACTCTTCAGTCTATCTCCATCCCCGGAGCTCTGCTACATTTGACTATGCCTGCCTGCTTCGTGCCCTGACCATTGCTTTGATTGACTACGCTACAGACTTCTCTGTGTCCTGAATTCTACATTGCTTACCATGACTTCCGCTTGCTGCCGGCCCTGATCCCAGCCTGTCAGTGACACCTCCTCTAGGGATGTGCAGCCAAAACGTCTGGGAGCGACCTCAAAATGGCAAAGGCGATCGGCGCCATTTTGAGACGTGATCACTTTGCATCTCAAGACGCGATCACTTTGCGTCTCAAAATGGCTATGTGTGCCATAGTGACTATGTGTGACATAGTGAGGGCAAAGGCGATTGGCGCCATTTTGAGTATTAGCATCGGACGGCCGGCGTGCAGGAGGTCGCTCCCGGACCCCCGCTGGACTTTTGGCAAGTCTTGTGGGGGTCAGGAGGCCCCCCCCAAGCTGGCCAAAAGTCCCTGTGGGTCCAACGGGGGTCCCGGAGCGACCTCCTTCACGCCGGACGTCCGATGCCAGGACTCAAAATGGCTCCGATAGCCTTTGCCCATACTATGTCACAGGGGCTACTGGTGCCATTGGTCAGCCCCTGTCACATGGTAGGAGCACAAGATGGCGCCGGTGACCATGTGACAGGGGCTGACCAATGGCACCGGTAGCCCCTGTGACACAGGCTATCGGCGCCGTGATGAAACCAGCAAACGAGAGTGTGAGAATGCAGGGATGGCTTCTGGATTCCCCGCTGGACCACCAGGGAGTTTTGGTAAGTCTTGGGGGGGTCAGGAGGGTGGGGGGATTAAATTTTTATTTAGGAGGCCGAATAAAACAGAAATCTATTAAATACGTGGGGAGTCGCAATGCGTTTCGCCTCCCCACGTATTTAACAGATAGGACAAAATAAGTTGTGGATTACAAATACGTGGAAAATGGATGCACACCTAACCTCCTCTTGCCTATTCCCTGGATATGGACTTACAAGGCTCTGGCCTTTCTTTGCCTGAGTGCCTTCAGTTACTTTCCGTTCCATTGGTGCCTGAGTTTCTGTACCGAACCTTGTCCAGGGTAGGACTACGCCACCTATTGACTGTTGTCTCTGGGCAGAACCGCCGCTCTTTACAAACCACACTTAAGGCCCACCTAAGTCCTGCTGGCCCCAGCACCCGAAGGCTCAACCCACGGGGAACAAGGGCTAGTATAAGTGAAGTTCCAGTGGCCTCTATCTTCAGCCCACTCCATCTGCCGATGGTGGGAACCCATATGTCCTTACCTATGGGTTGCGTCAACCCCATCTCAGCCCAATGGTCCACCTCCAATGCAACATGTTGCAAAGGCCATGGACTCTGTGGAGTCATGTGCCCTCCAGGCCATCCCGGGCCTGGCCTCTAAGGTCCAAGAACAGCAACAATTTCTTGAGGCACTGGCCTCCTCAATGGATCATCTTCATGTCTGGCTTGATGCCCTTACACATAATCCAGTTCCTCTTCTGGCTCCTCCTCATCCACAGCCACCTCCATCAATGCCTCGAGCCTTGTTGGCACTTCCAGCACCTCCATGTTTCACTGGCGACTCCAGACTCTGCAGAGGGTTCATTAACCAATGTTATATGCAATTCGCTCTGCAGCCTTCCGTCTTCCAGGATGAGTTGACAAAAATCACTTTCATCCTATCCCGCCTTGAAGGGAAGGTGCTGGCTTGGGCTTCTCCCCTTTGGGAATGCCCTGATTCTTTGTTGAAAGAACTGGCTCAGTTTGTGGCTGTATTCATACAGACCTTCGATGATCCTGGGTGACATGCCGTAGCAAGTACCAGCTTACTACACCTCTGTCAAGGTCAAAGAAGTCTTTTTGCTTATACCATTGAGTTTCGGACCTTGGCTACTGAGCTCACTTGGCAGGAAGACTGCCTCTGAGCTATCTACCTGGATGTACTCTCCCCGCAGCTGAAATATGAGCTGTCTGCACGGAAGCTCCCTTCCTCTTTGGAGGACCTTATAGACTTGGCAGGCCAAATCGACCATCGTCTTCAAGAGCATCAGTGGGATAGTCGGATGCCCAAGAAGACTTCGTGGGTTCGTTCCCGTTCACCACCTATTACCAACCCTGCTTTTGGCAGTGATACTAGAGTGGTCAAGATGGAAGAGCCTATGCAGTTGGGTCGTGGGCAGCTGATAGAAGAAGAGCGGCTCTGGCAGAGACAAACTGGTCTGTGTCTGTATTGCGGAGCACCTGGCCACCATCTACAGACTTGCCCTATCCGTCTGGTAAACTCCTTGGCCTGAGTTCAGTAGGGGTCCTGAACTTGGGTGCAACTTCTCAAGCCCCTCAGTTATCTGTACCAGTTACTCTGATCTGGAATTCCCAGTCCTTTCTGGTTTTTGCTCTGGTAGACTCCGGAGCAGGAGGTAATTTTATTCTTAAGGACCTTGTTCAGCTTTTGGGCATAAAGACCTGCTCACTTGATATTTTACTATGCATTGCTTCTATCTATGGAGAGCCGCTACCCAGCCAAATTTCCTTGACTATGGAACCTGTCCAATTACGCACTGGGGCCTTACATACTGAGGAACTCGCATTACTATTGTTGGAGAAATCCATCCATTCCATAATGCTTGGATTCCCTTGGCTACAGAAGCACTCTCCTAAATTCAACTAGGGTTCGTTGCAACTGGTGGAGTGGGGTTCCGCCTGCCACCAGTCCTGTCTCCAGAAAGTGATACCACCTCATGTGGTCCCTCTGGCTACTACATCCTCCTGCATACCTGCTCTGTATGCAGACTTTGAGGACATGTTCTCTAAACAAAATGCCAACCTGCTTCCGCCTCTCCGAAGGTTTGATTGGCCAATCAATCTCCTTCCAGGAACCACACCTCATCGAGGATGCACCTACCGTCTGTCGCTGCCCAAAGCGAAGGCAATGACGTAATATATTCAGAAAAACGTTGCGAAGGAATTCATTTGCCCATCTACATCTCCCGCTGGAGTGGGATTCTTTTTTGTGACCAAGAAAGATGGGTCACTTAGGCCGTGTATTGACTACCGCGGCCTAAACACCATCACCCATAAGGATAAATAACCCTTGCCATTAATTTCTGAATTATTTGACTGCCTCCAGGGTGCCTCCATATTTATGAAGTTGGATTTATGCGGGGCGTATAACCTGGTAAGAATCCGTCCCGATGACATTTGGAAAACTACCTTTAACACCCAGGACCGGCACTATAAGAACATAAGAACATAAGAAATTGCCATGCTGGGTCAGACCAAGGGTCCATCAAGCCCAGCATCCTGTTTCCAACAGAGGCCAAACCAGGCCACAAGAACCTGGCAATTACCCAAACACCTAGAAGATCCCATGCTACTGATGCAATTAATAGCAGTGACTATTCCCTAAGTAAACTTGATTAATAGCAGTTAATGGACTTCTCTTCCAAGAACTTATCCAAACCTTTTTTGAACCCAGCTACACTAACTGCACTAACCACATCCTCTGGCAACAAATTCCAGAGATTTATTGTGCGTTGAGTGAAAAAGAATTTTCTCCGATTAGTCTTAAATGTGCTACTTGCTAACTTCATGGAATGCCCCCTAGTCCTTCTATTATTCGAAAGTGTAAATAACCGAGTCACATCTACTCGTTCAAGACCTCTCATGATCTTAAAGACCTCTATGATATCCCCCCTCAGCCGTCTCTTCTCCAAGCTGAACAGCCCTAACCTCTTCAGCCTTTCCTCATAGGGGAGCTGTTCCATCCCCTTTATCATTTTGGTTGCCCTTCTCTGTACCTTCTCCATTGCAACTATATCTTTTTTGAGATACGGCGACCAGAATTGTACACAGTATTCAAGGTGTGGTCTCACCATGGAGCGATATAGAGGCATTATGACATTTTCCGTTTTATTAACCATTCCCTTCCTAATAATTCCTAACATTTTATTTGCTTTTTTGACTGCTGCAGCACACTGAGCTGACGATTTCAATGTATTATCTACTATGATGCCTAGATCTCTTTCTTGGGTGGTAGCTCCTAATATGGTGATACCCTTTGGCCTCTGTAATGAGCCCGCAGTATTCCAACGAATGATAAACCAAATCTTCAGAGATCTACTATACACCAAATCTGTGGCTTATCTGGACGACATCCTCGTCTTTTCCAAAGACCTTGACATTCATTGTGCCAACGTTCGAACCGTCCTCCAGCGCCATAGTGAAAACCATCTGTTTGTGAAATTGGACAAATGTCTGTTCGAGAAATCCAGTCTACCTTTCCTTGTTGTTTTATTTATTTTATTTATTTATTTAGAGATTTTTATATACCGCGGCACGTTACAAACATCACCTCGGTTTACAATGAACCATAATTCAGCAACAAGCTTTACAATCAATTGTCAATAGAACAAACAAATCTCAAATGAAGTCAAAGAAAATAGCACAAACATATATTACAATTGCGTCAAGCCTAACAGGGGGAAATTATATCATGGGAAGACTATATATAACTATTTATTTTCAAACATGAGCAGTAAGAGGAGTAATAGGTTGAAATCTATTTCGGGTAGGGTAAAAATTGTATGTGAATACATTTATGCATTCAAAAGATTTTTACCAGTGTGAGATGAACATTGAGGGCAGATGGGTGCATGAGAGGGGAGGATTGAGTATATGTATGTGAAAGAATGTGAAATATTTTATATTAAGATGATTTTTACTAATATGAAATGATCATTGAGGTAAGGAGGGAGAAAGAGAGGGGAAGGTGAGAACGGCAGTTCTGAAGAGGAGTAGTCCATTATGGATAGGCTTGTTTGAAAAGCCAGGTTTTAAGGTTTTGTTTAAATTTCTTATGGCAGGGCTCCTGGCGCAGGTCGGTGGGCATTTTATTCCAAAGGTTGGTTCCTGCTATAGTAAATGAGCGTTCTCTCGTCGAAACATGTTTGATATGTTTGAGTGTGGGAGTCTGGAGTTTGGCTTGGTGAATTGTTCTTGTTGGTCTATTTGATTTGTGGAATGTGAAATGGTCAGAGAACCATTGCATATCTTGGTTGTAGATGGACTTGTGTATGAGGGTAAGGACTTTGTATAAAATCCTAGATGTTACAGGTAGCCAGTGAAGGGATTGAAGTGCGGGCATAATGTGTTCGTGGAGGTGTGCATTGGTAAGTAAGTGGGCAGCTGCGTTTTGTAGCATCTGTAACGGTTGTAGCAAATTTTTTAGCAGTCCTAGTACGATGGAATTGCAGTAGTCCAGTTTTGACAATATAGTAGCCTGTAGAACTGTCTGGAAGTCATGTGGGTGCAGGAGAGATTTGATTCTTTTTAGAGTATGGAGTTTGAAGAATCCATTTTTAATGGTTGCAGCGATGACTTTTTTTTCTTATATAATCTCTCGGCAAGACTTCTCTATGGATCCAGCCAAACTAAAAGGGAATCCGGGATTGGCCACAGCCAGTGGGCCTCAAGGCGCTCAAGCGCTTCTTGGGATTCCTCATCTACTATCGTCACTTCATCCCATACTATTCTATTCTGGCTGCTCCATTGACAGCCTTGACACATAAAGGCCAAGACACGTGAAATGGGCCTCCTGAGGCCATTGCCGCCTTCTGGAAGTCTTCCAGAAGGGGTCCTATCTGCACTATCCTGACCCAAATCGCCCATTTCTAGTCGAAGTAGATGCCTCTGCCATTGGGGCTGGGGCAGTCCTGAACCAATGCACCGCCTCTGGTACTGTAGTTCCCTGTTCCTTTTACTCCCGTAAATTTTAATCTGCAGAGCAAAATTACAGCATCGGGGATCATGAGCTGCTTGCCATAAAATTGGCTCTCGAAGAGTGGCGCCTGTGGCTAGAGGGCACACAACACAAATTTATTGTATTCACCGATCATAAGAATCTGGAACATATGAGTCAAGCACAACATCTCAATGCCCATCAAGCTCAATGGGCCTTGTTTTTCTCCAGATTTGATTTTGAACTCCGTATCGCCCAGCCGAAAAAATCTCTGGGCAGATGTCCTATCATGATCCTTCGAGCCCAAAGACACTCTGGAAGAACCAAGTCATATAATCAATCCGGCCTGTATTTGTTTATTTGCCACTCATCCAGTTCCTGCTGGAAAGATGATGGTGCCCTGACGACTCCGAGAAAGAGTTCTCCACTAGGCGCACGATTCCAAATTCTTTGGTCACCCAGGATAAGCACGAACCGTGGCACTGCTCCAGCGGTTCTTCTACTGGCCTACCATGGTCTCCGATGTGAAATCCTGTAATATGCACAGCAAATACAACCACTTCCAGCACCCGAAGAACCGTGGACTCACTTGTCTATGGATTTCATCATGGACCTGCCGCCTTCAAAGGGTCATACTGTAATATTTATTTATTTTATTTATTTATTTATTTATTTATTTAACGTTTTTTATATACCGATAACCATTTGCACATCGTATCGGTGTACATTTAACTCAAATATGGGTCACTATATACTGATTTTCTAAAATGGCCCATTTTGTACCTCTACCAGGCCTATCATCTGCTCCAGAGCTAGCACGATTATTTTTCCACCACATCTTCAGACTGCACGGCTTACCCACGGACATTGTTTCAGACCAAGGCCCACAATTTGCTGCCAGGTATTAGCATTCCCTCTGCCGAAAATTCAGTATTAACATCAGCCTGTCATCCCCAAGCCAACAGGCAAGCTGAGCGGATGAATCGCTCCTTGAAGGCTTTCCTGCGCACTTATGTTAATGACTGACAAGGTAATTATTCAGACCTCTTATCCTGGTCAGAGTTTTCTCACAACTTTCACATCGCCACTGCTACTGGAACATCTCCATTTTCTGTTGTCTATGGGAAACAACCACGACCACCACTACCCATATTTCTATCAGTGCCATCCCCTGCAGCACAGGCTACTGCGGATGCCCTTAAAATGCTATGGGAGCAAACAAATCTCTGCTTGCGTCAAGCCGCCTCTCGGGCCAAGAGAACTGCTGACAGTTAACATCGCTCGGATCCTGAATTTCTCCCTGGCCAGAAAGTCTGGTTAAGTACTCGATATATGTGACTTCGAATACCGTCTCAGAGAATCGCTCCTAGATACATTGGTCCCTTCACTGTTACCCGACGCATCGGACCTGTTACATACCAGCTTTGGCTGCCTTCTTTCCTGGGAATACATAATACATTCCATGTATTATGGGGAGGTGGACCCGAGACCAGCCTCCCACGAGGCCTCCGAGGCGGCCCAGACTAACTCCCTCAGGCGAGGGACGCAACTTTAAAAAAGAAAAACCGCGCAGCCCGGTAAGCCCTCCCCTGGAAGCCCCGACGTCACGACCGGCTTACCAAAGCCCTTTAAAAGGCTCAGACCGCTCCAGGCGTCGCGCGCCTAAGGAGCACAACAAAGGAGCCCGTCCCTTTGTGCACCCCTTAGTGCGCACCTGAACAAAGAAACAGAAATTTCTTACCCTGACTACTTCCAGAAACCAACAAACACCGAACCACAGCAACTCCTTCTACTGCCCCCTCAAACGTGCATCCAACCACTCAATCATCCACTCCAGTGTGCACCCAGCCACGCCAGCATTCTTCTTCCAGCCATGCCAGAGTGCATCCAGGCACCCATCCGCATCCAGGCACTCATCCAGCCACACCAGCATTCTTCCGGCTATTCCAATGTGCCTCCAGACACTCTAGCATGCACCGAGCCACCCCAACGTGCATCTAGCCACTCCAACGCACTTCCAAACAATCCACCATTCAACAAGTCACTCCAGGGGGTATCCAGCCACTCCAGCACCTACTCTAATACAACCACACCACAGAACATTCCAACCTCCTCCAGCAACAACATTGTCCTCTCCAAACAGTTTCTAGAAATCATCCTGACTTCATCTATAAACCGCCAGCTCTGTTCCCTCACTCACACACCATGATTCAAGCATTTCCCATTCCCATTCTCTCCCATCCTTTCCTTAGCAGAGATAAACCACCTATCCCCAGTCATCAACGATGAAAGAGATCATTGATCCCTATCATGACTTCACCCCTTACTCAACTCCTGGGCCTCTCTCTAATTACCCTATCGCTTCTTAATTCCCAATCCCTCACAAAAAAATCTCATATCCTCAATGACTACCTCCTAGACTCTCAACCTGCTATCTGCGCAATCACTGAAACATGGATGAAAAACACAGATCAATCACGGCCCTAATCAACCAATTGCCAATACAAGCGTATGACATATTCTCCTTACCCAGACAAAAGAAAAGAGGAGGAGGAATACTGCTAGCTGCAAAAAAAGAATTGAGAATATCTCAGCTACCGGTGAGCTCAACCACCAAACTAGAAATTGGGCTATTCAAATCAAACATACTTCAAATCTGTCTTATATATGCCCCACCAGGGCTCCTAGAGTCTGACCCCTCCCCGCTCATCGAAATCATTGCCAAACACATCAACACAGACGCCCCGGCCATCATCTTAGGGGACTTCAACATACATGCTGACTCCCCATCTCCTACCCCCAACTGTGAAGCCCTCCTATCCTCTCTCCAAGCCATGGGCTTCAAGCAAATTATAAATAAACCCACCCATAAAGCTGGCCACACTCTGGACCTCATTTTCATAAATGAACCCATCTCGACCAATACCCCTCCCACCTGTACCCCCATCCCCTGGTCAGATCACGCATTGATCACTTCTGAACTCTCAATAAAGAAAAAACAGACTCCCTGCATTCCCAAATCAACAATTTGGTTCAGAAAACCATGCTCAATGGATGACCTAAGCTCAAACCTGGCCAAGGACCTACCCAATTTGGATCTCACCAATGCCGACACTGCGATAACATCATGGCTTAACATCACTCACTCAGTAGCTAACAAAACCTGCCCTTTAACTTCTAAAGAAATCAACCCAGCTCTTTCAAATAAGAAACCTTGGTTCTCTAGAACACTAAAACATCTCAAACAAGACCTATGTCACAAAGAGCAATGATGGCGTAAAGATCCCTCACCCTCCCTTCTAGCCAATTATAAAACCGCCATGAGCATCTACAGGACCACCTTACTACGCACAAAGAGAGATTTCTATGCCAAAAGAGTACATAGCTTCATGTACGATCCAAAAACTCTATTTGCTTATGTATCAGCCCTCACTACACCAGTCACACCAACCATCCCAGAAGAAGAAGCCCAAAACAAAGCCACAGAACTAGCTCTATTCTTCGAGAAGAACATTCACAACCTACTAGCACCACTGAATAATGCAAACACCCAACCTCCGCCCATCTACAAACCTTCCCCCTCCACACACAAACCGCTTCTAGAATCATTTGAACCCACTTCTTCCCTGGAAATTGAATCTTTAATAAAGAAAATGAAGCCATGGTCACATCCATATGATCAAATTCCCACCAAACTCCTGCTTACTATCCCTAACACCATAACTAAACCATTGGCAGACATCATAAATTGTTCCCTGGCACAAGGATATGTTCCAGACTCTCTTAAAACTGCCTCTCTAAAATCTGGATCCAACCAAACCTGCAAACTTTCGCCCCATAGCAAACCTGCCCTTCATCGCCAAACTAATGGAAAAACTTATCAATAACCAGCTCACAGACTACCTAGATTCCTACAACATTCTCTTTCAGTCGCAATACGGTTTCCGTAAACACTTAAACATGGAAACGCTACTACTATCTCTAACTGACAACATCCTAATGGGCCTAGACAATGGCCAATCCTACCTTCTGGCCCTTCTCGATATCTCAGCAGCATTCGACACGGTAAACCATGCAATTCTCATCAACCGCCTAATGGAAATTGGCATCACAGGCTTGGCACTCAAATGGTTTGAATCATTCCTCAATAATAGGAAATACAAGGTGAGAAACTGTAAATTGCTGCTGTAAATTACCATCATACCTGTAAATAGTTACCCCATTTCTATATTAGTTGCAAGTTCTTGTATACATAGTTATTGTTCCCTGTAAAGGCATTGCCGGAAAGTTGAGTTACTTGTAAACCGATACGATGTGCAAACGGTTGTCGGTATATAAAATGTTCTAAATAAATAAATAAATAAATAAATAAATGATAAAGAATCCCAACCCATACACTCCAACCATGGCGTCCCACAAGGATCCTCGCTATCTCCCACACTGTTTAATATTTATCTGTTACCTCTATGCCAGCATCTAGAGAACCTCAACCTAACTCACTTTGTATATGCAGATGATGTACAGATCTTAATCCCTGTCACGGATACCACCTCCAGCACCTTACACTTATTTATTTTATTTATTTGAACAGTTTTATATACCGACAACCGTTTGCACATCATATCGGTTTACATGTAACTTACTAACCACGGTTATATAGGCATTGCCTTCACATAATAACAGGTAACAAAATGATGCAATAACAAAGAAACTAGCTACATTAGTGGGAGGGATTCAAACTGGGAGAAACATGAGGGAACTAGGGGGGGGAGAGATAACATTAACAAAACAGAACAGGATAAGGTTATATACAGAGTTCCACGATGAGTTTGTAGATAATGCTGGTTCTTGTTTAGGGGAAGGGAAAGGGGAGAAGGGGCTAGTGAGGGTAAATGTTGGAGGAAAGTCAAGTGAGGGTCAAAATTGGAGGAAGGTTAAGGAGAGGGGGGATCAGTAGGCGAAAGTGAGGGAGGGTAGGCTTGGAGGAAGAGCCAGGTTTTAAGTTTCTTTTTGAATAAGGGTGTGGAGGTTTCAGTGCATAGGTCTAGAGGCATGGAGTTCCAGAGGGTGGGGCCGGCAAGAGAGAGGGCTCTCTCACTTCTGGAACAACTGCCTCAGCTCCATCAATAGTCTACTTTCAAGTCTCAATCTTGTTCTTAACACCTCTAGAACAGAACTTCTATTCATCTCTCCCAAGGTCAACAACCCACCTTACTCTCCATCTCTCACCATTTGTAAACCACGTGAGAGATCTAGGAGCCATGCTCGACTCCAGAATGAACCTCAAAAAATTCATTAATACCACCACCAAGGAATGCTTCCATAAGCTTCACGTCCTGAAACAAATAAAACCTCTCCTTCACTTTCAAGACTACCGGTCTGTACTACAAGCCATACTATTTTCAAAAATAGACTACTGTAACGCGCTCCTCCTTGGCCTTCCAGCCGCCTCAACGAAACCACTTCAGATGCTTCAAAATGCTGCAGCAAGGATCCTTACTAACTCTCGGCGCAAAGACCACATCACACCAATCCTAAAAAACCTACATTGGCTACCTATCAACCACAGAATAATGTTCAAGACCTTATCCATCATCCACAAAAACATATATCACCAATCTACTCTACAACTCAAAATACCTCTCGAACTTCATGTGTCCTCAACACCGATCAGATCAACTTACAAAGGATCGCTCCATGCCCCACCAAATAAATCCACCACTCACACTTCCATCCTGAAATGAACCTTGTCCACGGCCGGACCGTATTATTGGAATCTTCTTCCCCCGGAACTTCGACAGGAACAATGCCCGCTTTCTTTCAGAAAGAAATTAAAAACGTGGCTGTTCACCCAAGCCTTCCCTTAATGGACACCATACGAACAGCACAGCTATGCAATCCATTCTCACAGATCCCCCCCTCCCCCTCCCTCACTCACGCCGGCAACTTTATAGACCTAAAGACTAACCTATTGTCTAAGCCTGCTACATTCGTTTATATATTAAACTCCGTTATTTTAAACTTAGTTATTTATAACTTATTATACTAATCATGTGCTTTCGCTCTCTACTCTCCCATCCTGTAAACCCCTTGTTCTTTGTAACTTTATTTTATTTTCATAGTTAATTGGTTACCCCTTGTTTCAATGTAAACCGGTATGATAAGACACCAGTCTTGAGTATCGGTATATCAAAAGTATTTAAATAAAATAAATAAAATAAATGTATCACTCTTAAAACCTGTGATCTTATCTTGGCCTGCCTGGAAAGCCCCTGAGCTACCTCCTTTGGTGGCAGAAACCGATACGACGTACAAGGTCCATGAAGTCCTAGACGGCTGCCGTAGGGGCCGCCGGTGGGAATACCTCCCTTCCTGGGAGGGATATGGACCCAAAGAGAATTCGTGGGAACCAGCTCGAAACATCCTGGACAAGACTCTCCTCTTGAATTACCATCATGCCCATCCGGGCAAACCCCGACCTCCAGGAGGGGGGCATAAAAGGGGGGCACTGTTATGCATTCTGCCTGTGGCAGACCCATGGCGCGGCCCTCTCACCTTCTTACACAGACTCCAGCTCCTGGTTCCTCTTCACTGGTGGTGATAGGCCGCCAGCTCTGACCTCGAGTCACCCCTGGTGCCTCCGGCTCTGCCATAGTTCCCAGTGTTGCCAGGCAGGATGCCCTAGTTTGTCGGGCCTCTCCACATGGCCCGTGGAGAGATGCCGCCATTGGCACTGCACTCCTCCCTAAGCACCTGGCCATGGCCCTGGATGTTGACTTCAGACTCTTCAGCGTATATAAGCTCAGGCCTCGCTCCATAGCGTTGCTTTTGCAACAGGTCTCCTAGTACTCCTAACTCCATCATTAAGAAAAAAAAAAGTGATCCCCTTATCCTGAACAACTATAGGCCAGTATCGAATCTTCCCTTATTAGCTAAACTAATTGAGAAAACAGTACAGAAACAGCTAGCTGAACACCTAGATGACAATAACATACTGTATCCATCGCAACACGGATTTCAAAAACACTACAGCACTGAGACATTGATCCTCTCTCTAACAGATAACATTCTAAGAGGCTTTGATAGCGGTAAACACTATATTCTAATAATGCTCGACCTATCGGCAGCCTTCGACACAGTTAACCACAAAATACTACTAAATAGTCTAGAAGAAATCGGACTACAAGGCAAAACATTAAACTGGTTCAGCTCATATCTAAAAAACAAGTTTTTCCAAGTTCAGATCAATAACACATTATCAGAAAAAATCAACCTCAAAACAGGGGTTCCGCAGGGATCAGCCCTGTCTGCGACCCTTTTTAACATATACATGCTGCCATTATGCTGCCATTATGCCACTTACTGGCAGGACTTGGAATTATACATTACATTTATGCCGACGATATCCAACTAATTCTACCTATAGATGACACAATAGAGAAAACATTAAATCTAGCTAACATGTACCTAAGCATTATAAAACAACTACTGACACAAATGGAACTTGTTATTAATATTGATAAAACAGAATTTCTACACCTAGAACGGAAAAATACTGAAACCAGCCAAACCTCAATAATCCTCAAAGACAACCAGAAAATTGAACTAGCTGGAAAAGTACATAACCTTGGAATAATAATGGACCCTGAAATCAATCTAAAACAACACATATCACTAAAAGTAAAGGAAGGATACGCAAAACTCATGGTACTCAGAAAACTAAAACCACTACTAACTCAAAATGATTTCCGAACAATTCTACAGGCACTAATTTTCTCCAGCACGGATTACTGTAATGCCCTGCTGCTAGGACTACCAAATACTACGTTAAGACCACTTCAAATACTTCAGAACACAGCAGCTAGAATACTAACAGGAAAAAGGAGGCGGGACCACATAACCGAAACCCTAGCAGAACTACATTGGTTACCGATTGAACACAGAATTAAATACAAAACCCTATG
Organism: Rhinatrema bivittatum; assembly: GCF_901001135.1. Classification (NCBI taxonomy): domain Eukaryota; kingdom Metazoa; phylum Chordata; class Amphibia; order Gymnophiona; family Rhinatrematidae; genus Rhinatrema; species Rhinatrema bivittatum. Next base: position 324,566,963 of record NC_042616.1, on the reverse strand, counting down.
TACCATCCATAAACTAATTCATGATGAGAAATCAGACTGGCTAAACACAGCATTCCGGGTACACGTCCCACACAGAAATCTTCGATCAGCAAATAAAGCACTCCTAACCATCCCGTCAGTTAAAACAACAAAACTAACCCAAGTGAGGGAAAGGGCCTTATCATTAGCAGGACCCACAATTTGTAACACAATGCCTCCAGAGATCAGATTACAAAGTGATCTCAAGGCATTTAAGAAAAGTTTAAAAACATGGCTTTTTAAACAGGCATTTTACAAGGAAACAGGAGAATAGAAATTATTCAGGAATAAGCAGATAAACACCGACACATAGTACTTATGACAATACAGTAGAATAGTCTATGAACCCCACATCACAACTAGAGATGTGAATCGTGTCCTCGATCGTCTTAACGATCGATTTCGGCTGGGAGGGGGAGGGAATCGTATTGTTGCCGTTTGGGTGTGTAAACTATCGTGAAAATCATGAAAATCGTGAGCCGACACACTAAAACCCCCTAAAACCCACCCCCGACCCTTTAAATTAAATCCCCCACCCTCCCGAACCCCCCCAAATGCTTTAAATTACCTGGGGATCCAGCGGTGGTCCAGAACGGCGGCGGTCCGGAACGGCCCCCTCAATTGAATCCTGTTGTCTTCAGCCGACGCCATTTTGCAAAATGGCCGCCGCAAAATGGCGGCGGCCATAGACAAAAATGATTCGACGCAGGAGGTCGTTCCGGACCCCCGCTGGACTTTTGGCAAGTCTTGTGGGGGTCAGGAGGCCCCCCCAAGCTGGCCAAAAGTTTCTGGGAGTCCAGCGGGGTTCAGGAAGCAATTTCTTGCCGCGAATCGTTTTCCGTACGGAAAATGGCGCCGGCAGGAGATCGACTGCAGGAGGTCGTTCAGCGGGGGCTCCTGACCCCCCCAAGGCTTGCCAATAATCCCTGGGGGTCCAGCAAGGGTCCGAAAGCGATTTCATTTTCGGCTGCCAGTAACCAAAATGGCGCCAATAGCCTTTGCCCGTACTATGTCACAGAGGCTTTCGGCGCCATTGGTCAGCTCCTGTCACATGATAGGAGCACAAGATGGCGCCGATGGCCATGTGACAGGGGCTGACCAATAGCACCGAAAGCCCCTGTGACATGGTAGTTCGGGCTATTCGGCACCATTTTGAGGCGCACGGCTTGCAGCACAGCACACCGGATACGGAGGGCACGGAGGGAAAATGGACCCCGGGACCCCGCTGGACCACCAGGGATCTTCGTAAGTCTTGGGGAGGGATCAGGATGGGGGGGGGTTGTTATATATGTACGAAAATGCTTAAAAATGTTTTTAAATGCTTGGGGTGGTTTTTTTTTTTCGCTTCGTTACCGATTCGTTTTTCGGTCCGGTTTCGGGTTTCTCGTTTCGTTTTCGGGCAAATGAACCGAAAACGAAACGAGAAGACCCGAATTATACCATGAAGTATTCGAACCGAAAAATGACCCAGTAGAAAAAAACAAAGCACATCTCTAATAAACATATGGATAAAGGTGAACCAGTAGTTGTGGTGTATTTAGATTTTCAGAAGGTGTTTGACAAAGTCCCTCTTGAGAGGTTCTAAGAAAAATAAAAGTCATGGGACAGGAAGCAATGTCCTTTTATGAATTACAAACTGGTTAAAAGACAGGAAACACAGAGTTAGATTAAATTATCTGTTTTCACAGTAGAAAAATGTAAACAGTGGAGTGCCTCAGGGATCTATACTTAGACCGGTGCTTTTTCATATATTTCTAAGTGATCTGGAAAGAGGTATGACAAGTGAGGTGATCAAATTTGTAGATAATACAAAATTATTAAGAGTAGTTAAATGATATCTGGATCGTGATAAGTTGCAGGAAGACCTTGTGAGACTGGAAGACTGGGCGTCCATATGGCTGATGAATATAATGTGGACAAATGCAAGATGATGTGTATAGGGAAAAATATCCCATGCTGCAATAGCATGATATAAGGTTCCATATTAGGAGTTACCACCCAGGTAAAAAGATCTGGGCATCATAGTTGATACTACATTGAAAACATCAGCTCAGTGTGCTGTTGTGCTCAAAAAAGCAAATGGAATGTTAGGAATTATTAGGAAGGTAAAGGTAAATAAAACAGAAGATGTCATAATGCCTCTGCATCGCTACATGATAAGATCACACCTTGAATACTATGTGTGATTCTGGTAGCTGCATTTCAGAAAAAAGATATTGTTGCACTGGAGAAAGTACAGAGAATAGTGACCATATGATAAAGGGCATGGAACAACTCACCTAGGAGGAAAGGCTAAAGAGGTTAGGGCTGATCAGCTTGCAAAAGAGACAGCTGAAAGTTCTTGAACAGTTAAATCATGAAAGTTCTTGAATGGTTAAATATAAATTGGTTATTTACTCTTTTGGATAGGGGGAACTCCATAAAGTTAGCAAGTAGCACATTTAAAACAAATCAGAGAAATTGTTTTTCACTCAATGCACAATTAAGAACATGCCATACTGGGTCAGACCAAAAGACCATCAAGCCCAGCATCCTGTTTCCAACAGTGCCCAATCCAGGCCATAAGAACCTGGCAAGTACCCAAAAACTAAGTCTATTCCATGTTACCGTTGCTAGTAATAGCAGTGGCTATTTTCTAATTCAACTTAATTAATATCAGGTAATGGACTTCTCCTCCAAGAACTTAACCAATCCTTTTTTAAACACAGCTATATAACTGAACTAACCACATCCTCTGGCAACAAATTCCAGAGTTTAATTGTGTGTTGAGTAAAAAATAACCGATTCACATCTACCCGTTCTAGACCTCTCATGATTTTAAGCTCTGGAATTCATTGCCAGAGGATGTGGTTAAGGAAGTTATTGTAGCTGGGTTTAAAAAAGTTTCAGATAAATTCCTGGAGTAGTCCATAAACTGCTATTAATCAACAGGGAATAGCCACTGCTTGTTACGAGCATTAGTAGCATGGGATCTATTTAATATTTGGGTACCTGCCAGGTACTTGAGACTTGGATTGGCCACTGTTGGAAACAGGATATTTATTTATTTTTATTTAAAAACTTTTCTATATTGTCGCTAAGTTATATACCATCGCAACGGTTTACAAATAGGCACATAGACTAAGGTAAGTAAATGTAGGATATCGTACATTCTAACAGGTGCCAATAAAGTTTGGTTACAATTTCATAAATAAAATCATTATTTGAGTAATGTTGGTCATGTCCAGGTGTATTATTGAGTTACTATCGCTTTGAAATATTACTTCTTAAATGTAGGATTGAGTAAATTCATTCTCATCTGCATTACCCTGTACTTTCATTCTCTACCCTCCACACTCTTAGTGAAGGCTTTTTTAAAGAGCCATGTTTTTAGATTTTTCTTAAAAGTTTTGAGATTATTCTGTAATCTGAGTTCAGGGGGCATCGTGTTCCATAGTATGGGCCCAGCCAATGATAAAGCCCTTTCTCTCACTTGGGTTAATTTTGCTGACTTTACTGAAGGGATTGTTAGTAATGCTTTGTTTGCTGAGCGGAGGTTTCTTTGTGGAACGTGTACTCGTAAGGCTGTGTTTAGCCAGTCTGCTTCTTTATCATATATTAGTTTGTGTATGTTTGTGCATAAGGCTTTGTATTTTATCCTGTATTCGATGGGTAACCAATGTAAGTCTGCTAGAGTTTTGGTTATATGGTCCCTCCTCTTTTTTCCCGTTAGTATTCTGGCTGCAGTATTTTGAAGTATCTGGAGTGGTCTTATCGATGTGCTTGGGAGTCCTAGTAAGAGTGCGTTGCAGTAGTCAGTGCTAGAAAAGATAAGTGTTTGCAATACTGTTCTGAAGTGGGCAGGTGTGAGTAATGGTTTCAATCTTCTGAGGACCATAAGTTTTGCGTAGCCTTCTCTTACTTTTATAGATATGTGTTGCTTCAGGTTGATTTCTGGGTCCATTATTACTCCCAGATTCCTTACTTTTTCGGCTAGCTCAATTTTTTGGTTATTTCTTAGGGTTATCGGTGTTTGAATGATTTTAGTATGTTTTCTCTCAAGGTGAAGGAATTCAGTTTTGTCAATGTTGATAACCAGTTCCATCTGGTTTAGTAGTTGTTTAATTATGTCTAGGTACATGTTAGCTAGATTTAATGTTTTTTCTATTCTGTCATCTATTGGTAGAATTAATTGAATGTCGTCTGCGTAAATGTAATGTATTATCCCTAGGCCTGCCAGCAGATGACATAAGGGTAGCATATATATGTTAAAGAGGGTAGCAGACAGCGCTGATCCCTGAGGTACTCCTGTTTCAAGTTTAAATTTTTCTGATAATGTGTTTTTTATCTGGACTTGAAAGAACCTGTTGTTTAGGTAGGATCTGAACCAGTTTATTGTTTTGTCACATAATCCAATTTCTTCAAGTCTTTTTAGTAGTATTTTGTGGTTTACTGTATCAAAGGCTGCAGATAAGTCGAGCATTATAAGGATGTAATGTTTACTGTTATCAAAATCTCTTAGTATGTTGTCTGTTAGTGAGAGAAGTAATGTCTCAGTGCTGTAGTGTTTTCGGAAGCCGTGTTGTGAAGGGTACAGTATGTTATTATTGTCTAGGTGTTCAGCTAGCTGTTTCTGTACTGTTTTCTCTATTAATTTAGCTAATAATGGGAGGTTTGAGACTGGGCGGTAGTTAATGAGGATTAATGGGTCACTGTTTTTCTTTTTGATGATTGGCTTAATGATTGCCCCTTTTAGTGTATCTGGCATTAATCCTTCAGTTAGGGATAGGTTTATGATATTAGTTAGTGTTGGGGTTATTACATTGGGAATCTTTTTTATCTCAGTTGTTGGTATTGCATCGATTTTGTGTGGAGCAGGGTTTATATTTTTTATCATTGACTCAACTTCTTGTTCTGATATTTCTATAAATGAGGACCATATGTTAACATCTCTTTTTTGCATTATGATTGCTTGTTTGCTGCTTTTTGGGAATTTGTTTCTTAGGTTTAATATTTTGTCACTAAAAAATGTAGCTAATTCATTGCATTTTGATTCAGGAAGACTTTGAGGTGATTCTTGTTTGTCATTTGTGAGATTCATTACTATGGAGAATAAGGTTCTTGGGTTATTGGCAAACTTTTCTATTTTATTGGAATAGTATTCTTTTTTAGTATTAAGGATCAGTTGTTTGTAGAAAGCTAGATGTTTCCTGAATTTGGTTAGGTTTTCAGTTGTTTTGTGTTTTCTCCAGTTTTTTTCAAGTTTTCTGAGCTTTCTTTTTGCATCTTTTATTTTTGCATTATGCCAGTGGTTATTTTGTTTTTTTTCTTTGATAGTTATTGTTTTGATGGGGTTTATTTCATCGGCTATTTTTTTAGTTGAGTCTAACCAGAGTTCTGTAGCTGAGTTACAATCATTAAGTGTTATGTCTTTTAGTTCTTCTTCTAATTTGTCCTTTAGTTCATCGTTGTTATAGGGTGGTCGATATTTAAATTATATGGGATTATGAGTTTGTATGGTCTGAGGCTTGATGGATCCTTGATGTGACCCAGTATGGCATGTCTTATGTGCTTATGTACCACATAGGCAGTGAATTAACACTTGTAGTCTGCTGCACACAAATGTATTTAAATTTATTTATTTTATTTATTTATTTTTAATTTTTATATACTGAAGTTCTTGTAGGGACTACAAATCACTCCGGTTTACATAAAACAATGAACTGCCCAACAGAGAGCGGAGCTTTACATAGAACTGTAGAACATATGGAACAATATTAATTCACCATTAATGAGCTTCTGTGATTCAAATCATGCAAAGTGGCTCATTATTAATGAAGTTTGTGCAAACTGGCACACAAATATATGTGTTAGTGCTTTTAGCCGCAGCCATCCGCGGTTGGCCCCTGCTCACCTTTGGTGTAATGCCGGGACCGCCACCAGCACTGTGGAGACGGTATGAAGACGTCCCCGGAGAAGGCCCAACCCTACTTCGGGCTGAGCGCGCCCTCTTCGGGCAGGTCGGTCTGGGTGTGCACTCTTCGATCTCCTCTTCACGGTGTTGGGCCGCACTGCTGCACTTCCTGGTTCATCATCAGGCCATCCTCCTCCTAGGGGCGCGGCCATGCCTCTAGCACAGATTTAAAGGGACCTTGTCATCTAATCAGCCCCAGCTGCACCGGATGATCTCAGACCCAGGGTAGTACTTAAGGAAGCCTCATCTTCAGGTTCTTCGACTTGGCAACAAGTCTGCTCTCTTTCAGGAGTCTGCTGGTATCTCCAGTTCTCTTGTTCCTGTCTCTGGACAACCTTCTGCTGTTTGACATTGGATTGGCACTCGACAATTCTCTGGTGTATGACTTCATTTTATTTATTTAACATTTTTATATACCGAAATTCATGTATGTTGGCTATCGACAATTCTCTATTGTACGACTTCGGACTGGTGACAGGTGACCCTCTGGCTTTGGACCTTGGACTGGTGGTAGGTGAACTCTGGCTTCTGATCCCGGACTGGACTTCGACATGTCTTCCATCTTCTAGGGGCCACCTAAGTCCCAGCGGTCCGGGTCCCTACGGGCTCCTCCCGGGGGGACCGCGGACTTCCAGGGGTGAAGATCCAACTGGCCCTTGCTTCTGCCCCACAAGACTTCTACCTCTCAAAGGTTCACCTAAGTCCCAGTGGTCCAGATCCCTACGGGCTTCTCCTGGGGGGACCACGGGCTTCCAGGGGTAAAGATCCAACTAGTTCCTGCATCATTCCAGCCTCACCATTCAACGGGGGAACCTGAAGAGCCATCTCCTTGGGTAGTATCAACTCCCACCTCGGACTAAGGGTTCACATCTTCTCAACCTTCGCAACAATATGTTCACAAACCAGTTATTTTTTTGGGCACAACCCGGAGAGTAGATTCATGTAGAAGATTTTTATACAGCTAATGTGTACAGGTATAAAACTGCACAAACGAGGCTTCAAACCCATGATAGATCTAATGGATTTATACCTTGACCTCTTTATGAGATAAAAAAAATAAATAGGGAAATAATATAGATCAACAAATCAATAAGCACAAAGATCTGTCCCTTTATATTTAATTATTTATTTTCTTATATTGTCAAAACTGCTTATAATCCATTAACTTTAATATTACTCATTATACTACATTCATAATAAAACAGATAAAAAACACATAGACATAAGACATAATAACCAAAAGAAATGCCTTAATGATCTCCAGCTATCTGTAAGCCTATCACTGTCAGTTCAGCTGTGTATGTTGTCTATTTTGCAAATCAGCAATGTCCAAGGGCTCCTAAGTGTTTTCTCACCTGTCATAAATTAAAAATTGTTTCTAAATTGAAAGTGGGAAGCAGCGACATATAGCAGTCAGAACAAAATACAAGTGAATAGGTTCTTTTCGCTTTCCTTTTACTCACTTTTTTGTCATTACTTAAAGAATTTTATTACAAAGCTAATAAAAGTGAGAGCTTTCTGCAACATTGCTTATATCGAGAAAAATCCATATGTCAGCTATTCAATATCAATCATGCTTCGCTGATGATGACCAGATGTCTTAAATGGTTGATGCCAATGAAATTAAGTTTTCAACAGAAATACTTTTTTTCTGAATATATTATTGACTTGATGTTATCAATCCATCAAGAGATTATTATGAGCTTTCTTCATCTCCTCCTAAACAACACCAATAACATAGGGAATTTTAATAAATATTTTGAGATCCTGAATAGGAAGAAAACAGTGATATAATTGCACATCTTACTCATGCATGCAAATAAGTGTCATTAAAATGATTACTTGTCAAATATTGTTTCCTGTTATGTATAGCAGAGAGAGAAAAAACCAAAGGGCTCATAACTGGAGCAACCATAACTTATTCATGCCCTTACAATTAATCCACACAGCACTCGGTGAATACACCAACACAAATAATTCACTTGGAATTATAAAAGCCGCCTGTCTGACAAGGGAATCTAACTTATATTCCCAAGTCTCCTAGGCTATAGGTACCCAGCAAGAGGATACCTATAGACCCACCAGCCTGCTCCAAGCAAACAAGACCATGGGTCTAGTGGGAAGATTTAGGCCTGAGCCTTATAGGACAGCCCAACCAATTCAAGTAGGATTATCAGTGCTTTGGGGGCTACAACATGACATGCATAATGCATTTTAAGCTCAGAATTCTTATAATATGTACTCCACTTTGATGATTATGTTTTGATTGGCTGTATATTAAATAATAAATTACATTCCATTACACTGAGTATCACCAGCCTGCTGCCACACCCAAGATTAGCGACCCAGGCAGCAGATAACCCCAGCTGTGGTAATGGGAACCTTGATGATAGCCAATATTGCTCAACCTACAAAATCATGGTACCCCCAACCAAACTGCAACAATTGAAACTAAAAAAAAAAAAAAAGCCAAGAAGAAACATACGGGCATATTAAAAAAAACAATTATCTTCAGCTTCAGAAAGCAATTTTCCCAAGAATCCATGTCATCTAATACATTAATCAACTACCTATAACCTAGTACATGGAAAGCCAAGTCAAGAGAGGGCAGGCAGAAGCGTGGAAAGCTCACAGCAATCCCTGGGAGAAAGGAGAAGGAGGCCAAGGCCAGCAACAGCACCACCTCTTTTCCATCCCACAACTTCCCCATCTTCTGTGCCTTGCTAACCAATGGAACCATGGCCCCTTGATCGTAGAGTTGACCCCAGCCAGCTGCATGTTTTAGCCATCTGAGAACACAGAGAGCAACTACCACTTCAGTGATTCATGTCATGATTAGTGATCGAATTTAGGTCATACCTTTTGACAAAAGACAAATTGATTTCCTTCCATGTTCATTCAGGCTGGCTGCATGTCCACATATGTGATTGTGTACCCATCATTGGGCTCTCCTGTGTTGACCCACTTGGCTTGATGCCATTACAGGCTAGACTCTTCTTTGGTGGTTAGCAAACAAGAGTGGACCAGTTCTTTACAATGCCCCAGTTACTTGTGACATCCATGCAGGTAGCATAGTATCATCTATTTATTTCAACAAAATATCACTGTTAAAAATATTTTAAATAACTTGAAGCAATAATATATTCAATTAAACAGTGCCCTTGATGTTTGCTTACTGAAAGTAATTGAACTGAAATTCTGGTAATGTGTGCCATTTAACAAATACAAGTAAGATCCTCACCAGATATCTAAATTCAGCCAAGTAGCAACTGTCGTAAGAGACAATATGGGAAACATGAAAGGTGGTCAAATACATATTTGGAAAGGCTCAGACAAAGACATTCAGCATGCACAGACAGTAGAGCCATCCTAGATGCTCTACTGTCCATTACCAAACTTTGCTCTTGCATAGACCAGTCTGCAAAGGAATGTTCACCACATATTTGTGAGAGTTTTGTTTATTGCCTGAAACCAGGGTTGTCAGGTGTTTTATATATATATATATATATATTTTTTTTTTTTTTTTCATGGGTTCATGCCACTGGCCACTCTCTCAGTCCCAATCCACCTGAGATTCTCTATGGTTAAATAGGAAAACTGTTGGGATCCTGCCCGCAGCGACCCTGCTGGCAGTCCTCTATCTTTTTCACGGAGGGCTGCCGCCAATGCCATCCTCCGCTGCCGGGGTCCTTGAGTGGCAGGGAAGCCATCTCAGCCGGTGCCTGCCTGTTTCCACCATTTTGCAACAGGGAGCCGCTTCCTCTCAGCCCTTCCACGCAGTAGTGACGCTGCTGATGTCTTCTGCCTTCCTGCTTCTTCTTAGGTGTGGGTGCCACTCTGCCGGCCTGACTTGCCCCTATCAACTTTCTGCCACTCTGCCTTGCTGCCATACACCAGACAACTTACTCTACTCCTTGTGGTGTTCTTGGCACTATCATGTTTCCTCAGTGTGTTGGTGCTAGTCTTTCTGCTGCTTTGTCCCTTTATCGGTGCCTTGTGGTTTTTTTCTGGCACTCTTTCTGCTTGCTATGTTCCCCCTTCATTGTGCTGTAGGATGTTGATGCCACTTGTCTTGCCACTTTGCCTGTCGTGCTGCCTTCGAGGGTTCATGCAACTGTTATTGGTGCTCTCTTTTGAAGCTGTGGTGTGTTTTTGACACTCTCGCTGCTGCTTTGCACCTCTGTTAAAGCACTCTTGCCACTCCTGGTACCCCTTTGCCCTTTTACAGTGCCTTAGACTATTCATGCCACTTTGGTGCCACTTTGCCACAGTCTAAGTACCTTGGAGCTCTTTTCTCATTCTGATGATTGCTCCCCAGAAGTTTCATCAGAATTGATAAGAAAACCCCAATTCCGCAGCCAAAGATAGGCTGCAAATACTTCCCCCATTGACTTTAATGGGAAACTGCAAAACAAATAAAACTAATAAACAAATTGGTTTTTTCCCCTATGTGTTATGGAAAATGTGGGCACCAACGACATAAGAAAATGTGGGCAAAGAGGTTCTGGAAGCCATATTTAGGCTCTTAGTGTTGGGGCTCCCTGCCGTGCAAACCTGTGGACGGTCCCCCCACCTGCTCCTCCGCGGGCCTCCCCTCTGCTGACGTAGCACGCTCTGACTCAGAGTCAGTTGCTGGCATGGCTCTCACGCAGCCCTGGACACCACTGATCCTCCTTCTGCAGGCCTCTCCCTAGGCGTGCGTGCATGGCTCAGCTGGCTTCTTAAATTGGCCACGGCGGGAAACCTCGGCCTGGCCCCAGTTGATGATGTCAGGACTGAGGGGTATTTAAACCCTATCTCAGTCCCCAGTTCTTCATCTTGGCAACAGGTCCATCTCCTCGGAGTGCTAGTTACTGATCCTGATCCTAGTGACTTCAGTGCCTGACTTCTGATCTTGATCCTGATTCCTGTTTCGGTGGTCCCAGTTCCTGTGTTCCTGTCCACTCCTGTGATCCTATCTCTGTGCCACTCCTCAACCTCAATTCCTGTGTTCACATCCTCGGCTTTATCTCCTGGTTCAGACTTCGGCTTGCTTCTCATCTCTGCTTGTCTGCTGCCCGTCTTGACCCCTGGCCTGCTTTATGTAGCAATTGGTTCATAAATCAATGAGAGAGTGAGCTACTGTAGATCTAATTCTTAGTGAAGCGCAGGATTTGATAAGAAATGTAACAGTAGTGGGGCTGCTTGGCAATAATGATAACAACATATCAAATTTGAATTAATGAATGAAAGGGGAACAATAAGTAAATCTACATGTTGTGATTCTGCTTGCAGGACAGGTCTGCAAGTAGTTCATTCACCTCCCACTTCACAGACACCTCCAACCCCTGTTGCTGGTGGGTGCCTCTTCTGTACTGTGTGGCCTTGAGCCATTGCTATTGTCACTGTCACCACCAGGCCCCTGCAGCCACTTCCACAGCAGGAGAGATGCCACTAGTCTATGCATTGGAGATTTGCCACAGAGGTTGGTCTTCTTGTGGCCCTGATCACTGCGCACCGGATCACTGCGCACCGGATCACTGCGCACTGCGCACCCCAGCTTCTTCAGGGGCATGTGTGGACCTCAGCTTTAACTTTAAATGGACTGTGGTGGGAAAAGCCCTATGGCCTCTCCTGATGATGTCCTTCCTGTAGCCCTATAAAAGGGCTCTTCTGACTGTTCCCTGCTGCCTTTGCAATGGTTTGCTAGCACCTTTAATATACTCCATGCTCCATGTTCCTTGTTCCATATTTCTTGTTTATGGGCTCCGTTGATCTCAACTTGTTCCTAAATACATGTCTTTGCCTTGTTCTGGAATCCATGTCTTTGTTTCTTGTCTCATCATGTTCCTGGTTCCTGAGTCTCCTGAGTCCAGTTCCCGGTCTATGTGCTGTCCAGAGTCTTCGCTGCTGGTTCAAGTCTTGGAAGTCCTTCCTTGTTTTCAGAGTCTGAGCCAGAATCTGAGCTCAAGTTCTTGAATCTGAGTTCCTGCATTCAGTTCCCAGTCTTCAGAGTCTTGTTCAGCTTCCATCTTGTTTCTGAGTCCTGTACCTCTGCCATTATTTTCGTGCTCCGTGACCAGCACATGGTTGTCTAGGGTGCACAGCAGTGCCAGACCTCCTCAGATCCTCTGTCATGTTTGAAGTGCTAATGTCAAGTCCTCATTAAGTTCCAAGTGCAGAATCTGCACTACAGTCAGCATGGTCTGCAGCCAGCCAATGAGCTGTGCAGAGCGCACTGTGGTGCAGGGATCTCCTAGAACTTCTTCATGTTTCCAAGTCTTCAGTGTCTTCATCAAGTTAAATGTCTTCAGAGTCATGTTCAAGCCCTTGTCAAGTCTGACTTGAGGCCTCAGCCCCCATCTGTCCTCACACTCAAACCATTCCCAAGCAGCAAGTGAAAGGACTTTCGAGTGGCTGGTAGAGATGTGCATTCTTTTATCATGAATTAGGCAATTTCAATGAAATTGCCTAATTCGTAGTGGTCCGGAGGACCTGAACCACAAAACAGATTTTCCCCGAACTTCAGGGAAAATTTGTTTTTTGGGTTAGTGCGGGGGGGGGGGGAAGGGGCACATTTATTTTAAAAAACAAACAAACCCAACCCTTCAAATTTACTGTATTACAATCCCCCCACCATCCTGATTCCTCCCCAAGACTTACTAAAAGCCCTGGTGGAAACCGCGGGGTACTGTGAGCGATCTCTCCCTCCAGGCCATCGGGCTGTCAGGCCTGCTATGAATCAAAATGGCGCCAATGGCCCTTTGCCCTTACGATGTCACAGGGGCAATGGATGGCCAGTGCCATCTTATGCTCCTACCATGTGACAGGGGCTGACCAATGGCACCGGTAGCCCCTGTGACATCGTAAGGGCAAAGGGCCATCGGCGCCATTTTGATTCATAGCAAGCCCGACAGCCCGACGGCCCGGAGGGAGAGATCGCTCACAGTACCCCACGGTTTCCACCAGGGCTTTTAGTAAGTCTTGGGGAGGGATCGGGATGGTGGGGGGGTTATAAGAAAGTAAAATTGAAGGTTTGGGGTGGTTTTTTTCTGATTCTTTTTTTTTTCCTGATTGTTTTTTTTTTTTTTTTCGATTTGTTTTCCAACTCATTTTCCTGATCCACTCTGACAAAAAAACGATCTACCAAAAACCGAAATTTTCGATGAAGCGCCCGAACCAAAATACGTCCCAATATGAAAAAACGAAGCTCATCTCTAGAGGCTAGAGGGCTGTCCCAGAGACCAGCTTTGCATTGCTGGGTCTCCCTTCTGTTTCATAGTTAAAACACAAGAGGATTGTGATAAAATGCAGGAGGACCTTGTGAGACTGATTGGGCACTCATATAACAGATGCAATATAATGTGGACAAGTGCAAGGTAATGTATACAGGGAAAAATAACCAATGCTGTAGTTACAGAATGTTAGGTTATGTATTAGGAGTTACCACCCAGGAAAGAGATCTAGGCATCATAGTGGATAACACATTGTAATTGTCAGCTCAGTGTGCTGTGGCAGTCATAAAAGCAAACAGAATATTGTAAATTCTTAGGAAGGGAATGTCAAATAAAATGGAGGATGTCATAATGCCTCTATATTGCTCCATGGTGAGTCTACACCTTGAATGCTGTGTGCACTTTTGGTCATTGCATTCAAAAGATATAGTTGCACTGGAGAAAGTTCAGAGAAGGGAGACCAAAATGATAAAGGGTATGGAACAGCTCCCCTAGGAAGAAAGGCTAAAGAGGTTAGGGTTTTAAATGTTGGAGAAGAAACCACTGAGGGGGGATATCAATGAGGTCTACAAAATCATGAAAGGGCTTGAATGGGTAAATTTGTATCAGTAATTTAATCTCAGATAATACAAGGACTAGGAGGCACTTCGTGAAGTTAGCAAGTAGCACATTTAAAACATATCAGAGAAAATTATTTTTCACTCAATGCACATTTTAGCTCTGGAATTTATTGCCAGAAAATGTGTGCTTAAGGTAGTTAGTGCAGCTGGGTTTAAAAAGGATTTGGATATATTCCTGAAGAAGTCCATAAACTGCTCTTAATCAATAGGGAATAGCTACTGCTTTTTGCCGCATTAATATCATGGATTCTATTTAATGTTTGAGTACATGCCAGGTACTTATGACTTGGTTTAACCACTATTGGAAACAGGATACTGGATTTGATGGACCCTTAATCTGACCCAGTATGGCATTTCTTATATTCTTATGTAAAATGATGCTAGCCAAATGTGATATTTTATATGCCCCTATCATGTAACATGCCCCATTCATTTTAGGAAACTATGAGACCTAGAATTTTTCCCATTAAACCGAGCAGCATAATTTTCAAAGCCATTTACTTGGGCAAGTAATGATTTGCCCAGATAAACTGGCTGTCTTATTGCTGTTTTCATTCAGTACAGCTAAAAGTATGTGCAATGCTTCATAGCCTGCACACTTTTAGCTGGTATCAGGGGAAGAGGTTCCAAATGTATATTTAGACATGATTGATAAATAATACTTGTTGACTGTATTTTTAGATCTACATGTGTTATTTTCCATAGAAAGTTTACCTACACAAACAGCATGTGCACTTGTTTTTGGGTGCTTTGTGCCCATGGTGATTTTCAAAGAGAAAGTACATGTGATGCCTCAGCCCCTAACCACATTCTCCATAAAGGGCTGTGTATGGATGAAAGAAACCTCCTCCACCTGAGCAAATCTTCCCTCATCCTTGCATGAGCACCACCTCCCTCAGGATGGAGACTCCCCAGTGGTGTGAAGGGGGGGGGGGGGTTTAACCACAGTGTCTCCTCTACTTATCCTTTGAGAGCCTCAAAAAGGGTTCCAAGACTCAAGATGTTATAGTCATAGATCTTGGCATGCAGTGTCTTCTCCTATTTCAGTGTAGAACTCTTCCTAGATGTAGAATCCCCTTAAGTTCTATTCTATAACATGTCTTGGTGGCTAAGTAGGTAGCAGCATCTTATCTGCTTGTGTGTCTGTGTGTCTGTGTGTGCTTGTGTGTGTGTGTGTGTGTCTGTGTGTGTGTGTGTGTGTGTGTGTGTATATCTACTTTATCTATATGCATCTTTGAATCTATCTATCTTTATATCTATTTATCTATCTATAAAAAAATGGCAGTGAGCAATGAATATGTGTTCCTCTTAAAAAATGAACACCAACCAAAAAAATAGGGAACGTGCTGAAATTAACAATATCAAAAGCAATAAAATATATACATTTTGAATATGTATTCACTTGGAAAAAAATTACAAATAAATTCTACTTATTCATAATGGATGAAAAAGCTAGTTCAGATATCATAGATAAATAAATAAATAGATGACACCAATGTAACTATCAATGTAGCTATATTATCTACATTGCTCAATTCATAGCAATGCTACATGAGCTTTTAATCATCACTGGCAGAAAACAATATCCATAGAAGTTTATGTGTTTATAATTGAAATAAAAGAGTTGCTACTGTTACATAAATTCTTCATTAATACAAATGCACAGTGCTGAGTGGTGTATATAAATTTTGTCACACATCTTAATAAATTGAAACTGCAGAATATTATAAAAAAGAAGGCCTTCTTAAGTCCCAATGAACTCAAACCAGTTTGGATTCCTCAAGTCTTTAAACATTCTTTCTTTCAAATCTTATTTCATTATAATTTTCTGCAGTTTCAATTTATTAAGATATGTGACAAAACTGATATATGCCATTTAACACTGTGCATTTGTCTTAATGAAGCAAAACTCTTTATGTAAGAGTAACAACTCTTTTATTTCAATTATACACACATAAACTTCTACGGATGTTTTTTTTCCCACCAGTGATGATTATAAACTCATTTAGCATTACTATGATGAAGTGAGCAATGTAGATAATAGCTACATTGTTAGGATATATGAACATGCTTTTCCATCTATTTTAAATAAGTTGAAATGATTTGCCATGTTTTCAAGAGAATAAGTATTCAAAAACATTTATTTTTTGCTTGTGGGAGCACTGAGAGGAGAGAATCACCTTGCTGGTGGATAAAAAGAATTGGTAAGTACTGCTTGGGGAAATTTTAAAACTTATGAATATTAGGGAGAATTAAACTATTGGGGTATATTATTTAGTGTGTTTGTGCGTCTATTGAATAACTAGTTGAAAGACAGGCAAAAACCAGGAGTTTGTGTGTTTTGTATTAAATAGGTAGTCAGAAAGTCAGGCAATAAAAGAGAAGTTTGTGTGTTTGTATTTCCCAACCCTCCAACCCCTCTCCCACCCACTCCAAGCTTATCCTTTAATTTACAGGCAGATGACACTTTCACACAATAATAATAATAATAATAATTAATCAGCCTTTTAACTTAAATTCAAAATTTTCCATACCTTATCAAGAGTTTAATAATTCTCTTGTAGGTCTCTACCAGATATACAGTGAATTGTACGCAGTCCTATTCATAAGAACATAAGAACATAAGAAAATGCCATACTGGGTCTGACCAAGGGTCCATCAAGCCCAGCATCCTGTTTCCAACAGTGGCCAATCCAGGCCACAAGAACCTGGCAAGTACCCAAAAACTAAGTCTATTCCATGTAACCATTGCTAATGGCAGTGGCTATTCTCTAAGTGAACTTAATAGCAGGTAATGGACTTCTCCTCCAAGAACTTATCCAATCCTTTTTTAAACACAGCTATACTAACTGCACGAACCACATTCTCTGACAACAAATTCCAGAGTTTAATTGTGCGTTGAGTAAAAAAGAACTTTCTCCGATTAGTTTTAAATGTGCCCCATGCTAACTTCATGGAGTGCCCCCTAGTCTTTCTACTATCCGAAAGAGTAAATAACCGATTCACATCTACCCGTTCTAGACCTCTCATGATTTTAAACACCTCTATCATATCCCCCCTCAGTCGTCTCTTCTCCAAGCTGAAAAGTCCTAACCTCTTTAGTCTTTCCTCATAGGGGAGTTGTTCCATTCCCTTTATCATTTTGGTAGCCCTTCTCTGTACCTTCTCCATCGCAATTATATCTTTTTTGAGATGCGGCGACCAGAATTGTACACAGTATTCAAGGTGCGGTCTCACCATGGAGCGATACAGAGGCATTATGACATTTTCCGTTTTATTCATCATTCCTTTTCTAATAATTCCCAACATTCTGTTTGCTTTTTTGACTGCCGCAGCACACTGCACCGACGATTTCAATGTGTTGTCCACTATGACACCTAGATCTCTTTCTTGGGTTGTAGCACCTAATATGGAACCCAACATTGTGTAATTATAGCATGGGTTGTTTTTCCCTATATGCATCACCTTGCACTTATCCACATTAAATTTCATCTGCCATTTGGATGCCCAATTTTCCAGTCTATATTCCAGTCTATATTCCTATAGCAACCTAAAACCTAACTAGGAATTGAACAAATTTAAGATGACGGCAGCAGTCCTGCAGCAAGAGGGGGGCCTCCTTGTTTTTTGCATTGACAGTCACATGTATGATTTTTTATCTACTGCTGAGAAATTGTGTATATGCATCTGATTCAGAGAAAGAGTATGATCTCTGGAGGCTAGAGGGGAAGACCTGGAAGATCAGAAGGAGAGAGGTATATAGATGAACCTTCATGGACATTGTAGCCAAGTCCCTACTCCAGTCTGGCAGCCCTGGTGCTGGCTTGGAGGAGGAAGTCTCATGATCAGACAACATCAACCAAGTGCAGCAGGAAATGATCCTGTAGCAAGAGTCTGCTCTCCAGGTCATACAATGTCCTTTCACACAAAGGATGTGTCTCCCAGGGCTATTGCACAGAAGGGAAGGGTTTGGTTACCTGTTAAAGTTAGTGATTTTATTATTAGGAATGTAGACAGGTGGATGGCTGGTGGGCATAAGGATTGCCTGGTTAAATGCCTACCTATTGTGAAGGTTGCAAACCTCACAGATCATCTAGATAGGATTTTAGACAATGCTGGGGAGGAGCCGATTGACGTGATACATGTGGGCACCAAAGACATAGGAAAATGTGGGAGGGATATTATGGAAGCCAAATTTACCCCCTCATTTATCAAAATGTGCTAAGGCATTTTCATATGCATTAAGGGCTTATCACATGTGAAAAGCGCCCTTAACACATGCGATAGCACAATATCGTATAGTGCGATGTAAATCCAAAACAGAGGAGGAGTTAGGGGTGGGCTTTACCATTTTGCAAAGCCCTATCACACAGTTTTAACTACAACTTTCTCTCAACCTGGCTTGATGTTACCCAGGGAAAGAGTCCATCAAGCTAGGTTGAGAGAGCATTGCACAAATCTCATTTTTGGGTGAGTTTCTTTACTACGAGGGACATCAAATGTTCAAAAGAGAGCACTTTTCTGTTCGCACGTCTCACATTGAATGTCAAAGTGGCCCCTAACCCTACACTAATACCTAAACCTCACCTCGAGTTACTAGTGGGCCTTCCATAGAGATATAAATACCTAATCTAGGATGAGAGCATTGTGGCTAGGTGCTCTCTCTCTCTCTCTCTCTCTCTCTCTCTCTCTCTCTCTCTCTCTCTCTCCCTCTCCCTCTCCCCCCCCCCCCCCCTCCCCCTCCCTCCCTCCACCCCCCCTTCCTGGTAAGAAACATGGTCCCCCCAGTGGTTGCATGTAGGAAATACCGCAATCTGGCACTTATCTCAAAGTGTGAAAAAAGTGATTGCAATTTGAGGTAACTTAGCTCTTTGCATAGGTATTAGTGCAAATTGTGATAAACTCCCTATTACCATAAAACATACCCCTTTTCCCATCGCTATGTGATATTTACCACATTTTGATAAATCCAGGCCTTAGGCTCTTAGGTAGAAAACTGAAATCCAGAACCTCAAGGGTAGCATTCTCTGAAATGCTCACTAATCCAGAAGCAGGAAGAGCTCCGGAGTCTCAATGCATAGATGAGACAATAGTGCAAGGAAGAAGGATTCAATTTTGTAGGGAACTGAGGAACCTTTTAGGGAAGGTAGAGACTTTTCCAAAGGGATGGACTCCACCTTACCTAGGGTTGAACCAAGCTGCAGGCGCTAACCTTTAAAAAGAAAATAGAGCAGCTTTTAAACTAAATAAAAGAGGAAAGCTGATAGTCGTTCTGCAGCACATGGTTCGGAGGGAGGTATCTTTGAAGGATACTAATGAAGTATTAAAGTTGCAGCATCCCAATAGAGAGGTTCTAATAATAAGAAAAGTAGTTTAGGTGACCTGAAATAGAAGACTCCAATTTATCCATGTCAACCGAAAAGCAGAATACTAGTACAATCAAAAAACACAATTTGAAATGTTTGTATGTGTTGCGACCATTGTTGCCCAACGTCTCCACTCCACCCTCCTTACCTCTTTGGCGACTCCCTCCTGGGTTGATGGAAGTTTGGCTGCCGCGGCGTCATCTTGCCGACCTCCTCCGGCGTCCCCGGACTGACTAGACGCTGCCTTCCGCCATGTTCTCCTGAGGCCTAAGGGCGCGTGTGTGTGGCGCGGCCCCGACTCAAGTACCAGCAGTGGCATGAACCTCAGGAGTGTCCCCCTAAGATGACATCATCATCTTCGGATATTTAAAGGTCTTTCATTTCGCTAACTAATCGAGTTAGCAAAGGGTTACATACATAACTGTCTCCAGGTATCGCAGTGGATGGGATTCGCTCTTCGCATATCTTTCTACTCTGCCTCCGTGGACTTTACCAGGGGTACCCGCTCCTCGGGGGCCTCACTCTCTCTTTTACTTTTTCAGGTCGCAGTCTGGAACCGGTACTCGCTCCTCGAGAGCCCACGTTCCTGGACTTGCTACTGAATATAACTTCTGCCAGGAAATCACCGCTGCCTACAACACCAGTGAGTTACCATCTCTCTCTCAGAGCTTTCCCTGGAACCAGGTACTTGCTCCTCAAGGGCCTACATCATTCCAGTTCCTGCACTATTGTAAGAGACTACAGTGTGAGTGTTAACATCAAGGTTCTGTTCCTGAACTCTGCATACTCTACCTACTCACTATCTCAGTTTCTCTACATCTCAGCCTTCCTGGGATCACTATTCCAGTGCCTGAGGGACTACAGCTCAGCCGGGCTCTCCAGCTCACTACTGCCACCTCTGTTGGTTCTCAAGAACTGTTTAATAAAAGAACTTGTGTTTCCCAACTCTGAGCCTGACTGGTGGTCCCTCTCGGGATCTTTCCCCGTGGGCGTGGTCATCTGCCACCATCCCAAGGATCCACCCACAACCATCACAAATAATAAAAGTATGCTAATACCAGAAGTCTAAGAAGTAAGATGGGAGAATTAGAGTTTATAGCAGTGAATGATGAAATAGACTTAATTGCCATCTCATAGACATAGTGGAAAGAGGATAACTATACAAGAGTACAAATTGTATCGCAATGACAGAGAAGAGCATATTGGTGGTGGGATTGCACTTTATGTTCGGGATGGCATAGAGTCTAACAGGATGAGACTAAATGCACAATCAAAACTTTATGGGTAGAAAGTCCTTATGTGTTGGAGAAGAGTATAATGATAGGAGTATAGTACCATCCACCTGGCTGAGATGGTGAGACAGACAGTGAAATGCTCAAAGAAATTAAGGAAGGTAACCAAATTGATTGTGCAGCAATAATGGTAAATTTCAATTACCTCAATATTGCCTTAGTAAGTGAAACATCAGGACATGCTAGAGAGATAAAGTTCCTTGTTGGAATAAATGACAGTTTTATGGAGCAATTGGTTAAGGAACTGAGAAGAGAGAGAACAGTTTTAATTCTCAGTGGAGCACAGGACTTGGTGAGAGAAGTAACAAAGTGGGGCCACTAGGCAATAGTGATCATAATATGATCAAATTTGAATTAATGACTGGAAAGGAAACAGTAAGTAAATCAATGGCTCTTGCACAAAACTTTCAGGGGTAGATTTTTGAAAAAAGCGCGATCGCGTACTTTTGTTTGTGCAGCAGGCGCAAACAAAAGTACGCTGGATTTTATAAGATACGCGCATAGCCGCGCGTATCCTCTAAAATCCTGGATCAGCGCGCGCAAGGCTGCCGATTTTGGGCAGCCTGCGGGCGCCGAGCCACGCAGCCTGCTTCCGTTCCCTCCGAGGCCACTCTGAAATCAGAGCGGCCTCGGAGGGAACTTCCTTTCGCCCTCCATTCACCTTCCCCTCCCTTCCTCTACCTAACCCACCCCACCGGCCCTATCTAAACGCCCCCCCTTACCTTTGTCCCTAGATTTACGCCTGCAAGAAGCAGACGTAAAGCTACGCGCACCAGCGGACTGCTGGTGCGCCGTCTTCTGACCCGGGGGCTGCGTCATCCAGTCCTGCCGCGTCATCCAGTCCTGCCCCCGACACGCCCCCTTCGAAAAACCCCGGGACCTACATGCGTCCTGGGGCTCTGCTCACGCCGGCGGCCTATGGAAAATAGGCACGCCGTCGCGCAAGGCCCTGCTCGCGTAAATCCGGGCGGATTTACGCGAGCAGGGCTTTTAAAATCCATCCGTCAGAATGGAATCTTTGATAAAATTAGGAAAATAATTTATAAAAATTGAAAGGTACAGCTACAAAGGTAAAAGTGTGCAACAGGCATGGACATTGTTAAAAAGCACCACCCTAAAAGCACAGTGCATATGTATTTCCCACATTAAGAAAGGTGGAAGGAAAGTCAAACAATTCCCAACATGGCTAAAAAGTGAGGTGAAAGATGCTATTTTAGCCAAAAGAACTTCATTCAAAAATTGGAAGAAGAATACATCAGAAGAAAATAGGATAAAGCATAAGGACTGTTAAATAATATATAAGACATTGATAAGACAGGCTAAGAGAGAATTTGAAAAGAAGTTGTCTATAGAGGCAAAAACTAACAATAACATTTTTTTAAAATATATCCAAAGCAGAAAGCATGTGAATGAGTTAGTTGGACTGATAGATGTCTGAAGGGGTGAAAAGGCACTTAGGGGTAGATTTTAATAAAGTACGCCTGCGCGTACTTTTCTTTGTGCACCAGGCGCAAACAAGAGTACACTGTATTTTAATAGATACGCGCATAGCCACGAGTATCCTTTAAAATCCGGGGTCGACGCGCGCAAGACTGTGCAAAATCGGCAGCCTACGCGCACCGAGCCGCGCAGCCTGCCTCCGTTCCCTCTGAGGACGCTCCAAAATAGGAGCGGCCTCAGAGGGAACTTTCCTTCCACCCCCCCACACCTTCCCCTCTTTTCCCTACCTAAACCACCCCCCCAGCCCTATCTACCCCCCTACCTTTGTTGGCAAAGTTACGCCTGCTCGAGGCAGGCGTAACTTGCGCGCGCTGGGCCGGCCACCAGCACGCAATTCCCGGCCAAGGAGCAGTTTCAAGGCCTTGGCCATGCCCCCAAAATGCCCCTGGGCCTGAACCACGCTTGCAGCCCCGCCCCCAGATGACGTGCCATTGTAACACGCCCCCTGACATGCCCCCGACACGCCCCCCCCCCAGGAAAGCCCCAGGACTTACGCACATCCCGGGGCTTGCCCATGCCACCGAGCCTATTCAACATAGGCTCAGCATGCGCAGGGGGAGCTTGGGGCAGGTTTTCAGGGGGTACGTGCATATCTTAAGCACGCACCCCTTTGAAAATCTTCCCCTTAGGGAAGATAAGGCCATTGCAGAAAGATTAAATGATTTCTTTGCTTTGGTTTTTACTAAGAGGATGTTCTGGAGCTACCAGCTCTAGAGACAGTTTACAAGGCTGACAATTCAGATGAATTGAACCAAATTACGGTGAACCAGGAAGATGTAGTATACCAGACTGACAACTGAAGAGTAGTAAATCACCTGGACCAGATGGTATACACCCCAGGGTTCTGAAAGAATTAAAAAAATGAAATTTCAGACCTATTTCAGTTAATTTGTAAACTATCATTAAAATCATCCATTGTGCCTGAAAATTGAAAGATGGCCAGTGTCACCCCAATTTTTAAAAAGGGCTCCAGTGGTGCTCCCAGAAACTATAGCCCGGTGAGCCTGACTTCATTGCCGGGAAAAATTGTGGAAACTGTTATAAAGAATAAAATTACAAAACATTTAGCTAGATATGGTTAGTGAGAAACAGTCAGCATGGATTTACTCAAGGGAAGACTTGCCTCACAAATCTCCTACATTTTTTTGAATGGGTGAATAAACATGTGGACAAAGTTGAACAGGTAGATTGGTGTATTTGGATTTTCAGAAGGCGTTTGAAAAAGTGCCACATGAGAGGCTTCTAAGAAAACTAATAGTCATGGGATAGGCGGTGATGCAAGCTGTTTAAAAGACAGGAAACACAGAGTAGGATTAAATCGTCTGTTTTTTCAGTGGAAAACATTACAGTGGACTACCTCAGGGATCTTTACTTGGACCAGTTCTTTTTAATATATTTATAAATGATCTGGAAAGGGGTACGACGAGTGAAGCGACTAAATTTGTGGATGACACAAACTTATACAGAGTAGTTATATCTTAAGTGGATTGTGACAAATTGCAGGAGGACCTTGTGAGACTGGAGGATTGGGCTTCCAAATGGCAGATGAAATTTAATGTGGACAAGTGCAAAGTGATGCATATAGGGAAAAATAACCCTTGCTATAGTTACACAATGTTAGGCTCTGTCTTAAAAGTTACCATGTAGTAAAGAGATCCAGGCATCATAGTGGATAATACACTAAAATTGTTAGCTTAGTGTGCTGTGGCGACCAAAAAGGCAAACAGAATGTTAGGAACTATTAAGAAGGGAATGGCAAATAAAATGATAGATGTCATAATGCCTCTGTCTCGCTCCATGGGGAGACCACTCTTTGAATACTGTGTGCAATTCTGGTCACCACATCTCAAAAAAGATATAGTTGCACTGAAGAAAGAGCAGAGAAATACAACCAAAATGATAAGTGGCATGGAAAGGCTGCCCTACGTAGAAAGGCTAAAAAAGTTAGGGCTGTTCGATTTGCAGAAGAAACAACTGAGGGGGGATATGATAGTGGTCTACAAAATCATGAAAGGACTTGAACAAGTTAATGCAAATTGGTTATTTACTCTCTCAGATAATAGAAGGACCAGGGGGCACTCCATGAAGTTATCAAGTAGCTCATTTAAAACAAATCAAAGAAAATTATTTTTCACTCAGTGCATAGTTAAGCTCTGGAATTCATTGCCAGAGGATGTGGTTACAGCAGTTAATGTAACTGGGTTTAAAAAAGGTTTGGATAAGTTCCTATAGGAAAAATCCATAAATTGCTATTAATTAATAAGCAATAGTAGCTTGAGATTTATTTAATGTTTGGGTACTTGCCAGGTACTTGTGACTTGGACTGGCCACTGTTGGAAACAGGATACTGGGCTTGATGGACCCTTGATTTGACCCAGTATGGCATATCTTATATTCTTATGTTCTTTTGATATTGCCACCATGATGTTTTCTTGTTTTCTTTGTTGGTATATCTATCTATCTATCTATCTATCTATCTATCTATCTATATGAAACAGCATTTCTGTTCCTTGACACCAGTACCATGTACAAAACCATTCCCAGCAGGCCAGTTATATGCTGATCTAACTGAAATTCAGTATTCTTGCATTGATAAGATACAAATATACTGATAGCTAGTCTGCTCACTTATCATTTCATGTAATACAAGTGTCCTCTTCTGCTTTTTTCATCCAAGGGATTTCTTCCTTCTTTCTTCCTTGTCCTCAGTTCCCAAATCTCCTCATTTTGTCTTTAATTCCCTCATCTCCTCTTCTGAGTCCATCTTGTCTGGTCTGCTAAGATGGCAACTACATTGCCTGATTAGCTGTTGAGCTGTTTTGTTTTCACCAAGTCTCTCATGATCAAAAATAACAATTTGTTCCTCCATTTTGCATCTCAGTAATATATACATCTGCTACAAAATGGCAAATATGTGACGTAAAGTCACAACCTAAGCAACCATGTTTTTGGAACATGAATAAACAATCCTGAGCTTAGAACATTCTCAGACACAAGTGATATCTGTATGCCATCTAAGTCATATGATACATTGTTTACGCTATGCTGAACAATTTTTGTCTATCAGCATAATTTAGTCTGGATTCCATCTCTGCATTATCATTTATTTTTAACTTATAATTGCAGTTATCCCTCTCAGATCTCTGTAAGTATTCCAACATTCTCAGCCTTTCTTATCCTCTGGTTTATTTTAGCTGAACTACAAAGACCTTACTAGATTCCTCTTTGTTACTTTTATTTATTTATTTGAATATTTTATATACATCATTCCATGTGAGAATCACTAGTTCACAAAGGTGTACAGATTTGACACATAGATGAGTTATGGAGGTAGGCATATACATCAGAGTTAAACAGGGAACACAAACTGTAGCTACAGAGGTAAGCATACACTTTGGAGATAAACTGGGTAAACAAACTAAAACTAGGGGATTACTGTAGAGATAGACACATGGGGCAGATTTTAAAAGGGTTATGTGCATAATATGTATTTATTTATATACCAACATTTGATCTCAATTGAGATATCACACTGGTTTACATTCAGGTACTGAAGGTATTTCTCTATCCCCAGAGGGCTTACAATCTAAGTTTTTGTACCTGAGGCAATGGAGGGTAAAGTGACTTGCCCAAGGTCACAAGGAGTGACAGCAGGACTTGAACTCTGGTCTCCTGGTTCATAGTCCACTGCTCTAACCACTAGGCTATTTCTCCTCCCATGTGTAACCCTTTTAAAACCCTCCTGCGCGCGCCGAGCCTATTTTGCATAGACTCGGCGACACGAGCAAGCCCCGGGATGCGCGTATGTCCCGGGGCTTGAAAAAAGGAGCAGGGCAGGGGCGGTCCAGGATGAAGTGGGGCGGGGGCATGGTCAGAGGCCTCCGAAGGCCTTCTAGGCCAGGGGACCGCGCGCCGGCACTCAGCCAGCATGCGCAACCTACACCTGCCTGGAGGCAGCCGCAACTTAAATAATAAAGGTAGGGGGGGATTTAGATAGGGCTGGGGGCGGGTTAGATAGGGGAAGGGAGGGGAAGGTGCGGGGGGGGGGAAAGGAAAGTTCCCTCTGAGGCCCTCCGATTTCCTTGTGGCCTCGGAGGGAACAGGGAAAGCCATCGGGGCTCCACTAGGGCTTGGCGAGCGAAAGGTGCACAAGTGTGCACCCCCTTGCATGCGCCAGCCCCAGATTTTATAACATGTGTGTGGCTGTGCGCGCATGTTATAAAATTGAGCGTAGATTTGTTGCGCACACAAATCTACGCCCGTGCATATGTTTGAAAATCTGGCCCATACAGAGCAAACCTTATCATATTATAGGAAGGGCTGACAGTAATTGAGTAAAGTTCATGACGT
This sequence comes from Rhinatrema bivittatum, assembly GCF_901001135.1. Classification (NCBI taxonomy): domain Eukaryota; kingdom Metazoa; phylum Chordata; class Amphibia; order Gymnophiona; family Rhinatrematidae; genus Rhinatrema; species Rhinatrema bivittatum. The sequence goes on along the minus strand of NC_042616.1, from coordinate 324,540,650 downwards.
ATTTGGTCATCAATGTCAAAGGAAACTGATGTCCCAGATTAAGGAGAGGTTTGAGGTTGAAGGTAAGGGGGTACAATTCAGGACATATTTGGTCATTAGAGACAAGGCGGATTCGATATACCAGTCAAACAGTAGGCACACTTGAATAGCCAAGTTTTCAGGGCTTTCTTAAATTTCTTAATGTCTGTTGTTCTCAAAGATTCTATGGCATAGAGTTCCAAAGCTTTGGGCCAGCAATTGACAATGCTCTGTCTCTAGTATGAGTCAGATGAGAGTCTATTAAGGTCAGCATTTCAAGAAGGCCTTTATTCATAGATCTAAGCATTTGTGTGGGAATATGGGGATTAAATGCTATTCCCATCAGGTTGTTGCTCGTGCCAATGTTGCCTAATATTATTGTCAGTATTTTGTATAATATTCTTCACTGAATAGGAAGTCAGTGCAATGCTATCAGAGTTGGAGTAATGTGGTAAGTATTTCCCTTACCATATGACAGGGTATCCATGCCATTGGCCAACCCCTGTCACGTGGTAGGAGCACTGGCTGGCCGCCGCCATCTTTAAAGATGGCCGCCACTGTCTTTAAAGATGGCCGCCACCGTCGTAAAGATGGCGCCGGTCATCCAGTGCTCCTACCATGTGACAGGAGCCGGCCAATGGCACGGATACCCTGTCACATGGTAAGGGCAAAGGGCCAGCGGCGCCATCTTTATGAGTGGCAGCCAACGGCCCGAGAACGGGAGATCACGCCTGGGACCACCACTAGACCACCAGTTAATTTTAAAATGTTTTGGGGGGCTCGGGAGGGTGGGGGAATCTAAGGGGTCATTTTTAAAGGGTCGGGTGGTTTTTTTTTTTATCGGGCCATCGGCGCCATTTTTGAGTGGCAGCCAAAATGGCGCTGATGGCCCGAGAGCGGGAGATCGGTCCCCGCGCCCCCACTGGACCACCAGGTAATCGTAAAAAGTTTTGGGAGGGTTCGGGAGGGTGGGGGAAGGTAAGGGGTCAATTTTAAAGGGTCGGGCCTCACTAAAAAAAAAAAATAACGATGTGAATCAGAACCGATTCCGATTCATATCACCACCGATCAGATTTTTTTCCCCCTCTAGCCGAACCCGATTGTTAAGATGATCGGGCACACGATTCACATCCCTACTAGGCAGTAAGATTCATTAGAGTTGAAGTCTCATAGTATAGGGTCCATTATGAATTGTAGAAGAGTTTCTGTTGAGCGATTCTTTCAGAGTCCAAATTGATTAGGGTATAGGATCTTTTTATCTTCAAGATACGACTCTAATTGGGAAAGAACAGCTTTTTCAATAATTTTCATGAGGAAAGTTAGGTTAGAAATTGGTCGGTAGTTATCCCAGACATAAGAACTTTCTGCTTTATTCTTCAAAATTGGTTCAATAATTGCCTGTTTCAGACTTACGGGCATATATCCTTCTGTGAGGACAAAGTTGACGAGTGTTATGATTGTGGGGGTTATTGTTTGGTTTACTTGCTTTAGTGAGGAGGCTGGTATCAGGTCAAGGGGGAAGTAGCTGGTTTTAGTTTTGATATGCTTTTACTTATTTCCAGTTTTGAGATTGTGAGTTTTGAGATTTTATAATTTGTAGTTAAGTCACTGCACCTGCCTTTGTCAGTAATGAAGGTTCATATGGGGCCAGTTGTCTGGATAATCATCTTTGAGGTGGTATAACCATCTTACATTGTGTAGTCATAGATGATGACTGACCGTGGTAGCCACACTCTGGCTAGCCTCACTCAACCAGGGATGCTACACTACCGCTGTGCTGCTGCCTGCTTACTAGGTCATTAGGAATGCTTGTGCACTTTGAACATATATACTCCCACAGAAGGAAGTTTTCTTGCTGCACCTGTGGATGATGTCATCCTGTCGGGATTTAAACCTCACTTCCACAGCTGGCCAGTGCCTTCACAACAGGCCTCCTGCTCCTCTGCAGTGCTAGTTGCCTTAGCATGCTTCCTTGTGATCCTGACCTAGTTCCTCCATGTTCCTGCTGTTCTAGGTCCTGCTTCCATGAGTGTCTCCTTGTCCTGCTCCTAACCAGTTTTCCTGTCTTTCCTGTTTCATTGTGTCCTTCCTCTGCTCTGAATTTTGTTGCCTTGCTCTCAGACTAGACCTGGACTTCACCTTTGGCTTCTGCCTGCCTTGACCTCAGACCAGATCTGGACTTCACCTTATCTTCTGCCTGCCTTGACTTCAGAATGACCACAGACTTGCTTGCTCTCAGCTTGCCCTAACCTTGGATGGAGCCTCAACTTTGCTCTGCTTGCTGACTGCCTCCTTCTTCACTTGGCCACTGACACAGCCTATCACCACTACCTTTGCCTCAGACCAGGAAAGTCCTGCTGGCTGCCAGAATCTGCAGGTTCAATCCTAGGGAGAGGTGTTTGGCAAGGCTAAGAACTATTTGTGTGGCACTTCAGCCGTCACCTGTTAATAGCAGTTTATAGATTTCTCCTCCAAGTACATATCCAAACCGTTTTTAAACCTAGATGTGCTAATGCTCTAATCACATTCTTCAGCAACAAGGTCCATAGCTTAACTGAGCATTGAATGAAAAAATAATTTTCTTCAATTTGTTTTAAATGTGCTACTTGATAACTTCATTGAGGGCCCCCTAATATTATTTGAAAGAATAAATAACTGATTCACATTTACCCATTATAGTCCTCTCATTATTTTATAGACCTCTTCAGCCATCTCTTTTCGAAGCTGAACAGCATTAACCACTTTAGCCTTTCCTCACAGGGGAAGCCATTAGGGATGTGCAGAGGGATGCCATATGTTGCATTCGTGATTCGGATTCGTCGGGTAGCAGTACGTTGCATTCGGCCATATGGCGCCCCGATGCATTAATACGGCGATTTACATTTGTGTCCCAGCTAAAATTAAAATTAACTACAACCCCCCACCCTCCTGACCCCCCCCCCCCTCCAAGACTTACCAAAACTCCCTGGTGGTCCAACGGGGGGTCCGGGACATAGTGAGGGCAAAGGCTATCTGCTTGCCAGTATTCAAAATGGCGCCGATCGCCTTTGCCCTCACTAAGTCACAGGGGCCGACCATCGGTACCTGTGGCATAGTGAGGGCAAAGGCGATTGGCGCCATTTTGAGTATTGGCATCAGACGGCCGACGTGCAGGAGGTCGCTCCCGGACCCCCGCTGGACTTTTGGCAAGTCTTGTGGGGGTCAGGAGACCCCCCCCCCAAGCTGGCCAAAAGTCCCTGGGGGTCCAACGGGGGTCCCGGAGCGACCTCCTGCACTCCGGCCGTCCGATGCCAGTACTCAAAATGGCGCCAATAGCCTTTGCCCATACTATGTCACAGGGGCTACCAGTGCCATTGGTCAGCCCTTGTCACATGGTAGGAGCACAAGATGGTGCCAATGGCCATGTGACAGGGGCTGACCAATGGCACCGGTAGCCCCTGTGACAAAGGCTATCGGTGCCATGATGAAACCGGCACTGAGGGTGTGAGTGTAGGGGATGGTTCCCGGACACCCCCCCCCTCCCGCTGGACCACCAGGGAGATTTGGTAAGTCTTGGGGGGGTTCAGGAGGGTGGGGGGTTTGTTTAAATTTTTATTTAGGTGGCCTCATGTATTCGCGGAGAATCGCGATACGTTTCGCTTCCCCATGAATACTACGAATAGTGGAGTATATGTTTCGGATCGCCAATATGTCGAAAACGAATGCACACCCCTAGAAGCCATAGGTGGCCACATATCTCCCTGGTATCCTTATAGGGACATAACTACAATTAATAGCTCACAAGGCAGATGGTAAGCATGATATTTGATAGAAATCAGTCATGATTTGTTGTTCTTGATGTCTGCCCTGAGGGACAGATATATAAAGGTGTGTTTTCTGGAGCAACACTGCCAGGAACTGCTCAGTACAAATGGAGGTGACAGACTGTATAATTCTAACCATGATACCTGGAGATATCTGGAAGGTGCTGGTGGCCAAAAATGCCAGGCCAGAGGTGACCTTGATGTGTACTTGTACAGCGTGGCCCCTTTGGGTGATTGGTTGTAGGTGCTGTTCTAACTGCTAGCATAGGAACATTATAGTTTCCTTGTCAAACATAAACCCGTGCATGACTTTCTCTTCTTGCAAATCCATAAACTGCACTCTAGTCCTGTATATTCACTGTAAGGAGAACCTCCTCCTCCTCCTTTTCAATCTCTGTTATCTCTCCCTCCTCAGATGTAGTGACCTGAATATCCATAAGGCCAATAGCTTCATACTGCACAGTGAAGCACCACCACTGACTCCTTCCCCTAAGTATGTTCCAGTATGTTCCAGTTCCACACATTCCCACCTCTCTGTATAACCCTGTATGTCCCACTTCCCCTTATATGTTCCTGTAACCCTCAGTATAAATATGTATGTCTCATTTACCAACCACTATGGCCCAGTCTATCCCAGATACATTTAATCCTACCTCAATTTGTGATCCTGTCTATACCTGGTATACTCCTTCTCCCTCTCTCCCCAGTATAACCTAATCTAACCCAATGATCCTCCCCCCCCCCCCCCCCACCCGTATGACCCAGGAGTGTTCAAGTTTGTCCCTAGTGGGCAACAGTCTGTCTCTGGAACACTTCGTCCCACCCCCAAGTCTGCTTCTATGTCCACTCACCCAGAAAACCAACCCTCCAAATGGCAAGTCCAAAGTCAAAAAGAAGGTTGTGTGCATAAATGAGCAGTAGATTGCATTTAGAGGTACATTGCTTTTAAAATATCTCATTGGGTGTACATGAAAATATCTCATTGTGGGGTAGATTTTCAGACCGCGCAAATAGGCGTACTTTTGCTGGCGCATCAGGCGCAAGCAAAAGTACGCGGGATTTTAGTAGATTCGCGCGTAGCCGCGCGAATCCGCTAAAATCCTGGATCGGCGCGCGCAAGGCTATCGATTCTGTATAGCCGGCGTGCGCCGAGCCGCGCAGCCTACCCCCGTTCCCTCCGAGGCTGGGAGGGAATCCTCTAACGCCCTCCCCTCACCTTCCCCTCCCTTCCTCTACCTAACCCACCCCTCCCGGCCCTGTCTAAACCCCCTCCTTACCTTTGTCGGGGGATTTACACCTCCCTCCGGGAGGCGCAAATCCCCGCGCACCAGCGGGCCGCTAGCGCGCCGGGACGCAACCTGGGGGCGGGTCCGGAGGGCGCGGCCACGCCCCCGGACCGCCCCGGGCCATAACCACGCCCCTGGGCCCGCCCCCAAAACGCTGCCGACACGCCCCCCTCGGAAAACCCCGGGACTTACGCGAGTCCTGGGGTCTGCGTGCGCCGGTAGGCCTATTGAACATAGGCACACCGGCGCGCAGGGCCCTGCTCGCCTAAATCCACCTGGATTTAGGCGGATTTAGGCGAGCAGGGCTCTGAAAATCTGCCCCTGTGTGTACACGAAAAACCTCATTGTGTGTACATGAAAAACCCACTCTAACACTCCCAATATGCCTTTTTTTTGCTCATGTACTTCTGTTCATGTACATGCATATATTCATGCTTGTTGCCCCTTTTCAAAATACACATTGCATGCACTCGGTCTACATATACACATAAATGACTTTTTTTTTACACAAATAAGCCTTTGAAAATTGACCTTTGTACGCCATCATGGAGAAGCATTCCAGGGTGGGTGGGGTCTTGGTGAGGTTAGGATGGTCATGTATACTTTTTTATTTAAAAATGCATGAGCCAAATTTTATAATATAGCAATTAGGGTTGTACAAAGTATTTTTGGACTTCAGCCCTAATTTCCAAAGCGGACTTTCACATATAAGTCCACTTTGAAAATTAGTGGTATGCACAAACCTTTATGTATCATACACACACACACATCTACACACACACACATTTATGTCTGTATGGCCGCAGGCATCAATGTTCATGCATTTCTGTTTAATTGTTGTAAATACATGGTTGATTTATTATAATATAATTATGAGTGTTTTTTTGTAAACCATTTAGAAACTGGATAGGTAATATCAAAGTAAAATTAAAAAAAATAGATAAATAACTATATAAATATATACATTTTTGTGCATTCTGTTGATTTTAGAAAGTACACATGTAAATGGTTTCCCCACCCTAATTCTACCCCCAGGAATACCTCTTTCAAGTATGTGCAAAGTACATGTGAAATTGCATCTGCATATATTTTTCATGTACAACATGTGTATAATTTTTGTCAAAGTACACGTATCAAATAGCAGTTGTAGCTGTGCGTATGTAGTTTTGCTGGGATTATTTTTAAAGTAGACTTATGCACGTATGTCTGCTTTGAAAATGTGTGCATCTTATATGCATATTTACTGGCTAACATGCGTGATGTTAAAACATTCTCGCATCTTGGAGGCAGAAGAGTTAGTGCTGGCACTGTTTCCTTCCTTTTTTTAATGGATGTGACCTCTTTCATTTTGTTCATAATGGTACCCTTTTGGATTCATTACACACTATGGGGCTGATGCAATACAGTGCACTCAGCCGAGTGCACTGTATAACCCTCAGTCGGACGCGGGTTAAATAGGCGCTAATCCACCCCCTAATGCAATAGGGGGATTAGAGCCAATTTAACGCGCATCCAACGTGGAGTGAATGAGATAGCGCTTATCACTTGCAAATGCATGTGAATGAGGCTAATACTCATTCATTCCAAATGCCAAAAAATAAATGTGCATCTCAGATGTACAGCATGGTGCACCTCTTGCGGGCACCATGCATGCATTGAGAAAGCGGGTGTTGACTTTTCAGCGCCCGCTTTCCGCATTTTTTATAACCGGCCCCTATGAAAATGCAGGCTTCATCTCTTGATGTGATTTCCTGACTGAAACGTGCCAAGCAGCCAAACCTCTAGACTTCCTTTCCTGCAGCTCATTTTTACAGATGGCTACTAGGAACCCAAAAGAGAATTCTGGTAGAAAATTTTCATCCCCATTTCAGTACATGAAAATCCTGTTTATGCTTATAAACTGTGTCAGAAATTTTTGGTTCTCACACATTGTTAATGTGTCCATATATTCTTAAATTGGGGTGATTTATTTATTTATTAATCTGTATGCCACTCCGTCAGCATTTCTGGGCCATTTAAAATAAAAACACTCTACCCCCTTGGCATGTTGGCACACCTCCCAGCAGTTTCCCGCACTAGTGCGAGAAACGGGATATTTAAACCCAGTTTCCCAGCTTCCAGACAGGCTTGCTTATGCTGGTGCTGTCTTTCTGCTGGAGTTACCTCTGCCTATGACACAAGCTGGTTTGGCATCTTTAGCTTTCTCTTCAGCATCTGACCTTGGCTGGCACTCAGGTAAGGCTGTCTTTCTATCATTGGGTTCTCAAATCATATGAGATAGCTGAGGCCATGTACCCGGTAGATTTGACAGCCTTGCAGGGCTTTCCAAGACTAGCTACATGGGTACAACAGCAACAGGGGGTGCTGGATCAAGTAATGGGAATCTTAGAAAGGCTAGCAGCTTGGATGGATGCCTTGGTGATAACCGCTCCTCTGGTACCTTCCAATCCCACAACACCCAGCTCTGTGCTGCAATTACCTTCTCTTCCCCGCTTTAATGGAGATCCAAAGCTCTGTTGTGAATTCATAAATCAATGCAAAATATACTTTTCATTACAAGCCCCTCTATTTCCCTCTGATAAAATCAAAGTTACCTTCATCCTCTCTCTCTTAGAAGGGCTGGCATTGGCATGGGCCTCCCCGTTATGGGAGCGAGATGACTCACTACTGAATAATTTGGACTACTTCCTGAAGACTTTAATTTGGTGTTTGACAAACCAGGACAGTTGGTCTCTGTGGCCTCTGACTTGCTCCAAATCTGCTAAGGACCCCGCTTCGTGGGCAAATATGCGGTGCAGTTCCGCACCCTGGCTACTGAACTACGTTGGGGAGAGGAGAGCCTTGTTGCCATTTTCTGTCAAGGACTTTCAGACCTCATTAAGGATGAATTGGCTATTAGATATCTACCAGACTCCCTTGAGGATCTTATCCACATAGCCATTTACCTAGACCTTCGGTTTCAGGAACGTTCATAAGAAAGCATAGCTGCTTACCATCCATCCCAATTGGCACCATCATTTAATCATCCCCTCATTCCTTCCAGAACTCAAGAACTCCAGAACCGTGGAAGAACCCATGCAGGTCAACCAATTCAGGATCTCTCCCGAGGAACGACAAAGATGATGACAGCAAAATGTATGCCTTTACTGTACAGGCACTGGTCATTATGCTAAGTATTGTCCTCAAAGATCAGGAAACTCTCAGACCTAGGGTTGGTGGGAGAGGCATCCATAGGTCAAACGGTTTCCTCTCCGCAGATACTGGTTCCTGTGACTGTCTCCACCTGCAAAGGCCCCATTCACCTGCAGGCTTTTTTGGATACTGGGGCAGCTTGGAATTTCATCGAGAAACATTTAATCCATTACTACTAGATTCCTACGGAACTACTTAAAACTCCCCTTACCATTTCCTCAGTCTCTGGGCAACCTCTACTGGACAGAATCTCATGAATCACCAGGACCATGGGAATCCTGCATCAAGAAGCTATCTCCTTCTATGTTTTACCATCATCAGTAAACCATCCTAGGTTTACCATGGTTAAGGTTACATCAACCCCCAATAGACTGGGATACCCTGCAGTTGCAAAGTGGAGTTCCAAGTGTCACTGCAGCTGTTTACTCTCCATAAAACCCCTTCCTCGCAAACTCCCTTTGATGGAACCCACCCTGGCCAGACTGCCAAGTCAATATACAGATTTTGCAGATGTATTCAGCAAGCAACAAGCAGAGACACTCCTACCACATTGCGACTATGATTGCAGCATTGAATTATTTACGGGAAAAATTCTCCCTCGAGGTAGAGTATACGCACTGTCAGAACCAGAAACACAGGCCATGAACCAATATATTCAAGAAAACCTGGATTGGAGTTTTATCAGGCCCTCCTCTTATCCAGGAGGGGCTGGGTTTTTTCATCAAAAAAAAAAAAAAAAAAGACGGCTCTCTACGCCTCTGCATTGATTATCATGGTCTGAATGCCATCACTCGGAAAAATTGTTATTCCATCCCACTCATCACTGAGTTGTTTGAATGACTCAAAGGAGCACAGATTTTTACCAAGTTAGATCTGCAAGGTGTCTATAACCTTGTATGGATTCGAGAAGGTGACAAGTGGAAAACAGCCTTTAATAATCGTGATGGACATTACAAATATCTAGTAATGCCTTTTGACTTATATAATGCATCTGCAGTTTTTCAGGCCATGGTTAATAATATTTTTCGGGACCTTCTCTATTCATACATTATTGTCTATTTAGATGACATCCTCATCTTTTCTAAATCCATGGACCAACACCTACTCCACGTATGACAGGTCCTTCAATGACTCAGGAAGAATAAGTTATTCACCAAGTCAGAAAAATGTACCGGTATGTTCCATAAGCAAGAACTTCCCTTTCCGGGCTACATTATTTCTCAGACTGGATTACAAATGGATCCAGAGAAGATCAAAGCAATCCTGGACTGTTCTCAACCAATACGTTTCATGGCCTTCAGCAATTCTTGGGGTTTTCAAGTTATTATTGACAGTTTATCTCCGGCTACTCAACCTTAGTAGTACCCCTCACTGCCGTAACCAAAAAAGGAGCCAATGTTTCGTAACTGGGGCCCAGATGCCATCCAAGCCTTTCAATAGCTAAAAGAGGAATTTATTAAAGATCCCTGTCTGTGATGGCCATACCCAACAAAACCCTTTATTTTAGAGGAAGATGCATCCACCCTTGGGGTTGGCGCTATTCTTCTTCAATGGCTGGAGGAGGGGAACTTTGCTCTGCATATTTCTCTAAAAAATGTTCTTTAACAGAGAGGAATTATGCCATTGGTGATTGGGAGCTTTTGGCTATTAAGTTAGCCCTCAAGGAGTGGTGACATTTATTAGAGGGGACGAAAAATACGATCACCATTTATGCTCAGTGCCTAAATCCTCGGCAAACCTGATGGGCTTTATTTTTTAGTCAATTTAACTTTAAACTACTCTTTCGACCAGCTGAGAAGAATCAGTGGATGCCCTGTCAAGAAGCTTTCTCTACGATGTTACTCAAGAACCACCTCATCATATTATCGATCCAGCCCGGATTATGATTGCTGCCACCTTTACTATCCCCATTGGCAAGGCTGTCATTCCCAAATGCCTAAGGGGGAGAGTTCTACTTTGGGCTCACAATTCTCATGTGGCAGGCTACCCAGGACTTCAACGAACCAGAAAACTCATCAATCATCACTATTGGTAGCCCCAATGGAAAGAAGACTCCAAAAGATTTGTAGAATCTTGTCCTATGTGCACCACACATGAACTTGACCCTGGGGTTTGTTACAACCCTTGCCATACCTGACAAGCCATGGACTCACATTGCAACTGATTTTATTACAGACCTACCCTTATCTGATGGAAATAACGCTGTCTGGGTTGTGGTCAACCATTTTTCTAAAATGGCCCATTTCATTCTTCTTCTGGGCTTACCCACAGCACCTGAATTAGCTCATCTATTTCTCCAACCCATTTTTTAGATTCACGGACTTCCCCAGCATATTGTATTGGATAGAGACGTCCAATTCACTGCTCACTTATGAAGGAATCTGTGTAGCAAATTCAGAATACAACTTGACTTTTCATCTGCTTACCACCCACAGACCAATGGACTAGTAGAACGCACTAACCAGTCACTGGAGACTTTCCTGCACTGTTGCATCAACCAACAACATGATGATTGGTCCTCGCTAGTTCCTTGGGCAGAAATATCTCACAACAATCACGTCACTCAGCCTATGAGCACATCCCCCTTCTATCTCTTTGGACGGCATCCGCAGATACCGTTGTTTCTTGTTGCATCATCATCTTGCCCTGCAGAGATCTGGCTACCCCAAATGGGAGAACATGCAGATTCTACTGCAACAAACAGCAGTCAAAGCCAAAAGGCAAGCTGATAAAAAACAAAGACTGGCCCCTCAGTTGCACCCAGGAGAACTGATCTGGCTGAGCACTCATAAAATCAGATTATGCTTACCTTCAATAAAATTTGCCCCTCATTTCGTGGAACCATTCTCAGTGGAGAGACAGATTGGGGAGGTTGCCTATAAGTTGCAATTACCTTCAACCCTGCAAATTCATGATGTGTTCCATATATCTCTCCTCAAACCAGCAGTCTTGTCTTGGCCGTCTAGGAAACCCAAGCAGCTATCACCTGCAAGAGTGGAGGAGGACAGTCAATATGAAGTTCAGGAGATTCTGGATGCTAGACATAAGGGATGGACACTTCAATATTTAATTGCATGGAAAAACTATGGGACGGAAGAGAACTCCTGGGAACCAGCCAGCAATATTCAGGCCCCCCCAGCTAATCCATGACATACTTATATGTATAAATTAGCTTTGAAATTTTGAGTAAAGTCTAAGTGTACAATATAGGAAGGCTTTGCCACTTTGTGGGGTATTTGAAAATTGTATTTCTTTATTTCTGTTTACATCTTTATAAATTTCATGATTCCCAACACATTCAATGTAGATTACAAATGTACATACATAATAAAACAAACAAAAAGTAATTAAAATAAAACATAAACTAACACAGAGACATATCTAAAATAAATTAGTCAGTCAAAATACTTTTAGACTATCACAGTCTTGCTAATCAATACTGCACTATTGTAATTAATAAATGCCTGAGCAAATAGAACTTCTTTTCAACATTTCAAATAATCATGTTCATTATGTATCTCAAAAGATAAAGATTTCCAAAGAAGAAAGAATCAGAGCAGCTATAGAAGATGCTTTCATTCTGGTTGCCTGTAGATGGAATTCTCTAATGGATGGAATAGTATGTAGCTTCTGTGATAAGTGCCAAAAACATTTGGGCACATACCATTACATTTTTTCAGCTGAGCAATAAACGTATTATGGGCAAAATGTGCATGTATTACAAGGCCAGAACCCCGAGGTGTTAAGCTGTTCATTAGCACAAAAAAAGGGAATGTGAATTTTCAAAAGTTGGGCATGGAAAAATCAGCAGATATGCATGTAAACAGCAATTACTCGAGCATACTCTATTGTAGAAACCTACAATGTATATGTATAAGTAAGGGTGCATAAGTAAATCACATTTAAAAAAAGGGGTACTCCAGGGGCATTCCCAGATGGGGCTAATATTTACATTTCTAAATTGCTATTTTATGAAATTTATTCATGTAGTTTTGGTAACCTACTCACATATATTTCCACCTGCTCTTTACCTGCAGTGAGTGATTGTAAACATCTTAAAAGTAAAATACTGACTAGGTGGGGGTTCTGAGTGAAATGGGTGGAATTGAGGCTGAAGAGCCATGAGAGTCTCAATGAACTTTAGATGGAGTGGGTAAAACTGGGAGACGATTTAGTAACACTAGTAATTTAATTGCTGTTCATATTAGGGATGTGAATCGTTTTTCAACGATTAAAATTATCGTCCAATAATTCTAAAATCGGCTTAAATTGTTAAAGAACATGATACAATAGGAATTCTAACGATTTATCGTTAACAAATCGTTAATCGGGTTAGTGCGCACTAACCGGGAGTTAGTGCGCACTAACAGAAAATGATACAAATTGACACTTTTCAGGTCAGTTAGGAATGAATATGTATTCCTATTGGCTGGCTGCCCTCTTATTTATTGATGTTACCAAGGTTCCCACTGAGGTGATGGTTGGGGGGATGGGAAATGGAAACGGTTGTTAGCTTGACAAAAAAAGTAATGTGATCAGTCAATGTGACTAGAACTTGTGCCTATCCCTGATACCGGGAGTGTTGTGATCTTCCTGCACACAGTGCCCTAACCCTCATACCGGGAGTGTTGTGATCTTCCTGCACTGAGCAGGGATACGGCACTGCGTGCAGGAAGATCACAACATAGAAATGGCGCCGGTGGCCCTTTGCCCTTACCATATGATGCCGGCGCTACTTTTGCCCTCACTATGTCATACGACCCGTATGACATAGTGAGGGCAAAAGTAGCACCAGCGCCATTTTGAATATTGGCAATACGGCCCGAGTGCAGAAGGTTGCTCCCAGACCACTGCTGGACTTTTGGCAAGTCTTGTGGGGGTCAGGAGGCCTCCCCAAGCTGGCCAAAAGTCCCTGGGGGTCCAGCGGGGGTCCGGGAGCGATCCCCTGCATTCGTGACGTCGGGTCCGGGAGCGATCTCCTGCATTCGTGACATCGGGTGACAGGAACCAAAATGGCGCCAGCGCTACCTTTGCCCTGTCATATGGTAAGGGCAAAGGGCCACCGGTGCCATTTCTATTAACGCAGCCATGGCCCGAGAGCGGGAGATCACGCCGGGACACCCCCACTGGACCCCAGGTAATTTAAAACATTTTGGGGGGGTTCGGGAGGGTGGGGGATTTGTTTTAAAGGGTCGGGGTGGGTTTTAGGGTTGTTTTGGTGTGCCGGTTTTCCCGCCCTCCCCCAATTTACGATTTTTTAACAAAAAAAACCATGATGATCAGATTTCCCTCCCCCCCCCAGCCAAAATCGATCATTAAGATGATCAATCACACGATTCACATCCCTATTCATAATAGATATAATTTACATTATTTAATTTTACCATACATTTACTAGGGTAACAGATTATTTTGCCAAAGGCGGTGAAGATTCTTTCGATATTTTTAATACTGTTCCCAGATACTGTTTAAATTGTTCTTGAACTGAAATTCCTCCTACCTGTGGGAAATTGATCACCCTCAGGTTTAAGTATCTCAGTTCATTTTCAATTTTCTCTATTTTTGTATGATGTATTAGATCACCCTGTGTTAACCCTGACTGTATTTTCTCTATTTTTGGAATCCTCTGATCTATATCCTATATTTGTGTCTTTTGTGTCCCATTCTGTTGTTCAATATTTAACATTCTTTTGTTAACATCTGTAACCACATTTGTAAGAGTGATAATAGACTTTTCCAAAGTCATTATAGCAGTCCAGACATTATCAAGCGTTATTTTTAATGGTTTTTCAAATTTTTGAGGCAAAGTGGGTTCTGACCCTAAGGCTCCGGCACCAATCACCCCATTGTGTGTGCTAGAGCCTTCTCCTTCATCCTGTTTACAAGGTTCTACACCTCCTCCTTCTTGTATTGCCTTGTCCCCTAATACAGAAGAATTTAACTCAAAGGTTTTTAATCCAGATTGTCCAGCAAGGGGAGGTGAAGGCGTATTCAGCACTCCCGGACTTAAAGATATTAATGAGGCAGGTGATCCCTCTTTATGCTCAATCATAGGCATCACAGCGCCTCCTTCTATGGGAGTTACTTCTGGGGCTGAGTTGAAAAACTTTTCAATTTTAAGCTGGGAAGTGGTTGCTGGGGAGGATGTAGCTATTACCTCCCTCAGTTTCCCCTTCTGTTTCGTATGTGGCATCACTAGATACCCGGAAGAAAACTAATTCAAGAAATATAGAGAAGTGTTCAACTCTGTCCAGTAATTCAAAACGTTGATTCCACCAGCAGAGGTTTCGGAGACAAATAGAAATAAAAAGATATTTACTTCACTCACTTACTTGTTTAGACGGAGGAGTAAAGGTAGTATCTTCAAGAAAACTGCAAGACTGCCAGGCAAAGCTGCGCGCCCCTTTGGCGCGCGCGGCTTAGGCAGCATGCTGGCGTTGGCTGCGCGCTGCAGGGTGGTCAGATTTTATAGCCCTTCTCGCCAGCTCTGCCCTGGTGACATCAAACCCATAAGTCCTTGCTTCGTCTGTTGGGCAAGACACTCCTTACCCCGGTCCAACCAGCAAGTTTCAGTATGTTTCCTTTCTCCTCCACCTCGAAGTTTGGGCTGCAGGGGGGGGTCAGATTTTATAGCCCTTCTCGCCGGCTCCACCCTGGTGATGTCAAACCCGGAAGTCCTTGCTTCGTCTGTTGGGCAAGACACTCCTTACCCCGGTCCAACAAGCAGGTTTCAGTATGTTTCCTTTCTCCTCCGCCTCGAAGTTTGGGCTGCAGGGGGTGTCCGATTTTATAGCCCTTCTCACCGGCTCCGCCCTGGTGACATCAAGCCCGGAAGTCCTTGCTTCGTCCGTCGGGTAAGACACTCCTTACC
This sequence comes from Rhinatrema bivittatum, assembly GCF_901001135.1. NCBI lineage: Eukaryota > Metazoa > Chordata > Amphibia > Gymnophiona > Rhinatrematidae > Rhinatrema > Rhinatrema bivittatum. The sequence continues at coordinate 324,525,480 of NC_042616.1, read as the reverse complement.
CCGGTCCAACAAGCAAGTTTCAGCATGTTTCCTTTCTCCTCTCTTGAAGAAATAGGAAAATGGGGTTAAATTCATTTTTTAATCATAGGGTCCAATAATTAAATATTCAAAGATGTTGATTAGGGATATAGAGGAAAGTGGGTGGTGTTTTACAAGTCGAGGCACGGCGGGAAGTTTTTTAGCAGCTATGAATGGCAAAGTGTGGGAGTAAAGATGTGAAAGTGGTTTTGTGTGTATTGCATGTGGAGTGAAAAGAAAAAGAAGAAAAAGGAGGGTAAATGAATATTTGTGATATTGGAAGTAACGTGATGATAATCTGTTTTCAGATTTCCAAAAAATAGTGTTCATAAGATTGAACTGAATACTCAACTGAGAGGCCCATTGAGATTCGGATTTATTGGGAATGTAGAGTCCATGTGTGAACTGTCCCCTGATGCAGGTGGTAAAGAGCCGCCGAAACGCCAGGGCGTCGGGTATGGTGTGACAAGAATGAATGTTTGTACGAGAACAAAAGAAAGATTATAAATTTCTGCACAAGAGAAAGAAATGGACCTTTATGTATAATCTACAAGAGAGTGGGACATTGCTGACATGGGACATGGTCTGATGAAAACAAATGTGATTTCTATAAAAAGAGGACTACATTTGTTGCATAAGAGAAAGAAACGGATCTAGGTATACAATTTACAAGAGAGCAGAATACGAACAGAGTTAAACATCAGGAATGATAATGAATCTGTGCAAGTGCAAATACAATGGCAATAAATGAATAAGGTGGTTGATGATTCAGAGTACTCTTTGACTGATGCAAGAGGCCATTGATAATGATGAGAAAATACAGTTTAAGAAATTGAAGTGCAATATTGATTTTACATGTTTAAAGGTGTTGGGGATTATTGGTTGATAGGGTTGAGGGGTGTATGATTGGTGTGTGGTATGAATTGAGATGAATGAATGGTTGCAAGTTTTAAAATATTAGAAAATTTGAGGATCACCATTCAATGTGGTATTTATATGGTTGAAGAAACAGATAAATTAATAAAAGAAGAATTGTAAGAATTAAATGAGTATTGTTGTATTTAGTGAGCAGAAATTGATACCTTGTCTTAGATGTATTTTGCATTAATATAGAGAGACAAGGGTATATCGGTATTACAAGGAAAGTGTACCATTTTATATTCTGCCAGTTCCAAATCCAAGGCAGATTACATCTTTTACATTCATACATTTCATTACATAAAACATCACACAATTAACATTATACACTGAAAAATTATCAATTTAAAATAAACAACAATACAAAAACATTGCAGTTTAAATTTCTCACTTTACTTCTACCTACTCCTCAGATACTTGCTTCAAAAAGAAATCCTTTACTTGTTTCTGAAATTTTAAATAGTCTGTTTCATAACTCTGGAACTGCTAAAGAAAAAGACCTAGTAAATGGATCCAGATGACAACCTCCAGCAGTAGCTGCCACCTACCTCTCATTCCCAACCTCCTGACCCACCCTAGCCCAATCTGCTCCCTCCTTCCCCCGCATACTTGGTGGTCAAGTGGGGACTAGATCAAGCCCTAGGCCCTGGGTCCAACATTCTCTCTATTCCATATGGTACCTGCCATCCGTGATGTTTATTCTTGTAGTTCAGTCATTCTAACTCCTTCCCTTTATCTTTTGCCTCTCCTTTCTCCCTTATTCCCCAACTTATTTTTTGCTCCATTCTTCCTCTCACTCTTCGCTTCTCCATTGTCTTCTTTCTTTCACTTTATCTTAATCTTTTGCTTTCCCTTTTCTCTGTTCTCCCTCTTTTTCCCTCCTCCTCCAGCTCTCAACTTTCCTTCTCTCACCGTCTCTCTTTGCTTTCTCTTTTTCCTCTATTAATCCGTTTGCACACCACAACCTCCGAGAAGAGGTAAAAACAATGGAGACTAGGTGTTCCATGTACGGAACAGGAGAGGATGATCTGAGAGATGGCAGAAATAAGTGGACATGGTATGCCCCCAAGAATGTATTCTGACTCACACAGAAATTTTGACCCTGGTATAAAATGCCTGTTCCTTTTAAAGTATCAAAGCAAAATGTAATGTTTTCTAAAAAGAAACAAGCCTTGGTGCTTTCCTTATCCTACTGATCTCTTTGGTATTTCTATTCAGTCTAAGTTTAGATATATCTTAACCTGTATACATTTGTATGAGTTATGGACGCATTCTGTTAGCAATATAAGTCAACTTTTGCAAACAATCACCAAGGAAAGATTGTATTTTATTATCCACTATACCTCTGTGTGTGAAAGGGAGAAAAATTAGTTAACTAGCTTCACAACAATTGACTTAATTTTATTCTCTTCATATGTCTTTTGCCACAGTTGTAACCCAAAATCTAAGATGATGGGAAAGATACTAGCAGTATTGCTATTTTTCTTCTATATTGACAGCTTTCAAGCACTTGCCTATAACAAGAATAATACATCCATACTTTTTTTAAATGACAGCTGGTATCCTACAGGGATATTTTCTGGTCCTGTTGCTATTTTCAATTTATTTGTTCCATCTGAGTGGCATAATCTCTATGTTCAAGCTGGGTAAAAACTGGTACATTGATAATATACCGTGTGAGGAATGATATCACTATTATTAGTTTCCAGAATTGCTTTTAACAGGTCAGACATTAGCAATATAAAAATTAGAAGGAAAAAAAAAAAACAATCAACACTTTCCTGTGAGTCCCCCTGTTGCATTAATGAATTTGGATCCATAACCAATTACCCTTGTGACATAAACATTGTTCCAAAGGCTCAAGTCTGAAATGAAGGCACTTTAATAACAAATACATTTCTTTTTGTATTGTGTTAACCATTTTTCCCTAACATAGCCACTGCATCCCTTGTTTTTGCTTCTATAATTATTATTACATTCATTACATTTTCTTCACAGGAGGATATTCTGGCCACAAATATAACATGTTCATGAGCAATTAAACTCCTTATTTTCCATTAAGAAAATGTCACAACTATATATTAGGTCAGGGCAATAAATCCTAAAGGTTTTGTCAGAAAGCTGAGAAACCTATATCAGATGTATGATGCACAGGATAAAAAAAAATAGTAAAGTTATGTACCTTCATTTTCAGTTTTTACTTTATTTTTCCTAGGAATCTCAATGTTCTAACAAAAAAAAAATCTGTGGAAAATGACTTTGTTATAACAAATAGTAGAAAAAAGGTGAAAACATTATTTTTCTCAATGTTTTTGTTATAACATTGAAATTCCCAGGAAAAATAAACAAAAAATTAAAAACAGCAGTCCCTTAATACATGTGCTTTCATGTCACTTCAGTCTTACTTTATAATGACATATTGTATAGTGCAGTTCTGACTCTTCAAACGAGGTTGTCAATGAGGAATGCACTTTTGTCTTATGCAGGTATTTCATTGAATTTCATCAGAGTCCCTGCTACATTTGTAAAGCTAGTATAATAACCATGCCCCTGTGACACAAATAAAAAGATTAAGAGACACATCCATCAAAATAACTTCTTCTGTCTATATAGTATTGACACTGGGCTTCATTCAACCAAGTCTGGGAGGGGTCTAGAAATTTTGCATCAGAAAGATATTAATTTGTAAAAACGAAAAAAAAGAATGTTTATGTGCTATTATTAAATAATCTCAGCAACAGCAGCCTAGGTGAACCTAAAACTTGTCATATTTCAGAAACCATGCGAAGTCAAGGCTATCTACACTTTGGATGGGAGACCACATGGGAAAACTAGGTGTAGTGAACTATAGAAAACAGCAGCAAACTTCTGCAATACACTGCCACAGTGTTATAGTAGATCATGATGCTATTTTTGCATAAATGCCCTTTAGCCATGGTTATAGGATAACCCCTGATAGGAGCTTTTGAAAATATTATTATAGCATTCTGTCACTATTTGCTTCCATCATTTTCGCTTCTTGGATACACATTCCATCAGTGAACATCATGCACAACTGGAATAGAGGCATGGATGGAACAGAGATATGAAAGCAAAAAAGAATGCCAGATTTCACACAGCATTATGCCTTTTTTTATATTACAAAAAACACTGAAGGGTAAAATTTACCCCTCAGTGTTTACACATGCAAAAATGTTGTGGCCAGCCAGCCACATTCCTGTTCCATGTCTGGCCTCCCTCACCTTCCCTAAAGATGCAGCCAACCGCCACAAAGTCTCCCCGTGCTGTGCCAAGCCGTTGTGCAGGCAGGTGGGTTTAGGCACGTGCACATGCGGCTCGACACTCCTTAAAGGGCCCGCGGTGGGAAAACGGCCCTGACACCTCCTATTGATGTCAGGAGGCAGGCCCTATATTAGGCCCATGACTTCCTCTTCTCGATGCCTCAGCAACAGGTCTTCCTTGTTCCCTCTGTCCAGCCTGCTCATCTTGCTTTTGGGAGTATTCTGTGCTTGACCTTGGATTGTTACTAGACTCACTGCTCGCTACCTGCATTGACCTCGGCTTGTCATTGGACTCTCTGCTTGCTGCCTGCTCCCAACCTTGGATTGTTACTGGACTCATTGCTTGCTGCCTGCCCTGACCACGGATTGTCTACTGGACTTGTTACTTGCTGCCTGCCCTGATCTTGGATTGTGCTCTGGATTTGTTGTCGCCTGGCTTGATCTCTGAATCCTTTCTGGATTTCATCACTGACCGCCTGCTCTGACAGTGGACTGCCTCCAGTCTGCAAAGCCTGGTCTTAAGGATCCTGGAAGGCTTTCCCAGCAACCAGCAATGCCAGCTGATGGTAAGGACCAGCAAGGGCCTTCCTTGCCGGTAGTAACAACCTTACCTTGGCACATGTGGCCATGGACCTGGAAGATCTCTCAGGCCTGCAGGCCATTCAGTGGTTGGCTCAGACGATTCAACAACAGCAACAGTCTTTGAAACTCCTCACCAATTCCTTAAAGCATTTGAGTACTCAGCTGGATGCAGCGGTTGCCCCTGTGGTTTCCCCTCCTCCAGAGGCATCTGCTACAGTTACTCCCACACCTATGATTGATCTGCCATGTACCACCATGGTACACGGGAGATCAGGCTCTTTGCAGGGGGTTCCTGAACCATCTCTTTATACTCTTTGCCCTTCAACTCGGGTAATTGCCCTTGGACTCGGTAAAGACCTCCTTTCTCTCTTGGAAGGGAAAAACTTGGCCTGGGCCTCTCCTGCATGGGAGCAAGTAGATCCCTTACTTCAGAATCTACAAGAATTTGCTGGGTTCATCAAAAACTTTGTACTGCCAAAAAACGACCTGCAGGAAAACGAAATTTTCCCACGAAGCGCCCAGACCGAAACCCGACCCAACATGGAAAAACGAAGCTCATCTCTATTAACTACTATTGATCAAGTTTACTTAGGGAATAGCTACTGCTATTAATTGCTTCAGTAGCATGGGATCTTCTTGGTGTTTGGGTACTTGTTAGGTTCTTGTGGCCTGGTTTGGTCTCTATTAGAACCAGGATGCTGGGCTTGATGGACCCTTGGCCTGATCCAGCATGGCAATTTCTTGTGTTCTTATGTTCTTAATTAAGGTGAATGACATTACAACCAGGGGAGTCCTAAGACGATAGGATGGACTGCCTTTTCATCACCAAGAAGGTTATTCTTTCCATATGGAGGATTCCTGTGTGAAGGCGGATGGGAGCTATGTAGGTAGTGATACAACCCAGAAGCGGGTCTCCATGTATGGATGAGATAACCAATGGTGTCTCCAAGGGAACTAACAGAAGTTCCAAGTTTTTGATGACTGCTTCCATGATGAAATTCCCTCCTGCTCTGGAATCCACAAGGGCAGTAATCAGAAATCCATACTTGTCTGTGCAGAGGGTAACAAGGAGAATAAGTTGGGGAGCTGGTGCAGTCAGACCTAGGAGCAACTCCCCATTAGCATCTAGGTTCACCCATTTCCTGGTTTCTGTGGGCACTGTGACAGGTGATGCCCTGTTTCGCCACAATTGAAGCACAGCCCCAAGGTTTGATGCAAAGATTTTCCTCTGCAGAGAGGTGAGTCCTTCCCAGCTGCATGGGTTCCTTGGTAGGCAAAGTGTTAGAGGCAGCTGACTAGGGTCCAACCAATGGGTCGGAGAAGGATGGGGCCAATTCACCAGACATCATGGTTTGAGTTCTTGAGCTTGCTGCTGTAGTCTGCGATCAATACGATCCGTTAGGTAGATTAAATCCTCCAAAGGTATTAGGCAATTCTCTGGCTGCTAGTTCATCTTTAATGCAGGGAGACAACTCCTCCAGGAAGATGCATGTCTTCCCTCCACCCCAGTTCGGTAGCCAGGGTTTGAAACTCAATGGTGTAATCCATGAGTGGACATTTTCCTTGATGAAGATGCAGGAGATTCATGCCATCTTAGAAAATGTCGCGGGCCATCCATTGCTCCTTCCATTTGACAGGGGCCGACCAATGGCACCGGTAGCCCCTGTCACATGGTAAGGGCAAAGGGTCACTGGCACCATTTTGATTCCTGGAAGGCCCCATGGCCCGACGGCCGAAGGAGGAGACATCGCTCACGGGGCCCGCTGGACCACCAGGGCTTTTAGTAAATCTTGGGGAGGGATTGGGATGTTGGGGGGGTTGTAATAAAGTAAAATTGAAGGGTTTGTTTTTTTTTTTTTAATAAATGTGCCCCTCCCCCCCCCCCCCCCCCCCCCCGCACTAACCCGAAAAATGAATTTCCCCGAAGTTCGGGGAAAATCCAGTTTGGGTCCCCCGAACCAGGACAAATTAGGCAATTTCATTGAAATTGCCTAATTCGTGATAAAATAATGCACATCTCTAGTAGTTAATGTACTTCTCCAAGAACTTATGCAAACCTTTTTTGAACACAGCTACACTAACTGCACTAACCACATCATCTGGCAACAAATTCCAGAGCTTAATTGTGCATTGAATAAAAAATAATTTTATCCGATTAGTCTTAAATGTGCTACTTGCTAACTTCATGGAGTGCCCCCTAGTCCTTCTATTATTCAAAAGTGTAAATAACCGATTCATATCTATTCATTCAAGACCTCTCATGATCTGAAATACCTCTATCCTATTCCCCCTCAGCTGTCTCTTCTCCAAGTTGAACAGCTTTAACCTCTTCAGCCTTTCCTCATAGGGGAGCTGTTTCATCCCCTTTATCATTTTGGTCGCTCTTCTCTGTACCTTCACCATCACAACTATAACGTTTTTGAGATGCGGTGACCAGAACTGTACACAGTATTCAAAGTGTAGTCTCCCCATGGCTCGATACAGAGGCAATATGACATTTTCCATTTTATTAACCATTCCCTTCCTAATAATTCCTAACATTTTGTTTACGTTATTGACTGCTGCAGCACACTGAGCCAATGATTTCAAAGTATTATCCATGATGGTGCCTAGATATTTTTCCTGGGTGGTAGCTCCTAATATGGAACCAAACATTGTGTACCTACAGCAAGGGTTATTTTTTCCCTATATGTAACACCTTGCACTTGTCCACATTAAATTTAATCTGCCATTTGGATGCCCAATTTTCCAGTCTCACAATGTCCTCCTTAATGTCTCACAATCCGCTTGTAATTTAACTACTCTGAATAATTTTGTATCATCAACAAATTTGATAACCACGCTCATCATATTCTTTTCTGGGTTATTTATAAATATATTGAAAAGTACCGGTCCAAGTACAGATCCCTGAGGTACTCCACTGTTTACCCTTTTCCACTGAGAAAATTGACCATTTAATCCTACTCTCTGTTTCCTGTCTTTTAATCAGTATGTATGAAAGCACATCACCTCCTATCTCATGACTTTTTAGTTTTCTTAGAATCCTCTCATGAGGGACTTTGTCAAATGCCTGCTGAAAATCCAAATACACTACATCTACCGGTTCACCTTTATCCACATGTTTATTAACCCCTTCAAAAAAATGAAGCAGATTTGTTAGGCAAGATTTCCCTTGGATAAATCAATGTTGACTGTGTGTTCCATTAAACCACGTCTTTCTATATGCTCTATGATTTTGATCTTTAGAATTGTTCCACTATTTTTCCCGGCACTGACATCAGGCTCACTGGTCTATAGTTTCCCAGATCGCCTCTGGAGCCCTTTTTAAATATTGGAGTCACACTGGCCACTCTCCAGTCCTCAGGTACAATGGATGGTTTTAATGATAGGATACAAATTTTAACTAATAGATCAGAAATTTCATTTTTGAGTTCTTTCAGTACCCTTCTCTTCAGTTTGTCAATATAGCCTACTACTGAATCTTCCAGGTTCACAGTGATTTGGTTCAGTTCGCCTGACTCATCACCCTTGAAAACCAACTCCTGAACTGGTATCTCCCCAACATCCTTATTAGTAAACACGGAAGCAAAGAATTAATTTAGTCTTTCTACAAAGGCCTTATCTTCCCTAAGATCCCCTTTAACCCCTTGGTCATCTAATGGTCCAACTTGGAGTCACTACGGTTATCCAAGTGGGGACCCCAGTGCCATGACTTCTGCCTCATGTAGGCACAACCTCTGCTCAAGATATTATTGGCCACTACCCTTCCGGGACTACCACCGCAGTATGCTGATTTTTTGGACATATTCTCCAAGACCAAGGCTGAAGAATTACACCCCCATCACCCTTATGACTGTGCCATCAACCTTATACCTGGCTCCATATAACTCTGCTGAAGCCATTAGTTCTCACATGGCCTTCTCGGAAGATACCCAAACCTCTGGACATCTCAGTCGAAGACCAAATCTACCAAGTAAAGGAAGTACTTGATGTACATGGACCAACATCTTCTTGGGAAGGTTTTGGCCCAGAAGAGAACATGTGGGTACCTGCCTCAAATATTCTTGATAAAAATCATTTGAAGACCTTTCATGCCTCTCATCCCAAGAAACCAAGACCCCACGAGAGTGGACTTAAGGGGAGGAGTACTGTTATGGCCAGCCAGCCGCATTCCCATTCCACGGCTAGTCACCTTCACCTTCCCCAAATATGCGGTTGACCACCGCAAAGCCTCCCTGTGCCGTGTTAAGCTGCTGTGCAGGCAGGCAGGCTTAGGCATGTGCGGCTCGGCTCTCCTTAAAGGACCCACTGCGGGAAAATAGCCCTGATATCTCCTAGTGACATCAGGAGGCAGGCCCTATATTAGGCCCACGTCTTTCTCTTCTCGATGCCTCAGCAACAGGTTTTTCCTTGTTCCTGCTGTCCAACCTGCTCATCTTGCTTTTGGGAGTGTTCTGTGCTTGACCTCAAATTGTCACTGAATTTTCTGCCCGCTGCCTGCCCAGACCTTGGATTGTTACTGGACTAGCTGCTCGCTACCTACCCTGACCTTGGATTGTTACTGGACTCGCTGCTCACTACTGGCCCTGTCCTCGAATTGTTACTGTACTCTCTTCTTGCTGCTTTCCCTGAACTTGATTATTACTGAACTTGCTGCTTGCTGCCTGCCCTGATCTCAGATTGTACTCTGGACGTCTTGTTGTCGCCTGGCCTGATCTCTGAACCCTTTCTGGATTTCATCTCTGACCACATGCTCCGACCATGGACTGCCTCCTGCTTACGAAGTCTGGTCTTAAGGAACCCAGAATGCTTTCCTGGTGCCCAGCATTGCCAGCCGATGGTAAGGACCAGCAAGGGGCCTTCCTTGTGGGTAGTGACAACTTCACTTCGGCACAAGGGTCCACAAACACAACAAAAACTCAACATACACATCCCTTTGTAGCATCTACTTGCATATATGCTACTTTATAAATCTCAAACATATTTTTGCTTTTATGCATACTTATACATGTGTAAAAGGGGGTGGTCTAGGGGTGGGACCAACATTTAGATGCAAAAGTTTTTATTTTAAAAGACATGCATGTAGATTTGCCAACATAGGCCTGGATTTATCAAAATGTGATAAGTATTGCATGCAATGGGAAGTGTCACACTTTGAGATAAGTGCCAGAATGTGGTATTTCTTACATACAACCACTGGGGGGGGGGGGGGGGGGGGGGTGAGAGGGAAAGGGAGAGAGAGAACCTAGATGTAACAATATGACCCTTAGATAGGTATTTATATCTCTATGGGCGGCCCACCTAGTAACTCGAGGTGAGGTTTAGGTATTAGTGTAGGGGTTAGGGGCTACTTTGGCATTCAATGTGAGACGTACGAACAGAACAGTGCTTTCTTTTGAACATTTGATGACCCTCGGAGTGAGGAAACTCACCCAAAGATGAGATTTGTGCAATGTTCTCTCAACCTAGCTTGATGGACTCTGTACCTGGAAACGAAACGGGGGGAGGGCCTGCACTAGCCGGCAGTGATCGCACCATCGTGGTGCGATCGCTGCTGGTTTCACACCCAATAGTGCCACCATAGGAGGTGTAGCTATTGGGAACGAAAGCTGCTGCGAAAAAGGCACAAACTTTTCGCTGTCCGCGGCGTCGGTGCAGAGTCGGCCCCGGTGACGCCCCAACTCCTCCTCTTCCGGGACCGACTCTGCCCCGACTCCACTCCATCCTGTATCACACACACGCGATAAGGGACTTTTCGCATGTGAAAGGTCCCTTAATCGCGTACGAGCAGCATGGAAAATGAGGCCCATAGTGACCTTAAAGTCATTATTTATGGACTATGACATACATTGATTTTGTTTATTTTAGCTGAATTTGCACACCATTCAGTATATGTTCCCATCATGTGTGCACAAGGAAATAGAGTAATTTTTGAACACACATGCAGTGAGTCCTTACCACGGCTAAATAAGGATTTCATCGCACCAGGTTTGCAGAATACATAATGGTAAGGATTTCATTCCATCTGGTTTAAAGTTACATGTTGAAGATACACTATTAGTTATGATTTTTGCCCACATTTTGCCCTCATTTGCCCACATTTCGCTGTGGCACAAGTCGCCTTAACCGAAGGATTTTCATTTTAATTCATCCATTCACAGGTTTGATAATCGAGGTTTGACATTTTACAATATATAGCATTTGTTGACCACTTGTTTTTATAGAAAATTTATTTATTTTACATAGAAACACAGAAACATAGAAATGACGGCAGAAGAAGGCCAAACGGCCCATCCAGTCTGCCCAGCAGCTACGCACTTTATTATCCTTTTTTATTTTATTTTATTTTTTTGTCTTCCTTTTTCTCTCTCACATCTGTTACTCTTGGCTTCCAGTACCCACTCCAGCCCTATTTCCCCATCCACCCCACCACCAATGTAGAGAGCATCTCCGGATCTGCATCCAAGTGAACATCCAGCTCAATTAAGGGTAGCAACCTCTGCAACAAGCAGGCCATACCCCTGCCCTGTCCACCCAGACTATACGATCCAGACCCCGTTGGTTGCCGTCCACACCCAGATCCTCCCTTCCACTCTCCCCCTGCCCGCTGAAGCAGAGAAGCCATGCGTTGAAAGAGAAATATCAGACTCTCTCCCTCACCGAAGCAGAGAGCTACATTGGACATGCATTGAAAGTAAAGTATCGTCCCAGCTACACCTCGCTTCCCTGCGAATACAATTTTTTTTTTTTTAATTTTTCTTCCACATTACCTCTGGCTATTGAAGCCCAGAGCCATGATGGAATCTCATCAACCCTGTGCATGTACACTGAACAAGGCCATTATCTCCAGGTAGTAGACCCATTCCGCGAAAGCCACATTAACTATCAACAAATATTGAACAAGCCTAATAATTGGCCATACCTATAGCCTATAACCTCACCGTTAATTTTACATACTCTTACCCACCCCTGTTTTGTTTTGGTTTTTTTGTTTTGTTTTTTGGAGATGGCAGCCCTCCGTTCTTCCGCTCCGTGAAGGTGGAACATCAACCACTGGCATCCCGCTCCGTGAATGCCTCTGTGGCTACTGCCGCTCCGTGCAGTGTTTTGCTGCCTCCTCTTATTCACGTCCTCTAGACTTGATGGATCCACAGTGTTATATCCCCACGCCCCTTTGACGTCCTTCACAGTTTTGGACTTCACCACTTCCTCCAGAAGGGCATTCCAGGCATCTACCACTCTCTCCGTGAAGAAATACTTCCTGACATTGGTTTCTTAGTCATTCCTCCCTGGAGTCTCAGCTCGTGACCTCTGGTTCTGTTGATTTTTTCTGACTGAAAAGGTTTGTCTTTGTCTTTGGATCGTTAAAGTTTTTCAAGTAGCTGAAAGTCTGAATCATATCCCATATCACACCCTGCTCCTTCTTTCCTCCAGGGTGGTACATATTTAGATTCTTCAATCTCTCCTCGTATGACATCCGATGAGACCCTCCACCTTCTGGTCACCCTTCTCTGTACCGCTTCAAATCTTGTCTCTGTCCTCTTTGTAGATACGTGTCATCCAGAACTGAACACAGTACTATACTCCAGGTGAGGCCTCACCAAAGGACCTGTACAAGGGGATAATCACTTCCCCTTTTCTACTCGATATCCTCTATGCAACCCAGCATTCTTCTCTGGCTTTTTCTATCACCGTGTCGCATTGTTTCACAGAATTCATATCATTAGACACTATAACCCCAAGGTCTCTCTCCTGCTCCGTGCACATCACAGCCTTTTCCTCCCCCCATCGAATACAGTTCATTCAGATTTCCACTCCCCATATGCATGACTTGCACTTCTTGGCATTGAATCTCAGCTGCCATATCTTTGACCACGTTTCCAGTTTCCTTAAATCCCGTCTCATTCTCTCCACTCCTTCCGGCGTGTCCACTCTGTTGCAGATTTTAGTGTCGTCCGCAAAAAGACAAATCTTACCTTCTATCCAGGTCGCAATGTCGCTCACAAAGATATTGAACAGGACCGGTCCCAACACTGATCCTTGCGGTACACCACTTAAAACCGCTCTCTCTTCAGAGAAAGTTCCATTTACCATCACACATTGTCTTCTGTCCATCAACCAGTTTCCAATCCAGGTCACCAACTCGGCACTCACTCCTAAGCTTCTCGTTTTATTCACCAGTCTCCTGTGCGGAACCGTATCAAAAGCTTTGCTGAAATCTAAGTAGATGACATTGAGCGCTCTTCCTTGATCCAATTCCTTGGTTACCCAGTCAAAAAAAGTCAATCAGATTTGTCTGACAGGATCTTCCCCTGGTGAATCCATGCTGCCTCTGGTGCAGTAATTCTCCGGAGTGTATATAGTTCACCATTCTCACTTTCAACAGTGACTCCATTACTTTTCCCACCACCGAAGTGAGGCTAACCAGTCTGTAGTTACCAGCCTCCTCTCTGTTCCCACTCTTGTGAAGCGGAACCCACCACCGCTCTTCTCCAATCACTCGGCACCACTCCCGTTTCTAGGGAGCTATTGACAGGTCACACAGCGGACCCGCCAGCACATCTCTGAGCTCCCTCAGTATCCTTGGATTTTAACATCACATTTCTAACATTTGAAGTTTTAATGACTATTTAATGACTATTTATCTGCAATTTCCATCTTCACTACTTTATGTTTTATTTTTCATTTTTTCCTTTGTATTATCATATTTTTATTTATGACCATTTTTTAAATCTTTATTAGTTTACTACACCAAGTTGCCCAGCCTGGATCAAATGATTTTGATGTATGCTCAATCACATTGAAGACACCCATTAACAATAGGTAGTTACAAATTATATTTTTTTTGACCATGTTCATCTTCATAATGTGCTTTTGTCCGTTTTGTAAAACTTATATATTCCATATGTTTATCAGTCAATATGACTCTTAGCCCACTGTATCCAAAAAATTACACACACAAACTTATGCATTATTTTTAGTTCAGAAGGATGTTTATTCACAATTTCTAATATATATACACATTGGGGCGGATTTTAAAAGGAGCGCGAATAGCCTACTTTTGTTTGCGCTCCAGGCGCAAACAAAAGTACGCTGGATTTTAGTAGATACGCGCGGAACCGCGCGTATCTGCTAAAAACCTGGATCGGCGCACGCAAGGCTATGGATTTTGTATAGCCGGCGCGCGCTGAGCCGCGCAGCCTACCCCCGTTCCCTCCGAGGCCGCTCTGAAATTGGAGCGGCCTCGGAGGGAACTTTCCTTTGCCCTCCCCTCACCTTCCCCTCCCTTCCCCTACCTAACCCACCCACCCGGCCCTGTCTAAACCCCCCCCTTACCTTTGTCGGGGGATTTACGCCTCCCTCCGGGAGGCGTAAATCCCCGCGCATTAGCGGGCCTCCTGCGCGCCGGGACGCGACCTGGGGGCGGGTCCGGAGGGCGCGGCCACGCCCCCGGGCTGCCCCTGGCCGTAGCCACGCCCCGGGCCCGCCCCCGGAACGCTGCCGACACACCCCAAAAATGCCGCGCGGTTCGGGCCCCCCCCCCCGACACGCCCCCCGACACGCCCCCTCCGAAAACCCCGGGACTTACGCGAGTCCCGGGGCTCTGCGCGCGCCGGTAGGCCTATGTAAAATAGGCTTACCGGCGCGCAGGGCCCTGCTCGCCTAAATCCGCCCAGTTTTGGGCGGATTTAGGCGAGCAGGGCTCTGAAAATCCGCCCCATTATATACATTTATTGTTTCATTATACATGTATCAGTGCATTGCTATCACAAATAATTGTGTTTAAATGTTGTTTACATTTTTTGATGTCTCCATTATTTTGGTTTGTCCATAACCACACATATATATGTTTTTTTGTTTGTGTATTTTAACATTGTATTAAGAGATATGTATATATCTTTTGCCCTTGACAGCCCCTGAGGCAGCTCCTGTGGGAACGAAACTCAGCCAGAGTCGAGCTTTTTCCAATAAAGGCTGTTTTTTCACCGATCAGCTTGTTTTCCCTTACAGGAAAGGGAGATCCATAGAACAGGACCATTTAATGAGAAGGAATATTTGTGGGTAATTGAAAGATGGGGTATTTTTAGAGAGGGAACATCCAGGAGGAATTGCCTAGATGAGCATAAAGGGGCCGATGCAATACAGTGAGTTGATTCGAGCGCACTGTATAACCCGCAGTTGGACGCGGGTTGTGTAGGAGCTACTAATCTCCTTATGCAATAAGGGGATTAGCGCCTCAACAACGTGTGCCCAATGTGGAGTGAAACTAATAGTGCTCATCACATGCAAATGCATGTGAATGAGGCTATTAGCTATTCACTCCGAATGAAAAAATAAAAACTGCTTATCTGTACAGCCTCCTACTTAATTTTGTTGCAATATTAAGTAGGAGGAACAAATCTTTAAAAAAAAGTTAAAAAAACAAAAAAACCCCACAGGCAATCGGGTGCAGGAAAACGGACGTTCGGTTGACAATCATCCATTTCCTGAACTCCTGGCTGTGCACCATTTAGGAAAACTGATGCCGATAAATTTGGCTTCCATTTTCCTAACCGGTGAACAGCCGATATTCGCGGACTCCCATTATCAAGTAGGCACTAGGGGCATGCAAGCGACCC
Organism: Rhinatrema bivittatum; assembly: GCF_901001135.1. NCBI lineage: Eukaryota > Metazoa > Chordata > Amphibia > Gymnophiona > Rhinatrematidae > Rhinatrema > Rhinatrema bivittatum. The sequence continues at coordinate 324,510,062 of NC_042616.1, read as the reverse complement.
TAGCGCCTCCTTGATAATGTGACCCCTTATTTAAATATTACATGGCACATCCAGGATGGGGCGCATGGGGGTGCGTTAGGAAAGTGGGCGCTGACTTTTCACAAATATTGCATCAGCCCCAAAGGATGTGATGGGTTTTGAATTCGTAAATTGGACTCTATCCAAGGGGAAAATATATTGTGAAACAGATTGGGGTAGATTTTCAGACATACGCGCAGGCGTAGATTTGTTCACGCAACCCGGCGCAAACAAATCTACGCCCAATTTTATAATATGCGCGCGCAGCCATGCACATGTTATAAAATCCAGGGTCGGCACTCGCAAGGGAGTGCACAATTGTGCAACTTGCACATACCGAGCCGTGTAGCCTTCCTCCGTTCCCTCCGAGGCCGCTCCGAAATCGGAACGGCCTCGGAGGAAACTTTCCTTCCGCTTCCCTCCTCCCTTCCCCTCCCGCTGACTTTTCACAAATATTGCATCAGCCCCAAAGGATGTGATGGGTTTTGAATTCGTAAATTGGACTCTATCCAAGGGGAAAATATATTGTGAAACAGATTGGGGTAGATTTTCAGACATACGCGCAGGCGTAGATTTGTTCACGCAACCCGGCGCGAACAAATCTACGCCCAATTTTATAATATGCGCGCGCAGCCATGCACATGTTATAAAATCCAGGGTCGGCACTCGCAAGGGGGTGCACAATTGTGCAACTTGCACATACCGAGCCGTGTAGCCTTCCTCCGTTCCCTCCGAGGCCGCTCCGAAATCGGAACGGCCTCGGAGGAAACTTTCCTTCCGCTTCCCCCCACCTTCCCCTCCCTTCCCCTACCTAACCCGCCCCCAGCCCTTTCTAAACCCCCCTGCCTTTATTGTCGAAATTACACCTGCCTCTGGGCAGGCGTAACTTGCGTGCGTTGGCTGGCTGCTGGTGCGCCATCCCTCAGCAGGGCCACAACGGAGGGGGCCTCGGTCCCTCCCCTGGAACGCCCCCGGACCAGAGCCCCGCCCACGGCCCCACCCCTGGAGCGCCCCCGGACCAGAGCCCCGCCCACTGCCCCACCCCTGGAGCGCCCCCGGACTGGCGCCCCGCCCCCGAAACACCCCTTTTTCGAAGCCTCGAGACATACGAGACAACCATGGTTTACCCTAGAGCTAAGAAAGCTCAAACTACTGCTAAGACAAAACGAGGCTAAATGGCGTAAAAACCCATCCACCATCACCCTATCTACCTATAAATCAACTCTTCACCAATACAAATCCAATACATTAAGATCCAAGAGGAACTACTACGCATCCAAGATCCACCATCTAATCTTCGACGCTAAAGCCCTCTTTAGCTACGTCTCTAATCTCACACAATTAAACCCATCAGAAATCGCTCTCAACCAAGCCAAATCTAAAGCGGAAGAACTAGCACTATTTTTCAATAACAAAATAAGCAAACTACTAACTCAGCTGCCCCCTAACATCACATCTACTTCAACACCACCTCAGACCGCCTTCAAAAATACCCGCTTAGAAGAACTGGAACTCACCTCTTCCATTGAGATCCAAGGTATTCTACGGAAAATGAAACCATCTTCTCACCCTTCGGATCACATCCCCTCGAAACTGCTTCTATCAATTCCTGACTCCATCTCCAAAGCCCTGTCAAACATCATAAATTGCTCAATAGCACAAGGATCTTACCCAGATGACCTAAAACTGGCCTCTCTCAAACCACTACTCAAGAAACCTAATCTAGATCCTAATGACCCAAACAACTACCGACCGATCGCCAACCTCCCCTTCATAGCCAAGATTATAGAGAAATTGGTGAACACCCGACTCTCAAACTACATTGAAGAAAATAACCTCCTATACACATCACAATACGGATTCCGCAAAACACTAAGCACGGAGTCCCTCCTCATTTCCTTAACTGATCACCCTCATCCTGGGCCTCGACAAAGGTCAAGCCTTCTTACTGATCCTACTCGACCTTTCTTCAGCCTTTGACACTGTCAATCATTCCCTACTCATTAACCAGTTAGCCTCCATAGGTATCTCAGGCACAGCACTATCTTGGTTCACATCCTTTCTCAGCAACAGAGGATACAAGGTCAAGATACAGAACAAAGAATCCTCTCTACACCCGTCGTCAGTAGGAGTTCCTCAAGGGTCCTCCCTGTCTCCTACTTTATTTAACATTTACCTTATACCACTATGCCACCTTCTCACCAACCTCAACCTCAAACATTTTCCTTTATGCGGACGATATCCAGGTCCTGATACCCATTAAGGATTCCTTTGCAAAACTCTGGCTTACTGGGATACATGCCTTCAAAAAATTAAACTCCTCCTCACCAGCCTAAACCTGGTATTAAAATTCCAGCAAAACTGAAATACTGCTCATTGCCTCAGAGAACAACACCATCACCTCTGCCACAGCAAGCCACGCCAACAATCACACAAGTGAGAGACCTAGGAGTCCTAATTGATAATCGCCTTGAATTTCAAAGCCACTATTAATAAAACCACCAAAGACTGTTTCTACCAACTACAAGTGCTGAAAGGAATTAGACCTCTTTTCCATGCCCAAGATTTCAGAACCATCTACAAGCAATCATTTTTTCAAAATTAGACTATTGTAACACCATCCTACTTGGCCTTCCCGCTTCATACACCAAACCGCTTCAGATGGTGCAAATGCAGCTGCTGCACGAATTCTGACAAATACCAGGAGAAGGGACCACATAACCCCCATTTTAAAGAGCCTCCATTGGTTACCTATACACTTTAGAATTATATACAAGGCCATTCTTACCACATACAAAAACATCCACCAACTGGCTCCTATTGACCTACAGATCCCCCTCCGACTACACAACTCGTCAAGACCAACAAGAGATGCATACAAGGGTTCGCTACAGGTACCCACCGCCCCAAATCCACCAGACACAGCACACTAAGAGACCGAGCTTTCTCTACAGCCATCCCACCGTTATGGAACTCCATCCCCTCAAATCTCAGAATAGAACCATGCATCTCAACCTTCAAAAAAAGACTAAAGACCTGGATATTCATACAAGCCTTCCCGGACGCTAATTGATCTAACTCTTCCAAGCCACCCCCATTCTCCACCTACACCATGGTTAACCTTATCTTCTATCATTACTCGTGTGAATAATAACCTGTCCTTTCTCTTCTAAGCCAAGTTCTTAACACCCTGTTATATGTAACTGCCTTTTCAGCACCATTGTTATAGTTATGTTTACTATGCACCCCTGTTCTATGTGAACCAGCATGATGTGACTGCTGTCTCGAATGCCGGTATATAAAAATTTGAAATAAATAAATAAATAAAATACGTGCATCCCGGGGCTTGTGCGCAATGCCGAGCCTATGCAAGATAGGCTCGGCGCATGCAGGGGCAGGGAGGGGCTGGTTTTCGGGGTTACGCATGTATCTTATGCGCGTAACCCTTTGAAAATCTACCCCATTAAGAATAATCATATGTGGGACCTAGTAGATGTTTCCAATAATGTTATGGTTGTTAAAGGTCTGTGTTGATCAATGCATTGTGTCTGAATCTGTGTTCACTCCTTTGTACACTCAACCCTCAAATATGAAAAAGTAAGACTCTTGGGTAAGCATTTGCCTATGCCGCCAAACAAATCTCCTTGATTTGGGTAGAACAACATAGGATGCAAAGCGACTGGTTAATGCCCTCATTATGCCTTTATTGCATAATTATATTTATTGCATAATTATATTTATTGCATTAATTATGCACTCTGCCTTGGGTGATACTTTTTCATTTGGGAGGCAATAATCTTGCATCAAAGCACAGTGTGGAGTTTGTGCAAAAAATGCAAAAGAACCGCATCACAATCTCAGGCCTGAATCATATGGTCCAGCATTATCTGTAGACAGGTTTGGAAAGAGAGAGATTGCAACAAGTAATTGATAAAATGAGAATAAAGCTGAATAATTAGATGTGTAGATTCATGCTCTCCATTCAAGGACTTAGCAAAAACCCCAATTTAATTGATAAAAACTGCCATGGCTTATTCCTTCCAGATGAGATGAATTTGCCTAATGGGTCTGAATTTCTTATTAGTGATATGAAAGATGAATTAGAATTGTTAGTCAGATATGCCTGGTGTAGATAAAGTGGGTAGGCTCACATTAAGCAAAGTTTCACTATAGGGGGCTGTGATAGGTGTGGCCTGCATTAGAGGTATGCTTGAAGCAGATGGTGTATATTTGGCAGATGTGGGATAAGTCAAATAATCCAACATACATGATCATCACAACTGCAGCCTAAGTGGAAGGTGGCAAAAAACTGCCGGGGGCTGGTGTTGTCCACCGCTAACATATGACCCCATACATTTATGTAACTGGGTGTCATTTTGGCAATCAATGATACACTTTTGACACTAACTTTAAAACAAGCATCAGGTGCCCATGAACAGGCATATGAGCATGTGAGCAGGCATACACTGGAATTTTAAATCATGCACACAATTGCATGCATATGATTAAATTATGCCCACCGTGTGAATGTGTATTCCTAATTTTAAATCATTACTCGAGCAAACGTACTTTGCATATCTTCCATAGAATTTTGTCAGTTTTAACGTGCGCATGTAAGTGGATTTTAAAACATGTTCACATAAATGAATTTACCAGTTTTACCCTTTAGTTCACCAGTTGCCCAGTCTTTCTTGAGGTAATTAGATCCCTCGGGTTCTTCAGCCTGCACTCCTCCCCAGTTGACCCAGATCCCTCACTCTGGCGTGCTAGGCCTAATAAACAATTTCTACAGACATCAGGAGCAGCAGTAAATATATGCAGCTAGCAAGCCGCTATGTGCTGCAGTCGCTAAATTTAAAATGAAATTTTATGTGCATAACAATGGAGCCTGCCCCAGACACATCTTATCTCTACCTTTTTTTTTGCTGCCACCTACATATATACAAGTGTAATTTTTGGCTTTTAAAATATGTTTTGCTTGTGAACTGCTCAGATACTCATGCTTATGGGCCTTTTAGCACAAGCAATGCTTTTAAAATTCACCTCTTTATGTAGGGGTGACAAAAGTACAAGGCTTTAATGGCAGCACTCATAGCATGAGTTTTAGAGGTAGGACAGCTTTCACAACCAAGTCCATGCAAGCATATCTTAATAAAAGAATAATGCAAGATATAAAGACATTTTTATATTCAGTACTATAAATTTCCTGGAATCCACATTGGTTTATAGGGATGTGCAAAGCCTGCACCTTTTAGTTTTCAGCCAGCCACGGGAAATATCGCATTTTCCACGGTTCAGACCTTTGAAATTCGGAGGGACCCAAATTTCAGGTTAGTGCACACTAACTTGTAAACAAATTTTTCCAAACATTTCGGGAAAAATCCGTTTGAGTTTCGGGGTCCACGAACCAGAACAAATTAGGCAATTTTGTTGAAATTGCCTAATTTGTCCTGAATGATATCACAACCATATTGGTTTATATAAAGTATTTTATGATCTAAAAGGAAATTCTTCAATAGAAGAAATACAGCTTTTTCGAACAATTTACCCAATGAAGACACAATGGAAATAGGTCTGTAACTTTTAGGTTCACAGAGGGGAAAATTGCCTCTCTTTCTGATTGGATGAACAAATGATCTCTTCATATCATTCGGTACTACCCCTTTATTAAGAGAAAGGTTTATGAATTTGGTTAGAATCTCTAAGAAATCATCCTGTAAAGATTGTAAAACCCACATAGGGCAAGGATCCAAGGGACAGTTAGTACTTCTCATTTGTGTTAGCAGATCATTTAGTTCAACCTCAGACACATAATCAAATGTGACCCATAGCCTGCTCCCATTGATATCACAGATCTTATCAGTAATAAAGTTAACAGTAGAACCAGATGCAATAGAATGACTCAATTTATAATTCAAATAGTCTACAAAAATGTGTAGTGGAATTTCACTTCCTATCAGTAGAGGAATTAGGTTCCTGCAGTAACTTATAAATTACATCAAACAGCTCGAATGGCGGTTTAAAGAATTTCTTAATTGCAAAGAGAAAAAAGAATGCCTGCAAGCTATAAATAAGGATTAATATTCATTTTGAACTGTGTGAAAGCTTATTAAATTTTCTTCTGTGGCATTGTCTACCAAATTCTTTCCAATTTATGAAGGACTTTCTTTTTTTCCTTAAGTTTTGCAGAAAACCATGGGACCCTCCTATATTTTGGAACAATTAAACTTGTTTTAAAAGGGGCAATAGTATCTGTCACTGAATGAAGGGCCTTAGTGAGTGTGTCAGTTAACACAATCATTGATTCACAGGAAATATTATTTTTATGTTTAGCCCAACCCTCCTTAAAGTATCTATAGGTCCCCATTTAATCTTAAGTTGCTGGCTCTCACAGCCAAGCACAGCAGACTCTACACAACTAAAATCAAAATGAAATGTTAGTAAAAAAAATGATCAGACCATGGTACTGGGGAAATCAATAGTCCTGTAACTATCTTCTGATCCACAAAGTAATCAAGTAAAAAAACCTGATTTAACGTGTGACCTGCCTTATGCGTCGGCCTGGATAACAGCCAAGTAACAGAAAATGATGAAAGAAGGGTTAAAAAAAATTATCATCATACACATCCAATGGGTTTCTATCGATATGAATATTAAAGTCCCCCAGCACAAGAATGTTCTGTGCTCTACTCAATAATAATGTAAAAAAAATCAGATAATAGAGAAAGATCATTACTAAGCAGGGTTGGAAGACAATAAGGGTAGACCAATCAACCAATCCTCACATTTCATTGCTAAACTCTCACTTCCCCCACCCACTTCTAAAGATAACATTTTCAACTTAAGACAAGATTAAAGAAACAACACAACCCGCCCTCCCTTCCTGTCTGCGCATGACTTAAAGGAAAAATAATAAGCATATGGACAGGATAATTGCAAAATAGCTATATCACAGTTACTATGCCATGTTTCAGTTAGATAGAACAAATCTAAAATCTGTTCAACTGTCAAATCATAAATTGTTTCTAGCTTAGCCTTAAGCGAACACACATTGATATAACCCATTTTTAAAGCAGGCCCATATATTGAGTGTTGTATTGGCAGGTAATCTAAAACTGACAACCCCAATAGATTTTTAACCCCACAGTGTTTGCCAACACTGCCATAATGGCCATTTCTCCTAACTGATGACATGTTTTGAAAAATCAAAGGCATAATAATAATAATAATAATAATAATAATAATAAACAGAGCAGAAAAACCAGGCAAAAATCCAGGCCCTTCGCCGGCAGCTTGCCACCGATGGGCCTGCCAGCAGGCCACTGATTTTATTGCCCTGCAACATTTCTGTGGGTAATGTCGGTGTCGTCATGCCATAGTGTGCGGAGATACCCGGCTAACAATTCATTGCAACAATTTCAAAGTCCCAGGCAGTCCAGAGATCCAAATAAAGTGCTCTGTGCAATCACATACCAGCTGCAATTTGCAGTGTTTGAAGAGAGCTTCACTGTTTGCCAGCAGGCCTCTGCTTTCATTGCCCTGCGACACTTCTGCAGGTAACGTCGGCGGCGTCACGTCATAGTAGGCAGAGCATGTATAATGTTTTGTACCAGCCAAAACATTCTACATGCCCACCTCTCTCTAATATCCCTGTCTTGAGGCAGCTTAAGGCAACATTTCTTGTAGGGTACAGGTGGGCTGTGCTGCATACCCAGGTGATGAACCAGAGTCATACCCAGGCTCATAGCTTTGCAGCAATAAGAGTTGGGTTGGGGGGTTACAGAGGGCTGGCAGCTAGGCTGTGGTTTGTTTGGTTTTTTTTTTTTTTAATGACAGGAACATGATGAGGGCAGATGATGCTTTTCACAATTTCTACTCTTGGTATTAAGAGAAGATCTGGGAAAAGGTGCCAAGGATGGCAACAGTGTTGTACTGAAGGAACTGATTTAGAGGCACTTGAAAACAATGGGGCATTTTAACCAGAGCATGAAGGTTGGCAGCAGCTCTGTTAAAAGTCATAAAGCACTGGGGTGTCTCTGTACTAACCTATTCAGAGGTAGGCAGTGGCACCAGGAATAGAAATTCTACTTATCTGATGGTGCAGAGGTTATTGGAGCAACAGACATTCTTTCCTGAGCTGTCTATTATGTGTCTCTGTATAGTGCTCTGTCATCTGGTATGTGCTATTCAAATTGGGGCAGATTTTAATAGCCCTAGGCGCATAAATCTAGCTGGATTTATGTACGTAGGGGGGTTATGCACGTCAAGTCTATTTTGCATAGGGCTGGCGACACGCGCAAGCCCCGGGACGTGCATATGTCTCGGGGCTTTGTGAAAGGGGCAGGGTGGGGGCAGGACCGAGGCCCCCGGCAGAGTGGCCATGCCCGGGGATCATGCGCCAGCACTCGGCCGGTGAGCGCAACCTATGGCTGCCCAGAGGCAGGTGCAACTTATGGAATAAAGGTTAGGGGGGGTTTAGGTAGGGCTGGGGGGCAGGTTAGGTAGGGGAAGAAAGGGGAAGGTAGGGGGTGGAAGGAAAATTCTCTCCGAGGCCGCTCCAATTTCGGAGAGGCCTCAGAGGGAACAGGGAAAGCCATCGGGGCTCCCCTAGGGCTCGCACACGCAAGGTGCACAAGTGTGCATGCACCCCCTTGCGCACGCCGACCCCTGATTTTATAACATGCGCGCGGCTGCGCGCGCATGTTATAAAATTGGGCATAGATTTGTGCGCGCCGGGTCTGGCACATTATGAATAGAAATGATGAGAATTCACCCTGCTTTCCTGTACAGGCATCCATGGATTTCTCTCACTTTTACCGGTATATAATAGAAACAAATGACTTACAGTTTGGATAGAAATGCACTATAACTAGGGATAAGGAAACGCTGACTGCTCTGAGCATAAACAGACAAGCCTTGCTGAAATGCAGTTTAGAAACAGGGACCTTTGCTGTGAAATATGCTTATTTTCACCTAATTCCGTGGTACTTCTGAGTCTAATATTATACCACAATAGGGGAGCTATGTAATTTAATCATCTGCTTTATCATTAGAATAAGTAACTGAAATACAATCTTCACTATTAACTTTCAACTGTACATTATTTAAGGAATTATAAAATCATCAAGCTTATGGCAATGTGGCAAGCATTAAGCCATTACAGAATTCTCATATCTTTTTAATTCTTAACTTTATACAGAAAATTCAAGGCCAGCATCGAGTCAGTGGTTCTGTCTCCCCAGAGTCTAATAACCACTTTATAATAAAAGCATCAAGAAAGCAAAATGTCCTCTTAGCAATGAAATGTACCCAGTTAATTCAAACTCTGGTATAAAACCAGTGCCTCAGCAGGTAATATTTTAATTCATCAGCATCTTCTAACTCCATTTTAACATAATCACGGAGCTCTAAGGATCTATTTGCATCTGCTTTCAGTGTTTGCAGAGGTCATTAACTGAAATCAGAGTATTGAAAAAGGAAATCTTAGTTTTATGCTGTTGCTCTCTTGAAGGTACTTTCAAGGCTGATGGAAAATATAGGCTTTTAACCTTGGTGTCAATTTTCCTTCAACCTGACTTTAACCTATTCTGTTTGGCAGCAGCAGCATCATTGCTTTTCAGACTTGTTGAAGCTCCTTGTGTGTTTTCATTTTCATAAAGTTTGGCTGTGTTGTATTTCTTTCAGGATTTCAGTCACCCAAATTTGAGACAGAAAATTTTCAGGCATAGAAATATTCATTGAAAAATTGGAATAAATATACAGGTCAATATTCAAATGTCATTTAGATGGATAACTTTACTTGGGAATGTATGAAGCATTTCTATGGCATTTGTGCATATGTTTTTTTGCAGGTGCAACTTGACATCAATGGCATAATTACTATATCTATCTCGAGACCATGACCTTGGATAAGCTTTTCTCATCACAATATCCATCATATGCTATCATCTGTTTTGCTCTTTGTGCCACGTGTTGCGATCCCAGTCGCTAGTGCCCTCCGGGCTCCTGCTGTGCCACGAGTCGTGGGATCCTGGGCCTGTCGAGCCGCATGGCAGCGGCGTCTCCACGAGGGAGACGTCGCCGAAGACTCTTCCCCCTGCAGGGGAACGCGAGCACGCGAGGCCCGATCTTTTGTAGGTCCAGCTCCCGGATGTGCTGAACCACCCCCCGGCTGACGTCAGACGCCAGCGGGGGATTTAAACCGGCACCAGCCCTTCCTGCTTTGCCTTGCAACGTGGTCGCTCTTAAGCTTGCTAGTTGCCCGCAGTGTTCCTGCCTGCCTGTTCCAGCCTTCCTGTTCCAGTGTTCCTGCCTGCCTGCTCCGTGTTCCGGTCCGCCTGTCCTGGTACTCCTGCCTGCCTGCTTCAGCTGCCTGCCTTGATCCTGGTCCATCTCACCGATTCCATCTTCAGCTGCCTGCCTTGATCCTGGTCCGTCTCACCGATTCCATCTTCAGCTGCCTGCCTTGATCCTGGTCCGTCTCACCGATTCCATCTTCAGCTGCCTGCCTTGATCCCGGACCGTCTCTTCAACTCCGTCTCCTGCTGCCTGCCCTGACTCCGGTCCGGTCCTGGTCTTCTCTGCTGATTGCCGCTCGCCTAAGCCCCAGCGGTCCGGGTCCCTACTGGCTCCTCCTGGGGGGACCTCGGGCTTCCAGGGCAAAGCCACCTAAGTCCTAGCGACCCGGTCTCCAACAGCTCCTCTGGGGGAGTCTTGGGTTTCCAGGTGAAGACTCGTCGTCGGCTCAGTAGTCTGCCTCCCGTCCGCCTCCCAGGCGGCCGGCCCAAGGATCCACTTCCGGAGTCCAACACCACGTGCTAGAATTTGCAAGTTTTCTTGAGGGTTGTCTATTTTTGTGGTGCTTAACTATTGCAATATTGTTTCAAAACAAATTGTATATGACCTTGAATTTTTCTTTATGGTTACCCATTAAGTATCAGGTTTGCTACCAGTTCATTACTGGCATGTATATAGCAATGCTTTCTGATTATGATGATGCTTCCTTTCCGTGGATATGCTTATTTATACAAATATAAGATTCTTATAGATTGCGAACTCTCCATGAAATCCTGCGTTAAAAACATCATATGTGATGGTTACTTCAAATTAAACATACTCAAAAGATTAAAACCCCTCTTATTCCCTAAAGACTTTAGAACTGTCTTACAGGCACTTGTCTTATCAAGATTAGACTACTGTAACTCACTATTCTTAGGCCTTCCCACAAATATAACAAGACCATTGCAACTTCTGCAGAACTCTGCAGCTAGACTCTTGACAGGTACAAGAAGATCTGAGCATATCACCCCAATATTAAAAGAACTTCATTGGCTGCCGGTCAAATATAGGGCCCAGCATAAAATCTTATCACTAATACACAAAACCCTCTACAATGAAAAAATTGAATGGCTAACCTCTTCACTTCACTACCACACCCCCTCAAGAATCACCAGATCAACCAGAACAGGGATGCTGCCAATTCCTTCCCCCAAAATTGCCCACCTAAATAATGTAAGAGAAAGAACTATCTCTATTGCTGGACCCCTTCTATGGAACTCTATGCCACAGGAATTATGACTAGAAGCTGATATCAAATTATTTAAAAAGGGGATTAAAACCTGGCTTTTTAAACAAGCCTACCAAGAGCTGTTAGCATAATTATCTAACACTTCAGATTTAATACCAAGGTAATGTTTATTTTTATTTTTATTATACTATCTCTATTCTAACTATACTACCTCTCTAAGGGCCTCATTTTCTAAAGTATCGCAGGCCTGCGGTACTTTAGAAAAATGTGGTAATGAGGGGCGGGGGGCAGAAACGGGGAGGGGGTGGTCCTGCGCTAGCCAGCAGCGATCGCACCTCCGCGAAATAGGCAGCGAAAAGGCCCTTACCTTTTCGCTGTTCGCGCCATCGTCGCAGAGTCGGCCCCGGTGACGCCGCGACTCTTACTCTTCTGGGGCCGACTCCAACCTGATGTAGGTAGCGCAGGCTTGTGCTACCTTCGCTAGCTATCACAGCCTTGCGCTATTAGTGTAAGCCTGCAATAGCCTTGGAAAATAAGGTCCTAAGTGTTTAAATTTTGATTATTTAGCATACTATTTAGTTTGCTATGTTAATTATATTGTGAAATAATGTATTTACTTCTTTCTTCTTTGGAAATGCAAATAATTTTAAATGATTAATTGCTAACTACTGTAAACCGATTTAATATGCTTGCATGAAAAGTTGGTATATACAAATTTTTAAATAAATACATAAATACAATAAATCCACAAAATTACAGTGGTACACAATTTCTATTTTTCCAGTAAACAAAAGTGACAGCATTTTTGTAGGTAACACTTCAGACAATGGAAACAATTCTGCTGATATAAAATTTTAAATTCAAAATTTTAAATATTGCCAAATGCTTTAAAGAAATTATGTGAAATGTGTTCATTGGTTCCTCCTAATGCAGTCCCTTGGCGAAGCATCCTCGTGTCGAAGGACTGGAAATCTTTAACTGTAATCTCTGGAATAAATGGCGGCATTATAAATTGAAACAGGTCTTTTTATTAAAAACAGAACAAGTAAATATTTAGATTATACATTCTCTTTATTTATGTTTAATTTGCACGTGTATTCCTTTGTCTTCTCCACCCATTGTCTATGCAATGACTCAGATGGACTAGGACCAAGTGTCCTCTGAAGGGCAAGTTGGCACTCACAGATGCTGCATAATAGCCCCGAGGAGGACATAGAGGCACAGATTTTAAAAGCCCAACGTGCGTAAATCCAGCTTGATTTATGCGTGTAGGGGGGTTATGCGCGTTAAGCCTATTTTTCATAGGCCTGGCGATGAGTGCAAGCCCCGGGACATGCATACCTCTAGGCCGGGGGATTGCACCCCGGAACTTGACTGGCACGCGCAACCTAAGCCTGCCCAGAGGCAGGCGCAACTTACATAACAAAGGTATGAGGGGGGTTTAGGTAGGGCTGGGGGCGGGTTAGGTAGGGGAAGGGAGGGGAATGAGGAGGGACAGAGGGAACAAGGAAAGCCATCGGGGATCCCCTAGGGCTCGGCATGTGCAAGGTGCCCAAGTGTGCACCCCCTTGCGTGCGCTGACCTCGGAATTTATAACATGTGCGCGACTGCGCGCGCACGTTATAAAATGGTGCATAGATTTGTGTACACCGGGTTGCATGTACAAATCTACGCCCACACGTAGGTACTAAAATCTGGCCCAGAGGCAGAAGAGGGGCCTACAAAGGATCAGCGACAGCCTGTTTTGGAGGAGGAGGAGGAAGATATCCTTTTGGTTGCTCCTTTTTCCCTGAACCTGATCTCAGGCAGCTTGCAGATGACCAGCAGGAGGGCAGCTCAGCAGAAGAGCAGCTTGCCTCTCCTTGAGAATAGGAGGTTCAGGTCACTCCTGGGGAAAGTTGCATCATCACCATAAATTAAATAGTGGTGGAAGAGATTTCTGGACTCAGGCATGAGATGCATGGCCTCATGCCTGTCTAAGAATCTGTCTTTGTTTTTACAATTTTATAAACTGGACTTCTTCACTTAAGGACAAGGATCAATTTTCTATGTGTATTTCATACTGCAATAAGAATTCTCTGCTCCTGTTTAGCTATTGCAGCCCTAAATCCAGAATATTTTATAGTATCAAGAAGAGAAGTATATCACCCTTTTATTTGTTAATAAGGGATAAGCACATACAGTATATACAGGCTGAATACCTTGCTAGTTGCAGATATACAGACTATAGGTAAGAATATACTGTTAATCTTGCTAGCTACTCATTCTGGCAATTACTCCAGACAGCCTTTGTTTACAGTCTCATGCTATATAGTTTAATTATAGCAAACACAGCAGTTCAGCCAAGCACAACCTTCCAAAGTCTGCTTGCTCTGCTCTGCACTTATTTGCAGTCTTCAGCCCAGTGACAGCTTTAAAAGTAGGCATAGCCAGCTGCTTTCTCAGGCCTCTCATCCATGTGCTTCCTGCCCCAAATTTAGTTTGATTATCTCCTTCCTTTATTGGAGGGAGAATGCTTTTAAAGCACTATGGGGCTGATGTAAAATGATGAGCTGAATTTTAGCATGATTTTTTAGTGCTAACCTTGTTTGATATGTAATATGAGTTTCAGCACGTAGAAAATTCATGCTATGAAACCCGCGATATCCTTAGCGCAGGTGCATGCAAATTGCATGTAAAAGAGGATATTAGCTATTATTAAGTAATGTAGAGAGCTGCATTAAGAGAGATACATTTTAGAGTTATTTTTTAATTTTGGAAATTTAACACCTGGGTCAAGGCAGGAGTAAAAGTTAAGTCACATTTCTGGTGGCCATTTTAGGCCATTGTGGTGCTGTGTGTAGTTGCTTCCCTGAGATTTTCTATGGCAAACATGGATTATGACTGTCCAAAAAGGAAATGTTGATAGAAAATCTTCCACAAAATGCCACTCCCAAAAACTTTGTCAAACAACTTTTTGTTAAATCTATAACCGCATCATCAAGCATGTCAGCGTGCTCCCTGTATATTCAAAGCGGGGGCTGCCCGGACTTCTAATCATCTGCGGCATCCATTTTCTATTTTTACTTTTTTTTATCATTTCTTCTATTTTTACTTTTTTTTATCAAATAGTTTTGAAAACAGTTTTCATATCTATCCTTGTATATCCAGAAATTATCATCGCTTTTGTAAGTCTTAAAACAGCTCGACAAACGGCCGAAGTTTCGCAGAACAAACTGCTTCATCAGGAGCTGCAGTTCATGACAATCTATTAAATAAAGCAGTGATACTCTTCCATTTGTGTGTTCAACTTTTCTCTGTCAAGTGAATTCCTTCTAGCTGGATGAACATCTTCTCACAACTCGTTTAAACAAAAGGAACAGAGATGGATTATGGATTATGTACATTTTATTTTTATGCTATGCTATGCTATGCTATGCTATGGTACATTTTGTGGTTTGGCCAAAGAACTAGAGTGGCAAAAGCTTTAGAGAAAAGAAGAGCGAGGGAAAAGAAGAAAGAAAATGATTTATCATGAAAGAAGAAATGAGGTTCCAAGAAGATCAGGCTGTCCTGGCTCAAGCTGTTTGCAGAAGAGCACACAGGCAGAGGATGTTTTGCCTGAAGACAATACTGCTGGGGGTAACCAGAGACAGATGTGATGTGGACATATACACTGAGCTCCAGAGCAATTCATTCTCTCAATATCATCAGAGATGATATTGAGCTCTAACCAAGTGTGAACATGCCAATCCAGACTTACAGGTAAATTTTAAAAGGAGAGCTCATGCGGCCAGAGATATGCTTCATTTTATATTGTGTGTGCAAGTACATACCTATCACTTAAAATATCCCTGCTGAGCATCTAACATATTTGCACAAGTGATCATATGAGAGAGAAAGAGAGAGAGAACATGACACTCTATTAGGGATGTGCAGAGGGACCACAATTGTTACATTTGGTATTCGTATTCGTGGGGGGCAGATATGTTGCATTCGGCAAGGGGGGGGGGCCCCCGATCCATTCATGCATTCCATTCTTATTCGTTTCCCAGCTAACATTTAATTAAGAACAAGCCCCCACCCTCCTGACCCCCCCAAGACTTGCCAAAACTCCCTGGTGGTCCAGCGGAAGTCCGGGAGCCATCTACTGCACTCGCACCATCGGCTGCCGGAATTCAAAATGGCGCCGATAGCCTTTGCCCTTATAATGTCACAGGGGCCAACCAATGGCACCGGTAGCCCCTGTGACATAGTAAGGTTAAAGGCTATTGGCGCCATGTACTTGCACACACAATATAAAATTAAGCATATCTCTGGCCTTTACCCTTACAATGTCACAGGGGCTATCAGCGCCATTTTGAATGCCAGCAGCCGACCGCCCGAGTGCAGGAGATCACTCCCGGACCCTCGCTGGACCACCAGGGAGTTTTGGTAAGACTTGGGGGGTCAGGAGGGTGGGGGTTTTGTTTAAATTTGCTTCTTTAGATGGCTGAATAATTCAGTAAAGATTTGTTGTATTTGTGGGAATCGTGATAATTTTTGCTTCCCCACGAATACAACTAATATGGCCCTATATGTTGTGGATTGCCAATACGTTGCATATGAATGCACACCCCTACACTCTATGGGGCGGATTTTCAGAGCCCTGCTCGCCTAAATCCGCCCAAAACCGGGCGGATTTAGGCGAGCAGGGCCCTGCGCGCCGGTAAGCCTATTTTACATAGGCCTACCGGCGCACGCAGAGCCCCAGGACTCGTGTAAGTCCCGGGGTTTTCGAGGGGGCGTGTCATGGGGCGGGCCCGAACCGCGCGGCGTTTTCGGGGCGTGTCGGGAGCGATCCGGGGGCGGGCCCGGGGGCGTGGCTACGGCCTGGGGGCGTGGCCGCGCCCTCCGGACTCGCCCCCAGGTCGTGTCCCGGTGCGCAGGAGGCCCGCTGACGCGCGGGGATTTACGCCTCCCAGAGGGAGGCGTAAATCCCCCGACAAAGGTAAGCGGGGGGCTTAGACAGGGCCGGGTGGGTGGGTTAGGTAGGGGAAGGGAGGGGAAGGTGAGGGGAGGGCAAAAGGAAGTTCCCTCCGAGGCCGCTCCGATTTCGGAGCGGCCTCGGAGGGAACGGGGGTAGGCTGCGTGGCTCGGCGCGCGCCGGCTATACAAAATCGATAGCCTTGCGCGCGCCGATCCAGGTTTTTAGCAGATACGTGCGGCTCCGCGCGTATCTACTAAAATCCAGCGTACTTTTGTTTGCGCCTGGAGCGCAAACAAAAGTACGCCTATTCGCGGAGTATGAAAATCCGCCCCTATATATCTCCCAGTGTAAGTGTGGCACTTTCAACTCAGGGTGGTTTCGGGGGGGGGGGGGGAGTGGGTGTCATTGTTACAAGGGCCCAGACTCTTGACCCTAGGTAGACCAATGTAAAACTGCCCACCCCAAACCCACCTTGAGTTGAAAGTGTCACCTTACATTGCGAAATACAGAGGGGCAGATTTTCAAAGGGTAACTCTGAAAACCTGCTCCTGTGCTCGCCGAGCCTATTTTGCAAAGGCTTGGCAGTGCGAGCAAGCCCTGAGGCGCGCATATATCCCAGGGCTTTGAAAAGGGGGGGGGGGGGCGTGGGCGTGGTACAGGGGTGGTCCGGGGCAGGACCGAGGCCTCCGGCACAGTGGCTGTGCCGGGGGATGGCGTGCCGGCAGTCGGCCGGCACGCACGAGATATGTCTGACAGAGGCAGGCGTAAAAAGTGAAATAAGGTAGGGGGTGGATTAGATAGGGGAAGGGAGGAAGGGAGGGGAAGGTGGGGGGAGCAGAACAAAAGTTCCCTCCGAGGCCGGTCCAATTTCGGAGCAGCCTCAGAGGGAACGGGGAAAGCCATCGGGGCTCCCCTAGGGCTCGGCGCATGCAAGGTACACAAGTGTGCACCCCCTTGCGTGCGTCAACCCCGGATTTTATAACATGCGCGCAGCAGCGTGCGCATGTTATAAAATCGGGTGTACATTTGTGCATGCCGAGTAGCATGCACAAATGTGTCCCGCGCGTGCTTCTTTAAAAATCTACCCCACAGTGTCCTATTTTCTCTCTCTCTCTCTCTCTTCAGGATCCCTCTGGTTCTGTACCATGATCAACCTTTGCAAAATTCAGGGTTATACGTTCAAATCTTCTGTACGATAGCATGGACAAAAACTGTCTAAAGAGATTCTAGAAGCTACGACCAAGCATAAACATCTGCACATGCTCAGTAGAGCTCTACTAGCTTGGAGAGACAGTGCCACCTGATGATGTCACCCGCAGATCATGTCTAATTCAGCCCTGCCTATCGTGAAAAAAAAAAGTATTTCAAAACAACAAATATAATAAACAACCACCAATATTATAACTAATAAGGAATTTAAAAATCTCCCATACCTGGGAACTTTTGCTTTTTTTTTTTTTCAATTTTATCTTTATTGCATTTTAATTTTTTTTTACACAAAATAACATTGTGATTAGAAAAATCAATGATAATTTTAATAATGGCAGAAAAAAAAATCATTAGGCAAACTTTATATAAAGAATAATAGTACTATGTTAATATCATCCTACTAATAAGAAATTAGGGGGCAGATACAAAACGAGAGAGAATGCCTACATTTTGCCTACTGTATTGCCATAGCAGCTACCTTGTGTGAGTCAATAAAGAAACGCAGTTGGGAAGGTTCAAAGAATACATAATTTGAATTTTGAAATTTTACTACACATTTACATGGGTAGCGAATAACGAATTTAGAACAAATAGTTAAAGCTTCCATCCTTAATTCAATAAACTTTTTCCTCCTCTCTTGTGTCAGCCGAGTAATATCAGGGAATAGCCAGGAAGGTGGAGGATCTTCATAGGATGACATATGAGGAGAGATTGAAGAATCTAAATATGTTCTCCCTGGAGGAAAGGAGGAGCAGGGGTGATATGATTCAGACTTTCATATACTTGAAAAACTTTAATGATCCAAAGACATCGACAAACCTTTTCCGTCGGAAAAAAATCAGCAGAACCAGAGGTCACGAGCTGAGGCTCCAGGGAGGAAGACTAAGAACCAATGTCAGGAAGTATTTCTTCACGGAAAGGGTGGTGGATGCCTGGAATGCCCTTCCGGAGGAAGTGGTGAAGTCTAAAACTGTGAACTACTTCAAAGGGGCGTGGGATAAACACTGTGGATCCATCAAGTCTAGAGGGCGTGAATAAAGTGGAGGCATTCAAACACTGCACGGAGCGGCAGTAGCCACAGCGGCATTCAAACACTGCACGGAGCGGCAGTAGCCACAGAGGCATTCACGGAGCGGGATGCCAGTGGCCAGTAGCTGGTGTTCCACCTTCACGGAGCGGAAGGATGGAGGGCTGCTATTTCCAAAAACAAAAAAACAAAAAAATAAAAACAGGGGTGGGTAAGAGTATGGGGCAAGGGGGTGGCCTACTTGTTACAGCGGTTGCTACCCCCAATTGAGCTGGATGTCACTTGGATGCAGATTCAAAGCTGCTCTCTAAATTGGGTGGAGGGGAATTAGGGCTGGAGGGTACTGGAAGCCAATAGTAACAGGTGGAAGAGAGAAAAAGGGGAAAAAAATGGATAAAGTGCGTAGCTTGCTGGGCAGACTTGATGGGCCATTTTGTCTTCTTCTGCCGTCATTGCTATGTTTCTATGTTTCTATGTTTTGACCACAATATTTTTCAGATCTTTTGCGAAAGAACATCTTCATCACATTGTTTGTTTTTTTCCTGTGATAAACGCAAAAGTCACAAATAACACAGCCCTAGTAGTAACTGGATCTTCTATAGATAATTCTAACAAATCAGAAATATTGATTTGTACTTGAGGCTCTTCCTTCTCCTGGTCAGATTTCCTCTTTTGGGGTAGATAGCCTTTAAAATTAATGGCAATGCCTCCATTGGTATTTTCAACACTTCCATTAAATATTTCTTAAACAAATCAAGTGCTGTCATTTGAGGTATGACCGGGAAGTTAAGGGCCCTCACATTTAGGGTTCGAAGCGAATTCTCAATATTTTCAACTTTTTTATTAATCACAGTCTCATACTGAATCAGATTTAGTTGTTGCTTCTCAATATTCTTAATCTTATCCATTTCTTGTAATTTATTTTCTTGAGTTTCCAGTCTTTTCTCATTCTCAACACTTCTTTAATTAGAGTCTGTACAAACTTTAGACAAATTCACAATGGCTAGCAGCCATTGCTTCCCACAGGCTCTCCATTGTTATTACTCCTGGTTTCATTAGAAAGGGGGTTAATTCTAAACTTGACTCACCCTTTCTTGATGCTGCAGAAACAGTGTCCTGTGAAATACTCTGCGGCGATGTTTCGGGGATATCTCTCAGCATAGGAGGTATATACCCTCCGAGCTGAGTTGTTCCTCCCGCTTCTGCCAGGCTCTTACCTCCTTCTCCTTCCTGGCTTAGCGGCGAACTTCTTGGTGTTGACTCCCGGTACTCGCTCTCTCGCAGAGGTGGGGACGGCGTCTCAGGCGCGCCTGGACTCAACGAGATTTCTTCTGCCTGGGCGGGGGACGTTCGCTCCACTCCATGAGAGCCAGCCAGTTATGGAATCTTCGGAACGACAAAGTACTACACCTGCCTGTTGTGACCACCGGCCGCGGCAAACCGCAACCGGGGCCGGCCACTCACCTTAACACCAGGGCCAAATGCTGAGTCCAGCGTCGGCGGTTTTCTCTTTAGCAGCAGCTGCTGCACCAACATGGCCGCGGCGTCTTCCCCGTGCGGCTAAGCTCCACCCCCTGAGGTTCATAGGGCCGTGCAGGCGGCTATTGCCTTGATTTAAAGGAACCTTACCGGAAGTGGACGGCTCCTTCCTGCCAGCCCCTATCTTCTGGGACCTATTTAAGGCAAGGTCTGAGCATTCAGACCTTGCCTTGGCTTCTTGGCTCCTGTGTTTGTTCCTGTTCGTGGTTCCTGCTTGATTCCTCCGTGCTTGATTTTTGGACTGGCAGCTGTACTCTCTGGCTCTCGACCCCTGGACTGGCTATGGTACTTTCTGGCTCTCGACCCCTGGACTGACTGCGGAACTCTCTGGCTCTCGACCCCTGGACTGGCTGCGAAACTTTCTGGCTCTCGACCCCTGGACCGACTGCAGAACTTTCTGGCTCCTGATTCCTGGCTGGGCTACTGAGCGCTCCTTCATCCTGACTCTTCGACCTGCTGAAGGCATCAGCATCTGCTTTCTCGACCCGCTGGAGGCGCCAGCTATCTGGAGAACATGACCTGCAGGAGGCGCCTGCATCCAGATCTTCTTCAACCCTACAAGCAGTTCTGTGGACAGGCCTCGCCTACCGGCGGTGGGCCTAACGGACATTGCTGGACCAAGGATCCACTCCTCTAGTCATAACAGTAAGCCAAGACCATGGATCCGGCAGAGGCCTCAGCACTATGTGCCATTCCTGGCCTGGCCCAGAAAATCATGGAGCAACAGAATATGCTCGAATCCATGGCGGTGTCCATGGAACGGCTCAATGCTCGACTAGATGCAGTAGTTGCTACTCAGCCCAGTATGCCAGCCGCAACTCCCCTGGTCGCATCAGTTCCGCCTGCAGCACTGAGCAGTCCCTGTCCGGTTCTTCCGCTTCCAGCACCACCACGATATGCCGGAGATCCACGTCTCTGCTTGGGCTTCCTGGACCAGTGCACTATGCATTTTCGCCTACAATCACCCTTCTTTCCAGATGATATCACCAAAACCACATACATTCTATCTTTATTGGAGGGCAAAGCCCTCACCTGGGCCTCTCCACTATGGCAATGCTCAGATCCAGTATTACAGGACTATTCTCAGTTTATTGAACTATTCCAGACTACCTTCGAGGAACCTGGAAAACAAGCTGCCGCTGCAACAGACCTACTTCATCTCCGTCAAGGAGGGTGCTCTCTCACTGACTATAATATCGATTTTCGTACCTTAGCTAACAAACTTCATTGGGAGGAGAGTATTCTTTGGACTATTTATCTAGAAGGATTGTCTGCGAAAATCAAGGATGAGCT
This sequence comes from Rhinatrema bivittatum, assembly GCF_901001135.1. NCBI lineage: Eukaryota > Metazoa > Chordata > Amphibia > Gymnophiona > Rhinatrematidae > Rhinatrema > Rhinatrema bivittatum. The sequence goes on along the minus strand of NC_042616.1, from coordinate 324,488,501 downwards.
GGCCGCTCGGGAACTTCCGTCCTCCCTGAATGGCATTATTGAATTGGCAACCAGAATCAACCACCGGTTGCAAGAAAGGATCCGAGAGGGTGTAAACTGGAGGAGACAGTCTGCAATCTCCCAGGTTCATCAGTCCACCACTACGACTCCTCGTGAAACCCCCACCAGTGAGGGGTTGGTAGAGGAACCAATGCAGCTTGGAAGGGGTCCCTTGTCCCCGGAGGAACGCCTGAGACGTCGCAGATCAGGTCTGTGCTTGTACTGTGGTGGTTCCGGACATCGTCTAGCAACCTGCCCTATTCGCCCGGGAAACTACAAAGCCTAGGAACTTTGGGGGGTATTTCCCTAGGCCTTACATCTCTGAAACCCCCACTCACCCTACCTGTGACCCTTTGTATTAACGGACTGGAATTTACCACCCTGGCGTTGGTGGATTCAGGAGCCGGAGGAGATTTCATCTTACAAGAGTTAGTGGATAAACTTTGAATCCCAGTCCGACTCTGTCAGAAACCTTTAGTCATTTCTTCCATTCACGGGGAACCTTTACCAGGAAGAATTATGCATCATACGGAACCTCTGGACTGTTACATTGCACCGGACCACTCTGAACAAATTACTTTTTACGTCCTCGAGAGAGCCATTCATCCTGTGGTGTTGGGTATACCTTGGTTGCAACGCCATAACCCCCAATTTGATTGGTCTTCCCTACGTCTGAAACAATGGGGACCTGAATGCCCTAGGACTTGTTTGAAGGGAACTACTTCTGCTTCCAACTACATCTGCACCTCGGTCTTGAAGGAATTATCCAGCCCATACAAACAATTTACAGATGTATTTTCCAAGAAAGCGGCTGATACTTTGCCACAACATCGTGCTTTCGACTGCACTATCAAGTTGATTCCTGGATCCACACCCCCGCGTGGATGCGTCTACCCTTTGTCTGCTGCTGAAACCCGAGCCATGTCAGAATATATTCAGGACAATTTACAGAAAGGATTTATCCGGCGATCCACCTCTCCTAAAAGACTAGGAAAGTATTACCTCAACTGGTAATTGCTTAATTGCTTGTAAAATTATTTCAATTTGAAAGAGGAATTTGATAGAGATGAGCTTTGGATTTTACTATCGTGTTGGGCTTAATTTTGACCCCCCCCCCCCCCCCCCCGAGAATATCATTTTTCCTACGGTTCGAGGGTTTTTTTTCGGGGGCCCAGATTTTCGGGTTAGTTCACACTAATGGGAGTTAGCACGCACTAACGAGAGTTAACTCCCATTAGTGCACACTAACCCGTAACATTAATTTTTCTGAAATTTCGGAAAAAATTAATTCATTTTTCTGTTCACCCGAACCATGCCGAATTAGGCAATTTTGTTGAAATTGCCTAATTCGGGAAAAACGAATGCACATCCCTAGACTTTGATCCCCAAAGAAATGTTATATGGGAGTCTAATAAGGCAGTTGGGGTGTGCATTCATTTGCAACATATTGGCAATCCACAACATATATGCCGTATTTGTTGTATTCGTGGGGGTCACGAAACGTATGGCAAACCCCCACGAATACAATGTATCACTAACGAATAAACCCCCACCCTCCTGAGCTACCGGTGCCATGGGTCAGCCCCTGTCACATGGAAGGAGCACAAGATGGCACCGGCCGTCCATTGCTCCTACCATGTGACAGGGGCCGACCCATGGCACTGGTATCCCCGTGACATAGTAAGGGCAAAGGCTATCGGCGCCATTTTGAATACTGGCAGCCGACAGCCCGAGTGCAGGAGATCGCTCTAGGACCCCCGCTGGACCACCAGGGACTTTTAGCAAGTCTTGGGGGGTCAGGAGGGTGGGGGGTTGTAGTACATTAAATTTAAAGGGTTGGGATGGGGGTTTTTTTGGGAAACGAATACATATGTAATTAATGAACGGATCGAGGTCCCCCAAGAATGGATGAAACGGATTTGGGTCCCGACGAATACCGAATGGGACGAATCCATCCCTGCTGCACATCCCTATAAGGCAGTAGAAAGGGGACATATTATTATTATTTTAAAAAGCACAATTATTAATAAGGGGAGAATTGAAGAGAAGAACAGGGTAAGAGGTGAAGTCAGAACCCTGGATATCAAAAATGCCCAAAACCCTTCACCAAGCCCTTCACCAATCCTAGAAAAGAAATGATTACATAAACAGGGCCTTTTGAATACTCCTATTGATCACAAGTGAAGGCTAATCTTAGACGAAATAAACAAAAAAGTTATGAAAAGGGCAATAACATGGAGAAATTACTAGCTCATTGGTTACCTTCTTTGAAAGCTAATGGATAGATAAAAGAAGTAGACAGAGGCGGGTTAAGGAAACCTCTCTTGTGCCTCCTTCTATCAAACCTTAAATACATGAGAGCCAGAGGGACAGGAATTGAGGGTGGATGAATTTTTAAACAAAGACATACATAAATTTCTGAGCAAAGAAGAGACAGGAGCATTCCAAGCAGAAATCATCTTCTTTGAAATAAAAAATGCAATGAAGAGTCTATTTGTGGGAAAGTGTCCTGGGAAGGATTGGCTTACCTTAAAATACTACAAAACCGTTTCCCCTATTCTTATTCTTAAATTGTATGAAATAAACTATGGGACACTAAAAAGGAAGTCATTTCCTAATTCTATGATGGTAGTTTCTATATCAGCAATAGATGGCTAAGGAAGAGAAAATCTTGAGGAAATGTAGTGTATAAGTCTCTTTTCCTTCTCAACCATGTTGAAAATATATTTGCAAAAATAGAGATTCCTCTCTTAATTAGTTCAGAAAAATCAATCAGGTTTCATAAAAAAAAAACATCATGGTTCAGGTTATGTAAGAGGACTGTTACATAAAGTTAGAGAGAGGAATTCAATATGAAGGACTTTTGTGGCAGACAGAAAGTAGCAAAGAACAGCGCTCTTTGCAGAAGATGTCATTCTTTATATTCAGGATCTGATTCAGTCCCTAAAAAGTCTTACTGAATTGATCTTTGAATTCAGTGTGATATCAGGTTACAGAGCTGAATCAATAATTTATTAATTTTTTTAATTCATATAGCAAGCACCTTTTTTACAGAAATGCAAAGTGAAATTCTGTGAAACAATTCACAATACCACCCAAAAGAGAAAAATCATGAACAATCTTGTAGATTTCCCACAAGAAAGAGGAGAAGAGAAGTGGAAATAGTAAGAAAATTCCAAAGGTAAAAAGATAAAAAGAACTGAGAATCTAAATCCAGGGGATTTGCTTAAAATGCCAAAGTATCCCACACTGGGTAGTGCTGTCACTGCTTTGCTTCCTCTGGGGAGTAGAGGGGTAGCTCACAGGTCTCCATCTCCTGCCCTCAGGTTTGGGGCTTATCTCTTTCCCAAAGCATAGGGTATTCCCAAGAATGAGAAAATTAATCCAAAAGCTGATTAAAACTCTCAAAAAATCTCTTTCTATTCCAAAAATGAGTCAGACCCTCTCAGACAGGGAGTGTACTGATGAGGAATTTCCTCTTAATGGAGGAAAAATACCAAATTGGGTAAGTGGGCCTAAAAGCAGGGTGAAAGGAAAAACAGCTCCTTACTCTTCAAGAGACAACTCAAAATGACCACGCTCTCTCTACCTTTTGCTCCATCTTATGCCCTTGGGATAGCCAATTACAGTCGGCTCTATAGAGAGACTGAAAAGGAATGGAAAATCTCACTTAACTGTTATTTGTCCTGATGGTAAGGGACCTAGGGCCATCAAGTGGCTAACTGAAGGGTTGCCTTTTATGGTCCAAAAACATAAAGAGAAAAAATGTTCCCCTATTTACAATCACATTCACATATATATAGGGATCACCAACAATTTTAACATCATATTTTACCCAATACTCAATGGGATCTATTGTGTTCTGCGACCACGGTTGTCCGCGGGCGTGCCCCCTACCTGACCACGACCATGACCTGCTGTGGCAGCATCGGGAGAAGAGCCGTGGTTCGGTGCCCGTTGTTCCCGCGCATCGGCGCGGGCCCCCGGGGTGACCGCCGGGCTGGTAGCCGTCCCTGCTCCTCCCGCGCGGCATCAGGCAGCTTCTCCCCCGCGGATGGAATCCAAGATGGCCGCTGCCATCTTAAGCGCGAGGCCGCGCCTCCTCACCAGATATAAAGGGACCTGATCCCTTTAACTACTTTCAGCTGTCTCCAATGAGCCAGAGCAGAGGAAGTATAAAAGGAGGCTTCCGGCTGAGGGGGAGTTCCAAGATGGCTGACTGAAGCGTGGTCGACGAGGACGCTCGCTCTTGCTGAAGCTACCAGGATCGTAATATTGATCGAACTTGGTAGATATTTACCTTAAAATTACTTTTATGGGACGGAAAAGAAAGCCGAGGACTGTATCTTACCCCGCGATCTCTCCTGGGCAGTCATTCACGGGACCCATGGACGCCCACATCTCCCGCAGTACTCCTTTGTCGGGGAACCAGCCGCTGGAGAGCGGGGGAGGGGAATTTGAGCTCCCCTCTCTCCCTGGCTCTATTTCACCATTGAGCCCGGCGCAACGAACGCCTCCTGGTAACCCTGCGGATGCGAGACCTACCTCAATAGCTGTAGAGGCTCCGTGCACCCAAGTGGTACAATCGGTTCTCTCTGCGGGGCACAGCGAGGTGGGGGAGGAATCCGCAAGCCCGACGGCCATCTTGGGTGAAGGAACCAGGAGAAGAATGAGAGATGGGGGAAGAGAGGAAAACCTCAGAACCGACCAGGAGCTTGCATGGACTGAATTAACAATTCCAGAACTGCCCTCAGTCCCAAGACCAGGAGATATCCTTAATCTCTATTTGGGATGCAATAGCTGAGTTACGTGCTTCTATATCTAAACAACTGGCACCGATAGTTAAAAGAAGTAATGAAATGGAACAAAAAATAACATCGTTGGGAAATACAACAGTGGATTTAAATCAACAAATATCTACTATCAGGGTTCAAGCAACTTCTATTCAACAATCTCAAAGTACATTGGCTAAGGATAATGCTAATTTAGCATTAAAAGTGGAGATGCTAGAAAACAATATTAGAAACAAGAACTTGAGGATTATAAATTTCCCCAAAGTCCCTCTTGTTTCGCCACGGGATATGTTCAAGAGATATCTAATTGAAATTCTTAAAATCCCTGAAAATGCCATTCCACCTACATCTAAAATATTTTATTTGCCAACGCCTAGAAGGGATATAAACCAGCAAAGGGGAGGAATGGAAGTATTACAGCCAGCAATGGAGCCATTAATGGATTTGACTGCTATAATTGAAACATCGGACTCAGACATTGCAATTCCTGCTACTCTTATAGTGTCACTGGTTCTGGAGCCTGATCGGGACTGGTTACTGAAATTGTTTTTCAGGCATAGAACAGAAACCTTTTTGAGATTTAAAATAAATATTTTTCCTGATGTATCTCGATCAACACAGAAGAGGCGTAAGCAGTTTCTACTAATGAGGTCTATGGTACAACAGATAGGGGGTCAATTTATTTTGAAATTTCCTTGTAAATGTTTGGTGAAACATCAAAATGTTTCTTATGTTTTCTTTGACCCTCCTCAGTTGTCACAATTCCTAATAGGGAAAACTCCTGAGTGTGGTTTAGAGGTAGAATCTCCACCCGTAGACTCTCAAGATAGCGTTCTGTAAATATTTTGCGTACTGCACCGCATCAGTCAATAAGCTTTCTATTATAAGTATTGTATTTACAATTTTCTTTGGATGGTGTCTGGTTAACCCCCCAATATTGAGGACTTTGAATGGTATTGAGTAAATTGGTATTGAGTAAATGTAGAAGTGTTTATAAATATTGTTTCCTGAAATTGCTTTTCTGTAAAACAATACCTGTTTTCTATTCAAGTGTATTCTTGTATTTAATTTGAGAAAATTCAATAAACAAATAATAAAAAAAAAAAAAAAAAGGAGGCTTCCTCTGCTCATTCCTTGACTTGGCAATGTTCCACGTAGTCAGGTCTGCTTGCTTCGGTGAGTTCTTGTACTTTGGATCCTTGCTCCTTGGTTTCTGTCTCGTCACAGTGATTCTTGGTTCTTGACTTCGGATTGGCAAGCAGTGATTCCTGGTGTGTGACTTCGGACTGGCAAGTGGTGATTCCTGGTGTGTGACTTCGGACTGGCAAGTGGTGATCCTTTGGTGTGTGACCTCGGACTGGTAAGCGACAACCCTCTGGCACTTGACCGCGGACTTCTTCTAGACCCTCGTCTCCAAGGGCCCACCTAAGTCCAAGCAGCCCGGGTCCTTACGGGCTCCTCCCGGGGGGACCGCGGACTTCTAGGGGTGAAGCTCCAGTTAGCCCTTGCACCGATCTCTCGATGCCTTGACTTCTCAAAGGTTCACCTAAGTCCCAGCGTCCCGGGTCTCTACGGGCTCCTTCTGGGGGGACCGCGGGCTTCCAGCGGTGAAGACACAGTTCTTCTCCTTGACGTCACAACTCTTCGTCTGTCTCCATAGTCGCCTCAGTCTCCAGTGCCGAGGGTCAGCTGGTCGCATCTTCGGTTCAGCCTCGCCACCCGATGGGAGAACCTACGGATCCACCTCCTGAGGTATACTGTCCTCAGGGTTCACAAGCCTGAGCATAACAGGATCATGTACTCCATGCAATATTTATGATTATCAATACAATCTCTTAAATACATACATTACTCATACTGTTTTACTTCTATAAACTTTTATTCATATTCTAGAGGTGTGCTTTGTTTTTATCTGCCAGGTCGGGCTTCAGGTCGGCTGACCAGTGGAAAACTTTGTTTTCCAACAGGTCTTTTTTTTTCTCGGCAATTTTTGCCAAAAATAAAATGGAACCCCCCCACCCCCACCCCACCCCTTCAAATTTACATAAATACAACCCCTCTACCATCCCGATCCCCCTTACTAAAAGCCCTGATGGTGCAACGGGGTCCTGGGAGTGATCTCTCCCTCTTGGGCCGTCGGCTGGCAGTAAACAAAATGATGCCAGTAGCCCTTTGCCCTTACCATGTGACAGGGGCTACCGGTGCCAATGGTCAGCTCCTGTCACATGGAAGGAAAAATGGATGGCCCGCACCAGTTTCTAAGATGGCGCTGGCTGTCCATTGCTCCTATCATGGCCCCTATCAAATGGTAAGGGCAAAGGGCCACCGGCGCCGTTTTGTTTACTGGCAACCAATGGCTCAAGAGTGGGAGATCGCTCCCAGGATCCCTGCTGAACCACTAGGGACTTTAGGCAAGTTTTTGGGGGGTTGGGAGGGTGGGGGGTTTGTAATTACGTAAATTTGAAGGGTTGGGGTGTTTTTTTTTTGTTTTTTTAAATAAATGTGCCCCTCCCCCCATGCTAACCCAAACAACAAATTTTCCACGAAGTTCGGGGAAAATCCGTCTTGGGATTCAGGTCCTCCAACCCATGCCGAATTGGACAATTTCATTGAAATTTTCCAATTCGGCAAAAATGAATGCACATCTCTATCATATTCATGTATTTAACATATTTCAACAACATTTATTACAATCTTAATTCAATACATACATATGGGAGTTTTGTGAAAGAAAGAAATGATAAAACAAAATGATAAGGGGAACACTTGTGAGGAAAAGGAGAATAACAAGTGATCACACAGTTACAGAAGAGAGTGTTTTTAGGTGTTTTATAGGGGGGTGGTTAAATTTAGGGGTCTGTGTGAATGGGAGAAGAATGCATGTGGGAATATGATGTAGGATGTCATTTTAAGTGAATGTCTAATGAGTAAAATATAAAAGACTAATGATATGTATGTATGAAATTAAGATTGTAATAAATGTTGTTGAAATATGTTAAATAGATTAATATGAATAAAAGTTTATAGAAGTAAAACAGTGTGAGTAATGTATGTATTAAAGAGATTGTATTGATAATCATAAATATTGTATGGCGTACATGATCCAATTGAGTATTGGGTAAAATATGATGTTAAAATTGTTGGTGACCCCTATATATATATGTGAATGTAACTGAAGGACTGGCCACATTAGCATGGTATATCCAGAAAAATCAAAAGGATCAATTGGACCTCAACCCTGACCATTACTGGAGAAGAGGTAGATAACTTTTTAGCATCCAAAAAAGAACCTCAATTGATCTGGAACAGAAAACACATAACTAATACCATTATTCTTCACCAAATATTTACAGGGAGGGGTAATTCAAAACAAAAGAAGCCCCAAGAGCCCAGTCTCTTGCTTCATTCCCCAAAATATTCTCCTTCTCTCTTAATTAACCTTTGCCAAGTCTGGCTATGTCAAGAATCTTTTCCCCAAAAATAATGCCTCAATATTCTGAATATAAAGGTGCATAAACAAACATAGGTTGACCCTGAGCCAGTATTTCCACTTTTAAGGATAAAGAATTGATTTCTGAAAAACGTTTTGTAGTGAACACATCTAGTCTAACCAAGACAGATCACAGAGAATCCAAAGTAAACAAGTTTTGCAAAAAGAGTATAGGGCTCACCAGAAATGGGCCCCTGGCAAACTTTGGGGCAAGTCAAGTTTCTCTCTCTTCTAAGGACTAAATCAACATAGCTCTACCTTCTTCTGCCTACCTCATCCCTGTCTGTTCCCTGGTCCCGGGATCCAAATCTCTGCCTACACTAACACTGTTGAACTCAGACACCTATGTTGCTATCAACATTGGCCCATGCCAAGGTCAACACACTCCTTTCCTAGCAAATCCAACACTCCTCCATCAGACTTAACTGTGGGGATCTTTGAATCTTCTAATACTTAACATGCAAAATGCTTGATCCTCTGCTGACCTAGGGGAAAAGTCAGAGCCTTAGAAAGAGAGAGACCATAAATTACCCTTAATTTTCATCAGCATTCCAAAAATGAACACTCAAAGAAACAGGGTAAGTTAGCAGAATTTCTGTGTCACACCACTCATGCTACCATCCTAATTCTTCCCCTTGGGGATATCTGATTTTAGAGTTAATTTAGGAAAAAGCTAAATACGGACTGTCTGAAGATTTGGTGGGAAAATTAGTGAGTGGTTTCCTTTCAAGTAGGCTCTAGAATAGATGAAATACTTGGTGAGTTAGATTCCAAGGGCCGGATTTTAAAAGGGTTACGTGCATGAGGTACACGCGTAACCCTTTTAAAACCCCCCTGCATGCGCCGAGCCTATTTTGCATAGGATCGGCAGCGCGCGCAAGCCCCGGGATGTGCGTAAGACCCGGGGCTTCGCAAGGGGGTCACGTCGGGGGCATGTCGGGTGGGTGGCGCAAATTTTGGGGCATTCCAGGGGCGTGGCAGGGGCGTGGCGCTGGCCTGGGGGCATGGTTGAGGCCTCAGGACCAGCCCCCGGGTCGGGTGATGGCGCGCCAGCAGCCCGCTGGCAGGCGTAACTTTAACAACAAAGATAGGGGGAAGGTTTAGATAGGACCGGGGGGTGGATTAGGTAGGGGAAGGGAGGGGAAGGTGCGGGGGGGGGGGTAAAAGGAAAGTTCCCTCCGAGGCCGCTCCGATTTTGGAGCGGCCTCGGAGGAAACGGGCAGCGCATGCAGGGCTCGGCGTGCGCAAGTTGCACAAATGTGCATCTCCTTGCGTGGGCCAACCCCGGATTTTATAAGATACGCGTGGCTACGCACATATCTTATAAAATCTGGCGTACTTTTGTTCGCTCCTGGTCCGCGAACAAAAGTACGCTCGCGCGTAGGTTTATAAAATCTACCCCCAAATGTATTGGATATATTATATTATAGGGATGTGCATTTGTTTGCGATAAAATAGGAAATATAGATGATATTTCCTATTTTGTTGCATTTCGGGGGGGGGGGGGCAACAAAACAATAGGAAAACCTATGAAATTTCGTATGGTTTTCTTATCGGTTTTTTTTTTGGGGGGGGTCACATTAAAAAAACAAAACAAAAACCAAACCCACCCCAACCCTTCAAATTTAATTAATTGCAACCCCCCACCCTCCCGACCCACCAAGACTTGCCCGAACCCACCAAGACTTACCAAAAGTCCCTTGTGATCCACTGGGTCCCGGGAGCGATCTCACCCTCTCAGGTCGTTGGCTGCTACTAATCAAAATGGCGCCAATGGCCCTTTGCCCTAACCATGTGACAGGGGCTATCGGTGCCATTGGTCGGCTTCTGACACATGGTTGGACCAATGGATGGCCCGCACCATTTTTTAAGATTGCACCAGCCGTCCATTGCTCCTGCTATGTGACAGAGGCTGGCCAATGGCACCGATAGCCCCTGTCACATGATAAGGACAAAGGGACACTGGTGCCATTTTATTTACTGGCAGCTGACAGCCCAAGAGTGGGAGATCACTTCCGGGACCCCCGCTGGACCACCAGGGACTTTCGGTAAGTTTTTGGGGGGGTTGGGAGGGTGGGGGTTATAATTAATTAAATCTGAAGAGTTGGAGTGTTTGTTTGTTTTTTCGGTTTGGGAGAACCGAAAAATAAAAAAGAGCCCGAACCACGGGAAACGAAATTTCCCACGGCGGGCCGATAACGAAGGCCAAACCAAATGGTTCGGCCGAATCACATCTCTGTTATATTATCTGAATTATCCCTCTTTGTTAAAAATATTAAACAAGAAAATTATCTTGCATATCACAGTTTGGCAAAATCTCCACTGTTAAGATGAATATACTACCAAGGGTGTTGTTTTTAATGGATATGTTGTCACTTAAAACTTCATAGCAGAGAGTTAGCAGAAATGCAAGTAAGATAAGCAGAATTTGTAAAGTATATAGAGCACCTTTAATAGTATATACAAAAAAATGGAGACTGAACAACTTCCTGCTTTTTATACAGAGTGCAGAGGAAGAAACCCATTTTTAAAAAAATGTAATCAGCATAACACTGACAAATACACAGTTTCTATACAATATTAGTGTACAGTTGAGAACAGTTGTTGTAATAGACTGGATTCAAAATATAGGTCTAACACGCCCCACACACAAACTCAACAAAGTGCTTCTCAGATAAGTCCCAACTTAGAACTGATACTCTCAAACTTTTGTATGGAATTGGCTTAGTCATAATGTCTGCTAGCTTATTGTCAGATTCACAATATTTAAACACAATCACATCTTGTTCCACTAAATCTCGAAAATAATGATGATTGACATTGACATGCTTGGTATTGGCATTTATTTTCTCACTGTTTACAAATGTTATACATCCTTGATTGTCCTCAAATAAGACTGTTGACTGAGCAACCTACTCTCCAATATCTTGTAGTAGCTGATGCAGTCAAACAACTTCTTGACTAATGCATGCCACTGAGATATATTCAGCTTCTGTTGTTGATAGTGCAACTGACATTTGCTTTTTGCTGGATCAAGAAATTAGACTGTCGCCATGTTTAAACAAGTAGCCACTTGTTGATTTACGACAACTGGAATCACCAGCGCAATCAATCCTTTGAGCTCAAGATCACCTTTTGCAGACATTTTTAGAGTTAAGTCTTGAGTGCACTTAAGGTACTGCATGACTCTTTTAATGTCATTCCAATCTCCTTGATGAGGTTTAATGACATGTTTACAAAAATAAGACATTGCTACTGCAGTGTCTGGTGGAGTAGTGGTTGTCACATATAAAAGTGCCCCCACTGCTTCTCTCCATTGATACTTACTTGGTAAGAGATCATCTTCTCTTTCCAACTTCAGATAAAATGCATTAATTGACATTGTTACACCCTTATCTTCTGACATCCCAAATTAGTCAAGAGATGCACTGATTTTGCAGACTGATTTAGAAGAAAATCCCCATCTTCTTGTCACTGAATATGGATTCTTAGATAGTATGTCTCTTCTCCTAGATCCTTAGTACTGAAGTGCAGGTTAAGAATTTCAATTAGCTTTAAGATTTTTTAGCTTTCCTCATGGGCAATAATAAAATTATCTACATATAGCAATAGAAACATCCATTTTCCATCCCCAGACTTAGAGTACAGGCATAGATCAGCCTTGCATCGCATGAACATTTGCTTTAGCAAAACTTTGTTTATTTTGTAGTTCCATGCTCCAGCTGATTGCTTAAGACCATAGAGAGAGTTTTGTAATTTGCAGACAAGATGTTCTTTCCCTTTTTAATGTAACCTTCAGGTTGTACAATATACAGCTCCTCTTCAATATCCCCATTGAGAAAAGCAGTTTTAATGTCATAATGTCTCACTTCCATATTTCTCAAGGCAGCTATAGCAATTAGAGATGTGAATTGGAACCGGAATTTGATCAGTTCCGGTTCCGATCCAAATCTTAAAATTTTTATCACCCAGCCCGATTTGAGTTTTGATTATCGGCTGCGCCCGATCCGATAATCAAAAAACCCTCCCCCACCCTCCCGAACCCCCCAAAAAGGTTTTAAAATTACCTGGTGGTCCAGCGGGAGCGCAGGGAGCGATCTCCAGCTCTCAGGCCATCGGCTGCGTTAATAAAAATGGCGCTGATGGCCCTTTGCCCTTACCACGTGACAGGGCAAAGGTAGCGCCGGCGCCATTTTGAATACTAGCAATATGGCCTGAGTGCAGGAGATCGCTCCCGGACCCCCACTGGACCCCCAGGGACTTTTGGCCAGCTTGGGGGGGGGCCTCCTGAGCCCCACAAGACTTGCCAAAAGTCCAGCGGGGGGTCCAGGAGCGACCTCCTGCACTCAGGCTGTATTGCCAGTATTCAAAATGGCGCCGGCGCTACCTTTGTCCTCACTATGTCATAGGGGACAACAGTCGGCCCCTGTGACATAGTGAGGGAAAAGGCTAGCGCCGGCGCCATTTTCAGTACTGGCAGCCACCATGTGACAGGGGCCGGCCAATGGCACGGATACCCTGTCACATGGTAAGGGCAAAGGGCCATCGGCGCCATTTTTATTAGTGGCAGACGAGGCCCGAGAGGGAGATCACTCCCCCTGCCCCCGCTGGACCACCAGGTAATTTTAAAAGGTTTTTTTGGGGGGTTGGGAGGGTGGGGGAGGCTAAGGGGGTCATTTTAAAGGGTCGGGTGGGTTTTTTTATCGGGCCATTGGTGCCATTTATATTAGTGGCAGCCAAAATTGTGCCGATAGCCTGAGAGCAGGAGATCGCGCCGGGACCCCCCCACTGGACCACCAGGTAATTTCAAACATTTTGGGGGGTTTGGGAGGGTGGGGGATTTGTTTTAAAGGGTCGGGGTGGGTTTAGGGGTTGTTTTGGTGTGCCGGTTTTCCCGCCCTCCCCCCTCCCCGATTTACGATTTTTCACGATAAATCGGGGGAATTTCTATTGTATCGCGACTCTAACGATTTTTGATGATTTAAAAAATATCTGACAATTTTTTTAAATCGCCAAAAAACGATTCACATCCCTAATAGCAATGACAATTCTGAAAGTACTTTACTTAGCTGCTGGTGCAAAAGTAGCATTATAATCTTCCCCATAGTTTTTAGAAAAACCCTTTGCCACTAATCTTGCCTTTTATGTATGAACTTAGCTTTCAGAGTCACCCTTGATTTTGAAAACCCATTTACATTCAATAGCATCTTTTCCTGAGGGCAACTCTGTAAGCTCTCATGTCTTGATACCATTTCTTCATCAGCAGCTTTAATCCATTTTTGTCTTCTAAATGCAAGTAGTTTTTGCATGTCTTTCCAGGATCCTGGCTCAGGTTGTGGTGATATATAAAGAAACTAGGATACATGTCATGTCATGCCTGACTCTCTACTCCTGGTGAGCTCGCAGTTGTGGCCAGCCACTACCACCGTGTTCCTCCTAGCTCTCCATGACCCATATGGCGGCTGGGATGCCGCCAACCTACGCTCCGACTCTGGGACTCCTTATGCACACATGCGCACCATCTGTCCTTTTAAAGGGCCAATGGTGGGAACTCCAGGGTCATCCCCAGATGATGACATCGCAAGCCTGACATATTTAAGCACCTCCTTTGGCCTACACTAACCTACTTGGCAACGGGTTCTCTGAGCTCCTCTGGTGCTTGTTCCTGCCTTGGATCTCTGCTCTCTGATAGTGGACTCTGGCTCTGGGTACCCACTCCTCGGGGGCCTGCTCTGCGCTTCCATTCCTGGAACTCTGTCTCCGCGCTTCACCGCTCCTCGGGGTGCCCTCTGTGCTACTACACCAGAGATCCTGTCTCCACGCTTCCCCGCTCCTTGGGGTAGCCTCAGCATTACTAATCCAAAGATACTGTCTCCACGCTTCCCTGCTCCTCGGGGCAGTCTCTACACTACTACACCAGAGATCCTATCTCCACGCTTCCCCATTCCTCAGGGCAGTCTCAGCGTTACCACATCAGGGTTCCTGTCTCTGCGCTCCCCGTTCCTCGAGGCCTGCCCTGCGTGCTTCTGCATTGGAGATTCTTCATCTGGTATATCCTCTCTCCAGACCTGCCCAGTACTGCGATATTATTGAACTGACTCTCTCTGTCTCCGTTCCTCAGGGCACCCCGTAGTACTGCTACAGTGCAGGTGCCTGTTATCACCTCCTTTCTACTAGGCCACAGCAGTGGTCCTGTTGCCTTTGTTTCCAACCAACCTCGCCTCCTGATGGTGGGGACCTGTGGAGCCCAACCCCTCAGGTAGCGTCAACCCCCACCTCGGGCCAAGGGTCCATGAAACCTACAAACCTAACAGATTGCCAAGTCCATGGACCTGGTAGAGATCTCAGCTATACAGGCCATTCCTGGCCTGGCACAAAAGATCATCGAGCAACAAAAGATCCTGGAAACACTAGCAGCTGCTATAAACAATTTGAGCACCCGATTGGATGCTGCCATTGCTGTAACTATGACGTCTCCCAAACTCAACGCTTCTGTCTCCATGCCAGTTCCTCATCCGACTGTTCTGTTGCCGACACTTCCTCACTTCTCTGGAAACCCCCTGAATTGCAGAGGTTTCCTGAGCCAATGCAACATGCACTTCTGCCTGCAACCAGCTTATTTCCCTGACATGATTACCAAGACCACTTACATCCTTTCTCTCTTGGATGGCAAGGACTTGGCCTGGGCTCACTCCTCTGGGAGCATGCTGACCCTGTTTTTTGAGACCTGCCAAGGTTTCTTGAATTATTTTGTTCCATCTTCGATGACCCTGGCAGAAAATCCACTTCTGGATCCATGCTTCTCCATCTCCGATAGGGCATCAGGTCCTTGGCTGATTACATCATAGAATTCAGGACCCTGGCGTCTGAACTCTATTGGGATCCCGACTGTCTTCGATCCATTTTCCTCGAGGGACTAAGCTTTCGAATCAAAGATGAGTTGGCGGCATGCAAATTGCCTGCATCTTTGGACTCTTTAATAGATCTTGCCAGGTGGATTGACCGCCATCTCCAGGATCATTCACAGGAGACCCAAGATTTCAGAAGATCTACGTCAAACTCATCCCACATTCAACGCTCTTCTTCCCCCAGGCTGGACTCAGCTCAAAACAAGGCTGAGGAAGAACCTATGCAAATAGGTTGAAGCAAGCTTTCGCCCAAGGAATGATGCCACTGCCAACAATCAGGCCTCTGCTTATATTGTGGCAAATCTGGACACGCCTTAGCCACATGCCCTGTCTGTCCGGGAAACTCCCAGGCCTATGGTCAGCAGGAGGACAGCTCCTAGGCCTGACTTCACCTTATCCTACATTGACTCTGCCTGTCTCTATCAAGCTGGACAATCAAGAGTTCCATACCCTGGCTCTTGTGGACTCTGGTGCTGGTGGAAATTTTATTTTAAAACAATTAACGGAACACCTCTGGATTTCCCACCATCCACTCCCTGGTACCTCTACTCCTTTCTTCCATCCACAGAGAGCCACTGCCTGGTCAGGTTACCCATACTACAGCTCCTATTCTCCACACTGGGTCTCTGCACATGGAATCCATCTCCTTCCACATTCTGGACAAGGCCATACATCCTGTGGTCTTAGACCTGCTATGGCTACAATAGCACACTCCCCAGTTTGACTGGGCCACCTTACAACTTTTTCGCTGGGGTCCCTTCTGCCACGCCAACTGCCTGGAGCCTGTCTCGCCTCTGCCTTGCCTTAGTACTTTGCTTTTACCTCCTGGCTTTCCTCCTCCGTACTCAGCTTATGCAGATGTGTTCTCCAAAATGTCCGCGGACACTCTGTCTCCGCATCGTACCTACAATTGCACAAACAACTAGTTATCCAACACTGAGCCTCCATGGGGCAGAATTTACCATTGTCACTCACAGAGACTCAGGCCATGTTGGAGTACATCCGCGAGAACCTGGCTAAGAATTCATTCAACCCTCCAAGTCTCTCGCCCGAGCAGGTTTTTTCTTTTTGGGGAAAAAAGATGGATCGCTCCGTCCCTGCATCGAATACTGGGGTTTGAACGAGATCACCCTGAAAGACCGCTATCCTCTACCTTTAATTTCTGAATTTTTTGATAGGCTCCAGGGTGCTAAAATCTTCTCCAAATTGGATCTCAGGGGAGCCTAAAATTTAGTTCAGATCCGCAAAGGAGATGAATGAAAGACAGCTTTTAATACTCGAGACTGTCACTTTGAATACCTTGTGATGCCGTTTGGCCTTTGCAATGCCCCAGCTGTCTTCCAGAATTTAATAAATGAGGTCTTCAGGGATATGTTATACCAATGTGTTGTGGTGTATCTCGATGACATGTTATTCTTCTCCAAAGACCTACAGAGCCACCGCCACAATGTCTCTCACCTCCTCCAGCGTCTCCGAGACAACCAGCTATATGCCAAACTCGAAAGTGTTCTTTTGAGCAGGAGACCGTCCCCATTCTTGGCTACATAGTCTCCAGTCAAGATTTCAGAATGGACCCTCAGAAGTTGAAAAGCTTTCGAGATTGGGCTCAGCCTATGGGCCTTCGATCCTTACAAAGATTACTTGGCTTTGCCAATTACTACCAGTCCTTCATCCATCATTACTCCACTCTGACCGCACCCCTCATGGCCATGATTCACAAGGGGGCTAATCCATCTCATTATTCACCCGAGGCCATGACCACCTTCCAGAACCTCAAGACCACCTTTCTCTGTGAGCCATGGCTCTGTCATCCGGATCCCAGATGCCCATTCATTGTCAAGGTTGATGCATCTGACGTGGGAGTAGGGGTGGTTCTAAGCCAGTACTCGACTACTCATACCCTACATCCATGCTCCTTTTTTTCCAGATGCTTTCCCCCCACAGAGGAATTACGCTATAGGGGACAAGGAGCTGCTGGCTATTAAGCTAACGTTTGAGGAATGGTGTCCCTGGCTCGAGGGAACCTAGCATCAGATCGCAGTGTATATCAACCACAAAAATATTGAGTACTTACACCGTGCTCAATGCTTGAATCATCATCAGGCCCGCTGGACCCTCTTTTTTACCCGATTTAATTTCCTGCTGTACTACCGACCAGCCAACAAGAATTGCTGGGCCAATGCCCTCTCCAGGTCCTTCGTTCTGGAGGATATTCCAGTAACTCCATGGCATATAATTGACCCTGCTATAGTCATCCTGACCAGCACCTTTCCGGTCCCACCTGGGAAGACAGTGGTTCCTCGCCAGTTATACCAGAGGGTCCACCGTTGGGCTCACGACTCCCTTACCGCAGGACACCCTGGACAGTCCAGGACTCTGGCCACTCTCCAGTGGTTTTATTGGTGGCCTACAATGAAGAATAATGCACAGGCCTATGTGGAGTCTTGTCCCAATTATGCATGCCACAAGCCTCCAGTGGGACACCCGAGGGTACTCTTGCAAGTTCTGCCTATTCCTAGTGAGCCATGGACCCATATCACAACTTATTTTATGGTGGACCTTCCTCCCTCCAGGGGCAACAACACCATATAGGTCACTGTAGACAGGTTTTCCAAAATGGCCCACTTTGTGGCTCTGCCTGGTCTTCCATTGGCACCTCAACTCACGCAATTGTTTATCTGCCATGTGTCCGGCTCCATGGTCTTCTAAAACATATCCTTTTGGACCACGGAGTCCAGTTTACTGCCCGATTCTGGAGGTCCCTCTGCAAAACGTTTAACGTCTCTCTAGATTTCAGCTCTGCTTATCACCCCCAAGCTTATGGGCAAGCAGAGAGAACTAATAGGACTCTTAAACAATTCCTTCGGGCCTATGTTAACTTCCGGCAAAATGATTGGTCTGACTCCTTCCCTGGGCTGAGTTCACCTTGAATTCACATCTGTCTTCATCCACCGGTTAATCACCTTTTCAGGTAGTCTATGGATGTCAGCCTCTTCCTCTACTACCGCTTCCATTATCTGTTCCCTCACCAGCGGCCCAGTCGACCGCCCAGGAGTTACATCAACTCTGGAACAGCATGAAACAGTTGCTACAGCAAGTAGCCCAAAAGGCTAAAAAGTTCTTTGATTTTCATCACCGTGAAGCTCTCCAGTTTAAACTGGGTGACAAGGTATGTTTCAGCACCCGGTTTATCCGTCTCAAACTTCCTTCATGTCGCTTTCCTCCCAGGACCATCGGTCCCTTTCCGGTGCTCCGCTGTTTGGGTCCAGTCACCTACAAACTCCGGCTCCCCTCCTCTCCCAAGATCCACAACACCTTCCATGTATCCTTACTAAAACCTTTAGTACTGTCTGATTTCTCCAGGAAGCCACCGGATCCTCAACCAGTGTCATCCGAAGTGGATATGACTTACAAAGTCCAAGATGTCATTGATGTATGGAAACGTTGAAAGAAATGGGAGTACCTCCTGTCTTGGGAATGCTTCGGACCAAAAGAGAACAGCTGGGAGCCTGCCACCAATTTTCTTGATAAGGATCTCATCAAGCAATTTCATGCCACACATCCTCTGAAACCCAAACCCCCAGAGGGGGACCTTAGGAAGGGGGGCTACTCTTATGATCGTTGGCCATGGCCATCTGGGGCCAACCCAACTCAATTCATGTCATGCCTGGCTCTCCAATCCTGGTGAATATGTGGTTGTGGCCAGCCACTACCGCCACATGCCTCCTGGCTCCCCATATACCACGTGGCAGCTGGGCCACCGCCGACCTATGCTCTGACTCAGGACCACCTTAGGGGCGCACACGCGCCATCTGTCCTCCCTTTAAAGGGCCAATGGCGGAAAGTATAAGATCGTCCCCGGCTGATGTCATCATAAGCCTGAGATATTTAAGCATCTTCTTTGGCCTACGCTAACTGACTTGGCAATGAGTTGCCTGAGCTCCTTTGGTGCTTGTTCCTGCTCTCCAGACCTGCAGCTCCTGCCTTGTATCTCTGCTCTCTGATAGTGGACTTTGGCTCTGGGTACCTGCTCCTCGGGGGCCTGGTCTGCGCTTCCATTCCTGGAACTCTGTCTCTGCACTTCCACGCTCCTCGGGGTAGCCTCAGCACTACTATGTCAGAGATCCTGTCTCCACGCTTCCCCGCTCTTCGAGGCAGTATCAGCATTACTACATCAGGGTTCCTGTTTCCGTGGTCCCCGTTCCTCGGGGTCTGCCCTGCGTGCTTCTGATTTGGAGATCCTTCATCTGGTATATCTTCTCTCCAGACCTTCCCAGTACTGCAATATCATTGAACTGACTCTCTCTGTCCTCGTTCCTCGGAGCATCCCGCAGTACTGCTACAGTGCAGGCTCCTGCGATCATGTGGCTGTGACGCAGGCATTTCTTCTTCATCTCCTCTCTCCTGGGCCACAGCCATGGCACTGTTGCCTTTGTTTCCAACCAACCTCGCCTCCCGACGTTGGGGCCCAACCCCTCAGGTAGTGTCAACCCTCACCTCGGGCCATGAAACCTACAAAATATAACATGAAGTTGTTGATCCATTTCCTCTTCATTATTAACTGGATCATCTGCTACTTCGGAATCTCTTTTCTCATTTTTAAATAGAGGCATTTGAGCTTCTTGCTTAAGCTGTACTTGCATTATTTCATGAAAGGTTAGAAATACAGAGTTTTTATCAGTCACAATACTTCTACCTTGTTGGCATCTCTGTGCAGAATGCTGTAGTCATTTTATGACTCTCTGAAGCCTATGAACACTCATTCTAGTGCATGAGCATCCCACTTTGTCCATTTTCTTTTGATACATGTACAAACACTTTGCTTCCAAATATTTTAATATGCTGCAGGTTAGGTTTTTTTCCATTTCATAACTCATACGGAGTCCTTTCAATTTCCTGTCCCATAAGCAATTTTGGCAATAGCAGGCAAACATGATGACTTCTCTCAAATAGGTAGCTAGTAGGGATGTGAATCGTTTTTCAACGATTAAAATTATCGTCCGATAATTTTAATATCGTCTTAAATCGTTAAAGAACACAATACAATAGAAATTCTAACGATTTATCGTTAAAAATCGTTAAATCGTGTTAGTGCGCACTAACGGGAGTTAGTGCGCACTAACAGAAAATGATACAAATTGACACTTTCCAGGTCAGTAAAGGTCAGTTAGGAATGAATATGTATTCCTATTGGCTGGCTGCCCTCGTATCTATTGATGTTACCAAGGTTCCCACTGAGGTGATGGTTGGGGGGATGGGAAATGGAACTGGAAACTCACAAACACCAACAGAAAATGATACAAATTGTTGACACTTCCCAGGTCAGTAAAGGTCAGTTAGGAATGAATATGTATTCCTATTGGCTGGCTGTGCTCTTATCTATTGATGTTACCAAGGTTCCCACTGAGGTGATGGTTGGAGGGATGGGAAATGGAAACGGTTGGAAGCTTGACAAAAAAAGTAATGTGATGATCATCACTCATGTGACTAGAACTTGTTTGTTTATTATTTTTGTTAGCAGGCACGTGAAATGCTAGTGCATGTTGAATTTGCCAATCACTGTGCATTTTAGAAAGTTGGTCCTGGCTGGAACTATTATACACAGTTCAAATATATGTGGTAATTGATTGTTGGTAAGTGTATTTTTTAAGTAGCCACACTGGCCACCAGTATGTTTACTTTTCCTCCTACTTAACTCACTAGCTCAGCTTTATAAGAAGGGCTTCTCTGCTTGTTTGTTGCTTTTGTTTGGTGTGAAACATCAGATCTTTATTCAATCTACTACATCTATTATATTAACCTACTCAATTTTTTTTAAATGATTTATTATATCACTGAATTAATAATTAATTATTACTAGGTGGTGGTGAATGTCTGACTAGGCTACTAGCCTAGTGTCACTGGCGAGGCTAGTGACATTTTAGCAGAATTGTAATTTATTTTTATTAGAACTGCAGCATTAATATATTCAAGCCTAGGTAGGCAGGCAGTGCACCACTCCAGCAGGCACATCATTGCTTCCTGTGCATTGCATTATATAATATATATATAATATTAGCAATCAATCAGTGTACTGTATTAGCTGCAGCTGGTGATTGATTAATACTGAAATATCAGTCTAACTACTAAACTAGTGTGTCGTCTTACAGTGCCAGTGTGTTGGCGCTGGACTTGCATGTGAGCCTTAAATTAATAAATCAATTGTTTGTGTTAGTAGTGCTAGTATAAGTATAATATTATGGGGTAGCCTAGTGTCATTGGCTAGTGGCTGGCTACTAGCCATGCCAGTGAGCCACTAGTCAGATTACTAGTCACACAGTGACCTGTCACTTGACTATACCCTTCCTATGCTCTGTCCAGGCAGACTCAGGTCCAGCGCTTACTTTGTTGGTGCTGGACTTGAGTCTGCCAGATTACTGGTCACAATTTATAAATCTCTCAGTATCATCAGGGGTAGTGGATGGCTAGTGGCTGGCTACTAGCCACGCCAGTGAGCCACTAGTCAGATTACTAGTCACACAGTGACCTGTCACTTGACTATACCCTTCCTATGCTCTGTCCAGGCAGACTCAGGTCCAGCGCTTACTTTGTTGGCGCTGGACTTGAGTCTGCCAGATTACTGGTCACAATTTATAAATCTCTCAGTATCATCAGGGGTAGTGGCTGGCTAGTGGCTGGCTACTAGCCACGCCAGTGAGCCACTAGTCAGATTACTAGTCACACAGTGACCTGTCACTGACTGACGAAGTCACTCACTAACTATCTAACCCTTCTTTATATCTTATCTATTAGGTGCTGCTATCAGTACACTGCTGTGCCAGCTTACTTGTTGGTACTGGACTGGACTTGCAGCCATAAAGTTTTAAAATGTTTGCTGGTAAGAAGAAGAGTGCTCCTGGAAAGAAAATTCCAGTCACTAGAAAAAAACTGCGATTTGATAATGATACCCCTTCTACTGCAGCTAATGTAAAAGAGCAAGGTAACTTGCAGGACAAGGAAGGAGCAAAATCAGGAAAGGTGAAAGTGAAACCTGTGCAGCAGCAGCAAAGTTTATTGATAGATGAAGTGCTACAGAAAGTGTTGAATAAAGAATCAGAGGACTCTGAGGAGGAGGATGACAATGATGATATTCAGGATGAGAAGAAGAACACCACCAATGACAATGGTAGTAGTAATGATGAATCAGGTGATGGTAGTCCGATTGCCAAAAAAAACACTGTCAATGCCAGTATCCTCTCTATTCCTAAACCAGATGAAAATTGGCAGGTTACTACAACAACAACTTCTGCTACTTCTACTCCTAGTACTACTACTACTATGATGACAACAATGACAAGAAATGTCCAGCCTAGAGTAAGGGACAGTAGAAAAACATCTAAGGTTTGGAATCATTTTAATGTTACGGATGATTGGAGATGTGCTCAATGTATCCATTGTAAAAGGATGGTGAGCTGTGGAAGAACTATTGGACATCTTACTACCACCAACATGAAATATCACCTTGAAAGAGAACATAGAGCACTGTTGCTTGCAGAAGAAGCTGCAGGGAAGCCACAGAAGGAAATTACTTCAGAAGATTGTGTGTATGTGAAGCAGAAGCAGTCTTCTCCTTCTCCTCTTCCACGGCAGCAGCGGCAAGCTACTGTTGAGCAGATGGGGTGGTGTCCTTCTTCAATTTCACAGACTAGGAAGCAAGTAGTATCCAAAGTGTTGACACGACAAATTGCTGTAATGATTGCTGTTGATGATCAGCCACTGCAGATTGTAGAGAATGATGGATTTAAGCAGCTGATGCATCTTGTAGCCCCTGACTACAAAATTCCTTCAAGAACTACATTTACACGTCAGGTGATTCCTTCCCTGTACTCACAATGTCATGCTGAAATGCAGATTGTGATGGCAAGGGCAAAGGGAAGGAGCATACATCTCACCACTGATCTTTGGACTAGTAAGAATGCAACACATGCATATTTGTCTCTAACAGCACATTGGTGGCAGCTGGATGAGGCATTAACTGACAGCACAAGAAGAAGTGGCAGTAGCACCAGCAGCTCCAAAAAGCTTTCTCCAGGATACCGGTGGGCTTTACTGCATGCTCAAGTGGTAGACAATAGACATACTTCTGAAAATATCGTACAGACAATTCAGGGGATGATGGAAGGATGGAAAGGGCTACTTAGAAGCAGTGATATGGAATGTTTAAATGGATATCATTACTGACAATGCTGCCAATATGAGTAAGGCTCTGGAGGATGGTGGATTCAAAGGCATCCGATGCTTTGCACATACACTGCACCTGGTAGTGAGGGATGCGTTGGGGCTAGGTGCCAAGGAAGTGCAAGGTACTAGTTGTCAAGCCCTGAAGCGGTTGATTGAAAAGTGCCTCAAAATAACTGGGCATTTCAATCGCAGTGTGAAAAGTGGGAAGGAACTCAGAGAAAAACAAAAAGCAGTTAGGGCACCATTGCATAACCTTGTTCAGGATGTGCCTACCAGATGGAATTCCACCTATCTTATGTTGGAGAGGTTGTCTGAACAACAGACACCTCTGCATGATTTGGCAATGGAATCTGAAATTGGATTGGAAAATCCACTTGGATGTCAGGACTGGACAAACATTGCACAGATGGTGTATGTCCTCAAGCCTTTCAAAGAATATACTGATGAACTGAGTGCAGCTACAGCCACGTTAGGTGATATCATTCCTGTAATATATGATCTGGAGCAGGTATTACAGGAATTTCTGCATCAGACAGATTTGTCGAAGGAAGTGTTGCAGCTTGTGAGATGCTTAAAAGAGCAAGTACAGAAAAGGTTGAAACCTCTAATGGAAAAGGATTGCTATATGTTAGCTACTATGTGTGACCCATGTGTGAAAGGCAATTTTGCTCTCAAGTGCAATACTCTTGCATCCTGGACAAATAAGTTGATTCAAATGGTTGAAAAGATTTCAACTCCTCCCACTCCATCCTGCTCAGCTGCTTCCAGTTCCACCAGCTGCTTCCCTCTCATGATGACAACCCATTCTCCTCCCAAATTTCATCAAACTGGTGCTATTTCAAAAGCAAGAGCAAGACTTGGCAGATTTGAGACTGGTGGTGCTGCTAACCAGCAGCAATACCTGCAAGAGAAGGTTGCAGAAATTCATGTGAAGAATTTTCTCTCTGAGCCAGTTCAGAGCATGGAGTCAGATCCCCTGAGATATTGGACAGAAAAAGCTTCAATGTGGCCTTATCTTACCATAGTAGCACAACACTTTCTTTCCTGCCCACCCACCAGTGTGCAAAGTGAAAGAGTATTTTCATTGACAGGGAACATTGTGAGTCCACACCATGCACGTTTGAATCCAGACTTAGTAGAGGAACTGGTTTTCATCAAAATGAACCTTCCGCTGCTTGATAATGTGAAAATTCGCTGTGACTGGGAGGAGGAGTGAGTCTCTTGTCTAGGATGGGGATGCAAGGTCGTTTGGGGACAAAGCAGGATGGAGCATTCAGCAGCAGCACTGCCTCATGATAGAACTGCCCCTGCCTCTTCACCTCAGGTGTCTGCTGTGCTGTTATCATAATATCATCTATCTTGTCAGCTTGATGATAAGGACTTTGTATGTGCAAGAAAGCAACCTAAGTTTGTGTCTATCAACTGTGTGTGCTTATTTAGCAGCTGTTAGAAAACAGGCAGTTAAAGTACTTTTGAGTTTTGACCATAGTCTCTCTAAGCAGTTAATGTATCATACTGTGATAGGGGCATGGTTTATTTTTCAGGCTGAGACAGTTTATAGCTCAGCTTACCAAACCGGTCCTGGGAATTCCACAGCCAGTTGGATTTTTAGAATATCCACAAAGAATATGCATGAGATACATTTGCATATCATGGGGACTCATTATATGCAAATTTACATCATGCATAAAATCCGGCTGAGTGGTTATTTGGGAAACCCTGGTTTATAGGGACCAATTTGTCTCACTCTCTAGAAATAAAGCCTGACCAGCTAAGTTAGTGCCTAAATCAAAACCATGTCCACTATGTGTCATGAGTTACTTAACCTCCCTGTAGTCAATAAAAGCTTTCTCTGGCCAAGATTTAAATATTTCTCCATGCGGAGCAGATACATGTTAAGTTGAATTTTCAAGTTGCATTAATAAAAAACAGCATTTACGTGTTTAAATTGCATATACGTGTTTATACTAGTACAACATGAGTAAATCTACACGTGTGAAAAAAAGGGATGGTTCAGGTGTTCCCAAGTGGAGGACAACATTTATGTATGTCAGTCGCTATTTTATAAGAGATTTATTGTATGTGTGTAGATTTGGCAGCTTAATATATTTACTCTCGCTCTTTATCTGGAGTAAGTGATTGTATAAGTCTTAACAGTGAAATACTGACTAGGTCGGTGTCTGGGAGAAATGGGGGAAGCTGAGGCTGATCTTGATGAGTTGCAGATGGACTGGAAACTGAAAGACTAATTGATAACACTGGTAATTTCATTGCTGTGTGCATGTTAGAAAATCTCTTGACAAGCACCCATAAATCCCAATTTATAATAATTTTAATAATTGAGTCCACTAATATTTCTCAAATTAACACCATTTTATTAACTACAAAACTATAACGAAAATAAATAATACTGTTATAAAAATATAACTTTAAAATGACAAAATAATAAAATAAAAAAACAATTCAATTATGTGTTAACTCAGGGCTAACTTTCATACTCATTAGTCATAGTACTCAAGGATGCGGAGAGGAGGATGGCAACCCGGGAGGAGGATCCTGCTCTGGAGCAGAGGGCACTGGCATCTCCTCCTCACGAGGCATCTCATGAGGAGGAGATACCTGTGCCCTCAGCTCCTGAATGGCCTCCTCCACGGCCGACAGCCTCCTCTTCACATCCTTGGAATGTGCCCTGAGGCTGTTTACTCCCTGCAGGATCTCCTTCAGCATGCCAAACTGCGCATGTACAGTTCATCTGCATACGCAGCTTGGAGGAGATCCTGCATGGAGTAATGCAGCTGTGGTGCTGCTGGTGCTGGTGCTGCTGGGCCTGGCTGTGGCTGCCTCCATCCTTTCTTCAGCACTGGCAGTGGCACTGGTGGCTGTGGCTGCCTCTTCTTGTCCTGTAAAGAAATGTAAAAAAATTCTACATAAGATATAGAACAGGGGTGGGCAGTTCTGGTCCTCGAGGGCCACAAACCAGTCTGGTTTTCAGGATATCCCAATGCAAACGCATGAGAGAGATTTGCATGCACTCTGCCTCAGTTGTATGCAAATTAATGTCATGAATATTCATTAGGGTATCCTAAAACCTCGACAGGTTTGTGGCCCTCGAGGACTGGAATTGCCCACCCCTGATATAGAACAATACATATCAGCCTAATAAATGAAGCTTGACCGACGTGCCGCAAATGCGCAGTTGAGAGCAGCTCTACTGCTCATGTGCAGGCAAACACGTCGGTCAGCAGAACGTACCCGAAAAAAAAATGGTGCTGGGAGGAGCGGCGGCAGCGAGGAGCAGCAGCGATGGAGGCGTGCACGAGGGAGGGGACCCCCCCCTGGAGATCTTCCGTCTGGGAGGAGCAGAAGCGGCAGCAAGGAGGAGGAGTAGCGGTGGCGATGCATGCGAGGGAGGGGAGCCCCCAGGAGATCTTCTGTCTGCGCCATCCGAGGGAAGGGGTTGTGAGAGGGGGAGTGACTGGGGGGAGGGAGGAAAGAGGGAGTGAGGAGAAAGTGAGGGGAGGAGGGAGGGGGGAATGGAGTGACTGAGGGGAGTGACTGAGGGGGGGGAGGGAGGAGAGAGTGGAGGGAGGGGGAGAGAAGTGACTGAGGGGAGGAGGGAGGTGAGAGTGAGGGGAGGGGAGGAGAGAGTGAGGAGAGAGTGAGGGGAGGGGGGAGGGAGTTGAGAGCGAGTGGGAGGGAGAATAGAGGGGGAGTAAAGAGGGAGTGGGAGGGAGAATGGGTAGGGGAGGTGGGAGGGAGAATGAGTGGGAAGGAAATGGACCAAAAATTTTTTTTATTGTAGCCCGTTATTACTGGCTTAAAGGCTAGTATGTGAAATAAATAAGCAAATATTGTACGCACCAGCAAGTTTATAATATTAAAATACATTCAACCCCTTAGTTTACTAAATTACAGGGTTTTAGAAAAATGAGTTTATATTCTACAACATCAGAGAGGGAGAGTGGAGGGATATCATTCTAGATAATTAGAGATAATATTATATAAATATATAACATAACATACATCTATCCCACCCTATATAACTGACTGATCACAAACAATAATTTTGCTTTTCAGCCTCAGACAGATACTAGACAAACTACTACTACTAGTACTATGTACGTACTGGCCCTGTGGCCCAAAATACAAGCCATTAAGCCCGTAAAAATGTGCTACATTAAAAAAAAATGTTTTTCAGTTCATTTTTGAACATGGCACTCTTCTACAGTTCTTCTTCCTCACTCATCCTCTTTCTCCCACTGCCTCCCTCCCCTCTCACTGACTAATACCCTCTTTCCTCAGTCTCACATTCCTCCCCCATTCACATTTGCAGCATGTTGGTCAATGGTCAGGGCTCAATTATCTAATAATATAATACCTGGCCCACCAGTGATGGTTCCCTCCGTCCTCCTCTGCTGACAGCTACTGGGCCCAGGAAGCCCTGCCTCGTCCCTGCCACTGTGAGGTTCTGTACAAAGACACAGATCAAATTTCAGAGAACATCAGTTAAAATAAAAAAAAAAGGAATCTGAACTGACACAAACATTATTAAACACAAATTACATTACAATTAATTGAATATTATTTGTGTACTTGTGTAGTATTCTCAAAACAACCTACCAGGCATAGGACATGCTAAAGTCCTGCGGATCTCCTCAAGCCAATCACCCTCGTGAAGTCTGAGATGCCAACCTGAGAATTAGAGGTTGAAAGGAAATAGAATAACATTAATTGATTAATAAATTAATTACAAACACAACATGCCCTACTAGGTTATTTTTTTTATGCAATATATAAAATTCAGTAGTAAAAAAATACTTAGCTATCTTTCAATGTGGCATTCAAAATTCCCAAATACAAATCCCACCATTTCAAAATGATAAATAAATATAAAAATAATATACCACTAACATTATCTCTCACCTTTCTTCTTGAGATCTTCGATCTCACGCGGGTAAGAGGCTCTCCAGCAGAACTCCTCCTGGAGAGCCACCCAGGCAGCAGACTCCCTTTGAAGGTTAGGCCTGCTGCCTGAGGGGGTGTAGAAATTCTCCTCATCCAGGAGGAGTAGCCGGGCTAGGAGGTCCACATCTGCCTGTGTGAACCGGGGCTTCCTGGACCTAGTATCACGATCTGCCTTTGAGGAGGATGGTTGGGCTGACTCCCTATCACGATCCATCTACAATGAGAAAATAAAAAAGAAGATGAAAAAAAGTAAGTTCAGAAGCTCAGAATGCAAAGGGCTGAAGTATCCCAACCTTCACATCCCTCCCCCACACTGCTGGTATATGGGAGAGAGAAGGAGAAGGGGAGGAGTGGGGGAGGTGAAGGGGCAAGCAGCCCCACTCCCTGGTCTCTGAAGGACAGATCTCTTCAGAAAATCAGAGCTGAATGCAGGGGTTGTCTCCCCCTTCACATCCCTCCCCCCCACTGCTGGTATATGGGAGAGAGAAGGAGAAGGGGAGGAGTGGGGGAGGTGAAGGGGCAAGCAGCCCCACTCCCTGGTCTCTGAAGGACAGATCTCTTCAGAAAATCAGAGCTGAATGCAGGGGCTGTCTCCCCCTTCACATCCCTCCCCCCCACTGCTGGTATATGGGAGAGAGAAGGAGAAGGGGAGGAGTGGGGGAGGTGAAGGGGCAAGCAGCCCCACTCCCTGGTCTCTGAAGGACAGATCTCTTCAGAAAATCAGAGCTGAATGCAGGGGCTGTCTCCCCCTTCACATCCCCCCCCCCCCCACACACACATTCACTGTGCTCAAGTTTGCAGTTCCTGTGTTAAACTAAACTTCTTTTTTTTCACTAGAGTAGCATAAAATAAAATGAAGTACTTTGTGTATTAAACTAAGGAAACTTTACATAAAATGAAATTAAGTACTTCTCTATTTATATTTAATATGCTACTTTAGTGAAACATAACATTTAATAGAGAAACTTGCAACCTGAGCTTCAAAACATTAACATACTTTAAGAAAAACTAAACAAAAAAGTTTTTTATTAATTTATTATCTTACAGTGGTTAAATTTACAGAGCACTGTCTGTTACACAGTGGGTAGGGAAGGGTACTACTCTACTATGTGACTGGCACTTTCCTGCTGCAGCCTGCTGGCACTTTCTCTTCTCTTGTGGCTGGCTAATGGCTACTGAGTGCTTCTCTGGTATCAAAATGGCGACGGGGAACAGCACTGAGCATGTGCGAGTTAGTGCGCACTAACGGGAGTTAGTGCGCACTAATTGGAAAAAACGATTTTTAGGCTAAAAAATCGTGCCAAACATGATTTTCTTCTCCTGCCAGCCGATTTCGATCGTTAAGACGATAGGGCACACGATTCACATCTCTACTTGCCAGGTTCTTATGGCCTGGATTGGCCACTGTTGGAAACAGGATGCTGGGCTTGATGGACCCTTGGTCTGACCAGTATGGCATGTTCTTATGTTCTCTTATTGACCTTGCTGGAAGGATTGACCACCGTATCCGAGAGCGATCTGCTGAAGTAAAGCCTCCCAAGAAACACTCCTCTGGAGGTAATCGCCCTCTCGTCCTGCCATCAGCTCCGGTCCAGACACTACCCACTACTCCGGTCCAGACACTACTGAAGAAAATGACGAACCTATGCGATTAGGCCATAGCCACTTAACTGCCAAAGAGAGGCACTTTCACAAAAAAGATGGTCCTCTGCATGTATTGCGAGAAGACTGGCCATGCAGTCCAAACTTGTTCCATCTGTCCGGGAAACATGCAGACCTAGGATCCGCTGGAGGACTCTTCCTAGGTCTAACTGCACCATCTCTTCCACTGACTCTCCCAGTCTCTATCAGTGCGCACTAATTGGTATTACTGCTCCCTAAGAGATATGCAGTGTGCAGTAACTCCGTTAGTGCGCACTAACACGAAATACAAATTTTGCTGAAATTTTGGCAAAAATCGCTTCATATATTGGTGCTACCGAACCATGCTGAATTAGACAATATCATTGACATTGTCTAATTCATGAAAAATGAATGCACATCCCTACTAGCTCCAGGTCCCTTCCCTGCTTTGCCAGCTTGCCTTGCACTTCTGCATATCAGGGCTGCTAGTGGATCATGACAGTGAACACGGGTCTTTCATACTTCCTGGGACAGGTGGGCAATTTGTTGTTTCAAAGCCTGTCTCTGCAGTGCCTTGCCTATCTGATGTATCAGCAGAAATGAACATCCAGCTAGAATCTGTGGGCTCAGCTGTGCTTTGCTTCCGCTCCTCTTGCTCAGCATTGTGCTCAAAGGTATGCCTGCAGAGAGCTAGAACCATAGAGAAAGGAGGAATGGTTAGCTCATTTGGGCATTATATACCCACCCGCTAGTGTCTCTCCATATTCCTTGGTCCCAAGAACTTCCAAATCTGGTAGCCAACCAAGAAAGGTTGTGGGGCTTAAAAGTGCATGAGGACCACAAGTTCTTCACTCCTTCCCATCTCTTTCACCAGCCCCCACCAACCCACCAGCTTGAAGCTAAGCACTGAAGCTTTTAAAATTCACAGGGAAAAAAGGGGAAGTAGACCAAGAGTGGGTGGGAGCACTGGTTGTCCCACGTGAGGGCCCACATTATACCAGGCCATTCTGGGACTATACCAAACAGCAGTCTCTCAATCTATCTATACACACTGTATTTCAAAGTTAGGATGAAAATTGTTTTCATACCATGCTTATGAGAAACTGTGGATTTTTTTTTTCAGGAAATATAGGTTTAAATGGAAAACCAAGATACCTGTGAGTCCATAGATAAATGTTATTGTGACAAGCATGATGCAAATGTTGTTTGTTGTTAAAACTGCATACAAAATTGATAAGATAGGTATAGAGTATGCTGAGCAAATGATGTGTGTAAGGGAGTAATGCACTGTTTGATGGCTATTTTGTTTCATGATTGCTTGAGTGCAGATAGTTTGAAAACCATGGAAATGATAGCAATGAATTTATTGCCCTCATATGAAAACCAAAAGGATGCGTGCATCACTAGGAGATAGCCATCAAGGGAAATTGGAGGCAGTTTTCATGAAGCAAATCTAACAAGTGAAACTGTGAAGACTTAATGTTTCAGTGGTAAGATGTGATCCAAATGCAGTGACTTCTGTTATAAAAATAATGCAGAAAAATCAGAGGAGCCTTAAGGAGCAAGAGCAGGGCTTGTTAAATAGCAACCATCTCTAAAATGAAAAAGAAAAGTGGCACTGTCTCTCTAAGTGTGGAATAAGCAGACCAAAAAATAACCACGTTAAAATAAAGGAACCGAATGAACATTTTTTAAAATGAGCTTTGCAGCTAAAGTCATAAGCATAAATACATCAAGGAAAACATTTATGAAAAATCAGATAAATATTTTAAATACAATATTTTAGTAGTCATATGGATCTAGAGAAAACTGGAATATTTGAGATATATTTATTAAGCTGTATAAACTAATTAGCACACACTAAACAGTTGCAATAAATATTGCAGGCATGAAGCATGTGTTAAAATGCCATTCTTGCATATTATGGAATGGGAACAGATGATAAATAGGTGGTGATAATGTTAGTATCAGAAGATATAAAAATTTGAAAAGGGTCTAGAGAAAATGCCAAATAGCCAATTAATTATTTTCATGAGCTAAACCAGAGCATGCTAAAGTGTACTCATGAGAGAGTACTGAGAGCAGAAGGTGATTTTGCTGTTGATTAAAGAGGATTTGTAAGTATTGCTTTGCTGGGAAATTTTGTAACTAAAAGCTTGAGGCAGAAAAGATATTGTGTGGCAAATTGGTATTCTGAGAATTAAACTTAGCAGAGAAAACTAGGTTAACTCTTATAAGTAAATGTTTAAATGGTTTACAGAATTAGCATCTATCTTCCCTGAAGAAGCTATAACAAGTGAAATGCTGGAAATATATATGTTTTAAATATTAGGTGTTTTTGTGGGTTGGTAAAAGTTTTCTTGAGTGTATGAATGTGATATATATTTTTTGTGTGTTTTTATTCTTGAATGACTGATATTGTTTTGATTATTTTAGATGAAAATGATACATATCAATGTACTAGCATATTGCTGGATATATTGCATTGAACAAAGGTGATTAGATTTTGAATTAAAGAATTTCAACTTATCCACTTAACAGGGTCATTCACCAAGCCACATTAGGGCATCATCACGTGCTAAACGGGGTCTAGCATGCAATAAATGTGTGATGCTTATCATAATGTGTGTTAGTATTTAAATATTATAATGAGTATGCAAAAATCAAGAACATTATGCAAATGAAGGACTCATAAGAACATAAGAAATGCCATACTGGATCAGACCAAGGGTCCATCAAGCCCAGTATCCTGTTTCCAACAGTGACCAATCCAAGTCACAAGTACCTGGCAAGTATCGAAACATTAGATAGATCACAAGCTACTATTGCTTATTAATTACCATAATAGCAGTTTATGGATTTAACCTCTAGGAACTTATCTAAACCTTTTTTAAACCCAGTAACACTAACTGCTGAAACCACATTTTGCAGCAAGATATTGCATACTAATGCCGGATTTAATGTGGGAAATACCACATCTTTTATTTGCAGTAGGGTGGCAAAAATGTTTTTAGTGCACCATGGAGGCCATTATCATGGACTAGCAGAAATTATCATGCACAATAAAATGAGGCCTTCTCTCTGCCACACCTACATAGCCCTGGTGAGCCAATAAAAGTACCTTTTGTTACCTGCCCTGTCTTCCTAAAGCTAGAATGCTAGATGGAAGTATACTAGTAGTGGGACACTGGCTGCTTCAGGGTGCTCAACAACACCAGGGAAGGGAGGTTTGAATGTCTCCTAGGGAAGTACCTGTACTATAGCCAGAGCTGCAAGACAGGTGGTGCAGTGTGATAGTCCACATCAGGACTGACCATGTAGGAGGGCACACAGGTGGTAGAGGGAATGTATTTTCTCCACATCACATTGCTGTGTTGTCAGAGGACCTCATGGCTATGAGGTATCACATGAGCTCTAAGGCTATCATGAAATTATATCAATATCTTAGAGGAGAGCTGGATCCAGTCACAGAAAGGTCCCACACTATACTAGACCTTACCAAATTATTGTGTGCCCTGCATTTGATGGCATCTGGCTCATTTCAAACAACAGATGGAATCATTGGGAGAATGTCGCAAACATCTTTTTCCCGCTGTCTGGGCCAGGTCACAAGATCTGTACATAGCCGCATTAATAATTAGGGATGTGAATCGTGTACCTGATCGTTTTAACGATCGGGTTCGGCTGGGGAGGGGGGGGGAATCTGATCATTAGAGATGTGAATTGGGATCGGTTCCGATTCCAATTCACATCACTAATTATTTTTAGTGAGGCCCACGCCGATAAAAAACCCCCCACCCCAACCCTTTAAAATTACCCCCTTAGCCTCCCCCACTCTCCCGACCCCCCCCCCAAAAAACTTTTTACACATACCTGGTGGTCCAGGGGGCCGCAGGGAGCGATCTCCTGTTCCCAGGCCATCAGCTGTGCTAAAAAAAAATGGCACCGATGGCCCTTTGCCCTCACCATATGACAGGGTCTCTGTGCCATTGGCCGGTCCCTGTCACATGGTAGGAGCCCTGGATGGCCGGCGCCATCTTGGCACCGGCCATCCAGGGCTCCTACCATGTGACAGGGGCCGGCCAATGGCACGGATACCCGGTCACATGGTAAGGGCAAAGGGCCATCGGCGCAATCTTTATGAGTGGCAGCCGATTGCCCGAGAGTGGAGATCACTCCCCGCGCCCCCCCCCCCGGACCACCAGGTAATTTTAAAAGGTTTTGGTGGGGGGGGGTCGGGAGGGTGGGGGAGGCTAAGGGGGTCGGTTTAATGGGTCGGGTGGGTTTTTTTT
Organism: Rhinatrema bivittatum; assembly: GCF_901001135.1. Lineage (NCBI taxonomy): Eukaryota > Metazoa > Chordata > Amphibia > Gymnophiona > Rhinatrematidae > Rhinatrema > Rhinatrema bivittatum. The sequence goes on along the minus strand of NC_042616.1, from coordinate 324,454,171 downwards.
TTTATTGGGCCATCGGCGCCATTTATATTAGTGGCAGCCAAAATGGCGCCGATGGCCCAAGAGCGGGAGATCACGCCGGAACCCCCCCCCCAACTGGACCACCAGGTAATTTAACTTTTTTTGGGGGGTTCGGGAGGGTGGGGGAGGGTAAGGGATTGGTTTTAAAGGGTTGGGGTGGGTTTAGGGGTTGTTTTGGTGTGCCGGTTTTCCCGCCCTCCCCCCAAATAATTCCCGTGCCCGATTTAACGATTTTTGATGATAAATCGGTGGAATTTGTATTGTATCTCACACTCTAACAATTTTTGATGATTTAAAAAATATCGACAATTTTTTTAAATCGTCAAAAAACGATTCACATCCCTATTTTTTTTTTTTTTGTTTTTTAGTTTGAATAATGTTTATTGAGAGGTATAACAATTACAAATACAACAGTAGCATAGTTATCTACCGATCAATATAGTAAACATTATACAAATACATGAAAATAAACGAAACCCCTCATGGTATTATATAAAAGAAAATAGAGAATAGAAAAAGAGAGAAAAACTAAGAAAAGAGAGAAAGTGTAGAGAAGAGAAAGAAAACCAAAAATGGAAAGATAAGTAAGACAGATACAGAAGTCACCCGCCTAGAGGTCAGCAGTATATATTCCCCATAAAACGTATTAACATGATCCGGATAAAGAGCTACCCAAGTATTAAGTTAATGATAAAGTGTATTCGTCAAGCGGCTTCCACACCTGCGCCCAGGTAGTAAGTCTGCGAGATTTAATCGCCATCGCTTTCTCATATTTACTGTACATACAGACAGAGTTCCACCACAAATGTTTAGAGAGGAGAGTACTCTGTTTCCAGTTAGCTAGAACATTATGTAATGCAATGAGCATTAAAAAATCTAACAATTTACCTTGAGCAGTGTTAAGCTCCAGAGTTGGGTCTCTACTACGTAAGATAACCATAGTATAGGTAATGGGACCCGATAGAGGTAGTATGCGGGAAATGATTAGTCCGATCTGAGCCCAGAACTGTTTAACGTATGTACAGTAAAATAGCATGTGAGAAAGAGTGCTATTGGGGTTAGCGCAAGACCAACAAGTATGAGCTTGAGATAGCCCCGCTCTGTGGATTCTCCACGGTGTCCATATAGCCCTATGCAATACAAAATAAGAAGTTTGGGTTAAACTCGAGGAAAGGGATATACGCACAGATTTTTGCCATAACTCCTGCCATTGGTTATTGTCCAAATTAACGTCCAAAGTTGACATCCAGTGGGATTGTAATCCCCGAAGAGAGCTGAGCGGCAGTTTAGACTTGATGAATTTATAAATTCGAGAGGCAAGATGACCTTTTCCCTTGTATAGGGCATAGAAAGAAATCAAGAATGGGTCAGAACCAGACAATACAGTAGAGATATTCACATCTTTAAGAGCATGTTGTAATTGTACCCAGGCATAAAACTGAGAAGTCGGTAACTGAAATAAGTCTTTTAAGTGATCGAAAGGAAATAATTGACCATTATCCAGGATATCAGAGAGAAACCATATCCCACATTTCTGCCAATGAGGCCAGTTAAGACGGTTACCACCCACTTTAATTCGCTGATTATGCCACAATGGAGCGAATTTAGACAGCGCCCAAAGAGGAGTAGTATTGGGTCGTAGTTTATCAAACTCTGAAATTGCTAAATGCAGGGACCTCAAGATAGGGTTAGTGTTAGCAGTGCGGGATAATGGAACACCAGGGAAATATTCCACAGGAGCCGGGGGCAATAAAGACAATTCGATAGAAAGCCACCTAGGAGGAGTGGAAGAAGATGTCTCCTTTAGGAAATAATGAGAGCCTTGTTGCAGAATATAGGCCTGATGGTATACATAAAAATCTGGAAAATTGACCCCGCCATATCTAGTAGTGCGTTTTAACTTAGCTAAAGCAATCCGAGGAGTTTTGTTATTCCACAAAAATTTAGTAAGAACCTGATCTATACGGGTATAAAAAGATTTAGAAAAAAAAATTGGGAGCATGGAGAGGACATATGTAATTCTCGGAGCCAATACCATTTTAATGGAATCCAAGCGACCCCACCAGCTCAAATGTAGAGGGGACCAGGTTACAGTCGCCTCTTTAAGCTGCCGAAGAAGCAACTCTTCACATTTAGAAATCGTAAGATCAACATCTGCATGGAAAAGAATGCCCAAATATTTGAGTCCACTTTTTACTTTTTGAATTGGGATACCATCTATATTCACCAAGGAGCCGAGAAAATTTAAGGGGAGCATCTCAGTTTTATGCCAATTAATTTTGTACCCAGAAACCGCCGAATAAGCAGAGATGAGAGTGAACAATGAGGGGAGAGAAAGATCAGGATTTACGAGAAAAAGAAGAACATCATCGGCATATGCCGACAGCTTATATGTTTGATCACCAATACTTAGACCTTCTATGTTCACCGATTGCCGTATGGCTAGTAATAAGGGTTCCAGAGCCAGGTTAAATAATAATGGGGATAAAGGACAGCCTTGGCGGGTGCCTCTATGTAATTGGAATGGGGAGGATGAATGATTATTGATAAATAAAAAAGACGTGGGAGAGGAATATAAGGCTTGGACCCAGTTTAGGAAAACCGGTCCAATGCCAAACCATTCCAGGGAGGCCCACAAAAAAGGCCACTCAACACGATCAAATGCCTTTTCCGCATCTAGTACTAACTAGTACTAACACCCCTACCACAGGACCTACACCCATCCCCTCAAGACAACCACAAACCCCTCACTTATCATCCACACAATAATCTATCTCTTATTAGCACCGTACATATCTTTTTACCCCTTTCACTGTTGCCCTTGCGCATTTTCAAATGTTGCACACAACCTATGTACATACCACTTGTTCATTGTTTCCCTGTACATATTTTCTCCTCACGTTTCCGTCTTCACCCCCCCCTGCCCCCCCCCTTTGTCTCGACCACCCCCTCCCCTCCCTCCCCTATTTATTTAGTTATTGATCTGTTACTATGTTCTAGGTTACACAATGTTCCTTGTAAAGGCTTTGCCTATATATATCCTTGTTTTAAGTTATCTGTAAACCGGCACGATGTGCAAACGGTTGCCGGTATATAAAATTAAATAAATAAATAAATAAAAAAAATAAAAATAAATAAATAAAATAAATAAATCTAATGAAACTGCTACTGCAGGAGAAGACAATGAAGGAGCCTGTGTCAAAATATGGAGGAACATGCGAGAATTATTAGCAATTAATCTATTTTTGAGAAAGCCAGATTGATCAGGGTGAATAATAGCACCCAACACAGAGGACAATCGTGTCGCCAATATTTTAGCGAAAATTTTATAGTCTGTATTCAGTAAGGAAATTGGTCTATAATTAGAAACAGAGGCAGGGTCACGACCTGGCTTTGGTAGAACTACTATACATGCTTCATTAAAGTTAGATGGACCAGAGGAAAGGGGAGACATAGATACAAAATAAGTATGTAAATGTGGAACAAGCGATTTTTTAAAAGCGTGATAAAAGTCTGTGGAAAGACCATCTGGTCCAGGTGCCTTGCCCAAAGAAAGCGCAGTGATAGCCGAGGTGACCTCTTCTTGGGTGAAAGGAGCTTCCAACCTGGAGGCTTGATCTCCAGTGAGAGTCGGGTGATCGATAGTGTCTAAATAACGATGTATGCCAGTCTTGGAAGGATCCGCTTCAGTTTGATATAAGGAGTCGTAAAAGGAACGAAATTCCCGAAGAATCTCTACATCAGTGGTCAAGGGAGTGTTATTGGAAGACAAAATCATATCAATTCGTTTTCTTTCTTGACGTTTCTTAAGATATGAAGCTAACAAATGACCACATTTGTTATTTTCAGCGTAATAAGTCGCCTTCTGACGGTTAAGACTAAGCTGAACTTGAGAGCTTAGATGTTGGTTGTAGCGATATCTCACTTTCAACAAGCTGGTGAGAGAGGGTAGTGTGGGATTAGTGATGTGTATTTGCTCTAGATCATCCACTTCTTTCTGAAGATCAGCTAGTGTAGCACGGTACGCCTTCTTGCATCGTATAGAATAGCTTATGATGGATCCTCGAATCGTCGCTTTGAATGCTTGCAATATAGTGTCAGGAGAGACCTCAGCCGCTGCGTTAAACCGAAAATACTCCTCAATGTGTTCACGGGTTGTAGAGAGAAACTGGGGATCAGCTAAGTATGATGAATTAAATCTCCACCTGTGTTCGGCAGAGATTGTAGAGAGAAGCTTTAAAGTGATCTGTATAGCAGCGTGATCAGAGATCAAAATGGATTGTATAGATGCTGCAGTGACATGCTGTGCCAGATGTTTAGAAACCAGAAGTAGATCGATCCTGGAGTATGTGTTGTGGGGAGCGGAAAAAAAATTATAGTCTTTAGTTGTAGGATGCAGTAAACGCCAAGGATCCGATAACCCATGTGACCGCATGAGCGCCTGCAAAGTTTTACAAGATTTGGTAATATGTGGGCGTAATTTAGTTGTTTTATCAAGAAAAGGATCCAAGACCTGATTGAAGTCACCACCAATAATTAGTGGAAGTGATGGAAAAGCAAGTAGTTTAGCAAACAAGTCCTGAAAGAAGATTGGGCTATCCACATTTGGAGCATATAAATTTAAGAAAAGATAAACTTGCTGTGCAATCTGAATTTGAGCCAAAGACCATCTACCATCGTCATCAGCCGATGAATGTAGAATTTTAGCATCTAGCCTTTTATGTATCAAAATGGCAGTGCCTCTTTTCTTTCTGGATGCAGGGCTAAACAGCACTTGGCCCACCCATTGTTGTTTCAGTTTGAGGGCCTCCTTAGAAGAAAGGTGGGTCTCCTGTAAAAGAGCAATGTCAGTATGAAGCGTTTGAAGATAAGTCAACACCTTTTTTCGCTTAATCTGGTGTGTGAAGCCGTTGACATTTAAGGAGGTGATCTTGATATCAGTAATCTGTGAAGCCATAATCGCAGAGTATGATGATATGTTGGGTAGCCATCAAACCATTCAAAAAAACTTAACCTCTCGGGTGAGAAAAAAGAAACAGAAAAGGGTAAAAATTCCAGCTCAGAAAAAAGCAGTATCATAATGTGAAGAGAAAAAAAGAGGAAGGTGTAAAAAGCCATAAAAAAGAAACAATAGAAGCCAAACAGGCTACTTCATGAAAACGAGCCTCTTGTAGTGCCAGACGACTTGAGTAACCAACGTCTCTCACGCCAGACCATGACGTAGGGTTTTGGAATCCCCTTCTTGAAACAAAAGGAGAAACAAACAATTCCTGATGAGAAATGCAGAAGCTAAAGTCCAAAAACTGACTAGAGTCAGAACATCACTAGCCAGGCAATTGAAGATCAAAAGCAAAAAGTTTTGTTCCTGGAGTCCAAAAATAATAGTCAGACATTAAAATACAAAGTCATGTCTATATGGAACATTGAAGTAAAATCTAAGAACATGCAAAAATAAACAAACGCACCAATAGCCTAAAGTATAGGCCATTGAGGGCCGAGGAAAGGCCACGGACCTTTAATTGAGGATCAGCTAGAAAAAAAAAAGGAAATAATCAGGTTACCATTTCGGATGGACGGTCATGGGAACATAGAAATTCTTCCAACATTGTCGGGTTGGTGAAAGTTTGTGTGCGATTGAGATAAGTAATCCGCATTTGAGCTGGATACAGAAGACCATATTGTGCCCCTAACGATTTGAGGCGAGGGCGTAAGGCTAAGAATTGCTTCCGTTTCGCAGCTGTTGCCTTAGCGAAATCCGGGACAAACATAATAGGGTTGCCCTGGAGAGTAATAGGAGCTTGAGTTTTCGCCGCCGTCAAAATAAGCTGTGTTTGTGGGTATCGGAGGACCTTAAAAATGATAGGCCGCGGGTACCTCGAATCTCGGAGGGGCTTCGCTGGGATCCGATGCGCCCTTTCTATTTCAAGAGGTTTGTCAAAAGTTATCTTTAAAGTAGAAGGAATAAGTTGTAGAACAAAAGCAACAGTGTCCGTACCTTCCATGCCCTCAGGAATACCAAGTATTCGAAGATTGTTGCGCCTGTTTCTGTTTGAAAGATCTTCAATTTCGGCCTGCATGAGTGTGATCTCCTGGCGAATGGTGGGAATGGATGAAGCAGTTAACAGCACTGAAGCGGTCTGGGCCTCCACGTCGTCCAATCTGGCCTGAAAATGCGCCATTTGTTGAGCTACTGTCTTCAGCTCAAGTCCGATCGCGGTCGTAGCGTCGGTGTTTTTCTGTAGCATGTCTTTTAGTTGCTTGAGCTCAAGAAGAACTAGGTCCGCAGACGCCATTGTTTTGCTAGCCGCCAATTTTTCAGGCGTAGGGGGGTCAGGCTTAGCTCGCTTCGACCCAGAAACCGCCGCGAAGGCTGCATCTATTTTCCCAGATTTAACAGCAGACATTCTGAAGGAAGAATAGTCCGTTCCCAATCAGGTAGTGTGAAAAATAAACGGGGATAATCAAAGATTAGAAGCGAGGTCTGGCGGAGCTCAGTGGTTAGTCGGCCATCTTGGTCGCTGCTCAAGAGCGCCCCCCCTCGATTCACATCCCTATTAATAATTACATAAGATTCCCTCGTGAAAAGCAGGACTTGTTGGACTTAAAGACATGTTTTAATATTATAGCTATTGTCCTATTGTTTTGGGATCTATTGACTGCACTCACATAACCATCATCCCATCCTGTCACAGGGAGCATATCTACCGAAACAGAAAGCACTTCCACTCCATCAATGTGCAAATGGTCTGTTATGCTCAACTCCATATCCTTGACGTAGTTGCCAGGTTCCCGGGAGTTTTGCATGTTATTCCTTTATATTTAGGCAATCTGGACTGTTTGAACAATTTGAAGAGGGTTACTATGGTGACGGTTGGCTAATATCTATCATCCCTCTCCAGCTATGTATTACAGCAAATAGCAGTGATATGGGGGGCTGTCAGGGTTGTGACTGAATCATTTAGATGTCTAGTGGCTTGCACAATTAGGTTAACAAGCCATAGTTCCAGGACCCAAGTTTCTCTCTTCATGCTGTAAATGCTTGCTAACGTTTCATGCCCGTGCAATGCACTTTCCACTAAGGCTCTTCAAACAGGCGTTCAATGAGAGAACCAGCTGAGCAAACCAGAAGGCATGAGTACGTAATATACAAAATTATGAAGTAGGCTGCAATTTTTAGTGGATTTTAATATATGTATTATTAATTGTTGTCTTGGGAGTCTCAGTTTAGTGGACCCTTGGGCCGACCTGCTGGAGACTAGGAAGGGATGGACAATGTCTCCGATGAACAGCAGGCCAGGAGGCAGATGTTCAGGCGGGACGTAGATGCTCTTCACCCTGGAAGCTGGTGCTCCCCCGGGAGGTACCCGTAGGAGCCCAACTGCTGGGACTTAGGTGACTTCACCCTTGGAAGCTGAAGCCCCCCCGGGAGGAGCCCGTAGGTGTCCGGCCACTGGGACTTAGGCAGGTTGTGGATCAGGATGGGTAACTGGAACCAGACTAGAACAGTAGTGATACTGCAAGTGGGTATGGGTTCTGGAACAAGGCAGGAACTATAGCAAGACTCAGGTACTGGAACCAGGCAGGAACTGTAGCAAGACTCGGGTACTGGAACCAGGCAGGAACCAAGCAGGTACTGTAGCAAGCAGGCAGGAACCAAGCAGGTACTGGGGCAGGAATGGAGTGATGTAGCCAAACAGGTCACTCCGGGGCACAATGCAACAGGAAACCAGGATGCTAACCCATTGCAAGGCAAAGGCTGGATGGCCGCGGCCGGCTTATCAAGGCCGCGGTGTCTTATGTCAGGTATTGGGCGGAGTCGGCACTGGCGGGAAATGGGCTACAAAGGTGCCCAAATGGTGCGCGCCTAGGAGCAGGGCATCCACTGGCAGCTTCACGGTGGTGCTGCCCCAGCGGTGCTGCCGCCAAACAGGCCACAAGCCAGGACTCTGGAGGCGGGAGCAGGTCCGGGAATCAAAAGGTAAGGGCCTGGCCGCGGTGCTCGCGGCCAGGACCGCAACAGTACCTCCCCTCTTACGCCCCCTTTTAGCTGGTCCGGGTTTACTAGGGTAATCCAAATGAAACTGCTGTAATAAGTCCTTGTCGAGGATATTACGGGCCGGTTCCCACGAGTTGTCCTCGGTCAGCAACCCTCCCAGGCAAGCAAGTATTCCCATCGGCGTTGATGGAAACGGACATCCAAAACTTCACGTACTTGATACATAACCTCATCCGGTACTGAAGGGTCCTAGGGTTCAGGAGCCTTGGAGTGGTATCTGGACAACACAAGAGGCTTCAACAATGACACATGGAACACATCATGTATGTGCATGGAGGAGGGTAGGCGTAGACGGTATGAGACCGCTCCCACTTGACCGGCAACTCGGAAAGGCCCACAGAATTTCGGAGCTAGTCTTCGAGAGGGAATTCATAACTGTAGATTTCTGGTGCTAAGCCAGACACGATCTCCTGGGAGGAAGGTAGGTGCTGGCTGACGATGCCTATACGCCCACTTCTCTGTGGACAGGATGGCTTTCCGGATCTTTTCCTGGGTAGTGCTCCACAAAGCACGGAGCTGGTGAGCAGAGAGTTGTACTGCTGGGAGTGCACTAGGTTCAGGTGAAGGCAGGGGCGGTCGAAGTTGCTTCCTATAAACAATGAGGAACGGGGAGTTCCCCGTAGCAGCATGCATGTGATTATTATACGAGAACTCTGCCCAAGGGAGTAGCTTGGCCCAATTATCTTGTCGTTCGTTCACAAAGGCACGGAGAAATGTCTTCAGGGTTCGATTGGTTCATTCCGTTTGCTCATTGCTCTGAGGATGGAATGCAGATGAAAGACTAAGTTGCACATTAAAGCGCTTACATAGAACCTTCCAATAGCGGGCTGTAAACTGTGGTCCTCGATCGGAGCCGATATCCTGAGGAAGACCGTGAAGTCTAAAGATGTGCTGGGCAAACAGGCCAGCTAGGTCAGGGGCAGAAAGGAGCTTTGGCAAGGGAACGAAGTGTGCCATCTTGGAAAATTGGTCCACGGTTACCCAGATGACCGAATTACCGCCTGAGACAGGAAGATCCACGACAAAATCAGTGGAGATATGTGTCCAAGGCTCCACCGGGATGGGCAATGGTTGCAACAAGCCCCTGGGCTTCTCGAGGAGCGGCTTTTGAACTGCACAAGTAGGGCATGAGCCCACAAAAGCTTGGACATCTTGTCTCACCGTTGGCCACCAGTAGAAATGGTTTAACAATTCTAATGTCCCTTTCTAGCCAGCATGGCCCCCAGTGAGGGAGTCATGGGCCCAAGCGAGGACTGCTCTCCTAGAGCGACACAGGACGACGGTCTTCTCTTGGGAGAACACCAAGGTTGCAGCAAGACTTACTTTTTCAGGGTCCAAGATATACTGAGGCATATCAGGGGTCTCCTCGACCTCATAAGAGCATGAGAGCGCATCAGCTTGAACATTCTTGGAGCAGGGTCGATAGTGTAAGGTAAAGTCAAACCGATCAAAAAACAGCGACCATCGGGCTTGTCTTGGATTCAGGCATTGGGCTTGCTTCAAGAATGCTAGGTTTTTGTGATCAGTGTAAATCGTGACCGGGTGTTTGGCTCCCTGCAACCACTGTCTCCATTCTTCCAGGGCAAGTTTCACGGCTAGCAACTCTTTGTTACCTACACAGTAGTTGCTCTCAGCTGGGGAGAATTTCTTTGAGAAATATGAACAGGGCAACAGCTGTCCCGAATCAGAGTACTGGCTCAGTATGGCCCCAACAGCCACATTGGAGGCATCAACCTCCACCACGAAGGGTCGGCTGGGATCCGGATTATGAAGGCAGGTGTCTAGTAAGAAGGCTTCCTTGAGGGCCTCAAAAGCTTGACAGGCAGAAGGAAGCCAATCCACTGCATTAGCCCCCTTTTGGGTGAGGGCAGTTAATGGAGCCACAATACAGGAGTAGTTGGGGATAAAGTGACGGTAGAAATTAGAAAAGCCGAGGAAGTGTTGCAATGCTTTAAGACCCCTGGGCCGGGGCCAATTCTTAATAGCCGCCACTTTCTCAGGATCCATTAGAAAGCCTGCTGCAGAGACTATGTAGCCTAGGAACAACAGGGAGGTCTTCTCAAAACTGCACTTTTCCAGTTTCGCGTATAGACCATGCTCCCTAAGTATCTGGAGCACTTGGCGGACATGTTGACGGTGTGACGGCAGGTCCTGGGAGTAGACTAACACGTCATCAAGGTAAACAATTACACAGGTGTTCAGAAGGTCCCACAACACCTCATTAATCAGGAGCTGGAAAACCGCCGGGGCATTACACAAGCTGAAAGGCATCACGAGGTACTCATAATGCCCGTCTCGGGTATTAAACGCGGTTTTCCACTCATCTCTGGGACGGATCCTGAACAAATTATAGGCTCCTCGTAAGTCCAACTTTGTGAAAATCTTTGCTCCTTGAAGCCAATCAAGGAGCTCCGGGATTAACGGAAGTGGGTAGCGGTCTCACTTGGTAATCAAATTTAAGCCTCGATAGTCTATACATGGCCTCAGTGAGCCATCTTTCTTGCTGACAAAAAAGAAACCCGCCCCTGCAGGTGACTTGGACGGGCAGATAAACCCCTTGGCCAGATTCTCTGCAATGTACTCGGACATGGCCCAGTCTCAGGTATGGATAAGGGATAAACCCTTCCTCATGGGGGCATGGTACCAGGTAGCAAGTCAATAGCACAGTCATACAGACGATGCTGTGGAAGGATCTCTGCCTTGGTCTTGGAGAATACATCAGTGAAGTCCTCATAAGGTGCAGGGGGACCCACAGCAGAGTGCATCAACGGAAGTGAGGGGGTCCTAGGCACCTTCATGCAATTAGCTAGGCAGAAGGGACTCAATTTAACAATCTGTAGCATGTCCCACTGAATCGTGGGTGAGTGTTTTTGTAACCACGGCAACCCTAGCACCACAGGGTAGACAGCCTTATCTAGTGCCAGGAAGACTATCTCCTCCAAATGGATCGCCCCAGTGCAGACCGTAATGGGTGCCGTGGACAGGTGGACGGGACCAGGAAGAAGCGTCCCCTGGATCGAGGTAATTCACAATGGGACCTCCCGTCTATGCATAGGGATTCACAACTGGGAGACTAGGTCATGCAGGATGAAATTACCTCCAGCTCCAGAGTCCAGGAATGCCATCGTCTCAAAGGAACCTCCGGGGTTCTCCAGGGTAACAGGAACAGTGCATTGAGGAGCTGTAGCACAGCCTAGGAGGAGCTCCTCCCGACCTCCTAGGCTTTGGTGTTTTCTGCACACTCCTGGCAGCATGCCAAGAAGTGGCCCTTTTGGCCACAATATAAACACAACTTCAATGAACGGCGACATTGTCTTTCTTCAAGAGAAAGCGGGGCCCGTCCCAGCTGCATGGGTTTACTGGTGGGGGCATCTGGACGAGAGCTCTTAGGAGAGGGTGCTGGTCTCGGCACATGAGGCGGACTATGGCGAGCAGAGCACTGCTCCTTGGCCTATTGCTGTAGGTGGCGGTCTATGCGAGCAGCCATCTCGATCAAGGTGTTGATGTCCTCCGGAAAATCTTGAGCCGCAATCTCATCTTTAATACATCTGGAGAGGCCTTCCAGGAAGATGGCTTTAAGACTACCATCCTGCCAGCCAACTTCCTGGGCTAAAGTCCAAAACTCCATTGCATAGTCTGCCAAGGAGCGAGCCCCCTGACGCAGTTGCAGCAGATCAGACGTAGCCGTGGCTACTCGAGTGGGCTCATCAAAGGCCTGGCGAAAGTTCGTGATGAACAATTGTAAATCCGTTAGTGAAGAATCATTGTTTTCCCAAAGGGGAGAAGCCCATATTAAGGCTTTCCCATCGAGTAAGGACAGGATGTATGCCATTTTCACCGCATCCGAGGGAAACTGCCGAGGCAACAAGGAGAACCGTACAAAACATTGGTTCAGGAAGCCGTGGCAGGTCCTTAAATCACCAGCCTAACGGGAGGGTGCCGGCAGCTGAGTCACCGACGAATCTTGGCCCTCGAGTGCTGGTTCTGGGGTGGAAGAGGCCCGGGCATCCAGTCGGGCCGACAACTCCCCTACCAAACCAGTGAGGACCTTGAGGTATTGTTGCTGATACTGCAGCTGCTGGACCAACCTGGCAGATCCAAGGGAACAGGAGCATCCACCAAGTCCATGGCCTTGCAATCTGTTGTGGGAATCTCAGTTTAGTGGACCCTTGGGCCGACCTGCTGGTGACTAGGAAGGGATGGACAATGTCTCCGATGAACAGCAGGCCATGAGGCAGATGTTCAGGCAGGACGTAGATGCTCTTCACCCTGGAAGCTGGTGCTCCCCCGGGAGGAGCCCATAGGAGCCCAACCGCTAGGACTTAGGCGGGTTGTGGATCAGGACGGGTAACTGGAACCAGACTAGAACAGTAGTGATACTGCAAGTGGGTATGGGTTCTGGAACCAGGCAGGAACTGTAGCAAGACTCAGGTACTGGAACCAGGCAGGAACTGTAGCAGGATTCAGGTACTGGAACCAGGCAGGAACCAAGCAGGTACTGTAGCAAGCAGGCAGGAACCAAGCAGGTACTGTGGCAGGAATGGAGTGATGTAGCCAAACAGGTCACTCCGGCGCACAATGCAACAGGAAACCAGGATGCTAACCCGTTGCAAGGCAAAGGCTGGATGGCTGCGGCTGGCTTATCAAGGCCGCGGCATCTGACGTCAGGTATTGGGCGGAGTCGGCACTGGCGGGAAACGGGCTACAAAGGTGCCCAAGTGGCGTGCGCCTAGGAGCAGGGCATCCACCGGCAGCTTCACGGCGGCGCTGCCCCAGTGGGGACGCCACCAAACAGGCCGCAAAGCCAGGACTCCGGAGGCGGGAGCAGGTCCAGGAATCAAGAGGTAAGGGCCTGGCCGCGGTGCTCGCAGTCAGGACCACAACAATTGTAACAAGTTACAAATTTAAAGTTAATGATGTATATATATTTGAAGGTTTGGTCTATACACCGATATAGAAAAATATGATAACTAAATAAATAAATAGATAACTAAATAAATAAAGGTTAGTGTCTGACCAAGCACTACAGACTTTCAACTTGTCAACTTTAAACAAGTGGCTATTCAAATCCTTTCTTTTGGAGCTGTTAAATGTCATTTGTCAAGCAAAACCTTTTTGGGACCAGTGCAGGGAATCCCAGGACAGTGTGCCCTGTTAGTGCTTTATCAGCCCTCAGCTAATGGTGCCAATATTTGTATTCTGTCTGTAGTGCTTCTGCTTTGACAGCCAGAATGTCAGCCACAGTTTGATATGATCATCACAGGAGTACATGGGTTCAATTGAAGCTGTGGAATATGCATTTCAGGGCAATTTTCTTTATTGTTTCATGTCTGACAAATATGTAACTCAGAAGGACATACTGCATAACAGCCAGGGACATCATCAATCTTACCATAGGGTTGATGATGTACAGTTTCAGTGTTATAGGGCTTCTAGAAATGGTTAGAGATTGCTTGGTTGTAAGTGACATGTACACATTGTATACGAACCCTAGATGCATTTTTTCATTCATGAAAATCTGACACTGTAATACTATGTGCATAGTGTGCATATCGTATTACAGTAAAAGACGGCATGGACTTTGATTTTGGAAATACCCTTTTATGGCTCATGTCAAGCTATAGCTTAGATTCTAGTATCTTATAGCAGGCTGTGGGTTAGTAGCAATTTAATAAAGTAACAGTGGTGTGAGTGATGCAGCTATTCTCTCTTTGCCACAGTATATTTGGGATATGATTATAGGATCTGGCTTCTTAAACCTGTCACTATTACCAACACACCAGCAGAGATGAGGTAAACTAGGTCTTATGTTCTACCTGCTGTGTCATTGACTGCATCTTTGGAGTTCTAAAAAGTAGATTGCACTGTTTGAACAAAACACGGGGAGTTTTAATGTATGCCCCAGCCAGAGTAGCAGAGATAGTGTTTGTCTGCTGTGTATTTCATAATCTTGCTCTATGTTATGGCATCCCAATTGATCTTGTTCCAGATCTCTCTGAGAATCCCCCATGCCCACCTGCACAAGGAAGGGAGACCACACAGACTTGTAGCCAGCTTTGGCAGTGTTATATGTATTGCTAATTTGCCTATTAGTCATCATTTAGGCCTTCCCATTGCATGGAAAAGAGCCCAGAAGAGTGTTATGGCTTCTTACATCTATATCTTTCTTTCACTCACCAATCCTTTCTCTGGGTCAGTATATAATAGAAACCAATTAGGCCTAGTTATGCAACATTGTGAAAATAGATCATTAGCTGCAGTTGACAACAGTATACAAACTTGACACTAAATAAACTAACAACAAGAAGTTGCTGTTCTAATGTATTCTTATTGAATTTCAGTCAGAAAGAGTTAGGTTTTGCCATTGTATTCAGGTAGGTCTGCCAAAACAGCGTGCATACATGGCATAGATATCACCTTCTTCCTAGCCTCAGCTTTGCCTTGTACCCTATCCTAGGCTTCACATGTTGGCAAGATAGTTGCATATGTATGATGAAAGTCCAGCAGGGCCTAGTATATGGAGCTGAATTCTCTATTTGTACAATAAATCATAAGTACCTCAGCTGCTTAAAGACACTGACTGACTGAAGGTACAGATTGATGGCTACAGTTATCAGTCACTGCCTTTACATGTTGCAGCTGACATCCATGTGATTGTCAATATATCCACATGTACATTGGATTCATAGTCTCAGAAGGGCATGCAAAGACACAGGTGCCAGCACTATCTCATCAGTTTCTGAGGCAATGCTACATATCTCACATAGCAGGTGTTCACCAAGAGCTATGAAGCACATATTCAACATCATAGGAAACTCCAAACGTCTCACAATTCATTGCAAGTTAGGATATTTCAAAGGGTTGAACATGTCCATGCACAGCTAGGACCTGTTATACCTATACAAGCAGTCTACTCTCAGGTACAGATGGTGAGGTACTTGGCCCCTGGTCTGTCATGTTGAATATGTTAGCTGCAAAGGGAGACTATTGAAGGATGCTGGTCTTACTATCAGAAGGTTGGATTGGAATAGGAAGGTGTCATGCCTTCACATAGTGTAGATAGAAACCTCTGAAATGTAAAGGTCATAGTTTTGTGTGATGACAATAACAGCACTACATGTGAAATCAAAAAAGGTTCACCTCATTGAAGCAAAGGCAAAGCTATGTTAGAAGCTATATACATAACCCTGACATCTAACAGGTAGCCATTGGGAAATATTGAGATATCAGGGCCCAGCAAGGACCTTTGTCTGTCCAGCTCTGGGCTATTCATATTGTCCTGCTTTATGTAGGTACATAGAAAATCTGCAGAATAGTTTGATTGTTCTCTTGACAGGTTCTAGAAGATCCGAACATATCACCCCAGTATTAAAAGAACTTCACTGGCTGCTGGTCAAATACTGGGCCCAGCATAAAATCTTATCACTAATTCACAAAACTCTATACAATGAAAAAATTGAATGGCTAACCTCTTCACTTCACTACCACACCCCCTCAAGAATCACCAGATCAACCAGAACAGGGATGCTGCCAATTCCTTCCCCCAAAATTGCCCACCTAAATAATGTAAGAGAAAGAACTATCTCTATTGCTGGACCCCTTCTATGGAACTCTATGCCACAGGAATTATGACTAGAAGCTGATATCAAATTATTTAAAAAGGGGATTAAAACCTGGCTTTTTAAACAAGCCTACCAAGAGCTTTTAGCATAATTATCTCACTCTTCTGATTTTATACCAAGGTAATGTATATTTTTATTTTTTATTATACTATCTCTACCCTAACTATACTACCTCTCTAAGTGTTTAAATTTTGATTATTTAGCCTACTATTTAGTTTACTATGTTAATTATTTATATTATGAAACAATGTATTTACTTCCTTTCTTCTTTGGAAATGCAAATAATTTTAAATGATTAATTGCTAAGTACTGTAAACTGATTTGATATGCTTGCATGAAAAGTCGGTATATAAAAATTATCAAATAAATAAATAAATAAATATGTGGCCACCTTTAAAATATATATCCCCTGGAGTCCTCAGCCTATGTGCTATGAGAATTATCATCCTTCAAGCAGAAGCACAATCTTTCAGGTGTAGACATGTTTGAGGCCCTTGCTTTTCCACATTACACCCAGGAATTAGAAAAGCTCATGTTCTGACATAACTTGTGGCTAATATAGCAAAACAGCAGTCCTATAGGATGTGGTTTTAATGCATTTTAGACTTTGTGGATATCGAGACTGTTGTTGCTTGTGACCAGGTGGCCTTCCTCATACTCCCTACCTCCCTTGCACTGCCTTTGGTTGTTGATCTGAAGATAGCTATTAGCAAAGTCTGATCTATCTCTTGATAGTATCCCTTATTGGCGTGCATTATTTAAACACTTGCTTCCATGACCTTATAAATAATGCACGCCAATAAGGGATACTAACAAGAGATAGATCAGACTTTGCTAATATCTATCTACAGATCAACAACCAAAGGCATTGCAGGAGTAGTAGGGATTATGTGGTGATAGTGTGGTTCATGGCCCTTTTCTTCCCCAGGGCTTTTTGCTGGCTGGGAGTGGCATTTCTTTCAGAGGCCTACCCTGGGCCCTTCCTGATAGCCAGGGACTGCTCCGCAGAGTGGACTCCTATGAGGATGGTGATGGCACGGGTGGAGGCTACGGTAAGATTTGAATTAGCTGCAGTTCAACTGTGTTCAAATTATTAATGGAAGTAGGCATAGTGGTACAGCCCTATGTAATAGCTGATGTTTGCTGCTGCTGCTGCTAGTTCATGACGTTGGTATAGTTGAGCCGCGTGCTCCATAATTGGACTGGCTCTGCCCATATATGGTGTAACTGCAGCCCATATCTTCTCTCAATGTGGTCAAGTGTGGCTTGAACATTTGGATCCACTACTGGTGCTGCTGATGCTTCTGGTGCTGCTGGTCATGGGGTTGCAGGTTGGGAAGGTGGTGTTTGCAGCTGCAATGCTGGCATTACTGGACTTATAGGCTGAGCTGGCTGGGTGTCTTCTTCTAACTCCAGCAGTACACATGGGGTGCTGGAGGCAGCTGGGGTCTGTGCATGTTCTTCCCATGAGAGAGCAGGGCCCTCTATTAAACTTGAGAAATTGAGGTTGGCATCAAAGGGGTATGGACAACCAAGGTGTTGAAGTAGCTGCTGCTGTGGCTGCTGCTGCTCCTCCTCCTTCTCCTCTTCCTCTGTCTACCATGTCTCAGCATCCATCCTAAAGACCTGGGGCTGGACTGCTCATACCTGGGGCTGCATTGCTGGTACCTGGGGCTTCACGGCTAGGACCGGGGGCTTCCTGGGTGAGAGCTTTGGAAACAAACAAGAACTCATACGTATGACTGCTAAGAAGTGCACATGTACTGTTTTGCATAATATGTGTACTTTGCATCATTCAATGTGAGCATCTTATGCATAAAAAGTGTAGACATCAGTAGCAGGCTTCACATTTATAGGTGATATGAGTTAGCAGCCCTGGCTCGCATCGTGTCTAGAGCCTTGTCTATACCATAAAAGACATCCAATCCCAGCCACAGAATGAGCCACTTCTCCATCAGTGTCAGGATGACTGGGCAAAGGGCTCCTCCTCCAATCTGGCACATGTATTTATTCCTGCTGGCCACCTGATTTTTCAACTGCACTTTTATGTCCTTATAGCAGTGGTCTACCTGCTTTCCAGTCCTCTTGATGCTGCTGTATCTGGCCCTTGGCAGTCCAGGAGGTCTTCATAGCCTGGTTGCCAAAGAGTATGTTATAATTCTCCAGGACTCCAGCAATGAGCAGCTTGTTATCCTGCACACTGAATTTCTAGGCATGTAGATTTAAACAAGCTGCTGCCTGGCTGCTGGAGGATTGGGTTGCCACTTCCACTTCTGGAGAGGTGGTATCACTCTCCTGACTCTCTCTCCCACTCCCTGTTCCCCTCCCTTCTCCCTCCCCTGCATATGCCCTGACAACTCCCCCACCCTTTGTCCTCTCTTCCTAGCTCTACCCTGATGACCTCCTCCCTCCACACTCATCTGCCTAGACCCTTCCCCCTCCTGCCTCCTTCTATCCTATCCCTCCTCCCTTTCTCTACTCCTACTGCCTTTACTCCTTCTCTGCCTCCTACCACTTGGGCCCCTACCACTCCTGCACTTGTCCTCTTCCTCCTTCCTTTCCATCCTCATCACCTACCTCTTCCCTTGCCTCTCCCCTCCTGCCTCTCCATTCCTCTCTACTCTTTTACACTCCTCCACACAACGGAACAGACCAAAAAAACAAGACAAACACACAAAAATCAACACTCTTTTTTCACACACAGATAAATACAACAGACAAAGGTAAAGGTGAAAAGATGAAACACAAGAAACAGGACAACTCAATCAGGTAATTGATACAAAACTCCACTAACAATGCCTCCAACTACTCACCAAACTCCTCTCTTCCTCTAACTCCTGATAAGTCCTCAGAGAGACAGCTGCAGGTATATATAAATTAAAAAATAATGCCTCATATGTAAAATGACACGTGAAGCATTAATGCATCACAAGATGCAATAGTATTATATGGGATGCAATATTTTGTTAATTTCATTAACCACACCCAACTTTTTATTGTGGGACACTAGTTTGCCATATTTCTGCTATGTTTACCCTGGCTTGATTAATCTAGGGATAAGTCACCTTGAATACTGTGTACAATTCTGGTCGCCACATCTCAAAAAAGATATAATTGCGATGGAGAAGGTACAGAAAAGGACGACCGACCAAAATGATAAGGGGAATGGAACTGCTCCCCTGTCAGGAAAGACTAAAGAGGTTAGGACTTTTCAGTTTGGAGAAGAGATGGCTAAAGGGGGATATGATAGAGGTGTTTAAAATCATGAGAGGTCTAGAACAGGTAGATGCAAATCGGTTATTTACTTTTTCAGATAATAGAAAGATTAGGGGGCACATTTAAAACTAATCAGAGAAAGTTCTTTTTCACTCAACGCACAATTAAACTCTGGAATTTGTTGCCAGAGGATGTGGTTAGTGCAGTTGTTATAGCTGTGTTTAAAAAAGGATTGGATAAGTTGACAGCCACTGCTATTACTAGCAACAGTAACATGGAATAGACTTAGTTTTTGGGTATTTGCCAGGTTCTTATGGCCTGGATTGGCCACTGTTGGAAACAGGATGCTGGGCTTGATGGACCCTTAGTCTGACCAGTATGGCATGTTCTTATGTTCCTATGTTCTTATGCCTCAAACAGTGCTACTTATTTGGATAAGAAAGATAGACAGATAAAAAATAAAATTACTTATGTGGATAAGTAGCACTAATTAAAACTTATTGAGCTAAGTAGTGGTTTTCCTAGTGCTTAGCAAGATAAGTCTAAACTTGTCCAGATGAATGCTGCTACTTAGCCAGATAAATCAGTATGTATTTGCACATAATTTTTTAAAATACACTCACATGTTACAGAGTGAATATATGATATGTGCAGGTTATAAAATATGCATAAATGTGCAGATTATAAAATAAAGGAATAGATTTTCATGTGCCCATATACATGTGTATATGGAGGCACATGTAGCTGTTTGAAAGTTATCTTCCCAGTGTGTTTGATTTAATAGAGAAAACTTTGTAAATTCTTAGAGGGTAACTTTCAAATATATCCAGGCAGCCCCATATATACCTGTATATACCTCTGTAAAGATCTACTATAATATTTTATAACCTTTGCATATTAGATGAGAATGTTTCATTAGGTTGCAATGCATTAAAGCATGTATTTTTCTTACTTATTTACAAAACATACGCATGTATATTTTATGCGCAAATAAATATCGTGACTTGCTTACATAAGACCCTGTTATATGCATGAAAGTCGGTATATTTTAAAACATGAGTACATAATTGAAATCACCAGTTTGACAAAACCTCCACCAGTTCACCCAGTCCCCTCCAAGTTATCGAGATCCTCCTTGTTCTTCACTTTGAACTCAACCTAGTCCACCCATCCTCCCAGTACTAAGACAGTAGACGAGTCTGAAATCAATTACTCAAGATAATTAACGGGTATAAAATTGTGCAAATAAGTTGCCAAATATATGCTTGTTACTCTCTTATAAAATAGCTATTTCCATGCATATCTCTTAGCCCCACTCCAGAATGTTCCTTCCCCTTCTTTCATGCATTACGGTGCATGCAAGACATTAAATATACATGTATTTTTATGTTTATAATATAATGTATGCATGAGTATAAACTACTTACAAGCATATATGCTAATTTTAGGCATATAAAAATTTGAAAATTTGACCCTTAGTATGTGTTGGATCACAACATGATCATACTTGACTTGATAACTGTGTTGCGCTCCTCCCGTGGCTGGAGATATGTGAGGCACTAACCTGCACAGCCCAGAGGCCACAGAAGCTGGGGCCTTTCCTGCGGCATGAAGCCGCCGACCTGTCGTCTCCCCGCAGTCCAGCTGCCATCTTGCCGGTGCATCAGGAGCCGTGCTGGGTTTCCTCTGCGGCCCAGAGGCCGCTGCCATATCTGCTCCTCCGCGGCCTGGAGGCCATGGTCCCTGGACTCAATTGTGGCATGGAGCTGTTCCCGAAGGCCTTCCTGCGGCTGGACGCCACCGCCCCTCAACGAGGCCTGTCCCGAGGCCTAATTCCTCCTCCTGTAGGGCAGCAGCAGGGACACCGCTGTCCAAGGTCCTGGACTTCCTCTTCCTGCTCCTCCTAGGGGGCAGGCCCGCAGTTCTCCTCTCTTCTTATAGGGATATGGGGCCCTCATGACCCTCCTGTGGACTCCTCTCTGGGCATAGTCCTCTTCTGCCTACAAAAGGCTCCTGCTGTCAATACCAACTGGCCTTCACAAGAAGCTAGTCCTCCTGGAGCCAGTCCTCCTTAGGACTCTCGTCTTCCAGCTTCTCAAAGCTTTCCATTCCATGTGGGATCCCTTGTCTTCGTCTAGATGTTCCAAGCTCCATGATGTTCCAAGTTCCTGTTCCAAGTTCCTTGATGTTCTAAGTTCCTGTTTCGTTCCTGTTCCAAGGTCTATGATGTTCCAAGTTCCTTGATGTTCTGAGTTTCTGTTCCAAGCTCCGTGATGTTCCAAGTTCATCATGTCTCATGTAGCTCTACCATCCCGTCCCTGCATCATCCACAACCAGCCCGGTGGGGTTGTGTAGGGCGCGCAGTGGCCGAGTGGTCCACGATCACCCCTGCTGGGGTGTGTAAGGCGCTCGGTGGGATTCCAGTGGTTGTCACCGAGGAACCTCCATGTCTCTGATCTCCTCAGAAGTACAAGTCTCCGAGACCTTGTTTTAATCCTGAACTTGAATCTGAATCAAAACTCTGCACTCTCTCCTGGTTCGGAGCTCCTTGCACTTGCTCATCTTTTAATGTCTGAGTTTTCCTAGCACTCAGAGTCCTTCCAATTCCTCGTCTAAGTTCTCGTCTCATCGATTCTTCAGTTATAGTCCTCTTCTCATCAGATCTTCAATTCAAGTCTTCATCTCATCTCCTGAGTCCTTACCAGACTTGGACTTGTCTCACCATGCTGGGGAGCACCCCCTAGCGCTCCCTTCCACCGCAGCGCAACAAACTGGAGGGTGGACACTAAGGAAATGTACTGTAATAGCATTTAACTTTCAAAAGGGAGAATGAAAAAATGAGAAAAATGGTTAGGAAAATCTGAGAAGAGAAGCTGCAAATGTTAAGATTATACAATCAGGCATGGATGTTATTTAAAAATACAGACCAGATGTATTCCACATATTAAAAAAGATGAAAGGAAGGCCAAATGAATTTATTATTTTTATATACTGACATTTGATCTTAATTGAGATATCACACCGGTTTACATTCAGGTACTGTGGGTATTTCTCTATCCCCAGAGAGCTTACAATCTAAGGGGTAGATTTACAAAAAATGCGCGTTCACGTACTTTTGTTGGCGCACCAGTCGATTTTAGCATATCTGCTAAAATCTAGGATCGGCGCGTGCAAGGCTGCCGATTTTGTGCAGCCGGCGCACGCCGAGCCGCGCAGCCTGCCTCCGTTCCCTCTGAGGCCGCTCTGAGGCCGCTCCGATTTCAGAGCGGCCTCGGAGGGAACTCGCTTTCGCCCTCCCCTCACCTTCCCCTCCCTTCCTCTATCTAACCCACCCCCCCGGCCCTATCTAAACCCCCCCCTACCTTTGCCCGGGGATTTACGCCTCCCGGAGGGAGAAGTAAATCCCTGCGCGCCAGCGGGCCGCTAGCGCGCCGAGACGCGACCTGGGGGCGTTTCCGGAGGGCGCGGCCACGCCACCGGACCGCCCCGGGCCGAAACCACGCCCCCGGGCCCGCCCCCGAAATGCCGCGTCCCACCCCCAAAATGCCGCGTCGATCGGCCCCACCCCCGACAAAAAACCCCGGGACTTAGCACGCCGGCAGGCCTATGGAAAATAGGCATGCCAGGTCCTGCTTGTGTAAATACGGGCGGATTTACGCGAGCAGGGTTTTTAAAATCAGACCCTTAGTTTTTGTACCTGAGGCAATGGAGGATAAAGTGACTTGCCCAATGTCACAAGGAGTGACAGCAGGACTTGAACCCTGGTCTCCTGGTTCATAGTCCACTGCTCTAACCACTAGGCTATTTCTCCTGCCAGCAAAGTTAAAAATGAGGTAAGGAAGGCTATTCTAGCCAAAGGAACATATTTGAAAAAAATGGAAAACAGATCTGAAGGAAGAAAACATGAAAAAGCATAAGCACTAGCAAGTTAGATGCAAAGCATTGATAAGGAAGTCAAAAACATGATTTTAAAAGAAGCTTGCTGTGGAAGCAAAAACTCATAATGAAAACTTTTTCAGGTACATTCAAAGCAAAAAGCCTGTGAGGGAGTCAAATGGAACATTAGATGATTTAAGGGTAAAAGGGGAGCTAAGAGAGGATAAGGCCATACTAGAGAGACTCTTTGCTTTGATCTTTACTGAATAAGATATATGGCAGATACCCATGCAAGAAGTGATATTTAAAGATAATGATTCAGCAGATCTGAATTAAATCTTAGTGAACCTGGAAGAAGTACTAGGGTAAATTTACAAACGAAAGAGTAGCAAATCACCTTGACCAGATTGTATACATCTCAGAGTTCTGAAAGAAGTGAAAAATGAAATTGCAGACCTACTGTTAGTTTACAGATTACTGTACTATAATTAAAATCAGCTATGATACCTGAATTTTTGAGTGTGATCAACATAACACCAGTTTTTTAGGTTTTTTTTTAAAGTTCTAGGGGTGATCCAGAAAACTACAGTCAGGTGAGCCTGACATCAGTACCAGGAAAAGTGGTTGAATCTTGAAACTATTCAAAAGAACAAAATCACTGAACATATAGATAGACATATTTTAATGGGATTAAGCCAACATGGATTTAGTGAAGGGAAGTCTTGTATCACCAGTTTGCTATATTTTCTTGAAGGCATGAAGAAACATGTGGATAAAGGGAGCCAGCTGCTATAGTGTATCTGGATTTTAAGAAAGTGTTTTACAAAGTACCTCATGTGAGACTTCTTAGGATATTAAAAAGTCATAGCATAGGAGGCAATGTTATATTATGGTTAGAGAACTGGTTAAAAAATAGAAAACAGAAAGTAGGGCAACATGGTCAATTTTCTCAATGGAGAAGGCTGAATAGTGGAGTATCCAAGGGATCTGTACTGGGATCATTACTTTATAACACATTTATGAATGACCTAGACATGGGAACAATGAGTGAGGTAATCAAATTTACTAGAGATGTGAATCGGAACCGGAATCGGTTCGGATTCCGGTTCCGATTCACATGTAGGTTTTCTTTCATCGATCGATCGGTTTTGTTTATCAGCTGCGCCCGAGCCGATAAACAAAAAACCACCCCGACCATTTAAAACTAATACCTTAGCTTCCCCCACTCTCCCGACCCCCCGAAAAACTTTTTACAGGTACCTGGTGGTCCAGTGGGGGTCCCTGGAGCGATCTCCCGCTCCCGGGCCGTCGGCTGCCACTAATCAAAATGGCGCCGATGGCCCTTTGCCCTTACCATGTGACAGGGTGCCATTTTGATTAGTGGCAGCCGACGGCCCGGGAGCGGGCGATCGCTCCCGGAACCCCCACTGGACCACCAGGTACCTGTAAAAAGTTTTTTGGGGGGTCGGGAGGGTGGGGGAAGCTAAGGGATTAGTTTTAAAGGGTTGGGGTGGGTTTAGGTGTTATTTTTGTGTGCTGTTTTTCCCACCCTCCCCCAAAACGATAAGATAACCCCTACGATCAATATCTTGGGGTTTTCCTATCGTTTTTGGGGAGCCCCGATTTCTGACGATTTTGAAAATATCGTCCAATATTTTTAATCGTCTGAAGCCCAATTCACATCCCTAAAATTTACTAATGATATAAAATTATTCTAAGTTATTAAATCACAAGAGGATTGTGAGGAATTGCAATAGGACTTTGTGAGACTGGAAGACTGGGCATCCAAATGGCAAAAGACATTTAATATGCAAAGTGATGCTTCTAGGGAAAAACAACCCATATTATAGCTACACAATGCAAAGTTCAACATTGGGAGTCACCACCCAGGTAAACCATCTAGACATCATTGTAGATAATATGTTGAAATCCTCTGCTCTGTGTGTGGTGGTGGTGGCCAAGAAAGTAAATAGAATGCTAGGAATTATTAGAAAAGGAATAGAGAATAAAATAGAGAATTAAACAGAAAACATAATGTCTCTGTATCATTACATGGTGTAACCTCAACTTGAGTATTGTGTGCATTTCTGGTCACCACATTCTATCACTGAATCCCTTGCATGAGCCTAATTCTAGACCAGATGCTAAGGTTCAGCCCAAAGTCAGGTTTGGATCCATGAGATTGAGACATACGCCAAAAGCCTAGGCTTGGTTCCAATGCCGGGCCCTGGCCAAGACTGGGTCTTGTCTCCAAGACTCAGTCTGGTAAAGGACCTAGACTGTCTGCTGAGGCCCAGCCTGAGATTGGGTCCCAGTCACCAAGACCACTCTAAGGCATGAGGTCTAAGTTTGGACCCAATGCTGGTCCAATCACTGGGACCTTGGCTTGGGTCTAGGCCTAGGCCCAAAGCCAGGACTGAGTGTGAATCTGTGTTCTGGATGCTGAGGCCAAAAGCTAGACCCAAGGTCTGGGCCTGGGCCTGATGCCAGGGCTCAACCAATACCTGGTCCAGTCACTGAGCCGGGAGCTTAGGCATGGATCTGATGGCAAGGCTCAGTGAAAACCACCTCCTATTACAGGAGCCCGGGCCTAGGCTAGACCAAGCTCCAAGACCTAGGCATAATGATCAGATGCAGACCTTCTGGTGTCTTCTTTCTTGATTCATCAACTAAAAATGATTAGGCATGTGCATTAGTTGAAAATGAAATAGAAAAACAAAAGAAAAAAGGGCCAATACTTTTCTTTCATGGGACCCGAAAATGAATTGAGGGGGCCCCATGAATTAAATCAATCCTATTTGTTTCATTCATTTGAAATTCAATAATTTCTATATGCCATTATAGTCAATGGACTCATAGAAATCATAGGGAGAGCAACAGGTGTACAGTTAGAAATTGATACATAGTTTAGAGCAGTCAGGAGTCCTGGGTAGGACAGACCTGTTGTCAAAGAGACAACAGGAATGACATGTCACAGCAAAGCAATTTGCCAATCAGATCTATCACAGCACATCAGGTACAGTGTCGCTGATCTTGAAGACTCATGTCAGAGTTTTGCTGTACATGTATTCTGAAGACATTGTGTAGAAACATCTGCTATTTGATCTCTTTCTGAGTATATGGTTTATCTTTCCTAACCAACTTTTTTGCAGCTGCTGCCCATTTTATAGTCTGTCACTGTGCCAGTCACTCACACAAAAATGGAAAGCAGTGAGGCAGTGCTGCATCCGAAGCTCTGTGTTACAGATCAGACTTGTATTGCTTGTTGTTCCTTTTTTTTTTTTTTTTTTTGCCTTGTGGTGACTGGAGGCAGACTGTTGAGTTTCTTGCAGAGCTGGTAATGATTTTGTTTCTGCCTGGGCAGTAGGAAGTGGGCATTTTGGGCAGTGGGCACAAGCAGATCACTGAAGGCAGGTAGAAACGGAATCATACCGGGCTGTGTTGTGAAGCCGGTCAGTGTTAGCAGTGTGATACTCAGTGCAGCAGTGTCTCTCTATTCCCTACATACACACATCAGTATGGAATAGAAATGTGATTCGGCCCGCCACGGAAAATTTTGTTTCCCGCGGTTCAGGCCGATTTGATTTTGTCTGCTCCCTGAAAGGATGCCCGAAACCCGCCCTGAATTACAAAGGGGGGGGTTATAAAAAATAAAAAAAAAACCAAACCCACCCCAACCCTTTAAATTTAATTAATTGCAACCCCCCCACCCTCCCTACCCCCCAAGACTTGCTCGAAAACCGCCCCCCCCCCCCCCCCGACTTACCAAAAGTCCCTGGTGGTCCAGCGGGGATCCCGGGAGCAATCTTCTGCTCTCAGGCCGTCGGTAGCCACTAATCAAAATGGCACCGATGGCCCTTTGCCCTTACCATGTGACAGGGGCTATCGGTGCCATTGGTGGGCTTCTGTTACATAGTAGGAGCAATGGTTGCCTGGCGTCATCTTAAAAAATTGCGCAGGCCATCCATTGCTCCTACCATGTGACAGGGGCTGACTAAAGGCACCCCTTCCCACCCCTTCCCACCCAGCACTTGTGAGGGCATCGGCTGTTTTGAAAATGTGCACAGCACGTGCAGGGCCTGGCCACGTGCATAAGTCCCGATTTTTCAGCGTGCACGGCCATTTGAAAATCCGGCCTTAAATGATTCTGGTCCTTAGGATGCTATTGCCACTTTGGGTGCCAGTTTGCCACCTGCGTGGCCATCAAGACTTTATTTATTTATTTATTTGAAAACTTTTATATACCGGCGTTCGTAGAACAAATCACGTCGGTTTACAATTAAACTGATGAGAAAGGAAAAATTACAATGAACGGGAAAGGGGGAGAGTGGAGCAGGTAGGAAGAGGGCGAGAGAATACGGAGGGAGAAGAGCAGAGGGCGAAAAATAGGAAAGAGGTAAGATGACAGATAGATAGAAAACCATGAGAGGCGATTAAATAAAATAAAATCATAAACATAGAACATTAGATACTATATACATATCATTCATATCATTGTTGCTAGAGACCTCTGTTGGAGCTTGAGATGTTCTTCCCACACTTTCTTTCTTCTTAGTTTGTTATACAGGTTGTTTTGTCCCCAGAAGAAAAAATTGAAAAAAGTCAATTAAAGTCACTGGTTTCACTACCAAAGCACAGTGGCACCTGTACATTCCATAGTTCTTCCTTTCCTCTTAAAATCTCAGCCTCATTCTCCCGCCCCATTTAGAATTATTGATTATATTGGGGTGATTTTTTTGTCCATAAAAGCCCTCATTCTGAAGGACAGAATAGAGGCATAAGTAAAAAAAAATGCTCATGACTAACCATTTTGATGTCCTGAAAGTGATCCCAGTTATAGCGTGAGAGATTTCACGCAAACCCATAAATCAGGAGATAGAACAGCCTGAGGTCAGCTAAACAATATGGGAAATGGTTTCTGAATAAGACAGCCCTCACCACTTTCCAGGAAAACCACACCGTAATCATTAGAGAAGCAATTGCTATACAGTGAATGTGATAAATATTCTCATTTGCAAAGCCCATTCTACAAGAAAATCTAAATTCCACCCTGCACCTTGGGGGGGTCTTTGTGCCACTCGGACTTGCTTCCATGCACAGATCTTACAACTTTAGAGTTCTCTTTACCAGACTGCCTTGTTGTTGAACGCCAGACCTAAAACCTTGCCAGTCGGTGAGGGGAGGGGGAGCTGCTTTTCACCTCTCATGGTGCTTTGGAATCTTCAACCACTGTTTGTGCTGCTTGGGCCTCTTTTTCAGTGCCTGTCATGCAGGTTTCTCTGACACCTTTTCTGCTTTGTTCACCCTCATGCTGCCTTAGGATACTAATGCCACATTGGGTGCCAGTATGGTGCTTGAGATGCCATCAAGAGTTTGTGACACTGTTGCTGATGACTCCTTTTAGAGTCGTGGGGTATTCTTCACACGTTTTCTGCTTCTTTGCTCCTCTCACAGTGACTTGGTGAAATTCTGCCAATGCTGATACCCTTTTGCCCCTTTATGGAGTTGCAGGCTATTCATGACACTTTTTGTGCCACTATCTATCCAATCTTGCCAGTCGTTCTAGGTACCTTGGAGCTCTTTTCTCCTTCTGTTGATTTCTTCCTACAAGTTTTAAGACAATATAGTTTAAAAAAACCCTCTATTCTGGAGCCAAATTTAGACTGGAAATTACCTGCAAATGCTTCCCCCATTGACTTTAATGGCAAATGAAAACAAATCAAGCTAAAAAAAATAGATTTTTTTTTTTATTTTGAACCTAAAGAAATGAATCAGGATCCCATGAATCACATTTTTGAAACAAAACACATTTTTTCCTGCTGCACAACTCTAAAATGTCTTCTGCTTGGAGGACACACCACAACACTGTTCCTTTGGTGCCTATCTTCATAGTTCATGGTGCCAGTTTGTTGTAGAACATCAAACCTAAACCTTGACCTTGGGCCTAGGCATGGGCCTCAGAAACTGGAACCTGGCCTCATGTCAGGCCCTGGCATCGGACCCTGTTTAGACTTCATGCTTAGAGCTGGGCCTCTGTGACTAGGACCTGCCTTTTTGTCAGGCTCCGGTATCGAACCAAGCCAATGTCCAGGCCTGGGACTCTGTATTGGGATATTCCATTAGCCAGGTCCTGAAACTGGAACCAGTTCCTGACCTGGGCCTCATTGACTAGGATCTGGCCTCAGGATAAGCCCCAGTGTCAGGCCTACTTCTATGCCCAGTCCCAGCCCTCTGTATCAGGTCCCTTTTTTCCCTAGGCCCCAGCTTCAGACTCATACCTAGGTTTTAGGCGTGACCTGCTTAAAAATGGGTTTTGCATGTGTAAATGAACTTTACCTGTAAGTGGGCTTAATATATGCCATTGAAGAATTGTCCATAGGATATTCACATGCAAGTGCAATTTGATAGTATGATAGCATGTTACATTTGCACATGTGAGTCCTTTTAAAATTACCTCCAAATACAAAAGTCGGGGGATCCAAGATGGCGAACTAGCTCTGCACATATTTGCAACCCTCTTTTCATCTCAAATTTATGTCTTGTTTGTGATGCCTCATTCTGGCCACAAGAGAAGGGCTAAGGAGAGAAAGGTCTCAGATGCCCCTCCAGAGGGTCCCTTTGTGGGCCGATGGATGCACATATGCAGCGAAGGTGTTGTTTGCCAGGAACGGAATTGCTGGAAGTCAGCCGAGAGTACTCAACTCCTTTCCTGATTCAATAGCATCTTTATCCCCGGCTGAAAGGTCAGCTCCTGTAAACCCTGCTGTGGCAAGGCTCCTCGCACCATGATGAGACTTGGCACATGCTAATCACATGGCGACCTATGAGCCCCATCCTGAGACTATGGCATCTGTGACCATTGACCCAGAGCCTGGCATGGATATCGCTGTTGCTTCAGTAGCAGTTCCTGTCAGAGATCTTCGGCAGCACTACAAAGAGAAATCTCTCAATGGTACTATTTCCTTAATGGAAGAATCTTCAATCAATCCTTTTGTCATGGTAATACCTCCTGTATTTTCCCTAGATGCTATATGAGAAGCGATTGTGATTTTGAACTCGAATTTATTGGATCAGTTAAACCTGCTGTTGAAAAACATTGTTGAGATTAAAAACAAAGTTAAATCCTTAAAAGAAGAGAATATAACTATGGGGCATCTGTGTGAGTCTTTAAAAAAAGGTATGGGGAATACGATGGAACAACAACAAATGCTGATGAAAGAAAATCAGGCCCTTACAAAAAGGACTGAAAATTTGGAGAATCAAATCAAAGGAAGGAACTTATGTTTTTTAACTTTCCCAGAGTTCCTTATACCTCGGCAAAGGATATGTGGAAGAGATATGTGACGGAGGCATTAAAAGTGCTGGAACAAGTGATTCCTCCTACTACAAGAATTTACAATTTACCACCTTTTAAAAAAAAACCTGAAGAAGGACCGAACATGCAATTTTTTCACCTGTAGATTCTGCTAATTTTAATATCTCAGAGGTTCTTGAGACCTCTGGGAGTGAATTTGCTCAACCAGCAAATTTAATTGTCTATTTCTTACTTGAATAAGACAGAGACTGCATTCTTAAGATGCTTTTTAGACATCTTTTGGATTATTGTCTACATTTCCTATTGATAAATTACCTACTTTGGAAGAGATTCCATCTTTGATTGCTAGTTGACCTTATATTGGCTGGATGTAGTCCTTCAGATAGGATTAATACCCCTCGATGATTTATATATTTCTATATGACAACATGTCTGCACCCCCAATGCTTTGAGGACTTTGATTATATATTTGGCACATATATTATTTTTTATCTGTTTTACTTGAGATTTGACTTCAGGTTATTGCTGTTATGCCATTAAGATTTCTACTCAAGTTTTTGCTTGAATGTCTTTATAAAATGCAATAAATGAAAATGAAAAAAAAAAACTTCCTACTATTTCAATACTGTTTTTCTGTATAAAAAGTTTAATTTTCAAATTTATCCTGCTGTATCAGCAGAACTACCATCTGAGGTCGGCATATAGAAATTTGTTTCCAACAAATCCTTCCAAGCTATCTACTTTCATAGTTTCTCCATGACCTTTATCGATATAATTGTTTTCTTGGTAACTTTCCTCCTTCTGGAAATCAATCTGCTTATTTTTGCATTAGTCATTAAAGAATTCTGTCTCTATAAAAGTTGGTAAACCGAGCCTGTGATTTATGTGTACAAGCAAATTCATACCCTGATAATGGAGCCAGCACAACATGTCCTGTCTAAGACCATAATGACCTGGATCTCAATGGAGCATCAGGCACACTGTACAAGAACACTTCCACAGGCCAAGCTGTTATCCTATACACATAGCTATGATCCTTTCAGACAGGAAAAAAGCTATCGAAGTCAAAACCAACATAGAGAAGTTCATATTCAGTAAGTTCATATTCAGTAAGCTATCCAGCTAAAAGTTAGCCGAATAACTTAAAAGTCTAACCAGTTATATTTGAATATAACCAGTAAGGTTTTTAGTGATCCAACCTTGTGTGTCCAAATAACTTGCTCTTTAACTGGATATATTCAAAGAAATATCCAGTTAAGTAGCATTGATTCATATACGGCCCTGCCAGGCCCTGCCAGGCCAAAAACCACTCACCCCCAATCCCTCCTAAGTATAACAAAGATATTCCGGTTCCACAGGTCAGGGGCCTCAGCCCCTTTTCTGGTTCTATTAATAAAATTAAATTGTGCTGCCGCTGGACCTTCCTACCCACCCACAGTCCAGAAGCCCCATGCCATTTCCCTAGCCTGCCCAATACACCGAATCATAAAAATCCCTGCTTGGAGCGGAGTATGAACTTACCCATTCCTGGGGTTAAGTTGCTGCTTCTGTCACCAGCAGCACTAGAAGCTTTAATCACGCAGTCTACCCTTCCAGCGCTGCTGGTGACAGAAGCAGCTCTGCAGCTCTTGTAGCAGGATAGTTCATATTCTGTTCCCTGCAGGAATTTTTATGATTTAAAGGTATGGGGGGGGGGGGGGGTATAGGTATGTGTGTATGTGGGGGGGGGGAGCTTGGGACATTTGGACTGCTGGTGGAAGGGTGGGTCCAGTGGCAACAAGATTTAATTTTATTGATAGAACTAGGGAAGAGGCTAGACCTGTGGAATTGTATCATTTTTGTTATATTAGGAGGGTATTGTGCATGGGGAACGCATGCCCCAACAAGGCCATATACGAAATTTGGAGGGGGAGGGAAAAAATCCCATTATAGACCCCTTTACTTCTTTTATTTTCTCTTTAGTGTTATTTAACCACACAAGGCTAAATAAGAACATAAGAACATAAGAAATTGCCATGCTGGGTCAGACCAAGGGTCTATCAAGCCCAGCATCCTGTTTCCAACAGAGGCCAAAACCAGGCCACAAGAACCTGGCAATTACCCAAACACTAAGAAGTTCCCATGCTACTGATGCAATTAATAGCAGTGGCTATTCCCTAAGTAAACTTGATTAATAGCGGTTAATGGACTTCTCCTCCAAGAACTTATCCAAACCTTTTTTGAACCCAGCTACACTAACTGCACTAACCACATCCTCTGGCAACAAATTCCAGAGCTTTATTGTGCGTTGAGTGAAAAAGAATTTTCTCCGATTAGTCTTAAATGTGCTACTTGCTAACTTCATGGAATGCCCCTAGTCCTTCTGTTATTCGAAAGTGAAAATAACCGAGTCACATCTACTCGTTCAAGACCTCTCAGGATCTTAAAGACCTCTATCATATCCCCCCTCAGCCGTCTCTTCTCCAAGCTGAACAGCCCTAATCTCTTCAGCCTTTCCTCATAGGGAAGCTGTTCCATCCCCTTTATCATTTAGGTTGCCCTTCTCTGTACCTTCTCCATCACAACTATATCTTTTTTGAGATGCGGCGACCAGAATTGTACACAGTATTCAAGGTGTGGTCGCACCATGGAGCAATATAGAGGCATTATGACATTTTCTGTTCTATTAACCATTCCCTTCCTAATAATTCCTAACATTCTATTTGCTTTTTTGACTGCTGCAGCACACTGAGCTGACGATTTTAAAGTATTATCCACTATGATGCCTAGATCTTTTTCCTGGGTGCTAGCTCCTAAATCATTTTAGAGCGCTCTGAAGAGGGTCTAAAGTTATCCGACTAACTTGGCTGATAAAACTAAACTTTGGCTAAGTTAACCAAATAACTTAGCTCCTCCCTGAAATGTCCCTGAAATATTTCTTTTTTATCTGGCTAGATTTTAGATGGTTAATGAGTTATCCGGCTAAAATTTAACAGGATAATAGGCTCAATATTCAGAAACTTTCCATTTAAATAGATAACTTGTCAGTTATCCATCTTTAAGAACCTAAACAAATGTAATGGCCCTTCTTCATTGTCCTCCCTGAAACAGGCAAGGGATCATCTTCAGAAACTGCAGAGTATTGACTAAACTCAGTACAGCTTTGGAATCAGGATTCTGCAGTGGAAGGCAGTATAATACTGCAAGGCCCAATGGGATCACCACACAGTCTCCTAATAGACAAATGCACACAATAGGTATAGTTCCAAAATCAAAATTATTTTTACTGAGACAAAGATGTGAAGTGCAAAAAAAAAAAAAATCTGCATAATTTTAACACTTTGCAGCACAAAAATGCAGCTTTTCTTGTTACTTGATTAAAAATCACAGGGAACCAGGTCCTCTTGTTCCAAATGAGTTTCTTACTTCCTTTAATCCCCTTATGGAAATGATGAAGTCTCCCACTTGAACAAGCAGAAATACCTGGCTGATATAGCAAAATCCTGTACAAGTCTTCTGTGCTTGATGACTGGAATAAATACCTCCCAGCCCACTGAATGTAAGCTAAAGCCTACTCCAAACACCCTGCCAAAAGAAAAGGAAGACAAACTATCCTTTCTCCTGCAGGAGCCTGGAGAGTCTCTCTCTAGCTCTCCCTGAATGGAGTCACCTTTATAGATTTGGACACTTGACCCGCTCCATAGGGGATGGACTTTATCATTCAAAAAATAGCTCTATACCATGGATTCTCCTAATATTGGAATTATATATATTTTACTCTATGGTGAAACCTAGTGGGTGTTATACTAACATTCCTGAATGTATGCACCACTTTCAATGAATATTTCATCCTCAATAAAAAGGCTTCGGAAGCATTTTGTTTATATTTTTTAAGGTATACAATAAAATGCAATTGTCTTAGCTCTCAAAAAGTGCATCGACATTTTTAATGTGTAGCCTTGACTGAATGTCATTGCATTAAGCCAGTACTGAATAAATAACATTTATTTTCTTGTTTTGACCACAAAATAGCAACATTTAGAGCTTGAGTAATCAAGGTCTTTTCCCCTAGGCAGAGGACAGTAGCAAGCCTTAGTGAATGAAGCCCTCATGAAGCCCTCATGCTGTATGATGTATAAATCCATGCAGTAATCTAGGCTACTATGTTTACAATTCTAGTACTTTCAAGGCTTGAACAATGACTATGTAATATTTTGGCTGCATCTTCTGTGTATCTACTAGTTGCACTGTCGGTTTTCCAGTGGCTTTTTTTGACAGCCCTTTATTTCCTTCCTGAGACTCTCAGAACTTCACAAGTGATCACAACCATTAAATCCTCCTCCATCCCAAGCTTTTTAATTAGACTTTTAAAAAAATTATATTCTTGGCTAGAGCAATAGCCGGCTTGGGCTCTTGAAATTAAGAGGTCAATATCCAAAAGCCTTTTAGAAGGATGAAGTTATCTGTCTAAATAGCAAGCTTTGGGATATTCAGTCAGTTATCCGCCTAAACTATAATCGGATAATTCATTATCCTACTATAATTTAGGCGGATAAAAAAGGGGCATTCAAGGGTGTGACAAAATTATCCGGCCAACGTAGCCAATTTTCAGCTTAAAGTAGCTGAGATATCTGTACTTGTGTAGATGGATAACAGGCTATATTCAAAAGAATATAGCCAGTTAAGTGGCAATCCTGTTTAAAAAAAAAAAAAAGAAACATATAGCCAATCTACTGTTGCATGCCCCGGCTGTGCTAGGGCTGCGACCGGTCCTGCTCACCTTCCAGACCCAGCCTCCACTGCTCCCCCGGTCTCTCCTGCAGTCATAACTAGCCATCTGCGCCCTTGGGCTCCTAGATCCTCGCCCTCCTCTACTCCGGACCCAGTTCCCTCCTGCTCTGGTGCTCCATGTCCCTTGCGGCACGGAGATGCCCGCGCCATGCCTTCCTGCAGTCGGCCCCTAGGCGCCCGCACAGGGCCAACCCTTAAATACGCCGTGGCGGGAAACCGCTCTGTGGAACGCAGCAATGACATCACCTGAGCCCTGCATAAAAGGCAGGGCTCAGCCCTCCATTCCTTGCCTTGGCAAACGGGTTGTCACATTGTGTGAGCTAGTTGCTGTCCTTGTTTCTGAGTTCCTGTGCTTGTTCCAGTGTTCCCGTGTTCCTGTGCTTGTTCCAGTGTTCCTGAGTTCCTGTGCTTGTTGCAGTGTTCCCGCATCTGTTCCTGTGTTCCTGTTCTCGTTCCAGTGTTCCTGCGTTTGCTCCTGTGTTCCCGTGGTCCTTCCTGTGTTCTAACGCCTGTTCCTGTGTTCCTTCGTTCCTTCGTTCTGTTCCATGTTCTGCAACCCAGGTTGTACCTTCTTGGACTGATAACCGGTACTGACCTCGGCTTGCCTATGACCATGCTTGGACTGATACCTGGTACTGACCTTTGCTTGCCTCTGATCACACTTGGACTGATACCTGGAACTGACCTCTGCTTGCCTCTGACCACGCTTGGACCAAAACCTGGAACTGACCTCTGCCTGCCCCTGACCATGCTCGGACAGATCCCTGGAACTGACCCTTGCTTTGGCTGACCTTCCTTGAACGGATACCCTGGCTTTGACCCTTGCACTCCTTTCGGACACTCTCTTTGCTTCTCCTGAGACCACCAGGCCCACCTGCCTTGATGCTGTCTGCGGCCTTCCTCGAGCTAGACCACTAGATGTTGCCTACCTTGTTCGGAGGACCTTCAGTTCCTGCCTCGTACCCGTGGTCTCCAGTACTCTCTGTTCAGGACTAGCTCATCTGTTCACTGCCAGCCGCACACCTCTACTCTTTGTGGTCACACCTCTCTACCATCTCTCCGGAGACCCCCAGAGGCCCACCTAAGCCTAGGCAGCCCTGGAATCCAAGGGCTCTACCCGCGGAAACCCCGGGCCATTATTGGTGAAGCTCCAGTTTGTCTCTGTCTCCTTGTGTGCTTCGCCTCCTGGCGGCAGGCACCCTCTGGGATCTCTCAGAGGGCCGTACCAATCCTGCGCCAGGCCAAGGGTCCACCACCAGTGCAACAGGTTGCCAAGGCTATGGACACGGCAGAGTCCTCCACCTTGCAGGCTATTCTGGGACTGGCTACACGTGTCTGGGAGCAGCAACAATACCTTGAGGCATTGGCCACCTCAGTAGAGAAACTACAGTCAGAACTTGAAGAGTCCGCCATGGCCAACCCTGGGACTCTTGCTAAAAGCACTTCCTCTGGTTCATCGCCCTCATGGGCACTGCTGGCCCTCCCAGCTCCTCCCCGATTAAATGGGGATCCTCGTCTCTGCCGAGGCTTCATTAACCAGTGTTACATGCAGTTTGTGCTACAACCTTCTCTGTTTCCAGACGAAGTGACCAAGATCACTTTTATCCTCTCATGTTTGGAGGGGAAGGCCCTAGCATGGGCCTCCATGCTCTGCGAGCATTTTGATTCTTTACTACAGCAGCTCCCTCACTTCATTTCTACATTTTGATGCACCTTTGATGACCCAGGCCAACAGACGGTTGCCGGACACTATCTCCTGCACCTCCGCCAGGAGTCCCATTCCCTCACAGAATACACCGTGGAGTTCCAAACCCTGGCAATAGAATCGGGATGGCATTGACTGTTATCCGCTCTAAATGACGAACTGGCAGCCCGAGAGATTCCTACATCGTTGGAGGACCTCATCTCCTTGGTCAGGCGGATTGACCACCGCCTCCAGGAATGGCATCAGGACCTTGGTCCGCTAGCCCCAGATCAAGGGCACCACTGGCGGTTTCCCTGTCAAAGGAAGAACCAATACAGATCAACTGCAGTCGTCTTACTCCCAAGGAATGCCTCAAAAGGCAGAAGTCTGGTCTCTGCCTCTACTGTGGGGGTCCAGGCCACTATGTCCACACCTATCCAGTGCATCCAGAAAACTCCAAAGCCTAAGCCCGGTAGGGGTCCGGAGCTTGGGCACTATACTTACAGGCCCTCAACTACTGCTTCCCGTCTACCTCTTCAGGGAGGCACATTCGTTTTCCACCACCGCCCTAGTGGATACTGGGACCGGTGGGAATTTTATTCTAGAGTAGTTAGTCACATTACTCCAGATTCCTACTCAACCCCTTGAGGTTCCACTGAGAATAGCCTCCATCCATGGAGAACACTTACCCGACCGCATCACTCATCAAACCCTAGCCATCCAGCTGACCATAGGGACTCTCCACGATGAAGCGATTCCTCTCTTGGCCCTGAAACGGTCAGTACACCTCATCGTTCTTTGTCTACCCTGGCTACAACTCCACTCCCCACACTTCGACTGGGAGTTGCTCCAGCTCACTGAGTGGTATTCTCGGTGCAAGACACATTGCTTATGGCGAGCATCCCCATCCATACATGTGTTAACATCAATGACCCTTCCTGGGCTACCTGCGCCCTACGCTGACTACCAAGATGTCTTCTCAAAGCAACAAGCTGACATCTTACCACCTCTCCAGAAGTTTAACTGCCCAATCGAGCTGTTACCCAGTAACACGCCTCCCAAAGGGAGAACATACCCACTCTCGCTTCCCGAGACCCAGGCCATGTCATCTTACAACAAAGAAACCTGGCCAAAGGATTCATCAGGCCTTCTATGTCACCTGCAGGCGCAGGGTTCTTTTTCATAAAGAAGAAGGACGGTACCTAAGGCCATGTATTGACTACTGCAGCCTGAATGCCATCACCAGCAAAGACCGGTACCCACTCCCGCTCATCAGTGAGCTATTCGATCGGCTCCAGGGGGCCCAGATGTTGACCAAGCTGGACCTGCGTAGGGCCTATAATTTGGTCCGGATTCAACCCGAAGACATCTGTAAGATGGCATTCAATATGCGAGATGGACACTACAAGTACATAGTGATGCCCTTTGGGCTATGTAACTCCCCTGCCATCTTCCAGAGAATGATGAATGAGATCTTCCGAGACCTCCTATACTGCTTCGTCATAGTCTATTTGGATGACATCTTGATCTTTTCTAAAGACTTGGAATCCCATCGTTTTCATGTCTGGACCATCCTCCAGTGGCTTAGAGACCACCATTTCTACTCCAAACTTGAGAAATGCCTTTTTGAACAGTCCAGTCTCCCATTCCTGGGCTACATCATCTCCAGCCAGGGATTCACCATGGACCCAGAGAAACTCCAAGGTATTCAGGACTGGACCTAGCCTGTTGGTCTGCGGGCCCTGCAAAGGTTCTTGGGATTCATGAACTATTACTGTTACTTTATCGTAGACTACTCTACGCTATCCGCTCCACTCACCGCCATGACTAGGAAAGAATGTAAACTCCGGGAGTGGAGTCCCAAAGCCCAGTCTGCATTCCAGGCCCATAAGGAGGCCTTCCATACTGGCCCTTGTCTCTGCCATCTGGACCCAAACCACCCCTTCATTGTAGAGGTTGACACATCTGGCATTGGCACGGGGGCGGTCCTCAGCCAGTATTCCACGAAGGGAGCCCTAATCCTGTGCTCCGTTTACTCCCACAAGTTCTCACCCGCAGAACGCAACTATACAGTTGGGGACTGCGATCTCCCAGCCATGAAGCTGGCCCTCCAGGAGTTGCGCCCCTGGCTTGAGGGGGCTCAGCACAAGTTTACCATCTACATGGACCACAAGAATTTAGAATACCTTAAAGAAGCCCAGCTACTGAAGGAACGGCAGGCCCGCTGGGCCCTCTTCTTTGCGTGGTTCAACTTTGATTTGTGCTACCACCTGGCTGCAAAGAATCTCCGCGCCGATGCACTGTCATGCTCGGTAGATCCAGAGGTTACTCCCGAAGGTCCGACCCATATCATAGATCCCATGTGCATCTCCCTCACAGCTACTACCACTGTGCCACCCAGTAAGATGGTAGTGCCTCGTCGCCTCCGAGAGTGAGTACTATGCTGGGCCCAAGATTCTCGACTGGCTGGTCACCCTGGTCATGCTAGGATCTTGGAGATGCTCCGCAGGCATTACTGGTGGCCCAGCATGGTGAAGGACTCCCGGTATTACGTAGATTCTTGTCACATCTATGCCCAGCAGAAGACACCCACTGGATGCCCGTGGGGTCTTCTGGAGCCTACAGAACCATGGACAAACCTTTCCACTGACTTCATTGTGGAATTACCCCCTTCCAAGGGAAACACCGTGATTTGAGTCATCATAGACCGTTTCTCCAAGATGGCCCATTTCATACCTCTGCCTAATCTGTCTTCCGCTCCCGAACTGGGGTACCTCTTCTTAACCCACGTCTTTCGCCTTCATGGACTCCCAATGGAGATGGTGTCAGACCGAGGCCCACAATTTGCTGTGAAGTATTGGAGGTCCTTATGCCACAAGTTGAACATCACCCTAAACTTAACCTCCGCTTATTATCCTCAGGCGAACAGCCAGGCCGAACAAAGAAACCGGTCCCAAAAAGCCTTTCTTCGGTCCTACATAAACGACCAGCAGGACAACTGGGCTGATCTACTCTCATGGGCAGATATTGCACACAACACCCACATTGCAGCCGCCACAGGGAGCTCCCCGTTCCACGTCGTCTATGGCTGGAAGCCCCGTCTGTCACTTCCAGTCTCTCTGAATGTGCCATCTCCGGCAGCTCAAGCAACAGCCCATTCAATTCAGCACCTCTGGGAGCAAGTCACACAGAGACTGGGCCAGGCCACTGAGTGGGCAAGAAAGATTGCTGATGGCTATCCTCATGCTGCCCCCATGTTCCTTCCTGGCCAGAAGGTATGGCTTAGTACCAAACATATCTGAGTTTGTCTACCTTCCCAGAGGTTGGGTCCGAAATATGTGGGCCCTTTCCCAGTTTTGCGGCGAGTGGGTGTCGTCATATATTAGCTTTGCCTACCTGCCAGCTTAGGCATCCACAACATGTTCCACATCTCACTCCTCAAGCCTCTTGTCATGTCTTGGCCATCGACAGCCGCCACCTCCGATCCAAGTCTCCGTGGAACCGGAAGCTTGCCTCTAAGTAAAGGAGGTTTTAGATGTCCGTCAAAGGACAAGGTGCTAGGAGT
This sequence comes from Rhinatrema bivittatum, assembly GCF_901001135.1. Taxonomy (NCBI): domain Eukaryota; kingdom Metazoa; phylum Chordata; class Amphibia; order Gymnophiona; family Rhinatrematidae; genus Rhinatrema; species Rhinatrema bivittatum. The sequence continues at coordinate 324,414,049 of NC_042616.1, read as the reverse complement.
ATCTCCTGTTATGGGAGGGGTTCAGACCCAAAGAAAACTCATGGGAACCCTCTCACAACATGCTGGATAAGGAGCTTCTGCGGGCCTTCCATCAAGCACACCCTGAGAAGCCTAGGCAGATGAAAGGGAGGCCTAGAGGGGGGGGGGGGTACTGTTGCACACCCCATCCACACTAGGGCTGCAACTGGCCCTGCTCACCTTCCAGACCCAGCCTCCACTGCTCCCCTGGTCTCTCCCACAGACATAGCTAGCCATCTGCATCCTCGGGCTCCAGCTCCTTGGCCTCCTCAACTCTGGACCAGGTTCCCTCCTGCTCTGGTGCTCTGTGTCCCTTGCAGTGCAGAGAGGCCCGCGCCATGCCTTTAAAGGTTGGCCCATGCACGCGCACAGGGCCAACTTTTAAAGGTGCCATGGTGGGAAACAGCTCCGCGGCATCCAGCAATAACGTTACCTGAGCCCTGCATAAAAGGCAGGGCTCAGTCCTCTATTCCTTGCCTTGGCAAATGGGTCATCACTTTGTGTGAGCTAGTTGCCATCCTTGTTCCTGCGTTCTTGTGCTTGTTCCAGTGTTCCTGAGTTCCTTTGATTTTTCCAGTGTTCCCGTGTCTGTTCCTGTGCTCCTGTTCTCGTTCCAGTGTTCCTGCATTTGCTTCTATGTTCCCGTGGTCCTTCCTGTGTTCCAGCCCCCGATCCTGTGTTCCTTCATTCCTGAGTTCTGTTCCACGTTCTGCAACCCAGGTTGTGCCTTCTCGGTCTGATACCCGCTACTGAACTTGGCTTGCCTCTGACCATGCTTGGACTGATACCTGAAACTGACCTCTGCTTACCTCTGACCACGCTCGGACTGATACCTGGAACTGACCTCTGCCTGCCCCTGACCACGCTCAGACTGATACCTGGAACTAACCCTTGCTTTGGCTGACCTTCCTTGGACAGATACCCTGGATTTGACCCTTGCACTCCATTCGGACACTCTCTTTGCTTCTCCTGAGACCACCAGGCCCACCTGCCTTGATGCTGTCTGCAGCCTTCCTCAAGCTAGACTACTAGGAACTGCTTACCCTGCCGGAGGACCTCCAGTTCCTGCCTCATATCCGTGGTCTCCGGTACTCTCTGTTCCGGTCTAGCTCGTCTGTTCACCGTCAGCCATGCACCTCTATTCTTTGTGGGCACACCTCTCCACCATCTCTCCAGGAGACCCCCAGAGGCCCACCTAAGCCCTGGCAGCCCGGGAATCCAAGGGCTCAACCCGCGGAGCCCCCGGGCCGATATTGGTGAAGCTACAGCTTGTCTCTATCTCCTTGTGTGCTCCGCCTCCTGGTGGCAGGCACTTTCTGGGATTCCTCAGAGGGCCGTACCAATCCTGTGCTAGGCCAAGGGTCCACCTCCAGCACAACATCTACATGCCAAACCTAGTCCCCTACCTCCATCTCACCCGAGTTCCACCCTTTCCCCAAAGCTCCCCATCTCAAGGTAAAAAAAAAATATAAGTACTGGGAGTTGGGAGTAGTCTCTTCCCCTCCCCCACCCTCCACTCCCAGTTCTTATCTATTTTAGGACATAATGTTCTTTCCATGGCTCCCCCTCCTATTGCCTACCCTAACTCTTTTGTTTTGAAAACCCCTCCCTTCCCACCATACCTTAAACTGGCATTTTGAATACTGGCAGCCGATTGCCTTTGCCCTCACTATGCCACAGTGGCCAATGGTCAGCCCCTGTGACATATTGAGGGTAAAGGCTATCGGCACCATTTTGAATACTGTCAACCGATGGCCCGCATGCAGAAAGTCACTCCCGGACCCCCGCTGGACTTTTGGCAAGTCTTGTGGGCGTCAGGAGGGTCCCTCAAGACTTGCCAAAAGTCCCTGGTGGTCCAGAGGGGGTCCGGGAGTGATTTCCTGCACTTGGGCCGTCAGCTGCCAGTAATTAAAATGATGCCGATAGCATTTGCCCTTACTATGTCACAGGTGCTACCGGTGCCATTGGTCAGCCCCTGTCACATGGTAGGAGCACAAGATGGCGCTGGCCATCCATTGCTCCTACAATGTGACAGGGGCTGAACAATGGCACCGGTAGCTCCTGTGACATAGTAGGTCAAAGGCTATCGGCGCCATTTTGAAACCGGCAGCCGAAGGTGTGAATTCAGGAGATGGCTCCCAGACCCCCCACTGGACCACCAGTGAGTTTTGGTAAGTCTTGGGGGGTCATGAGGATGGGGGGGTATAGTTAATTTAATTTTATCCGGGAAACAAATAAGAATTAACGTACAAATGTATCGGGGGCCCCCCTTGCCGAATGCAACGTATCTGCCCCCTGACGAATACGAATCCCAAATGCGACGTATGGCATCCCTCTGCACATCCCTAGCATGGATTCACCAGGGGGATGTCCTGTCAGACAAATCTGATTGATTTTTTTGATTGGGTGACTAGATAATTAGATCAGGGAAAAACACTGGATGTGATTTATTTGGATATTACTAAAGCTTCTGATACGCTCCCACATAAGAGACTCATGAGCAAAATGAGAAGCTTGGGAGTGGGTGCCAATTTAGTAGTGTGGATTGCAAACTGGTTAACTGACAGGTAGACAGCATGTAATTGCAAATGGAACCTTCTCTGAAGAAAGAACAGTTTTAAGTGGAGTGCCACAGGGATTAGTTTTGGGACTGGTTCTGTTCAATATCTTTGTGAGTGACCTGGAGGAAGGGATAGAAGGTAAAGGTTGTCTATTTTCAGATGATACTAGGATCTGCAGCAGAGTGGACACACCTGAAGGTGTAGAGAGAATGAAAAATGATTTAAGAAAGTTTGAAGAGTGATCAAAGATTTAGCAGCTGGGATTCAGTGCCAATAAGTGAAGAGTCATGCATCTAGGTTGCAGCAATCCAATAGAGCTGTATGTGATGGGTGGTGAAAGACTAATGCACACGGAGGGAGAGGGACCTTGGTGTGATAGTGTCAGGTGATCTGAAAGTGGCAAAGCAATGTGATAAGTTGATAGCTAAAGCTAGAAGAATTCTGGGCTGCATAGAGATAGGAATAACCAGTAAGAAAAAAGAGGTGATAATGCCCTTGTACAGGTCTTTGGTGAGGCCTCACCTGGAATACTGCATTCATTACTGGTGGCGTGTCTCAAAAAGGATAAAGACAGGATAATGGCAGTCCAAAGAAGAGCAACCAAATTGGTGATGGGTCAGCATTGTAAGACTTATGAGGAGAGGCTGAACAATATGAATATGTATAACCTGAAATAAAGGAGGTGCAGAGGAGATATGATACAGATCTTAAGATACACTAAGGTTTTAATGATGCACAGTCATCAAACCTTTTCTGTTGGAAAGAAATCAATAGAACTAGAGGTCATGACATGAAACTTCAGGGAGGACAATACAGAATGCCAGGAATTATTTCTTCATGGAGAGGGTGGTTAATGCCTGGAATGTCCTTCTGGAGGAGGTAGTAAAGACAAAAACAGTGAAGAAATTCAAAGGGGCATGGGATAAACATTATGGATCCCTAAAGGCTAGAGGATGGAATTAAAGAAAAAAAGAGTGCATGAGGGTCACTGGGGATAACTTGCTGGCATGTCAGTTGCTACCCTTAACATATAACAGTTTCAAGGCTTAATGTAACTCCATCATTGCTCCCTGCTTCAATGGCAGTGGAAAAAGGGGAATTGGGGAACAAATAAACATGGGGGGTAACTTGCTGATGTGGCTTTTACTACCCTTAATCAATAAGCCTGATACTTTTGATGCGGCTCCATCATTGCTCTCTGCTTCCATGGCTGGGGTTAGGGAAAATTGGATTCAGACAGCACCCGAGTGCCCTGACTTTTACGGTCTGGGAAACTAAGCATAAGGGTTACCTGCACAGTGCATCAGATACTGACATAAGCTTTCTGGGCAGACTGGGTGGATCATTTTGTCCTATTCTGCTGTCATTTCTCTGTTTCTATGTTTGTTTTGTTTGACAAACAATGTGCGAGGCAAAGGAGATAAGTCAGTTACGTATTGCAACTAGAAGTTCAACATCTCTGTAGTTCTTTAAAATACAGGCCAAGAGTCTAAATGTGAAATAAGAATCCATTTTGCTGTATGGACAGTGGTGAAATGTATAGTTTTTTATTCTTACATAACTACTGCATGTACCTCAGTACCACACTCCATTATACCCCTAGGTCACCCCTTTTCTCCACCAGTAAAATACATGTGAAACTGAAAGTACACAGATATTCTTGACATTTCTTAAATAGCACACACGTGCAAAGATGCTACTTATACATGTATATGCTCTTTCTATGTGTGAAACCCCTTTGAAAATTCACTCATTTGAAAATAAAGGTTAAAGTGTATATGTAAAAGATATATGCAGATTTTATTCAAACACAGACTGTCATAAAATTATCCTCTCTGATATTTATTACCTGTTACCACTTTTAAAATTGTTAAATTTTACAATTCAAATCTCATACCTTACACAATGTAAATTTTTAATCATGTAGAAATAAACAAGTTGTAAGTGATATCTGTTGGAGGAGTGGACCCTTGGGCCGAGGGGGAGTTGATACTGCCTGAGGCAGAATCCGGGTCCGGGGCCGGCTGGTCTTAGGTGGGCCTCTGCGTGGATGATCCCATGGGAAGGTAGCCAGGTGGAAACTAATAGTTCTGAGTAGGAGGTCAGGGCAGGCAGCAATACTCATAGAACCGGGTGGAAGATCAGAGGCAGGCGGCGATACTCGTAGTCATGTTCAAGCCAAAGGTCAGAAGCCAGGAGTCCCTCCAGAGAAGTGGTGAACATGAAGGCAGGGGCAAAGCAGGTGAGGGTGCCAGAAAACAGGAATGCTGGAGAATAGGAACACAGCTCAGTTAGAGTGAGGAAACCTGTTCTCAAGGCAAGCTCTGACTGTCAGAGCTTTCCTTATATATACAAAGGAGGGTGACATCATCAGGAGGGGCCGCGGGAGGTTTCCCGCTGCGGGCCTTTAAAGCTCAGGGGGATGCTCGGGCAGGATGGACAGAGATGGCGGTGTTGGGCTGTCGGCAGTGTGGCATCATGCAGGAGAGAGCTCAGCCCAGGGGATATGGCCACATCGCCAGGAGCTTTGGGACCCAGTAGGGCAGCATGACGATGTTGGCAGCTTCCTGATGCGACCAGGGAGCCCGGGCCCAATTGGGTGAGCCAGCGTCAGAAGGTGAGTAAAGCTGACCATGGCCCTCTGAGGTTGGCAAACATAACAGTACCCCCTCCCCTAACCCCCCATCCTGGGGGGTCTCGGTTTCTGGGGGTGCATAGCATGGAATTGCCTGATTAATCTCTTATCGAGGATATTTGATGTTGGTTCCCAAGAATTTTTCTCAGGCCTGTATACCTCCCAGAAAAAGAGGTACTCCCATCTACGTCCTCACTTATGGATGACTAAGACCTCACGTACCTGATATGTGGTATCACTCTAGATGGCGAGTGGAGGTGGTACCCTCCGGGAGGGCCAGGAAAGGATCAGAGGTTTGAGGAGAGACGCGTGGAATAGGTTATGGATTCCCAGTGATGGGGGAAGGTGCAGTTGATACATCACCGGTCCTAATTGTCTGATGATGGTGAATGGGCCAATGTACCGAGGTGCCAGGCACTGGGAAGGAAGTCTGAGCTGAATGTTGTGGGTGGTGAGCCATACCTTGTCGCGAGGCTTGAATTGAAAAAATTGAATGGCTAACTTCATCACTTAAGAACATAAGAACATAAGAAATTGCCATGCTGGGACAGACCAAGGGTCCATCAAGCACAGCATCCTGTTTCCAACAGAGGCCAAACCAGGCCACAAGAACCTGGCAATTACCCAAACACTAAGAAGATCCCATGCTACTGATGCAATTAATAGCAGTGGCTGTTCCCTAAGTAAACTTGATTAATAGCCATTAATGGACTTCTCCTCCAAGAACTTATCCCAACCTTTTTTGAACCCAGCTACACTAACTGCACTAACCACATCCTCTGGCAACAAATTCCAGAGTTTTATTGTGCACTGAGTGAAAAATAATTTTCTCCGATTAGTCTTAAATGTGCTACTTGCTAACTTCATGGAATGCCCCCTAGTCCTTCTATTATTCGAAAGTGTAAATAACTAAGTCACATCTACTCATTCTAGACCTCTCATGATCTTAAAGGCCTCTATCATATCCCCCCTCAGCCGTCTCTTCTCCACACATCCCTTCTAGAATTACTAGATCAACCGGAACAGGGATGATGCCAATTCCTTCCCCTAAAATTGCTCATCTAAATAATGTAAGAGAAAGAACTATCTCTATTGCTCGACCCCAACAACGGAACTCTATTCCACAGGAATTATGATTAGAAGCAGATATCAAATTATTTAAAAAGGGCATTAAAACTTGGCTTTTTAAACAAGCCTTCCAAGAGTTGTTAACATAATGAGTTCAAACTGCTGATTTTATACTAAGGTAATGTATATATTTTTTATTTTATTATCTCTACTCCTACTATACTGTATCTCTAATTGTTTAAACTTTAAAATTATTTAGCCTGCTATTTTTAATTTACTATTTTATTTATGTACATTATGAAACTATGTATCTACTTCCTTTCTTCTTTTGGAAATGCAAATAGTTTTAAATGAACATTTGCTAACTACTGTAAACCAATTTGATATGGTCACATGAAAAGTCAGTATATAAAAACCATAAATTAAATAATCAAATAAATACATAAATAAATAAATACATTGGAGTGCAAGCTTCCGATGGGTGTCTATGGATTTTTTACCCGTTCGGCCGCTTTCTGTAAGAGTGCAGTGGTATGGGTCCAGATGTTGTGTAACTCATCCGCCATCAACTGGGCAGTTGGAGGTGGAACTGACAGACGTATGGGTAATGGGGGTAAGTTTTGCCTCTGATAGATGATAAGGAATGGGGATGAACCGGTGGAAGCGCTAACGTGGGAATTGTGGGAAAATTCTGCCCACAGTAGGAGCTGGGACCAATCGTTCTGCTGCTCATTAACATAGGCACAAAGGAAGGTCTTTAGTGACCAGCGTCTTCCTCCCTGCAGAATCCTATCTAGGACTGGAATGGTGGGGATTTCCTGCATTTCCAGGCTGAGTGAAGTCTCACTGTCCCAAGCCTCTACTGCTTCTTCTCCACTCTGAATCTGTGAGGGCTCCAAGGACAACATACTGAAGCACACTGGCTACTCCAATCTAACAACATGAGCACACATTGGGCATTAGGATGATACAACCACCACAAGCGCAGGGTAAGTTAAGAGCTTCCCCTTGTGCTTAACCATGTTCATCATCCAATATCTTGGACACCCCTGAAAAGTAATTTAAAAAATATATATTTTTTTCAAATCATTTTTAAAAAATATTTTTGTGGAAGTCACTGGTTTTTTTTTTTAAATAAATTCTCTGCAATTTTGCATTTTTTATGTTAATCTGTTTGTTATTTATTTATTTATTTTTAGTCATTGAAATACTCAATGCTAGCTCTTAAAGTCCACATCTTAAAAACATTGGTATCCACAGTTTTTCAGTATCCTCCCAAACAATTAATTGAAAATAAGCATCTACATTTACAATTTATAAAATATGATTTTTTTGGTTGCTCACCCTGAGTCTTACTCTGAAGTCTGGGATTTGAACCAGCTCCAATAACCTACTGCTTTACTCTCAATGGAGTATATTTATTTATTTATTATTTCTATTTCTTGATTGCACTACCAACTTTTATTGCTCAGTGTGGTATAAATGTCAACTCACAAAACAGCATAGACAAAATCAAACAAAATCAAAATATCATAAAAGCCAGCACAGCAATAAAACCAACTTTCCCCTAAGGGGCTGATGCAGTAATGCAGGAGTGAAAACCCTTGCTAATTATAACATAAATTTTCTTTTACTCACACGTTAAAAAGAGGTGTTACATGGGATGAAGTAAGATACTATGTAAATGTCCTATGAGGTAAAAACATGAGTAAAAGTGAAAATCCGCACTACAAATCTGAGTAAAGCAGAATTGCAATAAAAACAGCCTCAGTCCTTTTATTTTTTCAACAAGAAAGAGCAGGGTTAAAGGTATCCAGGCACATGTTCCCAGATAAAACTGGACAAAAATAATTGTTGTTTTGTTACGGAATTGGGAGACTGGGTCATTTTATAAAATATTTTGACCCATGATTAATTATAAGGCTGAGTCCTAAAGTTGAAATTACTATACGATGAAGCCTATTATGAAGGTCATTAACACTCATTATATACTGTTTGATAATTGATAGTGTGAAGGATGGTCTTTTTTTTATTCTTAAATTATTAGTTACACATTTACCAACGGTCCAATACTATAAACTTCTGAGGACAACGTGGTTAGGTGAGCCCAGATAATTTTAACCATAAATGGCTATAGTCAAAGAATATAAGCATTGCATTAAAAAAATAAAAGACATTGTAATGGATTTGGTGGCCTGATCCCTACTACCCTGTCCACCCACCCTAGTGATAAAAATGTAGGCCTGCCAGCCTGAGTTCCACCCCCCCCCCTCCAAGGCCTCACCAAATATTTAGTCCAAAAATATAAATGGGCTGGCTCTGGTACCTTCTCATCCCATCCTCCTTCCCTTCCCTCTCACTAGCCCACCCCTAGAATTCATATCCACCCGCCATCCTCTGAACCAGATGGACACACAAAATCCTACCTCTCCTGGCACCTTCCAGCTTTGTTCTGAAAGTAACAATGGAAAACTGCACCAATTTTCAAAACAATAGCATGTGCATACTTGTGCTTTGAAACCTGCTGTTGGTACAAAGTACCCACAGATATATTTGTACCTGCATTTTGTGAGGGTAGAATTTTGCTAGAAATGTACATGCAGACAGTTGAAAATGTAATCTACGATTAGGGATGTGCAATCGTTTTTCCCGAATCAGGCAAGGCCAACATTATTGCCTATTTTGGAATGGTTCGGGAAAACCGAAAAACGATTTAAGTTTTTCCGAAATTTTGGGAAAAATTCATTTTTTAGTTAGTGCGCGCTAACTCCCGATAGTGTCCACTAACTCTGCCAGGTTGAGGTTGGTGCGCACTAACGGGAATGAGTGTGCACTAACCCGAAAATCGGGGCCACCCAAACCACGTGAAAAATGAAATTCCCGCAGGGGGGCCCCCAAACGAATCCCGACACAAAATGTTTACCCGAAGCACATCTCTATTTACGATTGTGTTTTTTCTTCCCCAAACCTAAACACACTCCCAGGAAAACCTCTGCTCCATATGAAGCAAGGCATGTGCTTTTAGCCATATTGAGGGGGAATAATTTTCAGTCAATTTACACAGGTCATTCGCTATATACCCACATAAATGACTATACAAATATCCCTGTAATTCCCTTATTTTGAAAAAAAATATTGAAAACAATAAATTGAAGCAGGTGTTGAAAAACTGCCTGCTTGATTAATTTTTGATAGCCTTCCTTCCTGTTTATCCTCGTCAGGATATACATTTTTCCCACCAACCTCTTTTCCTGTCAATTCAGTGTATTGCTGCTGCTATTTATAGCATGGCTTCTGCCTGAATCATTTTGGAAATGTATTTGAATACTGCCAAGCCTCATTATTTTAGTGACAGACAATACGTTCATCTGATGCTGTAATACTGATCCCAGACCTGCACTAAATTGCTCTGCTGGGTACATAGATGAGCCCCAACGTGCTCCATTACTTTACAGAACTAAATCAGATAGTGAGATTGGGAGTTGGTCATCCACCTGGCAATATGATTGACTGAACACCTCTAATACTTTATTATGCAGCTTATAATAATACCTACTGCATATATCTAGAACAACCTACCCAACATTTTTTGAGTGCTTTGAATAGATAGTCATTTTCTTTGTAAGTGTTTTCTAAAATTAAATTCTTTAGCTGGCCTTAAATATTCATTGTACTTTTGATTTTGTATTAGGAAATGATGGTATTGAAAACAAAAAAAAACATAAAAAAGTAAAATTGCTACAGTGCATTAGGTTAATGGTTGCAACAGAAGATAGCATTAAAGTGAAAAGGCAAACACATTTTGTTTTGGACAAATAGTCATTATGCTAAGCTAAATTAGCAAGCGGTTTCTCTAGTACCAAAAAAGAAAATATGTGTCTTTTGTTGTTTGTTTCTTATTTACAAGTGTACATATAAGATACTGACCAAATCTGTGAACTATTTTTATTACAAAATGAATTATTACCATTCCATTTCTTAAAGCTTACCAGTTTTGTTCTAATTTTAGATGTACTAATTTTAATTTTAATTGAAACATCAAAAAACAATCACTTAAAATTAAATTTCATGTTGACTGATGCTTTGAAGGAACGTGGCCTGCAAATCAGAACTACAGAGCGCCCTTGTTTGTATGGCACCACAAATCACCCATAAAACCCTTGGCCATCAGTACATGTTTTATTTGATATTCCATACAAGACTTCAAAACAATATTCTCCAACAGATTTAAGAATTATGACCACGGTTGCTGCTCTGAAAAAACAACAACTCAGAAACAACAATTTCTTAAATATTTTGGTTGCTATGTTAATCCACTTGAATATGTAGAGATAAAGGTCAGCAAACAATTGTAGCTGAAACCCAGATGTACTCAGTTATACTTCCTCCATCAGGTCAGTTCAATATGAAGATATTGTTATGCTTGCCGACAGCAGAGGACCACAGTCAGCTTCACTCATCCTCTGATGCTGGCTCACCCAAGTGGGCCTGGACTCCCTGTTCGTGGTTGCAAGCTACCACCATAGTCGCGCTGTCCTACTGGGTCCCAGGGTTCCTGATAATGTAGCCATATCCCCTTTGCCAAGCTCTCTCCCGCATGATGCCACGCCATCACCATATCCATCTCTCCTTCCCGGGCATCCCCCTAGGCGCGCGCATGCAGCACTCTCTCCCCTTTAAAGGGCCTGAGGTGGGAAACCTCCCATGGCCCCTCCTGTTGATGTCTCCCTCCTTCCTCTTTATATAAAGCAAGCTCTGATAGTCAGAGCTTGCCTTGGCAACAGGTATCCTCGCTCTACCTGAGCTGCATTCCTGTTCTCCAGCATTCCTGTTCTCCAGCACCCTCGCCTGACTTGTTCCTGCCTTCCTGCTCGCTTCTTCCTTGGAGAGACTCCTGGCTTCTGACCTTCAGCTTGAACCTGACCATGAATATTGCCACCCGTCCGGACCTCCTGCTCAGACCTGACTATGAGTTTCTGCCTGGCTGCCTTCCCACGGGATCATCCACGCAGAGGCCCACCTAAGACCAGCCGGCCCTGGTACCCAAGGGCTCAACCTGTGGGGAATGTGGGCTGGTATTGGTGAAGCTCCAGCTGGCTTCTGCCTCCTGTCTGGCCTTGCCTGCCAATGGTAGGGGCCTTGGGAAACTACCCAGGATGATTCTCTTTTCCCCGAGATTTCTCCCATAGTTTATGATGACTACTCATGTAGATTAGAGGATGTAGTCTCTTTTTTCTTTTATTTCTTATAGCTAATAAAAATTTTCACTTATTTTGAAAGCAGTGCTGCTTTAAAAAATATATAGTTTCTATGTGTTTGCACATAGTCATCTGAGGATCTGCTCATATTTCTGCTCTAGCTGTCAAAACAGTAAGCTCTAGTGGAAGAAGGAGGGGGAAGGAGGAGGGTTGGAAGGAGGGGGTGTATTGAAAACTATAAACCCCCACAAGGTGCCGCACAATTTTATGAGGGTGAAATCAAACACTTCCTGCTCAAAAAAGCAAAACATCATTGAAACAACAGTCCTGTGAAACAATTACAAATTATCCTTTCTAGTGGACTGGGATTCAATTGTATCCCCTTTTTAATGAAGGAATCTTCCATGTGACTCATTTGCAAGTCACAAAATATCTTTTTTGAAGTTCAGCTCTATTGTGTGTCATTGTTCTATTACAAACAATTTGTATATTTGTATATGTTTTGACAAATTTCATGTCAATATCTATACATATAAATGCATAACACTACAGAGAGTTTAGAAGCGGTGTGAATGAGGAATGATTGACTAGGGCAATTGATAAATATATGTGTGTTATTGTGCCAATTTTATTTTTTGAATTATTTTTTAAATAATTTTGATATTCTTTGCCATTGCATATTAAAACTTGCAACATTAAGCATCTTTCAAATCATTTAAAATATTAGTGGTGTTACTTACCCCATTTTAGGGTTTTCTGATGGATATTAGGGATGTGAATCGTTTTTGAACGATTAAAATTATCGTCAGATAATTTTAAAATCGTCCAAAATCGTTAGAGTGCATGATACAATACAAATGCCCCCGATTTATCGTCAGGGGCATTTGTATTGTATCGTTAAATTTTGGGGGAGGGCTGGAAAACCGGCACACCAAAACAACCCCTAAACCCACCCCGATCCTTTAAAACCAATTCCTTACCCTCCCCCACCCTCCCGAACCCACCCAAAATGTTAAGTTACCTGGTGGTCCAGTGGGGGGGATCCCGGCGTGATCTCCCGCTCTCGGGCCATCGGCGCCATTTTCGCTGCCACTAATTAAAATGGCGCCGATGGCCCGATTAAATAAAAACCCACCCGACCCTTTAAATTGACCCCCCACCCTCCCAACCCTTTTTTTTAAGGGAGGCCCGTGCCGCTAAAAAAAAAAAAAAAAACACCCGACCCGTTAAATCGACCCCCCCTCCCGACCCCCCCAAAACCTTTTAAAATTACCTGGTGGTCCAGGGGGGCCTCGGGAAGAGATCCAGGGGGGCCTCGGGGAGAGGAGAGATCCAGGGGGGCCTCGGGGAGAGATTTCTCGGCATCAGCTGTTCTAAAAAAAAAAAAAAAAATGGCACCGATGCCCCTTTGCCCTTACCAAGTGACAGGGTATCCGTGCCATTGGCCGGCCCCTGTCACATGGTAGGAGCACTGGATGGCCGGCGCCATCTTTAAAGATGGCGCCGGCCACTTTACTCATCAGCCCCTATTATAATAATAGGCACCGGCCACTTTACTCATCAGCCCCTATAGGGGCTGATGAGTAAAGTGGCCGGCGCCATCTTTAAAGATGGCGCCGGCCATCGAGTTCTCCTACCATGTGACAGGGGCCGGCCAATGGCACGGATACCCTGTCACTTGGTAAGGGCAAAGGGGCATCGGCACCATTTTTTTTTTTTTTAGAACAGCTGATGCCGCAAAATCTCTCCCCGAGGCCCCCCTGGATCTCTCCTCTCCCCGAGGCCCCCCTGGATCTCTCCCCGAGGCCCCCCTGGACCACCAGATAATTTTAAAAGGTTTTGGGGGGGTCGATTTAACGGGTCGGGTGTTTTTTTGTTTTTTTTTTTAGCGGCGCAGGCCTCCCTAGCGATGTGAATTGGAATCAGAAACGATTCCAATTCACATATCTTAACGATCAGATTCCCCCACCCCCCCAGCCGAATATAATCGTTAAGACGATCTGGCACACGATTCACATCTCTAATGGATATACCATTTTAGGTACCCACATATCATTTTTATGTTATTTAAAGCCTAGATCCAATTTACAATATATATATACATATATATATATATATATATATATATATATATATATATATATATATATATATATATATATATATATTATTACTGTGGAAAATCCCTGGAGGCCCCAATGGATACCTCCCCTTCCCCAGCACAACCTGCCTTTCCACTCTGTTCCATTACAGCTTACTGAGCCCCATTACCACCTGATCTCCTCTCAACTCCATAGCCCAGGGAGGAGCACAGCCTGCCTCCCCCTCCCCTCTGCCCCAGCCCAGGCTACTCCACTAAGCTCCATCCCAGCCGCAGCATTGCCACCCTTAGAAAATTGCCAGAGATTCCTGTTTATTGCCCTCCTCCCCTCCAGATCCAATACAGCCTGGCCAGACCCAGCTTCCTGCTTTCCTCCTTCTATACTTAGCACAGCCTGTTCATGCCCATGAATCTCCAGCCCCAGCCTCAGCACATCCTGCCTTCTGCAGCCTACCCTCAGCAGCTTTAACACAGTCTAGTCTCCTCCCTAGCCCCAGCACAACCTGCTCAAATCCAGGCTAAGTACTTCCTTCCAGCCCCAGCATAGTTTGTACCCCACTAGCCAAAGAGCTAGGAGCTCTATGGATCAGGCACACACATTTAATCTCTCACAAGCTGGTAGATAATCATACATGGCACTCAGTATAATAAATTGGCTAGGACAACCCCTCACTGCTGGACTACTGTCTGAATCTAAATTTCATACAGTTGTTAGAGATTTAAAATTTCTAAGGGAGTAGGAATGTTCAAACTATTTTGAATTATTTTTATCTAATGGTTTATTTTATATTTGTCTGTCATTAATCCTCCAGAGTCTACAATTAATCTATTTACAACTACCAGATTACATATCTATTTGACTCTTGTTTTGAACTAATTCCTTGTTATTGTTGTTGAAGTTGACCCTTGGGCTAAGTGGGAGGTGGCGCCACCTGCGGAGAGAATCCCCACCATCGGCAGGTGGAACTGGCTGAGGCAGATGCCCAACTGGAGCTTCACAAATACCAACCCACATTCCCCTTAAAATGAGTCCTTGGGTGCTGGGGCCAGCTGGTCTTAGGTGCGGGTCTCTGTGATGAGTGGAAGTGAAATAGTTATAGGCCAGAACAGGAGAAGATGCGGAGCAGGCAGATAACAGGTCAGGAAGGGAGCTGAAGGTGTGAGTGGTGGAGCAAACAGCATACTGAGGCAAGGGAGAAACTCAGGGATGTGATCCAGGCAGAAGTCTGTGGCAGGCATCAGAGAGGCAGCATTGTGATCTAGGCATTGGTCAGTGGCAGGCAGGCAGAGATCCTTAGAGAAGTACAGCATCAGGTCCAGAGCCAGGGGTCAAACCAAGAATCCAGCAGGAGGACAAGAACCACAAGAAGATGCAGAGAGAGATGAGGAGGGAATGGAGAAGAAGACTGACCACAAGGAAGATGAGGAGCACAGAAGCCAATGCGGAGAACATGAATATAAAGACTGGAATGCAGGACAAGCTGTGGCAACTAGTTCTATCCAGAAGGTAGTCAACTTATTGCAGAGGCACTGAAGCTTTGTTTGCAGTAGCCTTAGAGAGCCAGAAGTGGATGACATCATCAGAAGGCAACGATCCAGGGTTCCCACCACTGGCCCTTTTAAAAAAGGAAGAACAGGCGTGTGCATGCCTAGGGAGGGCCCTGAGAGATGGTGGCGCTGGATTTGAGAGAGAGAGGCAGCCAGTTGAGCTGAGCCAGGGTAAAACTGTACAGGTGCTTACCACAGGAGGGGAGGCAGGTAGAACATGGCAGACCACGCTACACTAAGGGAAGTACCCATTCCACATATCATATTAAAGTTTCTCAATATTATTATAAAAACACTAAAAAGTGCAAAAAAGTGCAAAAAGATTGTCTAGATATCATTTTAGGACCGATGATTAAAGATGACCCGATGTGGCTGAGAACACAGGCATAAAATGCATGTAGACCATGGGTGTTATGATGGTCCCTAATAGATCTAATAAAAATATCTAGCAAAATACACACATTAAAATTGAAACATAACTGTACAAAGTGTTTATTAGTAGATTTCAATTACCCCAATATTGACTGGGTAAATGTATCATCAGACACGCTAGAGAGATAAAGTTCCTGGATGGAATAAATGATAGCTTTATGGAGCAATTGGTTCAGGAACCGACGAGAGAGGGAGCAATTTTAGATCTATTTCTCAGTGGAGCACAGGATTTGGTGAGAGGTAAGAGTGGTGGGGCCACTTGGCAGTAGTGATCATAATATGATCAAATTTGAATTAATGACTGGAAGAGGAACAGTATGCAAATCCACGGCTCTCATGCTAAACTTTCAAAAGGGAAACTGATAAAATGAGAAAAATTGTTAGAAAAAAACTGAAAGGAGTAGCTACAAAAGTAAAAAGTATGCAAGAGGTGTGTTCATTGTTAAAAAATTCCATTCTAGAAGCACAGTCCAGATGTATTCCACACATTAAGAAAGGTGGAAAGAAGGCAAAATGATTACCGGCATGGTTAAAAGGGGAGGTGAAAGAAGCTATTTTAGCCAAAAGATCTTCATTCAAAAATTGGAAGAAGGATCCAACAGAAGAAAATAGAATAATGCATACATGTTGGCAAGTTAAATATAAGACATTGATAAGACAGGATAAGACAGAATTTGAAAAGAAGTAAAGTAAAAACTTTTTAAAATATATCCGAAGCAGAAAGCCTGTGAGGGAGTCAGTTGGACCGTTAGATGATCGAGGGGTTAAAGAGACACTTAGAGAAGATAAGGCCATCGTGGAAAGATTAAATGATTTCTTTTCTTTAAAAGAAGAGGATGTTGGTGATCTCTTTAAAAGGGTTACGCACATACCTTATGCGCGTAACCCTTTTAAAATCCGGCCCTGTGGATCCATAAAGGCTAGAGGATGGGAATGAAGAGTAAAGCCATGGGGTTGGCTTGCTGGAATGTTTACTACCTGGTGATTACTACCCTAACAAAAAAAAAAATCCCTTGCACGGTTAATGCAACCCCAACATTGCTCTCTGCTTCAACAGCAAAAGGAAATGAGGAAAAGAGGATTTGCATTCAGATAACAACCAAAAAGGACTGAACTACACAATCTGGGTACATAAATAAATGTGGGGGTAGCTTGCTTATTACGGTGGTTACTACCCTAAACCAATTAAGCCTGATACATCACTTTGAAAGCATATACAGCGTTGCTATCTGCTTCAACGGTAGGGGGAAGTGAGGAAAACAGGATTTGCATTCAGACATCATCCAACAAGGCATCAATCTGTGCAGTCTGGGTGAACAAGCATCGGGGTAACTTGCTTGATGCAGTGGTTACAACCCTTAAACATAAGCCTTAAGCTCACCTTTGATGCAACTCCAACATTACTCTCCTCATCAATGACAAGAGATGGCAGGAAATTTGAATCAAACAGTTACCAACAAGAGTCCTGAAGTTGGTGGTTGGTGAAAGGAATAAGTATGGAAAAATAAGAGTCGAAGCTTGCTGGGCAGACTAGATGGGCCGATTGGACTTTTTCTGCCATCATTTCTGTTTCTATGTATATGTTAATAGATAGATAGATAGATAGATAGTTACATATATGTATCTATCTATATGTATCTATCTTTCTGTCTATATACATGTATATGGAGAGAGACAGACTTTTCATTATACTTGCAAAATATTTATGTTATTCAAAGTTTTACTTATATTTGTTTTAGCTCTTTCCACTTTTCACTACAGAACTCTTAACTGTAAAACACAGAAAACTATTATTCCACTTGTGTATTTTATTTATTTATTTATTTATTTTTTTGTAGAATAGATGTCTGTCTTTGCTGCAAACATTTATAAACAAGAAAACAATATTAAATCCAATGACCAACATTTGAGTTTGCCTTCTTTCAAAGTTCAGAATTATTTTCTTTCCAGAAACAAATTAACAACCCCCTTGCCGAGTTGTTGAGGCTTGTCACTGTTTTTTTCATTTCCAATAAAGAACTATAATTGCTTTTCATTTGAGGAAGGTGCTACTTTCAAGCTGGTTGTGCCTGTAGATTTTATCCTCTAGAGATCCATCCAGGTTCCACTAGAATAGAGTGACAGGGTCTGTATTAAATTGTAACATTGTGACTGAGTGAAGCCACTGGTTTACCCAGAATGCTTTTCCATTTTGATTTTCTGTTTCTGGTCACCTCAGTGAGAACCAACCATAATAAATCAGCATTGCACACATGACCGCAAGAGTGCATCATAAATCAGACTAGTTCTCCTACTGTTAGGAGAGTTTTCAGTTCTTTGAAGATTTTAATCATAGTGAAGCAGCAAGAAGGTTAATGAGATCTATAAATTAACTTAAAGGAGGGTTTTGATATCCTGTGCTGTAGTGCTAATACCAATTACACAAGGAATATGCTGTATCTGCTTGTAAATATACATGAGAATGAAAATAATACTGCAAACAGGAGCTCATTTTGTATGGATGAGATTAATTGCAAGATGGACTGTGATTAGATTAGATTAATATAAATAAATATTATGGCCTCTGTTGAGGTTTTAGAGGCACTACATGGATACTTCTCTTGAAGAGGTTGTTATTAGATTGTTATTGCATGAATCATTGAACTGTAACTATAATGACACTTTTAATTAGATTGTTCTGCCTACAATTATGATAATTTGCCTTTAGTTAGTAACAGATTATTTTTTATTTCTCATTTTATGCTGTCATGACTTTCTGATTTTTGCCTCGTTATCTTCATCATTCGAAGTAGAAGCATGATAATATGACAACTAAATAAGTGGACAATATTTTCATGCTGTAGATTGTTAAATTGCTCTCACATCATATGGACATTTTTATATTTATTTTTTTTTTCTATATTTTAATTTTGAAGTTTGCCTTCTCTCAATCCAGCTAAAAGAAGATATGGTCTGCCATAGCATGCGTACTTTTAGCTGGACAGTGAAAAAGCATTACCAGAGACCAGGGAAGGAAAATAATGCACCTGGATTAGATTTTCAAATCTAAAGCACATCATTTTCCATTGAAATTGCACCTGCAGAAAAAGGAAGTGTTAAGGTCTGCAGGTATTTTGTTCCCATGGACAATTTTCAAAAAGTAAGTATGTGCATATTTTCTCTTTGAAAATTTGGTACAAAATCTGTGAAAACAAAGTAACCAGGAACTTTCCATATATGCAGGGAGTTTGAAAATAGGCCCTCATGTGATGAACATAATGAAAGATTCAAAGGCACAGAAAATTTGACATCATGCTTAAATCATTCTTAGAACCAATAAGTGATGTATATGAGAGATTCACTAATTTCCTAGGGATTTTGTAAAATTGCCTCCTACCAGATGAAATGGTATATATTTAATTACTTTTTATAGATAGGCACTATGGGTTAGGGATGTGTATCGTTTTTATGATAAAAGGAAATATCGTATGATAATTCCTTTTTCGTCATGTATCAGGGGTCGAATAGAGCATGTACAGACATCGTGGCCGGGCTGACCACAGTACATGCAAAGGCTGTTCTTCTTCCGAAATCTTGTCTCTTTAGGAGTCAAGTGCCCACGGCCAAGTTGCATAGGTTCATCTGTATCAGCAGCAGGGTCTACTGGAACCATCCGAGGTGTAGAGACAACACTGGCCTGTTTCAACCCGGGTAACACTGTAGGCCAGAGTTCCTTCACCTTGTCCCAGAGTCGTTGATCAATCCGAATGGCCAAGGCTATTAATTTGTCCAGCGAGTCAGGTGTCTGGCGAGCGGCCAGCTCGTCCTTCAAATGGTTATCCAGGCCTCTGCAATAGAGAATCTTGAGACATCTGGGGTCCCAGCAGAGTTCTGCCGCAAGAGTTTTGAACTCTATGGCAAATTCAGCCAAAGATCTGCTGCCTTGCTTC
Source organism: Rhinatrema bivittatum (assembly GCF_901001135.1). Classification (NCBI taxonomy): domain Eukaryota; kingdom Metazoa; phylum Chordata; class Amphibia; order Gymnophiona; family Rhinatrematidae; genus Rhinatrema; species Rhinatrema bivittatum. The sequence goes on along the minus strand of NC_042616.1, from coordinate 324,394,559 downwards.
AAATCCACTAAAGCAGAACCAGCAACAGAAGTCCGAGTAGGGTCGTCAAAAATGGATTTAAACAAGTCCATAAATCCTTCTATGTCCTGCAAAAGAGAGTCCTTGCATTCCCACAAGGTGGATGCCCAAGACAGGGCCCTACCATCTAGGTATGAAAGGATGTAGGTAGTCTTGGAGAGATCTGTAGGAAATAGAGACGGCTGTAAGGCAAAGTGCATGCAACACTGGTTCAAAAAGCCCCGGGTCTTCTGGATTTCTCCGGAAAAGCAGATTGGAGCCACCAGTGGTACAGCAGTCTTCAAAGTTACCTCCGGTGACTGACCTTCTTGGTTAGAGGCTGTGCCTTGAACCTTCTGTGTGTGTAGTTGATGAAATGCTACAGCAAGTTTCTCCAAGGCATCTTGCTGCTCCACAATGTGCTGGGCTAGGCCCGGTATGGCCTGCAAAGCACTCAGTTGTGCCGGATCCATGGAGTTAGCAATCTGTAATGAAACCGCTATCTGATGGCAGGAGCAATCAGATAGGAGTTAGCAATCTGTAGTAGATAGAGTTGTGGGTGGATCATTGGACCAGTGGCAGATGACCACGCCCCTGGGGAAGACCCCGAGAGGGACCACTGGCCAGGCTCAGAGTGTGGAGACAGAAACACACACACTAGTTCTTTTATTAGACAGTATACTGAACCACCAGAGGTGGCAGTAGTGAGCTGGAATGCCCGGCTGGGCTGTAGCCCCTCAGAAGCTGGAACAGCGATCCCTGGAGGCTGAGCTGTAGAGAAACTGAAATATAGTGAGTAGGCAGGGTAAACAGAGTTCATGTACCGAACCTGATGGTAACACTCACACAATGTCTCATAGAAACCCAGGAGCTGGAATGTATAGGCCCTCAAGGAGCGAGTACCTGGTTCCAGGGAAAGCCCTGAGAGAGCGATGGTAACTCACAGATGTAGTAGGCAGTGCTGACTTCCAGGCAGAAGTGAATTCAAAGAAGTCCGGGAACAAGAGCCCTCGAGAAGTGAGTACCGGTTCCAGACTGCAATCTACAAAGTAAAAGAGAGAGCGAGGCCCCCGAGGAGCGGGTACCCCTAGTTAGTCTGAGGAGGCAGAGTAGCTTAGATAGCAAAACCCTTTGCTAACTCGATGTGTTAGCAAATTCTAAGACCTTAAATATCCGTTGCTGGTGATGTCATCTTCGGGAGACGCCCCCGAGGTTTACACCATCGCCGCCGGTACTTCAGTCGGGGCCACGCATAGGATCAGACTGTTCCCATAAGGGAGAGCCTTCCCTTCCAGGCGGAAAAGGATGAAGGTCTCTTTGGTTGATTCCTTCGGGAACAAGGATGGTTGCAGTGCAAATTGAATGAAGCACTGATTGAGGAAGCCACAACAGAAGCGTGGGTCCCCATTGTATCGGGGAGGTGCAGACAGCACCAACGATGCTTTGGGTAGCATAGAGGCCGATACGCCCACAGGATTAGCCAGAGCTGTATCTCACAGCTGGGAATGAAGCTCTTCCACCAAAGAGGCTAGCGATTCCAAAGCCTTGCGATGTTCTTGGACTGTGGCGGCCAAACCCGGTAGGGCCCTGGAAGTGGGAGACTCCGCCAAGTCCATGGCCTTGGGAACCTGTTGCGCTTGGAGGTAGACCCTTGTCATGGAGCAGTAGAGAATGGCTCCCTGGTAGGGACCAGGAAGCACTTGCCCCCATGGGGCGGAGCACAGGAGGAGACAGAGGCTAGGATGAGCTTCACCACTGGAAGCCCGAGGTCCCCCCAGGTGGAGCCCATAGGGACCCGGGCCGCTTGGTCTTAGGTGGGCCTCGCACGGTCTACTGGAGAGGTAGTAGAGAGGCGTGCCCACGATCAGCAAGGGAGCGTGGTTGAACTTCATGCTGTTGGGCTGGAGAGGCAAGGAAGGCCCAACCAGCATAGGCGATGACAAGGCAAGGGACAGACCCAGAATCAGGAGACGTGGTCAATAACAGCTGAGGTCAGAATCCGAGGATCAGTCCGAGGAGTAGTCAACAAGACAGAGGTCAGGTTCCAGAGGTCAGACGAGGTCACAAGGCAGGCAGAGGTCAGGATGCAGGCAGCAGACAGGAAGGTCAAGGAACAGGCCGAGGTCAGTACCAGAGAGACAGTTCGAGGGTTCTACCTGGGAGGATGGACAGACAGACGCAGGAACAGAAGGACCCTGGAACAAGGACGCTGGAACAAGGCTGGAACAAGACTGGAACAAGACTGTGAACGCGGAGGCAAACTAGAACACAATACAGTGCCGACCCGATTGCCAAGGCAAGGAAGTGCAGGCAGGGACTTCCTTATATCGTTCAATCAATGAGGACGTGCCACAGAGCTAGAACCCACCCTGGCCCTAAAAGAGGCAGCGGGGTCCGCATGCGAGCACGTAGAGGCATGGCCAATGCCACTGGAGATGCCTAACTCTGGCATGAGGCCTGGTGTGCGTTGGAAGGCCCGGTGACAGCCGCCATGGACGCCGAGGCCTAGAGGAGCACGCAGCTGCCGCTGGGGAGGCCGACCCGTGACCTGCAGAGGAGTTAGCGAGGTGAGCAGGCCTGTGTGCGGACGGGGTGTGCAACACTTGATTTGCATCCTCAAAAGCTTCTGATTCAGGCAAGCCCCTGATGCATAAATTGGATCTAGTGAATCTATTTTCAAAATCCTCTAATTTGATTTCAATATCTGCATTAGATTTAGTCAATTCCACAATTTCAGAGTGCAGCTGAATTACAGACAAGGCCTGTTCTTCCGCCAAGGCCTCCATCTTCACCCTCCAGCCAAACTCCAGCAGATTGATTTGCAGCTCCTCTTTAATTGATTTGATGTCCAAATCCTCTTTTGTTAATTCATCTCTCTTACTCGATGCTGAGTTGTTGCCGTCCCCTTCCAGGCCTGGTTCCATCTGATCACCATCTAATTGCTTCTGCACAGTACTCAAGGCCTCAAAACACAATCTACCTGCATCAAACAAAATTGCTTTTTAAATCAACCAAATTTTTTGCGGGATGCCATGGTCACTGCTGTCAGGAAACTATCACTCTTCAGACTTGTTTGGATCTATTGCTCCAATTCATACTTTAACAGGTTTAGGCAGAATGTAGGGGAGAGCTCTGGAGTTAGGCATCCATCTTGTAGGGATGACACCACTTTCCCTCCTTTGTTAATAATATCTAACAATAAATTAAATGCTTGAGCTTGAGCCTAAGGCCCAAGTCAGGGTTAATGCACAGATCTTAGAATCTTTTGTTTTATGTACTGTTTTGTCCTCTATCCTTAAAGCTCTTTGCACTCGCTGTCAAATTCTAGTAGCTAAAATAAGAGGTAAAACAAATTTTAAAGGGCTGACTGATTAAAAAAAAGTTCAGAAACATAAAATTGCTCTATATGCAAACATTTTAATGTATGTTAGAGACTTTTTCACCTCAATGCAAATTATTATGCATTTCAAAAATGTACCAGATTCTGGTTGCTGTTTCAGAGAACCCATGTAAGAAGAGAAAAAATTGCTGGGAGCAGTTAAAATGTCATAAATTATCTGACATAAGTTTAAATGTTGTTTTCATAGACTAAAAGGTAACTTGATCTGTTTAACCACTGTAGAGAATGATTATAAGCTGCTATATTATTCGTAATATACTCTGGAAAGATTAAAGATGGGCCTTATGAGTTGTTTGGAGTGATTGTGGTCACCAGGGGACTTTATTTCATATTTGGTGGACATTTTCTAAAATTCAGAATTATTAGTCAGAAATTCTGTTATGTTTGGCCAGCCATGGGGTAAGCCCGTACTGGCTGTACTCACCAACCCATTCCCAGCACCTACAGCGGTTTCCCAATGTGGCTGGAATGCCACCACTCGCACAAGAGTCTTTTGCATGAAAACACCAGTATTTCCACAATGTCACTATCCACTTCCTTAGACATGCGCATGTTCACCCACCCACATTAAAAAGGACTTGCGGCGGGAACTCACTCCAGTCAATCTTCAATGATTTCAGCCCTGCCGGGCTATTTAAACAAGGACCTTGCAACACATCCTCACCTTAGCAATGGGTCTCCAACCTACAGGAATGAGTGTTGCTCCTGAGTTCCTATTTTTCCTGCTTTCCTGTGCCAGACTGTCTCATCTAGCCTTGCCTTGCCCAGCCTCTCATCCAGCCATGCTTTTGCCAGTTCACCTTGGTCAGTGTCCCCTGACCTGTTCTCGTCCATTCTCCAGTCTGATCTTCTGGTACTAACCATTGCCTTATAACCTGACTATACTTGCCTGCCTCCTGGACCTGACTCTTGCTTTGGACATGTCTATGCTTATTTGTTGCCTGCACTGACCCTTGGCCTATTGCCAGTATCTCCTGTCTGTTGACTCTTCTGATCCTGTTATGTTCTTGGACTCTTGCTTACCCTTCCACTTTAGGGATTCATATAAGTCATGCCAGCCACCAGAATCCAAGAGCTCAACCTGCGGGGAAGGTGGCTGGTATAGGTGAAGATCCAGTGTGTCCTTCTTCAGGGTGCATTCACCAACAGTCAACGTGGGCCTTGTAGGTTAGCTGACAAGACTGCATCAACTAAGCCACAGCATGAATGGCTCACAGTTATGCCACTCATCACAAGTTCTCTCTTGCATAGAGTATATAATTTCACAGTCTTTAGAATACTCTTGGATCAACTTGTTGTCCTACTGAAAGTTAGCAGCTGGATATCTCCTGCTAGCTCTGGGAAAGAAGGTTTATTTGGTTAACTACATGTTAGTTGCAGATAGGTAAAACCCAACATGTCTTTTGAGACCACTACTTCTCCCTCAATTCTAGCCTGGCTGCACCTACTTTGAGAAATTTATACGATGGAATCTATCTACCACATTTGGGATTTCTATCAAAATGTACCCAGGATATCAGACTCTTCCCTTCTAAAGAATAATCTGTGCTTACTTTAATAGCTGAACCAATCAATTTCCTATTCTGCATTTCACACATTAAATAAGGTTGTGCTTGATTTTCTTGAAGCTCAGCTATGGAAAAAGTATTGTTGTCCTTGTTCTATAACCCTGACCATTGTCTCTAGATAATTATTGAACTAAATCATATATATATATATATGTGGTCATTATCAGCCAATCACTGTACTCTACTGGAAATATATACTTTTCTCTGTGTTTCTGTCTGTTTAAGTCTTTCTGCCAACTGTGTTTGGCTGATAATGTATTAAATCTTTAATAAAGTAAAAAAAAAAAAGACTATTTAAAGTTGCATCTTGCTTTCAGTTTTGGGTTTAAAAAAATGAGGAACTCATCAATCCATGAGGTTCTAGCTGGCATAGGCTGGTTGAAAAATTGCTTGACTTTGAATGGTCCTTCTCCTTCCTTGTCCCTCCTGACCTTTGCTCTATTCTCTCTGGCCTCAGTAGATTGACTTGAATAGAAAAAAAAAGAACACCCTTCAGTTTCGCTTGCCACATAGACTTTATTGGGATCCAAACAAATGCAAATATGTTTGTTATTTTCAGTGTTAGTGTCCAATTGTTTTGTTTTAAATGAAACAAAACAAAACAAAAAAAACCCACTGTTCTGTTTCTGCTTATTTCATGAATGCAAACCCCTACTATATTCATCCGACCTCAAACCGATCTATATAAAGTTGGTTTAAATCTTTAACCCTGGCTAGCCCTGAACAGTATTGGAGGTGAAATTCTTTTATGCATAAAGAGTGGAACCTGGGGGTGATTATATCTGATGAACTTAAGGTGCTCAAACAGGTGGATAAAGTGATGGTAAAAGCCAGCTTGGCTGTATAAGGAGAGGAATGGTCAGAAGAAAAAGGGAGGTGATATTTCACCTGTAAAGGTCCCTGGTGAAACCTCACTTGGAATACCGTGTATAATTCTGGAGACCGCATCTTCATAAGGATATAAACAGGATGGAGTCGGTCCAGAGGACTGCTACTAAAATGGTCAGAGGTCTTTATTCTGAAGCATATGGGGATAGCCTTAAAGATCTAAACATGTATACCCTAGATGAGGGGTGGGCAAGTTCGGTGCTCGAGGGCTGTAAACCAGACGGGTTTTCAGGATACCCCTAATGAATATGCATGAAATAGATTTGCATACAACTGAGGCAGTGTGTATGCAGGTCTCTCTTATGCATATTCATTAAGGATATCCTGAAAACCTGACTGGTTTGCAGCCCTCGAGGACCAGAATTGCCCACCCCTGCCCTAGATGAAAGACGAGAAAGGGGAGATATGGTAGAGACATTTAAATATCAAAAAGGTTTCCATGCACAGGAGATGAGCCTTTTTCAATGAAAAGGAGCATCTAGAATGAAGCGTCATGCAATTAGGTTGAAGTAATCCTGGGGAATATTTCTTTACAGAGAGGGTGGTAGATGTGTGGAACAGCCTCTCGGTGAAAGTGGTGGAGACAAAAACAATATCTGAATACAAGAAAGCATGGGGCAAATATAGGGGATCTCTAAGGAAGAGATGAGAATTATAATGCTAAATTAATTGGGTGGGTGGAAGGAGTGAATGGGCCACATGGTCCTTTTATGCCATCATTTTTCTATGTTTCTATGATCATAGCCCTGTTGATTTTATCCATGTTTAGTATACTTACTAAGCATATTTTCTGAAGCTTCTTACTTGTCTTGATTATATTATAAGTTCCATGGAGCAAGGACTATCTCTGATATGTATGTGTGTATGTTTAGGGTTAGTATAGAAAGGTAATCAATACAGTGTGATTTATTTTTACTCCACGGTTTTTCAAAAACAGAGAGCAGATTTAGTTATACATTTTTTAACAGCTGACAAAAGCTTTCTCCAGTGCTCTGAACACTTCACAGATGCTGTTGCATTTGTGCCAGAGGCACTGCCAATGACATACATAGTAACTTTCATAGAAATGCCACAGTTTCGGAAAACTGTTTCAGTTTTTCTTGTGTTTTTGCACTTACTGGGAAAATATTGGCAAGACGTGTATGCTGCTGCATGGGGAGGACAATTTTCAAAGTGATGAATGCCTGTCAAAAGTGTTTTACCTGCACTTGTTTGAAAATTGTTCCCCTTCAATATATTTCAAAGGTTAATTACATTGAATTTTAAAAAATTATATACCACTTTTCTAATAAAACTTCTCTAGGTGGGTTACCACAAAATAATATATTTCAAATATGGTTGAAACATCAAAACATTAGAAGAAAACTTTCCAATATTTCCATGTGTCAGTGGATCCATACTCACATAAGTAGGTGTATTTTAAAATATATATCTGTACTGAAAATCACCAGTTCCCAATACGTCCACCAGTTCACTCCGTCCATCTCCAGTTCACTGAGACCTACCTAGTACTTCACCCTGAGTCCCTCCCAGTTCACTCAGACCTCCTACCAAAAACTGCTATGAGGGAGTATAGAGGAACATCCCTCAAACTACCTTAAGGGAATGGGGATAGCTGTCTCATCCAGTCCTCCTTATTCTCCAGAACCACAAGGAATCCTGTGTGAAGGGAGGAGCCCCTCGCCAGAGTATGGACTGGATTTTAAAAGCTCTACGCATGTATAGTGGCTTACGCGTGCCGGGCCTATTTTATAAAGGCCTGGCGATGCACATAAAGCCCCAGGATGCTTCTAAGTCCCAGAGCTTTACTAAAGGGGCGGTCCAGGGGCAGGGTGGGGTCGGGGTGGGGTGGTCCGGGGGTGGGGCGGAGGTGGGGCCAGAGGCCTCCAGCACAGTGGCCATTTGCTGCTGTGTTGGAAGATCACATGCCGGCAGGCTGCCAGCGCGTGCAACTTGCGCCTGCCTGGAGGCAGGCGCAAAAGGTAAGATAAAGGTCAGGGGGGTTAGAGTAGGGCTGGGGGGGAAAGGTTACGGGAAGGGGTGGGAAGGTCAGGCTAGTGGGGAGGAAACGGGGGAAGCCCGTGGGCGTCGGTGTGCGCAAGATGCACTAGTGTGCACCCCATTGCGTGCGCCGACCCCTTATTTTATATTATGCACGTGCCTGAGCGTGCATGTTATAAAAATCAGGCGTATATGTGTGCACGCCGGGTGGCGCGCGCACATGTATGCTAGAGATGTGATTCGGCCAAACCTTTCAATTCGGCCTTCGTTATCGGTCCACTGTGGGAAATTTCATTTTCCCGCAGTTCGGGCCGATTTTTTTTCAGCTGCCCCGAAACGAAAAACCCAAACCCACCCCAACCCTTCAAATTTAATTAATTATAACCCCCTCAAAACTTGCCTAAAGTCCCTGGTGGTCCAGCGGGGTCCTGGGAGTGATCTCCCCCTCTCGGGCTGTCGGCTGCCACTAATCAAAATGGCACTGATGGCCCTTTTCCCTTACCATGTGAAGGGGCTGTTGGTGCCATTGGTAGGCCCCTGTCACATGGTAGGAGCAATGGACGGCCCACGCCATTTTTTAAGATGAAAATTGTAAATTTATTAAATTTATAGTTCTATCAAGAGTTATCAACTGGCATCAAAGATATCAATAAAATTTCACTCACATTAAGTAGTTCCTTGGTCTAATCACCATCTCATTCAATCTTCTTACAAGGAAAGTTTAGGTGAACTCAGAAGAACTGAGACTAGAATCCCTATTTAGATTAGAGGTAAATTTAATAGCTTCAAATCTGATAAACCAAATGAGAGAAAATAGACTCATTGATAAGAACATTACATAAAACAACCTTGAAATAGAAGACAATTACTGTATTATAAAAAAGATACAGTATGTCATGATTGGAATATTGATTATTCATTACATTTATGGTTTCACTCATCTAATCTCTGTCTTGTTGTCATGTAATTTAGGCATTAGTAATATCTATTTTCTACATTTAATGATATTCAATTCCTGTTTACAGTGCTGTTTAGATTGTGCTCATATTATGTTTGACATTTTATATGTTCAAATGACAGAATATTATAGGTGTATACACCTTCTATTTTTCCTTGCTGATAATATAATAATTATCTTCTAATTTGTTTGTGTTATACATTCTTATTGCTGATTCTTTTTTCCATAACATAGGGGTCATTTATTAAGCTGTGGATTTTCCCTGAGGGTAAAATATGAAGAAGGTTTATTAAGCTGCGATGTTCAGTACCACAGCTTAGGAAACCATGAGTTATTATTCCCAGTGGTAAAATACAAGGGTGTGCATTCATTTGAAATAGACAATGTCAACCACATTGTCTATGTTGTTTCATGTAATTTTCAAAATGGAATGATAGAAAACCCCCACAAAATATTGTTTTTCCTTCTATCACTTTTATAAGTTAGGAATAGCCTAGTGGTTATAGCAGTATGCTATGAACAAGGGAAAACAGAGATCAAATCCCACTGCTGCTCCTTGTGATCTTAAGCAAGTCTTTTTACCCTCTATTGTATCAGATACAAACTTGGGTTATAGAGAAATACATACATTATCTGAATGTAACCCACTGTGAAGCAGTAAAATATAAAACAGTACACACTATTTGAAACAACTGAAAAAAAGGCCTTGATTCATCATTTTGCGATAAATATAGCAAAAATAGTGCCCGCAATAAAAATGGGGCATGGTTAGGTTAATTTTCCAGGTACTACATCACGTAGCTATTTTACTACAATGTGTATTACATTTATTGCACCCATGATATTTTCACATTGCAAGCTGGGAAGTTCCCAAACAGGCTATTATATATATTTTTTTTTTTTGGGGGGGGGAGGAGAGAGAAAGAGAGAGAGCCTCTGTAAAGGTTCACAAAAAAGTTAAATATGTATACCACTGTAAGAGGGGGCACTAGTTAGTTGGGTTGAGGTTTGCGGGGACTTTTGGGATTTAGGGGGAAATTTAACATGCAGCTAGGTAGTGCATCAAGCTAGGTAGAGAGAACATGGTACAAATCTATTCTTCTTTCATCCCTACAAATCACATAAAATCTTCACTGATGGTAACTGTGCTGTTTACGTGTGACTGCATGTTAAATTGCCACATAAAACACAAAAGACCCCACAAACCTTACCCTAAGTTACTAGTGCCCCTTCTTACAGTGGTATAAAAAGTTAAAAAAATCCTTGGGCTTCCACAGAAGCTCCCTCTCCCTCTCTCTCTCTCTCCCCCCTCTCTCTTGAAAGGAGATTTGCAATAAATCCTGTTTTGGCTGTAATGCACAGCTATCATAGGTATAATGGCCAAAACAAAGTGTAGTTATTTCTAGCATTAAATCTCACGATAGTGTGTGTTATGTTATTGCATGCAACATTAACCCGCTGTCATTTCTCTTTACTCCTCCCACTTGAATACAATTTTCAAATTTGTATGCACATTTCTTGATGTGTTTATTGCATGCATTAGGGCATTATCGCAGGTGTTAGGGCCCTAACACCCACGATAACGCCTTAAAACATTTTGACAAATGACTCCCCAAAATTGCTAAAAAAATAAACAACACACAAATTTTCCTCCAGACAACGGAACATTATATTTTTTGTCCTGCACATCTCTACAAAATACTGTAGGAAAAAATACCACAAGTAAGTAGGTCTCAAAATGCTGCACAATGATGGCCCCTTCATTTAGAGCTGCCATCTTGTTAAAGGGCCACAGTGGCTAGAAGGAGGCTCCACCCTAGTGTGAATTTCTCATACCCACTCCATGATCATCTTGTGAGATCCCCACTTACCTTCCTTGCCACCTCTAGAGACAGACCTTCAGTTCAAAAGGTTTTTAAAAATTCACGCAGTAAAGGTCTTCCCTTTTCTCAACCCTGCCTCTTTGAAAATTGTCCTTTTCCGCACTCAAACCTCTCCTTAGGCTCTCAAACCTCTCCCGGTCATACCTTTAGCATCCCTAGTGACTTAGTGGGGCCTGAAATGTTCTCTATGTTCCAGGCCCTGCAACATCTGAACCCCCGGGGGAGGGTTTACACATATTGAGGGGGGGGGGGGGGGGGCTTCCTTCAGGCCTCTATGGCCTTTTAAAAAACTGCTCAGGAGAGGTGCACATAAGCATCCTGATGCTGCTGGGAAAAATTAGCTACAACTCAAGAGTTGTATGCAAAGAAGCTGATTACCATACCTGCATTATTGGGGGACAAAAAAAAACACATGACATTAAAAATAATGCACATTATCACTACTATAAGGCATTTACTATATGGTGACCCTGAAAAACAGCTTAGTAAATATACCCCATAGGGAATAACAACTGAAAAAACTAAAAAGTAACCAGTCTTCCTAGTTCAGATTTGTGCACTTTGGGTGAAATGCATATGACTTCCCACATGCAACCCAACACCATCACCTCACATCCTTTAGCCAAACTCTCAAACCCATCACCACTACCATCACCGCCACCATCACCACCATTTTCCTTCATATCTATTCCTAACAAGCCCAAAATCCACTATAATGATATGCTTCACCACCTCCACTAGCAGGACACCTCAGGGTCTACCATTCACAACCTGGCTTCCTAAAAGATCAATACTCAGGCCTCTTGAATGTTAAAATCCATCTTCCCATGCTTATTTAAGTATGGGTTTCTACCATGGGCCCCCAACTTTCATAGTAGCCCAGAACAATTATACCATTGCTTTTAGGATTATAATTGTCTCTTTAGGCAGCTATCCCAATGCTTTATTGGAAATAAAATGCAGTACCATTATGGGTAGTAACTGTCATTCAATTTTTGGACTGTTACAGCCACTTTGTATGGGTTGTCCAGCATTTCACTCCCATCATCTTTCCACAGGGTTCTTCTTGTGTATTTTCTATGCTTTCTTGAGTTCTGTTACCATTTTTGTCTCTATCAGTTCTTCCAAGAAGTCATTCTGATTGTTGGCCTTCTTTCCATGAAAAAGTACTCTCTGATGCTATTCAAGAGTCTACCTTCTTGGAATTCAGTTCATTACCTCTACTTCTACAACTTTTTCCCCATTGAAAAAGATTTTCTTTCTGTGCATTAATAGTCTGCCTATATTTATATGTCTCTGTCCCTGTTTTCTTATAGTTGCCTTACTCTAGCCATCCTGTAGCCTATGGGTTCCCAAACTCTAACCCATGGGCCACATTCAGCTCTCAGAGCAATTTTTTCCAGCCTGCCAAACACTTCCATGCCCACAGCCAAATCAGCTTGTGGAATAAGATTTATACTTTTTTTTTGGACCCCCAACTGTTGCCAGCAGCATAGGAAGTCTTGTATGGCAAGAGAAGAAGCAAGGCGTGCTGGCAGGATCCCTAACTCCTGCCAGCAAACGTTTTGTGTGATGGTGGTAGAAATCTACAATACTGAAAAGATCCCCAATTCACGCTAGCAGAAAAAGAAATTCTGGGTGAGATGAAGGAGTCAGGTGTGAGTGAAGAGGGAAGGAAGAGAGTGTGAGTGAGAGGAGCAAAGTGAGGAAAAGGAGAGAAGAGGTTTGAAAGGAAGGGTAAGGAGTGAAAGGAGGGAATGGGTGTAAGATAAGAAGAAAAGAGTGTGAATGAAAGGAGAACAGAAGGGATGGAAGAGTAGAGTGAAAAAGGGGATTAAAATAGTCAAATGTACCAGAATATTGAAAGGTGGCTAAAGAAAAGCCATTCTGTAAGAAGATCTCTCGGGTGATCCAGAAATCTGTAGATCTGTGAGTTTGACATCAGTGCCAGGAATAATGGTAGAATCTATTCTAAAGAAGAAAATTACTGAGCATATAGATAGACATGGTTTAATTGGACATAGCCAACATGAATATATACAAATGAAGTCCTGCCTTACCAGTCTGTTATATTTTTTAAGGGGGTTAATAAAGATATGAATGAATAATGGTGAACAGTAGATGTAGTGCATCTGGATTTTCAGAAGGTATTCCATAAATTCCTGAAAAAAACAAAAAGTTACAGGATAGGAAACAATGTTTTATTGTGGGTTGCAAATGGGTCAAAAGATAAGAAACAAAGAGTATTCATACACAGTCAGTTTTCTCAGTGGAGGAAGGTAAATAGTGGAGTGCCCCAGGGATTTGTAATGGGACCTGTGCTTTTTAATCTACTAGATAAATGAAGCTTGACCGATGTACCGCAAATGTGCAGTAGAAAGCAACTCTACCGTGCATGCGCGGGCAGCACGTCGGTCAGAGCTTGCCAGTAACCAAAATGACGCGGCGAGGAGCACGAGCAGTAGCGGCGGTGGCGAGCAGTAGCGGCGGTGGCAGCGGCAAACAGTAGCTGCGGCGGCTAACAGTAGCGGCGCCGGTGGCAGCGAGCAGTAGCAGTGGCGAGCAGCTGCGGCGGCTAACAGTAGCGGCGCCGGTGGCAGCGAGCAGTAGCAGTGGCGAGCAGTAGCGGCAGCGAGCAGTAGCGGCAGCGGCGCATGCGAGGGAGGGAGGGACCTCCCCCGGAGATCTTCCGTCTGCACCATCCGAAGGGGTTGTGAATGAGGGGAGGGAGGAGGAAGTGACTGAGGGGAGGGGAGGATGGAGGAGAGAGTGACTGAGGGGAGGGGGGAGGGGGGAGGGAGGAGAGAGTGATTAGGGGGGAGGGAGGAGAGAGTGACTGGGAGGAGGGAGGAGAGAGTGACTGAAGGGAGGGGGGAGGGAGGAGAGAGTGGGGGAGGGGGGAGAGGAGAGAGTGGGGGAGGGGGAGGGGAGAGAGTGACTGAGGGGAGGGAGGAGAGAGTGACTGACAGGGGAGGGGGAGGAGAGTGAGGGGAGGGGGAGGGGGAGGGAGAATGAGGGGAGGGAGGGGAGAATGAGGGGAGGGAGGGGAGAATGAGGGATAAGGAAATGGACTGCAAAAAAAAGGTTAATGTCGCCTGTTGTTACGGGCGTAACAGCTAGTATATTTATAAAAGATCTGGAAAAGGGAATGAGTGAGGTGATCAGTTTTGCAGACAACACAAAATTATTCAAAGTTGATAAATCACAAGTGGATTATGAGAAATTGCAGGTGGACTATTTGAAACTGGAAGACTGAGCATGCATATGGCAGATGATATTTGATATGAACAAATACAAAGTGATGCAAAGAGAGAAAAATAATTCACACTGCAGTTTCATGATGTTAGGTTCCATATTAGGAGTCACCACCCAGCAAAATGATCTAGGCATCATCATCATTGACAATACCTTGAAATCCTCAGCTCAATGTGCAGTGTTGGTCACAATAGCAAATAGAATGTTAGGAATTATTAGGAAGGATGCAGAGGATAAAATGGAGAATATTATAATAGTTCTGTATTGCACCATGGTACAACTATACGTAGAGTACTGTGTGCAATTCTGTTCACCGCATCTCAAAATGATATAAGGAAACTAGGAAAGGTACAGAGAAGGGTGACCAAAATAATAAAAAGGATGGAATGACTCCTAAAGAGTCTAAAGAGGTTAGGACTCATCAGGTTGGAGAAGAGATGTTTGAGGGGAGATATGATAGAAGTCTATAAATTATTAGTTGATTGGAATACGTACATTGAGTCAGTTGTTTCCTCTTTTTTTTTTATTTTACCATTTCAGATTTATTACAATCATATTAATAAATAGAATAGAGATCCCAAACATCTTAATCCTACAAAGCAAATATACTTACAATCATTCACTTATTCATATTTCATCTCTAATCACACAGGGGAAATATTGGGAGCCAAAATGTAATGCAAAGAAAATACAGGAGCTCTAAACACATTCAATTAAAAGAATAAACCTCTGCATGAGAAACATCCCCTCCTTTACTGGCTTCACTCTTCACCCTTTCCCATCAAGAAAATTCCTCAACTGTTCAGGTTCTAGGAAAATATACTTCTCATCTCGAAATTTTAACAAACATTTACAAGGGTATCTTAATATCATATTGGCCCCTCTATTTATCACCTCAGATCTCATTTGGATACATTTCTTTCTACGCTCCTGTGTGGGATGAATGATGTCCGGATACACCCAAACTTGTTGCCCATAATAATGGGCCGCTCTATTTCTAAAGAAACATTTTAGGACAAAGTTCCCGTCCTGCTCAAAAGCGAATGAAACCAGTAAGGTGCCTCACTTATGTATTTCTGTCTGTAAAGACATCTCTATTATTTCTGATATATTTAATAACTGTTGTTGTTCCTGCATTTCTCCCTCATTTACAGGCAAAGGTTTCCTTGACACAAAGAAAGGCTTTAGTTATCACTGGTGACATTTCCTTTGGTATTTTAATGCAATCCTTCATATATTCTTTAAACACTTCGAGAGGAGACATTTTCTTAATGATAGGGAAATTAACCACCCTTAGATTTAAATATCGAAGTGCATTTTCTGTTACGGTCATGGACCCTTGGGCCGGCTGAGATGGTAGATGTTATACTGTGGGAACCCACAGGAAGCGTCACAGCCGGGAGGCGGCGCTGAAGAGACTCTGAAGGAGACTTCACCACTGGAAGCCTGAGGTCCCCCCAGGAGGAGCCCGTAGGGACCCGGGCCTCTTGGACTTAGGCGGGACCCTATGCGATCAAGGAACTGGGCAGCGACTGAAGAAGTGGATGATGAGGATGGCTGGGCCCAGGAGGCTGGAAAAGTCTTCACCCTCGGAAGCCCGCAGCTCCCCCGGGAGGAGCCCGTGAGAGCTCGAACTGCTGGGACTTAGGAGAATCATTTGGGCCAGCAAGTACCGGATACCTGAGGTGGTGGAAGAAGCCAAGTTGGAGTCCAGGAACAAAGCCGGGTCGGAAGCCAGAAGTCAGAAGACAATACCAGGAGCAGAAGCTGAAGACAAGGTCATGGGACAGAGCTGGGTCGGAAGCCAGAAGTCAGAAGACAATACCAGGAGCAGAAGCTGAAGACAAGGTCATGGGACGGAGCTGGGTCGGAAGCCAGAAGTCAATACCAAAACCAGGAGTGGAAGCCAAAGACGAGTCAGGTGACGAAGCCGGGTCGGAAGCCAAAGGACAGTAGAGACGATCCTGATCCAAGCAGCAACTTGACACTCAGCGAACTGAGAGAACCTTGTTGCAAGGCAAGGTTCTAGGCCAGCTGCAGGGTTTAAATAACCCTGCAGCATCTGACGTCATCCAGAGAGTTGAGCTTCATTCTCCCATGCTGGCCCCTTTAAATCCGGAGCCCTCGCGCGTGTGCGCGCCTAGGGGGCAGAGCCAGCAATGGGAGGACGATGGTGTCTCCCTCGCAGGGAGAACGCCGCGGCAGGAGTCAGACCAGGCCGCGTCGGCCGGGGAATCCCTCCAGCGATCTGGACTGGCCCCGGGGTGAGTGCAGAAACTGGGGCATGGCCCAGGGCCGTAACAGTCTCAATGTTTTCAAATTTTCTCTCAGTTAAACTTGCTGATTTAACTAAGTTAATTTGAACATTTTACATTTTCAGAGATGCTTCCTCCAGTTGCTCAATTTTCTTTTCCTGTTTACTCATAGTTTTTTCAATATTCAAACCCTTGTTATTAGTCTCAAGGACTATTTGTGTCAAAATTGATATAGCGGATTGAATAGATAGTAAAGCATTCCACACCGATTTCAGTGTAATAACTGAAAAAGCTGTTCCGGGAATCAGCGTTACCAGTTCTTGTGATGTGAAGCTCTCCTCGTTGTCCTGTGCCGGTGCCAATAATGGGGACTTAGGAGTGGAGGTAATTCCTCCAAACGGAGCTCCTCTAACTCCCTCTTTCGCGCTCTCTCCTCCTCCTCCTCCGTCAGGGTCCTGGGTCAGCGTCTCACTACTCCATTCTCCCAGAGATCGTGATGTTTTCCTCGATTTGACCCGCATCTGACTTCGGGGAGGTGGCAATGTCTCAGGTACCCCCGGGCTTAGCGAGATCATCTCGGCCCTGGCTAGAGAGCTGAGCACCTGGCTCTCTTCCATCGCGGCCCTCACTTCCGGAGTTTTTGGGGTTACTTCAAAAAAGTTCTGAATTTTTATTTGCTGGAGTCCTTCATCCTTATCAGGTACATGGTTTTTAAGCTTAGCTTTACGCTTTGTATGCGGCATCTTGAAAGAATTCCAGCACAGCCAAGGAAAATCAGTAGCAAGTATAGGGAGCTCCTTTGGCGTGTCTCATGCAGTGGACATCTTGGCTCCAGTTGTCTCCTCTTTTAAAAAATTCAAAGACTAGAAGACACTCCATGAAGTTACTAAACAGAGCATTTAAAACTAATCAGAGAAAATATTTTCTCTCATTGCAGAATTAAACTTTGGAATTCATTGCTGAAGGATGTGGTAAAGTCACTTAGTCTAACTAGGTTTTAAAATGGTTTGGACAAGCTCTTAGAGGAGAAGTCCATAAACTCTTATTAACCAGGTAGAGTTGAAAGCCACTAATTTTCTTTGGGTGTAAGCATCATGGAATTTATCTACTATCTGGGATCCTGCTCGGTGCTTATGACCTGAATTGACTACTGTTGAAAACAGGATAGTGAACATGATAGGCCCTTAGTATAATTCAGTTTGGTTGTTCTTATGTTCTTATGAAGAAAAAAGAAAAAGCTTATTGGGGGGGGGGGGGGGGTTTCAATGGGAAAGAGTATTCCACAAAAACATTACCAACTCCCCCTACCCCCCTCCCCCCACACACACATATACCCTCAATCCCAGGAAAGAGATGCATAAGAGAAGAGGAAGGTGATAGGCTTTCCAGAGATGTGGCAGGGTTGCCAATTTCTAGGAATATTTTTACTGACACCCCTATTTGTCATATCTCAGCAGGAAACCTGCTGCTTGCATCCCCGCTTTCACAGCATTTAAAATCACTGAAATGGCCTGACCCCAAGGGAGAACCTGCCACTGCTGCCCTTCCCGCACTCACCTTGCTCTTCAGAACTCCAAAGAGCAACAACCCATTCACTCCTATCCAGTGAGCATCTTAGTTTGAATGTCTCATGCTGCCCTTCATTTAAAAATTTTGGGGACCTCTACTGTAGCCTATCTATATTCTTTCTAAGAAATGGCCTTCAGAACTAGGGGTATGTAGCCCCAAAGATGTTTCTTTTTTTTCTCCACTGGGTATTATTGTGTTTAATGCTTATTTTGTTTCTGTTTCTTTGCAGAGATAAAATACACATAAAAATATACTCCAGAAACTCCACAAAATAAATAAAACTCCTTACATCCCAAGTTCCCCTTCACACTCCCCCAAAAAGTCTCGGGACCGGGAATCACCCCAGCCCCTACTTACCCAATCTGCAGAGGTCCAGAGAGCAGAAGGGATGTCCATTTACCTCCTGCCCTGAGGTTGACTGAATGGAAAATGCAAGGGTCAGCCCTAAGACTGGTACCATAGTGTGACTTCAAAAGGGTTATGGTCCAGTGCAAAAGTGTGACATCAACATGGTATCTTCTCAGGACTGGTCAGTGCCATTTTCTTGTATGGTCCTATAAATATATGGCTGTAACATGCTCTGAATTGCATTGTAAGGAGAGAAAAAATACTCAAATAAATGAATAAGTTCTCCTTAGCATGAATCTTTTTGTTATTGTAATACCATTCCAGCAACCATCTGAAGGCCTTAAAGAGTACTACTCTTCTGTCTTTTGCAGTTCTTGAGAACCTATTTGCTCTTCTAAAAACCTAAAGTCCCTTTTTGAAGCACAGTAAAGGTTTTCTGGCCCTGACTCCAACCAAAATGAAATGTGTATTTGTAGTGTGCTGTATATTGCCAGCATACATGTCCATGTCCAACATGATCTGCTTAGGCTGGAGGAAGCGTTTTTAGAAGCCATAGTGAGTTAGTACAACCTTTCCATGATAGAACCATTTTTTAAATAAAGGACGCACATATTTTTTTTCAAACACTTATTAATTTTCCAAAAGAAAAAAAATATCTATGGACTGATAATCCAGGAAAATCCAAGATAAAAGCCCCAGAAACCAGACCTCAAACCCAATTTGTAGTTCATTGTAAATAGCATTGATGTTAACTTAAAAGTAAATCATATACATACACATAGAGAAATATCATATATATAAATTTTGCTTTTTATTTTTACTTATATAAACTCTTACACCATTAAAAATGTACAAAACTCAGTCACTCCCATTCACACCATAAAACCCACATCCAAAAGACACTATATAATGTTTTACAGAAAAAAAGTGCACAAGTGCCTCAAATTGTTTTTCAATAGAATCACTGTACTTCACAGGGTTTCCAATATTTATAACGCGAGTAAGATGCTTTTCTTCTCAATGAAGATTAATGATGATTCTTATTCCTTCATATAAATCATCCTCCGTATAAATGGTCCACCTCCATACAACTGATCCTCTCCATACAACTGGTCCTTCTCCATACAACTGGTCCAACAACGAATCCTTGTTTCACCCAACAAATATGGGCTTCCTCAGGGACATGTTTCACAATTACAGGATGTAACCTACAATGAACCATTAAAACCAAATCCAAATTTAAACATAACTTCCAAATCCAACTCTCACTTTACTATTTGCATAAACACATCTAAGCGAACTATTTATACTACATACCTTGATATATAATCTCTTACCTGTATCCTTTTTTCTTAATACACTTTTCAATCAATTTTTCACCACCAATTTTTGTTTATAAATTATAATTGACTCCTACAAGAGATATATATATATCAAAGTTAACCGAATACCTGCTATAAACAAGACCAACAGCCACCAAAGAATCAATTTCAAGGAGCTTTATCACCCATAAACTAACTTATTTCAGAAAGATATTCCTCTTACCTTCAGCACGCAAAACGCTTTCACTCAACGGACCAACCTTAAGTGTCACAAACAACATAATGACATATTACCCCCTACTATGACTATATATATCCTTAACTCCTCCCACTTTTTTTATTTCAGCCAATCCAATGAAACCTTCAAGAAAGAATCCAACCCTTATTTCAAATAAGCCTCCCATTCAATGGGTCCGTTTAATCCACCTGGGGCAAGGTACGGTGGTTGAGTTACAGTTGTTCCTAGATGAATTAAATAATGGGGATCCCAATCTTTTTTGTAACTAAGAAAGATAGGTCATTTAGGCCATGTATTGACTACTGCAGCCTAAACGCCATCACCCGTAAGGATAAATACCCCTTACCACTGATTTCCAAATTGTTTGATTGCCTTCAAAATGCTTCCATCTTCACGAAGCTCGATTTACGAGGGGCGTATAACTTGGTGAGAATCCACCCTGATGACATTTTGAAAACTGCCTTTAATACCAGGGATGGCCACTATGAATACTTAGTGATGCCCTTTGGCCTCTGTAATGCACCCGCAGTATTCCAGCGAATGATGAACACAATTTTTAGAGATCTATTGTACACCAAAGTCGTGGCTTATCTGGATGATATCCTCATCTTCTCCAGAGACCTCGACACTCATTGCGCCGATGTACGGACCATCCTCCAGCATCTTTGTGAAAACCATTTGTTTGCGAAGTTGGACAAATGCCTGTTCAAAAAGTCCAGTTTGACTTTCCTTGGCTATATAATCTCCCAGCAAGGCTTCTGCATGGACCCGGCTAAATTAAAGGGTACCGTGTAGAGTATGGAGGCAAGGAACACACTTGAGACAGCTTTCATCGCAGGCAGGAAGAGAAGGGAAGGGCTGAGCCCTCACGAGGCTCTTCCTTTTATTGTACATTCATACAAAGGCAGATGATGTGTCATTACATGATTGGCTACTTTCCCATAGCAACAGACGAGTCCCTACACTATTGGCTTTGGCTCAGGGGGTGTGCACGGATCATTTCATTGGCTGCTGAAATCTATACCTCCTGACTTTGTCCTGCCTCTGGCTAGGGAACACCCAGCCCCTCCCCCAGGAATTCAGGGCTAAGCACAAGCCAGAGAAATACATGATAGTCAGGTATCCTTTCCTAGGCAGAGACTTAAGCACAAGTGATGCTTTTATTCAGGCAAAGGTCAGGGAGAAGGGAAGTTAGTGTTTAACCCTGATGAAATGGCTTGCTGGCAAGCGCATATTTCCCACATCTCACCCTTTCTGTTTTTGTTTAGGTAGCTCAATAAAGCTTTAGACCCTTACTGAAATCTGTTATGTCTTGGTATGGGCTGGAAATAGGGGAAGGGGGATTATGGAGAGAAGAAAGCTAATTCGTCGTGGTGTGCCAGCTGCCGATGAGCTCCTGAATCTCCATATCACCCAGAGCTGGTGCAGGTGGTGTGCCAACGCTGCAGGGCTCATGATTCCCTATTAGGCATCTTACAAGACATCTTTGTATCCGGGCTGAGAGCAAGGTTTCAATATGGATATGAGGTTTGGGTATGCACTGAATACAGCATCACAGGCAAATAATTAAGATAATTACAGTAATTATAATAGAAATCACCCCTTTGAGACCAGAAATATCAGGGAGTCAGGACCATAGCCAGTCCCATGGAGAAGTTGGTATTCTGTCTGAAAGTGGTGCATCAGCAACCATGGTTTCTATCTGCTCTATGGTATGTGTGAGGTTTGCTTTATAGTCTGATATGTACACACAGCAATGAGATCCAATTAATGCACAAACACCACCCTTTAAGGCTAAAATGGTTTCTAAGGTATAGCTGTTCTGTAATGCTACTTCTCTAATCTGAGAAACTTCTGTTGTGAGTAGTTTTTAATGCATGGACTGTCTGATTAAATATGGCAGTCGTCCAGTTAGCTAGGATGTGTAAGTCTCTGTAATTCATATCTGTCCCCATTGGGGGAAACAGGCTTCTAGCTATCTGAGTTTCTGTATACTTTTCTATGGGATTATTTATCGCCTCCCTTTTGTTACGGAGCCTTGCTTTGGGTAAATTTTTGACTGCATAGTATGAGGGGAGGATGTAGCCTAAAGTGCATCTGTCTTTCCATCTTGGGGAAATGTACATATATGCTCTACGCCCACATAACATCCATATGTTTCCTAACAGATTAGTGGACATGTCATTGGTTATCATTTGGGCTATATAACTACAAAGGGTAAATCCTTCATCCCCTCTATACTTTCTGTACTTGCTTGGGTCTCCCACTGCATATCCTGAAATCTGCCAATTGCATACATATGTGGTATAATTATGTAAGTGTTCAGTGATTAATACAAAGGTTCGGTTACAATATGGATATTTCCCACCTGAATCCCCTTTCCATCCCCTGTATCATAGTCCCAACAAAGAGTCTCTTGAATACGGCTGCCGATGTGTAGTATGGTATTATTAACTGGAGAGTTAATAAAAACCTCTCTGTAAAGGATAATTAGTCCATACTGTAAGGTTAAATGGTACAGCATGCATCAGTCGTTCTCCGCAGGCATGAGTTGGCACGTGTGTGCAGATCGAATTCGCCATAGCTAGAGAAATAAGGCAGAGGATGAGGATGTAGAACACAATTGTTAATGAGTTGGCATTCAGGCAAGAAAAGGCGGCTAATAAGTTCTCTGGAGTTTTCTCAAGGCCTTGCTGTTCTAAGAGTTGTGCAGATTGGTTGGATAGGGCCTTGATCTGTCCCCAGGTCATGTGGCGCAGCTTTTTGCAAGGAGTCCGGTCTCTGTCCTTCTGAGGGCTGTGGAGGCTCAGGGAGAAGTTGGGGATCGGGTCCTGTAGACCTGGACACCTTTCCATCTTTCCACGGCTTGATACCTGTGGAAGCAAGCAGAGAAACATATCCTCATTCCCCATTTTAAGGGAACGGGACCGTACCAGACATTAAATATTCTATACAAAACTGATGGCTGTGGGTGACTAACCCTAGTCCCATAATGATTACTCATGGCTGTGGTCTTAAATTTGATATGTTTGGATGATTTAAACAATACTTTGTTCAGGGGGAAAATCCAGGGGCAATTATCCCTCCTTTTTGTTTTTGTTTTCAAGAGCTCTTAAGGGTATGATTGGCTCTCTCCACAATGGCTTGCCCTGTGGTGTTGTAGGGGATGCCAAATACGTATTTAATGTACAATTATTGACAAAATTCATGTAAAGGAATGGCTGCAGTAAATAGAGCCATTATCAGTTTTCAGGACAGAGGGTAGCCCCATTATCAAGAAAGTTTTTATGCAGTGATCAATTTTCATTCAGAAAAATAGCAATAAATGTAAATTAATCATTTAAAGGAAAAATCATTTGCAGTAAGCTGGATCACAAATGACAAGTATGCCATACATTATATTAAACATATGTTACACAAAACTGACATATATTCATCCATCCTGCAAATATTCATTCATAGTCTTCTTGGCATCAAGACAGACAACAGATAACACATAATATGAGCTAAAAATCTTATCAAAAAGTTATCAAAAACAAAATTAGATCAAGGATCAAAAATCAAAAGTCAAAAGGTGTTAGAAAAATGTTAAAATAAACTGCAAAGTGTTCACCTTCACATCTCCTCATGGCAGGAAGGCTGTAAATCTGGAAAATATTAAAAACTGGCATACAGCAAAAAATTACTAAGGTAAGGATAAAAGTGAAATTCTTACTTTTCTTTTAACCTTGGAGAATCAATTCTATCATTCAATTTAATAAAATCAATTTGGATTTGCAAGAAAAGGCTTGGGAGGGATTGCTTTAGAATGATGTAGCAACCTCTATCAGTAAAAATTTTAAGGTTCAGAATTCTGTAAAACTTTTGTGAAAAAGAAAATAAAACTGAAGTGTCCTTAAGACATGAGGACCGCAGATCTGAAAAATAAAAACTATTATACAACAGAATTATTAAAACAATAATATAATATAACTTGTAGAATAACATAGCGCCTCCTAGTGGAGACACCATCATTACTTTATAGAATGCAACTATTGTGCCAAGTTGCAATCAATAATACTCTGAGCTTACTTTCAATGTGGAATATCAGAATAGAATTTCTTCATATAATTATTAGAATAGGAAATTAAACACGCTGTTTGCTCTGCTCTGTCTGCTGCACGCTAAAGTGACTGTAACTACTATTAATCTGTCTGAGTTATAACATATATAAACTAGAGAGAGAAACTGCAGTACTAAGTCCAGTTTTTTTTCTTTTCAAAAGTTCTCCCTCCCTTCCCCATGAGTGGCAAGCAAGAGTTACAGTAAAGGGGGGGAGGAGCAGTGTTTCTCAAAAGAAAAGAACTGCACCCAAGGAGTTAATCCTTCAGTCAATAGGAACTGAAAGATAGCATTGTTTAACAATTGATAACATCGACCATAGACAATGGCTTGGCAAGGACTTGCTGATTCCTTGCAGACAGATACTATTTTAATTTACTTTTGTCCTGAAAGGGAGAATTACAATAAAAATCTGTGCACTGGCAATTCAAGCAATTGCTTATAAACTTA
The DNA here is from genome assembly GCF_901001135.1 of Rhinatrema bivittatum. NCBI lineage: Eukaryota > Metazoa > Chordata > Amphibia > Gymnophiona > Rhinatrematidae > Rhinatrema > Rhinatrema bivittatum. The sequence continues at coordinate 324,370,326 of NC_042616.1, read as the reverse complement.
AATCTCAGAGAAATGGAGTCATTTTAAATGTGAGCCAAATAAACTTTGCAAAAGGGAAACTCACATGTAATTTACACAGAATATTATTCAAATTTCAGTACAGTTTTAACATAAGGCTATGCATACACTTTGTGGGGGAAATACTCTCAAAGTATGCAGATTTTTTGTAACTGAATTCAAAGACTAATAGAAACCATTTTTTCCAAATCTGTACTGTTTGTTGAGAGAAACCATTTTTTTTCAAATCTGTACTGTTTGTTAAGAGAAACCATTTTTTTTTTCATAGTGATATTTTCTTTGCTTGTAACGCAGGAGTCTAATTAAATCCTTTTTTTCATATTGATATTTTCTTTGCTTGTAACGCAGGAGTGCAGCTGCTTGGCCCAAGGTCTTATACGCTGATTTCTTTGAAGACCTGGGGGCATAGCCACTGCACATGGCGCTCCGGGCTGCACTCAACTCTATTGCTGCCACACCCAGCTCTTTAATTCCTTTTGTAATAGGAGAGGCTTGAATCCCTTTCAATAATTCCTCTCTTGTGAGATTTCCATGTTCTAGATGAAATCCCATGCTGACCGCGGCACATAAATTGTTACCGGGAGCAGTGGTTTGAGATGGTAATTTATCTGGACAAATTGATGATGCAGAATTAATGACTGTCTCAGGCAATGGCAAATGAGGGTACAGGGAGTTGTTGGTGGGGGAAGGGGGTTGCAGGCAAGATGGAGGAAGGCTAGTTTTTCTGACCTCAGTGTTTTCTATTTCCTGGGGCCTTTTCTCTGAGGTGGACGCAGAGGAAGCCACAGGAGCCATGTGAGTGTGTGTCCCCAGATGTTCTATTTCATTTTCTGTCCCCCTTTGTTCATGGTTCTTTTCTGTGATGGGGAAGGCTTGAAGTCCTTCCAACAATTCTTTTTCTGTAAGGTTTTCTTTCTGCTGAAGTTCAATGCTAATCACCCCACCCAGGCCAGGTTGTGGCTCTATTGTTCTCAAGGGTTGCTTTTCTAAAGAGGTGTGAATGGGCTTGGGTGTGGGTATGGAGAGCTGATACAAAGAATTTGCTGTCTCTGAGGGAGACTGAGCATAAGATGGGGGAAGGGTATTCTGATTGAGTCTGCCTGCTTCTAAAAGCACATGGTTTGAAACTGCTGTCTTTAAACTTTTTTTTTCTATGTGTTCGATGGCCTCTGTACATTTTTGCCAGATTAATCTTTGCTTTATGGGAGCTCTGGGAGCCGTATGAAGACAATTGCCGATTGAAATCCAGTCCTGGGTATTTAGAGTTCCAGCCTGTGAATACCAAGGGCAACGGCAAGCTATTTCACTTATTAATTTTTCTAAGTCCCCCAGGCTGACTTGCGCTATTTTTCTTCTGGTGATGAAATAATGATTATTGATGATTTGCTGCAGCTCCCTGGCATGTAGCCTCTGCTGTACAGTCAAATCATTGCCCATGCTCACGAGTGTGGGGAACAAACTTGCTGAGAAATACTTTAAAAATTACTAAAAAGTACTTTTTTTTTTTTTTTTTTAAATATTACGATTGCAAATCTGTTGAACGGTACGTACCTTGGCTATGACCAGCTGAAATGAGCATGGAGTTTATCATCACGGTCGGGCTCACCAGATGTAGAGTATGGAGGCAAGGAACACACTTGAGACAGCTTTCATCGCAGGCAGGAAGAGAAGGGAAGGGCTGAGCCCTCACGAGGCTCTTCCTTTTATTGTACATTCATACAAAGGCAGATGATGTGTCATTACATGATTGGCTACTTTCCCATAGCAACAGACGAGTCCCTACACTATTGGCTTTGGCTCAGGGGGTGTGCACGGATCATTTCATTGGCTGCTGAAATCTATACCTCCTGACTTTGTCCTGCCTCTGACTAGGGAACACCCAGCCCCTCCCCCAGGAATTCAGGGCTAAGCACAAGCCAGAGAAATACATGATAGTCAGGTATCCTTTCCTAGGCAGAGACTTAAGCACAAGTGATGCTTTTATTCAGGCAAAGGTCAGGGAGAAGGGAAGTTAGTGTTTAACCCTGATGAAATGGCTTGCTGGCAAGCGCATATTTCCCACAGTACCGGGATTGGCCACAGCCAGTGGGACTCAAAGCGCTCCAGTGCTTTTTAGGATTTCTCAACTAACAATGTTAACAAGCACGTGAATTTCTGTACACTCTGTTAAACATCGATACTTTGTAAACCGTTGTGATGGCGAAACCGAATGACGGTATAAACTCGACAAATAAATAAATAAATAATATCGTCACTTCATCCCACATTACTCAACACTAGCTTCTCCACTATCAGCCTTGACCCGTAAAGGCCAAAACACACAAAACTGGCCATCTGAGGCGATTGCCACCTATCCATCACTTGCAGGAAGCCTTCCAGAAGGGGTCTTGTCTGCACCATCTGGATCCGAATCGTCCATTTCTAGTCGAAGTTCACACCTCCGCCATTGGGGCTGAGATTTTCCTAAGTCAACCCACCAGCTCTGGTACTGTGGTTCCTTGTTCTTTTTATTGCCTTAAATTTTCTTTGGCAGAGAAAAATTACAGCATCGAGGACCGTGAATTGCTCGCCATAAAATTGGCTCTTGAAGAGTGGCACCCGTGGCTAGAGGGCACACAACATAAATTTATGGTGTTCACTGATCACAAAAATCTGGAACATTTGAGTCAAGCACAACATATCAATGCCCGCCAAGCTCAATGGGCCTTGATTTTCTCTAGATTTGATTTTGAACTCCGCTATTGCCCAGCTGTCAAGAACCTTCGGGCAGATGCCCTATCAAAGTCCTTTGGGCCCGAAGACATTCCGGAAGAGCCAACCCATATCATTAACCCGGCTTGCATCTCTCTATCTGCCACTCATCCAGTTCTCACTGGAAAGATGGTAGTGCCTCGACAATTCTGAGAAAGAGTTCTCCACTGGGCACACAAATCCAAATTTTCCGGTCACCTAAGATGAGCACGAACCGAGGCACTGCTCCAGCGGTTCTTCTGGTGGCCTACTTTGGTCTCTGACATGAAAGCACATGTCAAATCCTGTAATGTTTGTGCACAGCAAAAACCCCTGGTCGGGTGACCTTGGGGTCTTCTACAACCACTTTCAGCACCAGAAGAATTGTGAACTCAACTGTCTACGGATTTCATTGTGGATCTGCCACCTTCTAAGGGTCACATTGTAATATGGGTCACCATAGACCGCTTTTCTAAAATGGCCCATTTTGTACTTCTACCGGGCCTACTATCCGCTCCAGAACTAGCACAATTGTTTTTCCACCATATTTTCAGACTGCATGGTTTACCCACGGATATCTTTTCAGAACGAAGTCCTCAATTCGTCGCCAGGTATTAGCGCTCTCTCTGTTGAAAATTTGGCGTTAACATCAACCTTATGACAGCATATCATCCCCAGGCCATTGGGCAAGCCGAATGGATGAACCACTCTTTGAAGGCTTTCCTGCGCGCTTACATCAATGACCGACAAGATAACTGGTCAGACCTCTTATCCTGGGCAGAGTTTTCTCATAACTCTCACATTGCCATGGCTACTGGCAATTATCTATGGGAAACAACGGCTACTGGAATTATCTATGGGAAACAACCAAGACCACCATTACCCATACCTCTATCCATGCCATCCTCTGCAGCACAGGGGATGGCATGGATCAGGCCGCTTCCTAGGCCAAGAGAACTGCTGACAACGCCGCTCAGCTCCTGAATTCCTTCCTGGCCAGAAAGTCTTGTTAAGAACATAAGAACATAAGAAAATGCCATACTGGGTCAGACCAAGGGTCCATCAAGCCCAGCATCCTGTTTCCAAAAGTGGCCAATCCAGGCCATAAGAACCTGGCAAGTACCCAAAAACTAAGTCTATTCCATGTTACCATTGCTAATGGCAGTGGCTATTCTCTAAGTGAACTTAATAGCAGGTAATGGACTTCTCCTCCAAGAACTTATCCAATCCTTTTTTAAACACAGCTACACTAACTGCACTAACCACATCCTCTGGCAACAAATTCCAGAGTTTAATTGTGCGTTGAGTAAAAAAGAACTTTCTCCGATTAGTTTTAAATGTGCCCCATTCTAACTTCATGGAGTGGCCCCTAGTCTTTCTACTATCCGAAAGAGTAAATAACCGATTCACATCTACCCGTTCTAGACCTCTCATAATTTTAAACACCTCTATCATATCCCCCCTCAGTCGTCTCTTCTCCAAGCTGAAAAGTCCTAACCTCTTTAGTCTTTCCTCATAGGGGAGTTGTTCCATTCCCCTTATCATTTTGGTAGCCCTTCTCTGTACCTTCTCCATTGCAATTATATCTTTCTTGAGATGCGGAGACCAGAATTGTACACAGTATTCAAGGTACGGTCTCACCATGGAGCGATACAGAGGCATTATGACATTTTCCGTTTTATTCACCATTCCCTTCCACTGTCCACTCTCTTCCACTGAGAAAATTGTCCATTTAATCCTACTCTCTGTTAAGAACATAAGAACATAAGAAAATGCCATACTGGGTCAGACCAAGGGTCCATCAAGCCCAGCATCCTGTTTCCAACAGTGGCCAATCCAGGCCATAAGAATCTGGCAATTTCCTCATAGGGGAGGTGTTCCATTCCCTTTATCATTTTGGTAGCCCTTCTCTGTACCTTCTCCATCGCAATTATATCTTTTTTGAGATGCGGCAACCAGAATTGTACACAGTATTCAAGGTGCGGTCTCACCATGGAGCGATACAGAGGCATTATGACATTTTCCGTTTTATTCACCATTCCCTTTCTAAGAATTCCCAACATTCTGTTTGCTTTTTTGACTGCCGCAGCACACTGAGCCGATGATTTCAATGTGTTATCCACTATGACACCTAGATCTCTTTCTTGGGTTGTAGCACCTAATATGGAACCCAACATTGTGTAATTATAGCATGGGTTATTTTTCCCTATATGCATCAACTTGCACTTATCCACATTAAATTTAATCTGCCATTTGGATGCCCAATTTTCCAGTCTCACAAGGTCTTCCTGCAATTTATCACAATCTGCTTCTGATTTAACTACTCTGAACAATTTTGTGTCATCTGAAAATTTGATTATCTCACTCATCATATTTCTTTCCAGATCATTTATAAATATATTGAAAAGTAAGGGTCCCAATACAGATCCCTGAGGCACTCCACTGTCCACTCCTTTCCACTGAGAAAATTGTCCCTTTAATCCTTCTCTCTGTTTCCTGTCTTTTAGCCAGTTTGCAATCCACGAAAGGACATCGCCAGCTATCCCATGACTTTTTACTTTTCCTAGAAGCCTCTCATGAGGAACTTTGTCAAATGCCTTCTGAAAATCCAAGTATACTATATCTACCGGTTCACCTTTATCCACATGTTTATTAACTCCTTTAAAAAAGTGAAGCAGATTTGTGAGGCAAGACTTGCCCTGGGTAAAACCATGCTGACTTTGTTCCATTAAACCATGTCTTTCTATATGTTCTGTGATTTTGATGTTTAGAACACTTTCCACTATTTTTCCTGGCACTGAAGTCAGGCTAACCGGTCTGTAGTTTCTCGGATCGTCCCTGGAGCCCTTTTTAAATATTGGGGTTACATTTGCTATCCTCCAGTCTTCAGGTACAATGGATGATTTTAATGATAAGTTACAAATTTTTACTAATAGGTCTGAAATTTCATTTTTTAGTTCCTTCAAAACTCTGGGGTGTATACCATCCGGTCCGGGTGATTTACTACTCTTCAGTTTGTCAATCAGGCCTACCACATCTTCTAGGTTCACCATGATTTGATTCAGTCCATCTGAATCATTACCCATGAAAACCTTCTCCATTACGGGTACCTCCCCAACATCCTCTTCAGTAAACACCGAAGCAAAGAAATCATTTAATCTTTCCGCGATGGCCTTATCTTCTCTAAGTGCACCTTTAACCCCTCAATCATCTAACGGTCCAACTGACTCCCTCACAGGCTTTCTGCTTCGGATATATTTTAAAAAGTTTTTACTGTGAGTTTTTGCCTCTACAGTACCAGATACATCTGAATTCGAATTCCATCACAGATATTTGCTCCTAGATTAATTGGTCCTTTCACGATTGTCCAACGCATTTGACCTCTTAATACCAGCTTCGGCTGCTTCCTCAACTGGGGATACATAATACATTCCATATATAGCTTTTAAAGCCCGTGATTTTGTCTTGGTCTGCCCGGAAGGCCCCTGAGCCACCTCTGCTAGTGGCAGAAACCGACATGATGTACAAGGTCCACGAAGCCTTGGACATCCGACGTAGGGGCCGCCGATGGGAGTACCTTCTTTCCTGGGAGGGATACGGACCCAAAGAGAATTTGTGGAGGCCAGCTCGAAATATTCTCGATAAGACTCTCCTCTTGAACTTTCACCGTGCCCATCCAGGTAAACCCCGACCTCCAGTATGGGGGCATAAAGGGGGGGTACTGTTACGCATGTCACCCACGGCTGCCCCACAGCGCGGCCCTTTCACCTTTCCACATGGATTCTAGCTCCTGGCTCCTCGCCACTGGTGGCAGAGGGCTTCCTGCTCCAAAGTCGGGTTTTCTCCGGTGCCTCTGGCCCTGCCATGCTGCCCAGTTTTACCAGCCAAGATGTTCCTGTTCGTCGGGCCTTTCCACATGGCCCACGAAGAGATGCCGCCATCAGCGCCGCGCCTCCTCCTAGGCACGCCCGCGTGCATCAGTAGTTCTTTTAAAGGGCCCATGGAGGGAACCTGGCTGCGGACCCAGATGCTGACATCAGACTCTTCAGTGTCTAAAAGCTCAGGCCTCACTCCATAGTGTTGCCTTTGCAACAGGTCACCACGTACTCTGAGTACTCATTGCTTATCCTAGAATTGGAAAAGGTTCAAAGTCCATACATCATTGAAACCTTTTAGGTATCTGAAGGTCTGTATCGTATTTCCCTTGTACCTCTTCCAAGGTACACATATTCAGATCCTTCAGGCTCTTCTCATAAGTCTTCCGATAGAGACCCTAAACCATTTTTTTCACCCTTCTCTGGACAGCCTCCAGCTTGTCTCTATCCTTTTTGAGGTATGTGCTCTAGAACTGAACACAATACTCCAGGTGAGGCCTCACCAAGGCCCTGTTCAAGGACATTATCACCTCCTTTTTCTTACTGGTTATTCCTCTTTCTATGCAGCTCAAGATTCTTCTGGCTTTAGCTATTGCCTTTTCATATTGCTTCCCCTTCTTCAGATCCCCAGACACTATCACTCCAAGATCCTTCTCCTAGTCTATGCACATCAGTTTTTCACCCCACACACATACAGCTCTTTTGGAATACCGCATCCCAGATGAAATTAAGGGAAAGCTGCAGACATTAAGAAACACTGAAAGACATCTATAGTGCTAATATATTGAAGGTAAAAAAATGGCTTTTTAAAACACTGGAAGAAGAAATGTAGACAACATTAATCAAAGCAGCATTATCTATAAAGTCATTTTAGTAGTGTATAATCTGAAAGAACATTTAGCACAGGTAATATCGCTGCCAGCAAAACTATCTGCAACTGAAATTGTCAAATGGCTATACATTAATCAAACTCAACCTTAGTCTCCTAGCTGTATTGGAGCATAGACCTATTAGACCAGGGGGCTGATTCACCAAGCTTTTCTTTTTCCACATAGACACAGAAAGGGAGAAATGCCAAATTAAATCCAGCCTCATATGCACACGAAAGAGATACAGAGCTGAAAATGATAACAATACTGAAATATTATCAGTAGGCTAGATTTTTAATTTAATACTTAAGGATTAACATACCAAAAATTGTAAGTTTAAATTATGAACAATTAAAGGTCAATGGAAATAGGAAAAAAAATCACTAAATGTGCAGTAAAGAAGAAGAGAAATTGTTTTAAATACAATTGCATGAAAATTGGAATGGTAAAAATATTAAGGTCAAATATGGTGCTTATTTTTTTCAAAATCTTTTATTAAGCATCAATGCAAACATAGCATGTCATCCATTAACAACACATCCACTATAACAGTACAGCCTTAAACAGAACATACACGCTTTCATTGTGAAATACTATAAGAAAGACTATTTTATACAATTTATTATCCCCTGCCCTCACCCACCCACCCTTTCCCTCCCCCCCTTGCATTGTCAACCAAAGAAACCTTTGTGAAGACCGTGAGTCCAAAACTGCCGTGTATGAGGTGATAAGTTCTTCTCCCATGAGGTATTCAGAGGGTCGCTGAACTGCCGGTCCCCTGCAAAGCATCTTCCTTTAAGGGAAACAACTGCTGTATCTCTTCCGGGAGAGAGACATAAAAGGCTAACCAAATGTCTCTAAAAAAACGTTTCTTCTTATAGGAGAGAGAGTGGTTCAAAGATCCATATTCCATCTGAAACAAGTGTAACATCTGCGCCAACCACAGGTTACCATCTGGGGGGTCTGCTTCCACCCATTTGAGTAGGATACATTTTTTAGCTATCAAACAGACTTTAGAGAAAAACAAAATATTATCATGGTTTAACGAGGATTCCCCACAATCAACATTTGGCAGGCAAAAAGCACAAGACCATTGAATCTGCACTGAGAATAAATTAGAGGTTTTCAACCGTATCTGTTCCCAGAAATGTTGAATAGCAGAGCATTCCCACAGTGCAGGGATAAACGTAGCCGGCCCCTGGGCACATTTAGTACACAAACTGGAAGTAGACAATTCCATACGAAAGGCAGCCTGTGGGGTATACACTACTCTATGAAAGATTCTCCCTTGCATTTCTCTCAGGGAAACATTATGGGTAATTTTGAAAATGGACAAGTAACAATCCCTAAGCATTAATATATCTAAGATTTCTGGGAGATCCACATTCCATTTGGCCACCAGAGTATCGAAAATTCGATAGGGGGTTATATTCTGACATAATTTATATAGTATAGACAAAGAACCCTGTTTTCCTTGATATATTTTCATAAGTAGAAGATACTCCAGATTGCCTATCGGTTCTCGAATGGTCTACTGAAGCTTATATACAAAGGCCCACAATTGTGCATACCCTAAAAAGGAGCTACTCTTCATCCCCATACGCTCCTGTAGGACATCAAAGGAGTACAAGCACCCGGTTTGGGAGTCCAGAAGGTCCCCCAAGGTGCATTCAAATCTCCTTGGGGAACAACCAGCAAAAAATGCCTCTAGCTGTGGTATCATAGGATTCTTCTGCAAAGGATATTGCAAGGAGAGTTGTGTCAAAAGGTGCAAAGTTTGCCTCAAATCAACCCATGCTTGGCGCACCCTTTGAGCCAGTTGTGCTTTAATGCCCAACCGGGACAACTCCTTCCGTGGTAAATGTAAAACTAACCTAGGGTCCACGGGTGCACAAATATCTTCTACCAGGGAGTAATCAGTAAATTACGAGGTACCATTAAGCCAGTCTTCCAAAATCCGCAAGTTTGCAGCCCACGCATATAGTTTAAAATCAGGTAAATTAAGCCCCCCTTTGGCTTTTGGAGCTATCAAACCCTTGTATGCCAATCTCGCCTTACGACCTTGCCACAGAAAACAAGTTATGTCCCTTTGAAGACGTTTTATATCCTTGTTTAATAGAGCTATAGGTAACATCAAAAGTAGGTAAAGAAGTTTGGGCGCAATTATCATTTTTATAACCGCTACCCTCCCATGTAAAGACAATGGAAAACTTCGCCTAGCTTTCAAATTATCTCTGATCTTGTCTAGGAGTGGGGGAATATTAACCCGGTACCACGAATTTATATGTCTGTGTATTTGTACTCCTAAATATTTAATCTTATCCCCCGCCCATTTGACCGGGAATTCTGGCCAGGCTGGTTCTAAAAAAAACGTTATGTCTAAGGCTTCCATTTTATCCAGGTTTAGTTTGAAACCGGAGACCTGTTGATACGTGGCAAAAAGCTTTAAAGCCTTGGGGAGTGATTCATGAGCATTAGTTAACAGTAAAAGGAGATCATCTGCAAAGAGCAAGGTTTTATGTTCATGTTTCCCCACTCGTATGCCAGAAATATCAGACTGTAATCTAAGAGATATAGCCAAGGGCTCAACTGATAAAATGAACAGCAGGGGGGACAAAGGACACCCCTGTCTTGTCCCTCGGCAGAGCGGAAAGGAATTGGACAATGTCCCATTAACCAGAATTCGGGCTGTGGGATTGGTATATAATAACGAAATATACTCAAAAAACATCCCTGTGATACCAAACCTTTTCAATATCTGCTTTAAGAACTCCCATTCCACCCTGTCAAATGCTTTTTCAGCATCACACGCGACCAACATAGGGTCTTTCAAATTCCTGATGGAGCAGCATTCCAGGGCACAGAGTACTCTATGAATATTTACAGTAGCCCGGCGACCCTTAACAAATCCTACTTGATCTTTTTCAATAATGAGGGGCAAAACATTTTTAAGGCGATTGGCTAATATTTTTGCATAAATTTTAATGTCCAAATTCAGCAAAGATATGGGGCGATATGAGCCCATGGACAGGGGATCTCTGCCCGGTTTTGGAAGAACCACTATAGTTGCGGAACGCATTGTTTCTGGCATAGAACCTGAATCTTTCATGGCAACAAACACTTGGCTCAATAGATCCAGAAGGTCAGATACCAAAGATTTATAAAATAGGGAATCAAACCCATCCGGGCCCAGTGCTTTATGTGCCGGTAAGGTCTGTATCGCCTCTTTCACTTCTTCTGCCGTGATATTACAATTTAATCTGAGGTGTTGTCCTTCCGATATCTCAGGGCATAATATCTTATCCAAAAAACCGGAGATATCTTCCAGACTTGGCTCCTCTGAAGAGTACAAATCTTTATAATATTTCGAAAAGATATTAGCAATATCCAAAGAGCCAGTCTGGACTTGTGAGCATCTTTAATGGCAGATATAAATTTATTCGGTTCTTGACTTTTAAGGAGATTAGCCAATGCCTTCCCAGCCTTATTGGCATGAGAGAACATCCGGTACTTATATATTTTCATCGCTCTTTCCGCCCTGCTATGTAACAAGTTATTTAAGGCCACTTGCGTAGCCCTAAAAATTTCTAAATTGGGGTTCCTACTTCTCCCGGTTAGCACTCTCTTCAATTTTGTCAATTTGTTAGTTAAGGAAAGTATCTCAGCATTCTGTTGCTTCCGTTGATGGCTAATAATATGGCCTCTCATTACTGCCTTGGCAGCTTCCCAAAACAAAATGGGGTTATGTATATGCTGTTCATTGTCTCCCGCATACTCCACCCATTGCGCTCTTAAGAACTGAGGGAATCGCTTATCTGAGAAAAGAAAGCCAGGTAAGCGCCACTGACCATTTCCAACAGAAGGTGTGATTTCCAATTGTGCAGTGACAGGACAATGGTCAGAAATCGCCAGCTCTGCAATTTTAACCCGGGAGAACTTCGAAAGCAGAGATTCAGACACTAGCAAGTAATCAATTCTGGACCATGTCGCATGTGCCCTAGCTAAATGAGTGCAATCATGATCCCCTGGGTTCATGACCCGCCACAAGTCAAGTAGCTTTAAATGCGTACATAAAAATGGGGGTCCTTTATTTTTGCTCATGGGGTGCCCTCTTTGCCCTGGGCGTCTATCTAGAGTAGGATCCACAATACAGTTAAGATCCCCCCCCAGAATAATATGGCGATCCATATATAAGGAGAGTTGAGACACCAAGGCAGCAAAAAATAGATGGTCATATTGATTTGGGGCATATACTGACGCCATTGCAACTTCCAGACCCATTAAGTTCCCAATTACTATGACAAACCTCCCATTGTCATCAAGAATCTGCTTGTGCACTTTAAAATCAAAGGACTTATGAAGCAGTAGCGCCACGCCACAACTTTTAGAGGTACCTGCTGCTGAAAATACCTGATTATAACTTTTTTTGCCAGCTTACGCGCTTCCTGTTGGGTTAAATGAGTCTCCTGAAGGAAAACAATTTTAGCATTTAATTTACTTAACCGGGACAAAACTTTTTCTCTCTTGACAGGTGTGCCGAGACCTGCGACATTCCAAGTAACTATCAGCCCAGCCATATTTCTATGCTCTGTAAATAATGACCCAACATCCGTTCCCAAAATGGTCCCGCAGGTAAAAACGTCATCAGTCCCATTGTAAAGAGGTTCGGTATCCCCTCACAGCTTTGAACATAAACATACAATAATTCCACCAATACAGATGCGTCACACCATTGCTGACAATGCATCTCCCTTCCACCCCTATATCCTCCCTCCCCTCCCCCTCCCCCCCCCACACCTAAATAACATCCCAAACCCCATCTATAACTGGACCCACGTCCCGAAAAAAAAAGGGACTGGAGATCAACGAACTGACGTGTTCAACCATCTCAGCAACCTGAACAGAAAGTAGTACTTAGTACACACATCTTGAACATAGTATATTGATCACCGCAGTAGATAAGGTTTGTCCACAGCGCCTCACCGGCATAGAAAATTTAGGGACCAACTGTCCATAATAATTCCGTTGACCTTTCGGTGTATACCCAATGGCCCCATATAGCCCACTTATAGAAACATATAGCCATATGCTCTTCTGTGGCAGGTCCCAACATCTTCAGCCCAGGGTTTGAAAGCAAAACTGTTCCGGCAGAACATATTGTCTGGAAAAACACCCCTTATGTGCCAAGGGCAACAGAAAAAATACAAAACTCGGCAAACCTGTGTTCAAACATCTCAGTCATTTGCAGCCGATGAGAACTGCGGGATCTTAGTAACAAACGCTTGTGCTGCAGCTGTGTCTTCAAAAACTTGTTGAGATCCCTGGTGCCATACTTTTAATTTGGCTGGATATAGTAAGGAGAAGCGAAAAATTTTTGAGACCAGTTCTGAGCAGACAGTAGAGAAGGCTTTCTGGAGCCCTGATACGTGAGCCGAAAAGTCCTGAAAAATCAATATCTTGTGATTTCCGTATGTCAGGTTCCTTTCCTTACGGGAGTGCTGCAGGGTAAGCGATTTATGGGTATAATTTAAAAACCGAGCAATAGTCACTCTAGGTCTGCGGGTTGTCCCATCTGTCTGTCGCGGTCCCAAGCGATGCGGGCACTCCAGCAGGCCTCCATGCGCCGTTTGTAGGGACGGAAGTTGTGCCTTCAGCCAGGTTTCAAGGGTGTCTTGAATGTCAGCATCAGCTATATCTTCAGTGAAGCCAACAAAGCGAAGGTTATTGCGACGCTCACGATTTTCCAAGTCGTCCATTTTTTCACGTTGCTGCTTGTTAGACTTTTCTAAATCCAAAATCTTTCTTTCCAACGCCCCTACGTCGTCTTCGAGAAGGGTAGTTCGGCCTTCCACTCTTTCCACCCGGTTTTCAATTTCAACAATAGAGGTGCGCACTTCTGCTATTTGTTCAGCTATTTGATGCAATCGCACATCTAAAGCTAATACAACCGCTTGGGAGATTCTTTCCTCTAGTGTGTCCTCTGAAGAGGCCTCTAAATTTTCCGGCGACACCGGCGCCATCTTGGATTCAGAGGGTTTAGTTTTTTCTTTCTCCTTAGGCTGTATTTTGGGCGCCATGTGTCCGTTTTTCTGTTTGATTAGGCAGATGAGATGTGTAGGCACTCTTAGGTATCAATATCTAGCAGCAAAACGTTCGTTGTGAGTACCTGTACTGTTCAAACACGCCGAGACGGCTGGAGCCTGGTCAGCACATGTCTAACTGAGTTCACCACATCACGTGATCCTCATATGGTGCTTATTCATTCAGGGGTAGATTTTCAAACCGCGCGATTTGGCCTACTTTTGCTGGCGCATCAGGTGCAAGCAAAAGTACGCTGGATTTTAGTAGATACGCGCGGAGCCGCGCATATCCGCTAAAATCCGGGATCGGCGCGCGCAAGGCTATCAATTTTGTATAGCCGGCACGCGCCGAGCCGCGCAGCCTACCCCCGTTCCCTCCGAGGCCGCTCCGAAATCGGAGCGGCCTCGGAGGGAATCCTCTAACGCCCTCCCCTCACCTTCCCCTCCCTTCCTCTACCTAACCCACCCGCCCGGCCCTGTCTAAACCCATCCTTACCTTTGTCGGGGGATTTATGCCTCCCGGAGGGAGAAGTAAATCCCCGCGCGCCAGCAGGCCGCTAGCGCGCCGGGACGCGACCTGGGGGCGGGTCCGGAGGGCACGGCCATGCCCCCGGACTGCCCCGGGCCGTAGCCACGCCCCCGAGCCCGCCCCCGGAACGCTCCCGACACGCCCCGAAAACGCCACTGCGCTCGGTCCCGCCCCCGACACGCCCCCCTCCGAAAACCCCGGGACTTATGCGAGTCCCGGGGCTCTGCGCGCGCCGGTAGGCCTATGTAAAATAGGCTCACCGGCATGCAGGGCCCTGCTCACCTAAATCCGCCCGGTTTTGGGCGGATTTAGGCTAGCAGGGTTCTGAAAATCCGCCCCTCAGAATATAATGGAAATAAAATAAAACAAATGTATTTCTAGATGGAAAAATGTGGAAACAGAAAAACTAAATTAGAATAATTATCTTGTCAAGTAAATACAAATATATTTTTAAAAAATTAAAAAGTTGAAAAAATTACTTTTAGCAGTTATAACAAGTAGAAAGATAAATTATTCCTAAGAGCAATGTACAAGATTTAGGTGTTATTTTAGAATCAGATTTAAGTTTTAAAAAACATATATCAAAGAAAATAAAGGATGGTTATTTTAAACTGTTAAAGAATTCCAAAAAGAGCTGATTATTTTCCCATTAAATAAATCCAACCAAAAAACAAAGGAAAAATGAAATATCATTTAACTGTGCTCATAAATAATTTTTCAAAATATGTTTATAGTGATAAAATGACCGTATTGGCAAGCCTGGTGACATGCACCCTTAATTGTTTTAGCGGGGGCCGTCCGGACTTCTCATCATTTACGGTCGGTAGATTTATCACATTCATTTTTGCTTATGTTTTTTTATCAATTTGATATTTTTTCATTTTTTAATATTTTCAATATTTTTAGTATATCCAAGGCAATTATTTAGTATGTCCGAAGGACAAGAAGAATAAACTCGACACCCGGCCGATGTTTCGCTTCTGCTTCTTCAGGAGCATTGCATTTGCTTATAGTATCTGCTGTTTCCTGCAGTTCTGGAAGCGAGTCGAGACGGTGTACGTCCACAATGAAGGATACTTCTGGGCTATTAAAATGAGAAGAGACCGCTTATAAATTTGGCGGGTTATGAGAAGCAAACCGCTTTTAAAGTTGGCGGGCAAGAATTGTGTCAGTACGCTCCCGGTGAAACAAATACTGACGGGAGATACTATAAGCAAATGCAACGCTCCTGAAGAAGTAGAAGCGAAACATCGGCCGGGTGTCGAGTTTATTCTTCTTGTCCTTCGGACATACTAAATAATTGCCTTGGATATACTAAAAATATTGAAAATATAAAAAAACGAAAAAATATCAAATTGATAAAAAACATAAGCAAAAATGAATGTGATAAATCTACCGACCGTAAATGATGAGAAGTCCGGACGGCCCCCGCTAAAACAATTAAGGGTGCATGTCGCCAGGCTTGCCGATACAGTCATTTTATCACTATAAACATATTTTGAAAAATTATTTATGAGCACAGTTAAATGATATTTCATTTTTCCTTTGTTTTTTGGTTGTATTTTAAACTGTTGACATTGAAGAGACTAAAACCATTTTTAAAACAAAATGATTTTAGGACAATTTTACAATCTTTGATTTTTGCTGATACTGATTATTGCAATACTTTGCTCTTGGGGCGTCCGGCATTAACACTCAGGCCACTACAACTGCTGCAGAATAGCGCAGCAAGAATATTAATGGGAAAAAGAAGAGATGAACATATAACACAGATTTTGATGGCATTACATTGGCTTCCAATAGAATCACGTATACAATTTAAGACCTTATGTAATTTACATAAAATAATCTTTGGAGAAAATAATGATTGGCTGAAAGCAGCAATCCGTCTTCATACGCCACAGAGAAATTTAAGATCAGCAAATAAGGGTTTATTGTCCATTCCATTAGTCAACACAGCCAAATTAACATCAATGCGGGAGAGAGCTATATCATTAGCAGGCCCAAAAATTTGGAATGAAATGCCAACTGAATTGAGACTACAGTCAGATTTTAAGATATTTAAGCAAAACCTGAAAACATAGTTATTTAAAAGGACCTATAGTATAGATGCATGAAAACAACCTCAGTGCTTTTACCTCTTACCTGTTTTATCTTTTATCTGTTTTACTTTTATTGTTAATAATCTGTGTTAAGACTGTATTGGTATTTTATGTATTTTAATGTTATTATCAAAAATGATGTATTTATTTTCTTAAAGTTTGTAAACTGTTGTGAAAGTGGTAATTAAACGACAGTCAATAAAACCTTTTAAATAAATAAATAAATAATTATCAAAGGCATTGCACAGAGACATATTTCCTCCTCACATGTCTGGGCCTTGCCAATACCTTTACCATCTCAGAGGCTTCAGCATACATTTTTAGCAGAAGTGTCAGTAGCAGCAGAAAGCAAAACCTCTTGCCTCTAATTCAATTTTCCAAAATGTGTGGAAGGAGTGACATCACTTACTTCCACATCACTTACTTCCACTGTCCAATCACAGCAGCAGGAACATAAGAACATAAGAAATTGCCGTGCTGGGTCAGACCAAGGGTCTATCATGTCCAGCATCCTGTTTCCAACAGAGGCCAAAACCAGGTCACAAGAACCTGGCAATTACCCAAACACTAAGAAGTTCCCATGCTACTGATGCAATTAATAGCAGTGGCTATTCCCTAAGTAAACTTGATTAATAGCAGTTAAAGGACTTCTCCTCCAAGAACTTATCCAAACCTTTTTTGAACCCAGCTACACTAACTGACTAACTACATCTTCTGGCAACAAATTCCAGAGCTTAATTGTGCGTTGAATGAAAAAGAATTTTCTCCGATTAGTCTTAAATGTGTTGCTTGCAAATTTAATGGAATGCCCCCTGGTCCTTCTATTATCTGAGGGGTAGATTTTCAAACCGCGCAATTTGGCGTACTTTTGCTGGCGCATCAGGCGCAAGCAAAAGTACGCGGGATTTTAGTAGATACGCGCGTAGCCGCGCGTATCCGCTAAAATCCTGGATCGGCGCGCGCAAGGCTATTGATTCCGTATAGCCGGCGTGCGCCGAGCCGCGCAGCCTACCCCCGTTCCCTCCGAGGCCGCTCCGAAATCGGAGCGGCCTCGGAGGGAACTTTCTTTTGCCCTCCCCTCACCTTCCCCTCCCTTCCCCTACCTAACCCACCCGCCCAGCCCTGTCTAAACCCCCCCCCCTTACCTTTGTCGGGGGATTTACGCCTCCCGGAGGGAGACGTAAATCCCCGCGCGCCAGCGGGCCGCTAGCGCGCCGGGACGCGACCTGGGGGCGGGTCCGGAGGGCGCAGCCACGCCCCCGGGCCCGCTCCTGAAACGCTCCCGACATGCCCCGAAAACACCGCGCGGATCGGGCCCGCCCCCTGACACGCCCCCCTCAGAAAACCCCGGGACTTACGCGAGTCCCGGGGCTCTGCGCGCGCCGGTAGGCCTATGTAAAATAGGCGCACCGGCGCGCAGGGCCCTGCTCGCCTAAATCCACCCGGATTTAGGCGGATTTAGGCAAGCAGGGCTCTTAAAATCCGCCCCTGAAAGTGTAAATAACCGATTCATATCTACTAAGCTGACAATTTCAAAGTATTATCCATTATGATGCCTATATCTTTTTCCTGAGTGGTAGTTCCTAATATGGAACCTAACATTGTGTAACTACAGCAAGGGTTATTTTTCTCTATATGCAACAATTTGCACTTGTCCACATTAAATTTCATCTGCCATTTGGCTGCCCAATCTTCTAGTCTTGCAAGGTCCTCCTGTAATGTATCACAGTCTGCTTGTGATTTAACTACTCTGAATAATTTTGTATCATCTGCAAATTTGATAACCTCACTCGCTGTATTCCTTTCCAGATCATTTATAAATATATTGAAAAGCACCGATCCAAGTACATATCCCTGAGGCACTCCACTATTTACCCTTTTCCACTGAGAAAATTGACCATTTAATCCTACTCTCTGTTTCCTGACTTTTAACCAGTTTGTAATCCACAAAAGGGCATTGCCTCCTATCCCATGACTTTTTAGTTTTCTTAGAAGCCTCTCATTAGGGTCTTTGTCAAACACCTTCTAAAAATCCATATACACTACATCTACTGGTTTACCTTTATCCACATGTTTATTAACCCCTTCAAAAAAAATGAAGCAGATTTGTTAGGCAAGACTTCCCATGAGTAAATCCATGTTGATTGTGTTCCATTAAACCATGTCTTTCTATATGCTCTACAATTTTGATCCTTAGAATAGTTTCCACTATTTTTCCCGGCACTGAAGTCAGGCTCACTGGTGTATAGTTACCCGGATCACCCCTGGAGCCCTTTTTAAATATTGGGGTTACATTGGCCACCCTCCAGTCTTCAGGTACAATGGATGATTTTAATGATAGGTTACAAATATTAACTAATAGATCAGTAATTTCATTTTTTAGTTCCTTTAGTACCCTAGGAAGCATACCATCCGGTCCAGGTGATTTGCTACAGTTTTGTTTGTCAATCTGGCTACTACATCTTCCCAGTTCACAGTGGTTTGGTTTAGTTTGTCTGACTCATCACCCTTGAAAACCATCTCCAGAACTGGTATCTCCCCAACAGCCTCATTAGTAAACATGGAAGCAAAGGATTCATTTAGTCTTTCTGCAATGGCCTTATCTTCCCTAAGAGCCCCTTTAACCCCTCCATCATCTAACAGTCCAACCGACTCCCTCACAGGTTTCTTGCTTCAGATATATTTTTAAAAGTTTTTATTATGAGTTTTTGCCTCTACGGCCAACTTCAGTTCAAATTCTCTCTTTGCCTGTCTTTTCAATGTTTTACAATTAACTTGACAATGCTTATGCTTTATCCTATTTTCTTCAGATGGAGCCTTCTTCCAATTTTGGAAGGATTTTTTTTGGCTAAAATAGCCTCTTTCACCTTTCCTTTTAACCATGCCAGTAATTGTTTTTCCTTCCTTCCACCTTTCTTAATGCGTGGAATATACCTGGACTGCGCGTCTAGGATTATATTTTTAAACAATATCTATGCCTGTTCAACACTTTTAACCTTTGCAGCTGTACCTTTCAGTTTTTTCTAACTATTTTCCTCATTTTATCAAAGTTTCCCTTTTGAAAATGTAGTGTTAGAGATGTAGATTTACTTATTGTCCCCCTTCCAGTTATTAGTTTAAATTTGATCATGTTATGATCACTATTGCCAAGTGGCCCCACCACCATTACCTCTCTCACCAAATCCTGTGTTCCACTAAGAATTAAATCTAAAATAGCTCCCTCTCTTGTTGGTTCCTGAACCAATTGTTCCATGAAGCAGTCATTTATTACATCCAGGAACTTTATGTCTCTAACAAGTCCTGATGTTACATTTACCCAGTCAATATTGGGATAATTAAAACTCCCATTATTATTGCACTGCCAAATTGGTTAGCTTCCCTGATTTCTCTTAGTAGTTCATCAGCTGTCTGACTATTTTGTCCAGGTGGATGGTAGTATACTCCTATCACTATACTCTTGCCCAACACACATGGGATTTCTACCCATATAGATTCTACTGAACATTTAGTCTCTTGTATGATCTTTATCCTGTTGGACTCTCTACCCTCCCGGACATAAAGTACCACACCCCCACCAAGTTGATCCTCCCTATCATTGCGATATAATTTGTACCATTATATAGCACTGTCCCATTGGTTATCCTCCTTCCACCAGGTCTCTGTGATGCCAATTGTGTCAATCTCATCATTTACTGCTATACATTCTAACTCATCCATCTTACTTCTTTGACTTGGCATACAGACATTTCAAAGTGTGTTTTTTGTTTGTATTAACAACCTGCTTTTCAGTTCTTAGAGATAATTTGGAAATCTTTAGCTCAGGTGATTTTTTACATATAGGCACATGGACTACGTTTGCTTTTATTGGAACCTCTCTGTTGGGATGTCGTAACTCTCCTGTTTTTATCTCCTATAATCTATCAACTACAGACTTCCTGTTACTCTTTTCACTGATGTTTAACATGGACATTTTTTTTTTCATTAAGGATGTCTGGCTGTGCATATACACAGTTGCATGCAAAGAGATGGATTGAAAGACAGACTGACATACACGCTACAATAGTCACTGCTTTTTGCAAAATTTTCCTAAAAATATAAATACAATAAAGTATACTTAAAAATGAAAAAAATATTACAGATATAACAATTGTTGCAAAATCTATATTTGAGAAAAATAGAACTATTCAGAATCTGAATATAATCTGAAGGGTTTTTAGTTATGCATTGTCAGAAAATGGGATGCCAGTTCATTTTTCAAACAAGATTTACAAAGGTATCTAAATTGGATTTAAAATTGAAAAGGAAGTAGAATAATATAAATGATACTTATACATTGTTTAAAAATTGAATAACATCATTTTGAAGGTAATATTTAACAGAATATAACCTGAACCATTATACAGTATATTTATTGGCATGATTCCTTACTTTCACCTTTTGATTGAGATCCTGAAGTTAATAGCTGTGGTTTCAGCAGCATTATGGAGCAGAGTCACACATTCTGAGGGTGTGGTACCTACAGATTATGTAGAACCATGTTACCCACAGTACCGGTAAGAGAGTCTAGCAAATAAATGACTCATTTACTCTGTAGATGACTGAGTGATCAATATTCACTAAGATCTGTAATCTATGTTAAGGTAGAAAGGATACAGGGCCTAATACAACCATTAGTCCCTGGGCCTCCACCACCGAGGACATAGAAAAGGTACAGAGAAGGGCATAAAAAAATGATAAAAGGGATGGAAAGGTTTCCCTTGTGGAGAAAGAATAAGAATATTAAGGCTCTGTAGCTTGGAAAAAAGATGACTAAGAGGGGATTGAGATTTATGAAATCATGATTGCAATGGAATGAGTAAACAGGGAATGGATATTTACCCATTCAAACAAGACTAGGATTAGGGGATACTCCAAGAAACTAGCAGTCGGCAGATTTAAAACACATTTTAGGAAGTTCACTTAAGTTATGGAATCTGTTGCTAGAGGAGGTGGTCAAGTCAACTAACTTACACCTAAATTCATCAAATCCTATAATTTTACATGGATAATGTGAAAAAGAGGTGTGTCCATGATAATTGTTTGAGAGAGAGAGACTCTTCATATCACTATAGGAGGGCCAGCTAATAACTCAAGGTGAGGTTTTGGTGGTGGTTTTGGGCTTTGGGGGCCAGTTTTACATGCAGAGTGAGATGTACGAACAGTGCAGTACACCTCAGTGAAGATTTGGCATCATTTGGGGTGAGAAAATTCTCACAAAGATGAGATTTCTACAATGTTCTCTTGCCCTAGCTTGATAGTACCCTGGTATAGAGTCCATTGTGCACTGCTCCATCGGAGGCTCTCTCACTGAATAAAGAACTTCTCTTTCCAACTGCCAGTGTTCAGTGTTTATTCCATCAGTAGGGAAAACGCACCTCAACAGATTTTGGTGCCCTGTGTGAAAAGTCTGTGGTAGTGGGGGAATCCAGATAATCGTCCCCAATCAATAAGTAATGGATTTTTTCTTTCTCCTGCATGGGGTCATCCTATGTTTCCACTGCCCACATCTAAAGGAAACATTCAGTTTGATATTGCCCAGACCATGTTGGCAGTGGGTAAGACAGATTGTATTTGTTAAGGGATTGAATTTACCTTGGCTGGGCCGAGAGGAAAGGCATACCTCAGACACACAGAATATTTGGTTCCCTAAGCTGAGTTTAGACATCCAGAGAACAGTTTTTCCGAGGTTGCTGGGCAGATCCCTTGGCTGAAAAGTAGCAAAATAGGGGTTCTCAGGGTTAGGTCCCCTTGGAAGGAGAGAAGAATAATCAGTATGAAGAGCTGTCCTGAGTGAATGTGTGTATGAGACTTGAGAATTCAACCCATGCCAGGATAGAAAGAACTGGTATATGTGTGAATGGACACTTTACATAGAAGGAGTTTGGTTTTGTGTTTAATCATCCTCTTTGCCTTAGCTCCTATATTTTGACTGACCAGACTTGTTTGTGATAAAGCCCCCTTGCAAGATTTTTCCCTTCCCAGCTGCCCTTGTCAGCCCAGTCTGATGCTGTTCCATTCTTAAGGAATCTACAATCACTTTGGCAGTCACTTTTAAGTGCCTCTCCCTTCCTCCTTTGTTCTTAATATGTTAGCATGTGGATGCAGGGGTATGACGACATAATTACTAGTTCTAGCCTAACCCATGCCTGCAGAACCCATGATGCTTGCTTGAGAGAGAGTTGTGTTTTAGGAGCAGCTGTATAAGTACTAATGTGGTGGTATATTTTAACAGCTGTGTTCAGCGTTGGGTGTGGTGTTGGCAGCTTGCTTGTATCATCAGAGAAATGTGTGTACTGAGTGTGTTTGTGTAGGATTAGAAGTGAACAGAATGTTTTAAGAAGGGGAAAGGCTACAAAAGTGGTAATAAAGCAAAGATTTTGAAAATGGGAAGGATGGTATTGTTTGCAGAACGCAATGCTAATTAGTATAGCTTAAATATAAAACTGCATGACTGGTTGTTTGCTTTGATATATCATCCTCCATGTGCTGGTGATTTAGATGTCCTCTATAGGTGACTTTTTCATGTTGACTGTTTCTAGATCTAAGAAGTTTTTGATACTCGTAGATTTAAATATCCATCAGGATACTTCTCCCAAAAGCCTATATCATGAGCTTACAGATGTTATATTCCATTGTATATCTTAAACAATTGATATCTTCATCGGACTTACAGGGCTGGTCATATTTGGGACCAACTCATTATTTCAGAGGATTTTGCAGACCCTGGATTGATATCTATTCTGACCAATGTTTCTGTGCTATGGTCAGTTTATCGTGTGATTGAATTTCAGTTTGATGGCTTTGGTGAAGCATGAGATTAGTCAACCAGCTACCTGGAAAATGCAATGTAGAACATAGGATTGTGATGCTTTCTGTAATAACTTGTCACAGAAAGCCAGTGATTTTGTTTATGATTCCGTTAATAATTTGAAGAATTCATTTAATTCTGCACTGGCACTTTCTATGTATGAGGTGCGACCTATGAAACTACAAAAAGTAATGAGGCCCAATGTTTCTGTACTTTAGTATAATCAGGCACTGATAGAGAAAAAAATGGTTTACACACCAAGCTGAATGCAAATGGCGAAAACAAAGATCCCCTGAAAATGCTGAGGCCTTTAAAGTAGTAGGGATGTGCATTTGTTTAAAATGAATGGGCATTCTGAAATGAAGTGGATATAATTTGTTTCTTTCAGAGATCCCCAAATTAAATGAATGCTATTTGTTTCATTTGTTTTCCTCTCCATTCATTTCTATAGCCAAAAACGTTCATAAAGATAATAAAAGGCTCAATACAATCAGTTAAGAATTGTTACAGTATAGCTATTAACAGCCAGCCCAGTGAGTTATATTATCCTTGTCAGACTTTGGCAGGACATGTTATCAACATATTGCAGTAAAACATTTTTCTAAGCCAACTGTGATTATCAGGGGTCTCTAGCTATTGTTTGCCAGGATTCTGGGGGCAAAGTTTTATAGTCAAACTTAGAGATTCCTCAAAACTGGGGTGTTTTAGCTTCAAGGAGGTGGAGTGTCCCTTTAAATCAGTGGGCTTCCAATTTCTACTGCCACGCTCATTCTAGGTGTAATGGGCCTTGACCACATGGAATTACTAACTTAAACCTTGACATATAAACACCATCCCTAAGTTTCTACCCATTCAACTTTTATGTAACAGTAACTGTTCCTTTAAACATCACTGTAGCTGGACTCTCATCCCTTAATGATTCACTACTTAAAGTTTTTCTCTTTTATTTGCTCTTTGTTACTTCCCATTCAGTTGTGGTTCCAACACCACCTTTAAAGCATGCATTGAAAGAATGTCTGAAGATTCAATATTCTCCACTTGGAGCTTTAAATATAGCATTTCTGACAAGCACAGAAAAACAGTATTACACTACAGACTTTTTTAAAGCACAGGGTAGAACGATCTCAGCAAGTCTCCTAACTCTAGGTTAATAAAATTAAATAGATATCAGGCCAGAGTTTCTAAGGCTCCAATTACAGAAAAAATTTCAGTCTGGGTGTTAAAACACATAGCTATGCAGCACACCTTAATGCTAATTTGTGACACTGCACTTTCTGAGTTTTAAATGCACCTTTGCAGAATTATATATTCACTGTTTGCAACAGCTTCCCATATAATTCCTTATGAGACCCCAATTACAGCAAACATTCCAGCCTGGGGTTTAAACACACTCAATGCTGCACATCTTAATGCTGATTAGTGACTCTGCACCCTCTGGGTTTAAATGCATGTTTGCAGAGTTTGGCCAGCTGCAGTTTACAATAGCTTCCCATAGAACTTTCTATTTATCAGTTCCAAATATTAGGCTTGTACAGAGCATACATTCCACAGCAGCAACAAAGAGCCCGTGACTCCATTAGGGAGCAGGGCACAATGTGGGCGGGGAAGGCAAGGTGGGTGGGAGCCAAGGGACGGGGCGGCCCGGTGGTGCCTGGGTAGAAAATGGGAAGCACAGTGCATGCGATCCCCTTTTCAGCCAGGTACAGCCAGGTTAGTTTCATTTTGCCTACCTGCCACACGAGTTATACAGCTAGTGGTCACATGATAGGTTGTCTTTTCACATTGCTCTGGTCCCTGTCTTCAGTGTGGCTGGCTGCCTTGCACCACCGGCGCAGAGTTCCTTTTACTTTCGTTTTTGCTTGCAACCAGCCGGAGATCATTTTTCTTTCTTTTGGTTTCGCTTTCGGCGGAGGCAAAACCAATGACGATGCAGGAAGCCTGTCCGGCTGGGCAGCAGCGCCAGGAGCTTTCATCTGCAGTGGCACATACAGAGGAAGAGGAAAAGCCCCATATAAGCTCTGCAGAGCTGCACTATTACAGATCAAAGAGAGAGAGAATCCACAGAGAGAAAGGGAGAGAAACAGAAGCCCAGGGACTCTCCCATCTGCTGCACCTACCCATTCTTTCCCAGTACTTTAACTTCAAATTTTTTTTTTGCATAAAAGGCCAGTGGCCCATGCTTTATAGCAGATTGCATTAAATGTTTGAAGGGCCAGCAGCCCATGCTTAATATTGCATATTGCCTTACATTTTTAAAAGGCTAGTGTCCCATGCTTTATATTTCATATTGCATTAAATGTTGAAAAGGGCCAGCGTCCATGTTGCATATAGCCATTTGGGTCTGTGGCTCAGGCTTTATGTATAAAAAAAAAAAAAAATCTTTCAAAGGCCTACTATTTTGTGTTCTCTGCCTTGCTGTAGGGGTAGGGGGGGTTCTGAGGGTCAATCTACAAGGGGATGAGGAAAGAGAAGTGATAGGGCTGTAGGCATACAGACCAGCAGCCTTCTCTGCTCTTGTCTTTGTGACAAAGTTCAAAAGAAATAATTAGGGATGTGAATCGTTTTTGAACGATTAAAATTATCGTCCGATAATTTTAAAATCGTTCTAAACCGTTAGAGTACACAATACAATACAAATGCCCACGATTTATCGTCAGGAGCATTTATATTGTATCGTTAAATAGGGCACGGGAATTATTTGGGGGAGGGTGGGAAAACCGGCACACCAACACAACCTCTAAACCCACCCCGACCTTTTAAAACAAATTCCTTACACTCCCCCACCCTCCCGAACCCCCCCAAAATGTTAAATTACCTGGTGGTCCAGTGGGGGGGGGGGGGGTCCCCGGCGCAATCTCCCACTCTCGGGCCATCGGCGCCATTTTGGCTACCACTGATAAAAAGGCGAAATCGCCTTTGCCCTTATCTTGTCACAGGGAGCGACGGTCGCTCCCTGTGACAAGTTAAGGGCAAAGGCAATCGGCGCCATTTTGAAACCTCCAGCACCGGCACCGGCACGATTGAAGGGATGGCTCCTGGACCTCCCGCTAGACCAGGTACATCTAAAAGGTTTTTGGGGGGGTCGGAAGGGTGGGAGAAGGAAAGGGGTAATTTAAAAAGGGTCGGGGTGGGTTTTTTTTTTCGGACCATCGGCGCCTTTTTATCAGTGGTAGCATGTCCCCACTCCCAAAAAATACTTCATCAAGTCTTACATCAGAAAATCCGCTGCCACAGGAGACGATGTCAAATGAGGCAATAATCTCAAACTCAAAGCCCAGGGTTCAAAGTAGGAGCAGAACCCTGAAACGATCATCGGAAGTGCAGCACAGATGACAGAGGGCCGCCAAGCCTAGAAGCAAACAGGATGGCTCCTTGACATCAACGGACCAAACGGACATGGATCAGCTGTTAGCCGAGATTGGGTCACGCAGCGCATGTCGACAGTTAACCCCCGACATCCCATGGAAAAAACCCTGAATCGTCCAAGAATGTTCAAGATCCTCCAAGAAGCCAGGATCCTCCAACAAGGTATCAGAGCCAGCACACTCATCTGAAACATCCTTGGAACAGAATAGCTCGGCAGGTCCAGACTCTATAGCAGCAGCATACTCTCATCGGAGTCAGACAATGCCCTTGCATCAAAACACGACAATGCCCTAGCGAGGTATCACGGTCAGAGATACCTCGCAGAGGAATTCCTAGAGCCACCATTGAATAGTCAGTACCTCTGGCTGCGGCGAAAAGTGGGCTGAGTTGTCAAGATTTAAGAAGAGGTAAGCCCACCGTCGTCTCTGACACTGCTTCGCCTCATCGAACTGCAGTGACGATGAGATGGCTCTGGCCAGGGCTATACACACTGCGATTAAGTGCTACAAAAGGAAGCGGGCATCTGGGCACAGAGGTTCGGCTGCAACTGTTTGGGATGCGGACCCTGTAAATGACTTACTAGCCCCTGTTGACATAGCGGCACCTATTGCGAACACGCTACCTGAGCTAAATGACCCAAGTGTGGTCACACTCACCCCTAATGCAAACCAGCTTCCTCAGCTACTTGACCCAAGTGTAAATACGCTCGCCCCCTTGCCATTGCCCACCATTACTGCCATTCCCACCACAGTTGCTGAATCACAAGTCATGGCACCCCCTTGTTGCTGAGGAAGTTTTATGCGGTGTCACTTCTTTGGCGCACAGCATCCCCCTGCCAATCAAGAATAAAATATGAAATCACGAGTTTATTGATATATTTTCCCTACTAATAACAGATTTGGACGCTGAACCAGAAAAAGGGGGATCGAGTGAAGGAAAAGACAAGTGACTCCACATTCCCAAGAATATTCACAATTGGATCAAGGCGCTCCACATTTTTATGAGCGTCATTGTAGAGCGCGAGCCTGAGCAGTTCCCTTTTCTCATTCGATATATCGATACCATAATGAAAGCCCAGAAGCGGGGTGGTTGGGCTTGGCTAAATTATGACATCAGGTTTAGAAAAAGTATGGCGCAGGATCATGCAATTTCTTGGAAGTATAGATTATTGGATCTATGGTTAGATAAATGACACTACATAAGTCCACTTGGCAGGATAGATCCCTTTTGTTCCAGGGCAATACTTGAGATAGGAGTACTTTTCAAGGCAGTGGGAGGCGTGATTTTTACAGACAGTTCAATGCTGGCCACTGCACATGGGAAAGCTGCAAATTTAAGCACCTCTGCACCACCTGTGGTTATGGATCCCACCTCGCAACACAATGCTGGAATGCCAGAGATCGCAGACTGATATAACAGATTCCCAGTGGCGGCCAAAATGAGTTTGATGGCCCCAATGCCGGTCAGTGTTAGTGCCATGCACCCCTGGCTTCAATGCTATCCTTTCCCCAACAAAGCTGTGGAAATATCTAATGGCTTCACTTATGGCTTTAGAATTTCATGTCAATAAGTCCCCCCTCACTCCCTTCACTGCTCACCATGCAACTTTCATTCCCTATCCTTACATGAGGAGGAGGCAGTGAAGAAAATTCACTCAGAATTGGTTTTAGGGTAGGTAGTGGGCCCTTTCACCTACCCCCCCCATTTCCAAACATGGTGATTTCCCCTTTGAGCATGGTACCCAAAAAAGAGCCGGGCCGCTACCACCTTATACACAACCTTTCCTTCCCCCCTGGTAATTCAGTCAATGTTCAAATAGACCATCACCTATGCTCGGTGTTTTATACCTCTTTCGACTCCGCCATTAGTATCATCAAAAATGCAGGATGCCACGCACAAATGGCAAAAGTGGACATCGAGTCCACATTCCGCCTTTTGCGAGTGCACCCGGAGTCCTTCCACATACTGAGTTTCCATTTTAAAGGGCAATTCTATTATGACCATTGTTTCCTGATGGGCTTTCCTTTTTTCATTGGGTCATCAAACAACAGTCGGGCTTTCAGCAGTTGGTTCACTACCTAGACAATTTCCTGCTGGTAGGGCGAGATGGCACTGATTGCAGCAACCTGTTGTTCGCAGCGCAAGTTGTGGCAAGAACATTTGGCATCCCTTTAGCAGAGGACAAAACCAAAGGCCCAGCTAGAAGAATAACATTCCTAGGGATTGAGTTAGACACGGAAGCTACGATCTCTCGACTCCCCTCCCAAAAAGTTAGCAAGCCGTGCGAGGCTATTGTTGAGATGCACAGCATCAAAAAGGCCACCCTGAGGCAATTTCAGTCCCTTATTGGTTTGCTCTGCTTTGCATCCAGAGTTATACCAATGGGCAGGGCTTTCTTGCACAGGCTTTCCTTTGCAACCACTGGTGTTTTAAGAAGCATCATTGTATATGGGTCTCTAGCGCAATGAAACAGGATTTAATTGTTTGGGAAATATTCTTGAAGGAGTTTAATGGGAACACCTTTTGGCAGTATCCTCTTAGGCAGAATAGTGAACTAGAGCTATTCAAGGATGCTGCAGGAGGTGTTGGTTTCGGCATATATTTCAGAGGAGCTTGGTGCGCTGGCTGCTGTCCGCTCCATTGGTTGCCACACAAGATTGCCAAGGACCTTGCCTTCCTTGAGTTGTTTCCAATCGTAGTTGCCCTCAAGATCTGGGGGGAGTCACTCGTCAGGTCCCATATTGTTTTTATATCAGACAACATGGCTGTCGTTCAAGTTATTAATATGCTTTCTGCTCGCACATTTTAATCTAATGCATTCATAAGGCAGTTAGTTCTAATTTGCTTACAATTTAATATAACTTGTCGTGCTGTGCACATTCACGATTACAGTTTACAATGTTCCGATGCCTCACTCCGATGGCAGATTGTCTACCAATCCCCATACCCAAGGAGGTCTGGCAACTTGGCCCCCCGAGTTTTGGGAATTAATGTTGGGATCCCTATTGGAAAACACACGACAGAGTTACAAACAGGCCTTGCTAGACTTCTAGAGCTTCCTGATAACCAAAACACAAGAAATCGCAAAGTGGCCAATCTTGATGTACTCCCTATTGAGATACATACTACACTGCAAGAACCAGGGAAAATCCAGAGCCGCAGTGGCAAACCGCCTAGCTGGCCTGTCTTTCTTTTCCAGAATACTAGGAATCCACAGCTGCACCTCACTATTCCCAATAAAGAGGGCTATGTTTGGTTGGCATAGGGAGGCTGGTAAGACACAGGATGCCAGGAGGCCCATAACTTTGGATATTCTGAGAGAAATCTTTTGGTTCCTGGCCGTCGTCTGCTTGGATAACTTCGAGTCTCAGTTATTTAAGTGCGCATTCTCCTTGTCATTTTAAGGGGCCCTTTGAATTAGTGAGCTGACTGCGCACTCTGCAAATAGGCCTTCCTCCGCATGTTTACTGTGGGAGGATACGGTGCTCGAATGTAAGAAACATATCCGCAGGTCAAAGACTTACCAATTGGGCGTTGGTTCCAATATCATCCTCCGAGAATGGTCTGGGGAGTCCACTTGCCCAGTGTGGTCCACCATGATATAACTACATCACCGCCCGCCTTATGGTGGGCAATTGCTTGTACACAAGGGTGGTAGTGCTCTTACCCGATACCAGTTTAGTCGGGTCCTCCACAAAGCACTGCATGCAGCAGGTGTCGTAGTAGCAGGTTACTCATCTCACTCTTTCCGTATAGAGGCGGCAACCACGGCTGCAAGCTTAGGATTGCAGGACAAGAAGATAATAGCAATAGGCAGATGGCGATCAGGAATATTTAGCCGTTATGTGAGACCGAATAATTATTTTGCCAATTGCATATAACATGACTCATCATATCTGCTTTTTATCTGCCGACAGATCGGGGGCCATGGACGTGCATCGCATGGATTATAGGGCACTCTTACAAGCGCTGGGCACATAGGAGGGCCCTCGAACAGCCTCCGGGTGAACACCTTGGTATGGCGACGCATCAAGTTTCATTGCTTTGGAAAGGGATCCCGGAAATGAGGTGGGACTAGTTGATGCCGACTGTCCTTGAACTAGTAAAAAACACCCCCCCCCCCCCCCCATCTGGTATAATCTTACATCTGGGGGGTAACGACCTGCCTCTCACTAGGAACATTGCTCTCACACAGAAAATAAAAAAGATTTGGTCACTTTATATAACATGTTCCCACAGTCGGTAACTGTCTGGTCCTATATCACCCCCCATACAGTTTGGAGGGGTGAGCGATCACACCATGCTATGGAAAAAGTTCGGAAGAAAATTAATACATGGATTGCAAAGTTCATGCCTACAATTAATGGTTTATCGTTGAAGCACGATTTGTGTGGATGAAAACCCAGGGTTATTTAGGCCAGATGGTGTACATCTTTCCAATACAGGGTGGGATATCTTTAATAGTGATCTCCAAGATGGTTTTGAGGCTATCTTGCCTCTAATGGCCGCAGCTGATTGAATGGTTGGGGGAGGGGGGTTCCCAGTAAATGGATTCTCTACCAGGGAACCTTGGCGTGGTGACCAGCAAAGCGACACCCCCGCCTTTAGGTTACGTAGGTCACGGCCTGGGGGCCAGCGGCCCTTGGACTACTGGATCAGGCGGCTCTGACTGGGCCAGTGGCCCAACACAGACCCTCGACACTTCAACGGCCAAGAGGGGTGAGGGACAAGATGAGTACTGAGGCGCTTGGACCAAACAACCTTGACTTCTATGGTCGGGTCACCAGTAATGACACCGTGGCTTCCATGGCCAGGGGGTCAGTGGCAGCTGCCTGGCTTCTACGGCCGGGTGGTGTGCATGCGCCTCAGCGAATTATGCGATTAGCAATTGTTACCGGGGGAGCGCTGGTCACTAAGGGGTAGATTTTCAAAGGGTTATGTGCATAGGTTACGTGCATAACCCCCAAAAACCTACCCCAAACCACCCCTGCGCGCACCGAGCCTATCTTGCATAGCCTGCCGGCATGCGCGAAGTCCTGGGACGTGCGTAAGTCTCGGGGCTTTCCTGGGGGGGGGGGGGGGCGTGTCATGGCGGGCGCATCATCAGGGCATTCTGGGGGCATGGCCGTGGCCTCCGAACCAGCTCCCGGACCAGACCTTGGCGCGCTGGTGGCCGGCCCGGTGCACACAAGTTACGCCTGCCTGAGGCAGGCGTAACTTGTGCAACAAAGGTAGGGGGTGGGTTAGATAGGGCTGGGAGGGTGGGTTAGGTAGGGGAAGGGAGGGGAAGGGAGGGGAAGGTTTGGGGGGGGGGGTGGAAGGAAAGTTCCCTCCGAGGCCACTCCGATTTTGGAGCGGCCTCGGAAGGAACGGAGGCAGGCTGGGCGGCTCGGCGCATGCAGGCTGCTGATTTTGGGCAGCCTTGTGCACGCTGACCCCAGATTTTAATAGATATGTGCGGCTATGCGCGTATCTATTGAAATTGGGTGTACTTTTGTTTGCGCCTGGTGTGCGAACAAAAGTATGCATGCGCGTAGTTTTATAAAATCTGCCCCAAAAGTAAATCTTTAGTTAAGTTAACAAAGTTTCAGGATTGTTTATTATTGCTAATGTTGCTTGTTGTTGTATTTATTTATTATTATTTATTACTTGTTAATGTAATGCATATGGGCTGCGGCCATTAATTTGTCCAATATAATAAAACTCTTGTTATCAAATATTCAGCTGCGTGAGTCTTTGGAAACCAAATTCGGGGGGGGGGGGGGGGGGGGGGGAAGGAGTTTATTGACGTAGCTTTTCCACTGCCCGCATTCAGGCCGATACAGTACAGTGCGCTCCGATGGAGTGCACTGTTAGCCTGCTCTTGGACGCGCGTTTTCCCTTACCCCTTATTCAGTAAGGGGAGGAAAACGCGCGTCCAATCCGCGGCACCTAATAGCGCCCTCAACATGCAAATGCATGTTGACGGCCCTATTAGGTATGCGCGCAGGATACAGAAAGTAAAATGTGCAGCCAAGCCACGCATTTTACTTTCAGAAATTAGCGCCGACCCAAAAGTCGGCGCTAATTTCTTCCGGCGCCGGGAAAGTGCACAGAAAAGCAGTAAAAATCTCCGGAGGTCCCGAAAAGTAAAAAAAGTAAAAAAAATAAATAAATTTGAATTCAGCCCGCAGCTGTCGGGCCGAAAACCGGACACTCAATTTTGCCGGCGTCCGGTTTCCGAGCCCGTGGCTCAAACCCGCTGACAGCCACCGCTCCTTTTACCCGGATCTACCGCGTCACCTAATTTAAATAGAGAATCGCGCACACCGGCGAAGGGCCGGTGCGTGCACCAGAGAGCGGGCGTTGGTCCGCTCTCCCGCGGAATTTACTGTATCGGCCCGATTGTGATCCCGGTTTCACACAAACTCAGCAAATTACCACTCACAGAAGCAGCAAGATAGTCCAGAGCAATTTTCCCTAAGATCTGTGTATGTGCATGTCTCTCAGGCATCCTACTAGCATATAAACCCAAGTTTCTTTCTTTGATTTAGTTTTCAGTCAATGACTTAAAACCTATAAGGAGGAAAACACAAACTTCTCTGCTTTTATTTTACTGCTCACTTAATTAAGGTTGTGTGAAGTCTGTAGGTACTAATTTTAATGCAAACCACCAGATTTGAGACCTTCCTTCTCTTTTGTCAAATGGCTTGTTGGTAAGGTTTACGGTTTCCCAAAGAAAGGAAAAGGTCTACAGTTGTTAAGAATCCAAATAATTTTACAGTGAAAAATAATTTAAGTTCTAAGCTGGTATTTAAAAGATGACACCAGAATATATAAAATAGATTTTATTTTAGCTGGAACTGCAATATTGAATTAAACTGACTGAATGAGATATGGGAGTTCACAATTTTTTATATAAATTAGTGAGGATAATAAACCATACCAACTATTTAGCTAGGAATAATTATGGCAATTATTTAGACCTTGTTTCTTTATCTGGTTAGGCTGTTACAGTATAGTCAACAATGAAAATTACTATAGCATTCACTACTAATACAGCCATTGTATAATTCAGAGAATCAGTTTTCTTCTGTACAACATAGAAATCAAGAAATCACTTAAATATCCTTTGGGGGAGAAAAGTTATTAAAACCTATCCTTTGAAACTTTACCTTTATTCTATAAGATGAGAACCCCCGAAATGGAACTTTTTTTTTGCAATTTTAAAGCCTCAGAGTTCCTGAAATTATTGTTGGACAAGATAAGATGAATTTTTTAATTCTTTTTAAAACAGGCTTCTCTTTCTGTTGTATTTCTGTGCATTCTTTCCGGTGTCTGTTCTGTTACTCAGCTCTGATGAAAATTCTGAGTGCACTCATATAGAACAAGGATCCTTTGATGCTTTGTCTAGCTAGACTGTTTCTATATTTATTTATTTATTTATTTTTTCTATACAGACATTCGATCTGAGATATCACATCGGTTTACATTCAGGTACTGTAGGTATCAGTTAGTGCATACACTTGTCTGTTATCCTTTGCAGGTTTCAGAATATACTTTTCTTCCCTGCCAATGCTAGCTGGCACTCTTTGAGTCCTGCTGCTAGAGGGTATGGCTTAAGTGGCCAGAGTTGTGGTCTCTTACTTGCACTCGCTGTCTCCTCTCATCATGTGTGCCTCTACTGGCTCTGAGTCTCTCTGTTGGAATGTGTTGCACTGGAGGTGGACCCTTGGCCTGGTGCAGGAATGGTACGGCCCTCTGGTCGGACCCAGAAAGTGCCTACCACCAGGAGGCGGCACACACGAGGAGACAGAGGCTAGCTGGAGCTTCACCAATAACAGTCTGGGGTTTCCGCAGGTTGAGCCCTTGGGTACCTGGACCGCCTGGACTTAGATGGGCCTCAGAGGGTCTCCCAGAGAGGTAGCGGAGAGGTGTGCCCACCACGAGTAAGGGTGCGCGGCTGATGCAGAGAGGATGGACCAGAACTGAATTGGAGATTCCGGAGACCTCAGGGAGGTAGCAGTTCAGGAAGGTTCTCAGGGCGGAACAGGCAGCGCCTGTGGGTCTGGTGGGATGAAGGCCATGGACAGAGTCCAAGCAGGTAGGTCTGGTGGTCACAAAAGGCAAGAAGAGGGTGTCCTAGTGAAGCGCAAGGGTCAAAACCAGGGTATCCATCCAGAAGTGGTCAGCCAAAGCAACGGGCAAATCCAAGGTCAGTCCGAGCGCAGTCAAGGCAAGCTAGGGTCAGTTCCAGGCGGTGGTCTACATGGTCAGGCAGGCAGAGGTCAGTTCCAGGCAGCGGTCAACATGGTCAGAAGGCAGTGGACTTTTGTGCCCAATATGCCAGCAGATCTGTCTGCATGTCCTCTGTGGGCTCTGAGAGATACCATGTCACTGACAGTTGTGCTGGTGTCTCCTTTGCTTGGGTGGGCTGAGAGTTACTCATGCCAGCTGCTTTCTCTCTAGCCCGTAGCACAAAAGATGAATCTTTATGGGCAAAATGCCTTTGGCATACTGAAGTGGAGGAGGAGGTACTAGCTGTCGCTGACAGAGTGCTGCTCCAGCTTCGGCTAGCACAACTCTCTAAGGTGCCCACTGTTTCCTCATCTGCTTCATGACTAATCTGTCTCTGCCTTTGGCGCTCCTGTTCATGGACTTTTGCTAACAGCAGTTCCTTCACCAATAGGAGATAATCGTACTGTAGGGTAAGTTTCCCTTTCACATGGGGATCCACATTTTCATCCAGGAAATTAACCATAGGGTTGATGTCAGCCAAGGTGGCACTTCTGGAACTCAGTTCTTCTGTGTCATCCTTGAAGGGCTGCAGGATTTTTACCAGCTGACTCATGACTAACCAATCACGATGCCCTAGGGGATTCTTCACACCTATGTCCATTGAACCATAAAGTTCCACTAACCTCTGCGGCATCATATAGGTGGAAGTTCCACTAACCTCTGCGGCATCATATATGTGGAATTCCACCAGGTGGCAATGTCTTGAATGAGACGGTTGTGAGGCATCTCCAAATCAGTCTGCTTTTGTTGGAGAACCTGCCTCGCCTTCACACTTCTGTGGAAGTGTGTTGCTATGTTCCTGCACTTCTGTACTAACCTGTGCAGGTATTCATTCTCTTGGTGATTGGACTCCAACCCCACAGCTGACTCCACTACCAGGTACAGAGTGTGTGCAAAACATCGGATGTTCTTAAAACGCCCCTCGGTTATTGCCTTAACCATGTTTGCACCATTGTCTGTGACAAAGAACCCTGCCTGAGGATTCCTGTCTCACTGGTGTAGTTGCCAGCCCTCCAGCATCTGTCTGATGCATGCTTGAATATTGGCTGCGGTATGGGCCTTGTCCGTCAGGTGGGTGTGCAGTAAAGCCCACCTCCACCCTGATACTTGTTCACTAATAGAGCTGCTGCCTGCCCCTGCCTCAGCCAGGTCCCACCAGTGTGCTGTCAGGGAATAGTAAGAGTGTTCAGCATTCATGGCGGTCCAGATATCACAGGTGAAATGCACACTCCCCTCTGCCTTAGCTAGCAGCACTTGGATGTGACTGTGACACTGCTTGTACAGGCTGAGGATGACCTTTCTGCTAAATGTGGTTCTGGAGGGGACTTTGTAATTTGGAAGTATGACCTTCAGAAAATGATTGAAACCCACATTCTCCACTATTTGCAAGGGCTGGTCATCAAGGGCAATCATTTCCCCAATGCTTCTGGTTACAACTTTTGAGGCTGCCTGCCTCCTACCCCGGGATAGCTTTACCACACTCCACCTCATTTCCTACATGATGGGTTGTCGCTTCTGCCACATGTCAGGGAGTTGCTGGCCTGCCACCTGACTGCTAGAATGGGCTGAGGGCATGGGGTGACTCTGTTCCTTTTCAACCACTTTACACTGCTTGGAAGGGGTCCCCTGACTGCTACTGCCACCATCCCCAGACAGCAGTACTGTTGTTGGGTGTTGCCTCTTCATATGATGCATCATGTCAAAATTAGATCGCTGTCCCATTTGCTTGCCTCTGCTAATAGCCCTGCCATAGTAATTACACCGAGCAAAACGCGGGTCCTCCGTCACTTTAAAGTGGCTCCAGATTGCAGATGCTTTCGTGAACCTCCCTTCTGTATAGCCTTGGGAGTGGCTGCTGGCACTGGACCTGAAGTAGTGAGTGCACCTTGAGAAGCAATGCCAGAGGCATCAGTCATACTCTGTGTCCGCACTGACTGCTCTTTCTCCTCAGTTTCATCTCTCCCCTGCTGCACTGAAGTGGAGGCTAAGACAGGACTAATGAATCCTCCTAAAACTTTGTCAACTATAACTTCTTCCGTTTCTGATGAGAATCTCACACAAGATGATTCTTCATTGGAATCAGAAGCAAACAGTGCCTGCGGTACATTGTCAACACTAAGTTGAG
The DNA here is from genome assembly GCF_901001135.1 of Rhinatrema bivittatum. Classification (NCBI taxonomy): domain Eukaryota; kingdom Metazoa; phylum Chordata; class Amphibia; order Gymnophiona; family Rhinatrematidae; genus Rhinatrema; species Rhinatrema bivittatum. Next base: position 324,333,508 of record NC_042616.1, on the reverse strand, counting down.
ACTGCTGTCCCACTGCTTCTTTTGGATGTCGACATTTTGTCTTGCTTGACTCAGCCTCCCCGTCCCTCACCTCGAAAACTACAGGGTCAGAAACAGGTGGTGGTGATGCATCATGTTTAGATTTCATTTTTTTCCAGATGGTACTGCCTGCCCCTCCAAAGAGTTTAGATTGTAACAGGTGCCTTTTTAACTTTAATGGGGGACTGGCACTCCCTTTTGAGGTGTCTCCTCTCCCAATCACCCAACCACGTCTAGCTGTCCCTGACATTATGGATTTAATGTCACTGTCTACTAGGGATTTCAATTAAAATAATTATTTCCAAAAGAGGCCACTGGGGATTTGACTTCACAGATCACTGCTGTCCCAATATACTTGAGTCTGCTAAACTGCCTGCCCACAGGCACAGTGCCTTGATGTGCACTAATGTAATGTGTGTGCTCACACCAATTTTGTAACTACAAAAGAGGCCCACTGGGGATTTGGCTTCACAGATCACTGCTGTCCCAATTTATGTGAGTCTGCAAAACTGCCCAGTGCCCTCTATCACTGATGCCCAGTGCACTGCCTTCTTTGATTTAAAAAGCACAGAGAGACAGTGAGTTCAATAAAACAAACTACTGCAGTTAACAAAATACCCTTTCTTGGCACAGCAACAAAATCGATGAAATATCTTTTCCAATAGCAATTATGTCAAACTAGCTAGAAATTGAATATATCTCCCACCCACAACACCCAAATGCTCCTTGCAACCAACCCCAGGGGGTAAAATAAGCAGCAAAATGCCACTGCTAGTGCTAGCTAGCAGCTTGCCGGCTTCTCTCAGTGGCAGAGAGAAACCGTCTCAGATCAATAAGAATATTTGCAGTAATAAAAACCGGGCTAGTACTGGCACTGCAGCCAAATGCAGAACAAATATTTATTTATTTATTTATTTAGCATTTGTTTATATACCGAGGTCAAGCTGACATAGCCTTCACTCCGGTTTACATTATAACAAACCAGTTACACTTAAATTCATAACAGTGTGACAGAGAATGAATCAGAACATTAACTTAATAAAAGACAATAAATACATTGAACAATACATTGAACAATAGATATGAGTGTAAGCAACACTTGAAGTTGACGGTTGATACCGTTAATGAGAAGAAAAGGTTTCTGCAAGATAGGACGAAAGACAGAAGGAGGGGATTGCTGGCAAAAAAGAACGTGAAGGTGGATATGAAAAAGATTTATGTTCTGTTGTCATTGGGTGAGCAGCCATTGTAAGACTGTGAAAGTAGCCAATCTTTAAGATCTTTTTTAAAAGTTTTAAAGTTTTCTTGCGAATTGAGGTGTTGAGGTAGTGAGTTCCATAATTTTGGGCCTACGATAGAGATGGCTCTATTTCCAGTGGAGGATAATTTGGCTTGAGGTAATGAAGGGACATCCAGCTGAACTTTATGGGGCGGATTTTCAGAGCCCTGTTCGCGTAAATCCGCCCAAAACCGGGCGGATTTACGCGAGCAGGGCCCTGCGCGCCGGGAAGCCTATTTTACATAGGCCTCCCGGCGCGCGCAGAGCCCCGGGACTCGCGTAAGTCCCGGGGTTCTCGGAGGGGGGCGTGTCGGGGGCGTGTCGAGGGGCGGGCCCGGTCGTCGCGGCGTTCCAGGGGCGTGTCGGCAGCGTTTTGGGGGCGGGTACGGGGCGTGGCTACGGCCCGGGGGCGTGGCCGCGCCCTCCGTACCCGCCCCCAGGTCGCGGCCCGGCGCACAGCAGGCCCGCTGGCGCGCGGGGATTTACGTCTCCCTCCGGGAGGCGTAAATCCCCCGACAAAGGTAAGGGGGGGGTGTAGACAGGGCCGGGCGGGTGGGTTAGGTAGGGGGAGGGGGGGGGAAGGTGAGGGGAGGGCAAAGGAAAGTTCCCTCCAAGGCCGCTCCGATTTCGGAGCGGCCTTGGAGGGAACGGGGGGAGGCAGCGCGGCTCGGCGCGCGCAGGCTATACAAAATCGATAGCCTTGCGCGCGCCGATCCAGGATTTTAGTGGATACGCGCGGCTCCGCGCGTATCTACTAAAATCCAGCGTACTTTTGCTTGAGTCTGATGCGCAAGCAAAAGTAGGCTGATCGCACTTCTTTTAAAATCTACCCCTATATGTAGATCTTGTTGTACGTGAAGATTTATGTAGGTGTATAATATTGTCCAAGGCAGAGTAGTCAGCTTTGTGAATTGATTTGTGTAGGATTGTGAGTACTTTGTACTCTATTCTTTTTTTAACTGGTAGCCATTGTAAGTTGTGGAGTACTGGGGATATATGGTCGGCTTTTCTTTTACCAGACAGGACTCTGGCAGCTGCATTTTGGAGTAACTGCAGTGGTCTTAAGGTTGAATTAGGGAGGCCTATCAGAAGGGAGTTGCAGTAGTCCAAACTGGAGAAGATGAGGGCTTGGAGAACGGTTCTGAAATCCTGGGGATGAAGCAGCGGTTTTAGGTGTTTGAGTATTTGAATTTTGTAGAAGCCTTCTCTTGTTTTTGTTGTGATGTGCTTTTTAAAATTTAGCTCATTATCTAGCCAGAAACCCAGGTCTTTAACGTTGTCTTTGAGTTGAATTTGAATGTTGTCAAATTGGAAGGGTGGAGTGGAAGTTAAACCAAAGTTTTTTCTTGTAATTAGTATACCCAATTGCTACCCTAGCTAGCAATTGAATACAGATTTGAAAACTCAGACTAGCTCTGAGTGCAGCCACCTTCCACAGAGACCACCTCCCCACACCACCCCTGCAAAGAAAGTGCATGGCATGCCACGTGCTTAAGTATATATAGTGCTGGGTCATCAGCAAAAGCATCACCGACCACCGAGTGAGAGCTTGATTGGTTGCACTGCCAAAATTCTTACCGCTGATACGTTGCATTCTGGTCTCCTTGCCAACCTGTACGACCCACTCTATGAAAGGCCTGTGAGGGCACTGATGACTCACAGGAAAGGGCTGGTTTTTGGCTATGGATACAGCAAAATGGCGTTCTCCTATTTCAAACAGCCGCTTAGAAATCACTGCGAGCGAGCCAAAAGAATAAAACATATGATATGTTATATTTGTGGGGGATCGCGATACGTTTCGCGAACCCACGAATACAACGAATATGGACCTATACGTTGCGGATTGCCAATACGTTGCAAATGAATGCACACCCCTACAACCCACGGCCCAGGTGGGACAGCTGGCCTCACTATTCCCCTCCCACTTTCCGATCTCTTCTGTATTCTCATCAGGCTCCATAGCCTTATCCTGAATGGGGTCAGGAATTCAGAAGGAGCAGTCTTTTACTCAAGCATTGCAGAGGTAGCCACAGTCATGACGAGTGGCTCCTTATCAGTGCACTCAGCTGAGTACCATCACAGCATCTCCACTAGCAGATCCCTGACACCGAAGCTGGCGCTTGGACCCAGTCATCACTGGCGTGGTCAGATGAGGAGCAGGGTAAGCCAAAGAAGCATGCATCCTAGTTGCAGGCACTCATCATCTTCCTCTTCCTTGATTATTGGCTCCTCAAGTTCATTCTCCTCTTCCTCCCATAGTTCAGGTCCTGCCTCTGCTGCTCGTGGGCAGGAGAGGGAGGACACCACTCACCCCCACACGCTGGTGGAATTGGAACACGAATTGTAGGCCCCTTAGGTGTCCCATTAGACACAGGCACTACATTGTTTTGTTCCACTTGATGGAGGGGCAAAGGAGAGGCAGCCCAACCAAATGGGAGAGGAGAAAAGAACTAGAGACATCCAAACCCACAGAAAGATATATCATTTATTGGGCACGTGCTTTTGCTCATTTGACCTCAGTGGTGGTGCATTCTGAGCCTGCCATGTTGCAGCCCAAGCTATCATACTTTGATACTATCCTGGGCCCATAGAAACAGTACAGTGGATTCTCTTGGCTCAACTACGATGGGTCCTTCCATGAGAAAATGGCTAGTAGGTTGCAATGTCATAGGGAAGGCACAATGTTGGCCTTTGGCTCACAAAAATGTATACCTGGGTCATGGATGCAAAAGCCAGTGTTAGGAACCTGGTAGTGGAACCCAAATAGAAGACCGCTTACCTTGCCTTCGCAGGATGTTCAGGATCCGAGGAACAGTCCGGGTTGGGGCAGGCAGCAGACAACAGAACCAAGCAAGTAATCCAGAGGCAGGCAGCAACTATCAAATCCAATGAGCAGTCCGGGTTGGGGAAGCAGCAGACAACAGAACCAGGCAAGTAATCCAGAGGCAGGTAGCGACTCTTAAATCAAAGCAGCAGTCCAGATTGGGGCTGGCAGCGAGAGAACAGGTCCAAAACAGTCCGGGTCAAATCAAAAGCAGAAACAGGCAAAGAATCCAGCAGAGCTCCAGCACAAGCAAGCCTGTAGCCGAGGCAGTGCTGTGCTGGAGATCTCCACTTAAATATAACTTTTTCTCGCGCTCCTCAGGAACGTCCGCCGGCAGCAGCGGTCAAAAGGGGGCGGAGTCAACCCGCGAGTCACACGGTGCCGTGTCAATTCATGTGCAGCAGTCGATCAGCGATGTGGAAGGCAGCAGGAGTCTTCTTACCAGTAACAGTACCTCCCCTGCAAAGCCCCTTTCTCTTCTCTCTAGGTCTGGGCTAAAGAGGGAAGCATTGAAACTCCTTGAATAAACGGGGGCCTAAATGTTATGAGCTGGCTCCCACGTGTTCTCCTCTGGTCCATAGTTCTTCCAGGAAATTAAATATTGTAGTGATCCTTTAGATCTTCTAGAATCCAAGATCACCTCAGCTTCAAATTGTGAATCATTCTCAATAATTGAGGTATTAAGTTTACGCCTTCTAGACAACCAAGAAAAAATTGCAGATTTGAGTAATGATATATGAAAGGTGTCATGAATGCATAGTGAAGATGGCAGATGAAGCTTAAACATGACTGTATTGATCTGCTTCTCAATAGAGAAAGGGCCAATGAATCTAGGTGTGAATTTTAAGGATGGTATGCATAACCGAAGATTCCACATGCTTAACCACACAAGGTCTCCCACTTGAAGTTGGAGAGTCGCTCTTCTTTTTTTTTCAACTTGAATCTTCATTCTGCAAGTGTTTCTTTGTAACGAGTCTTGTGTCTCCCTCCATAACTTGGCCATGGAAGAAATAGTTTGATCAACTGCTGGGCAAGTAGAAGTAGAAATGGGCAAAGGAAGTTGGAGATGTCTTCCAAAAACTATGAAAAAAGGGGCTTTCCCAGAGGTTTGAGCCATGTGGTTATTATGACACATTTCAGCTCATACCAATAAAGATGTCCAAGTGTCTTATCTTTTATTGACATAGGATCGAAGGAACAACTTGAGGGATTGATTTGTCCGTTCAGTGAGACCATTGGTTTGTGGATGATAGGCTGAAGAAAATTAAAGTCTAATCTTTAATTTCTTGCAGAGATCCTTCCAAAATATGGCTGTGAACTGGATGCCTCTATCAGAAACGATGCTGGTAGGCAGGCCATGAAAGTGAAAAATATGTTGTAAAAATAACTGGGCTAATTCAGCGGCAGAAGGTAGACCAGGAAGAAGAATGAAATGGGCCATTCTGGAGAATCGGTCTACCACCACCCAAATGATGGTATTGTTCTCAGAAGGGGAAAGGTCGGTGATAAAATCAGTAGCTATGTGAGTCCATTTTTTTTAGGAGTGGGTAGAGGCTATAATAATCCAAAGGTTTTCTGCTGAGCCACACAAATAGAATATGATTCTACGTACTTTTTAATGTCCTTTGTCCATTGGGGCCACCAATAATGTCATGAGACAAGATTTCTGGTGCGTGGAATTCCTGCATGCCCTGCTAGTTGTGAATCATGGGCCCAATGGAGAACCCCAAGTCTCAGATGTTTGGGTACCACAGTTTTCCCTATGGGTACTGTGAAGGTCATAGCAAGTCTTATTTGAGCTGGATGAATTATGTATCGAGGTGGTTCAGGCATGTCATCAAGACTGAAGCTTCTGGAGAGGGCATCTGCCTGTAGATTTTTTTGTGTGGATCAAAAATGGAGATTAAAATTTAATCTACTGAAAAAAAGTGCCCAATGAGCCTGCCAAGGATTCAAGGGTTGAGCCTGTGCAAGATAAGCTAAATTTCTATGGTCAGTGTAAACAGTAATAGGATGTCTGGCTCCCTCTAAAAGATATCGCCATTCTTCAAATGCCGATTTTATTTCTAAGAGTTCCCAATCTCCAATAGTATATTTTTTTTCTGCTGGTGAACATTTTTTAGAAAAGAAAGTACAAGTCAATAATCTCCCAGACTCTGTTGGTTGTAGTAAGACAGCTTCAACTCCCAAAGCTGAAACATCTACTTCCAGAATAAATGGTTTTGTCAGATCAGGACGTCTCAAACAAGGGTCCTTAATAAATTCCTTCTTCAGGCATTGGAATGCATAAATGGCCTTGTCTGGCCACTTGTGAATAGGAGCTCCCTTTTTAGTTAGAGCAGTGAGGGGAACCACTAATGTCGAGAATTCTGAAATAAATTGTCTATAATAGTTAGAAAATCCTAAAAATTTCTGTAAGGCTTTAAGTCCTACCAGTTGAGTCCATTCCAAAATGGCTATAAGTTTTTCTGGGTCCATAGATAATCTCTTACTGGAAATAAAATACCTCAAAAATGGTAATTGCTCCTTATGAAATAAACATTTCTCTGATTTAGCATAGAGTTTATTCTCCCAGAGACTTTGAAGTACTTGCCGCACATGATCCTGGTGTTGTTCTTCAGATTTTGAAAATATTAATATGTCATCCAGATAAACAATGATGTGAGAATAAAGAAGATCTGGAAATATATTGTTGATCATGTCATGAAATATGGCCGGAGCATTACAAAGTCCAAACGGCATTACCATGCGTTGCGTCTGTCGGTCGCAGACGGCTGCTACCGCTCTGCCTTACCTCTTTTTCTCCCCTTTCTCTCCCTTTGGGCAAGATGGCTGCCTCTCGTGCCGAGTGCCGAGGGTCTTGGCATTTCCAAACCAGCATGGGTATCCCCATCCGCCATGCTCACTCCCATGGCCTCCTAGAGCGTGAGTGTGCACATCTCCTATGCTCAAATACACGTCATGGCGGGAACCTCGGGGGCGGCCCCACCTCATGACGTCAGTACCTCCAGGTATATCTAGCCTCCGCTTTCGCTACCACCTTGAGTTAGCAAGGACTTTGGTTTAAGCTACTCTGACCGCTCTAAGCTGCATGCTTAGACGCTACTTCACTCCAAGGGCCTCGCTCCAGTAGAAGCTCAAGGTACCCGCTCCTCTGGGGTCTCTCGCTTCCAACTACCCTTCGGGGTCCTCTCTAACTAGACAACTGCTCCTCGGGGGTCTTTCTCTATCTTCTACATTTCAGTATATCGGACCATTGGGTACTCGCTCCTTGAGGGCCCAGCAGCCATTATATCCTGCACCACGGACCTTCGGTCCCAACTTTACACCATCAGGAAGACACTATCATTCCTGTGAGTACCTCTATGATCCGGTGCTCCAGCTCCATCCATCAGCTGCAACGTTACCTGCACTGTGGGCGTCTGCCTATCATGGAACATCTGGGTGAGACTTCACATCTGAGCCTGTTGAACGTACTGGCACTTCTTGGATCAGTGCCTTACCTTCCTGCTTTACCATCTATCTACAGCAGTACAATAAAGACTCTATCCACACTGTGTCTGCTACCTGAGTTCAGCCTATCACAGTGGCTCCACATGGGGCCCCTCCCCTGGGCAGAATCATCTCCATTGCGACCAAGGGTCCACAATGCCACAAACACAACAGATTGCTAACTCCATGGACTCAGCTCAGCTCTCAGCCCTGCAGGCCATCCCTGGCCTAGCCCAGTGGATCACGGAACAACAAAAGTCTTTGGAGAGCCTAGCTACTGCCTTCAATCAGTTACACGCTCAACTGAACTCTTCAGCTCCTCCTGTGAAGGAATTGGTGTCACCAGTGGTAACCCTTAAGACCACTGTACCTTTATCCACGCCTACCCGCTTTACGGGTGAAGCCAAGATGTGCAGAGGTACATCTACCTGCCATGCCCCTTTTCCCACCAAAGAGGGCTTGCTCGCACATGCCTAACTGCCATGCCCCTAACATTACCTTGGAAGACTTGCTGGCATAATCATATCTAACATGCCCTTAATACACCCATTGGGGACTTGCTGGCACATTCCAACTCGCCATAATGTTGCTAGTGCCTTGTTTAGTAGCCTTTGGGTGTTCTTCCCACACTTTCTATCTTCTTGGCTTGTTATACTGTGGTGTTTTGTTCCCAGAACATTTTAAAAAGTAAAAAAAAAAAAAAAAAAAAGACAAGTTTCAGTATCACCGCATGGCATCTGTTCAATAGTTCTTCCATTTCTCCAACCCCTCCACATTCTCAGCTTGGTTTTCCCACTGTGTTTGATGGTTGATTATACTAGAGTGATTTGTCTAAAAAAAGATCTCATTCAGAAGGAAGAAATACAGGGACAAAAGAAAAGCTGCTCAAGATTAACCATGTTGATGTTCTGAATGTGATAACAGAGAGTATTTAGACAGATTTCGTGCAAAACCAGAAAATCAATAAATGGAACAGCCTGAGGTAGCAAAAGCATATGGCTTCTATATAACTCAGCCCTCACCAATTTCCAGGAAAATCACTTCACATTCATTGGAGAAATGATTTAGATGTCCTGCATTTATTTATTTACGGTTTACAGAACGGTTTACAGAATCATGCAACAGGTTGTATAAACATCATCACAGTATCTTATCATGTAGTGTAAGTTGATTACATATAATAGTTATTACTTGTAAGGCTCATTATATACAGTAACGGTATTACATGCAGCAAAAAATTACATACACACTGTTGTTACATATAGGCTTGGGTTAATGAGTGAGGGAGAGAGGAATGTGTATAGGTTGGGTGAGATATTATACATTTCGATCTTTAACAGCAGGGGGTTTAACAATTCAACGTATCTTTATATGAAGTAATATATACTATATGAGGTCGGTAGGGTGATCCATTGTTAAGAGTTCTTTTGTAGAGCTGGGGATGTAGCATTTTTCTTGTTGTTGGGTTGCGTGTGTGCTTGGTAGACTGGTTGGTTGAGTGCATTTGAGTAGGCTCTGGTGAACAGCCAGGTTTTCAACTCTTTTTTGAACACTTTAATTCTTGGTTGAGTTCTTATTCCAATTGATATTGAGTTCCATAGTGTGGGGCTGGCAATGGATATGGCTCTCTCATGTGTTGTGATTCTCACGTGAGGGATTTTGAGGAGGCCTTTATTCATTGAGTGTATGTTCTGTTTTGGAGTGTGTATTATGATGGATTTGCTTAGCCAATTGTTTTGTTGTCCTATGATTATTTTATGCAGGGTTGTCAGTACTTTGCATTCTATTCGGTATTTTATTGGGAGCCAGTGTAATGAGATGAGTGTTGGTGTGATGTGTTCATGTTTTTTTGATCCAGTCAGAATTCTGGCAGCTGTGTTCTGTAGGATTTGGAGAGGACGGATGGTAGTGAGAGGTAGTCCAAGGAGTAGGGCGTTGCAGTAGTCTAAGTTGGAGAAGATGAGTAGTTGCAGAACTGTTCTGATAACCATCTACTTCAGAAAGCCCATTTCACAATAAAATCAAAATTCCACCCAGCACTAGATGAAGTTCAAGCAAGGAAAGTAAATAAAAGCTTCTTTCAATCAAATGGTTCTTATTGCAGGTGATTTTCTTGCACTGAATCTGATAATTGGCAAGGTGCTTCAACAGAATGACTGGTAGCTCCCATACTACTCTGCCTTATTACTGCTATACACTTCAGTGCTACACCTTGGGGGTCTTTATGCTACTCAGCCTTGCATCCATACCCAGACTTTAAACCTTGGAGTTTTCTTTGCCTCTGTGCCTTGCTGTTATACTTTATACCTTACTCCTTGAGTTGTTCTTGCCAGTCTGGGAGCTGTTTTGCAACTCTCATGTTGTTTTTGGTGTTTTAAAGCCACTATTTATTCTGCTTGGCCTTTTTATCAATGCCTGCCTTGGATTTTTTTCTGCCACCTTTTCTGTTTCATTCCCTCTTCATGATGCCTTAGCCTGCAGATACCTCTTTTGGTGCTACTTTACCTATTGTGATGCCATCAAGGGTTCATTTCACTATTTCTGGTTACAATCATTTGTAGACTTGGGATGTTCTTCCCCCTCTTGCTTCTTTGATGCTCTCAGAGTGCCTTGAAGAACTCCAGCCAGTACAGGTACCCCTTTGCCCCTTTGCAGAGTCTTAACGGTCAATTTTCAAAGGCTTGAGCATGCAAAAACTGGGAGATATGTGCTTGACAGATTTTAAAAAGCCTGCAGCCACGCACGTATCTCCAGTATGTGCATAAAGAAAGTTTTCTGAAAAAGAGGAAGGGTGTGGGTGTGGTCTGGGTGAAGTATGGGTGAGACATGAGTGGGCTGAGGCTCCACAATGACGTCAGTGTGTAAGTAGTTATGTGCACAAGCCCTTACTGTGTAACTTTACTTCTACTATGGACGGTGTGTGTAAGTATATATACCAAAAAAAACAAGGCTAATCGATAGGATTTTAAGGCTTGGGGATAATAGGGTGAAAAAGAGACAAGTTAGCTAGGAGGTTTAGGAAGTACTTTCTTTTACTGGGAAAAACTGGGAAAAAAGCCTAATTTGTCACTGCATATACCTACTAAAATTCCCCCCACTTAGCGCTTGAGAAAGCATTTGCACACACATGAGCACATCAATATAAAATCATGCATGCATGTTCGCGCAGATAACTGATTTTATAATGCGCACATATACCTGTGTATGTTCTAAATTAGGCTCATTCATGTGTGCATGCCGGCAAATGCACGCATATGTGCGCACGTGCTGGGATCTTAACATTTACCAGTAGAAGAGGAACGGAAGGTGCATCTGCATACTGCTCCCAGCATCCCCGGGAAAGGAGTCCAGAGGTCACCGCAAGCGATCCAGCAATTGAATTCCACAGCCCCAGTTTCCAGAGGCCTCATGCCCTTTGCAGTAGAAGAGGACCGGAAGCACGTGCTTAACGGCACGCAAATCTCAAACCCTCCAATTAACTGAGTGAAGATCAAGTTAATGGTGGTTAAAGAGGATTGGAAGGTATTGCTTTGTAAAATCTTTGGACTTATAAAAGTTTGGTGAAAGGTGAAATAGAGGGATATACTCTTTAGAGTTTGTGTGTGTGTAAGGTAATAAGCAAGCCAGAAATAGTTAATTCTAGTATCTGTCTTTCCCACCCAATCAACCCTTGATTTTTAGGCAAGAGACAGACACACTTTCATAAAAATCAATCAGGGTCTTATCTAAATCATATCATTGTACCAGCCCTTATTGAAAGTTTAATCATCCCCTTGTAGGACACTAGCTGATTAATTGGTAAATTCACCTGTAAATTTAAAGAACTCTAATTCCAACTCCCTTAGTATCCTAAACTTAAATAGCTGATTAATTAGTAAATACTCCTGTAAATTTAAAGTACTCTAATTCCAACTCCCTTAGGGGTACATTTTAAAAAAGCGCGCCTTCGCGTTCTTTTGTTGGCGCATCAGGCGCTAACAAAAGTACGCTGGATTTTAGTAGATACGCGCGTAGCCGCGCATATCCGCTAAAATCCTGGATCGGTGCGCGCAAGGCTGACGATTTCGTGTAGCCGGCGCGCGCCGAGCCGCGCAGCCTGCCGCCGTTCCCTCCAAGGCCGCTCTGAAATCGGAGCGGCCTCGGAGGGAACTCGCTTTCGCCCTCCCCTCACCTTCCCCTCCCTTCCTCTATCTAACCCACCCCCCCCGGCCCTATCTAGACCCCCCCTACCTTTGTCGGGGGATTTACGCCTCCCGGAGGGAAAAGTAAATCCCCGCACGCCAGCGGGCCGCTAGCGCGCCGAGACGCGACCTGGGGGCGGTTCCGGAGGGCGCGGCCACGCCCCCGGACCGCCTGGGCCGAAACCACGCCCCCGGGCCCGCCCCCGAAACACTGCGTCCCGCCCCCAAAACGCCGCGCCGATCTGACACGCCCCCGACACACCCCCCTCGAAAAACCCCGGGACTTACACGAGTCCCGGGGCTCTGCGCGCGCCTGTAGGCCTATGGAACATAGGCGCACCGGCGCGCAAGGCCCTGCTCGCGTAAATCCGGGCAGATTTACGCGAGCAGGGCTTTTAAAATCCGCCCCTTAGTATTCTAAACTTAACAAGGAACTCAATAAAATTAAGATGAAGGCAGCAGTCCAGCAGCAAGAGGGGGGGCTTTCCAGTCTTTTGCATTGAGTGTCACATGTATGATTTTTTTACCTTCCGGTGAGAGATTGTATGTGTGCACTCGGTGCAAAGAGCTCATGGCTCTCAGGGAACAAATCCAATCTCTGGAGGCTAGAGTAGCAGACTTGGAGGAGCTGAGGCAGACAGAGAGGTATATTGATGAGACCTTCAGGGACATAGTAGCCAAGTCCCAAATCCAGTCTGGCAGCCCCAGTGCTGCCTTGGATCAGAAAGGTCTCCCAGTAGGAGAACATGACCCTGCTGTAGTAGGAAGAGATCCTGTAGCAGGGACCTGCTCTTCAGGTGATGTATTGTCCTCTCACACTGAGGACAAGATTCCCAGGGCTACTGCTCAGGAGGGAAGGGTTAGGCTGGCCATCAAAGTTGGTGATTCAATTTTTAGAAATGTAGATAGCAGGGTAGCTGGTGGACGTGAGGACCGCTTGGTAACTTGCCTGCCTGGTGCGAAGGTGGCAGACCTCACACATCACCTAGATAGGATTATAGACAGTGCTGGGGACGAGCTGGCTGTCGTGGTACATGTGGGCAACAACAACATAGGAAAATGCGGGAGAGAGGTTCTGGAATGCGAATTTAGGATTTTAGGTAGAAAGCTGAAATCCAGAACCTCCAGGGTGGCATTTTCTGAAATCATTCCTGTTCCATATGCAGGTCCCCAGAGTAGGGATGTGCAGAGGGATGCCATATGTTGCATTGGTGATTCGGATTCGTCGGTGAGCAGATACGTTGCATTCGGCCGTATGGCGCCCCGATGCGTTAATACAGCAATTTCTATTCGTGTGCCAGCTAAAAATCAAATTAACTACAATCCCCCACCCTTCTGACCCCCCCAAGACTTACCAAAACTCCCTGGTGGTCCAGCGGGGGGTCCAGGAACTATCCCCTGCACTCACACCCTCGGTGCCGGTTTCATCATGGCACCGATAGCCTTTGTCACAGGGGCTACCGGTGCCATTGGTCAGCCCCTGTCACATGGCCATCGGCACCATCTTGTGCTCCTACCATGTGACAGGGGCTGACCAATGGCACCGGTAGCCCCTGTGACATAGTATGGGCAAAGGCTATCGGCGTCATTTTGAGTAGTGGCATCGGACGGCCGGCGTGCAGGAGGTCGTTCCGAGACCCCCAGGGACATTTGGCCAGCTTGGAGGAGCCTCCTGACCCCCACAAGACTTGCCAAAAGTCCAGCGGGGGTCCGGGAGCGACCTCCTGCACGCCGGCTGTCCGATGCCACTACTCAAAATGGCGCCGATCGCCTTTGCCCTCACTATGTCACAGGTACCGACGGTCGGCCTCTGTGACATAGTGAGGGCAAAGGCGATCTGCTGCCAGTATTCAAAATGGTGCCATTGGTCTGCCCCTGTCACATGGTAGGAGCACAAGATGGTGCCGATGGCCATGTGACAGGGGCTGACCAATGGCACCGGTAGCCCCTGTGACAAAGGCTTCCAGATGGTAGTTGCTCTAGCTAAGGCCAATTTCCAACCTGCTCAGCTTATTGAGAGTACTGTGCTGTCACAACTGACTAATTGTCTAGATCAGTAGAAGATACTGAGCCCATATCAATGTGAATTTTGGAGCAGTCACAACACTGAATGCTTCCCTGTTTCCGTATCTGATTATTTACTTCAACATATTGATATCAATCAAGCAGAGTTAGCAGTATTTTTGGATTTTTAATCTGCCTATGAATACTGTACGTCATTCCTTACTACTGTGAAGGCTTCGTGAATTGGAAATGGGTAGTCAGGTGCATCACTGGTTTATTTCTTTTCTATCCAGTAGACAATATCAGATTGCGAATAAGCAGTGTCAATCTATTTGGGGGGGGGGGGGGGGGGGGAGTTGGCATTCCACAGAGCTCTGTCATGTCAATCACTCTTTTTAACTTTTATCTCTGTTCATTGCTTTCAATTTTGGATCATTATGTGCCTTTTTATAAAATACACGCTGATGATATTCAGCTGTTTTTTTTCCATTGCAAGCTGATCTTACAGACCCCTTAACGGAAGTAAATAATTGTTTACATCAAATAAAAACCTGGATGATGGCTAATCAACTGGTTTTAAACGTCCTGCCTCTAGCTCCTGCTCTGGCCCAGTGTTTGATGTTAATTTTATAACTTTTACTGAATCAGTCCAGGATTTAGGTTTTCAGATTAATGTAGCATTGGCCTATTATCTGAACTTAAAATTTTGCTATGATCAGGTTTTTATACGTTATACTTAGTTTTACTATAATATTTAAGTTATGTTTTATTACTTAATGATTTTAGAACAGTTGTGAAGTCATTTATTTTAGCTTCAGTTGATTATGGTAATGATTTATTAATTGGGCTGTAAAGTATTGTTTGCATGAATTATATTTACACCTGAGCCTTGGCAAAGGCCAAAGCCCAGTTCCAGGCCCAGTGCCAGGATCAGGTCCAGAGTCCAGGTCCCAATTCCTGGGCCTCAGCCCAGGTCCAGGCTTGATGCTGGTGCCAATCCAGAGGCTGGGTTCCAATATATGGGCCTCATTCCAGGGTCAGGCCCAGGCCCTATGGGAGGAGTACTGACCGCATAGGTCCCTTTCTTGTCTTCTTTCTTCTGCAAATGATGGCATCCAGTGAAGATGCACTGGAGTAAATTAACTCTTTCAGCAGAGGGTGTAATTTTGTTGTACAGCAATGCTGTATAGTACCATAAAGAAAAATAGTTCCTTTCACTGAAAATAATGTGCTGGAGCTAATTTATTCTGGCATGTCCCCAGCAGATGCCATCTGGGGATGGCATCTGCTGGGGACATGCCAGAATAAGACATGCCAGAAAGAAGACAAAAAGAAGACCTACATAGCCAGTGCTCTGGCCTCGGGGCCTGGGCCTGACTCTAGGCCAAGACTCCTGCATCAGATCCCACCCTAGGTACAAGGCTGTAGACTAGGCTGAGGCCCGGTCATCAGGATCCAGCTCCTGACCGGACCATGATGTCAGGCCTGGGACAAAGCTCCAGCCTAGACTGAGGCCCAGGCATCAGAACCCAATCTCCATACTAGGTCCCTGCATCTGGCCTGGGGCCGAGTTCTGTTCTAGACTGAGGTCCAGGCATCGGGGCTCAGCCTTTGAGCTAGACCTCAGAATCAGGCCTGGGCCTTTGCCCAGGCCCAGGCATCAGAACCATATTCCAGAATGTGTCCCGACAATGACCTGGGCTCCAGTCATACCTGAGATCCAGGCATCAGGACCCAGCCTCTGGGCATGGTCCTGGGATCCATCCTAGGCCAAAGCTTAGACATCATAAGCCAGCCTCCATTCTGGGCCCCAGCATTGGGCATGGGCCCGGGCTTTGTCCTAGGCTGAGGCCCAGGAGTCGCAAACTGGCCAAGGCCGCATCATCCACCTTAGTCCCCATTGTTGGGTCTAGGCTGAGTCTTTGCGACCAGCTCTCCAAGCCTTGGCTTTGGTAGAGCCTAAGCCAAGGTTACAGTGACCTATTGCGGCTTTGGCCAATGCAAGGCGAAGGTTTTGGCCTGGGCCTAGGCTCCACTAGTGGATCTCCACCTGATTGGGTAACTGGGGCCTGGGGGGGATACTGGCCTCGAAATTTGTCTGGGTGGGAGGGATGGATGGTGGGGACATGAGACCTTGGGAGGCCATGTTTTCTTTATTTTTAATGTTTGATTTACTTTTTTTTTTAACAAAAATTAATTAAACATTAAACAAAATGAAACTCATGGAGAAAAAACCTACTGAAAAAAGAATAAAAATGGAAACACATTTTTTACTATGCACACCCCATTGCTGAATTAGAGCTCCTGGGTTCAAGCATTTCATTTTGGTTCCTTGTTCAGAGCTCTGTCCTTTCTTCCTAACCTTTAAAGCAACCTGATGAAGAATTAGACCTGTGCTTTTAACTTAAATAATTCTGGGGTTTATTTGCAGGCTGGGCATAAAGCAGTTGGAAACTTACTTCCTATACTGAGCTCAGAGAATGTTACACACTTTTAATTCACTAATGTTTTCATAGTTCCAATATTTTCCCCTACAACCATAAGCCTCTGCCGCTGAGTTGCATATCCACAGGAGTATATTTTACCTGGGGTTCATTCTGGTCCACCCTGCAACATTACCATTGTTCTACATGATAATGGAAGTAGAAAAATGCCTAAAATGTGGACTTGTACTAACTGTTTTCTCAGGCAGTGACAGACCATTCATGTGTGCCATATTAATCAAACCCATTACACATGAGGAACAACCCTTTGCTGCAGTTTTGCTGAAAACTAGGCAAGCAGAAAAAATTGCAAGTTGTAACAGAATCCTCTACAGGATTAGAGCCTTTAGTTTCTCAAATAGTATTTCAGGCAAGAGAAATCACTGAATAACATAATGGGTGAAGGACAAAGTTACACAAAGTACAAGAGAAGTTCTAATGACCAGAGAGGAGTCTAGCAAACAAGAGGAGCTGAAAATGATAGAAAGATATCTGAGGGCAAAATTCAAGATGGAACTGGAAGCAAAGCAGTCTGATCCCCCAGACCTCTTTTGTCCCTGGATTGCTTTCTTTTTTTAACTGTCTCTCTTTGATTTTTTTCACATTACCATATTAGAAGAGAAGAAATAAGAGTTATTCCCAAAATCCTTTTATCTCTCACCAGGGGTCCATTAGTCTATTTTATGTTTGTGGCTCAGATACAGTGGGCAATGGTCCTGGATGTCGCCAGATGGGGAAAGACATGAAACATTTTCACCAGCAAAGTTATAGGTGTCTCTCAGTCTCAAAGTCCACACAGTTCCTCCTACCCTGTCCTCAATATTACGTATCATGCTTATTAGCACAGCAGATACTCTGCTAAAGGAATCAATTGGCATACCTCACTGAAGGACAATATGGCAATGGCTTTCTTGTCCATCAAATAGTGGCAGAGCCTGGAATTGATTGTCAGATGGGGAAAAAGTTGCCAATTTTGATAAATCAGCCCCTTCATTGTATCCCTGACAAAACTTTTTCTTCTGATGGTGAGACAAGTGCTGAAGGAAAGGACATTTGCCTACTTCTCTCCAGTCTTCTTGTATTCTCATTGAGCTGGGAAATGATAGAAAAGCTTCATGTGATCATGTTAGATGGCCCTTTGGAGGCAATTTATCTTGTTGCAGGGCTCAGTGATGATTTGAGAGTTGACAAAATTCTCTGTGGATTTACAATAAAAAAAATGCAAGAACTGAATATAATTGGGCAACAACAACTCATCAAATTAGCTGCACAGCACACTCATGAATACACAAACACAGTTGATTTGATTGGAAATATAAAGGCCACAGCTTTATTTGATTTCCTGACAAGGTAATCTAACATATACCTGATCTCTTCTAGCTTATATGAACCTGGACGAAGGTTTCTGAGCCTGCCAGCCTGATTCAAGCCAGCAAGACCAGTATCCTAGTTGGGAGAACTTGGCCTGAGCCTTATTGTTCACTGTTACCTGTATATCCTAATTTAGCACACCATCTATTTTTAGCTATTTTCTACATGTATTCACGTTATTTGACAAGTTATTGTTGTCTATTTAATATTTTAATATTTATATTCTTATGTTCAGAAACTCTGTTTATTGTAACGCCTTAACCGCAACAGTTTTGTTCTATGGAAACCGACCTGATTTGATATTTGTATCGAGAATGTCGGTATATAAAAATCCTAAATAAATAAATAAATAAATAACCAATGTGTCAAACACTAGGAAGCCCCTTCCATAGGCTCAGATATTCTGCCATGGGGCCTGGGTAACCTCACATCTGGGTTTGCTCAGGTTCCCCTACAAAGCCAAACTGTGACCTTTGTGGTTAGGTATGAGCTGATTTGCCCCTTCTGTCATATACTCTTCTTCATGGACATTCCTCTCCCATGCTTTCTTAAGGTGCCACAGAACATGTTAAGCTCAATGTGAACCATATAACTGGTCACAAGACTAGATGACATCTAGGCTAAGCACTCAACACTTGCCTCTAACCTGGTCTATTAGTCCCATTTGGGAATTAATCGCAATACCCTACTAAAGAAGTGTTGTCTTCTCAATCTGTAGACCATTGTCATACTCATTCATCCAAGTTGCTACCTTGCCAGAGTAGAGGAAACTCAGATGACCCCAAAATCTGATATAGTGAGGATAGGCTAACCAAGGTACAGCAATTTCTACACTTGACTTAGTTCTTAACTGACTATCCTGAAGCTCATGCTAGGTGACAGCCTGAAAATCACAGATGTGTCCTCCTTCTGATGGTATAGAAGGCTGCTTAGTAGAAATAAGAATTGCCATACTGGGTCAGACCAAGAGTCCATCAATCCCAGTATCCTGTTTCCAACAGTGGCCAATCCAAGTCACAAGTACCTGGTAAGTACCCAAACATTAAATAAATCTCAAGATACTATTGCTTATTAATTAATAGCAGTTTATGGATTTTTACTCTAGGAACTTATCCAAACCTTTTTAAACCAAGTTACACTAACTGATGTAACCACATCATCTGGCAATGAGTTCCAGAGCTTAACTATGTGCTGAGTGAAAATGAATGTTCTTCAATTTGTTTTAAATGAGCTTCTTGCTAATTTCATGGAGTGCTCCCTAGTCCTTCTAATATCTGAAAGAGTAAATAATTGATTTACATTAATTTTTCAAGTCCTTCCATGATTTTTGTAGACCTCTATCATATCCCTCCTCGGTCATCTCTTCTCCAAACTGAACAGCCCTAACTTCCTTAGCCTTACCTCATGGGACAGCCGTTCCATGCCCCTTATCATTTTGATCACCCTTCTCTCCACTTTTTCCAGTGCAACTATATCTTTTTTGAGATGCAGTGACCAGAATTGCACACAGTATTCAAGATGCGGTCTCACCATAGAGTGATACAGAGGAATTAATACATCATCGTTTTATTTGCCATTCGCTTCTTAATAATTCCTAACATTCTATTTGCTTTTTTGATCACCACAGCACACTGAGCCGATGATTGTATTGTATTATCCACTATGACGCCTAGATCTCTTTCCTGGGTAGTAACTCCTAAGACAGAATCTAACATTGTGTAACTACAGCATAGGTTATCTTTCCCTATATGCATCATTTTGCACTTGTCCACATAAACTTTCATTTGCCATTCGGAAGCCCAATCTTTCAGTCTCACAAGGTCATCCTGCAATTCATCAACCAACAACAACACAAGATCATAAGGATGTTACAAAAGAGCGTTCATCAGAGGGAGTCTGTGATTTGTAGGAATTGTCATATAGTCAAACATCACCTTAACAAGCCTCTGTCAACTCAGGCTAGCCATGGGCCTGCTGTAAAAGGAAGAGCTTCAGTTGTAATCTGAAATTTTTTTAAGTTATCTTGAATATGAAGATCATATGGTAATGAGTTCCATAAAGATGGAGCTGCTACTGAAAATGAGGTTTCTCTGTTTGAGGTTAGACGGGCAGGACGAATAGAAGGAATGTCTAATATTCCACTTTGAGATGATCTTAAGTCACGAGTTGGCTTATAGATCCTTAAAAGAGCATTGGACCAGGAAGGAGAGTCAGGACTGAGCAATTTAAAGATGGTCATAGCAATTTTATACCAAATACATTCAAGCATTCATAACCACTTCAGACTATTTAGAACATGTGTGATATGATCACAGCGTTTTGTATTTGATACAAGTCTGGCAGCTGAATTTAATATAGTTGTAATGGTTGGAAAGAAGCCTTGGGTAATCCTAATAGTAGACAATTACAGTAGTCTACATGAGGACAAATAAGAGCGCATACAATGGTAAGAAAATCGGAATTATGAAACAAATGGCATAGTCCAGCGATTAAACGTAATTTATAAAAACCCGTTTTGATAATTGATTTAATTTGAGACTGAAATGATAGAGTTGCATCAAGAAAGACACCAAGACTTTTAATGGGATTGTTGAGTTGAAAAGTTAAATTGTCAACAATAATTGTATCGTTTTGAGGAACAGAGTGAGGTCGATGTTGCAACAAGAGTTTGGTTTGGTCAATATTAAGTGATAATTTGTTCTGGTGTAGCCATTGTTTTATCACTGACAAATCTGAAGATGGTCTAAAGTATTTTGGCAGGGAGTTTGTACTTTAATAATAAACTGGATGTCATCAGCATGAATACTGTTATGTCAGCTGGCCGTGGAGCTCACAACCGGCCTTTCTCACCTCCCATGCTTTCCTGCCTGGGACCCTACTCGGCTTTGTAGCAGGGCGGGGGGAGTGCTCCCAGCACTGCACTTTCCTTTGCGGCCCTGCCTGCCGCCGGGAGGCCTCTATTCACGGCAGAGATGCCACCGCCGCCGGCTCCTTGCACTCGGCCTCCCAGGCATGCGTGCGCCTCTCTACAACTCTTAAAGGGCCCATGGCATGCCATGGCTGCCAGTCTCTCTTTGTGATGTCGCAACCTCAGGACTATATTAGGAAAGTTCTGACTATCAGGACTCGCCTTGGCAACTTATCCTCTTACTTGGTGTGTTAGTTGCTTCCACAGTTTCTCCTATCCCTGTCTCCTGCCTTCGACTATTGCTATGCCTGACTATGCCATGATTGTCTCCTGCTTCCGACCATTGCTATGCCTTACCATGCTATGATTATCTCCTGCCTTCGACTATTGCTACGCCTGACCATGCCACAGATTGTTTCCTGCTTCCGACCACTGCTAAGCCTTACCACGCCATGATTGTCTCCTGCCTTCGACTATTGCTATGCCTGAGCACACCACAGATTGTCTCCTGCCTTCAACCATTGCTATGCCTGACCATGCCACAGATTGTTTCCTTCCTTTGATCATTGCCACACCTGACCTCACTTCAATCAACCAGCTCTGCCTACCAACGGTGGGGACCTGCGGGGCTCAACTCCTCAGGTAGCGTCAACCCCGCTTCGGTCCAAGGATCCACAAAACCCACGATTCACAACAGATTTCAATAAATACATACTGCACTTATCTGCATAATTTCCAAGATTTCTGACTAAGTAGTGGCGGCTTTGCCACTTAGTTGAAATCTTTAATAGTGCTACTTATCCAGCTAAGTAAGATAGCCAGGTATATCTAAAATAGTGTTACTAATCCTGAACTTTCTGCAATTGAAGAACACATTGCAATAGGCTCAGACATTACCATCATATGATAAATGACATCTGCAATCGAGAGAGTTTTCACAACAGTTTCTACCAATCTAGAATGCCAGGATTCTTCTCAGATGGTCATTCTTAGATGGTCAAATGTCAGCAACCATAGGTACCTGCAAGTAGAAACTATAATTCAGCAACTAATAAGGCATGAAAATCAGAACAAAGGCACATAGCTCAGTTGGAGGCACAAAGACAGCTGCTTATAGAGAGATTCAGTGCGCTAACAAAATATATTGATTAATGCAAGTAACATAATGGTTACTTTCTACAAACAAAACACAACAGAAGTTTATAGAAAGGATGAATAGGATTTCTAAAAGGATTATGAGTATCAATTTGAAAATGGTTACTTTTAGTCATAATAAAGTAATCTCTTTACAAAGGATATCTAACGAATTAGAGAACATATAACTGATAACTCAAACTGACACAGTGCTGGAAGAATCAGTAGCTAGATCCAACTCTTTACCCACTATAGGTCGGGGTAATTGTAGCAGGCAATGGATCTTGGCTGGTGCCATTTTTTTTATAGCAAAAATTAATAATTGCACCAGACTCAATCTGTCATTGCCATTTCCAGTAGTAGGCAGCCATGGTTTGTAACTGACCCATGAAGACATTTTCAACTATAGAATAAAAAGATCAATTGATAGGGAGGCCTGGCTGTGTTTTATTCTACTTATATATTTATTTGTTGATGATGGTGTTAAATGTTAAGAAATGAAAAAGAAAATCATTTTTAATTTTTATTTTAAAAACTAAAAGGTGAATTTTCAAATGTTGCAAGTGTAAAAAATAGCATTTATGTCCATAAAATAGCAAGTGCATGCTATTTAAAAACTGCAACCTACCCACGTAAATCAGGGTCTGCGAGTACATTAGCACGTGAAAGAAAAGGGGCAGTTCAGGGGCACTCCAGGGAGGGGGCCAACATTTACATGAGTAAGTTGCTATTTTAGAACCTGCCAAAGAGTTGTGCATAAGTGTTTTACTTGCATATATTTACTCCTGCTCAATATCTGGTGTAAGTGATCGAAGACACCTTAAATGTGAAAAAATGGCTGGGTAGAGGATTTTGGTGAAATAGGGGACTTCTGACTGAAGTGCCAGGAGAGTCTCAACAGCTGCAGATGGACTGAGTGAGCTGGTGAACTAATTGATAAAACTTATTTCATTGCCTCGCAAGTTCTAAAATCCTCTGGTTAACACAAGTAAAAGCTGACTTACGAGGGGAGAAATGCATTTAATTAATGCAAGTAAAATCTATTCGCCCATACTTTTAAAATCTAAAGTACAAATATGGGGGTACATCATTTGCACACACATATGCAGCTAAATTCCAATTTATCTGGTTAAATAGCACTTTTACTGCTACATAGATAGACACATTTTAACTTGTCCTGATAAATAACATTTTTTTTAGACTTTTTGGGGTATTTTCAGATTTATCTTACTAAGGCTTAGATTCATCAAATTGCTATAAATAAGGCAGAAATATAGTGCATTAGCAATTGCATTAAAAAATAGGGCATGGTAGGGAACATTTCAGATGTAGGCATCATGTTGTTAAGTTATGCAACATGTGACACATTAGCGTGTTGCCTAACACGCGTGTCATGCATCATTTTACGTGATGCACATTATTTTCTTTGTTTATATATACACACCAGCTTCCCACAGTTGCCTCTTTGAAGATGTATCAGGCGTGGGAGAGAGAGGAGAGGAGAGAAGAGGAGCTGAGTTTTTTGGTAGGAATATAAAGGAGGTCTATAGCGAAATCTGAGTGAGTTGTCTTGTCTTTACCTAGGATGCTTGTCTGTCTGTGTGTGAAAGTTTTTGAAAGTTTGTCAAGTTTGTCTCTCTGTCTTTGTGTGCTGCTGGAGGAGTCGTGGAGGAGGTGGTGGTGAAGAGGAGTGGTGGTGGAGGTGGTGGAGGAATGTTGGTGGTGAAGAGTAGTGGTGATGGTGGTAGAGGTGTGGTAGATATGATTGGTGTGGTGATGGAGGTGGTAAGGAGTGATGTTGAGTGGTGGTGAGGAGCTGGAGAGAATGGAGTGTGAGAGGTGTGGAGAAAGAGGAGAGGCATGATGAGAGGAGGGGAGGAGAGGAGGAGTTATTAGACAAGGAGTAGTAAGAGAAAGAGGAGTATGAGACAGAGAGGAGGGAAGGGATAGGAGGAGGTGGGAGGGGGAAGGGGATAGCAGGTGACAAAGAGGAAGGATGGAAGCCTAAGAATAGACAGAGAGGGCTGGGGGAGGAGTTGTCAGGGCAGGTGCAGGATGGGGGTAGAAAGAGAGGGGAGTAGGGAGTGGAAGTGAAGATAATGATACCTCCCCAAAAGTGGAAGTGACACTCCATTCATTTGGCAGGCAGGAAGCAGGATGGACTCGTCTTCAACCCTTAAAGTTCAGCATGAAGAGGGCAAAGGTGTTTTGTTTCTGAACTTTGGGCTATCTGAGAACCTATTTCAGCTCCTGTGAGTAAAGAAAAATGTTACCAGCCGGGACCCTTGGACTTTGGCCTGAGAATCTATTTCAGCTCCTGTGAGTAAAGAAAAGTTTTACTTGCCGGGACCTGGGTCTGTGATGAGCTTCCTGACCTTGGTTAGAGGGAGTGGCTGGAAGCTCTTTAAAATTGCTACTCCTCTGGCACATTTCAGGGCAATGGTGTTTTGTTTCTGAATTTTGGGCTATCTGAGAACCTATTTCAGCTCCTGTGAGTAAAGAAAAATTTTACCTGCCGGGACCTTTGGACTTTGGCCTATCTGAGAATCTATTTCAGCTCCTGTGAGTAAAGAAAAGTTTTATCTGCCGAGACCTGGGTCTGTACTGAGATTCCTGACGTCGGTCAGAGGGAGGGGCTGGAAGCTCTTTAAAATTGCCACTCCTCCGGCACATTTCAGGGCAACGGTGTTTTTCAAGCCCCGGAACATACGCGCGTCCCGGGGCTTGCGTGCGTCACTGAGCCTATGCAAAATAGGCTCGGTGCGCACAGGACGGGTTTGAAAGGTTTATGCGTGTATGTTACGCACGTAACCCTTTTAAAATCCACCCCATAATGTTTAAGTAAGCTTCCTCTACTTGGTTGAAACAAAAACATGGAGTTCCATATGAAAAAAAAAGCTAAAATCCCAAAGGAGATGCAAGCCTCCCCCAGAAAAATATCTCCTTTCATCTATATTTGAATCAGGCCCAGTGCCACCAGGTGTGCAAACCGTACAATTGCACTGGGCGGCGCATCCGGTGGTCCAGCAGCAGGTGCAGGGAGAAGGCTGTGCTGCTGCTGATGGAACTGATCCCACTAGCGGTGGAAGAAGAGGAGGCCCGTGGTGCCACTGTTGGACCTGATCCCACTGTCAGCAGAAGGGGATTTATGGTGTCGCCACTGGACCCAATCCCACCAGTTGCAGAAGGAGAGGAGGCTATAGGAGAGGAAGCCTTTCTGCAGTTCCTCCTCCAGTGCTGGCCCCGCGATATTGAACGCTTGTGTTGCTACAGCTTCCTGTATTCTCACGAGATGAGAATACAGGAAGTGCTAGTACCACGAGTGTTGAATTATCATGGTGCCAGCACAGGAAGAGGAGCTGTATAAGGGCTGCTTTCCTCAAAGCATAAGGTACAGGCAGACAGCAGCAGCAGCAACAGAGAAGGAATGAACATATGTGTGTGTGAATGAATGGGAGGCTGCCTGTCATGAGTATGTGTGTGTGTGAATGGGGGGTGGGTGTATGAATGGGAGACTGCCTGGGCCTGGGCTACATATGTGTGTGTGTGTGTGTGTGTGTGTGAATGGGAGGCTGCCTGGGATAGGTGTGTGTATATATGTATATGTGTGTGTGTGTGTGTGTGTGTGTGTGTGTGTGTGTGTGTTTGTGAGAGAGAAAATGAGTAGTGCAGGTGGATTCCAACCTATCAGCAGCTGAAATGAAGATGAGGGCCTCAGGTTGCTGGTAAATCCCAACCAAAGAAGAGCTGGAGATGGCTGTGGATTTGTCTGAGAGGGAGCGTATGTGTGTATATGAGTATGTGTGTATGTGCATCCCATTCCCACTACTCCACGACAATCCCAGGGTGACTGGAAATCAAAAGTTCCCAGGTATGGCGAGCTTGAATTTTTAAAATCCATTTTAGTTTTATTTTTCAGGTGTTATTTTCTGTGTCTGCTGTTTTGAAATATTTTATTAGTGTTTGGGACATTTAAAAAAAACTTGCATATGGATTTTTAATTATTTGATCTTTTAGTCATCAGCTTTTTTTGAAATATTTTTAATATGTTTTTAGTATTATTATGTATTTATCTATTTTTTTTTTTGTTGTTTGAGGAATGGTGATGGTTCTGTTTTTTCATTGTTGCACTGCAATGAGTGTCTGGAGGTTTCAGTTCAATTTTTATCTGTGCATTTGTATTTCTGCCTCATGGTTGCTCTATTCTGTATTTCATGAGGGTCTGTTTATGTTTTGCATGTGTGAATAAGGTGAGGCATTTTCCTAATAGGAAGTGTATTAGTGTATTCTGGTTTTGAGAGGGTCATATCCACACCCGACACATATTACAATAGGCCTAATACCATATGGGTTCCCAGTGACTTTTTTGCAGGGATTTATGGTTGTCATCACAGCAGTCCCTGTAAATATAATGTAAGTGATATTTTACCTCAGAATACTGTACTTTGATATTTTTCATGTAAAATATAAATGCATAGGGTCAGATTTTTAAACCTTCGTGTGGGTGTAGATTTGTGCACGCAACCCGGCGCACAGAAATCTTCGCCCGATTTTATAACATCTATAAAATCTGGGGTCAGTGCGCGCAAGGGGGTGCACAGTTGTGCACCTTGCGCACGCCGAGCTCTAGGGGAGCCCCGATGGCTTTCCCTGTTCCCTCCGAAATTGGAGTGGCCGCGGAGGGAACTTTCCTTCCGCCCCCACCCCCCACCTTCCTCTCCCTTCCCCTACCTAACCTGCCCACCAGCCCTATCTAACCCCGCCTCACCTTTGTTGGCGAAGTTGCGCCTGTCTCTGGGCAGGCGTAGGTTACGCGCGCTGGTACGAACGCTGTGCTGGAGGCCTCGGTCTCACCCCCGTCCCACCCCTCCGTGCCCTGTCCCACCCACTTCACGCCCATTTTTTCAAGCCCCGGGACATACGCTTGTCCCGGGGCTTGCGCGCATCGCCAGGCCTATGCAAAATAGGCTCGGCGCGCGCAGGAGCAGGTTTTCGGGATTACGCGTTTAATATACACGCGTAACCCTTTGAAAATCCGCCCCATAACTTTTAACTGTGTGTGGAATGGGTTGGGAGGGCACATTCTGTAAGGCTATAAGGTTCATCTGGGGCTCCTAATACTGTTACACCAGCCATTGGTACGTGGGGGTGTCAGTTTTTAAAGTTTGTATCACTGAAGGGAGCTGGGCTTTTTTTGGTGGGCCTAGGTCAGAGAATGAATGAACTGGAAGGCAGTGGGGGGGGGGGGGGGGGGGGGGGGTGGGAGCATAATAATTGTTCACACATGGCAACAAGAAAGCTAGCACCAGCCCTGATTTGAATTTGATGGAGAACTCACATTACTGTCATCTGTGTCTAAAATATCTAGGGCAGTCCTTCTTTTGTCTAGCAATTCTACTCTTTAATATTTTGTCCATAATTTAGAATCAGCTTTTGTCTATGTGCTTGTTTGCTTCTATTTCTGTTCTTATAAACAGATTCAGAGCCCACTTTTCCTCTTGATAACCTTAATTCTGTTTCAACCTTTTGTCATTTGTCTTTTACCATTACAAAATTGTATTCGTGTATTTTCCATTTGATATACAACTGGTCACATTTGTACACCATCTTGGGTAAAGGTTATTCATTAATAAAACTAAACAATGAAACTAATTATGTGACATCATTCAATAAATCAGACAATGTATTATGGTAACAGCTGGTGAGAGGATAAGAAGGGAGTAAGGGATCACTGCTTGACACAAAAAAATCATTATAATCTCCCTTAGGTTTTGAAAATTTATATTAATTGGAATTCCATATATAAAAAAGCACTTTCAATTTGATGCAAATGTTACAGGCCCATTGCATTAAAATCTTTAACTTTGACAAATAAGTTGCTATATTAAATAAATATTTCACATTTTCAGAACGATTTCCTGTTTATTTTTAGGCAAATTTTATTTATCGTAGAAATGATTCTAAACAATTATGTTTATTTAGAATAAATTCTATGATGACTACAAACCTTTATAAAAAAATAAATGGGAAATCATTCTAGAACTCTGAAGAATTGAAAAGACAGAATGGAAAAGAGTTGCAGTAGGCACATCTGGCAATATCATTTCATGTGTAGCATGTTAAACAGAATATTCCAACCCCAAGACTATGTTTATGCCATCTATACCCTCAAACATATTTTAAAATGCACAAGTATTTTGATTGATATGTGAAAGACCAAGGTATCCCTTGGCAAAAAGTGGTTAGTGAGGGTTAGAGCTAAATGACACAGGGAACTATATGGTTAAAAAAATACAGAGCATAAGTCAAACAAATATAATGCAGAAGAGAAAACATTTAAATAATGACCCCAGCATTAACTGACAATTCTTCATGAGTTCTCTTTGTCTACATTAATAAACTGAACTCAGCTATAAAATGCATTCCAAATTACCAACAACATGGATTTTTCTAGATTAATAGCAGATCCCCTTTACTAGCCTGCTCGTTAAATACAGCTAAAGCTGGATGAAATTTGAAAGGCTGTGAAAGAATGACAGCACCATCAATGTGAAATGTTAAGATGAACAAGAATCCCATTCACTCTTGCTGAGAAAAAAAATCTGTCCTCCACTTTAAAATCAATAAGCCCATTTATATGAAAACTAAAAATAATAGAGGCATATATTGCAGCTTCCCAATATGGTACATTCATGTGGTAAGATCTCTGTAGATCTTAACCCACACATACAAGTATGGTTCATTCATCTAATTCAGAACAGAAAATATTCCTTGGCCTATCCCAGCAATTATTATTTTTATAATAATGAGGACAAAATTCAAACCGTCAGCAGTGGAATAAAGTCTGATGCTTCCTGTTACTTGCAAACTTTTCTCCAATAATCAAAGCAAATGTGAGTGCGTAATTTGTCTTTGAAACTTGCCATGGACGGTGCATAACGTGGGTACAGACATTTTCACTTGCAGTTTGTATAGGTACTTTTTAAATAGAAAAGCACATGTGTAAATTTGAAAATTATCTAAACATTCACAGATTAAGTACATTTTTTTGGTTCGATTTTTCATTTTGGGGATTTTTTCCTTTGTTTTTCAGTTTGTTTAATCTATATTAAACATTAAAAGAAAAATAAACAAATAAAACAAAGAAGGGAAACGGGACCTCCCCAAGGCCCTCCAACCCCTTTTCTGCCCTCTAAAACAGGGGAATTGGATCTATTTGGTTGAGCTGAGCCAAGCCTTGCTAGGGCCTTCTAGGCCATTCCAACTACCATGCTGACACTCAAAGAAAAATATGGGGACTGGGCCTACTTAGCTTAAGCCTCCCCAGGCCCCTTCCACCCCCCCTTGGAAAAGTTTTCTAGCACCAGGGAGCTCCCTGGTCCCTTTCTACCCTTTATGGCCTTATCCAGTTTGTATATGTTGTTTGTTTAAAACAAATGCACAACCCTACTGTACACAAAGCGGTAGATTTTCAAAGCAGCGTACAGCCGTCCATGTGCACGTGGTTCCCGGTACGCGCTCGTGGATGTGTCGATTTTATAACATGCTCGCGCTGGTACGTGCATGTTATAAAATCGTATGCCTGTGCACGCATGTGCGGGCAGTGCACACAGGGGGCAACTTTTCGTAAAATACGCTCGGCGATGCAATCGGGACTTTCCCACTTCCCTCCCTGTCCGCTCCAAATAACCTATCTTTCCCTACATTTTTATTTTATTACTTACTGCTCCTCCGGACCAGAAGCAAGTTACATGCCACAGTCGGCTATTGATGCGCACTTCACCGGAACAGCGGCTAATGGCCACTGTTCTGGCCGGCCTCCATTTCATCCCACCCCGCCCTTCCTCACCCACTCTACGCCCCAAGCCCGCCCCTTTTTCAGGCTCTGGCACTTGTTCACATATCAGGACTTAGGTGTGTGGTCAGACCCTTTTGAAAATGCATGTGGCACTTTGAAAATTCACCCAATACTCTCAGCGGCAGGGCAATTTTCAGCTAATTTATTATCTTATATCAATATTTACCCACTTAAATTACTTTGGAAATTGTCCTTTTAATGAAGAAATTTGTAATGCATAAATACTGCCATTATTTACATAAAGACTGTACATGTTTTTCAGGTTTTTTTTATATTTTCTGAATTGAATAATGTATAAGATATTATTTCAAAAAGTACTGAGGCAAGCTCATAGTCAGTGTTTCAGGGAGTATGCAGTGTTTCAGGGAGTCAAACAGTTTCTTAGTAGGCATCAGGGTAAATGGTAAGCCATTATTTCATGAAGAGTCAAAAACAGTGAAGGTCAGTATCCCAAAGAGTAATAGGATCAGTTAGCTTGAGCTAGACTGAGGTAGATGTCTCAACATCACAAGTCTTATCCTACCAGAATACATTGTCACCCATCTATTAACCAGGGGGTATTTTTGGATCTTTTATAAGAGTGGTGACAGATTTTCTGGATGCTCTATATGGTGTTGGTGGGAATTGAAATCTAATTATAACAGATTCTTCTCTATGCTGACTCAGGTTTTTCCCCTTTGTAACTTGTCACCGGTAGAAAGCTTGCTTTTGTACCTGCTTTTTATGGGATTTGGTGTTTCAAAGAAAATACTGTATGTCGATTTGAAAATGCAACCTATGGGGTAGATTTAAAAAAAAAAATTGCGCGGGCGTCCATGTGTACGCATTACCAGACGTGCACACATGGATGCGCAATTTTATAACATGCATGCGCTGGTGCACGCATGTTATAAAATCAGCGGTGGCGCGTATAAGGGGAGGTTGATTTTGTTCATATTCGCATGGAGACACATCGGGGCCTTCCCCAGTTCCCTCCCAATCCTCTCCAATTTAGGAGCGGACTGGGAGGGAGCTTTCCTACCCCCTACCCTAATCTCCCTTCCCCTTCCCCTCTCCTCCCCACCCTCTAAAAACCATTTTAAAATTAATTTACCTTTTATTTTGCAAGTTACTTCATGGCCCAACCAGAAATAACTTGCGGACGTCAGCAGTCGGCCGGCGTGCAAGGCCCCGGGACAGCAAACAATGGAGCTGCTCCAGTTCACTCTCCCCCACCCCTCCTCACCCAAAACATGCCCTCTGGCCCACCCCTTCCAAGAGGCCCATCACTTGAGCAAGTTCTGGCCTCTATGCGCGTGGCCGGGCCTCTTGGAAGATTCTCCCGGCGCACGTAGGGCCTGGCCATGCACGTTTGGCCATACTGTGGAATGGCGATTTCTGAGAAAACCAAGTTATGCATGTAAATGGCTTTGAAAATCGTTCCTGTAATAAAAGAAGCAGTTTAGGTGGGAGACAAACAGCACTTCTCAATGTACTAACTCGGATGCCAATTAAATTAAACTGCATGCAGCGAAACTCTTGAACAGACAATTATGAAAGCAAGTGCAATCCTCTTCACAAACTGAAAAAGGAATATTAGTAATGGCACTTTTTAAAAGCCTGTTCACTTAAATCACTTGAAGGTGAATTTTAAAAGCCCAATGTAAGCATTAATTAAGGGATGCACGATTATGTCGGGCTTACATGCCAAGCGGATTTAAAGGTCACCTGGATATCCATATAAATGCCGCAGTGTGCACATCTTAGATGTTTTCAAAAAGTGGCGGGGCTTAGGTGGGGTCTGGGTGGGGCATGGACATTTCAGGCCATGAAGCATATAGAAAGACATGGTTTAATGGAACACAGTCAACACGGATTTACCCAAGGGAAGTCTTGCCTAACAAATCTGCTTCCCTTTTTTGAAGGAGTTAATAAACATGTGGATAAAGGTGAATCGGTAGATGTAGTGTACTTGGATTTTCAGAAGGTGTTTGACAAAGTTCCTCATGAGAGACTTCTAGGAAAAGTAAAAAGTCATGGATAGGAGGTGATGTCCTTTCCTGGATTACAAACTGGTTAAAAAACAGGAAACAGAGAGTAGGATTAAATGGTCAATTTTCTCAGTGGAAAAGGGTAAACAGTGGAGTGCCTCAGGGATCTGTACTTGGACCGGTGCTTTTCAATACATTTATAAATGATCTGGTAAGGAATACGACGAGTGAGCTTATCAAATTTGCGGATGATACAAAATTATTCAGAGTAGTTAAATCACAAGTGGATTGTGATACATTACAGGAGGACCTTGCAAAACTGGAAGATTGGGCATCCAAATGGCAGATGAAATTTAATGTGGACAAGTGCAAGGTGTTGCATATAGGGAAAAATAACCCTTGCTGTAGTTACACGATGTTAGGTTCCATATTAGAAGCTACTACCCAGGAAAAAGATCTAGGCATCATAGTGGATAATACATTGAAATTGTCGGCTCAGTGTGCTGCAACAGTCAAAAAGCAAACAGAATGTTAGGAATTATTAGGAAGGGAATGGTTAATAAAACTGAAAATGTCATAATGCCTCTGTATCGCTCCATGGTGAGACCACACCTTGAATACTGTGCACAATTCTGGTCGTCGCATCTCAAAAAAGATATAGTTGCGATGGAGAAAGTACAGAGAAGGGCAACCAAAATGATAAAGGGGATGGAACACCTTCCCTTTTAGGAAAGGCTGAAGAGGCTAGGGCTGTTCAGCTTAGAGAAGAGAGGGATGAGGGGGATATGATAGAGGTCTTTAAGATCATGAGAGGTCTTGAATGAGTAGATGTGACTTGATTATTTACACTTTCGGATAATAGAATGACTAGGGGGCATTCCATGAAGTAAGCAAGTAGCACATTTAAGACTAATCGGAGAAAATCTTTTTTCACTCAACGCACAATCAAGCTCTGGAATTTGTTGCCAGAGGATGTGGTTAGTGCAGTTAGTATAGCTGGGTTCAAAAAAGGATTGGCTAAGTTCTTGGATGTGAAGTCCATTAACAGATATTAATCAAGTTTACTTAGGGGTGGATTTTAAAAGGGTTATATGCGTATTATACGCGTATAACCCTTTAATACCTGCTCCTGCGTGCGCCGAGCCTATTTTGCATAGGCCCGGCGATGCACGCAAGCCCTGGGGTGCGCATATGTCTTGGAGCTTGAAATAAGGGGTGGGGAATGGGCAGGGAGTGGGTGGTGCAGGGCGGTCTGGGGCAGGGTGGGGGCGGGACCGAGGCCTCTGGCATGTGACTATGCTGGGGGATCACGCGCCGGCTCTTGGCCTGCACGTGCAACCTACGCCTGCCCAGAGGCAGGCGTAAATAAAAAAATAAAGGTGAGGGGGGGATTTAGGTACGGCTGGGGGGCAGGTTAGATAGGGGAAGGGAGGGGAAGGTGGGGGAGGCAGAAGGCAATTTCCCTCCGGAGGGAACGGGGAAAACCATTGGGGCTTCCATAGGGCTCGGTGCGCGGAAGGTGCACAACTGCTCACCCCCTTGCACGTGCCGACTCTGGATTTTATAACATGCGCGTGGCTGCACACGGATCTTATAAAATCGGGAATAGATTTGTTTGTGCCGGGTTGCACGCACAAATCTACACCAGTGCGTAATCTTAAAATCTGGCCCTTAGGGAATAGTCACTGATTTTAATTGCATCAGTAGCATGGGATCTTCTTGGTGTTTGGGAAATTGCCAGGTTCTTATGGCCAGATTTGGCCTCTGTTGGAAACAGGATGCTGGGCTTGATGGACCCTTGGTCTGACCCACCAATGATGGCAATTTATAAAAAAAAAAAAAAAAAGCTGAGATGTGCACGTAAATACTTACACCATCCAGGGTGCAATGATGCCCCCTCTTGAGGAACTTTACTTCTGCTATGGATGCCATGTAAGTTATAAAATAAACATAAAGAGGCAGATCAGTGGGATTTTAAGGGTTGGGGATAACTGCAGAGAGTGAATGCTATTAAACCAGGTGGTGGGGGGATTGGAAGACATATCTCTTAAGTAGGCAGCTAATGGTAAACTGGAAAAACTGGAAATGGCATCAATTTACATAGTCAAAAGTGGTATTTGCACACATTTGCATGCAGTTGCGTGCACTCACATAACATTTGACAAAGATGTTAGGGGTGTGCATTCGGTTGCAACGTATTGGCAATCCGCGACGTATAGGGCCATATTTGTTATATTCATGGGGAAGCGAAACGTATCGCGACTCCCACAAATACAACAAATCTTCACTGAAATATTCGACCGTCTAAAGGAGCAAATTTAAACAAAACCCCCACCTTCCTGACCCCCCCCCAAGATTTGCCAAAACTCCCTGGTGGGCTAGTGGGGGTCCGGGAGCCATCTCCTGCACTCAGGCCATCGGCTTCCGGTATTAAAAATGGCGCCGATAGCCCCTGTGAAATAGTAAGGGCAAAGGCTATCGGCACCATTTTGAATACCCACAGCCAACGGCGTGAGTGCTGTAGATGGCTCCCAGACCCCGGCTGGACCACCAGGGAGTTTTGGTAAGTCTTGGGGGGGTCAGGAGGGTGGGGGGGGTTGTAGTTAATTAAATTTTAGCCGGGAAACAAATAAGAATGGAACGCATGGACGGATCGAGGCCCCCCCCCTTGCCGAAAGCAACGTATCTGGCCCCCCCCCCCACAAATACGAATACCAAATGTAACGTAATTGGTCCCTCTGCACATCCCTAATAGATGTGCATGCGCAAGTTATAACATAGCAATGTCTATGCACCCATATGCGAGCATATTATAAAAGTGCCTAGCTACATGACACATGCGCCAAATTTTAAGTGAGCACGTGCATGGGCACACAAATCCCGCTTCAACTACGTTAATCAGGAAATTTTAAAAGGGGCGCATGCTGAAGCCAGTTCCAGTTTTACTGGTTTGTCCCCAGTTCACCGCCAGGTTTAATAACCTTCTCTCCCCCCAGTTATCCCCAGCCTTTAAAACCCCACAGATCTGCCTAGTTTTCTTTAAATTCTAACTTACATGGCATACATAACAGAAGTAAATTTACACAACAGGGCACCTTGGTGTGCACTGGGTCGCATCAGTGTTTATGCATATATCTTAGGTTCACGCTATGCTCCCCCAGACCACACCCGCACCCCAAATCTTTTGAGAACTTTCAAAATGTGCACTCTGCAGGAGATACGCGCATATCTCGGCGGCTTTAAAAATCCGCTCAGCAGGCAAGCCTGATTTCTTGCACCCCCCTAATTAATGTGCATATCAGGCTTTTAAAATTTACCTCTCAGCAGTTTACCCTCATTCTAGTGGATTTCTCTTCAAAACAACAGAAAAATGGGTTCTGACATTCTTCTAGAAAGCAAGGAAAAAATTAATCACAGATTCCACTTGATGCAAATGGTGAAACCTTGAAGGAAGATAAACTAACAATCTCAGGGGATTGCATATAAGAGGATTTTGATTTAGGATAAAGTGATTGGGAATATTTATTCTGGCAAAAATAATTTAAATGAAAAAAAGAAATATACTTGGCATAATCAGTGCATTCCAGTTGTTCTCTGTAATACTGGAAGCAAGTGAGCCTTTATATACTGGAAACCCCTAACCACAGGCATTCAATTCAACAGCCAGACATTTCTTAAAGAGCTCCCATTGTGAGTAAAAAGCTCAGCAGAACCATAAACTATACCAATTTCAGAAAAGACTCCAAACAGCCAGAGAACAGAATGAAACCACCAAAACAGCATGTTTGAGAACCTAAAACAGAGAGGAGGAAAAGATGGCAACAAAAAGAGGAAGAGGGTCCTGGGAATTCATAATCGAGGATAATTAAGCTGTTAAGCTTCAGTCGCAAATTGCAGTACAAGAATTGCTGTTTGCAAAAAAGTGCTTACTGAGATATGCCTTCATATCTTTAGTTTATGCAGCATATGTTGAGATCATATTCCTTGAATATCATGTGCTTAGGGATGGTAACTTTCAAACTGACAGATGGGTGCACATTGACACGGTCATTTTATAATTTGCACATGAATATGGGTACATGTTATAAAATAGCCAGGCCGCGCACACATGTGCGCCTAACTTTAAGTGGTTACGTGCATGGGCTAGCAAATCCCGCTTCTAACACATGTCAGGGGATTTTAAAAGGGGTCTGTGACAAAGCCATTGCACGTTTCACCAGTTCTTTTACCCATTCATCCACTTAAGAGCTAGCTCCTCTACATCCATCGAGTTTAATAGCTTTCACTCCACCCAATTAGGCTAGACCCTTAAAACCCTTCAGATATGGCTAGATTGTTTTTTAATTTACATCTCCTCCATAGCAGATGTAAACTTACGTAGTACTAGACCTGGGCGTTCACCCAGGCATGTAAGTATTTACGTGCATGTTTCTAAACCCCTCCCATGCCTCACCCAGACTCCACCCAGCTATGGTCCTTTTTGAATTAGAACAAGATGTGCATGCAGCAAAAGATACACTCATATCTAGGCAGCTTTTAAAATACAGTAGGCACGCATAAGCCTGACTTGTTTGCGCATCCCCTAATTGGTATGAATGCTGGGCTTTTAAAATTCACCTTTTAGGGTTCCATAATTCAATAGGTCAATGAGCAGCAAAGTTATCCAGGTAAAGTTACCCAGATAACTTTATTTTTTTTTTATTTTTTAAATTTTTTTTATTTATCATCTTTTAACAATATACACAATAAACATTTGCATTAGAAATACAGAGAATACAAAATCAAAGTAACAGTCATCTTAACATATTTAACCCTCTTGATTCAAAGAGTTTATAAATGGATTTCTATTAAGTTTCTCTTGTTACATAGGAAAACATGGAGAGAAAAGAAACATTACAGAGGAGTACATAAAGAAAAAATTACAAACTTTGGCTCCTTTATTCCACTCCCAAACTAATTCTCCTCCCTTGTGGCATCATTAGGTTGTCTCCTCCCATCCAAAAAGACCAGTAGTTGTTCCAGTAAAAAGAATATATAAATATTTCTGACCAGTTTAAATATGCACTTGCATGGGTAACGCAGCGTGAAGCTGCCCCCTAGTGCCAGGGTTTCAGATCTCATCTGTAAGAAAGCTTTTCTGCGCTATTGCATAGATTTAGCTAAGTCGGGGTACACTCGTACGAGACCACCACAGTATAACTCATTTATATTTTTAAAATAATTCTTCATAATCTTTGAAACACTCGTTTCATCAAAAAAGGTAACAAAGAGTACAGCCCTGTCCACAATTTCAATGCTAGAATTTTCTAAATATTCGGTTAAATTTTGAAAGTCCAACCCTTGCACATTTGCAATAACTGAGACAGAGCTGCTTCTTTTAGGTAAGAAGAATAGTTTCTTAACTGCTAGAATCTCATCTTATGGAATCTTTAAGATCTCCATAGCATATTTCCTAAAAGTTAACAAGGGTATTTCACCCATTACAATAGAAAAATGTAGAAGTCTTATATTTAAATACCTCATAAAGTTTTCAATCGATTCAAGTCTCCTCGACGTGTATGCCCTTTCAGATATAATAGTGGCATTTATACTATGGAGACTTTTTATTTCCTCGTTAACTTTCTTTAAAGAGTTATCATATTCAAGAAACTTCTGCTGAATGTCCCGTTCCTGTATCACAACTTTAGCTGCTACTTCGTCCAGCTTTAGGGCCTGTTTGTCTAGTTTGGCTGACATCCTCACCATAAGGTCCCAGATCGTATCAAGGGTTACTACCGTCGGTTTAATAAATTGCAATGGAGGAAATCTTCTTACCTCAATTTCGGTAGACAGACTACTTTCTCCCGCTGGCATGGGGACGCCAGTTGCTTCCTGCACTTCTCTCCTCTGCGAAGCAGCTGCTGGGGTTTTCAGCTCTCCTCCAGACAGTCTGGCGGCTTCTGGGCCACCCAGCCAGGTGCTCCCAATGATATCATCAGTTTGAGCCTCAGCTTCTCCGTCGCCGGAGTGTGGCAAGGCTCTCGATGGTTCTTTTAATATAAAAACTATTTGTTGATTTGCTTTTATTGGTTTGATAAGTCTCTATTGCAGTTCATATATAAGGTTAACAATCTAAGGTGTATTTTGCGGTGGGAAAAAAAGAAAACTAGAAACTCCGTACTCGGTGCTGAGTTACAATCTTTTTTGGTTTCTCCATTCTCATTATAAAAAGCCTGTTTAAAAAAGCCAAGTTTGTAGGCTTCCTTTGAAAAGTTTGAAGTTTCTCTGCAGTCTTATCTCCAGTGGTATTGAATTCCACAATGTGAGCCCTGCCAAAGATAGTGCTCTCTCCCTTAATTGTGTGAATCTAGCTGACTTAACAGATGGGATATCAGTAGTGCCTTATTGACTGACCTCAGATTTCTGTGTGGTACATGTTCACATAGTGCTGTGTTTAGCCATTCCGCTTTTTCATCATGGATTAATTTATGAATTATGCATAGTGCTTTATATTGTACTCTTTGTTCTATTGGTAACCAGTGTTGTTCTGCAAGTGTTCCAGTAATGTGGTCGCTTTTTCTTTTACCTGTCAATATTCTTGCTGCTGAATTTTTCAATGTTTGAAGTGGTCGTGTAGTCACCTGTGGTAGTCCTAGAAACAGTGCATTACAATAGTCAGTGTTTGCGAATATTAGTGCTTGTAAAACTGTTCAGAATTTTGATTGTGTTAATAAAGGTTTTAACTTCCTGAGAACCATTAATTTAGCATATCCTTCTTTTACTTTCAATGATATGTGTTGTTTCAGGTATAGTTCAGAGTCTATTATTACACCTAGGTTACACACCTTCTCTGCTAATTCCACTTTTTGGTTATTTTTAATCATTATTGGTGACTGAATTGGGTGTATGTTTTTTTGGTCCAAGTGTATGAATTCAGTTTTTTCAATATGTATCACTAGCTCCATTTGGTTTAATTGCTGTTTGATTTTGTCCAGATATATGTTGGCTAATTTTATTGTTTTTTCAATTGTGTCATCAATGGGTAAAATTAGCTGTATGTCGTCTGCATATATATATAATGTATGACTCCAAGTCCAGCATGTAGGTGGCATAGCAGTAGGAGGTAAATATTAAAAAGTGTTGCAGACAGTTCTGATCCTTGTGGTACTCCTGTTTGTAAATTTACTTTTTTGACATTGTGTTTTTGATTTGCATCTGAAAAAATCTGTTATTTAAATATGACTTGAACCATGCTATTGTGTTACTGTGCAGCCCAATTTCTTCTAGTCTTTTGATCAATATTTCATGATTCACTGTGTCGAATGCTGAGGAAAGATCTAATAAAACAAGAATGTAGTGTGTTCCACTGTCAAAGCCTCTTAAAATATTGTCTGACAGTGATAGTAGTAATGTTTCAGTGCTATAATGTTTGCAGAAACCATGTTGTGCAGGATATAGGATGCTGTTGTTTTCTAGATGTTCCGCTAATTGTTTTTGGACTGTTTTTTCTATTAGTTTTGCTAGCAGTGGTAAATTAGATACTGGTCTATAGTTGTTCAGGTTTTAGGGGTCCAGGTTTTTTTTCTTAATGATCGGCTTGATAATAGCCCCTTTTAGGATGTTAGGCATTGATCCTTCTTCAAGAGATAGGTTTATGATTTTTGCTAGTGTTGGAACAACTATAATCACTAATATATCATGTATAATTGCTTGACATAAATCCTATAAGCTCTGAGAATAAATATGCCATTTTTTAGCTTACTTGTAACAAGAAACAAGTCATGAGATCAGATATATTAATGAACATTTACTCATGAGGCTAACTGTGTAGATATCAGTTAAAACAGGATATCAGCAACCTAAACCACACCTAACTGTTGCAGACAGTGGAGACCTCGGCTGATGACAAGAACATATGAGAGTAGCCCAGGGAAGAAACTGG
Source organism: Rhinatrema bivittatum (assembly GCF_901001135.1). Lineage (NCBI taxonomy): Eukaryota > Metazoa > Chordata > Amphibia > Gymnophiona > Rhinatrematidae > Rhinatrema > Rhinatrema bivittatum. The sequence goes on along the minus strand of NC_042616.1, from coordinate 324,294,065 downwards.
GACATAGGTCAAAAAGATTAGCATAAAAGACCAGTCAAGACACCCTGGTTATATTAGAGAAAGAATACATCAGAGGAAAGGTTTGTTGAACATTACAGTGTTTAATGAAGTAACTGATGAACTGTTCCTTATCTCCAGTGCTGTATTTCTGATTTTCCAATATACATAAGACTCAAACTAGAAACTGTAAGGGAAAGTATCTTTGTGTATATTCTTAATGCAAAACTATAATCTTGTATGCTTTTATTGCTTATTTCTAGACATAAGTAAAACTTCTATACTTATTAATAAGTGTGTTGTGTGTGCTATGACATAATAACCACCATTCAGCTAACCCACTGCATTCTCTGACTATATGCTGCCAACTTGTTGTTTACTTCTTCTAACTTGAAGATTTTGTCTAGTGTAATATATAAGCCAGCAAATGCTACATCTTTGTTATTCCACACCCTGCCCTGTCTCAGCCCTATTATGCTTCATCTCTCTCCTTAAATTCCCCTCTCTTCAAACTTCTGTCATCCAATTTATTTCTTACATTAATGAGCAGACTGAACATGGGGCTCCAATGGAGATACAAAACCACCAGTTAAAAAGCAAGGATAGAGGAACTCTAAAATGGTATATATATTCACTTGCTTCATGGTAGATAATTCTTCTGCTCCTTCCCCTATGTTCTGCCTGCATGACCTTCCTTAAACAGGTGACAGAGAGAGATGAGGAACCAGAAGGAATTGCTATGAGGACAGTGAGCTTGTATGCTCTGAGCCCAATGTATGCTCCTGCTCTGAGAGACCCAAGGTTGGTATGGGAAGTAAAAGAGGGCAGAAAGCCTCTGAGTCTCCTAGAAGATATAGGAAACTTGCAGTCTGCTAAAGTCTGCAACAATAAAATGACAGGCAAATCTTACACCTGGCAATGTCTGACTGCAGCTCTGTCTGTCATGTATAATAAATAATACCATACTGAATCCAGAAGGGGATAATAGGTAGTAGGGATGTGAATCGTTTTAGGACGATTAAAATTATCGTCCGATAATTTTAATATCGTCTTAAACCGTTATGGAACACAATACAATAGAGATTCTAACGATTTATCGTTATAAATCGTTAGAATCGTGAGCCGGCACACTAAAACCCCCTAAAACCCACCCCCGACCCTTTAAATTAAATCCCCCACCCTCCCGAACCCCCCCCCCAAATGAGTTAAATAACCTGCGGGTCCAGCGGCGGTCCGGAACGGCAGCGGTCCGGAACGGGCTCCTGCTCCTGAATCTTGTTGTCTTCAGCCGGCGCCATTTTCCAAAATGGCGCCGAAAAATGGCGGTGGCCATAGACGAACACGATTGGACGGCAGGAGGTCCTTCCGGACCCCCGCTGGACTTTTGGCAAGTCTCGTGGGGGTCAGGAGGCCCCCCACAAGCTGGCCAAAAGTTCCTGGAGGTCCAGCGGGGGTCAGGGAGCGATTTCCCGCCGCAAATCGTTTTTGTACGGAAAATGGCGCCGGCAGGAGATCGACTGCAGGAGGTTGTTCAGCGAGGCGCCGGAACCCTCGCTGAACGACCTCCTGCAGTCGATCTCCTGCCGGCGCCATTTTCCGTACGAAAACGATTCGCGGCGGGAAATCGCTCCCTGACCCCCGCTGGACCTCCAGGAACTTTTGGCCAGCTTGTGGGGGGCCTCCTGACCCCCACGAGACTTGCCAAAAGTCCAGCGGGGGTCCGGAAGGACCTCCTGCCGTCCAATCGTGTTCGTCTATGGCCGCCGCCATTTTTCGGCGCCATTTTGGAAAATGGCGCCGGCTGAAGACAACAAGATTCAGGAGCAGGAGCCCGTTCCGGACCGCTGCCGTTCCGGACCGCCGCTGGACCCGCAGGTTATTTAACTCATTTGGGGGGGGGTTCGGGAGGGTGGGGGATTTAATTTAAAGGGTCGGGGGTGGGTTTTAGGGGGTTTTAATGTGCCGGTTTTGCGATTTTTAGATTTTTAGATTTTTCACGATTTTTCACGATATTTTACCCCCCCAAACGGCAACAATACGATTCCCTCCCCCTCCCAGCCGAAATCGATCGTTAAGACGATCAAGGACACGATTCACATCCCTAATAGGTAGAGCTGCAATGACAGATATACTAGTATGGCAGTCAGCTGAAGATAACTGGATGTAATGCTCCCATGCCCATTTACCTTGTGGGGCATTATTTGTTCCAGGACTCACATTATACAGTTATAAGTTTCCACATATCATTAAACAGTACATTAACTGACTGGGGTATTAATCCACACAAGGTATTATTATTCAAAGAAGAAACATCTTTGATTTCTTTATAACTATTCTCCCTGTTTTACTTTCCACTGTGCTCCCCAAAGTCTCACTCATTAACAGAGATGGAACTGGGCCAAAGGGTGTTGTAAATCATATTGGTGGTAGGGTATATGGCATTTGTGCTAATCTTCCTAAATTGCCAACAACCTTGTCCTCCTGGGTTGCTGTGTCTCCATTCATCCTGAGGGGACCATAACTGCCTTGTTGCTTTGCTGCTGGGTCTAAACACTTTCTGATAGGTCCAAAGCTGAAACTGCTCTGCTTCTGGCTTCAAGACCCTCTTAGGAGAACCAAACTTCACTGCTCCTCTGCTGCTGGGTCCATGTCCCCCCTAAGTGGGAGGAGAGGAAAACCTCCTGCTAGGCCTTATGAATTGCCCTCTGGTCCTTTCTGGCAGAGAGGGTTTATTTGCTGAATGATTGCAGCTCTGCTAGGCCCATGGCCATTAGCTAGTCAAGCAGTCCTCCCTGGCTGGTGGGGGTTCCTTCACATGACAACCCTCTTCTTTCCATCTTGCAAGCTGTGCAAGTTAGGGAGTCTGAAAGGACAGCATGCCTTCTAGGTTTCAGAAAACAGTGCAGTTTTAGAGTATTAGGTAAAAAGTAAGCATGAGGCCTCTCCATGACTGTACTTGATCTCAGCTTCAAGGCTAAAAATCAAATAGGAATGTACAGAGGGAGAACATTTTCTCCCACTCCCCTTCTGTTTGATTTTGTTTGCTTTCTGAAATCCACTTATCCAAAGGCTCAGCCATACACTTCAACTTTAAGCTTGGAATCTGTCTGTTTAAGCAAAGTATTTCTAGATGTCTTTCCCACTTTTTCCCAATACAAATTCATCTTTTAGTCAGTCAGAAATCTGACCCTTACACTTCATCTGCTCTTTATCTGTGAAGTAACAATGAGTTGCTATTCAGCAAATCCTGGTCTTGTACAAACCCCCAATCTGTCAATTTTGGATTACCTTCTACAGAAGATCAGTGTATGCATCCCTCCAAACTGTCTCATAATTCTATTAATTTTAGTTAGCTTTACAGTCATTCCCCCTCCCTAGCATACCCAAGAATGTGTATATGTGTGTGTGTGTGTTTGGGTTGGAGGAGGAGGGGGAGGAGGGGGAAGGGTGTTCACTGAGCAATGTAGGTAGCGCAAACAAACATTGTTTGGGCCATTGGTCCTCATCTGTTGTTATCTAATAACTTACTATATTCTTCACACTGATTGACAATTAAAGATTGTATTCCCACTGCTGACTTGTGAGGACAGGGAATTGCTATTCACTATCCAAAGAGGAAGACAATAATCTTAAAGAATGGCGCGGGCCATCCATTGCTCCTACCATGTGACAGGAGTCGACCAATGGCAATGATAGCTCCTGTCACATGGTAAGGGCAAAGGGCCATCGGCGCCATTTTGATTAGTGGCAGCCGATGGCCCAAGAGGGAGAGATCGCTCCGGGGACTCCGCTGAATAACCAGGGACGTTCGGTAATTCTTAGGGGGGGGGGTCGGGAAAGTCTTGGGGGGTTGGGAGGGTGGGGGGTTGCAATTAATTACATTTGAAGGGTTGGGGTAGTTTAGGTGTTTTTTTTTAATGTGCCCTTTCTACCCCCCCTGAAATATGATAAGAAAACCTCACAAAATGTTGTGGGTTTTCTTATTGTTTCATCGCCCCCCCCCCCCCCCCCCGAAATGCAACAAAATAGGAAATATCATCTCTATTTCCTATTTTGTTGCAAATGAATGCACATCCATAAGAAGGCGTGGTATCCTACCAGCTGTCAAGCTTCTATAATTGGCAGTTGAGATATATCCTTGGTAGTAGGGAGCTGAATGACATGGCAGCATGGAGTTGAATGGAATGGTCTTCATCTACCATCATCTGCTATATTACTGTGTTAGTATGCTACACATCATAAAACAACTCTATTATACATAGAGTAAGAAAATACAGTCTTTATCTAATCAGCAATCATGCCATTGTTAGTGATATATAGATAGGTTTTTAAGAATTAAAAGTAGACAAAAAGGAAGTGTGAAGATGGATGGTATTTTATTTGTGAGCATATTGATTGAGCATTGCTGAATTGTTTCAAGTAGTCATTCAATTGAAGTGCTAAGTAGTAATTAATGCTTTTTTTCCAAGATAAATAAAAATGTTACTTGTTTGTCTGCTAATTAATCCATACACAAGAGAGATGATCTGCTTTAATTGCTTTCTAGCAGACAATGTTTATTTTTTCCATATACTTAACTGCCTGTCTACTTATTTTTCTCTCTCTTAGGGTTCATGAAAAAGATAATGTGTCTCTACAAATTATTTGGCAGCTGGTGGTATATTATAATATGCCCATTAAATTAAGCATGCACTTGGAAAGACTTTTTTTAAAATGACACCATAAAACTAAGGGTATTAGTTTGTAAAGTGGAGGAATTTTCTAGCCAACAATTATAGTGATGTATGATTAGGCAGCACTACGAACTTGATTCAATCAAATTTTGTTTGGCTTATAATTTAAGAGAGAAAAATAGCAAGATAATTGTCAAAAAAAACCCCAAAACTATTCACCATGGCCTGATAAAAGATATTAGATGTGAGAAGGAGAAGGAGAAGGACCCCCTCTCCCCTTTTGACCCTCCATTAATTTAATTTAAAGTTAATTTAATGTAGACATTTATATACCACCTTGCATAGTAAGCAAACAACATCTAAGGTTGATTACAAGATATTATGATAAAATCAATTATGCAAAATACATAATACATGAATACCTTTAAATATATAGATAACATTTATAACTATTCAATTCAATTCAGATAAAACCAATCCCTCTCTCTTATTGCTCCCACTATACTTTTTAGCATCCTACGCATGAATGAGCCATATGTGTCACCTTTGCTTCAACTGTATAAAAAACAAACAGGTTTCAACCTTTTACATCATATCCCATAATCTGAGATATTGACCAGCAGTCAATTCCACAAAGAAGGCACTATTCCAGAAAACCAATATGATCTAATCCTAATCTAAATTCAACAGAGAGCATAAAGCTCTACCTGGGATATGCCACTTAATCTTATCTACTAAGAAAAAGGAAACAGTCCTTGCCAATGCAAGAAAAAATTAATTCTTGAGGTAACTAACATCCAGCAATGAAAGCAAAAAAGGAAATGCTCTCTCCTAGTGATGTGAGTGGTTGATCATTCTGGCTGCTGGGATTTTATAAAATCTGCAATCTGTTCAGTAATCTCTATAGCAGCTCAACATAAATCCCATTACCACACTCTAAACTGGAAAGGACTAATGCCTTCATAACCATTCTAAAATGTTGTCATCTGAAAAATGGATGGATCTGATAAATTAACATACAGATTAAAAAAAAACACCTTTTTAATAACTGTTTGAACCTAATTTTAAAATGTCAAATGGGAGTCCAAGAAAATTCCCCAAACTTTTGGATGGGTAAATAGCAAAATCATAACTCAGCCTAATTTTAATCTTAGTGAATTGGCCAGTGAGTAGAGATCTTCTTACTCAAAGAATTTAGTCTTATTGCCATTCAGTTTTAGGGCTTTAATATCAATCCACAATGAAATAGTTTTCATCAATATTTTCAGTTTTCTTATGGAATCCAATCAAAAATTGGTCCATGGCATCAACATTTGATTATCACTTCCTATTACAGGAGTTTCATTTAATTAAATGGATTTTTCATACATTAGCTGTCAATCAAAATTTGAATGTCATCAGCATCATCTAGGTTCCAGATAATCTTTCCTAATGGGTGAAGGTATTCATTGAATAAAACTGGAGACATAGGAGATCCTTTAGGAACTCCTGACTAGAGAGACCATGGCTCAGAAATATTTGAACTGATTACCAAACTTTGCTATATATCGACTAAGAAGGACTATACCCATTTTAAGGCCATACCCTTACTCTTAACTCAGCCAACCAGTGAACCAATTCCTGATGACAAACAGTATCAGACACTACTGATAGATGGACAATCTATTTGGGATGTGCAGAGGGACGCCATAAGTTGCATTCGTGATTTGGATTCGTCGGGGAGCAGATACGTTGCATTCGGCCGTATGGCGCCCCGATGTGTTAATACGGCGATTTCTATTCGTGTCCCAGATCTGCTGCCAGTATTCAAAATGGCACCGATCGCCTTTGCCCTCACTATGTCACAGGGGCCGACCATCGGTACCTGTGACATAGTGAGAGCAAAGGCGATCGGTGCCATTTTGAGTACTGGCATCGGCCGGCGTGCAGGAGGTCACTCCCGGACCCCCGCTGGACTTTTGGCAAGTCTTGTGGGGGTCAGGAGGCCCCCCCAAGCTGGCCAAAAGTCCCTGGGGGTCCAGCGGGGGTCCGGGAGCGATCTCCTGGACGCGTGACGTCGGGAGCTAGGAATCAAAATGGCGCCGGCGCTACCTTTGCCCTGTCACATGAGAAGGGCAAAGGGCCACCGGCGCCATTTCTCTTCACAGCAGCCGTGGGCAGAGAGTGGGACATCGCGCCGGGATCATCGCACCGGGACCCCAGGTCATTTAAAACATTTTGGGGAGGTTCGGGAGGGTGGGGGTTTGTTTTAAAGGTTCGGGGTGGGTGTTAGGGTTTTTTTGGTGTGCCGTATTTTCCACCCCCTATTTAACGATACAATACAAATGCCCCTGACGATAAATTGTGGGCATTTGTATTGTATCGTGCACTCTAACGAATTTGGACGATTTTAAAATTATCTGACGATAATTTTAATCGTTCAAAAACGATTCACATCCCTAAAAATCAATAGCTGACTACTAATTTGAAATCTTTAATGATACAAAAGATGAATGTACACAAGCAGACCACACTATTTCTGGAAGTGACTTCTTGGTTTTCTTTAATTTAGATTCCTAAAGACCTTTTTCTGCTGTGTCAGGACATTTCACACAGAAAGGGAAGAGAGCCCATTATACTCACAATTATTTGTTTATATTGTTTGTATAATTTATATGTTTATTTATTGGTTGGATTTGTCATCGCCCTCTTCCATGTGGGCTTGCAGCTAAGTACAATAAATAATATTAAAATAAAATATTAATAGCAACAAATAATGAGGATGATGCTATACAAATAACTGACAACATCGATAACAGACAAACACAAACCATCGGTAATAAATATAACAAACTCAAAACAGAAATTAATGGCAAATCAAAGCCTTAAAAGGAAAGGCATCACAAATATGTCCTTAATTTAAAGCTGTTCTAAAAACAAAAAGGCTTTGCAATGTTTTCTAAGGTTCAAATAATTCCCCATCAGTCATAGTTCCCTTGGGATTTTATTCTAGAGATTAGGGGCTTTTCTTCTGGTTTCAGATAATCTAATCTCTTTAATGGAAGGAAGTGTTCTCCTTTTCCTAGTGCTTATCATTTTTATAAGCAATGGGCATGGCCATACTGCCTGCAAGTAGCCCAGATATTGTTTTCCAATATGAAGGTTGCACTTGTCCACCAGGACTGGAAAGGTTCAGCACTAGTTTACTGCTCTGTCATTTATATCATTTCAGCTTCCTGCTGCAGTTTTTTTTTCCCAACCCATATGATGTGACCACACTGTTTTGACTGCTTGCAGCTGTCACTGGTGCTGCCGTTCTTTTTTCCTTTATGAATGCCTCACTTTATTATCTTTAAGTCTGCCATCTGATGTTATTTGGCTCATTATTCAATCTGTCATCACTGCTGTGGCTTAGTTTGATGCACCTGCCTGCCAAGATGGCAATATTAATTTATCAATCAATCTGTTAGTAAGGAAACATCTGATATGTTTGAATGGCTAGAAATTTTGAGAAGCTGCTTTTGACAAACTAGTTTTCTGTCTGATTAAGTGTTAGACTATGATATTTGCATGATGTACCCTAGAACCTGGTCCTCCCTATAATATACATTTTGTCTTGTTATATAATTTATGAATTGCCTGCACACTGATAGTAGTGTTATGTAGAAACACTGATGGTATATACATTAAGAACTTGCTATACTGGGTCAGACCAAGGGTCCATCAAGCCCAACATCCTGTTTCCAACAGTGGCCAATCCTGGCTACAAGTACCTGGCAAGTACCCAAAACATTAAGTAAATCCCATGCTTTTAATGCCACTAATAGTAGTGGCTATTCTCTAAGGGGTAGATTTTCAAAGGGTTATGTGTGTAATATAAGCGCGTAACCCTTTAAAACCTACCCCTGCGCGCGCCGAGCCTATTTTGCATAGACTCAGCGGCGAGCGCAAGCCCCGGGGCTTTGAAAAAGAGATGGTATGGGGGCAGGGTGGGGCAGCGGTCTGGGGGCAGGGCCGGGGGCGGGGAGGCAGTCTGGGGCGGTCCTGAGACCTCTGGCACACAGCAACTGTGCCGGGGGTTGGCGCACTGGCAGCCGGAGGCAGGTGTAACTCCTGCAATGAAGGTGGGGGGGGGGGGTTTAGATAGGGTAGGGAGGTGGGTTAGATAGGGGAAGGGAGGGGAAGGTGGGGGGAGCGAAAAGAAAGTTTCCTCCAAGGCCGCTCCATCTGAGGCCGCTCCGATTTCGGAGCGGCCTCAGATGGAACAGGGAAAGCCATTGGACCTCCCCTAGGGCTCGGTGCGTGCAAGGTGCACAAGTGTGCACCCTCTTGCACGTGCTGACCCTGGATTTTATAACATGCGCGCAGCACAAATGTACCCTGCATGCATAAGGTTAAAAATCTGCCCCTAAGTCAACTAGTAGTTAAAGGACTTCTCCTCCAAGAACTTATCCAAACCTTTTTTTAAATCCAGCTACACCAGCTTCCCTAGCCACATCCTCAGGCAACAAATTCCGGAGCTTAATTGTGCAATGAGTGAAATATAATTTTCTCCAATTAGTTTTAAATGTAGTATTTGCTAACTTCATAGAGTGCCCCCTAATCCTTTTATTATCTGAAAGAGTAAATAACTGATTCACATTTACCTGCTCTAGAGTACTCATGATTTTATAGACCTCTATCAAATCCCCTGTCAGCTGTCTCTTCTCCAAGTGGAACATGTTACGGCTATGGCTGCTGTGCAACCGCCTCACCACCAGGGGTCCCTCTAGTGCTGGCTCTCCTGGCAGGCCCAGTCCATCTCCCCTGTCCACTCTATGTTCTGGGCTTTTCCTTATAACCCTGCCTGACAGTTCCCTCGGTGCTTCGGCATCAAGCTCGCCTGGGCTCCCTGCTCTAGCCTTCCTTGCTTGCTGTGCATTTGGTCCCTGGACTATTCCTTGCCTTGCCTTGCACGGCCTTCAGGCCTTATTCCTTTCCTTGCCTTGCCCTGCCTTCCCTTGCCTTGCGCGGCTTTCGGGCCTTATTCCTTGCCTTGCCTTGCCTTGCGCGGTCTTCGGGCTTTATTCCTTGCCTTGCCTTGCGCGGCCTTCGGGCCTGATTCCTTGCCTTGCCTTGCCTTGCGCGGCCTTCGGGCCTGATTCCTTGCCTTGCCTTGCCTTGCCTTGCCTTGCGCGGCTTTCGGGCCTTATTCCTTGCCTTGTCTTGCCTTGCCTTGTGTGGCCTACAGGCCTTCTCTGTGTGTGTGGCCTACGGGCCTTCTGACCTGCCTTGCCCTGCTTATGGTGTGTGGCCTACGGGCCTTCTGTGTGTGTGTGTGGCCTACGGGCCTTCTCTGCCTTGCCTTGCTTACGGTGTGTGCCCTACGGGCCTTCTGTGTGTGTGTGGCCTACGGGCCTTCTGACCTGCCTTGCCCTGCTTACGGTGTGTGGCCTACGGGCCTTCTGTGTGTGTGTGGCCTACGGGCCTTCTGACCTGCCTTGCTCTGCTTACGGTGTGTGGCCTACGGGCCTTCTGTGTGTGTGTGGCCTACGGGCCTTCTGACCTGCCTTGCCCTGCTTACGGTGTGTGGCCTACGGGCCTACTGTGTGTGTGTGGCCTATGGGCCTTCTGACCTGCCTTGCCCTGACCCAGCCTGAACCCAGACACTGCTACTTGCCGCCTGCCCTGACCCAGCCTGAACCCAGACACTGCTACTTGCCGCCTGCCCTGACCCAGCCTGGACCCAGACACTGCTACTTGCTGCCTGCCCTGACCCAGCCTGAACCCAGACACTGCTACTTGCCGACTGCCCTGACCCAGCCTGGACCCAGACACTGCTACTTGCCGCCTGCCCTGACCCAGCCTGGAACCAGACACTGTTTCTAGCCATTCCTGTCTCTCTCCACCTGGAGCCACCCTGCTGGGTGGTGTTCACGACTCCTGACCGGAGCCCAAGCGTAACAGTATGCCGAAGCCACCAATTTCCAGGGGAAGAGATAGGTCTTGGTACTACCGGTGAGCCAATTTTTCTTTTACCTCTACTCACATTATGCCTCAGCCTCCAAGTTTTTATGTCTGTGCTTGTTGCCAGACTTTGAACTATCCCAGTTACAAGAACTGTCTTGCATGTCAACTCTCAGACCAAGAGCACTGGGTTTGCAGCAGTTGTCATAAGAGGAACGTCTCGGTCTATCAGGAATGTTTAAATTGTCTAACTCCAAAACCAGGGTGGTGGAAATGCTCCTGTGTTCTGTGTCTGTTACCACCAGGCAAACCCTGCCCCTGTTGTTCTGCTCTAGGACCAGCTGTTCCATTAGAAAAAACAATCAGCTCTCCTAACCGGTATTCTGCTTCTGGCTCAACTAAAACAGACATTTTAGCTGGCAGTTTGTGGAAAGAAAAACCCAGGACTTACCTGACCAAGAAGGCTTCTGTGATACCAGTGCTAGACCCTCGGGAACAGGTTTCTCTAAAATGGAGAGAGCTGATTAACTCTAGCAGGGCTCTGCTTCCCACAGCTGCTGTTGAGACAATAACAAGCACTTTCCCTAGACGTCCTAGAACTGCCTGTGCCTTCTCTAAACTGCTCCTCCAGAAACAAAATAAGGAGCCTCAGAGTTTGGCTCGAGGTATCAAGCCCACAGCAGTGCAATCTGTGTCTTCCATGTGCACTGCTTCTAACCTTGCTGCTCTACCATCTGAGCCTGCTTCATCACCCCAAGAGGAGTCCGAGCCTGCTGCATCACCCCAAGAGGGGGCCGAGGCTGCTGCATCGCCCCAAGAGGGGTCCGAGCCTGCTGCATCGCCCCGAGGAGGATCCAAGCCTGCTGCATCACCCCAAGAGGGGGCCAAGCCTGCTGCATCACCCCAAGAGGGGCCCGAGCCTGCTGCATCGCCCCAAGAGGGGCCCGAGCCTGCTGCATCACCCCGAGGAGGATCCGAGCCTGCTGCATCACCCCAAGGGGGGTCCGAGCCTGCTGCATCACCCCAAGAGGGGGCCAAGCCTGCTGCATCACCCCGAGAGGGGGCCGAGCCTGCTGCATCACCCCGAGAGGGGTCCGAGCCTGCTGCATCACCCCGAGAGGGGGCCAAGCTTGCTGCATCACCCCGAGAGGGGGCCGAGCCTGCTGCATCGCCCCGAGAGGTGTCCGAGCCTGCTGCATCGCCCCGAGGAGGATCCAAGCCTGCTGCATCACCCCAAGGGGGGGTCCGAGCCGGCTGCATCACCCCAAGAGGGGGCCAAGCCGGCTGCATCACCCCAGGAGGGGTCCGAGCCTGCTGCATCGCCCCGAGAGGGGCCCGAGCCTGCTGCATCACCCCGAGAGGGGTCCGAGCCTGCTGCATCACCTCGAGAAGGGTCTGAGCCTGCTGCATCACCCCGAGAGGGGTCCAAGCCTGCTGAACAACCCCGAGAGGGGTCCGAGTCTGCTGCATCACCCCAAGAGGGGTCCAAGCCTGCTGTTTCGCCCCAAGAGGGATCCAAGTCTGCTGCATCACCCCAAGAGGGGTCCAAGCCTGCTGTTTCGCCCCAAGAAGGGCCCGGGCCTGCTGCACTACCCCGAGAAGAGCCTGAGTCTGCCGAACCGGCCCTGCTGCCGCCCCCGGAGGGGTCCGAACCGGTCCTACTAACAGACTCTGTTACTCACCCAGCTGAGCCTGCTGTACCGGTCCAGCTGCCGCCCCTGGAGGGGCCCATACCGATCTGATGTCGTCCCCGGAGGGGTCCAAACCGGTTCTGCTGTCACCGACCCTGGAGGGGTCCGTACCGGTCCTGATGCCGACCCTGGAGGGGTCCGGACCAGCCCTGCTGTCGTCTCAGGAGGGGTTAGCACCTGCCCTGTCGCCTCAAGAGGGGTTACGGACTATTTTGCTGCCCCAGGTTGGGGTTGTGTCTGCCTTATCACCCCAGGAGGGGTTATGGACTGCCTTACTGCCTCGGGAAGGAGTTGAACCTGCTGCATCGCCCCCGGAGGGGTCTCACGTTATTATTGAGTACCTCCTGCAAAGATGGGACCCAGGAGGAGGGGGAGGCCTTGAGGAGGGGGTACTGTTACGGCTATGGCTGCTGTGCAACCGCCTCACCACCAGGGGTCCCTCTAGTGCTGGCTCTCCTGGCAGGCCCAGTCCATCTCCCCTGTCCACTCTGTATTCTGGGCTTTTCCTTATAACCCTGCCTGACAGTTCCCTCGGTGCTTCGGCATTGAGCTCACCTGGGCTCCCTGCTCTAGCCTTCCTTGCTTGCTGTGCATTTGGTCCCTGGACTATTCCTTGCCTTGCCTTGCGCGGCCTTCGGGCCTTATTCCTTGCCTTGCCTTGCCTTGCGCGGCCTTCGGGCCTTATTCCTTGCCTTGCCTTGCGCGGCCTTCGGGCCTGATTCCTTGCCTTGCCTTGCCTTGTGCGACCTTCGGGCCTTATTCCTTGCCTTGCCTTGCGCGGCCTTCGGGCCTTATTCCTTGCCTTGTCTTGCCTTGCCTTGTGTGGCCTACAGGCCTTCTGTGTGTGTGTGGCCTACGGGCCTTCTGACCTGCCTTGCCCTGCTTACGGTGTGTGGCCTACGGGCCTTCTGTGTGTGTGTGTGTGGCCTACGGGCCTTCTCTGCCTTGCCTTGCTTACGGTGTGTGGCCTACGGGCCTTCTGTGTGTGTGTGGCCTACGGGCCTTCTGACCTGCCTTGCCCTGCTTACGGTGTGTGGCCTACGGGCCTTCTGTGTGTGTGTGGCCTACGGGCCTTCTGACCTGCCTTGCCCTGCTTACTGTGTGTGGCCTACGGGCCTTCTGTGTGTGTGTGGCCTATGGGCCTTCTGACCTGCCTTGCCCTGACCCAGCCTGAACCCAGACACGGCTACTTGCCGCCTGCCCTGACCCAGCCTGAACCCAGACACTGCTACTTGCCGCCTGCCCTGACCCAGCCTGGACCCAGACACTGCTACTTGCTGCCTGCCCTGACCCAGCCTGAACCCAGACACTGCTACTTGCCGCCTGCCCTGACCCAGCCTGGACGCAGACACTGCTACTTGCCGCCTGCCCTGACCCAGCCTGGAACCAGACACTGTTTCTTGCCATTCCTGTCTCTCTCCACCTGGAGCCACCCTGCTGGGTGGTGTTCACGACTCCTGACTGGAGCCCAAGCGTAACAGAACAGCCCTAACCTCTTTAGTCTTTCCTCATAGGGGAGCCATTCCATCCCTTTATCATTTTGGTCACCCTTCTCTGTACCTTCTCCACTGCAACTATATCTTTTCTGAGATGCAGTGACCAGAATTGTACACAGTACTCAGAGTGTGGTCTCACCATGGAGCGATACAGAGGCATTAAGACATTTTTCATTTTATTCACCATTCCCTTCCTAATAATTTCTGTTTGCTTTTTTGACACACTGAGCTGACAATTCCAATGTATTATTCCCTATGACACCTAGATCTTTTATTGGGTGGTAGCTCCTAATAAGGACCCTAACATCGTGTAATTACAGAATAGGTTATTTTTCCCTATATGCATCACATTGCACTTGTCCACATAAAATTTAATCTGTCATTTGGATGCCCAATCTTCTAGTCTCACTAAGGTCCTCCTGTAATTTATCATAATTCACTTGAAATTTAACTATGTTGCAACCGTCGCTTTCCGACGGCTTCACTCCGCCTACCTCTTTGTTTGCTCCTCCTTATGCTGCGGATGGATGCCTGGCTGCCATGGCATCTGCCTGCCATCCTCTCCGGCGTCCCTGGACCGGCTTGGGCGCTGCTTCCCGCCATGGTCTGCTTGTACCATAGGGAGCGCGCATCGTGTAGCCCTTCTTATTTCCTACTTGGCGCGAACCTCTGGGGCTTCCCCCCGTGATGACGTCATGCTGCCTGGATATTTAAAGCTTACAATGTTTGCTAGCCTTTGAGTTAGCAAGGGTTATCCTACAGGAATCCTACTAATGGGATTCGCTCTTCGTACCCAGCTATTCTGCCTCTCCAATCTCTATTGGACTCTCTAACACTAACAGGGTACCCGCTCCTCGGGTGCCTCACTTGTTTTCCAGGTTGCTATAAGGAAACTGGTACTTGCTCCTCGAGGGCCCATGTTCCCTGACTCGCTGCCTATGCCTACCTTCTCTTCTGCCTGGAAGGATTCGCTAATCTTCAACATCAGTGAGTACTAGGGATGTGCATCTGTTTTCCACGTATTTGTAATCCGCAACTTATTTTGTCCTATCTGTTAAATATGTGGGGAGGCGAAACGCATCGCGACCCCCCACGTATTTAACAGATATCTGTTTTATTCGGCTTCCTAAATAAAAATGTAAACCCCCCACCCTCTTGACCCCCCCAAGACTTATCAAAACTCCCTGGTGGTCCAGCGGGGAGTCCAGAAGCCATCGCTGCACTCGTTTGCCGGTTTCATCACGGCGCCGATAGCCTGTGACATAGTATGGGCAAAGGCTATCGGCGCCATTTTGAGTCCTGGCATCGGACGGCAGGTCGCTTCGAGACCCCCGTTGGACCCAGAGGGACTTTTGGCCAGCTTGGGGGGGCCTCCTGACCCCTACCAGACTTGCCAAAAGTCCAGCGGGGGTCCAGGAGCGACCTTCATGCCGGCCGTCCGATGCCAATACTCAAAATCGCCGTCCGATGCCAATACTCAAAATGGTGCCGATTGCCGTCATAGTGAGGGCAAAGGCGATCGGCGCCATTTTGAGAACTGGCATCTGACGGTGATTTTGAGTCTCAAAATGACGCCGATCGCCTTTGCCCTCACTATGACAGCGATCGGCACCATTTTGAGTATTGGCATCGGACGGCCGGCGTGAAAGAGGTCGCTCCCGGACCCCCGCTGGACTTTTGGCAAGTCTTGTGGGGGTCAGGAGGCCCCCCCAATCTGGCCAAAAGTCCCTGTGGGTCCAACGGGGGTCCCGGAGCGACTTGCCGTCCGATGCCAGGACTCAAAATGGCACCGATAGCTTTTGCCCATACTATGTCACAGGGGCTACCGGTGCCATTGGTCAGCCCCTGTCTCATGGTAGGAGCACAAGATGGTGCCGGTGACCATGTGACAGGGGCTGACCAATGGCACCGGTAGCCCCTGTGACACACCGTGATGAAACCGGCAAACGAGTGCAGGGATGGCTTCCTGACTCCCCGCTGGACCACCACGGAGTTTTGGTAAGTATTGGAGGGGGTCAGAAGGGTGGGGGGTTGTAGTTAATTTTCATTTTAGCTGGGACACTAATTTAACTCACCGTAGTAACGTATTTACAGATTGACAACTTATGGAATTCTCCATACTTCTGAATGAAATGGAATTGACCCCCCACGAATATGTATCACGAATGCAACGAAAACATTTGGGCTGCACATCCCTAGTGAGTACTACTATCTTCATCTCAGAGTCTGTTCCCTGGAACCAGGAACTCGCTCCTCAAGGGCCTGCCTCGGTTCCAGCCCCAGTGCCATCTCCATGGAACTGCTGCGTGAGTACATCATCTGCAAGCCTCCCAGCTCTCAGGGTTCAGATACTCGCTCCTCGAGGGTCAGCTCTCCCTACCTTGGAGATCTCCATACTGGGGTCTTGTATATTCTCCACTACTCATTAGGGATGTGCAGACCAAAAGTTTAAGTTCATAAGTCCATAAGTCGAAAGGGGGGGTCATTTGCGGTCAATATGGACATATGGAGAATTCCATAAGTTGAGTCTATGTCCATATGTGCAAATAAAAATTTAAACCCCTCACCCGCCTTAATCCGCCCCCCCCAGACTTACCAAAACTCCCTGGTGGTCCAGCGGGGTCAGGACGCCATTTCTGAACTCCTTTGCAAGGAGCATGTGAGGTCGGCGTCACGTCGGAGTGACACGGCGCCACGTGATTCCCCTCGGGTCCGCTCCCGGACCCTCGTTGGGCCCAAAAGGCACTTTTGGCCAGCTTGGGGGGTCAGGAGGCCCCCCCAAGCTGGCCAAAAGTGCCTTTTGGGCCCAACAAGGGTTCCGGGAGCGAACCCGAGGGGAATCACGTGACGTCGGCGCCAAGTCGGAGTGACGCGGCGTCACGTGATTCCCCGCGGGTCCGCTCCCGGAACCCTCGTTGGGCCCAAAAGGCACTTTTGGCCAGCTTAGGGGGGCCTCCTGACCCCCCCAAGCTGGCCAAAAGTGCCTTTTGGGCCCAACGAGGGTCCGGGAGCGGACCCGAGGGGAATCACGTGACGCCGTGTCACTCCGACGTGACGCCGACCTCACGTGCTCCTTGCAAAGGAGTTCAGAAATGGCGTCCTGACCCCGCTGGACCACCAGGGAGTTTTGGTAAGTCTGGGGGGGGGGGGATTAAGGCGGGTGAGGGGTTTAAATTTGTATTTGCACATATGGACATAGCCTCAACTTATGGAATTCTCCATATGTCCATATTGACCGCAAATGACCCCCCCTTTCGACTTATGGACTTATGAACATAGCTATGTTGAATACGTTGGAAATCCGATCGTTTACGCCTCATCACTTTTTTAAGTTAAAAAAAAAAATAAGCTGCGTTTTCCATTTAAGTTCAAAACGAATGCACACCCCTACTACTCATTCTCTCAGTTCTTTCCACTACAGCACTCTACCGGAGGAGTCGCTGTTCCAGCGCCTGAGGGATACCAGCCCAGTCGGGCTATTCCAGCTGCTCACTACTGCCACATCTGGTGGCTTCCTTACACAGTCTAATAAAAGATCAAACTCTGTGTTTGTGTGTCCTGAGCTAAGCCTGACCTGTGGCCCCTCATGGGATTTCCCCCCGTGGGTGTGGTCAGCTGCCACAGTGTCCAAGGGTCTACCCAAACCTCACAGTTTACAACAAACTACTCTAAATTATTTTGTAACATCTGCAAATTTGATTACCTCAATTTGTATTCCTTTCCAGATCATTTATAAATATATTGAAAAGCTGCGATCCAAGTACAGATCCCTGAGGCACTCCACTGTTCTCCCTTTTCCAATGAGAAAATTGATGATTTAATCCTACTCTTTTTCCTGCCTTTTAACCAGTTTGTAATCCATAAAAGGACATTGCCTCCCATCCCATGACTTTTTAGTTTTCTTAGAAGGCCATCCTCTTATTCTGTTTCCATTACAGATTTTGTGAAAATCAATATATTTTGTTGGGATGAACAGAATTAAATATTCATTTCGATTTGTTCATTCATTTCATAGATCATTGTCATTTGTCAGGTTCATCTGAAATAAAAACAAAAGTTTGTTTCTTCTGTCATTTGTATTTTCATTTTACATTGAAGTCAATGGTGTTAAAATCCATAGGCCCCATTAATTTTAATGTAAATGAAAAAATGGGCTTAGCTCTAGGCTCTATGGTGGGGCACAGCTTGAAACTATGTTCCTTTGATAAGGCCTAGGCCCAGGCTGATGTTGGGTACTCAGCCTAAGGCTAAGTACCAACACCGAAGCCTGTACCTCTGCCTAGATTGGACATTGGGACCCACTGAAGGCCAGGTCCCATTGCTGAGTCCTAGGCTCAGGCCTGATGCTGGTTCCCTGCCAGATGCTGGGTTCTGTTACCTAGGCCCAATGGTGGGGCCCTGCCTAAAGCTGTGTTCTTCCATTAAGAATGAGGCCTGGGCTTAAACCAGGGCCTGATGCCAGGGCCTGAACTAAAGTTGGGTCCACAGAAGAGGCCCAAGTCTAAGTGCAGGCCCAATGCCTGGGCCCTGCTTAAAGATGGGTCAAGTTGCCAATGCCTTGGATCTAGCCTGAGACCACTGCAGAGCCTTTCTCCTGACGAGATGGTACCATTTGTATGTATGGCTGTACATCAAAATGGCACCATCTGATTGGGAGGAAGGTGCCACAATTAAGTCATTGATGTGTACCCCTCAAGTGGATGGCATCATTTTCATTCATCATACAAAGAAAGATGACATCAGAAAGCCTGGGCCTAGACCGCTGGGCTTTGCCTTCGGTGATTGGACCCTGCATTTTCCAGGCCCCAGAGTCAGGCCTGGCCTGGGACTATGCCTGGACTTTGGCAATGGGACTCGGTCTTGGGCCTAAACCCAGACCTCAGGGAGGGTTTTTGACTTCAGCTGGAGCTTATCATTGGGCCTGGGACTAAGCTTAATGCCTGTGTCTAGGCTTATAACTAGGTCTAGGTGAAGGGAACCAGCCTTGGTTCTGTACCCAGTGTTGGGCCTAGCTTTAGACCCTGGCCTCAGCAAAGGCATCCATCCTTGTCTTGGTCCCGACATAAGGCCAGAGTCTTGACCTAGGCCTGGGCCTGGACTTCAGCCTCTGTGACTGGACCCAATCTCAGTCAAGACCCCTGCATCTGTCCGGAGCCTAAGCCAGAGTCTTGGGGACAGGAATTGGTCTCAGCTGGGCCTCAATTTAGGACCCAGGCCTCAATGAGGGGATTCAGCCTTGGCTGGGCCCCAGCATCAGGCCTGGGCCTAGGATTAGGCCTGGGACCCGGCAACAGTACCCTGCCTGAGATGGGCCCTGTCATCAGTCCCAGGCCTAGGCTTGGGCCTTAATGATGGAACCCGGCCTTGAGCCAAGTCCTGGCAACTAGACTAGACTGAGCTCTGGTTCCACTGTAGGCCCCTTTCCTGAAAATGTAAAATGTGTAAATTTTTCATTTTCATGAAAACAAATTTGGTTTGTTTGAAACAAAATGAAAACAGGCCCATTCATCACATTTTTCATTTTCCTTTCAAACAATGGCCCATCCCTAATCTTTTGGGAGTCAGTGCATATATCATCAAGTACCATGAGTAATGTAGATGTTTCCTTTAAGTTTAAGCCAAGGTAGCATATGCCTGCTGTATATATCTTTGTCAGTTGACACTGGTGATCCTGTTAAAAGAATCATCTTTAAAGGATTTAACATATATTCAATTAGCTGAAATAGTTATATTTTTCACCTCTCTCATTATTTATAATCATAGATGCCACCAATATTGACAGTATAAATCTTTAAATTTTGATATAAAAAAACCACATTATAAGTATCTTAGTAGCAATTCTTGCTTATCTTGAATGAGCCTGAGGCAAGCTACATTTCATTTGAAATATGAGCCTGTATAAAGGACAAATGAATATTCCACTGAAGACATGCCAATACAGTAATATCCAGTTATAACAATCAAATTGGAAATTCTGGCTGTTTCTACAATCACTGGGTGGGAACTGAAGAAACAAATCAAAGCTATATTTCAAACATCTCAAGTGAGTCCTCATAGGATTGTCGTGTATTCTCATCTAGTCTCATCTGTGATAATGGCAGTCTGCAAAGAAAAACATGCTGGGAATTGTAGCCTACTAGCAGGGGATTCTGAAAATTATAGCTGTTCAAAGTATGCACTTCCGCATATAGTTCAGGCTTTTCTTACTCTCCTACAAAGGCATACACTGTGCAGCTCCTCATTATCTATCACTTCTCTCCTCTTATGTTCCTCCTTGTGAACTCCGTTCATCAGACGTCACTACTACTACTACTATTATTTAAAACATCTGTAATGCTTCTCAGCTTGTATAGTACTGTACAAAAACCAATACAAGATAATCTCTGCTCAGTAGAGCTTGCACTCTAACCAAGATATACAATCACTGGGTCCTAAATTGCAGCATTATCCCTGGAAGAGACCCCCTTAGTCATCATGTTCCCTCTCTTGCCAAGCTCTCCTTTTAGAGCAGTGGTTCTCAACCTTTATTCTATTGGGACACACCTGGCAGATAAAGCTTACAGGCATGACCTACTGAACACATGGCCATCACGGGGCTAAATGTATACATATACTCTGCATCCACAGGAACCCCCCTCCCAATCTCCCATCCCCTGTCCCCAAACAATGGATGCAGAGCAGAACTAGGATATTTCAAATATAACTCACTATATAAAAAAAGATATTCTGATTCTGGTGCTATTTCAAAGGTGTATTCATCAAAACATGATAGGCCGTTTTTGCACGTGTTACAGCATTATCACTTGTGATAACGCCATAACTCTCGCACCAACTGCCTATCGCAAAATATGGATGCAAATAAAAATATTCAAGTGGGAGATGTTGGGGCGGGGTAAATATAAAGTAGAGGGTGGTAGCGTGGCATACGATATGTATTTCATGTTATCGCAGGCCAGTAACAAAATCCCTTGCACGGTTATTGCAACCCCAACATTGCTCTCCGCTTCAATGGAAAAGGGAAATGTGGAAAAGAGGATTTGCATTCAGATAACAACAAAAAAGGACTGAACTACACATTCTGGGTAAATAAATAAACGTGGGGTAGCTTGCTTATTACAACAGTTACTACCCTAAACCAATTAGGCCTGATACATCATTCAAATGCATACCCAGCATTGCTCTCTGCTTCTACGGCAGGGGGAAATGTGGAAAAGAGGATTAGCATTCAGACAACAACCAACAAGGACTAAACTTTATAATCTGGGTAAACAAATAAGCGTGTGGGTAGCTTTCTTATTACGGCAGTTACTGCCCTAAACCAATTAAGCCTGATACATCACTATGAATGCATATACAGTGCCGCTCTCTACTTCTATGGCAGGGGGAAAAAAGTAGAAAACAGGATTTACATTCAGGCAACAACCAACAAGACATTGATCTGTTCAGTCTGGGTGAACAAGAATCGAGGTAGCTTGCTTGATGCGGTGGTTACAATCCTTAAACATAAGCAAAACTAACCCAAGTTAGAGAACGAGCCCTTTCCTTAGCTGGACCAGCCGGACCAGCATTATGGAACTCATTACCACTCGAAACAAGATTACAAAGTGATTTAAAACTCTTTAAAAAAAGTTTTAAAACATGGCTGTTCAAAAAAGCATTTTACAATGAGAATGGGGAACATGAAGTTTAATTGAATAAGCGAATAAACATCTACACACAGTGAAAGTCACCTTATAGCAAATTGTATATCTTATTATTTTTATTCATCAATATTATAGAATAATTTGAGAAATTTGCAGTATAAAATTCAATTCTTGTTTGGTTTTCTATTAATCATATATAAGACAAGATCCAGATCACACATTATATACCTTATATTATGAAAACTTGTTACCGATAAGTGTTTTGGCACTTTGTTAGTAAGAATTTAAACAAATGTAAATCTATGTGCCTCCCTGTAAACCATTGTGATGGTGCACTACTAAATGACGGTATAGAAAAGATTTTAAATAAATAAATAAATAATGCTCACCTTTGATGCAACTCCAACATTACTCTCTGCATCAATGACAGGAAATGGCAGGAAATTTGAATCAAACAGTTACCAACAAGAGCCCTGAAGTTGGTGGTTGGCGAAACAGATAAGCATGGGAAAATAAGAGTCGAAGCTTATTGGGCAGACTGGATGAGCCAATTGGTCTTTTTCTGCCATCATTTCTATGTTTCTATGTTAAAAGAACAGTGTTCAAGAAATATAAAGGATCCCAAAGGGAGGAGCACAAAGAAGAATATCTGGAACTGAGGAGATGAAGAAAGTAATCTAGAAGGCAAAAAGTCCTGCACAGGAGGATGGTGAGTAAAATGAGAAGCTTAGGAGTGAGTGCCGAGGTGGTGGCCTGGATTGCAAACTGGTTGATGGACAGAAGACAATGTGTGATGGTAAATGGAACTTATTCTGAAGAGACAGCGGTGTTAAGCGGAGTGCTGCAAGGATCAGTGTTGGGACCGGTCCTGTTCAATATCTATGTGAGCGACATAGCGGAAGAGATAGACGGTAAAGTTTGTCTTTTTGCGGATGACACTAAGATCTGCAACAAGTTTTTAATGATCCAAAGACAACAACAAACCTTTTCCATTGGAAAAAAATCAGCAGAACCAGGGGTCACAATTTGAAGCTCCAAGTGGGAAGACTCAGAACCAATGTCAGGAAGTATTTCTTCATGGAGAAGCTGGTGGATGCCTGGAATGCCCTTCTGGATGATGTGGTGAAGACTAAAATTGTGATGGACTTCAAAGGGTCGTGGGATAAACACTGTTGATCCATAAAGTCTAGAGGATGTGAAGGAAGAGAGGGAGGCATGCGGGAAAGACTGCTACTACCTGGAGATAATACCCTTATTCAATAGACATACCCACGGTAAATGCGACTCCAACAGTGCTCTATGCTTCAACAGCAAGAGGAAATGTGAAAAAAAAGGATTTTCATTCACAAAAAATGCGGGGAATAGCTTGCTTGTTACGGCGGTTACTACCCCAAATCAAACAAGCCTGATGCTTCACTTTCAATGCATATCCAGTGTTGTTCTCTGCTTCAACGGCAGGGGGAATGAAGAAAATATGATTTTTATATTCCTACAACAACCAACAAGGATTGAATTCCACAGTCTGTGTAAACAAATAAGCATGGGTGTAGCTTGCTTGCTACGGCGGTTGCCCGAATCAATTAAGCCTGATACTTCACTTTCAATACATATCCAGAGAAGATCTCTGCTTCAACGGCAGGGGGAAATGAAGAAAAGTGGATTTATATTCATATAACAACCAACAAGGACTGAACTGCACAGGCTGGGTAAACAAATAAGCATGGGAGTAGCTTGTTTATTGCGGCGGTTACTACCCCTAACCAATTAAGCTAGATACTTCACTTAAAAGCAGTCAAGCACTGCTCTCTACATTAATGGCAGGGATGGAAGGGAAATAGAACCAAAAGGTTACTAAAGGCCAAGAGTAACAGATAAGTATGAGAGAGAAAAAAAAAGTGTGGAAGCTTGCTGGGCAGACTGGATGGTAGGGATGTGCAGAGCAAAATTTTATGTTCATATTTTTTATGTCCGAAAGGGGGTCCCACTTGCGGCCAATATGGACATAAAAAAAATCCAATGAGTTGGGTATATGTACATATGTGCAAAAAAAAAATTAAACCCCCTCACCCTCCTTAATCCCCCCCCCAGACTTACCACAACTCCCTGGTGATCGAGCGAGGAGTGAGGACGTCATTTCTGCAATCCTTGGCGAGAAGCATGTGACGTCGGTGGCACGTTGAGTGACGCGGCGTCACGTGATTCCCGGCTCGTTCGCGCCGGACGGCTCGTTCGGCCCGAAAAGAACTTTTGGCCAGCTTGGGGGGGCCTCCTGACCCCCCCAAGCTGGCCAAAAGTTCTTTTTGGGCCGAACGAGCCGTCCGGCGCGAACGAGCCGGGAATCACGTGGCGCCGCGTCACTCAGACATGACGTCACGTGATTCCCGGCAAGTTCGCGCCGGACGGCGCGAACAAGCCGGGAATCACGTGACGCCGACGTCACGTGATTCCTGGCAAGTTCGCGCCGGACGGCTCGTTCGGCCCAAAAAGAACTTTTGGCCAGCTTGAGGGGGTCAGGAGGCCCCCCCAAGCTGGCCAAAAGTTCTTTTTGGGCCGAACGAGCCGTCCGGCGCGAACTTGCCGGGAATCACGTGACGTCGCGTCTGAGTGACGCGGCGCCACGTGATTCCCGGCTCGTTCGCGCCGGACGGCTCGTTCGGCCCAAAAAGAACTTTTGGCCAGCTTGGGGGGGTCAGGAGGCCCCCCCAAGCTGGCCAAAAGTTCTTTTTGGGCCGAACGAGCCGTCCGGCGCGAACGAGCCGGGAATCACGTGACGCCGGCGTCACTCGACGTGCCGCCGACGTCACATGCTTCTCGCCAAGGATTGCAGAAATGGCGTCCTCACTCCTCGCTCCATCACCAGGGAGTTGTGGTAAGTCGGGGGGGGGGGGATTAAGGAGGGTGAGGGGGTTTATATTTTTATTTTGGCTCAACAATCGCGATTTCCCACATATCGAACATATCTATGTTCGATATGTGGGAAATCCGATCGTTTATGTCGAATCAATTTTTTAAGTAAAAAAAAAATATGAGTTGCGTTTTACTAATGCGGTCAATCCGAATGCACACCCCTACTGGATGGGCCATTTGGTCTTCTTCTGCTGTCATTTCTATGTTTCTATGTAACAGCTACCCCTTTTCTATGGGTGGTACAGTCAGATCACTGGCAGTATCACAGTCCGAAGTATTATCACGGCACATATTGTGTGCGATAAACCCTGCAGTCAATACACATATGCCTATCAAGTATTCCTGGACCAACAAAAACAGCTGTTTTAGCAGGTCAACCTTCCTAACAGTTTTTGGTGAGTGGCAAGTGTATTTGTACATGCATTCTTCATGCCTCGCCAGCCTCGCCGCACATGACAACACGTGGAAGATGAACAACCTGAACAGAACCCAAAGACACTTCTAAGACATCTGAGAGAAGTACCAGCAGCACAGGCAGAGGGTCCTCTGCCATGGGCTCAAGGCCCGGCCCAATGGTGGGCATGCACACGGCCATGGCCCGGGAGATACAGGGACCGTATTTTCCCTCCACAAACATCCTTGCTGGGCATGCCTGACGATTTTATGGTTAGCAGGTATCGTCTCAACTCTCGGGCAATATTGGAATTATAAGAAGTAGTACCTCTATAATGGCTGTGCTTTATGTCACAAGGGCATTCCCAGAACAATCTGACACCAATGATTGATCAAAGAGTGAGATAACACTAGGATTTAGAAATGCATATCACATTTCAGCATATGTACATCTAGCCATTGTCTAACTCTCATGCCTGCAGGCATAGAATGTGTTGATGTTGCTTCTATTATGATGAAATAGCAGCATGTACATACTTCACATTCAGGACAGGTAGCCACAATACTGCACATCACACAGCTTTGGGATTATACCTTCTATTATAGCCTGGCTGAAAGGGTCTGTGCTTTCTGATGCAGTTTTTTGTATGTCCTTCAAAGGTAGCATTTACCTTTCTCAATGCATGCACCCATAGAAACATAGAAACATAGAAATGACGGCAGAAGAAGACCAACCGGTCCATCCAGTCTGCCCAGCAAGCTTCACACATTTGTTCTCATACTTAACTGTTTCTCTTGGCTCTTAGTAACCTTATGTTCTAATTCCCTTTTCACCCCCACCATTAATGTAGAGAGCAGTGCTGGAGCTGCTTCCAAGTGAAATATTAAGTTTGATTAGTTGGGTAAGCGGCAGCATAGCTCTCTGCCATGAAGCAGAGGGCAATGCTGGAAATGTGTGAAGTATCAGTTTTTCTTTTCCCCTGTCATTGAAGCAAGGAGTCATGCCGGACATGCACCGAAAGTGAAGAATGCCTTGAAAGTCACATTAACTATCATCAAATATTGAAAAGCCTAATAATTGGTAATACCTATAAGCCCATGAACCCATCCCTGTTTTTTTTTTTTTTTTTTCTTTTCTTTTTTTAATTGGGAGATGGATGCCCTTCATCCTTCTACTCTGTGAAGGTGGACACCTACCACCGGCCACTGGCATCCCGCTCCGTTAATGCCTCTGTGGCTACTGCCGCTCCATGCAGTGTTTTACTACCTGCTCTTTATATGCGTCCTCTAGAACTGATGGATCCCATCCCTGGGTTTTTTTATTATTTATTTAATTGGGAGATGACAGCCCTCCATCCTTCCGCTCCGTGAAGGTGGACACCTACCACTGGCCACTGGCATCCCGCTCCGTGAATGCCTCTGTGGCTACTGCCGCTCTGTGCAGTATTTTACTACCTGCTCTTTATATGGACACCTACCACTGGCCACTGGCATCCCGCTCCGTGAATGCCTCTGTGGCTACTGCCGCTCCGTGCAGTATTTTACTACCTGCTCTTTATATGTGTCCTCTAGACCTGATGGATCCCATCCCTGTTTTGTTTTTTGTTTTTGTTTTTTATTTAATTGGGAGATGACAGCCCTACATCCTTCCGCTCCATGAAGGTGGACACCTACCACTGGCCACTGGCATCCCGCTCCGTGAATGCCTCTGTGGCTACTGCCGCTCCGTGCAGTATTTTACTACCTGCTCTTTATATGCGTCCTCTGGACCTGATGGATCCACAATATTTATCCCATGCCCCTTTGAAGTGCTTCACAGTTTTGGACTTCACCACTTCCTCCGGAAGGGCATTCCAGGCATCCACCACTCTCTCCGTGAAGAAATTCTTCCTGACATTGGTTCTTAGTCTTCCTCCTTGGAGCCTCAGCTCGTGACCTCTGGTTCTGCTGATTTTTTTCTGTTGGAAAAGGTTTGTCATTGTCTTTGGATCGTTAAAGTTTTTCAAGTATCTGAAAGTTTGAATCATATCACCCCTGCTCCTCCTTTCCTCCAGGGTGTACATATTTAGATTCTTCAATCTCTCCTCGTATGTCAACCGATGAAGACCCTCCACCTTCCTGGTCGCCCTTCTCTGTACCGCCTCCAACTTGTCCTTGTCTCTTTGTAGATACGGTCTCCAGAACTGAACACAGTACTCCAGGTGAGGCCTCACCAAGGACCTGTACAAGGGGATTATCACTTCCCTTTTCTTACTCGATATTCCTCTCTCTATGCATCCCAGCATTCTTCTGGCTTTTGCAATCGCCTTGTCGCATTGTTTCGCCGACTTCATATCATTAGACACTATCACCCCAAGGTCTCTCTCCTGCTCCGTGCACATCAGCCTTTCCCCCCCCATCGAATACAGTTCATTCGGATTTCCACTCCCCAAATGCATGACTTTGCACTTCTTGGCATTGAATTTCAGCTGCCATATCTTCGACCACTCTTCCAGCTTCCTTAAATCCCGTCTCATTCTCTCCACTCCTTCCGGCGTGTCCACTCTGTTGCAGATCTTAGTGTCGTCCGCAAAAAGACAAACCTTACCTTCTATCCCGTCCGCAATGTCGCTCACAAAGATATTGAACAGGACCGGTCCCAACACCGATCCTTGCGGTACAACCACTTAAAACCGCTCTCTCTTCAGAGAAAGTTCCATTTACCATCACGCATTGTCTTCTGTCCGTCAACCAGTTTGCAATCCAGGTCACCACTTCGGCACTCACTCCCAAGCTTTTTGTTTTATTCACCAGTCTCCTGTGCGGAACCGTATCAAAAGCTTTGCTGAAATCCAAGTAGATGACATCTAGCGCTCTTCCTTGATCCAATTCCTTGGTTACCCAGTCGAAAAAGTCAATCAGATTTGTCTGACAGGATCTTCCCCTGGTGAATCCATGCTGCCTCTGGTCCATCAATTCT
Source organism: Rhinatrema bivittatum (assembly GCF_901001135.1). Taxonomy (NCBI): domain Eukaryota; kingdom Metazoa; phylum Chordata; class Amphibia; order Gymnophiona; family Rhinatrematidae; genus Rhinatrema; species Rhinatrema bivittatum. Next base: position 324,266,381 of record NC_042616.1, on the reverse strand, counting down.
CCGGACTGTAGATATTTCACTATTCTCTCTTTCAACAGTGACTCCATTACTTTTCCCACCACCGAAGTGAGGCTAACCGGTCTGTAGTTACCAGCCTCTTCTCTGTTCCCACTCTTGTGAAGCGGGACCACCACCGCTCTTCTCCAATCACTCGGCACCACTCCCGTTTCTAGGGATCTATTGAACAGGTCACACAGCGGACCCGCCAGCACATCTCTGAGCTCCCTCAGAATCCTTGGATGAATCCCATCAGGCCCCATGGCTTTGTCCACTTTCAGATTCTTTAGCTCTTCCCATACATTTTCTACTGTAAAATGATTTTCATCTATTCCACTACCCTCCAGCTTCTTGTGTAGAAATGGTCCTTCTCCAGGGTCTTCTTTAGTGAATACAGAGCTGAAGTATTCATTTAATATTTCTGCCATTTCTTCGTCTCTCTCCACACATTGATCATTTCCACCTTTCAATTTCACTATACCACTATGGACTTTTCTCTTTTCGCTGATGTATCTGAAAAATGTTTTGTCACCATTTTTTATCTCCTTGGCAATCCTCTCTTCCGCTTGACTTTTTGCCAACTTGATTAATTTCTTCGTCTCCCTCAGGAGACGAAGGGATGGATTATAATAAGGCAGGATGAGGCGGCCGCTTCAGGTGGCAGAATTTTGAAGCGGCAAAAATTCTGCCTAGCCCCTGCCTCCCCCTCCATCACACCACACTCCCAACACCCCCCCCCCCCCCCAAGACTCACAGAAACCCTTGGTGGTCCATCAGGGGACCAGGGAGCAATCTGCACTCCCGGGTCATCGGCTGCCACTAACTAAAATGGCGCCGGTGGCCTTTAGCCCCTATCATGTAACAGGGCTTACCGGTGCCATTGGCCGGCCCCTGTCTTTTGATAATCACATAGCAGCATGCATACTTCCTCCTGATGAAGCCACAGTGAAACACGTGCCGTGGCAGGAAACCAAGTAATTTTCAAAAGAAATGCAAATTGTCAATTTACTGCCACCAGTACTTACTAATTCTGTGCCTGGAATTCCTACACATCTTGCTATCAACAATGCCTATAAGAATCTCCAGACCTTTGAACATTTCACTACATATCCCATTCCTTCTTACCAAGACAAAGTAAGTACACAACTTTTAGGGTACAGTATAAGCTACAAATGTAAGTGGTCACATACCCTTGCACTCCTTTCTGAAGTAAGCGGACAGAAAAGAAAAAGATAGATCCTAAACACTCTAAGTTCACCCTTTACACCACCCAGCCTCTACATGCACACTATATCATGTGTTGGCCTTTAAGGTACAAAGCAGGTCACATACAGGCCCATGTAAGGAGGAGTTAGCAAACTGTATGGTTGTTGAAAAAGGCAACAAGAGGCAATAGTGAAGGGCCACAGTAAGGGTCTTCTTATTTACCTCTGAATGTCTTGTTAACCAGCATACACTGAGCCAGCTTTCATTGTAATGCCATAGCCTATATGGTCTTGCTTTCTCCATAAATGGTCATTTTGAATGTGGCAGGGCATTGGAACTAGGGATGTGCATTCGTTTTTCATGAATTGGACAATTTCAACAATTTCAGCTGGCGGTGCTCCTGATGGCGGCAGTGTGGGTGCTGCTGGCGATTGGCCCAATAGTGGCGGTGTCGGTGAGGGTGGTGAAGTTGATCATGGTGTCAGAGGCTGCAATGTGGGCATAGCTGGGCTTCTGTCAGAGACCTGTGGGGTGCTGGTTCCTGGCAGCTGTTCATCTGAATGCTGCCAGTCCATTAAGGTGAGAGCATCCCAGCTGGTCCCTGGGCATTCCGGACTGGGACCTGCATGTTCTTGCTTGAGAGCTGTAAAACAGAGAAGAAAAAGAAAAAGCATAAGTACATATGCAAGCAATTTTATTTTTTTTTGCCATCAGAGGTGCACTTTGCTTCTTTAAAAAGGGTTCATCTAATGCCAAATTCTGGGGCCTTTTTATGAAAGTGTTTTTGCCATTCTGTGTCTATGAGATAAAAGTCTAGTAAAAGACCCCCTATGTCTACAGTCGTTGCTGTCTGACCATTTATGGGTAAGGTGAACTTACCGGCAGTGGCTTGTATGGTGTCTAGCTTCTGATCCATGTCCTCGAACAAGTCCAGACCCAGTCTTTCAATAAGTCGCTGCTCCATTTCTGTGATAACAGAGGGACAGGGGGCCCCTCCTCTAGTCTGCCGCAGATATTTGGATCGCTCTGCTAGCTTGGCCTTCAGCTGGGCTTTGACATCCCAGTAGCGAAGGGCGACCTGCTCCCCACTTCTTTGAATGCCACTGTACTGAGTGATGACCTGGGCAATGTTGAGCTAAATTTGCCCTTTAGCTGATTTTGACGTCTTGGGCTGCTCTGATTCCGAACAAATTGACTTAGTGCTGCAGGACACCATCGATGAGAAGCTTATTCTCTGCCACACTTAACCTGATTGACCGCTGTTTCTGACATACTGCTGGCTGGCTGCCCGAAGGGGGTGCCACTTCCTCTCCCAGAGAGGTGTCCTCCCTACCTTCACTCTCCATCCCGCTCTCCTCTCCCCTCCCTTCCTCCCTCCCCACCTCACCCTGCCCTACAAATTCCATTCCCCTCTACCCTCTCTCTCTCTCTTTAACCGTATGCTGTCCTACTCCTCACCACTCTTTCCTGCCTAAATCCTTCCCCCACCCCCACCCCCACCCCCACCCTCCTATCCTTTCCCTCCTGCCTGTCTCTACTTCTCACCCTGTCCCTACTCCTACACCCCCTGGCACTCCTGCCCTCCTCTGCCGTCCTTCTCCCACTCCCTCCCTCACCCCTCTTCTCTCTTCTCTTCCCAAGCCTATCACGCTCCATGGTTTCTTCCTCATACACACTCATATGCTCCTCACACTCCTCTGCCGCTCCTCACAATCCTCCTCCACTCCTCACACTCCACCTCCTCTTTTCCTCCGCTACTCACTCTACTTTTACACTCCTCACACTCCTGCTCCTCACCACAGATAATGACAAACTAGACAAACACGCCAACAAATATCACAAAAGACAGAGGGAAAGGGAAACAAATGACAACACTAAACAGCACTTCTCAGTCAGAAATAGCAAAACTACACCACAGAACTCCTTTAACACCACTAACCTCCTCTCCTCTCACTCCATCGCCCGACACTCCCTCAAAGAAGGAAGGGTGGGAAGTGAGCATTTATTCTAGAAAAAAATATTACGGTGCGTAATGATGTACCACACACTCAATCACGTACTGCTCATTGCAATGACGCACCGCTCACCACTATGACGCATCGCTGCATGCGTTACCTTGCTCTGCGCTGTGGCTAGACGCCAATTTGATATAATATGCCCCTTTTGTTTATCACGTGTGGTAGGGATATGATAAACAAAACATTTTGATGAATCTAGGTGTCAGTAACAGAAACACAAACTCCCTTATGACCAGGCGTATTGTAAAATAAACAGAAAAATCTGGGAATAGCTAGTATACAATCAAAATGAAAAAATTAACTATCTATATTTAGAATCTTTGCTGCGAGAAACCACTGTAATTACTAGATATCAATTTTTGACAGTTAAAATTTAGTTAACCTTTATTGACCTTCATTAAATTATTAAACAAAATTTTGTAATAGAGAGAAGACCTCAGTATTGGCAAGAGATCTGAATTTCTCAGAAACTTCTTGTAAGCCAATGGTTACAGTCACTGGTCTTTTACTCTCTTTTTTTTTAATTTTTATAAAATTGCTTGAAGTCACTTTTTGTTGATGTAAAGTTATAATACTGTTATATGTCCCAGTATAATTCTTATGGTACCTTAACTGGTCTTCTCTTGCACACAGCTGTAGATAATTTAAGTGTCTCTTTAATCAAAATGTAACTTCCACTTAAACCTTAGTTGCAAGTTCCCACCATAACAAATCATTTATTTATTTAGAATGTTTTTATACCGACATTCATGTGGCAAGATACATATCATATCGGTTTACAGTGTAACGTAAAATTGCAACAGGCATTACATGGAACCGGGTTACATAGAACTGGGGGAAACAGAAGATACAACTGGGGAAGAATTAGCAACTGTTAACAAGTGAGGCATTTAGAGAGCGAAGAGTTGATAAGGCAGAAGACAGTAAATCTCCATCAGTGCAATTTAAAATAAAATAAGGTAAAATAAATTAAGATAAGGTAAAAATAAATAAATAAATGTACAAACAAGTCGGTGAAGGAGGTCATGGAAGTGATCGTGGAGGTATGTTAGTAGTAAAACACGTCTGGTAATGGGTAAGCTAGTTTGAATAACCAAGTTTTAAGTTTCTTTTTTAAATCTATGGTAATTTTTTCTTCAGCCCTTCTTAAACTCTGGACGGGAACCATTCACACTGTTCAGAATAACAGTTCATTAGACAGAACAGAATTTTTGTCCTGTAACAGGTATTTCTTTCCCGACAGAATCCCGACACGTTTTAAGCAAGGCACTTATCTTTTTTGCTTGTCATTTGTCGAATTTTCTTGACTACATAGCCGTGCCTTTCACCCCAAATTTGTTTGTTTGTTAACCACTGCCAACGTGACAGACGTTTCGCTATGACGTTGCTTCAGGGCAGACCCTGTAATTCAACCACATAAATTGCATTTATTTATTGGCATAGAAGAAAACTTTAAATCGGTATTTCTGTCGAAAATACTCAATTTTAATGCTACCCTTCTTATTCAGATGTCAGGCTTGATCTGAATCATTTTTTAACATGGCCGCATTTTTTTATATGAATGATTGACATGAAAATAGACAAATCCTTATGTCCATAAAAATACGTATAACTTATTGACATCAAATTTAAAGGTCTACAGAATTGCTTGGCAAATTAACGTATATTTATTAAACTCTTTTTGTTCCTGGTTCCCAATGGATGGGAACAATGGATGGCCCACGCAAGGTTTAAAGATGGTGCCGGCCATCCATAGCTCCTACCATGTGACAGGGGCCGACCAATGGCACCGGTAGCCCCTGTCACATGGTAAGGGCAAAGGGCCATCGGCACCATTTTGTTTACTGGCAGCTGGTGGCTCGAGAGTGGGAGATCACTCCTGGGATCCCCGCTAGACCAGCATGTACTTTAAAAAGGTTTTGGGGGGTCAGGAGGGTGGGGAATGCTAAACAATTAGATTTAAAGGGTCGGGTTAGGTTTTGGGGGTTTTCTTTGGGATGTGTTCCCTTTCTTCCCTTCCACAAACAGATATGAAAACCACACAAACTATTCGTGGGGGTTTCCTAACTGTTTCGGGGGGGGGGGGGGATCCAATATCTGATGAATTTTGAAATATTGGACCGATATTTCAAATCGTCAGAAAAATGATTCACATCCCTAATAACTCACTGTGATCTGGGTGAAGGAGGAAACAACCTCTCACTGGGCCAGAAAGAAGAGAAGGAAGTTAGAATAGCCTCCCATCAGGCCTAATGTAAAGGACGTCAACCAACTCCCACCCAGGCAAATAAGGAGGGAGCCATCTTCTGGCCCTGCAAAACACCTCCCAGGAACTTGTGACACACCAGTGTGTCCCAACGCACCTGTTGAGAACCACTGTTTTAGAGGCTGCTTTTAAAACTTAACCACTTCTCTTCAATAAATAAACTTCCCATTGACTCTTCTATGTCATATATTATATGTTTTTCTTGATTAGATTGGACTGTGTCCTATGCATATCTACTCTGTGCTATGTAAGTCTGGTATCACTTTATAAATGATAAATAGTAGTAGTATCTTGAGAAAAGAAGTTTTTAAGATATAGCACATAGACAATTGTGGGATGACTAATAGTTTATATGAGTAACTTCATTGTTGACGTTTTTCAACATGTTAACTATTTCCTTAAAGCTTTTATGAAGGCTGAGTGATCATCTATTTGGTATCCTCTGTATTATTATTTATCTATAACTAAAATCAGATATATTGCATTTCAGGAGATGACATTTTTTTCTGACAATTGACTTAAATCCTTGTACATGAATAAATCCTAATAGGATGGGTTAGCATTGATCAAGTATTAAAAACTCATTTACTAGTGGAGATTCCTTCTATCCACTTTGTGTTCACATTTTAGTTGGATGATTTCTAACTTATTGACAATGAATGTGGACAATAGTAGACATAACAATGTCACCAAACATCAATAATGTAAATAATAATTTAAATAATTTTGAAGAAAAGAATTGCATAAGTTATTTCTTTAAGACCATAACTGATTGTATGTTTTGTCTCAAGGTTTTCTTTTCCCAAGATACTTTGGACTAGGAGGGTGCAGGTCAAAAAATGTTGTTGTTATGGTTTGTGGGTTTCGTGGACCCTTGGCCCGAGGTGGAAGTTGTTACCAACTGTGGGGAGGAGCCCCACAGGTGTACACTGCCGGGGGGCAAGGTCTGATACAGCAGGAGATCTGGGAGAGAATCTGTGGGAAGGTCCTGAGGAGCAGGGTGAGAGACACAGCAATGAGGGACCCCACAGTAAGCTGGTAGGCTGGAGAGCAGTACCTGGGCAGAGTCCTCCAAGAGGGTGGTGCTAGGCAGGCCCGAGGAGCGGGAAGCAAAAGGCAAGGAGCACAGGAGGTATACTGCAGAGGCAACCCTGAGAGGCGGAGCTGCATAGCTAGGGAAGTACTGATGCGATGACGTAGACTACCCCGCAGAGTGGGGAAGCCCGAGTCGTGTCTCCAAGTAATGACATAGACAACCCCGAGAAGCGGGGGAGTACTTGCTATCACTGGCGTTAAACATAGGCACTGCCCCGAGGAGTGGGGAAGCACAGTCTCTGATGTAGAACGTAGGTGCTGCCTCGAGGAGCGGGAAGCACAGACAGTCTCTGGAGTAAAATGTAGGCACTTCCCTGAGGAGCAGGGAAGCACAGAGATAGGTCTCCCAAATGTTGAGGGCGTCTCAGAGGCAACCCTTAGAAGTGGAAAGCTGGTGGGTAGAACTCCTGGAAGGCGCAGGGCTAGCCTGAGGAGCAGGGGAAGCCAGGAGACTGAGTCTCTGGAGAGAATGCACACAGGTCCCTGAGGAGCAGGTACCTTAGCCAGGGTCCTGAGTCCAAGAAGAGTCCGAGACAGCCACTACAGGTCCGAGGACACAGGAGCTAGTAGAGTATTGATGGAACTTGTTGCTAAGTCAGCTAGCTGGGGGCGAAGGCTGTGCTTAAGAACCCTGACCCAATGATGTCATCAGTCAGGGATGCCCCTGAGGTTACCACAATAGTAACTTCAAAAGAGGGCCTGTGGTGCACGTACGCGCACTTAGGAAGGCCCAGAGTCGGCATAGATGGCAGTGGCATCCTGACCGCAATGAGGAGCCATGAGATACACAGCGGTAAAGGCTGGTTCCCACCGTGAGCAGGCCCGGAGAGGGAAGCAGGACAGTACAAGACATGAGTAGACACGGTTACAGTCATCTGCAATCAATGGTCATATCAGTTGTTTCATGTAAAAGTGTTACATAAATAAATAAATAAATGTAGTGTCATGTCATTTAGGAGACAATTATCATTTTTTATAATGTTTTCCCAATTATCTTTGGTTTTTTATGTTTCATAAAGAGTACACACTATTTCTGAATAGTACACACTATAAAGAAACAGTGCACACTAAAACTTTAGAAGAAAAAACACAAAATGTCTTTTCTATCTTTTTGTTTTGAAAACAACGTAGACAATATTGTTGATATTGTCTATGTCATTTCAAAGGAATGCACATCCCTACTTTGGATAACTACAGTTCCAGCTAGTTTTCTACAACCCCTAGCGGGGGAAATTTTTCTGACTTGAATTCAAATGCTGAGACCATATTTTCAAGGGGGACATATTTTTTTCTTCATTGCTTTTGCTTGGTTATCTTTGAAAAAGGAATATGTTGTATTGGGTTTTTTTTTGTGTGTTACGGTTTGTGAACCATTGTAATATGGTGAGATTGGTGCTGCCTCACTGGTGACCCAGCTGGGGCCACAATGACAGGAGGCAGACTTGCTCAGACAAAGACCAGATCAAGGCTTCACCTATATCATCCTCTTTCCCCACAGGTTGAGCCCTTGGGTCCAAAGGCTGGTAGGATTTAGGCAAGGGTCTCATGGAGATTGAATAAGCAAAGATAGAGAACAGGCTGGAGTCAGGGTGATTTCAGATATGCAGTGAAAAGATCCAGGCAATGATCCAGGCTGGTGGAAATCAGGTGGTATCATGTTCCAGGCAGAGGTCAGGGTAGGCGAAGATCAAGCGGTGTCAGGTTCCAGGCACTAGCCAGGGCAGCAGAGATCAAGTATCGTCAGGTCTGACAAAGGTAAGGGCATGAAAGATTAGTCCAAGGAAAGGCAAAGCAGGACAAGGTAGAAGTGAGGCAAGCTGACAAGGCAGGCTCGCTGGGATGAGGCAAGGCAGGCTGGACAATGCTGGACAGGCTGGAATGAAGTAAGGCAGGAATGAGGCGAGGTAAGGCAAGCCAAGCCAAGCAATGCAGGGGCAAGGCAAGGCAAGACAGGAACAAGCAACTTGCACTGTTAGCCATGAGGACCTGTTACTGAGGCACCAGGTTGGAGTGTGGCTGGGGTTTAAATCCCCAGCCAGCTCTGATGTCATCAAGAGGTGATGCTGCAACTTTCCCGTGTGGGACCTTCATACAAGGCATGCAGAGATGGGAGCAATTGCAGCAATGGAAAGCAAGCATCTTAAGGGTGAGTGTAGGTTGGCCACAGCATGGGACCAAGGTCAGCTAAGCATTACAGTACCCCCCACCCCCTCTAAGCCCCTTCCCCAAGTTCCTAGGTTTGAGTTTATGGGAAAAGTATCAATGGAACTCCTTGGTGAGGTGGGAAGCTTGGATGTCGGTCCTGGATTCCCACATGTTTTCTTCTAGATCAAATTCTTTCCAAGATATAAGGTAAAATAACATGCCTCTGACAATCTTAGAGTTAAGTATGTCCTTCATCTTTTTGGTGGCAATATAAGGGGTAGATCGTTAGCGTGGTAACACAGGAAGGAAGTTGATCGATACTTCCGGTGGTTGAAGGTATGTGATGTTGGCGTCTGTACAGGTATGGTGCTTTTCTTTCTTCCTTATAGAATTTAAATATATGTATGATGAATTTTGGTTGCAGTTTCGCGACCAGTTGATAAATGGTTATGAGGATTGATGAAAAATGAAAAAAGAAAAAAGAAAATAGAGATCTTTTGAAGTTTGAACAAGTCTTTTGGAAGATTACATTGGTGGTGCTGTAAGACTACGTTTTGTCTGGTAAGGATTATAATTACAGCTGTTGTGTGAATTGTTGCGATATTGTTGGGTTTAGCACATTGTCTTTGAATTTTAGGTGGTGAAAAGTTTCCCCTGAGGAAGCCCGCTAGACGGGTGAAACAGAGATCTTCATTGGGATCGAGATTTGATCAGGGATTGATCTTGAGTAAATAACATTGTGGTGGTGGATGACGGAAAAGGATGCAGTATTGAAGTACTTTTGAACTGTGACAGGAGATATCGAGGGTGCAATATATTTAATACTGAGTGCAATATATTTAAAATTGAGTGCAATATATTTAAAACTGAGTGTTATACACTTAAAATTGAGTGCAATATATTTAAAGTGACAGATCAGATTGTAAAACTATTTTGAGGATAGGTTCCATGTGTTACTGTCTACAATTATGCCCATGTTATTTACATTTGTGATTTTTTAATGTGTAAATGAGGGTGAATGATTGGTTAGATAGAGATATGTGTTAGTTAGGATGTTTCATTCTTAATAAACATTTTTCAAGTTTATATATAATTGTGGGATTTGATGACTTTTGGGTTCTCATTGGGTGTTGGGTTATTGCATATCAATGAGGCAACTACTGAAACCTTGGGGTAAAGAGGGTTTAGGATTGCTTAACTTAAAATTACCGTATATAATTTAGCGGCAAACTTGCATCATATTGGCAACTGGTTCTTGGGCACTAAGTTCTATACAAATAGACAGCTGGAATCCAGTGAGATGGAGGAACCAAGGGTTGAAGTTAATTGGGCATCTATTGAATGAATAGGGAAAGTGCTTTCAATTTGGATTTCAAATGAAGGATTATTTTACATATCTTCAAGCCTGTAATGTGCAGTCCCTTAATAAAGTGACATTGAGCAATGAGAATTGGGAATTAGTACAAGAGTGGTTTAATATTGAAGGCCGAAGTAGAAGCACTCTTTCTTCTTTCTATAAATCTCTACCTTGTATCGAAGCTCCATGGAAATTTACTTCATTGTGGTCCATATGGCTAGCAGATTTACAAATGCTATCAGAATATTAGTCACAAATTTTGTTTATGTTCCTAGACTTTCAAGTAATATTCAGAAATGGGAAACGCAATTCAAATTTTTAAACAGGGCTTTTATTTCTAAGTGTCAGGTCTTTTTGGCACATATTACAGATTCTGAGTTATGCATGAAATGTTCAACTGGGATCAGTACTTTGGGACACTCCTTTTAGGCATGTACCAGGATCCAGATATTTTGGAAAAAAGTGCTGTCTTATTTAGAAAGAGTTGCATCATTAGTGCTAGTATCTGATATATCTGCAGGCCTGTTTGAGGGGGATGGGCAATGGATTGCCTCAGTCATCTGTACTAGGACCCATGCTTTTCAATATATTATAAATGATTTGGAAAGGAATATGACGAGTGAGATATACAAATTTGCAGATGATACAAAATTATTCAGAGTAGTTAAATCACAAGCAGATTGTATTAAATTGCAGGAGAAATTTGAGAGACTGGAAAATTGGGCATTTAATTGGCTGATGAAATTTAATGTGGATAAGTGCAAGGTGATGCATATAGGGGAAAATATCCCATGTTGTAGTCACACGATGTTAGGTTCCATATTAGGAGCTACGACCCAGGAAAGAGATCTAGGCATTAGGGATGTGCATTTGGTCCCTACGTATTGGCAACCGACAACGGATGTGGCCATATTCGTTGTATTCGTGGGGAAGCGAAACGTATCGTGATTCCCCACGAATACACGAATCTTCGCCGAATTATTCGGCTGCCTAAAGAAACCAATTTAAACAAATCCTCCACCTTCCTTACCCCCCCCCCCCCCAAGACTTACCAAAACTCCCTGGTGGTCCAGCGGGGGGTCCGGGAGCCATCCCCTGCACTCACACTCTTGGTGCCGGATTCAGAATGGCACCGATAGCCTTTGACCTACTATGTCACAGGGGCTACCGGTGCCATTGGTCAGCCCCTGTGACATGGCCATTGGCACCATCTTGTGCTCCTAGCATGTGACAGGGGCTGACAAATGGCACCGGTAGCTCCTGTGATATAGTATGGGCAAAGGCTATCGGCGCCATTTTGATTACTGGCAGCCGACGGTCCAAGTGCAGGAGGTCGCTCCCGGACCCCCGCTGGACCACCAGGGACTTTTGGCAAGTCTTGGTGGACCCTCCTGACCCCCACAACACTTGCCAAAAGTCCAGCAGGGGTCCTGGAGCAACCTCCTGCACTCCGGCTGTCGGATGCCAGTACTCAAAATGGTGCCGATCGCCTTTGCCCTCATTATGTCACAGGGGCTGACTGTCACATGGTAGGAGCACAAGATGGTGCCGATGGCCATGTGACAGGAGGGTGGGGGGTTGTAGTTAATTTAATTTTAGCGCCGACCATCCATTGCTCCTACTATGTGACAGGGGCCGACCAATGGCTCCGGTAGCCCCTGTGACATAGTAAGGTCAAAGGCTATCGACACCATTTTGAATACCTGCAGCTGACGGCGTGAGTGCAGGAGATGGCTCCTGGACCCCCGGCTGGACCACCAGGGAGATTTGGTAAGTCTTGGTGGGGGGGGTCAGGAGGGTGGGGGGTTTGTTTAAATGATCTCCTTTAGACGGCCGAATAATTCGGTGAAGATTCGTTGTATTTGTGGGGAATCGCGATATGTTTTGCTTCCCCATGAATACAACAAATATGGCCCTATATGTTGCGGATTACCAATACGTTGGAAACAAATGCACATCCCTAATATTCATAATGTCCATAACTTGTGTTAAAGAGTGTCTTCCATTCATTCTCCTCCTGGATGTAGATCAGATTGTACATCCCCTGGAGAGCTAGCTTTGATAAGATGGTTGCTCCTTGCAGACAGTCAGAAAGCTCAGAAATGAATGGTAGCAGATACTTATTTTGAACAGAGTTGGCATTCAATCCTCAATAATCTATAAAGAGGCAGAGTGACCATTTTTATTCCCAACAAATCAAAATCTTACTCCTTCCGGGGAGGTTGAGAGCTGGATGAAGCCTCATTCCAGGTTCTCCTTAATATAGGAGGATATTGCTTTAGTCTCCAGAAAGGAGAGGGGATAAAGCATTCCCTTAGGTAGCATCTTCCTAAGAAGTATCTCAATGGGTCAATAATATGGCCAATAAGGAGTCAGTGTCTCAGCCTATCTTTTATTGAAACAACTGCAAAGACAGCGTAAGCTGGAGGGAGGTTCTATTGTGTCAAAACCAGGGAGTGGGTCATACTACAATTAGGCAGCAGTGAAAGCAGGAGGGACCCCAGGTAATAAAATCTCCTGAAGTCCAATCAATAGAGAGAGCATGCTGCTGCAGCCAAGGGAGACCCAGGATCATAGATAGATCCAGTTCATAGATTTGGCAATATGTAGAAAGATATCCACTCTCGGCATAGGAGGCAAATCTGTAGAGTCATAGGTCAGGGTGATCCAAGGAAGAGGTTCTTCGTATAAGGAGGAGATAGTCACATGATTCTTGAGGGGAACAATAGGAATAGTATGGTGTCTGACCAACACCTCCTTGATGATGTTGCCTCCTGCCCCAGAGTCAATGAATATTTCAGTGAAGACTAGCTGCAAACCCAACTCCAGTTGCACTGTCAGAACAATTTATTTTATTTATTTATTTATTTATTTATTTAAAACATTTCTATACCGGCCTTCATGAATGGGATTCATATCAGGCCGGTTTACATGGAACAGGGGAAACCAGAAGTAAAAATAAAACCAAGTAAACATAAATAAGAAAGGTCAAAAATTCAAAGTTACAATAAACAGGGGTATTGAACTTGGGAGCTAGTGTAGCTAGGAATAAGTGAAGTAGGAGTAAGAGCGATAGAGATTAACCAGGTAATTCTGCTGGGAGGAGAGGTATCCATGGTACCTAGGGTTGCTTCTCCAACTCACCCTAGGCTCGGAAGTTTTCAGACTTCACAGGATACGTTATTGCATAGTGCCCTGATACTGCACAATACTGGAAAAAATTACAAGCCCGATGGTGGAAATTCTTGTCCTCAGACAGACAATCAGGATCAACCTAACTACATGGGATCCTCCAAGGTAGAGGCTGGATTCTGGTCCTTTGGAAGAGGTTGTAGGGGTCTTTGAAAGCTTGGAGCCAGGTGAATGTGCTTCCTTTGGACCTCCCTCTTCCAGGACTGCTCCTAGAATCGGATGTCAATATTTATACATAATTTAATGAAGTCCTCCAGGCAAGAGGGCACCTCATTGCCAGCTGGTTAATCTCTTGGAAAGACCCTGCCAGAATACCATGGTTTGGCTCTCTTTATTCCAAGAGAGTTCAAAGCTAATGTCCTGAACTGGAGTGCATACTATCCAACAGTTTCAGTACCCTGTGTAAGCGTAGAAGCTCTGTTACATTGGAGCAGCATCGACCTGGATCATTAAAGACCTGTCAAAATTATGTCAGAAACTGAGTAATGTCATTCAATATCAGGTCACTCTTCTCCCACAATGGGAATGCCCATGCCAAAGCCTGACCTGCCAGTAAGGAGATAATGCATGTAACTTTGGTCTGATCCTTCATAAAGCTGTATTCCTGTAGCTCAAATTGAATCAAGCACTGGTTCAAGAAGCCTCAGCAGGCCGTAGGATACCGATTATAGCTTGATGGCAAAGAAGGGCAAGGTGCTGGAGTTATCTCGATCCTGATGCCTAGGCTAATTGAAATGCAGGCCATCAAAATGGTGCCCTCCACTGGGGAAAATATGCCAGAGTTAATTTACTCTGGCACATCCCCAGTAGATGGTGACATTTCACGAAGATGAAAGAAGACAGATGATGTCTGAAACATACTTCTAATTCCTGGGCTTCAGGCCTGGGCCTGACTATGGGCCAAGACCCCGGCATTTGGCCTGGGCCTGAGCCCTAGCCAAGGCCCAGGCATTGAGACCTGGCCTCTGGCCAGGTTCTGGCATTGGGCCTGGGTCCATGCTGAGGCCAAGGAATCAGAACCTGGTTTCTGAACCAGGCCCCGGGTCTGGGCTGAGGTCCAGGCATTGTGACCTGGTAACCAGACCAGGCCTCAGTGTCAAGCCTGGCCTAGACCCTGGCCTAAGCCGAGGCCCAGACATCAAGACCCAATCTCTGGATTGGGCCCTAATGTTGGGCTTGGTCAGGGTCTTGGCTTAGGCCAAGTCCCTGTTGTTGGGAACTGGCCTCCGGACTGGGCCGGAATGTTGAATCAGGTAAGTGTAAAGCATTTTGTGTCCAGATTCTTCTGTCGGGTCTCAGTGGAGGCCCCGGCATTGGGCCATGGCCTAGGTCAAAACCCTGGCATCGTGCTCGGGCAAGGCTACAGCCCCTGCTTTGGGCCTATGCCTATACCTAGCCGAGGTCCTGGCCTTGGTCCTAGGGCTAGGCTGAGGCATCATATTTGCGCTCAGGTATAGGCTGGGGACTCTGCTTTGGCCTAGGCCTGACGGATGACTTTTATTTTCCTCCCCGATTTCCAAAATGGAATATTATTCCAATGAAATGTTGTCAGAATTTAAATAGTTCCATTATGAAAATGACCCTAAACAAAATAGTAAATTTTGTCTCATTTCCACCGAATGCCTGTCCCTTTTAGATTCTTTGAAATGACTCTAATAGTTTTATGAATACTCATGGCACAAAGGTTGAGAAGGGAGAGAGAACAGACGAGGAGGAGAGAAGGAAAAGTTAATCCTTACAGAGAGTATAAAGGATTAGGGTATAATTTTTGGATCTGTCAGAGAAGCAAGTTATGCACAGGTTCAGATTCAACAAGGAAACCATATTGTACCTATGCCAGCTGTTAGAGTTGGGCCTGTACTCTTCCATCCTCAGGGCCACACCTAATCAGTGTACATCAAGGTTACTATAATCCTGAAATTTTTTGTGACAGACAGCTTCCAGACACCTCAAGGGGTCACAGCAGGAATAAGCCAGTCTGCTATCTCTACATATATCAAGCAGTTCCTGGCTGTATTTCTCAGAAAACCGCAGCCCTATATATCTTTCCTTTGGCGTAGACAACAATAACAAAAAATAATGACTGATTTCTATAACAATGCATTCTCCCTTCTGCTCTATAAGGGCACCAGGCACCATCAAGGCCACCTACTGCAATCACAAGGGCTTCTACTCTTTCAATATGTAGGTGGTCTACCATGCCAAGGGAATCATCATGGATGTCATGACCAGGTTTCCGGGGATCAAGTCATGATGCCTTTTTCCTCTTGCAGTCAGGAATTCATGACCATTTCCAGAAAGAACGCATTGCCGAGTGCTGGCTTAGATAAAAAATTTTAAGATGATTGAATTATAAACATATGTAAAAGATGTGTGGATTGACAGTAGCAAAGGTTGAAGCCTTGTTGATTGGTACTACTGCCAGGGCCAGTGCAAGGGGATTAGGAGACCTAGGCACCTTCTGCCTCATGCCCCCATCCCTCGTCATGTCGCCCCCCTTGGTCGCAACACCACCCCCATTAGGGGCGTGAACCATATGTTCGCCAACTCTAAAGGATGTAGATGAAGTTTTCTGACCAATGAGAAAAGCTAAGTGGGACAATGAGAGAGGTCATTGTCCCACTTAGCTTTTTCTAGCACTGTGATCAATCATCTTTTTGTAAGGACATTCTCCAATTACCCATGAAGTTGCAAAGTATTTTCAGCTCATTTATATTTTTAGCAAATTTTCAAAGCAAAAGAACCCAGGTACTTTGAAAATTAGAATTCACACCCGCTTACTTTTGCCCCTGCTATTTGTGTAGGCAATAGAAGGTATAAGTAACATAGCACATGCTCTTTTGAAAATTCCATGTATGCATATTGTTTTACTCCCCCACCGAAACACACATTTTTTGCAGCCTAGCTAAAAGGGTGCCTGGTGTGGAACCCTGCATCTATTTTGTAGAGGCTCTGAGGAGGTTAGCTTTCAGACAGATACAATAAATCAATCACAAATTTCTCAGTGCAGTAAATATCATATTTAAATCCAAAAAGGACAGTAAGGCAGTTTTAAGGAGAGCTAACACACTAATCACAGCAGAGCAGCAAACAATTCTCATCGCCTGAGAAAATGTTTAAATTGTATAAATTCCTTAAAAGAAAAAGGGAAAACTTTGCTATCTGCACCAATATTCAATAATCCTGAAAATCTCAGATATGGGCTAACTTCATCGTAGGTTAAGAAAAGAAACAACCAATCAAATAAACAAAAAAAAAAAGCCCCTTTCCATTTAATAAAAAAGCTTTCTGGCTAACAATTCTACTGTAGTGATAATCACATTTAAAGTAACGATATTCAATGCTGTACTTATCTGCAAGGCCAGCTGACATGGTCTATATTTTGAGAAGCTGCTTCAGGGCAAACTGTCAAAAAAATGTTTCTCCACAGAGAAATAAAATAATGAAAAAAGTCTGTGAAAGCTTCAACACACAGCAATTTAAATGGCCTGCTCCTAAGGCTCATAGCCAAGCATTATTTTATTTACTCTCATCCCCATTGGTCCAACAACTTCCAATAAGATAAGTTTTCAGACATGCCAATTTACCCAGGTGAATGGCTTTGATAATTGCCTTCTTAAAGAGAAGTGTTTTTCTTTGAGAAAACATACTTGATCAGTGTGTTTTAAGTTTGGGAGTATATTTTTCAATCTTTTGTTAATACATTTTGCATTTATTATTTTTATTCTTATTTTAGCACAAGTTGAATGTATAAGAACCTGCTAGTTCAGGTTTTCAGTCTGATTTTGGGAAACACACAACATGCCTAAAGCTATGTTACTGGGTTATGGGAATACTCCTTCACTTGTTCCTTGCTCAAGCATGAATTTTTTGTTTGAGACATTTTTTCTAAAATTTTCTGCCTGTCCATCGAGCCCTGGTGCTGTAAGATTCATTAACATTTTAATATTTTCCCTAATTTCTAGCTCATAGGATGAAAACTTTAATATTTCTAGTTTTTCTTTAGCTGTTTGATGCAGTTGGACCTTTCCCAACCATTTTGCAATGGCTCCTATGTTTACAGTTCCGAGTGAATAGAGCATTTCATAGAATGCTTTTGAAAACCTGATTCATTTTTTTCACTTGGCTTTATTTCCTTGATTATCTTTAATAGCTATAATAAATCAGGTTCCTTCATGTGTTTTAATTAGTTTTACTAAACTTTGACCAAATTTATTGCCATATAAATATAATTTGTGTTTGTAATAATTCAGATTATTCCCTGCTCTTTGGGTCAGCAAAGCATTTAAAGCTGCCTGTGCTGCATACATTATTTCTTGAATTTTCGTTTTGACTGCAATGAGAAGAGTTGCCTTATCCTATTTTAATTGCCTTTCCAAATTTAAAATACTTTCTGTGGTCAGGGCTTATATTCTAGTCCTATACCATTAGGAATGTGTCCTTTTACCTTGGTCCAAAATTCTCACTTAACCTTTACTTTTTCTTTCTGTTGAGATGGTGGTTACACAGAATAGGATAACACAGTTTTAGCTATCTCTTTAAGAAAATCTTTAGATAGATAACCTCTAGGGGGGCATGTGCCCTATGTACATATAAGCTTGAGTTCTGAGTGAGAGTATATGATCCTGCAGTGGGATTTAGAGCAGAGGACTTAGGGGAATCTCTGTGGGCCTGCTTTCTCTCCCTGTGGGCCCTCTGTTACCACGATGTGCCAAGGGAATTCTGCAAGGCATTTATCAAGAGACACCTGGAAGGAGATTATATGGACCCTAACTTCATTACTGGAGATCCTGTGGCCTTCTCCAAAAATGTCCTTCTGTGAATAATTCAGTAACTTGATGTGAAAAATCGATGAGATTATGTGAGAAGAATGATTAATGCACCAGAGTTTGCAGTGGAAGAAACATGGATCTTGATAAAATGCTAAAGGAAAAGGAAAGAGTGTATTTATTTTATTGCTGCTGTTGTCTCTTATGGAATCCTGTGAGTCATCTTTTTATTAAGTGGCTGTGGGTACCCCAGAATAATAAATGTTTTTATAATTTTGAAGTATACATCACTGTGTGAGAGATTTGTTTAGAAAGGCTTAACTGGCTTCGTCAAAAGAATATAGCCGGTTTAGTGGAGCTACAATTTTTGTTTTTTTTAAAGACGGTCAAAGGCCCAGTAACCCTGTCACTTTATCTCTACCAAAGCTCTAAATCCAAGATCCTACCAGGCCAAGTCTACAGCTTCCCCCCCCCTCCCTCCCCAAGCCCCTCAAACTCATATTTGAAAAGTTCATTTTAAAGGGCTGGTGCTAGCCTCCCCCATCCGCTCAAAACTCCTTCCAAATTTAACCAAAATTTACAATCTTTGGTACCCCTTCCCTGCCCCCTCAACCCCAACTCTTTTCTTTCCAACCTTCCAGTATCTTAAAATTGAAAGATCATCAGCCTGGATCAGCCTACTGCTTCCTGGGCTCAGTGCCTCTAGCCAAGGGCTATTCTGCAAGCCTATGCTCAGACCTCTCCTGTACCTCGCTCCCCCAGCTGGGACACATCAGACATCTGCTCCACTGCCTCCTATTCTGGCCCCTTATGACTCGTCTGTACTTCCCATTGCTGTGGCCTCTCAGCCCTTTGATCCATTTCAAGTTTGTCCTCCCCCCATGCTAGCAGTTGTCAAGAAACCTAGCTCCTTCTGACTCTGTTTCAGTCCTCTCCTTTTATCACTGACAGATCTGACAGTGACATCTAAGCCACAACCAAACTCTCTGAGGTGAAGCTGTTGCATTGCTCACCCAAGAGCTTCCATGGAAATAAGATTGACTGTGCAGATATATATACAGAAGATGGCACACTACAAAAAATAGGGATGTACATTCATTAGAAACAAAATGGGAAATAACAAAATTTCTTACTTCAATTCATTTTCAAAACAAAATGAATATATTTTCAACAAAATATTATTGGCTTTCACTTTTGGTTTTGAACCCCACCTAAAAAAAATCAAGTCTAGACCCTGGACTAAGGCTGGGGCCTCACCTAGGGAATAGGATGAGGCCTAATGCAGGGGCCTTGGCCTATGCATGAACACAGTGCAGGCACCCTAGCTTAGACCTAGACCCGAGGCTGGGGACCTGCCAATACAAAGGCCATGGCCCAAAACAGGGGCTGCACCCTATATTTGAGTATGATGCCCTGGTCTCAGCCTAAGCCCAATGCTGGGACCAGAGCAAAGGCCTAGACTCCCAAAATTTTACCAGGTCTAGGAAACTTCCCAGCTTGCACTAACTTTCCCCACTGGGGATCTGACATCGGTATCTGGCCTCTGGGTTGGGCCCTGGCTGACGCCCAGGTGTTGGGTTTCAGCATTGGGCCTAGACCGAGGCCTTGCCCTACGCTGAGACTCAGATGTCAGGACCCAGCATCTGAACTGGACCTAGACATTGGAACCCGGCCTTCAGTCCAGGCTTCAGCATGGAGCCTGGGCATGAGCCAGGTCTGAATCCCATACATCAGGACCCAGCCTCCTGACTGGATCCCTAAATTGGTTCTGGGCCTGGGCCAAATATCAGGTGTCAGGGCCTGGCCTCTGGACTGAGACCCAGATATTGGCTCTTGGACATTGGGATAGGCTCTGGAATTGGGCCTGGGCCTTGGCTTAGGCTAAGCCCCGGCATTGGGACTTGACCTCTGAGTTGGGCCCCTGCATCAGACTTGGGCCCGGACCTTGGCCTAGGTGTTGGGTCCCAGCATCCAATGGCATGGGGCCTGGGCCTGGAACTGGGCCTAGGTGAGGCCAAGACATTGGGACCCAGCCTCTTGACTTGGACTCTGCATCTGGCCTTGGTCCATGCCGAGAGCAAGTTCTTGGCATCTGTTCTGGGGCCTGTGTCTGACTAAGGCACCAGAATCGGGCCTAGGCTGAAGCATTGGGACTAGTCCTCAAAGCCTGGCCTTTAGGTGGGGACTAGGCTGAGCTCATCATGACCCCCCATGCCCTAGGCCTATGCAATGCCAAGGCCTTTGCCTGGACCTAGGTCTCATCAGCAGATCCCTTGGACCAGGTAACTGGGGGCCAGGGAGGGATGGGTGGTGGGGCCGGGAGACCTTGGGAGGCCCCATTTCTTCTTTTAATATGTTTTTGGTGTGTTTTTTTTAATGATTATTTTGTTTTGTAAAATAAAGAAAATGAAATAAACATTAAATGAAACGAAATTCATGAAAAAAAACACTCCAATAATTAAATTAAAAAAAAACAAAACAAAACATTTTCCCCCAATATATCCCTAATAATTAAATCCTTACATTGAAAATATCTCCATAGCTATGTATTACCTAATTCATCCTAAACAATTGCACATCCCTAATAAGGGAGCCTTCTGCTACCAGCCAGCACCTCAGCAACAGGTATCCTGCCATGCTCTTGCCTGCAGTGTGTGTTACCATGTTCAAGCCCTTGTCTCCAGCTCCTGTTTTGCCTCCAGTTCCAGCCTTGTCTCCAGCTCCTACTATCTTCTTGGTGCTGATTTGGAATGGACCTCGACCTTGCCTGATTGCCGCCTGCCCTGACCTTCACTTGGTTATTGGATTGTTCTCGTTCACCGCCTATCTCGACCTTGGTCCAGATCTCAGCCTCTCAGCTAGCCACCTGCCCTGACTTCAGACTGTCCCTGGACTTCACTCTTGTCTTGCCTTGTCTCAGCTGCCACTTGCCAGGACTTGGGAGGTGCTTGTACCACCCAAGTAGTGTCAACCCAGCAGCTGTCCTAGGCATTACGCCTCCTGTTCATGTTAGTTTGCTGAGGCCATGAGCTCAGATGAGACTCCCATGCCTCAGTTTCTGCAGGCCCTGGATAACTATGTCCAAAAACTACAGTCCCAGCTGGAACAGATAATGGGGCTTCTTTAGGATCTCTCCAGTCATCTCAACCAGTTATGGTGGGCCAAGCCCAATGGGGATGTGCCAGAGTAAATTAACTCTGGCATATTTTCCCCAGTGGAGGGCACCATTTTGATGGCCTGCATTTCAATTAGCCTAGGCATCAGGACCCCCTGATGCCTAGGCTAATTGTCAGACATGGGCTCTGTCCTAGGTCAAGGCCCAGGAGTTTGGACTAAATAGGGCCCTGGCATTGGTCCTAGCTCCGGGCAAAGTTCATGGCATTAGGACCCTGCCCCAGACCAGGCCTCAGCTTCAGATCTGTGTCTGGGCTAAGGCCCGGGCATCAGGACCTGGCCTCTGAACTGATCCCAGCATCAAACCTGGGCCAAGGCTGAGGCCGATGCCCCGACATTGGAACCAGGCCTCAAAGCCTGGGCCTTGAATAGAGTCTAGGCTGAGTTCATAGTGACCTACTGCAGCCAAGGCTTATACAAGGCTGAGGTTTTGGCCTGGGCCTAAGCCTCATTGTCAGATCGCCCCAGGACTAGGTAAATGGAGGCTGGGGATGTTCCTGGCCCATGCATTATTTCTCATGTGAGGTTTAAGTGGTGGGGACTGGAAGTCTCGGAAGGCCCTGTTTCTTTTTTTTTCTGTTTTTGATTTTTTTTTTTGTTTTTTAATGTTTATTTCATTTTTAGAAAACAAACTAAATATTAAATGAAATTAAATTCTTGGTGAATAGTCCTCTCAAAATGAAATAAAAAATGAAACTAATTTTTTACTTCTTTATACCCCTAGAATCTACATCACTCACTCCCCATCTCAAGTATAGCCCAATCTAACTCAGGTACATTCACTCCCCTCCTTAGTATAGTCAAGTACATCCCAGGTACACTCACTCCCACCCCCTAAACTGCTGCCATGTCCACTCATCTGGAAAAGCCAGCCCAACAAACACTAAGTGCAAAAGTACCATGAAATTTTGAACTTGGAGTAGAAATATGTTATGTTATTTTTATATTAATTCTGCGTTGAAGCTGCTTGCAGTTGTAATTGTTCCTTGCTTCCAAATGTTTGAATGTTATAATACGAAAGTTTTGTTTCAATGTAAACCGGTGTGATATGTATTCTTTACAGGAATGTCGGTTATATAAAAATTCAAAATAAATAAATAAATAGCAGTAGTAAATCTACTTGTACAGTATTGTTGATGTTCACATGTAATTAGCTTTTAAAATAACTTTTTATGCACATACATGCAAACCACGCCCTGACATGCCCTAACACATCCTCTCTTTTTCACATACTTTTACTCACAAAGGTGTTTTCATTTTAAAAGAAATAGACAATTTCAACAAAATTGTCTATTTCATTTCTTTTTGTTTGTAAGCGAAATGAGGGAAAATTTGCCGAAATTTGAATTGTTTTCATTTCATTTTAGCGCACACTATTTGAGTTAGTATGCACTATCGCACTCACTCAAAAAAAAATGCACACTAATGGCAAATAGAGTGCACTAAAGCAAAGCTTGAAAAACAACAAAAAGAATCCTAATGAAACCTAGCAAATCTGAAAATGGACACATAAAAGTATGAAATGAATGCAAAACAAACAAAATCTCACTACATATCCCTACTATGCACACATATGTGATCCATTTATAAAATACAAAATGTGGGGCAGATTTTAAAAGGCCTGCCCGCTTAGGCTGACGGCGCGCGTAAAGCCCCGGGATGCGTGTAAGTCCCGGGGCTTTCGAAAAGGGGCTGGAGGGGCCGTGTCCAGGGGGTGTTCCCGAAACGACGCATTTGGGGGGCGGGCCCGGGGGCGTGGTGCCGGCCCGGGGGCGTGGTCGAGGCCTCCGGACCAGCCCCCGGGACCGGAGGACGGAGCGGGGCTGCCGGCCGGCTCGCTTTCAGCAGGCATAACTTTGCCGACAAAGGTAGGGGGGGTTTAGATAGGGCCGGGGGGGGGGGTAGGTTAGGTAGGGGAAGGGAGGGTTAGGTGGGGGGAGGGCGAAGGAAAGTTCCCTCCGAGGCCGCTCCGAAATCGGAGCGGCCTTGGAGGGAACAGGCAGCGCGCGCTGGCCTCGGCGTGCGCAGGTTGCACAAATGTGCACCCCCTTGCGCGCGCCGACCCCGGATTTTATCAGATATGCGCGGCTACCCGCGTATCTGATAAAATCCAGCGAACTTTTGTTCGCGCCTGGTGCGCGAACAAAAGTACGCGATCGTGTATTTTTTAAAGATCTACCCCTATGTGTAGAGGTTTCCCATATGCATATATATGCTAATTATTTCACGAGTTATCTTTTGAAAATTCACCCCTTAGTGTACAAAGCCCTAAAATTGACTGTCACCAAAATCCAAGTGCTACTGTAATCGGGTAAAGCTTGCAGTAATGCAATGAAATTGTTGCACATTCCCTGTTCAGAGAACAATAAGCACTAATAGATTGAGATGTATTTAATGCTTCATACTTACCAGGTACTTGTGACCTGGATTGACCCCTGTTGGAAACAGGATCCTGGGCTTGATGGACCCTTGCTCTGGCCCAGTATGGCATATCTTATGCTCTTACGTTCTTACATCAATTGAGGGGTAGTGCAAGACAGCAGGATGGGACATAGGGTGGTCTTCTCCCTAGCTATCCCCCTTCTCCACAGGTTGAGCCTTTGGGTGCCAGGGGCCAGTAGGAGTCCAGTGCAGCAGCAGTACATGGGAATTCAGAGAAAAAGCTGGATCAGGCAAGGCAATGAACAGACTGGGTTAGGGAAAGCTTTGGATAGCCTAACCCAGGCAATGCTGTGGACAGGATGGGCCAAGCAAAGATATGGACAGGCTGGATGGGGCGAAGCAGTATATAGGTTGGGTCAGGCAAGGCTGTAGACAGACTGGATGTATCGGTGAAACTTTATATGGGCTAGGCCAGGCAAGGCTGTAGACAGTAGGGATGTGCATTTGTTTAAAATGAAACTGTAAAATGCAATTAATAAGATTAATTAATTTCATGCAGGGGGCCATGAACTGAATCGGGCCTCTGAATGAAAGAATTTTATTCATTTGTTTCATTTAAAAAAAATGCATCAGGCCTAGTTTTAGACCCAAAGATAAAGCCTCGCATAGGGCATAGACCGAGGCCCAAAGCAGGGGCCACAGCCTATACCCTAGGTAAGGCCCTGGCATTGGACTTAGACTAAGGTGCTGTCATCACATTCGGTCATAGGCCGAAGCGCAAAGCAGGGATCACAGCCTAGGCCGAACCGCGATGCTGGGTTCTTGGCCAGGCCCCCTGAAAATTTGAAAAAAATAAAAATTATCTGATTCATTTGGTTCCATTGAAGGCCGGGTCCCGAGACACAGGCCCAACACCATGATCCAACCCGGAGGATGGGTCCTAGTGCTGGAGACTCAGCTTGGACCCAGGCCAGACACCGTGATCTGACCAAAGGCCAGGTCCTGGCACCAGGAAATTGGCCTGGAAAAATGGCACCAGGCCAATTTCCTGGCACCAGGAAATTGGCCAGGAAAAATGTGGTGACCCATTCAGGAGGCTGGGTCCCAGTGCCAAGGGACCCAGGCCGGAGGTCAGATCCTGAAACCTGGGCCAAGGCCCAGGGTCATACCCAGGCCTCAGTGTCCAGGCTTGGGAGCTCTCCCATCCAATGTCTTCTTTCTTCACCTCTTCGCTGCCTAATGATGGCATCTGCTGGGTTTGCACCAGGGTGAATTAACTCTGGTATATTCACCCACGTGGATGGCACCATTTGGCAGTGAAGAGCTGAAGAAAGAAGATGTCAGATGGGGGAGCTCCCAGGCCTGGACCTGACCCTGGACTGAGGCCCTGGCATCGGGACCCGGGGCTCCGGATTGGGTCATGGCATTGGGCCTGAGTCTAGGCCCTGGCTTTGGAACCCAGACATTGGATTGTGGCTTCAGGCCTTGGTCTGGGATGAGGCCCTGTCATCAGGACCCCACCTCTGTGCTGGGTTGAGGCGTCATGTCTGAGTCCGGGCCTTTGCCTAGGTCAAGGCCCTGGCATTAGGACCTGGCCTCTGGGTCGAGTCATGGCATCGGGCCTGGATTCAGGCTGAGAACCTGGCATCAGGGCACAGCCTCCAGGTCAGGTCATGGCATCAGGCCTGGGTCTGTGCCAAGGTCCTGGCATTGGGATCCAGACTCCAGATCAGGCCGAAGCCTCAGCTTTGAATATGATGAGGTCGCGCAACTTACTGTGCCCTCAGCCAAAGCATGGCCAAGGCTTCAGCCTGGCCTAAGCCAAAGCCAGCAGATCCTTACCAGACTGGTTAAGTAGGGTCTGAGGAGGATCCTAGCCTGGGCATTTTTGAGGGCGAGAGGCCCTGGGAGGCTTCATTTTTTATTTTGGGCCATTTTGGGGATTTTTTCTTAAATTGTTTAATTTGTTTTTTTCTCACGAATGAAAATGAATCAAACAATCCATGAACTGAAATTTGTCGAAAAAATCCCTTCTGAAAATGAATCAAATAACAAAAATGAAAAATTTCTCTCTGCACATCCTTAGTGGACTGGCTGGATGAGGCAAAGCTGCAAATGGGCTGGGCCAGGTAAGGCTGGGTCTAGGAGCCAGAACAGGACAAGGATTGGGACAGGACACAACAACACCAGACAAAGTCAGGCAGGACTGAGAAAGGACTAGAACAAAACTAGAGAGAACAAGGGCAGGGCAAGACATCACTGAACACATAATTAATACGCCCAAAGGCAACTAGGCAGAAGGCCCATAGGCCACTAGATAGCAGAATGAGGTTTGATAGGCCACAGCACAGACAAGGCAAGGTCAGATGGCCACAGGGCAAGGCAAGGCAAAGTACGAGAAGACCAGACAAAGCAAGGCAAGGTAGAGCAAAAAGCAAGAAGGCCAGATGCTGCAAGGCAAGGCAAGGAGCGAGAACACTGGATGGCCACAAGTCAAAGCAAGGGAAGACAAGGAGCGAGAAGGTCAAATGGTTGCAAGGCAAGGCAAGGATAGAGAAGACTGGATGGCCATGAGGCAAAGCAAGGCAAAGCTAGGAGCTGAAGGCCCAAAGGTTGCATGGCTAAATGGAAAGTAGTGAGAAAGACAGAGGCCAGGACAAGGAGCCAAAGGTAACTCCATGAACCGGGAAGGTGGCTATGGCATTGCTGGATTACTTAGGGCAGAGACCAAGACATTCCCCTGGTGGAGGGGAAACTATAAGACAGGCTGAGTCATGAGTCCAGGGATGAGATGTGAGGACAGTTCAGAGCAGGGCTCATTGGAGGTCTCTGCTGGTAGGGAGGCATTGTAGTCAGGGTACAGTGAGGCTGCATAGCAGCTGAAATCATAACAGAAATGGGAAGAGTCTCAAATATAAGGATAGTTGTTTTTGGGTCCAATGGATGTGAGCATCTATTGACAATAGCTCCGGCACTGAGCCAATACTAGACACTATAGAGAAACCTGGTAGAGAGAGTAAAGATTTATGAATCTTAGGTACCAAATAAAAAAACAATGAAATGGAGTTTTTCAAAGAAAAGATCATATTCTCTGTGATCAATAATATTCTCAAACACTTCTTGATCAAGTATTTCTTTTATTTCCCTCAGTAAAGATGGAGTAGGATTATTGCCAATAATCTCTAAAATTCTACATCCTGAAATTGATGCATTGCTTCTGTCAGATACTGAACTCTATACATATTAACTATCTCCCCTCCTTTATCTATAGGTTTAATAATTAATAGGGATGTGAATCGTTTTAGGACGATTAAAATTATCGTCCGATAATTTTAATATCGTCTTAAACCGTTATGGAACACAATACAATAGAGATTCTAACGATTTATCGTTATAAATCGTTAGAATCGTGAGCCGGCACACTAAAACCCGCTAAAACCCACCCCCGACCCTTTAAATTAAATCCCCCACCCTCCCGAACCCCCCCCCAAATAACTTAAACATTTCCTTGCCAAATCCTACCTCCTTCAATCCCCCACCCTCCCGAATGACTTAAATTACCTGGGGGTCCGGAACGGCAGCGGTCCGGAACGGGCTCCTGCTACTGAATCTTGTTGTCTTCGGCCGGCGCCATTTTCCAAAATGGCGCCGAAAAATGGCGGCGGCCATAGACCAACAGGATTCGATGGCAGGAGGTCCTTCCGGACCCCCGCTGGACTTTTGGCAAGTCTTGTGGGGGTCAGGAGGCCCCCCCCAAGCTGGCCAAAAGTTCCTGGAGGTCCAGCGGGGGTCAGGGAGCGATTTCCCGCCGCGAATCGTTTTCCGTACGGAAAATGGCGCCGGCAGGAGATCGACTGCAGGAGGTCGTTCAGCGAGGCGCCGGAACCCTCGCTGAATGACCTCCTGCAGTCGATCTCCTGCCGGCGCCATTTTCCGTACGGAAAACGATTCGCGGCGGGAAATCGCTCCCTGACCCCCGCTGGACCTCCAGGAACTTTTGGCCAGCTTGGGGGGGGGCCTCCTGACCCCCACAAGACTTGCCAAAAGTCCAGCGGGGGTCCGGAAGGACCTCCTGCCGTCGAATCCTGTTGGTCTATGGCCGCCGCCATTTTTCGGCGCCATTTTGGAAAATGGCGCCGGCCGAAGACAACAAGATTCAGTAGCAGGAGCCCGTTCCGGACCGCTGCCGTTCCGGACCGCCGCTGGACCACCAGGTAATTTAAGTCATTTGGGGGGGGGATCGGGAGGGTGGGGGATTTAATTTAAAGGGTCGGGGGTGGGTTTTAGCGGTTTTTAAAGATTTTAACGATATATCACAATATTTTACCCCCCCAAATGGCAACAATATGATTCCCTCCCCCTCCCAGCCGAAATCAATCGTTAAGACGATCGAGGACACGATTCACATCTCTAATAATTAAACTAAAATCTTTTTAAAGAGTTATAATAGTTTGTCTTTGCTGTGTAGCAAGATTTGAATGTAAATTTGTTTTGTTGATTTCATATTTGATATACATCTAAGAACTATTTTGTAATAAGCTGCTATTAAAAGAGCTGGGGGACCCAAAGGCATTCATTTTGAATTTTTTTTACAAACTGATACAGGTGGCATTTCTGGATGACTAGCAAAAGACAATGCAATTGCATTCTTGTGTTTTCATTCATTGGTGGTGCCCCCAGGGCAGATGCATGGCTGTAGCTAATACTGGGCAGTCGAGGCACCTGTCTGGGCAGCTCCTCCTTTGCCGAGCTTTACCTCCAGCCTCCAGAAGGTTGAAGATGAAATGACAGGTGACAGGAGCGACAGTGATCCAGGTGCATGATGGCACCAGCTATGTGGCAGTGTGGCTGTTGCAGGTGGGGGCTCCTTATTTCCTCCTTTGGCTTCGGATGATGTGGTGCTGATGAATTGCCCCTCACCCAGCATGAAGATGTCATCAAGTTGCAGCATCAGTGCTGGGCCATCCAATTGGCTGCAGGGGCAATGCAATGATGCAGGCATGGGAGTGGGGCAGGCAGGAGATTTAAAGTCCCATCAGCTCCCACAGCTTCCTCTGTCCCGTGCGGTTCCCTACTTCTTCACAGTTCCAGGACCATGTCTTGTACCGCGTTCATTCATTCGCAGGCCACACCTTCCAAGCAGCCAGGTGCTTACAACTGCAAGGAAGGTTAGGCACCCTCCTTATACCAGATATATCAAAATAAAAAAATAAAAAAATAAATGAAATTAATAAGAACTGAAGATATATGTTGCTGGTAGATCCGGGCAGGGAAGATGCAATCTCAATCCTTAAGGGATTGGAATTTGCCATCAGGGCATCTTGGATAACTGGGAGGTGAGCAATCCTGGATGGAAGAACCTGTCCACAGCCACAGTGACTCAGTGAGTACAACTCTTCACCCTAGCCACTAATAAAAAAAAAAGGGTGATAGATTAACAAAGGAAAATGGAGGCTCTGTGTACTGCAGTTGCCTCTTGGGTGACAGCAGTATGTTATTATGAATGCCCTGTCAGTTGAGCCACTTGGCTGAGGATCAGCAAGCAGCAACAAAGTGCGGAGCAGGGATAATAGTGGTCCCTGCTTCTGTGGTGCACAGAGGAATGGAACATGAGTGTTCTGACCCATCGGCCCTCTTGCTCATTGGCATTTCTGACCATCAGTAAGTTGGAAGTCGATGGTGAAATAGAGCATCCATGATGCCACCTAAGCCTGTGTTTATGCACAAGCAGTCAGGAAGGAGTCACCTCATATTGTTCAGGAACCTGCAGTGGCAAGCGGTCAGGGCCTTCAAGGGTTTCAGTTAATCCCTGGCCCTCAACCCTTTTTTTTCTTCAGTTGCAGAGCCACTGGTCTTTGTGGAGGCTGTATGGTTTTGTGAATTTGGATTCAAGCTGAGAGGGAGTTGGTGCAACCCACAGAGAGGAGCCCTGCAGTTATTCACCACCAGCAGGTGGAGTTGGCAATAGCAGAGGCCCAACTGGAGCTTCACCAATACCAGCACAAATTTCTCTAAGGTTGAACCCTTGGGTGCCAAGGCTGCCTAGTCTTAGGCGTGGGCCTTTTTGGAGTTGATGATCCATAGCAGTTAAGTCATTGCAGGCCAGCACGTAGAAGGAAGCAGAGGCAGGCAAGCAGCAGTCAACAAAATCAAGTGCAAGCTGTGGTCGGAGGTGGGCAGTTTTCTTGCAGTATCATGGTTCAGGAAGTGGTCTGGGCAGGCAGAGTTCAATCATAAGCAGAAGCAAGCAATGGTCAGTGGCAGGTGGAGGTCAAGCAGCATTGAAGTCCAGTCTCAGGTCAAGCCAGAAGTTCAATCCAAGTTGATGCCAGACGTCCAGTCTCAGGTCAAAGCCAGAAGTCCAAGCTGAAGAGATGAGGAACAAAAAGGAGAAATGAGGATGAGGGACTACAGGAGCAAGAGGCGACACTGAAGACAGACAAAGGAAAGACTGTCTATCAAGACAAGAACTCAGGAGACAAACTAGACAGCCGAAGGAACCACGAACAGAACAGGAGCACAGAAACACATAGTGGAAACTAGGAAGCAGGAACCAAAAACTCATACACAAAGCACTTCTCCAGTAGGAGTCAACCTATTGTTTATTTATTTATTGTCATGGTCCACCTCCGAGGTCCCTCCCGAATGGGTAGTCCAGCGTTGAACAACTGTCTAATTCAGCACACTTGGTTCTGGAAGTCACTGCCGCGGTCCTAGTAGCCTTTGACTTCTGGCCGGTCTCCTCTTTAGGTTTCCCCGAGTGTCCAAGTGGTCTGGCCTTAAACTGAGGAACTGCTTGATTCAATGTCTCACCAAGTCCCCCGGGCACAAACATTGAAGAAAAGTTCAATGATAGTTCAAGTCAGTCTATTTTATAAAGTTCTCAATAGTAGTCACTAGTAGGTCAGAAAAACTCCCCTTCATACATACATAGAAACATAGAAACATAGAAGTGACGGCAGAAGAAGACCAAACGGCCTATCCAGTCTGCCCAGTAAGCTTTTACACCTGTTTGTTTTCATACTTATCTGTTACTCTGACCGCTGAGGCCAGGGCCCTTATTGGTAACTTTTTGATTCCAATTCCCTTCCACCTCCACCATCGATGCAGGCAGCAGTACTGGAGCTGCATCTAAGTGAAGTATCTAGCTAATTGGTTTGGGGTAGTAACCGCCGTAATAAGCAAGCTACTCCCGTTTGTTTACCCTGCCTGTGCAATTCAGTCCTTGTTGGTTGTCTGAATGTAAATCCTCTTTACTTCATTCCCCCCTGTTGTTGAAGCAGTGAGCTGCGCTGGATATGCATTCCAAGTGAAGTATCATGCTTAATTGATTCGGGGTAGTAGCCGCCGTAACAAGCAAGCTACACCCATGCTTATTTGTTTACCCAGATTATGTAATTCATTCCTTGTTGGTTGATGCTGAATATAAATAATCTTTTCTTCATTCTCTCTGCCATTGAAGCAGAGAGCTATGCTGGATGTGCATTGAAAGTGAAGAATCAGGCTTATTTGGTTTGGGGTAGTACCCGCCATAACAAGCAAGCTACTCCCCTGCTTTTTATGAATGCAAATCCTTTTTTCCAGATTTCCTCTTGCCGTTGAAGCACAGAGCAATGTTGGAGTCACATTAACCGTGTGTTTGTTTATTGAATAAGGATATTAATTTCCAGGTACTAGCTGTCATTCCCGCAAGCAAGCCACCCCCTTGCCTCTTCTCTTCATTCACCTCCTCTAGACTTTATGGATCCACAGTGTTTATCACACACCCCTTTGAAATCCTTCACAGTTTTGGTCTTCACCACTTCCTCCAGAAGGGCATTCCAGGCATCCACCACCCTCTCCGTGAAGAAATACTTCCTGACATTGGTTCTGAGTCTTCCTCCCTGGAGTTTTAAATCGTGACCCCTGGTTCTGCTGATTTCTTTGCAATGGAAAAGGTTTGTCGTTGTCTTTGGATCATTAAAACCTTGAAGTATCTGAAAGTTTGAATCATATCACCCCTGCTCCTCCTTTCCTCCAGGGTGTACATATTTAGATTCTTCAATCTCTCCTCATAAGTCATTTGATGAAGATCCTCCACCTTTTTGGTTGCCCTTCTCTGGACCGCTTCCATCCTGTCTCTGTCCCTTCGGAGATACGGTCTCCAGAACTGAACACAGTACTCCAGGTAAGGCCTCACCAAGGACCTGTACAAGGGGATTATCACTTCCCTTTTCTTACTCGATATTCCTCTCTTTATGCAGCCCAGCATTCTTCTGGCTTTAGCTATCGCCTTCTCACATTGTTTCGCCAACTTCAGATCATTAGAGACTATCACCCCAAGGTCTCTCTCTTGCTCTGTACATATCAGCCCTTCTCCCCCCCATCGAATACAGTTCTTTTGGATTTCCACACCCCATATGCATGACTCTGCACTTCTTGGCATTGAATCTCAGCTGCCATATCTTCGACCATTCTTCCAGCTTCCTTAAATCCCATCTCATTATCTCCACTCCTTCTGGCGTGTCCACTCTGTTGCAGATCTTAGTGTCATCCGCAAAAAGACAAACCTTACCTTCTATCCCATCTGCAATGTCGCTCACAAAGATATTGAACAGGACTGGTCCCAACACCGATCCCTGCGGCACTCCGCATAACATTGCTCTCTCTTCAGAGTAAGTTCCATTTACCATCACACATTGTTTTCTGTCCATCAACCAGTTTGCAATCCAGGTCACCACCTCGGCACTCACTCCTAAGCTTCTCATTTTATTCACCAGTCTCCTGTGCGGGACCGTATCAAAAGCCTTGCTGAAATCCAAGTAGATGACATCGAGCGCTCTTCCTTGATCCAATTCCTTGGTTACCCAGTCAAAAAAGTCAATCAGATTTGTCTGACAGGATCTTCCCCTGGTGAATCCATGCTGCCTCTGGTCCAGCAATTCTCGCGACTGTAGATAGTTCACTATTCTTTCTTTCAACAGTGATTCCATTACTTTTCCCACTACTGAGGTGAGGCTGACAGGTCTGTAGTTACCAGCCTCTTCTCTGTTCCCACTCTTGTGAAGCGGGACCACCACCGCTCTTCTCCAATCCCTCGGCACCACTCCCGTTTTTAAGGATCTATTGAACAGGTCACACAGCGGACCCGCCAGCACATACAAAAGTAATTGGCCAGGCATTCTCAGCCTAAATAACTGCCCTGTTTGGGGAGTTTGCACAACCCTCCCCTACTCCCCTCTGGTTGTGCAGCAGGAAGTGGTCTTCCCTTACCAAACAAACAGAAAACACCTTGTAACAGTACTAAGAAAAAAACATTCTTTCTTAACGTTAACTTCTCCCTTCCCCTATCAATGTCACTCACTCTGTTTCCATGCTTGATAAGGAATATTCTTCTGTTAGCAGCTCCACATCCATCTCCTCCTCTGTCTCAGAAGAGCAGCTCTTCTCATATTCTTTCCCCCACTCGGGCATGCCCTCTTCCTCAAACACCATTGATTCAGCTGAATCTGATTCACTAGCACTCAATTCAGCTTCTGACTCCACCTCCTCCTGGACCTCTGATTCTCTTTTCTGCTCAAGGAGCCTGGGAGTTGTAGTCTTTATTCTGTCCTTTGATGCCCCCTGCTGTCCAACCCTGAGGTTGCTTTTCCTCTTTTTAGTATACGTCTGCTTTTTCTGCCTTGGCACGGGTTAAGAGGATTAGATGAAGTTTTCAGGTTGTCAGTGATCTTAATGGCATCATCGGTTGTAATGTATTCGACGCATTCCCAGGATACGCTTTGAATTTCTGGATCACATACAGCTTCTCTTTAAGCTGAATTGTTAAAGGTGGTAATGACAGTTGCTGTCTAGTTGGTAAAGTGAGTGGCAAATGTTTCAGCAATGTTCATCCCTGGGATGGTGGGAGGAAGAGTGGAGTAGGTAGAGTTTGGGTTGATTATCTTCTTAACGGAGGTATATAACTCTCTGGGATTGTTTTCTGAGGCCCATAGTTTTTTGCATATGTAGGATTTATTTGCAGCATTAATGGCCTCTTGATACAATGTCAGTTTGTCATTGTATAGGGTTTTATTTGTGTGGGTTGGGTCTTTCCTCATTTTCTCTCTTATTTTCTCAGCTCATGCTGTAGGGTTTGAAGTGCTGGAGAGTTCCCAGTTGCACTCCGTTCCATCGTCAGCGCAACAGGATTGCCAAGCCTTGAGCATCCCGAGCTCAAGACCGACGCAAGCTCCAACATTATCTTTGTTCCTTGTACATAGATCTTCCATCCAGCATGTTTCTCCCAAAGATTGAAAGCACCAACTTGCTGAGTAGTTCAAAACACAACTTGCCCAAACACTGGCCATGTTTTGATGCCTTGTGTCTGCGTCAGGGGCTGGGGGACGACATAAAATAATGAAACAGTCATAAAAATCCCAAGAGAGATCAATCTGCTACAAAAAATAATACTTGCTGAGGTTAATGTTCATGTATCTTCTAACTGCCATCTAGCCATCAGTCGGCGTGCGACTTAACATTGGTCACGGGTTTTTTAAGTAGTTCAATCATTGTCTTTTCCTACTTTTGGACACATCCCCTGTCAACAATCTAGTGTGATATCCTAGCAGAGAACCTCTGTCTAGCAATTGTGTTATATCAATTGAAAAATAGCTTCCTATTCATAATGTGGATGTGTAGTTATATGTAACACTTTTCCTTGCAGCCACAATCCTTCATTGGGTCAGATCCTGGAACACCCAGTGAAAGAGATTCTCAATCATGCCCTCATAAGCTGATGTTGTATTTTATAATCCGCACATGATAGAGGCAGTCAAAGAATGGTAACTAATTTCAATGGAAATAAAAGTACACTGTATTAGTAATATGTGTTGTTTCTTTATTATGTATATGATTTGTTTAAAAAGAATGTTCTCTATAAATGTACAAAGAGTCTTGCAAACAAAGGCAAATGTACAAAGAGTCTTGCAACATTACGGACAAAATATGAAGTTAATTCTCAATTGAGACTAGTGTCCACTGAGTGTATTATAATGAAAGTTCTCAATCAGGTCCTCCCTAGCAAATTTCTCATACTACTATACCTGCAGTTCTCAGTCAGGTCTTCTTCGGGTGAATTAATCATTGTACTGCACATTCAGTACTCAATCAGGTCCTTTTGAGCAAAACTTTCATTATACTGCACCTCCAGTTCTCATATAGATCACTAGCAAGAGAATTTCACACTATACTAGACCTTCAATCCTCGTGTGGGTCACAGATTATTGAAAAACTGATACCAGAGAATCAGTATAATAAACCCCATAATCAAACACCTCTGGGATTAATGTAAAAGTTGTGAAAAAAGTCTTAATGTGTGCCAAAAATACGGACAGACTCAATCATGATATGGATAGAGCAAACATAAGAACATAAGAAATTGCCATGCTGGGTCAGACCAAGGTTCCATCAAGCCCAGCATCCTGTTTCCAACAGAGGCAAAGCCAGGTCACAAGAACATGGCAATTACCCAAACACCAAGAAGATTCCATGCTACTGATGCAATTAATAGCAGTGGCTATTCCCTAAGTAAACTTGATTAATAGCAGTTAATAGACTTCTCCTCCAAGAACTTATCCAAACCTTTTTTGAACCCAGCTACACTAATTGCACTAACAACTTCCTCTGGTAACAACTTCCAGAGCTTAATTGTGTGTTGAGTGAAAAATAATTTTCTCTGATTAGTCTTAAATGTGCTACTTGCTAACTTCATGGAATGCCCCTTAATCCTTCTAGTATCCGAAAGTGTAAATACTGATTCACATCTACTCATTCAAGACCTCTTATGATCTTAAAAACCACTATCATATCCCCCATCAGCTGTCTCTTCTCCAAGCTGAACAGCCCTAACCTCTTCAGCCTTTCCTCATAGGAGAGCTTTTCCATCCCCTTTATCATTTTAGTTGCCCTTCTCTGTACCTTTTCCATCACAACTATATCTTTTTTGAGATGTGGCGACCAGAATTGTACACAGTATTCAAGGTGCGGTCTCACCATGGAGCGATACAGAGACATGATGACATTTTCCGTTTTATTAACCATTCCCTTCCTAATAATTCCTAACATTCTGTTTGATTTTTTGACTGTTGCATCACACTGAGCCGACAATTTTAAAGTATTATCCACTATGATGCCTAGAACTTTTTCCTGGATGGTATTTCTTATTATGGAACCTAACATCGTGTAACTACAGCAAGGGTTATTTTTCCCTTTTTGCAACACCTTCCACTTGTCCACATTAAATTTCATCTGCCATTTGGTTTCCTAATCTTCCAGTCTTGCAAGGTCCTCCTGTAATGTATCTCAATCCGGTTGTGATTTAACTACTCTGAATAATTTTGTATTGTCCGCAAATTTGATAACCTCACTCGTCATATTCCTTTCCAGATCATTTATATATATACAAGCCGTTAAGCCCGTTAAAACGGGCTACATTACATTTTGTTTTCAGTCCATTTTCTAACACAGCACCCTTCTACACTTTTTCTCCCTCTCTCCCCCTTCCCCTCGTTCACTCCTCCCCTTTCCTCCACTCAGTCTTACTCACCCTCTGTCTCCCACTGCCTTCTTCCCCTCACTCTCACCTCCCTCCCCTTCCCTCAGTCACTCCCACCTCTCTCCCCTTCCCTCAGTCACTCCCCACCCTCTCTCAATCCCATCCCCTCCCCCTCAGCCCTCCTCCACTCCCTTTTTCCCTGCTCCACAACTTCTTACCCTTCCACTTACTCACATCCCTGTCTCTCACCTCTCCCTCATTCTCCCTCTCCCCCTTCCACTTACTCACATCCCTGTCTCTCACCTCTCCCTCATTCTCCCTCTCCCCCCTTCCACTTACATCCCTGACTCTCACCTCTCCCTCATTCTCCCTCTCCCCTCACTCTTCCCCACCCCCTACCTCCCTCCCACACACTCACCCACTCCTCCCTCCCTCTCACTCAGTCCCTCCCTCTCACTCAGTCCCTCCCTCCCAGTCCCTCCCCCTCACTTAGTCCCTCCCTCCCAGTCCCTCCCCCTCACTCAATCCCTCCCTCCCTCCCTCTCACTCAGTCCCTCCGTCCCTCCCACTCAGTCCCTCCCTCTCACTCAGTCACTCCCTCCCACTCTCTCCGTCCCTCCCACTCCCTCCCTCCCACTCAGTCCGTCCCTCCCTCTCTCTCTCTCTCCTCACTCCCTCGCTACTGGCCGCTGCCGCCCGCCGCCGCCGCTACCGCCGCCGCCCGCTGCCGCTGCCGCCGCTGCCGCCACCACCGCCCGCCGCCGCCGCCATGTTTTTTTTTTCCTGACGCTGCCTAAGACCGACGTGCTCGCCCGCACATGCGCAGTAGAGCTGCTCTCTACTGCGCATTTGCGGCACGTCGGTCAAGCGTCGTTTATCTAGTTAGATATTGAAAAACAGTGTTCCAAGTACAGATCCCTGAGGCACTCTACTGTTTACCCTTTTCCACTGAGAAAATTGACCATTTAATCCTACTCTCTGTTTCCTGTCTTTTAACTAGTTTGTATTCCATGAAAGGACATCGCCTCCTATCCCATGACTTTTTAGTTTTCTTAGAAGCCTCTCATGAGGGACTTTGTCAAATGCCTTCTGAAAATCCAAATACACTACATCTACCGGTTCACCTTTATCCATATGTTTTTAAACCCTTCAAAAAAATGAAGCAGATTTGTTAGGCAAGACTTCCCTTAGGTAAATCCATGTTGACTGTGTTCTATTAAAGCATGTCTTTCTATATGTTCTACGATTTTGATCTTTAGAATAGTTTGCACTATTTTTCCCAGCAATGAAGTCAGGCTCACTGGTCTATAGTTACCCGGATCCCCCCTGGAGCCTTTTTTAAATATTGGGGTTATATTGGCCTTCAGGTACAATGGATGATTTTAATGATAGGTTACAAATTTTAACTGATGGATCAGAAATTTCATTTTTTAGTTCCTTTGGTACCCTAGGATGCATACCATCTGGTCCAAGTGATTTGCTACTCTTTAATTTGTCAATCTGGCCTACTACATCTTCCTGGTTCACAGTGATTTGGTTCAGTTCATCTGACTCATCACCCTTGAAAACCATCTCCGGAACTGGTATCTCCCCAACATCCTCATTAGTAAACATGGAAGCAAAAAAATTATTTAGTCTTTCTGCAATGACCTTATCTTCCCTAAGAGCCCCTTTAACCCCTTGGTCATCTGTGGTCCAACCGACTCCCTCACAAGTTTCTTGCTTCGGATATATTTTAAAAAGTTTTTATTATGAGTTTTTGCCTCTATGGCCAACTTCATTTCAAATTCTCTCTTCGCCTGTCTTGTCAATGTTTTACACTTAACTTGACAATGCTTATGTTTCATCCTATTTTCTTCAGATGGATCCTTCTTCCAATTCTTGAAGGATGTTTTTTTTTGGCTAATATAGCCTCTTTCACCTCACCTTTTAACCATGACGGTAATCATTTTGCCTTTCTTCCACCTTTCTTAATGCGTGGAATACATCTGGACTGCACCTCTAGGATTGTATTTTTAAACAATGTCTATGCCTGTTGAACACTTTTAACCTTTGCAGCTGTACCTTTTAGGTTTTTTTTTCTATTTTCCTCATTTTATCAAAGTTTCCCTTTTGAAAGTTTAGTGTTAAAGCTGTAGATTTACTTTTTGCCCCCTTCCAGTTATTAGTTTAAATTTGATCCTGTTATGGTTACTATTCCCAAGTGGCTCCACCACCATTACCTCTCTCACCAAATCCTGTGTTCCACTAAGAATTATACCTAAAATTGTTCCCTCTCTTGTTGGTTCCTGAACCCATTGCTCCATGAAGCAGTCATTTATTACATCCAGGAACTTTATGTCTCTAGCATGTCCTGATGTTACATTTACCCAGTTATTAAAACATTGTTTACTCAATCTCCTTATTGGTTCCTGCAGGGGCCACAGTGTTCCAATGATAATTAAACTTCTGCTCAATCTGTAGGAATTTCCAATCATAGTCACCCCCTCTCTGAGGATGTGGAACCTGTACCAGTGCTGCAGCTTTCAAATCCTCACCTTGATGTGATGTGGCCATCCAGTGATCCACTTATAGTGCCCCACTTTTCTGACTCCTAATACAGCTAAGGTGTTCTTGAATCCTTATCTTCAATTTACGAGAAGTCTTCCCAATATAGATCAAAATACAGGGGTACCAAACAGCGTAGATAACAATTCTGATGCACATGTAAGTTCTTGTTGAAAAATGAAGGGGCAATGACCTGGAAGTTCTAACACAAATCCTTGAAAAATTATTGCACAGACATTACATTGATTAAACCTAAAATGTTGCTTCCTTGTTTCCAGTAACTCAGTAGGAGTCATTTGAGGTAGTTGGGAATGTATAACACAGTTGCAAATATTTCAAGCTCTTTTCAGGGCAAAATTAAGTGCTTGAGAAACAACAGAATGAGTCTGTAATACATGCCAATATTTCCTAATACTACTTTAATACAGAAAGTATGGGAGTAAATGGCAAACACATACAATCTGTCATTCCTCTGGGTCATGGATATTCTGCTGTAGTAACAGTTCTTATTAGTCCACCTATGGCACGTGGCATGTGTACATGATGTGTTGCAATATTTTGTTTGCATGTCTCATATGTTTTTGATATATAAACAGTAGATATGTAAATTGTTTTGTCCTTGACTGTAAGCATATTGTTAACAGTTGATTTGATTCAATATATAAGTTGTTTAAGCTAATATAAACTTTTTATGAATGTATGTTACCTAGGATAAAGAATTAAATAAGCAATATTGGGAGTGTGTTTTGAAGAAAGAGTGGTGGACCCTGTCTAAAAATAGGATGCCTCATACAAAAAGGAAGGCAAAAATAAGGGAGATGACTACATCATCTCCCTTGATAGAGCCTTCCCAGTTACAGATACCAGCTTTCTTCACTCCAACACTGGGTATTGAACCGGGTGGAAGGGCTATTGAAGAGTCAGTCATAGAGCGGATGCCTGCTCTTCCAGCCAAAACATCTTTGAG
Source organism: Rhinatrema bivittatum (assembly GCF_901001135.1). Taxonomy (NCBI): domain Eukaryota; kingdom Metazoa; phylum Chordata; class Amphibia; order Gymnophiona; family Rhinatrematidae; genus Rhinatrema; species Rhinatrema bivittatum. The sequence goes on along the minus strand of NC_042616.1, from coordinate 324,226,752 downwards.
CCCCGGGGCTCCAAGAACTCCTCCTCCACCTCAATTAATTTCTTCAGATCTTTTAATATCACAAAATCAGAAAGAGGTTAAAGAAGGAGGAGACCTGTCTAAAGAGGGAGTTGTGGAGACGAGAGAAGGAAGTAACATATCTTTACAAATGGAGAGTCCTGAACAAATAACACTAGAATCTCTTTGGTCTGCGATTAAATCACTAGAGATGGCAGTTATCAATCTGACAAAGAGAACAACAGATTCTAAACAACGATTTTTGGATATTGAAACCCATATTGCTAATTCGGAGAGAGAAAAACAACAGATGGAAGATAGAATGATTAAGTTGGAAACTTGTTATCAAAGATTTACTAAGACTGAGATTCTCTATGATAAGTGACTGGAATCAATTGAAAATTCATTGAAATATCTAAATCTCAGAGTATTAAACTTTCCCAGACATTCATTAATAGCTCCACAAGATATGTTTAGAGAATATTTGAGTCAAATATTGAAAATGCCGCAGCAAGCTCTTCCTGCTTTCTCTAAAATATACTATGTTACATCTAAAGAAGTTATATCAGAAGGTAAAACAGGAGATGCCTCATTAAATTTAACAGCTATAATTGAGGCTACCCCTGAGACCAATATTTCCACTAGAAATACACTGCATGTCTCTTTCGTTTTTGCTTCAGATAGAGATGCAGTTTTTTGCCTATACATGCGAAATAGATCTGAACTTTTCCATGGAGGGAAGGTTTGGATATACCCAGACATTTCCAGAGCTACCCAAATAAGGAGGAAGAAATTCCTAGTGCTTAAACAAGAAGTGGAAAGTAAAGGGGGTAAAATGACCTTAAAATTTCCGTGTAGATGCGAAATACTGCACCATAATCAGAAATATGTTTTCTTTGAAATATCTCAGTTACGATCTTTTCTGGATTCACAAACCCAAATGTCTTTAGATATAGGATTAGAGCCAAAGTAGAGAAACCATGTGTTCTCCTAATTTTCAATTGTTAGAAATACATATTCTGAATCTATTCTTTACGTGTAAAGAATAGATTCAGAATATGTATTTCTATATTTCAAAATATGTTTCTTGCTTGTATATTAAAATGGCATAAATAAAAAATAAAAAAAAAAACTTTTTATGACTGTATGTTAATAGATGTCTTTGAAATTGAATGTATACTTACCCTTATTGTGGCATTGACACTCCTTCATTACCCATACAGAGAGTTGGGCCACTCATGTGAAGTTCATTTAGAACCTCAGAATTGCACCAAAAGGATGGCTGGTTTGGTGGATAGGAAAAAGGGAAATGTGATGGTCACAATTATTGCCCCTTCTTTGTTTTTGGAGCAGTGTATTGCCTCCACCTGACCTTATCATCATACACCTATTAGGTAATGGCCTAAAAAATCACACTGATCTAGTCTTGCTGAACAACATAAGATATGTTCTGCACTGGCTCTCCACTGAATGGCTCAGCATCTGCTGGTTAGAAATTTACCTCATCATTAGATGGTGGCCAGAGGTTGGTGGGAATGTTACGGCTTTAAACTGAACTGGCAGGTTGCCAAAGCCTTGTGCCAGCTTGGAGGTCGCCACAAGTGGGTAGATGAATAATGTCAGGAGCTTTATATGAGGGACGAGATCCACTTGTCTGATATGGGAAGCAATTTGTTCCTACAATGTTTGAGAATATTTTAACCTATGGAGGTATAGACCGCAACCTGTTTTGTGGGGGGTGGAGGTGGTTCGCTGTGAGCTTTCCATTCTGCTTCACATTCTGGCAATTTGCATTGCAAACTTCTTGTGGCGGGGTGACTGAGTCTGATAATAGAGAAGGGAAAAAAGTGCAGTGACATGGAGTAGGGAAGGTGCCAAAAATTAGAAAGGGAGCTAGGGTCACCCCTTTGATAAAGACCAGCAATGTAGATGGTTGATGTTAGGCCCAGAGACTGGGCCTCAACAATGAATGCCAGTAGGAATAAGGACAGTGTGAAGAGTGCTCATAGGCCTATTGAATGGCAGTTTGCTAATGTGGCCCTTGGAGATAATACCATTTATCAAGGTCTGCAGGTGAAGCAAAACCTTGGGCAATCCTCTGGGCTCGTCACAAAGATGCAATTGCCTAGGGAATGTAGGGTAGATGAAACAGATTTGGCACCCAATTAGATTTCTATGTTAGCGTATATAATATATGGCTGCGCCAGTACATACCAACCCTTCTATACCATAATGATTTTACTGCATGTATGACAGGGGGGGGCAGGGCCCAGGTGAGACTTGGCTGCCCCAGATAATGCCAGTTAAGCCTTGAGCCACTGTTACATTGGATCTTCGCTGTTCCTTCTGACATCCACATATGTTTTTGGGCTTTTTGTCACCATCTTCACTCTCCCCCCCCCCCCCCCTACCCCCATCTCCTTCTCCACCCCATCCTACCTCCATCTTCTCACCACCCTCCCACCTCTTCCCCACACTCCCCCATCTCCTATTTCCCTTAAGGTACTTACCCCAGAAGGTAGAAGGCTCCGCAGTTGAATTATTTTTGGAGGCCTCACCAAACTTTCTACATGACTCTGGAATCTCTTCTTTTCTCCCGAGATTGGGAACAGTCATTCCTTTTCCCTCACCACCAGAGATGCCAGCCTGACCACATTCCTGGTAGTGAAGTTTGATTGTCTTGCTGAGGTGGATGCAGGTGGGGGTGGGGCATTTTCAAATGAGGCAACCCCAACACAACCGGAGATATACTTACTTTAAAACCTGTGCAGATGGATCCGTTTATGGGGCTGCAAAGGTTTTAAGGTTATTCTCTATGCTTATACTAAACTAAACCAAATGAAAACATAAAAATCAATATAACAAGATATGCATTATAGATTTATAATTTTCAACCTTGAAAGTAGTACAGATTCTGCCTGAAGCCTGCTGGAAATAATAAAGCTTAATATTTAACAAAGGTGATATCACCTTGATGAGAGATTTCATGACAATTTAAGAATGTTTTTTTTAAATTATATTTGATCTTGCTATATGCTTGATAAAAATAAGATGTTCCAAATGTATTGAGATAATGACTTTTCAGTCTAAAAGCTGATGAAGGAAAATTCATTGCTTAGAGAGTAGTTACGTGAAATGAACATTTTCATTTGATTTGAATATATTTGTCTACAGTCAAGTGTCAGTTTAGGCAATTTAATGTTAAAGCTTTTAATATATTTTTGGCCATAGACTGACTTCACAGAATATGAAGTGTCACTGATATCAATGTATAATGGTATGTAAACCATTTCATCTATATTTTAGTAATCAGAAGTTGAGATATAAGAAGAACAGGTCGATTTTCTTTGTTCCCATGTGCTTAGACTAGTTATGAGAAGCTGATGCAGACAGCACTTCACCTTTGCAGATGCTTAATTGATCATTAGAATCTAGGATTACTGTTGAAGCAATGGGTGAAAGATTTCAATGAAGTCTGACTTTCCAATTATGAACTTTCGATTAACTGGGCTGCTGTTAATAAGAATAGGTGAAAAATGACAAAGACAGGATTAGCTGTGCCAATCACTGAAGCAAAGCCCTGACTGTGCTGCTTGTTCTTAAAGGAGATATTTCTGCTTTGATAACAGATCTACTGAAACACCCTCAATGGACTGTGATCCATCATCATGTCTTTGTAATTACAGTTTTATTTCTAATTCCTCTATCAGATGTGATATCTTACTGGAAGGATCTATATAAGCTAAAGATGAAGAATTTGAACTAAACAGAATGCCATTTAAGTATTTATCATTGTTCCACCAATCGAGAAATCATATCAGGCTGTTGAAATGTATTTAATTTTACTACATCTATATTGTTTTTCATTTTTACTTTTTGTTGTAATTTTTTAAAGATAAAGCTATCTGGGTAGACAATAACTACAAAATCAGATGAAAGATAATGACAATCTCCCAATATTTGATTTGAGAACATATTGCTAAAAAATAATACTGTAATAATAGAAAGGAAACTATTACAAGATTATGCAATTTATTCAAATACACTTTTGTTTTGCATTAAAATAGAATTATAAATTGGATTTCCTCATGGTACTCCCCATTAACAGGAATTTAGGTATTGCAAAAATTGAAACTCAATGGCTTAAATAATTAAAGGTAAAAACCACAGAATAGGAATATGCATGAAAACAAATTTTAGATTGTATCATTCATATTGGTTCTGACCCAAAATAATTATTTCTTTATATGTGTCTCACCATCATTTTCTTTCTATTAAAAAAATGGGGGAAGAAATGCATGATATTTTGGACTTACAGTGGGGGTTCTCTATCCAAGTTTAGAATATAACTTTCAAACAACTATGCACAGTCGCATATACACGTGTAAGTGGCCACATATAGTATTACCATAGTATTTTATAACTTCCATGTATCACTATATGTGCATATTATAAAATATGCATATATTTACCCCACAACAAACGTGTATGTAGACCAACTTTCAACATGCATGCAATGCACTGAAATCACATATTTCAATCGGAGCGGCCTCGGAGGGAACTTTCCTTCCATCTCCCCCCACCTTCCCCTCCCTTCCCCTATCTAACCCACCCCCCAGCCCTACCTAAATCCCCTTCCTAACCTTTATCGAAGAAGTTACGCCTGCCTCTGGGCAGGCGTAACTTGTCCACACCGGCTCTCCATCCCCCAGCCCGGCGGCTGTGCCGGAGACCTCAGTCCAGCCCCCGACATGCCAATGAAGGGAGGGCTGTGCTGCAGCTATTGCCAATTGGTAAGTTGGGAGTGCATGACTGAACCTTTACCTAGGGTGCCAAATGCTCTTGCACCAGCCTTAAAGGTTGAGTCAGGGGGGACTCACCTGATGTACATAACTGTGATACCAGTGATGGCCCATATGAAGGGCACTAGTGCTCTTAGTTAAGGGTAAATTAAAGCAAGGGGGATGGAATAATTAAGTAGTGGTGTTAAGAATTGTCAGTTGAATTTGTGGGAATTAGGGGGAATTGGGGGGAATTAGGGGTTTGGATTGGTTAGTGAATGCTGGGCGAGTGGGAGGGGTTTAGCTAAAGGAAAGTAAAAAGGCATTTTATTTCCTGGTGCTGTCCACCGTTTTTCTCTCCTTTGCAATTGTGACACAATTATGGCTTAGCTCTCTACAATGTAAAAAAAAAAAAAAAAGGAGAAGGAAGAGATTAATTTTCATTTTACCTCATTGAATTGTTGTTGAAGTGGTAAATAGTCAGTGGTCAGTCAGGGTTTAATATGTCAGGTAAGCAGCAGATGGGAGCGCAGCGGCATAGAAAGACTGCTCAGGCAAGTTTTGATGAGAATGTGGGTTGTGGGAGAAAGGGAGATGTAAGAGTCGATGGCAGCACATGGAAGACAACTGCAGTGTGGTTGGGAGATGAGCATTTGAAGTTGTGATAGAAACAGGAGCTGGAGGGGTTATGGGAAGGCAACTTGATTTCAGAGGTGAGCAGGAAGGAGGGTTGAATGCTTCGAGAGAAGAAAATGTATGGAGCAAGGCAGCTGGAAGGGTGCAAAGCATAAAATTGAGGCCGGTGCAAGCGCGAGGGAGTCTGGATTTCAGATGCAAAAAAGGAGTGGTAGTTTTGCAGCAATTGCAAGAGGATGCATTAAGCATTTCTGTGCAATGAAGAGTCAGAACCTTGGGGGCAATGGAAAAAGGTACAGATAAGAAAACTGCTTCTGGGTCTGCAGCAGTTGTTTTAAAACAGGATGGTTTCAAAAGAGAGAGTAACGCTATTCAAAGTATGTCAGGATGTGCCTTGCAGGTGGTTAATCGAAGACACAAAGGGTCTGAAATTAAAAAACACTGAAACAGAGGTGAGAAATAAGGTTCCTGTAGAGACACAAGATCCAGTAGGAGAAGGTGCGTATGAATTTACAAGTCCACAGGCAAGCAGTGCTAGTGTGATGAGGGGAGCAAATTCAGTGCAGTATGGTATTAGGAAGATATGGCAGGGCAATATCTAAAAGAGGTAAAGGTTTACAAATCAAAGGAGGAGGTAAGGAAAACAATAGTGCAAGCCATCACAGTGTTGGGGTTAGCAGAGTTGGGAATAGGGTAGCATGTTCAGGGTCAAGGGGTCATAGCAGGATTAGAGACAGGGTAGGGAGATGGACTTTAGTGTTGGGATTACTAATTAGGCAAGCAATGTATGTAGTGTACCGAGCAGCTTTGAGGTTTAGTGTATGGTGGAGTTTGGGGCGAGTATGGGGTAGAGGGCGATTTAAATGTTTTTACAGGATGATCTGGTATTGAAGGTTTGGTTGGAACCAGCTGTGTCTATGGATCCAGTTTTAGATGGCGAAATGCAAGTTGGAGTTGATGCCAGAAGTCAGGAAGAGCATTATCGTGCAAGGAACTCTACATTGGTTGGTCATCAGATGATTGCTACTCCAGGTAATGAGAGAGTTTTGACCACTGCAGTGATGGTTGCAGTGGCTCTAGGAGGTTCAGGTAAGGTTCTTGAAGATATCCAGACTGAAAATTTAAATGATGTGGGTCAGAAGAGTAGAGCTAAGAAAAAAGGAAACATAAAAGAAGGGGTAGTCCAGACTCATCTTCTAGTTCTGATTCTAGCTTTTCCTCTTCTAGTGAGGTTAGTTGGTAGTATCCAGCCAATAGGATAGGGATAGGAAGATATCTGATAGGGGTTCTCCGGCTCTAGTCAAGTTTAACTGAGTTATGGGAATCAGTGCCAGATCTTTGAGAAAGAAGATTAGGAAACATAAATATATTGATATATTTAAATTGTTAGGAGGTAAAAAGAGTAGAGATGTCAGGAAGAGAAAAAAGAAGGATAAAGAATTAAGGAAGGAAATAAAAATACCTTGTAACATCATCAATTGGATGAGATCTCTTTTTGTGTCCTGCTGATGTGTATGGTAGCCATAAACCTGGACAATATGGTCTGATCTTAGCTTATGCTGATGCAATTTTGGAGGCTTATCAAAAATTTGAAGGTTGGGCTTGGTTAAACTATGAGGAGAAGTTTCAAGATAAGATGGAGAACAGATACATGTCATGGAGTACACAGGATGTTAATCTTTGGTTGTTTCATATGACTCGTAGGAGTCAAATGTAGCCAAGCTTGATGGGTGTTAAAGGACAGGTTGGGGCAGCTCCTTTGTATGGCAGGTCCTTTCAAAGTGGAGCAGCAGTGTCCAGTACTGGGAGGCAACAAAATGGAGGATCTGAAGTATGTTTGAAATTTAACAGATCCATGTGTCCATTTTCAGGCTGTAAATTCCATCATGTGCAAATTATGTAGCTAATCATTCAGCCTTTAAATAAATACAGCAGGAGCAGGCTGGCTGTTTGCAACCAGCAAAATAAGAAAGCTATTTTTCAGCATGTACCCAAAGTAATTAAAGTCGAAGCCATGAAGCCTTAGTTGGAGAAAGTATGGCAAGAAAAAAGATGCTAGATTGCTGGCCAAAGGATTTGGATTTGGTTTTGTTATCTCTTTTTTGTGGGCATTCTGAGAATAATTCACTGGCTAATTCAGTATGGGGCGGATTTTAAAAGCCCTGCGCGCCGGCGCGCCTATTTTGCATAGGCCGCCGGTACGCACAGAGCCCCGGGACACGCGTAAGTCCCGGGGCTTTGTCAAAGGGGCAGGGAGGGGGCATGTCGGGGGCGTTCCCGAAACGACGCAGCATTTCGGGGGCGGGCCCGGGGGCGTGGCGCCGGCCAAGGGGCATGGTCGAGGACTCCGGACCAGCCCCTGCGTCGGGTGATGGCGCGCCAGCAGCCTGCTGGCGCGTGCAGATTTACGTCTGCTTTTAGCAGGCGTAAATCTGCCAACAAAGGTAAGGGGGGGGGTTAGATAGGTCCGGGGGGGTGGGTTAGGTAGGGGAAGGGAGGGGAAGGGGAAGGTGGGGGGAGGGCGAAGGAAAGTTCCCTCCGAGGCCGCTCCAAAATCGGAGCGGCCTCGGAGGGAACAGGCAGCGCGCGCTGGGCTCAACGCGCGCAGGTTGCACAAATGTGCACCCCCTTGCGCGCGCCGACCCCGGATTTTATAAGATACGTGCGGCTACGCGTGTATCTTATAAAATCCAGCGTACTTTTGTTCGCGCCTGCTGCGCGAACAAAAGTACGCGATCGCGCATTTTTTTAAAATCTACCCATATCTGTTCATAGGTAAAAGATGTAGTATTGAAAAAAAATGGAGGCAGAGAGGGCTCTAGGGAGAGCTGCAGATCCTTTTGAATCTAGACTTTTCCATGATATGATTATTTCACCATTGGCTGTAATACCTGAAAAAGAGTCTGGGAAGTTTCAGCTAATTCAAAGACAGATTTAGTATTCCCTTCTCTCCCCAAGGTTGGACAACAGGGAACAGAAGGTCTAAGATACACTCCCCTCTTTTACTGTAGTAGCTAAGGGATAGATTATGTGGCAAAAATTTAAAAATTCTGAAGCAAATTGGCAAACATCTCCATCTTGTGAATAACATTATAAAAATAAATGATTTTTTACACTATAATTATTAGTGTATTTCATTTGATTTTTATTGGTGAAGAAAAGTGATCTCAAGTATCAGTACAGGGAGGAGACCTCAGGAAAGGGAAAAGGAAAGAAGGAGGATCAGGAATGGGGGGAGGAGTAAGGGGGAGGAGCATGAGAAGGAAAGATGACTAGGGATGGGGGAGATGGGGGAGATTAAGAATCTGGGATGGGGAAGGAAAGAGGGATATTCTTGTATGGAGGATGGGAAGGAGAGAGTAGGAAGGATTGGGGATTGGGTTCCAGGATCTGGGGGATAGAATCCAAGGTCAAAGGAGGGAGGGTTTGAATTAAATTGGGTGGGGAGGAGAAGAGGGAAGTCTCCTTACCATGCTCTGGTCCTGCTTCTCCTTGCATCTTGTCTCTAACATCCCACCCAATATAACACTCACTTATGAACTTATGAACAAATAAAGTGCGTACTATATTTCTATCTGTTTTTACTCTACCTTCTCGTTCTTCCCCAGAAGAGAAGTTGACACTTATAAAGTTAGAATTGTTTTTAAACTGATAATTCCTGGACAGTATTGTATCACAAACCAATTATATCATTTAGAAAACTATGTACCGAATCATTACGGCACTTGTGTAAATTAATATATCTCAGCATCCTTATTTTATGTGCCCTATTGTAAACCGTTGTGACGGATCCTTCTTAACGACGGTATAGAAAAGATTTAAATAAATAAAATAAAATAAATACACACTTAGCTTCAATCCCTTCTTTCTCATACACTCAAAATCTGCCCTCCCTATCTTTCTTTCCCTCTCTTTCAAACACAGAAATACACTCCCCAGCTGATCCCCCTCATCCTATAGCCTCTCTTCCCACCTCCAATTATCTCTACTCAGCCCCTCCTAATCTCCCCCAAATGATTCCCCTTTATTCTGTCTGCTGCAGGCTTGCTCCCTTTCCTCTCCTGTTCCCTGCAAGCTGCCTGGATGGACAGGGCTGGATCAAGAAACAGAGTGATGTTCTCTGCTGAGTGAGATTCAGTACAGCTGAAAGGCAGCAAGTCTTCAGCCAGCCTGCCACCTCCCAGATTTTTTCCACCCCAGGCACAGGCCTTGTGTGCCTATTGACAAATCCAGGCCTGAGCTAATTCATAATTTTTTCATATCCTGCTGGGGGTTCAGTTAATGATTTTCTTCCTAGAGAGTCTTGTACAGTTCAGAATGCATCCTTTGATAGTGCTCTTGCATTGGTGAGTCAGTGTGGTAGAGGATCATGAATGGCAAAAGCTAATATTGCTATTACCAACATACCCTTCTTGTTTTCCTTTGCTTGGTCTTTGTTTTCGGGGTTTTTATTATTTTGCTAAGCGCTTAACTATATGTTGTTCTATTTGGTGTTCCTATTTTTAAGCTTTTAGTTCATTTGTGCACTGGGTAACCATTACGGGAATCATGATTTAAGAATATTGTCATTATTTAGATGATTTTTTGTTGGTCCTGATATGATGGATACATGTGAACATGTATCCATCAGATGTTGCAAGGTTGGTCAAGATCAGATGGAGTGGTGTAAGATTGAAGATTACCTATTACTCATGATATTTTAGAAAATTTATGGATGGTTTTAGAAAAAGGTTGGAAGAATAATTTTCAAGCTATGCTGTTTCGTGCTGCCTTTTCATTAGCAATTTTCAGAGCATTTAAGATTTGTTAATTAGTAGCAGATTCTAAATGGGATAGAAAAGGGAGAGGATTGTTGGTGAAGACTGTTTTCATGTATAAGGATCAAATAATGCTGTGGGTACGGAGATAAAATAACAGATCAATCGTGAAATATTAAGAATATAAAAACCTAAGAAATTGCCATACTGGGTCAGACCAAGGGTCCATCAAGCCTCGCATCCTGTTTCCAACAGTGACCAATACAGGCTACAAGTACCTGACAAGTACCCAAACACTAAGTAGATCCCATGCTACTAGCTGTCACCCCTGTTCTGACCTGGGTTGTGGATCTGTATATACCTGTTAGGTAAGGATCATCCCTAGCTAACTGGTATTATGCAGATCCACAACCAGGCTGGTAGCCAGTCTATGCAAGTCTTCCTGGTCCCAACCAACATCAGGCCGCCTAGCTGTGTGCTCTTCGCCTGTAGGGATTATCTATCCTATACAACTCCTTCACCCCTCCTCAGTTGACACAAGCAGCTAACATTATGTTAGAGAAGGCTGCAAGTCGAGGTGCATATTCATGTAGTTGCATATTGCAAACGTGATTTGGCTCCTGTTAGTAGCCTAAACTGTCTCCAGTAATCTGCTGGTGCTAAGTGTTAGCACCAGCAGATTACTGGAGACAGCAGATTACTGGAGACAGCATATTACTTATGCTGCTACATAGGGCTGGATCATTTTTTGCCTTAATCAAGCAGCATGTACATATGGCAGAGAAAGACACAAGTGAGGGAGACCTTGAGTGGCAGGCTCTAGGTTTACTTACTAGGATAGGTTACTCAGATAAGTGAGGAAGTTGGCATGTATTTCTAAAAACATAACCTCTCATAGGGGTGCTGTCAGGCCTCCAGCCATCCCACACCCCCTAGCCATTCTGAACACACTGGCACAGAACACTCCCCCCACCATAATATCAGGAGAACCTGATAGTAGCTGCCATGAGGACGTCAGAGGGCCTACCACTTCCATACATCCCTGCATTCCCAAATACAGTGGACATCATCTAACCCTCCCCCCCACCCTCCCAAAAAACAGACACAGCCTCCCTGCCAGCTGCCAGCTGAATTTCTTCCACCCCTAAATACCAGTAGTGTTAGGTCCACTCCAGTTCCTGGGTGGGTAAACCTCAGGTATCAGGGGCAGGGGGCCAGTGTACACTACAGGCAGATATGTAGTCATCTGACAAAGTGCTCCAGGAAATCTGTGTTCACACACTGGCATTTTTCACACACACACACACACACACACACACACACACACACACACACACACACACACACACACCCTCAACTCAATTAGTAAACAGTAGGGATGTGAATCGTTTTTCTGACGATTGAAAATATCAAATGATATTTTCAAACTCATCAAATATCGGGGGGTTATCTTATCATTTTTTTGGGGGGAAGAAAGGGAGACACAAAAACAACCCCCAAACCCACCCCAACCCTGTAAATCTCATTATTTAGAATCGCCCACCCTCCCGACCACCCAAAACCTTTTTTAAAGTACCTGGTGGTCCAGCAGGGGTCCCTGGAGCGATCTCCCACTCTTGGGTCGTCGGCTACCACTAATCAAAAAATTTTGCCGATGGCCATTTGCCCTTTCCATGTGACAGGGGCTATCGGTGCCATTGGCTGTCACATGGTAGGAGCAATGGATGGCCGGTGCCATCTTTAAAAATGTTGTGGGCCATCCATTGCTCCTACCATGTGACAGGGGCTGGCCAATGGCCCTGATAGCTCCTGTCACATGGTAAGGGCAAAGGGCCATTGGCACCATTTTGTTTACTGGCAGCCGACGGCCCGAGAGTGGGAGATCACTCCCTAACCCCCGCTGGACCACCAGGTACTTTAGAAACGTTTTCTGGGGGGTCAGGAGGGTGGGGAATTCTAAATAATTAAATTTAAAGGGTCAGGGTGGGGGGGGGGGGGTTGGCTTGCGACAGTCAGAAAAAAACGCTCAGAACCGCGGGAAAGAAGATTGCCCGCATTTTTTAATGAACCCGATACCGGAAATGAGTCCAATATCGGTTCACATCCCTAGTAAACAGTGTCAGGCCAAAGTAGAATATTAGGTTACAAAGTATGATACAGTTTTTTTCCCTATCCTATACATTCACATAACAAAGACATTCACCATAAAGAATGGAAGCTCAGGCTTGCATGTGTCACAAGCCAGTGTGTACTAAATGTGCTCAAGTGTATGCATTGTTGTGGTAAGGAAGAGAGGAAAGAGCCCTACTTCACCCCCTAGACACCAATATAGACAGAGGATAACTTAGCATTTCACTCACACAGACCCAAATATATAATGAGTCATTATTTGGTACAGGCTAGCTCCAGCACTTAGGTTACCAAACCCAGTCCCAATTGTGATGTTGCCGGACAGTTTGTCATCAACCCTCAATGATGTCTGTGCCAAGTTTATCCCTTCCTGCTAAAGATGTTGTCTGAGTCATTACTCATCACAGAATATTGTCAAAATCTGGCAGCGTGACAGACATTTGTTCGAGGTATACATGATAACTTACATGTATTAGATACAGACAGGGCTCATTCCAGCACTCAGGTGGGCCGAAATGCTAGTATTTCTACATAACCACATTGAAACTGAACAAGCCACAATGCCTACCACATGATACCTCTCGGAGTAGTTGGCTAGGCCTATACATTTTGCACCACGTGCATTTTCCAAAGGGCCCAGCCACGCACGTAATACCTGGTATGTGCAGAAGTGCCGGGCCAGATAAAAGGGGCAGGCCGGGGAGCATATTCTAAGTAAGGAGCAGCGGGGGGTGGGCCAGGACAGTGCCATTAACTGCTGTCCCTGGGGAAGCATGCGCCGGCAGCTGACCTGTGTGTAGAGTTTACTTCTGCTCCAGAGGAGCAGAAAGCACGAACATAAAAAAATTGGGGATAGTTAGGGTAGGTTTATGGGGTGGGAGGAGAGGGGAGGAGGGAGGAAGGATAGGGTTAGGGTTAGGAAGGCTCCCGCCCAGTCTGCACCTTTATTGGAGTGGGCTGAGAGGGAACTGGGAAAAATGCAAATCACATTATCATACGGAATTTGAAAAATTCCCCTCCCCATGTGCGGAAGAGGCCACCCACTTGCACATGTGCACGTGGATATTAAAATCCAGCATGCATGTGCATGCGGAAATCCTATTTTATAACATGCACGTGCCAACACGCTCGTGTTATAAAATAGCCATATCCATGTGCGTGCCAGGAACCGTGCACACATTTTAAAGTCTACCCTTTATAATACAACTGAATAAAATATTAGCCCCAAAATAATAAGATAATTATACATTTTCTCTTGACTACGGTTTAGTTTAGAATTATTAACATATGGTCAGATATACTAATCATTTTCCCGTGACTGTAAAATGGGAAAACCACTTTAGTACATCTGGCCCAATGAAAGCAATTGAAACCAGTATTATAATAATAGCAGCCTGCAAGGCTATGATTCTTTTATTCTAGTATGGCCCATAATAATAATAATAGTCCCTTCCATACTACAACAATAAAATATTTCACCAACTTTGTAGTACAGAAAATATTTTCTAAGTGTTGCCACAAATTGAACACTTCACAACAATCTAAGATCATAGAAGAGAAGAGTCATCTAAGCTTTAATTAAAGACTTTGTATCTGGGTTCTTTGGTTTAAGCAACCCTTATATACCAATTACTTCTTGTTTCCTTACAGTTAATCAATAAAATGCACATAATAAAATGTAGAGTTTTTAAACTGAAGCACTTATACTGAGAATTTATTGGTCTCTAGACACACAATCTAATGATTTGGTTGTTTTAATTCTTGGAGTGTAGACTCCTATTGAATTTTATGCTTTGGAATTTTATTATGATCCTGTTTGAACTTGTAAATGGTACAGGAACAAGATAAGATGGGAATAATATTCTACATTTTGATTTTATTTTTATTGTATATGAATTGTTTTTAATCTACATAAATGTATTAAGGGCAACCTTATATAAGGTCACAATATTTCTGTGCATGTATTGTATTCTTATGCTGAAGTTTTAGTTTTTAACTAAATGTATTATAATATTGTTATTTTGAAACATCTGTAAACCACCTTGGTTGTTATCAGAAGCTGTGATATAAATATGGACAATGAATAACAAAGTATAAAACTGCATGCAACATTTTACTATATGCAAAGGCAGAAAAAATGCAAAGTCAGCTTTGCATGCTAAAAAGGCAAATAGTGTACACTATCACTTATAACGTGCATTATCTGCCATTTTGGAGGGCACAAAGTAGACTTGCAAAATTTAGCTTCCCTTAGTATATTGATAACAGATCCTCTTTAGAGCATGGGCAGGGCAATACATCCTGAGTCATAATCTCCTGGAAGTGCCTTGTAAGGGGAGTTCTTCTCCTTTTCCCATTAAAAAGGTGGTGAAGGATGTTATTGGATCTGGCCTTGATATGTTTGTGGCAATATACAATGGGGTGGATACTGCAAAGTTAGCTGATTAGCTAAGTTAGCTGGATAACCTTATCCATCTCTCTTAGCTGGGAGGGGCGGTCAGGGGCGTGCCGGGGGGGCATCCCGCGAGTGATGTGGCGTTTCGGGGGCGTTGCGCCGGCCTGGGGGTGTGGTCGAGGCCTCGGACCAGCCCCCGGGTTGGGTGATGGCTTTCAGCAGGCTTAAATCTGCCAACAAAGGTAGGCGGGGGTTAGATAGGGCCTGGGGGGTGGGTTAGGTAGGGGAAGGGAGGGGAAAGTGTGGGGGGGGGGGGGGTGCAAAGAAAGTTCCCTCCGAGGCCGTTTCGATTTCGGAGCGGCCTCGGAGGGAACAGGCAGCGCGCATTTCAGGATAACTTGAGGGGTAAGGCTATCCAGACTTCTTTCAAAGGTCCAGAGGAAAATGTAGGGTGGGAGTGTAGGATAGTAAATAGGCTGGGGGGGGGGGGGGTGAGGAGGAGGCAAGTTGAACGTGCCACAGATGTCAGTCCCCTTTACCTTCCATTGACTCTCATAATTCTGTCTAGAGTCATTTTGTTTCTATTCTTTGTTTCTGCTTTCAATTGTATTACTCTTCACATTTTTTTTTTCAGAAAATTTATAATTTTTTTTTGTCAGTCTTTCCTTTCAAATCGTTACATATTTTAATTTATCCTCAAGTGTTTTTGTATGAATTTTTTGGAAGAATATTTATTTTTGCAAAACTAATGTAGCTATAGATCTATCACCTCCCAAGTTTACAGAAAGAAAAAATAATTGAAGTCTAAAGATATTTCCAGAGTACAAATTAGAAATGTTTTCTGAGACTGTAATTTACCTCTGTGAATTTAAATGTGCCCACTGCATTGGGTTTAAGGAATATATATTTCAGAGAGTCATTTTTAAACACAACTAGAACAACCTAGTATGTCTAACTAGTACAGACAAATGACAAATACTGTAGTGCTCTGTAACAAAAGGAATACAATAATTTCTAGAAGGAAAACCTGCAACCAGAACCAATAATAAAATTACATTTAAGAATACCTAACACAGTAGCCTGCATTATCCAGCACTTCCTGTCACACACTCTTCATCAAAACATCTAACATTAACTTATCCGTTTAACAAAAGCTACAGCATATTTCTTGGAAAACAAGGGCCAATGTTTATTAGCATTAACAAACATGTAGCTAGTCAAAAAAGTTCAAAATCACTTCCTCCTCCAAGTTATCTGGGCCCCTCAACCCAGCAAGGTATTTCCAACCAACCAGACCTCTAGGTATCACAGCTCAAGGCCATCACAGTTATGATTCCTGCCATGTCTCAGTTAGGTTGTTCTCATCAGATATGACTGCACCTATTCACACTAATGCTGTCACCATCTGGTGTAAATACTGAAGTCCCAATAATGCCAATGGTTCAACAGAGTGTCCCAGTATTGTTCTTGCCAATCAGGCAAATCACATTCACACTGCCCTAGTGCCTCAGGTATCTTTCCACAAATATGGGCAGTTGCAGGCTTATACATCTGTCCCAAATAAAGTGGGACACTTGTTCTGTATGAAACCAATATTAATGCCAAAAATACCTAGCAAATGAACATTATCAGGATGATAAAAACCCATGCAAATATTCCACTTCCTATTATGCTAGATTTGCTGACCACTACAATTATGAACTAGTTTGATGGTTTACTTTCTTAAGTCTGTAGTTCCACAATGGATGTTCTCTCCATTTCACCCTAAGAATATTATTAGAGCAGTATATTGTAGAACATAAGAGCATAAGTTGCTATACTGGGTCAGACCAAGGGTCCATCAATCCCAGCAGCCTGTTTACAACAGTGGCCAATCCAGGTTATAAGTAACTGGCAAGTACCCAAACATTAAATAGATCCCATTCTATTAATGCCAGTAATAAGCAGTGACTATTCCCTAAGTCAACTTGACTAACACAAATTTATGAACATCTCCTTCAGGAACTAGTCCAAACCTTTTTTAAACCCAGCTAAGCTAACTGCATTAACCACATCCTCTGGCAGCTAATTCCAGAGTTTAATTGTGCGTTGAGTGAAAAAGAATATTCCCCGAATTTGTTTTAAATATGCTACTTGCTAACTTCATGGAAACCCCCCTAATCCTATCTGAAAGAGTAAACAACCAATTAACATTTACCCATTCTAGTACTCTCATGATTTTGTAGACCTCCATCATATCCCCTCAGCCATCTCTTTTCCAAGCTAAACAGTCCTAACTTCTTTAGCCTTTCCTCATATGTGACCCCTTCCATCCTCTTTATCATTTTTGTCATCCTTTTCAGTATCTTCTCCAGTGCATTTATATCTTTTTTGACATGTGGCAACCAGCAGAAATAAACACAGTACTCAAGGTGCATTGTCACTATGGAGCAATATAGAAGCATTATGAAATTCTCCATTTTATTCACCATTGCCTTCCTAATATTTCCTAACATTCTGTTTGCTTTTTTGACTATTGCAGCACATCGAGCTGACAATTTCAATGTATTGTCCACTATGACGCCTACATCTTTTTCCTGGGTGGTAACTCCTAACATGGAACCTAACATTGTGTAACTACAGCATGGGTTATTTTTCCCCATATCTTTTAGTGATGTGTAATCGTTTTTACCAAATTGGAAAATTTCAAAGAAATAGTCCAATTCGGCATGGGTTGGAGGACCCAAATCCTGAGATGGATTTTCCCCGAACTTTGGGGAAAATTCATTGTTTAGGTTAGCGTGGGGGGGGGGGGGGGAGGGGCACCTTTATTAAAAAAAAACAACAAAACCTACTCCAACCCTTCAAATTTAGTCAATTTCAAACCCCCACCCTCCAGACTCCCCCAAAACTTGCCTAAAATCCGTGGTGGTCCAGCGGGGATCCCGGGAGTGATCTCCCACTCTCGGGCCATCGTTAGCCAGTAAACAAAATGGTGCCGGTGGCCCTTTGCCCTTACCATGTGACAGGGGCACCGGTGCCATTAGTCGGCCCCTGTCACATGGAAGGAGCAATCGATGGCCCGTGCCATTTTCTAAGAGGGGGGGGGTGTAATTAACGACATTTGAAGGGTTGGGGTGGGTTTTTTTCTTCGGCGAAAATTGTCGAGAAAAAAAAATGACCCGATGGAAAACGATCCTCCTGCAATTTATCACTATCTGCTTGTGATTTAACTACTCAGAATAATTTTATGTCTTCTGCAAATTTGATCACCTCACTCATTGTTCCCCTTTTCGGATCATTTATAAAGATATTAAAAAGCACCAGTCCAAGTACAGATCCCGGAGGCACTCCACTGTTTACCTCTTTCGACTGAGAAAACTGACCAATTAGTCCTACTCTCTGTTTCCTGTCTTTTAACCAGTTTGTAATCCATGAAAGGACATTGCTTCCTATCCCATTTCCCCTTTCATGGGGAAATGGGATAGGAAGCAATGCCTTTTGAAAACCTGATATTTAAAAAGGGTCCAGAGGTGATCCAGTGCTGAGAAAAATCATGAAAATCACAGAACATATAAATAGACATGGTTTAATGTGACACATCCTGCATGGATTTACCCAATGAAAGTCTTCCCTCACATATATGCTACATTTTTTTGAAGGGGTTAATTAACATGTGGATAAAAGGAAAATTGGTTCTTACCTTCTAATTTTCATTCCTGTAATACCGCAGATCAGTCCAGACCAGTCCAGATCAGTGGGATATGCACTTCCACCAGCAGATGGAGTCAGAGAGCAAAGCTTCGAGGCACTGGATTCCCAAGTGTGCCACCTGCAGCTCATCAGTATTTATTGATACCCAAGCAAAGTATAATTGACAAAAAACCAAAATATTATAGAATCATTCTGGTAGATTTCCTCTACAACAACATCCAACCATTAGGTAAATCAGTCTTTCTGTTGTATCACCTGGGCGAGATCCTGGACTGATATGTGGTAATACAGGAATGAAAATTAGCAGGTAAGAACCAATTTTCCTTTCCTGTACATATCCAGATCAGTCCAGACCAGTGGGATGTACCAAAGCCACATTACACCAAAAAGCGCTTGGTCTGGATCCCTAACATCCAGATGATAATGCCTTGTGAAGGTATGCAGGGAAGACCAGACTGCGGCTCTACAAATCTCCTCAGGTGACAACAACTGACACTCTGGCCAAGAAGCCGCTTGTGCTCTCGTTGAGTGAACTTTCAAACCAGTCGAGATGGAGTGACCCTTACCGATGTAAGCCAAGCAAATTGTTTCCTTCAGCCAGCAAGCCAAGGATGCCTTAGATGTCTTTTCACCCTTCTTTGGACCTCCAAAGAGCACAAAAAGGTGATCCAATTTTCAAAAAGAGTTAGTGACTTCAAATACTGAAGGAGAACCCGGCGGACATCTAACAGATGAAGATCTCTTACCACGAGCCCAATCAGGGAATCCGGGTAACTCCACAGACTGATTAACATGAAAGGCAGACACTACTTTCGGCAAAAAGGAAGGGACTGTGTGCAGAGATACCCTATCAGATGACATGCGAAGGAAGGGATCCCTACAGGAAAGAGCCTGCAATTCTGAAATTTGCCTCATGGAACAGATGGCCACCAAGAACACCGTCTTCAAGGTAAGGTCCTTTAAGGAAGCATGTCCCAGAGTCTCAAAAGGGGGATCACGAAGCACCCTCAGCACCAGATTGAGATTCCACTCTGGGCATAACATACGAAGAGGAAGACGAAGGTGCTTCACCCCTTTCAGGAAACGGACAATGTCTGAGTGGCTGGCTAGAGGCCTGCCACCTACCCGCCCTAGGAGACATCCCAGGGCTGAAAACTGAATACGCGGGGAACTATAAGCCAAACCTTTAGATAATACTTGCTGCAAAAACTCCAAGACCTGAGGAATAGTCACCGACAATGGCACTATACCCTGCTGGTCACACCAGACTTCAAACACCTTCCACACTCGAGCGTATGCCATAGACTTCGAGGGCTGCCTGGACTGAAGCAGGGTGGAAATCGCCTGTTCTGAATAACCTTTCATCTGTAACCGCCGCCTCTCAAATACCAGACTGCGAGAGAGAAGTGATCCTCCAGATTCGAAAAAATGGGCCCTTGTCGCAGGAGGGTTGGCAGATGAGCTAGTCGTAGTGGACATTCTGTTGCTAACCATACCAGGTCCGCAAACCACAGCCGCCACGGTGCCACCAGAATTATTGAATGAGGCTGGTCCTCTATGCGTCGGAGAATGCACCCGATCAGGGGCCATGGAGGAAAGGCATACAGGAGGATTCCGGTTGGTTACTTGCATACTAGGGCATCTACTCCTACCGCCTTGATTTCCTTCTTTCGGCTGAAGAACAGGTCCATCTTGGCAATGACCTGGGTCACCATGAGCTCCAGTTGAGGAACTCCCCATCGGGTACAAATGTGATTCCAACCCTCCCGGGATAGTTCCCACTCCCCGGGATCCAGCTGTTGAAGACTGAGGAAGTCCGCCTGCACGTTGTCCATGTCTGCCACGTGAGAGGCTGCGATGCCTTCCAGATGAAGTTTGGCCCATGCGAAGAGGAGGTGTGCTTCCTGTGCCACTGTCAGACTCCTGGTTCCTCCCTGGGAATTAAGATATGCCACTGTGGTGGCAGTATCGGAGGAGACTCGAACCATTCTCCCCTGCACCAGGGACTGGAATGCCAACAATGCTTTGCGGACTGCCCTTGTCTCTAGGCGATTGATAGACCACGACCATTTGGGTAAGGACCAGGTTCCCTGTGCCGCATGACTGAGGCACACTGCTCCCCAGCCTTGAAGACTCGCATCCATTGTCACGATCACCCAATCCGGGACTTCAAGCGGCATTCTCTTCTATAAGTTGTCTTCAGACAGCCACCATTGCAGGCTGGACCTGATTCGCTGCGACAAAGGCAGGGGCAACTGGTAGTGCTCCGATACTGGGTTCCATCGTGACAGTAGATCTCTCTGCAATGGTCTCAGGTGAGCGAAGGCCCAAGGTCCAATGTCAAAGCCATGAACCCCAGAACTTGTAGGTAATCCCACCCTCTGGGGATTGGAAGCTGTAACAAGAGACACACTTGTTACTGCAATTTGTACATCCTGTCATTCTTGAGAAACACCCTGCCCTGGAGGGTGTCAAAACGAGCTCCCAAATACTACAGACACTGATGGAGTCAGATGACTTTTCGTTTTGTTGATTACCCAGCCTAGGGACTGGAGACAATGGATCACACAAAGTACCATCCGCTAGCCTTCCTCTTCCGACTTGGCTCGAATCAACCAATCATTGAGGTAAGGATGGACCATTATCCCTTCCTTCCGGAGGGTCGCCGCCACCATGACTATCACCTTGGGAAAGGTGCGCGGGGTCGTCGCTAGTCCGAACGGCCCCACCCGGAACTGAAAATTCTGACCCAGGATCTTGAATCGTAGGAATCTCTGATGAACGCTGCAAATCAGGATGTGTAGATAAGCCTCGGTGAGATCCAAGGAGAAGAGGAACTCTCCCTTTTGAACCACTGCGATGACTATTCAAAGTGTTTCCATTCGAAAACAGGGTACCTTCAAGCAGCGATTCACCTTCTGTAGGTCCAGGATGGGTTGGAAAGTGCTCTTATTTTTGGGAACCACAAAATAAATGGAGTTCCATCATCTCCCCCATCCCTTGGATGGCACTGGGACGATCACCTTCAGGGCCAGCAATCTTTGTAGAGTGTCTTCTACCACGGCTCACTTGTTGCGGGAAACGCATCGCAATTCCACAAAGGCCGGCATGAGAGGCCGAGAAAATTCTAAGGTGTAATCTTCTTTTACCACCTCCAACACCCAGCGATCGGAGGTGATCCTGACCCACTCCTCTGTGCTGGTCTTTTTCTTAGAGAATTGGTATAGAAAAATAGAAATATGACAGCAGAAAAAGATTTATGGCCCATCCAGTCTGCCTACTGGGAGGCTTAATCTAAGCCTTTTCACCCTCAACCCATGACCCCTTGTTTAAAGCCTCCTTTTCTTTGACATTTTAAATGTCTCATATCTCATATCTAGGGTGTACATGTTTAGATCTTTAAGTCTATCTCCATATGCTTTGGAATTAAGCTACCCTGTGGACTAACTCAAATCAGTTTATATTCTTTTGAAGGTGAAGTCTCCATAATTGTACACACTCCATTGTTCCAAATGAAGTCTCACTAGGGAAGTATAAGGAGGCAATATCACTTTCCTTTTTCTACTGAACATTCCTCTCTCTATGCAACCAAGCATCTTTCTGGATTTTCTTGTCACTTTATCCATTTGTTTGGCTTCCTTAAGATTGATCTTCAGATTCAACTACTCCCAGATCCTGCTCTTCCTTTGTGCTTAGAATAATTTCACTTCCAATATTGTACCTTTCCCTCCAATATTGTACCTTTGCATCCTGAATATATTACTCTCCATTTTTTAGCATTAAATCTTGGCTGCCAGAGCCTAGTCCATTCCTTGAGCTTCATTAGATTACTCCTCATGTTTTACACATCATCCTGTTTATCCACCCTATTGAAGGTTTTGGTATCATTGTCAAAAAGACAAATCTATACTGAAAACCCTTTCACTATGCCACTCACACAAATGTTGAAAAGAGACGGTCCACTGATCGATCCCTGAGGCACACTGCTAGCTACATATAGTAACATAAGTAACAGTTGGCAGAAGACCAAAGTGTCCATCCAATCTGCCCAATAAGCTGCACATAGTGGCAACTACTGCTCCATGCAGACCATCCCCAAGCCTTATGTTAAGGGCAGCAACTGCTGTACTGTGCAGGTTTTCCCCATTCTGTTAGGACAGCAACTGCCACACCTTGCAGGTCACCCCATGCCTTATGTTAAGGGTAGTAATATTTACAATCAGAACTAAGCAACTGTCAAACCCATAACAAAATTACTCCAAGCAACATTTTTACAGGGTGACAATCCATCTTGATAATTGAAACAATACTGCTTGAACATGCTTTGCTTTTGGACTTGACCATAGAAGCTTTTTTCCAAATGTCTGCAACAGTACCCCAAACTGTATAAGTCAAGACTCCACATTGGTTGTTATCTGAATTTAATTCTGAATCCAATAAAGTATACAGGTAACTCATTTTGAATCAATTCAGGCAGTTACAAAATTACCCTCTATAACTATAAAGTAATCCTAAAAGGGAGTCACAGCCTGGCTGTGAGGAGCCAGTGTGAAAAGACATGTTGCTCCAGGATGTCATGCCTTTCAGGCCTCAACAATTGCTGTTTTAGTTAATACGTTTACCACATCTAAGTTATGACCTCACTAGCACTTGCTTCAAAGTCAGTGTTGGCTTTGAATACAAAATGTGTTTACAGAAGATAGAAGATAAAGGAATTAAAAAAAAAACATATTTAACTATTCCAATGTGTAGAACAGACAAGTACAAATTGTAGGTGAGATTTTCCCATGTTCTCAGTTGTGGTTAAATATTTTACTTCTTATTTTTCAGCATTAAAAATGTAATACTTACTTGCATTTCAAATCCAAGCTTAAGATAAGTTAAAAATATAGGTACAGTTGGTAGGTCCTTATCCTAAAGGGCTTAAAATCTAAGGGAGCAATTTTCTAACCTGTGTTAGGACTTTACCATGCCATAAGTGTCATAAAGGTGAATTTTCAAAGTTTTACACCTGTAAAAATTAGCATATTTGCACATAATTAGCCTCTACTCATGTGTAGAGATGTGCATCGTTTTTTATTTTCATGTCGTGCTTTGTTTTCAGCCCGCCGCGGGAAATTTCGTTTTCCTGCGGTTCAGGCCTTTTTTTGGGGGGGACCATCATTTTTCGGGTTAATGCGCGCTAACTCCTGTTAGTGGAAAATGAAAAACTATTTTTTTCCCAAATTTCGGAGAAAACCCGATCGTTTTTCGGGTTCTCTGAACCATGCCGAATTAGACAATTTCAACGAAATTGTCTAATTCGGCAAAAATCAATGCACATCTCTACTCATGTGCAAAAAGAAAATAGTAACATAGTATTGACAGCAGAAAAAGAGCAAATGGTCCACCCAGTCAGCCCAGCAAGGTTTTATGGCACAAACTGCTATTCCTGATACAGTTATCTCCAAGCCTTATGTTAAGGGTTGTAACTGCTGCTCTGTGCAGGTTAACCCCATGTTTCTGTTGGGGTAGTAATATTACAAATCAAAACCAGGCACTATCAACATTTTTATAGGGTAAACAGCCTTCTTGATAATTCAGACAATGCTGCTTGAATGTGCTATGCTTTTGGATTTGGACACAGAAGTAGTCTTCCACTTTTTCCTGAATGCCAGCATATCAATACCCCAGACTATAAAAGTCAGGACCCTGACTTTTCCCCCCATCATCAAAGCAGAGGGAGATGTAGCAGTTGTATCAAAATCATGAAAGCTTATTAATTAAGGATATTAATCCCCATGCCTTCTGCTAGAAGGTAGTAGCTGCCGCACCATGCAATCCAAATCAATTCATCCTTTGCTTCATTTCCATATCTAATCTTTAGGGATCCACAGTGTTTATCACATATCTTTTTTAATTCATTTACTGTTTTCTTCCTTACCATCTCTTCCAGAAGGGCCTTTCAAGCATCCATCACCGTGAAAAAATATTTCCTGATATTGGTTCTGAGTCATGCCCCCTGGAGTTTCATTTTGTGACTCCTAGTTCCACTGCTTGCTTTCTAATGGAAAAGGTTCAAGGATCGTGTATCATTTAAACCTTTCAGGTATCTGAAGTTCTGTATGACATTTCCCCTACACCTCCACTCTTCCGGAGTATACAAATTCAGATCCTTCAGCATCTCCTCATAGTTCTTTTGATTCTGACCCCACACCATTTTGGTCACCCTTCTCTGGACCGCCACCATCTTGTTTATACCCTTTTGGAGACACAGGCTCCAGAACTGAACACAATACTCCAGGTGAGGCCTCACCAAGGACTTGTACAAAGGCATTATCACCTCTTTTTTCTTACTGGTTATTAGGGATGTGATTCGGCCGAAAGTTTCAGTTCGGCCTTCGTTAGCCCACCGCGGTAAATATCATTTTCCCGCGGTTTGGGCCGATTTTCTTCGGCCACCCCGAAAAACAAATTTTCCTGAAATTTTGGGAACATCTGCTTCATTTTTCAGGGTGGCAGAACCAGGACAAATGCACATCCCTACTCATTATTCCTCTCTCTATGGAACCCAGCATTTTTCTGGCTTTAGCTATCAACTTGTCACATTGATTCGCTGTCTTCAGGTTGCAGACACTATCACCCGAAGGTCTTTCTCCCAGTCCGTACACATTAGTCTTTCACCCCCATCACATACAGCTCTTTTGGATTACTGCACCCCAGATGCATGACTATACACTTCTTGCCATTGAATCCCAACTGTCAAACTTTAGACCAAGCTTTCTTAAATGTTGGTGAGGCTGCCCTTCTCAGGGAACTTTTATTCATATGTGGTGGGACTGTTCACATATATAACACCTATGGAAGCAGATGATAGCCATTTTATCTAAGATCCTCAATAATAGCACCCAGCTAACAAAGGAGGTGGCACTTTTAAATGTTCCAGCTCAGTGCAATGATTTGGCCTCTCAGCAATTGATACAGCAATTCTGCATTGCTATGAGAATCAAGATTGCATATTTCTGGAAACAAGATCTCATCCCATCATCACAGAGAGTGCTATCACGTTTGGATACAATATGTACAATGTACAATGACTAAAATAACCACACTGAAGCAATGTAGAATTACTTAGTTCAATTATCTTTGGGACCCATACCCATGTGGGAGATCACTCGACCCATCTTTAACTATTCCATCGAGAGCGTTTCTGGACTGCCTCTATAGCTACTTGAGTCTGTTAGTTCATGTTGATGACTACTTTTTTTTTTTTTTTTTTTTTAAAGCTTATTTTAGTTTTATGATTGGGAGTGGCAGCATGGGAAGGGGAGGGGATTTCATTTCCATTATATAAAAATTTATTGTTGTCATGATAATCTGTATGTATTAATATAAGTTGCCTTTGTATTTTTTCAATTTTGACAACAATAAAACTGTTAATTAATAGCTGGGTGGCTGGTGGGCGTGAGGATCGCCTGGTAACATGCCTACCTGGTGCGAAGGTGGCGGACCTCACGCGTCACCTAGATAGGATTTTAGACAGTGCTGGGGAGGAGCCGGCTGTCGTGGTACATGTGGGCACCAACGACATAGGAAAATGTGGGAGGGAGGTTCTGGAAGCCAAATTTAGGCTTTTAGGTAGAAAGATTAAATCCAGAACCTCCAGGGTAGCATTCTCTGAAATGCTCCCTGTTCCACGTGCAGGTCACCAGAGGCAGGCAGAGCTCCGGAGTCTCAATGCGTGGATGAGACGATGGTGCAAGGAAGAGGGATTCAGTTTTGTTAGGAACTGGGGAACCTTTTGGGGAAGGGGGAGTCTCTTCCGAAGGGATGGGCTCCACCTTAACCAGGGTGGAACCAGACTGCTGGCGCTAACCTTTAAAAAGGAGATAGAGCAGCTTTTAAACTAGAACAAAGGGAAAAGCCGACAGTCGCTCAGCAGCGCATGGTTCGGAGAGAGGTATCTTTTAAGGATACTGATGCATTAGAATTAGGGCATCCCGACAGTGAGGTTCCAATAATTAGAAAAGTAGTCCAAGTGCCTGTAACTAAAAACTCACCTGAGCTAAAAAATTCTAACTTATCCCTATCAATTAAAAAGCAGAATGAAAATACAAACAAAAAACAAACTTAGAAATGTTTGTATGCTAATGCCAGAAGTCTAAGAAGTAAGAGGGGAGAATTAGAATGTATAGCAGTAAATGATGACATAGACTTAATTGGCATCTCAGAGACATGGTGGAAAGAGGATAACGAATGGGACTGTGCTATACCAGGGTACAAATTATATCGCAATGACAGAGAGGAGCACTCGGGAGGAGGTGTGGCACTTTCTGTCCGGGATGGCATAGAGTCCAACAGGATAAACATCCTGCATGAGACTAAATACAAAATTGAATCTTTATGGGTAGAAATCCCTTGTGTGTCGGGGAAGACTATAGTGATAGGGGTATACTACCGTCCACCTGGTCAAGATGGTGAGATGGACAGTGAAATGCTAAGAGAAATTAGGGAAGCTAACCAAATTGGTAGTGCAGTAATAATGGGAGACTACAATTACCCCAATATAGACTGGGTAAATGTATCATCGGGTCACGCTAGAGAGATAACGTTCCTAGATGGAATAAATGATAGCTTTATGGAGCAATTGGTTCAGAAACCGACGAGAGAGGGAGCAATTTTAGATCTAATTCTCAGTGGAGCACAGGACTTGGTGAGAGAGGTAACGGTGGTGGGGCCGCTAGGCAATAGTGATCATAATATGATCAAATTTGATTTAATGACTGGAAAAGGAACAGTGTGCAAATCCAAGGCTCTCGTGCTAAACTTTCAAAAGGGAAACTTTGATAAAATGAGAAAAATTGTTAGAAAAAAACTGAAAGGAGCAGCTACAAAAGTAAAAAATGTCCAAGAGGCGTGGTCATTGTTAAAAAATACCATTCTAGAAGCACAGTCCAGATGTATTCCACACATTAAGAAAGGTGGAAAGAAGGCAAAACGATTACCAGCATGGTTAAAAGGGGAGGTGAAAGAAGCTATTT
Organism: Rhinatrema bivittatum; assembly: GCF_901001135.1. Lineage (NCBI taxonomy): Eukaryota > Metazoa > Chordata > Amphibia > Gymnophiona > Rhinatrematidae > Rhinatrema > Rhinatrema bivittatum. The sequence goes on along the minus strand of NC_042616.1, from coordinate 324,199,343 downwards.
TAGCCAAAAGATCTTCATTCAAAAATTGGAAGAAGGATCCAACAAAAGAAAATAGGGTAAAGCATAAACATTGGCAAGTTAAATGTAAGACATTGATAAGACAGGCTAAGAGAGAATTTGAAAAGAAGTTGGCTGTAGAGGCAAAAACTCACAGTAAAAACTTTTTAAAATATATCCGAAGCAGAAAGCCTGTGAGGGAGTCAGTTGGACCGTTAGATGATCGAGGGGTTAAAGGGGCACCTAGAGAAGATAAGGCCATCGCGGAAAGATTAAATGATTTCTTTGCTTTGGTGTTTACTGAAGAGGATGTTGGGGAGGGACCCGTAATGGAGAAGGTTTTCATGGGTAATGATTCAGATGGACTGAATCAAATCACGGTGAACCTAGAAGATGTGGTAGGCCTGATTGACAAACTGAAGAGTAGTAAATCACCTGGACCGGATGGTATACACCCCAGAGTTCTGAAGGAACTAAAAAATGAAATTTCAGACCTATTAGTAAAAATTTGTAACTTATCATTAAAATCATCCATTGTACCTGAAGACTGGAGGATAGCAAATGTAACACCAATATTTAAAAAGGGCTCCAGGGGCGATCCGGGAAACTACAGACCGGTTAGCCTGACTTCAGTGCCAGGAAAAATAGTGGAAAGTGTTCTAAACATCAAAATCACAGAACATATAGAAAGACATGGTTTAATGGAACAAAGTCAGCATGGCTTTACCCAGGGCAAGTCTTGCCTCACAAATCTGCTTCACTATTTTGAAGGAGTTAATAAACATGTGGATAAAGGTGAACCGGTAGATATAGTATACTTGGATTTTCAGAAGGCGTTTGACAAAGTTCCTCATGAGAGGCTTCTAGGAAAAGTAAAAAGTCATGGGATAGGTGGCGATGTCCTTTCGTGGATTGCATACTGGCTAAAAGACAGGAAACAGAGAGTAGGATAAAATGGGCAATTTTCTCAGTGGAAGGAAGTGGACAGTGGAGTGCCTCAGGGATCTGATTTGGGACCTTTACTTTTCAATATATTTATAAATGATCTGGAAAGAAATACGACGAGTGAGATAATCAAATTTGCAGATGACACAAAATTGTTCAGAGTAGTTAAATCACAAGCAGATTGTGATAAATTGCAGGAAGACCTTTTGAGACTGGAAAATTGGGCATCCAAATGGCAGATGAAATTTAATGTAGATAAGTGCAAGGTGATGCATATAGGGAAAAATAACCCATGCTATAATTATACAATGTTGGGTTCCATATTAGGTGCTACAACCCAAGAAAGAGATCTAGGTGTCATAGTGGATAACACATTGAAATCGTTGGTACAGTGTGCTGCGGCAGTCAAAAAAGCAAACAGAATGTTGGGAATTATTAGAAAGGGAATGGTGAATAAAACGGAAAATGTCATAATGCCTCTGTATCGCTCCATGGTGAGACCGCACCTTGAATACTGTGTACAATTCTGGTCGCCGCATCTCAAAAAAGATATAATTGTGATGGAGAAGGTACAGAGAAGGGCTACCAAAATGATAAGGGGAATGGAACAACTCTCCTATGAGGAAAGACTAAAGAGGTTAGGACTTGTCAGCTTGGAGAAGAGATGACTGAGGGGGGATATGATAGAGGTGTTTAAAATCATGAGAGGTCTAGAACGGATAGATGTGAATCGGTTATTTACTCTTTCAGATAGTAGAAAGACTAGGGGGCCACTCCATGAAGTTAGCATGGGGCACATTTAAAACTAATCGGAGAAAGTACTTTTTTACTCAACTCACAATTAGACTCTGGAATTTGTTGCCGGAGGATGTGGTTAGTGCAGTTAATATAGCTGTGTTTAAAAAAGGATTGAATAAGTTCTTGGAGGAGAAGTCCATTACCTGCTATTAAGTTCACTTAGAGAATAGCCACTGCCATTAGCAATGGTTACATGGAATAGACTTAGTTTTTGGGTACTTGCCAGGTTCTTATGGCCTGGATTGGCCACTGTTGGAAACAGGATGCTGGGCTTGATGGACCCTTGGTCTGACCCAGTATGGCATTTTCTTATGTTCTAACCTTTCTCCCTTCATTCTCACAATTTGGATGTCTTTGACCAGATCTCTATCCAGTTCTTCTGTCTGAATCAGAAACCTGTAGGCCACATTGATATAAATGGAAGCAACATCTTCTTTTTTTAGGACTGCTATTAATGCTTCTCCTCTATCCCATGACTCTTTCCTAACCTCTCTGTCCTTCCTTAATAAGATATAGCCCAGGGTGGACATATCCAAATCATGAAACTCCATGAACTATGTCTCTGTAACAGCAATAACGTCCAACCCCATTTCCACCATTAGGGCCAGCAGGTCAACGATTTTATTACTTAGACTACTAGTATTTGGGCTCATAGCTTTCAAGCATCTCTTCATCAGCTTGCTGATCTTCATGGACATCTCTTTTGCCCTATTCAGCTGATTTTTGTTAATTTCTTCATCCACTTCTTGGAGTTATCATGGTGACTTTCCAATCTCCTTCTGCTACTCCTGTCCTCTAGTTTAAATGCTTTATGACACATGATTTGCCTCCTCCTTTGGGGTTGGAGCATTTTTCAGTCATCTCTGCCCAGAAGGGAAACTCCTCCCCTGCTCTTTCTACTCTCAGAAATTCTATCTGGCAGAGAAAAATTATACTATCGGAGACAAGAAATGTTTAGCCATCAAACTCACTCTGGAGGAGTGGCAGCATCTTCATGAGGGGTCCCAGAACAAGATCACCTTCTATACCGATCACAAAAACTTAGAATACCTTCCACAGGTCATGTGGCTCAACCGATAGCATGCACGTTGGTCTCTCTTCTTTGCTCATTTTGACTTTGAACTCCATTATCGCCCTGCTGAAAAAACTCTCAGATGCCATATCTCAGTTTATCTCAGTTACCGATACCATTGAAGCATCACAACATATCATAGACTCGGCAATAATCCTTCTGGCCTCCACTATGCATGTCCTGGCAGGGAATACCATTGTTCCCATGAAACTCTGGGAAAAGGTGTTGAAATGAGTGCACAGCTCCCATGTAGCTTGGCACCCTGGAGCATCAGGAACCCTTGAACTCCTCCAGCACCACTATTGGTCACCATGTGTCAAACTGGACATTAAGAATTATGTAAGATCCTGTGCACAGAACAAAATGGACCATGCACAACCCTGTGACCTCTTACAGACATTACCTGCCCCCCCTGGGGACCCTGGACTCTTATAGTCACAAAGTGATATGAGTCATTGTGGACAGATTCTCCCTTGCTGGGCTTCCTTCTGCCCCTGAACCAGCCCATCTCTTTGTACAACACCTTTTTAGCCTATACAGATTGCCATTGCATATCCTTTTTGACAGAGGGGGTCAATTTACAGCCCAATATTGGAAGATTCACTGCTGAAAGTTCAGCCACATATTGGACTTCACCACTACCTATCATCCCCAAGACAATGGGCAGACTGAAAAGACCAAAGTCTTAAAACCTTTCTCTGATCTTACGTCAATAAAAGGCAGGTAGATTGGGCTTCCTTACTACCCTGGGCCAAATTTTTCCACAATAAGCACATAAATAGCACCATCAGCTCTTCTTGTATATGGGAATTCTCCACAGCCTCATTCCCGCTACCTTTCACTGATGATTGTCCAGCAGCTTGGCTCATTGCTCAAGATCTCCATGCTATCTGGGTTGAAACTACTCAACTCATACCCCAGGTGACTGCACAAGCAAAGAAATACATGGATACCAAACTCTGACCAGCGCCTCAGTTCAAAGAGGGGGACTTGGTCTGGCTAAACATTCAATACCTACATCTCAGACTCCCTTCCCTACGTCCTGCACAGTGTTTCATTGGACCTTATCCCATTCAATGTCAGACGGGTCCTGTCACCTTTCAGTTGAGGCTTCCCAAAACACTCAGAATTCACAACGTGTCCATGTGTCTTTGTTAAAACCAGTAATCATCTCCTGGCCTTTGAGGAGGCCTTCTATCCCAATGGATGTAACTGAGGAAAAGTATACAGTTTGAGGTGGAAGAAAGTTTGGATGCCTGTAGGCAGCAGGCAAACAAATACCTTACTGTCTGGAAGCATTTTAACCCAGAAGAGAACTCATAGGAACCAGCTACCAACTTTCAGGCACCACAACTGGTAAGGGACTTTCATAAACAATTTAAATTGAAACCCAAACCTCAGACTATAAGGAGGGGGCCTATGACAGAAGGTACTTTTATATTTCACGTTGCTGCTGCTGCTTCCACTTCCTCCAAGGTGCCTTTAGGAGTATGCGCTCTGAATCTGGGCACATTTAAAGAGCTCACAACAGGAAAATACCTGTGGCACCCTTGAATGACGTCATGGTCCCAGCCCTATAAAGGGCCTTTTCTGATTCATCCTCACAACCTCAGCAATAGCTCGACTGCTCTTTAGTAGTGTGTGTTGCTGCTGCCTTGTATTCAATTTCAGCCAATCCACAGACTTGTCTTCAACCTCAGCTATAGCCGCAGCCTTGTCTTTAGCTTCTGCCATAGTCACAGCCTTGTCTTCAGCCTCAGTCAAGCCACAGCCTTATTTTCAACTTTAGCCAAGCCACAGTTTCAGCCATAGCCACAGCCTTGTTTTCAACCTCAGCTAAGCTGTAACCTCACTTTGCCTCCAGCCAGACCACTGCCTTCTCTTCCTCTTCGACAGAGACATTCATTGTTTTGTACTCATTCATCTATGGGAGAAATATTAGTAAATCTAGCCCTTCTTGTACCGAGATACTCTGCCATCAAATAAAGCAATTCTTGAGAGTAACCTTAAACAATCTGATCAATTCTAATAAATTAATTAAAGGGTAATACTTTATCTGTGTTTCTAGTCATCAAATATAAGAACAATCTGTTGTTCCTAATGCTGCATTTGGCTTTCTATTTGTTTCCCTTTTTTGCCTTTTAGAGGTTTCATCAAACATCTTGGCACTTATCAAAAAACTCATAATCAAAAGTGAATACTATCCATACTCAAAATTTGTTCTCTTTTCATTTATGTTAGTAACATTTAACTGAGATTAATTTAGCTAGAATGCTAATTTGTCCTTTTAGTGTATTCAGAGGGAAACTGTACATGATTGGAACTGAATTCTGTGCACATCTGTACTTGTATCTGTGTAGATCTTTCTCAAAGAATTTCACAAAATTCTTTATGTAAAATGACTTCAGGATTTTCTTTTCTTTATTAAACAGATTATGAAATTCACAAATTAGAGTCCTGCTTACTGCAGTCAAGCACAAGTGGTAAAAACATCTGCCCTGTCAAAGAGCTGGAGATGAGCTTCATTCTCCCATCTCATCCCATCTGCTATTAAAATATTTTTATTAATTTCACATTTTGAAGCAGACTGAATCATAAAGATTGACATACTGCATTTTATGAGAAATAAAAAAATAATACACGTTCTAAACAACATTTCCTGTGGAAATGTTTTTGACAGCAGTTAAAATGGTAACATAATAATGACAGCATAAAAAGAGCAAATGGTCCATCGATTCTGCCCAGCAAGTTGTTTCTTTTAGTAACTGCCACTCTGTGCAGGTTATCCCCATGCTTTCTGTTAAGGGTAGTAACTGCTAGGGATGTGCAATTGTTTTTCCCGAATTAGGCAATGCCAATGAAATTGCCTAATTCGGAATGGTTCGAGAGAACCGCAAAACGATTGAATTTTTCCCAAAATTTCAGAAAAAATTCATTTTTGAGTTAGTGCGCGCTAACTCCCGATAGCGCGCACTAACACGAAAATTGGGGCCCCTGAAAAAAAACAACCCAAACCATGGGAAAAATTAAATTCTCACAGTGATCCCCGAAACGAAGACTGACTCAAAAAAAGTTTTATCTGAAGCATATCTCTAGTAACTGCCACTCAGTGCAGGTAATCCCCGTGCTTTCTGTTATCGATAGTAACTGCCACTCAGTGTAGGTAATCCCCGTGCTTTCTGTTATCGGTAGTAACTACCACTCTATGCAGGTAATCCCAGTGCTTTCTGTTAAGGGTAGTAACTGCCACTCTGTGCAGGTAATCCCCGTGCTTTCTGTTAAGGGTAGTAACTGCCACTCTGTGCAGGTAATCCCCGTGCTTTCTGTTAAGGGTAGTAACTGCCACTCTGTGCAGGTAATCCCCGTGCTTTCTGTTAAGGGTAGTAACTGCCACTCTGTGCAGGTAATCCCCGTGCTTTCTGTTAAGGGTAGTAACTGCCACTCTGTGCAGGTTATCCCCGTGCTTTCTGTTAAGGGTAGTAACTGCCACTCTGTGCAGGTTATCCCTGTGCTTTCTGTTAAGGGTAGTAACTGCCACTCTGTGCAGGTTACCCCCATGCCCCCCTTTTGAAGTCTCTAGTCTTTAGGGATTCACAGTGTGTGTGTGTTTTTTTCATGCTCTTTTGAATTAGTTTGCTGTTTTCATCCTTACCATGATTTTGGGAAGGTATTCTAGGCATCCACTATGCTCTCTGTGAAGAAACATTTCCTGATGTTGGTTCTGAGTCATCTCCCCTTGAGTTTCATTTCATGACTGCTAATTCTACAGTTTTATTTCTAATGGAAAAGGTTTGATGTTTGTACATCATTAATACCTTTTAGCTATCTGAACTCTATATCATATCTCTCCTGCATCTCTTTTCCTCTAGGGTATACATATTTAGATTCTTCAGCCTCTCCTCCTAAGTCTTCTTATACAGATACCACACCATTTTGGTAGCCCTTCTCTGGATCACCTCCATCCTGTCTCTATTCCTTTTGAAATAAGCCTCCAGCACTGAACACAATACTCCAGATGAGGCCTCACCAAGGACCTGTTCAAGGGATCACCACCTCCATTTTCTTACTGGTTATTCCTCTCTCTATGCAGCTCAGCATCCTTCTGGCTTTAGCTATTAACTTGTCACATTACTTCATTGCCTTCAGATTGCCAGATATTATTACCCCAAGGTCCCTCCATTGCATTTCTTTAGGATAACTACAACCCAAATGTATATGACTCTGCATTTCTTGACATTGAATCCCAGCTGCTAAATCTTCAACCACTATTCAAACTTTCTTAAATCACTTTTTATTCTCTCTACTCCTTTAGTCATGTCCATTCTGTTGCAGATCTTAATATCATCAAATGTATCTTCTATCCCTTCTGCAGTGTCTCTCATGAAGATATTGAACAGAACCGGCCTCAAAACTGATCCTTGAGGCACTTTACTTGCTTCACAGTAGGTTCCATTTATCATTACATGCTGTCTCCTGTCAGTCAACCATTTGTATTCCACTCCGCCATCTTGGTGTCCACTCCCAAGCTTCTCATTTTATTCATGATCCTTCTATGTGGGATCATATCAAAAGATTTATTGAAATCCAAGTAAATTCAATCAAGCACTCTTCCTTGATCCAGTTCTGCAGTTAACCAATCAAAAAAATCAATCAGATTTATCTAATAGGACATTCCTCTGGTGAATCCATGCTGCCTTGGGTCCAGCAACCCTCTGGATTGTATATATTCCACAACCCTTTCTTTCAGTAGACTCTCCATTATTTTTCCTACCACCGAGGTGAGGGTAACTGGCCTGAAGTTTCCTGTCTCCTCTCTGCTGCTACAACTGCTCTTGTCCAATTTTGCAGCATCACTCCTGATTCCAGGGATCTATTAAACAGGTCCAGTACATCTCTATGCTCCCATAGTATCCTTGGGTGTACCTCATCTGGCCCCATAGCCTTGTCCACTTTCAGTTTTCGAGCTCTTCCTATACATTCTTTTCTGTAAATGGGGCTATGTTGACCCCACTGCCATCTTTGGCCTTGTCAACCAGCAATGTCCACTCCATGGTCATCATTAATAAAATACTGAACTGAAGTATTTGTTTAATATTTTTGCTATTTCTTCATCTTTCTCCAAATATAGATCTTTGTTACCTTTCAATTTTACTATACCACCCAGGGTCTTCATCCTTTGGCAATCATTTCTTCTGCTTGACCTTTTGTTTTCTTGATTTCTTTCCTCATCTCCCTCAGCTTCACCAGGTATTTTTCCATATATTCCTCTTCTGAAATCCTTTTACTTCTTGAATGCTGTTCTTTTTGCCTTTATTTTTCCAACTACCTCCTTTGAGAACCAGATTGGTTTATTTTTCTTCTTACTTTTGTTTAGTTTTCTAACATATACTGTATATGTGTTACCTTTGTAATAGCTTCCTTTAATTTTATATACATAATAGGAATATGAAGCTAAACAAATTTTGTATTTTTCATTTTGGTTGTTTTTTTTGTTTTGCTTTGTTTCATTTTGTTTTATTTCATTTTGTTTTAGTGTGATGCTAAAACTCATTTAGTCTGCATTTATTTGATTTTGTGCATGTTGATTAGTGTTCAGTAATTCAGTTTAGTGCATACTAATTTGATAGAGTGCATACTAAAAAATTAGCATGCACTAAAAGAATTAGCATGCACTAATCAAATTGAAATGAAGCAAACAACAGTGCAACCTTATTTAACACTGTGAATATGAGATAAGAATGGGGGCTAGATAGCCATTTATATCTTTTCAATTATTTAGAACTGCTTTTGTTTTATTAAGTTGTAAGCAATTAGCTTTTTGAAAGTTAGTAATCAAGCTATCGATATGTACACAAAGGCAAAGACAAAGAGTTATTTCTTGTTTTGTCTTCTTTCATTCTGTGGCCACCTATAGAATGAACTTCTTAACATTTCTGCAGCCAACGTATTGGTTATATTGCAGATGAGGAGATAAGAAATAATCCATAGAAAGGACAACCAGCAGCCATTAGCATGTAACAAGTTACACATTGGATATTTGTTTGCAAAGAAACTGTTACTGCCTTGCCCATACTGGGTGCTACAGCTATACCATTCTCACCAATGCATACATGTTGATTAATAAAGCTGTCAGTTTTCAGTTTCATCTAATCAGGGGTATTGCTTTAGACTGGTGCCTAGGTCTTTCTTTTGTATGTAGAAGTCATTCTTTATGCTAACAGGTGAATTTTCAAATATTAAGCAAGTAAAAATTAGCACTTGCCCGCATCAAATAGCACATTCGCAAATACATGCTATTTTCAAAATTGCAACTTACACATGTAAGGGTCCGCAAGTAAATTTTCACATATAAGAAAGGGGCATTACAGGGGTATTCCAGGCTGGGCCTAACATTTACGCAAATAAGTTACTATTTTAAAACCTGCCAAAGTTCTTTACTTCTGCTCAATATCAGATGTAAGTGATCATGAACATCATTAAAGAGAAAAAATGAGTAGGTAGAGTATCTGAATGCAATGGGGGACTTCAGACTGAAGATCCAGGACGATCTTCACAAGCTGCAGATGGACTGGGCAAACTAGTAAAACTGATTACTGTGTGCATGTTATAAAACTCCCTGAAGTTACGTTCGTCAGCTGCGGCAACGCACAGCCGACCTCGCTTACCCAGCCAGACCACAGAGCTGTTATCTCCCGTCTGCCTCTGACCTTGGATTGTTACCAGAATCTGCCATTTGCTGCCTGCCTCGAACCTTGGATTGTTACTGGACTCTACTATTCACTGCCTGCCTCAACCCTTGGACTGTTACTGGACTTGCTGTTCACGGCCTGCCTCAACCCTTGGATTGTTACTGGACTCTGCTGTTTGCTGCCTGCCTCAATTCTTGGACTGTGTACTGGATCCTGCTGCTGACCGTTGCCCAAACTGATACTGAGATCTGCCTCCCTGATGACGAGAGCCTGGGAAGTCTCCTCTCGGATAGGCCTTGCTCGTCTTGGCTCAGGGGTCCACTATTGCAATTGCAGAGGCCATGGACCCAGAAGATCTCTCAAGTCTCCAGGCCATTCCAGGGCTTGCACAAAAGATCCAACAGCAGCAATTCTTGGAGGCTTTTGCCGGCTCAGTGGAATGACTCAATGCCCATCTGGATGCATCCACTGCCTTGGTCAGCAACACGGCTACAGACCCTCCATTGACCTTCCTGGCCAACACAATTCATCTTCCAACACCTCCCAGATATGCAGGGGATCCTAAGCTGTGCTGAGGATTCTTGAATCAGTGCTTTATGCACTTTTCTTTGTAGCCTTCACATTTCTCCAGCGATTCTGTTAAGACAAACTTCATCCTCTCCCTGCTTGATGGTAGGGCCCTGGCCAGGACATCCTCTCTCTGGGAGGGAGGTGACGCCTTGCTTCAAAATCTCCAGCAGTTCGTGAAAGCCTTTAAACTAGTCTTTGATGAACCCGGTTGATGCAACACTATGGGGTCAGATTTACTGCATCTATGTCAAGGCTCCAAAACCCTGGCTGAATATGCTATAGAGTTCTGGACTATGGCTTCGGAGTTCAATTGGGGGAGGATAGTCTCCTAAGGATTTTCTTGGAAGGACTATCCTCACGAATCAAGGATGAGCAGGTGGCTCGAGAACTCCCAGAATCCTTCAGTGCTCTCATTGATCTGGCCTGGAGGATTGATAGAGGACTCCAACAAAGAGTTCAAGACTTACGGGTCCTATGAAACATAGAAACATAGAAATGACGGCAGAAGAAGACCAAACGGCCCATCCAGTCTGCCCAGCAAGCTTCACACATTTTTTCTCTCATACTTATCTGTTTCTCTTAGCTCTTGGTTATATTTCCCTTCCACCCCCACCATTGAAATATCTAGCTTGATTAGTTAGGGGTAGTAGGGGTAGTAACCGCCGCAATAAGCAAGCTACACCCATGCTTATTTGTTTTACCCAGACTATGTTATACAGTCCTTATTGGTTGTTTTTCTTCTCCCCTGCTGTTGAAGCAGGGAGCCATGCTGGAAATGTGTGATGTATCAGTCTTCTCCCATGCCGTTGAAGCAGAGAGCCATGCTGGATATGCATCGAAAGTGAAGTACCAGACACATTTGGTTTGGGGTAGTAACCGCCGTAACAAGCCAGCTACTCCCCGCTTTGTGAGTGCGAACCCTTTTTTCTTCTCCCCTGCCGTTGAAGCAGAGAACTATGCTGTATATGCATTGAAGGTGAAGTATCAGGCTTATTTGGTTTGGGGTAGTAACCGCCGTAACAAGCCAGCTACTCCCCTCTTTGTGAGTGTAAATCCATTTTTCCACATTTCCTCTTGCTGTTGAAGCTTAGAGCAATGTTGGAGTCACAGTAAGCATGCGTATGTTTATTGAATAAGGGTATTGTCTCCAGGCAGTAGCTGTCATTCTGGCGAGTCACCCACTCTTCATTGGCGGCCTCTTGACTTTATGGATCCACAGTGTTTATCCCACGCCCCTTTGAAGTCCTTCACAGTTCTGGTCTTCACCACATCCTCCGGAAGGGCATTCCAGGCGTCCACCACCCTCTCCATGAAGAAATACTTCATTGGTTCTGAATCTTCCTCCCTGGAGCTTCAAATCGTGACCCCTGGTTCTGCTGATTTTTTTCCTACGGAACAGGTTTGTTGTTGTCTTTGGATCATTAAAACCTTTCAAGTATCTGAAAGTCTGTATCATATCACCTCTGCTCCTCCTTTCCTCCAGGGTGTACATATTTAGATTCTTCAATCCCTCCTCGTACGTCATGCGATGAAGATCCTCCACCTTCCTGGTCCCCCTTCTCTGTACCGCTTCCATCTTTGTCTTTTTGTAGATACGGTCTCCAGAACTGAACACAGTACTCCAGGTGAGGCCTCACCAAGGACCTGTACAAGGGAATAATCACTTCCCTTTTCTTACTCGATATTCCTCTCTCTATGCAGCCCAGCATTCTTCTGGATTTTGCTATCACCTTGTCGCATTGTTTCGTAGACTTCATATCATTAGACACTATCACCCCAAGGTCCCTCTCCTGCTCCGTGCACATCAGCTTTCCCCCCCCCATCGAATACAGTTCATTCGGATTTCCACTCCCCATATGCATGACTTTGCACTTCTTGGCATTGAATCTGAGCTGCCATATCTTCGACCACTCTTCCAGTTTCCTTAGATCCCGTCTCATTCTCTCCACTCCTTCCGGCATGTCCACTCTGTTGCTGATCTTCGTGTCATCCGCAAAAAGACAAACCTTACCTTCTATCCCGTCCGCAATGTCGCTCACAAAGATATTGAACAGGACCGGTCCCAACACCGATCCTTGCGGTACACCACTTAAAACCGCTCTCTCTTCAGAATGAAGGAAGTCTTGGGGGACCCTCCTTTCCCCCACAAGACTTGCCAAAAGTCCCTGGTGGTCCAGCGGTGGCCCAGAAGCGACCTCGCCATCAGCTGCCAGTAATCAAAATGGCGCCAATAGCCTTTGCCCATACTATGTCACAGGGGCTACCGGTGCCATTGGTCAGCCCCTGTCACATGACAGGAGCAATGGATGGCCGGTGCCATCTTGTGCGGGACAGGATGGCCGGCGCCATTTTGGGGGACAGGAGAGTCCCCCAAGACTTGCCAAAAGTCCCTGGTGGACCAGCGGGGGTCTGGGAGCGATCTCCTGCACTCGGGCAGTCAGCTGCCAGTAATCAAAATGGCGCTGATAGCCTTTGCCCATACTATGTCACAGGGGCTACCGGTGCCATTGGTCAGCACCTGTCACATGGTAGGAGCACAAGATGGTGCTGATGGCCGGCACCATTTTTAAAGATTTTTAATTTTAAAATTACCTGGTGGTCCATTTTAAAATTACCTGGTGGTCCACTGGGCCCCAGGAACGATCTCCTGCTCTCGGGCGCCGGCCGACCAGTGCTCCTACCATGTGACAGGGGCCGGCCAATGGCACGGATACCCTGTCACATGGTAAGGGCAAAGGGCCATCTGCGTCATTTTTATTAGTGGCAGCCAACAGCCCGAGAGAGGGAGATTGCTCCCGGGGCTCACTGGACCACCAGGTAATTTTAAAATATTTTTTGGGGGGTCGGGAGTGTGGTGGAGGCTAAGGGAGCGGTTTTAAAGGGTCGGGTGGGTTTTTTGTTTATCGGCCGACAGCCCGAGCACGAGAGAATGCTCCCAGGACCCCCGCTGGACCACCAGGGAATTTTAAAACATTTTTTGGAGGGGTTGGGAGGGTGATGGAGGCTAAGGGAGCAGTTTTAAAGGGTCGGGGTGGGTTTTTTGTTTATCGGATCGGGCGCAGCCTATAAAAATAAAAATGATCGGGCTGGACGAAAAAAATGCACGATTTGAATTGGAACCGGAACCGAATCGATTCCGGTTCCGATTCACATCTCTAGATAGAGGATCTCTGTGAAAAGTTGACGAGACTATAAAGCTGAGTAGGAGATGGAGATGAATATAGGCAGAGTGAATGGGCCTTATGGTCATTATCTGCCTTTGATTTCTAAGTTTTTATCTTTAAAGATTGAAGGTTGTCTTATAATGGCTCTGTTAAGTTTGCATAGCTATGCTGGAGGTATAGGTATATGTTGAGGTATGGATATAAAGTGTGAAAAAGGTGAAGTGAGTGGCTTAAGGGTTTATATGATAGAGCACTTGCCTAGTAGTCACCCTCTGTTACAATGGCTTTTTCCAAATTGTTGAAAGGGAAGAGTTGTACAGGATAATGGAGTCATGGTGCCAGATACATCTGCCACCCCATTCAGAATTCATATATATACATTGATCGCCTCTTGAACAATTAGGGACTGAAAGGATTGCTGTTCTTAATCCCCTTCCCTTTCATGAGGTGTTGTAAATACTGCATGTGAATAATCATTTGCACCCATCACAATAGGTAGGTAGGCTAGTGATGTAATAAAAATCCCTTTGATGTCCTAATATTGTTACCTCTGATCAGGGTTTAAAATATACAACTTAACCTGTCTGTGCAGGAATAGCAGTTCCTGGTTAAAATATCTGGAGAAAGAGATTTGCTTCATCCCAACTGCATTTACTGTGGTTTTAAAGACCTGGATGTTAAATAATGTAACTAGCACAAGAGTGTGACAAGTCCAGGCATGGATCTGGCTACTTCAGAAACGAGATAAGCCATTAACTCCTCCTACTGGCTTCTGTGATTAAGCAGTACATATGTATGATGATTTCATCCTCTAGATAGCTTATTAGGTTGGAGATGGAACTAAAGATGGTGTGGGCATAGTTTCCAGCTTGCTGTCCTCTATAGAGCTTGGTCCTCTATAGGGCTTGGCCCTCTACTCTGTCAATGCTTATTCTCCCACCTCCCCGTTTCCTTCTCTCTATCTCTCCCCCTCTTCTTATTGTTCCCTCTGTCTGCATCTCTTTTTCTGGTCTTCTCCTTGCCTCTTGCAATGTATTGCAATTTATTGTTCTCCTTTCCTGCTACAGCTCTCAATGGGGCCAATGTTATAAGCTGCACTGAGCATACCACGGGTTTTTACTCTGGTATTAACTCAGAAATGCAATAAGGGTTTAAGCACCAAGAAACCCATGCCATGAAACCCACAGTATACTTGGCATGGGTGCATGTACATCGCATGTAGAAAAAGGTATTATTTAGTTCATGCCTTTTCATTGTAGCAGAAAGCAAGATACATAGACGTCCAATTTATATTTTTTCAGTCCCCAGAGAGCTCACAACCTGATTTGGTATCTGAGGCAATGGAGGGTGAAATGACTTGCCTAAGGTCACAAAGAGTGGCAGTAAGATTTAAACTCTGGTTTCTATGGCTCTTAGACAGCTCCTCTAATCACTAAGTTTCTCTTCCACTATTACAGAGCACTGTAAAAAACCATATTAGCAAGGAGACATCTTAGCACTCATTTTTTAATGCAAGAAAATTTAACACTGGGGTCAGGGCAGGAGGTACATTTAAATAAGAGTAGCAGAAGCTTTAGAGCAAAGAAGAGAGAAGGAAGAATAAGAAAGAAGACAATTTCTTGCTAAAGATAAAAAGGAGTCTCTGAGAGGAGCAGGCTATCCTGGCTCAAACCATTTGCAGAAGGGCATGAAGGCAGTGGATATTTCACCTGAGAACAAAACTGCTGGGGTTACCAAAGGCAGATGTTATGCAGGCATATAGATTGAGCTCCAATGCAATCCTTTCTCTCTATGAAGAAATCAAAGATTATTTTGATCCTCTAACCAAGCATGGATATAACATTCCAGGTTTGATCAAGTTTCTCACTACTTTGTATTTTCTTGCCACTGGTTCTTTCCAGAATACATTGAAAAATTTACAAATAACCCCAGAGCTCTATTTAACATAGTAAAAAATTTGACTACGGATAAAACAGAGGAACCCCATACCCCACAAGAGATTAAATGCAATGAAATTGCACAGTATTTCTCTGACAAAATAACTGACCTCAAAGCTAAGATACCGATATCAACAAAGCAAGAAATTAAGATGCAAAAAAGAGACGTGACACCATGGTCCAAATCTGATGAAGTATCCCAAATCGAAGTGGAATCCATGAAAAAAAAATTTAAACCCCGCCCCTCATAAAATTAACACCATTCCCACCATGGATATAAAAAAACTAGCTGACATAACCTCCCCTACTATAGCTAAAATAATTAACCTATCCCTTAATGAAGGCCTTATGCCAGACTCTCTTAAAGGGGCTATAATTAAACCAATACTGAAGAAAAAAAACAGTGACCCAAACATCTTGAGTAACTATAGACCTGTATCAAACCTACCCATGCTCGCTAAATTAATAGAAAAAATGATACAAAAACAACTAGCCGAACATCTAGACAATAACAGCATACTTTACCCCTCACAACACGGCTTTAGAAAACACTATAGTACTGAAACATTACTTATCTCTCTAACAGACAATGTATTACGTGGGTTTGACAGTGGAAAACACTACATCATGATGTTATTAGACCTATCAGCAGCATTTGACACAGTAAATCATAACATACTACTAAATAGGCTTGAAGAAATAGGACTTCAAAACAAAACAATTGAATGGTTCAGGTCCTACCTAAACAATAGATTCTTTCAGGTACAGATAAAAAACACTATCTCAGACAAAATCCAGCTAAAAACCGGAGTCCCCCAGGGATCAGCCCTTTTGGCGACTCTATTTAACATTTACATGCTGCCCCTATACCACCTCTTAGCCGGTCTAGGTATCATACATTACATATATGCGGACGACATCCAGCTAATTTTTCCAGTAGATGAAACAATTGAAAAAACGTTGAACCTAGCAATGCTATACCTAGGCATAATTAAACAACTGCTGTGCCAAATGGAACTAGTAATTAATATTGAAAAAACAGAATTCATACACCTTGAATGAAAAACAACTGAATTAATCCAGAATCCCATCAAACTCAGAAACAATCAGATAGTGGAACTAACCGAAAAAACTCGAAACCTAGGAGTAATAATTGACAATGAAATAAACCTCAAACCACTCCAAATATTACAGAACTCTGCAGCCAGAATCCTAACTGGAAAAAGCAGAAGGGACCACATCACTCAAACTCTTGCCGAATTGCACTGGCTGCCAATCGAACAAAGAGTACAATTTAAAACACTTTGCACAATCCACAAGTTAATTAATGAAGAAAATACTGATTGGTTAAACACTGCATTAAGACTACATGTTCCCCAAAGAAATCTCAGATCAGCAAATAAAGCCTTACTAACCATACCCTCTGTAAAGACAGCTAAACTGACACAAGTAACTGAGGAAACGCGCTCTATCTACAGCGGGCCCGTCCCTCTGGAACTCCCTACCACCGGACCTCCGCCTTGAGCCATGCCACACTACTTTTAAAGTGAAACTCAAGACTTGGCTCTTCCGTCAAGCTTTCCCAGAGAGCTAAAGCAAGAAGAACAACAACCACCCTTGTCTTACAACAATAATGTAATGTCCATATTGCTTATATTACTTCAGTTATATGTTCCAAGTTGTGTTCTAAGTTGATCTTAGTTGTTTCATAATTGATTGTACTTTATTTTATTTTAGATTATCCGTTTATTATATACGATATGTTCCTTGTAAACCGCCGCCCCGGCGATAGTTATTTCTGTTAAATGTGAACCGGAGTGATATGTATTGTATACAGGAACTTCCGGTATATAAAAACCAAAAATAAATAAATAAATAAGTAAGGGAGAGAGCACTGTCATTAGTCGGCCCTATATTATGGAACTCAATGCCACCCGAAATAAGACTAATGAGGGATCAAAAACTTTTCAAAAAAAGCTTAAAAACATGGCTTTTCAAAAAGGCTTTTCAAAGTGAGAATGGGAAATAGGTGGTACTAAGAAACAAGAAAAGGACTTATACGCACAAGCAAAAGTCACCTGAGAACATATGTGTGTTTTTATTTTTATTTTATCACACTTAAGTATTAAGTTAAAGAATTACAGTAATCCACATCTACGGTTAGCTCATAAAGAGAACTTTAATACACTTTACATATAGCTTATAATATCGAATCATGTATCTGAACAACTACGGCACCCTCTGGTTAAAGTAAAATCCATTTCGAACTTATTTATGTGCCTATTTGTAAACTGTTGTGATGGTATATCAATAAACGACGGTATAGAAAAGTTTTTAAACAAATAAATAAACAAATAAATAAATTAAATAATTTTTAGTGGCCGGTATGGGCCAGTCAACATTTTCAAGGCATTTCAGCCAGGTACTGAGGTCCATGCTGAAACATGTCAGGGAGTAATCAAGTACCCACAGCAGGAGATGAAGTGAGCTTTCTTTGATATAGCTGGCATGCCAAATGTAATGGGTACAATTGGCTACACCAATGTTGCTCTCACCTCACCACCCCCCCCCCCTCCTCACACACACACACACATGAGAGAGAAATGACATACCATAATAGGAAGCATTTCCACTTACTGAATATACAAGTTGTATGCAATGTACACATGAAGATCCTTAGTGTTGTCTCCAAGTTTTCCAATATCAGCCATGACTCCTTCTGTTGCATGGTGGCAAAAGTGCATATTAATCCTGCTCTTCTTTAGCTGTCTGGGGCAGGTACCAATAGCATGATTTATTGTGGTGTCTTACATGCAGGAAGTTAATGGATTGTTCTATTTTCAATTTTTTGCAGGAGATATTGGTTACATCTGGAAGGCATGTCTGCTCATTCCCCTCTCTGCACCTCACTTGCTAGGAGAAATCTGCTAATATGAGGCACACAGGAGAACCAGGGCAGTCATAGAGCATGCATTTGGCCTTTTGAAAAGCTGGTTCCATTGCCTTGAATGCTCTGGAGGAGCACTTCAGTATTCACTGGAGAAAGTATCAGATATTGACATGGTGTGCTATATGCTTCATAATATTGCCCTCTGGGATGGCATTCATCTGGATGTGGATTTGAACCTGGATCCAGAGCTAAAAATGTTTGTTCCTGTCACAGACAGAAATAGTATGGTAAGGGGGAATAAACTGCACCACAAGGCCATAGTGGGCTATTTCAGAGCTAAGTTTTTACACATGATGGTGGAGGGATGAGTTGACCAGAGCAGGAACGGTTGTGTGAAAGAGATTCTAACTCCAACATTTGTCTATTCTTAGACTGCTGTGAATCATAAGGAAGATGAATGCCAAAAGAAATACACACTGTGGCCATCAACCAGTTTTTTAAAATATATTTTTAATATATTATGAATTTTACTATAGTTTAAATAAAATAATATTTTTAATAACTAATAGGTCTCCTTTTTCTTTGGTGTGACTCAGTTTTAGGACAGGCCCTGCATCATTGGTCAAGAGGTTCCCACACTTATATGGAGATCTCTGGCACAAGGAAGCATAATCTGTTTTGTCTATGACCTACTTGCACACTGTGAGAAAAAAGCCAAGACACAAGTAACATTTTAAGATTGTTTTTTTTTTCCAAAAGTAATTGCAGAGGCAAAAATGTAAGAATGACTTAAAAAATTGTATAAAATTCAAGGTTGCATATTCAGCAATAATTCAGTAACATTACAAGAGCCAACCTGACAGCTTGATAAACAGAGTATATGCAAGGTAGCATATGAAATGAAAGTCCATAAATGCAATCAGCAGATCCATAAACTGGAGACAGCCTGGAAAAGTGGATGTGATGTGGGTACTCATAGGCTCTTAGTCTCAATGAAACACTTTTGATATCAAAAAGAAGTTTGTTTTCAACAAGTATAACATTGTATCATGACATTTGTGTTACAACCTTGGAATTATTTATCTAGACAGACAGACACTATAAACTAGATAAGGATGCTGAGCTACAAGGTTGTAGAATATTTTGAACTGATATGAAGTTAATTTACATTCCATCTAAAAACAAAGATGAGGTCAATTTACATTCCATCTAAGATTATAGAAAATATTCTTAGAACAAATACAAGGTTGCTAATGCTGACAAATTCCAAGAAAATATTTACATATAAGATGAGAATTAAATTATTATATGACCATTCAGATTATTTGTTTATAATAAAAAGCCAATCATAGAAATTTTGGAAATTATGAAACCTAGTTTAAGTGTTGGAAATATACAACTGAAATTCTATATAATGCTGTGTTAGTAAATAAAACAAAAATCAAAAGGACTAAATCTATCTAACAATACAGAACACTTTTATTATATATTACAAATCAATTTTTAAGTCATCTTATAACAAAATCTTCTACAATATAAAATAATATAAATGGTCGAAGAACCCTTCACAGGTCTCAAACCACAAACTACTAGAATACAAGCTATTCAATTAAAAAATATACAACCACACCATTCTCACTGCACACTTCAACACATTCATACCAAAAATAAAAACCATAAATAAATGGTATTTCTTACAATAAAGAATCCAAGATATCATATAACTTCTCAACTTGTACTTCTAGTTACAATGTAACAACAAACCTCAAATGATAGATAATTTTTTTCTAAAGTGTACTCTGCAAGAGGCCACTGTTTCGTTGAAACAGGGTCAACAGGGAGATTTGTTAATGAGTGACATAGATATATATCTGCTTTGTTTTTAGAACTTTTTTTTTTAATTTCACAAAATTCTAATGTTGAGGATGTTTTCTTGTAATTCCACTTGCAGATAGTCTCACAGGATAAGTAAAAATATTTGTAACTTTTCTTCCCAGTTTTGCACTGCCAATCTTTAACTCCTAAAGAGGATTAAAAATGGGGTGGAAAGGTAAAATATTGATATTAACGAAGGCTAGTATAATTCCAATAGTAATAAACCAAGGATGCTATGCAGGTTTGAATGGACCAAGATTCATAATTTTAATCGTGTTTTAATTTATCCAGCTAAGGGGGTTATTTTCAAAGGTTTATCGCACGTGATATGGCCGTATCGTGTGCGATAAGCCTCTATCACATGCGAAAAGGGCCTTTTTACATGGGATAGAATGCAAAGTAGGGGGAGGGGAGGAGTCGGGGTGGGGAGGGGAGGGGAGGAGTTGGTGTGGGAGAGGGCGGAGTTGGTGGTGTCTTTGCTGCCGGCGATAATGTTACTAACACTATTGTCGACAGTAGCATGCTGAATTGCACCACCTTTCACAGTGGCTCTATTCGGTGCGAAAGCCGGCAGCCAGCACACTGCCATGTGCGAAGGCTGCGGGCTTTCGCAGGCCTGCCCCCTGTTTTCACTGGATTCATCATTCAGTGATGAATGATGAATCCAGGCCTAAGCTTCCCCCTACTATTGATTCTACCCCAGTGTAAGTAGCGTATATTAATTCTCTCTCTTTTACTGAGAAAGAGAGGTACATTACTGATTTAATTTTCAGCATGCACTGGATAGGTTATTTATTACAGAGATTTGGCATCACAAATATGATGCAATTTTGTTAAATTAACTCTGCATGAAGGGTTAGTTATATTGAACTGTTTCATCCAAATGAATACAGAGGAGAAGTTTTAATAATTTATAACATAAATTTTAAAGTTAAGAGAGTGTAAGTTGAACTTTTACTTGCCACCATGGACAAATTGACTTTTTGTTTCATTTATTGTCCTTCAGGGATAGAAGCTTTCAAAAAGATCGTTGATTTGATAATTTTACAACAGTGAGTGATCTAAACCTGCAAGTAGATAACAAGACTTCTAAATGGGCTACTAACATCTGGACACCTTCCAATTTGAGCAGGTTGTAACTTTACCAACTCATACGGGTGGGCACACCCTTGATGTTGTTATCTGCTGCTCTCAACTGGTAAAAAGGGTAATAATTCCAAAAAACATATGAAGTTCTTTGGTCAGATCATTATTTCCTTTTATTCATATTATTATGTGAGTGGAATGTAAATCAAACTATATGCAAAAAGGAGACAATGTGTTCTCATGTGGAAACTAAGGAATTTAAAAATGAGTGGCAGGAAAAAGTGTTGAATATGGATTGGGAAAATAGTGCCACCGAGGAAGTAGTTAAACAATGGAACAGCAGTTTAGAAGCAGTATATGAAAGTTGCACAGCAATGTCAAAAATTAGGAGTTTAGAGAAAAGGATACCCTGCCATACCCATGACATGTTGTTGTTAAGAAGAGTTTTAAAGCAAAGAGAGTAAAAGTGGAGAAAGTAAAAAGATGAATCTAGTATAGAAGAATACAAGGAGGCTTTACGAGACTATCAAACATGTTCTCAAGCTGCGCAAAAAGAGTACAATGTTCGTCAGTTTGAGACATTCTTAATTTGACCGTTAGAACTTTTTTTCCATTGTGAAATCATTAGTGAGAAAGCCATAGGCTGATACCAGTACCTATCAAGCCTGTGATATATTAGTTGACTATATTGATGATAAAATTAGAAATATTCAGTGTCAACTATTTTTGTCATTACCAGTTGAAGTCAGCACTGCAGTTAGATACTGTCTATTACCCAAATGGACAGGGTTTAATATAATTTTAGCTGACTATATTGAGTCAATTATCAATGGATTATGTTCCACTGGTTCTCGACTTGACCCATGTCCATTTTGGTTATTAGGGAAGTCAAAGCCACTACCATCAATATAATCAAGAATATAGTGAACAAATCCCTGTGCGAAGGCAATATGCCTGAGAGCTTGAAACTAGCTACAGTCAGAGTTATCTGTAAAGACCAAGATTATTCATTGCAGGACCTTTTGAATTTTTGCCCAATTTCAAATTTACTTACTTTGGCTAAAATTCTTGAGAAAAATGTATTGTAACAACTTGATGATTTTATTGAATCTGAAACAATACTGGATGAATGACAATTTGGTTTCCACAGATAGCTTAGCACAAAATTATTGCTATTTGCTATGAAGGACAAATTACATACGGGCCGATTCAGTAAAGTCCGCGGGAGAGCGGGCGAACAGGCCACTCGCCTGTGCGCGCGATTCAGTATTTAAATTAGGGCCGGTGGTAGAAATGGGCAAAAGGAGGTGCTAGGAACACTACTGCATCCCTAGCGCCTACTTTTGGCCCGGAGCGGCTGCTGTCAGAGGGTTTGACAGCCGACGCTCAATTTTGCCGGCATCGGTTCTCGAGCCCGCTGACAGCCATGGGTTCGTAAACCGGACGCCGGCAAAATTGAAAGTCTGGTTTTCGACCCGACAGCCGACCAACTTCAAAATTTTCTTTTTCTTTTTACTTTTTTTACCCTTCGGGACCTCCGACTTAATATCGCCATGATATTAAGTCGGAGGGTGCACAGAAAAGCAGTTTTTACTGCTTTTCTGTGCACTTTCCCGGTGCCAGCAGAAATTAGCGCCTACCTTTGGCTAGGTGCTAATTTCTGAAAGTAAAATGTGTAGCTTGGCTGCACATTTTACTTACTGAATCGCGTGTGAATACCTAATAGGGTCATCAACATGCATTTGCATGTTGAGGGTGCTATTAGGTTCGGCGGGTTGGACGCGCATTTTTCACCCCTTACTGAATAAGGGGTAAGGGAAAACGTGCGTCCAATGGCAGGTTAACAGTGCGCTCCGTCGGAGCACACTGTATTGTAACGGCCCGATAGATTTAGAATGTGGAGAGACTTGCATGTTAGTACAATTAGATCTGCCCATTGCTTTTGATTCAGTAGGCTATGACACACTCCTCTGCCATCTAAGCCAACTTGACTTAGGAGAGACCATAAGTCTTTCCTAAAAGGGAGAAAGCAGAGTACAGTTAGTAACACCTGCTCCTCCTGTGACACCCTATATTCAGGTGTGTCTCAGGGGTCATCTCTTTCCTCGTCATTATTTAATATATACATGTCTTCAATCGGCCCATTCCTTAGGAATCAGGGCTGCTATATTTTATTTATGATATGACATACAGTTATTTTTCCCATGTGATAAGGGAAATTTTCCATCTACTTGCTTTCAGCATTTTATGAATGACATAAAGGTTTGGCTGGGGAAAAAAGGATTTGTCCTAAATATAGCAAAAAAGAAGTTACTGTGGATTGGAAAGACATCCCCTCCTGCAGGATTACAGATAGGTCATTAAGGGATATTATTGCTTGTCATATCGGAAGTCCAAAGTCTAGGCATAATCCTAGATTCAAAACTATCAATGTCCCTCATGTGAAGAATGTGGCAATAATAGAATTTTACAAGCTCAAAATGGTTAAACCACTGAGAATGTTATTTACCAGCTTTTCTGCTAAGAATAGTAGTTCAAGCCTAGTTCTGAGTCACATTGACTATTGTAACGGTCTCTTTATAGGATAACCGTATAAGGTCTTTCCAGCATTCCAAATAGTATAACGTGCAGTGGCCAGAATTATCACTGGAAGTTTGTAAAAATCTGATTTTATGTATGTAATTATGTTCATCGCCTAGGCCTTTTTTGTGTTAGGCGTTTAATAAATTTTTTTTAATGAAATGAAATGAAATATGTCCCCAGTTTTAAGAGATTTTCACTGGCTCCCTATTAAGTATCGATTGCATTTTAAATTATTAGTAACTATTCATAAGTTACTCCACCTAGAAAATTGAAGTGTGCTGGGATATCAATTGAAGCGCTATATTCCCACGTGTGCTCTAAGATCCGAAGACACAGAAATGTTAGCATTACCCTGCCCTCACATCAAGAATATTGTTCACAGTTTGTTTGTAAACAAGCATGCAGCTCCTGTAATTTGGACCTGCTTCCAGCTCAGTTAAGGCAAGAAAATAATATTAGATAGTTTAGAAAAGTCTAAAGGCTTTACTGTTTCAGGGGAAGTTTTCAGTTGATTTTATTGTGTATTTGTTTAAGTACAGTGTTTTATGTATGTTTTAACTGTAACCCACCCTGAGCAATGCTATTATAAGGGCGGGACCTCAGTTTAAAAAATAAATAAATAAATAAATAGACAAACAAATAAATAAAATACAACAGTGATGAGCATCAATGATGCATCATAGGAAAATGAAGTCTCTCCTATCAGGTAACCCTAAGAAGACTGTGCAGTGGAGGTTCAGAGACAGTCATTGGTGGTCCAACTTGGGCCAAGTGGGGTTCAGGGGCTGCCATTGGTGGTCCAGCATGGCAACAGACTGCGGATGTTTTCCTGTTCTCCAGGGGAACCAAGCCAGGAAACCTGATGGACAGATATGTGCCAGCCACCAGTCACAGAAGAGACCCAAGAGAAATTCATTGGTGGTCTGGAATGACATTTGAGTTCAGGAGAATCATTGGTGGGCCGACTAAGGGCTGAGTCCAGATAAAGTCATGAACAGTTCAGCATGGCGGGAACTTGCCTCTAAAATATTGCTTTCATCCATTGGAACTACTTCTGGCTCTATGTGGGAGACTGTTGTGCTCTGTGTTTTCAGAGTTGGAGGATGAACTTGCCTCCTGGGGAAAGATAAGCCCAATCGCATGGGTTCATTTCTTGTTCAGATCCCATCAAGCCCTCATAGGACACCGACAATGTCTTTCAATGAATCTCTCAATCATTCAAACCATTGCCTGTTGAAGAACTTTCCCTCGCAGCGATTATGGACTCTCTCTGCATCCATTGTATCTCCCTTCTAATACACTCCATCTCCTGTTGTCATACTAGCCTTAAGTTTCTGGCTTGCAAGCAGTTCCACAGCTATCTGTTCTGCCATTGCGTAAACGCCCATGCTCCTGCTGGTGGGAGAATGTCATATTCTAGAGCCCCACCACCAACTACAGTGGCATCTGTAGCAATGACACCCACATTGGTGCATTATGTTGTTGGTACATCCGGGAAGTCTTTCAATGATGCGCATAGCTATGTAAACTGGAGCTCAAACAGATGGCTGTCATCTTGTGTATCAGATGCCGGTGTCTTGCTTGACAGCTGCAGACTATCAGTAGGTCATTCTGCTGTTCTTATAGGAAATAGATTCAGAAGTGTTGGCTGGTTCTCTTCAGCCTCGTCCTCTGTGGCAGACCCTTCTGTGTCCATTGGCTGATGATCACCTTTAAAAATAAGAAAAGACAAATCAGAGCCAAGTCTACTACATCCTTCTGACCCCTGTCTTCCCTGCCAAACTCTCCTGCTCCTTCTGCAGCTTCTGTGTCTGTGCTGCCAACATGACCACCAGCAGAGTAGTCCTTCTGAAGGGTCCCCTGGAGCAGCTGCTCCATCAGCAGTGGTGTGCGGTGACATTCTAAGCAGGAAATTCTCTACATGTACATCCCCCTTCCCAGCATTTTCACATTGTTTTCTCTCTGCCTCTTCCACCCATCCCTGGCATAACTGACCAATTTTCCCTCCCCTGACGCCCCCTTCCTGGCCTGATTGCCTATGCACTGTCCACCCCTACCCTTCATCTCACAGTGTGAGATTTAATGACCCAATAAGTGAGACTCAAGGCCAATGAGTAAGATTTTTCTGGTGGTGTGTCTGCGGTATAAATCTGGAAAGATTTCAGTACTGAATTGTTTTGAAAATGAAAGAACCAACACAAAATAATATTTAGACTTCATTAATTTCATTTATATTATAATTCTTTAATTACACACACATACACAAAATCCTTACCTCCCCTCTTTCCAACACCATCCTAGGCTCTTTCCTAATAACAGATTTTACACACACACACACACACACACACACACACACACACACACACAAAACATTTATAATACTGCCTTCTGAGGAAAAATATCACTAACAACAACTGTATATTATATTTACATTCACTGCTGTTATGTCAACCAGAAAATCTTGCAAAAAAATGAAAATAGCTTGGCTTTCGGAAAGCCTTGAGTAAACTGAATTACAATTACAATATAGTAAACCTCCAAAACCAAGACAGCACTAACTGGCAGCACTCAAACCTACCTATGAAAAAGCAACCCTTCAAATATTATACTAGGCCCTAAAGCACAAATATACCTTCTGTTAGGAAAACAGAAAAGCCATGCTGATATAGATCCCTACACAGAAATTACTCACTGGTAGAATAACTCTTCTCTGTTAGACATGCAAAACACAGATCCTCACCAAATATAGAATAGAGATACCATAAATATATAAAACAATGCACACTCTCTAACACACACATTCATTCTCACACACATGCTCACTGTCACACATGCTATCTCTCAGGCTCACACATATGCACAATGCTCCAGAGTATAATATATAATAGTACTAGGAGGTGCAGATTGGAAAACAAAACAAGTTTGTCTGCTATAGATCCTTTCACAGAAACTATACAATAGCAGAATTCCTCACTTAGGTCTCCAGATACAAAATACAGATCGACCCTCGCCAAATACAGAACTGACTACAAATTAGAAACAGAAACAATGAGACAAAGCCTAACTGGAAAACCCAAAAATGCCAGACTCTGTCAGGAGCGTAACACGAGAGAAATAAAAACAAATACATTTTTCCTGCACTGCACACAATAGAAATATGCAGAGATGCACATTTCCTAAAATAACAGAGAAAATCAAATTCTTCCTAAGTTCTACCTCAGAGAAGCAGAACCAAGAGCAGCCTCAGCTCATACCCTGTCACCCCTCAAGTCCCCAACAGTCGAGTGCCTCCACCCCTTCTTCTCACCCAGTCCCCAGCAGCATTACTACTCAGCCCCTCTCAAGACCTCCCAGACTTCCTTCCCAGCCCCCTCTCCCTTCCCGCACCCATCCCCCAGCAGTCTTGCTCCCAATTTCCCAGTCCCCCTTACTCCTGTGTTAAGGTCAGGGAGAGTCTGAGAGGCTATGGGAGGCTTCCCATAGCCTCTCAGACTCTCACTGAACCCATCTCACACTGCAGTTGGCACCTTTGATCAAAAGAAATGGCCTCACAATCCTCTCCTCCTAGACTGCAATCTATAAGTCCAGATCCGTCCAGCTGCCACTTTATCCCTCCTTCTGACCTCCTCCCTACTCTCCTTAACCTTTCTCTGAATCCTCCTGCATTCAGATCCACAGAGGCAGGGCAGGCCAGTCCACAGGTGCAGCTTCAGCTAGCAGCTCCCGGCCGTGTCATTACCACATTTCCACTCTTCTTTTTTCACATGGGGCAGAAGGTGGGGCCCTGTCTCAGGCCGAATCAAGGTCCTGCCTTCTGCTCCATGCTGTGCTGCACTGCATCTCATGCATGGGCCTGAACTGCATCTGCTGTTGATAGGTCCCTTCGCCATGAGGATCCCTTCCTACATCTCAGTGCTTCCTCCAGCGTGTCTTCTTATTAGCCTGGCAGCCCTCCTAGCTCCTCGATCAGCTAGTGTGGGTTAGGATGCAGCCTGTAAGCAGCCACAGGCTGTGCTGCTGTGCCTATAGGTCATAGCCTGCCTTCCACACAAACAAGTGGCTTTGCAGTTGAAAAAAGAAATCATGTGCCGGGAATTCACTGAATCCCTTGAAGTCCCTGACTGAACGCCACTGCCCATTGGTGTCAGCTGCACATCACATGGTGGGCCACCTTCTATCCAGTGCTTGAACCTTACTAACTGTACTATCTGGGCCTTCACAGCAGCCCTGGTGTCATACCATTGATGCTTCAACTGGCATACCATCCGGGCAATCGCTGAGATGCCGCTGACATCCTTGGCAATGCTTTCCCAGATTTTCCTCTTGATCTCTGAAGATGTCTCCTGCCCAAAAAGTGCACTGAGCTTCTCACAGACCTGCTATACCAGAAGATCCTTTTCTTCCTCTGTGAAGCGTATATGGCAGTGATGCTGCCTTTACAGCTGCTGGCTGCTGGTTCCCGCCTACTCGTCACTCCCTAATGCTTGGGATGGGTCCCTACCTCCCCGAGTGCTACTCTCACTACCTTCTCCTCTTCCCCTCCACCCTTCTCGGACCCCTCCACCCGTTTTCTTTCCTTCCCTCCTCTACCTGCCCCTGCTAGCTCACCCATGCCCCTAGCCCTGGATTTGTCAGTAAGTACCCATTATGACTATGTCTAGAGTGGCAAACATTTAGGGGCAGCAGGCTGGTTTCAATTTGCTGCCTTCCAGTTCTGCAGAATCTCTAGGGACCTTTGTTTTCAGTTTTTATTTTATTTTTCCTGGAGACTTTAATGCAATAACAAAAAAAAAAAAAAATCAGTGGAAAAATGACGTTTCCACGGATTGTTTTATAACAAAGTAATTTTTTCCACTGACTTTTTTTTATCACATTCAGATTGCTAGGCAAAATAAAATAAAAACTGAAAACAAATCTCATTCAGCAGAGAATAACTCTCTGCTCTTTGCAACAAATCTTTATGGCATGTGAAAGCACCAAAAATACCCAATGGCAGAAAAATCCTAAATCCATCCTTGCAAAATCTCATCTCCTCCCACCTCATCTCCCCTTCCTGATTACACTGCAACTAATGCACTACACTCTTCCTATCCTCTCCGTCACCACTCGCCCTCCTGTCACACTTATCCGCTCCCCCACTTGCACACTTCTCTGTCATGCTCCATTCTCTTCACAGCCACAAACACCCACTCCACTCTTTCAGGAACCTAAAACTCAAACGTGGACAGAAAGACAGATAATCACAGACCAACAATCAGACACACTCTAAACATTCACCCAAGAACACAGACAAAGTCAAAAGGATGGGGGAACAGCAAGGGAAAAACAAGCAGCACAAAAAGATGCCGCTCAGCAATCACAAAGCACCAAGAACCACCACCATTTCTAAAAGCAACAAAACCTCCAATTGCCAAGTCCAGAGCTCACGTAACACCATGCAGCACTGACAAAATGGCCCTGGAAGAAGCTGCCTTTTATTTCCATGCCAGGGGGAGCGTCCAAGAAAGCTGATGGACATCTGTGCACCACCAATCACACCAAGGGTTAGCCTAGGTCACTTCTATTAACCAATAGGGAACTCAGCAACCTTTTAAACTAACCAGCACTGGTTTTCACTGCCGTTCTTACTGTGGTTTTTGTATGTCAGTTTTAACACCATTTTTTGTGCACATTTTGGGGATACCACTGATGTTTAGCACTGGTTTGATTTGCACATCATTAGTTTATGGCATCAAGTGAAGCTGCAGGTTTTTGACACGCACATTTTAAAAAAATGGGGCTAAAATTTGGCACCATTTTTGGTGAGGATTTTATTACATCTGCCCTAATATTCTGAAAATCACATCCGCCATCTTGAAATCCATATTGGCAGCTGAAACCATTATATAGCATGTCACTAAAAAGTTAATAAACCAAGGAAGGTATTAAAATTAGACCTTAATGAAGGAGTAGGCAGACCTTTTTTTAACGATGGGCCACATTTGTGACTCTTGCTTGCAATAGGGACTGGCAGTTCTGCCTCAGAGATCTGGCAGCTAGTAGAGGAGTGGACGAGGGGGGGGGGGTCTGAGTCAGATCTCTGAGATTATCCTTCCCCCCTCTTAATGTAGGCCAAGCTTGCCCTCTTTATTTCTAAGAAAAGGGAGGAAAGGATATGGCACAAGTTGCTGATCATCTACCTCTCCCACTCCTGCCTCTCTGTTCTTCCTTCCTGCTGACCTCATGATCAGCTGCTCTTGCAAACATGTGATCTTGCAGATGTTTTTTTTTTATCACCATGGCCCCTGCTTTTGGATATACTGCCGTCATTGTCTGTTCATAGTATGGCAGCAAAGCCAGAAGTCAGGATGTGGCACTAAAAAAAAGCAGGATAAGCTATTCAGAAAGACAGCTGATTGTGAGGCCAACAGGTAGGTGAAGCAAAGGTGAGGAACATGACACCATGAACTGCCATGGGCTAAGACTCATAGGGCTGCCAAAAGCCAGAGGAAAGATTTCCACAGGCTGGTTTTAATTTCCCCATCCCTACCTTAGCAATTGTATGCCAATTAGTGCACAGATGATAGGAAACCAAACTTCTAAGTATACGCCATGAAAACCTCATTGACATATGACTGCCTTTCATGTACATGTATATACCTGTTAAATTAGTGCAGATACACTAATGGCAGACTGTTAGAGTGTACATACTAAACCATTAGTGCATTTCATGCTGTTTTTAGCATGAGCTAAATGAAAATAGTGTGTGTATGCTAAGCTCCCTATACATTTACAGTGCCTGATTTTACATTAGGGGTTACCATTCTGCAAAACAAGACATGCAGCCTTAGTGGATAATACATTGATATTCTCAGCGCTGTGTTTGGCAGCTATAAAAAAAAAATCAAATAGAATGTTGGGAATTCTTTGCAAAGTAATGGAAAAAAATATTGAATAATGAACATTATAAATAGGGCTTCTGAGTTTTTAGTTATAACTAAAAAATAACAATAACCCTCAATCTGAAACTATCTTTCCTCATTAGGTCCAAGGGTACATAAGTACTCAAAGTTTGCAGATACAGACTCTTCATTTGAAATTGTGCAAAAAAATTTAAAAATAAAATCTCCCTCTGTATACCTTGACTGGATAGCTCTGGCACCATCCTGTCCCCTCCCCTGACATCACTTCTATCATACTTGGGGGAGGGGGAGTCATCAGAATCCATGTGGGTTGCAATCATGAAAGGAGCTTTCTCTGTGGTAAACATCCACTTACCCATGGATAATGAGCATGAAAATTGTCCCCCAATGAGAAATGAAATTCATTTTATTTAATAAACAGAAAATACAAATTTATTCAAATGTAAATCAAATTAGCAGAAACTTCGTTAACTCTTGCAACAGAATCTATGCTCAGCTGCCGCAGGACACATGAGACTGTGGTATAACTACAGCATTAGATCATACCTCTTTCCATGACAGAAAAATGCATTAAGACATTACCAAGCATACACTTTATGGCCTGCCAGCTAAATTCCTTTGGAAAATCTGTCCTTTGCATAAACTAACTTCATTTACAGGCTTGCTAAAGAATAAGAAATAATTCATTTTAGATTTCTAGATTCTGAATACTGATCCCAAGTGTTTACAGAGTCCCATAGATCTGTAGCTTTTCTTGCCGCTTATATCCCAAAGCAGTGGTACATGACAGGTTTTGTAATGTCATCAATACTCTTTCCATCTGTTGAAATGCTTTGCCACTGAAATAAATTACTTCATTGCTATTCTTCTGAACATCTCTATAGTGTTAAACCAGCAATTGTATCTTTTTTATTCTGTAAACCAAAGCAGAAGCGAGTATGCAGAGAATGAAGTTTCTTTTTAAATTGTGGGAAAAAAAAGTTTAAACGAAAACTTGACATCATGTTACATTAGAAACCATTCAGATGATCTAAATATTGATGGATGGGTCTGTTGTAAGTTAGTGCATAATAGGTCTCATGGACTTCATCTGCCAGACCTTATGTTTATGAAAAAAGTATTGATGTCCACATGGATTTGGTTTATTTTGTTTAAATCAATGTTTTTATTATAATTGAGGCCAATATTCAAAACTATTTAGCCAGATAACAAGTTATTTGGCCAAATGGTGAATTTTCAATATTCCATGGTCTTATCTGGATAAACTTTAGCTAAATAAGCCATTATCTAGCTAAGATTTAGCGACATAAATATGGAGCATGTTGGAAATGTTCCATAGTCGGAACAAATTAGCCAAATGATTTATCTGGCTAACTCCAATAAGTTATTTGGCTACCTCCAGATGTATCAGAGAGCAGGTCTAAAGTTATGCAGCCTAGTGTGGCTTGATAGCTTTAGACTTAATCGGCTTTATTGAAAAAATATAGCTGGTTAAACTGGAAGGAGCTGTAACAACAACAACAACAAAAGAGCAGGCTTTGTGGCCCTATTCTCACCTTCTCAATCAAAAGAATAGTTAAAGCACCTTATGTCCCAATTTTCTGGTACTTTTAAAATGTAAATCTTCAGTTCGGATCATGGTAGGCTGCTACTGTCACCTGAATACATTGCTTGTAGTGTTAATTAAACATAAAGCATTAATAAGGCAGCCCAAAAAGAGAAGTTGAAAAAATATTTGCCAGAGAGGCAAAAACTTGAAATAGAAACATTTTCAAGCATTTTAGAAGCAAGAATCCATTGGGAGTCAGCTGGACCACAAGAAGACTAAGGAAAAAAGGAGCACTCAGAGAAGTCAAAGCTTACTTATGTGTATATGAATGTTTAATTACTTGGCAGTCTTTGGCATGTAACATTTCTATTCTTAAGTAACTTTTATCCTTTTTGTCCCATCTGTCCCCTTCATTGGCACTAGTGCTCTTAAGCCTGCCTTGGTGTTGGTTTTCATATTGTCCTCTAGATATGCAATTTTTGTGTCTCTAGTGCAATGTCAGTTTCTGTTACATTTTCTTCTAGAAACCATTGTAGGACCTTTCCAACACAGCCCCACCAGCAAAACATGGTCGTGTTTGGGGACTGGATTGTTATGAAACTTTATTATAATAAATCTATTCAGCCAGGAATCTGAAGTTTGGAATTTTTTTTTATTGAGGGTTTAAGGATTGAACAGAATTTATTATGTCCTGCTTTATGTGTGAACACTTTGGGCCGGATTTTAAATGCCATGCGCGCATAAATCAGCCGGATTCACGCGCGCAGGGCCCTCGCGCGCCTATTTTGCATAGGCCGCCGGCGCGCGCAGAGCCCCGGGACGCGCGTAAGTCCCGGGGCTTTGTAAAAAGGGCGTGTCGGGGGTGTTTCGGGGGTGTGACGTGGCGTTGCGGGGGCGGGCCCGGGAGTGTGGCGCCGGCCCGGGGGTGTGGTCGAGGCCTCCAGACCAGCCCTCGGGTCAGGTGATGGTGTGCCAGCAGCCCGCTGGCGTGCGCAGATTTACATCTGCTTTTAACAGGCGTAAATCGTGCAACAAAGGTAAGGGGGGGGGTTTAGATAGGGCCGGGGGGGGTGGGTTAGGTAGGGGAAGGGAGGGGAAGGTGGGGGGAGGGCGAAGGAAAGTTCCCTCCGAGGCCGCTCCGAAATTGGAGCGGCCTCGGAGGGAACAGGCAGCACACGCTGGGCTCGGCGCGCGCAGGTTGCACAAATGTGCACTCCCTTGCGCGCGCCAACCCCGGATTTTATAAGATACGCGCAAAATTATAAAATCTACCCCTTTATGTTCACACATAATATGTTGTGCTGATACCAAAAACTCCAGTATATTGGAGATCAAATTAACTTTCACAGTACACTCTGAAAAAGCTGTCCAAAACTTAGTCATGAAATCCCCTGATGAATCCAATGTTACCACTGCCAGCTTGTTCAGGAGCAAATGCTCACCAGAAGCTAGATTACCCAAGGGCTGGGACTCTGCTCTAAATCCAGGATTCAAATCAAATATGCATTCCCTCACTGTTCTGAAAAGCCCTCGCATCAATAAAAAGACAACGTCTAAACCACCATCCTCCAAGGCTCCCTCCAACACAGCTCCTCCAATGACCTCATTGGTCTGTGATGTCACTGCACCAAGAGGAGTAGAACTATGCTCTGCCAGAAGTAGATGATCATCAAAGGGGCTGAGAGGTGCCTCTTCCCCAGCGGACACCAGAACTCCTCTGCCATTCTCAGCACCGGAGCCAAAATCACCATCGTAGAAGCTGGAGCCACGAACACAACAATGCAATGCTGGCCTGGGAGTTGCCATAGATTCCTTCCCTTTCTGTTTAGAGGGTATAATTCAAGTAAAAAACAAAACGCCATAAACAGCTAAAGCACAGTGAGACTGTGACTACTTCATGCTGCCATCTAGCTCCTCTCCTCATTGAAATGCAGTGATTTTTAAATTTGAGATGCTTGAACCATTTTTAGCTTATCTCTTTCCATAGTCAATTTACGATTAGGGATGTGCACGGGCAAAATTTTAGATTTAGTTCATTAACATTCCTTTTTGTTGCACGGAAAATGTTTTAATTTTTTTATGTTTGAAGATTTGTATGTTTTTGGTTTTTTTTAGTGCACTTTGCCTCAAACATTTTATGTGAGTGTTGATAACACATTATTTTAAATAAATCCTTTCAGATTTAATACATTGAGATAAAATTGGCCTTATTTGGTTTGGGAAATACAAACTTTTAATACAAATGCACAACCTTATTGAGGGAGAAGCATTTTCAGAGCAATCCTTTTTATGATTAATCTCTAACTCCCTGATCTGACTCATTAGATCACTCTGCCTAAGGATTTTTTAATTATTAATATAGCTAGTATAGGATATAATCCTGCCTCTGACTAAAAAGTTTAGTTTTTCCCACTTAACACTGAATTGTATTCCTCTACTGGGGGTAAAACACAATAGTACTCTATTGTTGAATTCACAAGACTTTCCTAATATGGATGTTAAAAGATATTGCATAGACTCCATAGTAGAAGACACTGCTATGTATGGAAGGATGCTTTTCTTTCTCTGTACATAGGTTACCACCCATATAGTTGGCATATGCAGTACTGAGGTAGGAGGGGCATATTTCCATGCTGAACCTCTCTCTTCTCTTCCTGGAGTAGGTCTGGTGTGAAGATTGAAGACCAGAGTGCTGTGAGTGAAGCCCATGATGCTCGCGTCAAAGAATGAAGGAGGCCCCAG
The DNA here is from genome assembly GCF_901001135.1 of Rhinatrema bivittatum. Taxonomy (NCBI): domain Eukaryota; kingdom Metazoa; phylum Chordata; class Amphibia; order Gymnophiona; family Rhinatrematidae; genus Rhinatrema; species Rhinatrema bivittatum. The sequence continues at coordinate 324,164,544 of NC_042616.1, read as the reverse complement.
CCTGATGTGAGTGGAGCCCATCCCGCTCATGGCAAAGAATGGAGAAGGCCCTGGCTGCCGAGCAAAGCCCATCCTGCTCGCAGCAAAAATGAAGGAGACCCCAGTGTGCCGTGAGCAGAGTCCATTCTGCTCATGGCAAAGATTGAAGGAGACCCCAGGGTGCCACGAGTAGATCCCATCCTGCTTCCAGTGAAGAACGCAGTAGTTCAGAGTGCCATAAGTAGAACCCAACCCACTCGTAGTGAAGATGGAACAGGCCTAGTGAGAGTGAGTGGGAGAGTGCCTCTGTGTAGAGATATAGTATGTAATAGAGAGCACAAGACTGTGTGTAGGGGGGGGTGTATGTGTATGTGTTTGTGTGTGAGTGAGAGAGGGAGCTGATGTGTGTGTGTCTCTGTGTGTGTGTGAGAGAGAGAGAGAGAGAGAAAACCTGCTTGTAAGTCCAGGTATGTGTGTGTGTGTGTGTATGTGTGTGAAAGAGAGAGCCTGTGTGAGAGAGACTATGTGAGGAGATTGTGAGGGAGTGTTAATATAAGTGAGAGATTGGGAGCTGGTTTGTGTGAAAAAGTTATTGTGTGTATATGTGTGAGAGAGAATGTGAGGGTGCATGTTTGTGAGAGAGAGGGAGCCTATGTGAAGGTGTGTAAGGTGTGTGTGTGTGTGTGTGTGTGCAAGAGAAAAAAGGGAGCCTGTGTAAGGGAGTGTGTGCATGCGAGACAGAGAGGGAACCTGTATGAGGGGATGTGTAGGTACATGAGAGAGAAGGAGCCTGTGTGAGGGTGTGTGTATGTGTGTAAGAGAGGGACAGAGGGAGTCTGTGTGAGGGGCATTATTGAGAGGGGGGTCAAACACTGGGAGTAGAGATAGTGGAAAGGGTTGAGCCTAGAGGGGGAGGGGAGATATGGTGGAGGAGTTGGGGCCAGGGGAATAGGGAGAGAGGGTGGAAAGAGCATTCTTACAGTGTATTTCCAGGGAAATTCTGCTCAAAATATTTAAAACTCCATCTTTAAGTACAAACTTTTCTGTATTACATTTAAAATGAATTACTTAAAGACTGAAATATATATTTCATTTCATTAAAATGAAAAATATTGTTCTATTTTGACTAATATAAAGTATGCAGAATTTTGCAGAATTTTAAATTGTGCACAAAAGTTTCAATTTTTATGTGCAGAATTTTTTATTTTTGTGCACAGAATTCCCCCAGGAGTAACCATTACATGTTTCTTTTCTAACGAGAAAACATGTGAGAAACATTGGAGATGCAGAGATTGGAAATGAAATTCTCACTCTGTCCCCTCTCCTTTGGCTACAAATGTTGAGAGGATGACATGAGAGGAAGAGAAATGGTCCTACATAGAAAGACTTGCTTGATTACATATGATCTTTCTACTGGGCTTAAACAGCAACAGTGTTCGTAGATTATCAGCATGCAGAGCCCCATCCTGAGCCATGTCATACATAAAATGTAATGGCAGTACCTTATATCATCCAATAAATGTATGTAAAATAGCTAAAAAGTGTCTTTTGGGAAGACAATTTAATTTTTAGGCATTCTTTACTAAAGGAAAACAAAAACATGCCTTTTGGACAGGATGTATCTTTCTGTCTGCCTGTCACTCTGTCTATGACTTATTATAAGTAGAGAAACTAAAGAACAAATTTCAAAGAAATTTGATACTTAAGACTATAAGAAGAGTCAAAAATGATAATTTCAGGACGAGGAATGGATCAGAAGGGCTGGTGGGAGTTCTCAGGTCCCAGCATCCCTAGAAGAAGTGAAACAGTACCCGCATGAGCAGCAGGGCTGGCAAGCTTCTCAGGCCCACCAGCAAGTTCGGCCATGGCAGTAAGAACAACTTTGCTGGTGGTGATCCTCAAGTAAGTTGTGGGCTCATCTGCGTACAAACCCTGCAAGCAGACCCTGCCTATTTGTTAAGTAGAGCACTTATATTTACTTTCAAGTTTTTGGTTTTTTTTACTTATCTCTTCAAAAGAATTTGGAATGAAAATGGTTTAGAAAGAAAATGAACCAAGTTTACTAGAGTGAGGCGAGCCTGATGTTAGCATCTGTATTTGGAAGAAGAAAAGGAAAACGTGATGAAGAAATTAGCATAGATTTGGGATGACATCTTGACGTTCTGGTCCGTATGATTAGTCCCATTCTCAAATATGTAAAAAAGAGGAAGAGTGAGGGGGCAGTAGATTTATTTTTGATGAAGGAGGAAAGAGAAAATAATGTAAATAGGGTAGAAAATAAATTATTTACCTGGCCATGGTGCTGCAGTTGCATCCTGAAGTTGTGCTAGGGATTGAAGTTCTGAAAGAATTAGCTTGAGTTTTGTTACAATAATAAAAGAAAAGTGGTTTGTTTACCTGCCTGGGAGTTCTTGTGCTTTGGATCTGGAGAGCAAGAGAGTGTGAATTGATCCTGGGAAGTTTAGTGTCTGGCTCAAGATTTTTTAGTTGTCCTGGGAAGCCTAGAGGCATGGCCACAGTTTTTTTCTTTTTTCTTTTTTTTTTTTTAAGAGAGAAAGAGAGAGAGAATTGAGGGATCAAATAATTTTAACTATTGCTGATGCTCTGAGTTTCTTTTCTCAGGACTGCTGTTGCTGTGAAGCTCTGGAAGGTAGCAGTGTAGGAGAGCACTTGTATGCTGTAAAGAGGTGCAGGCTGAGCTGCTGACTTAATTGCTGACATTAGCAGGTCTCGGATGAGTTCAGTCATATGACCAAAACTTTAACATTTAATAAAACCTAAAGCAGATATTTTAAAATTGTCAAATCTTGGTAATTTAGGTGGGGGAAGGTCAAAGAAGCTTCCTGCAAATTTTGGGACCGATGCAATACAGTGCTGAGTGCACTGTATAACCTGCAATCGGACGCAGGATAAATAGGCTCTAGCCACCCCCTAATGCAATAGAGGGATTAGCACCTATTTAACATGCATCCAATGCGGAGTGAATGAGATAGCGCTCATCACATGCAAATGCATGTGAATGAGCCTATTACTCATTCACTCCAAATGCAAAAAGATAAATGTGCATTTCAGACACACATTTATCGCTCAGATATTAATGCCTGCCTGGAGCAGGCGTTAATAGCTGAACGCATTGAAAAGAAGTACAGAAAATCAGAAAAAAATGCTTTTCTGTACTTCTTTTTTAAAGTAAAAAAAAAAAAAATAACTTGTCAGACCGCCGAGTAATGAAGACCAACACCAGTAAACTTGGCATCGGTTTTCATAACTGGCCATCTGCCAGTAATGAAAATGGCTGCCAATAAAGTCGGCAGTTTTTATTACTGGCAGACAGGCAGGTTATGAAAACCGAGGCCGAGTTTACCGGTGTTGGTCTTCATAATTGGCAGCCGCGGTGGGTCACGTTAGGAAGGAGACGCTAAGGTCGCTGATAGAATGACTTTTGCAGGGTCAATGATGTGTTGCGGGGTATCAGGCAAATCCCCAGTGATGAGTGATCAGGAGAGGACATCAGTGTGACCATTCTTATTACCTGGGTGGTAACGTAGTATGAAATTGAATCTCATGAAAAAGAGACCAGTGGGCCTGGCGGTGGTTTAGATGCTGGGCATGGTGTAGATATTCGAGATTCTTATAATCCGTATATACGGTAATCTGATGTTGTGCCCCTTCAAGCCAAGGTTGCCATTCCTCAAAAGCCAATTTGATGGCTAACATCTTTAACCCTGATGCCATAGTTACATTCTGCAGGTGAAAAGCACCGAGAAAAGAAAGAGCAGGGATGGAGCATATGCGTAGTGGAGAATTGACTCAATACGGCCCTTACTCTGACGTCAGAGGCGTTAACCTCTACCATGAATGGGCATGTGGGATCCGGATGGCAGAGACATGGTTCTTTAAGGAAAGCAGACTTGAGATCCGGAATGGCGGTCATTGCCTCCGTTGACCACTGAGAAGGATTGGCGCCCTTGCGAATCATGGCTGTGAGCGGGGCTGTTAGAGTGGAGTAATGGTGAATAAAAGAGTGGTAGTAATTGGTGAAGCCAAGGAATCTCTGGAGGGCCTTGAAGCCTATAGGTTGAGGCCAATCAAGGATGTTCTTCAGCTTCTGAAGGTCCATTCTAGATACCACGTAACCTAGGTAGGGCACAGTCTCTTGTTCGAATGAGCACTTCTTGAGTTTGGCATAAAGTTGATTGTCTCGCAGGCATTACAGAACCTGGGAGACATCTCTGCGATGGCTTTGAAGGACTTGAGAGAAGACTAGAATATCATCAAGATATACGATGACGGGGGCGCTCTAGCGCGGAGACCAAGATGGCCGCTTGATTGCCTTGCTCCGGGGGACACCGCCAGTTTTTGCAGGGAATTGCCCTCTTTTTGTGATCTTGCCGGGACCCAGGCTGGAACATTGATAGTTCGAGATGTCTGCATCTAAATCGGGCAAAATCGAGGCGGCGTTTGCTGCGGCATCAGGTACCAAACGCTCTAAGACAGATCCGCCTTCGCCCGACAAGGCCGCGCCCGTGAAAAACATGGCGTCCGCTGAACTAGTTCTCGCTGAACTCAAAGCGTTGAAAGACATGCTGCAAACTAATGTTGACAATACTATTGCGATTCGCACGGACTTAATTTCTCTCTCCTCCCGTTTTGACCAACTTTCCCACCGGTTGGATGACGCTGAATCGCAAATTTCATCTCTGTTAGTGACCACTGCGTCACTCCCTTCTGTGGGGAAGGAAATGGAAAGTTTACGCCGTGATGTGGAGGATCTCTCCAATCGCAATAAAAGAAACAATGTTCGTCTGCTGGGGCTCCCAGAGGGGACAGAAGGTACTGATATGATAACCTTTATTACCCGTCTAATTCCAGATATTTTACATCTGAATTTTTCTCCACCGCTAGAAATTGAACGGGCGCATCGGGTTCCTTCCCGACCACTCCGGGCCCCGGCCCCTCCCAGGCCTATTGTTTTCAAACTCCTTCGATACCCACAAGCACTCCAGATTTTTGCTGCTGCGAAATCGAAATCGCCCCTTCAGTTTCAGGGGGCCAATCTACTGTTTGTGCCGGACCTTGCAAAAACAACTGCGGCTTAACGGAAGGCTTTTTTGGCTATGCGTCCTCGTCTTCATGCACTTGGAGCCAAGTTTGGCCTTCTCTACCCGGCCATGATGCGCATCACTTACCATAACCAAACCAAGCAATTTCATAGCCCTGCAGACTTGGAAGAATTTCTTTGAACACTCGACCATCCTTCTGGAATGATCACCTGATATCTTCCGCCTGGCATCCAGGTTTTTGTTTTTCTCAAGACCGATTTGCTATTTCCCGAATAAGAGTACTTCTTCTTTTTCTGGTCCCCCGGATGCTCTCTAGCGGTCTCTGGCCCCACTTGAGGCCCTTTACTCTCTATGGGCGGCGAGCACTTGTTGGTGGTTGCCAGCTGTTTTCGATTGCATTTTTTCCTCTCCTCAACGGCTGCTGATATTAATACCAGGACACAATTATTTTTTTTCCTTACTATTCTACCTACCATTTTCTTCTCTTTTTCTACCCAACATCCACGGTATTCTACTAGTTTTTTAACGGTACTGCCTCCATGTGACAATGCGATGTCTATGTTTCAGCACCTGCAAATGTTCTCCCTTCCATGGCGTCCTCCATAAACTCCATTCAGATGGTCTCGCTCAATGTCAATGGGTTTTCTCATCCCATCAAACGGAAAAAATTTTTAACCTATCTCCAGTCATTACACTCTGATATTGCTCTTGTTCAAGAGACTCATCTAACAGCTGCAGAGTCTCTCAAGCTCAAACAGCAATGGGTCGGCCAAGTTTATTTCAGCCCAGCGCATAAGAAGAAATGTGGTACAGCTATACTAGTTCACAAGCGTTTGGATATTTCCATCTCGTCGCAAGTTATGAATCCTGAAGGACGTTGGAATCTTATTCAGTTTCACTTCCAAGGGGGCTCCTACATCATTCTCAATGTATATGCGCCCAATGCAGATGACTCTTTTTTTTTTCAGGAGCTGTTTGCCAGATTACTCGCATTGCCCCCCTCTATGATAATTATTGGTGGTGACTTCAACCAACCATTGGATCCCCTTCTTGATAAAAAAAAACTGAGGTACGTTACACCACCTCTAAGGCGACTAAGACTTTGAATCATCTCATGTCCCAAATGGGCCTGCTTGATCCATGGTGTTTACAACATCCTAGCGCAAAAGACTTCCCTTTCTACTCAGCGCCCCATGACTCCTATTCTAGGATAGACTTTTTTCTAGTTTCCAACACTTTAAGCCAGTACATCCAATCATCCAAAATATGTCCCATCTTGATCTCCGACCATGCTGCTGTGCTTTTTCAATTCCACCTTGTTGCTCCTATTCCGATTGATAGACAATGGAGATTCAATGCTTCCTTGCTCTCAGAACCGGACTTTCTGACACTGGTTTCCGAGAAAACGACACAATTTTTTTCAGATAACCTTGGTTCTGTCTCATCTCAAACTCTCTTATGGGAAGCGTATAAGGCTACTATCAGAGGAGAAATCATAAGTTATGCTGCACACAGACGTCGACTTCAAAGGCAAGCTCTCCAGGAACTCCAAAACCGCACTGCGGAGCTTGAACGAACCCACATTGCATCACCTACAGCATGCACACTTGCGCAGCTTCAAACTGCTAGATATGAATATAATCGTCTCCTAAGCTCACAGGTCCAGCTGCACTTATTTCACTCCAAGGCTCATTACTATTCAGAAGGCAACAAATGTGGTAGGCTACTTGCCTCGTACCTCAAGAAAAAATCTGATCGTTCTCGCGTCATCGAGCTGGTTAACGCACAGGGTGTCTCTTCTACGCTTGATAAGGACATACTCCGATCTTTTAGTGACTTCTACGCTCAACTGTACCAGTCTGAAGTCCACCCCTCTTCAGATGACTTTAATTCCTTTTTTGCTGGCCTGTCGATTCCTCACCTAACCGAAGATCAGCGTCACCTCTTGGACTCTCCCTTCTCTCTTGAGGAAATATCGTCTGCAACTATGTCTCTCTCTCTGAATAAAGCTCCGGGCCCGGACGGCTTCAGCACAGACTTTTACCATGCGTTTAAGAAACTTTTATCTCCACACTTGCTAGATCTCTTCGACTCCTTCACTTCGTCAGCTTCGGCTTCCGCTACCTTTACCGATGCTAGAATTGTGGTGATTCCAAAGCCAGGTCGAGACCCGACCCTACCTGCAAATTATCACCCTATTTCACTTCTCAATGTTGATTACAAAATCTTTACTAAATTATTAGCTACCCGCTTATCCAGAGTATTGGGATCCCTCATTCACACGGATCAATCTGGCTTTCTTAAACATCGCCTAATTTCTAACAATACTCGAATGTTTTTCCATATTCAAGAATCGCTTTTTCCCACTGTTGAACCAGCTGTTGCTGTTTCACTAGATGCTGAAAAAGCCTTTGATCGTATAGAATGGCCTTTCCTTTTTGAAACCATGGCTCGATTCGGCTTTGGTTCTAAATTTGTTGATTGGATTAAATTGATTTATGCCTCCCCTACAGCTTCCTTGTATGTCAATGCGCAGATTTCTCCACCTTTTCCCTCGCATAGAGGTACTCGACAAGGGTGCCCGATTTCGCCTTTACTCTTCGATCTGGCTTTGGAACCCTTACTTATTGCTGTTCGTCAATCCAAGTCCATTACTGGAGTTCGTATTGACTCTGTTGAGTATAAGTTGTCGGCCTATGCAGACGATGTTTTACTCTTTCTCACTAACCCTGACCAATCTCTTACTCAATTGTTTACCCTCATTGCGGCTTATTCTGCAATTTCTGGTTATAAAGTAAACTGGAGCAAAACTGAATTTCTCCCTTTAAATAATTTTTCTCACACACTGGATTTTTCCTCTTTTTGTATCCAAAAAGCTAAGAAGGGATTAAAATATCTTGGCATTAAGTTTTTTTCTGATCCTCTGGAAACAATTCAGAGAAGTGAGGAAGCCACCCTTCAGCAGGTGAAAGACATTGTTCTTAAATGGTCTCCATTGCACCTCACATGGTGGGGCAGATTGGACACCATTAAGATGGTTTTGGCTCCAAAAATTACCTTTGTACTGTCTATGATTCCGATTTTTTTTTCTACTGATTTTTACCGTAACATTGATCGCCTTTTGCTCGCATTTCTTTGGAACAAGAAGGCCCCGAGAATAGCTCTGCGTAAACTTAAGGCAGATAAAGCTAGTGGGGGAGTTAATTTTCCTGATTTTCGAACGTACCACTTGTCCTTTGTTCTCCAACAGGGCTCTCATTTGTTAAGCTACACGGAACCCTCGACTCATACTCCTAGCTGGCTCCCTATTGAGCTCTCTCTTATTCATCCTTCCCCTCCCTCTGCATTCCCTGGTATGATCCTCTCTCCCCGTCTAAAGCAGAGTGGGATATTAACGACTTTGCACAGGGCGCTTCAGGAATTTGGCACTTCCTGTCCCCAAGGCCAACCTACTTGGTCCAATTCTTGTTTCTCCCCCATTTGGGGCAACCCTAAGATCAAAATAGATGGCCATCCTCCCCATTGGCCTATATGGCAATCTCGAGGGCTTTGGTTTCTCTCCTCCATTGTCTCGGAAGGGCGTGTTGTTCCATTCTCCTCGCTCCAATTGTCGCATCACCTCCCTTCTACTCAATTATTTGCTTGGCTCCAACTTCGGGAGGCGCTTAAAGCTTTTAACCTCTCGAAATTGCTCCTAGGACAGGTACCCAGTTTAGTCTCTCTTCTTGATGAACAGGGATCTAAGGGTCATCTTGCCTCAAAAATTTATAAGGTGCTTAGAAACTTTGCGAAGCCTTCTCTCACCTCAGCTTTAACAGCCGTATGGTCCATGGACCTTCAAATTGAACCTTCTGTGGGGGCATGGAAATACCTTTGGTCCTCCTCCATCCGTGTTTCTTTATCTACCAGCCTCTCCCAAACTTCCTTTTTCATAATGCACAGAGCTCTCTGGACCCCGTGGAAGTTGCATAGAGCCAAACTTCTCCCGTCCCATCAATGCTGGTCCTGTAATAATGACAAGGCCAATCTAGAACACATGCTCTTTTCTTGTCCGATACTAGCTACTTTTTGGAAGCATGTTTGGGCAAAAATTTCTTCTCTTCTCCTCCTTTCGATACCAATTTCCTACACCATGATCATTTTAAAGGGTGCTCATCCTGATTTAGACCTCTCCATATCCCATAGGAGACTGTTAGACTTTCTACTTCTTGTTGCCTTGCATAACGTTACCTCTAATTGGAAACGGAGTGACTTACTCTCCGAATCCCTATGGTGGAACACGGTATGCCTGTTTAGTAAGTACGAACGGGCGATGGCTATCAAACATAATCGCTTAGCCAAGTGGGATTTAATGTGGAAGCCCCTTGACAATCATGTTATCTAAAACTGTATTGCTCTGTCAGTTCTGCTTTGTCCCTTGGCGGCAGCAGCCTTGGATGTTGTATTCTTTCCTTTTTCTGTATTATCTGGCTTCTATGTCTTTCTCTCTTTACCCTTTCTCCCTTTCCTTCTTCTTCCTCTTTCTTCCCTGGTTTCTTCTTCTTATTCTTTAGTCCTCCTTTCTTTCTATATTTCTCCCTTCCTTTGCAATATTAGTTGTGTTCTTATCATATTGGTGAATATTGTCAGCTGAAATTTATATTACTATTGTACTTGCCTTAATCATGTCTGTGATGTTTGATGTTTCTCAGACTTGTTAACCTTGTACTTACCTGTTTACGGTTGTACCATTACTTTTCTTTTGTCAATAAAAAGATTACAACTAAAAAAAAAAAAAAAAGATATACGATGACGCACTGGTACAGCATATCTCTGATAACCTCGTTCATCAAGTTTTGAAATACCGCGGGTGCATTGCACAATTCGAATGGCATCACAAGGTATTTAAAGTGGCCGTCGCGTGTGTTAAAGGTGGTTTTCCACTCGTCGATTTCACGGATCCGGACCAGATTATCGGCTTCACGGAGGTCTAATTTTGAAAAAATCTTAGCCCCTCGGAACCTGTCAAACAACTCAGAAATGAATGGCAAAGGGTAGCGATCCTTGACGTAAATTTCATTTAGGCCTCGGTAGTCGATGCAGGGGTTCAGGGAGATATCATTTTTTCCCACGAAGAAAAACCCTGCCCGTGCCGGAGACTTAGAGGGTAGGATGAACCCTTTGGACAGGTTTTCACAAATGTATTCTGACATGGCTTGGGTCTCCATCTGCGAAAGAGGGTATGTCCTACCCCGTGGAGGCTCTGTATTAGGCAGTTTTATCGCACAGTCATACGAGTGATGAGGTGGTAAGGTTCCGTGGCCTTTTTGGAGAGCACATAGGAGAAGGATGCATATTGTGATGGAAGGGTGGCAATGCAAGGTGGCAATGCAAGGTAATGGCAAAACAGGTTCCAGACAGTTCTCGTAACAAGCAGGGTGTGCTGCTGAAGCCAGGGTAGTCCCAATACTACCAGGTGGATGGCCTTGTCTAAGATGTGGAATGAGATGGTCTTCACGTGCAAGGTCCCAGTGCATAGCTGGATGGGAGCTGTAGTGTGTGTGACCTCACCAGGAAGGGGCTCTCCATGGATTTATGAGAGTAAAAAGAGAACCAGAGAGCAAATGGTGGGGATCTGCAAATGTTCAGTGAGTTGCTTCAAGATGAAGTTTCCCCTAGCTTCAGAGTCCACCAATGCCAAGGTGTGGAATTCCTGGTTGTTCATCCTGATGGCTACGGGAATGGTCAGTGGAGGAGACAGAGAAGTCAGGCCTAGGAAAAGTCCTCCAGCAGAATCTAGGCCCAACATTTTCCAGGACAGACTGGACACAAGGCTATAGCATGCCCGAGCTGACCACAGTACAAGCAAAGGCCAGACTGCTGTCAACGAAGGCATTCCTTGGGAGAGAGTCTACCTCTACCCATCTGCATGGGTTCTTCCTCCGTAGGGTTCAGTGGAGTGGTTAGTTTAGGAAAGCATGAACATCGAGCTCAGGATGGCCCTGGTGCTGGTCTCCGGGATGTTCTGGACTTAACAGCACGTTCTTGTAATTGACGATCGATGCGTCCAGTAAGGTCAATCAGAGCATCTAAGGCAGAGGGCAGCTCATGAGCTGCCAGCTCATCCTTTATGTGAGGACTCAACCCTTCAAGGAAGATGGAACACAGACAGTCGGAGTCCCAATTCAATTCTGACACAAGGGTTCAAAATTCTATGACGTCATCCATTAAAGGGCGAGAGCCCTGCTGAAGATGAAGAAGAGTTGACCCGGAAATGGCATTCCAGCTGGGGTCTTCAAAGACGGACCGAAACAGGGCTAGGACCTCTCAGAGGACTGGATCTGCTTGCTCCCAGAGAGGTGATGCCCAGGCCAGGGCCTTGCCTTCCAGAAGGGCCAGGATGTATGTGGTCTTGGTGATCATGTCTGGGAAGTAAGTGGGTTGCAAGCAGAAATGCATATTGCATTGATTCAGGAAACCCCCAACACATTAGTGGTTCTCTGAGAAGTGTGGCAGTGCCGGCAAGGGCACAGTGAGCCAAGGAGCTGGTGAAGAGGTAGAGGTATTGAGCTTGATAGACGTGGTAGTGGCAGTCACAGTGGCGTCTAGACAAGAGCTCAGGTTGTTTATGGCAGCGGCCAGAGACTCCAAGAATTTTTGTTGTTCTCTGATCCTTTGTTCCAGGCCAGTGATGGCCTGGAGAGCCGAGACCTCTGCCGGGGACATGGACTTGGCAATCTGTTATGATTTGTGGGTGTGTGGAACCTTGGCCCGAGATGCGAGTTGTTACTGCCTGTGGAGAAGAGCCCTACAGGTCTGCAGCATCGGGAGGTAAGGTAAAAACACGGCAGGAGCTCTGGGCACAGTAGTGGAGAGATCCCGCAGGGACCAGGAGATAACCTTTGTAGGATGGCAGAGAGAAGGCAGTACCTGGTTAGAGACCCTGAAGGGAGAGGCACCAGACAGACCGCGGAGCGGAGGGCACAAGACTAGCTGTGCAGGAGGTTCTCCGGGAAGACAGCCCCGAGGGGCGGAGCTGTACAGCGTAGTGGGCATAGATGCAGTTTCATAGTCCAACCCGCGTAATGGGAAAGCCCGAGCCCAATCTCTGCAGTGACGTAAGCAGGAACCCGGAGATCCAAGGATGTCGGCAGTCTTGGGTAGACACAACCCTGAGAAGCGGTTCCATGACAGTCACAGAAAGCATGGAAGCCCAGCCCTGAGGAGCAGGTAAGCTCAAGAAAGTCTCTGGAGATACTAGGCGTGGCCCGAGGAGAGGGGAGGCCTGGTTGAGGATCTCACAGAATGCCGCAGTGTTCCAGGAAGACCCGAGTAGTAGCAGCCCTTGCAATGTAGGACTCAGGAGGTGCAGGACCAGCCAGAGGAGCAGGGTAGGCAGGAGAGCAAGTCCCCATGATGCGCTCACTGACCCCCGAAGAACGGTGGAGCTTAAGTACAGAGGTCCGATGACATCAAACAGGGAAGCCCCCAAGGTTCCAGCTGAAGAGGCTTCAAAGGAAGGCCCGACATCAAAGTGGGAAGTAGCGGCATCCATGCCACCATGTTGTGTCCCGAGGAATGTGGCGGTGTAGACTGGCCCGCGTTGCAAGCAGACCCGGGGAGAGGAGGAGAGCAGTGCATGAAGTGAGTACTCGTGGTTGTAGCCATCTACGACCGACAGGCATAACACTCCAAACTTCAGTAAGGCAGTGACAGTCTGACTGCAATCTTCAGGCAAGGGTTCTTGGAGCACATTAAAGTCAAGCTGACTACCTGGAATTTGCTTGATATGTTGGAGGGCCTAATCAACCTATCCATCCTTCTGGACCTGACGTTCCAAGAAAGAGCTTGACAGAGGGGCTTGGCTTGCTGCCCCATCCACCTTGCCCCAAATTTTCATTGACCAGTGGCCTCCCACTCACCTGAGTCAGGACTGGCACCAGTAGAGGTCATGCAGGTCCACTGCCTCAAGCTATTTGCAGAGAAGGAGCAGATCTGCCATAATCTTAACCTGTGCCTGTATCGTGCTGCATCTGAGCACTTTGCAAGTTTCTGCCTGATTATGACAGGAAATCTCAAGACCTCAGTCTGGTGGGAGAGGCTGCATATCTTCACAACTTTTAATACTCATACAGCTCTCTCTTGGGCACATTCTTCTTGACGCTCTTGCTTTCCTGAATGCCGGCATGGGTGGCAGCTTCATCCATTAGGCCATGGTCCATCACTACTGGATACCAACAGTTCCTTTGAATAATCCGCTCTCAATTTCAACCATTTCTGGAGAATCTTTGCCTGGACATGTTATAAGAATCACCATCCCACTCACCATGCAAACAGGTATTCTGCATGGAGTGCAAATCAGTCTTTTTGTGTATCCTAAAGCTGTCAATGCAGTTATCTTGGGCCTACCATGGTTCATGCTATATCAGTCCCACTTACATTGGGCCATGTTACAAATTGCTAAATGGAGCTCTCACTGCCATGAGCAATGCCTGGCCAAAATTCTACCTGTGGTGCCCCTGACTCAGGCAATTACATCAGAGCTTCCCAGTCTGCCACCACAGTACACCAATGTGTTTAGCAAATAACAGGCAGAGGTCCTGCTGCCTCATTGCTTCTACAACTGTTCCATTGAATTAGGCCCTGTCAAGATACCACCTAGAGGCAGGGTATATCCACTCTCTCTAACAGAAACAGAGGCTATGACCAAATATATAAAAGAGAATTTGGACAGGGGCTTCAGTCGCCCCTCTTCTTCACCTATTGGGGCTGGATTATTTTTTGTATGAAAGAAGGATGGATCACTACAGACCTGCTTTGACTCTTGTGGTCTTAACCAAGAAGAACCAAAATCCTCTTATCTTGATCTCCAAGCTCTTTGACCACCTTTGTGGTGAGCAAATATTTACCAAGATAGACCTTGGAGGGTATAGAACCTTATCAGGATCCGAGAAGGTGACAAATGGAAAACCATTTTTAATACCCATGACGAACTCTATGAAATCCTAATGATTCCTTTCAGGTTTTGAAATACCCCAAAATCTTCCAATTTATGGTCAATGAGCTCTTTTGGGACATACTCTAGTTCTGTTTGGTGGACTATCTGGATTACTTCCTGGTCTTCTGCAAATGCTTGATGGAGGATTAATGCCATGTGAAACAGGTCCTCCATAGACTCTGTTACCATCTCCTCAATGCCAAAGTAGACAAGTGTACCTTCAAACAGGAAGAATTTCCCTTCTTAGGATATATCATTTCTTGCCAAAACCCACATATGGCCCCAGAAAATTGAAGGCTATACTGGAGTGACCCCGGCCCATGGGCCTGAAAATGCTGCAGCACTTCCTGGGGTTCACAAATTACTATAGGCATTTTATTTTTGATTACCTCAAATTCATGCCCCGCTCACAGCCCTTACCAAGAAGGGTTCAGACACCAAAAACTGGAGCACTGATGCTATGCAAGCCTTCAAATGTCTCATGGAAGAATTCACCTTGATCCATGTTTACCTCACCTAGATCTTTCCAAGCCATTCATTCTGGAGGTAGATGCATCCATTCTTGGGCTAGGCATTGTCCTTCTGCAGCATATCGATAAGGATACCCTCATAACATGCTCCTACTTCTTGAAAAGGTTCTCTCCTGCCAAAAAGAACTACACCATTGGAAATTGTGAACTACTAGTGGTCAAGCAGCTAGCCTTAGAGGAATGTCAATACCTGTTGGAAGGGGACAGACATCCCCCTTGTGCCATGAATAAGAGTATGCATGCTCAACCTTAAGGGTTGTTACAGCTGCTGCCAGACCACAAAGAACCCAGGACCTAAGTGGAAACTGACTTTTTCAATTAAAAATATGGTGTGCAGTGTATTTCTATTTCATTTTAATATGCTGCACACCAGATTTTTGGAAGTGCACTCTATGGTCTCTCCCATTGCAGCCCGTGGGGTGAAAACATGGTGACCTTGTCGGGGGACATCACATTGTTTTGAGTGGACCTTTTTAATCGAAAAATTTGTGGAGTTCTAATAAAGCTTAACATTTTGAGTGATGATATTTGTAAGGACTATTTCAATTATTTTCCCACTCTTCCTCTTCTGTTAAAATTCTTTGTTCAGCATATCTTACATTTGCATGGGCTTCCTCTTCACATTCTCTCTGATCAGGGAGTACAGTTTATGACCCACTTCTAGAAACGCTTATGCAGAAAGTTTGGAATTACCTTGAGTTTCACTTTGGCTTACCACCCCCAGATCAATAGGCAAATTGAGTGAGTCAATCAGGATCTTGAGGCCTTTCTGTGAGCCTTTGTAAACCAGTGGCAGGATAACAGGGTATCCCTCCTCCCGTGGGCTGAATTCTGCCACAATAATCTCATAAGCAATTCCACTGGGTTCTCATCTTTATTTGGGCATCATCCGCGTACACCTAAGCCTTTCCCAGTCACTGTCACTTGCTCTTCAGCCAACTCAATGGGAACTGAATTTCATGATCTCTTCAATCAGAAGATGCATCACCTCCTAGAGCAAGCGGTGGAATGGTTCAAGAAAAAGGTAGATAGAAAACATTGCCCAGTACCCCAGCTACAACTAGGTGACCTGGTATGACTCAGCACAAAGAACCCACACCTAAGGATGCCTTCATTGATGTTTGCACCCATTTCTGGGACTGGTGGCATAAAAACTAAAGTTAGCCTCAACCCTATGGACCTATGATGTTTTTCACATTGCTGCTGAAACCAGCAATTCTCTCATGGCCAGGCAAATTACTTCTCCAAGCTACTGAAGTCTCTGCAGAGGAAGATATACAATATGAAGTCCAGGAGATCTTGGTTTCTCAGAAACTCCAGAATAGGATTCAATATCTGAACTCCTGAAAAACTATGGACCCAAGGAAAATTCATAGGATCCTGCCTCTAACTTCCAAGTGCCCCAGCAAATATATGTTCCATAAGATATTCCCTAGGAAACTCAAGCCCAGAAAAACCCGAGGGAGGGAGCTTTGGAAAGGGGTACTTTTATGTTTGCCAGTCGCAGCACACTGCCTTGACTGGCTACATTCTCTGCAATACCACTGCAGGCCCAAAAACATTGCAGCAGGATGCCGCCATTGTCTCATATTTCAGACGTCACTGAATTCTCCCAGGTTGCCACTGACCCTTAGGCAAGCAGGCATGCATATGAACTCATTGTATAGACTTCACAGCGGGAAAGGCTAAGCAGCACCCTCCGATGACATCAGGCTGACCAGCCTATTTAAGCAAAGGCCATGCAATATTACCTCACCTCAGCACCAGGTTTCTTGCCTCTGCAGTGCTTGTTGCTGTTGTAACGTCATTCCTGTCTGCTCCTGGTTCCAGCCTTCCCTCATTCAGCCTTGCCTCCTCCAGCCTTTCCTTCTCCAGCTTTGCCCTGTCCAGCCTTCCTTGTCATGTTTGTCTCACCCAGTTTCTTCTAGGGATGTGAATCGGGCTTCGGACGATTGAAAATATCGGACGATATTTTCAAAATCGTCAGAAATTGGGGGCTCCCCCAAAACAATAGGAAAACCCCACGATATTGATTGTGGGGGTTCTCTTATCGTTTTGGGGGAGGTCGGGAAAAACGGCACACAAAAATAACCCCTAAACCCACCTGACCCTTTAAAACTAATCCCTTAGCTTCCCCCACCCTCCCGACCCCCCAAAAAAAACTTTTTACAGGTACCTGGTGGTCCAGTGGGGGTCCCTGGAGCGATCTCCCGCTCCCGGGCCATCAGCTGCCACTAATCAAAATGGCGCCGATGGCCCTTTGCCCTTACCATGTGACAGGGTATCCGTGCCATTGGCTGGACCCTGTCACATGGTAGGAGCACTGGATGGCCGGCGCCATCTTGTGCTCCTACTATGTGACAGGGGCTGACCAATGGCACCGGTAGCCCCTGTGACATAGTAAGGGCAAAGGCTATTGGCGCCATTTTGAATACTGGCAGCCGACGGTCCGAGTGCAGGACGTCGCTCCCGGACCCCCACTGGACTTTTGGCAAGTCTTGTGGGGGTCAGGAGGGTCCCCCAAGACTTGCCAAAAGCCCCTGGTGGTCCTTAACCCTCATCCCTCATCCCTTAGTGCCATTTTGCCCTCACTATGTCGACATAATGAGGGCAAAAGTAGCACCAGCGCCATTTTGAATATTGGCAATACGGCCCGCGTGCAGGAGGTCGCTCCCGGACCCCCACTGGACTTTTGACAAGTCTTGTGGGGGTCAGGAGGCCCCCCAAGCTGGCCAAAAGTCCCTGGGGGTCCAGCGGGGGTACAGGAGCGATCTCCTGCACTCGTGACGTCGGGTGACAGGAACCAAAATGGCGCCGGCGCTACCTTTGCCCTGTCATATGGTAAGGGCAAAGGGCCACCGGCGCCATTTCTTTTAACGCAGCCGTGGCCCAAGAGCGGGAGATCGCACCGGGACCCCCCCACTGGACCCCAGGTAATTTAAAACATTTTGGGGGGCTTCGGGAGGGTAGGGGATTTATTTTAAAGGGTCGAGGTGGGTTTTAGGGTGCCGGTTTTCCTGCCCTCCCCCCTCCCCCAATTTACGATTTTTTGACAATAACATAGAAATGATGGCAGAAGAAGACCAAACGGCCCATCCAGTCTGCCCAGCAAGCTACGCACTTTATCCATTTTTTTCCCCTTTTTTTCTCTCCCACCTGTTACTATTGGCTTCCAGTGCCCTCCAGCCCTAATTCCCCTCCACCCCACCACCAATTTAGAGAGCAGCGCCGTATCTACATCCAAGTGAACGTCCAGCTCAATTAGGGGTAGCAACCGCTGTAACAAGCAGGCCACACCCTTACCCCTTACTCTTACCCACCCCTGTTTTTATTTTTTTATTTTTTGAGATAGCAGCCCTCCATCCTTCCGCTCCGTGAAGGTGGAACACCAACTACTGGCCACTGGCATCCCGCTCCGTGAATGCCTCTGTGGCTACTGCCGCTCTGTGCAGTGTTTGAATGCCTCTATGGCTACTGCCGTTCCGTGCAGTGTTTGAATGCCTCCTCTTTATTCACGCCCTCTAGACTTGATGGATCCACAGTGTTTATCCCACGCCCCTTTGAAGTCGTTCACAGTTATAGACTTCACCACTTCCTCCGGAAGGGCATTCCAGGCTTCCACCACCCTTTCCATGAAGAAATACTTCCTGACATAAATCGGGGGAATTGTTATTGTATCGCGGCTCTAACGATTTTTGACGATTTAAAATATATCTGACGATTATTTTAAATCGTCAAAAAATGATTCACATCCCTAATGGCAAATGGCATGACGCATCATATGAAGAGGCAACACCCATCTGGGGATGGCAGCAGTACCAGTCAGGGGACCCCTTTTTCCAGGCAGCGTAAAGTGGTTGAAAAGGAGCAGAGTCACCCCACGCCCTCAGCCCCTTCTAGCAGTCAGGTGGCAGGTCAGCAGCCCCCTGCCATGTGGTAGAAGCGACAACCCACTATGGAGGAAATGGGGTGGTGTGCGGTAACACTATCCTGGGGTAGGAGGTAGACAGCCTCAAAAGTTGTAACCCGGAGCATTGGGGAAATGATTGCCCTTGATGACCAGTCCTTGCAGTTAGTGGAGAATGTGGGTTTCAAGCATTTGCTAAAGGTCATAGTTCCAAATTACAAAGTCCCCTCCAGAACCATATTTAGCAGAAAGGTCATCCCCAGCCTGTACAACCAGTGTCACAGTCGCATCAAAGTGCTGCTAGCTAAGGCACAGGGGAGTGTGCATTTCACCTGCGATATCTGGACCACACTGAATGCTGCACACCCTTACCTCTTCCTGACAGCACACTGGTGAGACCTGGCTGAGGCAGGGGCAGGCAGCAGCTCTATTACTGAACAAGTATCCCTCATGGCTACTTTAGGGTATCCCAATCACAGGGTAATCATTCTTGACATGCATAAAAGTGGGATGCTGCTGATTGCAAGCACAGCAACAAATGCAGAAATGTTTTGTGACTTTCGTGACCTTTTAATTCAGCAATGTAATATAAAACTATATATTATTAAATGATACATTTAACTATGAACAATAACCTAGAATTGATTGATTTATTTTCTCAGCAGTCAGGAAGGTAGAATGCAACAGTAGCTCAAATTGCCTTCCAACTAACCAGAAAAAGAGAAGGATTATTGCCCTTGGTATACTTTAAGAAAATGTTTTTATTTTTCCTTAGGAAGGAGAATCAAAGGCCATAATATTCAAATACTCCCCGCCCTTGTAGGCTGTAATAAATAAATAAATTACTGAATGTTTTCATTCTGGATAATCACAATATTTTGAAACTACTGCTAAATCCTTCAGGCTCCAGCCCTACAAGCTACCACTGTGTTTTCACATTACATTGATGAGGTTTTTGAAGTGAAACTTACCAGTATGGTGCTAGAAACCTTTTTGTAATCATGCTTCTCAGCAAGATAATGCATAATTAAATGGAGCTCCAGCCTAGCTATCAGCTAACCATTCCCATGTGTTGACTTATTTTGAACACTTTCCTTCAAAAATATTAGTAATAAATGCATTACATGATGTTTATTTTTTTTCCATATCAAAGCCTTACAATCTATCTCTTTGTTTTTTAAGGTGCGATAAGGAAAATAAAGCATATATAATTATTGCATATTTGAAGCATGTTAAGATCTAATGGATTATGAGATATTTACTGTTAGACTTGAAGTCATGCTCTAGCACACACCATATTACTGTGCAGACTGCTGCTCATTTTCTTTACTGCGAGGATTCCTAATGCATTCATGTTTGTACCGGAAAGAAATAAATCATACATAGCAGGGATATGGCTGAAGTCTGTTAAGAAACACTGGCTTATGAAAAATCTAATATTAATAGTGTATACTCCTTTGACAATATCCTCATT
This sequence comes from Rhinatrema bivittatum, assembly GCF_901001135.1. Lineage (NCBI taxonomy): Eukaryota > Metazoa > Chordata > Amphibia > Gymnophiona > Rhinatrematidae > Rhinatrema > Rhinatrema bivittatum. The sequence goes on along the minus strand of NC_042616.1, from coordinate 324,144,614 downwards.
AATACAAGTGGCATGTTCTGGTAAAGGATGATATTCCAGATGTCAAAATGATTCAACAAGATTCTCATTACCAGAGGAGATGCTAACACTTTAGTGGGGGGAAAAAAATGCAAAAAATTTATGAACCATTTTACCTTGTTCACTGGAGTAAATATCAATACAGACAATGATGCATTGAAGCACTGAACTAATTTAGCAGGTCAGGAACCTGAACTTCAGTCCTTGATGAAAAGCAGAATGCATAGCACTATGTCCAAAATAATTTTATTGCTTCAAATCAATAAAAACTGACAAATCAAAAAATGAAAAACTGATTTATTTTCTTTTAAAGTTGTATAAATAATGACTGCCATCGGATGTATTGTGGGAATCTGTTGAACGTGATGGAGAGTTTTGTGACTTAACAAGAAATTGCATAGCATTGAGATTATCCCTGATAGTTACCTGAAGAGAATCTGAGGATTTGGAAAAGAAAGTTTCTTAGGCTCAATGTAATAAGGCATCTAAAGCTTTATATCATCTTAAATATGATTTCTTTTAGGGTTTAGAAAGCAATGTATTTTTTTTTTGGGGTTGTGGGATGAAGTATTTTGGACCTCTATTATCGGTTTGCAACTTATACATACCTAGGGTCAGCTCTACACCCTCCATATACACACACATACATAGAGACACACACACCTATATATCCAAACACACCTCACATAATGAACTTATACACAGATACCTTCTTCCCCATATATACCTCCACATGGGCACCCCTCAATACCAGTCAAATCCCCCCCCCCCCCCAACACCACTCTCATACACAGGCACAAACAAGCCTGCATATCCCACACACAATGCCACATAGACATACCCAACCTATACCCCCCTACACACTCCCCACATTCACCCCAACACACCTTCACTAACCTCCCCCCTCACGTTTTGAGGTCAATCGGGTCTTGTTTTCCTGTTGTCTTGGGAATGGGGAAATTCAAATCCTCTAAAAAGAATTGGAGTAAAACCAGGGTCCATTTATCCTCTTTATCTTATTGGTTAGCACTGTATAAGAGACAGTCAGGTCAGCTAAATTCTTATCTTATTTCTATAGTTTATATAAATCCACAATCAATCAAAAAGAAGTGTGACATATTTATTCTTGTTTTAGGATTCCAACCTGAGTTGCTATGTTTAATAGGGATGTGAATCATTTTTTATCGATTTAAAACAATCGTCAGATATATTTTAAATCGTCAAAAATCGTTGAGTCGCGATACAATAGAAATTCCCCCTATTTATCATGAAAAATCGTAAATCGGGGGAGGGGGGAGGGCGGGGAAAACCGGCACACCAAAAAAACCCCTAAACCCACCCCGACCCTATAAAACTAATCCCTTACCTTCCCCCACCCTCCCGAAACCCCCCCAAAACTTTTTACGAGTACCTGGTGGTCCAGTGGGGGCGCGGGGACCGATCTCCCGCTCTCGGTCCATCGGCGCCATTTTGGCTGCCACTCAAAAATGGCGCCGATGGCCCGATAAAAAAAAAAAAACCCCGACCCTTTAAAAATGACCCCTTAGCTTTCCCCACCCTCCCGATCCCCCCAAAACATACCTGGTGGTCTAGTGGTGGTCCCGGGAGCGATCTCCCGTTCTCAGGCCGTCGGCTGCCACTCATAAAGATGGCGCCAATGGCCCTTTGCCCTTACCATATGACAGGGTATCCGTGCCATTGGCCGGCTCCTGTCACATGGTAGGAGCACTGGCTGGCTGGCGCCATCTTTAAAGATGGCCGCCGCCTTCGTAAAGATGGAAATGGAAGAGGGAAATGGGGAGAGAGTGTTATTTTGATCTTTAAAGATAAGCTTCTGATTTCAACTCCCTCTCTTGAGATTGGTCATGGCTGTGAAAATTTAGTCACCCTGGGTGTTATATTTGCTTTATCGTGCAGCAGGACTCAATAGTGTGGATTTCTTAATTGCAGCACATTTTCTTCTTTCTATAGTAGAAAGAATAATTTAGTCATCATTAGAGATTTCAATGCACAAGCCAACAGTACAAAGACAAAATGGAGAAGTTATTTTCCACTCATCCCACTCTTAAACTAGTCCAATTAATTAAAGTTCCAACCCATCATGCTGGACATGCTTATGCTGGTTAATTATTAGCTTGATATCTTAATCATAGCTAAGACATGAGTTGTTGAAGAGTAGGTTTTTATTCTTGTAATCTACCCTGTGTTATCGTCATACCATTTTTTGCTTAAATTTAATTTTCAATCTTACTTGTCCAGTCAGTTATTTCCTAGTAATGGATTCAATAAATTATATCAAGGGCCTATTTATCTGGCCAGAGTGGTCTGCTGCTCGGTTACTGTTGAATTTTGATTCCACTGACATTTTGGTGAGATTATTTGCTCTCCACTCTATGGCCCCTTTGTAATGTCTTTTATAGCTAATTTAAAGGGGTGTGGGGTGGGCATATTGTGTGGAAATGATCTGCCCCTTTATAACTAGCTTGTCCTCCCATTGCCCCCCACCCAATACATCTGTCTGGAGATATCACTATGCATGGCCCATAAAAAAAGGAGGAATCCCATTGCTACACTGGCTGGAAGAGGAGGTTGCTGTAACTTGTGCTTCCAGAGGGTAGAGTGTGTATGTATGTGTATGTGGAAGTAGAGTGTATATGTATGTGCATGTGGAAGTAGAGTGTGTATGCATATGGGGGTAGGGGAAAGTACATATGTGTTTGTCTGGGGGTTAGGTAGAAGAGTGCATGTGTGTGTGTAAGGGGAAGAATGCATGTTTGTGAGGAGAATGGTTGTGCACACATCGACTACAACTGTCCTGCCCCCCACTCCCTCTTGCTAATCCTCAACATCTTCAGAGCATCCAGAAATCAAATGTTCCCAGATATGGGGATTTTTAATCCTTATTTTAATAATTGAATGTTATTTGATGTTTTGAATATTTAATAGTTTTAGGAAAAGTTTAAAAAATGATATGAGTTTTTAATCATTGGATGTTATTCCAATTATCAGCTATTTTGAAATATTCATTTATTAGTATGATTTTGATGTTTTTGATGTTTTATATTTCTTGAATTTATTTGATGTATTATGAGGTATGGTGACATTTCTGTTTTTCCATTGTTACACTGCATACAGTGGCTTGTTTCAGTTTCCAGTTCAGTTTTTGTCTGCATGCTTCTGTTTATACTTTATCATTTCTTTAATCTTTATTTGTCGAGGGTCTCTCTGTTCTGCCTGTGTGACTGATATGAAGTATTCTGTAGTTTCTGTGTAGGGATCTATAGCAGCCTGGCTAGCTCTGTTTTACTAATGGCAGGAGTATTGTTGTTTTAAGGCCTGGAATAATATTTGCAGTGTTGCTTTTTAATAAATAGAGTTGTTACTGTTTGAGTACTTTTACCACTGATTTGGTATGGGAGGTTTACTGTATTGTAGCTGTTATTCCATTTACTCATGGCTTCTGAGGGCCCAGACCTCAGAAACAGATGTTACAGTAGGCCTAATACCATATGGGTTCCAAATATCTTTTGTGCTTTTTTACAGTTTTCTGGTTGGCACCTAAGCAGGGCACGTAATCTAACATTACATTATTGTCTGTGATATTTTTACCTAAGATTGTACTTCATATGTCCTTTTTTATTTACATTTTGTTATTATAAATGCATAATTTTTAATTGTGTATGGGAAAGACTGGGGTGGGGAGGGGAACTAGGCTGTAAGTTTCATCTAGGGTGCCAAATACCCTTGTACCAGCCCTGGGAGAGCCATGAGCTTGTCAGGCTTCCTCTGCTTGGCTTTGAGTGATAGCAGTTTGATGTGGCTACAAGATGATCACTGGGGATTTTACTAATCACTGAACTCCTGTCCCAGGGGTAGATTTTTAAAAAAAAGCGCAATCACGTACTTTATAAGATACGCGCATAGCCGCGCGTATCCTCTAAAATCCTGGATCGGCGCGCGCAAGGCTGCCGATTTTGGGCAGCCTGCGCATGCCTAGCCGCGCAGCCTGCCTCCGTTCCCTCCGAGGCCGCTCCGAAATCGGAGTGGTCTCGGAGGGAACTTCCTTTCGCCCTCCCCTCACCTTCCCCTCCCTTCCCCTACCTAACCCACCCCCCCAGCCCTATCTAAACCCCCCCCCCTTACCTTTGTCCCTAGATTTACGCCTGCGAGAAGCAGACATAAATCTATGCGCGCCAGCGGACTGCTGGTGCGCCGTCTTCCGACCTGGGGGCTGGTCTGGAGGCCTGGACCATGCCCCCGGGCCGGCACCATGTCCCCGGTCCCACCCCCGAAACGCCACACCCCGCTCCCGAAACGCCGCGTCATCCGGTCCCGCCCCCGACACGCCCCCTTCGAAAAACCCAGGGATCTACGCACGTCCCGGGGCTCTGCACGCACTGGTGGCCTATGCAAAATAGGTGCGTCGGCGTGCAAGGCCCTGCTCGCGTAAATCCAGGCGGATTTACGCGAGCAGGGCTTTTAAAATCCACCCGCCAGTCTTCCCAGAGTTCTGAATGTAGTACCTCCAGATCTGTTTTTTGGGGGGAGAGGGGATTCGAGAGAGTATTTGTAGAAAATTTCTTCTGTGCTTGTGCCTATATGAAGGTTTGTGCACTCTGGCTAATGCTGTGAAGTTTGTTCTGAGGCCGGTGTGTGGTAATTGCTTTGGTTAACTGCTGCTGCTGAACTGGATGATGCCCCAGCTGGAGTTGTGCTGGAGGCGGACCCTTGGCCTGGTGCAGATTGGTACGGCCCTCTGGTCAGACCCAGAAAGTGCCTGCCACCAGGAGGCAGAGCACAGGAGGAGACAGAGGTTAGCTGGAGCTTTGCCAATAGCAACCCAGAGCTCCTGCAGGTTGAGCCCTTGCATTCCCGGGCCGCCTGCTCTTAGGTGGGCCTTGCAGGGTCTCCTAGACAGGAAGCACAGGGGAGTGCCCACCATGAACAAGGGTGCTCAGTCGATGTCCAAGCAAGAATATCCAGAGGTCGCAGGAGGCCAGAATAGAGTGTCAGAGTGGATAGCAAGGATCAAGGAAAGAGTATCAGTCCAGAATGGTCAGCCAAAGCAGTGGTCAGTACCTGTAGTCAGTCCGGGAGTAGTCAGGTTAGGCAGAGGTCAAGTTCCAGGCAGTGGTCAGACGAAGTTGGTAGACAGGCAGAAATTTGTTCCAGGCAGCGGTCGTACATGGTCAGTGGACAGGCAGAGGTCAGTTCCAGGCAGCGGTCAGACATGGTCAGTGGACAGGCAGAGGTCGGTTCCAGGCAGTGGTCAGGCGTGGTCAGGAGCAAGCAATGGTCAGTACCGTAAGATCAGTCCGAAGGGTACCACCAGTAATGGAGAGACGAAAGAACAGGAGACGAAAGAACAGGAGACGCTGGAACAGGAGACACTGGAACAGGCAAACTAGAGACACCGGAGTGTGCGACCCGATTGCTAAGGCAATTAGCTAGTGGCTGAGCCCTGCTATATATACAGGGCTCAGGTGACGTCAGAATCGGGCGCCGCCCTAGAGTTTCCCATGCTTGACCCTTTGAAGTCGGGAGAGCTCCGCACGCACGTGCTATGGGACGGGGCCGACGCCGAGGAGGACGCCGAGCCCCGGCGTGAGGAGCGCTGCGAGGTGGAAGGCCCCGATGGGCCTGGGGATGCTCGTGGATGGCATGGGTGAGCAGCGCTGGGATTGAGAGAGGAGCTTGTAGATGGGTGTGCCAGGTGAGCAGGCCTGGTTGCGGCACCAGCGCAGCCGGGAAGCGCAACGTGGGCAAGGCAACACTAGATATAGCAGACTTTTCTCTGGTTCCTCAGCTTTCTAGTGGTTGTATTTTATGGGCCTTGAGTTCTAGGGATGTGAATCGTTTTTTGACGATTTAAAATATCGTCCGATATATTTTAAATCGTCAAAAATCATTAGAGGCGATATATAATAGGAATGCCCCCGATTTATCATCAAAAATGGTAAATCGGGGGAAGGGGGAGGGGAAGGGGGAGGGCGATCCCCCACAAGACTTGCCAAAAGTCCAGCGGGGGTCCGGGAACGACCTCCTGCACTCGAATTGTGTTGCCGTATTGCAAAATGGCGCCGGCCATACGGCCATATTGCCGTATTGCAAAATGGCGCCAGCCGTATGGCCGTATGGCCGGCGCCATTTTGCAATACGGCAACACGATTCGAGTGCAGAAGGTCGTTCCCGGACCCCCGCTGGACTTTTGGCAAGTCTTGTGGGGGTCAGGAGGCCCCCCCAAGCTGGCCAAAAGTCCCTGGGGGTCCAGCGGGGGTCCGGGAGCGATCTCCTACGCTCGTGACGTCGGGGGACAGGAACCAAAATGGCGCCGGCGCCATTTCTATCACGCACCCGTGACCCGAGAGTGGAAGATCACACCGGGACCCCCCCACTGGACCCCAGGTAATTTAAGACATTTTGGGGGGGGGTTCGGGAGGGTGGGGGATTTATTTTAAAGGGTCGGGGTGGGTTTTAGGGTTGTTTTAATGTGCCGGTTTTCCCGCCCTCCCCCGATTTACGATTTACATGATATTTAAAAAAACAAAACCGCGACGATCCGATTCCCTCCCCCCCCAGCCAAAATCGATCGTTAAGACGATCGATCACACGATTCACTTCTCTATTGAGTTCCCTCTTATTTTATAAATTGAATTTATGTAGCTTGTGATACTTAATATTTTAATATTTTAATATTTTAAACCTTTATATTTTGTAAAATACCAATGATTTAACAAGATGTCATGTATTTTATATTCTTAAATTTAAAAAATATATTTAAAAAATGTTTAAAAATCCCAACCAAAGTATAATTTTAATTAGCTTAGTATACAATGAGTTATTAGAAAGTTTATGTGAGGCTGAAAAGTAACAAGTATTTATGATTCTCTCTGAAATCAAATGCATATTCCCTAAGGGTTGGTGACAATAACAGTCATGTGTGGATGTGGAAGGATAGTCAGCAAAAGGTTTACTCGGGTTCTCCAAGTATTTGGAATTTTCACAATTGAAAGTTGGCAACCCTAATTTTGCTCTGCTGCTTTCCCAAACCTTCTGTTCTAGCCATATCCTGTGGCTTCTTTGTCTTTCAGTCTAGTTCTGTGGCCTTTTCAGATCTTTAGTCTAAGTGACCTTCGGGTATTCTGTGTATGGCCTCTGGGCCTTTGCTGTTATCTTCTGGTCTACTCTCTGTCTTGTCTATGTCTTATCCTGTTTGGTCCAGCCCTGTACCTTTACCTACCATTGTCTTAACCTCAGTTACGTTACAGCTTCCAGTCCTGCCTGACCCCAGCCTCCAGTTCTGCAGCCTGCATCTCTAGTTCTGCCTAGCCTCAGTCTCTGGCCCTGCCTGGTCTCAGCTTCCAGTCCTGCAGCCTGCACCTCCAGTGCTGCTCAGCTTCACGAGCACCAGATCCAGTCCAGTCCAATCCGGGGTCCATCCCAGTACTACTCTCAACACCAGCCCCTGTCTGAGTCCTCCCAGCTGCCAGAACCCAAGGGCTCAACCTACGGGGAAGATGGCTGGTATAGGCCAAGGATTCCTTAGCTCAGTTCTTGCCCTGTAGCCCTGGACTGTTTCCATGTGGGTTCCCCAGCCTGGCTGGGTCCTCAACCACAACACTTACCCTACAGATTCAGAGAAACCTATGAGATTCCAAATGCTCATTTACAATAACATGAGCAAATATAATGTTATTGAAAATAAGCTTTTGGAATCTCATAGGTCCAAAACTTGGTAGTACAGCCTTTAAAATATTCTATACTTCTGGGATCCATTTTACTACACAAAGTTCTAAGTTCCTATGTGAGAAATTATTTTGGAGTAGGGGTCCTTAACTGAAAATTATAATAATATATTGAATTATTTACAAATTCTGATTAGTGTATCTTCCTATTTTATTCTTACTATACCCATTCAAGTGTTCCTCTTTTCAATAATTTATGTAAAGAAAGTTCAATATCTGGCATTTACTTATTGGGCAATATACTCCTCTGTTTGAGCCATTGCTTTGCCCTTCATAACTCCCTAAGGGCTTGATTTTAAAAAGTATTTAAATGCTTAAAATGGGATTTTACACATGTAAGTGCACTTTACCCATGTAAGTGGGCTTTTGAAAATTGCTATAATATACACCATAGGATTTACCTGTGTAAGTGCACTTCACACACATAAATGACTTTTGAAAATTGCTATGGTAATATGTTGCATTTATGCACGTTACTTCTTTGAAAATTCACTTTTATGTTTCTCCTGGCAATTTTTCTTGTCCTTTTCCTTCTCTGCCTGTTTGTATTTCTTGAATGCTATTCTTTTGCCTTTAATTTTTCTCCTGCCTCTTCAGTGAGCCACAATAGTGTCTTCATATTCTTGCTCTTGCTAACGTGCCTTGTACAATGATTTATTGCCACTTCAATTCTTATTTCTATTACTTTCCATGGCAATGTCCTATCCACTAACAGAAGTCAAGTGTCTTCCTCTAGGTCATGCAGTGAATGATGGATATGGAGGTACCACACCAGTGAGCGTGGGATTATTTAGCCACTATGAAAACGGTAAGCAACTGCAGGCCTTAAGAGCCAAGCATGTTTCTGGTTGATGCATATTATCACTGTGTAGTCATCAGAGACATATAGACATGTTTGTTCTCAGACCTTGGCTAACTTTCTGATTTTGATTATCCTGGAAGCCCTGCACCCTGCTTGCCTGCCTCTTGCACTATGTTGCAAATCCAACCTAATTTTGCTGAAAACAATCACCTCAGTCAGTACCTTTCAATCTTCTTAGTGTCTATTGACAAAAAATTATTTGCAACTATAGCTCAAGAACGAACTTTAATTGCTTTGTTTTGCTTTAAGCCATATTGTGTCAGGATCTGACATTTGTTAGGCCTCCTTCTAAAGCACTGTGGCAAGCACCTTTCAAGTTCTGTACATACTGTTCTTGAGAAAAAAAATATTACAACAGATAGTCTAGGGATAATTTTCAAGCAGACAGTTTAATATGACCCTTATCTTTGCAAGTATGGCTGCATGCCAGCAGAGCAGGCATCATTTATTTTGTTCCTTGTAGCTCTGACTGTCAGCAAAAGTTTATTTTTGAAACCCATTTCAGAAGTGCAATACCGGCAGGGCTAATAAACAGCTGAAAATAACAGCAAAAGAGGAGGGAATTATTATCTACATGATCCTGACCGTTCATTCCTGCAGGCTTTTACTCTGAAAGTCAGAAAAAAAAATTGGAACTGTAACACACATTTATTCTGAAAATGAAAACAGCTTATTGAAAAGTTCTTCACTGTTCAGTATTCACATTTAAAATGAAGTGGGATTATACCTTTTGAATTATAATTTCATGAAGTACAATATATGTAAGGATATTTTTTATCCTCTTTGGGAGGAAAAAAATATTATGTAGTGATAAATGATATCAAGTTGATAATTTAATTAGAATGCAAAGAAGGAATAAGGCAGCAACTATGACTAAACTGAGATGCCAGTTCAGTTATGATTATTTCCCAGGCTTGTCAATTATAGTAGCTATAATAGTGCCCACAAGGACTCTACAAAGGAAGCATTTTTATTACATGTTAGTGTCACTAAAGCCATCAGAAAATAGGAATCAGATCTTTCCTAGGCTTAACCATAAATTCACAGATAAAAAAATGCTTTTGAGTCACTTATTTTGGGCTTGTTTTTAAAAAATGACTTACATGCATAAAATCCTGTTTTATGCATGTCAGTTTCGTTTAGAAAATCTTTCAAGGCCCAGGGTGAATAAAAATATGTGCATAAATCACTTGCACACATACTTTTATGAGGATTGAGAAGAGGCAGTTGTGACTTATATGCAAATATATATACTGTATATTTCTGCCTTCCAGCTTATGCACTCAGGCCGTCATCTGCCAGTATTCAAAATGATGCCAATAGCCTTTGCCCTTCCTATGTTACAGGGGCTACCGGTGCCATTGGTCGGCCCCTGTGACATTTTGATGGAAAAGGCTATCGGCGCCATTTTGATTACTGGCAGCCGACGGCCCGAGTGCAGGAGATCGCTCCCGGACCCCAGCTGGATCACCAGGGAATGTTGGCAAGTCTTGGGAGATGCTCCTGACTCCCACAAGACTTGCCAAAAGTCCCTGGTGGTCCAGCGGGAGACCGGGAGCGATCTCCTGCACTTGGGCCGTCGGCTGCCAATAATCAAAATGGCGCTGATAGCCTTTGCCCTTACTATATCACAGGGGCTATCAGTGCCATGGGTCAGTCCCTATCACATGGTAGGAGAACAAGATGGCACCGGCCGTCCATTGCTCCTACCATGTGACAAGGGCCGACCCATGGCACCGGTAACCCCTGTGACATAGTAAGGTTAAAGGCTATCGGCACCATTTTGAATACTGGCAGCTGATGGCGTGAGTGCAGGAGATGGCTCCCGGACCCTCCGTTGGACCACCAGGGAGTTTTGGTAAGTCTTGGGGGGGGTCAGGAGGGTGGTGGGTTTGTTTAAATTCGCTCCTTTAGAGGGCCGAATAATTCGGCGAAGATTCATTGTATTCGTGGGGAATCGCGATACGTTTCGCTTCCCCACGAATACAACAAATATGGCCCTTTACATTGCAGATTACCAATACGTTGCAAACAAATACACACCCCTAGTGCCAGGCTATTTGATAACATGCACACATATACATGTGAACGTTATAAAATAGTTGTGTCCCTGAGCTCGAGCCAACGCTCGTGTGCATATATATATGCCAGCGCATGGGCTTGAAAGTTACCATCTTTTATTTTTCAAAATAATTTATATTGGAAGAAGGAAGCACATTGTTGTAGGACCACAATGAGCCCAAACAGTGTAAGGAGTATAAAGAAAATAAAAACCAAGATTGTTGCTTTGTGATTACCTGGTTTTGGTGTGTTTAGGTTCCTGAAAGAGCAGAGAGAGTGTTCATGCTGTGGAAGGAAAGGATCATAAAATAGAGGGTATGAGTGGGGGAGTGGATGAGCATGCTGGGTAGTTGAGTGGTGAGAGAGGATAGGAAGAGTGTCGTGCATGGGGCGGTGGATTGTAACCAGGGAAGGGATATGGTGTTGGAGGAGAGTGTAATGTGTGAGGAGGAGAGGGAAAGCAGCAGGGGGCAAAAGCCAGTAAGGGAGAGTGCGAGCTGGTGGGTGGGCAGAGAAAGAAGTCAGTAGATGGTGCAGTTAGAAGGGAATAAAAGAAAGCAGGTGGAGGTGTCAGAGGAGGGGAGGAGGGAGGGGAGCAATGAGTGGGACTAGTCCTCATGTATATGGGCACATGCAAATTTACTACTACTGTATTTTATAACCTGCATGGATATGATATGAGCAGTTATAAAATCCAAGTTCATATGAACGCAAACATGTTTGTGTATAAATAAACTGCAGGAAGTGCAAGTTTGGACTTATCCAGATAAGTAACAGCACTTAGCCGGATAAGTCTGAAAAGTGCTATTTGTCCATCTAAGTAGTCCTTTTCAGACTTCTCCAGATATATAAGATAGCTGATAGGTAGCATTTTTAAAGACTTATCTGGATAAGTTCAAGTTGTTCATCTAAATAGCAGCAAAGGGTCTACTTAGCTGAATAAGTGGGAATTTGGGCAGATATGCATGCATTAATGACATAACTACATATTTATATTTCAAATTTTATTGGGATATGCAAGTAGATTTTAATCATGATATTTACTTATTTAGACACATTAACCCCCCCCCCCCCCGTAAGTTGGTTTTTACATATTTAAATCAGGAGATTTTCTAACATGCACGTAACAATGAAATAACAAGTTTTACAGTGAGTCTACCAGTTCGCCCATTCCATCAGCTTGTGAAGAGCCTCCTAGCTCTTCAACCTAAAGTCACCCCATTTCAGCCAAACTCCCACCCCAGTCATTTTTTTCATTTTTACAATATGTGTGATCACTTACTCCAGATATTGAACAGGCATAAATATACACAAGTAAGGTTCCATATTTATATGAGTAAATGTTGGTTCCTCCCCAGAATGCTCATGGCCTGTCTCTTTCCTACATGTTTAAATGTACTCATGGACCCTGATTTATGCGTGTATCCTGGGGTTTTTGGCAGGTAAAAAAAAAAATTATGAAATAAACAGCAAAGGTTTGAGATGTTCATGCTGATGCCACATATTTGTGGTTTTCTCCCGAAAGAGTTAGTACAAAGATAAGTGCAATTTAAAAATTTTTTTATATGCAAGTAGAACATTTTCTTTAAAAAAAAGTGTTAAGGATACACATCCATATATTTTGACCAATGATTATAATTTACAGTATATTAAGAGGAAAGCAATATGTAGCCCTGGTACTATATGATGGTCATCCAATAATTTATTGAATATTGTTATGTTTTCCTTTTTTCCTTGAATAATTGTTCTTAAGTGAAATCTATATAAATAAAAATGGTAAATAGTTTGGTCAAAATCGCTAATCTCAGAAACCACTGAACCGATTGCTTTCAAATTTGGACACAACCTTCATTTCGCATACAGGAAGGTTCTTCTGTACTTACATTATAGAGGTCTTTAAGATCATGAGAGGTCTTGAACGAGTAGATGTGACTCGATTATTTTCACTTTCAAATAATAGAAGGACTAGGGGGCATTCCATGAAGTTAGCAAGTAGCACATTTAAGACTAATCGGAGAAAATTCTTTTTCACTCAACGCACAATAAAGCTCTGGTATTTGTTGCCAGAGGATGTGGTTAGTGCAGTTAGTGTAGCTGGGTTCAAAAAAGGTTTGAATAAGTTCTTGGAGGAGAAGTCCATTAATGGCTATTAATCAATTTTACTTGGGGAATAGCCACTGCTATTAATTGCAGCAGTAGCATGGGACCTTCTTAGTGTTTGGGTAATTGCCAGGTTCTTGTGGCCTGGTTTTGGCCTCTGTTGGAAACAGGATGCTGGACTTGATGGACCCTTGGTCTGACCCAGCATGGCAATTTCTTATGTTCTATTTTACCTGTGACAGGTAAAATTGGTTTAAATTTTTTTTCGAGAAAACAGCGACATCTGCTGGACGTAAGTGCCATCTGTTACACCTTACACTAACACATGCTACACTAATCATTTTGTCAGTCCAGGTCCACGTTTCACTTCCATTTTAACACATTTGTGCACTTTTTTCGCCGGAAGATAACTATTTCCTTTACAGATAAAATACGCCCACCACCCTCCTCACACCCCCCACACATGCCAAATTGATTTACTTCCCACAGCCTCCCAACACACACGAAACCACCCTCCTCACACCCCCCACACAGATGCCAAATTTATTTACTTCCCAGGCCCTCACAACACACACACAACCTGACAGAAGTCCGGGAGGCTCCAGTGGGGGGCCAGGACTGGTCTGGGACACATCTCCTGCACTACGGCCGTCAGCTGCCAGCAATCAACATGGCGCCGACGGCCCTTTCTGTTACTATGCCACTCGGGGACACCAATGGCGGCAGTAGCCCATGAGACACAGTAAGGGCGAGGGCCCCTCGGCGCCATTTTCAGGACTGGCAGCCGGCGGCCCTTTGCCCTTACTATGTCAGAGGACCTACCACTACCATTGCTCCACCCCACTGACATAGTAAGGGCAAAGGGCCGTCTGAACCCGTTTCAGTGCTCGCAGCTGACGGACCAACGCCAATACAACGCTCCCGGACCACTCCTGAACGCCCACTCCACTGACTGACATTTTTATCAGGTCTCGGGGGGGGGGGGGGGTCTGGAGGGTGGGGGGTGGTAATGAATTTATTGCGAACATCTTGGGGAGGGGTCACAAGGGGGGGCAGGTTTCATTCATTCAGCAACTCTGGGGGGGCAGGGGGGGCTACTGTTTTTCACAGGGCTGGGGGAGGGGGGCGCAGGAGAGTGTGGGGTGGTTATTTTAAGAGAACTTTTCTCATAGGGTTGTTTTTTGGGGGAAGGGGGAGGTTCACACACAAATACATACACTAAACTTGCACGATCTCGGTGACGCACCAAAAGAGCCCTCCCCAGACCACAAAACAAATTTGGAAGTGCAAATTTGGTTAGGCACTCCCCTATTTGGCTACATAATGCGCACAGACGCCCGGGGATAGACCACATGTAGCACCAACAATTTTAATTTCCCAGGTCTTGGGAGGGGGCAGGAGGGTGGGGGGGGGGTATTATTTGATTTAAAGGGTTGGGATTGGGTTTTTTGTTTTTTTTGGGTGGGGGGTTCCCACAGAAATAGACAAAGGTTTTCTGATCTGAAGGGTAGGCAGTAGGCGGGGGGAGGTGACAGTGAGGGGAGGGAGAATGAGGGGGGAGGTGAGTGTGAGGGGAGAGAGTTGGAGTGGGGACAGGGGAGTGAAAGGGGGGGGGTGAGTGACCAAGGGGGAGGAGGATGAGTGACTGAGGTAAATGAGCAAGGGGGAGGGAGGGTAAAGAACCTGACTCTGCCACTGCAACTGCAACGCGGGGCCGGGTACCGCTACTTTACTATATATTATATTGAGGTTTTTAAAATAGCATATACTCATGTATATGCTATTTTATGTTCACAGGCAATGTTTCTCCAGGCACCACTCTGGGCAGTGGTGAGCCTCCAAATCATGGCATTGTCCCATCAACAGAAACACTATTCCCCACCATGGATACAATGGTGGACTAGCTTGCAGCAGTTCTGATTGTGAGGTAGGAATTCTTAGAGATCAGTGTGATGGCAGGATGGATAAACACGCAGAGATGGATCATATGAGGAAAGAAATGTGCCAGCTGCATAAAAGTCCTGACTCTCTGCAAAGGAGTGCACTACTACAGCCAATGTGTTTTCGAATTGGGTAAGTGCTTAATCTGATGACATTGTCAGTGCCCTTCAAGGCCTTGACTCTTCTATGTGAGATAAGAACAGGGCATGTAACTGTGTGATTGGGTTTATTTTTCACCAGGAGGCTAAATTTGAAACCACAGAACACAGCAGCACCCCTTGCAGAGCCAGACGTTGGAGCCTTGGACAGAGGCCATATCCACAAAGAAAGTATCCACCATGCTGAACCATCAATGAATCTCCAGTTGTTGCATTGGAGGTGGACCCTTTGATCTGAGCTGGGGTTGACGCAACCCATAGGTAAGGACCTACAGGTCCCCACCGTCAGCAGGTAGAGTGGGCTGTAGGGATGTGAATCGTTTTTTGACGATTTAAAATATCGTCCGATATATTTTAAATCGTCAAAAAATCGTTAGGGCCACGATACAGTACCAATTCCCCCGATTTATCGTTAAAAAATCGTAAATCGGGGGAAGGGGGAAGGGGGAGGGCAGGAAAACCGGCACACTAAAACCCCCTAAAACCCACCCCCGACCCTTTAAATTAAATCCCCCACCCTCCCGAACCCCCCCCCCCCAATGCTTTAAATTACCTGGGGATCCGGCGGTGGTCCAGAACGGCGGCGGTCCGGAACGGCCCCCTCAATAGAATCGTGTTGTCTTCAGCCGGCGCCATTTTTCAAAATGGCCGCCGCAAAATGGCGGCGGCCATAGACAAAAACGATTCGACGGAGGAGGTCGTTCCGGACCCCCGCTGGACTTTTGGCAAGTCTTGTGGGGGTCAGGAGGCCCCCCCAAGCTGGCCAAAAGTTTCCTGGGAGTCCAGCGGGGTTCCGGGAGCGATTTCTTGCCGCGAATCGTTTTCGTACGGAAAATGGCGCCGGCAGGAGATCGACTGCAGGAGGTCGTTCAGCGGGGGTTCCGGACCGCTGCTGAACGAACTCCTGCACTCGATCTCCTGCCGGCACCATTTTCCGTACGAAAACGATTCGCGGCAAGAAATCGCTCCCGGAACCCCGCTGGACTCCCAGGAAACTTTTGGCCAGCTTGGGGGGGCCTCCTGACCCCCACAAGACTTGCCAAAAGTCCAGCGGGGGTCCAGAACGACCTCCTCCGTCGAATCGTTTTTGTCTATGGCCGCCGCCATTTTGCGGCGGCCATTTTGAAAAATGGCACCGGCTGAAGACAACACGATTCTATTGAGGGGGCCGTTCCGGACCGCCGCCATTCTGGACCACCGCCGGATCCCCAGGTAATTTAAAGCATTTGGGGGGGTTTGGGAGGGTGGGAGATTTAATTTAAAGGGTCGGGGTGGGTTTTAGGGGGGGTTTAGTGTGCCGGCTCACGATTTTAACGATTTTTCACGATAGTTTACACACCCAAAAGGCAACAATACGATTCCCTCCCCCTCCCAGCCGAAATCGATCGTTAAGACGATCGAGGACACGATTCACATCTCTAGTGGGCTGAAGCTAGAGGCTGCTGGAGCTTCACCTATACCAGCCCTCGTTCCCCTCGGGTTGAGACTTAGGGTGCGGGGGCCCGGCAGGACTTAGGTGGGCCTCGAGGTTAGCTAGAGATGGTAGGTGATTCAGCCGAGAGACAGCAGTCAGAAGATGGCGTAGTCCTATCCTGGACAGGATTCGGTACTGGAACTCAGGTGCCAAAGGAACAATGAGTAACTGGATGCCCTCAAGCAAAAGAAGGCCTAAGCCTTGTAAGTCCATGTCCAGAGGATAGGCAAGAGGAGGCATCACTGACAGGTAAGGACCAAAGCTGGCGGCAAGTAGAAGTTGTGGCAAGCAATGAGGTACTCTGGACACAGGAATGTCTTTAGCGTAGTCGTTCAAAGCAAGGGTCAGGGCACGGAGAAGGCAGGCGTGATCAGACATAGCGAAGGTCAGTGGTTGGAGAGAAGCTGAAGAGTAGTCAGGCATAGTGGAGGTCCAGGGCTGGAGAGAAGCTGAAGGATAGTCAGGCGTAGCGGAGGTCCAGGGCTGGAAAAAAGCTGAAGAGTAATCAGGCGTCGCGGTGGTCAAATCCAAAGAGTCAGTCCAACACATAGACGAACAGAAACAGAACAGGAACTGGGATCACTGGGAAACAGAAACATATGAAGGATTGATTCTTGAATCAGCAACGAGTACTCAGAATACGAGGAGACCTGTTGCAAAGGCAATGCTATGGAGCGAGGCCTGAGCTTTTATACGTTGAAGAGTCTGATGTCAGCATCTGGGTCCACGGCCAGGTTCCTACCAAGGGCCCTTTAAAAGAACTAATGATGCACATGCGGGTGCCTAGGAAGGGGCACGACGCTGATGGCGGTGTCTCTCCATGGGCCACATGGAGAGGCCCGACGAGCAGGGACATCTTGGCTGGCAACACTGGGTAGCGTGGCAGGGCCGGAGGCACTGGAGGGAACCCAAGGTCAGAGCTGGCTGCCCACTGCCACCAGTAAGAGGAACCAGAAGCTGGAGTCCGTCTGAGAAGGTGAGAGGGCCACGCTGCGGGGCTGCCGTGGGTGGCATGCATAACAGCAGTTTCTGACTTTACCTGGACTCAGTTTCATGCTGGACAACTGATGACTCACAATTCTTTTCTGTGATCAGTTGCTGGAACAAAATTGTCCATAAAGTTTTCTGGACACTGCGCCCCCCCCACAACGATGTACAGCTCATGCCAGTATAGGATTAGATCTCTCATTTGGTATTCTTCACTTTTGTTTTAAGGGCTACATTGGACCAACAATGACATTTTGAACCCCACCCAGCCCACAATAGCAGTCTCAGATCAAGCATGGGAATTTGCCTTGGGAACTACCTCCCATGGGAACAGCAATGCAACATAATGTGGATCTTAGCTATCAACTGCCACACAGGACCACCAATGTGCAAACAACCACTTAAACCACCAAAGTCTTCTGCCAATGGCAAACTGGAATGCAGGGCTGGTGTCTTAGGTGCCTGGTTTCAACTGGATGTTAATCATGATGTGGGCTGCACAATTGCCATGAATAGTTTCTCCACTATACAAATACATTTTGAACCCCACCCAGCCCACAATGGTGGTTGGCATGGTGGGAGAGGATCTATGTTCCATTGGTGTGGTTCTGGGTAAACCCCATGGTTACTTAGTGAGAACCTGCATACCTTGACTGTGATCATGTGCTTCATAAGTATCAATAAGGTTAGTCCGCTTTGCTAGGCTGTCAGCATGGGTCTTTCAATTTTTCTCCCGTTTATGGACCTGTTTGAATTTATGGACTTCTATAGCAAACAGCATATGCAATCTTGCAATTAATTTAAAGCCAACTAAACACTCTTAAAATTGTACTTGTTTTTGTCAGGCTGACAGCGTGGGTCTTCACATTTTTCTCTTTATGCACCTGGGTTGATACCCACCTTATCAAGCTTACATGTATAGACGAATAATATGCACTTTTGGCACCATGCACCTAAAAGTGTGTACCATTCTGCTTTCGGTATTTACACCAAAGAGTTTACATCTGCCATGCACCAGAAAGTATATAATATTCTGCTTTCAGTACCCACCCCAGAAAGCTTACATTTTGACTTTTTAGGTTATGTTTTTGGTTGACTTCTACTTCAAACTTATCCAGCAGCCAGCCTTTGTCATATTTCCTTTCTGTGAAATTTCATGCCAGCACTGACTGTGCAAAAATGAAGAAGTCATAGCTGCTTCTGGAAAACATGATGACAGCACTGAGGATCTTCATGTGCATATTGCACACAACTTGTATATTCAAAGCATGGAAATGCTTCCTGTTAAGAGATGCCACTTTTTTTCCATGTGGGATATGGGGTGGAGTGAAAGTGACTTTGGTGCAATTGATTGCACCCATTATATTCATATTCGGCATGCCAGCTAAATTGGAAAAAAAATGCACTTCATCTATTGCCATTCAATAAGCTGCAGAGGGTACTTGATGTACTCCCTGACTCATTTCATCATTGTCCTCAGTACTTGGCTGAAATGCCTTGAAAACGTTGACTGCTCCATACCAATCACTACAGCCACTGTATTCTGGAAAGATCTAGTGGCAAGAAAGTTCAAGGTAGTTAGAAGTTTGACCAAGCCTGGAATGGTATATTCACGATCGGTTAGACAGTCAATATCATCTTTAATTTTTTAATAAAGAGAAATAATTCCCTGAAGCTCGTCTATATGTCTGCACCACATCTGTCTATGGTAACTCCAGTAGTGCTGCCCTCAAGTGAAAAATCCACTCCCTGTCTGCCAATGGCTTGAGCCAGGACAGCCTGCTCCTCTCAGACCCTCCTTTCATCTTCAGCAATAAAGTGTCTTCTTTCTCTCTCTTCCCTCTTTCTTCTTCAGCTTCTGCTGCTCTAATTCTACAGCTCACACACAAAATGTACCAAATCATCTTAAAAATTGTATGGAATCCATATTTCCACAGAGGCACACAATAGTAGGGATGTGAATCGTTTTTTGACGATTTAAAAAATCGTCCGATATTTTTTAAATCATCAAAAATCGTTAGAGTGTGCGATACAATACAAATTCCCCCGATTTATCGTGAAAAATCGTTAATCGGGTATGGGAGTTATTTGGGGAGGGCGGGAAAACCGGCACACCAAAACAACCCCTAAACCCACCCCGACCCTTTAAAACAAATCCCTTACCCTCCCGAACCCCCCAAAATGTTTTAAATTACCTGGTGGTTCACGGCCCGATGGCCCGATTAAAAAAAACAAAAACCCACCCGACCCTTTAAAACTTACCCTAGCCTCCCCCACCCTCCCGACCCCCCTAAAACATTTTAAAATTACCTGGTGGTCCAGTGGGGGCACGGGGAGCGATCTTCCGCTCTTGGGCCATTGGCTGCCACTAATAAAAATGGAGCCGATGGCCCTTTGCCCTTACCATGTGACAGGGAAGCCGTGCCATTGGCCGGCCCCTGTCACATGGTAGGAGCACTGGAGAGCCATCGGTTCCATTTTTATTAGTGGCAGCCAATGGCCCGAGAGCAGAAGATCGCTCCCCGTCGCTCCCTGTGACATAGTGAGGGCAAAGGCGATCGGCGCCATTTTGAAACCAGTCCAGCATCGGTACCGGCACTGAGGGTATGATTGAAGGGATGGCTCCCGGACCCCCCGCTAGACCACCAGGTACATGTAAAAGGTTTTGGGGAGGGGGGTTGGGAGGGAGGGAGAAGCAAAGGGGTAATTTGTAAAGGGTCGGGGTGGGTTTTTTTTTATCGGGCCATTGGCGCCATTTTTATCAGTGGTAGCCAAAATGGCGCCGATGACCCAAGAGTGGGAGATCGCGCCGGGCCCCCCCCCCCCCCCCACTGGACCACCAGGTAATTTAACATTTTGGGGGGGGGGGGTTCGGGAGGGTGGGGGAGGGTAAAGGATTGGTTTTAAAGGGTCGGGGTGGGTTTAGGGGTTGTTTTGGTGTGCCGGTTTCCCCGCCCTCCCCCCAAATAATTCCCATACTCGATTTAACGATTTTTCACGATAAATTGAGGGAATTCCTATTGTATCGAGTCCCTTACCGATTAATGACGATTTTAAAAATATCGGACGATAATTTAAATCATTAAACGATTCACATCCCTACTAAACATGTGTACCCTAGAGGAAAGACAAGCTAGGGGATATATGATGAAGACATTTAAATATCTCAAAGGTTTCCATGAATAGGAAGTGAGCCTCTTTTCAATGGAAATGAGGCTCTAGAATGAGAGGTCATGAGATAAGGTTGAAAAAGGGTACACTCGGGAGTAATCTTAGGAACCATTTCTTTACAAAGAGGTTGGTGGATGTATGGAACAACCTCCCAGTGGAATTGGTAGAGACAAAAACAGTATCTGAATTCAGAATGCATGGGATAAATATAGGTGATCTCTAAGGAAGTGTTGAGAATTATAATGCTAAATTAATTGGACTTAAGTGAAAACTAGATGTGCCATACAGTCTTTTTCTATGTTTCTGGGTTTTCCTGAGGCTCATTTGAAGCCCCTCCAACTTATCCAAAATTATGCAGCCCATTTCATTTCCAGTTATTTCACGCATGACCATATTTCTCCTGTTTTAGCTGACCTCAGTAGGCTTCCTGTCTCTTTATTCTTAATCTTTCTTTACTCTGGTTTCAAAGCTTTACATGACCTAGTGCCCTCTTGTATAGTCATATGCAGGTTCCGTCCTACTCGGTGTCTCTGTTCAGCAACTCAAAAGCTTGTCAAAATACTCTCTCTCAAGCAAGCTCATCTATTGATGTCCCATAAATACATTTCAGTATAGCTGGGCCTCTACTTTGGAATAGTCTCCCAGGTGAGATCAGAGCAAAGAATGATTTGTTATGGTTCAGAAAGTAACTAAACATTCTATTTTTTCTCTCTAGCATTTCATGACATAACTTAGGTTTGTTGATTAATGAATATTTCTCTTTCTTCTCATGACTCGTTTTATTGTTTTTCACTATTTGTTTTGTAATCAATTGCTGTTCCATTATGTATTATTGCTGTTAAATATTTTTGTGTATGTTATTTGTAATCAGTGGAATATAAATTGTTTAATTAAATAAATGTGTGCATTTACTGAATCCCCTATTTTGAATGTCACCGCATGCTACTGATACATACCTAGAAGCTATCTTCTAGTGATTTTGCTGCACTCAAAGCAATTATGAATGTCTGACTATGACAGAACATAGACATTGTCACAGATGCCTGGGAACTAAGGTGTGAAATCAGTAGGGACCTTCATTTTCAGTTTTTATTGTTCTTAATTTTTACCACAAATTTATCAGGGTTTA
This sequence comes from Rhinatrema bivittatum, assembly GCF_901001135.1. Classification (NCBI taxonomy): domain Eukaryota; kingdom Metazoa; phylum Chordata; class Amphibia; order Gymnophiona; family Rhinatrematidae; genus Rhinatrema; species Rhinatrema bivittatum. Next base: position 324,122,968 of record NC_042616.1, on the reverse strand, counting down.
TTTTGACCAGAACAAAAACAGGAGAAAATTAGTTGAATAAAATTATTCCCTGTCTAGTATGTCCCCCCTCTTCCCCTCCACCCCTCCAACAGCATTATTTTTTCCTGGTCGTGGTTCCAATCTTCACCTCTCTCCTTCAACAGCTTACTAAGTCTCCCGCAGTCGGCGGCACTGCACTTCTGCTTTTGTGCAGGACCAGGGACCTTGCTGAGACATGCTTCTGATGGACATAGGCTGCTTCAAATGCATTTTATGGCATCTGATAGCAAGCACTTTGGCTGCTTGGTGGGTGAAGAGTTGGGACTTGAAACACAGCATGGGTGGCACTGGAGGGTGAACACTTTCACTGGTGGGGAGTGGGACTTGAACACAAGATGTGCTTTGGCCCACAGTGGCTTCCAGCATTGGCTGGAGGCCTTGAAAATGCTTATCTGAAACTCTGGAGCACCATTTTAATCAACCTAAAATTAGGGTGAATATCAGTTTAATTTGTCACTTTTGAAAAATTCCAGGAATTTATGGGTGAAAATCAGTTTAAAATGAGAAAAAGAACCCTAGACATCAGTTATAAGATCTGTGGTATTGCAGACCACCTATTGAGGGAGTGAAACACCTTGTGGTTTTGGTAGCTGGCCTCACTCCTAGCAAGTGGTCTGATTGTTATCAATTGCCCCCAAAACTGTTCGAAAAGGAGCAATGTCATAAAATTCTGACATGGTGCTATATATATCAGCAGAAAAAAATGTATTGATTTGTTCTCCTGAAAAAAGCATTTATAAACTAAGAATGCGGTCATTATTCGCACTGGGCCAGATCTTAAAAAATACTCGCGGGCGAAGATTTGTTTGCGCAACCCAGCGCAAACAAATCTATGCCCGATTTTATAACATGTTCGCACTGCCGCGCGCATGTTATAAAATCCATGGTCAGCGCACTCAAGGGGGTTCACACTTGTGCACCTTACGCGCAACGAGCCCTAGGCGAGACCCGATGACTTTCTCCGCTCCCTCCAAGGCCGTTCCGAAATCGGAGCGGCCTTGGAGGGAACATTTTTTTTTGTTTCCCCCTACCTTTCCCTCCCTTCCTCTATCTAACCCACCCCCCAGCTCTACCTAAATCCCCCCTGGGTGTGCCAGGGGATGGCACTGGCTCACCATCCCCTGTCACAGGCCGCTATGCAGGAGGATTCTGGCCCACCCCTGGACCGTCCCCGAACCACCGCCACACCCCCGAACTGCCCCCGAACCGCCACCACGCCCACGACCATGCCCCTGGACCGTCCATTTTTTAAAGTCCCGGGACATACTTGCATCCCACGGCTGGCGTGCGCCACCGAGCCTATGCAAATTAGGCTCAGCGCGCGCAGGGGTAGGTTTTTGGGGGTTACGCGCGTATTTTACGCACGTAACCCTTTGAAAATCTGTGACTTCAAGGGAGTACTGGAAGCTGGCTGTTGCAAAATAAATAAATAAATAAATAAAACAGAGATGTAATGACTTTGAGGTTGATAGGCAAGGCATGACCTCTTTGGGAGGAAAGACTCAGAACTCTCTCCAACTGGTGGCACAAGTATAGAATGGTTTCCTTATTGAACCTCAACCTGTGTATCACTTGCTTCTCAGACAGGAATGGGTCCTAGGCATATACATCCTCTCCATAGGATACCTCCTCCACCTCCTCTGTTGTGTCTCCCTACCCTAATACAGATTCAAGAGAATTCAAATGTTATAGCACTCACTGCAGCACTTTAGGCCACTACTAGATCCCCTGCACCAGAACCTAGACAGCAGGTGCATACCCTCTCAAATACCAGCCACACACTCTCTCCAAATGCAGGCCCTCACATTCTAAGGCACACAGACACATAGAGAATACAGACATGTTCTCAAACACACTGATTGACAAACAGAAAACACAGACTAAATGAGAACACAGAAGAAATTAAGGAAAAAGCACACAAACAGATAATTACAAGAGCCACAATTTTTCTAACGAAAAACAGCTGTAAACAATCACAAACAATTCCCCACTATTCTCCAGCCTCCAAGGCTAACAACCAGTTCAAGCATCAAGTTTAAATTCCATGGGTTAAGTATCAGGTGGAAAAGTGTTTATTCAAGCTTGATGTTTACTTAGGAAATAGCCACTGCTATTAATTGCATCAGTAGCATGGGATCTTCTTGGTGTTTGGGTAATTGCCAGGTTCTTGTGGCCTGGTTTGGCCTCTGTTGGAAACAGGATGCTGGGCTTGATGGATGCTGGGCTTGATAGCAATTTCTTATGATATTAGCTATTCTCTGCTTATAAAATGTGTAGATGTGCGCATACTAAAAAAAAAACTCTGCTCCTAGTACAACTTTGAACTATCCTATTTTTTTTATAAACATGTGTATGCATGACATAGCAAGTAAATATATATTCTGGTCATTGTAAAAATGTGCCTGCCCTGTAAAAAGGACACTTGTGTACGATAGCCCAAATTTACTTACACATACCCAATGTGTTTTAAAATTACTCCCTAAAATTCATTTAGATAACCTACGTCTAAGGTAAACATACGTTCTTTAAAAAAAAAAAAAATCTGACAAATTTGTAATGTTACATCACAATTTGATAAGAGTTCACAAAAATAAAATATTAAAATGCTTGCCATAATCTGAAGAAAACACAAATTCATTAATAGCATAGTTATTTTTAATGTTCAGTAGTTACACTGTTATCAACTGAAAGCTCAATGTACTACATTGCTGAGGGCACTCTATAACCATAGGTTATTACAGTTAACTTATTTCACAAAACGTCAGCTGCCTAATAACGCATAACCCTATAGTACTGATATTAGAAATGGGAATGGATAAAGAATGGACATTTGGCATGCTATATGTTATTTCAACAATGCATTCAGCATGATACTAGGATTTGCTGACGACTGTTCCATAGCAAAATGTCACCAAACAGACAACACGTGTCCAAGAGATAAATGACCTCCTAAATGTCTGACTACAGGTAGCATGCATTCATTGATTACCCAGCGTGGTGCCTGATATGCTATGTTGCAAAACATAAAGCCTTTCTGGATAGAAATAGAAAAGTCAGAGGCAGCATTGTTTGTTTCTCTGCTTCTGTCTCCATTCCACCACTGATCGCCATATTGGATCTTAATCAGACAGGACATTTATCTCATTGTGTGGCTATGAAAAACAACTTTATGGAATATATCCCATCAGAGTCAGTAGAAAATCTATGTCATAATGGATATGAGCTTTCTTTTTCTTGTCTTTTACTATTCTAAAAGACCATGAATTAATCTTCAGATTCAAGGAGGGAGAGAAATGCTAAACCTTTTTTTTTCCATGGCACAGAAAGATTTAGCAACTCCCCCCCCCCCCACCCAAAAAAATAGGTGCTAAATCTACAATCTTGATATAATTTTTGCTGAATGCATCTACAGTTGTTGCTTGGGATATACATAATTTCTCATCTCATTTGATATCAATTACAGTATTTTTCATGCACATTTTTATTTTCTCTAATAATATCTAAATTAAAAAATCCAATGAAAAATACCATCTGAATAAATGCACCCTAATTAGCTCTACATATCTAAGCAGACCATTATCTCCATGTTTTGAAATGTCTATAGAAATGGTAGTCTATTGTGATCATGTCTGTTATGCAGCTTCCTAACCACCAGAGGTCCCCATGGAGCTGCTTCAATTCTCACTTCAATCATAGTCTCCGAGATCCCATGACTCATCAGGGTTCTGTCTTTTTAACCCTGCTTCTGGCTATGCTCACTGCATTGTCATTGTCCCCTTGGCTCTCTCCTTGGCCCTGTCCTGCTTGGACTGCTCTCTAGCCTCCAGGCCTTCCAGCCTTGTTTTGCCTTGTCTTGTGGCCTTCTCAGGCCTTTTGTTTTTGCCATGTCTGCTGCCCTTCTCAGGTCTTCTTCCTTTGCCTTTCCCTGTGGCCTTCTTAGGCCTTCTACCCTAGCCTTATTCTGTGGCCTTTCAGGCCTTCTGCTATAGCCCTGCCTTGTGGCCTTTTCAGGCCTGTTTTCTAGTCTGTTGCCTTCGGACATTGTGTTCCTTATTCTGTTTTGTTTTGTCCTTGTCTTGTCCTAGTCTGTCTGTTCTTTCTGTTCCAGTCTGTCCCAGCCTTACTCACACCCAGTTAAAGTGTTCCAGTCTGTTCCAGAGTTCCATGCTTACTTGCACCAGACTCCAGATTCCAGTTCCACGCCTGCTTGATTCCAGCCTTGCCTTGTCTTAGGTCTCCAGTCCTGATCCACTTGCACCTCTATGTCACAAGTTACGGCAGGAGCATGCATGTATTTTGCATAGTGCATGCACAGATGTGCGAACTATGTAAAATACATGCCGCCCGCTATGCGTACAGCTGCACGCGCCGTTATACAGCTGCTCGCGCATCTTTGAAATCTACCCCAATTTGTGCAGCAGTAATTTTTGCTTTGTATAACTTAAGACTTATTTCAAGTTTTTCTCTTGAATTTATATTTAATTTTTTAATAAATTTTAAAATAAAAAAACAACATGGGTGGACAGATACCATTGCTTGATCCCTAGATGAATGTGAAAAAGGTTTAAAATATATTTCCTTTTTTAATGGCACTATAGGAGCAAACATAAAACAATTGTACTCCAGTGAAGGGATGGGGGAGATAGATGATACTGATGGTGTTGAGAGCAACCTCCAGGAAGAGCAGGCACTGCAGGTAGAAAGTGTGAGCGATGCTCCTAGACTTTTTACTGAAGGTCTACCCTCAACATCAAATCCAGTGTGAACATCAGCCCCCAAGGATTGCACTAGACATCCCTGGTCTGGAATCACTATAAAGTGATGAAGGACCTGTGTTTTGCTCAGTGAATTCACTAAGGGCAGGTCATCAGATGAGGGAAGATACTGGGGCATCTGTCAAATGCTGGTATGCCTCTCTTGCAGAAGTAGCACCTGGGCACTAGCCTGGGAACCTAGGTACTAGCCTGGGAACCCCCTCTGCCACTCAATATAAAAGTGAGTAGAAAGAGGGTTGAAAATGGGAAGACATTTCCCCAAGCTGATCCCATGGCCCCTTCCACCAGTCAAGTGGCAATTAGTTGACGTCTTCCATACATCCATATTGGCAATCAACCACAAAGGAAATGAGGTGGTGTTCCATATTAATGTCCTGGGGCAAGATGTAGCCATCATTGAAAGTAGTAATGAGGTGCATCAGGAAATGATTGACCTGTATGACCAGCTCCTGCACATAATGGAAAATGAGAGCTTTAAGCATTGACTTCATTTGTTAGCACCCAATACAGAGTTCCCTCCAGGACTACATTTAGTAGGCAGGTTTTTCCTTTGCATTTCACCAGTAATGTCTAGATCAGCATGAATGATACACACTCTTACCCTTCTCATGACAGAGTGATGGGACCTGGTTGAGGCAAAGGAAGTCTGCAGCTCAAGTGGGGACTTAGCCTCAGGGTGCAGGTGGGCTGTGCAATATTCTATCAGCTAGAATTAGAAATACTGGAGGAATGACAGCTAGACTGGAAAAGCAGGAGTCTTCAGACAGCATTTTTTGTGACAGACAGTGGGAAATAAAATGATAAAGGCAATAGAAGATTGGAGCAATTAGGGGGCTTTGTTGCTTTGCGCAATTGCTGCACCTGGCACTGAGGGATACTCTGAGGCTGGGTTTCAAAGATCACAGGAATGAAAACATGCAGGAGATGATTGAGAATTTATTTATTTATTTATTTATTTAATGTCTCTTATATACCGATGTCCGTTTGCACATCGCATCGGTTCACAGTAAAACATGAACTTTATGGGCGAAGCCCTTACAAGGAACAGATAAATACAGTTAACTTTAGGGCATAGCCCTTAACAAAAACCAAGGAAGAAATACATTGGAGGGGGGTATTGATTTACATACTATAACCTATATATATGTATATATATATATATATATATAAATAAATATAAACATAAATATTATAACATTTCAAGGTACCAAAATCAGAGGCATTTCGTAATCCAATATTCAGGCCGAGTTCACAAGTGTGGATTGGGGTTATCCATTGCCAAAAAATAGCAGGGTATTTCTATCGAACTGTGAAGGCAGGCAGCTTCTCCGAGAAAAGCAGGAAGAAATTTGGGATGCCTCACAAGTGTCTGATTCAAGATGTTGGTACTCACTCCACCTATAATTATGCTTCAGAGGTTAGTGGAGCAGCAGGCACCCCTTCATGATCTGTTTCTGGAAATAGAGATAGGTGTGCAATGACCCCTGGGGCATCATAATTGGGTAGTGATCAGGCAGCAGAGACAAATCCTGAAGACCTTCAAGGATTCCATGGAGGATCTGAGTTCCAGAACCATTACCCATGTGGTGGAAAAGTTAGAGGGCTTCAAAGACCAAAAGAACAAGAGGTGTTGCAGTTTGTGGACTCTGCAGTGGCAGGTGCAAGAAAGACTAAACCCTCTCACAGAAGCATATACACACATGCATTCTATACTTTGTGATGAATGGGTGCAAGGGAGTCTCCCCTGCTACACCACATTGAGTGTAATGCTGATAATACACCTTCCTGCCATGCCCAATATGTATCTGCATGAGAGTTTTGGTGCCTCCGTTGGCAGTTGGTTGGTTATTTTAGGGTGTTTGTTTTATCTCAAGAAAAAAATATAAATAAGTAAAAATCAACAGGTTTTTCCTCTCAACCCACTCTCTGATTCCTTTTTTGTGCTACCCCTCTGCAAGCTAAGCCTTGTTCTGCCACCCTCTTTATTTGTTGGTTATACCGGGGAGTTTTGTCCCAAGAAAAATAATTAAAAGAAAAAAGTACAAGTTTCTCCTCCCATTCCTAAATATTTTATGGTTCTTCATTTTGAGCTACCCCATTACAATCCCAGCCTGGTTCTTCTACACTTTTATTTGTTGGATACCCTAGGGTGTTTTGTCAACAAAATCCATCAATCAGATGGAATCCCTCAATCATCTGAATTATGAACATGGACAATATGCCATCTCCAATATTAAAATCCAAAGAAGAATATTTCAGGGAGATTCTTTTACTGATTTTGTTTTGTCTGGCACTAAACACATTGAATACTCTCTTTAACAAGTCAATGACTTGGGTTATGGGGAATTAGCTTATAATCCTAGAGTGACCAATCCCCTAACTATGGCATCTCACTTACTGTATGTTGATGATTTGATATTCTACAGTTCTTGTGATGCTCCTTTACTAGAACAACTCTGTGTAGTGAGAATTTCTCAGATGACATCAGGATGACATTTGACTTGTACAAATGTGCTAAGGCAACTTTCCTTAAAGGAAATTAAACAAACTTCAATCTCTCTGAAAACATTTCCCTGACTGAATATTGCAATATAAAGGACCTGGAGCATGAAGGTGTATAGGAGTAGAGGAAGGTGGAAATATTCAGCATAAAGTACCGAGAGAAAAGATCCGTAAAGAATACTGTAGGAGGATGAAGATAATATTGAAAAGTGCTTTAACAGCACACAATAAGATTCAAACTATGAATCAGCTTGTAACTCATGCACTGTCATAAAGCTTTGGAATAGTAGACTGGCCTCATAAATATCTTGAAGAACTGGATATTAAAACAAGGAAGCTCCTTCATGCCTATCAGGTAATTTATAAGAACCAGGGAATATTGAGATTATATATCCTAGAGCTGAAGGTGGTATGGGTCTTATTGAAATTGATTACACCTATAGAGCTACTATAATAGTCCTTCAAGTGCACTTAATGGTATCAACAGATCCAAATGATAAAATAGTGCAGAAGTATGAACATGAGCAAACAGCTTCAGTCTCAGTCCTTAAGATAGGACAATAATTGCACTGAATAGAAGGAATGACTGAAAGTTCACCAGTGCATGAAGGTAAAGAAGCTATAGAATTAGCAAAACAAGAGAAAACATTCTTTAAAGAATCAGACTATAATCAAGAAAGGATAATTGGCAGAAGCAAAATACAGTAGAAGTACAAAGAGTTACTTCATCAATGCCATGTGGATCAAGATTTGGGTGAATTCAAACCTAAGAACATAAAAAAAATAAGAAATTGCCATACTGGGTCAGACCAAGGGTCCATCAAGCCCAGCATCCTGTTTCTAACAGTGGTCAATCCAGGCTACAAGTACATCACAAGTATCCAAAAACTAAGTAGATCCCATGCTTCTGATGCCAGTAATAGCAGTGGCTATTCCCTAAGGGCTATATTTTTAAAAAATATGTGCATGCGTCCATGTGCACATGCTACCTGGCATGCACACATGGACACGCAATTTTATAATATGCGTGCGAAAACATCTGAACCTCCAAGTGCGACCTCTCGGGTGAAGGATCACAGCCTCTGTTTCTTATCTTCTGGTAATTGAGGAACTTGGGACTCACCCCACTTATTGGCCAATTTCTCCAGCTCACTCCCAAACAAGAGCGAGCCTTTAAAGAGCAGCTTCATAAGGTTAGACTTCAAGGTTCTATCGGCCAACCAATTTCTCAGCCATAGCTGACATTTCGCCACTATTACCTAAGCCAGCCCTCTGGACAAAGTGTGGAACATATTGCAGCCCGCATCTATTAAAAAGGTGGCTGCTGGTTCCATCACTGCCCTGGAATTTACACCAGATTCATTGATCTCCAGAGAGAGCAGTAAACAAGAGCAAGCCACCAGGGAACAACGGGAAGCTATCTGCAAATTAATTGCCACTGCTTCAAAGACCTGCTTAAAGATAGCTTCAATTCTCCTATTCTGTGCTTTCTTCAGGTCTGCTCCTCCTTCTACTTAATGGCACACACTACAGTATCAACCTTCGGAAAATGCAATCACTTTCTCACAACTGGATCCAGGGGGTACAGTCCTTTCAAGACTTGTCTCCCTTTAAAATTAGCTTCCGGAGCGCCCTATTCAAGATCAATAAAATCTTGAATGGCCTCCATAATAGGGAAGAAACATGAGGCTTTATGCAAAGAAATCAAAATAGGAGTTTTCTGTGGTTCACACACAGATTAGTCTCAGGCACTCTCAGCACCTTCAATGTCTGGGAAATCCGAGATGATAACTCATCCCTATGAAAGAACCACAACATAGTTCTATATGGCTTCAAACCCAGAAGAATTCCATCCTCTAGGGAGTAAGAATCAGACTCATCATCAGTGACATCTGGATCCCTATCGGGAAGACTGACTCTAGGCATACCCTGATACTTGATACTTGCTGCAGCACCAGGTGGGAATTCACCACCTGCGACCCCGACTTGTTAAGATTGGCTGAGGCCGAGGATTGCACCTGAAGGAAGAACTGCAGTTCTTGAAAAAATTCTACACAAGTAAAGGCAGAAGGATCCATGTCAAAACCAGGGAGCAGCTGCCCTGTGCCCTCTGAACTACCTTCCCCTGCTGATGAACCAGTTAGAGGAGCTCCAAAATCAGGAGTCTCATCTGGTAGCTCTTTTTCCATTCCTGCACCAGACTGGGAAGAATTAGGCTTAGAAAAATCAGACAAAGGCAATTCTTCCTGAACCTCCAAACAGTGCTAATACAAGTTAGAGGGAACACCAGGCTAAGATGCCCAAATATGACAAGCAATTCAGAGGGCAAGGTGCTTAGGCTTCTTCGCTATGAGTGCCATCAGCCTGTAAATATGCCCTAACAGGCATTTGACAATAGTGCACCCAATATTAAGCACTCACAAATAAGGCGCCCAACATGGTGGGCTAGATTTAAGGTGTGCCGGTGCACCTATTTTGCATAGGCCGCCGGCGTGCACAAAGCCCCGGGATGCGCGTAAGTCCCAGGGCTTCGTAAAAGCGGTGGGAGGGGGCATGTCCGGGGGCGTGGCAGCAGTCCGGGGGCATGTCCAGGGTCAGTGGGCGGTCTGCGGCGGGTCCAGGGGCGTGGTGATGGTTCAGGGGCAGGACAGGAGGGCGGTCCCGAGTCCCCCAGCACTGCGGCCTGTGCCGGGGGATGCACCGACCCCAGATTTTATAAGATATGCATGGCTATGCGCGTATCTTATAAAATCTCGCACACTTTTGTTCGCACCGGTTGCATGAACAAAAGTACGCTCGCACGTACTTATTTAAGATCTACTTCTGTGCCTCCATAAGTGCTCAAAATGAGCTCTCCCAGGACACTCATATAGTGTGCGCAAAAAAGCACATGTGTGTGCTGCATGCAAAAGTGGGCACCCTGGTAGGCTCTCCTGTGCGCCTAACAATGTACCCAACTAGGTGCACAACCAAGCACAAAATGCTGCACAGCCGGGCACACAAGCACGACACAATGGAAACTGAAGAGGGCAGTCTTGGGTGTACAAAAATATATGAAAACTTTGCTGCGGCCTACCACACAGTGAAACAGATTAGCCTTAGAGTGGTGCCTAGCTGCAAGGGCTGCTCAACCCACCAAGCTTCCCCTGTTCCCTGAACTCCAGAGCGGAGGTGGGAATGACTGTTGGACTGTGCGCTGAGCATGGAGTCTGGGAGGGAAGGGGAAGGAATCCCTACTCAGCTCACCTTCTCTTTATTATTATTATTATTATTTTTTTAATAACCCTTTACCTGAGCTCAGCCTGAGGCCCTAGCTTTTGAAGGTCCAGCACCTGGAAGTGCTGAACCGCCCTCGGACTGACGTCAGATGCCAGCAGGATACTTAAGCAGCTGCTACATTTATTAAAACAATTACTATTGCTTTAAAAAAAAATAAGTTTAGAGAGCATTCATTGGAGAACAGTTATGAAAACAGATAAAACAATTCAAACTGCTACAGATATGAAAAGCCATCAGAAATTTAAAAACCGAAAAAGTAGAAATACACCATTACAAATCTGATAGGAGTTACAAAGTTGTACAAGGTTTCATGACTAAGTCACTGACTGGAATGGGGCAGGGAGAAGAATTGATTCAGAAGGATGGATGTATAGTTGTATAAACATATTACCTTTCTCAGGGAAATAACAAAATACTCCCTGGGTTAAAACAAAGTGACATGAGTTGCCATTCAGTATCATGTAACTGGAGAAGGAACAGTTTATCCACAGTGTCAATACCTGAAATACATTAATATCCCCCACTCTTGCAGCAAAGAACGGAGCACAATTTAGCATATGACAGGTACCCACAGGTGGCTGGTTAATACAATTTCCCTCATATTCAATCAAGACACATTCTGTTTAATTTAGATAGTTCTTCTCTGCCACAGGGGCTTGTGTCAAGCTTAGACAGCAGGTACAGCAAGAAATATTAGCATAGATATTAAAGTCACTCATTACCAGCATGACATATCAGAGTATTTGGGAGACTGAATTGCCTTGGTGTCATCAGGTTAAATTATATATTGGATCTGAACTGAAATTTTGTCTCTGAAGGTTAGCTCCTAATAGGTAGTAGTACTACCCAAACAAATCACCTGAGAAATGTGTAATGTATATGCAGAGTTGACTAGTACTAATGCTGATAGGATATTGTAAAAAAAAAAAAAAAAAAAAAATTGCACCATATTTGAATTTATGTTTGCATGTTTTTGCTATGAAAACAAAAACAAAAGTTACCAATTAAAATTATCTTTACAAGGTAACCAAATATAAAATGTTATATTAGACAATGCATATAATAGCAATGAGACTGAAAAGTGAAGGAAAGAATATATTTTGTATGCTACAAACAAAAATACTTTATTAGAAGAGATAAAAACAAGCTATAAAATAGCACATAAAATATTCAGCTATCAGTGTACTTCTGTGGTTTATGACCTGAATTCATTAAGACCTCAGTTCTGTCAAATACAGAGGTGTAGGGAAAATTAAGCACAGGTTCATTGGGGATACATAAAAACAAAATTGAACTCAATTTTGGAAAATAGGGCTACAGAAATGTCAAATCTGAATCATTTCCTGTAAAGATGGATAGTGGAGAGAAAGCTTGCTTTTACTATTTGTGAATGAATATATTTTCTAACTAATTTTACTTTTACTTTTGCTCATAATGATTTTTTGAATGTGTTTACCCCCCCCCCCCCACCCCCATAGCATCCTAAATATCTTAAAATGTGTCAGGGGAATGCTATATAGTATAATCCAAGTACTGGTAACAAGAAGAAAAACATGAAGTAAAATATGATGCCTACACTTGATATTAAATAGAGGAATATTAAATAGGGATTCTCAGATGTTAGTATTGTGCTATGAAATACTAAAAAAGTAATTAACCCCATATAACATCTTGATCAGGACATGGGCAGCTATGCCCTCAGTTTTCCAGGTGGGCATTTACTGTAACTGTGAACTCAGTCCTCCTGTCACTCACATAGAAATTTTGGAAAAGTGAGCAGAGAGAGACTTATTTAACTTTTCTACCAACTCTGCTGCCAGACATTAATGATGTGGCTCAAAATGTCCCCTACTAATGAGAAAGCCCATTCACTAGGCTTACTGGTTGGTGGGTAGATAAAGAAATGCAAGGCGACCTTGATGAGGTTTGGCCAGACCATGGCCTTATATGTAAATTATGCCAAGGGTTCACTGGCTGCGATTTTGATGGGCTTTCCAAGATACTGAAAAACTGAAGTTCCTTGGTGGGACAAAAGAGGAACATTAGTCTCTGCTAAATTACTGCAAGGGGAGCTCACTTTTTACTCTGCTCATTACTTCTATGTCTCTTGTACTCACATTCCTTCACCCTAGATTCCAATAATAAGAAAAGTAGTCCAAGTGCCTGTAACTAAAAATTCACCTGAGCTAAAAAATACCATCCTAGAAGCACAGTCCAGATGTATTCCACTCATAAAGAAAGGTGCAAAGAAGGCAAAATGATTACCGGCATGGTTAAAAGGAGAGGTGAAAGAAGCTATTTTAGCCAAAAGATCTTTATTCAAGAATTGGAAGAAGGATCCAACAGAAGAAAATAGGATAATGCATAAGCATTGGCAGGTTAAATGTAAGACATTAATAAGATAGGCTATGAGAGAATTTGAAAAGAAGTTGGCCATAGAGGCAAAAACTCACAGTAAAAACTTTTTAAAATATATCCGAAATAGAAAGTCTGTGAGGGAGTCAGTTGGACCATTCGATGATCGAGGGGTTAAAGGGGCAATTAGAGAAGATAAGGCCATCGTGGAAAGATTAAATGATTACTTTGCTTCGGTGTTTACTGAAGAGGATGTTGGGGAGATACCTGTTTCAAAGAAGGTTTTCATGGGTAATGATTTAGATGGACTGAACCAAATCACGGTGAACCTAAAAGATGTGGTAGGCCTGATTGACAAACTGAAGAGTAGTAAATCACCTGGATCGGATGGTTTATACCCTAGGGTTTTGAAGGAATTAAAAAAATGAAATTTCAGAGGTGGGAGAAAAGGAGGTGAGAGAAAAAAAAAGAAAACCGGCAGCCTACCGGAGGTGTGGATGTCGGCCTTGATGGGGTTCCTGCCGGCCATTCCCTCTGAGGGCGACACCTAAGTGGCCTACAAAAGCGGCCCAATTGCGGCGTGCCACCTAAGCCACGCACTCCAAAAGGGCCCATGGCTTTGTTTTACCTAAGTCTGCCTCCACTTTTCCCCCTTTTGCAATTCATAAAGATTGACTCCTTCTTTGAATATCCCAAGGCCTCCTCACTTTGAGACCTAAAAAGACATTCTAGAGGTTGAGCGTTGGAGGGCCCACCTTGTGTTCTATAATGCCTTATTCTGTGAGAAAAAGGAGTGCAAGGGAAAAAGAAACCCTACCCACACCATCCTCATGATATCGGGTCCAATGGACACTCACGTGAGACAGAGGGATGTAAAACCAGAAGTTAGCTCACTAGGAGATGGTCAAGAGAAATTATTACCCTATACCTCCTCAGAGCTGCAAACAACGCTGTCCCCGGTATATCGGGTGGCACCGACGAACCCGGATGAGTATAGATATGTGGAGCAATTAGGTGTGGAGGTAGCTGCTGGCTCATCAGATGGACAAGAGGGACGAGCTGGAGCTAAGAGTGAAGTTTCTACTTTTCCTCAACCGAGCTCTGGTGAGGGTACCAGTAAAGAGAGATTCATGCCATTGGTTGAAGAGGAATGGACTTTCCAGAAATAAAGAAAACGGATTTGGTAAGACCTTTAGAGATATCTTTGGATTCAATTTGGGAAGCATTGCAAGCTTTAAATACTAACATTTATAATCAAACAGTGCCTGTATATAATTGTATGGGTAATTTTGGAATTAGATTAAATATAATGGAAAAAGAAGTTATACAGTCAAAAAAAATTATAGTGAAAATAGAGGAGGAAATGAAAGGATAATGAGAAATGTATGTTTCCCTAATAAAAGAAAATCAAATGTTAACATCAAAGATGGAACAGTTGGAAAACCAGAGTCCAGCCAAAAATTTAAGATTCATAAATTTTCCCAGGGATCAATTTATATCCCCTAAGGAAATGCTGAAAAAATATATGCTTGAAATTTTAAAAATGCCTGAGCAGGCCCACCCTCTTACATCACGGGTATTTTATATACCACCGTTTAAAAAGAAAGATATAAAAAATCAGAAGGGAGCTCAGATTCTGGTACCAACTGAACCCTCGTTGCCAAATGTGACTGAAATTTTGGAAATATCACAAGAGAAATTGATTACACCATCTACTTTGGTGGTATCCTTACTCTTGGAGGAGGATAAACAATGGATACTAAGAATGTATTTCAGATATTGTTCTGTTACTTTTCTGAATTTAAAGGTCAGGGTTTTCCCTGATTTGTCCAGAGTGACACAAAAAAGAAGAAAGCAATTTCTGATATTAAAACCTAGAGTAACAGAATTGGGAGCATCTGATCATACCTTCTTAAATTTCCTTGCAAATGTGTAGTAAGGCAACAAGTTCTTACACATATTTTCTTCACTCCCAGCCAGCTTTCTATGTTTTTGTTAAATAGGGATGTGAATCGTTTTTTGACGATTTAAAAAAATTGTCCGATATTTTTTAAATCGTCAAAAATAGTTAGAGTGCGCGATACAATAGAAATTCCCCAAATTTATTGTGAAAAATCGTTAATGGGTTAGTGTCCACTAATGGGAGTTATTTGGGGGGAGGGCGGGAAAACCGGCACACCAAAACAACCCCTAAACCCACCCCGACCCTTTAAAACTAAACCCTTACCTTCCCCCCCAAAACTTTTTACAAGTATCTGGTGGTCCAGTGGAAGCCCCGGGACCGATCTCCTGCTCTCAGGACATTGGCGCCATTTTGGCTGCCACTAATAAAAATGGCGCCGATGGCCCGATAAAAAAAACCCCACCGACCCTTTAAAAATGACCCCTTTGCTTCCCCCACCCTCCAAATGGCACCGGCCATCCAGTGCTCCTACCATGTGACAGGGGCCGGCCAATGGCACGGATACCCTGTCACATGGTAAGGGCAAAGGGCCATCGGCGCCATTTTTATCAGCACAGCCGATGGCCTGAGAGCGGGAGATCGCTCCCCGTGTCCCCACTGGACCACCAGGTAATTTTAAAACAGTTTTGGGGGGGGTTTGGGAAGCAAAGGGGTCATTTTTAAAGGGTCGGGGTGGGTTTTTTGTTTATCAGCTCAGGCGCAGCCAATAAACAAAAAACCAATCGTGCCAGACTATAAAAATTGTAAGATTTGAATCGGAACCGGAACCGAACCGATTCCAGTTCTGATTCACATCTCTATTGTTAAATAAGATTATTCCGGTAACTAGTTCCTCACCAATTATGACAGAATAAACTTAATACAGGTACTGATCCCGAATGATTTAATTAGAGTGCTCGCTGTACTGTAGAGTTTTCTAAGTTTGTTATAGCGCTAAAGCTTTTCTTGCAGTTGTGTAATTAGGTCCCAATTTGAGGACTAATAAGAGATAGAACTGTTATTACTTCTTTAGATTATTGAAATTTTGGAATTGTTCTGGAAAGAATACTGGAAATGGATCAAAACTTTCTCTGTATTTCAGTCAAGATGTTTAATGCTTGTAATGATATTGTGAAAATTAGTAAAATATAAATAAATACAAAAATTAAATTTCAGACATATTAGTAAAAATTTGTAACCTATCATTAAAATCATCCATTGTACCTGAAGACTGGAAGATGGCTAATGTAACCCCAATATTTAAAAAGGGCTCCAGGGGTGATACAGGAAACTACAGACCAGTTAGCCTGACTTCAGTGCCGGGAAAAATAGTGGAAAGTGTTCTAAATATCAGAATCACAGAACATATAGAAAGACATGGTTTAATGGAACAAAATCAGCATGGCTTTACCAAAGGCAAGTCTTGCCTGACAAATCTGCTTCACTTTTTTGAAGGAATTAAGAAACATGTAGATAAAGGTGCACCGGTAGATGTAGTATATTTGGATTTTCAGATGGCGTTTGACAAACTTCTAGGAAAAGTAAAAAGTCATGGGATAGGTGGTGATGTCCTTTCGTGGATTACAAACTGGCTAAAAGACAGGAAACAGAGAGTAGGATTAAATGGACAATTTTCTCAGTGGAAGGAAGTGGGCAGTGGAGTGCCTCAGGGATCTGTATTGGGACCCGTACTTTTCAATATATTTATAAATGATCTGGAAAGAAATACAAGTGAGGTAATCAAATTTGCAGATGATACAAAATTGTTAAGCAGATTGTGATAAATTGCAGGAAGACCTTCTGAGACTGACAAATTGGGCATCCAAATGGCAGATGAAATTTAATGTGGATAAGTGCAAGGTAATGCATATAGGGAAAAATAACCCATGCTATAGTTACACAATGTTAGATTCCATATTAGGAGCTACTACCCAAGAAAGAGATCTAGGCTTCATAGTGGATATTGGATAGAGATGTGAATCGGAACCGGAATCGGTTCGGATTCCGGTTCTGATTCACATGTGGGTTTTTTTGCATCGCACCCGAGCCGATAAACAAAAAACCCACCCCGACCCTTTAAAACTAACCTCTTAGCTTCCCCCCACCCTCTCAACCCCCCAAAAAAACTTTTTACAGGTACCTGGTGGTCCAGTGGGGGTCCTGGGAGCGATCTCCCGCTCCGGGCCGTCCTCCCGCTCCCAGTCCCGGACCCCTGCTGGACTTTTGGCAAGTCTTGTGGGGTCAGGAGGGTCCCCCAAGACTTGCCAAATGCCCCTGGTGGTCCAGCGGGGGTCTGGGAGCGATCTCCTGCACTCGGGCCATCGGCTGCCAGTAATCAAAATGGCACCGATAGCCTTTGCCCTTACTATGTCACAGGGGCTACCGGTGCCATTGGTCAGCCCCTGTCACATGGTAGGAGCACAAGATGGCGCCGGCCATCCAGTGCTCCTACCATGTGACAGGGTCCAGCTAATGGCACGGATACCCTGTCACATGGTAAGGGCAAAGGGCCATCGGCACCATTTTGATTAGTGGCAGCCGACGGCCCGGGAGCATGAGGATGGCCCGGAGCAGGAGATCACTCCCGGGACCCCCACTTGACCACCAGGTACCTGTAAAATGTTTTTGGGGGTGTCGGGAGGGTGGGGGAAGCTAAGGGGTTAGTTTTAAAGGGTCGGGGTGGGTTTAGGGGTTATTTTTGTGTGCCATTTTTCCCACCCTCCCCCAAAATGATAAGGGAACCCCCACGATAAATATCATGGGGTTTTCCTATCATTTTGGGGGAGCCCACGATTTCTGACAATTTTGAAAATATCGACGATATTTTCAATCGTCCGAAGCCCGATTCACATCCCTAATATCGGATAACACATTGAAATCATCAGTTCAGTGTGCTGCAGCAGTCAAAAAAGCAAACAGAATGTTAGGAATTATTAGAAAGGGAACAGTGGGGGGAGCCCAGGAGAGAGAGTTGCAAGGAACGGGCCCTGACTCCTACTGCTATCCGTTTTAAAACCTACCCGGAACAGCCAGGACCGCACTGGGCGAAGCGTCGGAGAGTGCCCTGACCCCCCCTCTGAACGTGAGTGGGCGGAGCTTGAGGACTTCGGAGGAGGAAGTCTGTCCATAAATTCTGGGGCAGGCAGAAGCAACTGGGGAGCCCAGGAGAGAGAGTTGCGAGGAACGGGCCCTGACTCCTACTGCTATCCGTTTTAAAACCTACCCGGAACAGCCACGACCGCACGGGGCGAAGCGTCGGAGAGTGCCCTGACCCCCCCTCTGAACGTGAGTGGGCGGAGCTTGAGGACATTCGGAGGAGGAAGTCTGCCCATAAATCCCAGGGCAGACGGCGCATCGCCGCCGTCGGCGCGCACTGCCTAAGCCGCGCGCTCCAAAGGGGCGCGCGGCTTTGACCGGCGAAGGCCGGCGAAGGCTGGAAGGCGCCAACCTCCATTGAAGTGAAAGTAGAGCCATAGCCCGTTACAATCAGCTATCTCCAAGTGATGACTGGACAGGAAGTGTGAGTAAAAAGTTTCAAGTTGTTTTTTCTACTGTTTTGTGACAATTTATGGTATAATGCCGCATTCGAAGCGGAAGGGAAAGGTGCGATTGGAAGCCTCAACCCCTACGACACCTTCCCCATTGCAAACAACAATGACAACTTTTTACCCTCCGGTAGAATTTTCAACCCCGGAGTGTCCCGCTGTGAAAGTTGAGGATGAGCAAACCCCACCCTCAATGGGAGAAGTGAGTCTAAGTCCCGGGGCTCCAACTGTTCCTCCACCTCCAATAATTAGCATTTTGACTGCGGTTTCCAGCTCAGCTGCTACACGGATTCCGACAGAGCAGCTGAGCCTGTTTGAGGAGGACCACGGTTCATTAATGCCACAAGAACAGGGTAAAGACTCTGCGAGTTTTTCCCTTAACGAGGTGCAGGACAATGGAGAGGTTATGGATAGATCCAGGACCTCAATACCATCAATAGGTTTGGTAAGCAGTCCCCCTATGGGGAATAACGCGAACCAAGTACAAGGTATAGATGTTCTTTTACCCTTAACCCCTGATGCATTACCTGGTACTTCTAAGTCAGTGACGGTGGAAATGTTATGGCGATCCATGAATATGTTGCAGAATAATATTATGAAGCTAAATACCAGTATCAAAGAAATGCAAAATGTATTAGTAAATTTAAGTCCCATGGTGCAAAACTATGGGACGGTTCTGACAAAGGTACAGCAGGATATATCATCTATAGAAAAGGTGCAATCCTCGATCATTAAAGGGGAATTGGCTTTAAATAAAAAGGTAGAAGCAGTAGAAAATTATGTTAGATATACAAACTTAAGAATTGTCAATTTCCCTAAATGTCGTATGGTATCACCTAAAGAACAATTAAAAAACTATTTTTCAGAAATTCTTACATGGCAGCCGGATAACTTTCCACAAATTGTGAATGCTTACTTTATTAATGAAAAGAAAATTAATCCAGAGCAATTAGAAGTTTCCTTAAACATAACAGACCTGATAGAAACATCTTATACCACCCAGGTGGAGATGAGGGGTACCCTTATAGTAAAATTTACAATGTCTTTAGATAGAGATAGGGTCTTAAAGGCCTTTATGTTAAAAAGATCCTCTCTCTACCTGGGTGAAAAAATCTGGATATATCCAGATGTCTCCAAGGAGACGCAAGACAGAAGGAAAAGGTTCATTGCTCTGGCTAAAATAGCTAGAACGTTTGATATACAGATAATGATAAGATTTCCCTGTAAATGTGTCATGCGGGTGGAGGGTATAAGATATGTATATTATGATCCGTCTCATTTAGAGCATTACTTGGAAGAGCGGAGGAACCAAAGGGAAGGGAATACTGCCTAAATGTTACGAGCGCGTGCGGGCGCGGTCGTCGCAAGCGGGTGGTGAGCCCTTGGGCCACGGCAGGACTCAAGGAGGAGCCCCAAGCCACACCGTGGGAGGTGAGCTGAGCAGGCATGGTGAGCCAGGCAGGCAGGAACAGAAGCAGGGAGTCCGACCCTCAGCCGGACCTGCATGCCCATGGTAGCCAACACGGGAAAGTTGACTGATGAACGGTCCTCCGACTGTTCCCGGCCCTTTCGGACCTGCCACTGGGAACGGCAATGGGCCACAGGCCGGACAGAGGCGAGGGCAGACAGAGTCCTTTACACTGAGACGTCAGACGGGGGCTAAAGCAGACATCCAAAACAGGCTGAAGCAAGACGTTGGAGACATCAGGGCAAGGGCTGAAGTGAGACATAGGAAAGATCCAGGCGAGCAGGAACTCTGATGCTGGGATACTGACATCCGAAGCCCCTTCGGCTGGCAGAAGCTCAAGAGCCCGTGGGAATCCCTCCTGTTGGCCACTCCAGGGCCCAACAGGACAGAAGGCTCAGGAACCAGACGAGGACGTAGGTCAAGGCAGAGACACGAAGACATCAGGGCACGGTCAGAAATAGACATCGAGACAAGGTACCATCTAGACACGGCAGACCACGGAGGATCGGGAGAGGCCACAGACAACTGTGTAACCCAATCCGAAGGCAAACAGGAACTAACAAGCAAGTCCTTATATACTGGAGGTTGTAGGCAACTCCCTGGGAGGAGTTAGACAGGACCGCCCCTTGCTGGCCCTATAACTGGGGAAGAGAGCTGCGGGCCAGCCCCTAGAGAAACGGGCGTGGCTGGAAGCAGGAAGTCCAAACACAGGCACGACGCCACAGGAACAGCTAGGCCTCTCAGGCCCTGGAGCAAGTCCCGGATGGAACACAGGCGAAGCCCTGGCTTCAAAGCGGCCTCTGGAGGAAGGTAAGATACCTCCTGTAGCGCAGCAACAGGGGGGATCGCAACACTAAACCTATTCCAAGTTGGTAAGATAAATGTAATGTCTACCTAGATCCTGTAATAATGGCAATCCAAAGGGATTGATGTATTTATGTTAAACTTGTTTTGCTCAGGCTCCCCACATACTGGTTTTGTAATTGGTTTCAGGAATTTAATTTATTATTTAAGGATAATTCAAGGTTATGTTATTTCAATATAAAAATGTCCTGAGTACCTGAAAATATTCAAAGGTTCCTTTGAATAATGTGAAGTTCAAATATTATTGTTTGTAATCTTTGAAAAGTTATAAATAAAGAATAAAAAAAAAAAAGGAAAAAAAAAAAGAAAGGGAACAGTGAATAAAATGTAAAATGTCATAATGCCTCTGTATCGCTCCATGGTGAGACCATACCTTGAATATTGTGTACAAATTTGGTCGCTGCATCTTTAAAAAGATATAGTTGAAATGGAGAAGGTACAGAGAAGGGTGACCAAAATGATAAATGGAATGGAACAGCTCCCCTATGAGGAAAGACTAAAGAGGTTAGGAATTTTCAGCTTGGAGAAGAGACGGCTGAGGGGGGGATATGATAGAGGTGTTTAAAATCATGAATGGTCTAGAACGGGTTAATGTGAATCAGTTATTTACTCTTTCGGATAATAGAAAGACTAGGGGCACTCCATGCAATTAGCATGTGGCACATTTAAAACTAATTGAAGAAATTTCTTTTTCACTCAGCGCACAATTAATCTCCAGAATTTGTTGCCAGAGGATGTGGTTAGTGCAGTTAGTGTAGCTGTGTTTAAAAAAGGATTGGATAAGTTATTGGAGGAGATGTCCATTACGTGCTATTAATTAAGTTGACTTAGAAAATAACCTGGATTTATCAAAATGCACTAAATATCACATGTGATAGGAAAAGTGTTGTGTTTTATAGTAATAGGCAGTTTATTGCAAAGTATACTATCTTAGTGCTTCACATAGGTATTAGCGCGAACTGCAATAACTTTTTCATGCTTTGTGATAAGTGCCAAAATTTGAATTTCCTACCTACAACCACAGAGAGAGAGAGAGAGAGAGAGAGAGAGAGAGAGAGAACCTAGCTATAAGACCCTCTTAGTAGTTAGGTATTTATACCTCTATATGAGGCCCACCTAGTTTCTCGAGGTGAGGTTTAGGTAGGAGTATAGGGGTTAGGGGCTACTTTGACATTCAAAGTGAGACGTACGAACAGAACAGTTCTCTCTTGTGAAGATTTAATGACCTTCAGAGTGAGGAAACTCAACTAAAGACGAGTTTTGTGCGATGTTCTCTCAAACTAGCTTGATGGACTCTCTATCTAGGTAACATCAAGCTAGGATGAGAGAACATTGCAATGTTTGTTTAAATGGTATGCTCAGCCCCACACCAAATTTTAAGGTCACCACAACTTAAAGGTTCCCAGGTATGTTCCTTCCTGGGGTCTGGCATGCTTGCAAAGGCATGTGAGGGTAAGGGAGCACTATTGTCTCGTCTCATGCAGGAGATGGGTGCTTTGGACTGCTGCTGCCAGAGAAGCCTGCACTCATCAGTGTTGAGGCAGAACCACTGAAGGAGGGACTGAAGCAGTGCTCTGCCAACCTACAAACCACATTGGTAGGAGGAGTTAGGACTAAGGAGAATTAAAGATTAGGGATATGCATTTATTTGAAAAGATTAGTTAAAATGGGACTGTGAAGGATTATATAGGAAACTCCCTCAGTCTACCTTAAAGGACCAGGCACAGATATGCTGCCCAGTCCTCCTTAAGATAGAGACCCACAGGGAATCCTGGGTAAAAGGAGGAGCCCTTCCCCAGAGCATAAAACCAGAGGACTTAGAAGAGTTAGATGGGCCCCGGGGAGAAGATGGAATCCAAGCATGCATGGAGACCAGATATGTCTCAACATGGGTTAAAGATTTTCCCTTGCATAAAGACTTCACTGCTTGAAAGACTGTGTTTTGCCTGAGACAAACATAATCTGCTATAGGGTTTTGCTTTCTGATTGCACTGCCATTTTGAATATACCTGAAGTAAAGATGCTGCCATTTTTGTTAATCTCACTGTAACTAAAGAGCACTGTAGCACAGCCAGAGTCTACATGTGGTTTCCTCTGGCTGTACCCAAGACTCTTGCTGCTCAAGTTACCACACATGGTAGCAGCAGTGGGACAACTTGCCTAAAGCATGAAGCTCAGACAAGGATCCACAGCTGCAAAGCAGGGGAGAAAACCCTTATTTCATCATTTTTTCTCTTTTCCTGGGGCCTCACAGCTTGCACACAGGCAAATGGGACTATCCCACCTGCAGGGCCGGTGCAAGGGTATTTGGCACCCTAGGCAAAACTTATAGCCTGGATCCCTCCCCTCTCCCCATCACTACTCCCTGAACTTCATATAAATTACTAAAAATTTTGAATTTATAATAAAAGATTTTACATGGAAAAGGATATCCTGTATAATAACTGAAATGGGGAGAACCCCATTGAACATGGTGGTACTTCTAAAAAAAAAAAGAACCCCCCCACCCTAAAAAAAAAGGGAGTGGGCTATTCAGCTTTGAACAGGTGACTCATAGTACATTACAGGGGGTAATCAAGTCCCAGTCTGCTTTGAACTTCAAGGAGACAGCCATAACTAAAGATTCTTGGGAAGAGCTAAGGAGAAAGATTAACTTAGCTAGCCAATCTGGGGGAGGATCTGTTCAAAATCAATAACAGATACAGTGTCCAGTGAACAGCCCTGGCCAAGTGTTAACTGTTTAACTCCCTCACACCCTGCCCCTCTACCCACCCACCCCTGGGTTTGTTTTTCTGATATAGTCTGCCTGAATACATAATTGGCAACAAGATAAATTGGAAATTTGGTAATTCCTTAGGTGTTAGCAATCAAATAAATTTACCAAAATGAAAACTATCCAATGTAACTATTGGGGAGCCTTTATTCTGAGGGAAATCATCTGGAAACGTAGGGCTTGATCATTTGTTCAGAACTCCCTTCCTTGAAAAAGGAGCTGGCTGAAGTTAAAGCTGAATTAGCTGCAATAAAGAACGTTTCACCCACTTTACAGTATTCAGGAATTAATTCCCCATTACCACAGAAAAAACAAAAATCAAGGAAAAAGGGGTTTAGAGTGGGATCAAGTAGGATAAGACCTGTGACCCACAGACATCCATTCTCACAACTGTGCAGCCCACATGTCTACGCCCCCACTCACACAGGGTGTTAAGGAACCTAAAAAACAATGGAAGTACAGTGGTCTCTGGTAGAGTAAGACCTGTGATGCTGACACACATGCTCTTTCAAGTGATACAAGTACAAAACACCTTCTCTTTATTAGATAATGAAGAAGCTCTTGTGAAAGAGATTGAAGTGGTATCTGAAAAGAAAGAAGAAACCCAATGCATACAGACATTCCATAATACAATCAATAACCAAAGGAAAAATCTCATTGTGCTGGATGACTGCCATCAGAGGCGCTAATTTGGGAACTATTTTCAAGGGAATCACTACAGTTAAAAGCCTCCCAGGATCATCCGCCGGCAGAAATGCTATTCAGATAGTCAAAGCGATCAAAGAGGAAAGCAAAGGCTCTAAAGTTAATATTTTCATCCATCTGGGAACCAACGACTTTGCTAGAAACAGATTTCCAGTCTCTAACTAAGCAGATTAGTCACATGGCGACAACCATTGCCTTTTCAGAAGTGTTACCTGTTCATGGAAAAGGGAAGGAGAGAGTAAGCCATATTGGTACCTTCAATGTATGGCTCAAATCCTGGTGTAAGGAACAAAGTTTTGGATATATTGGGGGCTGGGGCCATGTATGGAACAGTAAAAAGCTGTTTGTCAAAGATGGTTTACATCTGTCTGTACCCAGAAAACAAATCGGAAGCCGATCCAGTTAGCTGTATAGCAGTGAAGAAAGCGGAGATTGGTGTGTATAAAATGCCCTTTATTGAAATTTGCCCGACTCTGGCCAAGTTTCGCTCTTTGGTCGAGAGCTGCCTCAGGGGCAATAGACGTTAGCAGGGCTTATCGCATGCCTGCAAGGTTGATGTAATTGCGTATACACTTTTTAAATGATCTTTCGTTCTTATTCTGGTTGTGCACACATCTGTGTGTTACAGCATATGATTGTGCAGTACGGCATTGGGTACGAGAGCCACCTAATACAATTGTTCCTGCAGCCTGTGTCATAACCGATTCAGTTCAAAAATACGGACTTTGATGAAATGGAGAAGTACCTGGAGGAAGAACTAGAAGGCTGGAAGAACAAGAGAGATGTGGAACAACAATGGACCATAATAAGAGCAATTACCAAGGCAACTAATCCATATGTTAGAAAAGTAAAGAAAAGCAAAAGAAAAATGAAACCTATCTGGTTCTCAAAGGAGGTGGCTGACAAAATAAAAGCTAAAAGAACAGCTTTCAAGAAATATAAAGGATCCCAAAGGGAGGAACATCAGGAAGAATATCTGGTGGAACTGAGGGAGACAAAGAAAGTAATCAAGAAAGCAAAAATCAAGCAGAAGAAAGGATTGCCAAAGAGGTAAAGCGAGGTGACAAAACATTTTTCAGATACATCAGAGAAAGGAGAAAACTCCAAAGTGGTATAGTGAAATTGAAAGGTGAAAATGATCAATGGGTGGAGAGAGACAAAGAAATGGCAGAAATATTATACGAATACTTCAGTTCAGTGTTCACGAAAGGGGACCCTGGAGAAGGACCGTTGTTAGTTAACAAGAAACCGGAGGGGAGTGGAGTAGATGAAACTCCGTTTACAGAAGAGAATGTATGGGAAGATCTAGGAAAACTGAAAGTAGACAAAGCCATGGGGCCTGATGAGGTTCATCCCAGGATACTGAGGGACCTCAGAGATGTGTTGGTGGGTCCGCTGCATGATCTGTTCAATAGATACCTAGAAACGGGAGTGGTGCCGAGTGATTAGAGAAGAGCGGCAGTGGTCCCGCTTCACAAGAGTGGGAGCAGAGAGGAGGCTGGGAACTACAGGCTGGTTAGCCTCACCTCGGTGGTAGGAAAAGTAATGGAGTCGCTGCTGAAAGAAAGAATAGTGAACTATCCACAGTCAGAAGAATCCTGGACCAAAGGCAGCATGGATTCACCAGGGGAAGGTCCTGTCAGACAAATCTGATTGACTTCTTTGATTGGGTGATTAGGGAGCTTGCTGGGCAGACTGGATGGGCCGTTTGGTCTTTTTCTGCAGTCATTTCTATGTTTCTATGTTTCTCAGATTGCAAACAGCATGTAGGTTAGTAGTATTTCCCAGTTCTTCCCATCTTCATTCACAAACTTTCTTAACATCTGTTGAGCATCTGATTGAAGCACTTGAATAGGCCATCTGTCTGTGGGTGATACACATAAGTCTGGGGGGGGGTCTTTACTTTGAGCAAGGTGCAGAGTTGTTTCATGACCTTGGAGATGAAGGAGACCCTGAACCACCAGGATCTCCTTGGGTCGCTCAAGTTATAAGAACACCTCCATTAGGGTGTTTGTTATCATCAGGGTTTTCATATTGCACAAGGTCACTGCCTCTGGATACTTGATGGCATAGTCCAGTAAGATAAAGATATATTTGTTACCTTGGGTTGTTCTCTCTAATGGCTCCATCAGGTCCATGCCCATGTATCCCGATGATAGGCATTGGTCTGAGATGTGCCATCCATATCATGGCAGACTTTGTGAGCTGGCAGGTAGGACAAGACTAGCAATGCCACTGGACTTACTTATGAAGGCCCAGCCAATAAAATTGGGACTGTATCTATTCCCAGGTCTTTTCCTCTCCCAGAACATAACTGTGAGCTAATTGCATGACCTGTTGATGATAGGGTTTGGGAACTAGAAGTTGTTCTGTCACCTCTACTTCCTCATTTCCCTTTGTAACTCTGTACAATAAATCCCCTTTTATCACAAAATAGGTGGGAATGGGGTCTGCACTCTGGGCCCATGAGTCTACCTTCTGTCCACCCATTGTATATACTTGAGGGCCAACTTGAAGGATTCATCCTCCCTCTGAGCAACCGAAAGTTCCCTGGATCACCCCATTCCCACTCCCAGGGACCCGATAAGACATTCTGGGAGGGTGTTTTTTCTCCTTCTGACCCCTCCTCCTCAGCAGTCTCTAAGTTAGTAGCAAAGATTAATTT
The DNA here is from genome assembly GCF_901001135.1 of Rhinatrema bivittatum. Classification (NCBI taxonomy): domain Eukaryota; kingdom Metazoa; phylum Chordata; class Amphibia; order Gymnophiona; family Rhinatrematidae; genus Rhinatrema; species Rhinatrema bivittatum. Next base: position 324,096,056 of record NC_042616.1, on the reverse strand, counting down.
GTCCTGCCGGCGTTGCCTCAGGGACTTTGTGAAAACGATCAGGGTCCTCCAATGGAAAGAGCCTTGGGAACTCTTCAGAGTCATGACTGGATGAACTTTCTGTAGGCTGAGTCAAAAGAGACTTCAAATTTGAACATCCAGTGGTCACAGGGTACAGGAACCATGAGAGTACCTCCACTCCCATCATCTCTTGAATGGCCTGGGTTTTCAGGCATATTTGGCTGATGGGATATTGTCAATGGTCTGCCGTGAATACATGGCAGGCTTCATCTGATGCTATACTCTTTACCCCCTCCCCCCACCTCCCGCAATCCCTGCTGCTGCCACCATTCAGTAAGTCTGCTTCCTTTTACTGGTGTGCCATGCCAACTGTAGAAGTTGAAGAAGGTAGCTGCTGTTCCTATTTCTGACCCAATCCTGCATCCATAGTTCATTCCCCCTCTTTACAAAAATTTCACTTGATCTTGGCTGGAATAGGCCGGTTTGAAAACTGCTTTTAAGTTCTTATTCCAGCTCCTTCCCTATCTCCCACTGCAACCTGGCTGCCCATAACTGGGTTAAAAAACCCATGCATCCCTGTCTTATGCTTAATGCTTCACCCAGAGACTTTAATGGAAATCAGTCAGAATAAATACAAAATAAAACATATTTTTGTTAGCAGGTTTCTTTCATTTTGTTTCCAAACAGAAGCCTAATCCTATTGCCATCTTCATAGTTTTCACTTTAGATTCAGCTGTGGAACTACACATCCTTCCCCATGGGCAAATTGGTTATCAAAAATGTGCATGGAAACCTCCAAAATGTAATAAGGAGTTATTGTTGGTAAATTTGTGATTGACTGTGGTCAAGAGGTTAACATTTTCTGCATGGCTCCATGATTGAAGCTGACAGTACAGTGATTTGACCGATGGCAGTTTCTCTGTCAGTCATCAAAACCACAAAAGATAGAGCTAGATAAATATATAGAACACTACCACTGAAACAGAAATGTATTTATCAAAACTTGGTGAATGGGATAATCATAAGGCTGCCACAACAATACTGATCAGCTTATTAAAAAGTGTATGGTCATTTGCATTTTTGCATTAACTTTGAAAATATTGATTTGTGATGTATTTTTTATATCAAGAATTTTTTTTTCTGAGGTAGAGAGATTCTTTTGAATGTAAAACTAAGTTCAGATTTCATCCTTCAGTAACTAGCATATGGTATAGAGTAGAGGTCCATATTCAAAAGCCATTTAGATGGATAATGTGATAATTATCTGTCTAAATGGTTTACCCAGCTATATTTAGGGGCATTTCAGGGGTATTCACCCCCTCACATCCCTCTCACCAATCTAATCAGTCTCTCCCACTTGTCACCCCTCTGTCACCAGTCACCCACACACAACTAGGAAGCCTCTCTCATCAGTCACCACTCCAACCAATCTCTCTCCCACCTGTCATCCCATACACTCACCCCAGTCACTTCTTCTCTCAAAAGTTACCATCGCCCCCCCCCCCCCCCCCCCCACACACACACACACATCCAAAGACACAGACACCAGTTCAATTAAAAGTATGTATATCCCAAAATGCCAGGGCCCCTTTCCTAAAATACAAAGGGATTGGCAAATTCAAAATATGCATTTGCATTACTTGCTTTTGCTGACTAGAACTTGATGGTATTATTATATCACTTGTTTGCTTACATTTGTTACCAGGCACTGGCCATCCCCCCATAAATACTACCTTGCAATCTTGACAACACAAACAAGTAACTATGGGAATGCAGAAACATAACTCTAGCTAACAAACTGCTCCCTCTATTGACACTTTTTAACTGATTTGTAACATTTTCAGTTAGTGCACTAAGCAAGCATAACATTTCAACATATTGTCAACAATGACACCTAGATCCTTTTCCTGAATGGTGTCTCCTAATATGGAAACTAGCATTATGTAGCTATGATTTGGGTTACTCTTCCCTAAGGGTATCACTTTGCACTTCTCCACATTAAATTTCATCTACCATTTGCATGCTCAGTTTCCTAGTTTTAGAAAGGTCTTCTTTCAATTTCTCATAATCCTCTTTGAATAAATCTGTGTCATCAGCAAATTTGATTACCTCACTTGTTCCATTTCCATTTATAAATATATTAAAAAGGAATAGTCCTAAAATGGATCCCTGGGGCACTCCATTATTTACCTTTCTCCATTAGAAAAATTAACCATTTAACCCTACTCTCTGTTTTTTAGCTTTTAACCTGTCTGTAAACCACAAAAGAACACTGTACCTAACCCATTATTATTATTATTTTTTAATTCTGTAACGGTCGTGGACCCTTGGGCCGGCTGAGACGGTGGATGGAGTACTGTGGGAACCCACAGGAAGCATCACAGCTGGGAGGCGGCGCTGAAGAGACTCAGGAGAAGACTTCACCATTGGAAGCCAGAGGTCCCCCCAAGAGGAGCCCATAGGAACCCGGGCCTCTTGGACTTAGGGGGTACCCTATGCGACCAAGGATCCAGGCAGGCTCCGGACAGGTGGACGAAGAGGACAGCTGGGCCCAGGAGGCTGGAAGTGTCTTCACCCTCGGAAGCCTGCGGCTCCCCCGGGAGGAGCCCGTGAGAGGCCGAGCCACTGGGACTTAGGAGAATCCTCTGGGCCAGTGAGAACCAGATACCTGAGGTGGTAGAAGGAGCCAAAGTCAGAATCCAGGGGCAAAGCCGGGTCAGAAGCCAGAAGTCAGAGATCCAAACCAAAGCCAGGGGCAGAAGCTGAAGACGGAGTCATAGGATGGAGCTGGGTCAGAGCCAGAAGTCAGAAGTCAATACCAAAACCAGGAGCGGAAGCTGAAGTTGAATCAGGAGATGAACCCGGGTCAGAAGGCAGAAGACAGAAGAGACGATCCAGGATCAACGCTGCAACTAGAGACTCAGAAACTGAGCGAACCTCGTTGCAAGGCGAGGTACTGCTGCAGTAACCCAGCAGCGTCTGATGTCAGCAGAGAGCTGTCCGAGGTTTCCCCGCGCTGGCCCCTTTAAATCGGCTGCCCCGACGCGCGCACGTGTCTAGGGGGCAGGGCCAGCCGCGGATCGGCGTCAGCGTCTCCCTCGCAGGGAGAACACCGCGGAGAGCCGTGACTCGGGCCTGGGAGGTCGAAGCGATGGCGTTCCTGCAGCTGGACCAGGCCGCATGCTGAGTGCAGGTCCCAGGGCACGGCCCAGGACCGTAACAAATTCCTAAGAAGTCTCTCATGAGGGACTTTTTCAAAAGCTTTCTGGAAATCCAGATACACTATATCAACTGGCTCAATTTTATCCATATGTTTATGCTCTCATAAAATGTGGCAAATTGGTGAGGCAAGACTTCCCTTGGCTAAATCCATGTTGGCTTTGTCCCATTAAACTATGCCTCTCTATATGTTCAGCAATTTTCTTCTTTATGGTGGTTTCTACCATTTTGCCTGGCACAGACGTCAGACTTACTGTTCTCTAGTTTTGTGGATCACCCCATGATCCCTTTCTAAAAACTGGCATTATGCTATGTGCCAATGTACTAATTAAAAAAAGGTTCATCACCAACTCAACAGGTTTATGTCAATCTATGTATAGGAACCGCATCAGCAAGCCTGGCAAACGTGCTTTGCAAAATTCAAAGCCGTCCAGTCTGTTCAATCATCTGTGCTTATAAAGGCCATGAAAGATCACCAAAAAATGCTTCAGACAATTTTTAGAAATATTTTTAAGCAAAGACTATTGTCCATCTGTGCCTGTGAAGTGAGTTTGACAATTGACCCGACAGCGGCTGGTGTTTCGCAATAACCAAGTTGCTTCTTCAGGAGTCAATACATCAAAAAATGTGTAACATTGAACCCAACAGTATTACTCAATTATATCTGTTGAGAAGATCTGTAAATGATGCGGTCTCTGTCCCGAATCTTGGAAATTCTTTGAGACCTGGCATCCTAATGAAGAGGTTTGCTACATCACTCTAACGAAGCTAAGTACTGAAACTATTCACGTTACAATATGTCTGCTAGCCCTATGTTGTTCATTTACAGATCTTCTCAACAGATATAATTGAGTAATACTGTTGGGTTCAATGTTACACATTTTTTGATGTATTGACTCCTGAAGAAGCAAATTGGTTATTGCGAAACACCAGCCGCTGTCAGGTCAATTGTCAAACACTCACTTCACGGGCACAGATGGACAATAATCTTTGCTTAAAAATAATTCTAAAAATTGTCTGAAACACTTTTTGGTGATCTTTCATGGCCTTTACAACCGCAGATGATTGAACAGACTGGATGGCTTTGAATTTTGCAAAGCACGTTTGCCAGGCTTGTTGATCGGTTCCTATACATAGATTGAAATAAACCTGTTGAGTTGGTGATGAGCGTTTTTTGAATTAGTACATTGGCGGATTCCTTTTGTTTTTACTGATATTATATATGCAGGTTCGTTTTTGGCTCTTTTTTTTTTTGTTTATTATGTTATGTGCAACAGATACATTGTGTACATTATGGAATATAGGAACAGATAACAGGAGGGGCAGCTTTGTCATTTATTTACGAGTCTTTTAATAACAAGTTAAGGAGCCCAAGATTATTGCAAATAAAAACATTGTGTGACCTGGTTTACTCCTGAAGAAGGAAGGGAGGTTTCCTTCTGAAAAATTGCTATGTTGGGTGCATGAATAAGGAGTCTTTGAATAAACCATAGAGCATTGGATGTATAAAGAAGGAGTTTCTGAATAAACTGTAAAGCATTGACACATCTGTGCTCAAGCGCACTGTTTCACTTTTTCTGGAAGACCAAGTACTGAGATAAGTGCAGTTGTTTATTATTTGTTATATGTAAAAGAGAAAATGATTTTTACTAGCAAAAGAAAAAATGTTTAAAAAATATATACAAGAACTAACATTCTGAAAATGTGGAAACACATTTTAAATGACCGATGTTTACAAAATTCTGCACATCCAAGGGACCTTTCAACATGAAATCAATGTCTAAACCCATTGTTATATGAAGGTCATATATACAACTGTGTAACATGTGAGTTTCTTTTCAAGCTCATTGTATTATGTGAGGTTTAGGTTAACATTCTGTCATGAGACAGAATGGAAACATGTCATTAATATGGAATGAATGTTTGTAACCCAAAGAAACACAACAATAGAGATCCATGAACAAACATTATTTATTTGCATCTTTTAAGTATCTTTTAAGCACGTTGTACACACTATGGTAGAGGAATGCAATATAGGAAAAAAGAGACAATGCTATGTAATAAATTTAAACAAACTTTGACTTTATAGTTATGAAGGCTGGAAGGCCAGCATAGATTAAGAAAAAGCCTAAAGAATTTATCTTAAAACAAAACTTAAGCATACATTTTATGTAAAACGTTTATTATCAGCCAGGAACAGTTAAACCTATTATTGTCTAACATTCTTAACAGACACAGGCAACCATGATGAAATTGTATAACTCCAAAGTGAATTACAGGAAGAATACTGGGATCAATTTGAATCTGAGGTAAAGTGAAAAGAGTCTATAGAGGAACAGATGTGAGCAAATGAGAAGGTTTTGAAAAAAACGTAGAGAGAAAATGCAAAGAGGTTTCATGCCTTGCAGCCTCCCAGAAGGAACTCCAGAGAACAGCCAAGCGAGAGATTGCACAGTTGAAACTGGCACTGGACCAGGAGGTAAAGGTATGTGGTCGAGATTCAAGAGATGGAGTAGACAATCCTTCTTCTAGAGGGACAAAATTTCAAATTTATGATGGAAAATAAATTAACAGAACCTCAAACTAAGGACTGTATTGTTGTGTGTCCTGGCTGTGCTGGTGCCGCGACTGGGCCTGCTCACCTTGGGTTACCCTCCGCGGCTCCCAGTCCATCCTCCCTTGTCGCAGCTGCCTCCTCCTGGTGCACCCAGCATCTCCACCAGCCATCCTCGGCTTCCTCCTCAGTGCAGGCCTCTCAGCGGAGCTCCCACAGGGGCTCCGCATCCTTGGCTTCCTTGGCCATGCCCCTAGGCCAGGGGTCGGGAATCTTTTTGGCTGAGAGAGCCATGAACGCCACATATTTTAAAATGTAATTCCGTGAGAGCCATACTAAGTACAACCCCCCACCCTCCTGATCTCCCCAAAACCTACCAAATTAATTTACTACAACTCCTACTCTCCTGATGCACCCCAAGACCTGCCAAATTAATTTACTACAACCCCCCACTCTCCTGACACCCCCCCCCCCAAGACCTGCCAAAAGTCCCTGGTGGTCCAGCGGGGGTCCAGGGCTCGCAGACAAATCTTTAATAAAAAAGTAAAAATCTAACAAAACCCCCCACTTTCCTGATGCCCCCCAAGACCTCCAAAATTAATTTACTACAACCCCCCATCCTCCTGACCCCCCCCCCCCCAAGACCTGCCAAAAGTCCCTGGTGGTCCAGCGGGGGTCCAGATGTGGTCCGGGAGTGATCTCCTGGACTTGGGCTGTCGGCTGCCAGTAGTCAAAATGGCACCGACGGCCCTTTGCCCTCACTATGTCAGAGGGTCTACCACTGCCATTGGTCGACCCCAGTGACATAGTGAGGGCAAAGGGCCGTCGGCGCCATTTTGACTACTGGCAGCCGACAGCCCAAGTCCAGGAGATCACTCCCGGACCGCTCCTGGACCCCTGCTGGACCACCAGGGACTTTTAGCAGGTCTTGGGGGGGTCAGGAGGATGGGGGGTTGTAGTAAATTAATTTTGGAGGTCTTGGTTTTGTTAGATTTTTACTTTTTTATCAAAGATTTGTCTGCGAGCCCTGGACCCCCGCTGGACCACCAGGGACTTTTGGCAGGTCTTGGGGGGGGGGGTGTCAGGAGAGTGGGGGGTTGTAGTAAATTAATTTGGCAGGTCTTGGGGTGCGTCAGGAGAGTAGGGGTTGTAGTAAATTAATTTGGTAGGTTTTGGGGAGATCAGAAGGAGGGTGGGGGTTTGTAGTAAATTAATTTTGGAGGTCTTGGGGGGCGTCAGGAGGGTGGGGGGTTTTGTTAGATTTTTACTTTTTTATTAAAGATTTGTCTGCGAGCCAGATGCAGCCATCAAAAGAGCCATATCTGGCTCGCGAGCCATAGGTTCCCGACCCCTGCCCTAGGCGCACGCGTAGCCAACACCCCACCTTTTAAAGCGCCCAGGGCGGGAACCTCTACCCGGACGCCTCCTGATGATGTTACTTAGCACTAGCATTTAAAACGAGGCTCTTTCCTCAGTTCCTCGCCTTGGCAAACAGGTCGTCAAACATATGTGCTCTTACCAATTGACAGGGGCCGACTAATGGCACTGATAGCCCCCGTCACATGGTAAGGGCAAAGGGCCATCAACACCATTTTGATTAGTGGCAGCCGATGGCCCGAGTGCGGGAGAACGCTCCCGGGACCCCCACTGTACCACCAGGTACTTGAAATGGGGAGATACTAAAGAACTAATTTTAAAGGGTTGGGTTGTGTTTTTGGGTTACTTTTAAGTGCCCTTTCTTCCCCTCCCCCATAACGATAAGAAAACCCACAAAATTAATTATGAGTTTTCCTATCGCTATCGGGACCCCCCGATATCTGACAAGATTGAAAATATTGAATGATATTTTCAATCGTCAGATAAACGATTCACATCCCTAGTTGTCATCCTGTGTTCCTGCATTTCTTGTTCCTGTGCTTGTTCCAATGTTCCTGCTTTCCTTGTTCCAGTGCTCCTGAGTTCCTGTGTTCCTGTGGTCCTCCCTGTGTTCCAGCATCTGTTCTAGTTTTCTGTTCCACTACCCAGGTTGTACCTTCTTGGACTGATACTCGGTACTGACCTCGGCTTGCCTCAGACCACGTTTGGACTGCTGCCTGGAACTGACCTCTGCTTGCTACTGACCATGATCGGACTGATACCTGGAACTGACCGCTGCTTGCTACTGACCATGCTTGGACTGATACCTGGAACTGACCTCTGCTTGCTACTGACCACGCTCGGACTGATACCTGGAACTGACCTTTGCTTTGGCTGACCATCCTCAGATAGATACTCTGGCTTTGACCCTTGCGCTCTATACGGACACTCTCCTGGCTTCTCCTGTGACCACCAGGCCTGCCTGTTCTGATGCTACTCATGGCCTTCTACAAGCTAAACCACTAGGCGCTGCCTATCCTGACTGGAGGACCTTCAATTCCTGTTCCGTTCCAGTGGTCTCCGGTACTCTCTGTTCCGGTCTAGCTTATCTGTTCTCCACTGGCCACGCACCTTTGTTCTTGGAGGGCACACCTCTCCGCTACCTCTCTGGGAGACCCTCAGAGGCCCACCTAAGCCCAGGTGGTCCAGGAATCCAAGGGCTCAACCCATGGAGTCCCTGGACTGTTATTAGTGAAGCTCCAGCTAGCCTCTGTCTCCTCGTATGCTCCACCTCCTGGTGGCAGGTGCCCTCTGGGAACCCTCAGAGAGCTGTACCTATCCTGCGCCAGGCCAAGGGTCCACCTCCAGTGCAACATGTATCCTACATCTAGCTCAGAAAGAATAGGAGCTGCAGGCCATGAGGGCCAGAGGAGATAAAGAAATTGTATAGAAGTGCAGTGCTCTTAAACTGGTGCAAGAGCTGCAAACCAGGATTTCAAGACTACAGGAGGATCTAGAAGAAGGCTTCATGCAACAAGGTTGAGAAGCAGGAATTGAAGACATTAAAGACAGAAATATAAAAGGTCTGGATATTGCTGAAGTTCAGCAGGAAATGAGGACAAAATCTGAATAGGAAATAGCTGATTTAAAGAAGGTTATTGAAGAAGAAGCCAAGAATTATAAAGGCCAAATTCAAGATATGAAGCGATGGTAAGCCATGGTTTTGGGGAAGTATTGGAAGCTACAGATGAATTTGAGAGATTCAATAAACAGCTGTGTAGAGGTGTCAAGGGCTTGATGAGTCCAGGGATGACTTGGGCAAGGAAGGTTCAAGAAATAGCAAAATCATAACATACCTTGGAGCAGAACTTGAAAGAGATGAAGGCTCAGTTAGAAGGGTTGCAATGAATGCCAAGTTTCATCTGAAGCAATAAAGGTTCAGTCCATTCAAGGTCAGTTGAATGAAGAGAGGAAATGTTTGGTAAAACTGGTGAAGAAATCTGAAGTTCAGCTGGAAGAAAAGACAGATCAGTTAGCTGAGAAACTCTGAAAAGATGCTGTGGAGTTCTTGCTAACAGAGAGAAAGACCTGACCCAGGAGATGTAGGCAAACTAGGCAATGGGCTCCCACTTACAGGAAGTGGCAACCTAGAAGCTAAGTATGACTCTCAAGATCTGCCAGATAGGGAAAGATATAGGAGATATGAAACAGCGAGTAACGATGAAGACCTGGACCTATGATAAGCTGGGGGAAGAAAGGTGTTTCTTATAGCTAGACAAAAAAATGCTGAGAGCAAAACTAGAAGATCAGCAAGAGAACAGCACAGAAACAAGCTGTTCTAATTCTAGCCAAGTAGAGGAATATCTACAAATGCCACTCTGATGCATAAGACTGCACACAAGCTGAATTCCCAGAAAAAAAGGCTAAAAATCAGTTTCTAATACAAAGAATGGAAAAAACAAGAGAGGATAAGTTGAGTTCTGGAGACTGAATAGACAGATGTACCATGAGCTAAAGGGTGTAAAGGGAGCCAAAAAGCAGAAAGATGGATTCAAGGCCATACCTATAATCCCAGACAGAGTCCAGACATCCAGAGCGTTTTAACAGGCAGAAAGTCCCTGTTAAAACTGTGAAGCCACAGGAATGAGGGAGCCATGCTTGAATATGGAGAACACCAACCCTTCTCTCTTCATTCTGGAATGAGACTGGGAAAGTAGAAATGAATGTAAAAGAGATGGTAAAGCACTGATAATTATAACAGTATGAGAAGAGCTGGTAAAGTTGGAGACAGTCAGAGGTAGGATAAAGTTGGGAAGAAAGATAGTGGAGGGGAGAAAGCCAAAACCCCTATTATTAAAGAAAACAGTAGTGGTAGAAAACCTGAAGACAACTGCATACAATAAGGACCCGAAGGGGGTACTAAATCGATAGGAAGCAGATACAGCTTTACCCGGGCCCAAAGTTTAGGCCATAAAAGGAGGTGGGATTGCAAGAAAATACTGGTCAGAAAGATGACCTTTTACAATAGCAGAGGCTGCTAAAGATTCGCTAAAAAGGATATGTAATACAAGGTCTTTCTACAAGCACCCACAGGGAAGGGTAGTATGAAGAATAACGCAGGTGACAGTAACAAAGTCCCTGAGTCTACCAGTAAAAATAGGAAAGCTAGAAGTTGGTGAACCTTTAAAAAAAATCTGAAAGAAGATACAAGGTAGGGAGCAGTAGACCCAGAGGAAATAGTCACAGAAAAGATATAGATTCAACAGCTTGTTGCGTGTGATGGCCACGGCAGGACCACAGCCAGGCCCTCTTACTCTCTTTTGCCTGCTCCACTGTCTGGCTCCACTTCCTTCATGGCCATATGCTGCCGCCTATGACCTTGGGCCACCCCTGGTGCTCCTGTCTCTGGGACGGACATCAGTGTTCTGCAGTGGGCCTCCCCACGCAGTCTGTGGGGAGACACCACCGTCCTGTGCCGCACCCCTCCCTAGGCGCATGCACATCTCCTCTTGCTTTAAAGGGTCTGTGGCGGGAAACTAACCCATAGCCCCAGATGATTATGTCACTGAGTCCCGGTATTTATTTATTTTATTTATTTAAAATCTTTTCTATACCGTCGCTAAGTAATATACCATCGCAACGGTTTACATGTAGGCACATAAATTAGTGTAGGTGAATGCATACCATAGTACATTCTAACAGCTGCCACAAAAGGTTCAGTTACAATATATTGTTAAAGACAATCAATTGTTTAGAGAAGTAGGTCATGACCAGGTGTTCCTGTAAGGTACTGTTCATGGGTAAAATTCATATTCATAGTGTTTACAATTATGTTTATTGTGATAGAGAGTTCATAGACTATTATAATGCACATTCTTAGAATAGTGCTGGCAGCTGCTGCTCTTTTGCCTATTCCTGTATATTTTCTATTCTCCAGTCTCATTATAACATGCTTGTTTAAAAAGCCATGTTTTTAAACTTTTCTTAAAGGTTTTGACATCTCTTTGCAATCTGATCTCTAGGGGCATTGTGTTCCAAAGTGTGGGGCCTGCTAAAGATAAGACCCTTTCTCTCACTTGGGTTAGTCTCGCTGTCTTTACTGTAGGAATGGTTAAGAGTGCTTTATTTGCTGATCGAAGGTTTCTGTGTGGGACGTGTACTCGTAATGCTGTGTTTAGCCAGTCCGATTTTTCATCATGTATTAGTTTATGTATGGTACATAGGGCTTTGTATTTAATTCTGTGTTCAATAGTTAGCCAATGTAATTCTGCCAGTGTTTCAGTTATATGGTCCCTCCTCTTTTTTCCGGTTAGTATTCTAGCTGCTGTGTTTTGAAGTATTTGAAGTGGCCTTAATGTTGTATTCGGGAGTCCTAGTAAACAAGCATTACAATCGTCAGTGCTGGAGAAAACTAGTGCCTGAAATACTTTTCTGAAATCATCTAGTGTTAGTAGTGGTTTTAGTTTTCTGAGGATCATGAGTTTTGCATAGCCTTATTTTACTTTTAGCGATATGTGCTGTTTTAGATTGATTTCTGGGTCCATTATTATTCCAAGATTTCATACTTTTTCAGCTAGTTCAATTTTCTGGTTATTTTTGAGTATTATTGGAGTTTGAATGATTTCAATATTTTTCCATTCTAAGTGTAGAAATTCTGTTTTTTCAATGTTAATCACAAGTTCCATTCGGTTTAGCAATTGTTTTATAATGTCTAGGTACATGTTAGCCACAGTTAGTTGCCTTTGCAACAGGTCTCCATGCTGGTCGTGTACATTGTTGCTTCCTCTGGTGATTCCTTCATGTTCCTGCTTTCTGTCTTGTCCGTGTTCCTGATCCTAATTCCGGTACTCTCCCGTTTTCCTGTCTTCCTGCATTGTTCTATTTGTTCTATGGATTGACTCCTGGACCCGACCTCTGTTTTGCTGACCACGCTACTGATCATCTTCTGGACCCGACCTCTGCTTTGCCTGACCACGCTACTAATCATCTCCTGGACCCGACCTCTGCTTTGCCTGTCCACGCTATTGATCATCTTCTAGACTTGATGATTGCCTTGTCTTACCACTCTACCTTGCCAGCCACCTGCTCTGACTCCAGCCTGTTCAACAATGCCTCATTTATTCTCATTCTGAACTTGGCCTCTCAGGCTTTGGCCTGTTCTTACTTGGATGCCCCCTGTCTGCCTCTCATTCCACTTGGCGCCCAGGTCTCTGGGACTCTGCCTCGTTCAGACCTAGCCCCTGGCTGAGCTCCTCCTGGACCATCAGAATACCTCAGACGGAGGCCCACCTAACTCCAGCTGGTACCGGTACCCAAGGGCTGCTTTGGTGAAGCTCCAGCAGGCCTCCGTCAGTCAGCCAGCTCCGCCTACCGACAGTGGGGACCTGTAGGGCTTATACAGCTGTCCTGTGAATACCCCTGCAACAAACTCCTCAAAGGGGAGTGACCTTTCTGAAATGCGCAAGCACACTTTTAAAAGGGGTGGGGGTGGGGGGGTCGGTATGTGAGGAAGCCAGAACTTCACAGGTGAGAGAACAATCAGAAAGGTCAGGACAGTTGGCAATGCTTGTAGATAGAAGGAGCTCTGATGACAGGTTTATAAGGAACACTTGTTTAAAAGGAGACAGAAAACTTAGTAAGAGCTGGCCAGGGGACCCTAAAACCAGACAAACCAGGAAGCATCAAACAGTTGGGAAATGTAGTCTGGAGACCTTTTACAGAGGAGTGATGAGAGTGAAATCAATAGCCCAAATTATCTGGGTTAATAAGTGCAAGATACAGCTGAGGAGAATTTTACTGATTAAAGCAGATAGCCTTGTGCTTAAAAAAGAAGAGAGGGTGAGATAGGAAGGAGACACAAAGCCAGAAGGAGGTCCCTGGGAAGACGACCAGCCTGCAGCCTTTTCAGTTGGAACCTTCACTAAGATACTGTGAGGGAAACAGTTCTGCGCAGTGCTGGGGAAGCTGTGCTGACTTCTTATAGTGGACTACTCAAATGCCTTATTAAGAAAACCTAGCTGTCTCAGGGAAAAGAAGCTATATATGAGAATGTAACAGGATCATTGCCACATCAAATAAAGTGGCACAGGAAACCATGAACAGCTTGTGCTACACCCAGGCAACAACCTGTCACACTGTGTATTATTATACCATTCATCTAAGGAATAAATCATACCCTATCAGCACATTGACTGAAGTTCAGAGAAATAGAAGAACTGACCAATCAAGTTGTCTCATTCTGTAATTTCCAGTGTCTTTTCAACCACAGAAATAGTCTTTGTCCCCTTCATCACGGAGTTAAGAATGTTATCATCATAAAGCACTATTTATCAGGCGACACACAAAAAAAGTACATTTTCTAAGGAACTATTTCAAAAGTAGTTTACCTAGGTAAAAGAACTTTATAAAAATTGTCCACTCTGAATGCAGGTAAAAGTAACTCTCATTGTGTCACAATGCCTCCAGTTTTACCCGCATTTTTAAGCAGATGTTCCCGAGGTGGGATTAGGCTGGGGAGACAACAATGTGTATGGTTTTGCATTTTCAAAACTACAGGCATGTTTTGCCTGTAAAAAAAAAAAATCCACAGAAAAAGTAGGTGCATAACTCTGTGGAAAATGTTTCTTTTGGCAATTTTCAAATGGAACTTACTTGCATAATTTTCCTTTGAAATTTGGTGCAAAGCCCATGGGATAGGATGAAAAGCAAAAAGGTGATATTGTGGAGCAACAATTTAAGCATTGTTCAGGTCATCAACAAACAGTCCTTGAAGTGTGTACTGGTAGCTGACGTGAGAATTTGTGTTGCATTGCTTACAATTTTTAATGTAAAAGTCTGGGCATGGCATGTCCCTGGTGCAGTTAATGTAATAACTGACTGTTGTTCTCGTTACAAGTGGGAGTTGTTGCAGAACCTGGCACCATGGGTGGATAGGTATGGATCAGTGATCCCCAATTTTCTTTGATGGTTTGGTATCCTGAAGCATGGAGTCTATTCCTTCTACTTGGACTGTTTAAATTATAACAGTAGGTATAGGAAGGTGTTACGATTTTTATTTACTAAAGGTTGGTTTTGGCATCCATTGTTTGAGGCGTTGTTGATTGGAGTTTGTTGTTTATATGTAAAAGACAGGATTTTCCAGACCAGCAGTTTTGGGGTATATTTTGGTTTTCTCCTTTTTTTATTAAAGCTCATGGAAGAGATTGTTTAGCGGGTAGCTTCCTTGTGAGCCGGTTGCTGTCCGGTTGGTTAAGGTATATGGTGGCAGTGCCAGATGGCAGGTTGTCAATTACACATAATTTTTTGTTGTGGTTTTTTTTTTTTTTGGATACTTAGGTCTGTTTTTCAGATTATGAGACCTGTTTATTCTGAGTGTCATTTGTACTTGCTTTTTTTCAGGGTGGTCCACTTTCAGCCATTGTGTGGTTCAGCTAGTTAGCCGGATAATTAGCAGGGTATATTCAGAGCCCAACTCTGGTCCCGCCCCAGGGACATCCTAAAGTTAACTGGATAAGATGCAAAGCTGCTGAATATGATCCTCATTATATTATTCAGTTTCTCTGCAAATTAAGTCAATCCTGATTAGGATCCTTGGAGAAACCATATTCTGGTTTGCATTTAATAATGTAGTGGCTGAAATAAGTTAAAGTAAACCCCCCAAACAGAAGTGTTATAAACTTTAGAAACGTTCTGTTCCCTATCCTGTTCCTGTTATTGTATTAGAGAATTATCTTCTACTGAAGGCTGAGACTCATATCTTAGAGATGAAACTGGACTCTGATTTTACAATAAATTATCAGATTACTGATGAGGTAACATTATGCTTTGCACAGCTACAACTGATTATCTAATCTTTGTCCATATCTTTCTCAGGACAACCTGGTGATGCTAATTCATGCCCTGATTACCAGTCTTTTAGATTATTGTAACTCGTATATTGATCTGACTCAAGTTCAGGTGCAACTACACCATCTCCAGGTTGTCCAAAATATTGCTATCCACATCTCGCTTAATCTAAACTTGCATGATCATATTACTCCAGCTCTTTTTGACTTGCATTAGTTGCCTATTCTTTCTTGAAAGAAATTTAAGATTATTTCACTGGTGTTTAAATCTCTTTAGAATCTGGGCCTTTAGTAGTGTAATGTAATTTCACTTAGAGCCTTTATTGGATAGGTAGTTTTTAAATGAAAACAATAAATAACATATATAAAACTTGGATTTATGAAAACAAATGGCTTTGAAAATCAGTCCAAATGATTCTCTTCTTATGATTTGGAGTATTTGTTAAAGTTTAAGGTAAAATGTAAAGTGAAAAAGGGGAAATAAATATGTTTCTATAGTTATATGGTTACACTGCTAATGAATTTCATAAAAGGTACAATTATACCTTGAATAGAAGGCATTTTCCTTGAATAATGACTTGGGAAGGAATCAGGGGCCAGGTCTTGGTTGCTGCAGATAACTTTGGATCAGGCTCTTTAATCACTTTCTACCCATTTGGGGGCTGATGTGGAAGGGAGGGGATAAACTGGCCATAATGGTCAATGGTTGCCGCACTGCTCACACCTTGCAATAGGAAGTCCCTATCACTGTTTGATTATCATATAGGGATGCATGGGAGGGGTTCATCCTGCAGGAAGAATAAGAAAAAGGGGGAGTGTGGTATTCTGTCTCCTTTTAAGTTCCAGAAATGCAAGCAATGGGAATCTTTTTATACTACCTTCTATTTTCAGCAAAATTCCTGGGTATGCCCCTCTATCTGAGCTTATCAGTGCAATTTAGGTCTGAAATGACTTTATCCATCTGAGGGGCTTCCTGGGCAGTTCCATCATGGCATGGTGGAACTGCCAGTGTGGTCTCTTGCCTCAGCTAAGGCCTCCAAATTGAGAGCTGCTGGCGGGGGGAGTGAAGACGGTGTGTGAGTGTGGTAACTGCAAAGGGGTGGATTGGAGCAATATTTCAGGTTTGGGATGTTACTTTGCTGAGGCATGCACTAGGAGTGTGCAGTCAAAATCTTTTCATTTTAAAATTTTGCTTCTTTTTTTCATCTTGTTCTTTTCTAAGACATTTTGTTTTGTTTTTTTAACTAGCACTTAAACCATTTTGTGCAGCTTAAGCATGCACACGCTACAATGGTTTCAGTGCACAAAAGAAACGTAAGAAAGACCTTACTGGTCAGACCAAAGATCTGTCAAGCTCAGCATTCTGTCTCTGTCAGTGGTGAATCCAGATGAAAAGTACCCAGAAGGATCCCAAAAAATAGATCCAATCCTAGGGATGTGCAGAAGGGACAGATATGTTCGATTTGGTATTCATATTCATCGGGACCCAAATCCGTTACATCCATTTTCAGGGGAATCCAATTTGTCCATTAGTTATGTATGGTATTCGTTTCCCATTAACGTTAAAAAAAAACATCCCAACCCTTTAAATTTAATTAACTCCTGACCCCCCCCCCCCCAAAGACTTGCCAAAAGTCCCTGGTGATCCAGCGGGGGTCCTGGAGTGATCTCTTGTACTCGAGCCGTTGGCTGCCAGTATTCAAAATGGCGCCGATAGCCTTTGACCTTATTATGTCACAGGGGCTACCGGTGCCATTGGTCGGCCCCTGTCACATGGTAGGAGCACAAGATGGCGGAAGTACATGTCTAATAATTGATTAAGGGCTTTTCTTCCAGAAACTTGTCCAAACCCTTCTTAAACCCAGCTGTGCTTTTGCTTTCATTACATTCTCTGGCAACAAATTCTACAGTTTGTGTGCTGAGTGAAAAAATTTTTTTTTCTCTGATTTGAGTGTCCCCTAGTCCTAAGATTTTTTGAAAGGGTAAAGAACCAATCCCTATTTACCCTTTCCTCCCTACTCATGATTTTATGGACCTCTATCATATATCTTCTCAGCCTCACCTTATAGGAGGGCCATTCCATCCTTTTTAGCATTTTGGCACATTTATCTGTACCATTTCTAGTTCCACTATGGTTTTTTTTTTAGATGGGGTAAGCAGAACTGCACACAGTACTCAAGCTGCAGTCACACTATAGATCAATACAGGGGCATTATGATATTCTCTGGTTTATTTTTCATCCCTTTCCTGATAATACCTAGCATTCTGTTTGGCTTTTTGAATATCCTTGAGCAATGGGTGAAAGATTTCAAAGTAATATCCACAATTATTCCAAGAGGTTCTCTTGCAGCTCTCCTTACAATCAATTAGAGGTCTGACAACTTTTAACAATTTTTTGTCATCTGAAAATTTGATCACGTCATTCACTACTAGCTTTTCAAGATCATTTATAAATAGATTATAAAGTATCAATCCCAGTACAGATCCCCAGGGCATTCTTCTATCTACCTATCTCTATGGAGAAAAATTATCATTTAGCCCTATTATCTATTTCCTATCCTACAGCCAGTTATCAATCCACAGTAGGAGATTGCCTTCTGTCTATTGTTATGTCTTAAGTCTCTCATAAGGCACTTTGTCCATTGCCTTCTGAAAATCCAGATACATTATATCAACTGACTCATCTTGTCCACACGTTGTTAACCCCCTTCAAAGAACATCTAACAAACAAGATTGTTCTTTATTAAATCCATTAGCTCTGCCCATTAGTCTGTGTCTATTCAGATGATCCGTAATTTTGTTTTTTAGAATAGCTTCTACCATTTTCCCCAATACAAATTTCAGGCTCACCAGTCTATAGTTTCATGGATCATCTCTTGGCCAACCTTCCGTCCTCAGGTACCAGAGCTATTTTGAATGAGAAGTTAGAGATTACCAGCAATAAGTCTGCAATTTAATTTTGTAGTTCTTTCAGGACTCTGGAGTGTATTCTATCTCAGTGTTTCCCAAAGTTTTCAAGTCCAAGGCACATCTACATTAACAAAATGTTATGTGTCACACCATCCTTCATGGAGCTGATAATATGGACATGGAGAAAACTCTTATGATGCAAGAAGCACTGAAAGCACCACTAATCACTCTTTCAAATTTTAAAACAAAGGGAGTGAGGGGGTAAAGATACATATAAACTCATTTTAGAGTCAGTTCCTTCTATATATAAGTACATGAGAAGGGAGAAAGAATAAGTTAAGTCAAAGCAGTCAGATAGCTTGCTTAGTTACCTTCACTACCTCATGTGGCTGTAGGAGCTCTCCACTGCTGCTGTTCCCAACACTCACAGGCCGATACAGTAAGGAGCGGTAGGAAGAGCTGCGTTAGTGCCGGGCACACCCGCGGTTGCTGCAAGCACAGTCCGGCTCACCTACCGCTCGATACCGTATTGAAATGTCATGCAAATGCAAGCTGTGTCCAAGAAGCGTCCGTGAAGCGTTAGGCCCGCGCAAACCATTTTACTGTATAGAGCGCTATACAGTATCCTGGGTGCGCTGGCCTAACGCTTCACGGACACGCTGGTATCTGTCATTTCAAATGTCATTTCAAATGACATTTCAAATGACATTTGAAATGACAGGTACCAGGAAGTGGACGGTTCTCCTACGCTCGGGATTGCCAGTCCTCTCTCCCCTCCTCCCGAAGCAAGGCGCAGGGAGGGGGGGTGAGAGGACTGGTGAAACGACATGTAAAGTGTAAAGCAACGAAGTGACTTATTTTTCTTGCAGCCCTCCTCCGGAGACGGACCACGGCTCCCCTGCCTCCCGGGGGGCAGCCGGCAGCGAAAGTGGCCCCGCCGGCGAAGATGGATGCCTGCACGGGCGAAAGCGGTCCCTGTGCGTGCAATTTGGTCGCTCATGCCGTGACACCAAACGTCGTGACGTCACACCTTGAGCAGCCAAATTGCACGCACAGGGGCCGCTTTCGCCCGTGCAGGCATCCATCTTCGCCGGCAGCTGCCTCCGGGAGGCAGGGGAGTCGTGGTCCGTCTCTGTCAATGTCCGTCTCCGGAGGAGGGCTGCAAGAAAAGTAAGTTGCTTCGTTGCTACTTTTGTTTTTTTTTTTCGCTTTTTCGCTTTTTCCGCTTTCGTTGCTTTGGGAGGAGGGGAGAGAGGACTGGGGCTGCCCGGAGACCAGCACCCATGGGCGCGGCCAGGGCAGGTGAGCGGGGGCTGGGGAAAAGTTTGCCGCCTACCCTTACCCCTGTCTCTAACGCAGGGGTAAGGGTAGGCGGTAAGTTAGCAGGTTAAACGCGCAGCAAAACTGCAGGTTAAAAAAGCGATAGTCGGGGCGCGCGTTACTGTATGGGAGGGAATAGCTAATTCAATCGTTTACATCTAATATACATGCCGCGGGTGGAAGGGGTTACCCGGTGATTTAAAGAGGCGGTAAGAATGGGTTAAAGGGGATAGTGTATCGCGGGTTGGACTAACGCGGCCGAAAAGTGAGTAGAAAGCAGGTTAGAAGCAGGGTAACCGCGGCTGCACTTTACTGTATTGACCTATCAGAGAGGCCAATGCAATACAGTGCGCTCAGCCGAGTGCACTGTATAACCCGCAGTTTAACGCAGGTTAAATAGGCGCTAATCTATCCCCTAATGCAATAGGAGGATTAGCGCCTATTTAACGTGCGTCCGACGCGGAGTGAATGGAATAGCACTCATCACATGCAAATGCATGTGAATGAGGCTATTACTCATTCACTCCAAATGCAAAAAAATAAATGTGCGTCTCAGATGCACATTTATCGCTCAGCTATTAACGCCTGCCTGGAGCATATTGAAAAGAAGCTGAGCGTATTGAAAAGATTTTAAAAGGTGTAAAAAAAAAAAACCTCAGCCGGCCGCATTGAAGACCAACAATGATATGCTCGGCATCGGTTTTCATAACTGACCAGCTGCGTTATGAACACCGGCGTCGGTGTTCATAACCAGCAGACTGCTGGTAATGGCGGGGTTGCATTAGCAAGGAGGCGCTAAGGTCATGCAAGCAACCCTAGCACCTCCTTGCTAACTTGACCCCCACGCATTAAGAAAGTGGGTGCTGACTTTTCCCGTGCTTTTTTTTTTTCATTGGCCCCAGAATGTGTTGTATTACTGCTTAGTGCATGCTCTCCCTGTCTTACTTATTTATTTACCAACATTCAGTCTCAATTGAGATATCACACTGGTTTACATTCAGGTACTGTAGGTATTTTTCTATCCCCAGAGGGCTAACAATCTAAGTTTGTACCTGAGGCAATGGAGGGTAAAGTGACTTGCCCAGGGTCACAAGGAGCGACAGCTGGACTCAAACCCTGGTCTCCTGGTTCATACTCTACTGCTCTAACCACTAGGCTATTCCTCCTCCCTTAATATGAGGATAAGATAAAGGCTGGAAATACTCAAAGCAGGATGCTCAGGAGGGGAAAGATAAGTAGAGGCTGTGCATGCCATGTATGCTACCCATTGATTTCCACACTATAGGGCTCATTCTGAAGTTAGAAACATGAGGCATTCATGTTTACACATGCTTTCAGATAGGTATTCCTATGTATTTAAAAGTCACAGCTGAGGACTCTTGTTGCTGACAGCAAGTGGATCTCAAATGCTAGTCTGGATCTGTGTTTCAGTGAATGGGACCTTTTCCATGGCACACCTGATCAAGTCTGAAGTCACACCAGTGTACCATTGAATACTGGTTGGGATACACTGTTCTATCTGATCCTAGTGATTTATAATTCTTTTTTTTTTTCATTTGCTCCATTACATCTTCTGGGTTCACCGTGATTTGATTCATTTGCTCTGAATCTCAAACCTCAAAGAATATTACTGGCATAGATATTCAGAAGGATAGCCTGGTCTTAGTCTGGTGTAGCAAAAATTATACTAGGCAAGTGGCAACTTATAAACTGACCAATTTATTGAGGCATGAGTTTTTGAGGATAGAGTCCACTTTTTCAGATGAGACCCTCCTGAGAAAAGACCAAAGCAATGAATTAATTTAGTTTTTCTGCTTTAGCCTTGTATTACCTGAGTGCTCCTTTTAACCTCTTGATCATCTAGTGGTGCACCCTAATCCCTTGCTGGCTTCTTACTTTGAATGCACTTGAAAATGTTTCTATTTTGAGTTTTTGTATCTCTGGCAAGTTTCTTTTCAAATTCTCTTTTAGCCTGACTTATTAATGGTTTACATCTAACTTGTTAGTGCTTATATTCTTTCCTGCTTTCTTCATTTGTGTTGCAAGCATGGAAACCTAAGCCGAAGTGGAGTTGATGCAACCTGCAGAGAGGAACCCTGCAGGTCCCCACCATCAGCAGGCAGAGTTGTCTGGAGCAGAGCCTCAACAGGAATATCGCCAATACCAGCCCTCATTCCCCTTGGATTGAGCCCTAGGGTACCGGAACCAACTGGACTTAGGCACGGGCCTCTATGGAGGTGAAGATCCATCACATGTAGAATGTTGCAGGCCAGCAGGAGGAGGAAAGCTGAGTCAGGACAAGCAGCAATCAGGGCAGGCAGCAGACAAGGAAAGGTTGGGTTCAGGCTCTGGTTAGAGGCAGGTTGAGTTCAGACAATGTCGTGATTCAGGCAGTGGTCAAGGCAGGCAGAGTTCAGTCAGAAACAGAGGGAAGGTAGTGGTCAGTAGCAGGTGGAGATCAAGCAGCATCAAAGTCCAATTCAAGGGTCAAGTCAGAAGTCCAAGCCAAGGAGATAAGGATCAAAGATGAGGATGAAGGGGCACAGGAGCAAGAGTGGACACTGAAGACAGACCAAGAACTCAAGATGAACCTGACTGTCAACAGAACCAGGAATGAGACACGGGAGCTTAAGAACACACAGCAGGAATCCATAACCAGGAACAGGAACTCAAAGACAATGCACTTCTCAACTGAGACAACCTATTGCTGAGGGACTAGAGAGGCATTCCAGTCAGCATTTTATAGTGAGAGAATGATGATGTCATCAAAAGGCACCTCTCTCTTATTCCCACCATTGGTCCTTTAAATTTGGTAAGTTTTTGGCGCACACGCAACCTAAGGAAGCAAAACCTTCTCGGGGGCATGCCGTCATGCCATGGCACAGCCTGCTATTGCATTAGAGGACCAGCATCAGGATTTGCAGGGGAAAGAGAGGTCTGCAAGATGCAGCAGTCAGCTGCATCTACCTTCAAGGTTTCCCCCAGTGTCCGATGTCAGAGCTTGGTTGGGGCCAGAGGTGAGTTTGGCAGCTTGTGAGAGGAGCCTAAGAGCCACCAAGCGCAATGGTACCCCCTCCTCTAAACCCCTAACCTGAGGGTATAGGCTTCCTTAAGTGTGAGGCATGAAACTCCAGAAGATCCTTATCTAGAATACTAAAGGCAGGTTCCCAGTTGTTTTACTCTGGACAGTGTCTGCTCCTGGATATAAGGTACTCTTACCTTGCTGTCTAACGTCCAAAATCTCCTTCAACTTATAGATAACATTATCTTCAGAGGATACATCTTGAGGCTTGGGTGGTTTCCTCCAAGACCAAGAGATGACTAGAGGCTTTAATAGTGAAACATGAAATACATTGTGAACACCGAGAGTGGAGAGCAAGCAAAGCTTGTAGCTAGCAACCCAAGCTGGTGTAGGATCGGGAATGGTCCAATGTATCTGGGAGCAAGCCGCATGGAGGGCATCCAGAGCTGGATGTGCTGGATGCTGAGCCAGACCTTATCTCCAGGCTTAAATTGTTTTGCTGGTCTGCGGTGGACATTTGTAGTTTTCTTGGTCCTCTCAGCTGCTTTCAGGATCATCTTTTTGGTAGGGATGTGAATCGTTTTAGGACGATTAAAATTATCGTCCGATAATTTTAATATCGTCTTAAACCGTTATGGAACACAATACAATACAGATTCTAACGATTTATCGTTATAAATCGTTAGAATCGTGAGCCGGCACACTAAAACCCCCTAAAACCCACCCCCGACCCTTTAAATTAAATCCCCCACCCTCCCGAACCCCCCCCCCAATAACTTAAATAACCTGCGGGTCCAGCGGCGGTCCGGAACGGCAGCGGTCCGGAACGGGCTCCTGCTCCTGAATCTTGTCGTCTTCAGCCGGCGCCATTTTCCAAAATGGCGCCGAAAAATGGCGGCGGCCATAGACGAAAAAGATTGGACGGCAGGAGGTCCTTCCGGACCCCCGCTGGACTTTTGGCAAGTCTCGTGGGGGTCAGGAGGCCCCCCACAAGCTGGCCAAAAGTTCCTGGAGGTCCAGCGGGGGTCAGGGAGCGATTTCCCGCCGCGAATCGTTTTCGTACGGAAAATGGCGCCGGCAGGAGATCGACTGCAGGAGGTCGTTCAGCGAGGGTTCCGGCGCCTCGCTGAACGACCTCCTGCAGTCGATCTCCTGCCGGCGCCATTTTCCGTACGAAAACGATTCGCGGCGGGAAATCGCTCCCTGACCCCCGCTGGACCTCCAGGAACTTTTGGCCAGCTTGTGGGGGGCCTCCTGACCCCCACGAGACTTGCCAAAAGTCCAGCGGGGGTCCGGAAGGACCTCCTGCCGTCCAATCTTTTTCGTCTATGGCCGCCGCCATTTTCGGCGCCATTTTGGAAAATGGCGCCGGCTGAAGACGACAAGATTCAGGAGCAGGAGCCCGTTCCGGACCGCTGCCGTTCCGGACCGCCGCTGGACCCGCAGGTTATTTAAGTTATTTGGGGGGGGGGGTTCGGGAGGGTGGGGGATTTAATTTAAAGGGCCGGGGGTGGGTTTTAGGGGGTTTTAATGTGCCGGTTTTTCGATTTTTCGATTTTTTGATTTTTAACGATTTTTCACGATATTTTACCCCCCCAAACGGCAACAATACGATTCCCTCCCCCTCCCAGCCGAAATCGATCGTTAAGACGATCGAGGACACGATTCACATCCCTACTTTTTGGTGCATCTCTAGAGTCTTTGAAGCTCCTGGGCTGTCAGCTTAACTATAGTTGAGAGGATGATCAATGTGATAGGCAATGGAGGAGATGGTTGTCTTCCATACATGATCTAGAAAGGCAGTGACCCCATAGCAGAGCTGATGTGGAATTTATAGGAGAACTCTGCCCATGGGAGGAGAGAGGCCCAGTTATCTTGCCAGTCATTTGCATAGATTCTGAGGAAGCTTTTCAGAGTGTGATTAGTCCATTTGGATTGGCCGTTTGCTTGAGGATGGTATGCCATGGTATAATCCAAAGAAATGATGAATGTTTTACAAAGGAAGAGTCAATATTTGGCAATAAACTGAGCCCCTCGATTAGAAACAATGGGGCGGATTTTAAGAGCCCTGCTCGCCTAAATCCGCCCAAATCCGGGCGGATTTAGGCGAGCAGGGCCCTGCGCGTCGGTGAGCCTATTTTACATAGGCCTACCGGCGCGCGCAGAGCCCCGGGACTCGCGTAAGTCCCGGGGTTTTCGGAGGGGGCGTGTCAGGGGTGTGTCAGAGGCGGGGCCGAAGCATGCGGCGTTTTTGGGGCGTGTCGGGAGCATTCCGGGGGCGGGCATGGGGCGTGGCTACGGCCCGGGGCGGTCCGGGGGCGTGGCCGCGCCCTCCGGACCCGCCCCCAGGTCACGTCCCGGCGTGCTAGCGGCCCGCTGGCGCGCAGGGATTTACGCCTCCCTCCGGGATGCGCCAGCAAAAGTAGGCCAAATCGCGCGGTTTGAAAATCTACCCCAATGTGTTTGTGCAGGTCATGCAGGCAGAAGATGTGGTGTCTGAATAGACGGGCCTGCTCCGGGGCCATGGAAAGTCCTGGAAGTGGAATAAGCTATTTTTGAGAAACTGTTGATTACAACCCAAATGATTGTGCAGCTGTTTGAGAGAGTGCGAGGTCCACCACAAAGTCAGTAGACAAATGGGTCCAGGGTTCCCTGGAGACTGGAAATGGCTATAACATCTCCCAGGGTTATCCCACCAAAGGTTTATGCTGTGCACAGGTGGACAGGAGTCCATGTAGGCCTGGTCATCTCTTTGCATCTGGGACCATCCAGTAGTATTACTGGATCATCATGAGAGTTCAGGCCCATCCAGGGTAACCTGCCACATGGGAGTCATTGGACAATTTCAAAACTTATTCTCAGTTTGCATGGAACAACTGTCTTCCTGGTAAGATGGTCATGATGGCCAGAAGAATCCAGGCAGGGTCAATAATATGTCTGTGAGGCTCTGGAGTGTCCTCTTCCAGGAAGAACTGGGATAGGGTGTCATCTTGAAATTCTTGATGGCTGGTCGTTATCTTAACTCAAAGTCAAAATGTGTAAAAAATATAGACCAGCAGACCTGGTGAGCATGCAACCACTGTGCATGGTGGAGATTTTCCAAGTTTTTATGATCGGTGTGAATAGTAATGTGATAATGATCTCCTTCGAGTCAGTAGTACCACTCCTTGAGTGTGAGCTTAACAGTCAGAAGTTCTCTTGCTGATCCCATAGTTGCGCTCCATAGGAGAGAATTATTTTTGAAAAGGAGGAGCATGGATGGAGAATGCCCTTTTCTGAGTGTTGTCTCAAGACTGCCCCTGTCCCAGAGTGGATGCATCTACTTTGACTATGAAGGGTCGAGTGAGATCAGGATGATGGAGACAGTGTTTTTGTAGGAAGGTATCCTTCAACTCTTGGAAGGCGGCGATGGCCTCTGGATTCCATGTCTTGGTGTCTACTCCCTTGAAGGTGAGGGCTGAAGGAAGAACAATCTTAGAGTAGTTGGGAATGAAGTGCTGGTAATAGTTGGCAAAGCCAGTCTTAGATACATTTGATCTTATCTGGGTCCATGTGGAAACCCTTGCTGAACATGATGTATCCCAGGAAAGGAAGACTTTTGTTTTCAAAAAGATACTTTTCTAGCTTTGCATTCTTCATGTTGTCTCCCAGTCTCTGGAAGACTAGATATATATCCTGGCGGTGAGAGTCAAGGTTTTTAGAGAAAATAAGGATGTCATCAAGACAGATGACAACACAGATATAGAGAAGGTCTCTGAAAATTGTTTTCATCACTTTCTGAAATACTGCGGGTACGTTACCATAACCCAAAAGGCATTACTAGGTATTCACAGTGCTTATCTCATGTTCTAAATGCCATCTTCCACTCATCTCTCGACCGAATCTGAATTAGGTTATAGGCACCGTGGATATCCAAATTAGTGAAGACTCTTGCTCTTTGGAGATGGTGAAATAGTTCTGCGATGAGCAGTAAAGGGTACTGATTTTTCTTTGTATTCACATGTATCCCTCTGTAATTGATACACAGGTGTAGGGAGCCATCCTTTTTGTAGACAAAAAGAAGCCAGCCCTGGATAAGGATGTAGCAGGCCAAATGAAACCCTGGTCAAGGTTTTCCTTGATATATTCTGTCTTTGCTTGGGTCTCTGGGATGGATAATAGGTACACCCTCCCAGGAGGAGGTTCAAAATTAGGGAGCAGTTCAATGGTAGAATCATATAACCTATGAGAGGGTAGCATCCCAGCTTCCTTTTTGGAGAAGACGTCTGGGTAGTCAATATACGGTGGGAGTAACTCCACAATGGTGGCAGCTAAAAGCAAATGGAGCAGTGCTTCAATTCACTGCAAGCAGGAGTTGTGGCAATGAGGTCCCCAGCTGTATAGCTGTAATGATGTCCAATCAAACTGCAGAGAGTGGAGTTGTAGCCATGAAAGACCCAGTATAATGGGGTGTACTGCTCTATCAATAACATGGAGAACCATGTTTTCTATGTGGAGAATGTCAGTGAATATAGGCAAGGGTGCTGTGGACATAGTGATCCATCCATACAGAAAGTCCCCATAAATGAACGAAATTCAAAGGGATTTCCTCTGGGGAACCATGGAAAGGTGCAAATAGTCGACAAGGGATTTCATAATGAAGTTCCTCCCGGTGACAGAATTGACCAGGACTATCATAGGGAACTCTTGATTGTCCACCATAATGGCTATTGGAAGTGTCAGTTGAGCTGGAGTCATGAAGCCTAGGATCACCTCCCCAGTAGATCCAAGGCTTGGTAGTTTCTCAGCCTCTGAGGGCACCATGCAAGCTGGTACCCAGTCCCGGCATAGTAGAAACATTGACCCATTTGATGTCAACGAAGACTCTCTTTGGGAATGAGGTGCCCCTGATCAAGTTGCATTGGTTCCTCTGGATGTCACTGTATAGGAGCGGCGTCATTGGCAGAGAGAGAAAATACATAAATTGGGTACTAGTGCAACTGGTCTGCATGGCGGACAGAGCTCCCAGGTCTGTTGTTGAAGGCAAAAGTTGATTCTCCTGGATATTCTGGTTACAGGCCCCAACCTCATCCTGAGTGATGGGGCCTAATCCGCCCCAGGGCTGCATCCCTTTCAAGGCCTGCCATGGCATGCAAGGCCTTGCATGCTGATTTGTCAGGCAGGAAACCTCCCTGGTCATATACTATGACTTTATGAAGGAGACAAGTCACCATGTGCTGGATCTGTAAGAACCACACTGTCTCCCCACAAAGGCTCAGACACCCACCAAAAGTAAACCTGTCCTCCACAGAAGGGCAGGTGAACTTCTGAGAGGGAAGAAGCGCATCCTCCAACTCACTGTGGCCTACTTCCCCCATCCTTTGTTGTGTTTTTTTTTTCCCAATTTAATTTTGATTGAGAAAATATTTCAGAAAGAACAATATTGCAATATTCACACTCATCAGACATTTATTCAACCCCAAAACAGATCCCTCCCCCTAACCCTCTATCCTTCTTAGTATTCTAGTCCTCAAGATTCCACGAAAGCTGTACTCTTGTCTCTGTCCCAGGTTTGGAAATCATACCAAAGTTTGTCAGTCTTCCAGTAGCCTTTCCATCCAGTAGAGGTGCAGAAAACTTTTATAATTTGAAAATTTACTAGGATGCTTTTTTAACACACTCGGAAAATTGCAAATCAAAACCTTGCACATGGCCATTTAAGAAAAAGTAAATTGTTTTGCCTCTGCATTGTATGCATCTACCTTTAGTATGCAATTGTGTTATTGCTTATCTTAGAATTTCTGGATGTTATATATCTCCTTTTCCTTATTTCTTATTGCTTGACTGTTTCTGAGCTCCCTACTGTATCTATTTCTGTTTTGCTCTTTCTCTCTTTGCCTTTCTCCTCTTCCTATTGGTCCCTTGACCAAAGGAATGCCTGGTACAGTTTATTTCCTACAGAGACTTTCAGTTGGAAGAAGGCTCTTAGCAGGCTAACAAACGTGTTCTCATCCTCTTTAGGGATCTGAAAAGCATCATCTTTTCACCTAATTTACTATTGACCCATAGCTACTGTCAGCTTTCAGAGAAACCTTTTTACAATTATGTCAGTTTCATTTACCTGTTCAGCTACTCTTAGGACCCTCTCATCTACTGTGAGTGTTGAATTGTTCTTTATTCAAATAAATGTATGTGGTAACAAGGAACTGATATTTTTCTGATATTTTCAGCTGGAGAAATGGTTTAACTGACTGTCTAGGGGATTCAAACTAGACATTGAACACTGAGGGGTGGTACAGTCATACCCATCTTAGACAAGTGAACCCCTGTCATTTTAATAAAACTTGGGACAGATGATGATAACCCAGTTGTGGCAGATGTGTCAACTGCCAAGCACAGCAACTGTTCTGCCTACCTGTCTGTCAGTTACAGCCATCCCCCTTTTGTATAGGTTTTTATTAGCACATTTATAATGGGGAAAGCTTCCAGACCAAATTAGGGAAACTGGAGCATCCAGGAAGATATAAGAGGCAAGTCACAGATTATAATCTTTAGCAAAATTCAGCAAGCAGAATATCTGCTGACATCATTACCCCCAAGATGGATGACTATGGCCCTCAGGATATTACTGGGATGCTGCAGGTCAGCCAAAAGTAAGCATAGAAGGGGTACGACTTTTTCCCAGTGCATGCCTGGCTTGTCAAGCTAGCAGACTCGTAGGTGTGCTCGCCCATTTGTCCACCAGGGAAATGCATTGGACTGTAATATTCATTTTCTCTGCCCTGGATATGAAGAAATGGCCCAGGAGCCAAATGGTTGTATTCTCTTATAAAACCTGCCTGAAACAACTATAAATATAAGCAGCATTAAAAGCATGCACCTCCAGGGATACTGTATTCACACTTTATATAACAGATATAGGCAGCAGAGAGCCATTTTCCGAGGTGTTGACAGACATGAACCAAGAAACCTGAGACTACCCCTATCCTAATGGAGTGAGCGCTGTAGTGTTGTACCTTTAAGCTCACAGCCTTGAGGGTCCATCTAAAGATGGAGGCAAACTGGAAATGGCTAAGGGGTGGAAATCCTTATAAGCCAAGATGTGATTTCCATCCCCCAGTTGTAAGGTCATGTGGTTCACAACATTCATGATGGGACAAGTTACTAACTCATGGGAAGTCACTAAGGAAATGTGCTAGATCCTACCACTCTGCTTCATCTTGAACCTCTATATACAGAGGTCCACATTATTTTTAGTGACTGTAACAGAGGAAAGCAGCAAACCAATCAGCTCAGAGATCTTACGTGTATTTGCTACCAGCTCTTATTTATTTATTTTTTTATTTACTAGCTGTGCCCGGCCACGCGCTGCCGTGGCTCAGTCTGGCTTAATTTCACAATGTGAATTAGCTCTGCTCCGGCTGTCCCAACTCGCTCCCCCCCTTCCCCGGTGGTGGACGGACTAGGTCGGCGACTCTTTTACCCTTTCCTCCTCCTGAGTGTAACTGTCCGGCAGTCCCTACTCCCTCCCCCCTTCCCCGGCGGTGGACGAACTGGCTCGGCGACTCTTTTACCCTTTCCTTCTCGGGTGTGCAACTGTCCAGCAGTCCCTACTCTCTCCCCCTTCCCCAGCGGTGGAGGAACGAGCTGAGCCGTTTCTCGGAGCGGTTGCCGTGGCTCAGTCTGGTTTAATTTCACAATGCGCATTAGCTCTGCTCTGGCCGTGCCAACTCCCTCCCCCCCTTCCCCGGTGGTGGACGGACTGGCTCGACGACTCTTTTACCCTTTCCTCCTCCTGTGTGTAAGTGTCCGGCAGTCCCTACTCCCTCCCCCCTTCCCCAGCAATGGAGGAATGAGCTGAGCCGTTTCTCAGAGCGGCGATTTGTCTGCCCTTTTCTTCTCCCCGCTGTGACACCCAGCACATAGCACAGAGGTCTATGGTCTGCACATGCATGGTAGAGCTGCTTTCTACTGCGCATTTGCGGTTCGTCGGTCAGAGCCCATTTATATTATAGAAAGCGTGTGTTGCTTTTATGTCCAACAGATCGCGCTGTTTTTCCAAAAATCATGTTTTTACCTGTCACAGGTGTGACATCTATATAATATAGGTATATAGAAACACGCGCAAAATCGAATGCAACGTTGTGTCAAAACTTCAAAGCAATCGGTGAAGAACTTTCGGAGATTTGAGATTTTGAACAAACGAACATTTACATTTTTATTTATATAGATTTCTTGATTGTGTTTGCATTCCTAACAGAGTCTGGCTTCTTGTGATTTCCATATCAATTTTTGTCTGTATGCTTCAATTTACATTTTATGATCTCTTTATTTGGTGAGAGTCTATCTGATGTTCAATGCAATGAAATACAATCTGTGCTTGTAACTTCTGTGTCGCTAACCAACTTCGATGTTCTATCAAACGTGTCCGAATAGGTCACTTAGTTCTAACCACATAAAATAATTTACATGGATATATAATCAAATAAATGACATTTGAGGAAAGACAATCAGTATAATGGTGAGCTGCATACAATTTTCCTTGAACATCAAACCAACTAGTGCCTGTGATTGCTTGATCACGCAATTTACATTTTTTACAGGGCTAATGGCCCACTGATCTGCTGTTGTCACTAATCAGAACTTTTCTTAGAAATGAATGTACTAAAAAATCCCTAATGTTCATCCCGCGACTGTAAGTGATTATCGGACATTCTAGAAAAACTTCATGAATTTTTAACACTGGCCAATGGTGTAAAATCAAAGCGGCAATTTGTGCTGCCAACATTGAATGAGGTAAAATACAAACTAATTCAGCCCTTCCTTGTGCAGAAGTAGCCATTGTCATTCTGCATTATAAGCCCTTTTGTAATCTTTCTTAATATATTTCAATGGATACCCCCGCTGTAAAAGATTTCGAGAAAACATCTGATTGAATTATAAAATCTTGTTTTTGGTACACAGTCGTAGAAATCATTAAAATTATCCCACTGGTTAATTTTTACACAAATGAAAGGGATGAAAACTAGTGAAGTGTAAGAGTGTATTTCTTTCACAGGATTTCCTAAAAACACAGGTAATCAGCATGTCATCCTCCTTAGTGATGGTTATATCTTGAAAATTAATAGCTCGAAAATGAAAGTCCATAGTAAACTTATGACAATCCAAAGAATTGATCTACTGATAGAAGTGCACTAACTCCCTTTCATCAGAATGCCACAGAAAAAACACATCATCGATGTATCTAACCCATTGAGATACATATTGAAACTGCGGGGCATTATACAAAAATCGCTCCTTGAATATCGACACTTACAAATTCACCACACTTGGTGCCACAGTAGTAACCATGGCTGTCCCTTGAATCTGTTTATAAAATACCTCTTGAAACACAAATAAATTTTCATTCAGTGCCAATCTAGCTAGCCCCAAGATGAACTCCGATAGGATTATCTGAGGATGTGGTCTTTTGTCCAGGGTATGCTGTATTATCTGAAGTGCTGCACCCTGAGGAATATTAGTGTATAAGGCTTGGATGTCCACAGTAACTAGAAATGCGTGTCTCACATTAGAAATAGACTAATTTAATGAGCATGTGCTTAGTGTCTTTTAAAAATGAAGTGGCTTGTGTTACATAAGGCTGTAAAAAATTGTCTACAAATGTAGACAATGGTTCCAATAATGATCCAATTGTTGTAACTATAGGTCTCCCCAGAGGATCCAAAAGATGTTTACCAATCTTGGGAACCATACAGATGGTGGGCAAGGTTGGAAATTCCACTCACAAAAATCATTGCTCCTTGAATATGACTGATGATTATATAAAAGGCTGAGTCCTAAAGTTTGATTACTATACGATGAAGCCCGGTATGAAGGTCATTATATTGATGGCATCTTGCTGATTGAGCATATAGAGGACATTTTGGTATGTTTAGGTATGTGTAAAACAGTTTTTACATGTATTAACAGCCAATGTAAACACACTTTATTAGATTTGCCTCAATGTGTGAGGTGTGACAGATTTGAATGTATGTGTGTGAAAGAAAGAGGACATGAAGCCAAAATGAAAATGAAACAGGGTACTCAAAACAACAGTCCAAAAAACAAGAGGGATCACTTGTGCAATGCATACACATTTAAAACATTCATCCCACCACTACAACACTTTGTATAGGGACACCTGCTAATGAAAAAGGACCATGAGAGAGGGAATGCTAAACTGCTACTGTACAAATGGTCCATATCTGTGGTCCATATACAATGTTGTTTATACCTTTTTCTTTTTTCTTTTCTCATGCAATTAAAATAATCACAGTAAAGTGGCCAGTGCTAGCCATGAAATAATACTGAAAGAATGGTGGTCAGGAAGAGAAATTCATTAATTGTTATTTTCAATTAATTTGTAATTTATGAAAACTTCAATAAAAGCATCAAACTAGGAAAAAGCTAGTAAAGGGATAATGAAGATTTCTTTATTTCCCCCTGAAGCAGAAAATCTGAAACATGGTCCTTTGTTGGGCATGAAGATAAGGGGATCAATACTGCAGTATTGTGATTATTTTAATTGC
The DNA here is from genome assembly GCF_901001135.1 of Rhinatrema bivittatum. Classification (NCBI taxonomy): domain Eukaryota; kingdom Metazoa; phylum Chordata; class Amphibia; order Gymnophiona; family Rhinatrematidae; genus Rhinatrema; species Rhinatrema bivittatum. Next base: position 324,063,284 of record NC_042616.1, on the reverse strand, counting down.
ATAAGAAAAAATAAAGTATAGACATCATTGCACGTGAACTACAGCAATGATTATATATAGGGTTCAACTGCAGGTATTTCAACATTAACAGTCTATCATGCTCAATCCGATAATCCTTATTCTTCCACAGGTGCCACTATAAAAAGTGTTGCAGTGGTGAGATTGATGTTTCAGATGGATACAATAGGGTCTGCATTAGGATATGAAAGATGATGTGCATGCAGTTGTTGAGATCAAAGATGTTAAGGAAAAGAGAAAAGTGAGTGCCTCAGTCGTGACCAGACATAGTAACAAGAGTACAAGTTTCTTTTGACTTTTAGAGGAGACTTTTAAAAAGTATCTGTTATTGCTAGATTTCTTATTTTCCCAAAGTTTAAAAAAGATTTTTAAAGTATCAAAATCCTTACCAGAGAAACAAAATAGAAGCTATTCCTGTCTCAATGAGGAGTAAATATATTCAGGTCTGAAGGCTGTTGGTGGTAAATAAGGTATGTATGCATTTGGTTGAATCAGTCTTCAAAGGCATGTCTGTGGGCAAAGTGGATGGAATATTTTCCTTCCAGACATCAAATTTATTCTAAGTGTATCACGTCCACACGATGCACAGGGCTTGATTTACCACCTGGGATTTTAAATTTCAGAGGATTAAATATTTGGGAGTATTTGGGACTGGCAAAATAGAAACTATCATAAAAGCAAAAATATTGAGAAAAAGCAAAAATATTTCTTATAATTCCAAAACAGTTACTTGAGGCATGCAAAAAGAAAAGGCACTTTTTGGCACCCTTAGATCTAAATATATTTACTCTTGCTCAAGGTAGGAATAGTTGCAATTAGAGTACTGCCACAACAACCATTATGGTCCCTTGGATTAATTTTATAATTTTTTAGGTTTCTCTCTCTCTCTCTCTATATATATATATGATACCTAGTTTAAATAATGCATGCTGTTTTAATCTATTATATTCCATTAAAAGAAAATGTGAAAAATATTACAGCTTAAGCCTTTATCTTAGCTTTCTTTCCTTCTTATAATTTTCCATTAAGAAATTACTTCTGAAAGGAAATGAAAAGCAGCAACACAGGTACCACATCAAAATCTAATACAATCCAAAGATAAAAGGGGAAAAAATGTCGCTATTCATATGAATAGGCCCACAATAACAAAGAAAACTACATGGGTGTCACATAATGGGGAACCAGCTGGACAGGGATTTCCTCCCCAAGCTGAGCCCTTGGGCCAAACTCTAGGGCAAGGCTAGATAGAATCTTCTGCCCGACTAGCCACCTTCCACGCAGATTAAGCCCTTGGGTTCTGATGGCCAGTCTTCAGCATCCACAATAGGGGGCGCCGGAGAAATGTTTAATTGGGCAGGGAGGCCCTTGGCTGCCCCACCCCCTGGGTCTAGAAATAGGACTCCTTCATTCTCTATTGCCTGCCTCACACTCTTCTCTAGATCTACCCCCTGGGGGTGTGAGTAGTTGGTGAATGGTGGAAGTCTCTGTGTGTGAGACACACCTCTCTTAGGGGTAATACAAGGGTATTAGATGCCTTAGACAAACCTTACAGCCTTTCATTCCACCTTCCCTCTCCTCCCCACATAATTAAAACTTATACATTGTTTTCCATTTTAAAATGTATTAATTTCCCCAACCTAAAAAGACAGATTGCATATGGAAAATAGACATTTAAAGTACAATCTTCTGAAGTAATAATATCACTTACAACATATATATTATATAGGCATATACTGCAAAAAACACATTTTTAATAGTAGTTTAATAGGCTTAGGGGTAGATTTTCAAAAAACGTGAATAGGCATACTTTTGCTGGCGCATCAGGCGCCAGCAAAAGTACGCTGGATTTTAGTAGATATGCGCGGAGCCACGCGTATCCACTAAAATCCTCTCTACTTCAGCTGCTGTGGTTAACCAGACTACCCCACCCTGTGGGTGGTCTAAGTCCCTTCCTATATCCATCACCCTGCAGCTGTGCCCCCTTGGGGCTGACCTTCTGGAGAACCTCTTACAATTCACCAATCCTGCAGGGATTAGTTATGGGTCCCTGGGGCCTCTCCATTGCTTTGCTTAAGAGCTCCCCGCTATGCCAGTATCTCGCCTCCCGATGGCATGGACCTGTGGGGCTCCTCCCCACAGGCTGTTACAACTCACGCCTCAGGCCGAGGATCCACTAACTCACCAACCATAACAAAATTGAACCAGGCAGACAACAATTGAACTGCAAATCACAAGAAGCCAAACTCTGTAAGCAAGGCAAACACAATCAAGAAATATAAAACATTAAACATACCAATAAAAAGAATATCAAATCTACTGATAAATTCAGCCAATTAAAAACATGTAAAAAATGTTTAAAATATTACCAAACAAAATATTTCAAAACAGTAGATACATCACATCCAATAATCAAAACTAACAAGGATAAAAAAAATATAATCTCCCACTCTCTAGACCTGGGAACTTTAGATTTCCAGTCCTCCTGAGGTTGTCGTAGATTGGAGGAAGGTGATAAACTTTTACCTCTCTCACACACACATATATTCCAGTACACTCACACATGCACACACATGTGCGCAAGCACTCTCCCTTATAGACACACACATACACAAAAACCCTCTCATATATGCACATACACAACCACTCACCCTCTCATACACTTACACATACATCACTTACACATACATACACACACACACACACACACACATACCCTCTCATATATATATGCACACCCCACCCTACCACTCTCAATCACACACACAACACACACACACACATAACTACACGCAGACTGCTTCACACACACACATATATACACACACACAAGTAGACAATCCCACACACAACACATATACAAGCAGGCTACCTCAAACACAACACACATACACACACACACACACACACACACACACACATGTAGCTGCCATAAACACATAACCAGGCTACCTCACACACACAAGCAGACTGCCTTACACATACACACACACATTGTGCCTTTTCCCATTCTTCCGCCACCACAGACCTGGGCTCTGGAGCATGCCGTGGCCTACATTTCCTTTTCTATGACTGCCACTGGCTTGTGTTCTGGCAGTGGCTGGCGGCCTATTTTTTCCTCTTGGCCGTCACTCTCCCGGGTTCCGGTGGCGACACTTGGGCTTCTCTTCCATTTCTTCAGCCAGAGCTGTAGCTAGGCAATTTGGCACCTATAGCCAAGAGAAAATCTAGCCCTCCCCCTTTACACAAGACATGACCCCACGAGTTGGGAGATTCTGTTAAATGTTTGTACAGCAATGCCCATGGCTAGTGCAAGGGTATTAGAGGCCCTAGAAAAACTTTACAGCCTTGCATCTTCTACCCCATCACACCCTCCTCACACACAATTAAAATTATGCATTTATAATACAGATTTTTACATGAAATAGAACATTCAGTCTTCAGAGGTAAAAATATCACTTACAATATGTATATTATATTTACATGCACTGCTGAGGTGCCAATCAGAAAACCCTGCAAAAAAGCAAGAGACGTTGGCATCTATATGGTATTAAGCCTACTGTAATGTGTCTTAAGCATGGTTATAACCCACAGGAGAGCCATGAGAAAAATTAATTTCTATATAAAAATAGCACCTACTGCTAGCACTCAAACAGCAACAACCATACCTATGAATGTTAATACTACAAATATTACACAGGCCTAAAAATATACCTCCTATTGGGAAAACAGTAGGGATGTGCAGAGCAAAATTTTATGTTCATATTTTTTATGTCCGAAAGGGGGTCCCACTTGCGGCCAATATGGACATAAAAAAAATCCAATGAGTTGGGTATATGTACATATGTGCAAAAAAAAAAATTAAACCCCCTCACCCTCCTTAATCCCCCCCCCAGACTTACCACAACTCCCTGGTGATCGAGCGAGGAGTGAGGACGTCATTTCTGCAATCCTTGGCGAGAAGCATGTGACGTCGGTGGCACGTCGAGTGACGCGGCGTCACGTGATTCCCGGCTCGTTCGCGCCGGACGGCTCGTTCGGCCCAAAAAGAACTTTTGGCCAGCTTGGGGGGGCCTCCTGACCCCCCAAGCTGGCCAAAAGTTCTTTTTGGGCCGAACGAGCCGTCCGGCGCGAACGAGCCGGGAATCACGTGGCGCCGCGTCACTCAGACGCGACGTCACGTGATTCCCGGCAAGTTCGCGCCGGACGGCTCGTTCGGCCCAAAAAGAACTTTTGGCCAGCTTGGGGGGGCCTCCTGACCCCCTCAAGCTGGCCAAAGGTTCTTTTTGGGCCGAACGAGCCGTCCGGCGCGAACTTGCCGGGAATCACGTGACGTCGGCGTCACGTGATTCCCGGCTTGTTCGCGCCGAACGAGCCGTCCGGCGCGAACTTGCCGGGAATCACGTGACGTCGCGTCTGAGTGACGCGGCGCCACGTGATTCCCGGCTCGTTCGCGCCGGACGGCTCGTTCGGCCCAAAAGAACTTTTGGCCAGCTTGGGAGGGTCAGGAGGCCCCCCCAAGCTGGCCAAAAGTTCTTTTTGGGCCGAACGAGCCGTCCGGCGCGAACGAGCCGGGAATCACGTGACGCCGGCGTCACTCGACGTGCCGCCGACGTCACATGCTTCTCGCCAAGGATTGCAGAAATGGCGTCCTCACTCCTCGCTCCATCACCAGGGAGTTGTGGTAAGTCGGGGGGGGGATTAAGGAGGGTGAGGGGGGTTTATATTTTTATTTTGGCTCAACAATCGCGATTTCCCACATATCGAACATATCTATGTTCGATATGTGGGAAATCCGATCGTTTATGTCGAATCAATTTTTTAAGTAAAAAAAAAATATGAGTTGCGTTTTACTAATGCGGTCAATCCGAATGCACACCCCTAGAAAACAGAACATGCCAAGTTGCTGTAGCTTCCAACATAGAAACTACACACTTATGGATTAACTCACTTCAGTAACACAGGCAAAATACAGATGGATCCTCAAATCGAGAACAAAGAGACCATATAGTATAAATATGAATGTACAGGCAAAAATTGAACTAGAAACTGCAACAAGCCAAATTCTGTATGCACTACAATAATGTAAAAACAGAAATAATTGCATTCTTCATAAAACAAAATTAGGAAAACCACACCAATAAAAAGAATAATTTGAAACAAAAAATGAATAGAATAACATTCAATAATTAAAAACTCATATAAAAATATTCCATACATGAATAAGATATTTCAAAACAGACACATCAAATAACACCCAGCAATTAAAATAAGGATTTGAAAAAATTCCCTGTTATCCATACCTTGAAACTTTTGATTTCCAGATGCCCTGAAATTGTCATTTATTAGCAGGCAGCAAGTAACTGGGGTAGTTGTGCACACACATGCTCCCCTCATACACACACATACTTTCTGTCACTCTCTCACATATATGCACACATGCTTTTTCCTCGCTGTCCCACACACATGCATACATATTCTCTCTCACTTTCCCACACACACGCTCTCTCACTCTCCCATACACATGCAAACATGCTTTTACTATCCTACACCCAAGCACACATGTTCTTTCACTCTCCCATATACATGTTCTCACTCTCCCATATACATGCACACATGCTCTCACTATCCCACACACAAGCACACATGCTCTTTCACTTTCCCACACAAAAGCACACATGTTCTCTCTCACTTTCCCACACAAGCACACATGTTCTTTCACTCTCCCACATATATGTTCTCAATCTCCTATACACATGATTACATGCGCTCTCTATCCCACACACAAACACACATGTTCTCTCTCACTTTCCTGCATACAAGCACATATGCTCTCTCACTTTACCTCACAAGTACATATGTTCTTTCACTCTTCCACATACCTGTTCTCACTCTCCCATACACATGCACACATGCTCTCACTATCCCACATACAAGCACACATGCTCTCTGTCTCCCACTCACAAACACACACTTCACTCTCCCACATACTCTCTCACTTTCCCACACATAAGCTCTCACTCTCCCACACACATGAACACATGCTCTCTCTCACTTTCCCCACACACAAACATACATGCTCACTCTCACACTCCCACATACATGCTTTCTCTCTCACTTCCTCCTTGACCTAGCAGGCAGCAGCAATCTACTTCTTCAGTCCCCATGCCAAGGGAATGACGTCCAGCCTCGAGGCCGCACCAGCATTAGACTACTTCTTGCAGGGCCGCTCCTCCTTCTCCAAAGCAGCGCAGCCCCACCAAAATTGTCAGCGTGGTAAGTATGGCCTTAGTAAATAGAAAAGCAGCGCGGACCTGCCAGTATCAGCAACATTGCCAGCAGGGCCGCGCTGCTTTTCCACTTACCATGCTGTCACTTTCGACAGGGCAGTGCTACTTTTTTCTTCCATTTATTCAGCCGCCCTTGGTGTGAACTCCGTTGATAGCCCCTTTTCCATTCTTCAGCTGCCACTGGCTTGAGCTCAGGTAGTGTCCCTCTTCCATTTTTGCAGCCGTCACTGGCTTGGGCTCTGGAGGCAGCTCATGGCACCTCTTTCATTCTTCAGCCGCTGCCAGTCATGATGGGCTTTGCCACAGCCGTGCAGGCCTCTCTTCCAGGCATGTATGGCTGACTTCCGGCTACCCCAAACCTAAAGAGAGCTGCAGAGTGGCAGGAGTGGAAGGTAGCTCCCCTGTATTTTCAAATCTACATTCATTATTTTCCATTTAAATTTTGCCCACACAAAAAGCTGGTACAAAGTCCATGAGCATTTTGTACCCATGGCAATATCCAAAGAAAAAGTATGTGCATTCTGTTGGCATACAGAGTTTGAAAATTAGGTGCAAGGTCCATGAGTAAAAAGTACCCATGAACTTTCCACTTAGGCAGGATGTTTGACACCAGTATTCAAAATCTTTTGCACATGTAATTTTGGAGTTATACATACAAAAGCTGTGCTTGATATTGCTCCCCCCTCCCCCCACACACACACACACACCATTAAACACATACATTTTGTTTGCACAAATTATTGCACATACAAAATACATCTCATCTCAACAAAAAGGGCATCAACAGAGATATTCTGGGAGGAGAGCTTAACTTAGTGAAAGATGGTGTAAGATGTGATGTAAGAGGTTCAGAGGGAGTTGGGGGTGAAGGGATGGGTGTCTTTAAAATGTATCTGGGTCTGCCATTCTTTTCTTTTTGAGTTAGATTTTATTATTTCATGTTTTTGTTATTTCATTTTGAATAAACAAAACAAAATAAATAGCAGAGAAAAGGAACATTACATAAAATGAAAAATTGTTCAATACACAACCCTAATTTTTAGTTTACATTTTTCCATTATACAAAAACTCAGACAAAAACATGGTAGATTAAACTTATATGTTTGCATGTAGTAGAAAATAAGTGGAATCTCTTCCACATGAAATGGTAAAGATCACTCTCTTGAACAACTGATGACAGACTGAACATTGACCAACCATATGACAAATGGCTCAAGCAGCTCTCTAAATTACCCATACTGTCATCTGTGCACCAAAAAGCAGATTGAAAGAGGCTATCATGAAAATTAATTTCTCTCTTGAATGCAATCACTGGAAAGGTACCAAACACAGAGAGAATTCCCAGTACATTCCACCGTCATAGAATAATAGATCTAATCATTGATGTATAAGCTGAAGAGGGGAGTGCACAAACAGAACAATCTTCTGAAGATTTGTTTTGAGATTCTAACAAGTATGCTTGATTCACAAAAGAGCTCATTTGTAAGTTTGTTTAATATAACAAGAAAGGGAGCCCCATTTGACAAATCTCTCCACTATAAATACCACTTTTGCCAGCAATTCAGTGACAGTGGAGCAGAACCAGTGGAGCTGCAAAAACTGTCCTTCTTCTAAACTTTAAGTCTCCTAGGGTGACAATTGTAGAAACGTAATGATGTATTCCTATCAGTGGGTTTCTGACAAACAGAAAAAAAAACAAACTGATGATCAATGATATAAATAATGATATCAAGAAAGAGAACACTCATCACTGGAGGAATTTGAGAACTTCAAGTTCACATCTCATTATTTTGAACGATGGTTTCATCACCACCAATGCTGCATTAAAGATTTATGGCCAGCAAGGCCCTCATTTGTCATATCCTGAGTGAAGTGTTTGTCAAAAGTAAGATGGATTCATATGCCCTGCCCTAGGTGAAGACCTTGACTAAACTGTTGTCTGGCCTCAAGCAGAGCCAATGAAATGAGAAGTTACTGGCAACTTCTCATATCTGCACCAGATGGCTGGCCTCAAGTGCCCAGATGCTAGGAGGTGATGGTTTTGATGGCAAGTATGGCAATCAATGCTGATATATAAGGATTGGGCTACTAGATGGTTCTTCTCAAGATGTTACCAGAAAATCAGGCTTTAGTCACTGCACATCCTGTAATTGGTCCTTTGAAATTGTTTTAACTTGAGTGATGTGTCAATTCAGGTAATTGGTTCAACCCCCCCAAATTATCCTCTGGGAATTCCCCTTGATGTTTCTAATAGGGCATGTATTTCCTTGTGTTTTTACATTTGCCTCTGTAGCCATGCCATCCTTTCTTTGGTCCTAACAACTGTTCAATCGATTTTGTTTTCGCAGACACATTTCTCAAGAATGTAATGCCGCTTTATTTTACCACATGTAATTGGTCCCTCCCGATGCAGACTTTGCGAAACACGGTTCGTGTTGGGGGACTGACATTTCAATAAAGATTTGGCATTTTGGAATTATTGAACTTTTCCTGTTTAAATTGTTCTTTCTGGTTTGTTTTACATGGACCTTTGCAATTGATTTTGCTATATACCTGTTGGATTGTGTACTTGTATATCAACCCCATATGGGGTCCACAGTGCAGGGATTCTCAGGCCAGGTGTGCCCTCTAGTGATCTGTCAGCCAGGATGTCAGCCAAAGTTTGTGTTGACCATCACACAGGTTAAAGAGAATCTGGGGGCTCTACATTTTGGTCCTATCAGAGCAAATGTGTCATGCCAGACAAATGAGGATCTCTGCAGGACATACTGCAGAACAGCCATGGGCATGCACAATCATACCATCATGTTGATGTCTTTCTGCAATGACACTTATGGCAGCTGCGATGTACAATTTCACTGTTAGATGAGCGCAAGAAATGGCTACGGAGAGCCTAGTTATGAGTGACATGGGCACATTCTGTAGGAACTCCAGAAGCTGTTTCTCATTCAGGAAGATCTGATGCAGTATAAGCAAGTGCTAGAGCATTCATATTGTGTCACAGGGAAAGGTGGCATGGACTTAAGGCTTTCCAATAGCCTTTTAAGTCTCCTGTCAGGATAGAGCCTAGCTTCTATTGTCATATAGTATGTTGTGTATTGGCAGCAAGATCGCAAAATCAGGATGGTGTGAATGATGCACCAATTCTGTTTCCCACAGGAGATTTTGGATACAGTTGCAGGATATGGCTTCTCACACCAGTCGCTATTCCCAATTCGTTGGTGGAGATGAGGTACGATGAGGCCTTATGTTCAACCGGCTATGTCATAGAATGCATCTTCAGAATTGTAAAAAGTATATTTCGCTGTTGGAAACATTTGGGGGACGTTTAATGTACATTCCACGCAGAGTTGCTGAGATAGTGCTGTTCTGCTGGGTATTCCATAATCTGGCTCTATGTCATGGTCTCTCAGTAGACGACATAGATGTTGCTCCCGATCTACCACAGGATCCCCGTTGTCTCCTTGCAGAAGCTGGGAAAACCATACATACTGGCAGCTAGCTTTGGCAAAGTGCCATCCAATGCTAATTTGACTGATAGTCCTCATTAATTCATTCTCCTTCCATGAAGACAGCGCAGCAGAATGTTTGGAGTTGGTCTCGTTTCTATCTTTTTAGTACTCACAGGTCCTCTGTCTGAGTCAGTGTGTCACAGAAACCACTTAGGCCTGGTTAGGCCACCTAGTCATAGTGGAGCAATAGGTACTAGAGACTGTAGTAGACAATGTACACACTAAATAAACCTTACACCAATGAGATGTGGCTAGCCTAATCTTTCCATAGTGAATGCCAGTACAAAAGAGTTACGTCTCACTATAGCCTTTGTGTAGAACTGGCAATACTGTGTACAGAGCTTGCCATAGCTGGTGCCTTCTTACTTACCTCAGGTTTACTCTGAAACCTGTCCTAGTGCTCACATGTTGCAGAGACAGTGGCCTAGGTATGATTGAACTCCAGCAGGGCCTAGGACATGGAACCAAGTACTCTAGAAGTCATAAAAAGTAGTACCTCAGCTGCTTAAAAGCACAAGCTGAAGCTACAAGTTGACACTTACAATCATCAACCACTAAAGATGTGCTGAGGGACGTCATACGTTGCATTCGTGATTTGGATTCGTCGGGGAGCAAATGCGTTGCATTTGGCTGTATGGCGCCCCGATGCGTTAATACGGCGAGTTATATTCGTGTCCCAGCTAAAATTAAAATTAACTACAACCCCCCACCCTCCTGACCCCCCCAAGACTTACCAAAACTCCCTGGTGGTTCAGCGGGGAGTCCAGAAGCCATCCCCTGCACTCTCACACTCTTGTTTGCCGGTTTCATCATGGCGCCGATATCCTGTGTCACAGGGGCTAACGGTGCCATTGGACAGCCCCTGTCACATGGTCACCGGCACCATCTTGTGCTCCTACCATGTGCAGGGGCTGACCAATGGCACCGGTAGCCCCTGTGACATAGTATGGGCAAAGGCTATCGGCGCCATTTTGAGTCCTGGCATCGGACGGCCAGCATGCAGGAGGTCGCTCCGGGACCCCCGTTGGACCCCCAGGGACTTTTGGCCAGCTAGGGAGGGCCTCCTGACCACCACAAGACTTGCCAAAAGTCCAGTGGGGGTCCAGGAGCGACCTCCTGCACGCCGGCCGTCCGATTCCAGGACTCAAAATGGCGCCGATCGCCTTTGCCCTCACTATGTCACAGGTACCGACGGTCGGCCCCTGTGACATAGTGAAGGCAAAGGCGATCTGCTGCCAGTGTTCAAAATGGCGCCGATCGCCTTTGCCCTCACTATGTCACAGGGGCCGACCGTCAGTACCTGTGACATAGTGAGGGCAAAGGCGATCGGCGCCATTTTGAGTATTGGCATCGGACGGCTGGCGTGCAGGAGGTCGCTCCCGGACCCCCGCTGGACTTTTGGCAAGTCTTGTGGGGGTCAGGAGGCCCCCCCAAGCTGGCCAAAAGTCCCTGTGGGTCCAACGGGGGTCCCAGAGTGACCTCCTGCAGGCCGGCCGTCCGATGCCAGGACTCAAAATGGCACCGATAGCCTTTGCCTATACTATGTCACAGGGGCTACCGGTGCCATTGGTCAGCCCCTGTCACATGGTAGGAGCACAAGATGGCGCCTATGGCCATGTGACAGGGGCTGACCAATGGCACCAGTAGCCCCTGTGACAAAGGCTATCGGCGCCATGATGAAACCAGCACTGAGGGTGTGAGTGCAGGGGATAGTTCCTGGACCCCCCCGCTGGACGACCAGGGAGTTTTGGTAAGTCTTGGGGGGGTTCAGGAGGTTTTGTTTACATTTTTATTTAGGTGGCCGAATAAAACAGAAATCCGTTAAATACGTGTGGAGTCGCGATGCGTTTCACCTTCCCACATATTTAACAGATATGACAAAATACGTTGCGGATCACAAATACGTGGAAAACGGATGCACACCCCTATCAATCACAGACTTCACATGTTACAGGCTGATTCCCTAGTGGACATCTGTGTGCATCTTAATATATCTAGGGATGTGCAGCAGGGACGGATTCATCCCATTCGGTATTCGTATTTGTGGGGAGCCAAATCAGTTGCATCCATTCTCAGGGGACCCCGATCCATTCATTAGTTACGTATGTATTCGTTTCCAAACCCCCCCCCCCCCATCTCAACCTTTTATTTATTTATTTATTTATTTATTTATTTATTTAAGGTTTTTCTATACCGAATTTCTTGATGCAGATCAAATCAACTCGGTTTACATCGAACAAAAGTTTTAACATTAACCTAGCCAATAAACATATTACAAGAGGCAGGAGGTGGCAGAGTCAAAAGTTACATTATAACAAGGGCGAGCAACTGGGGATTAGGAAAAAGAAGGGGGAAAACAAGAGTATACAACAATCGGAGATTTTATACAGGGGGTGAGGGTGGCTAGAATAGCCAATCTCTAAAGATACTTCTAAAAAATTAAGACATCTATGCGATTTAATGAGTGATTATGTGAAGGGTGTCAGGTGTCAGGAGGTAACCCTCCTGACACCCCCCCCCCCCCCGACTTACCAAAGGTCCCTGTGGTCCAGCGGGGGTCCTGGAGCGATCTCCTGCACTCGGGCCATCGGCTGCCAGTATTCAAAATGGCACCGATAGCCTTTGCCCTTATTATGTCACATGGGCTACCGGTGCCATTGGTTGGCCCCAGTCACATGGTAGGAGCACAAGATGGTACTGGCCGTCCATTGCTCCTACCATGTGACAGGGGCCGACCAATGGCACCGGTAGCCCCTGTGACATAGTGAGGGCAAAGGCTATCGGCACCATGGGAATGGGAATAGGATATTGTCATGCATTCACTTGTAGCTGAAAGTCACCTCAGAAATGTAAAGGGCAGAATATATTTAGTGATGACTGCAATAGCACTCATATGTCACCTAACAAAAGGTTCATTTCATGGAACCAAAGGCAAAGCTGGGTTAGAAGTTTATAACCTAGCTTGATATGTCACAGGTAACCATTGGGAAATATTGAGATATTAGGGCCCAGCAAGGCCCTTAACCTGTCCACCTCAGGCTGCTCATGTTGTCCTACTTTTTGTAGGTACATAGAAAATAGGCAGAGTAGTTTGTATATTCCAATTGGTAGTAGCAATTACTAGCTCTTATCCTATCAATGGTTACTTTTAAAGCATATAGGCTGAGGACTCCCAGTGAGACTAACTTGCAGAATAGTTATTTTCTAAGCAGAGTGGGCACCTTTCAGGTCTTTTCATATTTGAGACCTTAGCTTGTCCACATTGCTGCCCTGACTTGTGGTCAACATAGCAGAGTAACTGCCCTATAGGATGTGTCTCCTATGATGTATGAACATTTTGCATATTGGGGATACAATGACAGGTGTGCTGAAAGACTCTCACTCATCATCTCTGTGCCTAGCATTAAGGCTACAGAAGGTGTTGTCAGTTGATGACCTAATGAGTCAACAACCAGCCTCTGTCTAAAGCCTGGCACTGTGCTAAATGCCTAGGCTAACTGCTCCCAGTGGTATCATGTGGTAGGCATGAACGCTTGTTAACTTTCAGTGTTCTTATGTCGAAAGATAAGCATTTAGGCCCACTTGAGAGCTGGAGGATCCCATGTCTGTAACTCAGATATTGTAGTTATCATTATCATATATGCTTCAGACAGGTCTATCATGCTATCATGTGTAGAAATTGTTCTGTGAGGAGTAATGACTCAGACAATGTCATTAGCAGGTAGGGACAAGCTTGGAACAGACATCCTTGGTGGTTGATGACAAACAGTCTGGGAACATCTAAATTGGGAATGAGTAGGGAAACAAAATTCTGGAGGGAGTCTGTACAAAACAATTTCAGAACAGATATGTGGGTCTGTGTGCATCTGGGTGATTGACATGCTATGTTAGTCTCTGTTTATATCTGTGTCTGGGGGTGATGTAAGGCTTGGTGTTACCTTCCTTACCTCAACACTGCATATACCAGAACATTTAGCACACACTGGTAGAGTGACCTTGGGGGCTGTTACAGCCATTGCTGGCCCCCAAGGAACCCTGGCCCATTTGTCCACTGACTTTGTCATGTAGCAACCCCTCTCTAATGACTGTAGCACTATTTGGGTTGTTATCGACCAGTTCTCAAAAATGGCTCACTTTGTTCCCCTTCCAGGCCTTCCGTCAGCACCTGAACTGGCCCAACTGTTTACCAATCACATTTTCTGCCTACACGGCTTGCCCAAGTGCATGGTTTCAGATAGGGGCACACAGTTTACTGCCAAATATTGGTGCTTCCTTTGCAGGAAATTCAGCATAATATTGGATTAAACCACCGCCTACCATCCTCAAGCCAATGGGCAATCAGAGCAAACTAACCAGACCTTGAAAACCTTCTTGAGAGCCTATGCCAATGACACCAGGATAATTCTGCCGCCCTCCTTCCATGGGAGAAATTTTCTCATAAATCTATGTTAGCATTGCTACAGGAGCCTCTCCCTTCCAGATTGTGTACAGCCTTCTCCTCCACTGCCACTACCATTGTCTGCTCTTTCTCCAGCAGCCTAATTAACTGCACAAGAGTTCCAAGATCTCTGTATTCACACTGAGGAGATGCTCCGAAAGGCTGCACAAAAGGCCAAAAGAGCGACAGATGCTCATCGGCATCCTGCACCATAATTTAGATCTGAGGAAAAGTTATGGTTGAGTACCCACCATATCAGACTCCAAATGCCTTCAATGAGGTTCGCACCTCGTTACATTGGGCCTTTTCCTGTTGCATGTCAGGTGGGACCAGTGATCTACGAACTGAGTCTACCCACTTCCTTGGGAATCCACAACATTTTCCACAACTCTCTCCTTAAGCCCTTGGTTTTCACATGGCCATCCCAGAAGATACCCAAACCCCAAGATGTTTCCACTAAAGAAAACCAGTTTACCAGGTGAATGAAGTAATGGGCATTCGACGATGAAACAAAAGGTGGGATTACCTAATCTCTTGGGAGGAGTACGGCCCAGAGAAGATCACATGAGAACCTGCCTCAAATATCATGGACAAGAGCCTTCTAAGGGCATTCCATGCATCACACCCCAAGAAGCCCAAGCCCCTTGGGAGGGTTAAGAGGAAGGGGTACTGTTGCATTTTGCCAGTTGTGGATTCGCCCGCACTTACCTTTCCTCCCGGGTCCTAGGAGGCCCGCCAACACCAGCTGGATGGGGACATAGCTGGCCACCATGAAAGCCCAATGTACTGTGCTGGGGGCTGCTGCTCAGCTGAGCGGGCGTCCCTAGGCACTCATGCAGCTTAAGGACATTTAAAGGGCTTATGATAGTATGTCATCCACAGGTACCATGAGGTGATGTCACAGGCCTTCCACTATTTCTCTACCAGCAGTGTTTCAGCCATTTCCTGCCTCTAAGCTGCAGCGGTATGCAAGCACGGCTTTTTAAGAGACTCAAGTGTGCTACACAAAGTAACTACGTTTCCAAATTGTTTGCAAAAAATATGGGATTTTGCTGAAATTATTTTCAACAATGATTCATCTCTCCCCTGAGGAAGGAAGATCCTTTTATCTTCTGAAACATTACAATGTCGGGAGTTTCATATTCAAACATTGGGGAACATCTCTCAATCAGCATCCCATTCACTTTTTGAAGACAGCTTTAAAGTTAAGTATTGTCTAAATTATATAAAAGATTTTTTTAAATGCATAAAAAAAAAACCAAAAAAAAAAAACAGAAGGAGTTGAAAGTGTTCGGGGTATACAGTGAGAGGAGGTCCCTCACTAATTTAAGAATGACTGATGATAAAAAAATATAAGCACTTGATATGAGCAAATTACAACATAGCATGATAAGCCTATCAAAGTCTTGGTATGATGGTCATTCTTTTATGAATTTACATTGATATGCAATTTCATGTAAACATATCTGCATCCTTTCCAGTGAGATCTATATAGGTTTTTGAATGTTAATAACATGCAGAAAACATCACCAGTGATGCCTGTTAAGGGTAATAAAAAAGAGAAAGAAAGAACTCATAGGACAGAAGTCAAAATGGTTGCAATGCAGGAGCGAGGTATAGAGAAGTCACAAATTGATCCCATGATTGCTGAAATCAAAGCAGTAATTCTTGTGGCCCTAGATTAAAAATTAACGGGTATCTCTGAGCAAATAACTGGAGTATGGCCCTTGTGTGGAGCAAGCAGAAGGGTGCATTTCAGTCTTGAGGATGACTCTCTAGTAAATACCGTTATGATGGTGGCCCTGGAAAAAATGCTACCAGACCAGGCTGAGAAGATCAATGATTTAGATCTCAGAGGTCTAACTTAATATTTTTGGAACTGCCAGAATCTATAGAAACTCTAGATTCATGGCTTCCCGAGGTGCTGGGACTTAGTTCTAGCTTTTGTATTGAGCACACCCATTGCTTAGGGATAAGAAAGATTCAGAGACATTTCCCAGAGTTGTAATAGCTAAGCTTTTACATTTTACAAAAACAACTGGTGGTACAAGCTTATCAAAAATGCCCTGAGATAAAATATAATTCTAGGAGGGTACACATATTTCAAGACTATCTCTATAGTATCTGTGATGAGAAGAAGTTTCTTGCATATCTGCTCAGCTCTATTTGAGAAGCAAATACAATTTTTGCTTCAATTTCCAGCAAAATTAAAAATGTGGCATGGTGGGAGAGTCAGAATGTATGAAACCATAGCAGAAGCTCTGAAGTTTGTGGTTCTTTGAATGCATGAGGAAAGAGTTGCATGGACTTACATCGCCAGTTGCGAGTCAGTCTTGAGGAGATGATTTATCAGTAGTGATGGAGGTAAAGTCATTGAGACAAAGCAGCGATATCTCACAGAGAAGCATAATTAAACAACAAATATATGGATAGACAATCACTCAGTCATTGTGGGTTTCTTGCACGCATTCCTGAGTATCTTTAATTAGTTGGAGAAGTATACCTTAGCGATCTCATAGCAGAGGATTTTGACTTACCTTTTCTTCATTACTCGACATACCTTGGACTCAACATATTTGGCATTGTATGTCTATGAGGCAGGAAATAAAGCTTACTTTTAAGTGAACAGGATCATTCTCAAGGACCGGGAATCTATGACCTTTCATGCAGTGGACCATAGTACTTCAAATAGTTTGGGGTTTTATCTAGCACTTTTCAGAAATGCAACTCTGAGACTAGTGTTTTATAGCCCCTTAGTAGCTTTTCTTTTATAAATGTAGTTAAAGTATTAGCAAAATGAAAGGTAATTGTTTCCTTTTCCTATATGGCTCTTATCATAAATGGACAATTCTATTCTATCATAGTGAGATACCAAGGAAAATATTATATGTCTCTAGTTATGTTGTGGGATAGAAAGGTTATAAATTTGTTTCTGGAGGGGAACAATTTTGAGGGAGGATGAGGACATGGCACACAGTCACATTAAGATGACTCTGCTTCCCGCGCTCGGGCCTGCTCACCTTCTTCTTAGCTCTGCGGGTCCCGGATTTACCTCCCCCCAAGCTCTGCGGGTCCCGGATTTACCTCCCCCCAAGGCCGAGGACCCAGCAAACCGGCTGGGTCCTCGGCCTTGAGCAGCGGCGTCCCCGGCTCCCTCTAGTGCTTCGGCGACCCAGGCCTCGCTCTCCGCACCACACCGGGGCTCGGCATCCTCTGCTGCTTCGGCTCCGCCCCTAGACATGTGCACGTGGACCAGCCGGCCCTTTAAAGGGCCAGGGGCGGGAAATCGCTCCATGGTGCGCCCTGATGACGTCACATAAGCACAGTACTTAAGCGAGGTTCTGCACCTCAGACTTTCACCTTGGTAATCGTGTCGTCACCTCAGGGTAAAGCTAGTTGCTGTTCCTTGTTCCTATGTTCCTGTATTCCAGTGTTCCTGTGCCTGCTCCAGTGTTCCTGTATTTGCACCTGTGTTCCCATGGTCCTTCCTGTGTTCCAGCATCTGTTCCAGAGTTCCTTCATCCCTGAGTCCTTTCCTCATCTTGTTAGCCAGGTTGTACCTTCTCGGACTGATATCCGGTAGTGACCTTGGCTTGTCTATGACCATGCTCGGACTGATACCTGGAACTGACCTCTGCTTGCCTTTGACCGCTCAGAATGATTCCTGGAACTGACCTCTGCTAGCTTTTGTCTACACTCGGATTGATACCTGGAACCGACCCTCACTTTGGCTGACCACCCTCGGACGGATACCCTGGCTTTGACCCTTGCACTCCATTCAGTTATTCTCTTGCTCCTCCTGTGAACCATCAGGCCCACCTGCTTTGACACCACCTGCAGCCTTCTTCGAGCTGGACCACTAGGTGCTGCCTATCCTACCTGGAGGACCTTCAGTTACTGCCTTGTTCCTGTGGTCTCTGGTACTCTCGGTTTTGGTCTAGCTTGCCTGTTCATCGATAGCCACACACCTCCTCTTGGTGGGCACACTTCTCTGTCATCTCTCCAGGAGACCCCCAGAGGTCCACCAAAGCCCAGGAAGTCCAGGAATCCAAGGGCTGAACCCACGGAGCCACGGGATTGCTATTGGTGAAGTTCCTGTCAGCCTCTGTCTCCTTGTGTGCTCCACCTCCTGGTAGCAGGTGCCCTCTGGGAACCCTCAGAGGGCCATACCAATCCTGTGCCAGGCCAAGGGTCCACCTCCAGCGCAACAGGAAGATGGGGAAGGGAAGGATAGAGGGTGGGTGGGTGTTAGAAGGGGCAAATAATAGGATTGGGGAAGAGTGGATGGGAAAGGAGATGAAAATAAAGGTATTAAAATATATACTCTGAGATTATTTGGCTATTGCGTCTGTTTTAGCTTGGAAGCTGAGAGGAAATTTTCTGAGGGATACAGTATCGGGAGAAGGGCAAAGCTGGAAGTCCTTCATCCAAAGTGGTCTTAGCTATTTTATTCTTGCCATGTTCTTCTATGATGATGACAAGGGATAAGGTTAAAATAACCTCATGGAATGTAGATGGCCTTGGATAATCCCCAGTAAAGAGGAAGAACATTTTACAGGCTTTGAAAAGAAATATGGCCGATATTGCTTGTATTCAGGAAACACACCTGTCTAAAGTTGAAATTCTAAAACTGAAAAGAGAGTGGGTGGGGGCATGCTACCTCTCTCCTTCTCTGGATAAAAAAGCGGGAATTGCAATCTTATTTAATAAAGGTACCAGTTTCCAGATTATAAAAGAATTACAAGATTCGGAGGGTAGGTACATTATTTTGATTGGGAAAATTAATGGGGAACTGCTTACTTTATGTAAAGTGTATGCTACGAATTCTTATAATCATTCTTTTTTTCTCAATTTGTCATATACTTTGTTAGATAATTTACAAGGCTCACTAATTGTGATGGGGGACTTTAACTGAGTCCATGATCATCATTTAGATATATCTTCTGGTGTACCGACTACTCAGTTAGGGAAGGAAAAAGGCATCTCATTTTTGTGTAAGCAATTAAAGGTACTTGATATATGGCGGCTGCTAAACCCAGAAGTTAAAGATTATATTAATGTATCCCGGGCACATTTGATGATATCACAAATAGATTTTATTTTGATTTCTCAACATTTATTTCTGGTTATTTAGACAGCAGACATTGGAGCCATAGAAATTTCAGCTCATGCAATGATATGAGTGAAATTCCACTTTGCTGAGGGAGGAGGGAGAAAGAAAATTTGGAGATTTCCAGCCCAGCTAGCAAATTATCTTGATTTTAAATAATTCATGAAACAGCGGTGGGAGGAGTCGAGAGAATTAATGAGTAGCATAAAGATTCACCAATTTTATTTTTTTAAACCAGCTAGGTAGTACTATGGGGGGGAAGTGATCTCATACTTGCTAAGCAAAAGGAAGCAGCTCAACAAAACAATTCTAATGTTTGAAGAAAGACTTCAAAGAGCAAAAAAGAAACTGGCTACACAAGTCAATTTATAAACAAAAGCAGAATATCATAATTCTTTGAATAGTCTTAATTTACACTTACAACAGGTGATATAACATTCAGAATTTATTTTTTTCTGTTTTGGTAATAAGGCTGGTAAAATGCTCTCTAGGCTAGTTAAAACATGGAAAGGGAAAAAATATTGAGAATCTCAAAAATAAGGCAGGATATATTACAACGAAAAGTAAGGACATCTAATAAGGATATCAAGCACTACATACAGAAGATAGAGCAGGGGGAGAATTAGAAGAGAGAAACATTTTTTTCAGGATCTCAGTATTCCACAAGTTTCAGAAGATCAGTTGCAGTATTTAAATAGACCAATTAGGGGTAGATTATAATAGATGCACCAATTTTATAACATGTGCGTGCCATGTGCACACAGCATGCATAAGGAGCGATACAGTTTAGCAAATGTCATGTGGTGATGCATCCCGACCTTCCCCAGTTTCCTCCCAGTCCACTCCAATTAAGGAGCGGACTGGGCAGGAACTTCCCTACCACCTATCCTAACTTCCCTTCCCCTTCCCCTTCCCCTTCCCCTCTCATCCCCACCCTCTAAATCCTTTGTCCTATCTGTTGGTTTTTTATTTTGTTGCTTACTGCTTACTGCTCCAACGGAGCAGTAGCAACTTGTACGGACTTCCAAATCTTCCCCAGTCAGTGGCAAATGGCCACTGTACCAGCCACCTCCAGCCCCTCCCCTCCCTACCCCCTGGACCGCCCCTTTAACTGAGCCCAGCCATGCACATATTCCCTGTTTTTTGAGCATGTGGGGAATTTAAAATGTGTCCATTAGTGTGCAAGCAATTTCCTATGTAGTGAAAACTAGTAAATCCCATAAGATCCTGGGGCCAGATGGCTTCAGCGCTGATTATTATACAATTATTATAAAATAGTAGATCCCATGAAAGCCTTTTTTGAACAGCAAGCCAGAGAGACTCTTTCCCTGCAGATTTTTCTAGAGCATTTAGAACTGTTTATCAAAACCTGGCAAGGATTCCACTATGGCTGTTTCTTATAGGCCTATCTCTTTACTAAACACTGATCTAAAAATGTTTGCTAGGGTATTGGCTAAAAGAGTAAGTAATATAATTCCTGCTCTGCTCTCTCCCCAACAAGTGGGCTTTGTAAACCATAGATCCGGGCTTTATAACCATTGATTAAACTGATCATGGCAATGCAGAAATGTATAGATACTGATTCAATGGCTTTAACCATTAGTGTTGACTCAGAGAAGGCTTTTGACAAAGTGTCATGGCCATACATGTTTTCAGTTTTGAAGAGCTTTGGGATAGCAGGCCAAATTTTACATTATATTTGCTTATTATATCAAAGACCAGTCTCCACTGTATTGGCCAATGGGGTTAAATCTACTGGTATTCTTATTAAAAGAAGGGTTAGACAGGGATGCCTTCTCTCACCTATCTTATATATTTTAACTATAGATCCCTTCCTTCAGAAGATTACAAACAAGGAACATATATTATGATTTACAACACTATTACTAGGAGAATATAGCTTATAAAAATGATGGTTATATGTATTACAGATGGTTATATGTATTATAGATGTTGTCCCTGTGGATATGTAGGAAAGACCTGTTTGATATTAACAAGCATATAAATGCTTTCATTTGGAATGGGTGCAAAGCTAGATTTAAGCTGGATGAGTTGATGAGAGGTGGGAGTAGGGGTAGCCTAAATTGTCCTAATCTACAAGTTTATAATTTGGCTTGTTTATTATGTCATATTCGAGATTGGGTTTTTGAAACCTCCTATTGCACATGCTTAGTATTTTTATAAAGTTGGGCTCCACCTTATACATTGGGTAATTTGTTAAAGGTATGATGTGAGGACTTACCGAAAGAATTTGTGAACCATATCATGGTGAAAACTTGCAGAAATGCATGGCATAAGGTCTGTACTATGCCTAAAAGAACAGGACCAGTATATGTGCTTATCCCTGTACAGGGGAACCCTTACATTGGTCCAAGTAATGATAATTTTATATTCTCTCAATGGAGATTTCAAGGTTTGAAATGCTTATCTCAACTATTTCTTCAGAATTCTTCACTTTTGCATAGCATTCTGTAATTATTAGTTACTTATAAGCTTCCAAATAAAGATTTTTATGGATACTTACAAGAAGACACTTTATTTAGGAAATATTGAAATATCTGAACCTAAAATGGAAAAAAATTCAAGGACATTCAGCTTTCCATAGCTGAATTAGTCTAGCCTTCTCCAGATTCCAACAATTTTAACTAACATTTTGTTTTGTGAAACCCAATTTAAGTTTCTATGGTAGGCTTATTTCCCTCAAGTGAGAGCCTGGCAGATGGGGCTGTCTTTCACTGATGTGCTAAGTGCTCCTTAAATTATGGGAAATTATTTACATAATTTCTGGGGGTGTTCCACAATTGAAAAGTTTTGGGTAAAATTACAGGTTATTTCCCAGAAGATTTGGAATGGAACAATACCTTTACATGTCAAAGTGTGGCTGTTTGGCAATTATGATACCATAACACCTAAATTGGAAAAGGGGCAACAGCGTTTAATAATCAGAATGTCAGTTATGGCAAAGCCAGTTATTTTACTGCATTGGACTAAAAAAGAAAGATTAAGGATTGAGCAATGGGATCGACACATGTATAAGTTATTTACTTTTGAATTTTTAATGGCCAAAAAAGCATCAGTAAAAGCCTGGGATAACATGCTTGAGATATGGGGAGAATACATAGCACATTTGTCACCACAAGATAGAAATGTAGTATATATTCTTTAATGTTTGTTGAGATAATGGATCCTTCTCTCTAAGTGTTGAGATATATATTTCTTGTACATTCTTACTAATTGGCAGTTGGAGTTCATGGTCCCCAGATACAGCTGGTCACTTTGTCAAATCCTCAGTGGTTTAAGTGTTCATAAAAATGCATGCAATTATATGTGTAGTCCTTATGTAATATCCACTCATGAAGTCTGGAGGTAAGTAAACGTAACATGAATAAGGGATGGATGGGGGGGGGGGGGGGGGGTAGGGGGCTGGGGGACGATGAGAAGGGAGAAAATGCATATTTAGAAATGACTATCCGGTTGTCTGTTATTACTGTTATGAAAGTTGATTCACAATAGAGCTGTTCCTTTTATTTGTACATTTCATTATGTAACATTTCGATAGAGAAAGTTTAAATAATTTCTTTGTTTCAGTTATTTTAAAATCTCTTTGTTGTGGTCTTGTCCTCCATTGGTACACATTTTACCCCTTTCTACCTCCCTTGCAGAATTTTCTTCAAAAGTACCTGAAAGAGTACTTGTTATTATACATTTTTGCTTCTTCAGGAAACTTCAGGAAACTTCTCAAATTCTGTCGTAGCCTTCCTCATCAATGTTTTACATCTAACTTGCCAGTGCTTATGCTGCTTTCTGTTTTCTTCATTTGAATCCCTTTTCTATTTTTTGAAAGATGTTCTTTTAACTATGATAGCCTCTCTCACCTCACCCTTAAACTATGGTGGCAGTCATTTGGCCTTTCTTCCACCTTTTTTGATTCATGGAATACATCTGTTCTGGGCTTTGAGAATGATATTCTTGAACAGCATCCATGTCTGATATAATGTCTTAACCTATGCAGATGCTTCTTCTAGTATTTCCTTAACCATTTTTTGCATTTTCTAATAATTTCCCTTTTGAAAATTAAATGCTATCATAGTAGATTTCCTTAATGTCCTCCCTCTGGTTATCAAGTCAGATTTGATCATATTGTGATTACTATTGTCAAGTGGTTCCAGAATTATTGCATCTCGCACCAGTACAAAATTCTAATGTTCATCCATAAGATCATTAATTCAGATGATCTACTCCCCAACATACCCTTCATTCAGCAAATAAGAGACTTTTAGAAGTTCCTTTAATTCGTTATGCTCATTTAGGTGAAGTTAGAGAGCAAGCTTTTTCCTTAGCTCATCTCCTAATCTGGAAAGCCATACTGAAACAACTGAGAGTCTCAACTGATAAAATATTTTTAAAAATTTTGAAAATGTGCCTTGTTCAGCAAGCCTTTGGAATAGTAAATTGAGGAATAAATCTTTAGATTTGACCTACAGGAGACTATATTATTATAAATCATTGAATGAGGCATCATTAAGAGATTTGCAATATGGCTTTACAAATAAAACCGAACAATGTTCTCTGGCTGTCTGTAAATATATTCTGTTACAATGTATTTTATGTACTGTCTGTTTTAGTTTTGAATAGCTGCAATTTTTTGTAAATAAATAAACAAATAAATAAATAAGGTGATTAACAAGAATATAAGGGTAGATTTAAAAGAAGCTTGCGCAGCCTACATGTGCACGTGCTACCCGGCGCGCGCAAAGGGGTGCACAATTATGCACCTTGCGTGCACCGAGCTGTGCTGCCTTCCTCCGTTCCCTCCCCCCTAAACTGACCTTCCCTCCCCTTCCCCTAACCTTCCCCCCCCCCAGCCCTACTCTAATCCCTCCCAAATTATTATCTTATCTTTTATGCCTACCTCCAGGCAGGTGCAAGTTGCGTGCACTCCAGCTTGCCGGTACGCGATCCTCTGACTCAGCTGCTCTGCTGGAGGCATCTGGCCCTGCCCCCACCCTGTTCCCGGACCACCCCTTTAGTAAAGCCCCGGGACTTACATGTGTCCCAGGGCTTTACGCGCGTTGCCGGGCCTTTTTAAAATAGGCCTGGTGCGTGTAAGGCGATTTATGCCCATAACCATTTTAAAATCCGGCCCACAATGTTCAGCTGTGCTTCAATAACTAGCAGAATGTCATATAATCATGTTATAATCGAAGAGTTATTCTCCTGAGGTTGGCTCCAAGCCCCTTCTCTCTGTTATATCTCTCTACTTTGATTATCTTTCTCTTCATTTCCAATTCCAAGTTACTCACCCTTGTTATAATGTAACTTTTTACCTTCTGCTCCCAATCTGTCTCCTCTTTTGAGGTTTGACTAGTTATTGTTAATGTACTATTGTTCTATGTAAACCGAGTTGATTTGATCTGTATCAAGAAAATCGGTATATAAAATCCCTAAATAAATAAATAAATAAATAAATAGTGCATCAAATGCTGTCATTGGCTCAAGGAGAATGATTCTGAGCCCTTATCTGCAGAAGAATGAAGGCCATTATTAGAGAGACAAATTAATAAATGCTCAGTCAAATGATGTTTCCTTAATCCTGATTGCCTACTATCCAGGAGATCTGCAGCATGAATATATTTTAGTTGGTTATATAATTCACATTCTACTAGCTTGGAGAGGAAAGAGAGATTTGAGAATGGGCAGAAATTATTCAAGTGCCCTAGAATCAAGTGATGTTTTTCCAATAAAAGATACATGATTGCTTTTTTCAAAAAATCATAACACTTTCTCTCTAATGGTCAGATATTAATAATCTAAATCATCTAACAAATGTGCCTTGATACCCCTCACTAGCCAAGAGTGAGCATGCTTCAGAATTACATGTAGAGAGTTTGGTCTTAACCTCAACTAAATCTGCTTCTTCTACAATGAGACAAGGAATGACGTTTAAAAAATGAGCCTTTGGGAAGATTCATGCTGCAAATCTACAAGAAGCACATCATCTTTATCTAAAAACCTTCCTAATCTCCAAACTAGTATTTGTGAAATAGGAAGTATATTGATGATTATAGATATGAACCCTTAAAGTAATTCTGCATATTCTGGATCACGCTATGTTTTTAAAGATATGAAAAAGCTGTCTACAAGAGCTTTAAGATTACCTAATTCTATCTGATTAGAAATTGCTTTTAGTTAACAATACTGCTCTCTCATAATATCTTTGAGAATGATTGTTGGGCTTGAAGTTAGATTTTACTTTTTCTTGAGACAATGCTTAGCTCTTTTAGGGCCTCATTTTCCAATATCGCATGCGATACCAAAAAGGGGTGTTACCTTATGCTAATAAGCATGTGTATTGCTAATTGCAATAACAGCTATGCAACACACTCTTAACCCAATTTGAGCTACATTACCAGTATATATTGTGGTTCACAATATTGAGAGAGAGAGAGAGAGAGAGAGAGAGAGAGAGAGAGAGAGAGAGAGAGAGAGAGAGAGAGAGAGAGAGAGAGAGAGAGAGAGAGAGAGAGAGAGAGAGAGAGAGAGAGAGAGAGAGAGAGAGAGAGCACCTTGCTATAATGCCTCCTCCCCTAGACAGGTATTTGTATCCCTATGGGAGGCCCACCTAGTAATTCGAGGTGGGGATTAGGTATGAGTGTAGGGGGTTGGGGGCCGCTTTCACATTCAACATGAGACGTACGAACAGAACAGTGGTCTCTTGTGAAGATTTGATGGCCTTCGGAGTGAGGAAACTCACTCCAAGATGAGATTTGGACAATGTTCTCTCCACCTAGCTTGTTGTTGCCCAGGTAGAGTGTCCATCAAGCTAGGTGGAGAGAACATTGCCCAAATCTCATCTTGGAGTGAGTTTCCTCACTCCGAAGGCCATCAAATATTCACAAGAGACCACTGTTCTGTTCGTACGTCTCATGTTGAATGTGAAAGCGGCCCCCAACCTCCTACACTCATACCTAATCCCCACCTCGAGTTACTAGGTGGGCCTCCCATAGGGATACAAATACCTGTCTAGGGAGGAGGCACTATAGCAAGGCATTCTCTCTCTCTCTTTCTCTCTCTCTTCCCCTCCCTCCCTTTACCAGCCTCTAGCACACAATGTACCACAAATGAAAGAGGTGTAGCTATTGGCAGCTGTTTCACAGCACACGATAACTCTTTCCTACTTTACATATGCTCCGCCCCCTGAATACAAAATTAGCATGATTTGAGGAAGTAACTCCTTGGAAAATGATCCCCTTAATGTCTCTAAGTGGTGTGCCAAACCGAAAGGATGGACTTCTCACCCTCTTTATATTGCAATATCTAAATGGGGCTGTTATAGCCAATTGTTTAGATTTAGAAAATGTAACATGCTAAGGGGTAGATTTTTAAAAAATGCGTGTTCGCGTACTTTTGTTGGCGCACCAGTCGCAAAGAAAAGTACGCTGGATTTTATAAGATACGAGCGTAGCCATGCGTATCTTATAAAATCCTGGATCGGCGTGTGCAAGGCTTCCGATTTTGGGCAGCCGGCGCGCGCCAAGCTGCGCAGCCTGCCTCCGTTCCCTCCGAGGCCGCTCCGAAATCGAAGCGGCCTCGGAGGGAACTCTCTTTCGCCCTCCCCTCACCTTCCCCTCCCTTCCTCTATCTAACCGACCCCCCCGACCCTATCTAAACCCCCCCCTACCTTTGTCCACGGATTTATGCCTCCCGGAGGGAGAAGTAAATCCACGCGCACCGAGACGCAACCCGGGGGCGATTCCGGAGGGCGTGGCCACACCCCCAGACACGCCCCCTGGCCCACCCCCAAAACGCCACATCCCGCCCCCAAAACGCCACGTCGATCGGCCCCACCCCCGACACGCCCCCGACAAAAAACCCCGGGACTTACGCGAGTCCCGGGGCTCAGCGCGTGCCGGCAGGCCTATGGAAAATAGGCGCGTCGGCGCGCAAGGCCCTGCTCGCGTAAATCTGTGCGGATTTACGTGAGCAGGGCTTTTAAAATCCGCCCCTAAGTGATCACCATTTGATCATTCATATCAGAAGACTTGAACAAAGAAAGAGTATATGCCTCCAATAATCGCTGGAGTCATTAATCTTCGAGGCCAAATGCATACAGCAGTTGCTTTATTATATTATATATATTTTTTTAATTGTTTTTATTTGTTTTTTTACATAAGCATCAACATAAACAAAGTGAGATTGAAATAGACAACTTGGCACTACTGCACATTCCAAGATACAAACAGATAAGATAGAGACGGAATACCGGTACAATTGCATATCATCAGCAAGTATATAATCAGCCAGTATAAACACTCCCTGTCTTGAGGCACAAGTGTACCTTCTTGGGGGTCAAGTGTACCACAAGTGTACCTTCTTGGGGGTCAATGTTAAACTCACTAGCACAACAGAGTAATGTGGACATGATAAACATAGAAGTCAAACAAAACAGCCAAGATGTCCAGGGAAATTTCTCTTCTGCTTAAGTCTCCCTCCTCCTATCCCCCCTTCCTGCCCTCCATTTCCCCCTATCCATGGTGAAAGAAAGAAAGGTTAAGACGTCTGTGGAAACGGTGTGTGTCGGTAGGTGTGGGATGTGAGTCAGATATTATCCAGTGATTGTGGTAATTACAGGCGATATAATGTGTGTTAGCCTGCTACATGGCTATCCTGACATAAAGATTATAACGTGAGAGATTGTGAAATATTCCATCACATGGTATCATATGGTATGGTGTACTCTAGTAGGGATGGAAGTCTGAGAATACATTACACCCCTGCAACAACCTTCAGAAATTTTGAGTACTGGGTTACAGATACTGTAAAAAGGGGACCCAAGCGTATGTGTCATCTGTCATTTTGGACTGCTGTTGGTGGAGGAAAGTATTTTTAAACAACTCTGGATAGCTGAAAATCAGAAACTGTCAAAATACAAAAGGATCCAGCTATGTAAAGAACTCAATGTGAACTTACTTTGCAACCGTCATACATAGCCTCAGTAGTACTTCAGGTAGTAAGACATTACTCCCCTGGCTGGTGGAAAACGTCAAGAGCAAACATTTGTAGTTTTGACACAGTGTTTGTTTCTTAAATTCTTACAGCAACCTATGATTATTCAAGCCCAGAGTTGCAAGGGCTTGACTCTATAAGCCATTATACTACTGAGGCTATGTATGACGGTTGCAAAGTAAGTTCACATTGAGTTCTTTACATAGTTGGTGGAGGAAGGCATACATCTCATGAGAATAAAGTCGAAGCATCTGTTTGAACCAAAGGTCCCTAGTTAGAGCCTGGTCCTCAAGCCAATGAGTTAAAATAACTTTCTTGCCCACCACTGCAGCTTTAGCAATAAACAATGACAGGTTTGCTAATGTTGGTTGCCAGAGAGATTGTTTTATCCCAAACAGCCACAAGATGGGGTCGAGGGGAATACAGCATTTTCATAAAGAGATGCAAAATGCATGTACATCCCCCCAAAACTTTTGTATGTGGTCACAGTCCCAAAAAACATGAGAATATGAACCCGTAGCCTTTCTACATTTTTTACAAAGAGGGAACTAAATTCGGAACTTAAAAGCCAATTCTGGGGAAATGAACCATTGCCATAAAAATTTGTATTGTGTTTTCCGCAAGTCTTCGTTAATGGTGATATATGGAACTAAAGAGAAGACTTGCTTGAAAGCCTCATAAGTCAGTATTATATTATATTAAAACAAATTGAAGAAGAAAGCTCTGGAATTCATTGCCAGAGGATGTGGTTACCGCAGTTAGTGTAATTGGATTTAAAAAAGGTTTGGATATGTTCCTAGTGGAAAAATCCATAAACTGTTATTAATCAGCTTGAGATCTATTTAATATTTGGGTACTTGCCAGGTACTTGTAACCCGGATTGGCCACTGTTGGAAACAGGATGATGAGCTTGATGGACCCTTGGTCTGACCCAATATGTCATTTCTTATTTTCTTGTTTTCAGGAGGTAATTGTCCTTTTAAACTTAAGAATAGAAAGATCAGAGTAAGGGATCAGCGAAAGAATTAAATTGCCAAAACCCAGTTTGTTCACTGTCCCACTAAAAAAATTAATAAATCTAGACAGTTACCAACATGAGTTGGCAAATTAATTATTTGCTCAAAGTCTACTGAATACTTTTGAGAAGGGCATAAATAGCCTATAGTGAGAGTCAATGGGTTAAGAGACAAGAGAAAGAAGAAAATCTGTTGGAAAAAAATAAAAACAGTCAAAAGTAAGAAGAAAAAAATCTTAGAACAAATGAGGTTGGGGAAATATTTTATTATAAAAGAGCATATTACAATGATATCAATGCAGTAAAAATGATATTTTACCAAATAGAATTCTATATAAATATATGTAAATATGCCATAGAATCACTGCACTGCACTGCACTTGAAAACATGGCTCTATAAACAAGCTTTTTGTAAAGACAAAGAGAAGGAGAAATACAGCTGAGTAAAAAGGTTGCACCAAGCAAATAATTTGTTTTTAACCTTAAAATATATCATAATGTTAAATTCGAATCACCAATATTTCTTAAAATACAGATAGGTTTAATTTATACACATAGTTTATTATTATAAAAATGTTACCGTACTTTGATGGCACATGGTTAACTTGTAAATCTTTACCAATCATATTTTACTTTATCGTGCCTCTATGTAAACCGTTGTGATGGTTACCTAACTTAACGACGGTATAGAAGAGTTTTGAAATAAATAAATAAATAAAGCAATGCAAAATTCTGTGCTGCAGAAAACCAGGGTTGTGCCCACAGATCACTGCAATCATTCTCCTACAGATCCCTGCACAGAAAACGATTGAAAGCTAGCTCATTTTAATCAAGCTTCGACAGCAAAATTTAGAATTGCATTACGTTTTCCAACAAAATTTTACATTTCACTAACACAGCTTGTTTTCCAAGTGCAAATGTCATCACACTTTTATAATATTTGGCAATTAGTGCATAGATATGTGATATTAGCAGGGCTGGATTTACCCAGATTATTTCATATGGACACAGAATGGGGTAAAAGGCTTAATTAGATAGAATGTGAAAAACCTGATCATGACTGCTAGCAGAAACTAACAGTGGTAAATTAAGTAATAATGCAAAGAGGACCCACTAGTACTGTTCTATGGCCAAACTGGTTGTGTAGCAGTGATACCTGGAATGAATTATGGCATGCAGATTTTTCTTTCTTTGCTAAATTAAAAGAAAGAGGAGGCCTACATGTTTTGATTGTGTTTCATACTAATCAGGAGCAAGGGCAAACTTTTTCAATGTTAAACGATTTTTCTGCAAGAATGCATAACAATCACCTCCCTTTTTGTCACTAATTATAAGGATGACAGGTATTAACTAGTCTCTTATGAATGTTTTAGGAATTGTAAAAAGTAAAGGAAATAATATGTTCTTTGTACTTTCTTTTAATTGACATCATAACAACTACTTTCTCATGAGAAATGAGGACATGCCAAAAACCTTGTGATGATGAAAATTCTAACCATTTATTTCAAACAATTAAAGAATACTGGTAGTGATGCTTGCTCAGTACTTATTATTATTCCGTTCTTCCTTCTCTACAGGATACAGCCTTTCTTTAGTGTCTATCAAGTTCTTAGAATATACAGTCACCAATATATATATTTTTTTCTCCCATAGCCAACTCCATAGGTAGACCAAGAATTTAAAAGATCTGTAGTGCTAAAATAAGAGGCTCAGGATGATTGTTACTGAGATTGAAAGAAGGCAACTGATGTTAGTTAGTTAGGTAGATTAATCTGACTTTGGACCATCATTTTTTGAAAGGTTAACTGGGCCAATTATATAGTTCAAGGTACAATAATAGGTCAGTTACTATATTATATATTTATTCAATGCATAGTTTAACTTAAAAACATTTCCAAAAAGACAAAATAGAAATTTTGAGAATAACTTTCAAAACTGCTCGCATGTGCCCATTCACATGTGTATATAGGTGCATGTAGTATAAAGTTGCTACTGTATTTTATAACCTGCGTAGAAGCAATATGCATAGGTTATAAAATATGAGTACTTATGCACGTGCACATATGCTCGCACATGTAAAAACCATGAGCTATGCTGTTTCAGACTTATTTGGAACAATTTTGATTTAAGCAGCTAAGTAGAAGCACTTAGGGGCAGACTTTCTAAGTTTGCAGAACTTAGAAAATCTGGTGGTAACAGGAGGTGGAAATTGATACAAGGGTGCTACGTACCATCTTTTTTCCCAACAAAAAAAAAATCCAGCCCCAGCTGGAGATGTGGATCTTCAGATAAACCCTTTCTGTAGGTTGTCCTGGATATATTCGGACATAGCCCGATTCTCTGAGGCAGATAAGGGATAGACTCTCCCACGAGATGGTGTGGATCCCAGAATTAACTTAATGGCACAGTCAAATTCTCGGTGCGGCTGGACCAAGATGACCGACACATAAGATGTGTGAAAGGATCACTCTAATCCTTGGCTTAAGATTTTTCTATTTTCTGCTATTACCTTAATTTTGAATGCCTTCCAATCATGCCACACATGAAGTGAAAAGCCCGACTTAAAGAGAATATTTCTACGAAGGAAGAAGGACTTCAACAGCCTAGGATAGAAAGATTCGTCGATCTTACCCTGAGGACGCCGGAGGCGAGGGCCGCAGGGACGGTGACCCAGGAGCTCGGATTGCTATCCATGGCCGATGAGATCTCACTCAGCCCGGGGGCACCCGAGACGCCGATGCCGCCGAGAGGTCAGTTAGGGGAGGAGCAGAGGGAAACATTGCGAGCTCTCTCAGAGAGGAGAGAGTTACTGCACCCTGAGACTGACGAGAAGGATGGAGAGTTGACGCCCGGAGAAGTTGGAAGAGTGAAGGGAGATGTGCTCACCTCCACACCGATCCCCCAAATGGCTGAACCGGCAAGGAACAACGAGGAGAATACAGCACTTCAAGACCTGGTAAAGTTACAACCAAAAATGGCATTTTCTTTACAAAAACCACCAGTTGTAACTTTAGACTCTCTATGGAAAGCTATGACTTCTATTGAATTGGCTGTTACTATACTAACACAAGCTTTCCTGGAGCTTAACAAAAGAGGGCTGAAGGTTGAAAAAGTTACAAGTGAACATCAAGAGAAAATATGGAAGTTAGAAGAAAACATTGCAACAATTGAAAAGGTTCAGAGTAATTTGATTAAAACAGAAGTTATTGCAGAAAGGAGACTTGAAAACAGAGAAAATTCTCTGCACTATTTAAATATGCACATAGTTAATTTCCCTGTTTTGAAAAAAATGTCACCTCTGGATATGTTTAAAGAGTATATGATGGTTTGTTTAAAAATTCCAAAATAAATTACTCCAGTTATTACTAAAGTGTTTTTTGTTTCAAAAAAGTTAACACCATCTGAGCAACCAGTGGAAATATCAGAACAACCATCTTTGAATGTCTCCGAATTGATTGATTTATCAATACAGTCTGAAATTGAAACTAGAGGGACAAGGGACATTGCTGGCTTCTTTTGCCTTTGAACAGGATAGAAATCTTGTTCTAAAATTATTTTTTAGAAATAGATCTGTTCGGGGGGGCGCTCTCGCGCTGCGATCAAAATGGCCGCCTAAGCGTGTAGCTCCGCTCGAGAATTTTCAATAAAGGAAGGAAACACTACGTTTTGTGCATCCCCAGCTTTCTTTTTTCAACAATTCGGCTCCAAAAACGTCGAAGATCCCGATGGCATCCAGTAAAACCGGAAAGATAGAAGCGGCATTTGCAGCGTCGGCGGGCTCCAAAAGGTCCAAGGCCAACCCTCCTTCGCCGGACAAGGCCCCACCAACGAAGGTAATGGTGTCTGCAGACGTTGTTCTCACCGAGCTCCGACAGCTAAAAGACCTCATCAATGTAAATATTGACGCCACTAATGCAATTCGGGGTGAATTACTAACAGTTTCGGCTAAACTGGAATCCTACCGAACCTGATTAGACAATGTGGAATCTCAAGTCTCTTCCTTATTGTTAACTACAGCTTCCGCCCTCGTATAACAAAAGAGATGGAACGCATTCAATCTGATCTGGAAGACTTATCTAATAGAAACAGACGAAATAATATCCGGTTACTTGGAATTATAGAAGGGGAAGAAGGCAATGATATTAATGGCTTCCTTGTTAAGTTACTTACCACCAGCCTCCGCTTGGAGTTTCAATATCCCCTGGAAATTGAGCGAGCGCATAGAGTGCCCTCAAAGCCGCCTTCTAATCCCAAATATCCAAGACCAATTATTTTCAAATTGCTGCGCTACACTCAAGTCTTGCAAATTCTGGCGGCTGCCAGAACTCAAGCGCCTGTTCAATATCAAAGCCGCAATATAATATTTGTACCAGATTTGGCTAAAGCCACCGCAGCGCGCCGGAAGGCCTTTTTGGCAATGCGTCCGAGACTCCAACACGTTGGTGCGAAATATGGCCTTCTTTATCCAGCACAGATGCGAGTCACCCACAATAACCAAACACGACTCTATCAACAACCTCAGGAATTGGAGGACTTTCTCCGAGCCATTGATAAAGCACCGGCTATGGTGACATGAATAGCTTTGGATTTTGCGGCTGTCACGGAATCCTGAGCTTACATTTGCATTCCACTTTTAATGCAAGCTAGCTGGAGATACTATACGATGTCTCTTCAATTTTTTTTTCCTTTTATTTCCTTGCCGTGAATCAATTTTGGTTACAATTTCTCGAGTGATGAGTTTCGCTTGGACTGGCTAGTGGTCCGCCTAGAGGCCCACTAAGTTATCCCTTTTGGGATCATAAGATTAGCACCGCTGGTGCTAACACCGTGTGGATTCTTTCAGTTTCATTTTCTTTCTCCTTTTTCTCTAGTTCTATATCTCTTTCCTTTCTTTTCTCCTCATCTTAAATTCTATTTTCTTCCTCTGTTACTCTTGTGCCTACTTCCTTATTGTGTTTATTAAGGTACATGCAGTAAAGGATTGGACATTGCATTATTTTTTTTTTTTTACTCTCACCATATGACTAATACCAAAGCTTTGTTTACAGTGGTTTCATTAAATGTCCAAGGTTTTTCACACCCTATTAAATGGAAAAAGATCCTTACTTATCTCCAATCAATACATGCCGATATCGCTCTCCTGCAGGAAACTCGATTGACATCTACTGAGTCTCTGAAGCTGAAACAGCAATGGGTAGGGCAAGTTTACTACAGCCCGGCAATACATAAAAAGAGGGGAACAGCTATCCTCCTACATAAGAGGCTGGACGCTACGGTGACTCAACAATCAGCAGATTTAGATGGCAGGTGGAATCTCATCCAAGTCTCCATCAATAAAGATTCTTACACTATACTAAACTTGTACGCCCCAAACCTGGATGAACCTTCTTTTTTTCATGATACATTTGCTCGTCTTCTTACTCATGACTCCAAATCCACTATAGTTGGTGGGGACTTTAATCAAGTCCTTGACTCTTTCTTGGATAAGAAATCATCTACCCGTTTGACTCAAGCACCTCATGTCTTCATTTGGCCTATCAGATCCATGGCGACTTCTAAACCCTGCAGGAAAAGAATACACTTTCTTCTCTTTTCCGCACTCTTCCTATTCCCGCATCAATTTTTTTCTAACCTCCCATCATCTCATATCGAGAATTCTCTCCGCTTCATTTGCTCCCATCCTAGTTTCGGATCATGCGGCGATTATTCTCCAAGTTGGCTTGCAATCACCAATAGTAACAGATAGACTATGGAGATTTAATCCTTCACTACTTTCTGATCCGGATTTTCTGGGCTACATTCGAGACAAAACTGCTGAATATTTTCTTCACAACGCCTCTCCTGAAATCTCATTATCCACTCTTTGGGCGGCTTATAAAGCCACTATTCGGGGTGACATCATCAGCTTCTCTGCTCATCAAAGGAAAATACGCCAAGCTGACATTGATCACCTCCTAAAATCTATTGTTTCATTGGAAACCGAACATATTCGATGCCCGACCCAAACTTCATTAAGAGCTGTGGTTAAGGCTAAATTTCAGTATAATCAGCTGCTGAGTGCTTCAGTACATTTGAATGCCTTCCACAACAACGCCATGTACTATGCGGAAAACAATAAAAGTGGTCATTTATTAGCTACGTATTTGAAAAAACGGGCTGAAAAGAAGCATATCACCAACATAAAATCTGCCACAAACCACACTCTGACTCAAGATTCTGATATCTTACAAGCTTTCAGTGACTTTTACGGGACGTTATATCAAAAAGAAGTGGATGTTCCTGAAGCTGAAATGCATTCCTTTTTTTCTTCACTTACGCATCCATCACTGTCTCCTACCCAACATCAAGAGCTGGAATCACCGATCACTTCCCAGGAAATTGACCTCGCAATCAAATCCCTCCAGACGGGAAAAGCTCCTGGCCCTGACGGCTTCACCACAGATTTCTACAGAGCTTTTAGTACAGAACTTATAACGTACCTCCAACAATTTTATTCTATAGCTCCAACTCAACCACAGTTTTTTGCACCCTTTTCTGAAGCATGTGTAGTGGTTCTTCCAAAGCCAGGCCATGATCCAACGGAGGTTGGTAATTATAGACCCATATCATTATTGAATACCGACTACAAAATTTTCACTAAAATATTGGCAACTAGACTATCTAAAATAATGCCCCATCTAATTCATCCAGATCAATCTGGTTTCATTAAGAACAGGCTTATAGCCAATAACACCAGACTTTTTTTACATATTCATGAAGCGGCCAATTTACGTTCCTCTCCTATTATTGCGGTATCTCTAGATGCCGAAAAAGCTTTTGACCGCGTTGAATGGTCTTTCCTTTTTTATGTTCTCCAAAAACTCGTATTTGGCCCGACCTTTGTCTCTTGGATTAGACTTCTATATTATTCTCCTACTGCGTTTTTATATATTAATAATCATAAATCCCCAATTTTTTCCCTCCACAGAGGAACTAGACAAGGGTGCTCCCTTTTCCCGTTGCTTTTCAATCTGGCTTTGGAACCCCTTCTTATAGCAATTCGACAAAACCCTCACATCACTGGCGTCACCATTGGTTCTGAAATGTATAAGTTATCGGCGTATGCAGATGATGTATTGTTATTTCTCACAAACCCTGAAGATTCACTATCTCACCTCTTGCGATTAATCACTTCATACTCCTCTCTGTCTGGATATAAAATTAATTGGCACAAAACTGAGCTATTACCTCTCAATGCCATGGGCTCTATGGTTGATTTATCCGACTCTGTCATACAAAAGGTTCCCCAGTACCTTAAATACTTAGGTATTTATTTCTATGCCAATCCTCAATCAACGATTTCTAATACTGAATCTCGCATCTTACAATCCCTTAAGGATTTAACCCTTGGCTGGTCGCCTCTTCACCTCACGTGGTGGGGAAGATTAGAAACCATCAAAATGGTAATTGATCCTAAAATTACTTATGCACTATCAATGATACCCATCTTTTTTTCCAATACTTTTTATAGAAAAGTAGGATCCTTTCCTCCTTTCTGTGGAAAAATAGAACTCCGAGAATTGCCTTGACTAAATTAAAACTTGTCAAATCGGAAGGAGGAGTTAATTTCCCCATCTTCCATGCCTATCACCAAGCTTTTATGTTACAGCAGGCATATTATCATTTTCAGGATGACATTGATGAGTGGGAACAACCACGCTGGCTAGCAATAGAGTGCTCTCTTCTGTCGCCAATCCCACTCTCTTGTTTTCCTGGCATGAAAATACCAGTAAACTATGCTGTTAACCCAATACTAAAATCTCTACATACAGCTTACTGTCTTTTTGATTCTATTCGACCTCACCATGTATGTCCATGGACTCGATCCAGCATGGCCCCAATTTGGTATAATCCTCTGCTGCTTATCAACGGTCATCCTTTTCTCTGGCCGCAATGGCATA
Source organism: Rhinatrema bivittatum (assembly GCF_901001135.1). NCBI lineage: Eukaryota > Metazoa > Chordata > Amphibia > Gymnophiona > Rhinatrematidae > Rhinatrema > Rhinatrema bivittatum. The sequence goes on along the minus strand of NC_042616.1, from coordinate 324,025,958 downwards.
CAAAAGGTATATGGTTTTTGTCCTCCATTTTAGAGGATTCTAAACTTATCCCTTTTTCTAGACTTCAAAGCCGCTATGGCATACCTCATACTCAATTTTATGCGTGGCTTCAACTTAGAAGCACATTATCCTCCACCTCCCTTTTGTCCACTCAATTTAATGCCTCTCCCTATCTGTTACAAATCTTTCGGGAGTTCGGTACTAAAGGTCATTTAGCTTCAAAGATATGCAAGATTTTAGTCACGGCTATAATTAGCAAAAACAGTACTCGATTATACCCAACTTGGATACAGGACACTAATGTTTCTGTTACTACCACTGAATGGAAACATTTGTGGTCCATCACTACACGTATCTCATTATCTTCCAGTTTGACGCAGTCTTCTTTTTTCTTTATGCATAGAGCCTTTTGGACCCCCTGGCGTTTGCACCGGGCTGGCTTGCTTACATCTCATCAATGCTGGTCATGCTCTGCACCCAACGCAACATTTGAACATATGTTTTTTTCTTGCCCCTATGTAACTGCCTTTTGGCATCAAATTTGGTCCATTATTTCTTCAATTCTCACTTTAAATTGCCCTCTTACTTTTGCTATCGTTTTTCTTAGAGGCTCCAATCATTCTTTACTCCTACCCCTCCCTCATCAGAAATTGATGGATTTTTTATTTGCTGTTGCCATTCATAACATACTATCAAACTGGAAGCGTAGTGATTTGTTGTCCTCTACCTGGTGGTGGAATTCTGTATGCATGTACTATAAATACGAAAAAGCCATGGCTATTAAAAACAACCGATTGGCATCTTGGGCTCAAGTGTGGAAACCGTTGGACGAGTATATAACCTCTATTGTACCTTGAATATCTGCCTGGACTATGTATGTACCTTATCTGCTTCTCTTTTCCTCTCTCTTTAATTGTCTTTTTTTCTTTTCATTACGCTCACTATTTTTCTTCTCCTTTTCTTTCTTCCTTTTCATTCTTTTTCTTCTTTCCTTTTTTCTGTCTCACCTTCTCTTATTTTCTATCTATTCTCATATCTCTCCTTTTTATACGGCTTATATGTGGTGTATCATTATTAAGCGTTGGATTGCCACTTTTTCTGTACCTATTAAGGTGTGCCACTTTATACATATAAGTATCATCCTCTCCCCAACGCACGTACCGTTTATATGGACTCATGTTCTGGGAAACGACTACTTGCTTTTTGTTATCTCAATTTCTCATATATTCAGTGCTGTAATTACTGGCAACTCATGTAAATGTTATTGGCTGTATATTGAAAATTTATAATAAAAAACCTGAAACACAAGAAATAGATCTGTTCAATATTATGGGCAAAGCATTTGGATATATCCAGATTTTGTCCGATGTACTCAAGAGCAAAGGAGGAAATTTCTCCATATGAGAGATGAAGTGATCAATCGAGGAGCCAGTATGGTGAGATATCCCTGTAAATGTCTTTTGAAGTATCAAGAGACTAAATATATCTTCTAAGAGCCTGAACAACTGAGAGACTTTTTGGATGGGAAGGCTTGAATTGCTGTATTAATTAGTGGGGGTAGAGTCTTATGTGTTTGGTTAATCCCTTAAACATGGTAAATAAGTGTATTGAGCTCTATAAATGCTTATATGTTCATCTTGGTCCACAATTTCCTGATAATTTAAGAGATCCATGGAAACATTATTTGTATAAGTTTGTATATGTTTCTATTAATGATTGTAATGCCGGATCCCTTTATCTTTTCTTTTGATATATGATGTAATATATCTGAAATTGCATAAATAAAAAATTAAAAAAAAAAAATTCTCGGTGCGGAGGCAACGTATCTGCAGCCTCTTTGGAGAAGACTTCCGTAAATTGTCTGTACTGAAAGGGTAAGTTCTCCAGGAAAGAGGTACAGATGAAACTACAAGAGGGGGGAATTCCTTTTTGGCAAGTTTCAGGGCATCCTGAACCCCAGCGAGTAAGTTTTAAAGAAGTCCAATCAAATTGTGGATTATGGCGTTGCAACCAGGGAATGCAGAGAACCACCGGATGAATAGCTTTCTTGAGAACATAAAAGGTGATTTGATCCGTGTGGTTAGGAGCAATGTGGCAGTCCAGAGGAACCATGTGGTGTGTTATTCTTCCTGGTAAGGGTTCACCATGGATAGAAGAAATGATCATTGGCCTTGAACAAGGACATGTGGGAATATGAAGTTGTTCCACCACTTCTTGTAAGATAAAGTCTCCACCGGCTCCGGAATCTACCAAAGCCAGTGTGGTGAATTCATGTCTTTCAATGTTAAGTGTAATTGGCAAAGTGAGTGGAGGAGCTGGTGATGTGATGCCCAGGGTTAATCCCCCCATGGATCCTAGGCTTTATAGTTTTCTGGACGTATTGGGCAGGCTGCTAGACGATGTCCTGACCCCCCACAATATAGACAGAGGCCTACCTTATGGCATCTTTGACGTTCTTCTGGCGATAGAGGACCTCTGCCCAATTGCATGGGTTCTTCCACGGTCCCTTCGGTAGTAGAGGAATCTTGAGAAGCCGTGCAGGCAGATGTGGAGAGTAGGAGATGACCGGGCGTCTTCTCGAGCCTAGGCCTTCACGAGTCCTTTCTTGTAGCAGGCGGTCGATTCTTGTTGCTAGTTCAATGAGGGAATTTAAGGAGGACGGAAGTTCCCGAGCTGCCAGCTCATCCTTGATTCTAGCTGATAGTCCTTCAAGGTATATAGTCCGAAGGATACGTTCCTCCCAATGAAATTCAGTTGCTAAGGTTCGGAATTCAATAGTGTAATCCGTGAGTGAACGTCCTCCTTTCAGGAGATGAAGGAGGTCGGTGCCAGCAGCTGCTTGTTTCCTGGGTTCCTCAAATACTCTCCGAAACAATTCCAGAAATTGTGGAAAGTCTTGTAATACCGGGTCCGAACGCTGCCACAGCAGAGAGGCCCAAGCCAGGGCCTTGCCTTCTGATAAGGACAAGATGTCCTTATGTCATCCGGAAAGAGAGGAGTTTGCAGACGGAAATGCATGCTGCACTAATCAAGAAACCCCAGGCATAAACGAGGTTCTCCAGCATATCGTGGGGGAGCCGGCAGTGGAATGACTGGGCGAGGGTAGCCCTGTATTGCTGATGGAGCTGGTGCAGGTGGAGGAGTTGTTGGTGGAGGATTTGCGTGCGTCGCTATCACTGCATCCAGTCAGGCGTTGAGCCATTCTATGGAAGCTGCCATGGATTCCAACATACTCTGTTGTTTCATTATCTTCTGGGCCAAGCTGAGAATAGCTCACAGGGTGGAGGCCTCTGCCGGGTCCATGGCCTTGGCTTACTGTTATGATCCGGGAGGTGGACTCTTGGTCCGAGGTAGAGTTGGAACTACTTAAGAGAGTGAACCCTCTCAAGTCCCTACCGTTGGAAGGCAAGGCTGAACTCAGAAGATCCCTTGAAGTTGGAAAGGGGAATCTGGATGCAGGCGCTTCCTGCAGGTCGTGTAATCCAGATGGCTGGCGCCTCCAGCTGGTCAAGTGAAGTTCCAAGTCAAGCTCGAGAGTAGTCAAATCCGGTCCAAGGGTCAAAGCCAGAGCAGGGTCAGCAGCCGGTCCACGGTTCCAAGCCAAAGGATGATCAGCAGCCAGTCCAGGGGTCAAAGCCAAAGGATAATCCGCAGCCAGTCCAGGGGTCAATACCAGAGGATGATCAGCAACCAGTCCAGGGGTCAAACTCAAGAATCCAAACAGCGGAAGCGGAACAGGAATGGGACACCAGGAACTCAGAACACCACACCTAAGAGCCAAGAAGCCAAGGCAAGGTCTGAGGTGCAGACCTTGCCTTAAATAGTACCCCTGAAGGTGGAGCCTACAGGAAGGAGCCCATACCATATCCTGTCGTGGCTCCTTTAAGTGATTACTTCTGCCGCGCACGCGGCTCTAGGGAGGCCCGGCAGGGGAGGAGCCAGAGGTGAATCAGGAAGCCAGCCGACACCGCAGCCATGTTCGGCGGTTGCAGGAATCGCCGCGGGAGGAACCTGCTGACGCCGAGTGCAGTCAGCGTTTGAAGGGCGGACTGCCGCATCGGTGAGTGGCTGGCCCCGGTCACAGTCTGCCGCAACCTGCGGCCATAACAGCTAATTCCAAACTCAGCAGGATAAATGAAGCTGAATGTCTACTATTGCTTAAAGATTTCATACAATGTTGTAATCGAATCCATTTGAAAAACTGAGAAACCGGAAGGTAAAATTTCAGGAAAAGAGTACCTAAGATTACCAGAGTCCAATTAACAATTATATCTGATGGTCTTAAGGCAGACAAATGGGTGGATGAAGAGAAGGTAAAAGCTAGAAATATGCTTTGCTGCACAGGGAGAGAAATAGCAGAAAAAGGGAGGTGATATTGTCCCTTAAGAGATCCTTGGTGAGACCTCCCTTGGAATACTGTGTACAGTTCTTGAGACCACACCTTCAAAAGGATATAAACTGGTAGGAGATGGTCCAGAGGGTGCCTACTAAAATGATTAGTGGTTTTCATTCTAATAAATAGGGATAGACTTACAGATCCAAACATGTACACCCTAGAGGAAAGGTGAGATAGGGGAGATATGATAGCCATTTGAATATCTCAAAGGAATCCATGCACAGGAGGTGAGCCTCTTTCAATGGAAAGGAGACTCTACAACAAGGGGTCATGGGATGAGCATGACTGGGAGTAGTCTCAGTAATAATCTTAAGAAATATTTATTTATAGAGAGGTAGTGGATACATGGAACGGCTTCCCAGTGGTGAAGGCAAACATGGTATTTGAATTCAAGAAAGCATTGGATAAATACAGGGAATTTCTGAGGAAGTGATGGCTATTAGATAAATTGGATGGATGGGCAGACTAGATGGACCATATGGTCTTTTTTTACCATCATGTTTCTATGAATAGGATTAAACCAGATGGATTCATGGAAGTGGCTTACTAAGGGATTTGTAATGTCTTATTTATAACCATTATTGCTCTGTGAGCATTTTATATTATGGGAATTTTTAAAAAAAAAACAATGGGCAATTTCATCCCAAATAATGCCATAAGAGAAACTGGAGAGATTAATGAACTTTCTATCATTAACTTTTGTGGATAGTGATTTCTTACTATTGGATATTTCATCCCCAAATAACTTGATAACAAGAGAAAAGCTTGATGATAACCAATAAATATGAAAAAAATTCACCTCCAGTTTTCTTGGAGTTCTATTCTTGGAGTTTTATTTACCCATTGAAATAAATGTATTAATCCAATATCACATACAATTCTTGAGGGAAGAAAAATTGTATTATTAAGGGAAGAAAAACAGCATGCAAATTATGCAATTAATTTGAGTGGCTATGACCATTTTTATAGTTTCTAAGTGGCCTCACCATGAGAGAGCCATGGGTGAATACTTAATTAAAGTTTATCTCAAAATATTAAGTATTCTATCAAAGGTAAAAGATAATTGTATGAATGGCATCATTATGTTTCACAATCCCAAGATATTTAAAACCATTTCAGGCTCATTTGAAAATATACTGCTTTAACAAGTCATTATAACCATGCACATTCAAGGACATAATTTATGAAATGCCAATTCACTTAATTTCCAGAAAAATATAGAAAGATTAATAATCCCTGTCATAAGATTACAGGTTGGTTAGCAAGATATAAAAAAGTGGTGCCGTGTCATATACATAAACACTACATATAACAGGACACCTATGCCATGCTGGCCTACTCTGTGCTACATCAGGTAGAGGGTTTGAGAGGCAGCACAATATGCTTCATGCTCCATGGCAAATATACTGCCAATCAGCAGTCATGCCTAAGATGCATTGTGTATAATTTCTCTGGACTCAAAGCTTTAGGGCAACAAGAACACTCAAAATCAACAAGAGGTTTTGGCACATCTCCTGAGCATCATGGGAGGATCAGGCATCTATTTCATTTGTCAGAATGGCTCATGCAAGCTACATAGCTATTCTGTAGCCAGTTGCCCTCTTTGTGGTGGTTTCATGACCTATGCACTTCCAGTTTTGGCCAAAGGGGATGCTGGACATGGCGCACGTCATGCCAGCCAGTGCCAGTCCCTGTCCCCCACTTCTTTCCCATTGGGGGGCTACAGCTCCATTGGTGATGTGCTCCAGGTGTGTGTGTGTGTGTGGGGGGGGGGGGGGGGGGGAGGGAATAAGGAGGTTGGCTCTTGCCTCTGCCTTTTCCTCTTTCCTACTACATCAGGACTCGCCATGCTTCAATCCTTTCCTTTCTTCCTTATTGTTCAATCATGCATCCTAGTCAAGCATAGTTAGATTACAATGTATTAATGACATTTCATATTGAAGAACCCTTACCCCTCAACTTGATGTTATTGTGTCCATCTGTTTTATTAGGTTGCTAACTGTTGCAGTTGTTTAGGGTACCAGTGCCTTCAAGGCTGCAATGTTGTTCTATGATAAAGCTGGGCCATTTACAATAAAGTTCCCAAAAGAATGTCCAGGTTAATTTGTCAACTAGGTGCTAGGCCCCCGTATATTCATGGTACAACATTTATGAGTGTAAGTGAAAGCATAGAGATTAATGCTAGGGTTTCATAAACTGTGTGGCAGAAACTGCACAATTTATAAAATACTGCATATTTCTACTCTGAAAGTATGCACATATGTTTCAGTATGCACAAATATCTCCTGGCTGCAGTGTGGCTCTTCTGCCTGCAGGATCCTTCAGTGGGCTGCAGTCTGTGCTGCACTAGCTTACACCTCAGTGATTCAATGACTCAGCACTGTCATTCTCAAAAGGACACCCTCCTCGGTTTGGTGTCCTTCCTTGTCCTGGTCCATATTCTTGTTTCAGCCTTAGCCTTACTGATGATTTGTACTCTGCCTTCCTAACTTTGCATTGGCCTTCTTTTTGTTGCCTAGGCCCCAGCATAGTGGCCTTTTCCATTCTGTGTTTGTATTGTCTTTTTGTCTATTTTAGATTCAGTTTCTTGTGTGTTCTTTGGCCTAGCCAGTACCGTGACCTTGCAGTTGCTGTCCTGTTTGTGGTGTATTCCCATGTCCTGTCTTCTGTTTTTGTGTGGGCATCTTTCGGTTCCTGTCTGTATGCTTGCAACCTTGCTGCTTTAGTGGGTTTCCCCACCTTAGTTCCTGAGTGTGCCTCCACTCAAGTCCTGCAGGCCACCAGAACCTGCAGGCTCAACCCAAGGGGGAAGTGGCTGGCCAGGCAGAAGATCTTGATATTATCAGCTCTGCTCTTGACTCCAGCCTGCTCTAGGCTCGGGGTTACCCTATACAATGGGCCAGCACAGCCGTGACATCTCTAGTGCAAGAAAACTCATACTTTCTCTAACCATTTTGTAAATATACACACATATATTTTATACATGAAATAATTGTAACACTGAATGAATTACATGCGGAAGCAGGTATAATTTAAAGTATGCATGAGTACTTGGAATCACCAACTTGTGAAAGTCTTTGACTGGATGCTGGTTCTATTATACTGACTCCCAGGATCAAAACATAAGGACTCTACTCAAAGTATAGACTTTCTCGTCTCCTTCCTGGTCCAGTCTGTCAGAGAACAGTTTATTGGGGATCTAAAATTCATCATGACTGTAAGCCTAAAAATGCTTTTCTAACTTTCAAGAAACTTAATTTACTTTGTCTCTCTTGCAGTTAAGCACTACCTCCACACATAGAGCAGGTCATATACTAGACCAGCTTATTGTCTTCCAATGTTTTTCTGGTTCAGACACCATAACTGACCTCACCGTGTCCTCTGTGCCTTGGTTTGACCAATGTTTTGTATCTTTCAGTTTTAAATTCTGTTCTTACCTTCCTCAATATTCAAAGACCTCTTTGCATATGCTTTTTCATGGCAAGATTGACCCCTTAATTTGGAAATCTTCATGGGATCAGGTTAAGCAAGGTCTCTCTCCTGCTCCATGCACATCAGCCTTTCTCCCCCCATCAAATACAGTTCATTCGGATTTCCACTCCCCATATGCATGACTCTGCACTTCTTGGCACTGAATCTCAGCTGCCATATATTCGACCACTCTTCCAACAGAGTGGACACGCCGGAAGGAGTGGAGAGAATGAAATGGGATTAAAGGAAGCTGGAAGAGTGGTCGAATATATGGAAGCTGAGATTCAATGCCAAGAAGTGCAGAGTCATGCATATGGGGAGTGGAAATCCGAATGAACTGTATTCGATGGGGGAAGAAAGGCTGATGTACACGGAGCAGGAGAGAGACCTTGGGGTGATAGTGTCTAATGATCTGAAGTCGGCAAAACAATGTGACAAGGCGATAGCTAAAGCCAGAAGAATGCAGGGCTGCATAGAGAGAGGAATATCGAGTAAGAAAAGGGAAGTGATTATCCCCTTGTACAGGTCCTTGGTGAGGCCTCACCTGGAGTACTGTGTTCAGTTCTGGAGACCGTATCTCCAAAGAGACAGAGACAAGATGGAGGCGGTCCAGAGGAGGGCGACCAAAAAGGTGGAGGGTCTACATCGAATGACTTATGAGGAGAGATTGAAGAATCTAAATATGTACACCCTGGAGGAAAGGAGGAGCAGAGGTGATATGATACAGACTTTCAGATACTTGAAAGGTTTTAATGATCCAAAGACAACGACAAACCTTTTCCGTCGGAAAAATATCAACAGAACCAGAGGTCACAATTTGAAGCTCCAGGAAGGAAGACTCAGAACCAATGTCAGGAAGTATTTCTTCATGGAGAGGGTGGTGGATGCCTGGAATGCCCTTCCAGAGGAAGTGGTGAAGACCAGAACTGTGAAGGACTTCAAAAGGGCGTGGGATAAACACTGAGGATCCATAAAGTCTAGAGGACGTGAATAAAGAATGGGTGGCTCGAGGGAATGATGGCAACTACCTGGAGATAATACCCTTATTCAATAAACATACACACGGTTAATGTGACTCCAACATTGCTCTAAGCTTCAATGGCAAGAGGAAATGTGGAAAAATGATTTGCATTCACAAAAAAGCGGGCAGTAGCTTGTTTGTTATGGTGGTTACTACCCCAAACCAAATAAGCCTGATACTTCACCTTCAATGCATATCCAGCATAGCTCTCTGTTTCAACGGCAGGGGAGAAAGACCGATACTTCATGCATATCCAGCATAGCTCTCTGCTTCCATGGCAGGGGAGAAAGACTGATTCTTCACGCATATCCAGCATAGCTCTCTGCTTCAACGGCAGGGGAGAAAGACCGATACTTCACGCATATCCAGCATAGCTCTCTGCTTCAATGGCAGGGGAGAAAGACCGATACTTCACGCATATCCAGCATAGCTCTCTGCTTCAACGGCAGGGGGGAATGAAGAAAAGTGGATATATATACAGACAACAACCAACAAGGACTGAATTACATACCAAATTACATGGGTAAAAAATAAGCATGGGTGTAGCTTGCTTATTGCGGAGGTTACTACCCCTAACTAATTAAGCTAGATATTTCACTTAGATGCAGTTCCAACACTGCTCTCTACATTAATGGTGGGGGTGGAAGGTAAATAGAACCAAAAGGTTACTAAGAGACAAGAGAAACAGATAAGTGTGAGAAAAAAAAAGTGCGAAGCTTGCTGGGCAGACTGGATGGGCCGTTTGGTCTTCTTCTGTCGTCATTTCTATATTTCTATGTAAGCATACAATGGATTATGAATCTGCCTTCGATAATTCATAGACCTATTCATTTTGATAAGGCCCATTCACTAATCCTGCTCATATTAACCCAAACCCACATTAATGTTAGCACAACCTGCTTTAATGTTAATGTGGGTTACCATGCTTTACTGAATAACCCTCAGGGAGAACAATTTTGCTTACCTGGTACGCAAGTAAAATTATGGGCATACTGCCTGTTTGCTTGTACGTTTATCCAGCTTGAGGCATTCCTGGTGGTTCAGTTGGAGAGGGGTTTGAATTTACAAGCATACTTTTGAATTTTCAAAAGTATGTCTGGAAATTTTTCTGAGAAATTTTCATGCACAGGATTGGTCATTTTGAACAGTGTGCATAAGTCAAGTAAATCTGGTCTTCTAAAATTATGCCTGTATGTTATATAAATAAGGCATATCGCTGCTGCATGAATAAGCATGAATGTTTCAGTATGCACACATTTTGTAAAGCATGTACTCACATCTTTCTACACCTGTTTTATAAAAGTACACACTCATACTTGCAGGGCAAAATAATTGTAATATGCATGTAAATACTGCAGTACAATGCAAAGAAACATATTTTATAAAGTATATGAATACTCTGTGTATGGAAGTACTTGTGCGAGTACTTGTAATCACCACTTTACCAATACCCAGACTTCCATCATGTCATGTAGACTCTTCAGCATTTCTCGTCGGCCTCCTCCACTTAAGTCAGCCTTCCCACCCAAAAACAGCAAATAAGAGGAGTGCTCTTTCAATTCCACAACTCAATTAGCAGGTCTAAAAAAGTGTATACGTTTGTTAAAGTATGCACCCTCCGATATTACAACTGCCTCTTTTTTCCCCATTAATGTTTATGTGTGATACTAATAAATTGCACATACTTCAAGCTTTTGCAAAATATTACTTATGACGTAGCCTCCCCTCCTGCATGTCAGCTTACTCTGGCAATTCATCTCCTTGGGAGAGAGGGTGAGCACGAGCCTGAGCATTCAGCTTTGCTGCTGCACTACTGGTGCCATCCCCATATTCAGTTGCCTGTGCACGTCTGTGCCAGAGGTCAGATTCTGGAGCGTCGAACATTGTGGAGTGCCAGGGATGCCATGAATACTATTTAGCACCATGGATGCCCACAATACCATCGGTCAACATGGACTTCCTTGATGCAGTTAAATACCATGGATGCACTTAAATCTGTCAAGCGCCGTGGATGCTGTTAAGCACCATAAATGCCCTCGACACCATCGAGTGCCATAGACACCCTCAAATCCAAGGGCATCCTCAACACCGTCAAGCACCGTGGGCACCCTCGATGCCTCACTCAACTTGGGCAAGGTTGTTGAATATGTGGGACTGGCATACTGGAAATGGGAACCCTGCATAGTAAAAGGGAAGTCAATCAAACCTGCAGCCTGGATGTTGGTGTTGGAATCTCTTACCATGCAGTTAAAGGTATGTGGAGGTACAGAATACACACAGTGCCTATGTCAGTTGATCTGCTCTGGCCCTGCTTCTTTTCTTCATGGGAAAAAGTGTTTGCACTGTTGCCAGCCCAGACTTAGTTTCTTCCTTTCAGCCACTTCAAAGTGGATTACATTACTGTAGGTATTTCCCAATCCCTGGGTTCAAAAATAATGGGTCTGCAAGTAAATACAGGTTTATCTTCAGAAATCACTTTGAAAAATGCCCCATGTTATTTTTCAAAATATATTTTAAAGATTCATAAAACAGGTTTTCAATTTTCAGTTTTGTTTATATCTTCTCTAAAACTGTATTGTCTTTAGTAAATTTGGAATAGGGTAGAGTTTTGTTTTTTTTTTTAATATTTTGTTTCTCAGATAATTTCTTAAGCCAAACCAGTTTATACATTTCCAATTTAAAAAAAAAAACCAAACATTCAGGAATTAGTTTTTTTTTAGTTTCTCCCTGGCACATTTTTCTTACGAGCTCTAAAACTTTATTAGGTATACAACAGTTTAGTTTTGTTCTGTTTTGTTTTTAATATTGCACAGTTCAAGAATTAAAATCTTGTACTTCTCAAAACTGGTCATACAGGATAATGTGCTAAACGTAAAGAAAACTCAGTATATGGACAGTTACAAGATACACTTTCATGCCTCAGTAAATGTTCTTTCACTCTTCTGATACCTAAGCAATGAAGCTTGCCCCATGAATAGCAGAAAGTTTAAAAGATCCATTAATATTGTACGTTCTTGAAATATAGCCAGCTGTCTGAATAGAAATGCAAGGCATAAAAACTTTGTAACTCATTACAAAATATTCTTTCATGCAAAACTGTCTTCTCTCATTCAGTCCAATTTAATTTGAGCAACAAAGCTAAAGGGATCAGGAAGTTAATTTGGAATTACATAAGCCTTCTACAATAAAATATGAAAGAAAAGAATCATCATCCCCAACCTATTAAATGGGTGCAGCATTAAAACTAATTTCAAGCTGAGGATTTTTATCATTAACTATTTTTGAAGACAGCTCATATAGGGACCTTCATGTGCACGCTAAAAATACTGTGCTATTTAATTAGGCTATAACCTGCACTTTAAAGTGATCGGGAACATAGCATGAGCTCACTAAAATGTGTGCATCTGAACATAAACAAAGGAAAGTCATGTGCAAATGAGGTTTTATTATGTGCAAGGTAAATAGCTCTTTGGCCGTACAGGAAAATGATGCTGGCCAGCCTTGAGACTGGTGCCATTTTGATGTCACTTTGAGGCTGGTTTCAGGATCGACCAGTGCCACGTTCAAAAAGATGTTGGTGGGGCAGGAGCAAGTGGATATTGTCCCTGCCCTTTCCTAGCTGAAAGAACCCTTCTGGAAGAGGTAAGTGGTTAAAAGTAACAAAACAGAATAGAGTCATGAGCGAGGAAAGAATGCAAGGAAAAGCTCGTATGGGAAAGGAATCTGGACAGATTTATTAAAATTGAGACATATAAAAGTTATTTGCCAGTTACTGTGAAGCACAGCAGAAAGGTGGCATAAGAACTGAATGCTCAGAGGTGCTACCACTTGCAGCAGCAGCTGGAATTGAAAGTTTGTGGGAAAACTGCATTCCTACCACTCACAGTCACAAGAAAAACTACCATCCCTTATAAGATAGAATAAAAGAGATCTCTAACTAAAAAAAAAAAGGCAGTGTATTTAGACTGTAATTCTAGAGAGAAAATTGTCCAAAGAACTTTGTAAAATTGATCTGAAACAAAGTCGCTGATTAGAAAGGGAATACTTAGTAGTAGTGTGACTCAAAAAGCTGCATAAGTTAAACAGAAAGAAGTCCTCTGGCAGGATTATCCAAATTATTTTATCCAATAGCAGTATGTCTCACAGGTCTGAGATAGAATCAAGAGAGAGAGAACTTACAGAATACTTTGGGATACCAATATTTAAATAAAAATGTGTACTGATACATTTGATCTCCAATGTGAGAGAGAGGATGACTGAAAGAAATATAAAAAACTAGATCAGGAATTAAGATCTAATTGAAAATGACTAAAAAAATAAGAATCCTCTTGGGTCTTCAAAGAGAAGAAAGGAGAAAGAGAAGCAAATAAACATAGATAGGGATTCACCTCTGTTAATTTTTATTTTATGAGTTAGAGTTTGACATTGACACAACATACCAAGGAACCAGATAGGAGAGGGGACACTCTTATTAAGTTTTTGGAAGAAGATCAAAAAAAGGGATATAGTTTCTTTTATTGATTAGTTAAAACATAATGTAGTAGGAAAAATGATGATGATGGACCCTAGTATTGAAGAGGATCACTAAGACACCCAGCATTCTCAAGCTACAAATTGTAAGCTAAAAACCCACAGAACTTAAAGCAAAAATTCTGCCTAGAGTATTGAATTTATAAAAAAGAGTACTGAACACAAACATGAGAGTTATATACACAAAATATAAGAAAATAAAAATAAGCACTTACCTCCCCTGCAGGCCATTACAGTACAGTGTGCTCCGGTGATCGGCGCCATTTTGAGTATTGGCGGGACGGCGATTTTGAGTCTCAAAATGGCGGCGATCGGCGCCATTTTCAGTATTGGGATCGGACGGACGGCGTGAAAGGAGGTCGCTCCCGGACCCCCGCTGGACTTTTGGCAAGTCTTGTGGGGGTCAGGAGGCCCCCCCAAGCTGGCCAAAAGTTCCGGTTGGGTCCAACGAGGGTCCCGGAGCGACCTCTTGCCACATGACCTGTCACGTGGTAGGAACACAAGATGGCGCCAGTGACCATGTGACAGGGGCTGACCAATGGCACCGGCAGCCCCTGTGACACAGGCTATCGGCGCTGTGAGGAAGCCACAAACGAGTGCAGGGATGGCTACCTGACTCCCCGCTGGACCACCAGGGAGTTTTGGTAAGTCTGGGGGGGGGGGTCAGGAGGGTGGGGGGTTGTAGTTAATTTAGTAGTAACGTATTTACAGATCGACAACTTATTGAATTCTCCATACGTTCGCATGGAACGGAATTGACCCCCCACGAATAAGGATCGCGTACGCAAAGAAAACTTTTTGCCTGCACATCTCTACTAATGTCCCTGGTGGTCCAGTGGGGTTTCCTCGAGCGATTTGCCCCTCCGTGCCATTGGGCTGTCTGACCTGCCTCGCATCAAAATGGCGCCCATAGCCTTTGACCTACTATGCCATTGGTCAGCCCCTGTCACATGGTAGGAGCACAAGATGGCACCGGCCATCCATTGCTCCTACCATGTGACGGGGCTGACCAATGGCACTGGTAGCCCCCGTGACATAGTAAGGGCAAAGACTATCGGTGCCATTTTGATTACTGGCAGCCAACGGCGAGATTGCTCCAGGATCCCCGCTGGACCACCAGGGACTTTTGGCAAGTCTTGTGGGGACAGGAGGGTCCCCCAAGACTTGCCAAAAGTCCCTGGTGGTCCAGCGAGGGTCTGGGAGCGATCTCCTGCACTCGGGCCGTCGACTGCCAGTAATCAAAATGGCGCCGATAGCCTTTGCCCTTACTATGTCACAGGGGCTACCGGTGCCATTGGTCAGTCCCTGTCACATGGTAGGAGCACAAGATGGCACCGATGGCCATGTGACAGGGGCTGACCAATGGAACCGGTAGCCCCTGTGACATAGTAGGTCAAAGGCTATCGGCACCATTTTGATGTGAGGCAGGCCAGAAACCCCGACAGCACGGAGGGAGAAATCCCTCGTGGGACCCCGCTGGACCACCAGGGGGGTCCAGCGGGGTCCATCCTCAGAGACTTACACTGGCTCCCCATTACATCATGCATTATCTACAAAACACTCACCATAACCCACAAAGCAATCCACATGCACAACTCCAACTGGTTAGACCTCCCTTTTACAACTCCTAAGTCCAGTCAACCCACCAGAACAGCAAAAGCTGGCACCCTACTTGTGCCCTCCTTGAAAACAGCCCATCTCTCCTCCACACGCGACCGTGCTCTCTCGATTGCAGGTCCCACCCACTGGAACACACTACTGCCTGACATACGCCTTGAACCCTGTATGAACAACTTCAAAAAGAAATTGCAAACATGGTTGTTCAACCAAGCTTACCCAGAATAAAAAGTCATCAACCCGTGCCAATGTAGACCACAATACGTCTACTCCCTTTTTCTCATATTGAGGAACTATGTTTTCTTATATTCCATCTCCTCACCGCGAGGATCCTTGTTTTGTTTACCCTGTCTTTTCTTAGCTGCCTATCGTTACCCCCTCTCCCAGTTTGAAGTTCCCTGTTAAAATGTAATTTTCCTAACTTAACTTGTTGACTGTAAACCGACATGATGTCCACAATGAATGCCGGTATATAAAATGTTTTAAATAAATAAATAAATAAATGTTAGTAAGTCTTGGGGAGAGATCGGGATGGTGGGGGGGGGGAGGTTGTATTACAGTAAATTTTAATGCTTGGGTTGGTTTTTTATTAAAAAAAAAAAAATGTGCCCCTCCCCCATACAAACTCAAAAAAACTAATTTTCCTCGTAGTTCGGGGAACATCAATTTCGGGGTTCCGGGCCCCCAACCCACGACAAATTAGGCAATTTTGTTGAAATTGCCTAATTCGTGATAAACGAAGCACATCTCTACAAAGTACTTGGGTGAGTCACCTTCCAGCTTCCATGGTAGACAACATATATTATTTGTTTATCCTTCATTATAATGCTCCTATTTCAACAGAATCAATATATCCTTCTACATGTAACCCCCTCTTGTGTGAGGTCCCTAATACAGAGGTCACACAACCCTAGGTCCATACTCAATTTCCCAACCCTCTCAATCTTCTCACTGTTACAACCATGGCTGCTATGCCGCCTCCTCACCACCAGAGGTCCCCCCACGAGCATGTTCTTCTGGCTGGCCCACTCCCTCCTTCCTGTCTACTCTATACCCCAGACTTTCCTTGATAACCCTGTCTAGCAGTTTCATCAGTGCTTCAGCATCGAGCTCGCCTGGGCTCCTTGCTCTAGCCTTCCGTGCTTGTGTATCTGGCCTACGGGTCTTCTGGGTGTGTGTGGCCTATGGGCCTTCTGACCTGCCTTGCTATTGTGTATCTGGCCTACGGGCCTTCTGGGTGTGTGTGGCCTACGGGCCTTCTGACCTGCCTTGCTTTGCTATTGTGTATCTGGCCTACGGGCCTTCTGTGTGTGTGTGGCCTACGGGCCTTCTGACCTGCCTTGCCTTGCTATAGTGTGTCTGGCCTACAGCACCCTGCCTACTGTGTATGTGTGGCCTACGGGCCCTCTGCTTACTGTGTGTGTGTGGCCTACGGGCCCTCTGCCTATTGTGTGTCTGTGGCCTACGGGCCACAGACACACAATAGGCAGGCGTGCTTAACGTAACGCAGTGTGCCATGAACTTTCTTGGTGGGGATGATCTAGGGAGGTGGTCCGGGGAGGTGGCTGAACTCAGAGCTAGTCTGAGTGTCTCAAATCTGTATTCAATAGCTAGCTACTTCGATAGAAAAATATATTTGTTCGAATTGGCTGAAGTGCCAGCTAGCCCTGTTTTTTTTTACCGCACTTTTATAAATTGATCTGAGACAGTCTCTCTGTCTATGCCACTGAGAGAAGCTGCTAGCACTAGCAGTGGCATTTTACTGCTTATTTTATCCCCTGGGGTAGGTTGCAAGCAGCATTTGGGCGTTGTGGGTGGGAGATATATTCAATTTCTAGCTAGTTTGATAGAATTGCCATTGAAAAATATATTTCATCGATTTTGCTGCTGTGCCAAGCCAGGCTTTATTGTTAACTGCAGGTTTTGTTTTTTTTATTGAACTCACTCGGGCGGATTTTCAAAGCACTGCTCACGTAAATCTGCCCGGATTTACGCGAGCAGGGCCCTCGAGCGCCGGTGTGCCTATTTTGCATAGGCCGCTGGCACGTGCAGAGCCCCGGGACGCGCGTACGTCCCGGGGTTTTTAGAAGGTGGCGTGTCGGGGGCGTGTTGGGGGGCAGGGCCGAACGACGCTGCGTTTTGGGGGCGGGATGCGGCATTTCTGGGGCGGGCCCAGGGGCATGGTTTCGGCCCGGGGCGTTCCGGGGGCGTGGCTGCGCCCTCCAGAACCGCCCCCTGGTCGGGTTTCGTCGCGCCAGCAGCACGCTGGTGCGCGTGGATTTACATCTCTCTCCGGGAGGCGTAAATCCATGGATAAAGGTAGGGGGGGTTAGATAGGGCCGGGGGGGGGGGAGTGGGTTAGGTAGGGGAAGGGAGGGGAAGGTGAGGGGAGGGTGAAAGAAAGTTCCCTCCGAGGCCGCTCCGATTTCGGAGCGGCCTCGGAGGGAACGGAGGCAGGCTGCGCGGCTCGACGCTTGCCGGCTGCCCAAAATCGGCAGCTTTGCGCGCGCCAATCCAGGATTTTATAAGATACGCTCGGCTACGTGCATATCTTATAAAATCCAGCGTACTTTTGTTTGCGCCTGCTGGGCAAACAAAAGTACGTGATTGCGCTTTTTTAAAAAATCTACCCCACTGTCTCTCTGTGCTCTGTTAATCCAAGAAGGCAGTGCACTGGGCATCAGTGACAGTGTGCACTGGGTAGTTTTGCTGACTCATGTATATTGGGACAGCGGTGGTCTCTGAAGCCAAATCCCCATTGGGCCTCTTTTGTAGTTAAAACTTTATTGTGTGCGCATACATTACATTAGTGCATATCAAGGAACTGTGCCAGTGGGCAGCCAGTAATGCAGACTCACGTATATTGGGACAGCGGATCTCTCTGAAGCCAAATCCCCAGTGGGCCTCTTTTGTAGTTACAACTTTGTTGTGTGCACATACATTACATTAGTGCACATCAAGGCACTGTGCCTGTGGGCAGCCAGTTTTGCAGACTCACGTATATTGGGACAGCGGTGCTCACTGAAGCCAAATCCCCAGTGAGCTTCTTTTGGAAATAATTCTTTTTATTGAAATCCCTAGTAGGCAGTGACATTAAATCCATAATGTCAGGGAAAGACATTATGGATTTAATGGTAGACATGGTAGACTGGTAGACTGATTGGGACTGGCAGAGGAGGCACCTCAACAAGGGAATACCAGTCCCCCATTAAATTTAAAAAGGGACCTGTTCCAATGTAAAATCTCTGGAGGGGAAGGCATTTCCATCCGGAAAAAAATTAAATCTACAGATGATGCATCACCACCACCACCTGTTTCTGACCCTGTAGATTTGGAGGTGAGGGAAGGGGAGGCTGAGTCATGCAACACAAAATGGCGACACCCAAAAGCAGCAGTGCAACAGCAGACTCAACTTAGCATTGACAATGTAGTGCAGGCACAGTTTACTTCTGATTCCGATGAAGAATCATCTTGTGTGGGATTCTCATCATCAGAAATGGAAGCAATAATAGCTGACAAAGGTTTAGGATGATTTGTTAGTCCTGTCTTAGCCTCCACTTCAGTGCTGCAGGGGAGAGATGAAAAAGATGATGAGGAGGAGGAACAGCAGTCAGCACAGGCACAAAGTATGACTGATGCCCCTGGCATTGCTTATTAGGGTGCACCCACTACTTCAGCTCCAGTGCCAGCATCCACCCCAAAGGCTATAACGAAGGGATCATGAACGACATCTGTGATCTGGAGCCACTTTAAAGTGAGGGAGGACCCACATTTTGCTCAGTGTAATTACGGTGTCTGCGCTATTAGCAGAGGCAAGCAAATGGGATATCTATCTAATTTTGGCATGATGCATCAACAACAGTACTGCTATCTGGGGATGGTGGTAGTACCAGTCAGGGGACCCCTTTTTCCAGGCAGTGTAAAGTGGTTGAAAAGGAGCAGAGTCACTGCACGCCCTCAGCCTCTTCTCACAGTCAGGTGGCAGGCCAGCAGCCCCCTGCCATGCTGCAGAAGCAACAATCCACCACGGAGAAAATGGGGTGGTGTGCATTAACACTATCCCGGGGTAGGAGGCATGCAGCCTCAAAAGTTGTATCCAGGAGCATTGGGGAAATGATTGCCCTTGATGACCAACCCTTGCAGATAGTGGAGAATGTGGGTTTCAAGCATTTTCTGAAGGTTGTAGTTCCAGATTACAAAGTCCCCTCCAGAACCACATTTAGCAGAAAGGTCATCCCCAGCCTGTACAAGCAGTGTCACAGTCGCATTTAAGTGCTGCTAGCTAAGGCACAGGGAGTGTGTATTTCACCTGCGATATCTGGACCACCATGAATGCTGCACACTCTTACCTCTCCCTGACCACACACTGGTGGGACCTGACTGAGGCAGGGGCAGGCAGCAGCTCTATTTTTGAACAAGTATCAGGGTGGAGGTGGGCTTTACTGCACACCCACCTGATGGACGAGGCTCATACCTCAGCCGATATTCTAGCATGCATCAGACAGATGCAAGCGGGCTGGCAACTACACCAGCGAGACAGGAATCCTCAGGCAGGGTTCTTTGTCACAGGCAATGGTGCAAACATGGTAAAGGCAATAACCGATGGACACTTTCAGAACATCTGATGTTTTATACACACTCTGCACCTGGTAGTGAAGTCAGATCTGGGGTTGGAGTCCAATCACCAAGAGAATGAATACCTGCAAACGTTAATACACAAGTGCAGGAACATAGCAGCACACTTCCACAGAAGTGTGAAGGTGGGACAAGTTCTCTGGCAAAAGCAGACTGATTTGGACATGCCTCACAAGCGTTTCATTCAAGACATTGCCACCCGGTGGAATTCCACCTATATGATGCTGCAGAGGTTAGTGGAGCTGCAGACACCCCTTCATGAACTTTCTCGTTCAATGGACGTAGGTTTTCAGAATCCCCTAGGACATCATGATTGGTTAGTCATGAGTCAGCTGGTAAAAATCCTGCAGCCTTTTAAGGATGTCACGGAGGAACTGAGTTGGCAGACATCATCCCTATAGTTAATTTCCTGGATGAAAATTTGGAGGGCTTTAAACAGGAAGAGGGAATGACAGTTGAGGTGCAGCATTGTCTGAACTTTTTGCAGCAAAACAGGTGCAAGAGAGGTTAAGGCCTTTAACAGAAGACCACACATACATGCTTGCCACAGTCTGTGATCCCCGTGTGAAAGAGAAACTCACCCTACAGTCCAATTGCCTCTCATTTGGGAAGGACCTGCTGTTAGCTCTGGCTGGCATCAGCCAGAGCTAACAGCAGGCACCAGAGTTGATGGCACCAGAGTTGATGGAAATGCTAGTGTTTTTGAAAGTAAACCTGCCTTTGCTCGGGTTTCCAAATGTTCCCTGTGAATGGCAAGATGAATAAAAGCAAATGAAAGCCTTGCAGCAGCTCCAACTACCTCCTATGCTCCAGATAATATCAGCACTGCAGCACATGTACCTGACCTGAAATGCTGTGCCAGTCTGTCCACTGTCCAGGCCATATATCCCTACAAGGGCCTGACCTCAAATGCTGTACCTGTCCATCCACTGTCCAGCCGTACGTCCCTACAAGGGTTTGACCTCGAATGCTGTGCCTTACCGTCCAGACCTTATGTTCCTAAAATGACCTCTAATGATGCACCTGTCCATCCACATTTGGAATGTAAGAACATAAAAAATTGACTTCAGATGTTTGGAGCTTGCATATTTCATATGCCTAATAGTTTTCCTGACCTTTATAATATGGGCCATGTTCCTGAAATCTTTCATAGGTGCCAACAGTAATGTTTCTAGTACTATAGAAAATTGGTGGTAGTTGCACTCTAGTTCATCCTCTGTGTTCCCATAGTTTACAGAGGCACTGTGTAAACTATGAAGACAACATAGGTTGATATTGTAGATTTGGACTTGAGTAGCGGTTTTCTTATTTCTGAGAGCTCTTCAAGTTCCTTTATCATTAGTTGAAGTGCAAAAGTATAGTTAATAGCTTCTGGGTATTCACAAGTAATCTGCAGCTCATTCCTTGCTTCACAAATGGCAGTCTCTATTGCTCTAAAAGCATCCTCTGTTGAATTACAAGGGCTTGACCTCTATCCTCTAATGCTGTGCCTATCCATCCAGGAATTATGTCCCTAAAAGGGCTTGACCTCTAATGCTGTGCCTGTCCATCCAGGCCTTATGTCGCTACAAGGGTTTGACCTCTATTGCTGTGCCTGTCCATCCAGGCCTTATGTCTCTACAAGGGCTTGACCTCTAATGCTGTGCTTGTCCATCCAGGCCATTTGTCCCTACAAGGGCTTGTCCTCTAATGCTGTGCTTGTCCATCCAGGCCTTATGTCCTTAAAAGGGCTTGACCTCTAATGCTGTGCCTGTCCATCCACATTTGGAATGTAAGAACATAAAAAGCTGACATCAGTTCTTGCTTCACAAATGGCAGTCTCTATTGCTCTAAAAGCATCCTCTGTTGAATTATCTTTCAGAAACGAAAAAGATAACATGTTCTTCTGGCAATGAACCAGTTCAGGAAGAAGTGACAGATCAAACCACAACATACCTGAACAAATAAATCCTCGAATGCTGGGCCTGTCTGTGCAGGCCTTATGTGCCTACCAGGGCTTGACCTCTATCCTCGAATGCTGCGCTTGTCCGTCCAGGCCTTATATCCCTACAACGGCTTGACCTATATCCTCTAATGCTGTGCCTGTCCATCCAGGCCTTATGTCTCTACAAGGGCTTGACCTCTAATGCTGTGCTTGTCCATCCAGGCCATTTGTCCCTACAAGGGCTTGTCCTCTAATGCTGTGCTTGTCCATCCAGGCCTTATGTCCTTAAAAGGGCTTGACCTCTAATGCTGTGCTTGTCCATCCAGGCCATTTGTCCCTACAAGGGCTTGACCTCTAATGCTGTGCTTGTCCATCCAGGCCTTATGTCCTTAAAAGGGCTTGTCCTCTAATGCTGTGCCTATCCATCCACATTTGGAATGTAAGAACATAAAAAGCTGACATCAGTTCTTGCTTCACAAATGGAGGTCTCTATTGCTCTAAAAGCATCCTCTGTTGAATTATCTTTCAGAAACGAAAAAGATAACATGTTCTTCTGGCAATGAACCAGTTCAGGAAGAAGTGACAGATCAAACCACAACATACCTGAACAAAGGAAATCCTCGAATGCTGGGCCTGTCTGTGCAGGCCTTATGTGCCTACGAGGGCTTGACCTCTATCCTCGAATGCTGCGCTTGTCCGTCCAGGCCTTATATCCCTACAACGGCTTGACCTATATCCTCTAATGCTGTGCCTGTCCATCCAGGCCTTATGTCCCTACAAGGGCTTGACCTGTATCCTCTAATACTCTGTCCTTCCAGGCCTTACATCTCTACAAAGGTTTGACCATTAACACTGTGCCTGTCCGTCGAGGCTTTACATCTCTACAAGGTTTTGACCTTGAATGCTGTGCCTGTCCATCCAGGCCTTATGACCCTACAAGGGCTTGACCTGTATACTCTAATGCTGTGCCTGTCCGTCCAGGCCTTATGACTCTACAAGGGTTTGACCATTAATGCTGTGCCTGTCTGCCAGGCTTTACGTTTCTACAAGGGTTTGACCTCAAATGATTTGCCTGTCAGTCCAGGCCTTATCCTCTAATGCTGTGCTTGTCCGTCTCTACAAGGGTTTGACCTTGAATGCTGTGCCTGTCCATCCTAGCCTTATGTCTCTAAAAGGGCTTTACCTCTAATGCTGTGCCTGTCCATCCACATTTGGAATTTAAGAACATAAAAAGGTGACTTAAGTTCTTGCTTCACAAATGGCAGTCTCTATTGCTCTAAAAGCGTCCTCTGTTGAATGATCTTTCAGAAATGAAAAAGATGACATGTTCTTCTGGCAGTGAACCAGTTCAGGAAGAAGTGACAGATCAAACTACAACATAGCTGCACAAAGGAAAACCTTGAATGCTGTGCCTGTCCATCCAGGCCTTATGTCCCTACAAGGGCTTGACCTCTAATGCTGTGCCTGTCTGTCCAGGCCATATGTCCCTACAAGAGGTTGACCTCTATCCTTGAATGCTGTGCCTGTCCGTCCAGGATTTACATCCCTACAAGGGCTTGACCTCAAATACTGTGCCTGTCCGTCCACATCTATCTATTTATTTATTTATTTATTTATTTAAAGTTTTTTATATATCGATACTCATTAAGAAAACATCACATCGGTTTCCATACAACATGAATTTAGCCAACGTGGCTTTACAGTGAAACTGATAATGTAACTGAGGGGAGGGGGAGGGAAAGGAGGGGAGAAGGGGATGGGTAAAATGGGAGCTATGGTATGCATACAATAAACACGAAACAAAATTAGATACTATGTACAAGTTATATACAATCAGTGGAACAGGGAGGAGGGGAGGGGAGAGAGGGGCTGAGGAGGGAAGAGGGGGTTGGGTAGAAGGAGGCAGGGGGGTATTTAGAATGTACATTAGAATGTACATTCTAAAAGCACCCCCCCCCCCTGCCTCCTCGTACATTTAAAATGTACGAACATAAATAGCTGACTTAAAATGTTTGGAGCTTGCATATTTCATATGCTCAATAATTTTCATGACCTTCATAATATAGGGGCCATGTTCCCTAAATCTTTCTTGGGTGCCAACATTAATAATTCTTCTAGTACCATAGAAAACTGGTGGTAGATGCACTCTAGTTCATTCTCTGTGTTCCCATAGTTTACAGAAGCACTGTAGGGTACAAAGTCAACATAGATCGATATTATAGATTTGGGTGGGAGATGATCTCAGTGCTTCTTTTGGTCCTAATGGCTGAACCCTCGTTGCAAAGGGAAACCTCAGTCTCTGGCAATTCAAAATACTAATCCTTCACAGCATGGATCCATAAATAAAGCAAACAATTATCTTTTCTTTTCAAGGCAGAGAAGAGAACTTCCTCCATCTTGCTCATGAAGTCATGATCTGTTTGCATATGCTTACCGTTATATACTCTAGGGGCCATCACATTCCAGGGAGCCCTTTCCTGCTCAAAGGAAAGGGAACAATCCCAGGTGTAGCAACCTATCTCTTAGTACCTGTTGACCCATGTTGAACCGCTTTTCACAGTGAGACCTCCTCCATTTCATCATGCTTTGAAGGCTCGTACTTCACTCTAGGGGCCAACCCATTCTAGGGAGCCCTTTCCTGCTCAAAGAAAAGGGAACTCTCCCCAGGTGTAGTAGCCTATCTCTTAGCACCGGTTGACCCATGTTGAACCGCTGTTCACAAGGCACCCTGCTCCATGTCGCCATGCTTGGAAGGCTCGTGCTCCACTCTTGGGGCCAACCCATTCCAATGGAGCCCTTCCCTGATCAAAGGAAAGGGAACTCTCTCCGGGTGCAGCCAGCCTGTATCTACAATTCTGGTCGCCGCATCTCAAAAAAGATATAATTGCGATGGAGAAGGTACAGAGAAGGGCTACCAAAATGATAAGGAGAATGGAACAGCTCCCCTATGAGGAAAGACTCTGGAATTTGTTGCCAGAGGATGTGGTTAGTGCAGTTAGTATAGCTGTGTTTAAAAAAGTATTGGATAAGTTCTTGGAGGAGAAGTACATTACCTGCTATTAATTGGGTTGACTTAGAAAATAGCCACTGCTGTTACTAGCAATGGTAACATGGAATAGACTTAGTTTTTGGCTACTTGCCAGGTTCTTATGGCCTGGATTGGCCACTGTTGGAAACAGAATGCTGGGCTTGATGGACCCTTGGTCAGACCCAGTATGTCATGTTCTTATGTTCTTATGTTTCTATGTACCCTCTGACCGATGTTTAACCGCTGTTCACATGCACCCTTCTCCACCTCGGCCTTGCAAATTCTCATTTGTATATCTGCTACTTCCACCAGATTTTAAAAGACCAGCGAGAGATCACTAGATGCCAATGGAAACAGCCCACTCTAGGGGCGAACCCATTCTAGGGAGCCCTTTCCTGCGCAAAGGAAAGGTAACGCTTCCCGGGGCCAGCCTGTCTTGCCCCTGTCAAAACTACAGGGACCTGACTACCTTCGCTCTGCCAGCCTGTCTTTCCTCTATCAACTTTCTGCCACTCTGCCTTGCTGCCATACACCTGATTACTCACTCAACTCCTTGTGGTGTTCTTGCCACTATCATGGTTCCTCAGGGTGTTGGTGCTAGTCTTTCTGCTTGCTATGTTCCCCTTTCATTGTGCTGTAGGATGTTGATGCCACTTGTCTTGCCGCTTTGCCTGTCGTACTGCCTTCGAGGGTTCATGCATCTGTTATTGGTGCTCTCTTTTGAAGCTGTGGTGTGTTTTTGACAATGTTGCTGCAGCTTTGCATTTCTGTTGAAACACTCTTGCCACTCCTGGTACCCCTTTGCCCCTTTAAAGTGCCTTAGGCTATTCATGCCTCTTTGGTACCACTTTGCCACAGTCTAAGCACCTTGGAGCTCTTTTCCAGTTCTGATGATTGCTTCCCAGAAGTTTCATCAGAATTGATAAGAAAACTCCAAGTCTGCAGCCCAAAATAGGCTGCAAATACTTCTCCTATTGACTTTAATTGGAAATCGGAAAACAAATAAAACTAATCAACAAATTGGTTTTCCCCCTATGAAATAAATGCAATGAATTTGGGTCCTGGTGAAACGAATACCGAATCGAAACACAATTTTTCCATCTGCACATCCCTAGCAGTTAGCAGAGGTCCTGTCTGAGGGAAGGAAGACAAAGCACTGGGGTTGTCCTCCCAATCACTCTTTTACCAGGGCTCACACTTTAGGTCTCTTCACCAGTTCTCAAGCTGGCTTTAACAAAGCAGGCAGAAGACTGAGAGCTGATGTTCAAAATAAAATTGTTTACTGCAAATTAAAAAATAATATCTACGCAAGAATAGCAAAAATCATCATCAGGAACAAATAAATTAAAAATAATGATAACTCCCAGTATTACAGTCTCTTTCTCCATATCCACATTTGAGTTAGTATCAAAAGTCTAAATCCTTTCCCAATGATAGGAACGAAAACAACTTTCTTCTCCAGAAAATAGACAGGGAGATGGTTCTGGAAAAATATCTTCCTCCGAGGGAAAAGAACACACAGTTCATACTCCTGGGACACCAAACTCCCCACTTTGACTCAGTGGAGTGTGATGCAGTTCTGGAGTGGAGTGGAGTGGAGTAGTAGCCTAGTGGTTAGAGCAATGGGCCCTGAACCAGGGAAGCCAGGGCTCAGTTCCCACTCAGGGATTGCTAAAGCAAATTACCTTTCTCTCCAACAACAATAAATGCAGGGAATACCCTTTTATAAAAAAGGATTGGATAAGTTCTTGGAGGAGAAGTCCATTACTGCTATTAAGTTCACTTAGGGGCGGATTTTCAGACTCCGCGAATAGGCCTACTTTTGTTTGCGCTCCAGGCGCAAACAAAAGTACGCTGGATTTTAGTAGATACGCGCGGAGCCGCGCGTATCTGCTAAAAACCTGGATCGGCGCGCGCAAGGCTATCGATTTTGTATAGCCGGCGCGTGCCGAGCCGCGCAGCCTACCCCCGTTCCCTCCAAGGCCGCTCTGAAATCGGAGCGGCCTTGGAGGGAATCCTCTAACGCCCTCCCCTCACCTTCCCCTCCCTTCCTCTACCTAACCCACCCGCCCGGCCCTGTCTACACCCCCCCCCTTACCTTTCTCCGGGGATTTACGCCTCCCGGAGGGAGAAGTAAATCCCCGCGCGTGAGCGGGCCTCCTGCGCGCCGGGCCGCGACCTGGGGGCGGGTACGGAGGGCACGGCCACGCCCCCGGACCGCCCCGGGCCGTAGCCACGCCCCCGTACCCGCCCCCAAAACGCTGCCGACACGCCCCCGAAACGCCGCGATGACCGGGCCCGCCCCCCCCGACACGCCCCCGACACGTCCCCTCGGAGAACCCCGGGACTTACGCGAGTCCCGGGGCTCTGCACGCGCCGGTAGGCCTATGTAAAATAGGCTCACCGGCGCGCAGGGCCCTGCTCGCCTAAATCCGCCCGGTTTTGGGCGGATTTAGGCGAGCAGGGCTCTGAAAATCCACCCCTTAGAGAATAGCCACTGCCATTAGCAATGGTAACATGAAATAGACTTAGTTTGTGGGTACTTATGGAACAGTGAAGACATTAATGCTGCTATTCTTGTCAAATTCCAAAAGGGCCACATAATATAGCTTAATTTCCCTATACTCCTTCTACAAAAAAAGATAAATCAAGAGTGGAAAAGTCTTCACTTGCCTACCTGAGTACTAGAGACAAGGCACATCATCTCTAAAAATGAGATGCAAAATCTCAGATCTGTAGTTCCATCTATTCAAATGTTCTCAATGTCTGTAGGAAATCTATGATCAGGTATTGTGAATGAAAAATCTGAGCTACTTGAATAAAATCTAAACCTGTCATAGGATTTCACAGAGCAGAATGTTTTCTTATAATTCTGAGCATTTAAGCTTGTTTCCCTATTTTAACGGTAACTTTAAAACAAGTGCACGAGTGCCCATATGCTGGAATTTTAAATCGTGTGTGCAGTTGTGTGTGTATGATTTAAAATACACCTACCGCACATATGTGTGCTCCTAATTTTAACTGGTTTCTCGAGCAATCTTATTTTGCATATCTTCCTTAGGACTTTATTGGCTTTAAGATTCACAGGTAAGTGGATTCTAAACCATGCTCGTGTGAAGGCTATTCTCAGTTTTATCAGTTAATCCACCAGTTTGCCCAATCCATTTAGAAGTCATCCAGACCCCTCTGATTCTTGAGCTTTCACTCCCTCCAGTTGATTTAGGCCTAAATAGAGATTTATGCCCACTTCTCATCAAGAGCAGAAGTAATCATGTGGGGCTAACAGCCTGCAACACACTGCGACCACCAGACTTAGAATTCGGATTTACACACGTAACTCTTGGCCTGCTCTGGAACGACACTGACATGCCCATCTCCACTTTTTTTTTTTTTTTTAGCTCTCGCACACCCATACATACATATAATTTGCAGATTATAAAATATGCACTGCTCACATGCAACCCATATACTTGTGTCCATGGGCCTTTTAACATGAGCAATGCTTTTAAAATTCACCCCTTTGTATATGGCTATCCTGTTCCAAAAATAATCACAACTGCTGGCAAATGGTTGGATTGTTTTGAGTATAATGCCACAAATCCTCCTCCTTAGTTTAGCCTTTGAAAAATACAATGCTTATTAATACAGAATCTTGGACATCACTGACACATTTGATTGAATTTTAAGAGCTACAGTGAGCACTTACCAGTATTCAAACATTCTGGTTTGAAACTCTTTTTCAGTTTGCAATTTACTTCCCATACTATGGTGTCAAAGGAAGGAAGAAGCATAGACAGTTCTTTCCCAATTTCTTTTTTTAAATTTCAATAAAGCAGCTGAAATTATCGCAAAAGAAGCTCAGCTCTGACAAATGGAAGACAGTTAGGGATATCTATCAACCCTGATGTAATTAGGTTTTATGAATTCATCTTCTTTGCCAGAACAGGCTTGGATGAACTTGATTTGTGATTATGATGCAAACCAAAATGTAAATTCCTATGGTATCAGAGATAAGGCTCGTAATGGGTTTCTTAAACAATTCAGTCAAAATGAATCAACATGGGAGACCCTAAGAAAAGATTCTGAGGAGGAATATGTTCAGGCTGATCTTGCAGTTAGTTAAAGTACAAAAGTTTTCAGTTGCATTCCTAAATAAGGTTTTCAAGAGAGGCAGACTAAAAGTTCAGGATTTTTAACTATTTCTGAATGGACCTTCTACTCCTTTGCCCAGCAGCAACACAGCCTTTGACAATAATAGTAAAAATAAAAATGAAATCAGGTCTTAGAGTAGCGTGTCTAGAAAGAAATGGCAGGAGAGCAGATGTGGATCTACCTGGAGAAAGGAGGTTGGACTACTACTCCCTGATTTATTCATTTCTTCTTAATCCACCTGGCTCCCTGTAATTGATTTTCAGCATGGTAACCTCCTTGGAATACCTATGGGGATTCGATGGACACGGAACTTAAATGATCGATCTGCATATATTACAGATTTTTATAAGGATGCTGGTAGGCCTGGAGATCCCTCGCACGCAGGCGCAGAAAACATGATGGGTGACAACCTGCAGGCTGCAAAAGAAATGGAGGCCCAGAATGATCTAGTCCTCAAGGAGATCTGTGAATTGAGAGGACTTGGCAAAGGACTCTGTCGATGCCATGGCGGATAGGATTGACAAGCTTTCTCCCAGAGTAGAAGAACTAGAGCAGCGTGCCTAATTTGGAAGTTTGGTAATCAGGGGCAGATAACACATTAGCAGTGCTGTGGAAACAGATGACAGACCTCAAGGACAAAGTGGTGGATTTAGAGAACTGATCTTGTCATCGTAATGTCAGAATTTTGAGAGTCTTAGAAGCAGAGGATGGCAAGGATATGATATTGTTTGTGAAAATGTTCCTTAAAGAGATTTTGAAGCCAAGCAAATTGGCTCCTGATTTTTTTGTTGAGCAAGCGCACCGCAGGGCAGGGGGATCGAATAATAACTCCAATGGCTCCAGATCTATTCTTGTTAAATTTTTGGAATTCCAAACTAAGGACTCCAACACAGCGTCCATTTCCGCTGTGTCAAAGGATAACGTGCCAGCAGACTCCCAGCGTGCGCATCTTGCACCTGCTCAGAGGCAGACGCAAAAGGTAAGAAAACAATTTTGGCGGGGTTAGAATAGGGCTAGGGGGGGAAAGGTTAGGGGAAAGAATGGGAAGGTTAGGTTAGGGGGAAGGGAACGGGGGAAGGCAGTGTGGCTCGGCGTGTGCAAGGTGCACAATTGTGCACCCCCTTGCACGCGCCGACTCCTGATTTTATAACTTGCGCGCCTGCGCACGCAAGTTATAAAATCGGGCATACATGTATAAAATCGGGCATACATGTAAGCTGCACGCACTCCTTTTAAAATCTACTCCTAACTGCCCTAGCTATTAGGGATGTGAATCGTGTGCCCGATCGTTTTAACGATCGGGTTCGGCTGGGAGGGGGGGAAATCTGATCGTTAGAGACGTGAATTGGGATCGGTTCCGATTCCAATTCACATCAATAATTTTTTTTAGTGAGGCCCGCGCCGATAAAAAAAACAAACCCAACCGACCCTTTAAAATTACCCCCTTAGCCTCCCCCACTCTCCCGACCCCCCCCCCAAAAAACTTTTTACACATACCTGGTGGTCCAGGGGGGCCACGGGCAGCGATCTCCCGTTCCCAGGCCTTCAGCTGCGCTAAATAAAATGGCACTGATGGCCCTTTGCCCTTACCATGTGATAGGGCAAAAGTAGCGCCGGCGCCATTTTGAATATAGGCAATACGGCCCGAGTGCAGGAGATTGATCCCGGACCCCCGCTGGACCCCCAGGGACTTTGGCCAGCTTGGGGGGCCTCCTGACCCCCACAAAACTTGCCAAAAGTCCAGCGGGGGTCCAGGAGTGACCTCCTGCACGCGGGCCGTATTGCCAGTATTCAAAATGGTGCCGGCGCTACCTTTGCCCTCACTATGTCATAGAGGCCGACAGCGCCATCTTTAAAAATGGTGCGGGCCATCCAGTGCTCCTACCATGTGACAGGGGCCGGCCAATGGCACAGATACTCTGTCACATGGTAAGGGCAAAGGGCCATCGGCGCCATTTTGATTAGTGGCAGCCGACGGCCCGGGAGCAGGAGATCGCTCCCGGGACCCCCTCTGGACCACCAGGTACCTGTAAAAGGTTTTTTGGGGGGTCGGGAGGCTGGGGGAAGCTAAGGGATTTGTTTTAAAGGGTCGGGGTGGGTTTAGGGGTTATTTTTGTGGGGTTTTCCTATCGTTTTGGGGGAGCCCCCGATTTCTGACGATTTTGAAAATATCGACAATATTTTCAATCGTCCAAAGCCCGATTCACATCCCTAGCAATTATGATTCCTATTTTGTGCTTTCAGTGGTAAAACATGGGAAATTTCTCTACAGCCCCACTATTTCATCTTTCTCTAATAAGCAGCACAATGTGGATTTGCAGGAATTATTGAAATTGATAGAGGTAAAGGAGCAAATACATAAAGCCATAGGCTGTGGAGAAGTGTTTCATGAATTGAGGGTCTTGAGCCCAATATAATAGCATTTTGCAGGAGAAAATAGGGTTTATTATGAAAAGGCTAAAAGTGTGATATTTTGAACATAGCAATAAACCAGGCAGAGTGCTGGCATGCAACTTAGAGGAAAGAGAGTTGTATCCTTGATAAAGGAGGTAAATTATGGGGGGAAAGAGTTATAAGTCACTGAATGAAATAGCTGAGGCCTTTTGGCATTTTTACAAAACCCTATACATAGTGCAGGAGGGAGTGGAGAAAGAGAAAATTGATCAATTTCTCAAAAAGATTGGCCTAAGCAAACTAACACAAGAAATGGCCCCTCACATCCTCAAAAGTAGTTCATTTTGTTAAGGCGTTGAGTGGCGGGAAAGCTTATGGTAGAGATGGGTTTGGAGTAGATTTCTACAAAACATTTGCTGACTAGTTAGCCCCGGTGATTACACATGTTTATCAGAACGTGTTAGAAGAGGAAGTTCTACAGATAACTCTATATGAAGCAGTGACTACTGTGATACTTAAGGAGGGAAAGCGCAAAGATTATTGTACTTCTTACTAACCCATTTCTCTTTTAAATACTAACATGAAGATAGTTGCTAAAATTTTAGCAAATAGGTTAGATAAGATGGTGGGGTATTTAGTGAATAGGGATCAGATTGGTTTTATTTCAGGTAGAAGATCTAGTGACAGTGTAATGCATACTCTCTTAGTCATTGTCTCTGAACTGTAGAGTGGAGGTCATTATGCTTTCCTATCGCTCAATGCAGAGAAAGCTTTTGATAGAGTGGAATGAAAACATTTGGAAGCGGTTCTGGGTGAGAACGGTTTTGGGTTGGGGTTAACTTACAAAAGTGGATTAAGGCTCTTTGTATAACTCCAATGGCTGAGGATAAGGTGAATGGAGTGTTTTCTGGTAATTTTTTGCTAGCAGGAGTAACTAGGCAAGGAAGTCCCCTTTCTCCCCTTTTATTTGCTTTTGTTATAGAGCCTTTAGCTTAACTTATTAGTTTGCAGAGGTGGTGGTTGAGGTAACAGAGGGTCAGGTGCAGAAGATAGTGCTATATGCCAATGATGTGCTGATATATATGTTAGATTTGACTCGGTCCATACCTGAAATTCTAGTAATTTTAGGGGAATATGGGGCAATCTCAGGCTATAAAATTAATCTGACTAAGTTAGAATTACTATTGATAGGCACACTACAATCTCAAGGCTTACCAGGCCTGTTAAAATGTCCATTTCAGAGCGCAATGAAAAAGATTAAGTATCTTGGAGTTCAACTATCTGCTAATGTGAATTATTTTCACTGAACTTTAAGCCATTGCTCAGTAATTTAAAGGAGGATATGTTGAAGTGGAGACATCTACCAGTAAGCTATTTGGGAAGGGCTAATAACTTCTGCAAATGAATTGCTACTCATTCTTCTTCTTGGTAGTTTCTTTTGAGAGCTGAATAGGATTGTAACTTGGTTTTTGTGGAAAGGGTGGATGTCGAGAGTTAAGCTGAGAGCTTTACAGTGTGTCAAGTCTTAGGGTGGAATCAGTTTTCCTGATTTTCAAGGCTAATATAAGACGGCACTATTTAGTATCTTAACACAGTAGCAGAATCCGAATCCTTGTCTGCATTGGTTAGAGAGCAGTTTTAGAGAATTAGGACTATGAGGGGAATGGTTTCCATGGGGTGGGTTCTCTTGTCAGAGGGATTTTGGGTCAGGATGGCTACCAGGCAACGGTGGGAGCACCGTCGTCTGCAAGGGAAGAGTTATTTCTTGGGAGTGACTCCGATATTAGAGTATTGGGAGTTAGTTAAACTATGGCCTCCCAAAGTTTGTTCTATGGTGCATAATTCTTCTTTGAAGTTATTTTCTAAGCTGATGATCGGAAGGTTTTTTTGTTCCTGGCTACATTTAAGGAAAATTTTCAATTGGCTGATTTCATCCTTTTTGCCATCCTGCAACTGCAAGAGTTAGCATGCAGCCCTGATGTTAAAAGTGTTTTGTCTCAAAGCACTGTTCTACTAGAGATAGCACTTTTGGTAAATAGGAGGGTTAAAGGGAGTTTGAGTAGGATTTACAAGGTCTTACAAAGTGTTAGCAGTGGTTCAAATGTACATCAACTATTAGCTTGGGATAGCAAACTGGGGGTTCAGATGATGACAAAAGAGTGGGATCAAATTTGGATTGACTTGTGGTGGTGCTCCTGGTATCCTGCTATAGTTGAGCAACAGTATTGAATTATGATGTGGATCTACTGGCACCCTCCTGATTGAATAAGATTAAGTGGAACTTACCTGACTCCTATTGGAGGCTTGTGGCCATACAGTACATTATCCCATATTTTATATTTTTGTTCAGTGCTCACTGGATTTTGGAAAGAGGTGGTGATAACGTTCTGGGCAATCTGTTCTCTTTACCTGCCAAATGACCCTAGAATTGTTGTCTGTATTTTTGGCCAGCTGGTTCAAGCGAAAGGTAGATTTGTGATCTGGCTATGAAATTCATGGCTGTGGGAAAGCGGGTGGTGCTGCAGATATGGGGTGATACGTGATCACCAATGGTTGAAGAGTGGCTGGCAGAGTTATGTAAATGGATGAAGATGGGGCTGCTATCAGTTAGAGCCAGAGGGAAACTTAAAGAATTACAAAAGCTGTGGGAGCCGGTAATCCAATACTATAAGCGGCAGTAGTGATGTTATTTATTTATTTTGAATAACTTATATTTTATATGGTATAGCTTACATTTGATCTTTGACATGTCCTTTTTCAATGTTCCTGCATGTTTGGAATTGGCAAAACTAGTCCTCTCCAGAGAGGGAGGGGTTAGGGTTGATATCAAGGAGGAAAGTAAAAATGAGGGGAGCATGTCCTAAAGGGAATTGATCCCAGAGCATTTAAAGTTGTGGGTTAGAAAAATATGGTGTTGGTATTGCTATTGTTTGCTGCTTTACAGTTTGTGCTGGAACAGCTGTTATATATTCACTGGATATAGTGATTTCATTTTTGCTGTAATTATTGTTTAACAATTTCTTTATTTTTCCTCTGGATTTTTGTTCATACTCAATAAAATATAATAAACAACAAAAAAAAAAAATAAGACTCAGGAAAAGCCATCCAAATGAGGTCTGTGTATTGTTACTGCATTTCAGAGATGAATGTCACCTGCTTTTGGTACATATCCTGTATGTAAGATATTACCAGAACAATTCACAAATGGAAGTCCAATGTTCCAGCAAAAATTCATGCATGGAGGCCACATGAGCCTTACCTAGGCTACAAATAGTATACATCTCTTCAATAAGATCAAACTGGAGATTTTATTGAGAAGCATGATGAAATCATGCATTCTTAGGTTTGTTTTCTATACCTATATGGTGTCCTTTTACTTGCCAGTCATGTTCCTCTCAGCCCAAAACAGTCCTTAAATCCAATTTGGATCAGTGAAATCTGCAGTGCTAACTCTACTGTCAGCTCCTGATGCTCAGGTTGTTCTCTTTGGGCATAAAATATGAAAGGCTTCTCATAGTCTGTTTTGAGATATTGTCCCAGCTCATAGACTGCCCCCTTTGAGCTATGTCACTTTTGGGGGACAATTTTCAAAACCATGGGGGTGAATTTTAAATTGTTGCTCGCATTAAAAGGCCCATGTACATGAGTATATGAACTGCACATGAGGAACACATTTTAAAACTGCAAATTATGGGGTAGATTTTAAGACCTGTGTGCAGGTGTACATGTGCGCGTGCTACCCGGCGCGCACACATGTATGCCCAATTTTATAACATGCGCACACAGGCACGCACATGTTATAAAATTGAGGATCGGCGCACGCAAGGTGGTGCACAATTGTGAACCTTGTGCGTGCCGAGCCGCGCTGCCTTCCCCCGTTCCCTCCCAGGCTGCTCCGAAATTAGAGCAGCTTTGGAGGGAACATCCCTACCCCCTTCACCCCACCTTCCCTTCCCTTCCCCTACCTCCCCTGCCCTTTCCCCACTACCTTTCTCTTCTTTTTTTTTCATTTTAAAACTTACTTCAGCCCTGGAACTGAAATAAGTTGCGCACGCCGGTCAATTGCCGGTGCGCGATCCCTGGCATGGCGGCAAATGGCCGCTGTGCCTGGAGGCTCTGACCCCACCCCGCCCTCTGGACCTCCCCACCCCTCCCCACCCCTGTTTACAAGCTCCGGAACTTACACGTGTCCCGGGGCTTTACGCGCATTGCCGGGCCTTTTGATTTACACGCGTAAGGCTTTATGTGCTTATATATGCTTATACAAGTAACAAAAAAAAAAGGCACAGTCGGGGCATGTCAGAGGTGTTCCAGGGTGGGGTCAAAGTGTGCAGGCATAAATCCATATTTAAATTCAGTGCCTACAGCGTGCAACGGGCTGTTAGCCGCACATGTTTACTTTTGCTCTTGATGAGATATAATTCTCCATAAGAACATAAGAACATGCCATACTGGGTCAGACCAAGGGGTACATTTTAAAAAACAGCGTGCGCGTCCTTTTGTTTGCGCACGTAGCCGCGCGTATATTATAAAATTTGGGGTCGGGGTGTGCAAGGGGGTGCACATTTGTGCAACTTGTGCACGCCAAGCCTCTGTGTGCGCTGCCCATTCCCTCTGAGGCCGCTCCGAAATCTATACCTATATGGTGTCCGAAATCGGAGCGGCCTAGGAGGAACTTTCCTTCTAACCCCCCCCCCCCCTGTACTTTCCCCTCCCTTCCCCTACCTAACCTTCCCCCCCCCCCCCCCCCGGCCCTATCTAACCCCCCCTACCTTTATCGCACAAGTTACGCCTGCTCGAAGCAGGCGTAACTCGCGTGTGCCTATGGTCCACTGCCGCACCGAGCCTATGCAAAATAGGCTCGGCGCGCACGGGGGGGGGGGGGGGTTAAGGGTTACGCACTTAACTTAAGCGCATAACCCTTTTAAAATCCGGCCCCAAAGGTGCATCAAGCCCAGCATCCTGTCTCCAACAATGGCCAATCCAGGCCATAAGAACCTGGCAAGTACCCAAAAACTAAATCTCTCCCACACTACTGTTGCTAGTAATAGCAGTGGCTATTTACTAAGTCAACTTAATTAATAGCAGGTAATGGACTTCTCCTCCAAGAACTTATCCAATCCTTTTTTAAACACAGCTACACTAACTGCACTAACCACATTCTCTGGCAACAAGTTCCAGAGTTTAATTGTGCATTGAGTGAAAAAGAACTTTCTCCGATTAGTTTTAAATGTGCCCCATGCTAACTTCATGGAGTGCCCCCTAGTCTTTCTACTATCCGAAAGAGTAAATAACTGATTCACATCTACCCGTTCTAGACCTCTCATGATTTTAAACACCTCTATCATATCCCCCCTCAGTCGTCTCTTCTCCAAGCTGAAAAGTCCTAACCTCTTCAGCCTTTCCTCATAGGGGAGCTGTACTATCCCCTTTGTCATTTTGGTCACCCTTCTCTGTACCAGGAGGCTCTGACCCCACCCCGCCCTCTAGTCCTCCCCACCCCTTTTTGCAAGCCCCGGGACTTACATGTGTACAGGTCCCAGTACAGATCCCTGAGGCACTCCACTGCCCATTCCCTTCCACTGAGAAAATTGTCCATTTAATCCTGCTCTCAGTTTCCTGTCTTTTAGCCAGTTTGTAATCCATGAAAGGTCATCGCCACCTATTCCATGACTTTTTACTTTTCCTAGAAGCTTCTCATGAGGAACTTTGTCAAATGCCTTATGAAAGTCCAAATATATTACATCTACCCTACAATGACTGTGTGAGGGGTCTTGGTCACCGGCTAATTTTGAAAATGTAAAATTGCATTTCTTGTTGCATCCCCCACACTAATCATATCTTGGAAACACCTCCACAAGAATGTGATGCAAGTTGTGAAACAACACGTGCTTTACTTGCATACAAGCTGGGAAATTCTGAAACAACCCTTTTACATGGCTTTTAACAATTATCTTCTATAAGAACAATGTAAACATCTGCAGCATCCACTTCAAATCCTCCTTTTCATCTCGGTTATAGTCCCACTGACTTATCTGGTGGTTCTACTATGCAGGTCCTGAGTATGCACTCCCTTGTGTTTCCAACATCACTGCATCCATTATAGGAGAGACCTTGTAAGCATTTTAACTCTCCCCTTTGCTTCAATGGTGTGGTTTCCCCTCTAGTTCACAAACACAGCTGCTCTGAGCATTTTAACTCCCAAGCTCCTCCAGATGCTTTCCTCCTTGAGAATAGTGGAAACTATTCTCAAGAGCAAAATCGTAGAGCATATAGAAAGACATGATTTAATGGAACACAGTCAACACGGATTTACCCAAGGGAAGTCTTGCCTAACAAATCTGCTTCACTTTTTTGAAGGGGTTAATAAACACGTGGATATAGGTGAACCGGTAGATGTAGTGTATTTGGATTTTCAGAAGGCATTTGACAAAGTCCCTCATGAGAGGCTTCTACGAAAACTAAAAAGTCATGGGATAGGAGGCGATGTCCTGTCGTGGATTACAAACTGGTTAAAAGACAGGAAACAGAGAGTAGGACTAAATGGTCAATTTTCTCAGTGGAAAAGGGTAAACAGTGGAGTGCCTCAGCGATCTGTACTTGGACCGGTGCTTTTCAATATATAAATGATCTGGAAAGGAATACGATGAGTGACGTTATCAAATTTGCAGATGACACAAAATTATTCAGAGTAATTAAATCACAAGCAGACTGTGATACATTACAGGAGGACCTTGCAAGACTGGAAGATTGGGCATCCAAATGGCAGATGACATTTAATGTGGACAAGTGCAAGGTGTTGCATATAGGGAAAAATAACCCTTGCTGTAGTTACACAATGTTAGGTTCCATATTAGGAGCTACCACCCAGGAAAAATATCTAGGCATCATAGTGGATAATACTTTAAAATCGTCAGCTCAGTGTGCTGCAGCAGTCAAAAAAGCAAACAGAATGTTAGGAATTATTAGGAAGGGAATGGTTAATAAAACGGAAAATGTCATAATTCCTCTATATCGCTCCATGGTGAGACCACACCTTGAATACTGTGTACAATTCTGGTCGCCGCATCTCAAAAAAGATATAGTTGCGATGGAAAAGGTACAGAGAAGGGCAACCAAAATGATAAAGGGGATGGAACAGCTCCCCTATGAGGAAAGGCTGAAGAGATTAGGGTTGTTCAGCTTGGAGAAGAGACGGCTGAGGGGGGATATGATAGAGGTCTTTAAAATCATGAGAGGTCTTGAATGAGTAGATGTGACTCAGTTATTTACACTTTTGAATAATAGAAGGACTAGGGGGGCATTCCATGAAGTTAGCAATTAGCACATTTAAGACTAATCCGAGAAAATTCTTTTTCACTTAACACACAATAAAGCTCTGGAATTTGTTGCCAGAGGATGTGGTTAGTGCAGTTAGTGTAGCTGGGTTCAAAAAGGGTTTGGATAAGTTCTTGGAGGAGAAGTCCATTAACGGCTATTAATCACGTTTACTTAGGGAATAGCCGCTGCTATTAATTGCATCAGTAACATGGGATCTTCTTAGTGTTTGGCTAATTGTCAGGTTCTTGTGGCCTGGTTTGGCCTCTGTTGGATACAGGATGCTGGGCTTGATGGACCCTTGGTCTGACCCAGCATGGCAATTTCTTATGTTCTTATGTTCTTAATCTGTCTTGTGTTGCCGTGTTTAACCAGAAAGAAAAACTATCTCCTCTGCCGCCTTTAGACCTCCATCCCATGTTCCTGGCTCCCTTTTCTATCATTTTAGCAACCGGGTCATAGGAAGGGTTTAAGTCCTCCCACTCCACTGGAATCTGCCCCATGTCCCTTTTCAGATATATTTTATAATTTTCCTTTTTATCCAACTCCTCTTCCACTGGCAGCTGCTGGATCATTATAGTACCAGTATCCAAGGTTTCTCCACCTTTCACTGGCTACTACTCATGTAGGATATTTAAACCCCATTACCAGAGTTCACCACAGAATACATCAATTCAACTTGAACCTGAAAATTTTCTTCACACTTCTCTTAATATCAATCAGCCTTTGAAGTTTACAGTTACAGGTAGACTCAAGGTATGATAGATCTACTCATACTATTTTCTTACGAGTTAATTTTCAAAGAAGTTACACATTAAAATTAGTATATATGCACATAAGTTTCTTGTATTCACATTCATGCTATTTATAAACATGAAACATATGTGCATATTTTTGGTTTTGCACACACATTTACCTATGCAAATGGGTAGTCTAGGGTCATTCTGGTGCTTGGCCAAGGTTTTTGTGCATTAATTGCTATTTTATATGAGATTTACGTGAACATATTAGGCAACTTATTCACACAATTTTACAACTGCTAATTAACTAGAGAAATTTATATCAGACTCATCTTTTGTCGGTAATTTTTGGATAGGATGTCTGGAGGAACTGGGGGAAGTTCAGGGTGAAATAGTAGTATTTATTTTTTTATTTATTTGTTTAAAGTCTCTTCTATACCGATAGCCGTTCGCACATCGCATCGGTTTACAAAAAACAAGAACTTTTGGGCGGAGCCCTTACATATAACCGATAGGGTTATATGTAAGGTTATAGTAGGGTTTCATTGAAGTGGAGATGGACTTGGCGAATTGTTGGAGGTATCGGCAAATTTGTAATTTCAAATACGCATCCATATTTTAAAATTATACCTATTTCTGTGTGTAAATTAGAATTTTATGCATACAAGTTAGATTTATTTTGCATTTAAAATACCATGTTTGAATAATTATAAAATAAATAGAGAAAGTCCATGTTTTCAATGCATTGCAAATTTTAAACATAGAAACATAGAAACATAGAAATGACGGCAGAAGAAGACCAACCGGTCCATCCAGTCTGCCCAGCAAGCTTCACACATTTGTTCTCATACTTAACTGTTTCTCTTGGCTCTTAGTAACCTTATGTTCTAATTCCCTTTTCACCCCCACCATTAATGTAGAGAGCAGTGCTGGAGCTGCTTCCAAGTGAAATATTAAGTTTGATTAGTTGGGTAAGCGGCAGCATAGCTCTCTGCCATGAAGCAGAGGGCAATGCTGGAAATGTGTGAAGTATCAGTTTTTCTTTTCCCCTGTCATTGAAGCAAGGAGTCATGCCGGACATGCACCGAAAGTGAAGAATGCCTTGAAAGTCACATTAACTATCATCAAATATTGAAAAGCCTAATAATTGGTAATACCTATAAGCCCATGAACCCATCCCTGTTTTTTTTTTCTTTTTTTTTCTTTTCTTTTTTAATTGGGAGATGGATGCCCTTCATCCTTCTACTCTGTGAAGGTGGACACCTACCACCGGCCACTGGCATCCCGCTCCGTTAATGCCTCTGTGGCTACTGCCGCTCCATGCAGTGTTTTACTACCTGCTCTTTATATGCGTCCTCTAGAACTGATGGATCCCATCCCTGGGTTTTTTTATTATTGATTTAATTGGGAGATGACAGCCCTCCATCCTTCCGCTCCGTGAAGGTGGACACCTACCACTGGCCACTGGCATCCCGCTCCGTGAATGCCTCTGTGGCTACTGCCGCTCTGTGCAGTATTTTACTACCTGCTCTTTATATGGACACCTA
The DNA here is from genome assembly GCF_901001135.1 of Rhinatrema bivittatum. Classification (NCBI taxonomy): domain Eukaryota; kingdom Metazoa; phylum Chordata; class Amphibia; order Gymnophiona; family Rhinatrematidae; genus Rhinatrema; species Rhinatrema bivittatum. The sequence goes on along the minus strand of NC_042616.1, from coordinate 323,985,186 downwards.
CCACTGGCCACTGGCATCCCGCTCCGTGAATGCCTCTGTGGCTACTGCCGCTCCGTGCAGTATTTTACTACCTGCTCTTTATATGTGTCCTCTAGACCTGATGGATCCCATCCCTGTTTTGTTTTTTGTTTTTGTTTTTTATTTAATTGGGAGATGACAGCCCTACATCCTTCCGCTCCATGAAGGTGGACACCTACCACTGGCCACTGGCATCCCGCTCCGTGAATGCCTCTGTGGCTACTGCCGCTCCGTGCAGTATTTTACTACCTGCTCTTTATATGCGTCCTCTGGACCTGATGGATCCACAATATTTATCCCATGCCCCTTTGAAGTGCTTCACAGTTTTGGACTTCACCACTTCCTCCGGAAGGGCATTCCAGGCATCCACCACTCTCTCCGTGAAGAAATTCTTCCTGACATTGGTTCTTAGTCTTCCTCCTTGGAGCCTCAGCTCGTGACCTCTGGTTCTGCTGATTTTTTTCTGTTGGAAAAGGTTTGTCATTGTCTTTGGATCGTTAAAGTTTTTCAAGTATCTGAAAGTTTGAATCATATCACCCCTGCTCCTCCTTTCCTCCAGGGTGTACATATTTAGATTCTTCAATCTCTCCTCGTATGTCAACCGATGAAGACCCTCCACCTTCCTGGTCGCCCTTCTCTGTACCGCCTCCAACTTGTCCTTGTCTCTTTGTAGATACGGTCTCCAGAACTGAACACAGTACTCCAGGTGAGGCCTCACCAAGGACCTGTACAAGGGGATTATCACTTCCCTTTTCTTACTCGATATTCCTCTCTCTATGCATCCCAGCATTCTTCTGGCTTTTGCAATCGCCTTGTCGCATTGTTTCGCCGACTTCATATCATTAGACACTATCACCCCAAGGTCTCTCTCCTGCTCCGTGCACATCAGCCTTTCCCCCCCCATCGAATACAGTTCATTCGGATTTCCACTCCCCCAAATGCATGACTTTGCACTTCTTGGCATTGAATTTCAGCTGCCATATCTTCGACCACTCTTCCAGCTTCCTTAAATCCCGTCTCATTCTCTCCACTCCTTCCGGCGTGTCCACTCTGTTGCAGATCTTAGTGTCGTCCGCAAAAAGACAAACCTTACCTTCTATCCCGTCCGCAATGTCGCTCACAAAGATATTGAACAGGACCGGTCCCAACACCGATCCTTGCGGTACACCACTTAAAACCGCTCTCTCTTCAGAGAAAGTTCCATTTACCATCACGCATTGTCTTCTGTCCGTCAACCAGTTTGCAATCCAGGTCACCACTTCGGCACTCACTCCCAAGCTTTTTGTTTTATTCACCAGTCTCCTGTGCGGAACCGTATCAAAAGCTTTGCTGAAATCCAAGTAGATGACATCTAGCGCTCTTCCTTGATCCAATTCCTTGGTTACCCAGTCGAAAAAGTCAATCAGATTTGTCTGACAGGATCTTCCCCTGGTGAATCCATGCTGCCTCTGGTCCATCAATTCTCCGGACTGTAGATATTTCACTATTCTCTCTTTCAACAGTGACTCCATTACTTTTCCCACCACCGAAGTGAGGCTAACCGGTCTGTAGTTACCAGCCTCTTCTCTGTTCCCACTCTTGTGAAGCGGGACCACCACCGCTCTTCTCCAATCACTCGGCACCACTCCCGTTTCTAGGGATCTATTGAACAGGTCACACAGCGGACCCGCCAGCACATCTCTGAGCTCCCTCAGAATCCTTGGATGAATCCCAAGGATTCTGAGGATTAAAGTGTACTGAAACATTCGTGCATATGCTGGGGTACAGATATACCTGTATTTTATAATCTGTGCAGACAAGATGCACACAGATTATAAAATACTATAGTAGATCTCTGCATGCCCACATAGTACGTTCAAGTATGAGGCCACATGGAGCACTTTGAAACTTATTCTTTTACTCTTAATGCTGAATCTGAACATATACATAATATATCATGCAAAAATGCTCTCCTTCCTTCTTCATAGTCCTGCAGAGACTCCCAACTCCTTTTCTTTATGTAGTAACGGTAGGAATATAATTTGTTCCCTTTGATTCACATCTTTTTAAAGGGAATTGAATGTTTTGCGTTATTAATGTTTTAATTTATTGTGTTACTATTGTTTGAAATATATAAATATATTTTATTTTGAACATTTTAAATTATATGAGTTTGATTTGATGTTATAATCCATCTCCAACAATTTTTTTTGGCAAGAGAGTGGGATATAAAGATCTTGTGAAAGAATGAATGAACAAATAAATATCCCAAAACATGCACATTTCCTACATACCATTACCATCACTTTCAAAAAATATGGTATAATTTATTTGAAACTTGAATAAACAATCAGGAATTGTGATTTGAAAAGTGAGGTAAACAATGTCCCTTTAGCCATCAAGGTGTCAGATATCTCTGGCAGTAAGTAGGCTACAATAAGGGTGAGAATGTACTTAATAGTTCCTAAAAGGGTCATTTTACATCCTTGCATAAATCTCATTTATGGGGCACACCTCAGGCACCTCTGGCATTTATGGGGCACACCTCTGGCACAGGGCCTCTCTGTTGCTCTTTCTAAGCATGGAATAAGATTTATGCTATTCTTCAAATGTGGCAAATGTTTTTCAACTGTAAAATTTTCTGAATCCAAATTTGAGCGAATTGAGCCCAGCGTGATTGACAATTAACATTTTGCTTGTTTAGTGATGCTGCATTTGTAAGATATATTTAAAGGAGTCTACTGATATGCACCTGGGCTTGATTGCTTTTTGGAACATTTTAAATTGTTTTTCACAACGTGTCAAACTCTCCAGTGATGGTTAGGGATTAGTGCATGAACAGTAAATCATTTATATAATAGTGAATTATATGATTGTAAATTACAGTAGTTTTAAAATCCACTCTTTGGATACCCAAACAGATAGAACATTCAGAATACCGAGTTACATTTGCAGGGGCGGTTCTATAATGAGGTAGAGTGAGGCGGCCGCTTCAGGTGACAAAATTTTAGAGCTGCAAAAAGTGCCCTCCAAAATGTTCAGTGTCCGCCTCCCCCTGCTTCCTGGTACATATTTAGCTAAATGTCAGCAGAGTTCCAAATCCCTGCTGGCGAACAAAATAGAAGAAGACCCTGTGTGTATCCAGAAGCCATCCCTCCAGTTCAGCACAGCAGCACATTTGCTATCTAGCCTGAAGGAGTTGTGGTTTTACTCCACAGCCAATGGTGGTGCTACACTATGAGAAATTGCATAAGCTCTTCCCCTTTTCCTCCTGCAGCAACAACTAGTGCATCTAGTCTCCTTCTTCAGGCTTCCCCCGGTGGCACGCAAATAAAGGCTGCTGGCCCCTCTCCTCCCTCCCGCGGCATGCAAAGAAAGGCTACCGACACTTTTACGTCCCGCAGCACACAAATAAATGTCGCTAGTACTACTTCTCTGTCCCACAGTGTGCTAACAAAGGCTACCGGCACTTCTCCGTCCCACAGCGTGTAAATAAAGGTCACTGGCACTTCTTCTCTATCCCGTGGTCTGCAAACAAAGGCCACTGGCACTTTCCCTTCCTGCAGTGTGCAAATAAAGGCTGCTGGTACCTCTCCTCCCTCTAGAAGCACAAGAAAAAAGGACCATTCAGGCCATCAGTATCTCCCCTCCCGCCCACTGAGAAACAAAGGAAGGCCCCGCCAGGCCTTCAACACCTTCTCTCCTGCTGCGGTGAATAAAGAAAGGCCCAGTGGAGCTGTTGACATCTCCTGCTGCTGTCCACAATGCATAAGGAAAGACCCAGCGGGCATCATCTGAAGCAGAGGCTCCAGCCTGAGAGTGCCAGTGAGAGAGATTGGGAGAGAGTACCAGTTAGTGAGAGACAGTTTGTGTGTGTTTATGAGAAGGAAAATCTGAGACAGCTTGTTTGTGTGTGAGAAAGAGAGTACCAGAGAGGGTCAGAGTGCCAGTGAGTGAGATCTTGTGTGTGATAGCAATGTGTGTGTGTGTGTGTGTGTGTGTGTGTGTCTATCTGTGAGACAGAGAGAGAGAGAATGAAAGATAGATAAGTGTTCGTGTGTGTTAGAGATGGAGATAGCTGCAGTAAGTGAGAAACAGCTTGTGTGTGTGTGTGTGTGTGTGTGTGTGTGTGTGAGAGGGAGAGAATGCCAGTGAGCGAGAGCTTGTGTGTAAGAGTGAGTGTGAGATAGCTTTTGCGCATGTGATAGTGATTAAGCGAGCACCAGTGAGTGAGAAAAATATTGTATATGAGAGAGTGAGGAGAGAGAGTACCAGTGAATGAAAGTGACTGCCAGTAAGTAAGAGAGAACATGTGTGTGAGAGAAACAAGGTGAAGGCCTGTGCGCGTGAAAGTGAGTGAGAGAGAGAGCCAGTGAAAGTAAGAGATCCCATGTGTGAGAGGGAGAGAGAGAGTGTGTGAGAGAACCTTTGCTTGTGTATGTGAAAGGGTATGTGCACGAGAGTGAATATGTGTGAGAGACAACAAACGAACATGTATGTTAGGTAGTGTGTGTATATATAGAGGGAAAGGATAAAGTATGCACACTCTCTCCCTGACTAGTCCAGGACAATCTCAGGATGAATGAAAACCAAAGGTTCCCAGGTATGGAGAGCATAGGAAATTTTTAGCCTTGTTTTAAATATTTTCGACTTTATTTGCTGTATCTGCTTTTTTGAAATATTTTATTAGTGTTTGGTAAATTCAAATAAATGTTTATATAAGTTAATTATTGGATATTATTCTATTTGACTCCTGTTTTGAAATATTTATTCTTATTAGTATGGTTTTCCTATTATGATGTTATATTTCATGGTTTTATTGTTTGTTTTATGAGGAATGGTGATATTTCTGTTTTTCCATTCTTGAACAATATACACTGTCTGACTTGTTGCGATTTCCAACAGCAATTTCTATTTATACTTTATGATCACTTGTGGAGTGCCTCAGGGATCTGTACTTGGACTGGTGCTTTTCAATATATTTATAAATGATCTCGAAAGCAATATGACGAGTGAGGTAATCAAATTTGTAGATGATACAAAATTATTCAGAATAGTTAAATCCCAAGTGGATTGTGATAAATTGCAGGAGGACCTTGTCAGACTGGAAGATTGACATCCATACGGAAGCTGAAATTTAATGTAGACAAGTGCAAGGTGTTGCATATAGGAAAAAATAACCCATGCTCTAGTTACATGATGTTAGGTTCCATATTAGGAGTTACCACCCAGGAAAAAGATGTAGGCATCATAGTGGATAATACATTGAAATTGTTGGCTCAGTGTGCTGCGGCAGTCAAAAATCAAACAAAATGTTAGGAATTATTAGGAAGGGAATGGTGAATAAAACTGAAATGTCATAATGCCTCTGTATTGCTCCATGGTGAGACCACATTTTGAGTACTATGCACAGTTCGGGTCACCACATCTCAAAAAAGATATTGTTGCACTGGAGAAGCTACAGAGAATGGTAACCAAAATGATAAAGGGGATGGAACAGCTCCCCTATGAGGAAAGGCTGAAGAGGTTAGGGCTGTTCAGCTTGGAGAAGAGACGGATGAGGGGGGATAAGATAGAGGTCTTTAAAATCATGAGAGGTCTAGAATGGGTAGATGTGAATCGGTTATTTACATTTTTGAATAATAGAAGGACTAGGGGGCAATTCATGAAGTTAGCAAGTAGCACATTTAAAACTTATTGGAGAAAATTATTTTTCACTCAACACACAATTAAGCTCTGGAATGTGTTGCCAGAGTATGTGGTTAATGAAGTTAGTGTAGCTGGGTTTAAAAAAGGTTTGGATAAGTTCTTTGAGAAGTCAATAAACTGCTATTAATCAAGTTGACTTACAGCTGGATTGTCAAAGGCCTACACATGTAAAAACTGGTGTTTACATGCGTGGTCAGACCTTGCGCATGCAGCACGCATTTTATAATGGGCCCATACATGCACGTAAACCCTGGCACTCACACAAGTGTCAGGCCCTGAAAAAGGGTCAGGCCAGGAGCGTGGTCTGGGTGGGGAGAGGCAGGGAGGGACGGGGATGGTCGGAGGCCATTAGCCGCTGTCCCGGGGAAGCTTGTGCTACCAGCCAGCCAGCGAACTGAAACTACTTCTGCTCTGGAGGAGCAGTAAATTATAAAATAAAATAGGTAGGGGTTAGGGGTTGGGGTGGAGAGGGGAAAGGGGAAAGGGAAGGAAGGTTAGGTGGGTGGGAGGGAACTTCCTTCCCAGTCCACTCCTTATTTGGAGCGGACTGGGAAGGAACTGGGGAAGGCCCAATTGCGTCGCCGTGGGTATTATTTGAAAATTCAACCCCCTTCTCGCACCACCCGCACATTGGCACACGTATTGTAAAATCCGGTGCGCATGTGCTCACACTCAACATATTTTATAACGTGTCTATGTATGTGTACCGGGAACTGCGTGCACATGGACGGCCACACGCTGCTTTGAAAATTGACTCCTAGGGGAATGGCCACTGCTATTCCTGGCATCAGTAACATGGGATCTGCTTAGTATTTGGGTACTTGCCAGGCACTTGTAGCTTGGATTGGCCACTGTTGGAAACAGGATGCTGGGTTTGATGAACCCTTGGTCTGAGCCAGTATGGCAAGTTCTTATGTTCTTATGTATTTTTTTCTGTCTGTGTTCTGCATGTGTGACTGAAGTGAGGTTTTTTAACTACTAGCATATAGTTTCTGTGTAGGGATCTATGGCAGCCTGCCTTGCTCTGCTTTTCTAATAGGTGATGTATTGGTGTTTAGGATTTGGAGTAATATTTGCAGTGTTGTCTTTACTTAGGTAGGGTTTTATTGTTTGTGTGCTGGCACTTAGTGCTGCTTTGATTCACGATGGTTTACCATATGTTGAGCGCCCCGGCCGCGCTGGTGTCACAACCGGGCCTGCTCATCTCGGGCTGCCCTCCACAGGCTTTGTCCCGTTCTCCCTAGCTGCAGCATCCAGCTCTTGGCATCCCTAGCGCCTGTCCCAAACACCTCCAGCTTCATAGGCCTCATGACGGAGCTCCCGCAGGGGCTCCTCATCCTCGGCCCTGCCTCTAGGTGTGCATGCGGTCAACGCTCCCTTATTTAAAGGGCCCTGCGCCAGGCCAAGGGTCCACCTCCAGCGCAAGACTATATTATAATTCAGTTAACTCATGGCTTTCTGAGGACAAAGTCCGCACCCAGCTTGCACAACAATAACCTAATACCATATGCATTCCAAGTGTGTGTTTTGCTTTTATGCAGGATTTTCTGGTTGGTACACAGCAATGCATTTAAAAATAATATATATGTTGTTTTGATATCTTTGCCTCAGAAGACTGTATTTTAATGAACATTTTCATGTAAAATTAGTTGTTATAAATGCTGAATTTGTAATTGTGGGTGGTGAGGGCAGGGAGGTGAGGGCACAAGGCTGTACAGGGCCTAGTCTGCCTTATGCCCTTGCAACAGCTTGGAGAGAGTGCACCACACACACAGTCTACCACCATTCACCTATTTCCCAATTCTCCAGGGAAAAAATGCTGGGGAAAGGTAGGAAGCAGGGTTCCTGGGAGTATGGCGGGCTTGCCAGCTTCCTAGAAACATTATCGCTCTGCCACTCCTCTGGGAACTCCGAACCATTCTTTCCCCTTCTGTAACATTTCAATCGCTAAAAGGGCCAGATTGCATAATGTCTTCCCCTCTTGATAATTTGACCTGTGCCGTTTCCTGGCAGGATGAGGTCAGGTGGGGCTGGGGGAGTGCCATCTCATCCCTCACCTCAGGCAGCAGATTCTCTTCTGCTGCCCCTGTACATTTGTGTTCATTTGGTCTCAAAACCAGACTAATTTACATAGTTTGGTTAAACTATGGCCCTGATCCATTGGAGATATGCGAGGAGCAGGCATGAAAACCACTGGCACACTGTATGCTAATTACTGTGTATCTTCACTTGGTAAATTGCACTCAGGAGAAGTCTGTAACAGAGTATTGTAACATTATTTTTTGCTTTGCAGCAGCAATAGAAAAAGAACTATATATAAATATTGCAGAAAGGGTTATATTAAAATATTTTATAGGATTATATGTTATGCTTTTTTGAGACTTTATATGATGATATTGCATGGCAAACTGCATGGTACTGCACAGATTTTGCATAATTAGTGAGAATAAATTCAAATATCTACCATTTTTTTATGGCATGGTAATTACCCGAACACTTTATAATTTATATGTTTTTAATAATGCAAACATCCCAATTATACAACTGCAAGATGAATTCCATAAATTGTCAATGAATACATTTAATGAAAAACCATTTTAACAATTGGGACTATTTCTTTTTGACTTTGAGAAAATCAGCCTTTGACAACAGCATGATTCTTCACAGACAACTTGTCTTCTTCCTTTTAGTTTCTTAGATAAAAGATCAATTGCCTTTTAACAAACCCCATTACATTAGCAAATTGTGTCCTAGATTTATCCTTTTGCTATAATTTTCATGAAAATAGTGCCCACGATAAAAAAGGGTGTGGTTAGAGTAATTTTCCAGGGCTGTTAAATTTATTTTATACATTGAAAACTGAAGTTTGGGCTGTTGGAAAGAGAGAGAGAGAGAAAGAGATTGAGAGAAAGAGAAACTATTTGCCATCCTATAAGTCAACTATTTATACCACTGAAAGAGGGGCAACCATCTCTCAAGGCCAAGTCCCCAACCAGTTAAAATTGGCCATTCTCAAACCACTACTAAAAAAACCAAACGCCTCTCCATCAGACCCAGCGAACTTTCGACCAATCGCAAACCTACCTCTCATAGCCAAATTAATGGAGAAAACTGTTAACAAACAACTGTCAGAATATCTGGAAAATCATAACATTCTGTCTCCGGCACAATACGGATTCCGAAAACTCTTAAACACCGAATCTCTCTTACTATCACTTACGGACACAATCCTAGTCAACCTAGAGAAAAAACAATCCTACCTCCTTATTCTTCTAGATCTATCCGCTGCCTTTGATACGGTAAAACACACCATACTTATAGACCAACTAGCCAACATAGGTATCAAAGGCTCAGCTCTCAGCTGGTTTCAGTCCTTCCTAAGCAACAGATTCTATAAAGTCAGGATAAACAACAAGGAATCGCTTCCAGTTCTTTCAGATCAAAGAGTCCCTCAAGGATCTTCACTCTCACCCACCCTCTTCAATATCTATCTCCTCCCTCTTTGCCACCTGCTCTCAAACCTCAAGCTTATCCATTACCTCTACGCAGATGACATCCAAATCCTTATCCCTATTTCAGAATCCCTTCAAAAAACGATCAGCTACTGGAATGACTGTCTACAGCCAATTAAAGACTTACTCTCAAGCCTCAATTTAGTATTGAATGCCAACAAAACCGAAATGCTCATTATCTCCCAAGATCCCCTCACCATCTCTTCAAGCTCCTCTCACCCAAACTCAATTAGCAAGTTCTCACCAGACGTCAGGGATCTTGGAGCCTGGCTAGACAACAATCTAAACCTAAAAAAGTTTGTAAACAATACCGCAAAGGACTGCTTTTACAAACTGCAAGTCCTCAGAAAGCTAAAACCCCGCCTTCACTTCTCTGACTTCCGGCTAGTACTTCAATCCATCATACTATCTAAGCTCGATTATTGCAACTCCCTCCTTCTCGGTCTACCCTCAAATACCATCAAACCCTTACAAATGGTTCAAAACGCTGCTGCCAGAATACTTACAAACTCTAATAAAAGAGATCACATCACTCCAATCCTTTGTAACCTACATTGGCTTCCTATTAACCACAGGATCCTCTATAAAGTGCTCACAATTATTCACAAAGCAACATACAATCTTGCTCCGATCATGTTAAGCACCCAACTCCAACCTCATACTTCATCCAGACCAATTAGAAGTGCATACAAAGGCACATTGCAAGCCCCTCAGGTAAAATCATCACTGAGCAAAAGAGCACTATCTTCAGGAGGCCCCCACCAATGGAATGCACTCCCCCCAGATCTAAGACTAGAACCAAGTCATCAGGAGTTCAAAAAAAAGCTAAAAACATGGCTTTTCCGTCAAGCCTTCCCAGATATCTAATGCTACCTAATCAAGTCTTTTAACCCAAATCATGGGTTATCTCACTGTTTTTTCCTATTACAATTTTTTTCAACTGTACCTTAATTTTTGAGCTCTTTCATCTTTGTATTTATACTTTACTCACACTCCATTTACTCTATCTCTTTTATATATTTTTTTTTCTATATAATATTTATTACTACATTACTATGTTTAATTGGTTATCTATTCTATTTGTTCCATAATTTATTGTTAGTTCTATTGTTACCTGTTTTATTGATCAACTGTTCTATGTAAAGCCCACTACTCTTTTTGGGCATTTAAAAGTTGTATGTAAACCGGATTGATTTGTAGTTCCTACAAGAACTTCGGTCTATAAAAATTAAAAATAATAATAATAATAATAACTAGTACCTCGGGGTGAGGTTTTGATGGTGGGCTAGGGTTTGGGGGGCAGTTTTACATGCACAGTTAGAGGTACAAACAGAACAGTAGACATCAGTGATGATTTTATGTGATTTGGAGTGATGAAAGATACAAAAGATGAAATTTATACATATTACTCTTGACCTAGCTTGATAGCAGCTAGGTAGAGAGTGCATCAAACTAGGTCGAGAGTACATTGAACAAATTCATCTTCTTATATCTTTCATCTCCAAATCACATAACATCTTTACTGATAGTAACTGTGCTGTTCGTACCTCTGACTGTGCATGTAAAACTGCCCCCCAAAATTTAGCCTACCACCAAAACTTCACCCCGAGTTCAGAATACCCTCTCCTACAGTTGTTTAAAATGTTGATTAATAAGGATGACTCCCCAGAGGCTTTCTCTCTCTCGTCTACCCTCTCCCCTCTCCCCTGCCCAAAACAGGATTTGCAATATTAATCATAAATCACAGTTCAGCCATAACACATAGATATCACAGGCATAAAACCAGGAAAAAAGGTGTAGTTAAATCCCACAATAATTTGTATTGTATTATCACATGCAACATTAAGCACTCCTCATTTTCTTTTACTCCACTCAGATTCATCCCAAACATTTCCCACTTGACCAAATTTTTAAAATTTACTTTGAGACCGTTTGTATATCTAAATAAATGTAAACTGTTTCTTTCAGTAAATGAATTAAATGATGCCAATATATTTAGATCTATGTACTAACACCTTGGATGCCATGCAAAGTCACTCAAAATTGATTTTCCCCATAGTATTAAGTCAGAACTTACCTTAATTCATATGGACCGGCACAACAAAAAATACTGCCACTCGAAATTTATCTAGAAAGAAGGGAAACTGTAACTCTCTTTGTACACAGCAGTTAAAAAACGGTGCTCAAAGACTGATGTCATCATATCCTCTATAGAACCTGTCAATCATTTGAAAATGTCCTGCCCAGCCTTTCTTTAAAAAACCTTTGATGTAGTTTTTAAAGGATAGAATGTATTAAAAAAATTAATATAAAGAAAGCTAATAAAAAAGTCACATTCATAAAAAAATAATAATAGTTAAATCATGGCAAATACATTATAAATCTTTTATAAATTAAAATATAAAATCTGAAGTATAACACTACATGTAATTAGCTACTCATAAAAATGTATGTAATCAGTTCCTCATAAAAATAATGATAAATCAAATATTTAAGAATAATTAATAAATAAATAGAAAAATGTATATAATGTAAAATGATTAGTTGAAATAAAACTTAAAGTTATATAATTATTGTTAAAATTTAATTATATAGAAAAACTATAAATTAATAAAACATTTTAAAAGGATATTCCAAAAAAGATTAAAGTTGTCTCGGTATAGATATCATAGGCCTGGATTTTCTAAAATCGGAGGCCTTTGAAAATTTCACAGTACTGGGGGGGCAGGCCTGTGAAAGCCGGCAGCAATCGCACCACAGTGGTGTTATTGCTGCTGGCTTTCGCAAACCAATAGCGCCACCGTGAAAGGTGATGCTATTGGGAGCATTACTGGTGGCGATAAGGGTTCTTACTTTTTTGCAGCCACCAATGTCTCCGCTGCGTCCGCCCCGGTGCCACCCCGACCCCTCCCCTTCCGGTGCCTCTGCCGCCGCCCCGACTCCACCCCAATTTAGGTATTGCACGCGAAAAGTCCCTTTTCACGTGCGATCCTGTTAGAAAATGACCCCCATAATTATAAGAACATTGAAAAATCAACATCTTGAATCAGCCCTAATGGTGCAACAGTGTTAAATTTAAAGATGAGTTTCTGTTCTATTTGCAGTAAGGTTCTATCTAGATCACCTCCTCACCAATGTAATTTTGGTTTGTATAGCACACAAAACTTATAATCTTCGAATTTGTGGTTAACCATTACTGAATGTTCAACCATGGGTTTACCTTCAAATTTTTCTATTTATTGCACTCTTGTGCTCAATTAATCTCTTGTTGAATGGGCGGATGTTCTTCCCAATATACCATTTGTTACATGGGCAGTAAGCTGCATAAACAACACTCTCACTTCTACAGTTTGTAAATGTTTTTAATATAAATGGTTCAGATTGGTCTTTAATCAGAACAGACTTGATCCTAAGGTTAACAGAACACACTGAACAGGATCTGCAAGGGTGATGTCCTTGTGGTCTTATATCTTTGTTTTGTTTTTGTGGAAGTGTGGAGGGAACCAGTAGATTTCATAAATTCTGCTCACATCTATTGCCAATAATCAACTTACTGTTTTCAAAACATTTCAAATTATGTAAAGTGTCCCAATGTTTCTTAATGTAAACAAAAGAGAATAGATGCCTTGATCTTTTCCAAATGTTTATTAAAGTAGAGACGTATTCATAAAAGTGCCCGACTCAGGCCGAGTTTCGCAGCTCAACAGCCGCTGCCTCAGGGACTTGCACAATCAAGAATCTCAGGTGAATTAAAACGATGTGAAATCATCAAAGGAAGGTCACTGTGAACCAATGCTGAAAGATAACTTGCAAAACTCCGTCTTGTATTCAATCTCTACTTTAATAAACATTTGGAAAAGATCAAGGCATCTATTCTCTTTTGTTTACCTGATGGCCAATATAGATCGCTTACCTCTTTGTTTTCTGGGACCAATGTTTCTTAATGACCTTAATGATCTTATGTGACATATGGTTGTATGTCAGTGGGAACACTATGGTATCCATTCTTTCTTTCTTCTTTTGTATCAATAGATCCTTTCTGTCCTGTATCCATGCCCGTTCATATCCTGCAACACAAGGCTAATAGTTAGTTAACTATGGCTAATAGTTAGTTAACTATGGGCTGGATTTTCTATCTTCGTGCACCTCTCTGAATCCCGTGGTAATGGGGGGCGAAGCAGGGGGCGGGCCTGCGAAATCTGGCAGCGATCACACCACCACGGTGTTATTGCTACCGGCTTTCACACCCACCCTTGAAAGGTGGCGCTATTGGGCGCACTACTGGTGGCGATAAGGGATCTTACCTTTTCGCTGCCAGCAAAGTTTCCATGGCGTCTGCCCCGCCGCTGCCCCAACTCCTCCTCTTCCGGTGCCGATGCCACCCCAACTGCCCCCCCTATCTAGCTATCACACGCAAAAAGTCCCTTTTCATGTGTGATAGGGATAGAAAATGACCTCCTATATCAGTATTCCTTCTGTGTATTATATAATTAATCTTACCTTTGTTGATAGGTTTCCGTGCATAATTAAATATGGGTGATTTTTTTGACAATCTACATTTTTTAAATATATATTGGGAAAGTTTATTCTATTTACTGAAAGAAATGTTTTACACTGTTGTATTTTAATATTAAAACGGTTTCCATGTCTAATGTGTATTTCAGTAGATTGTCTAAAATGCATACTGAACTGAATTAAACCAATAAGTATACAATTAGCAAAGCCTCGTATTATCTGTTTCTTTTGAATCACTTGGGTAACTATATAGTAATTCCATTGAATTGTACATCAACCAAAGGATAGATTTTATATGATTCTTTATATCAGTGGTTCTCAACTGGTGTGTCGCGACACACCAGTGTGTTGCCAAGAACACGCAGGTGTGTCGCCACACTTCCCGGTCCCCCGCTGACCCAGCTGCTCCCTGGTCCTCCTCCGCCCGGGCTTAAAATGCTGTCAGCCCGGGCAGAACAGGTGAAGTCAGCGGCACCAGCATGGCTCTTCTTCCCACCCCCCCCCCCCCCCCCCGCGGCCCGGAAGAGGAAGTGATGAGCAGCGGATGCGTGCGCGGGAAGAAGAGACCATGCTAGTGTAGTCAGCGTCGGCCCGAAGAACAGAAGAGAGACGCGGCCGGAGGAATGAGCAGTGCGGCGCACAGAAAAAGGAAGAAGAATGTCAACCCCCATGGCCGATGGGACTCCTTTCTCTCCGTGAGGCTGAAAACGAAGGAGGCTGCTGCTGCCGCTAGTTCCGGGGAGGGAGGGAGGGAGAGTGAGTGAATGAGCAAGCAAGCATGTGTGTTTGAGATCCTGTGTGTGTGAGTGAGAGATTGCATGTATGTGAATGATTGAGTGCCTGTATATGTGAAAGAGAGTATGTCTGTGATTAAGAGCCTGCCTGTGAGAGAGAGAGAGCATGAATGTAAGTTTAAGATTGGGAACCTGTATATGTAAGTTTGTGATTGAAAACCTGTTTGTGTGAAAGAGTATGTGTGTATGATTGAGATCCTTTGTGTGTGAGAGAGATCATGTGTATGTATGAGTAAGAGCCTGTGTGTATAAGTAAGAGAGAGAGCATGTGTGTCTATGTGTGATTGAGAGCTGGTTTAGGTGAGAGAGCATGTCAGTATGTGATTGAGAGCCTATGTGTAAATGAGAGAAAGAGAGAGTGAGCATGTTTGTAAGCATGTGAATGTGTGTGAGAGAAAAAGACAGCATGTATGTGTGTGATTGAAAGCCTGTGTGTGTAAGCGTGAAAAGATAGACAGCATGTGTGTAAATGTGTAATTAAGAGCCTATATAAGTGAAAGAAAAAGCATGTGTATATGCGAGTGACTGAGAGCATGTGTGTATAGGTGTGTAATTGAGAACCAGTGTCAGAGAGAGCGCTGGTATGTGACTGAGAGAGAGGAGAAAGTTCCAAGCAAACCACCCCTCCTCCTCCTAATTCAAAACAATCTCAGGAGACCTGGATATCAAACGTTCCCAGGTGTGCAGAGGAAAAACATTTTTGTATCCTTATTTTTCATTACTTGGTCTTTGTGTCTGCTATTTTGAAATATTTTTTTGGTATCCAGAATTTTTTATATAAGTTTTTAATTATTGGATATTCCACTCATCAGCTGTTTCGAAATAATCTGTTCTTTTTGTTAGTATGGTTTTACTGCTATTGATTTTATATTTCTTGATTTGTTTTATAAGGATGGGTGATGTTTCATTTTTTCCTTTGTTGCACTACATACAGAGAATCTGGCTTGTTGCAGTTTCCAATTCAGTTTTTTCTGCATGCTTCTATTTATGCGTTTTGGTCTCTTTATTCCTTGTTAGGTGAGGGTCAGCACATGTGATTTAGGTGAGGTTATCTGCTGTTGTGTAGTTTCTGTGTAGGGCTCTATAGCAACCTGACTTGGTTCGTTTTCCTAATAGGAGATGTATTGGTGTCTTAAGGCCTGGTGTAATATTTTCAGTGTTGCCTTTTCTTAGGTAAGGTGGTTACTGTTTAAGTGCTGGAAATTGGTGCTGTTTTGGTGTGGGATGTTTACTATTTATTAGGGATGTGCATTCGGATTGACCGCATATGGAAAACGCAACTCAATTTTTTTTTTTTACTTAAAAAAAAGATGGGGCGTATACGAGCAGATTTCCGACATAAATGAACATAGATATGTCGGATACGGCGAATCGCCATGCGCGCGCTTTCTCGCCGCCATTACCTGCGACTCGAGCTCGGAGCCCCGGATTACCTGAAAATGGCGGCGCCCCTGCGGTAACCATGCCAACCTGTCTGACCCTGTCCTGTGAGTCTCAGTGACTCACAGGAAAGGGTGGGACAGGTCGGCATGGATACCGGAACGCAGCGAATCTGCGTTCACCTTTTCAGAGAAGCACTGAATGCAGCGAATCGCGCTGTCATTCCGTGCTTCTCTGAGGATTTCCTGAGGAGCCAGCAGCACTATAAAAGCAGCAGCAGCACGAGGACTGACGGACATTGTCAGCGATTCAGTGGGGAGGTGGGATCGGGATCGTGCAGGGTGGGCTTAGGCAGGCTGAGGCAGAGAAGATAGCAGAACCCGATTTGATAGACAACACAGAACAGAACCAGATTTGATAGACAACACAGAACAGATTCTTTGTTAGGGAAAAAAAAAAAAGAACATTCTTATTGAGTGAGTCTGTACATTTTATCCTGGGCAGTGCCAGGCAGGGCTGGCAGTACTCTGCCTCATATTTGCTATTTTTAAACAGACTTAAAAGCATTCTCCTTGAGTGGTTCAGTGCTGGCTGGGCAGCAGTTCCAGGGCTGGGAGTACTCTGCCTCATATCTACTTTAGTTCTATGTGCACTGCAGTGCACACAGACAGACACATTCCGTGCATTGCCAGGCAGGCAGTGAGGCAGTGGGCATTGTAAACAGAGTGAACATTGCCCTTCAGCGAGTCTGTTACATTTGCTATTTTTAAACAGACTTAAAAGCATTCTCCTTGAGTGGTTCAGTGCTGGGTGGGCACTGGGCAGCAGTTCCAAGGCTGGGAATACCCTGCCTCATATATACTTTAGTTCTATGTGCACTGCAGTGCACACAGACAGACACATTCCGTGCATTGCCAGGCAGACAGTGAGGCAGTGGGCATTGTAAACAGAGTGAACATTGCCCTTCAGCGAGTCTGTTACATTTGCTATTTTTAAACAGACTTAAAAGCATTCTCCTTGAGTGGTTCAGTGCTGGGTGGGCAGCAGTTCCAGGGCTGGGAGTACCCTGCCTCATATCTACTGAAAAGGAAGCTTGTTCTCTGTGCACTCACTGCACACACACAGACAGACACATTCCGTGCATTGCCAGGCAGGCAGTGGGCATAAACAGAGTGAAGATTGGCCTTAAGCGAGTCTGTTCAATTTGTTATTTTTAAACAGACTTAACCGCATTGTCCTTGAGTGGTTCAGTGCTGGGTGGGCAGCAGTTCCAGGGCTGGGAGTACCCTGCCTCATATCTACTGAAAAGGAAGCTTGTTCTCTGTGCACTCACTGCACACACACAGACAGACACATTCCGTGCATTGCCAGGCAGGCAGTGAGGCAGTGGGCATTGTAAACAGAGTGAACACATTCTCCTTCAGTGGTTCAGTGCTGGGTGGGCAGCAGTTCCAGTGCTGGGAGTACCCTGCCTCATATCTACTTTAGTTCTATGTGCACTGCAGTGCACACAGACAGACACATTCCGTGCATTGCCAGGCAGGCAGTGAGGCAGTGGGCATTGTAAACAGAGTGAACATTGCCCTTCAGCGAGTCTGTTACATTTGCTATTTTTAAACAGACTTAAAAGCATTCTCCTTGAGTGGTTCAGTGCTGGGTGGGCAGCAGTTCCAGGGCTGGGAGTACTCTGCCTCATATCTACTTTAGTTCTATGTGCACTGCAGTGCACACAGACAGACACATTCCGTGCATTGCCAGGCAGGCAGTGAGGCAGTGGGCATTGTAAACAGAGTGAACACATTCTCCTTCAGTGGTTCAGTGCTGGGTGGGCAGCAGTTCCAGTGCTGGGAGTACCCTGCCTCATATCTACTTTAGTTCTATGTGCACTGCAGTGCACACAGACAGACACATTCCGTGCATTGCCAGGCAGGCAGTGAGGCAGTGGGCATTGTAAACAGAGTGAACATTGCCCTTCAGCGAGTCTGTTACATTTGCTATTTTTAAACAGACTTAAAAGCATTCTCCTTGAGTGGTTCAGTGCTGGGTGGGCAGTGCCAGGGCTGGCACTGGCAGTACTCTGCCTCATATCTACTGAAAAGGAAGCTTGTTCTCTGTGCACTCACTGCACACACACGGACAGACACATTCCGTGCATTGCCAGGCAGGCAGTGAGGCAGTGGGCATTGTAAACAGAGTGAACATTGCCCTTCAGCGAGTCTGTTACATTTGCTATTTTTAAACAGACTTAAAAGCATTCTCCTTGAGTGGTTCAGTGCTGGGTGGGCAGTGCCAGGGCTGGCACTGGCAGTACTCTGCCTCATATCTACTGAAAAGGAAGCTTGTTCTCTGTGCACTCACTGCACACACACAGACAGACACATTCCATGCATTGCCAGGCAGGCAGTGGGCATAAACAGAGTGAAGATTGGCCTTAAGCGAGTCTGTTCAATTTGTTATTTTTAAACAGACTTAACCGCATTGTCCTTGAGTGGTTCAGTGCTGGGTGGGCAGCAGTTCCAGGGCTGGGAGTACCCTGCCTCATATCTACTGAAAAGGAAGCTTGTTCTCTGTGCACTCACTGCACACACACAGACAGACACATTCCGTGCATTGCCAGGCAGGCAGTGAGGCAGTGGGCATTGTAAACAGAGTGAACATTGCCCTTCAGCGAGTCTGTTACATTTGCTATTTTTAAAAAGACTTAACCGCATTGTCCTTGACTGGTTCAGTGCTGGGTGGGCAGTGCCAGGGCTGGCACTGGCAGTACTCTGCCTCATATCTACTGAAAAGGAAGCTGGTTCTCTGTGCACTCACTGCACACACACAGACAGACACATTCCGTGCATTGCCAGGCAGGCAGTGGGCATAAACAGAGTGAAGATTGGCCTTAAGCGAGTCTGTTCAATTTGTTATTTTTAAACAGACTTAACCGCATTGTCCTTGAGTGGTTCAGTGCTGGGTGGGCAGCAGTTCCAGGGCTGGGAGTACCCTGCCTCATATCTACTGAAAAGGAAGCTTGTTCTCTGTGCACTCACTGCACACACACAGACAGACACATTCCGTGCATTGCCAGGCAGGCAGTGAGGCAGTGGGCATTGTAAACAGAGTGAACATTGCCCTTCAGCGAGTCTGTTACATTTGCTATTTTTAAACAGACTTAAAAGCATTCTCCTTGAGTGGTTCAGTGCTGGGTGGGCAGCAGTTCCAGGGCTGGGAGTACACTGCCTCATATCTACTGAAAAGGAAGCTGGTTCTCTGTGCACTCACTGCACTCACACAGACAGACACATTCCGTGCATTGCCAGGCAGGCAGTGAGGCAGTGTGCATTGTAAACAGAGTGAAGATTGGCCTTCAGCGAGTCTGTTCAATCTGCTATTTTTAAACAGACTTAACCGCATTGTCCTTGACTGGTTCAGTGCTGGGTGGGCAGTGCCAGGGCTGGCACTGGCAGTACTCTGCCTCATATCTACTGAAAAGGAAGCTGGTTCTCTGTGCACTCACTGCACACACACAGACAGACACATTCCGTGCATTGCCAGGCAGGCAGTGAGGCAGTGGGCATTGTAAACAGAGTGAAGATTGGCCTTCAGCGAGTCTGTTCAATCTGCTATTTTTAAACAGACTTAACCGCATTGTCCTTGACTTGGTCCGTTCATTTTGTTATTTTAAACAGACTGAGCATTCTTCTTGAGTGGGTCTGTTAATTTAGTTATTTTAAACTGACCGAACATTATTATTGTGGGACAGTGGGCAGTGTTACCACTAGTACTCATTGACATTAAATCCATAATGTCAGGGAAAGGGAGATGCAAGCGACTTAGTGGGAATGGCAGCGGAGGCACCGCAAAAGACACCAGCGCAACACCACCAGTACAGGTAAAAAGGCAACTGTCGCAATCAAACGTCTTTGTAGGGGATGGCAGTTCCATGGCAAAAAAAAAGAAATCAGACCATGAAACTTTGCAATCGCCAGCACGTGTTTCTGGCACTGTAGTTTTGGAGGAGAGTGAAGAGGAGGCAGAGTCTAGCCAGACAAAAGTTACACACCCAAGAGCAGCCAGGGGACAGAAGTGTCCTGCAAAACTTCGCGGTGACAAGGTAGCGCTGGCACTGTTAGCTTCTGATTCAGAAGAAGAATCTTCTTGGATAGGATTCTCATCAGAAACGGAAGATGTAATACCTGAGCAATCTTCGGTAGAATTGTCAGTTAGTCCTGTTTTAGCCTCCACCTCCAGAAATCTGCGGCAGGGGAGACATTCCACTGATATCGAGGAGGAGGAAGAGCTGTCAGAAGGGAGACAGAGGGTGACTGTTGCCCCCGCTGGCATTGCTTCGCCAGGTGCAGTGGGTGCACCACCCACACCCAGTAGTACCTCAACTCCAGTGCCACCATCCACCCCCAGGGCGGGAAAGAGAGGAGGATCACAAAAGAAATCTGCGATCTGGGCACATTTTAAAGTGACAGAAGACCCGCGTTATGCTCGGTGTAATTACTGTGCCAGGGATATTAGCAGAGGCAAGCAACTGGGACATCTGTCAAATTTTGGCATGGAGTATCATATTAAGAGGCAACACCCAACAAGATTACTGCCATCTGGGGATGGTAGCATTTTCCGTCAGGGGACCCCTTCCCCTTCCAACCAGGGTGCAGTGGTAGGAAAGCAGCAGAGTCAGCCCACGCCCTCATACCCTTCTAGCAGTCAGGCGGCAGGCCAGAAACCCACTGACATGTGGGAGAAGCGACAATGCACCATGGAGGAAATGGGGTGGAGTGCGGTAACGCTATCCCGGGGTAGGAGGCAGGCAGCCGCAAAAGTAGTAACCAGGAGCATTGGGGAAATGATTGCCCTTGATGACCAGCCCCTGCAGTTAGTGGAGAATGTGGGTTTCAAACGTTTCTTGAAGGTCGTACTTCCAAATTACAAAGTCCCCTCCAGAACCACATTTAGTAGAAAGGTCATCCCCAGCCTGTACAAGCACTGTGTCAGTCGCGTGCAAGCACTGCTAGGAAAGGCAGACGGAAGAGTGCATTTCACCTGCGATATCTGGACCGCCATGAATGCTGCACACTCTTACCTCTCTCTGACAGCACACTGGTGGGACATGGCAGAGGCAGGGGCAGCCAGCAGCTCTATTACTGAACAAGCATCAGGGTGGAGGTGGGCTTTACTGAACACCCACCTGACGGACCATTCCCATACCGCTGCCAATATTCTAGCATGCATCAGAAAGATGCTGGCGAGCTGGAAAGTACACCAGCGAGACAGTAAAACGCGGGCAGGCTTTTTTGTCACAGACAACGGTGCAAACATGGTTAAGGCAATAAGCGATGGGCGGTTTAAGAACATCCGATGTTTTGCACACACTCTGCATCTGGTAGTGAAGTCAGGTTTGGGCTTGGAGTCCAAGGACAAGGAGACTGAATACCTGCGTCGGTTAATACACAAGTGCAGGAACATAGCAGCACACTTCCACAGAAGTGTCAGGGCGGGGCAGGTTCTCCGAGAAAAGCAGACTGATTTGGATATGCCTCAGAAGCGTCTCATTCAAGACGTTGCCACCCGGTGGAATTCAACCTTTATGATGCTGGAGAGGTTACTGGAGCTGCAGACACCCCTTCATGAACTTTCTGGTACAATAGACATAGGTGTGCAGAATCCCCTAGGGCATCACGATTGGTTAGTCATGAGTCAGCTGGTAAAAATCCTGCAGCCCTTCAAGGACGTCACGGAGGAGCTGAGTTCCAGAAGTTCCACCTTGGCTGACATCATCCCTATAGTGAAATTCCTGGATGACCATTTGGAAGGCATTAAACGGCAAGAGGGAATGACTGCTGAGGTGCTGCAGTGTGTGGACGTTTTGCAGCAGCAGGTGAAAGACAGATTAAGGCCTTTAACAGAGGACAGCACATACATGCTCGCCTCTGTCTGTGATCCCCGTGTGAAAGGTAAACTCGCCCTACAGACCAATTGTCTGTCATTTGTGAAGGAGCTGTTGTTAGCACAGGTCCGTGAACAGGAGCACCATAGGCGGAGACAGATTAGGCTTGAAGCACAGGTGGAAACAGCAGGCACGTCACAGAGTTGTGCTGCTGCTAGCCCTGGCAGGAGAAGGACTGTGTCAGTGACAGATACTATTATTAGTGCGTCCACCTCAACGTCAGAATGCCCAAGGCATGTTGGCCATAAAGATACATCAGTTGTGCAACGGGCGAGAGAGAAAGTAACTGGATTGAGTGACTCTCAGCCCTCCCAAGCACAGGAGGAGACAGCAGCAGAGCTGTCAGTGACACGGTATCTCTCAGAGCCGATAGAGAACACGCAGACAGATCCGCTGGCATATTGGGCACACAAGTCCACTGTGTGGCCACACCTAGCCAAAGTGGCTGAAGGATATCTGTCATGTCCACCAACCAGTGTGCCCAGTGAACGTGTTTTTTCAATGACAGGGGATATCATGAGCCCTCACCGCTCAAGGCTGTCACCGGTCTTGATGGAAATGCTAGTGTTTTTGAAAGTAAACCTGCCATTGCTTGGCTTTCCCGATTTTCCTTGTGAATGGCAAGATGAATAAAAGCTATTGAAAGGAGCCTTGCAGCAGTTCCAATTGCCTCCTATGCTCAAGATAATGTAAGCACTGCAGCACATGTTCTTGACATGAATCGCTGTGCCTGACCGGCATCTACTGTGCAGCCCTTGTGTTCCCACAAGTGTTTTAACTCCATTGCTGTTCCTGCCTGTACCTCCAGGCATTGTGTTCCTACTGGTGTTTTAACTCCATTGCTGTGCTTGCCTGTCCCTCCAGGCCTTGTGTCCCTAGCCAGGATTGACCTCTGTCCTCCAATGATGTGCCTGTTCCTCCAGGCCTTGTGTCCCTAGCTGGGCAGTTCCGTTTTGTTATTTTAAACAGTCTGAGCATTGTCCTTCAGAGTGGGTCTGTTGATATTGCTATTTTAAACAGACTGAGCATTGACCTTCAGAATGGGTCCGTTAATTTTGTTCTTTTAAACAGACTGAGCATAGTCCTTGAGTGGGTCCGTTAATTTTGTTCTTTTAAACAGACTGAGCATGGTCCTTCAGAGTGGGTCCGTTCATTTTCTTATTTTAAACAGACTGAGCATTCTTCTTCAAGGCCGAAGTGGAGAAGGGTTCCATGTGAACAGCAGTTCAACATGGGTCAGTCGGTCCTAAGAGATAGGCGAGAGCCGTTCCGAAGGGACGGGCGAAGGCCTCCGTCGCCCTGGGCCAATCGAAAGGGAGTCGGGTTCAGATCCCCGAACCCGGAGTGGCGGAGATTCGGCGCTGGGCTCTTCCCTCTTCACTCGCCGTTACTGAGGGAATCCTGGTTAGTTTCTTTTCCTACGCGGCTTGTGTCCCTAGCTGGGATTGACCTCTGTCCTCCAATGATGTGCCTGTTCATCCAGACCTTGTGTTCCCACGCGTATTCTTATTTCTGAGAGATTTTCCGATTCCTTTGTCATCAGCTAAAGTGCATAAGATGCGCTGATGAATAGTTTTGAAGATGACACATCTGGCTTTATAGATGATACGGAAGTGGACGGGTAGCCAATGTAACTCTTTCAGAATGGGAGATATGTGGTCTCTCTTTCTTGCGCCTGTTAGTAATCGGGCTGCTGAATTTTGAACCATCTGTAGTGGTTTGGAATAGGATGAGGGCAGACCTAGCAATAGGGAACTGCAGTAGTCTAATTTCGCAAAAATGACTGCTTCGATGATCGTTCTGAAGTCTTGAGCATGGAAAAGAGGTCTTATCCTCTTCCGAACCTGGAGTTTATAGAAGCAGTCTTTGGTTGTTTTGTTGATATGTGCCTTGAAGTTTAGCCGGTTGTCTATTATCACTCCTAACTCTCTAACTTGTGTGGTAGGTAGGTTGGTGGGAAGAGTAGTATTGGAGATATTGTTTTCAGGAGAGATGAGTAGGATTTCTGTCTTGGATGAGTTTAAGATGAGGTGTAGGTTGTTTACTACTTGTTTGATTTTCTGGTGGCATGTTTCCCAGTACTCAAGAGTTTTACAGTATGTGTCTTTGATAGGGATGATGATTTCAATATCATCTGCGTAAAGGAAGTACTTTAGATTGAGGTCGGTAAGAAGTTGGCAGAGAGGAAGAAGATAGATATTAAATAGGGTCGGAGACAATGAAGAACCTTGAGGGACTCCTATGACAGAGTCAAATCTTGAGGATTCCTTGTTTTGGAGTTTAACTTTGTAACCTCTGTAATTGAGAAACGTTTTGAACCAGGATAGGACGGTGCCGCTGATTCCTATGGACGAAAGCTGGTTTAGGAGGATGGCGTGGTTGACCGTGTCGAACGCTGCGGAAAGGTCTAACAAGATCAATAGGAAAGAGTTTCCTTTGTCGAGGCCCATTAAGATATAATATTATATCTTATAGTTGTGGTTTGGATCATATTCTTTAGGTGAAGACGGTTGTCTATAATTACTCCCAGGTCTCTCACATGGTTGTGGGTGAGAAGGTGTTTGTGATGGATCTGAGATGGGAGGTTTTCTTGCTTGTAGGAAATGAAGAGGAGTTTAGTTTTAGAGGCATTGAGGACCAGGTTTACACTGTTGAGGAGATTAGTGGTGGCTTGTAAGCTGTTGTTCCAAAGTGCGATGGCTTTGTTAATAGATTCTGTTATGGGAATAAGAATCTGAACATCGTCTGCATAGATGTAGTGAATGAGGTTAAGACTACTTAACAGTTGGCAAAGGGGAAGGAGGAAACGGCGGGAGAAACGGCAAAGCTGCTGCCAGGGGGGGCTATAACACGCGCCGCCGGAGCGGCGGGCCACCTGCCCCCCCCCGGGCCTTCCCAGCCGACACGGAGCCGGTTGCGGCGCTCCGCCGCGGAGGAAATGCACCCTGCGGCCATCCGGGAGGCGTTACCCGCCCCCCCGCGAAAGGGGTGGGGGATCCGCCGAAACCCCGGTCCCACCGAACCCGAGGGTTCAATCCTCCAGGCGGACTGCACGCACCCCACCCGTTTCACTCTTAACGGTTTCCCGCCCTTTTGAACTCGGTCTTGAAAGTTGTTTTCAACTTTCCCTTACGTACTTATTGATTTTATTGATTTACTTTATTTTTTTTATTCCTGGACGGGGCCGGGGCCGCGGACTGCACGCACCCCACCCGTTTAACTCTTAACGGTTTCCCGCCCTTTTGAACTCGCTCTTGAAAGTTGTTTTCAACTTTCCCTTACGTAATTATTGATTTTATTGATTTCCTTTATTTTTTTTATTCCTGGACGGGGCCGGGGCCGCGGACTGCACGCACCCCACCCGTTTAACTCTTAACGGTTTCCCGCCCTTTTGAACTCGCTCTTGAAAGTTGTTTTCAACTTTCCCTTACGTACTTATTGATTTTATTGATTTACTTTTTTTTTTTATTCCTCGACGGGGCCGGGGCCGCGGACTGCACGCACCCCACCCGTTTAACTCTTAACGGTTTCCCGCCCTTTTGAACTCGGTCTTGAAAGTTGTTTTCAACTTTCCCTTACGTACTTATTGATTTTATTGATTTACTTTATTTTTTTTATTCCTGGACGGGGCCGGGGCCGCGGACTGCACGCACCCCACCCGTTTAACTCTTAACAGTTTCCCGCCCTTTTGAACTCGGTCTTGAAAGTTGTTTTCAACTTTCCCTTACGTACTTATTGATTTTATTGATTTACTTTATTTTTTTTATTCCTGGACGGGGCCGGGGCCGTCCGGGAGGCGTTCCCTGCCCCCCCGCGAAAGGGGTGGGGGATCCGCCGAAACCCCGGTCCCACAGAACCTGCCGGGTTCAATCCTCCAGGCGGACTGCACGCACCCCACCCGTTTAACTCTTAACGGTTTCCCGCCCTTTTGAACTCGCTCTTGAAAGTTTTTTTCCACTTTCCCTTACGTACTTATTGATTTTATTTATTTATACCGGCATTGCATCCTCTGTAGGCTTCCCTGGTGGGTCTTGTGCATTTGAATAAACGAAGAGGAATTTGTAGGTCGATTATGGTGTGTTGGTGAATGATTTCTTATATCAAGGTGATGGATTTGTAAATGACTCTGAACTGAATTGGTAACCAGTGGAGGTCTTTTAGGACTGGGGAAATGTGGCCTCCTTTCCTAGTGTTTGTTAGTAGACGGGCTGCTGCGTTTTGAACCATTTGGAGTGGTTTTGTGTATGAGGAAGGGAGTCCAAGTAATGTAGAGTTGCAGTAGTAGAAAATGAGGGCTTGGAGGATGGTTCTGAAGTCTTTGGCGTGGAAGAGTGGGAACGCCTCCCGGACGGCCCCGGCCCCGTCCAGGAGGCGTTCCCGGCCCCCGCGAAAGGGGTGGGGGATCCGCCGAAACCCTGGTCCCACCGAACCCGCCGGGTTCAATCCTCCAGGCGGACTGCACGCACCCCACCCGTTTAACTCTTAACGGTTTCCCGCCCTTTTGAACTCGGTCTTGAAAGTTGTTTTCAACTTTCCCTTACGTACTTATTGATTTTATTGATTTACTTTATTTTTTTTATTCCTGGACGGGGCCGGGGCCGCGGACTGCACGCACCCCACCCGTTTAACTCTTAACAGTTTCCCGCCCTTTTGAACTCGCTCTTGAAAGTTGTTTTCAACTTTCCCTTACGTACTTATTGATTTTATTGATTTACTTTATTTTTTTTATTCCTGGACGGGGCCGGGGCCGCGGACTGCACGCACCCCACCCGTTTAACTCTTAACGGTTTCCCGCCCTTTTGAACTCGGTCTTGAAAGTTGTTTTCAACTTTCCCTTACGTACTTATTGATTTTATTGATTTACTTTATTTTTTTTATTCCTGGACGGGGCCGGGGCCGTCCGGGAGGCGTTCCCTGCCCCCCCGCGAAAGGGGTGGGGGATCCGCCGAAACCCCGGTCCCACAGAACCCGACGGGTTCAATCCTCCAGGCGGACTGCACGCACCCCACCCGTTTAACTCTTAACGGTTTTCCCGCCCTTTTGAACTCGCTCTTGAAAGTTTTTTTCCACTTTCCCTTACGTACTTATTGATTTTATTTATTTATACCGGCATTGCATCCTCTGTAGGCTTCCCTGGTGGGTCTTGTGCATTTGAATAAACGAAGAGGAATTTGTAGGTCGATTATGGTGTGTTGGTGAATGATTTCTTATATCAAGGTGATGGATTTGTAAATGACTCTGAACTGAATTGGTAACCAGTGGAGGTCTTTTAGGACTGGGGAAATGTGGCCTCCTTTCCTAGTGTTTGTTAGTAGACGGGCTGCTGCGTTTTGAACCATTTGGAGTGGTTTTGTGTATGAGGAAGGGAGTCCAAGTAATGTAGAGTTGCAGTAGTAGAAAATGAGGGCTTGGAGGATGGTTCTGAAGTCTTTGGCGTGGAAGAGTGGGAACGCCTCCCGGACGGCCCCGGCCCCGTCCAGGAGGCGTTCCCGGCCCCCGCGAAAGGGGTGGGGGATCCGCCGAAACCCTGGTCCCACCGAACCCGCCGGGTTCAATCCTCCAGGCGGACTGCACGCACCCCACCCGTTTAACTCTTAACGGTTTTCCCGCCCTTTTGAACTCGGTCTT
Organism: Rhinatrema bivittatum; assembly: GCF_901001135.1. Taxonomy (NCBI): domain Eukaryota; kingdom Metazoa; phylum Chordata; class Amphibia; order Gymnophiona; family Rhinatrematidae; genus Rhinatrema; species Rhinatrema bivittatum. Next base: position 323,957,710 of record NC_042616.1, on the reverse strand, counting down.
GAAAGTTGTTTTCAACTTTCCCTTACGTACTTATTGATTTTATTGATTTACTTTATTTTTTTTATTCCTGGACGGGGCCGGGGCCGCGGACTGCACGCACCCCACCCGTTTAACTCTTAACAGTTTCCCGCCCTTTTGAACTCGCTCTTGAAAGTTGTTTTCAACTTTCCCTTACGTACTTATTGATTTTATTGATTTACTTTATTTTTTTTATTCCTGGACGGGGCCGGGGCCGCGGACTGCACGCACCCCACCCGTTTAACTCTTAACGGTTTCCCGCCCTTTTGAACTCGGTCTTGAAAGTTGTTTTCAACTTTCCCTTACGTACTTATTGATTTTATTGATTTACTTTATTTTTTTTATTCCTGGACGGGGCCGGGGCCGTCCGGGAGGCGTTCCCTGCCCCCCCGCGAAAGGGGTGGGGGATCCGCCGAAACCCCGGTCCCACAGAACCCGCCGGGTTCAATCCTCCAGGCGGACTGCACGCACCCCACCCGTTTAACTCTTAACGGTTTCCCGCCCTTTTGAACTCGCTCTTGAAAGTTTTTTTCCACTTTCCCTTACGTACTTATTGATTTTATTTATTTATACCGGCATTGCATCCTCTGTAGGCTTCCCTGGTGGGTCTTGTGCATTTGAATAAACGAAGAGGAATTTGTAGGTCGATTATGGTGTGTTGGTGAATGATTTCTTATATCAAGGTGATGGATTTGTAAATGACTCTGAACTGAATTGGTAACCAGTGGAGGTCTTTTAGGACTGGGGAAATGTGGCCTCCTTTCCTAGTGTTTGTTAGTAGACGGGCTGCTGCGTTTTGAACCATTTGGAGTGGTTTTGTGTATGAGGAAGGGAGTCCAAGTAATGTAGAGTTGCAGTAGTAGAAAATGAGGGCTTGGAGGATGGTTCTGAAGTCTTTGGCGTGGAAGAGTGGTCTTATCCTTTTTTAAACTTGCAGTTTATAGAAGCAGTCTTTGGTGGTTTTATTGATATGGGATTTCAAGTTCAGTTAATTGTCGATTAGCACACCTAGATCCCTCACATGAGTAGTTTGTAGGTTGGTTGGGAGACAAGCTGTGATATTGTTGTCAGGAGTTATGAGTAATACTTCAGTTTTAGAGGAGTTTAGTACCAGATTTAGGCTTTTGAGGAGGCTTTTGATTTCTAGGTGACAGGAATCCCAGTATTCGAGGGTTTTTGTGTATGATTCTTTGATGGGGATCAGGATCTGGTTGTCGTCAGCATAGAGAAAGTGTATTAAATTGAGGTTGGTAAGGAGTCGGCAGAGTGGTAGGAGGTAAATATTAAAGAGTTTAGGGGATAAAGAGGAACCTTGTGGGACTCCGATGGCCGAGTCGTGGCGTGGTGATTCTTTGTTCTGGATTTTTACCTTATAACCTCTGTTGGTTAGCAACAATTTGAACCAGGCGAGCGCCAATCCAGAGATTCCGATTGCTACTAGCTGTTTCATCGGTCTCGTGCCAGTATTCAGCCTTACACGGAGTTTACCACCCGCTTTGGGCTGATTTCCCAAAGAACCCGACTCAGAGAAGACCCGGTCCCGGCGTGCCGGGGGCCACTACCGGCCTAACACCGTCCGCGGGCTGATCCTCCATCAGAAGGACTTGGGCCCCCGAGCGGCGCTGGGGAGGCGGTCTTCCGTATGCCACATTTCCCGCGCCCGCCGGACAGGCAGGGATTCGGCGCTGGGCTCTTCCCTCTTCACTCGCCGTTACTGAGGGAATCCTGGTTAGTTTCTTTTCCTCCACAGCTTGTGTCCCTAGGTGGTCCCTGCGGGTCGGTACGGCAAGAGCGGTATTCAAACAGCAAGCACTGGGGTATGAAAATACAGACCCCTGTGTACTTACTTGGTAGAGGTTTTGCTAGGAGTAAGAATTTGTTGAGGATAATGTCAGTTTCTTAATAAGATCTCATGCTTTGACTGTTGAGGAGATTAGTGATGGCTTGTAAGCTGTTGTTCCAAAGTGCGATGGCTTTGTTAATAGATTCTGTTATGGGAATAAGAATCTGAACATCGTCTGCATAGATGTAGTGAATGAGGTTAAGACTAGTTAACAGTTGGCAAAGGGGAAGGAGGAAACGGCGGGGGAAACGGCGAAGCTGCTGCCAGGGGGGGCTATAACACGCGCCGCCGGAGCGGCGGGCCACCTGTATATACAATATATACAGCTTCTGAGCAGAGAATTTATTGATGGTGCGTGTTAGGTGGAGTTCGGGAAGGCTTGCCTGAAAAGCCATGTCTTGAGTCTTTCCAGAAAGGTTAGGAGGCGAGGTTCATTTCTGAGATCTCCCCGTGTACAACATTTTGAATTAAACATGCCACTTTATATTGTATGCGATATTGGATGGACATGCACAGCATTCCAGGTCAAACCCTTTTAGAGACGTCAAGCCTCGACAGACAAAGTAAAGAGTAAGAAATTGTTGAACTTGGAGGTGGACCCTTGTCCGGGGGAAACGGCGAAGCTGCTGCCGGGGGGGGGGGGGGGGGGGGGGCAATAACACGCGCCGGAGCCGGTATTTACCCTTAGATGGAGTTTACCACCCACTTTGGCCTGCATTCCCAAACAAACAGACTACGAGAAAACCCGGTCCCGGAGCACCGGGGGCCGCTACCGGCCTAACACCGTCCGCGGGCTGAGGCTTGATGAGAAGGACTTGGGCCCCCGAGCGGCGCCAGAGAGGCGATCTTCCGTATGCCACATTTCCCGCGCCCGCCGGACGAGCGGGGATTCGGCGCTGGGCTCTTCCCTCTTCACTCGCCGTTATGGAGGGAATCCTGGTTAGTTTCTTTTCCTCCGCGGCTTGTGTCCATAGGTGGGATTGACCTCTGTCCTAGAATGATGTGCCTCTTCATCCAGGCCTAGTGTTCCTACTGGTGTTTTAAGTCCATTGCTGTGCCTGCCTGTTCATCCAGACCTTGTGTTCCCACACGTATTATTATTTCTGAGAGATCTTACAATTCCTTTGTCATTTTCTGAAGTGCATAAGTAGGGTAGCTAAATGAGGAGAATATTGGAGGGGCGAAGTTCCATATTCAAAGCTGAGTAGCTGTACTTATCTAGTGAAAGTTTGAAGGATCAGGGAAGGCTTGTAAGAATAGCCAAGTTTGTTAATAGATTCTGTTATGGGAATAAGAATCTGAACATCGTCTGCATAGATGTAGTGAATGAGGTTAAGACAAGTTAACAGTTGCCAAAGGGGAAGGAGGAAACGCCGGGAGGGGGGGCTATAACACGCGCCGCCGGAGCAGCGGGCCACCTGCCCCCCCTGGGCCTTCCCAGCCGACCCGTTGCCGGTCGCGGCGCACCGCCGCGGAGGAAATGCGCCCTGCGGGGGCCGGGGCCATCCGGGAGGCGTTCCCCGCCCCTCCCCCACCCCCCGCGAAAGGGGTGGGGGTGGGGGATCCGCCGAAACCCCGGTCCGACCGAACCCGCCGGGTTGAATCCTGTGGGCGGACTGCACGGACCCCACCCATTTACCTCTTTACAATTTCACGCCCTCTTGAACTCCCTCTTCAAAGTTGTTTTCAACTTTCCCTTGCGGTACTTACTTATTTATTTTATTTATTTAAGATTTTTTTATACCGGCATTCATGAAATCGTTCACATGATGTCGCTTTACAGAAAACAGGGGTGCAAAGAAAACAACCTATAACATAAATACACGTGGTGAAGAGATGCAGTTACAATTAACTGGGGCTATGAACTGGGAGTGTAAGAAATAAAGAGGGATAGAGGAGGTTAATTATATACATGTGTAGAATATAAAAATATACAAGAGTACATTACAAATATGGCGTCCAATATATACAGCTTCTGAGCTGAGAATTTATTGATGGTGTGTGTTAGGTGCAGTTCGGGAAGGCTTGCCTGAAAAGCCATGTCTTGAGTCTTTTCCGAAAGGTTAGGAGGCAAGGTTCATTTCTGAGATCTGGGGGGATGGAGTTCCATAACGGTGGACCTGCTGTGGAAAGGGCTCAATCTCTAAAGGTGCTGTGATAAGTGGTTTTGGAGGGTGGAACAAGGAGGCATCCTCTGTAGGCTTCCCTGGTCGGTCTTGTGCATTTGTATAAACGGAGAGGAATTTGTAGGTCGATTATGGTGTGTTGGTGAAAGATTTTGTATATCAAGGTGATGGATTTGTAAATGACTCTGAACTGAATTGGTAACCAGTGGAGGTCTTTTAGGACTGGGGAAATGTGGTCTCTTTTCCTAGTGTTTGTTAGTAGACGGGCTGCTGCGTTTTGAACCATTTGGAGTGGTTTTGTGTATGAGGAAGGGAGTCCAAGAAATGTAGAGTTGCAGTAGTCTAATTTGGAGAAAATGAGGGCTTGGAGGATCCTGGTTAGTGTCTTTTCCTCCGCGGCTTGTGTCCCTAGCTGTGATTGAACTCTGTCCTCGAATGATGTGCCTCTTCATCCAGGCCTTGTGTCCCTAGCTGGGATCGACCTCTGTGCTCGACTGCTGCGCCTCTTCATCCCGGCCTTGTGTTCCCACAAGTGTTTTAACTCCGTTGCTGTGCCCGTTCCTGCAGGCCTTGTGTTCCTCTGGGGATAGGGAAATACATACAGTAACTGAGTGTAAGCAAGTATGATTTGCATTGAATACAAGAATGTCAGTATATAAAAATGACAAATAAATATAAAAATAAATGAAGTGCTATAAACTTTTAAAAAAAGAATATAAATCCATAAAAAAAAAATTGTACTATCCGAGTATCAGTGTTCATCCATGTTCCTACTGGTGTTTTAACTCCATTGCTGTGCCTGCCTGTTCATCCAGGCCTTGTGTTCCCACAGGTGTTTTAACTCAGTGGCGGTGCCTGTTCATCCAGGCCTTGTGTTCCTCTGGGGATAGGGAAATACCTACAGTACCTGAGTGTAATCAAGTATGACGTGCTAGAAACGTTTTCGAATAAGAATATAAATACATTAAAAAAACACATAATTACTATCCGAGTATCCGTGTTCATCCAGGCCTTGTGTTCCCACAGGTGTTTTAACTCAGTTGCTGTGCCCATTCTTCCGGGCCTTGTGTTCCCACAGGTGTTTTAACTCAGTGGCGGTGCCTGTTCATCCAGGCCTTGTGTTCCCACAGGTGTTTTAACTCAGTGGCTGTGCCTGTTCATCCAGGCCTTGTGTTCCCACAAGTGTTTTAACCTGGTTGCTGTGCCTGTTCATGCAGGCCTTGTGTCCCTAGCTGGAATTGACCTCTGTCCTCGAATGATGTACCTGTTCATCCAGGCCTTGTGTTCCCACACGTATTCTTATTTGTGAGAGATCCTAGGCTCCAATTCGTTTGTCATCAGCTGAAGTGCGTAAGTACAGTCTGAATTCACTAGACGCCAACGGAATTCACTAGACGCCAACGATATTCACTGGACACCAATGTAAACACCGGGTACACACAACTCTAGGGGTGGACCCGTTCCAGGGAGTCCTTCCCTGAACAAGCATGAGGGTGGAGGTGGGCTTTACTGCACACCCACCTGACGGACCATGCCCACACCGCTGCCAATATTCTAGCATGCATCAGAAAGATGCTGGCGAGCTACCAGTGTTTTAACCTAGTTCCTGTGCCTGTTCATGCAGGCCTTGTGTCCCTAGCTGGGATTGACCTCTGTCCTCGAAGGAAGTGCCTGTTCATCCAGGCCTTGTGTTCCTACTGCTGTTTTAACTCCATTGCTGTGCCTGCCTGTTCATCCAGACCTTGTGTTCCCACACGTATTCTTATTTCTGAGAGATCCTCCAATTCCTTTGTCATCTGCTGAAGTGCGTAAGTACCGTCTGAATTCACTAGACGCCAACGGAATTCACTAGACGCCAACGATATTCACTGGACGCCAATGTAAACACCGGGTACACACAACTCTAGGGGTGGACCCTTTCCAGGGAGTACTTCCCTGCACAAAGGAAAGGGAACTCTCTCCTGGGCCAATTGATAAGAAAACCACAATTCTGCAGCCAAAAATAGGCTGGAAATCCTTCCCCCATTGACTTTAATGGGCGACATATGTACATATACCCAACTCATTAGATTTTTTTTATGTCCATATTGGCCGCAAGTGGGACCCCCTTTCGGACATAAGAAATATGAACATAAAATTTTGCTCTGCACATCCCTACTATTTATACAGTTTCTGTTCAGACAGAATAAACATATATTTTCCTTTTCATTTTAAACAATAAAAATAATTACCGGACCTTTACTTTTTATTTCCGCGGTGAATTGTGATGAGCAGCGTGTCACAGATGTGAGCATGGCCTGTCAGGTGTGTAACGATGGGAAAAAGGTTGAGAACCACAGCTTTATGTGACTAGTTTGTGTATATAACAGTGCTGCATTATTATTAATTGTAATACCGTTTGGATTAACTATGGAATACAGAAGAAACTTTAATTAAAATATTTAAATAGACAATATTATCCACAATAACATAATCATTTTTGGTAAAATAAGCATGATAGAAGAAAGTCATCCACGTATATATATAATTTTTCACTACTTATTCAGATAAAAGGATTTTACTTAAAGAACTAAAGGTGTTCGATAAGTTAAAATATTCTGTATTACCCATAAGTAAACATTTTGGGGTAGATTTTCAAAGGGTTAAGCACGTAGGTTACGCGCATAACCCCCGAAACCTACCCCAACCCCCCTTGCGCGCGCTGACCCTATCTTGCATAGGCTGCAGGTGCACGCAAAGCCCCGGGCCACGCATAAGTCCCGGGGCTTTCCTGGAGGGCAGCTGACATGTCATCGGGGGCATGCCAGGGTGTGTCGCGGCCGGTGCGTCATCGGGGGCATTCTGGCGGCGTGGCTGCGGCCTCTGGACCAGATCACGGACTGGACCATGGCGCGCCGGCGGCCGGCCCGGCGCACGCAAGTTACACCTGCCTCGGGCAGGTGTAACTTGTGCAACAAAGGTATGGGGGGTAGATAAAGCCGGGAGGGTGGGTTAGGTAGGGGAAGGGAGGGAAAGGTGCGGGGGGGGAAGGGGGAAGGGAACGGAGGCAGGCTGCACGGCTCGGCGCACGCAGCCTGCCGATTTTGGGCAGCTTTGCGTGCGCCGACCCTGGATTTTAACAGATACACGCGGCTATGCGCATATCTTTTGAAATCTGGCATACTTTTGTTTGAGCCTGGTGCGTGTAGTTTTATAAAATCTGCCCCTTTGGTTTCATTTTTTTATTACTTTAATCATGGCACTAAACATTTTCTTTTATTTTCAAATAGTGTTTCCTTGTTCTTTTGTGATTTTTACTCATTTGTTTTGGTTTTTTTATTCATGGAACTATGTTATATTACATTTTTAAGCAATTTTAAATACAACAAGGAATGTTTTAGAATCTTAGGGCCAGATCTTAAAATCTACACGCGGGCGTAGATTTGTTCGCGCAACCAGGAGCGAACAAATCTACGCCTGATTTTATAACATGTGCGCTCTGCCGCGCGCATGTTATAAATTCCAGGCTCGGCACGCGCAAGAGGGTGCACACATGTCTGCCTTGCACACGCCGAGCCCGAGGGGAGCCCCGATGGCTTTCCCCGTTCCCTCCAAGGCCGCTCCGAAATCAGAGCCTCCTCGGGGGGACTATTTTCCGGCCACCCCCCACCTTCCCCTCTCATCCCCTATCTAACCCACCCCCCAGCCCTAACTAAATTGTCCCCCCTACTTTTATTTCAAACATTACGCGTGCCGGCTCGCCATCCCCCAGCACAGGCCGCTGTGCTGGGGATTCGGCCCCGCCCCTGGACCACCCCCAAAATGCCGCCACGCCCCTGGATCCACCCCCTTTCGGCCCCTTTTTCGAAGCCCCGGGACATATACGCATCCCTGGGACGGCGCGCCACCAAGCCTATGCAAAATAGGCTCGGCGCGCGCAGGGGCAGATTTTCTCAGGTTATGCACATATGTTATTTGCGTAGCCTTTGAAAATCTGCCCCTTAATTATAAAACTATGTCAACTAATTTGCATGTATTAGTTAATTTCAATTTTTATTTACAATATATGTTATCGCTATATAGTATATCATATTTGCTTCCATTTGTTTAATTTTTAAACTAATACTTATTTGAATAAACTAATTATATAATGTCAAAGATTTTTATTTAAACATTTTGTAGTATTAAGCTAAATGGTTTTCCTATATATTTGGTTCCTTTTTAGTTTACTTTGCAGTACTGGCACACACAAGAACAATTGTGTAATATTAAATACAATATAAAGACAATTTAGGTAGTATTTAAGCTTTATATCTTTGGTTAATAATACATTTTTTACATCATCTACAATAGATTATATAGATAGAAACAGAGAAATGATGGCAGAAAAAGACCAATCGGCCCATCTAGTCTGCCCAGCAAGCTCCCACACTTATTTTCCCATACTTATCTGTTTCATCAACCACCAAGTTCAGTGCCCTTGTTGGTAACTGATTCAAATTTCCTGCCATCCCCTGTCATTGATGCAGAGAATAATGCTGACGTTACATCAAAGGTGAACATAAGGCTTAATGGTTAAGGGTAGTAACCGCCACATCAAGCAAGTTACCCTGATGCTTGTTTACCCAGACTGCACATATCATAGAAACATAGAAACATAGAAATGACGGCAGAAGAAGACCAAATGGCCCATCCAGTCTGCCCAGCAAGCTTCACACATTTTTTCTCTCATACTTATCTGTTTCTCTTAGCTCTTGGTTCTATTTCCCTTCCACCCCCAGTTTTAATGTAGAGAGCAGTGATGGAGCTGCATCCAAGTGAAATATCTAGCTTGATTAGTTCGGGGTACTATCCGCCGCAATAAGCAAGCTACACCCATGCTTATTTGTTTTACCCAGCCTGTGTTATACAGCCCTTATTGGTTGTTTTTCTTCTCCCCTGCCGTTGAAGCAGGGAGCTATGCTGGATACGCGTGAAGTATCAGTCTTCTCCCATGCGTTGAAGCAGAGAGCCATGCTGGATGTGCATCAAAAGTGAAGTATCAGGCACATTTGGTTTGGGGTAGTAATGCCTTGTTGGATGTTGTCTGAATGTAAATCCTGTTTTCCACATTTCCCCCTGCCATTGAAGTGGAGAGCAACGCTGTATATGCATTCAAAGTGATGTTTCAGGCTTAATTGGTTTAGGGTAGTAACCGCCATAATTAGCAAACTACCCCCACGCTTATTTGTTTACCCAGATTGTGAAGTTCAGTCCTTGTTGGTTGTTATCTGAATGAAAATCCTCTTTTCCACAAATCCTCTTGCTGTTGAAGCAGAGAGCAATGTTGGAGTTGCATTAACCATGCAAAGGCTTATTGTGTAAGGGTAGTAATCACCAGGTTCTAGCCTCCATTCCAGTAATTCACTCTCATGGCTCTTCTCTTCATTCCCATCCTTTAGCCTTTATGGATCCACAGTGTTTATCCCATGCCCCTTTGAAATCCTTCACAGTTTTTGTCTTCACCACTTCCTCCGGAAGGGCATTCCAGGCATCCACCACCCTTTCCATGAAGAAATACTTCCTGAGATTGGTTCTGAGTCTTCCTCCCTGGAGCTTCAAATCATGGCCCCTAGTTCTACTGATTTTATTTCCAACGTAAAAGGTTTGTTGTTGACCATGGATCATTAAAACCTTTCAAGTATCTGAAAGTCTGTATCATGTCACCCTTGCTCCTCCTCTCCTCTAGGGTGTACATATTTAGGGTCTTCAACTTCTTCTCATAAGTCATTTTATGAAGACCATCCACCTTTTTGGTCACACTTCTCTGGACCGCCTCCATCCTGTCTCTGTTCCTTTGGAGATACGGTCTCCAGAACTGAACACAGTACTTCAGGAGAGGCCTCACTAAGGCCCTGTACATGGGGATCATCACTTCCTTTCTCTTATTAGATATTCCTCTCTCTATGCAGCCCAGCATTCTTCTGGCTTTAGCTATTACCTTCTCACATTGTTTCGCCGAGTTCAGATTGTTAGACACTATCACCCCAAGGTCTCTCTCCTGCTCCATGCATATCAGCCCTTCACCCCCCATCAAATATAGTTCTTTAAGATTTCCCCACCCCATATGCATGACTCTGCATTTCTTGGCATTGAATCTCAGCTGCCATATCTTCAACCACTCTTCCAGCTTCCTTAAATCCCATCTTATTCTCTCCATTCCTTCTGGCATGTCCACTCTGTTGCAGATCTTAGTATCATCCGCAAAAATACAAACCTTACCTTCTATCCATTCCACAATGTCACTCACAAAGATATTGAACAGGACCGGTCTTAACACCGATCCTTGCGACACTCCACTTAACACTGCTCTCTCTTCAGAGTAAGTTCAATTTACCATCACACATTGTCTTCTGTCTGTCAACCAGTTTGCAATCCAGGCCACCACCTCGGCACTCACTCCTAAGCTTCTTATTTTATTCACAAGACTCCTGTGTGGGACAGTATCAAAAGCTTTGCTGAAATCCAAGTAGATGACATAAAGCGCTCTTCCTCAATCTAATTCCTTAGTCACCCAGTCAAAAAAGTTAATCAGATTTGTCTGACAGCACCTTCCCCTGGTGAATCCAGCAGCGACTCCATTACTTTTCCCACCATCGATTTGAGGCTAACCGGCCTGTAGTTTCCAGCCTCCTCTCTGCTCCCACTCTTGTGAAGTGGGACCACCACTGCTCTTCTCCAATCACTCAGCACCACTCCCATTTCCAGGGATGTATTAAACAGATCATGCAGCAGACCTGCCAGCACATCTCTGAGCTCCCTCAGTATCCTGGGATGACCCTCATCAGGCCCCATGGCTTTGTCCACTTTTAGTTTTCCTAGCTCTTCCCATACATTCTCTTCTGTAAACGGAGTTACATCTACTCCACTTCCCTCCAGTGTCTTGTTAACTAGTGATGTTCTTTCTTGTTGCCAATTATGTATTTAGGCAGACTATATCAGATAAACAAATCTAGGGATGGGTGGGTAGAGGGGCAGGGTGGGAGGGTGGGAAAGAGGTAAACAGTTAACACTTAGCCAGGGCTGTTTACTGGACACTGTATCTGCTATTGATTTGAACAGACCCTCCCCCAGATTTGGCTAGCTAATTTAAACTTATTCATTAATGCTCTCCAAGAATTTGCATTTCTTGCTGTCTCCTTCAAGTTCAAAGCAGACTGAGGACTTGATTGCCCCCTGCAATGCACTGAGTCAGCTGCCAAAAGTTGTTTAGCTAAAAAGCAGACTGAATGGCTCTTTCTCAGGTTTCAATTTCAATTCTGCCCCTTTGTAACAGACAGGGCACAATCTTTGGCAAATATAATGCCCTAGTAGATTAATCACAGGTAAATAACAAAACAAAATTGCACTTAGCTTCAGCAAGGCTCTGGCTCATGAAGATTCCAGCTCCAAATCCAAGATGAGGCATGATCTTGGAGGATTTGCTGATGATCTTGAGTTACTGAATCAAGTTTACCTGAAACTATTTTTTATTTATTTATTTATTTATAAACCCCAAATTGGGCAGAGACCTGACTGTCCAAGTGATTTACAGAAAAAACATACATAATTAAAATTACAATACAATCAATGCTCAATATTTAGGGATGTGAATCGTTTTTTGACGATTTAAAATATCATCCAATATGTTTTAAATCGTCAAAAATTGTTAGAGGCGCGATACAATAGGAATTTCCCTGATTTATCGTCAAAAATCGTAAATCAGGGGAAGTGGGAGGGGAAGGGGGAGGGCGGGAAAACCGGCACACTAAAACAACCCTAAAACCCACTCCGACCCTTTAAAATAAATCCCCCACCCTCCCGAACCCCCCCAAAATGTCTTAAATTACCTGGGGTCCAGTGGGGGGGGGGGGGTCCCGGTGTGATCTTCCACTCTCGGGCCATGGGTGCGTTAATAGAAATGGCGCCGGCGCTACCTTTGCCCTGTCATATGACAGGATGCAATACTTATGGCAATTTATCTAATATATCACACAACAACAGTATTCAATAATACATAGTGACATATAAATATGTTTCTCAATCTTTATTAATGAAAAAAGTGTTAAAAAATCCCAACCAATTATCTTTTAAATATACCCCGGATCACCACATTTAAAAATTCACCAATACCATACTCTTTCAGCGGAAGTCCAAACCTTCAGAAAACGTCAGAACCGAGTGAGTCAGCGGAAGTCCAAACCTTCAGAAAACGTCAGAACCGAGTGAGTCAGCTGACTCACTCGGTTCTGATGTTTTCTGAAGGTTTGGTCATGGCGTTCTTTGCTGTAACAAAGAAAAGGTGAAGTGAGATGAATTTAAAAATGATGTGAAATAAGAGTCGGGGATATCTGCTGTACGTCCGAGAGAGATTAGCTGGGACGTTCAGAGAAACTATTCCTTTGGATAACAATTGAGGACAAGGATATAAGCAGTGGGAGACTTTATAAAAGCTCTCCTGAAGAAGCCTGAAGAGAGGCGAAACATGTCGAGAGGATAAAGATATATTGAAGTATTTGACGTTCTGGGAACAAAGAAGAATCTTGGTGAAATTGGACTCTTTTCTGCTTATCAAAGAAATATGAGACATCTGTTGTATATCTAATGTGAATTTCAAAAAGATTTTTTGTACAAATTGATGTGTGAATGGGTTGAATGAGTGGGATGTGAAAGAGTATGGTATTGGTGAATTTTTAAATGTGGTGATCCGGGGTATATTTAAAAGACAATTGGTTGGGATTTTTTAACACTTTTTTCATTAATAAAGATTGAGAAACATATTTATATGTCACTATGTATTATTGAATACTGTCATATGACAGGGCAAAGGTAGCACCGGCTCCATTTTGGTTCCTGTCCCCCGACGTCACGAGCACAGGAGATCGCTCCTGGACCCCCGCTGGACCCCCAGGGACTTTTGGCCAGCTTGGGGGGGCCTCCTGACCCCCACAAGACTTGCAAAAAGTCCAGCGGGGGTCCAAGAGCGACCTCCTGCACTCAAATCGTATTGCCGTATTGCCAAATGGCGCCGGCCTTACGGCCATACGGCCGGCGCCATTTTGCAATATGGCAATACGGCCATACGGCCGGCACCATTTTGCAATACGGCCTGACTACCATCAGAAGGAATGAAAATCTTCTGAATATTACCTGTTAAAAAAAACTTTCAAGTTGTCAATTTTCCATGAATTAATATTTTTTAAAAGGTTTTGGAGACTAGAACTATTTACAAATAACATGGAGTATTTGTAGTTTCCTGGAGGTACTTTATCTCCTATAAATAAAGCTGTTTATATTTCCTCATAACTTGCTTTTCTTCAACAGAGGGCATGTTTATTAAATGATGCAAATGTTTTAACACTTGTTAAAAACCTTTATTATGTGTTAATTCATCATTAATACATTTAACATGGGGTCTGTTTTCATTAATGCCTTTTTAAAAAAAATAACACCAATGTTGTGTTAAAATTTTAATGAGCTGATTAATATGCTAATCAGCTCAATTAAATGTAATGATGCTCACATTAATGGAAAAGCCTGTGTTAATGTGATCATTAACACAAAAAGTTAACTGTACAGCGAAAGGTACATTCTACATTTTTTTAAAAACATTGGCAGGCTGAAGCATCTGCTGGTTATTATGATATCGAGTGTTTGGTGGATTCTCAGGGGCAACAGTGATGTTATCTCCTACAGGGAGGAGCCCCGTAGGGAGACTGATGCATCGGGCTAGACTCAATAGCACAAACACAGAGATAGTTTATTTTATTGTATAGCTAGGATGACCACCAGAGGTGGCAGTAGAGAGCAGGTTAGCTGGTAGCAGTCTGTAATCCTTGGTGAGGGAGACCCGTCCCACAATGGTGGTGTAAGACCCCGATGCAGATGTCCAATAATGCACTGTAGGAGAGACAGACTGGCAGAAGTTAAACACACTCCCATAGCTGAGTAGAGAGAATCCCAATGAGCAATAGAGAGGATAAGTTTTAGCAGTCCGTGGTCCTCGGCAGAAGAGACCCATTCCACAATGGTGGTGTAGGACCTGATGCAGAGAGGTAGCGAGGAACTGATGAGAGACAGACTGGTAGAAGTTTACTCACTCTTTGTAGCTGATTGATGGATTTCCAGCAGGTTGAAGAATGGAGCAGGCACCAGGATAGACACACAGGCCCACAAGGAGTGAGTACCTGTAAGAGGATAGGCACCTGTAAATAAGCAGAGGGCCCCCGAGGAGCGGGTACCCAGGTTAGAGAACCCCAAAGGGTGAAGATAGCTTCCAGTGGATAGAAGCGGCAGAGTAGCTTCAGACCGGGGCATACCGAACCTTGCTAACTCGGCGAGAGTCAGCAAATGGGCAACCTTAAATATGCTGAAGCAGTGATGTCACTCGAAGGGGATGCCCCCGATGTTCGCGCCAACACTGCTACAAAGGTAGGGATGCGCACGCACAAATGCTCTAGAAGGCCTCAGTTCAAGATGGCCGAATGCCGCACCAGAGCCGCTCCGGGGAAGCCGGAGGGTGCGGCAAGGAGACGCCATGGACGCCATACTCCCGAGGCTGGTGGAGAAAGCTGAGAGAAAGGTGAGGCATATCGGGCGATGTCGTCTGAGCCTGACAGATGCAACACTGGTGTATCATTCCTGACCCATTTCAATTTCCTTAAGGTCCATTAGTTGCCCATATTAACCTCCCGGGAGCTTAAATTTCCACCCACTCCCCTGGAATATCACTTCTGAAATATCAGTTCTTTCAAGCAGAATCTCCTCCCAAATAACCTTCTCCCCCACCCCAAGCAGAATCCCCAGATCATCATCTCTATAGCCTGAGCAGAGTCCTCCATCAGAAGCCCTCCTTCAGAGCAGAATGAGACCTCATTTTTTCTGGAAGAAGTCCCCCATCCCCAAGTGACATTCCCCGTTCCTTCAGACTTTCAATCCCTTAAGTCTCTTCAACTCATTGGAATGTCCCTGTTTGGTTTGTTCTTTTTCTTTTTTTTCACACTCACTCTTGCTCTATTCTTCAACTGTCACGGGCTGATCACCTTGAATATGTGGGGCAAACGTAAGACTTCTGTAGGATGGCAGCATTTTGAAGAGCAGAGCAAGTAGGTCAAGCAAGAATTGGGATTGCTTCTGTCCCAAAGAATCACAACTTGATGCTGGCTGGGATAGGCAGGGGTAGTGGGACTTAAGGGAGGTGAGCAGGGTCTTGGGAGGGAGGGTTTTAGGATATAAGCCCCTTTATTGCATAGGGATTCTTAAAGGAGACAGGCTATGCACCTTTTCATTGCTCAAAGGGGTGTCATGACTATGAGCCTCTGCTTTGCACTCTGGTAAGTGCACCTTATGTTACCATGGCTGCCAGCACTTATAAACATGCATTAACCTTGGCACATTTGCATCCATTCAAACAGTGAGATAATGGGCTAGAGATGTAGGAGCACTGGCCGCCGCCATCTTTAAAGATGGCGGCGGCCATATTTACGGTGGCGGTGGCCATCTTTAAAGATGGCGCCGGCCAGCCAGTGCTCCTACCATGTGACAGGGGCTGGCCAATGGCAGGGATACCCTGTCCACATGGTAAGGGCAAAGGGCCATCGGCGCCATCTTTATGATTGGCAGCCGATGGCCTGAGAATGGGAGATCACTCCCGGGACCACCACTAGAGCACCAGGTAATTTAAAAATGTTTTGGGGGGATCGGGAGGGTGGGAGAAGCTAAGGGGTCATCTTTAAAGGGTCGGGTGGGGTTTTTTTTAATCGGGCCATCGGCGCCATTTTTGAGTGGCAGCCAAATGGCGCCGATGGCCAGAGAGTGGGAGATCAGTCCCCGTGCCCCCACTGGACCACCAGCTACTCGTAAAATGTTTTGGGGGGTTCAGGGGGGTGGGGGAAGGTAAGGGATTAGTTTTATAAGGTTGGGGTGGGTTTAGGGGTTGTTTTGGTGTGCCGGTTTTCCCGCCCTCCCCCCAAATAACTCCCGTTAGTGGACACTAACGGGAGTAATGATTTTTCACGATAAATCGTGAAAATTTATATTGTATCGTGCACTGTACCGATTTTTGACGATTTAAAAAATATCGGACAATTTTTTTAAATCATCAAAAAACGATTCACATCCCTATAATGGGCATTTTTAATGTGCTTTAGTAAATAGACCCAAATGGGCCTTTATGACTGTGTTTTATGTTCTGTGTGTTTCTTATGCATCTTTTGTGATGCCCCTTTTTCTGCAGATTCCCTCCTACAGGGCAGCTTGGTTATGATTGTGCAGATTATAAATGTAATTAATTAGATGAAATACATTTAAGAATTAGAGGATACAGCATTTATTTCTTCAAATAAAAGGTAGATTGTTAATTACCCTAGTCTTGGAACTAGATAAAAATGTGATTATCCTATTTTTTTAATCCTGATTAATTGTAAACTTATGCTGTCATATCAATTTCTTTGGAATTATATATTGTGATTGATTGATTGTTTGTTGACAATTTTATCTTCTAGATTTTCATTGGATTTTCTTTGTTTCTTGTTTCTTCTCCATTGGTGGTTGTCTTTCTGAGACTGCAGTTCCTCTCCATGAATAATCTGGTTTTGAATTATTTTAAGCCATGTTTCTATACAAACAGAGGTTTATCAGATAGTTCTGCAATCTGAATGTCTTTGTGAGTTGTGGTTTGTGTTTGTTGTCTTACCCATGCATGTCCTTATAATTTTGAAATGACCAGATCTCACTTCACCAAATCTTTTGAGTGGTAGGTCCTTGGGGGAAAGTCAGACTTTTCCACTTTTCAAATCAGTGATTTTGGAGGGGAGGGCACTAGTGAAGGGTATTTGGCAACCCCCCCTCCCCGGTAAGAAATGCATGGGGAATGAAACTATCTAGAATATTAGACTTTCTACTCATTTGTTTTTATCACAATAGTCTCATGTCCTATGTTTGTAACTTGCATATTTGAAATCAAAAAATAGAAAGTCTAAATATAATTCATATCCAAATGGATTAGGCAAAAATGATAATATATTTCCTAGTTCTAATAGCACTGTAGGAGCCACAAACTTGTTAGAGTAATTGTTGATTTGCTCCCTCCCAAGAGAAAGTGCACCTATTGAAGCATCTAAAGCAGTTCATCATAGCATAGAAACATGACAGCAGAAAAAAGACCATTGTGCCCTATCCAATCTGTCCATCCACAAAAGTGTCTCAGCTTTACAATCCAATGTGACCATTTTCATCAATAATGACTGTATAAAGTATGTAATTTATGGGTCTGCAAGAACTACAGCCAGTTTAAAAATTGGTTTGTATACCAACTGTTGTGTAGAGATCTATAGCACCACATAAACCTTCCTCACACCTTCTCTGATGAGATAAAAACTGAGTCATTGTTATATTTTGGGGGTCATTACTTATGTACTTTACACTAATTTTCAAAATTATCCGCAGAAAACTACTAGGGATGTGCATTGGTTTCAATTAGTGCACACTAAAATGTAATGCATAGTAACATGAATTAGTACACACGAATATGAGTACTTTTCCAATGTGTGCTCTAACTCACAATTAGTGTGGACTAAAAAGTAACAAAATGAAAAATAAATGAAAGAGGAAAAATGTTAAAATTGAAATAAGAAAAAAAACCAAAACAGAATGAAAATGTTTTGACTGCACAGTCCAAAAACTATCCATACCTGCAAATTTGTGCAGATGGATTTTTTAAGATTTTTATATATTTTAGAAAAAGCAAAAGTTCATGCATAGTACAAACCCCTCCCTAACTCCCAGGAGCATCTCATCACTGTGGGTAAAAGTATGCACACAGAGGCCCTACACACACACACATTTATGTACTTGTAGGGCAGGCAATCTTCTAAAAGTCAATTTCTATGGATAAAGCACCATTTTAATCATGGAAATGACTTTTAAAATTATTTTTCCTATTGGTTATTGACTCCATCGAGAGGATGACAGGAGACATGACTGTCATTTAACACTCATTTGTTTCTAGATGTCTCTTGATGATTCTGATGACTTCCTATGCTCTTGAAATAACTAACAAAACTATAGTCATCATTATATTCTGATCATGCAGATCTACTATGACCATTGTTTGCTACAGATGGATGTGGAGGCTGGAATTAAACAAATAATCCTCCTCCTATTAATTTTATCTAAAACAATAGCAAGACCATATAATAATCTGAACTCATACAGCAATAATTGAGATTTGAACTTTGAAATATTAATGTAAGACAGGGGTCGGGAATCTATGGCTCGCAAGCCAGATGTGGTTCTTTTCATGGCTGCATCTGGCTCGCAGACAAATCTTTAATTAAAAAGTAAAAATCTAACAAAAAACCCCACCCTCCTGACGCCCCCCAAGACCTCCAAAATTAATTTACTACAACCACCCACCCGCCTGACCCCCCCAACACCTGCCAAAAGTCCCTGGTGGTCCAGCGGGGGTCCGGGAGAGATCTCCTGGACTAGGGCTGTTGGCTGCCAGTAGTCAAAATTGCATCGACGGTCCTTTGCCCTTACTATGTCACAGGGGCTACCACTGCCATTGGTCGACCCCAGTGACATAGTGAGGGCAAAGGGCCATCGGCGTCATTTTGACTACTGGCAGCCGACAGCCCAAGTCCAGGAGATCGCTCCCGGACCCCCGCTGGACCACCAGGGACTTTTGGCAGGTCTTGGGGGGGGGGGGGGGTCAGGAGGGTGGGGGTTGTAGTAAATTAATTTTGGAGGTCTTGGGGGGTGTCAGGAGGGTGGGGGGGGGGGTTTGTTAGATTTTACTTTTTTATTAAAGATTTGTCTGTGAGCCCTGGACCCCCGCTGGAC
Organism: Rhinatrema bivittatum; assembly: GCF_901001135.1. Lineage (NCBI taxonomy): Eukaryota > Metazoa > Chordata > Amphibia > Gymnophiona > Rhinatrematidae > Rhinatrema > Rhinatrema bivittatum. The sequence continues at coordinate 323,938,882 of NC_042616.1, read as the reverse complement.
CACCAGGGACTTTTGGCAGGTCTTGGGGGGGGGGGGGCAGGAGGGTGAGGTGAGTTGTAGTAAATTAATTTGGTAGGTCTTGGGGGCGTCAGGAGAGTAGGGGGTTGTAGTAAATTAATTTGGTAGGTCTTGGGGGGTTCAGGAGGGTGGGGGGTAGTAGTTAGTATGTCTCTTACGGAATTACATTTTAAAATATGTGGTGTTCATGGCTCTCTCAGCCAAAAAGGTTCCCGACCCGTGATGTAAGAGAATCCAGACCATCTAGCTAACCAAGTATATCTCCATGATGTTTCATGTACAAGTACATAACTGAATGAATGTGGAATTTTCTAGGGGTGTGCATTCATTTGCAACATATTGGCAATTCACAACGTATATACTAGGGATGTGCAGAGCAAAATTTTATGTTCATATTTTTTATGTCCGAAAGGGGGTCCCACTTGCGGCCAATATGGACATAAAAAAAATCCAATGAGTTGGGTATATGTACATATGTGCAAAAAAAAAATTTAAACCCCCTCACCCTCCTTAATCCCCCCCCCAGACTTACCACAACTCCCTGGTGATCGAGCGAGGAGTGAGGACGTCATTTCTGCAATCCTTGGCGAGAAGCATGTGACGTCGGCGGCACGTCGAGTGACGCGGCGTCACGTGATTCCCGGCGAGTTCGCGCCGGACGGCTCGTTCGGCCCAAAAAGAACTTTTGGCCAGCTTGGGGGGGCCTCCTGACCCCCTCAAGCTGGCCAAAAGTTCTTTTTGGGCCGAACGAGCCGTCCGGCGCGAACTCGCCGGGAATCACGTGACGCCGACGTCACGTGATTCCCGGCAAGTTCGCGCCGGACGGCTCGTTCGGCCCAAAAAGAACTTTTGGCCAGCTTGGGGGGGCCTCCTGACCCCCTCATGCTGGCCAAAAGTTATTTTTGGGCCGAACGAGCCGTCCGGCGCGAACTTGCCGGGAATCACGTGACGTCGCGTCTGAGTGACGCGGCGTCACGTGATTCCCGGCGAGTTCGCGCCGGACGGCTCGTTCGGCCCAAAAAGAACTTTTGGCCAGCTTGGGGGGGCCTCCTGACCCCCCCAAGCTGGCCAAAAGTTCTTTTTGGGCCGAACGAGCCGTCCGGCGCGAACGAGCCGGGAATCACGTGACGCCGGCGTCACTCGACGTGCCACCGACGTCACATGCTTCTCGCCAAGGATTGCAGAAATGGCGTCCTCACTCCTCGCTCGATCACCAGGGAGTTGTGGTAAGTCTGGGGGGGGGGATTAAGGAGGGTGAGGGGGTTTAAATTTTTATTTTGGCTCAACAATCGCGGTTTCCCACATATCGAACATATCTATGTTCGATATGTGGGAAATCCGATCGTTTATGTCGAATCAATTTTTTAAGTAAAAAAAAAATATGAGTTGCGTTTTACTAATGCGGTCAATCCGAATGCACACCCCTAGTATATACCATATTCGTTGTATTCGGGGGGGGGGGGGGGGGGTCATGAAACGTATGGTGAACCCCCGTGAATACAACGTATCACTAACAAATAAACCCCAACCCTCCTGACCCCCCCAAGACTTGCCAAAAGTCCCTGGTGGTCCAGTGGGGGTCCTCGAGCGATCTCCTGCACTCAAGCTGTCGGCTGCTGGTATTCAAAATGGCGCCGATAGCCCCTGTGACATAGTAAGGGCAAAGGCTATTGGCGCCATTTTGAATACTAGCAATCCACAACATATATGCCATATTCGTTGTATTCGTGGGGGTCACGAAACATATGGCGAACGCCCACAAATACAATATATCACTAATGAATAAACCCCAATCCTCCTGACACTCCCCCCCCCCCTGAGACTTGCCAAAAGTATCTGGTGGTCTAGTGGGGGTCCTCGAGTGATCTCCTGTAATCGGGCCGTCAGCTGCCAGTATTCAAAATGGCGCCGATAGCCTTTGCCCTTACTATGTCACAGGGGCTGACCAATGGCAAGGGTAGCCCCTGTGGCATAGTAAGGGCAAAGGCTATCGGCGCCATTTTGAAAACTGGCAGCCAATGGCCCGAGTGAAGGAGATCACTCCAGGACTCCCTCTGGACCACCAGGGACTTTTGGCAATTCTTGGAGAGGTCAGAAGTCCCCCCCAAGACTTTTCAAAAGTCCCTGGTCGTCCAGCGGGGATCCTGGAGCGATCTCCTGCACTCGAGCTTTTGGCTGCCGGTATTCAAAATGGCGCCGATAGCCTTTGCCCTTACTATGTCACAGGGGCTACCGGTGCCATTGGTCAGCCCCTATCACATGGTAGGAGCACAAGATGGCACCGGCCATCCATTGTTCCTACCATGTGACAGGGTTTGACTCTGTGTCCATCTCTGCCTTGAGCTAGCTTATCGCTGCATCCCAGCAGGGCTCCGCCCTGTGGGAGGTGTCATCTCTTACAGCGACCAAGGGCCCACGCATCAATGTCCAAAGTACAACAGATTGGTACCTCCATGGACCCGGCTCAGCTCACAGTTTTACAGGCCATTCCTGGCCTAGCCCAGCAGATTATAGAGCAACAGAAATCTCTGGAAACAGTAGCCGCCGCTTTCAACCAGTTGAACGCCTGACTGAATACGCTGATGGTTCCAGAGAATGATTCTTCTTCTCAAGTGGTTGCAGTTCACGCCACTGTACCACTACCAGATCCTACACACTTCTCTGGTGATGCCCAGATGTGCAGCAGTTTTATTAATCAGTGCTGTATGCACGTCTCGTTGCAACTGAACTACTTTCCTAATGCTGTTTCCAAGACTACATATATGATATCGCTACTCGATGGAAGAGCCTTGGCCTGGGTTTCACCTCTCTGGAATCCCAGGGACCCTGTTTCAAATGATCTGACTGACTTCTTGAACCTGTTGAAATCCATATTTGATGATCCATCATGTCAGACCATCGCAGGGTCTACTCTTCTTCACCGTCAACAAGGAAGCAAGCCTTTACCAGACGATGTTATTGAATTCAAGACACTAGCATCTGAGCTTCATCGGGACTTGGGATGTCTACGTGCTATATTTTTATAGGGCCTCAACACTCGTATAAAAGATGAACTAGTGGCTCGTGACTTGCCAGACACTCTGGAATCTCTCTTTGATTTAGCTGGGAGAGTTGATCGCAGGATATGCGACTGGACTCAAGAAGCAAAGTGTCACAAGAAGTACCCTATGGGAGGTAATCGCCCTCGAGCAATGCACATGACTTCAGCCCAATCTTCTGCGCCCAGTGAAGAGGAAGAAGAACCTATGAAGTTAGCGCGCAGTCACCTGACTTCTAAAGAGAGACGTTTTCACAGACGCTCAGGTCTCTGTATGTACTTCAGCCAATCCGGCCATGCTGTCCAGACCTGCCCTATCTGTCCGGGAAAAGGCTAGACCTAGGATCTGCTGGAGGACTCCTCCTAGGTCTAACTGCATCTTCTCCTCCATTATCTCTCCCCGTCTCTCTCATCTCCGGAGGCCTTGAATTCTCAACACTCGCACTCGTGGGCTCAGGTGTGGGAGGAAACTTTATGCTAAAAAGAATTGCAGACCATCTGTGAATTCCCACTATACCAATAGAGAACCACTACACCAATGGAGAACCACTTCCAGGGGAGGTATTGCTTATCACGCAACCCATATGCCTTCGCACTCAAGCCTTACACACTGAGAACATCTCTTTCATGCTCCTTGTGAAGGCCATTTACCCCGTGGTACTCGGCCTACCTTGGCTACAGGAACACACACCTCAGTTCTATTGGACCACCATAGAGCTCTCTGAGTGGGGCCCTGGCTGCCATAATTGTTGTCTAACTAAAGTTTCATCACTGCCCTGCATGGCGACCACTCCCTCACTACCTGGTCTACCACCACAATATGCATCTATTCAGGACGTCTTCTCCAAGCAAGCAGCAGACGTATTACCTCCGCACAGGACTTATGATTGTGCGATAAATCTCAAGCCTAATTTGGAGCCTCCCAAGGGAAGGGTATACCCCATTTCAATAACAGAGACTGAGGCCATATCGGCCTATATCCAAGAAAACCTGCAAAAAGGGTTTATTAGACCTTCTAAGTCCCCGGCTGGTGCGCGGTTCTTTTTTATTGGAAAAAAAAGATGATTCTCTTCGCCCTTGTATCAATTACAGAGGTCTCAATGAAATCACTATCAAGGATGGCTACCCTCTACTGTTCATAACCAAGCTGTTCGACAGACTCCAGTGGCCAAAGGTGTTTACTAAGCTGAACTTAAAAGGGGCCTACAACTTGGTCCGAATTCATCTCTATTACAGAGAGTGGATAGACACGTCCTTTAGGAGGTTCAGTGTTTGGTTTCAGCCATATGGCACAGTCATAAGATCTATGTGTAGAAAGGATGTCAGCAACTTCTTTGAAGAACACATCACAGAATGATGCGTATTAAGGTGGCAGTCCTGACATCACTGGAGTTGTAAGCATGCAGAGGTCAGGAGAAACCTCCTTAAGGCAATTGCCATGACAACCTGGGCCCCAGCGGGAGAGTTCCAAGGTGGCCCAGTCAAATTGAGGCTGATGCAACTGCAACCAGGGTAACCACAGAATGATAGGGTGCATGGCCTTCTCTAACACAAAGAAGGGAATAGACTCAGTATGGAGGGCTCAGGTGTGAAGGGTCACCAGTTCGGTGCAACAGGTCATGTCACCCGGCAAAGGCTCTCCATGGATAGATGGAGCAGTGGAACCTTCAAAGTGACGAGGGGCATCCTCAAATGTTCCACTAGGCTTTGAAGTATAAAGTTGCCTCCTACCCCTGAATCCACCAGGGCAAGAGTTTGAAATTCGGACGGTCTACAGATCAGGGAGACTGGGAGAGAGAGTGGAGGAGAGAGTGTAGTAAGGCCTAAGAACAGTCCTCCCGCAGGACTTAGGCCCATCCTTTTTCCGGACGAATTGGGCATGTTGGGACATCATGACCAGCTTGTCCACAGTACATACACAGATCATGCCTCTTCCGAAGTCTTCTCTCATTTGAAATCAGGTGACTGTGACCAAATTGATTCGGGTCTTCTCCACTGGCGACAGGTATTGCTGGAACCATCCAAAGTGCAGGTTTAGCACGAATCTCCTTCTGAACCGGTCCTTTACTTGGCTTGAGTTCTTTCACCTTATCATGAAGCCGGTGGTCAATTCTAGTAGCCAAAGCCACTAGTTCATCCAGCGAGTCAGGTGTCTCACGAGCGGCCAGCTCGCTTTCAAGCGAGTATCCAGACCTCTGAAGAAGAGGGTTTTCAGACATTTGGGATCCCAGCATACTTCCATAGCAAGAGTCTTGAACTCTATTGCAAAATCAGCCAGTGGTCGGTTGCCTTGCTGCAGGTTCACCAGAGCAGAACCAGCAACAGTCACTCTAGCAGGATCATCAAAAACAGATTTAAACAAATCCAAAAATCCGTCAATATCCTGCAGAATTGGATCCTTACTTTCCCACAGCGTTGAGGCCCAAGACAAGGCCCTTCCATCAAGGTAAGATAGAATATAAGTAGTCTTGGCATAGGCTGTGGGGAAGTGAGAAGGCTGTAATGCAAAATGCATGCAGCACTGATTTAGGAAACCTCTAGTTCTTTGAATCTCTCCAGAGAAATGAACTGGAGCAGCCAGAGGTACCGTAGTCTTTATAGTAAACCGCTAAACCGCTAAATGTTCATGTAAACCGCTAAATGTTCAATGTAAACCGCTAAATGAAGCGATAGTTACGGTTCCTTAGCGATAGTTTTTGGTTCCTTGTAAACCGGGGTGATATGTATACTATACAGGAACCCCGGTATATAAATTCTTTAAATAAATAAATAGTTACTTCAGGTAACTGACCTTCATTACTGGAAGCAGCGCCTTGATTCTTTTGTGCATGCAGCTGATGAAACGCAGAAGTGAGTTTCTCCAATGCATCTTGTTGTTCAGCAATGCGCAGGGCCAGGCCCGGAATGGCCTGCAGGGCATTGAGCTGTGCCAGATCCATGGAGTTAGCAATCTGATATAATTAGTGAGATTTGTGTGGACCCTTGGACACTGTGGCAGCTGACCACGCCCACAGGGGAGAAGTCCCGTGAAGGGCCACAGGTCAGCCTAGGCTCCAGACACTCAAACACAGATTATATCTTTATTTAGACAGTTTAAGAAGCCACATGAGGTGGCAGTAGTGAGTAGAAGATGTAGCCCGGCTGGGCTAGTATTCCTCAGGGTGCTGGAACAGCTGTTCTTCTGGTAGCAGTGCTGTAGTGAAAAGAACTGAGAAAATGAGTACAATAGAACATTCACAGAGACCCAAGTATGGAGAAGCCCCGAGGTAGGGAGAGCTGGCCCTCGAGGAGCGAGTACCAGATCCCTGGAAGCAGAGAGACTCGCTGACAAAGTACTCACACAGCGATTCCACATAGGAGATGGCACTGGCGCTGGAACGGAGGCAGGCCCTCGAGGAGTGAGTATCTGGTTCCAGGGAGACAGCTCTGAGGAGTGGATGATAGTAGTACTCACTGATGGTGTCTATAGCAAATTATTTCAAGTAGAAGAGGAGATAGATGCAGGCAGCAAGTCAGGGAACATGGGCCTTTGAGAAGCAAGTACCGGTTACCTGATAGCAACCTGAAGGAAGCAAAAGAGGCCCCCGAGGAGCAGGAACCCCGTTAGCAGAAAGAGTCCAATAGAAGTTGGAGAGGCAGAGTAGCTGGGTATGGAGAGTGAATCCCATCCGTAAGAATTCCCCTTGCTAACTCAACGGCTAGCAATAAACTGTAGGCTTAAATATCCGGGCAGCGTGACATCATCACAGGGGGATGCCCCTGAGGAACGCACCAATGAGGAAATAAGAATGAGGGCCGCGTGGCGAACGCGCCCTAAGGTACCTGTAGAACATGGCGGAGACAGCACTCAAGCTGGTCCGGGGACGCCAGAGAGGACAGCAGGCGGACGCTGCAGCAGCCAGGGGTCTGTGAAGAGCAGGAGGAGCCACAGAAAAGGAAAGGTAGGCGGAGTGAAGCAGTCAGGAAGTGACGGTTGCAACAGGAATGAGGAAGAAATGACTAAAGTGGGCATATGACTCCCGTCTTGCCGGCCACCCTGGGCAAGAACGTACATTAGCTATTCTGCAGCGTTTCTATTGGTGGCCTACCATGAAGACTGATGTCCAAGCCTACGTGGCTTCCTGCGCCACTTGCGCTAGACAAAAACCTCCTGCCAGATGTCCCTGGGGCCTCCTCCAATCTCTGCCTTTACCAGAGGAACCTTAGACGCACATCGCGACTGACTTTGTGGTGACTTATCCCCTTCTGCCAGAAACAATACGATCTGGGTGACCGCTGATCGGTTTTCAAAAATGGAACATTTTGTGGCCCTGCCAGGATTACTATCTGCTGCTAAACTGGCTAAATTATTCATGAAGCACATCTTTCACCTCCACGGCATGCCCAAACACATTCTGTCTGATAGAGGCGTTCAGTTTACTGCAAACTTCTGGAGAGCTCTGTGTTGGATCTGACCTCGGCCTATAACCCGCAGTCTAATGGCCAAACAGAGTGAATGAATCAGACGCTCAAACAATTCTTACACTCATATGTGAATACTAGACAAAGTGACTGGGCAGAATTATTTCCTTGGGCCAAATTTGCCCTAAACTCACATCCAGCTGCTGCCACAGAATAAACACCCTTTCAAGTGGTGTATCGCCCCTAACCATTACCTCCATTACCTCTGCCACTCTCCGTGACATCTCTAGCAGCTCAAGCCACCACAATGGAATTACAATTGTGGAAACAGACTAAAGATCTACTCCTCAAGGCGGGAGAAAGAGCCAAAAAGACTTATGATGCTCCCCACAAGAAGGCTCCTCAATTTCAGCATGGGGATAAAGTATGGCTTAGTACAAAATTTCTCTGCTTAAAGCTGCCCTCTGCACATTTTGCTTCATGGTACATCGGACCTTTTGCAGTCCTCTGACGCCTTGGGAATTTGACTTACAGTTTGAAGCTAGCGCCATCCATGAAAATTCATAATGCCTTCACGTGGCCCTACTGAAACATCTTGTACTGTCTGAATTTTCCAGCAAAGCTCCGGAACCAACCCCACTTGATGCAGAAGAAGATATTGCATATACCGTTGATGACATCTTAGATATACGCAAGAAAGGTAAACAATGGGAGTACCTTATCTCCTGGAAGTGATACGGACCAGAGGAGAACTCCTAGGAGCCCATGGCCAATATCCTGGATAAAGACATACTCCGTCGCTTCCATCAGTCTCATCCTCGTAAGCTGAAACCCCCTGGGGGGGGGGGCTTGGAAGAGGGGTACTGTTGCGCCCATCGGTCACAGATGGCTACCCCCTCTATTATTCACCTTTTTTCTGCCTGACTCAGTCCATTTTGGTAAGATGACTGCCTCCGCTTCTCCACACCGAACCATCTGGCGATCCTGGTCCGGCATGGGTGATTGCGTTTGCCATCTTTCCCCAGAAGTTACCTAGGGCACGCACAGCCCTGTCCTTTACGTGCGTCATGGCGGAAACCTGGGAGGCATCCCCACTGCATGACGTCACTAACTCGGGTATTTAAACTCCATTCATGATTCCTAATATGAGTTAGCAAGGAATCCTCCATGCTGATCTCTCCACGTTACCAGACGCTCCAGCTCTGTGTACTTTCGCTCCAGGATGACTTAGGTACCCTCTCCTTGGGGGCCTTGCCTCACTCCTCTTTACCCTCTGGGGTTATCTGCTAACAACAAGGACACCTAATGTACCCACTCTTTGGGGGCCTTCTTTATCCAAGACCTCCGCCCTTCGGGCTCTCTCCTACTACAACTATCAGCATCAGAGTGAGTACTGCCGCTCCAGTTCTGTCTTTGCATTGTCTCATCTCTCTCTCCATAGATCCTCGGCATAACCTGGAACTGCCTTTTACACTCTGCAACCTACAGAGGGAACATTGCTATCTGGTTTCTCCTCTCCTAGCTGGAATCATCACCTGTTCCTCGGGTTACCATCTACGTTGCAGAACAATAAAGCTATATCTCTGTGTCCATCTCTGCATTGAGCTAGCCTATCAGTGCAAGTCCCCACAGTGTGCTGCCCTGTGGAAGATATCATCTCTTACAGCGACCAAGGGCCCATGCTTCAATGTCCAAAGTACGACAGCTTTGAGCTCCATACTGATGTTATTTGGGTCTGTTGACCTTTATTTTAATTGCTGGCGAAAATATTTATAAAGAGTATCCTAAATTCTTGGTTCTTTGAGCTTTTAAGGTGAATGAATGATAAGACCACATGGCCCCTATATTTCAGGGCACACTGTCAGGTTTGCTGACACCCCAATCTCTTCATTATTTGCACATTTATAAATATCTTTTTCTCAGAACTTCTGGTTTAGTTTTGGATCAATCATCCTATTGTTTGTTTGATTGCTCATTTTTCATGGGATTTTTGCAGCTCTTTTGTCTGTTGTAAATTAATATTTGGGTACCTGGATGAGGCCAATATTCAAAGTAATTTAGATGAGTTATCCACAGGTTATCCATTTAAATGGCAAGTTATCCATCTAACTGTCTCCAGATTAGCCATTTCAATGTTTAGTTTTGAATATTGACGTCTTTGTGTCGGGGTCTGGTTTATTCCAATGAGGTTTAATGTAAAGCAACACAGGTTCAAAATATAATATGGGTTTTCTGACTTGTAGGTTGCAGAAAACCACAAGGTAGTCGAGCAATGTGGATTCTCTTACCGGACAGGCAAAGGGGAAAATCCAGAACACTCCTGTGTGTTTAGCATGACACATTTCCCCTTGCCGTTGCTTCAACAGCAAGGGGAAATGTGGAAAAGAGGAATGAATTGAAGGGCCATGGGGTGGAGTGCTGGAGTGGAGGCTACTAGAGATGTGAATCGTGTCCTCGATCGTCTTAACGATCAATTTCGGCTGGGAGGGAGAGGGAATCGTATTGTCGCCGTTTGGGTGTTTAGAGTATCGTGAAAATCGTTAAAATCGTGAACCGGCACACTAAAACCCCCTAAAACCCACCCCCGACCCTTTAAATTAAATCCCCCACCCTCCCGAACCCCCCCCCCCCAAATGCCTTAAATTACCTGGGGGTCCAGCGGCGGTCCGTAGCTAAATCGGGGGAAGGGGGAGGGCAGGAAAACCAGCACACTAAAACACCCTAAAACCCACCCCGACCCTTTAAATTAAATCCCCCACCCTCCCGAACCCCCCCCCCCCCCCAAATACCTTAAATTACCTGGGGGTCAAGCGGCGGTCCGTAGCTAAATCGGGGGAAGGGGGAGGGCAGGAAAACCGGCACACTAAAACACCCTAAAACCCACCCCCGACCCTTTAAATTAAATCCCCCACCCAAATGCCTTAAATTACCTGGGGGACCAGCGGCGGTCCGGAACGGTCTCCTGCAATTGAATCGTGTTGTCTTCAGCCGGCGCCATTCTGCGCCGCCATTTTGCAAAATGGCGGCGCAAAATGGCGGCAGCCATAGACCAACATGATTCGACTGCAGGTCGTTCCGGACCCCCGCTGGACTTTTGGCAAGTCTTGTGGGGGTCAGGAGGCCCCCCCAAGCTGGCCAAAAGTCCCTGGGGGTCCAGCGGGGGTCCGGGAGCGATTTCCTGCCGCGAATCGTTTTCCGTACGGAAAATGGCACCGGCAGGAGATCGATCAATTTCGGCTGGGAGGGAGAGGGAATCGTATCGTCGCCGTTTGGGTGTTTAGAGTATCGTGAAAATCGTTAAAATCGTGAACCGGCACACTAAAACCCCCTAAAACCCACCCCCGACCCTTTAAATTAAATCCCCACCCTCCCGAACCCCCCCCCCAAATGCCTTAAATTACCTGGGGTCCAGCGGCGGTCCGTAGCTAAATCGGGGGAAGGGGGAGGGCAGGAAAACCGGCACACTAAAACACCCTAAAACCCACCCCGACCCTTTAAATTAAATCCCCCACCCTCCCGAACCCCCCCCAAATGCCTTAAATTACCTGGGGGTCAAGCGGCGGTCCGTAGCTAAATCGGGGGAAGGGGGAGGGCAGGAAAACCGGCACACTAAAACACCCTAAAACCCACCCCCGACCCTTTAAATTAAATCCCCCACCCAAATGCCTTAAATTACCTGGGGGACCAGCGGTGGTCCGGAACGGTCTCCTGCAATTGAATCGTGTTGTCTTCAGCCGGCGCCATTCTGCGCCGCCATTTTGCAAAATGGCGGCGCAAAATGGCGGCAGCCATAGACCAACACGATTCGACTGCAGGTCGTTCCGGACCCCCGCTGGACTTTTGGCAAGTCTTGTGGGGGTCAGGAGGCCCCCCAAGCTGGCCAAAAGTCCCTGGGGGTCCAGCGGGGGTCCGGGAGCGATTTCCTGCCGCGAATCGTTTTCCGTACGGAAAATGGCACCGGCAGGAGATCGACTGCAGGAGGTCGTTCAGCCGGGGTCCGGAACCCCCGCTGAATGACCTCCTGCAGTCGATCTCCTGCCGGTGCCATTTTCCGTACGGAAAACGATTTGCGGCAGGAAATCGCTCCCGGACCCCCGCTGGACCCCCAGGGACTTTTGGCCAGCTTGGGGGGGCCTCCTGACCCCCACAAGACTTGCCAAAAGTCCAGGAGCGATTTCCTGCCACGAATCGTTTTCCGTACGGAAAATGGCACCGGCAGGAGATCGACTGCAGGAGGCCGTTCAGCCGGAGTCCGGAACCCCCGGAACCCCCGGAACCCCCGCTGAATGACCTCCTGCAGTCGATCTCCTGCCGGTGCCATTTTCCGTACGGAAAACGATTTGCGGCAGGAAATCGCTCCCGGACCCCCGCTGGACCCCCAGGGACTTTTGGCCAGCTTGGGGGGGCCTCCTGACCCCCACAAGACTTGCCAAAATTCCAGCGGGGGTCCGGAACGACCTCCTGCAGTCGAATCGTGTTGGTCTATGGCCGCCGCCATTTTGCACCGCCATTTTGAAAAATGGCGGCGCAGAATGGCACCGGCTGAAGACAACACGATTCAATTGCAGGAGACCATTCTGGACCGCCGCTGGACCCCCAGGTAATTTAAGGCATTTGGGGGGGGGTTCAGGAGGGTGGGGGATTTAATTTAAAGGGTCGGGGTGGGTTTTAGGGTGTTTTAGTCTGCCAATTTTCCTGCCCTCCCCTTCCCCCGATTTACAATTTTTTGACGATAAATCGGGGGAATTGGTATTGTATCGTGGCCCTAACGATTTTTGACGATTTAAAATATATCGGACGATATTTTAAATCGTCAAAAAACGATTCACATCCCTAGAGGCTACTACCTGATGATTGCTACCCTTACTCAATAAGCCTTCACAACTCCAATATAGCTCTCTGCTTCAACAGAAGGAGGAAATGTGGAAAAGAGGATTTGCTTTCAGATAACATTCAGATAATAACCAACAAAGACTGAACTTCACATTCTGGGTAAACAACGAAGCATGGGGGTAGCTTGCTTATTACGGCAGTTACTACCCTAAACCAATTAAGCCTGATACATCACTTTGAATGCATATACAGAGTCAATATCTGCTTCTATGGCAGGGGGAAATGTGGAAAACAGGATTTCCATTCAGACAACCACCAACATGGACTGAATTTCACAATCTGGGTAAACAACGAAGCATGGGGGTAGCTTGCTTATTACGGCGGTTACTACCCTAAACCAATTAAGCCTGATACATCACTTTGAATGCATATACAGAGTCAATATCTGCTTCTATGGCAGGGGGAAATGTGGAAAACAGGATTTCCATTCAGACAACCACCAACATGGACTGAATTTCACAATCTGGGTAAACAACGAAGCATGTGGGTAGCTTGCTTATTACGGCAGTTACTACCCTAAACCAATTAAGCCTGATACAACACTTTGAATGCATATATGGCACTGTTCTTTGCTTCAACGGTAGGGGGAAATATGGAAAACAGGTTTTACATTTGACAGCATCCAGCAGGGCATTGATCTGTGCAGTCTGGGTAACCAGGCATCAGGGTGACTTGTTTGATGTGGTGGTTGTTGCCCTTAACCATTAAGCCTTAGGTTCACCTTTGATGCGGCTCCAACATTGCTCTCTGCATCAATGACAGGGGTTGGCGGGAAATTTGAGACTAGTGGTTACCAACAAGGGCACTTAACTTGGTGGCTGATGAAACAGATAAGTATGGGAAAATAATGAAACAGATAAGTATGGGAAAATAAGTGTGGGAGCTTGCTGGGCAGACTGGATGGGCCAATTGGCCTTTTTCTGCCGTCATTTCTATGTTTCTATGTTTCAGCTCACACCCTGTCCACTTGGATAATACTTAAAAACAGCTATGCAGACAGGGTAGATCTAATTGCTAGCTAGTAATTATCGCTATTCACCTTAGCTCCACCCACCATACCTGAAAATCATATTACTAGCTACTTTATAGCTGGAAGCGGCTGAGATCACATTGCTCTGCGATCCTGGAGTTAAAAATGGCCCTGATTAAGGTACCAAGTGGGAGGGCTTCAGGTGCCAGTGTTGGGGGTGCTGGTGGTTTAGGGGGTAGTAGAGGAGGTTTACTTTTATATTTAGTGGGGAAGTAGGGAAGGGGGAGGGCTAGGCCTGGCTCCATGGTGTACCTTTTATTTTAAACTTTATGAAGGCATTCAGAGAGGGGTCTGGGTCAGCAGGTGGGTGATACTTGGGGGGTGGGGTAGGGGGATGAGGCCAAGAAACCTGCAAGGCCTGCGATTTGATGTTATTTATTTTAGTAAGTAGCACTAGTAACCCAGCTATCTTGGGAAGATATCCAGGCAAGTAGCAATTTATCTGGCCACACTAATATCCTCGCTTCGACAGTGGTCAATCTGGCTCATTTGAAAGCAGCAAGCCAATTCTAATGAGGACATCCATCTTCTGTACCATATCCCCAGAAATAAGATATGGCAATTCCTAAGTCTACCTACTAATTAATGGACCTGACCTCCAGAAACTTCTCCAAACCTTTTTTAAAACCCACCAATACTACCAACCTTAACAGCATCCCCTGGAGAGAATTCCAAAGCTTAATTATACTTGTCAGGTATTTCTTGCTTGTGATTGTTGAAAAAAGGGATGCTGGACTAGATAGATATTTCATCCAAATATGTTTGAAATGTTTTATGTTCTTACACTTTGTATAATTTTATGTTTTTCCTAATAGTCACATTTTAACTTTTGTGGATACTACTACTGCTTTAAATTAATGCATCCTTGTGGGACTGTTGAGACTGTGTACATATGGTATGGAATTAGAAATCCAAATTATTTAAAATGCAAAATGAATTCATTGTATAGTCAGAACATTTGATTCATAGCAATCCATTTTAACGATCAAGATTATTAGTAATTTCTTTTTGACACTGTGAAAATCAAGCTTACACATCATTCATTACAGGTACCTATTCTCTCTTCTGTTCATTTCCTTAGATCAATGATCAATTACCTTTTCTCAGACATCACATTAGGAAAGTCAATTTGGTTTCTTGTCATGTGAAAGCAGATTTGGTATTTCATGCTACCAGTGACTTTATAATTAGCCACGATCTTAGGAAAAAGTTTCATCAATAGACAATAACTCTAATTGTTAAATCAAGACATCATGTGATTTTAGTCAGCTTTAGAAATGCTTCTGCATGATCTGTACAAGTGGAGGACTAAGGTTCCATCTAATGTTAGTATAATTGAAAAACACATTAGCATCTGTTTAATATAATAGCACATAAAAATTATTCTATTGGACAAAACCAAATTTGTGGTGATGGACAATTAGGAAATGTGACTCTGGATAATTGTTTATGGTGCACACAGGATAATTTAGATCCCAATTTTGAGCACTATTAATTATAAAAGTCTATTTTCCATTATATAGTAGCTGAAGCACATAAAAGTATCATATGCCAGTCAGTGTGACTGAGGCTGATTACAAAATAAGAAAATATCCTTATAGTATGTAATTTGAAGGATTTTCATATTTAAAATGCAATCTGAACACATTTCAACAGGATGCCAACCCACTTCAATTTCTGACACTATATATAATATGGACTGAAAATTTCCCTTTCATCAATTTTCTATTGAATCAAATCAAAATAGGACTGTTAGTTGAGGTTTTTCATCACTCTACTTGCTTGGAAGCTGCTCATATGTATGATATACTTGGTCTTTGGAAAGCTCCTAAGGTGCTCTGGTTACTCAAATAGCTGAAGAACTGGCCAATCACAAGTTAGTTTCCCTATTATTCTAATATAAGGCTAAAATATAGTTTAATATTTAAAAAATGATGGACATTTTCTGTTTTCTCCTGGTAACAGACGAAGAACTAATGAATGCAGAAATGTAATTTATGTAGTTTTTCATTTATATTTCACCATTGGTACTGGTCAGCTACTTAAAAATGGATTACATGCAGATATTGTTTTGCTTCTAGAAGGCTTAAAATTGAAATTTGTTGTACCTGAGACAATGGAGAGTCATAAGGAGCAGCAAGATTTGAACCCTTCCTTTGTGGGCTCTTAGCTTACTACTCTAACCAGTAGGCTACTCCTACACTCTGAGGAGGCACATAATGAAAACTTGTTAGGATATATAAGTGAGTGAACCTTTTGGCCAAGGTGAGAGGTGGAATCACCCAGGGGGAGGAGCCCCGCTGGGTCTCACTGTCATTAGCCGGAGCCTCGGCTAAGGGATGGAAATACAGCAGACATAAAGGTGGAGACGTAGAGGGTGACCCCTGGAGGTAGACCACAGAATGGCAGCAGCTGCTGACATCAGTCTTGCTTGAGACAAGAGTCAAAGGAGGAGGCAGCAATACCCGAGGAGCGGGGATGCCGAGAATTACAGTCACTGTAACTCACTGAATCAGTATTGAAGAATGCAGAGAGGTTCCTTGGTGGAAGAACCTGGTTCAGGTCCGCAGCGCAGGGGGAACTCAAAAGTGAGTCCTTATGGCAATGGTCCGCAGAATGGGGTATACCAGTGAAGGCTCATCAGGTGATATCACCGATTGGGTCCACAGAGCAGGGGGAACCCAGAAGGGAGTCCTCACGGCAATGGTTCGCAGAGTGGGGTACACCGGTGGGGATTCCCATGTAGCAATCAACGCAGAGATCCAGATGGCACTCACAGCAACAGGAAATAGGCAGAAGTCCCATAGAAAGCCTTAGGAGAAGGCAGGCTGGAAACCGGGTGATATGCCCTCTGAGGAGCAGATAGCCAAGAGACGAGGGGGGTCCCCGAGGAGCGGGTAGCCAGTAATCTCACACCACGGAAGCAAACCAGAACAAGCAGAGCAGAAGCTGGAACAACAGCAAGTGAACTCGTTGCCAAGTCGCCAGCTGTCTGGGTAGGCCGGATTAAATATAAGAGCAGAGTGACATCATCTGGTAGGGACGCCCCCGAGGTTCCCACCATGACGTGGTTAAAGCTGGTCAGGAAGCACGCGCGTGTGCCTAAGGAACCCCACGGGTAAGATGGCGGTCGGGAGCTTCCACGCTGTTCGGATAGGCCCGGGAACGGAGGGCGGAGGGCCGGTGGTAGCTAGCCAAAGCCGCAAGTTTGCCCAATGGAGCCAAGGTTGTGAAAAGGGAGGTGAGCAATGGTGGCCGCAGCCATCTGTGGCCACGGAGTGTAACAAAACTAAGGTGCAAAAGTTAATGAAAGTGGAAGAACGGTTAAAAGTAATTAGCTAATTAGCTAGAAAAGATGCTTAAACTCTAAATTGTTTTATGCTGGGCTATGTGAGCTTATTATATAAGGAACAGTTTCTATGTATGTTTATAGATCAATTATTTTGTATGAGTGAGTGAGGGAGTGTGTGAGTGTGTTTGTGTGTCAGTGTGAGTGTCTGTATCTATCTATCTATTCATATATTTAGGGAGAGGGGAGAGAGAGAGAATGGAGAAAAATAATGGCAGCAAAAGATTATCACCCATCTAACTAACCCCTAGATTCATCAAAATGAATTAGTAATGCATTGATAACACCTGTGCTAAGAAATTGGGGTGTTTTTAGGGAAATTTTAGAATTACCGCACCATGTGGTAACTTACCACTTTGCATGATCCTGTGGTGTGGTAAACTTAGTGTGCCCTGCAATAATCCCTATTTTTCATATCTTGCACTAGGGAGAGGGAGGAACTCACTGTGTGCACCTATTTATATCTCTATAGGAGGGACATTTTCTAGGTCGAGGTGAGAAATGACCCAAATGCAATTCAAAAATGTATTGCGAATTGTGTTATCGCCAGTTCGGGCATATCGCACAGCTTAACACCAGGAAAAAAGGTGTAGTTATTTCCAGTGTTAAAACCGTGCGATAGCATGCGTTATGTTATCGCATGGTGTGATATTGCCCCTCATTTAATTAAATCCCACCCAAACTTCTCCCTGTTCCCACCCCTCCAAAAATTTGCATTTATGCCATGTGTTATGAACAATAACGCATGTGTTAATGCCATAACACATTTTGATGAATGACCCAGTTAGTTTTACAAATCACATCACTCCTTCAGAGATGCCTTGTGTTTATCATGCTTTCTTGAATTCAGCTTATGTTTTTGACTCCACCACCTTCACTGGGAAGATGTTCCATGCACCAACTAGCTTCTCTGTAAAGAAATATTTCCTGAGATTACTTCTGAGTCTACCCCCTTTCATACTCATCCCATGAACCCTCCTTCTGGATTCTCCATTCCTTTGAAAGAAGCTTGCCTTCTATGCATGGAAACCTTGGAAGTATTTAAAAATCTCTATCATATCTCTTCTATCTTTCCTTTCCTCTAGGCTATATGTTTATATCTTTAAGTGTGTCCGCATATGCTTTAGAATGAAGACCACTGACCATTTTAGTAGCCAGCCTCTGGGCTGACTCCAACTGGTTTATATCTTTTTGAAGGTGTGGTTTCCAAAATTGTACTTAGTATTCCTAATGAAGTCTCAACAGAGATCTTTTCAGGGGAAATATCAGCCCCCCACCCCCTTTTCTGATGACCATTCTACCTTTTCAGTCAAGTATTTTTTTGGCTTTTCCCATCACTTTATCCACCTGTTTGGCTACCTTTAGATCATCAGACACAATCATCCGCAGATCTCACAATTCTTTCATGCTTAAAATAATTTTGCCTCCATGTGACAGGGGCTGCCCAGTGGCACGGATACCCTGTTACATGGTAAGGGCAAAGTGCCATCGGCGCCATTTTTATTAGTGGCAGCCGACGGCCGAGAGCAGGAGATCGCTCCCGGTACCACCACTGGACCACCAGGTAATTTAAAACATTTTTTTTTTTGGGGGGGGGGACTAAGGGAGCTGTTTTGAAGTGTCGGGGTGGGTTTTTTGTTTATCGGCTCGGGCGCAGTCAATAAAAAAAAACCCGATCAGGACGCACGAAAAAAAATTCACGATGTGAATGGGAACCGGAATCGGAAGAGATTCCGGTTCCCATTCACATCTCTACAGGAAAGGCCTCCTTAGAATGGGTTGGCCCCTAGAGTAGAGCAGGAGCCTTCAAGCATGATGAGTCAACATGGAGGAGGTTTCCATGTGAACAGCGGTTCAACATGGGTCAGAGGGTGCTAAGAGATTGGCTAGCTACAACAGGGGAGAGTTCACTTTCATTTGCTCATGAAAGGGCTCCCTGAAATGGGTTGGCCCCTAGACTGGTGCATGAGCCTTCAAGCAAGGAGAGTCGACGTGGAGGAGTTTTCCATGTGAACAGCAGTTCTGGTTCTACATGGGGCAGAGGGTACTAAGAGATAGGCTGGCTACACCTGGGGAGGGTTTCCTTTCCTTTATGGAGGAAAGAGCTCCCTAGAATAGGTTGGCCACTAGAGTGGAGAACGAGCCTTCAAGCTTGGTGAGTTGACATGGAGGAGGTTTCCATGTGAACAGCGGTTCTGATTCAACATGGGTCAAAGTGTACTAAGAGATAGGCTGGCTACACCCGGGGAGAGTTCTCTTTCCTTTGCACAGGAAAGGGCTCCCTGAAATGGGTTGACCCCTAGAGTGTGGTGGATCCGTTATTGTCTAGTGAATACCCAGATGCTATTAACTGTACTTATGCACTTCAGCTTATGACAAAGGAACTTGATGAGCTCTCAGAAATAAGAAAACTGCTACTGAAATCCAAATCTACAATATCAACCTATGTTGAATTTGTAGTTTACACAGTGCCTCTGTAAACTATGGGAACACAGAGGATGAACTAGAGTACAACTACCACCAGTTTTCTATAGTACTAGAAACATTAATGTTGGCACCTAAGAAAGATTTAGGGAAAATGGCCCATATTATGAAGGTCATGAAAACTATTGAGCATATGAAACAACTAAGCTCCAAGCTGGATAGACAGGCACAGCATTAGGAGTCAGGCCCTTGTAGGGACATATAGCCTGAACAGACAGGCATGCACTAGAGATCAAGCCATTGGAGGGACATAAGACCTGTGTAGACAGGCACAGCATTAGAGGTCAAGCTCTTGTAGGGATGTACGACCTTGATAGACAGGCACAGCATTAGAGGTCAGGCCCTTATAGGGACATAAGTCCTGGATGGACAGGCACAGCATTAGAGGTCAAGCCCTTGTAGGGATGTACAGCCTGGATGGACAGGCACAGCATTAGAAGCCAGGCCCTTGTAGGGACGTAAAGCCTGGACGGACATGTACATCATTAGAGGTCAAGCCCTTGTAGGGACATAAGGCCTGGATGGACAGGCACAGCATTAGAGGTGAATCCCTAGTAGGGACGTACAGCCTGGATGGACAGGCACAGTGTTAGAGGTCAAGCCTTTGTAGGGATGTATGGCCTGGATGGACAGGCACAGCATTAGAGGTCAGGCCCTTGTAGGGACGTAAAGCCTGGATGGATAGGCTCAGCATTATCGAGTTTTATATACCGTCATTCGGTTTCGCCATCATAACGGTTTACAAAAATACAAAGGTTACAAGGTTAAGGGGATAACAAGGGTTTCAAAAATGGTTCAAAAGATTGTTAACATATAGATATCATATACAAGTTGGTTGCTGTTCAGATTTCAGGTTTTAATTGTGTTGAGTTTCATTTTTCTTCAGGTAAGACGGGAGGGGTTAGCATTGTGTTGTTCATTGGGTGAGTTTGTATGTTTTTTAAGGAAAGGTTTTAAATGATGGAGTGTTAGTAGTTTATGATCTCCGTCTTTGATTTTTATAGGGTCGAACGGCCTGGATGGAGAGGCAAAGCGTTAGAGGTCAAGCCCTTGTAGGACGTTCAGCCTGGATGGACAGGCATACCGTTAGAGGTCAGGCACTTGTAGGGATGTAAGACCTGGATGGACTGGCACAGTGTTTGAAGTCAAGTCCTTGTAAATACCCAGAAGCTATTAACTATACTTATGCACTTCAGCTGATGATGAACTTGAAGAGCTCTCAGAAATAAGAAAACAGCTACTCAAGTCCAAATCTACAATATCAACCTATGTTGATTTTGTAGTTTACACAGTGCCTCTGTAAACTATGGGAACACTGAGGATGAAGTAGAGTGCTACTACCACCAGTTTTCTATAGTACTCATACATGCAGTTACCTCACAACACACACTTAATCACTATCCTTTTAAATTAGTCAATCCACCATTATGTATAGTAAACCAATGCTCGTTAAATTACCTGTTAAATTGTGTATAGTTCTTAATACCTCTCTAAATAATTTATAATTCCCTATTACTTCTTCCAAACTTTGTAATCTCCCAATGCATCTGATATGCAAACCACTGTTACTGATCACAAATTGGGTGGGTGGCTCACGGGAATGACGGCTACTACCTGGAGATAATACCCTTATTCAATAAATATACACACGGTTAATGTGACTCCAACATTGCTCTAAGCTTCAACGGCAAGAGGAAATCTGGAAAAAAGGATTTGCATTCACAAAAAAGCGGGGAGTAGCTTGCTTGTTACAGCGGCTACTACCCCAAACCAAATAAGCCTGATATTTCACTTTCAATGCATATCCAGCATAGCTCTCTGCTTCAACGGCAGGGGAGAAAGTCTGATACCTCACTTTCAATGCATATCCAGCATAGCTCTCTGCTTCAATGGCAGGGGTGAAAGTCTGATACTTCACTTTCAATGCATATCCAGCATAACTCTTTGCTTCAACAGCAGGGAGAATGAAGAAAGGTGGATCTATACACAGACAATAACCAACAAGGACTTAATTATTTAGTCTGGGTGGGCAGGTGGCCGTAGGTGTGGCTTGCTAATTGTGACGGTTGTTACCCCTAACTAATTGGGCTAGATATTTCAGTTAGATGCAGTTCCAACACTGCTCTCTCATTAATGGTGGGGGTGGAAGGGAAATAGAACCAAAAGGTTACTAAGAGCCAAGAGTAACATAAGTATGAGAAAAAAAACCAAGTGCAAAACTTGCTGGGCAGACTGGATGGACCGTTTGGTCTTCTTCTGCCATCATTTCTATGTTTCTATATATCTTAATTACGTTCGTTCACAAATTGAACCTTTTTACGTTCATTCAGTTCACCTGTTAACTGTTCTATGTATTGTTGTTTCTCTTGTAAACCGTTGTGAAGGCAAGTTCCAAACAACCGCTACTGAAGTCCAAATCTACAATATCAACCTATGTTGATTTTGTAGTTTACACAGTGCCTCTGTAAACTATGGGAACACTGAAGATGAACTACAGTCCCACTACCACTAGTTTTAGATAGTACTAGAAACATTAATGTTGGCACCTAAGAAAGATTTAGGGAAATGGCCTATAATGGCCATTTAGGGAAATGGCCTATAATGGCTTATGAAAGTCAAGTAAACTATTGAGTATATGAAAAATGCAAGCTCCAAACATCTTAAGTCAGCTTTTTATGTTCGTACATTCCAAATGTGGTCGGACAGGCACAGTGTTTGAGGTCAAGCCTTTGTAGGGACTTAAGGCATGGACGAACAGGCACAACATTCAAGCACAGAGGTCAAGCCCACGTAGGGACATAAGCCCTAGATGAACAGGCACAGCATTCGAGGACAGAGGTCAAACCCTTGTAGGGACTTAAGGCCTGGACGGACAGGCACAGCATTCAAGGATAGAGGTCAAGCCCTTGTAGAGACTTAAGGCCTGGACCAAATGTTGCAAAATAGGAAAAAGAATATTCTGGAAAGAAGTGAGGCACAAATACATGAAACTGAAATTAGAAATACTAGAACTTAACTCAGACAGGCACAGTGTTTGAGGTCAGGCCCTTCTAGGGACGTTATGCCTAGACAGCAGACAAAATGGCAGAGCATTTTAGGTCAGGTACATGTGCTGATATTATCTGGAGCATAGGAGGCAGTTGGAGCTGCTGTAAGTCTTTCAATTGCTTTTATTCATCTTGCCATTCACAGGGAAAATCTGGAAACCCAAGCAAAGGCATGTTTATTTTCAAAAACACTAACATTTCCATCAACTCTGGTGCTAGCCTTGAGCGGTGAGGGTCATGATATCCCCTGTCATTGAAAATACATGTTCACTAGGCACACTGGTTGGTGCACATGACAGATATTGCTGAGCCACTTTGGCTAGGTGTGGCCAGACAGTATACTTGTGTGCCCAATATACCAGCGGATCTGTCTGCATGTCCTCTGTGGGCTCTGAGAGATTCCATGTCACTGACAATTGTGTTGGTGTCTCCTTTGCTTGGGTGGGCTGAGAGTCATTCATGCCAGCTGCTTTCTCTCTAGCCCATTCCAGAACAGATGATTTTTTATGGGCAACATGGCTTTGGCATACTGAAGTGGAGGAGGAAGTACTAGCTGTCACTGACAGAGTGCTTCTCCTGCTTGGGCTAGCACTACTCTCTGAAGTGCCCGCTGTTTCCTCCTCTGCTTCATGCCTAATCTGTCTCTGCCGATGGTGCTCCTATTCACGGACTTTTACTAACAGCAGGTCCTTCACCAATAGGAGACAATCTGACTGTAGGGCGAGTTTCTCTTTCACACAGGGATCACAGACTGTGGCGAGCATGTATGTGTGGTCTTCTTTTAAAGGTCTTAATCTCTCTTGCACCTGCTTCTGCAAAAGGTCCAGACAATGCAACACCTCTGCTATCATTCCCTCTTCTTGTTTAAAGCCCTACAAATTTTCCTTTATAAAATTAACTATAGGGATGATGTCAGCCAAGGTGGCACTTCTGGAACTCAGCTCCTCCGTGACATCCTTGAAGGGCTGCAGGATTTTTACCAGATGACTCATGACTAACCAATCATTATGTTCTAGGGGACTATGCACACCTATGTCCTTTGCTGCAGAAAGTTCATAAAGGGGTGTCTGCAGCTCCACTAACTTCTCCAGCATCATAAAGGTGGAATTCCACCGGGTAGCAATGTCTTCAATGAGATGCTTGTGAGGCATCTCCAAATCAGTCTGCTTTTGTTGGAGAACCTGCCCTACCTTCACACTTCTGTGGAAGTGCACTGTTATGTTCCTGCACTTGTGTATTAACATATGCAGGTACTCATTCTCTTGGTGCATGGACTCCAACCCCAGAGCAGACTTCACTACCAGGTGCATATTGTGTGCAAAATATTGCATGTTCTGAAAGCCCCCGTGGCATATTGCCTTTACCATGTTTGCACCATTGTCTGTGACAAAGAACCCTGTCTGAAGATTCCTGTCTTGCTGGTGTAGCTGCCAGCCCACCAGCATCTGTCTGAGGTATGGGCATTGTCTATCAGGTGGGTGTGCAGTAAAGCCCACCTCCACCCTGATATTTGTTCACTAATAGAGCTGCTGCCTGACTCTGTCTCAGCCAGGTCCCACCAGTGTGTTGTCAGGGAGAGGTAAGAGTGTGTAGCATTCAGTGTGGTTCAGATATCACAGGTGAAATGCATACTCCCCTGTGACTTAGCTAGCAGCGCTTGGATGCGACTGCGAAACTGGTTGTACAGGCTGGGAATGACCTTTCTGCTAAATGTGGTTCTGGAGGGGACTTTGGAATTTGGAATTAAGATCTTCAGCAAATGCTTGAAACCAACATTCTCCACTATCTGCACAGGGGATGGTCATCAAGGGCAATCATTTCCGCAATGCTTCTGGTTATAACTTTTGAGGCTGCCTGCCTCCTTCCCCAGGATAGCGTTACTGCACACCACCCCATTTTCTCCATGGTGGGTTGTTGCTTCTGCCACCTGGCAGGGGGCTGCTGGCCTGCCACCTGACTGCTAGAAGGGGCTGAGGGCATGGAGTGACTCTGCTCCTTTTCAACCACTTTACACTGCCTGGAAAAAGGGGTCCACTGACTGGTACTGCCACCATCCCCAGATGTCAGTACTGTTGGGTGTTGCTTCTGCATATGATGCATCATGCTAAAATTAGTTAGCTGTCCCATTTGCTTGCCTCTGCTAATAGCCCTGGCACACTAATTACACTGAGCAAATCGCGGGTCCTCCATCACTTTAAAGTGGCTCTAGATTGCATATTCTTCATTTTCATTTTCATTTAATAAAATGTATTAATCGCCTGTCACTAAAAGGCCTAGGTGATATACAAAAATACATACATAATAAAAACAGAAACAAACATAACACACTCACATATGTTTAGGTTTCATAGAAACCATGTCAAATCATCAATATCTTAACATTAGATAGTTATCCCAATAGGGAGATTCACAGAATAACAATCCTTGTAGTAGACCTGACAAGGGAGATTCAAAAGTAGCACTCCATAAGTTCACTTAAACTGACATATTAAAGGTCATTCACATTGCATTATACAATATTAAATGCACGATTAAGTAAATAGTCCTTAAATGCCATCTTGAATTTTTTAACATCTTCCAATGCACGGAGTTCAAAAAGAATGAGGTTCCATTGGACTGGAGCCGCTATAGAGAAAGACGTTTCCCTAGTATTGAAAAGTCGTGCCTGGCGAACTGAGAGGATCTCTAATAAGTTCAATTGTGATGACCTTAAAGATCTAACAGGATTATAGATTCATAAGAGCGCATTAAACCAGACAGTTGAATCAGAGGCACGAAGTTTGAACACTATCATACCTATCTTGAATATTATGCGCTCATGAACAGGTAGCCAATTGAGTCTACATAACACGGGAGAAATCCTATCAAAGCGCTTTGAAAAAGAAACTACTCTAGCAGCTGAATTCAATACAAGTTGAATCAAATGAATTACAACCTTAGGTAAGCCAATATATAGGTTGTTACAGTAATCAATGTGTGGAAATATTATGGCCCGAACAACCATCAAAAAATCTGAATCATACAACAAATGTCGTAATCCTACCAGAAGTCGAAGTTTGAAAAAACCTGATCTGATGAGTGATCTTATTTGAGGTTTAAATGATAAGGTGGAATTGATCAAGATACCCAAGCTCTTAATGGGATTAAGAAGAGGGAATGAAAAACCATCTATTGTAATAGTATCATGTAAGGGTATGGAATGAGGTCCATGAATTAACAGCATAGAAGTCTTACTAGTATTTAATAGTAACTTATTTTGTTTCAGCCAATGATTAATAGTATTCATGCATAGCGATAATGAATCAACTGTAGTAGACCAAGATTCCTGAACTTTTATATAGAACTGAATGTCATTTGCGTAGATCTTAAATCTGTCTGAGATGATGGACAACAACTTGGCAATAGGGGCAAGATAAACATTGAACAGCATCGCCGACAGGGAGAGCCCTGTGGCACTCCCGATCTCATCTGTTGAACAGAGGAGCATGAATTATTAAATTTAAAGACTTGAGAGCGATCTGAAAAGATAGCTCTCAAACCAGGCAAACACTAATCTTTTGTGATCCCTTCTCTATAGCCTTTGGGGTGGATGCTCGCACTGGAGCTGAAGTAGTGGGTGCACCCTGAGAAGCAATGCCAGGGGCATCAGTCACACTCTGGTCCTTTGCTGACTGCTCTTTTTCCTCCTCCTCATCATCAGTTTCATCTCTCCCCTGCAGCACTGAAGTGGAGGCTAAGACAGAACTAACTAATCCTCCTAAACCTTCTTCAGCTATTATTTCTTCCATTTCTGATGATGAGAATCCCACACAAGATGATTCTTCATCAGAATCAGAAGCAAACAGTTTCTGCACTACATTTTCAGTGCTAACTAGAGTCTGCTGTCACACTGCTGCTTTTGGGTTTTGCCCTTTTGTCTTGCATGACTCAGCCTCCCCTTCCCTAACCTCCAAAATTACAGGGTCAGAAACAGGTGGTGGCGATGCATCATCTTTAAATTTCAGTTTTTTATCGATGAACTGCCTGCCCCCTAGAGATTTTAGATTGGAACAGGTCCCTTTTTAACTTTAATGGGGTCTGGCACTGCCTTTTGAAGTGCCTTCTCTGCCAGTGCCTCCTCTGCTTGTCCCAATCACTCCACCTTGCCTGGCTTTCCCTGACATCATGTATTTAATGTCACTGCCTACGAGGGATTTTATTTAAAAGAATAATTTCCAAAAGAGGCCTAATGGGGAATTGGCTTCAGAGAGCACTGCTATTCCAATATATGTGAACACTACTATCCCAATATATGTGAGTCTGCAAACCTGCCCACTGACGCCCAGTGCATTGCCATCTTGGCTTAAAAGAGCACTGCTGTCCCAATATATGTGAGTCTGCAAATCTGCCCATAGGCCCACGAGGCAGTGCCTGGATGTACACTACAACTGGGACCGCTGTATGTGCACACACCAAACTTGTAACTAGAAAAGAGGCGTACTGGGGATTTGGCTTCAGAGAGCACCACTGTTCCAATATATGTGAGTCTGAAAAACTGCTCACTGATGCCCAGTGCACTGCCTTCTTGGCTTAAAAGAGCACTGCTATCCCAATATATGTCAGACTGCAAAACTGACCACAGGCCCACGAGGCAGTGCCTGGATGTACACTACAAGGGAGACCGCTGTATCTGCAAACACCAAACTTTTAACTACAAAAGAGGCCTACTGGGGATTTGGCTTCAGAGAGCACTGCTGTCCCAATATATGTGAGTCTGGAAAACTGCCCACAGACGCACAGTGCACTGCCTAGATTTACACTACAAGTGAGACTGCTGTATGTGCAAACACCAAACTTTTAACTACAAAAGAGGCCTATTGGAGATTTGACTTAAAAGAGCACTGCTGTCCCAATATATGTGAGTCTGGAAAACTGCCCACAGGCCCACGAGGCAGTACCTGGATGTACACTACTACTGGGGCCACTGTATGTGCACACACCAAACTTGTAACTACAAAAGAGGCTTACTGGGGATTTAGTTTCAGAGAGCACCGCTGCCCCAATATATGTGAGTCTGCAAAACTGCCCTCTGATGCCCAGTGCACTGCCTTTTTGGCTTAAAAGAGCACAGAGAGACAGTCTGAATTCAATAAAAAACACTGCAGTTAAAAAAAAAAAGCCTGGATTGGCACAGCAGCAAAAATGAAGAAATATCTTTATCGATGGAAAATTCTATCAAACTAGCCAGAAATTGAATATATCTCCCACCTATAACACCCAAATCCTGCTTGTAACCTACCCCAGGGGGTAAAATATAAAAATAAGCAGCAAAATACCACTGCTAGCAGCTTGTCTCAGTGGGACGGACAGAGAGACCATCTGAGATCAATAAAAAAAAGTACGGTCAAAAAAAGCATGGCTAGCTGGCACTGCAGCAAAATCGAACAAATATCTTTTTCATTGGAAAATTCTATCAAAGTAGCTAGCAATTGAATACAGATTTGAGATACTCAGATTAGCTCTGAGTACAGCCAAGTCCCTGGACCACTCCTGCAAAAAAAGAGCATGGCACGCCACGTGCTTAACATATAAATAGTATAGTGTCATCAGGAACAACGTCACACAGCACTGAGTGAGAGTGGCAATTGGCTGCATTAGAAAAATGCTTATCTCTGATAGGTTGCATTCTCATCTCCTTGCCAACCTGTCTGACCCGCTCTATGACAGGGCTGTGAGGTCGCTTATGACTC
This sequence comes from Rhinatrema bivittatum, assembly GCF_901001135.1. Classification (NCBI taxonomy): domain Eukaryota; kingdom Metazoa; phylum Chordata; class Amphibia; order Gymnophiona; family Rhinatrematidae; genus Rhinatrema; species Rhinatrema bivittatum. Next base: position 323,910,894 of record NC_042616.1, on the reverse strand, counting down.
ATTGAAAAGAGCTGTTTTTTGCAATGGATACTCCCATTTGGCCTTCTCCTATTTCAAACGGCTGTTAAGAAATCACTGAGAACCAAAAGAATTAAACTAATATGATATGTTTTGTTCGTGGGGGATTGCGATGCGTTTTGCGAACCCACAAATACAATGAATAGGGACTTATGCATTGCAGATTGCACATTCATTGAAAATGAATGCAAATCCCTAGTATTCTCCCTTGATCCAATTCTCTGGTCACCCAACCAAAGAAATTTATCAGATTCATCTGACAAGATCAACCTCTGATAAAACTATGTTGCCTCAGATCTTTTAATCCACTGGATTTCAGAAAGTGCATTCTCCTCTGTTTTAGCAGTGATTCCATTGATTTGTTTACTGCAGATGTCAGACTAACTTGCCTGTAGTTTCCAAAGTACTACTTACATCCATTTTTGTAAATAGGGACCACATCTCCCTGTCTCCAGTCCTCTGGAACTACCCCCAACTCTCAAGAAGCATTGAAAATGTCAGCTAGTTTCCTTGAGATGTATTCCATCTGGTCCCAATGTCTTATCTACATTTAGTTTATCTCCTCACAAACCAACACATATCTTTCTATCTATATACACATCTATACACATATACATAAATATAGATATGTAAATAGATAGACAGATTTAAGAGGTAGACTCAGATGTAGTCTAAGGACATATTTCTTGATAGAGATGGTGGATGCATGGAACAGCTTTCCAGTGGAGGTAGTAGAGACAACAACAGTATCTGAAGTCAATAAAACATGGGAGAACCCCAGGGGATCTCAGAGGGAGCTGTAGAGATTGTAGAGTTGAGAAGTTATGTGTATGGGCATAATAGGCCATTTCCTTCTCCTCCTGCTAGACTAGTCATTATAGAAACATAGAAATGACGGCAGAAGAAGACCAAACGGCCCATCCAGTCCTTGTGCAGTCATTGTATATGGAATTTTCCTCTTCCAAAGCTGACAGAGATGTGGGGCACACTTCATTTATGACCTCAATGTGGGCTACAAGAGAGGTATGGTCTTAGTCCAATTCAGCTGCAGACATGTGATGAGGATGTTAAACTCCCAGGGGTAGATTTTCAAAAACGGCGCGTTGGCGTACTTTTGTTGGCGCTCCAGGCGCCAACAAAAGTACGCGGGATTTTAGTGGATACGCGCGTAGCCGCTAAAATCCTGGATCGGCGCGCGCAAGGCTACCGATTCCGTGTAGCCGGCGCGCGCCGAGCCGCGCAGCCTACCTCCATTCCCTCCGAGGCCGCTCCGAAATCGGAGCGGCCTCGGAGGGAATTCGCTAACGCCCTCCCCTTACCTTCCCCTCCCTTCCTCTACCTAACCCACCCCCCGGCCCTGTCTAAACGCCCCCCCTACCTTTGTTGGGGGATTTACGCCTCCTAGAGGGAGAAGTAAATCCCAGCGCGCCAGCAGGTCGCTGGCGCGCCGAGACGCAACCCGGGGGCGGTTCCGGAGGGCGCGGCCATGCCCCCGGACCGCCCCGGGCCGAAACCACGCCCCCGGGCCCGCCCCCGAAACACCGCGTCCCGCCCCGAAAACAGCGCGCCTCTCGGCCCCACCCCTGACACGCCCCCAACATGCCCTCTTCGGAAAACCCCGGGACTTACGCGAGTCCCGGGGCTCTGCGTGCGCCGGTAGGCCTATTGAACATAGGCGCACCGGCGCGCAGGGCCCAGCTTGCATAAATCCGGGCGGATTTACACCAGCAGGGCTCTTAAAATCCGCCCCCCAGAGTCAGGGTGCAGCTCCAGCCTGGTTCAGTCCCTTTTGCTCCTAGGACAACAGCCTCGACGGGTTGACTTTTCCAGTGGGAACATTCTCCCAGGTCTTGCCCTAGTCAAGCTCCTGTAATGTTATCCTATTACCCTTATGGGGTCTGTGGAACATCCAGAGCATTAATGTTTTCCTAGTACCCTATGGGGCTGTGGAGCCTCCATAGGAACCTGGTAGACCTTTACTGGAAAACAAATACAGGACCTACAGAGCCTCTCTCTCAATCTCTGTCCCTACACTCTCTCTCTCTCTGCTCTCTGTTGAAGGCAAAAAAAAAAAAGAAGAAGCCTTGGTCTTAGAAAAGCAGAACCGGGAAAAGGCCAGGTCTTCTTAGCAGCCAGTGGGGCTCCTAGGAGGTGCTGAATAGCAGATGTGGCATTTCTTTTTCCTTTTGGGAGGAACATTAGCATTTGAGCTTTCCCTATTTTCTTTCTTTGCTTGTTTGCTGTTTGTGTATGCATAGCAGCTGAGGAAGGGCAGCAGCTGAATGTATTTCTTCACTGCAGGGGAGGGAAAGCTTAACTCTTAGCATCCATATCTTTGGGGCGGATTTTAAGAGCCCTGCTCGCGTAAATCCGCCCGGATTTACGCGAGCAGTGCCCTACGCTTCGGTGCGCCTATGTTCAATAGGCCTACCGGCGCGCGCAGAGCCCTGGGACTCGCGTAAGTCCAGGGGTTTTCCGAGGGGGGCATGTCGGGGGCGTGTCGGGGGGCTGGGCCGAGCGGCTCGCTGTTTTCGGGGCGGGATGCGGCGTTTCGGGGGCGGGCCCGGGGGCGTGGTTTCGGCCTGGGGCGGTCCGGGGGCATGGCCGCGCCCTCCGGAACCGCCCCCGGGTTGCGTCTAGGTGCGCCAGCGGCCTGCTGGTGCGCGGGGATTTACTTCTCCCTCTGGTAGGCGTAAATCACCCAACAAAGGTAGGGGGGGGGGGTTTAGACAGGGCCGGGGGGGTGGGTTAGGTAGAGGAAGGGAGGGGAAGGTGAGGGGAGGGCGTTAGTGAATTCCCTCCGAGGCCGCTCCGATTTCGGAGCGGCCTCGGAGGGAACGGAGGTAGGCTGCGCGGCTCGGCGCGCGCCGGCTACACGGAATCGGTAGCCTTGCGCGCGCCGATCCAGGATTTTAGCGGCTACGCGCGTATCTACTAAAATCCCGCGTACTTTTGTTTGCGTCTAGAGCGCCAACAAAAGTACGCCAACGCGCCGTTTTTGAAAATCTACCCCTTTGTGTTTTTCCTTGCCATTTCTGAGGCATTGCAATCATAGAAGGAAAAAAAATGTTCTGTTTGCAGGGCTAAGCAGGACTCCAACATTGCAGGCTCCTTTTGCCCAATCTGTGAATGAGGACTGAATAGGGAGCCTCAGAGGGAAGAAAATAGTTCAGACTCTGAAGCTAGAGAAGAGCAATTTAGAGTAGAATCAGTAATTGCACCAGGACAATTACCACAGCTGCTAAACAGCAATGGACCACTATGAGAAATGAATCCTCTTCCTTCCTTTGCAGGCATGTTAGAGTGCAGCGCCAGCATAGGATCTGGGGAGACTTGCCCCTGCTAAAGGTCCAGGGGAGCCCTAAGGACCCTGGCAGGGAATATTTGCTCCGGATGTTATCATGGCAATGCCCAAAGCCTATCTAGCTAAGCCAGGTCCTACCTATATTAGTAGTCATGATGCCCCTAGGAATGACATGTGCTCCCTAAAGGCAGCAGTAGGGAGGCCAAGGTAAAGCCCAAAGGCCTCTTCTAGGGGCTTTCAATATGGTCCACATAAGGCTCTCATGAATAAAATGAGAAGCTTTGGAGTGGGTACCAAGATGGTGAAGTGGATTACAAACAGGTTGACTAATAGGGGACAGCACATAATAGTAAATAAAACCTACTTTGAAGGGAGAACAGTGTAAATTGGAATGCCTCAAAGATCATTTGTCGGACAGATTCTGTTATATACCTTCATGAGTGACATTGCAGAAGGAATAGAAAATAAAGTTTGTCTGATTGCAGATGATACTAAGGTCTGCAACAGAGTGAACATGCCTGAAGGAGTTGAGAGAATGAAAATAAAATATTAAGAAAGCTTGAAGAATAGTTAGAGATTTCATGCATAACTCCATCATTACCACAATGATTTGTACATTTATTCTAGTTTTCCATCATGTGACAAATCCTGCCTGTCCCCTGGATATCAGAGATGTTATATGGATTTCAAGCTAGAATCTTCACATAGATTTTTACATCCACATTTAGGAGGGATCTAGGTCTATAAGGAGACATGGGAAGGTCTCTTCCAGGTCATAACATTATTAGCCATTTTCATTGTCTTTTGTATTTTCCCCTTTTCCACTATTTGTGAAAATAAAGTGTTATTGTTCGGTGTAATTGTGGACCCCTGGGTCAAAGTGAGGATGATTCCACCCACAGGGAGGAACCCTGTGGGGACTCACTATGGCAGGCTCTAGGCAAAGTAGGCAGACAATAGTAAAATATATTTTATTAAGCAGGAACGTAGATCTCCCACAAGGTGGGTGTAGGCTCTGTCTGGTGGGAGGTGGTGCTAAGCTGGTCCTCCTGGTAGTGGTAGGCACTGCGGGGTACGCCAGGGCAGTTCCTCTGGAGTGGAGATGCTTCGTTGGTGTGATATGGTAGTGACCCGCATCGCGGGATATGCTGTGGATCAAGGAGGTATGACAGAAGCACTCATAGCAGAGGAACAGGATAGATGAAAATACTCAGAATGGTAACAAAGAGGCAGGTAGCAGAGAGCAGTCAGAAGTGGCCCAAGGAACGGGGTACACCAGAAGTTTTGTCACCAAAGTAATTGATGATGGTACTCACAGACAGCAAAGATAGATTCCTGCAGACGAGATGGCCCTCTGAGGAGCAGTTAGCCAGAGCACAACAGGCCCCCAAGAAGCGGGTACCCTAAGTCCAAGTTCAGTAGACCAGAGAAAGTACTGAGTAGCGAAGATACGATCTCCAAAGGAGTGGAATCAGGCAAGTAGGAAGTCCTTGCTAACTTGTATGAAGCTTGTAAGTTGAAGGTTTAAATACCTCTTGGTGGGTGACGTCATAGGGAGGCACGCCCCTGAGGTTCCCGCCATGATGACAATAAGAAGGGGCTCATGTGTGCGCGTGTGAGCTAGGTAACGCCAATTCCAAGATGGCGTCTGGGATCGCCCATGCCATCCAGGGGACGACAGGGAGAGCAGCGTTTCCAGGCTAAGGCCGAGAGTCTCCTGGAAATTGTTGCATTTGTGCCTCTTCTCGCTCTTTGGTCCACCCTCTCTACCTGGGATGTGACTCCCTTCAGCTCTGACGGACAGTGCAGATGTGGCTTCTCTCCACCTCCTTGGTCCCGGTTCCCCCGGGCTGGTCTGACGCTACGGATCCGTCATGTTCCCGATGATGTAAGGGCACGCGCACATGCTCCAGACTTTGTACCAGCAAGGGCGCGAACCTCGGGGGTGTCCCCCCGTAATGAATTCATCCATTTTCACTTTAAAAGGTCTTTGTTTACTAATCTCTAACGAGTTAGCAAGGAACTCCAATGGGACTTGCTTCGGCACTCCACGATACTTGCAATAACGAGCCGAGTCAGCGAGAGGAATCCTTCTCCACTGCTCGGCCTTTTCAAACTTACCAGGAGTACCCGCTCCATGGGGGCTCCACTCTCTCTTCTTGATTTCAGATTGCCTGTGAATACTCAGAAGACTCCTCATTGCCTGGAAGCGATCGCAGACGTGAACTCAGTGAGTTCTATAGTAATAGGGAATCAGTACTCGCTCCACGAGGGCCTACATTCCTATAGCTCTGAAGACTCCCTTCCATCCTAGATGTTATCGCAGGAACAGAGATCATGAGTTACATTGGCAAGATTGCAGATAGGAACTGGTACTCGTTCCACGAGGGCCCATGTTCCTAGAATCTTTTACAGACTCTCTTCTACTCTAGAAGCCATTTCATATACAGCTATTGTGAGTCCTTATTACAGACTGTTTATAAGATCCAGTGCTCGCTTATAGCTCCTGTTCCTGAATATACTGAAGACTCTCTGTGGCATAGAGACCATTGCAGACATCTACTATTGTGAGTGTACAATCTTGTATCCAGTATACCCTGTCTACTCACTACTTCTAGTCTCTCTCTACAGCTCAGCTACCCAGAGATTATATTCCAGTATCAGAAGGACTTCAGCCCTGCAGGACACATCGACTCACTACTGCCACCACTGGTGGTCCAGCTTCTAGCTTAATAAAGAACTATTTGTGTTTGTTTCATATTCCAGCCTAGCCAGTGGTTCCTCTCAGGATCTGCCTTCGGCCCAGGGATTCACCATTTCCTCCAAGTAGTCATTTCTCATACTACTATCACTCTGTGGGAGCCAATTACTACAGACCACTAACACCGCTCACGGAAGTATTATATTTATAGCTAACTCATCTTTCTATAGGACTTGCCGACAGCCTATATATAACAGATTGCTTCTTCGTAGTGGAGGCATGATAGTATGCTATCTCAGTAGCGAAGTACAATACACCTATTGTTAGCTCCTCTCCTCAGAAGAGTATCATTGAATAGGGGTGTGAATCGTGTGATCGATCGTCTTAAGGATCGATTTTGGCTGGGGGGGGGAGGGAAATCTGATCGTCGTGGTTTTTTTTTTTTTTTAAATCGTTAAAAATCGTAAATCAGGGGAGGGCGGGAAAACCGGCACACCAAAACAAACCTAAAACCCACCCCGAACCTTTAAAACAAATCCCCCACCCTCCCGAACCCCCCCAAAATGTTTTAAATTACCTGGGGTCCAGTGGGGGGGTCCCGGCGCGATCTCCAGCTCTCTGGCCATGGCTGCGTTGAGAAATGGCGCCAGTGGCCCTTTGCCCTTATCATGTGACAGGGCAAAGGTATCGCCGGCGCCATTTTAATTCCTGGCTCCCGACGTCACGCGTGCAGGAGATTGCTCCCGGACCCCCGCTGGACCCCCAGGGACTTTTGGCCAGCTTGGGGGGGGGGCCTCCTGACCCCCACAAGACTTTCCAAAAGTCCAGCGGGGGTCCGGGAGTGACCTCCTGCACGCGGGCCGTATTTCCAATCTTCAAAATGGCGCCGGCACTACCTTTGCCCTCACTATATCATACGGGCAGTTGGTCTATGATACAGTTGCTGAATCCACTGCAAGAAGTGATCTCCAAACCCCATTCTAGTAAGAGTGCAAAACAAAAATGGCCAGTCTACCATGTCAAATGTTTTTTTGGCGTCGAACAAAAGTACACTGGATTTTATAAGATACGCGTGTAGCCGCGCTTATCTTATAAATCCGGGGTCGGCGAGCGCAAGGGGGTGCACATTTGTGCAACCTGCACGCGCCGAGCCCAGCGCGCGCTGCCTGTTCCCTCCGAGGTCGCTCCGATTTCGGAGCGGCCTCAGAGGGAACTTTCCTTCGCTCTCCCCCCCACCCCCCCGGCCCTATCTAAACCCCCCCTACCTTTGTCGGCAAAGTTTCGCCTGCTGAAAGCAGGCGAAACTTTGCGCGCGTCGCCGGCAGCCCCGCTCCGTCCTCCGGTCCCGGGGGCTGGTCCGGAGGCCTCGACCACGCCCCCGGGCCGGCGCCACGCCCCCGGGCCCGCCCCCGAAACGCCTCGGCACGCCCCCGAAACGCTGCGTCGTTTCGGGAACGCCCCCGGACATGCCCCCTCCCGCCCCTTTTCGAAAGACCCGGGACTTACGCGCGTCCCGGGGCTTTACGCGCGCCGGCGGCCTATGCAAAATAGGCGCGCCGGCACGCGAGGGCCCTGCGCGCGTAAATCCGGAAGAATTTACGCGCACGGGCTTTTTAAAATCCGCCCCTTAGAGAATAGCCACTGCCATTAGCAATGGTAACATGGAATAGACTTAGTTTTTGGGTACTTGCCAGGTTCTTATGGCCTGGATTGGCCACTGTTGGAAACAGGATGCTGGACTTGATGGACCCTTGGTCTGACCAAGTATGGCATTTTCTTATGTTCTTAATCAAAACCCTAAAATAATGTTACCGGTGTAGCTATCTCCTAGACACCCACTTGAGTATAGACTCTGAAGTAAATAATTAACTTACCTTTTCTGCTATGGCTTTGTCTTTCCTTTCACCCCTCTGCCATTTAATGGTCCAAACAGCTCCCTCACTGGCTTCTTGCTTCAAATATATTTGATGAAGTTTTTGAGTTTTTGCCTCTCTTTTAATTTTGTTTTTTGGCCTTCCTAATTAATGCTTTACATCTAACTTACCAGTGCTTATGTTCTTTCCTAATTTCTTCATTTGGATCCACTTTCCAGTTTTGGAAAGACTTATTTTGGCTTTAGTAGCCTCATTCACCTCACCATTTAACTATGCTGACAGTCATTTTGTCTTTTTTTTTTTTTACCATTACTATTGCATGGAATACATCTATTCTGGGCTTTCCAAGATGGTGGCTTTAAACAGCATCTATGCTGCATTCCAACTTCTAACCTTTGCAATTGCTTATTTCAGTGTTTTCTTCTAACTACTTTTCTCTGTCTCTCACATACATAGAAACATAGAAACATAGAAACATAGAAATGACGGCAGAAGAAGACCAAATGGCCCATCCAGTCTGCCCAGCAAGCTTCACACACTTTTTTCTCTCATACTTATCTGTTTCTCTTAGCTCTTGGTTCTATTTCCCTTCCACCCCCACCATTAATGTAGAAAGCAGTGATGGAGCTGCATCCAAGGGAATATCTAGCTGATAAGTTAGGGGTAGTAGGGGTAGTAACTACCGCAATAAGCAAGCTACACCCATGCTTATTTGTTTTACTCAGACTATGTTATACAGTCCTTATTGGTTGTTTTTCTTCTCCCCTGCCGTTGAAGCAGGGAGCTATGCTGGATATGCATCGAAAGTGAAGTATCAGGCACATTTGGTTTGGGGTAGTAACCGCCGTAACAAGCCAGCTACTCCCCGCTTTGTGAGTGTGAACCCTTTTTTCTTCTCCCCTGCCGTTGAAGCAGAGAGCTCTGCTGTATTTGCATAGAAATTGAAGTAACAGGCTTATTTGGTTTGGGGTAGTAACCGCCGTAACAAGCCAGCTACTCCCCCTTTGTGAGTGCAGATCCTTTATTCCACATTTCCTCTTGCTGTTGAAGCTAGAATGATGTTGGAGTCACAGTAAGCATGTGTACGTTTATTGAATAAGGGTATTGTCTCCAGGCAGTAGCCATCATTCTGGCGAGTCACCCACTCTTCATTGGCAGCCTCTTGACTTTATGGATCCACAGTGTTTATCCCACGCCCCTTTGAAGTCCTTCACAGTTCTGGTCTTCACCACATCCTCCGGAAGGGCATTCCAGGCATCCACCACCCTCTCCGTGAAGAAATACTTCCTAACATTGGTTCTGAATCTTTCTCCCTGGAGCTTCAAATCGTGACCCCTGGTTCTGCTGATTTTTTTCCCACGGAAAAGGTTTGTCGTTGTCTTTGGATCATTAAAACCTTTCAAGTATCTGAAGGTCTGTATCATATCACCTCTGCTCCTCCTTTCCTCCAGGGTGTACATATTTAGATTCTTCAATCTCTCCTCGTACGTCATCCGATGAAGATCCTCCACCTTCCTGGTCGCCCTTCTCTGTACCGCTTCCATCTTGTCTTTGTCTTTTTGTAGATACGGTCTCCAGAACTGAACACAGTATTCCAGGTGAGGCCTCACCAAGGACCTGTACAAGGGAATAATCACTTCCCTTTTCTTACTCGATATTCCTCTCTCTATGCAGCCCAGCATTCTTCTGGCTTTTGCTATCGCCTTGTCGCATTGTTTCGCAGACTTCATATCATTAGACACTATCACCCCAAAGAGAAATATAAATATAGATCTCTCTCACTTACTCTCTTTATCTTTCTTTAGAAAGGAATAGAGAGAAAAACAGATGAATTGATACACAGTGAAGCAAACATTCTGCTTTTGGATATCCATAACTATGGTTGTAGAAGTGGAGAATGTAGTAATATAATCCAGTAGCAGTTCATGTATCATTGATGTGGTGTAAAAACATGTGGTATTGATTTACTTACAAAAAATATTAGGTAATAAGACAAATGGTTTACTCAGACCTTTGAGTCAAAAGAAACCAGAAAGCTCTAACTCCAGCCAGAATAAAAAAAATAAAAAATAAAAGAGTTAATTTGAGACATTATCATCTCCTGTCAATTTAAGAATTTTTTTCAAACATATATCTATTTTTCAGTTTCACATCATAAATCAGGGGCCTACTTGCTAAGCAGCTTTACCATAGTAATGCATGGTAAAGCACATTTGATTCTTGACATGCATGAAAACATTTGATTTTATTTGTAAGGCTTGCTTGAGCATTTCTGATAATACTCAAACGTTTGGGACAATGTCTGGAAAATAACAATGAGCCGCTATGCATGCAAACCTCTCATTAATATTAAAAAGACAACATGAGTTGCTGTAAACATTTCAATCTATGATAAACCTTGAGAAGTTTATTTCTGAAATGGAGAATTTAACATTTCCACTGAGAGCAGCAACAGACTAAAGTTCATGATGAGGTTCTCAGGATCCCCCCCCCACCAGATACCTAAAGGGAAGTTAGACCTAAGTGATATATCATCTACATATGTAAACCCAGCACACCAAACCATCCCTGCCCCAAAGCTGATTTCCCTATCACCCACACTAGGCAAATCACAGTTCTTTTCCAGAGGTAGCCCCATCCCTTGGCTCCAAAGCCTACCCAATACCACAAACGTTTCTTGCCATGTTTGCCTCCCCCTCTGGACCCTCCTATGTTACCCAGTGGATACCCCAGACCTTGATTCAGGCAGCAGCCATCCCTAGTCACTCCTGCCCTACCAGTACTCAAATTCAAATTGGAACCAGCGGACCCAAGGTTCTCCTTTGCCCCATATGTGAGGGCAAAGTGGAGCCTCTGATCAGTCATCAGAATTTTAGATGTTGACACTGATAAGACAGGAGTGATTAGGAATTGCTCTTGCCCAAAGGGGGGACCAAGGGCCTCCGTGGGGTGAGTGGTGGTGTCTGGGGGAGGGGGACATGGGTAGGCACTGGCAGCACAAGCCGCACAAATGGACTTTTTTAAATATTGGGATAAACATTTTTAGATAAGTGGTGGGGATACTTCTGGGGATTGATTTCTTTTATTTATAATTTTTAGTGATATACTTTTAATGTTACATTTTGTATTTTAAGATGTGTTTTGATCTATAGTTTTATTTGTATTTTTAAGATGTACTTGGATCCATTGTTATTGTATTTTAGCTTATGTTGAGACAGATTTTATATTTTAGATGAACCGTTACCCTTCTTTTATACGCAAATGTAGTAGCTAACATTTGATTTATATTGTAAACCAACGTGATATGTCGGTATACAAAATCACTAAATCATTAAATAAATACAGAAATACATAAATAAATAAATAGACGAAATGTGTCAGTAAGGGTAACAGGTGGGATCTACATTTTGGGTGAATATTTTATATGGAAGGTTTAGAAGAAATTTTACCCAGGGTTAGCTGCCTTTTTAAAATTCACAATTTCAGATTAGGTAGATGCATACTAATCCTGGCTGCAGCAAAGTACATTACCGATGAGGAAGGAGGGTTTACTAATGATTTAATGTCCTTTAGTAAATCCTGTATTCACAGGTGGTGGAGTAGAATTAAAGCACATTAATAATGTGCACAAAAGCATGTTTTAATGCTTTTTAGTAAGCAGTCTTTAAAATTGGGCTCTTATTACTCTTAGAGAAACACCACTTTTAATACACTAATATCTCTGAATGTACTTCAGCAGCTCGCAGTCCATCAGAGCTCTTTCCCATTATTTGTCGTCTGGAAAAAGCTTAATAGAGGATAGCTGGCTTTGCCCATCACATAAAATTCTTCTTAATTATTTATGTGCAAGCGATGTCCTCACAGGAAACAAAGGTTTCTCTGTTTGATACCTAAAATACACCCCTGAGCCATACTGCTGCCATCCTGAAGCCCTTTCCCATAATATATATTCTTTACTTGAAATAAACAAATATATTTGTGCCTAGTGTTTGAGAGTTCTATTTTATTCATGTCAGTGAAAAGTGATCTAGCGATGATGTCTAATTCTCCATTCCAACACGCACAGCATAACATGTACTCACAGCTGTTCATGGCATAGTACTAAACACATTCATCAAAGGAAGACAGGATGGGATAGTGAAATTAGAAAAGAAATATCATCCATCTTAAGACTTACCTCTCACAAGCAAAGTACCCAATTTGATGAAAACAACATTACAACTCTTCTCTACCAATTATACTATAGACATACTGGGTGTACTGCAACATAGTAGGGAACTGTGCCATGTTCAAAGAAGAGAACACATCTCCACACAGAAAATAGTCTCATGCAACTTCTATCCCATTTCACCCTTTAATAGTTGCCCCTAATAAGGAATTTTTACATATTAACTCATAGACACATTATCTCACCAGAATCATGTACCATGTTAAGATTTTAAAATGTATGAAACAAGCAAAATTTGGTCAGGATCAACTATCTTCCACATTTGATTTGTATTTTCAGTTTGAATTAATGTGCATACAAATTGTATTAAATCTAAATGTTTGACCAAACTTGCTAGCAGATTCATCACAGATGCCATAAAAGAGGCACTCTCAGGGATGAGTTTGTGGAGTTTAGTTAAGAGGCAACAGAAAGAAATAGAGAAACTAAGAGGAAAAAGATAGAGAGAATTTTTTTTTCTGTTTTACCATTTATAAGAACATAAGAAATTGTCATAATAGGTCAGACCAAAGGTCCATCATACTCAGCATACTGTTTCCAATAGTTACCAATCCAGGATATAAGTTCTTGGCAAGTACCCAAACATTAAACAGATCCATGCTACTAATGCCAGTGATAAGCAGTGGCTGTTTCCTAAGGGGTAGATTTTTAAAGAAGCGCGTGCGGGGTACATTTGTGCGCACTACCCAGGGTCGGCACGCGCAAGGGGGTGCACACTTGTGTACCTTGCACACGCCGAGCCCCAGGGGAGCCCCGATGGCTTTCCCCGTTCCCTCCGAGGCCGCTCTGAAATCGGAGCGGTCTCAGAGGGAACTTTTCTTCCTCTCCCTCCCACCTTCCCCTCCCTTCCCCTATCTAACCTACCCCCCAGCCCTACCTTATTTCAATTATGTATGCCTACCTCTGGAAGGCGTATCATGCATGCACCGGCTGGCTGCCAGTGCGTCATCCCCCGGCACAGCCGCTGTGCCGGAGGCCTCAGTCCTGCCCCTGACCGCCCCGCCCCTTTTCAAAGCCCCAGGACATACGCGCGTCCTGGAGCTTGCGCGCACCAACGAGCCTGTGCAAAATAGGCTCAGCGCGCCCAGGAACAGGTTTTCGGAGTTACACGCATAAGTTACACACGTAACCCTTTGAAAATCTGCTCCTAAGTGAACTTGACTAATGGCAGTTTATGGACTTCTCCTCCAGGAACTTATCCAAGCCTTTTTTAAACCCAGATAAACTAACTGCCTTAACCACATTCTCTAACAAGGAATTCCAGGGCTTAATTATGTGTTGAGTGTAAAAGAATTTTCTTCAATTTGTTTGAAATGTGCTACTTGATAACTTCATGGCAACCTCCTAATCCTTGTATTATCTGAAAGACTTAACAACTGATTTACATTTATACACCTCCATCATTTCCTCTTTCAGATGCCTTTTCTCCAAGCTGAACAGCCTTAACTTCTTTAGTCTTTCCTTATGTGTGTGTGCTGTGAATGGTTGAATTGCCTTTTCATTCTTATGGAAGGACAACCCTGATCTCTGTTGGGGTATTGACCAAGAGCTTCCCTGCCATGACCAGGGACTATCTGCCTTCTGGATTGTGTAAGTCTCAGAATGACAACAGACCAGTGATCCCTGTTATGGGTGTGAGATATTGGCACATTGATGGAGGAGTTCTCAAGCATGATTAGGAGCTGTCTGCTGTATGGGCTACAAATCAACAATGAGAGTCAAAGCATGAATGCAGCAAACACTAACCCAAACACCAATTTCAACATCATTCACTTTGAGTTTCAGCTTATTTTTGTTATAGTTCAACATTTTTAAAGAATTCTCACAAAGACACAAAATCATTAGGAAAATAGCTGCAAAAGGGCCATTATAACACCCGTTCATGAAGAATAATTTCTAGCACAAAATGCCCAGGTCTGATTTAATTATTGGTCCCTTTTCAATTCAATTCTTTTAAATTTTTTTAGAATGCAAGATAACATAGAATTAAACACGCAACTTCCTTCATTCATCAGAAGTGCCAGCAGCAGCGGTACTTATTCCTAATGCAACCAGCATAATGTAATGTTTTGCTCAAAGGCTGCATCAGGGACACACATCACCCAAGATGTTAGAAAAAGCGTGTCGGGATTTTCAAAGGGATGCATGCCGACACCATTCCCAATTTTACCAGTTCATCCCCACTTCACCCAGTTGAGGTAGGTCCTCCAAACCCCCTCCCCCCCAGTTTAAAAGCCTTCACGCCCCTCAATTAGTTCCAACCCTTAAAACCCCGCAGATCTGCCTAGCTTTCTTTGTTTTATAACTTACACCTCCTCCATAGCAGAAGTAAACTTATGCAGCAGGGGTTCTAGGTAAGTGGCCAGGCATGTAAGTATTGACGCACACATAGATTGTTCACGCCCCAAAATGCCCCTGCCCTGCCCAGACCACTCCCATGCCCAGCCTCTTTTTGAAAACATTTGAGATATGCATGCTACGGGAGATTCACACATATCTGGGCGGCTTTTAAACTCCGCCCAGCGTGAATGAGCCCAACTTGCGCGGGCATCCCGAATTGATGCACACGCCGGGCTTCTAAAATTCATCTTTTAGTTTGAGAAATTGATCACTAATTGCTAATATTGTCCCAGCAGTGAAACAAACATCAAAAGAAAATTTAAATTGATTTTGTTGTATTTAAAAAAAAAAACTATTTATTTGTTGCTGGTGCTGCAAAAGAAGGAACAATTTTGAATTAGCCAAGAGTGTACTGAAATGTAAAATTTTCAAAGAAATGGTTTTTAGAAGCCTGGGTCTTCAGATTTCATGATTTTATTGTACTAGGTAGCATGTCTCCCACTAAAGTTAAGCTCAGTGACCTCATTTCCTATACTCTATTTTAAAAAATGGCATTATAACTTTCTGATACTCATTTAACTCCATTTAAACTTTCACAATTTTAAATCTAATTATTGTCTAATCAGCTGTTAAAAAAGATGTCATTCAACCTTTGCAAATTAATCATGATCTTTCAACACCTGCTGATATTTTGCAACTGTAATTATCCCATGACAAAGATAAGGATGAGTAGGTGCTTATTAACAGAAAGGCTTCCCTTGATTACCTTATCTGTATCCAACTGTGAGCTGCTGAGATATCTTTTCATGGGTGAAAATAATTTCTGAATGAGAGTAGATTTTTTAACTTCTCAGATTATTTTAGAACAGTGCTTTCAAACTGGGCCTGATTTACCCCACCCCATGCAATCATTTGGCTGTCCAAGAAAATTCCGCCATCACATTGGTGCCAGAATCAGGGATGGAAGCCTTTTCTAAATGAAACACAGCAGGGCAGGATCGAAAGAAATTACTCCTGACCCTTTCTCCTGCCAGGTCCCCTATGAAAGGGGAAGTGGAAGCCAGGAGGTCCCCGGCTCCAGCTGATTTCTAAGGAAAGGGGGGTGGAGGGGCCTAGGGAGTCCCCACCAGTACCTTGGGGTGGGTGGGCGGCACCAGAGAGGCCCTGGAAATACTTTAGGAAGAAACAGTAGGGGTCCAGGAGAGGTGGTCTGGGGAGGCCACCTTTTTTTAAAACAAAATAAAAACACCTGGAAATGTTGGGCTGTTTTCAGACAAGGCCATTTTCAATGTGAATGTGCAATTCATTTAAACAAATACACATCCCTACATAATATCATTATCAGCTTTATTAAAATAAATATATATAACCTTTATTAATCCCTCCTTAGGGTCCTGTTTACTAAG
Source organism: Rhinatrema bivittatum (assembly GCF_901001135.1). NCBI lineage: Eukaryota > Metazoa > Chordata > Amphibia > Gymnophiona > Rhinatrematidae > Rhinatrema > Rhinatrema bivittatum. The sequence continues at coordinate 323,895,023 of NC_042616.1, read as the reverse complement.
CAGTGATAAAACCATTTCTCACTGAATCTACCAAAGAGCAGTGAGAACCATAGTTTAGTTAATCCCATAACTAGGAACATACAGATGTTACACATGGTGGTAAGATCTGCGTATATTCCTGGCCACAGGAATATGAGTTCATGGTCCCTTGAGCCACAAATGTTAAAGGGGAAGGCAGTCCTAATTTGGGCTCCCAGCACCAAATGTGGATGTGCAGGGTGAAAAATTGTATTTTAGTTGTTTTTTTTTTTGTTTTGCTTCAGGTTCTGTTTTTCATTTACTTCAGTTTATGATAAACCATTTAACGCATGCTAAATGTTTTAGCATTTGCTAATCATTTCTTAGCCACTGTGCCTAAGTATTGCAAGAAGAAATGTGAGTAATACATTAGAAAGTTTCTATAAACCTTTTAAGTAACTGGTTTTTTTTTGTTTTTTTGTTTAGAGTATTTTTGTACTGTGTTGATTTTTCCTCCTTTTCCTTGCCTTTTGCTGGACTAATTTTTTTTTCTGTTTTGTACCAAACTTTTGGGTATGGACTACTGTTTCTTTGGTATGTGAGTGTGTGAAGGTAGTGTGGATATGAGCCCTTTGTGCTGTGGCATAGTTGAGGCTTACACCGGCAACTAGCAAACACACCTTGTAGCGAGACACACTGGAGATTCACCTATACCAGCCACCTCCCCTGCAGGTTGAGCCCTTGGGTTCTAGTGGATGGCAGGTCTTAAGCGGGTTCCTAGGGATGTGGCTAGAGCAAGAGTCCAATCGAAGCTGGAGTCAGAGCAGGAAGCAGACTAAGTGAGTCGGAGACAAGCCAAGGTCAGAGCAGGTGGCAGAGAAGGGTGGTCCGGTCTATACCAGAGATCAGATCCAAGCACAGGAAATCATGGCCAGGTCCAGGTGAGAAGTCAGGACCATGTGGCAGGCAATTGTGGTCAGGTTTAGGCAAGAGGTCAGATCCAGAAATAAGGTCAAGTGTGGAGGAGGACAAATGGAAGACACTGGACAAGATGAGCAATATGAGGCAAGGCTGAACAAGAAATGTTGGATGAGACAAGGTTGAAGAGACAAGGCTGGACAAGGCAAGGTTGGAAAGGCAATGCAGAGTGAAGAGTCAGGAACACAGGACAGAGGAACAAGGAACGCAAACATGCATTGCTAAGGCAAGAGACCTATTGCTGAGGTGATGTATTTATTGATTGATTGATTGATTGATTTTGTATACCATCGTTCAGGAGTGCCATCACAGCATTTCCCATAGTTACAATGATTTAAAATAAAAATAAAAGCATAAAAGTTAATTAAGTTATAAATACAAGTAAAAGAAAATAAAATCAGAGCTTACAGTAGAGCTTCATCCAAATAAAAGAAGATGAAAAAATAATTAAAAAGGAAATAGGCCCTTGCTTAAGTCAGCCAGACAGACTAACATCATAGTAGGGCGCCTCTCAGAATTTCCACCATAGGCCCCATATAATGTGTGCATATGACATCATCAGAAGCACCACAGACGACACACAGAGTGACGGGGGAGCCCTAGAAAAGGCCCTGCGGTGAGCTCTTCAGCCCTTCTTGCCGCAATAGCTGTCTGACCCAACCGACCGGACCCGTGCCGCTGCGCCGCCGCTCCAACAAGGGACGCCGATCCGAGGTCTGCCGACCCAAGGGACACCGATCCGAGGCCTCAGGCCCATGTGAGAGGGACAGTGACTCAAGCCCAGACCAGACCTGAGGCCCGCTGGCGAGGGACATTGATCCGAGGCCCGCGAACCCTGATAGACTGGCATCTGAGGCCTACGTGCATTCCTGCGCCTTCCGAAGTCTCCTGAGGCTGCCGCTCACGACCGCCGACGTCATCAGAAGTGCCACAGACAACACACAGAGCGACGGGGGAGCCCTAGAAAAGGCCCTGTGGTGAGCCGTAGGCACCGCGCGCCGTGTGTTGCGCCAAAGGAGCGCGACTAAGGGGCCTGTCCCTTAGTGTGCCCCTTCGTGCTGCCCCTTCAACTTCTATATTATCTGTATTCCGAGAATCCCTTGATACCCCCACCCGTCTTTCTCACCGGCATCAGAAATCACCTGCAGTGGCCCACACATTCCTATACCCCCTCAACACATCCTCCTCCAACATGCAACTTCACAACATTCATACACTCAAACACAACAAACATAGGCCCATCGCCACCCCCAACCTACAGCACTGCTCATTCCTTAAACCCATCCTATCTACTATGATCTCTCCCCCCCTCACCCAAATCTTCGGTTTCACTGCTCTCTCACTCATCCTACTTAACGCACAATTACTAAGTAAAAAAACTTCCATCCTTAACGACCTCCTCCTCGATGAAAACCCAGACATATGTGCTATTACGGAAACTTAGTTTAAGGAAACTGACACCGTACTTCTAAACCAACTCCCCACCAACTCTTCAATATCGTCTCAATCCCAAGGCTCAAATAAAAGGAGGAGGTATCCTACTATCCATAAAAAAGGAACTCAACATGAATCACCAACCTATCACTCCCCCAACTAAACTTGAAATTGGCCTCTTTAAATCCCCATCACTGCAAATCTGTTTAGTTTACGCTCCACCAGGAACCCTTGACAATAACCCGTCCTCCTTTATTGAATATATTGATAAAAACATATCCATTGACACCCCAGCAATCATTCTTGGTGACATGAACCTTCATGTTGACAGAATACCTCGAACTTCCTCATGAGGAGCTGGGTGACATTTCTTGTCTGCTTGTTTTTTAACACTCTGCTGCTTGCTCTAGATGCCAGTGTGTCTTCTGCCAAAGTTCCTGGAGTTCATATCCCATCAGGTTAGCTGCAGGGCAAGTGATTGAAATTGGAACAGGTCTTGGTGTACATGGATGACATCTAAACACTATATAAAAGGGCGATAAGCCAGTGAAACTGTTTATATGGTTATTATGGCAGAATTCACTTCATGGGAGAAGGGAGGCCCAGTTATCCTGCTGTTACTTCATATAGGCTGATAGAAAGACCTTGAAATTTTGATTTACTTGCCTAATTTGTCCATTGCTCTGATGGTGATAAGCTGAAGTGAAATCCAAAGTAATTCCAAATGTCCTGCACAAGCATTTCCATAAGCTCTGAGAGAATAAAAAGAGGGAGTTTGGGTAGACAGAAGATATGCTGGACAAAGAGTTTAGCCAGTTCTGGTGCTGACGGAAGGCCCAGAAGGGGCGTGAAATGTGCCATCTTAAAAAAATCTATCCACTACCACCTATATGGTGGTGTTGCCGCCTGAGAGAGGAAGGTCACTTTGAAGTGAGTGGCCAAGTGGGTCAAGGTTTCCTTGGTGGCTGGCAGTGGCTGTAACAACCCACAAAGTCAAGCTTGCACACTTTTATTCATGGAATACAAGGGACAGAACTCCAAGTAATGCTTTATGTTCGTCTTCATCTGGGGCCACCAGTAGTGTCAGAATATTAATTCCAAGGATCGGGTGATACCTGAGTGACCTGCTAGGCAAAAGTCATGAACCCACTGAAGAACCTTTTGATATAGACACAGGGGAGCCATGGTCTTCCCAGCAGGGGCTGTTAATGCAGAGATGATTACAATCTTTCAGGGTCATTTATAGGCTGTGGAGACTCCTAAGAGCCCTCAGTACCAAAGGGGCATGAGAGGGCATTGGATTATCAGTTCTTCTCTGCAGGAAAGGACCACAACTTGAAATCAAATCAATTAAAAAAACAGTGACCAATGGGCTTGCTGGGGGTTCAGCCTCTGCCCCTGTGTTATGTGTTCTAGATTTTTGTGATCTGTATAGATGGTTACTGGGTGCTTAGCTCCTTCCAACAGGTGTCACCATTCTTCTAAGGGTAGCTTTACTGCTAGCAGCTCACAGTTACCAATGGTATAGTTTTTACTTGCCAGAAAAACATTTTTGAAGAAATGGGAGCAGGTCATGAGAGTACCATTATGGTTATACTGCAGGAGGACATCATCTACCCAATAGATAGACATATCTACCTCCAGAATGAATGGCTTGGACTGGTCTGGGTGAAATCCTCTGAGATTTTCAAAAGCTTGGATAGCATCTGTGGTCCAATTGTTAGTGTCCATGTCCTTCTTGGTTAGGGCTCTGAGTGGAACCACCAAGGAGGAGTTGTCATGGATAAATTGCCTGTAGTAATTTTTGAAATCCAGAAAGTAATATAACTCCTTGAGGCCATGGTCCAGGATAAATCCAGTATGGCTTTTAATTTGTCTGGGTCCATATGTAGGCCTTTGTAAAAGATAACATATCCCTGAATAGAAGCTCTTCCTATTTGAAGGTACATTTCTCTGGCATAGAGGTGAAGGTACATTTCTCTGGCATAGAGGTGATGCTCACGGAGTCTCTGGAGTGTCTGTTTTATATGACATTGATGCTCTGGTAGAGAAGACTAGGATGACAGAAGACTAGGATGTCATCCTGGTAAACTACCACATGGGAGTAAATAAGGTCCTGGAAGATTTTGATGACCATAAACTGTAAGACTCTGGGGTCATTATACAACCATAAGGGCATCACTAGGTATTCATAGTGTCTGTCATGGGTGTTGAGGGCAGTCTTCTATTCATTGCTTGCTCGATCCTGGTCAGGTTGTATGCCCCCCCGAAGGTTAAGTTTGGTAAATATCTGCTTGCCTCGAAGGTGATCAAAGAGCTCAGAGATCAAGAGAGGATAGTGGTTCTTCTTGGTAATGTAATTAAGAACACAATAATCAATACAGGGATGTAGTGACCCGTCCTTTTTCCCTACAAAAAAGAAACTATCCCTGGAAAGTGACAAGGAGGGATGAACGAAGCCTCTGTCCAAATTCTCTTTAATATAGTTGCTCATAGCCTCTATTTCAGGGGCAGAGGGAGGATACATTCTGCCTCTCGGCAGAACATTTCCTCGGACCAAGTCAATGGCACAGTCTTAAGAGTGATGGGGCATCAGGACCTCCTCTGCTGTTTTCTGAACTCATCTGCAAACTCTGCGTATTTTGGCAGTAGATCCAAAAGCACTGAGGTAACAGTTTGAGTCAAGTGAATCACGGATAAAACTTTGGCAAGGGATTACTCATGACAGCTAGAGCTCTTTTTGGTGATTTTTAATGTGGCCCACTTAAGGTGGGGCTGATGTAGCATAAACCATGGTAGACCAAAGATGACAGCATTGACTGCTTTGGGTAACACATAAAGACTGATTTGCTTGCCATGCAGAATCCTTGTGTGCATGGTGATAGATACTGTGACTCTTGTAGCATGTCTAGGCAAACGTTCTCCACATATGAATGAGATTGAGAGTGGAGTATCCAAAGAGACTGTCAGTATCTGGTAGTGATGGACCAAAGCTTTATGGATGAAGCTGCCACCAGTGCTGGGTCCACAAAGGCAAGAACATCTATGAGAATGTCCCCAAGAGAGAGATGTACTAGTACTTGGAGATGTGAAGTAGTGCAGGGTTGACCTAGGTTTGCTTCTCCCACCAGGCCTTGAGTTTCTCAGCTTATTCGGGCAGTGACTTGTGAAGTACCCAGAAGCACTGCTATACAAGCACAGATTGAGATTGCAGCAGCTTTTCTTCTCCTTCACAGATAGTTTCAAGCGGTCAACCTGCATGGCCTCTACTGGTACCAGTCCTGGCACAGGTGGTGAATGGGAAGTCACTGGCCACTGGAAATTCGGGATGAGACAGAAGGGACAGCAAGCCAAGCCCCTTTCCAGGGCCTGTTCTTGGAATCATAGGTCTAGCCGAATGGCTAGAATGATTAGGCCCTCATAAGAACATAAGAAAATAGGGTATGCCATACTGGGTCAGGTCAAGGGTCCATGAAGCTCAGTATCCTGTTTCCAACAGTGGCCAATCCAAGTCACAAGTACCTGGCAAGTACCCAAACATTAAATAAATCTCAAGCTAATATTGCTTATTAATTAATAGAAGTTTATTGATTTTTCCTCTAGGTACTTATACAAACCTTTTATAAATCCAGTTACGCTGACTGCTGTAACCATATCCTCTGGCAGTGAATTCAGAGCTTAACTATGTGCTGAGTGAAAAAGAATTTTCTCACAATTGTTATAAATGAGCTACTTGCTAACTTCATGGAGTGCCCCCTAGTCCTTCTTTTATCGAAAAGAGTAAATTACTGATTTACATGAACTTGTTCAAGTTGTTTCATGATTTTGTGGACCTCTATCAATACCTGCCTTAGTCATCTCTTCTCCAAACTGAACAGCCCTATCTTCCTTAGTCTTTCCTCATAGGGCAGCTATTCCATGGTTCTTATAATCTTGGTCACCCTTCTCCTCACTTTCTCCATGAGAGGTCTAGAACGGGTAGATGTGAATCGGTTATTTACTCTTTCGGATAGTAGAAGGAATAGGGGACACTCCATGAAGTTAGCATGGGGCACATTTAAAACTAATCGGAGAAAGTTCTTTTTTACTCAACGCACAATTAAACTCTGGAATTTGTTGCCAGAGAATGTGGTTCGTGCAGTTAGTATAGCTGTGTTTAAAAAAGGATTGGATAAGTTCTTGGAGGAGAAGTCCATTACCTGCTATTAAGTTCACTTAGAGAATAGCCACTGCCATTAGCAATGGTTACATGGAATAGACTTAGTTTTTGGGTACTTGCCAGGTTCTTATGGCCTGGATTGGCCACTGTTGGAAACAGGATGCTGGGCTTGATGGACCCTTGGTCTGACCCAGTATGGCATTTTCTTATGTTCTTATGTTCTTAACTATATCTATTTTGAGATGCAGTAACCGAATTGTACACAATATTCAAGATGTGGTCTCACCATAGAGCGATACAGAGGCATTACTACATCCATCGTTTTATTTGCCATTGCTTTCTTAATAATTCCTAACATTCTGTTTGCTTTTTTGATCACCACAGCACACTGAGCAGACAATTTCAATGTATTATTCACTATGACGCCTAGATCTCTTTCCTGGGTGGTAACTCCTAAGATAAATCCTTGTGTAACTACAGCAAGGTTAGTTTTCCCTATATGAATCACTTTGCATTGTCCACATTAAATTTCATCTGCCATTTGGAACCCCAATCTTCCAGTCTTTCAAGGTCCTCCTGCAATGTATCACAATCTGCTTGAGATTTAACTACTCTACATAATTTTATGTCATCTGCAAATATGATTACCTCACTCATTGTACCCCTTTCCAGATTATTTATGAATATATTAAAAAGCACCAGTCCAAGTACAGATCCCAGAGGTACTCTGCTGTTTACGTTTTTCCACTGAGAAAATTGACCATTTAATCCTACTCTCTGTTTTCTGTCTTTTAACCAGCTTGCAATCCAAAAAAAGACATCACCTCCTATCCCATGTCTTTTTAGTTTTCTTAGAAGCCTCTCATATGGAACTTTGCCAAATGTCTTCTGAAAATCCTAATAAACACATCTACCGGTTCACCTTTATCCACATGTTTATTCACCACTTCAAAAAAATGTAGGAGATGTGTGAGGTCTGTAGGGAGGTCACTAGAAAGGAGTTCAAAGGCATTCCAGGGTCAGGGCAGGAAGCAGAGTAACAGTGTTGGAGACATGCCAAGGTCAGGGTAGGTGGCAGATAAAAATAGGTCCTGAAAAGAGGTCAGGTCCAGGCAGCACACAATTGTGGTTAGGTTTAGGCAAGAGGTCAGATCTGGAAATCAGGCCAAAGGTGGATGAGGAAACACAGAATAAACTGGACAAGACAGGCAATGCAAGGCTGGACAAGGAAGGTTGGAAGAGAAAAGGCTAGAGGGACAAGGCTGGATGACTCAAGGCAGGAAATGTAAGTCAGGATGAAGAAAGAGGAATGTAGTACCCAGAAACCAGGAACTCAAAGGCAACATGGATTGCTAAGACAGGAGACCAGTTGCTGAGGTTATGTTGTACTGCAAGGCCCTTGCTTAAGTAGCCTGGTCAACCTGATGTCATCGGAGAGTGCCACTAAGTGTTTCCTACTGCAGGGCCTATATAATATGTGCATACATTCACACACACACCTAAGAGATGGTGGAGAGAGTGATAGCTGGCGGCATCTTGGTTTGAGCTGGGCAGCATTCAAAGGCTGTGTGTTGACCATAGGATGGGTTTGGCCATGTTGGAGATGAGTGAGGTGGCTTGTGATGCCCTCCTGTTAGCTGCCAAATGTAACAGACTACCCTTGGACCTTATATCATAAGCTATCCCTCATTCGATGAATCCTGATCTGGGTCTGAAGCCTATTTTTTTCAACCCTGTAGTACCCTAAGGTGACCCCCTGAGAAAGGAGGTTACATTTCCCAAAAAAGCTGCCATCTGGTCCTCTGGAACCCACTTATCCATGGGCTGCCTGATGGCTTTGGGAGCATGAGGGATGCCAAAATTCAAAAAGGCACAGCTGTCCTTCAGTTCCTCTTTGCTCCTGAATGAGCCCAGATTTTCAGATAGTTTTCATATGAGCCCTGTTGATCTGAATATCTACATATCTTTTCCCAGAAAATGATATGCATGGTGAACATGGCAGCCCACATGCTCTATGCAGCTAGAGTTAGAATGCATATAGTTTGCAATTATTGGGACGGCAAGTTTCAATAATTTGTGTAAATTAGCACATACATGTATAAGTCGGTGCATCTAAAGTTATAGCTGTATTTTATAAACTCTGGTTGTAGCCTCACAGTTTATGTTATTTAGAAAAGCACAGTCAAAAAAATGTTTAAATTATCAATATGGGGTATCAGCAAACTGTGACACGTGCAGTGTAAAGTACCCATTGCCAGACTACTCAATCATTTACCTCAAAACTGTCACAATAATAGAATATTTTAAGGAATTTTTACAGTACATAAAATTGTCATTACTGTCCACACACTCAGTAAATTCTTATTGAAATCACCACCATGTCAATTTTTGTAACCAACATCAATCACACTATGATGTAGTTCTGTGAAAGAGTGGTTATGTTTAAGGCAATGAGGAACCAATGGAGTTGTCAACCATTGCTTTTTTACAAAGCTTTTGTGTTCCACCATACGAGTTCCCACCCAACAGGCTGTTTCCTGGCGTACACCAGATTGCAAGGACACAAATTAAATAGATTACACCAGAAGTAATATAATTAGTACTGTATCATAATTTAAAGCATGGATATAAACTGTTGAGGTATCTAGAGATATCAAACATATAGAGCATGACCCGCAAGGCTAATGATGACCCAGACTTTGGGAGAGGTTTGTTGACAAAAATCAGATTTCATTTTTCTAGCCCGCAAATTCTTCCCCCATGTCTATGCAATGCATGGTGGCTCTGTAAATTCAGGATGAAGTGGAAGAATATGCCAATGACAAAAAAATGGCTGCACATATTTCTGCCTTGAAAGTAACCACATGTTACGCTCCTGCCCACAAGAAGCATGGGCAGGCTCTTACCTTCTCACAGACAGACAGCCAGGCTGCTGACGCTGTTGCTTGCTTTCTCCCTGAATCAGCTGGGGCTCCCCGCAGCTGTTGCCATGCGGTCGGCTCCTGTTTCTGCCTTTCCCCGACGTGCTGCTGCGATCCTGGGACCTTTAGCCAGCAGCGAGACCGTCTCTCCCAGTGCCTGCTTCAGCCCGGGTCCTTGCCTGGCAGGGAGCCGTCCCTGCCGGTGCCTGCAGCTCTTTACTCTGCCTGCAGTCTTACCTCTCCTCCTGGGGCTGTCTTCACGGCATGGAGCCGTTCCTGCAGTCAGCCCTTCTCCTGCTTCTGTTCTCTCAAAGTTCCCTGCAGTCAGCACTTCTCTCTGCCGGTGCCTGCAGCCAGCCTTACCTTCTCTGTTTCTGTCCATGCGGCTGGGAGCTGCTCCACTGAACTGCCTTCACCCAGCTCCAGTCCAGGGCTGCTCTGCGGCTTCCTTGGGCCCTCCACGTGGCTGAGGACGCCACCAGCTTCCAGCTCTTCTCTCCAGCTTCCTAGGGCGCGGGCGCGCGCCTCTCTGCTCCTCTTAAAGGGCCAGCCAGGTGTGGCTGACCCCTCCCTGGGGGTTGTCCACCTCAGCCCTACTAAAGGGCTCAGCTTTCAGTGTGTCTTTGCCTTCGCAAGGAGTTGGTCACTCCTGAGATCCTTCGCTCCAGGAAGTCGTCCGTGTTCCAGCACTTCTGCAAGGTCCTGTGTTTTGTGTTACCTGTCGGAGCTCCTCGTCCAGTCCTGATGTCTGCCTGCCGTTCCAGTCCCAAGGTCTGTCTCTCGATCCAGTCCTGATGTTCCTGCTGTTCCTGATGTCCATTTTCCAGCCCTGAGGTGTGTCTCCTGTTCCAGTATCTGTGTTCCAGTCCTGATGTTCCTGCTGTTCCTGATGTCCATGTTCCAGCCCTGAGGTGTGTCTCCTGTTCCAGTATCTGTGTTCCAGTCCTGATGTTCCTGCTGTTCCAGATATCCTTGTTCCTGACCGAATGCTTTAACCTGCCTTGTGCTGCCAGGAGAGCAGCATATCCTTGCCTTGTGCTGCCAGGAGAGCAGCGTATCTTTGCCTTGTGCTGCCAGGAGAGCAGCGTATCCTTGCCTTGTGCTGCCAGGAGTGCAGCGAACCTGCTTCCTCTTTCCTGTGCTCTCCCGCTCTCTGCGTGGTCCGCAACCAGCCTTCCAGGGCTGTGTAGGGCGCGCATGGGACAGGGTGGTCTGCGACTCAGTCCCGCGGGTGGCCTGAGTAGGGCGCCCTGAGGGTCAGTGCCCATGTCTACCTTCAGCCCTCATTCCTGATTCCACCTCTGTGCATCTAGTCCTGTGTCCACGCCTGTGCCTGTCCACGTCTATGCATCCTACACCTCATTCCTGAGTCCACGTCTTTGCCTGAGTCCACGTATAAGGATCCTGCATCTATGCCTGAGTCCACGTCTATGGATCCTGCACCTCGTTCCTGAGCCCACGTCTATGCCTGAGTCTACGTCGTTCCTGAGTCTCGTCTGAATCCATGTTCCAGTCATCGCTGTCCTGGCCTCCATCCGGCCTGCCGCTTCGTGCTGTACCCTGTGGCAGGTCCGAAAGGGCTGGGAACGGTCGGAGGACTGTTCACAAGACCAACATTGCGTTGTTGGGTCTTCCGAAGCGTGCAGGTCCGGAGGAGGGCCTGTCTTCCATGTCACTCCAGCCCTGCTTCCGTCCAGCCCATGCTTGGGCATGCCACGCCTCCCGCGGTACCTCTTCAGAGCCCTCTGGGGTCGAGCCATGGCCCAAGGACACACATCACCCAGGAGTGGGATCGCTCTCCTAGCGCTCCACAACACCACATATGTTTCAGTATCCAGGTATATTTGAATGCAGGAAATGCATTGTTTTTTTCTTTACCCATTTTCTAAAAGAATACACATATATTTTAGGTGCAAATCAATTGTAAGATAATTTTATTTTCTCAATATATAGCTTAGTTGGCAATAAGGTTCTTATAAATACAATAAATAATTACCAGTTCATCAAACCAGCGAACACTGAATATTTCAGATATATCTCAAACCTTTTTTTTTATGTTTGTTAATTTTTGCAAACAATTCAAATTATTCAGTAACTTTATGATATTCTAATAACCTTTTATTTCAAAATATTATTACTGGAGTAATTATGTAACTTGACCTCTGTCAAGAATCCACTATCAGACAAGTATTACTTGGGATCAAGTTCTTCTCAGATCCACAATTTACACTTACAAATTGTGAACAGTCCATTTTAAATCAATTGAGAGATATCACTATCCAGTGGTCCCCATTACATCTGACTTGGTGGGGGAGTCTAGATACTATAAAGATGGTTCTGGCCTCAAAAATCACCTTTACTTTATCCATGGTCCCGATATTCTTTCCCAGAGATCTATATCACCAAATCGATAAGATTCTCACTAAATTTTTATGGAATGGCAAAGTGCCCAAGATTGCCTTGTCAAAATTGAAAAATTCTAAATCTCAAGGAGGGGTCAATTTCCCTGATTTTTATGCTTATCATATGGCCTTCATCCTGCAACAGAGTTTTCATTTATTCACTTCAGAGATTCCCCAAGGGTAGCTACCCCACTGGATTCCAGTAGAGACCTTCCTTATTTCTCTGCATCTGATTCACAGTTTTCCAGGCATGCTACTTACCGCTCAAAAATCCCACAGCAGAATAATGCACTCTCTACATAGGGCATTAAAGGAATTTGATGGGTTATGTCCACCCAATAAGACAACCTGGGGTAACTAAAAAATGACCCCTATTTGGAATAATTCTAAGATTAAAGTAGAGGGTCACCCTCTTAATTAGATCTCATGGCAAGTTAAAGGGATATGGTTTCTTTCATCTATTATGTCCAAGGGTTCCCTGCTATCATTCTCCCAAATAAAAGAGAGATTTCAATTGTATTCTACTCAGTTTTATGCTTGGTTGAAATTGCATGATGCCATCAAATCCTTGATTACTTCCAATAGGGATGTGAATCGTTCTTGAACGATTAAAATTATCGTCAGATAATTTTAAAATCGTCCAAAATCGTTAGAGTGCACGATACAATACAAATGCCCACGATTTATCGTCAGGGGCATTTGTATTGTATCGTTAAATAGGGCACACCAAAAAAGCCCCTAAACCCACCCTGACCCTTTAAATCGACCCGACCCATTGCTATTTTTTTTTTTACGGAGGCCCGCGCCGCAAAAAAAAAAACAAAAAACATCTGACCCTTTAAATTGACCCCCCCCCCCTCCCGACCCGACCCATCGCTAATTATTTTTTACGGAGGCCCGCACCGCAAAAATCCCAAAAAAACCCATCCGACCCCTTAAATCGACCCCCCCTCCCCCTCCCCCTCCTGACCCATCGCTAATTATTTTTTTACGGAGGCCCGCGCCGCAAAAAACATCTGACCCTTTAAATCGACCCCCCCCCTCCCGACCCCCCCAAATCCTTTTAAAGTTACCTGGTGGTCCAGGGGGTCCTTGGGGGGCCTCAGGGAGAGAGCCAGGGGGTCCTCAGGGAGAGGAGAGATCCAGGGGGGCCTCGGGGAAAGATTTCCCAGGCATCAGCTGTTCTAAAAAAAAAAAAATGGCGCCGATGCCCCTTTGCCCTTACCATGTGACAGGGTATCTGTGCCATTGGCCGGCCCCTGTCACATGGTAGGAGCACTGGATGTCCGGCGCCATCTTTACTCCTCAGCCCATATTATACTATGGGCTGAGGAGTAAAGATGGCCAGCGCCATCTTTAAAGATGGCGCCGGCCATCCAGTGCTCCTACCATGTGACAGGGGCCAGCCAATGGCACGGATACCCTGTCACATGGTAAGGGCAAAGGGGCATTGGCGCCATTTTTTTTTTAGAACAGGTGATGCCTGGGAAATCTTTCCCCGAGGCCCCTCTGGATCTCTCCTCTCCCCGAGGCCCCCCTGGATCTCTCCCCGAGGTCTCCCGAGGCCCCCGGACCACCAGGTAACTTTAAAAGGTTTTGGGGGGGTCGATTTAAAGGGTCGGATGTTTTTTGTTTTTTTTTGCGGTGCGGGCCTCCGTAAAAAAAAAATAGCGATGGGTCGGGTCGGGAGGGGGGGGGGGTCGATTTTAAGGGGGTCGGATGGGATTTTTTGTTTTTTTTGTGGCGCGGGCCTCCGTAAAAAAAATAATTAGCGATGGGTCGGGTCGATTTAAGGGGTCGGATGATTTTTTTTGTTTTTTTTGCAGCGCGGGCCTCCGTAAAAAAATAATTAGCTATGGGTCGGGTCGGATCGGGTCGGGAGGGGGGTGTCGATTTAAAGGGTCGGATGTGTTTTTTTTTTTTTTTTTGCGGCGCGGGCCTCCGTAAAAAAATAATTAGCGATGGGTCAGGTCGGGAGGTCAATTTAAAGGGTCGGATGTGTTTTTTGTTTTTTTGTTTTTTGCGGTGCGGGCCTCCTAAAAAAATGTGAATTGGAATCGGAAATGATTCCAATTCACATATCTTAACGATCAGATTCGAGCCCCCCCCGCAGCCGAATCTGATCGTTAAGACGATCTGGCACACGATTCACATCTCTAACTTCCAACCTATTGCTAGATCAACTCCCATACCTTCTCAAAATATTTGCAGAGTTCGGCCCTTGAGGTCATTTAGCCTCTAGATTGTATAAAATAAAAAAAACTCTCGCTGCATTCCAAGGTCACCCAATTATATGCCATATGGTCTTCTGACATTAATACTCAACCATCTGACAAAATGTGGGAATACTTATGGTCCTCATCTGTTCGTACCTCGCTCTCAACTAGCATTACTCAAAGTTCCTATTTTATACTCCACAGAGCTATCTGGACCCCTGGAAATGACATAGGGTGGGACTTTTCTCGGCCCATACTTGCTGGTCTTGCTTAGCAGGAAAGGCGTCAATTGGCCATATGTTATACTACTGTCCTTTCGTAAATCTGTTCTGGCGACAAGTATGGGCAAAAATATCTACAATTCTATCCCTCCATATGCCCATCACTTACGCTATGATAATTCTAAAAGGTCCTCATCCAGATGTTAATCTTCCGCTTCTACACCTGAGATTATTAGATTTTCTTCTCACAATAGCGCTTCATAATATCACCTCTAATGGAAAAGCAAGCGAGTTGCTTTCGGAACATTTGTGGTGGAACACAGTGTGCCTTTATAGTAAATATGAATGGGCTATGGCGATTAAGTACAATTGTCTGGCTAAGAGGAAACTCATGGATAATCATAACCCATAATACCTCCTTGTGTTTCATTTCTCTGGCGTATACTATCTATTCTATGTTATTTGCTCAGGAGGTTTTTCTCTAATTTCTCTTTTCCTTTTCTAACTTTTTTTTCTATTTTCTCCATACTTTTCTCTTTCCACTTTTTCTTTGCTCCTCTCTCTTCTTTCTCTCCTTCTTCAGTAGTTAATTTCTACACCTGATTCTCTTTCCTTCTCTCTTCTTAATAACTTCCATATCCTTGATCTTGCTTTTTTCATTTCAAGCTACACTTGCAATATGTTTTCATCGACAGTTAATGTAGGTTTCTCTGTTTGAACCTATTTATGTAATACTTTTATAATTGTTATTATTGTGTTTGTTTATTTGTTATGGAAACTTAATAAAAACATTACAACAAACAAAAAAAGATAAGTATTACTTCTAGATTTTCTTATAGTTGAGTATTCAAATGTTATGTATATTATCTAAGAAATCTGGCCGGCAGCCATGGAAGGTCTGCTGTTTGCTTCCTGTGCCTCTGTGGAATGAAGAAGGGAAGTGGAACAAACAAACAGGAAAGTTTGGCATTGCTACCACTGTCACTCTTCTCAATCACAGCAGTGGCACAGGGGAGTTTCTGCTGCCACAGTTTTGTTGGCAGAGGCTGCAAAGAATATCTGGGAGCCTTGAGGAAGCCCTCAGTACTGAAAATTAAGGACACGTTGAGTCCAATAATAACATCAGAATGATGTCACTTCTGGGCCACAGTGCTGGGACAGAGAAAATAAAATAAATCAAAATAATTAAAATAAACTTGTAAATTCTGGGGGGTCTTGAGATGGACTGCCTCTTGGAAAAGTACAGAGGGTGTTGGGATTGGGTCAAATGATGCTATGAGGATTTCCTAATTTATAATAGACTAACCGGCACGGTTAGAGCCGCTCTGTTCTCCACAACTTCCCTTTTCCTTCCATCCTCTCTCACCTTATCTACAACCCCTTCCCTCTCCCAGCCCTCCTCCACTCTTTTTTCTCTTCTCCAGAACTTCTTACCTTCCCACTTGTTCAGTCATATCCTCTTCCCTTTTCCCTTCCTCTCTCAACCTTCCCTTTCCTTCCCCTTCTCCCCTCTCCTCAGCCCGCCTCCACTCCCTCTTTTTCTCTACCCACTTTACCCTTCCCACTTACATCCTCTTCCTTCCATCCCTCCCCTCTCCTTCTGCCCTCCTCCACTCCCTTTTTTCTGTATTCCACAACTTTACCCCTCCCCACTTATATCCTCTTCCTTCCCCTCCCACCTCCTCCACAACCCCGTCCCCCTCCCTCAGCCCTCCTCCACTCCCTCTTCGTCTCTCTGGCCCGCCTAATACTTAGATACCGCCGCCGCTGCTCCATGGGAGGTCTCCGGGGGTCTCTCTCTTGCGCGCGTCTCTCCACCGGGCTCGATGCTGGCCTGCCCGATGCTCGGTGATGAGGCGCGCGCGAGAGAGAGACTCCTGGCGACCTCCCATGTCTGTGTCCTGTGCCGCCGCTGCTGCTTCTCCCCATGCGCGAGAGAGAGAGAGACCCCCCCGGAGACCTCCTGTGCTGCCTCCGCTGCTCCTCCTCGCCGTTTCCAAGTCCGCTGGGCTCCCCTCTGACCGACGTGCTCTCGCGCATGCGCAGTAGAGCTGCTCTCTACTGCGCATTTGCGGCACGTCGGTCCAAGCCCATTTATATGGTAGATATGAAACAGGGCAAAATAAAAAATAGGGTGCCCAGAGCAAGCCCCTACCACCACTAGGAGCTACAGGAAGGTTTTTTTATTTACCAAGAAAACCCTTTGAAAGATATGTAGGAGGTATAGGATTTCTATTCCAGAAAAGTAAGGGTAATTCAGTCCAGTTTTTCTAGAGCAGTTACTGTACCCCATAGCTTGTTTTGAGGGGATTGCCATGGTGACCTAGCCAGCTTCATGGCTGAGACATGAAAACAAAAAGGTAATTTGGCCAGTGGAGGAACACCAGGGTTGTGCTGTAACCTGGGAATTGTTTAGTTATTTTAGCCAATTTCAAAGACATTAAAAATTAATTGAAATAGACACTGCTTGTAGCAGGGGGACGATGTGGCCTATAGATAGATTATATGAAGGATACCAGAGTACATTATGGGCACTATATTTGTGTAAATCATACTAGTGAACTGACTCAGAAGTACACCTACACTTACTAGAATACACTCCCTACTTTTCAATACCAACCCCAACATTTTTTAGATTTTTACTTTTAATCTTATTCTTCTGCTATTTAATCAGTGATCCATACTTCAAACTCTAATGATCCAATCTACAACAGCCCACTGTTTAGCCCAACTTATATTATAAGCAGTATAAAAAAGGGAAAACTTCAGACAGCGCACCTTCAGAAAATATAGCTGGTAATTTCATGCCATCACTGGAAAAACAACCTTTTGTTACTTCTTTATCATTGCTTAATAAGTGTCACTTATCCATACTGTGGCCATCTTCACACTTATCAAGGCTCCTAAACATAATGTTGGACTGTGCCATAGAGTAAAAACGATTTAAAGAAAACTGTTTCACTTTACTTGTCCCAAAATCTTTAACTTCCCATTCCGATTGTATGCTCCCAGTTCTTAATTAGTAATCCCATTACTTTCACAATAATTTTTTTTTGTTTTTTTTTCTTTAAATACAGTGCTACTGTACTGTATATAATCCAGTAACACTTGGGCACCAATACTTACCTTTTCGAGGCTTCTAATGAACAAACAACACCAACAAGGCCTTGTTTCGCAACTTCAACTGCTCCTTCAGGGCATTCTGTTTGCTTTACTTCCAGAAAGTGAAGAGTCTGAAAAGAACAAAATCTATTTAAAGACCACTCCAGCTTTTGCTTTAGACAATCAGAGTGCTTTGGATCCCCAGAGGCAATTGTGTCCTTTCACTACTATTAAATTCCCACAAAAGTTTCCTCCCACATTTGATTCAAAACTTTATTTTAAAAAAATGATGCCATTTGACAGATATATTTAAGTCAAAAGGCAACACTGAGCCCAACCAATAAATCTATTGTTGCAGAAGACAAAGACCTTGATCTCCTTGACAGAGGTAAGTAGCGCTTCCAAACATAGGCCTGGATTTATCAAAAATGCACTAAATATCACCTGCAATAGGAAAAGGGCATGTTAATAGCATAGACATTACTATATTAACTTTGTAATAAGTGCCAGAATTGTTGTGTATATATATGAGAGATAGAGAGAGAAAGAGAGAGAGAGACCAGCCATAATGCCTTCATACTAGGTAGGTATTTATACCTCTATATGAGGGCTACCTAGGCACTCAAGGTGAGGTTTAAGTATTAGTGTAGGGGGTTAGGGGCCACTTTGACATTCAAAGTGAAACGTACGAACAGAACAGTGCTCTCTTGTGATGATTTGATGATCTTCGGAGTGAGGAAACTCACCCAGAGATGAGATTTGTTCAGTGTTCTCTCAACTTAGCTTCATGGACTATCTACCTGGGAAACATCAAGCTAGGTTGAGAGAACATTGCACAAATCTCATCTTTGTGTGAGTTTCCTCACTCCGAAGGTCATCAAATCTTCACAAGAGAGCACTGTTCTGTTCGTATGTCTCACTTTGAATGTCAAAGTGGCCCCTAACCCCCTACACTAATACCTAAACCTCACCTCGAGTGACTAGGTAGGTCTCATATAGAGGAATAAATACCTACCTAGTATGCAGCTATTATGGCTAGTTTCTCTCTCTCTTTCTCTCCCTTCCTCTCTCCCCATCATGAAGCCAGCCCCAAACTCCTCCCTTTTTTCTAATTTGTATCGCACTAGGCATTATGGTGTTTTCGCATGCATTAAAGGCATTTTTTGCATGCGAAAACGCCATATAGCAGTTTGTTAAATGACCTCCATAGATTGGCCAAACAACTCTTATGTTCCACTAGACACATTTTAAATTTGTGGGTTGTTTTTCCTACATAAATTAAATTACATGGGCACAACTGTACATAAACAATATGGGATAGATTTAAATATGTGCGTGCATGCCCATATGTGTGCACCTCCTGGTGCGCAAGCATGATGCACTGATTGTATAAATGTGCGCGCCGATTGCACGTATAATCCGCGTGCAAGGGTGGTTGTACTTTTGCAAAGTCCGCGCGGTGATGCAATTGGCACTTCCCCTGTTCCCTACCAGTCCACTCCAATTAAGAAGCAGATTGGAAGGGAAATTCCCTAACCCCCTGCCTAACCTTTCTTCCCCTTCCCTTCTCCTTCCCCATCCCATCCCCTAAACCTATCCTACCTTACCTCTTTTTTTAAATTTTGTTATTTGCTGCTCCTCCAGAGTAGAAGTAATTTATGTATGCCAGTTGGTTGCTGATGCACACTTCCTTGGGACAATGGCTAATGGCCGGGCCTGTTTGAAAATTTATGCGGCCACATGCATAAACCCTGGGATTTATGCGTGCAGGGATTTTAAAATCTACCCCTTTATGACCTGTCACAATTTGATGAATGTTTCAATGCATATTTGTGATTGTCACATGGATTCACAAAAGAAGTAGTTAAAATCATGTTAGCACATTATCTGCATATTCCACAGCTTGTATAGCCCCCATACTGATCCTCTTGTGTGGGGCCATCCTTCAATATTGCAAATATTAGTGAGTCATGAAGGTTTCTGCCTCGAGTAAAAGCGAAGCACACCATTATTCTAAAACACTCATGTAATGATAACATGTCCCAGTGATAACTAATTATGGAACAAATAGATTTTGAAAGAATCAAAAATCTTAAAGGGCAAATAAAATTGCTGGAGAGTGCCTCATGTTTTTTGTTACAACATAATAATGCCTCCTGATCTGAATATAGAGCTCGCTTATAGGCATGTTTAATGATCTTAACCAGCTAAGCACATTCAATAAAATGATCCTTCATTATCAGAGCTTGTTTATTAAACTGACTTATTTGTGAACATAATTGTCAAAAAAGAAGAAACTAAGAAAAAGGCAAATTTTTACATAGATGCTAAGATGGAAACTTGTAAAATGAAGACCCATATTTCTATCTGTAGATTTTTAGTACAAAGAAGTACAAAAACTATCTTCATTTTTCTAAATCCAGATAGCTAAGAAAATCAAGATTTTAGCATCAACATGGACTGTAAATTTAATAGTTGTTTGTCGACTTTTTAACCAATCCAAAAAAATTTGAAAATTCTCCATTGTATCACCCCAGATAAGAAATATATCATCAATAAAGCATTTCCAAACTGTTATAGCAGTAATAAAAGGAGAACTTATTTCTTTTCAAATTCTGCCATAAACAAATTGGCCAAAGAAGGAGTAAAAGTTGCACCCATAGCTATTCCTATTTGTTCATATATTTGACCATCAAACAGAAAAAGTAGTGCACAGAGGCTCTTCCTGGAAAGTAGGATAACAGCTATAAAACACTTTAACTTTGAGCAACAATTGGTAGTTTATTTGAATGAGTGAGTTTTGTATGACAGAAATTTTAAATCAGAAAATCCTGAATATTTTTAGGTAAGATAAGAATAAGATAGCTAAGAGTTATTAACCAAAACTGAAGGATAGGGAATATATATTTTTCGGGTTTTACTAGATAGATATAGTAAAGTCCATATTCAGTCACTGTTCTGATAGAAAAGTTAGCTGGACAAATGTATCCAGCCAACTTGGAGGTATATTCAATAATGCAGCCACGCTACTGAATATAGCCGGCTCTCTTAAATTTAACCAGCTAACGTTATCCAGCTACCTTTAGGACAGCTCTTTCGCCTGACCAGGCTTAACAAGCTACGTGATCTGACTAACTCTGAATATTGGAGTTAACTATATAACTTAGCCGGCTAACTCAACTCCTCCTAATTAGCCCCAGAATATCCCTAACTTATCTGACTAAATTCCAGTTGGGCAATAAGTTAGCTAACTGGAATCTAGGTGGATAAGTGCACAGATATTTATTTAGTTGGAAAACTTTTGAGGAGAATGCATCGGAGTTGTTACTCTGGCATGACCCCAGTGGATGATGTCAATAGATAAAAGAACTGAGAAGATCTAAGAAGAGGACATCCAGGACCTGGGATCCAGGCTTGAGCCTGACCATGGGCTGAGGTCCAGGCATCAGGACCCGGGCTCCAGGACAGGCCCAGGCTTTGGGCCTGTGTATGGATCTTGGCAATGGTCTCTGAGCCAGGCCATGGCATCAGGCTTGGGCCCAGTTCTGGCCTAATCCAAGGCCCAGGAATTGGGACACGGCCACCACGTTGGTCCCCAAAATTGAGCCTTGGTATGGGATGAGGTCCCAGCATCAGGACCTGGTCTCTGGGCTGGGCCATGGCATCAGGCCTGGGCCTGGTCCCTGGCTTAGGCTGAGACCCAGGCATTGGGACCCAGCTTCCGATTTGGGATTCAGCTTCAGGCATGGGTCTGGGCCCAGGATCAGGCATCGGGACCTGGTCTCTGGGCCAGACTTCAGCATCGGGCCTGTGCCTAGGCATCAGGACCTGGGAAGGCCATGCCTGCAGATACCCACAGATTAAGGTAAGCAATGTTTCAGAGGTTTCTGGTCCTTTGCTTAGGTCTCAGCCGAGGACCATCACTGGCCCGGGCCTAGGCTGAGGCAACGGTGTTGTCCTCAGGCCTAGGCCATGGCCCTGGCTTTGGGCCTTGGCCTATACTCTAGGCTAGGCCCTGGCTTCAGGTCTAGGCTTAGGCCTAGGCCGAGGCGTCATCATCGTGCTCAGGTGTAGGACTCGGCCCCTGTTTATGGCCTAGACAAATCTCATCTTTGTGTGAGTTTCTTCACTCTGAAGGACATCAAATCTTCACAAGAGTGTACTGTTCTGTTTGTATGTCTTACTCTGCATGTAAAAGTGGCCCCTTACTCCTACACTACTACCTAAAGCTCACCTCAAGTTACTAGGTGGGCCTCCTAAAAGTAGCATAAATAGCTAACTATTACAAGGGCCTTGTAGATAGGTTTTCTCTCTCTCTCTCTCTCTCTCTCTCACTCACACACACACAAATGAGCACTTTGCAGGTAAGAAATTCCAATTATATAGGTATTAGTGCAAA
This sequence comes from Rhinatrema bivittatum, assembly GCF_901001135.1. Classification (NCBI taxonomy): domain Eukaryota; kingdom Metazoa; phylum Chordata; class Amphibia; order Gymnophiona; family Rhinatrematidae; genus Rhinatrema; species Rhinatrema bivittatum. Next base: position 323,873,233 of record NC_042616.1, on the reverse strand, counting down.
ACGTTAACACACTTTATAGTAATACCTATGCAAAGTACTAAGATAATGCACATTGTGATAAATAGGCTATTACCATAAAACACACCCCTTTTCATATCACATGTGATATTTACTGCTGATTGATAAATCTAGGCCTTGGTTTGCCAGCATCCTTGGAAGATACCTCCCTCTGAACCAAGTGCAGCTAAGCAACTGCCAGCTTTCCCATATGCTCTAATTTAAATGGTGCTCTATCTTCCTTTCTAAAGTTAGCTCCAGCAGCCTGGTTCCACTATGGCTAAGGTGGACTCCATCCCATCATAATTGATTCAATCTTCCTCAGAAGGTTCCCACATCTAACAAATCTAAAACCTTCTTCCCTGCACCATCATCTCATGCATGCATTACATCTCTGGAGCTTACCTTGCTTCTGGGGTTCTGGATTTCAATGTCATACCTAAGAATCTAAATTTAGAATTCAGAACCTCTCTTGTACATATTCCTGTGTCATTAGTACCCACATGTAGCACAACAACCAGCTTCTCCAGAGCAATCTGTAGAATCTTATGAAAGTGGTGAATATAGCACACTACCTTTGCATCAGGCAGGCAAGATATCAAGCAATCCTTATACCTACCATCCACTTAGCTATCTACTGCCCTAATGATCAAATCACCACATACAATTGCTGGTAAGTGATAGTAGAAACCTGGGACTGGGGTTGCAGTAGGCCGCTACCATGATCCAGGCAGAAAAAGAAAAGAATAAAAAGTTAATAGGAGGATGGGAGGGTATGGGTTTGAAGGAGGCCTGGAAAGTATTATTTTTTAAAATCATTTAATAAGGCATGGAAGTGGGGGAGTAGTAAGAGACAGGGACGGGCTGTGGCATGTAGAACTAACAAAAGAAATAGTTTTTTTTTTTTTTTTTTTTTTTTTGGGGGGGGGGGGGGGGGGGTTTGTGTGCTGCAGGCTCAGCCCAGGAGGACCAAGCATTGGACCAGTAGGATTGCAATCTTTACTCTTTTTTGTCTTACTACTCCTCTTAACCAGCTATATTCTATTTGAATATAGCCAGTTAAAACAAAAGTTATCCAGCTAATTATAGCCAGATAATCAGGGATATTCAGTGAGATGTTTATCCCACTGAATATCCAGGACAAGTTATACAGCTAACTTTAGCTAGATCACTTATCTTCTCAAAGTCTTGCTGAATATGCCCACCCCACGGGCCTTACTCTTATATAATTCTTAAATTATTCTTAATTTTTCCATTCAATATTATGGAAAAAAAGACATAAGCAACCTGTATCCCTGTTTTGTAAATAAAAAGTCAAATCTGTAAAAAAAAATATATTGATAAAAATAAAATACAAATATCCAACCAGCATCTAAATATATTTTTGACATTACACAGATCTAGTTCTTTAATGAATATCTCATTGTCATAATGCAAAAATCATGTTACATTCTTGTATAGTGAGTAAGAATAAGTGCTGATTCAAATAAAATTAAGTTACTATAAATACTGAAGAATTAAATGGATGTATCTATTAAAGGGATAGATAGATATATATTATATACACATGTCTTAGTGAATGATACAGGTAAAGCCATCACATTAATAATGCAACACAGAATTGTTAAAGGTTTCTACCAATGTATCAGATGTAGGACAAAAGGGCACATTGATATCTGCTTAAGTGATAGGAAAAAATACCTTGCTATGAGTAGGCACTTCTGATGTGCCTTTATTTTCTACCTTTCAGCTATATATATACAGTTACTATGAAAATTAAATTAGCTATATAGATAGATTAGATAGATAGATAGATAGATAGAGCTAATATATATATATATATATAGAGAGAGAGAGCTAATATATATATATAGATAGATAGATAGATAGATAGATAGAGCTAATATATATATATATATTAGGTATATAATATATATAGCTATATATATATTATATATAATTAAATTTTCATAGTATCTATATTTCTCATAGGACAAGCAGGATGGTAGTCCTCATATATGGGTGACATCACAGGATGGAGTCCAATCACGGAACACTTCTGTCAAAGTTTCTAGAACTTTGACTGGCACCTACTGGGCATGCCCAGCATGGCATTAAACTGCAGCCAGCAGGGGTCCCCCTTCAGTCTCCTTTTTTCCGTGCAGCGGTAGCCTCATGGAATTACTGCAAACTTTTATACCACATAGGGGTCCCCCTCTCGAATTTTTGTTTCTGCGGTACTCCAGTAATTTTTTTACCCAATTCCGATCAATTCTCATTGAGTTTGGCCCTCGCGGCCTACTGGCTGTCGACCGTACCACGGCTCAATTTTTCAAAGGCCATGGCATCGGGGTTCCGTCTGTGCTCTGACTGCGCTCACACCATGTCCATAACAGACCCCCATAAAGCCTGTGTAATGTGCCTCGGGTGTGAGCATGATGTCCCGACTTGCACCAAATGTGCCTTAATGACACCAACATTTGCAAAGCCAGAATGGAGAAAATAGAACTTCTCTTCCATTCTCAAGCTCCAATGCCGTCTATTGTTTTGACGTCATCAGAACCTGCGCCGTCCACTTCATGCCAGCATTGGGCACCGGCTGGTGACCATCCGGCATCGACGACCTCCCGGCCATCGACTACCTCTACTCCCCCTCAGGACCAAGGGGATCATAGAGAGAAGCATCGACACTGAAAGCTTCGGACCATTGATGAAGGAAAATCATCGACCTCGCCATCATCCGAGCTGCCATCGAAGAAACCCCGTCCAGAAAAGGCATCGACCCTTTCTGAGACCAGGTCACCGAGGCAACCCTCACCTGGATGGGTATTGGGAGCCGTGACTCCACCTTTAACAGTGGTCCCTCCGGCTACGCCTCTGCCTCCTTCTTCCCTTCCAGAGCCGGGGCTGGTTGCTCCAGGTCTCCATGAAGAGCTGGACCAGATGGTTCAGGAGGCCATCGACAAGGCAATGGAAAGTTTCCAGGTTCCTCCGATGCCGACCCCAGCACTGATTGCGGATCTGATCACTGATCCCATTCCGGCAGCGCTAGCACTGCTGCTCTTGAGAATGGAAGTGCTTATAGCCGCTTTTCCACCATGGACCCTGGGTCACCGATGGCTCCGGTGCCTTCTCCACTTGCTCTATCATCGGGAGGAGAAACACCATTCCATCTTCCTCCCTCAGGAGTCCTGCCGATGCCTCAACCATAGATGCCGGTGCGGCCATCAGCGACACCGATCCGTCCATCGATGCCCTTGATGCCTGTATCGGTGCCCTCGATACCTTCATCGGTGCCTCCAGTAGCTCCCTTGATGCCTTCAGAGCCTAGACCGGGACCTTCTGGAATACCTTCGTCCCATCCTTCTCAGGTTCCTAGAGGGACAGGTGCTGATCCCTATAACACCTGGACCAACGATTCATCTCCAGACACCGATGATTACCATCACCACCCTCTCCTACTGAAAGCAGGAAGTGTTCTCCTCCAGAGGACTTATCCTTTATGAATTTTGTGAAGGAAATGTCTGAGTTGGTTCCCTTCCAATTACAGACTGAGCAAGGTGATAGACATCAAATGATGGAGCTGGTACAATTTCTGGATGCTACCAAAGAAATCACCTCCATCCCTGTACATCAAGTTCTTTTGGATCTTCTCAAGAAGAATTGGGATCACCCTGGTTCGGTAGCACCAGTCAACCGGAAAGCTGATTCCACATACTTGGTCCAGTCAGCACCGGCCATCCAGTACTCCCTCCATGTGACAGGGGCAGGCCAATGGCACGGATACCCTGTCACATGGTAAGGGCAAAGGGCCATCGGCGCCATTTTGATTAGTGGCAGCCGACAGCCCGGGAGTGGGAGATCACTCCCGGGACCCCCACTGGACCACCAGGTACCTGTAAAAGGTTTTGGGGGGTGGGGGAAGCTAAGGGATTAGTTTTAAAAGGTAGGGGTGGGTTTTTTGTTTATCGGCTCGGGCACAGCCGATAAAAAAAAACCCAATCGGGCCGGACGAAAAAAAAATCACGATGTGAATCGGAACCGGAATCGGAACCGATTCCGGTTCTGATTCACATCTCTACCAAAAAGTCATTCTATCATCCAAAGAAGTCCTATCCACCACCGTCTAGAGCTCACTGAGGCCTTTCCAAAAGGCCCAATCCAGACAAACTCGTAAGCAAAAACCATAAGCAGCTCCTCAGCCGGGCCCTGCTTCCGGTTTTTTACTCCTGCATAGAGAGCAGCAGCCAGCTTCCACTGCCGCATTACCAGTTTGAGGTTGATTGTGTCGTTTCAACAACAAATGAGTATGCAAATAAAAAAATTATGCAAATGAGAGATGCCTACTGTATTTTACAATAAAATTTCACATACTAATACCGGATTTAATGTGGGAAATAACAATACCTTTTTAAATTGTGGTAGGTTGGCAAACACGTTTTTATCATGCCATAGTGGCAGTTATCACGAGATGGCAATTATCATGCACGATAAAATGAGGCCATCTCTATGACACATAGAGACCTGGTGAGCCAATAAAAACACCATTTCTTATCTGCCCTGTCTTCCTAAAGCCAGAATGTTAGGTGGAAGTGTACTTGTATTTGGAGAATGGATGCTTCAGGCTGCTTAACATCAACAACAACAACAGGGAAGGGAAGTTCAAATGCCATCTAAGGAAGTACCTTCACTAGAGCCCTGCTTGTGGAGGGGGATGGCCCATGTCAGGGCTTTCTAAGTAGGAGGGCACATAGGTGGTAGAGGAAGCACGTCTTTCAATCACGCACCACATTGCTGGGGTTGCCAGAGGACCACGTGGTTATGAGGTATCTCCTGAGCTCTCAAGCTAGTATGGATTTATATCAACAACTCAGAGGGTAGCTGGATCCAGTCACAGAAAAGTCCCACACTATACCAGGGCATACCAAGCTATTGTGTGCCCTGCATATTATTGTATCTGGATCATTCTAAACAACAGTTGGGGGTCATCAGGTGAATGTCACAAACATCTTTTTTCCACTGTCTAGGCAATTCCTAAGAGCTATATGCAGCCACATTCATTATTACATAAGAATCCCTTATGAAAGGCAGGACTTGCTGGACTTGAAGAGAGGTTTTTATGCCATAGCAAACTTTCCAGTGTTCTGGGAGCTATTGACTGCCCTCATGTAGCCATCATCCCACCCCATCACAGGGAGGAAATCTACCGCAACAGAAAGCTCTTCCACTCCATCATTTTTCAAGTGGTCTGTGACACTCAAATGTGCATGCTTGATGAGGTTGCCAGGTTCTAGGGAGCTGCACATGATTTCTTTTAGGGATGTGCAGAGGGACGCCATACGTTGCATTCGTGATTCGGATTCGTCGGGGAGCAGATACGTTGCATTCGGCCGTATGGCGCCCCGATGCGTTAATATGGTGATTTCTATTCGTGTACCAGCTAAAATTAAAATTAACTACAACCCCCCACCCTCCTGACCCCCCCAAGACTTACCAAAACTCCCTGGTGGTCCAGCGGGGGGTCTGGGAGCCATCCCCTGCACTCACACCCTCAGTGCCAGTTTCAACATGGCGCCGATGGCCTTTGTCACAGGGGCTACCGGTGCCATTGGTCAGCCCCTGTCACATGGCCATCGGCGCCATCTTGTGCTCCTACCATGTGACAGGGGCTGACCAAAGGCACCGGTAGGCCCTGTGACATAATATGGGCAAAGGCTATCGGCACCATTTTGAGTACTGGCATTGGACGGCCGGAGTGCAGGAGGTCACTCCGGGACCCCCGTTGGACCCCCAGGGACTTTTGGCCAGCTTGTGGGGGGCCTCCTGACCCCCACAAGACTTGCCAAAAGTTCAGCGGGGGTCCCGGAGCGACCTCCTGCACACCGGCTGTCCGATGCCAGTACTCAAATTGGCGATGATAGCCTTTGCCCATATTATGTCACAGGGGCTACCGGTGCCATTGGTCAGCCCCTGTCACATGGTGGGAGCACAAGATGGCGCCAATGACCATGTGACAGGGGCTGACTAATGGCACCGGTAGCCCCTGTGACAAAGGCTATCGGCGCCATGATGAAACCGGCACCGAGGGTGTGAGAGTGCAGGGGATGGCTCCCAGACTCCCCGCTGGACCAACAGGGAGTTTTGGTAAGTCTTTGGGGGGGGGTTCAGGAGGGTGGGGGATTTGTTTAAATTTTTATTTAGGTGGCCGTATAATTTGGCGAAGATTCGTGTATTCATGGGGAATCGTGATACGTTTCGCTTCCCCACGAATACTATGAATAGTGCAATATACGTTGCTGATCGCCAATACAATGAAAACGAATGCACACCCCTAATTTCTTTATACTTAGGCAATCTGGACTGTTTGAACAATTTGAAGATATCCTTTATGGTGACAATTGGCCAATAGGTAAGAGCAGCACTTCTTTCTATCATCCCTCTGGAGCAATGTGTTTACAGCAAATGACAGTGACATGGGAAGCTGTCAGGGATGTGATTGCATCAGTTAGATGACAAGTAGCTTGCACATTTATGTTAATAATTCATAGGGACAGGGCCCAGTTTCGTCTCTTTATTCTGCAGAGCCCTGATAATGTTGCATGCCCATATAATAAAGTTTACACTAAGGACAGTGTGTGATCAAGCACTACAGAGTTTCAACTTGTCTACTTTAAACAAGTGGCTGTTCAAATCCTCTTTTAGAGTGTTGAAATGCCACTTGTTAACCAAAAGCTTTTTGGCTCCATAGTGCAGGGACACAGGTCTGCTGTGCCCTGTTAGTGCTCTGTCAGTCCTCAGCTACGATGTCCATATCAGTATCCAGTCTACAGCGCTTGTGCTCTGAGAGCTAGGATGTCAGCTTACTATTATAGGGGTACATGGGTTCAATTGAAACTGGGGGATGTGCTTTTTGGGCCAATCCTATTCACTGTGTCATGTCTGACAAATGTGTATTTCTGGAGGACATTCTGAAGAACAACTAGGGACATGATCAGTCATATTACTGTGTTGATGTCTCTCTGCAAATGACATGTATAGTAGCTGTGATGTACTTCTTCAGTGTTATAGGACTACTAGAAACTGGTAGAGATTGCTTGGTTGTGAGTGACATGTAAATTTTGAGTAGGAACCCTAGATGCATTTCTCCATTCATGATGATCTGACACAGCAGAACAAACAGCCATAGTGTATATATAGTGTTATAGTAAAATGTAGCATGGACTTTAGCTTCTCAAATAGCCTTGTTAAGGCTTTTGCTCAGCTATAGCTTACATTCTAGAGTGTCATAGCAAGCTGTGGTTTTGCAGTGATATTACAAAGTTACAGTGCTTTGAGTGATGCAGCCATTTTCTCTTTAGTACAGAAGATTCGGTATATGGTTGCAGGACCTGGCTTCTCACTCCTGCAGAGAGGAGTTACAATGAGGCCTTATGTTCTACTCGCTGTGTCTTTGATTGCACCTTTGGAGTTATAAAAAGTAGATTTTTTATGGCCCAGTCAGAGTAGCAGAGATAGTGCTTGTCTGCTGTGTATTTCATAGACTTGTTTTACATTATCGCATCCCAGTTGACCTTATTCCAGACCTACCTGAGGATCCCCCATGTTCCCCTGTACATCCCAGGAAGACCACACAGACTGGCAGCTTCTGCAAAGTGTTATACAATGCAACATTTCCTGTTCAGCATCTAGTTCTTACCATTGCAAGGAAGAGAGTCCAGCAGAGAGGTTCTTTTTTCTCACATCTGATCTTTCTTTCACTCACCGATCCTATGTCTGGGTTAGTGTGTAACAGAAACCACTTAGGCCTAGTTAGGTAAAATCATGAAAATATACCTTTAGCTGCAATTGACAACAGTGTAAACCTAACAAAAAAGAGAAGTTGCTGTCCTAATGTATTCATAAGGAATGTCAGTCAAAAAGAGTCACGTCTTGCCATTGCATTTGTGTAGGAATGCCAAAACAGTGGGCACCCATGAATTAGATGCACTGTTAATGATATATCGAGGGGCAAAGAAAGTCACACAGATAAGTCCGGGAAAAATGTTCTATGCAGTTTCAGTTGATTTTTAACATCTAAACAATCAATGACTTTGGCGTTTATGGAGCGGGTCAAGTGAAAGACATTTGTTAGAGTCGGGAAACTGGAAAGACGACATATAGACAGGAATGACTGACCATTAAATTTTCCTTCAGAGGAAAGACACAGAAAAAATTGTTTCAAATTAAAAAAATAAAGTTGAATACACGTTATAATATAGATACACAAAATAAATATTAGGCAGGAGGAGGTTGGTTAATGATTATACAGCATACACTACTGGATGTAGTGATACAGAAAATTACATGAAACCTTCCTTCTCTTTCTTTAAAAATTTTGTTGCTATTAGATCTTTTTAAAAAAAAACAAAACTAAAAAACAAGTATACTTAACAGTAGATGTTTAAAAATATAAAAAATATACATATTTAAAAAGCAACAACAAAGGAGGTGATATCTTGTACAATTGAAACAGTAGGCACAGCATAGCATAGCTAGCATCTTCTTGTGTTACGACTATGGCTGCTGGGCAGCCTCCTCACCACCAGAGGCCCCCCATGAGCAAGCTCCCCTGGCTGGCCCAGTCTTCCCTGACTATCTGCCCAATGTCCTGAACTCCCTACTTAACCCTGCCTAGCCCATGCCTCAGTGCTTCGGTGTCGAGTTCCCTTGGGCTCCCTGCTTTAGCCTCCTGTTACTTATCTTGTGCGCCTCTGGGCTTCTCGCTTACCTGTCTTGCTCTGTGGCCTTGGGCCTCTGCTTATTCGGTCCTGAAGGCATTCTGCCTTGCCTGCCTTGCCTGCTTCCTTGTTCTCTGTTCCTGAATCCCTCCCTGTTGCTGTCCTATTTCCCCCTGCTTCCTTGCCTCGCTGCCTTCAGTCTTTGTGGTTCCTGTTCAGTGTAAGTCTTGTCTTGGTTTGTCTAGTCCAGTCATTATCTGTCCTGCTTGCCCTGGTTCTCTCATCCAGCTCACACTTACCTACATTCAGTCTCATGCTTACCTGCATGCTGTCCTGATTCCACCCATACCTGCATTCATTTCCTGTGTTCAGACCACGCTTACCTGCACTCACATCTATGCATACCCCCATGCTGTTCCAGTTTTTCCTGAAGTTCACCCTTACCCCCACGCACCTTGCTCCAGAGACCTCAGCCAGCATCCAGCACCAGAGACTCCTCTCAGCCAGCACCCAGCACCAGAGACTCTTTCCAGCCAGCACCCAGCACCAGAGACTCCTATCATCCTGCACCCGGCTCCAGAGACACTAACCAGCCTTACCAGATATTCTGCTGTTGCTCCCATTCTCCTGTCCTGAGTCACCCCTGCAGGTGGTGTTCACCACACCTGGCTATCAACCAACCGTAACATCTTAGACCTCTCATTCTGGCTAGAAAGTTGCATATGATTGATGAAAGTCCAGTAGGGCCCTGACATAAAGTCAAATGCTCTATTTGTTCAATAAAGCACAAATAGCTCAGTAGCTCAGCTGTTTAAAGGCACAGATTGAAGCTATAAGATGACAGCTACAATCATCAATGATTGACTATACATGCTACAAATAGATCCCTAGCTAACATTCATATGCATCTGAATATATCCACATGTGCATTTGAATCATAGTTTCCCATGGACATGCAAAGACACAGGTGTCAGCCATGTGTCAAGGCTGAGGCGATACTGATATCTGAGTACATACATAGCAGGCATTCACTTACAGCCTTTTTTGAAACACATGTCCAATATTGTGGCAATCCCAAACATCTCATAGGTCATTGCAAGCTAACATATTTCATAGGGGTTGCACACGACCATGCACAACTAGTACCTGCTACATCTAAATACACAGTCAACTCTCATGTACAGATGTAGAGGGCTTTGGCCCTTGGTCTGTCATGTTGGTAATGTTAGCTGCACAGGAAGGCTATTGAAGAATGCTGGTCTATCTGAAGGCTGGATTGGGAATAAGATGGCATTATGCCTTCACATGGTATGGATAGATATCTCTAAAGTGTATAGGTCATGGTTTATTTGTTGATGACAATAACAGATTCCACAAGTGATATATAAAAAGGATAACCTTAATGAGTTAGAAGCTATAACCTACCCTGACATGTCACAGGTAGCCATTGGGAAATATAGAGATATCAGCGACCTGGAAAGACCTTTGCCTGTCCAGCTCTGGGCTATTCATAATGTTCTGCTTTATGTAGGTATATTGAAATTTTATAGAGTTGTTTGTTTATTCTGATAGCTAGGATCAGGTATGGTCCTTATTTAATATGTGGCCACCCTTAAAATACATAGGCTGAGGACTCTAGGGGAGACATGCAATCATAATTGTCACCTTCCAAGCAGAGGCATAACCTTTCAGGTATATATAGGTTTGAGCTCTTGCTTTTCCACATGGCTGCCATGTAAGAGTTTGAATAGGTCATGTTCTTACAGAACTTGTGGCCAGCATAGCAAAGTTGCAATCCTATAGGATGTGTCTCCTGTAGTGTTAGTGCAAATTGGACTTTGTGGATACAGAGACAAAGGCAGATATGATGAAAAACTCTAAATCATCAGTTCTGTAGCATTAAGGCAAAAGAAGGTGTTGGCAGCTGATGACCTCATGAGTCTACAACAAGCATCTTTCTGAAGAAAGCCACAGTGATAAATGCATAGCCAAACTGTTCACAGAGGTATCATGTGGAATGTATAATCTCCTCTGCACTGTCATTGACATTTTGTTGAAATATATGCATCTTTTGGCCCCAGAAACTGGGAGATGGCTATGTCTGTAACAAGGAAGAATCAGTGAACATATATGCTTACTACAGATGTCCATCAAGATGCATGTGTAGACAATCTTCTATGAGTAGTAATGACTCTTACTAACTCATTAGTAGTTAGGGTCAAGCTTGGCACAGACATCATTGATGTTTGATGATAATATGCCCAGGAACAGCAAATTATTGTCTGTGTAGGTTTCCCAAGTGTAGGAAGGAGTGTGTGTGTGTGTGTGTGTGTGTGTGTGTGTGTGTGCCTGCCTGGGTGAGCGATGTTCTGGGTAAGCTTTTGTTACATAAGAAACATAAGAAAATGCCATACTGGGTCAGACCAAGGGTCCATCAAGCCCAGCATCCTGTTTCCAACAGTGGCCAATCCAGGCCATAAGAACCTGGCAAGTACCCAAAAACTAAGTCTATTCCATGTAACCATTGCTAATGGCAGTGGCTATTCTCTAAGTTTATATCTGTTTCTGGGAGTGGTGTAGATCTCAATGTTTTCCTCCTTACCACACCAATGCATACAGCAGAGCATGCACAGTGTGTGCTTCCAATTAGCATACACTGGCTGTAGCCACAAGCAACCCATGCTTCCATCCTTTATGATAGAAGTTACAGGTATGGTTATGCGCAGGTGGTTAGAAAATGGCCTCACACGTTGTAACCTTGGCCTGACCCTGTTTATTCATTTAATTGTGAGGGGGGTGAGAACATTGGTAGCGTAAGAGCTCAGACATCCTGTGCCACTTTTCCGGAAGGGTATGAAATAGTGTTGATATCTGGCTGTAGCTGCCACTATGAAGCTACATCTTAACAACTCCTACATTGTAGTTTGTGATCTGTACCTCACAGGCAGAGCTCTACATACTTCTCAGACAAAGTGGCAGCTGAGTGTGTAATGTTGTGGACTAGGAGGATATCAGAGGCCTTACAGCTGTGCTGCCAGAGAAAACCACACCTTGCCTCCAGACTTTCAAAGTCTCCCATCAAAAGGATGTGTGTGCTCCCACCGCTGCTCACTGGGTTACAATGTGACATGTAATGGCCTCATGAGCATAGAGTTCACATGTTAGGATGTTAAGAAGAACTTAGCTTAGAGTCTTTTTTGTTTATAGAAAGATGAAAGTGCTTTCTACATTAACAGTTAAGAATCTGGTCACAATCTGAGGATTCACCTGTGCCTTGGGTTCACAGCACATCTCTGCACCAGCCTATATGTGTGGTATGTGCTGTTTCCTGTGGGCTTTCTGACTTGCTATGATTTATGAGGATCTGCTTGTTGGATGCGTTTGTCACTCAGTTATATGTCTAGGTGTCTGTGTCACTCTCTGGCAGTCAGGGTGTGGGAGGGAATAAATCTCCATGAGTGATAACTTGCAGTGTGTATTCCTATGTGTATGTGTTAATGGAATCTTGTATGCAAGATGAGGATAGAGCCAAAGGGTCCTTTCCACCAATGTGAAGCAGTTTAGCTGTATGAATTTATGATAGTCCTAAAACACAAACATGTGTCCATGAGGCATTTTGAGCATGAAGCCACATAGCCACACACTGCTCAAAGGAGTCCATTAACATATACACATTTCCATTGAGGCTAATAGCTAGCACTTTTGGATACACTGACACCACAGACCCTGAGCGGCAAAGAGCTAAACACACCCACATCTAGACATTAACATCTAAAATGTATATATACGTCTGCATGTCTGGCGTCTGTATATATGAACACAGTTACAATGAATATCTTTACCTTGGCTAGGAAACCACACTACTCAATGTGAATGAAAGGGGCCTTGATTGTCATGGTTTCCTATACCCTGACTTGAGCCACAGGAATATATATTTTCCATCAGGCCAGCAGAAGTTCATTAGGCTTAGATGTGGTGCAGATTATGGTGTGTCCTGGACCCAGGCCTGACACCATGACTCAACCTGGAGTCTGGGTCCCAATGCCAGAGGCCTAGGCCTGGAACTAGGTCTGATGCAAGGGCCTCAGCCAGAATGCCAGATCCTGACAAATGGGCCTCAGCCCAGGGGCAGGCACAGGCCTTGGAGCGCAGGCCTGGGAGTCTCTTCTTGGTCCTCTTCTTTCTTCGGCACTTACAAGCCAAATGACGGCTTCCACTGGGATTGCGCAGGAGTGAATTAATTCTGGCACTGAATTGGGATTTTTGAGGATTTTTTTCTCCCCATTTCCAGGCTGCAGAGGATTCACTCACTACCACTTCAGTCACTGAAGGTGACCCTTGAAAGAAGCGGGGTTAAAAGTATTCAGTCTTTGATGGTTTTTTGTTACTGGACATCTGACACTATAATCTTTGAATTAGGGTTACTAGATATTTGACACTGCAGACATACAAAAGCAACATGCTTTATATTTTTTCAAACCCACATGAAACAGAATGATTTAATTTCTTTCTTCTTTTAAAACAGTTTGCTACTGATTAGATTAGCTAAATGGCTATATTACCATTGAGAATTTTAGATCTCTCCTCAGTATCTCTGACCTTTGTAGGAGACCTAAAACCATTAATCTAACAGTGGTGATTAAATTGTTCATCATTAAACTCTGAATAGTTTAAGGAATTAATTATAAAGGAAACTAGTGAGTGTTTTCAATGTATGAGAAACAAGAATGAGATTACTTTGTTATTATGGGATGTATATAAAGTTGCCATTAGAAGTAAAATAATTGTCCATATATTGCATTTGAAGTAAGCAAGAGAAAAGTGAGTTATAAAACTAAACTAGAAGATCAAACAACTGGAAACGAGGAAACTACACATGATCTCAAAGTATTAAAAAATGTTGTTTACACAGAAATAATTGAACTTTATTTAAATAAAAAACTAAAGAAGCTTGCAATGTATCTAATTAAGAGCTACAAATAATTATATAGTTGTATGAAAAGTATAGGCAACTTTGATAAAATTGTATGTTTCAGTGAATATCTGAATGAACAGCTATCACTACCTCTAATTATACAAAGTTAAAAACAATATCTTTCTGCAAATTAATATTTATTTGCTGATTTAATCTGTTTGAAAATAATAAAAGATATATTTTTAAAGGCCCACGTGCACATCTATATGCGCGCAGTTCCTGGCGTATGCACATGGCACAGTGATTTTATAACATGCACACGTAACCGCATTCATGTTATAAAATATGATACCCATGCGCATATCTGAGACCAGTTTTGTATTTGCGCACGGGTCGCAACTCATGTGTGCAGGGGGGGAATATTTGTTAAAACCGTGACGACATGAGTAGGTCTACCCCAGTTCCCTCCCAGTCTGCTCTAATTAAGGGGCAGACTAAGAAGGAAGTTTCATATTCTCCTACCTAGTTTTCCTCCGTTTTCCCATTTCCTCCCCGACCCCTAAACTTATCCTAACTACCAAAGATTTTTTTTGTTTAAGAAATACATGCATGATGGAACAGGAATAAGTTCTATGCAATGGCCGACTGCCAGCTTCCCCGGAACAGAGGCCAACCACCTGCCCTGCCCCTTTTACAGATCCCAGCACTTCCGTGCATATCAGGGGATATGCATGTGGCTGGGTTGTTTCTAAAATGTGCTTGATGCAAACTGTCAGAAACATTGTTAAGGTAAGGAAGTTACTTTAAACTGTTGAAGTTAAGGAAGATCTGGAAAATCAAGGAAAATCTCTAATAAAACTATGCTCAAACTGGTCAGATCTGCAAAATAGAACCCACAGATCACTTTAAATGACCTGCTGAATAGTTTAGCTGACAATGGAATAGTTGTCCATAGTACAGAGTTGCTTGCACAACAAGATCTACATGGGAGACTTGTCATAAGAAAATCTTTTCAATGACTAATCACAAAAGTCATGTGTCTAAAGTATGCAAAACAAACCTTGATAAGCCTTATACTTTTTTGAAAAAAGTCTTTTGAACCAATGAAATTAAAATTGAACTGTCTGGCTACATTTACATAAGATACTGTAACTTCCATTTCTTAACAATGTTTCTGACAGTTGAAATTGCTAGCTTGAAGAATTTAGATAACTTTCTCCTGTTTTTGTAAAACTAAGTTACTATCTCTTCATGTTCATGCTCAGACAGTTGCTTAGAGGGACCCATATTTGTTGAAAGTACATAAGAACATAAGAATATGCCATACTGGGTCAGACCAAGTGTCCATCAAGCCCAGCATCCTGTTTCCAAAAGTGGCCAATCCAGGCCATAAGAACCTGGCAAGTACCCAAAAACTAAGTTTATTTCATTTTACCGTTGCTAGTAATAGCAGTGGCTATTTTCTAAGTCAACTTAGTTAATAGCAGGTAATGGACTTCTCCTCCAAGAACTTATCCAATCCTTTTTTAAACACAGCTATACTAACTGAACTAACTACATTCTCTGGCAACAAATTCCAGAGTTAAATTGTGCATTGAGTAAAAAAGAACTTTCTCCGATTAGTTTTAAATGTGCCACATGCTAACTTCAAGGAGTACCCCCTAGCCTTTCTATTATCTGAAAGACTAAATAACCGATTCACATCTACCCATTCTAGACCTCTCATGATTTTAAACACCTCTATCATAACTGCAGTTAGTCAGCCAGAATGACTCACTGCCCTCTTGATTAACAAATGTTGGTACCTAATTAAACCAAATCACACTACCTCAACACTTTTCCAAGGTGAGTAACTGAACTGAACTTTTCAACCTTTTTACTTAGGTATTCACTGCTCCTAGCTTATTTCCAGCTTCTGGCTATTTTTTTTTTTTTTTTTTTAGTATACAAACACTCTAACTTCTGCTTACTAGCTGCCTTACTGACTGACTATTTAAAAATACAAACAGTCTAACTTCTTTTTATTTGCTGCCTTACTGACTATTAAAAGCACAAACACACAAATGCACTAAATAATATTACTAAATAGTTAACTTTGCCCCAATACTTTTAAAAAAGACAGTGTCCCAATGTCTTTCAGCAAGGTGATCCTCTCCTCTCAGTGCTCCCACTGGATTGTCACATCATGAAAAGTTAGACATGTCAGAGTATTTTTTCAACCATGAAATTATCTTCACTTGATTAATTAAAGATCTAAGAAGTCACACACTTTTTTTGGCCTTATTAGCATAGTAACATAGTAACAGAATGTTAGAAATTATTAGGAAGGAATGGTTAATAAAACCTGAAAATGTCATAATGCTCGTCTATTGCTCCATGGTGAGACTGCACCTTGAATACTGTGTACAATTCTGGGCGCCACATCTCAAGAAAAATATAGTTGCGATAGAGAAAGTACAGAGAAGGGCAACCAAAATGATAAAGGGCATGGAACAGCTCCCCTAAGAGGAAAGGCTGAAGAGGTTAGGGATGTTCAGCTTGGAGAAGAGATGGCTGAGGGGGGAGATGATAGAAGTCTTTAAAATCATGAGAGTTCTTGAACAAGTAAATGTGAATCGGTTATTTATACTTTCGGATAATAGAAGGACTAGGGGGCACTCCATGAAGTTAGCAAGTAGCACATTTAAGACTAATCGGAGACAATTCTTTTCCATTCAATGCACAATTAAGCTCTGGAATTTGTTGCCAGAGGATGTGGTTAGTGCCCTTAGTGTAGCTGGGTCCAAAAAAGGTTTGGATAAGTTCTTGGAGAAGTCCATTAACTGTTATTAATCAAGTTGACTTAGGGAATAGCCACTAGGGATGTGAATTGGGTGCCCATTCATTTGCGCTTTCGGGTTCATCTGGCCACAGGAAAATCTCATTTTCCCATGGATCAGCATTTTTATTTTAGTGAAAAATAATTTTTTGGTTTAGTGCACGCAACCTCCCATTAGTGTGCTATAATAAAAAATAACAAAAAGTAACAAAAAATAACAAAAATATTTTTTTTTTGTTAGTGCATGCTAACTCCCTTTAGCGCACACTAACCTGAAAAATGATTTTCATGAACATTTGGTGGAAAAATGTTTGTTTCATGTTTTAACCGATATATAACAAATTAAGAAATATCATACGATATTTCAATTCGTTATAAAAATGATTCACATCCCCAGCCACTGCATTTAATTGCATCAGTAGCATGGGATCTTCTTGGTGTTTGGGTACTTGCCAGGTACTTGTGGCCTGGTTTGGCCTCTGTTGGAAACAGGATGCTGGTCTTGATGGACCCTTGGTCTGACCCAGCATGGCAATTTCTTATGTTCTTATGGCAGAAAAAGACCCAAGTGGTCCATCCAGTGTGCCCAGAAAGCTTTATTTATTTATTATTTAAATGTATTTATTTTTTATTCTGTTAATGTAGTAACATCAGCTTTGTGCAAGTTTATTAACACCTATTTAAAATAAGTAATAATAATTTAACTGGAAGGTATCCAAAGGTTTGCAAATACCATATTCACTGTTTTGTTATTTTCCATCTGGTAACATCAACAAATAGTAATTTTGAATTAAAAATTACAGAAAGATATGGTGTTTAACTATGTACTAAATAGACATAATGACAATTTCTGTTCACTTTGATATTCTTTGAAACATGCAATTTGACCAGGGGAGCCTAATCTTTTGCATACAATTGTAAATATGGCAATAGACATGGTAGAATACTTTATCTCACTTAGAAAATAGCAATATGATAACTGGCACAAATCCAAAACAATTCAAGGAAGTTTACATATAATGCAAGATAGGTAATAGATAACTTTATGAATATATACTTAATTATCTAGTAGAAGATTTCACAAAATGGATACCTTCTCATGCTCATAAATATTGATAAAATTTAAAAAATGAGCAAGAGTAATCATTGACAGAGATAACACAAATAGAAATTGTCACTGTGTTAACATCAATGTCCAACAAATCCTTCAGTCCAGACAGATTTACTATAGAATCCTTTAAACCCTTTTATATACTCAGAAATTTTGCAGTCATTAAGAGGTGTGCCAAATCATATATTGAATAATTTAAAAATATATCCAGAGAATGGGTCAGTGTTTCTATCACAGTAATACTCAAACCAGGTAATAATTTTGAAGTGTGCAGTGAATATGGATCAATTGTTTTCATATTAACTATAAGAAACCAATACAATCTTATGAAAGAACATTGAAATGTATGCTTCATGAGCTTATCCATACTGATCAATTCAGATTCATACTAGGGAATCAACTTCAGATAGTTTTATTTTACAAAAATGTACTTGAACATCTGGCTATCTTGTAAATGGTGATAAAGTTTTGATATGGTGTTGTGGAGATAGCTTTAAGAGGTACTTTCTAGTATAACCTTATAAGAAGAATTTAATGCAAAGACTAATATGATATACATTTCACCTACCTATAACAAGAGTAAGGGCAAATGGGGTGGAGTGTAGGAAGTATGTAAATGAATACCCTTCTAGCTAAATTATTATAGTATCTGAATTCAAGAAAGCATGGGATAAATACTGGGGATCTCTAAGGAAGTGATGCTAAATTAATTGGATGGATGGGCAGACTAGATGACCGGGTGAGAGAAAGACGCCGCAGCCCGAGAGAGAGAGAGAGAGAGACACCGACCGGGTGAGAGAAAGACGCCGCAGCCTGAGAGAGAGAGAGATGCCGATCGGGTGCCACCGCGTGTTTTGGGAAGAGAGACGCCGACCTGATTCACCGTTTAGTAGAGAAAGCAGAACTTAAAACCAAAACAAAACAAAAAAATTTCTAAAAAGAAACCAAGGCTCATGGGACCGCCAACGCTCCGCCCACGATCCCTCCCTGAGCTCCCGAGCCACCAATCAAGGTGCGAGCTGCGTCCTTTTCGGTGCCTGGGAGGCCGGCAGACCAGCCCTTTAAACCTGTTGCAGCGGCGCCGCGCGCACAAAGGAGCGCAATCTAAGGGGCCTGCCCCTTAGTGCGCCCCTTCGTGCGTCCCCTTTGGGCTTTTCAACACCCTCTCAACAACGACTCTGCTTCGGAGACACCTACTGCAAGCTCACAACTCAACCTGTCGCTGACCTCTGCCCACCTAACACCTGTCGCCATCAAGAGCAAAGATCACCTACTCCACAATCTGCCAGAGCCCGAATCCACCCCCTCTACAACAATTTTGTAACTATTATGCATTTACTTGTTGTAATCTTATAACCTCCTACTCTGAATATCTGCTTACTGCCTTTACCTTACCCCACCCTTCTTAGCTTTCTCCTTGAGCCTTAATTTGCACCACCAGTGCTGCAGTGCCCCCTTTCTCCCTCTCACCACCAGACCCCACCCCATCCTAACTCAATCATGTGTTTACTCTCTATACCAAGGCGTTACTGCCCTGCACTATGTAAACCCTACCCAACACACTTTCACGCATACAACCGACGCAAATCCCTAGTGCCCATCATGATATCTCCTCTTACACAATTCTTGGGCCTAACCACAATAGCCATTACACTCTTCAATTCCCAATCCATTCAAAACAAAGGCCTCATACTACATGACCTGCTCACTGAAGCAAATCCCGACATATGTGCAGTCACGGAATCTTGGCTAAAAAACACAGATCATGTATTCCTAAACCAGCTCCCAATAAAGACCTACAACATTTTCTCCGTACCAAGGCCAAAGAAAAGAGGTGGAGGACTACTCCTTGCGGCCAAGAAAGGCCTCAACCTCAAACTCCAACCTCTACTCTCTCCCCCCTAATTTGAAATAGCACTATTTAAATCCAACTCCTTACAGATCTGCTTTGTCTACTCTCCCCCAGGCCTAATAGAACATGACCTTTCCCCCATCATTGAATATTTCACAGACAACATCAAAGCCGAACTCCCCACTATCACACTAGGAGATTTCAATCTCCACGTAGATGCCCGCCCTGCCACCTCAGCTTGCGAGATTCTCCTGGATACCCTTAAAGCCCTAGGTTTTAATCAGATCATCAGTGAACCCACACACAAAGCAGGTCACACCCTTGACCTTATCTTTGTTAACTCACAAATAGCAATACACAATCCACCAGTAATCAACCCTGTACCAAGGTCCGACCATTACCTCATCAATGCCAACCTTACGACCAGCACCCCACATCCCCCACCTCAAAAGCACAGTAAGACTATATCGTTCCGTAAACCTTGTACCACCGAGGACATCACACTAGCCTTTGACAAGATAACCAACAATCTCAACCTTACAGACCCTGACAAGGCACTTCTTTCCTGGAACAATCTCACCACAACCATTGCCAACGAGCTATGCCCCATCATACACAAGGAAATTCCCCTTGACCAATCTGAGAAAAGAAAACCGTGGTACTCCACTGAATTAAAGAAGATTAAACATGACCTAAGATTAAACGAACGCGCTTGGCACAAACAACCATCTGCCTCACGCAAAGCCACATACACCAATAGCTTACACACCTACCGTCAAGCTATCACTCAAGCTAAACGAGACCACTACGCCAAAAAAATCCATGCCTATCAATTCAACGCCAATGCACTGTTTGCATTTGTTTCAGACGTCACAAACCCTGCCACTCCCACAATCAATGGGGTCAATGCCAATAACAGATGCAAAGAACTAGCAATGTACTTCAAGAATAAGATTGACAACATCCTTACCCGCTTTCCATCCAAGCCTCCCCCTCTTTCGTGCCACTATGCAATGATAACAAGAGCAAACTTAGAAACTTTAACCCCACGGCAAACACGGAAATTGAGGCTATCTTAAAGAAGATGAAGCCAGCATCCCACATCCTAGACACCATCCCCCCAAAAACTCTCCTTTCCATCCCTTCCACCATTGCAAAACCCATCGCTGAACTTATCAACTGCTCTATCACACATGGCAGCATCTCAGACCCACTCAAACTTGCTGTAGTAAGACCCCTCCTAAAAAAACCCCAATCTCGAGCCCTCGGACCCAGCTAATTACAGGCCGATTTCCAACCTGCCTTTTATTTCTAAAATTCTGGAAAGGGTGGTTAACAAACAACTCTCTGATTTCCTAGAAGACTTCAACATCCTCCACTCCGCACAATTCGGCTTTCGTAAAGCCCGTAACACAGAAACCCTTTTACTATCAATGACAGATACCATTCTCAAAGGTTTGGACCATGGAAACTCCTACTTGCTCGCCCTCCTAGACATCTCAGCAGCTTTTGACACCATTAACCACCAAATCCTACTGACCCGCCTGGCAGAAATAGGCATTGCTGGCAACGCCCTCTCCTGGTTTTCCTCCTATCTTAACCAGAGAGAATACATAGTAAAAATTGACAGAAACCAATCCTCACTCATCCCAATCACACAAGGTGTCCTCCAAGGTTCCTCTCTATCATCCACCTTGTTTAACATTTACCTCCTACCACTTTGCCAATTACTCTCCAACCTGGGATTTAATACATTTTTCTTAATCGCAGACGATGTGCAGATTCTCATACCGATCCAAAAATCCATTGATGAATCCATGCTCTTCTGGGAATCTTGCCTCTCCTCAATAACATCCATGTTAGCCAACCTCCACTTAGCTCTGAACACAGCTAAAACGGAACTACTCATCATCTCCAACCACCCTGATGGCACCCCCCATCTTACACTACAGAACATAACCAATACACCACACCAATTACGAGCAGTAAAAGACCTGGGTGTCATCATAGACCATCAACTTAATTTCAAACCATACATCAACTCCCTCCTTAAAGGAGGTTTCTACAAACTAAATGTCCTCAGAAAACTCAAACCCTTACTACACGCTCAAGACTTCCGCACTGTAGTTCAGACCACCATGCTTGCAAAACTGGACTACTGCAACTCCCTGCTACTCGGCCTCCAGGCCTCCACCATCAGGCCACTCCAGATCCCCCAAAACTCCATGGCCAGAGTCATAACAAATACTCGCAAAACGGAACACATCACCCCTATTTTAAAGGAAGTGCACTGGTTACCTATCGCCTTCCGATCTCAATACATAGCCTTGACCATTCTTCACTGCTCACTTCACAAATTCAACCACACCTGGCTTGAAGAAATGCCTCGCTTCCGCACATCGAACCGCCCCATAAGAAGTGCCCATGCAGGCACCCTATACACCCCTTCCCTCAAGTCTGCGCATCTGTCCCTCACCAGAGAAAGGGCTTTCTCCATAGTTGGTACCTCTCTCTGGAACTCCCTCCCCGCCCCCCTCCGTATAGAGCCGTCTCTCACCAAATTCAAAAAAGGAGTCAAAACTTGACTCTTCAAGCAAGCCTACCCCGATACAAACATAATGTAGACCTTAGCCTAAACAGATCTCGCTATTGACCTTCCCCAGCCAGCCTCCCCCTCCACACCTTCTACCTCTAGCGCCACCCTACCTCATCTTTTCCCCTGATTCCTTTGAACGCTACCTTCCCCTTCCCTGAATCTTGTTTGGAACTCCCTTGACCCATGAATTCTTAGTTAAGATAACGTTGTATTGACTGTATAAAGTTCTTTTTCCCCTACATTTCTGCCCTTTTGCTCACCTAGCCCTCAAATATCTGTTTTATAATGCCTCCTTTGTATTTAGTTCCCTATTTGTTTTACCTCTTTGTTTTGCTTTGATTACGATTTGGTTTTTTGTTCATTGTATTTCCTCTTTTTCAGTTCAATGTAAGCCGGCATGATGTGCCTTACGAATGTCGGCAAAGAAAAGCCTTTAAATAAATAAATAAATAAATTATATGATCGTTTTCTTAGTCATGTTTTAATAATCTTGAAGAAGGGAAACCAATTTTTATCCTTTTCATTTTTATTAGCCATTGAATGACTTACTTATCAATTAAAAAAAAATAAAGTGATTCAGGAAAATGAAATAAAGGGAAATAACATTAAAATTTCATTGTATGCTGATGATGTACTTCCATATATATTTCCTGACTTAGAAGTGTAGATAAAATGATTTGGGTAAATTTTAGGATATAAAATAAGTTAAAATAAAACAGAAAATATTATGTTAAAAACACTTATATTATATAGTACAAGACCAAACAGTCCATCCAGTCCATACTGAAAGGATGTATCCTAGTTGCCAAGACAGTTTTTTATTCCATCTTCCTCATTTGTGTTCTACCATATAGGAAAGATGATCATACAAAATCCCCCATTTGGTTCACAGCATCCCTTCATTCCTTATCAGACTACAAAATGTTGTAATCATTTAAATAGTTACCAATACTAGCATGACTGTTGTCTGCACATCCAGCTACCTACCTATACATCATAATCTGTCAGACAGACTAAGCTACTAGTTTCATTCTTTCATTGTAACCTAATCTAAATATAGTAGCTATTAATGCTAGTTTGGCTGGTGCCCAAATATCCAGAATCCTAGGTCCCCTACACAACCTACCAGATAGATTCAGTTTACCTGAGCTTGTTTTTTTTTTTCTGTTATGACATCTAGAAGTCCATATTTAGGAGCATTTAGCTGGATAAGTCAGAAGTTGGCCAGCTAAATGATTTTTTGGGCACTTAAGTGGCTAAATGTTAGCATAAGAATATAAGAATTTTCCATACTGGATCAGACTGAGAGTTGATGAAGCCCAGTATCTTGTTTCCAACAGATGTCAATCCAAGTCACAATTACCTGGCAAGAGAACAGTAAGTAGATACCATGCTGCTATCTCACAGTGACAAGTTGTGGCTATTCCCTATATATCTACTTGGTTAATAACAGTTTTTGTACTTCTCCACCAGGAAGTTGTCCAATTATTTTTTAAACCCAGCTACATTAATTGCTTTTACCACATCCTCTGGCAATAAATTCCAGAGCTTATATATACGTTTAGTGAAAAATAATTTTCTCCAATTTGTTTTGAATGTGCTACTTACTAATTTCATAGAGTATCCCACAGTCTTTGAATTTTTGAAAGGATAAATAAATGATTTGTGCTTACCCATTATATTCCACTCATGATTTTATACACCTCTATGATATCTCCCCCTCATTTGTCTCTTTTTTTCAAGCTGAACAACCTCAACCTTTTTAGCCTTTTTTCATAAAAAGGTAGTTCCACATGTAAATTGAAGAGGGATTTTTTCAAGTCCAGAATGATAGGTGAAAAAAGCAAAGCCAGGCAGAAGAAATTGAAAATTGGAGAGAATTTAACACCACTACCTGTTCCTTTCCGTTGTTTTGGAGCAGAGGGAAATGGTTGGAGAGCCATATAAAACTAACATTATCAGGGTAGCAGAAGTAGAAATGTAAAAAATCTGCAGCATTCTATTTGTTTCTTACTGCTGCTGAGGCAGTGAAATCAGTATTTGTATCAACTAATTCTGAAGAAGAATCTTGAACATAATTTCTTGAATCAGATATGGAAGAGCGACTAGCTAGAACATTTTGGAAGAGTAGTTAGTAGTATCTTAGCCTCCATTTCAGTGATGGGGAAAATAGAGGAAACAGAGGGTGGTGAGAAAGAACCAGCATCAAAGGTACAGAGTGTGAGTGATGATCTTAGCATTGCTCCTCAGGGTCCACCCACTACCTCAACTCCAGTGCCAGCATCAGCCCCCAAGGATGTCGATAATGCATCACAGAAGCAATCTCTGATCTCGAGGTACTTCAAAATGAGGGAGGACCTGTTTTTTCCTCAATGTATTCACTATACATAGGATTTGAGATAAGAGATGCAAATGGGACATGTCACAAATGCTGGTATACAGTATCACTTTGAGAAGCAGCACCCACTAGCTCTGGACTCACCGGAGGGTAGCATTATTAGCTTGGGGACATTTTTTCCTACTCCAGGAAAAAGCCACAGAAAAGAGGATAAAAAGCTCATTTAAAACAAATCAAAGAAAATTATTTTTCACTCATTGTATAGTTAAGCTCTTGAATTCATTGCCAGAGGATATGGTTTCAGTAATTAGTGTTATTGGGTTTAAAAAAGGTTTGGATAAGTTCCTAGAGGTTAAATCAAAAAACTGCAGTTATGGTAATTAATAAGCAATAGTAGCTTGTGATCTATCTAATGTTTTGTGACTTGGATTGTCCACTGTTAGAAACAAGATGTTAGGCTTGATGGACCCTTGGTCTGACCCAGTATGGCATGTCCTTATGTTCTTATGTATGTTCTTAAGACAGAAGATGCAAAACTGAAGACTCCAAGGCCTGGGCCTGATGCATGACCAAGACCCTGGGGTCAGGACCCAGCCTCCGGGCCAAGCCCTGGCCTTGGGACTGGGCCAGGGCCAATGCTCCATTGTCAGGATCCAGTAATGAGACTGGGCTCCTGTGTTGGGCCTGGGCTTGGATCATGGCTTAGGCACAGGCCCAAGTGTCAAGACCCAGCCTCTGGATTAGGTTCTGGCTTTGGACTTGGGTCTGGGCCAATACCCTGGCATCTTGACCTGGCCTCTGGACCAGGTTTCGGCATCGGGCATTGGTCAAAGCCCCGGAGTGGGGGACCTGGTCTTCAGACTGGATTGCGGCATCATACCTGTGCCCAGGTGCCAGCCTAGGCTGATACTCAGGCATCTTACCCAGCATCTGTGTCAGATTCAAGCATTGGGCCTGATACCAGGCCAAGGCCCTGACGTTGAGATCCAATCTCAGTCTGGATCTTGGAACTGGGTCTGAGCCGGGGACGAGGCTTAAGCCAAGGTCCAGGTGTCAGTACCTGGCCTCCAAGTTGGTTCCTGGTGTTGGGTCTGGGTTTGGGCAAAGACCACAACATTGAGACCCAATCTATGGAGCCAGTTGTGGCATTGGGCTTGGGCCCCAGACTAGGCTGAGGCCCAGACATCTGGATCCAGCCTCCAGACCTGGGCCTGAACCACGATACTGTATCCCTAATGGAGCAGTAAAGTTTTTTGTTTTGGCCTGGGCCTAGGCTGTGGTTCCTTGATTTGGGCCTTAGCCTATTTCCTAGGTGTGGCCACTGCTTAGAGAATGGACCTCTGCTCAATGGATTAATTTTGTTTTCCAAAAGAAATGTGAAAATGAATGAAATTTTGTCAGAGTTTCAATCAATTTGCTTTGATAACAAAATGAAATAGGACATTTAGTCTAAATTCTTCTTTTTTTTCTCCAAAATGCCCATCCCTATTAGTTTGTTGAATAAACATAATTAAAGTGTATAAAGCTGTCTTTTTATTTGCTAGTTTTCTGAAGTATTCCTTGTATGATATAAAAGAAGAAGTACTATTAGGTAAATAAGCTATACTGTTAGCTGTGTATATCAGAGCTGCTTCCTTTTATGTTCTCTTGAGTACATGGTCTTAATAAAAAGATCAATCCTTGGTGTGGCTGTGACTTTTTCAATCTAAAGGTGTGAAAAAAGGGACATTAGGATTTCTAATTTAATAGGAATACTACACCTCTGTCAATATTGCAAGCAGCAACTGAAGCCTGTCAGTTTGTACTTCCTCCCTCACCTCAAAGAACTAAAGCCACATTACCCACAAAGAAACATCTCTCCTGACACAGGCCATAGCCAGTGCAGAAGGCAAGAGAGACACTCGACCCAGCCCAGCAAAGGAGACCCCTTCACAAATGTCTGTGCCAAGCTATCTCACAGACACTGATACACTAGTATATTGGGCACACAAGGTTGCAGTCTGGCAAGACCTAGCCATGGTGAATCAGCAATCTCTTTTCTGCCCACCAACCAGTATGCCCAGTGAATGTGTCTTCTTAATGGCATGGGAAATCTTAAGCTCTCATCATTTAAGTCTGATGCCAGAAATGATGGGAAAGCTGGTCTTTTTTGAAAATCAATCTGCCTTTGCTTGGGGTTTCAGAATTTCCATGTGAGTGGCAAAATGACTAAAAGCATTTTGAAGGTCTTTTTGCTGTTCTGCCTACTTGCCATAACCTACATATACCACCTTAGGTGGTCTTGCTGCTACCACCCTACCTGCCATGCCTTTTATACAAGCTTAGAGGTCTTGCTACCACATGCATATGCCATGCCCCAGGTGTACTACCTTAGGGGTCTTGCTGTTAATGCGCTGCATGCCTGTCTGCTAAACCCCTTTCACCATATTAGTGATCTTGCTGCCACATGCCTATCTGCCATCACTAGATGTACCACCTTAACAGTCTTGTTACTACCACTGTGCCTGCTTATCTTCTATGCCCCCTATACCATTTATATCACTTAGGTGTCTTGTTGCTACTGCTCTGCCTGCCTACCTGCCATGTCCATTATACCACCTTAGGGGTCTGGCTGCCACATGCCTCCCTGCCATGCCCCTGATGTACTCACCTTAGGGGTCTTGCTGTTACTGATCTGCCTACCTGCCATGCCTCTTATATACAAACTTAGGGGGTTTTGCTGCCACGTGCTTATCTTTCATGCCCACTTATACTACATTAGGAGTCTTGCTGCTAACAATCTGCTTTCCTGTCATGCCCCTTTTACCACATTAGGGTTCTTCTTCCTCTCTGCCTACCTGTCATACCTATTATGTGACAACATTTGGGTTTTGGGGCTTCCCTGTTTTTCCTGTTTTTAGTTTGTTAGTTATACTGGGGTGTTTGTTTTATACCCAGAAAAAAAAATGTGAAAAAAGAAAAATAATTCAAGATTCTCTTTCCACCCCACCTCTTTTATGGTTCTTCATTTTGTTTACCCCTCTATAATTCCAGCCTTTTTTTCCCCCACTGTGTTTGTTGGTTTTACTGGGGTGGTTTGTCCACAATAACCTTCAGTCAGAAGGAAGAAATATAAGCACAAGGGAAAATATACATATGAGAGACCTGTCTTAAAAATACAAAATAGAACGCAAGCTATTAATCAGCTTGCAATTCCTGCATTATCATACAGTTTTGAAATAGTAGTTTGACCCCATAAATATCTAGAATAATTAGTTTTAAAAACAAAAAAGATCCTCCATGCCCAAGAGGTAATATGTAAAAAACAGTGTATGCTGAGAACGAACATCTCTAGAGCTACCATAATAGGCCTTCAAGCGTACTTAATGGCAACAACTGACCCAAATGCTCAAATAGCGCTGAAATGCAAAAGTAAAGAAGTATTATCAGTCTCAGTCCTTAAGCTTGAACAATTGTTGCTGTGAATAAAGGGAATGACTGAAAATCCATCAGCACAGAAAGGGAAAGAAGCTTTAGAAGTAGCAAAACAAGAGAAAAACACTTTAAATAATTAGATTAGCAAACAAAGAAGGATAATTGGCAGAAGCACAAATACAGTGGAAAATATAAAGAACTACTCCAGAAATCCTACTTAGATCAAGATTTGACACAGCAGTGGTTAAGGAAAGGTGAATTCATACCTAGAGATGATAGATTATCAATTGCAGCACAAGATATGGAGAAAATGGGTCATAGCCAGCGTATAAAAGACTGGGAAAATGGAAAATGCAGATTCTGCGGAACAGAACTGGAAATGTTACACATCTTGTTGCTGGATATGATGTACTGATATCCGAAGGCCTGTATACAGAAAGGCAGAACAAGGTGATGCAGCTAATTCATTGGAAACTGTGTGAACATTATAACATCGATGTAGCAAACAAACAGGAACACAAGAACAAAAGAGAATGAAGAAATAATGATCTCCTGGGACATTTGTATTTCCATCAACAGAAAGATCGATGCTAGAAAACCAGATATTGTGAGAAGGAAAAAACCACAAGAATGGCATTGCTGATTGAGTTGTCAATATCCAACAACTATTCTGTGGATCATATGGAGAAAGCTAAGATCGTTAAGTACCAAGAGATGCAATCAGATACCAAGAAAATGTGGCAGAATGATACAGAAGAATTCTGATTAAGAACAATTTCTAAGTGCAATTTGATGTGATGTGTATAAAAATTAAACACTGTGAACTCCAGGAGGATCTCTTTGTTACAATGAGAATACTAAGAAGATCATTAGCAGTAAATTTGAGAAATTGATATCATTCCCAACATATCCTGTGTTACAAATGAGGTTCATTCCTGTCAAGGAATACACAAAACAAAGCCATTTGGAGAGACTGACCTGAAAAACCTTTTACATATTCTGAATGTGGTAAAAGTTTCAGAAGGAAGAAATAACTAATGGAACTCCAGAAAATCAAGAAAGGAAAGAGATTGGGTTTAGCTACATAATAATGGAACAGCTTTCTTAATAAATAAACCTCACAAATTACCAGGGAAGGGAACAGCTTTCTTAATAAAGAAACCTCACAAATTACCAGGAAACCATACCTAAGAGAGACTACATTCATGTTCTGATTGTGACTAAAGTTTCCATCAGAAAGTACATTTTACAAGAAACTCAGAACTCTGCCCAGCAGCAAAATTAAGTTCAAGCAGGTATGGAAATACAAGCTCATGTCATAAAAAAGGTACCGATAAATCATTGTCTTGTAGTAAAGTGGAAAGTGCTTCCACAGGAAGATAGACATTTCCCATACCACTCTGCATTGCTGCTATACCCCTTGTCCTTCATATCTGGAGAATTTCTTCCACTCAGAATTGCTGCCATACCTAGTATTTTGTACCTTGAAGGTCTTGATGTCACTCTTCCTTGCTGTCATTCCTCACACTCTATATTTTGAGTGGATTATAACATCTGGCATGCTTCTGCATGCTGCCCACGTATTTTACAACATGTGTGCACTGGTGCACACATTTTAAAATCTACCCTATAATGAATAACAAACTGAACCAAATATTTTTCCTCTGCACATCCCTAGTCGTAAAGAATGTGGAAAGTTGATTAGGGTTCAGATTAAGATTCCAGTTCAGATACATTTATTGGCAAGACAATTTTACATGTGTTGCCAAAGTAATATACAGAATGATTAAAATAAAAGTAAAGAAAGAAAAAAATTACCAAATGAAAAGGTACAGGTTACAGAAAGTATAGCAGCAGGGAGCGATCTCAGGTTTTGTTGCTGGTACATCTTGCTCCTGGTCAGGTTTCATTTCTGGGTTGGTGGCAGGATAACATATATTTTCTTGCTGCAGCTAGTTTTTTGTTTTTGTTTTTTTTGTTCCAATATTAGAGTTTTTCTTGCTCATTCTTTTATTGGAATTGGATTTTCTCTCTAAGCTTTGGGAAATGTGTCTCTCTGATACCTTTGTATTTTGCACAGAGCAGGAGGAAATGTATTCCTGTTCCTTTTCCTGAAGTGTTACATTGTGTACAGCATCTGGCTTCTTGGGGCCATCAGTTTAGTTTTTATCTGCATCTTTCTAATTCCAGTATATGAATACTTATTCTGCATTTAATGAGGCTCTGCCTGATTTCATTTGTAACCATGGTGAAATATTCTGCTGGTGTAGATTTTTCTGTGTAGGGATGTGCAGCAGTCTCACTTATTTGGGGTAGGATTTTTTGTTGGGAAGAGTTGAGCAGGTTTGTTGAGGGAGTTGTTTGTTTAAATTTGGGAGGTGAGAGTGTAGTTGGATGTGGCATGGGATTTTTGGGTGGGTTTGTGTTAACAAGCTTATTTTAAGGAGGGTGATTTTCAAACAGCCTGCATATAAAATCTGCATGTACATTCTGTACACAGACTTTATCAAGTATTTTCAAAGCATACATATGAGTTCACTTTCAAAATCCTCAGGTAATTGGCTGAGTGTGCATACATTACCTTGCATAAAATTACACCTACTCTTTCAAAAGCATAACTTAAGTGGACTAACTTGGGTACGTACTTTTATAAATCAAAATGTATGCGTGTTGAGTTCAACTCCACCAGCCAGAATGCCTCTCTGAAGTTCATGTATAAGTATGCATATAACAGAATTACACGTCAATTTTTAATGGCATAGAGCTCTAGGCTACATTATGATAGCCATTTATGCACATAAATGTTTTTATGCATGTAAATATCTTTGAAAATTACCCCTAAATTGTCACCTGTACATGTCTCTAGTCTAAGCCTAGTTTTAAACCTCAATTTTTTTCATCCCCAACTTTAAAATATAGATATTTTCTTTTTCTATGGTCTGTAGCTCTAAGCAATCTGTCTCTATGCCCTGAATTGATAATCTGCTGTAGGATGCTAGATTATCCTGTAGTCAGCATTGCTTTGAGCCTGGTTAGCAAAGTACCCCTTGCAGCTGCAGGCACTTCAATCGTACAACACTCTCAGAGGACCCAAGTGTTCTGATCCAGGTCCTGTTCCTCTTTAGAAGTTAAAAGGGTCTCTGGAGCCCAGACCAATGCCATCAAGATTTTTATTATGCCTTTTACAGTTTAAAGAGGCTTTATTTCAAAATAATTTTTAAGATTGATAGCTGTTGTCTACTCTTATCAGTGGTTTATTTAGGATGACAAACAGAACGGTTAGCTATATGAAACACAGAAGTAATTATTGTATGCTTCTCAGAGAGTTGATGGGAAACCTGCATTGACTTTATTACTTTCAGTGGATCTTGCTATTTGCTTTTCATGGCAAATCTGCGCATGCAACTGAGTCTTTTTAATAATAATAATAATAATAATAATAATAATAATAATAATAAATATAGTTTTATACATTTTAGGAGCAATTTTTCTGTCAGAATCAAAAGAAATGAAAAAATAGAAGGCAAAATCAATATGAGATATCGTAAAAATGTTGTAAGGAACAGATACATTTTACTGCTACTAAACCTAAAACACAAATTCCAGAAACAAGAAAAAAAATGATGGCAGGGATCCAGGCTTTCATACTGCCATCTGCCTCTCTGATCAAGGCAATTGTCCTGTAGAAAATGTCTCCTAATTGTGGCAGGAAGAAGACATGCAAATTGTTATGATGCAGAAATGTTAATAAAACTATTAAACTGTGCAAGCAGAGAAAAGCATACAGCAATGCCTATTGCACATCTGCCTTTTCCACAACTGGTACTGTACTCTCCTTGTGACATCTGTATGAACAACTCAGTTTAAAGGACCTTGCAAAATGCTAGACAACAAACAACATGATTTCATTATCAGCTTTCATCTACCTTTCCTCCAGAAAGGAAGCGGCAATATAGTTATTATTCTTATACCTATAATGACAGAGAATCTGGCCAATTCTACAAGGGGGTGATATCACAGAGGACTGTGGCAAAGTGAACAGACCCTGCACAGGGATCTTATACATATCTAAGAACATGCCATAGTGGGTCAGACCAAGGGTCCATCAAGCCCAGCATCCTGTTTCCAAAAGTGGCAAATCCAGGCCATAAGAACCTGGCAAGTACCCAAAAACTAAATGTATTCCATGCTACTGTTGCTAGTAATAGCAGTGGCTATTTTCTAAGTCAACTTAGTTAATAGCAGGTAATGGACTTCTCCTCCAAGAACTTATCCAATACTTTTTTAAACACAGCTACACTAACTGCACTAACCACATCCTCTGGCAACAAATTCCAGAGTTTAATTGTGTTTTGAGTGAAAAAGAACATTCTCCGATTAGTTTTAAATGTGCCATATGCTAACTTCATGGAGTGCCCCCTAGTCTTTCTATTATCCGAAAGAGTAAATAATTGATTCACATCTACCCATTCTAGACCTCTCATGATTTTAAACACCTCTATCATATCCCCCCTCAGCCATCTCTTCTCCAAGCTGAAAAGACCTAACCTCTTTAGTCTTTCCTAATAAGGGAGCTGTTCCATTCCCTTTATCATGTGATCGCCCTTCTCTGTACCTTCTCCATCACAACTATATCTTTTTTGAGATGTGGTGACCAGAATTGTACACAGTATTCAAGGTGCAGTCTCACCATGGAGCGATACAGAGGCATTATGACATTTTCTGTTTTATTCATCATTCCCTTTCTAATAATTCCCAACATTCTGTTTGCTTTTTTGACTGCTGCAGCACACTGAACCGACGATTTCAATGTGTTATCCACTATGATGCCTAGATCTTTTTCCTTGGAGGTAGCTCCTAACATGGAACCTAACATTGTGTAACTATAGCATGGGATATTTTTCCCTATATGCATCACCTTGCACTTATCCACATTAAATTTCATCTGCCATTTGGATGCCCAAGGTCTTCTTGCAATTTATCACAATCTGCTTGTGATTTAACTACTCTGAACAATTTTGTATCATCTGCAAATTTGATTACCTCACTTGTTGTATTTATTTCCAGATCATTTATAAATATATTGAAAAGTATGGGTCCCAATACAGATCCCTGAGGCACTCCTCTGCCCACTGCCTTCCACTGAGAAAATTGTCCATTTAATCCTACTCTCTGTTTCCTGTCTTTTAGCCAGTTTGTAATCCACGAAAGGACATCACCACCTACCCATGACTTTTTACTTTTACTAGAAGCCTCTCATGAGGAACTTTGTCAAACACCTTCTGAAAATCCAAATATACTACATCTACCAGTTTACCTTTATCTACATGTGTATTAACTCCTTCAAAAAAGTGAAGCAGATTTGTGAGGCAAGACTTGCCTTGGGTAAAGCCATGCTGACTTTAGGGGTGTGCATTTGTTTCCTACATATTGTTAATCCGCAACGTATAGGGTCATATTCGTTGTATTTGTAGGGAAGCAAAACGTATCGTGATTCCCCATGAATACAACAAATCTTCACCGAATTACTCGGCCGTCTAAAGGAGCGAATTTAAACAAACCCCCACCCTCCTGACCCCCCCAAGGCTTACTAAAACTCCCTGGTGGTCCAGCAGGGCATCCGGAAGCCATCTCCTGCACTCACACCATCAGCTGCTGGTATTCAAAATGGCTCCGATAGCCTTTGACCTTACTATATCACAGAGGCTACCGGTGCCATTGCTTGGCCCCTGTGACATAGTGAGGGCAAAGGCTATTGGCGCCATTTTGAATACTGGCAGCCAATGGCCCGAATGCAGGAGGTCACTCCCTGACCTCTGCTGGACCACCAGGGACTTTTGGCAAGTCTTGGGAGACCCCACAAGACTTGCCAAAAGTCCCTGGTGGTCCAGCGGGGATCCGGGAGTCCCACAAGACTTGCCAAAAGTCCCTGGTGGTCCAGCGGGGGTCTAGGAGTGACCTCCTACAATCAGGCCGTCGGCTGCCAGTAATCAAAATGGCGCCGATAGCCTTTGCCCTCACTATGTCAAAGGGGCCGACCAATGGCACCAATGTGACATAGTAAGGTCAAAGGCTATCGGTGTCATTTTGAATACCGGCAGCTGACGGCGTGAGTGCAGGAGATGGCTCCTGGACCCCCCGCTGGACAACCGGGGAGTTTTGGTAATTCTTGGAGGGGTCAGGAGGGTGGGGGATTGTAGTTAATTCACTTTTAGCCAGGAAACGAATAAGAATGAACGCATGAATGTATCAGGGGCTCCCCTTGCCAAATGCAACGTATCTGCCCCCCGACGAATATGAATACCGAATGCAATGTATGCCATCCCTCTGCACATCCCTAGCTGACTTTGTTCCATTAAACCATGTCTTTCTATATGTTCTGTGATTTTGATATTTAGAACACTTTGCACTATTTTTCCTGGCACTGAAGTCAGGCTAACTGGTCTGTAGTTTCCTGGATCACCCATGGAGGCCTTTTTAAATATTGGGGTTACTTTAGCCACACTTCAGTCTTCAGGTACAATGGATGATTTTAATGAAAGGTTACACATTTTTACTAATAGGTCTGAAATTTCATTTTTGAGTTCCTTCAGAACCCTGGGGTGTATACCATCCGGTCCATGTGATTTCCTACTCTTCAGTTGTCAATCTGGCCTACCACATCTTCTAGGTTCACCGTGATTTGGCTTAACCCTTTCCACTCTATCTCCATTCCCCAGACCTCCACTCCCACATTTTGACCCCCTCTTTCATACAGCTCCTCACACAGTCTCCCTCTGTCCTTCTTGTGTGCACAGATACACACACACACACACACACACACACACACACACTCTCACAGCTTCCCCCTCTCTCTCTCTCACACACACTTACACACCTTTGCACAGGCTTCCTCTCTCTCTCTCACACTCACACACACACATACACACACACACTCACTCACAGCTTCCCCCCCTCTCTCTCACATGCACACACACCTTCCTCACACAAGCTCCGTCTTTCTCTTGTACACACACCCTCATACAGGCTCTCACTGACTCTTTCACACATACACCCACCCTCACACGGGCTCCTTCTCTCTCTCCACACATACACACACACCCTCACAACGGCTTCTTCTCTCTCACACACACACACACACTCATACATTCTCACAACTTCCCTCTCTCTTGCACATACACACATCCTCACACAGGCTCCCTCTCTCATATAAACACACCTTCCTCACACAGGCTCCCTCTTTCTCTTGCACACAATACCTCTGTCCTTCTCTCACACATACCCCCTTGCATATAGGCTCCCTGTCTCACATACAGACTCACCATCACTCTCACACATATAGGCTCCCAATCTCTCACTCAAATACACATTCCTTCACATATACACACCTCCTCACACCAAGCTCTCTCCCTCCCTCCCTCTTTCTCTGTCACACACAGGCACCCTCATACACACAGTGCCACATTTTATCTCTCTCAGACTATCTTACCTCTCTTGTTTTCTTTGGTCACAAGCAGGATGGGCTCTGCTCATGGCCCACTGGCCTTGTTGCTCCTTGGCTGCGAGCAAGATAGGCTCCATTCACAGTCCACCACTTCTTTCTCCAAATTCTGTGTGGAAATGCAAATTCTGCATGGGAGGGGAATTCTGTACAAATTTTCCCCCAGGAGAATTAGTTTTATGGAGTCTCCCATTGTTTTAGTATTATTTAAAAGGGTTGTTTGTTCCACCCCACTCATTATTTTATAATCCTCTATCATATATTCCCTCTCAGTTGTCTCTTTCCCAAACTGAAGAGCCCTGTATCATTTTTGTCACTCTTCTTTTTACCCTTTCAAGTTCCACAATGTTGTTTTTTTTTAGATGAAACGACAAGAATTGACACAATACTTAAGTTACAGTCATACCATAGATTGAAACAGAGGCATAATGATATTATCTATGTTATTCTCTATTCCTTTCCAAATAATTCCTAACATTTTATTTACTTTTCTGACCATCACCATACACTCTGAGGATTTGAATGTATTGTTGATAAGGAATCCAAGGTCCTTTTCTAGAGTGATAATTCCTTATAAGGAAGCAAGCATTGTGAACCTGTAGTTCAGATTATTTTTTCCTATATGTATCACTTTACATTTGTGCACAAGAAATTTCATCTGCCATTCAGATGCCCAGTTTCCTAGTTTTATAAGGTCCTTTGGCAAATTCTCACAATTTACTGTGGGCCAAATTTCAAAAACTATGCGCAGGCATAGATTTGTGTGCCAGGTTGCGCGCACAAATCTACGGCCGATTTTATAATATGTGAATACAGCCACACGCTTGTTATAAAACCCAGGGTCGGCCCGTGCAAGGGGATACACAATTGTGCAATTTGCGTGCGCCAAGCTGCACAGCCGTCCTCTGTTCCCTCCGAGGCCGCTCTTAAATTGGAGCAGCCTCAGAGGGAACTTTCCTTCCGCTCCCCCACATTCCCCTCCCTTCCCTTACCTATCCCACCCCCCTGCCCTACCTAAAACCCCCCTTACCTTTAATTTTTAAGTTGTGCCTGCCTCCGAGCAGGCGTAGGTTGTGCGCGCCGGCGACGGCCAGCCCGTGATCCCGGGCACAGCGGCAAATAGCCGCTGTACCTGGAGGCTCCTGTCCCGCCCTGCCCACGGACCACCCTGCCCTGCCCACTCCCACCCCCTTTTTCAAGCTAGGGACAGGTTTTCCGGGTTACGAGCGTTTGTTACGCGTGTAACCCTTTGAAAATCTGCCCCTGTGGTTTTAATAACTTTGTATAATTTAGTGCCATCTCCAAACTTGATTACCTCACTTGTTTCTCCCATATCTAGATCATTTATGAATATGGTAAACAGCACAGGTCCCAATACTGATCCACTATTGACCTTTCTCCATTTGGAAAACTGACCACTTATTCCTACCCTCTGTTTCCTGTATTTTTAACCAGTTTTCAATCCACAATAGAACACTGCCTCCTATCCCATGACTTTTCACTTTCTTGAGGAGTCTCTCATGGGGGACCTTGTCAAATGCCTTCTGAAAATCTCATGATGGGATTATGGTTCTGCCCTGGTTAACTGAATCCTATTGTATTACATTCATTGAGATCTGTTCCTGATGCTGTACTTTCTGTAACCTGTACCTTTTCATTTGGTAATTTTTTTCCTTTCTTTAACTACCCTTTTATTTTAATCACTCTGTATATTACTTTGGCAACACATGTAAAATTGTCTTCCAATAAATGTATCTGAACTGGAATCTTAATCTGAACTCTAATCAACTTTCCACATTCTTTACGACTAGGGATGTACAGAGGAATAATATTTGGTTCAGTTTGTTATTATAGGGTAAATTTTAAAATGTGTGCACCAGCATGCACATGTATGGCGTTATAATCCGCACGCATATGTGTGGGCGGCGCATGCAAGGGGGGTAAAATTATGCAAATTTGCAAGGCGACAAGATCGGGGCTCTCCAATTTAGGAGCGGACTGGGAGGGAACTTTCCTACTCCCTACCCTACCCTAACCTCCCTTCCCCATCACCTCTCCTCCCCACCCTCTAAATCCCTTTTTTTTTTGTTTACCTGTTTTCCATCGCATAACTCATGTTTGTAAGATCTGATGTAGCAGCAGACTATAAGGTGAATTTTCAAAATGTTGCAGCAATAAAAATAATTTCAGAAACTAAAAAAAATGAAAAAAAAATTGGGAAAACCCCAGAATGACACAGAAATTTGCCCCCAAATGACAGGAAACAACATGACACAAAATAGTGTGGCCAGCATGCCCTTAGATGCAGCGCTGCGGTGTTGCGCAGATGCTGCCGATAACCTGGCACACGCACTTCAGGAAGGGGGCAGAGGGATGCGGCCTCTTCCACCATGTGGCATCGGCACGGGCCGATGACGCAGCCGGCGCTAACGTCACCCCCCCCCGCCGCCGACATGAGCATGCCCAGTCCCAGCCGTGGGATCCTAGGGTTACAGGCAGGGGGGAGCGAAGGGGGGTCCCTTCATGGATGTATAGACAGGGGGGGGGTGTGAGCAAGTTATGGGATGGCTCAATGGGCAATTCTGGTCCTGGGCTGTCCCATGAAGCTAGGGCAGCTGCACAGAGGAGAGGCATCTGGCCAGGCTGTAGTTCCCCAGTCCCTTTTGCTTCCTGACCTCTATGCGGCTGCCTCACTAGAGTGTCTCTGCTGATACAATTTGGCCATTTGTAGTTTAAAAAAATAAAGGCAGAGAGAAGGAGTAGCCTGGTGGTTAGAGCAGCAGCCAGAGAACTGAGCAAGGGTTCAAATCTGGGGCAGCTTCAAGTGGAGCAGAGGAGAAGATAGCGGGAAGGTGGGTTCATATTGGCTCTCCCTGGGGCACTTTAAGGGGGCAGTACCTTATCTCAGCCTTGGCACGTGGTTACGGTCGCAGGGCTAGAGCTCCGATTCTCCATCCCCAAGTACCACCTGGGGATGAATCTCCAGGTGCTCTGATGACCGATAACCCCCGGGAGTGTTCAGGATCGGGGAGATGCAGAGCATCCCAAGGAAGAGCCAGTCAGAAATCTCAGCCCCCCCCCTTGAGGGCCCAGCAACAAACCCCAGTGGCCCAATGAATGGCAGTGCGGCACAGGGGATGAGAACTGGGCAGCCTGGGGGTAGTTTCCCTGCTAGGAAAGATTGCATCCCCTGCCCTCCACACTGGCTCTCCAGCTGGTGGGTTGGGGAGTGGGACAAGCAGCCAGTTACCCAGGTGGTTTCACCCCCTCGGGAACAGTGTGGTTTGCTGCTGGGGGAGCCCGGCCTCACAGCTTCCTTGCATTCCTATATAGTACATGGGCACCAGGATGGAGGGCTGTGGAGATGGTCCCTCTGCCATGGCCCACCTGGACATACTCAGGGCCTCCGAGTTTTTACCAGGGAGTCCAATCACATTGGCAACCAGGTATTCCTCCTGGTAGTAGCCAATGGAACTCCAGCTATGCTATGTGCCTTTAGCCCATGTGCACCACTGTGTTGGAACCGCAAGAGCCTGTGACATCAGTTTCCCCACTCTCTGTCCCAGTCTACGCTGCACTCAAGAGCATTGGTACCCCGAATCGGCTGGACCTGCAGAGTGATACAGAAGAGAGTCTGGACCACTCCCCAGTGTACAATCTGTGGTGCTGGTGACTGCTAAAGGTGAGTCTGGTGGGGGTCACCTTGGCGCACATGGCTGAGGAATCCCCTGAGCAACCACCGGGGGGGAAAGGGTATCCCCCCCTGCAGAGGTCAATAAGGCACAGCCCCCTGCAGAGTATGAAAAAAGTGAAGGGAGGCATAAGAAGAAAAGTAGGAGGCACTCCTGCTGCTCTAATCCCTCAGGCAGCAGGATTTCCTCACCAGCATTTTCCTCTAGTACCCAGAGGGCTTGTGGAGTGCCATTGCCACTAATGCTAGCTTACTAGCACTGAGCACAATGAAGCAGTTGTGGCAGGGTGTTCCACATTTACTCCAGCATCGCAAACGCCATCACCAGTATGTTGATATTTTTTTATCCTGCTGTAAGGGCATAGGAAGGCGGAAGGTTCACGCAAGGATTACAAATGGTATGAAGCTCCTTCGGGTCCCAAGCAGATCTCAAGGATCATTAATAACTGGGTGCAATGCTTTGCCTGCCTAGCATCAATAGTTGGCTGAGCCGATTCCTCTCAGCAGTTAAACATGTTGGTGTGGGTGGGAAACATACCTGGCCTTCGCAACAAAATTGTTGAATGTCTTTCTTGTTCTAAATGTCTAGACTTCCGGAGACTTGCTCCGGACGCTGAAGAACATGCGATGCTGATTCCTGCACACCTCTGAAACATTGGGACTGGGATGTATTCAACCTGCTGTGGCAGTCAATTGCACCATCCACTTGACAAGCATATCTGAAAGGATACAGCGATGTCATGGAATTCCTGGAAACCTCCTCCATTCCCAAGAGCCTTGGTCTTTCACACAAATTGGTGGGAAACATCATGAGGGCCAAGAGACACGTCGCATCCCAAGGCACAGTTCAAGCCAATTTGATGGGTTATGCCTTTTTCATAAAGGCTCAAGGTTTGCCCAACTCGACTAGGGCCTTTGCTGTCAGGCACGTCCTCGTGGGCTGGGCCAAATTCAATCCCAAGTTCAGGACATGTGCCATCCTATTCTCCATTATAATTTGCTGACTCTATGGTACTTTTACCTTCAGTCGTTGCGGACCACTTCAAACTGGTCCTCTTCCGAGCTTCCATTTGCATTGCATCCTTCGCCACATGTCATGTGAATGAGCTGGTTACCGTGACCAGTGCCCAACATGATCACTCCGGTCTGCGAGCCTGTGATATTTCCATCACAAATGGAAAGCACAATATCAGGATTCGGAGATCCAAGACCGATCAACTCGGCAGGGAGCAATTGGTCACATTAGCCCAAGTACCGGGCCTGCCTACATGACTGATGGCCAATGCTGCATGATATAGGATAGTCAGACTCTCCGCAGGGCAGCCACATGGAGAAGAGGCATCTGGATGGGATACTGTGCCCCAGTCTCTTTTGCTTCCTGTCCTCCACGTAGCTGCCTCACTAGGGAAAACCCACCCCACCCCTTTTCATGTGGTATAAGGGTCAGCAGGATACTTAGATTTTATGTTAGCAAGAGATTTCTATATAGTTGTTGCAGCTGGGGTGGGTGTACCCGAGCCGGGGGGGGGGGGGGGGTGGCGGGTTCAGCTAGAGACAGTGTACAGCATGTGATTAACAACATCAATGCAAGGGGGACTGTCTGTTGCCAGGGCCTGTTGGCTCCAGTGCAGTGACAGACCGGATGCCTGCACCCTCAGCTGGGAGTAGTTGCCTTGCTTGGACGTAACTGGTTACCAGAGCTCCCTGTGATTTCCTCCCGGGTGGCGAAGGGCCTTGCTTGGTTGCGGTAGACCCAGTGCTGGAGGTGATGTGCTGCCTGCAAATGGAGGACCCTTGGATAG
Organism: Rhinatrema bivittatum; assembly: GCF_901001135.1. NCBI lineage: Eukaryota > Metazoa > Chordata > Amphibia > Gymnophiona > Rhinatrematidae > Rhinatrema > Rhinatrema bivittatum. The sequence continues at coordinate 323,832,481 of NC_042616.1, read as the reverse complement.
CTTACTTATGTTACTCGGGTAAAAAAGCTTGTTTATACTGTTCATTGTAATAAAGCTGCGGCCAATTTCATCCCACATCTGGTTTACAGCTATTTTGTATATGTGAGTGTGTATTACCGTGTCCTCTCCCCCCCCCCCCCTTCCTCCCTGGTGATGGACAGTCGCGGCTGAGTAGATTAATGACACCTAATTTTAATGAGGTTAAACATACGTACATTGCTCCACAATATGCTCCACAATATGCATAATTACACTGGTGATAACAACCTTGACAGATATGTTGCCTACAGATATATATAATGCCACTTAAGATGTATGTAGATGTAAATAATTCCATTGTATATAGTTGTATAAAGTTCCTATATATTCAATCTTTTTCCTTCCATCTCCTTTCCTTTCTCCAAACCCCCTCTCTTCCCTCTTCAATTTCCTGCCTGCACCCCCTGTTGATTGTAATTTTCCTACTTTCTGTTTATTTTACACCGGCATGATGTGTTTCATGAATGTCGGTAAAAAAAAGTTCAAAATAAATAAATAAATACATACATACATAAATATGTTTATCTGCATTGAAGGAGGGCATTTGTCAGATGCTTAACACAAGTAAAATCTTTGTTTGAAAATTACCCTCTAAACCAACTTTTCAGAAAAAGAAGTTAAACTTATTTGAATTCTCTTTGACTATTACTAAAGAGTCTTGCAGAAGGTATTGGTCCTGGAGGAAATGTTATACTCTGGTGGTTTAGTGTGCCCTTAGGCCTCAACCTGACCCAGACCTTCCGGACCGAGCCAAGGGTTGACGGTGGCTCCGTGTGGCTGAACAATCTACCCTCGGCCAGGCCGGCAAGCTCCCATGGCCAACATCCAAGGATGATGGAAGGTGAATGGTCCTCCGCCCATTCCAGGCCCTTTCAGACCTGCTGCGAGCAGCATGGAGCAGCAGGCCTGGCCTGAGGTTGACGGCAGACGGGCCTTGACACGAAGACACTGAGGTTGATGCAACGGCATCACATGGCACAAAGACACTTGGGCTGAAGACATGACACCAGGACTATGAATACGTGACACCAGGATCGATGCAGACGGCATCGCAGACGAGACACTTGGGATCCACATAGGCAACACAAGGCATGGACATTGGCACTGTCTCTCAGGGCGCCCTACTCAGGCCACCCGCGGGACTGAGTCATGGACCACCCTGTCCCATTACGCGCCCTACACAGCCCCAAGAGGCTGGTCATGGACCACGACGGGAGCAGGATAGCACAGGAACAAACATCCGGGACATGACAGCTCAGGAGCAAAGGACAACCGTCCACCAGCAGGCAAGTCCACTCAGGAGTACTGCATCTGAGGGACCCCCGGCCTACTGGACCAGAAGGCTTGAGAGCGTTGAAGACGAGGCGTAGGAAGGAACATCGAGGAAGGCAGGAACACCAGGACGTGGAAGATCAAGACAGCAAGACACCTGGACAAGGACCTCAGGCACGAAGACATGACATGGCATGACGAGAAGACAGCACGATGAGGAGCTCCACGAGACAAGAAGACCTTACACAGGCTCTGGCAAGCAGGAGCCTCCAAAGCGAAGACTCCACGATGATGCAAGGCAAGGAACAACAGACGGAGCAGCCCTTTATAGGGCTGAAGCAGGAAACAGTCACCAAGGTGGGGCCAGGACACTTCCTGTGTCTGGCCCTTTAAATTAAATTCAGCAAGAAGACGCAGCCGCGCGCCTAGGAGCAGGAAACAGGGGCTGTGCAGGACCATGGCCAGCGGCCTGCACAGCGTCTGTGCGTCAGACGCAGGCAGGGCCTGAGGAGCAGGCCCTGATGTCGGCAGCGGCTCCAGCCACTGCGGGGAGCCCCGGGGGCGGCTCCAACTGCCGGATGGCACTGGGGCTTGCGGCCTTAGCGCCGCGAAGAGGAAGCAATGATGGGGGCGGTCCCAGGCCCCGACCGCAGAGAACAGGTGCCACACAGGCGGCCTCTGGGCCGCAGGAGAATCTTCAGGCCGCGGCTCCGTCCGTGTGAGAGGGCCGACGACGGTGTCCTGCTGCGTTGGCTGAAGATCAGCATGGTGGTGAGTGTGCCTGCTCATGGGGAAACCCGCGGGTAGGAGGGTTCATAACTGGAAAATGCAACCTTTGCAAGCTGTCTTACCTTTCATTGTATTAACATCAGAAAATTCCAAATATTTTATATCTCTCTACTGAAGAGATGTAAATCATCTGGAAGGCACATGTACTAAAATGGGTGTCATTTTCAATATTTTTTTCCTGGGTAAATAGATGCTAACCAAGTAAAAATTCTGTTTGAAAACAGCCGCCATGATAGTGACTGGAAGTTCATGTGCTGGATGGCAGCAGGTGAAGCTTTAGCTGCACCAAAAAGGGGGTGGGGTTGGGGCAGGAGAGCATAAGAACATAAGAAAATGCCATACTGGTTCAGACCAAGGGTCCATCAAGCCCAGCATTCTGTGTCCAACAGTGGACAATCCAAGTCACAAGTACCTGGCAAGTACCCAAACATTAGATAAATCACAAGCTACTATTGCTTTTTAATTACCGTAATAGCAGTTTATGGATTTTTCCTCTAGGTTTTTTAAAAACCAGTAACACTAACTGCTGAAACCACATCCTCTGGCAATGAATTCCAGAGTTTAACTATGCACTGAGTGAAAAATAATTTTCTTTGATTTGTTTTAAATGAGCTACTTGCTAACTTCATGGAGTGCCCCCCTGGTCCTTCTATTATCTGAGCGAGTAAATAACCAATTTACATTAACTTGTTCAAGTCCTTTCATGATTTTGTAAACTATCATATCCTCCCTCAGTCTTCTCTTCAACTGAACAGCCCTAACTTCTTTAGCCTTTCCTCATAGGGCAGCCATTCCATGTCCCTTATCTTTTTGGTCGCCCTTCTCTGCACTTTCTCCAGTGCAGCTATATCCTTTTTGAGATGTGATGACCAGAATTGCACAGTAATCAAGGTACGGTCTCACCATGGTGCGATACAGAGGCATTATGACATCCTCTGTTTTATTTTCCATTCCCTTCCTAATAATTCCTAACATTCTGTTTGCCTTTTTGATCACCACAGCACACTGGGCCGAGAATTTCAATGTATTATCCACTATGAAGCCTCTTTCCTGGGTGGTACTAAGATAGAACCTAACATTTGTAGTGTTTCAGGTTTTTTTATTATAAATTTTCAATATACAGCCAATAACATTTACATGGGTTGCCAGTAATTACAACACTGAATATATGAGAAATTGAGATAACAAAAAGCAAGTAGTCGTTTCCCAGAACATGAGTCCATATAAACGGTACATGCATTGGGGAGAGGATGATACTTATATGTATAAAGTGGCACACATTAATAGGTACAGAAAAAGTGGCAATCCAACGCTTAATAATGATACACCACATATAAGCCGTATAAAAAGGAGAGATATGAGAATAGATGGAAAATAAGAGAAGGTGAGACAGAAAAAAGGAAAGAAGAAAAAGAATGAAAAGAAAGAAAAGGAGAAGAAAAATAGTGAGAGTAATGAAAAGAAAAAAGACAATTAAAGAGAGAGGAAAAGAGAAGCAGATAAGGTACATACGTAGTCTAGGCGGATATTCAAGGTACAATAGAGGTTATATACTCGTCCAACGGTTTCCACACTTGAGCCCAAGATGCCAATCGGTTGTTTTTAATAGCCATGGCTTTTTCATATTTATAGTACATGCATACAGAATTCCACCACCAGGTAGAGGACAACAAATCACTACGTTTCCAGTTTGATAGTATGTTATGAATGGCAACAGCAAATAAAAAATCCATCAATTTCCGATGAGGGAGGGGTAGGTGTAAAGAACGATTGGAGCCTCTAAGAAAAACGATAGCAAAAGTAAGAGGGCAATTTAAAGTGAGAATTGAAGAAATAATGGACCAAATTTGGTGCCAAAAGGCAGTTACATAGGGGCAAGAAAAGAACATATGTTCAAATGTTGCGTTGGGTGCAGAGCATGACCAGCATTGATGAGATGTAAGCAAGCCAGCCCGGTGCAAACGCCAGGGGGTCCAAAAGGCTCTATGCATAAAGAAAAAAGAAGACTGCATCAAACTGGAAGATAATGAGATACGTGTAGTGATGGACCACAAATGTTTCCATTCAGTGGTAGTAACAGAAACATTAGTGTCCTGTATCCAAGTTGGGTATAATCGAGTACTGTTTTTGCTAATTTTAGCCGTGACTAAAATCTTACATATCTTTGAAGCTAAATGACCTTTAGTACCGAACTCCCGAAAGATTTGTAACAGATAGGGAGAGGCATTAAATTGAGTGGACAAAAGGGAGGTGGAGGATAATGCGCTTCTAAGTTGAAGCCACGCATAAAATTGAGTATAAGGTATGCCATAGTGGCTTTGAAGTCTAGAAAAAGGGATAAGTTTAGAATCCTCTAAAATGGAGGACAAAAACCATATACCTTTTGTATGCCATTGCGGCCAGAGAAAAGGATGACCGTTGATAAGCAGCAGAGGATTATACCAAATTGGGGCCATGCTGGATCGAGTCCATGGACATACATGGTGAGGTCGAATAGAATCAAAAAGACAGTAAGCGGTATGTAGAGATTTTAGTATTGGGTTAACAGCATAGTTTACTGGTATTTTCATGCCAGGAAAACAAGAGAGTGGGATTGGCGACAGAAGAGAGCGCTCTATTGCTAGCCAGCGTGGTTGTTCCCACTCATCAATGTCATCCTGAAAATGATAATATGCCTGCTGTAACATAAAAGCTTGGTGATAGGCATGGAAGTTGGGGAAATTAACTCCTCTTTCCGATTTGACAAGTTTTAATTTAGTCAAGGCAATTCTCGGAGTTCTATTTTTCCACAGAAAGGAGGAAAGGATCCTGTCTACTTTTCTATAAAAAGTATTGGAAAAAAAGATGGGTATCATTGATAATGCATAAGTAATTTTAGGAGCAATTACCATTTTGATGGTATCTAATCTTCCCCAACACGTGAGGTGAAGAGGCGACCAGCCAAGGGTTAAATCCTTAAGGGATTGTAAGATGCGAGATTCAGTATTAGAAATCGTTGATTGAGGATTGGCATAGAAATAAATACCTAAGTATTTAAGGTATTGGGGAACCTTTTGTATGACAGAGTCGGATAAATCAACCATAGAGCCCATGGCATTGAGAGGTAATAGCTCAATTTTGTGCCAATTAATTTTATATCCAGACAGAGAGGAGTATGAAGTGATTAATCGCAAGAGGTGAGATAGTGAATCTTCAGGGTTTGTGAGAAATAACAATACATCATCTGCATACACCGATAACTTATACATTTCAGAAGTCTAATCCAAGAGACAAAGGTCGGGCCAAATCCGAGTTTTTGGAGAACATAAAAAAGGAAAGACCATTCAACGCGGTCAAAAGCTTTTTCAGCATCTAGAGATACCGCAATAATAGGAGAGGAACGTAAATTGGCCACTTCATGAATATGTAAAAAAAGTCTGGTGTTATTGGCTATAAGCCTGTTCTTAATGAAACCAGATTGATCTGGATGAATTAGATGGGGCATTATTTTAGATAGTCTAGTTGCCAATATTTTAGTGAAAATTTTGTAGTCGGTATTCAATAATGATATGGGTCTATAATTACCAACCTCCGTTGGATCACGGCCTGGCTTTGGAAGAACCACTACACATGCTTCAGAAAAGGGTGCAAAAAACTGTGGTTGAGTTGGAGCTATAGAATAAAATTTTTGGAGGTACGGTATAAGTTCTGTACTAAAGGCTCTGTAGAAATCTGTGGTGAAGCCGTCAGGGCCAGGAGCTTTTCCTGTCTGGAGGGATTTGATTGTGAGGTCAATTTCCTGGGAAGTGATCGGTGATTCCAGCTCTTGATGTTGGGTAGGAGACAGTGATGGATGCGTAAGTTAAGAAAAAAAGGAATGCATTTCAGCTTCAGGAACATCCACTTATTTTTGATATAACGTCCCGTAAAGTCACTGAAAGCTTGTAAGATATCAGAATCTTGAGTCAGAGTGTGGTTTGTGGCAGATTTTATGTTGGTGATACGCTTCTTTTCAGCCCGTTTTTTCAAATACGTAGCTAATAAATGACCACTTTTATTGTTTTCCGCATAGTACATGGCGTTGTTGTGGAAGGCATTCAAACGTACTGAAGCACTCAGCACCTGATTATACTGAAATTTAGCCTTAACCACAGCTCTTAATGAAGTTTGGGTCGGGCATCGAATATGTTCGGTTTATAATGAAACAATAGATTTTAGGAGGCGATCAATGTCAGCTCGGTGTATTTTCCTTTGATGAGCAGAGAAGCTGATGATGTCACCCCGAATAGTGGCTTTATGAGCCGCCCAAAGAGTGGATAATGAGATTTCAGGAGAGGCGTTGTGAAGAAAATATTCAGCAGTTTTGTCTCGAATGTAGCCCAGAAAATCCGGATCAGAAAGTAATGAAGGATTAAATCTCCATAGTCTATCTGTTACTATTGGTAATTGCAAGCCAACTTGGAGAATAATCGCCGCATGATCCGAAACTAGGATGGGCGCAATTGAAGCGGAGAGAATTCTCGATATGAGATGATGGGAGATTAGAAAAAAATCAATGCGGGAATAGGAAGAGTGCGGAAAAGAGAAGAAAGTGTATTCTTTTCCTGCAGGGTTTAGAAGTCGCCATGGATCTGATAGGCCAAATGAAGACATGAGGTGCTTGAGTGTTTTGCCTGATTTAGAGATGGTCAAACGGGTAGATGATTTCTTATCCAAGAAAGAGTCAAGGACTTGATTAAAGTCCCCACCAACTATAGTGGATTTGGAGTCATGAGTAAGAAGACGAGCAAATGTATCATGAAAAAAAGAAGGTTCATCCAGGTTTGGGGTGTACAAGTTTAGTATAGTGTAAGAATCTTTATTGATGGAGACTTGGATGAGATTCCACCTGCCATCTAAATCTGCTGATTGTTGAGTCATCGTAGCGTCCAGCCTCTTATGTAGGAGGATAGCTATTCCCCTCTTTTTATGTATTGCCGGGCTGTAGTAAACTTGCCCTACCCATTGCTGTTTCAGCTTCAGAGACTCAGTAGATGTCAATCGAGTTTCCTGCAGGAGAGCGATATCGGCATGTATTGATTGGAGATAAGTAAGGATCTTTTTCCGTTTAATAGGGTGTGAAAAACCTTGGACATTTAATGAAACCACTGTAAACGAAGCTTTGGTATTAGTCATATGGTGAGAGTAAAAAAAAAAAAAATTATGCGATGTCCAATCCTTTACTGGATGTACCTTAATAAACACAATAAGGAAGTAGGCACAAGAGTAACAGAGGAAGAAAATAGAATTTAAGATGAGGAGAAAAGAAAGGAAAGAGATATAGAACTAGAGAAAAAGGAGAAAGAAAATGAAACTGAAAGAATCCACACGGTGTTAGCACCAGCAGTGCTAATCTTATGATCCCAAAAGGGATAACTTAGTGGGCCTCTAGGCGGACCACTAGCCAGTCCAAGCGAAACTCATCACTCGAGAAATTGTAACCAAAATTGATTCCCGGCAAGGAAATAAAAGGAAAAAAAAATTGAAGAGACATTGTATAGTATCTCCAGCTAGCTTGCATTAAAAGTGGAATGCAAATGTAAGCTCAGGATTCCGTGACAGCCGCAAAATCCAAAGCTATTCATGTCACCATAGCCGGTGCGTTATCAATGGCTCGGAGAAAGTCCTCCAATTCCTGAGGTTGTTGATAGAGTCGTGTTTGGTTATTGTGGGTGACTCGCATCTGTGCTGGATAAAGAAGGCCATATTTCGCACCAACGTGTTGGAGTCTTGGACGCATTGCCAAAAAGGCCTTCCGGCGTGCTGCGGTGGCTTTAGCCAAATCTGGTACAAATATTATATTGCGGCTTTGATATTGAACAGGCACTTGAGTTCTGGCAGCCGCCAGAATTTGCAAGACTTGAGGGTAGGGCAGCAATTTGAAAATAATTGGTCTTGGATATTTGGGGTTAGAAGGCGGCTTTGAGGGCACTCTATGCGCTCGCTCAATTTCCAGGGGATATTGAAACTCCAAGCGGAGGCTGGTGGTAAGTAACTTAACAAGGAAGCCATTAATATCATTGCCTTCTTCCCCTTCTATAATTCCAAGTAACCGGATATTATTTTGTCTGTTTCTATTAGATAAGTCTTCCAGATCAGATTGAATGCGTTCCATCTCTTTTGTTATACGAGGGACGGAAGCTGTAGTTAACAATAAGGAAGAGACTTGAGATTCCACATCGTCTAATCGGGTTTGGTAGGATTCCAGTTTAGCCGAAACTGTTAGTAATTCACCCCGAATTGCATTAGTGGCGTCAATATTTACATTGATGAGGTCTTTTAGCTGTCGGAGCTCGGTGAGAACAACGTCTGCAGACGCCATTACCTTCATTGGCGGGGCCTTGTCCGGCGAAGGAGGGTCGGCCTTGGACCTTTTGGAGCCCGCCGACGCTGCAAATGCCGCTTCTATCTTTCCGGTTTTACTGGATGCCATCGGGATCTTCGACGTTTTCGGAGCCGGATCGTTGAAAAAAGAAAGCTAGGGATGCACAAAACGTAGTGTTTCCTTCCTTTATTGAAAATTCTCGAGCAGAGCTACACGCTTAGGCGGCCATTTTGATCGCTGCGCTAGAGCGCCCCCCGAACCTAACATTTGTAACTACAGCAAGGGTTATTGTTCCCTATATGCATCACTTTGCACTTGTCCACGTTAAACATCTGCATACTTTTGTGTTGTCTGCAAATTTGATCACTTCACTCATTGTACCCCTTTCCAGATCATTTATAAATATATTAAAAAACCCCGGTCCAAGTACAGATCCCTGAGGCACTCCACTGTTTACCTTTCTCCACTGTGAAAACAGACCATTTAATCATTATTAAACCCCACTTGTACTCTCAGGTATATTCTTTCCATGTGCTTCTAATGCAGGAGCAACGCTTGAGAGTATTTGTGCCCGCAGTGTGTCTGCATTATCCTGAATTTTTAAAGGAAATTTTTAAAAACTCCTCATGGAGTTTCCTTTTGAAATGAGCTTACAGTGATTTGAACTGTACTCTCCTTATCTTTTATTTAATCTTTTGCTGATCCAATAACATATCACAACTATTAAAATGCAAGTTATCTATATCTAGTTAATGTGGTTATTATTTGGTCAATCAATCAGTATGTGAAATGTTAGCATAGCGTTCACACAGTTTTCTGAGAGCAGATTATTTGGAAATTATATTTTGGTGAGAGGAGATAATTTAAAGGTACAGTATTGTTTCACATATTATTAAAATGGCTATTTGTTTTTATTTTGCTCTAGTAATGTATATAAAATATAACACTGAATATTGAAAACAGATAAGGCAATACAAGGAGTAGTACAAATTAAACAGGAATTATAACTGAAGTATTTTTTTTCATCACAGATTTGACCCGATGAAGAAGACAAGAGAAACCAACAAGATATTTGAGAATGAGTCAGTTGTAGGAATGTCATAGTGATGGATTATAGTAGAGATTGTGGACACCATGCAAATTAATGAACTGTCTCTCTATAGAAGTGTGTCTTCATTTGGAGAGAAAGGAATGTCCCACATGAAGTTGGGTGACAATGAGGGAGAAAAAAAATACTTGCAATGAGAGTGAACTGGGGAGACAAAAGGACTGAGAAGAGAGATGCCTGTGCTGAGCATAAAGTGTAGGAAACAGCATAGAAAGACACGAAGGACCAAATGTTGGAAAAGACAGACAAGAACATATAGATGTAAGAAAGAAGGCAAAACCTGAGTTTAATGTGAAAAGGAATGGAAAATCAGTAAAGGGATTCAAGGAAGGGGAATGGCAGTGACAGATTTGTGAGAATGGAAAATCATTCATGCTACTGCATTTTTTTTTTTTTTTACTGATTGCAGTGCAGCAAAGTAGAAGGCGGAGGAACCAAGGAGGCGAGAGTGATAGAGGTTGCAGAAATGATTAGTGTGAAAATTAGAATTTTGATCATGGTTAACAATTTTCTGCACTTGCTTCTATGCAGCAGGTGCCAAATATTCATTTCCTATTGGCTATTGTTCAACTGATAATACAAAGAAAAGTACTCTAGAATTTTTTCCTCAACTACAGATGTGTGTACTATAGTTTTATTTTATATGGAAGGAAACATTTGACCATCAAAATGCAATGCATTCTTTTCTAGAAATTAGAATTGACAAAAGAGGACATTTCTCATGCATACTAAGAACAGGAAAAAAAGATCCTTCTTCATACTTTATTCACAACAGATGTTTTAAATGTCTTTTTAATCTTCTAGTTGGATTAGTTCTATTTACCTGCAATCCAGAAGATTAGGCAACATACAGTATATAAAAATAAAACACATTTGCTGTTGCCAACTGCACTATAGTAATTTCTCCACTCCAAACCTTGTTTCTCTGCCACCTTAGTAGGATTTTATTTATTATGCATGGCAGTGAGTAAGGTTCTATCTGCAAGATAAAGTAAGCCCTGCTTTCTGATTTATTGTACAGATGAATAAAGGAGGAACTACTTCAGAAAACAAAAACAAAGCTAATACAATTTATTGCATAAAAGCTTTCTCATGTGAGGTACTATGAACAAATAATTAAAAACAGTTTAAAATCTTTCCTATTGATTACCCACTTAATATTTGGAAAACAATCCTTAAGTGGGGTATAATTAAAATGTAATCAATAATTTACAATACTGTCAGATCCTGAAGATTAAAAACAAATGGAACAATAACTACAAAGGAGAGACATCTTATTTGAAACAGCTTTTTCAAAGAACCATAATTTTACTTTTATACAAAAATACAAATAAGTAGGGCTTAAGATAGAAATCCAGTGGAATCTAACTCCAGAAGGCAGGTGCAAAATGAGCCAAAGCTAAATGCTTTGTTAGAAATAAATACCATTGATAGGAAATATTCAATGTATTTCCTATTTCGTTATCACATTTCTGATTTAAATAGAAATTATATGATATGACAAATGTTTATAACAGTATGAAAATAGATAAAGGATGAGTAGTTTTTCGTGGATTTCTTATAGTTGGTTTTGCAAAGGATATGTTCAATAAATGGAAAACATGTCTCTCTACCTTTTGCTTTACTCTCTTAGCATTAGATCACTAGTCATTATTCAGCAAGCATGTTCTACAGCCTTCTAATTTTCAAAATCTAACTGCTGAAGTATTGTTTGTGTTAAGAGTTGAGATTTATAGGGATGTGAATCGTTTTTTGACGATTTAAAATATCGTCCGATATATTTTAAATCATCAAAAATCGTTATTTATTTAATTATTTAGCATTTTTTTATATATACCGAGGTATAGCAGAGTTGCCTTCACTCCAGTTTACATACAGAACAACGTGTTACATTGAACGATGTTTGAAATTTAAAAATATCAAAAATTAACAATGATGAGCAAAGACATAACAAGGAGAATGAGTATAACAGGATAACACAGGGTGGAAACCCTGAGTAGGTGAACAGAGATATTAGATATTAGAGGCGATATTTAATAGGAATTCCCCCGATTTATCGTCAAAAATCGTAAATAGGGGGAGGGGGAGGGGAGGGGGAGGGTGGGAAAACCGGCACACTAAAACATCCCTAAAACCCACCCCGACCCTTTAAAATAAATCCCCCACCCTCCCGAACACCCCCAAAATGTCTTAAATTACCTGGGGTCCAGTGGGGGGGGTCCCGTTGTGATCTTCCACTCTCGGGCCATGAGTGCGTTGATAGAAAATGGCACCGGCGCTACCTTTGCCCTGTCATATGACAGGGCAAAGGTAGCGCCGGCGCCATTTTGGTTCCTGTCCCCGACGTCACGAGCATAGAAGATCGCTCCCGGACCCCCGCTGGACCCCCAGGGACTTTTGGCCAGCTTGGGGGGCCTCCTGACCCCCACATGACTTGCCAAAAGTCCAGCAGGGGTCCGGGAACGACCTCCTGCACTCGAATCGTATTGCCGTACGGCCAGCGCCATTTTGCCGTACGGCAATATGGCCATATGGCCGGCACCAAAAATGGCCACAAAAATGGCCGGTGCCAAAAATGGCCACAAATTCTACCTTTTCGATGGGAAATAGGAAAGAAAGACCCATAGTGTTCCCCGAGGTTTCTGAGGGATCTTCTAGAACAGGTCCAATGGACCAACACATGGTGTGGAGCCAAGAGCCTTCAGTGAGTTCCGTGAATGTATCCTTGGGGGCTGCGCAGAGAAGTGTTCCCTTGCCAGTGACCCCGGATCTAGAGTCATCATTGTCTCCAGAGCAGAGTCGGGTTCCTCCGCAACCTGCCCCCCCCCCCACGGGAAGTGCAGACGTACATGGCATTTTACCCTTGCACCCTGGAGAAGGTGCACAGCCAGCAATGTCAGTGTTAGGTGGAGACAGTTTGGAAGATTGAGCAGTGGGAACTGAAAGCCGGCCGGGTAAGGAAGCAATATCTTTTAATGTTCTTCTAAATTTGGCAGCAACAGGACTATCTACAACCGTCACACCAGAGGTACTGCCTGTTTCCTTGGTAAAACCAGCTAATATTATCCTTGACTTAATATGGGAAGCAATAGCAACTTTGTCAAATCAAGTTGCACAGTCACTGTCTCAATACCAAGACTTTTCAAATTCCCGAACTGTTGTGCAAACACAAATTGCAGGAATAAAAGTTCAAGTGGACTCTTTGGAAACTGAAGAATTACAAACCCAGAAATCAGTGGATATAATATCAAATGGACATTTATACCTCCAGAATAAAATGGAAAATCTAGAAAATGTTATAAGGCATTGTAACCTCAGAATTCTAAATCTTCCAAGAAAGAGATTTACCACACCAATTGAAATGCTTTGCAGATATTTTATGGAAGTTTTGGCAATCAAGGAAAATTTAATTCCACCAATATCTAAGGCATATTATATGCCTGGTGCCAAAGCTCAAAATGTGAATAATATTCCAACTGAAGTAGCTCCTATGGACATATCCCATTTATCATCTTTCTTGGAAACTTCCACAGAAGAAATGATTTCCTCTTCTACCCAGATAGATACGTTTGCTTTGGACTCTGATTGTTACTTTGTATTAAAAATGTTTTTTCGTAAAAGGTATGAAGTATTTTTGGGGTTTAAGATCCGCATGTTCCCTGATGTGTCCAAATTAACTCAATCTAAGAGGAAACATTTCCTACTAGTGCATCCAGCTGTTGTGAATTTGGGAGCATCCTTTTGGCTATACTTTCCGTGTAAATGTGTAGTTAAATACAGTGGGGTCAAATATATTTTCTTTGACCCCACACAGTTAAATAATTTCCTAAATGATAAACTTAAGCAGATGTCTAACCTTACCTCAAGCCCACAGTACCAACTAAATGAAATAATGGGCTCGATCTCCATAATGGTTGGCTTTTTCTTATTTTATTAGTTTTTTCCTTCATAATTTCAAGGGTACCTTCCCCCATATTGTGGTCTGACAGAGATGTATGTGAGATAATAATGTTTGTATAATAACATTTCTTTTGATTTATGTATTCTCTATACTCTATTTCTTGTCAAGTTAAGATTAACTTGTTAATTTGATTTAAAAGTCTGATAAATAAAGATAAAAAAATATTTAATGATAAAATGACAATATTGAAAAATGGATTATTTAAGCAAATGTGCTTTTCCTCATGATATAGAATAAATATCTTGAACTCAAATTTCTGGAGATGAAGGTTCCAACTTCCATGCCTACGCCAGGGGTTGTGCGAGAGTAGTAGTTTTCTGCCTTCTGTCATCTTCTGGGTTTATTTTTCCTCTACCTCCTAGATAGAGCATGCTTTTGAGAGTTCCTGCCTCCACTATATGGAATGTCATTCCTTTCTCCCATCCATTCCTTCCCTTTCTATGTTGCAATTTATTTCTCCACCTGCTGTCTAATGAGCTTCATCTGGGAAATGTGGGATCACTCTGGAATCCATGTGGCCTGTCTATGATGGTTCTTTCATTGACCCCAGTTACCTCCTTCCTCTTTGCGTCCATCTGCACTATAATAGGCTTTAAGATCATAAGAAATTGCCATACTGGGTCAGACCAAGAGTCCATCAAGTCCAGCAACCTGTTTCCAACAGTGGCCAATACAGGCTACAAATACCTACGCAAGAACCAAGAACCAAGAACTAAGTCTATCCCACGCTACTGATGCTGTTGCGCATCCCGTCCATGCTTGGCTCGCACCCGGGTCTGCTCACCTCGTCCCTTCTCCAGCGAGTCCAGGGTCATCCTCCCCTGCTGCTGCTGAAAGCTCTGCCCATCCACGGCATCCCGCAGTGGCATCCTCCGGGCCTTCCACTGCTCACCAGGCCCCATGGTGGGGCTCGGCATCCTCCATGGTGTCGACCCCACCCCTAGGTGCGCGCATGTGGACTGCCTGGCCTCTTAAAGGGCCAGGGGTGGCTCCCAGCTCTGCGGCATGCCCTGATTGAAGGTAGGATTTAAGGAAGTGGTCAGACACCACTTTCTTTCCTTGGCAATCAGGTCATACACTCTATTGTCTCTAGATTGCCTGTTCCAATGTTTCCTGTTCCAGCGGCTCCTGTGTCTCCTGTTCCAGCGTCTCCTGTTCCTTCGTCTTTCCATTCCTGGTAGTACCCTTCAGACTGATTTCACGGTACTGACCTTTGCTTGCTCTTGACCACGCCTGACTGCTGCCTGGAACCAACCTCTGCCTGTCCACTGACGTCGTAAGAATGCTGCCTGGAAACTGACCTTTGCCTGACATGACAACTCCCGGATTGACTACAGGTACTGACCCCTGCTTCGGCTGACCATGCTGGACTGATACCCTGGCCTTGATCTTCGCTATCCATTTGGACACTCTTTTCTGGCCTCCTGCAACCTCTGGACATTCTTGCTTGGACATTGACCATGCACCCTTGTTCATGGTGGGCACTCCCCTGCGCTTCCTCTCTGGGAGACCCTGCGAGGCCCACCTAAGACCAGGCGGCCCGGGTAACCAAGGGCTCAACCTGAGGGAACCCTGGGTTGCTATTGGCGAAGTTCCAGCTAGTCTCTGTCTCCTCTTGTGCTCTGTCTCCTGGTGGCAGTCTCTCTCTGGGTCCGACCAGACCATACCAATCCTCCACCAGGCCAAGGGTCACCTCCAGTGCAACAGATGTTAGTAATAGCAGTGGCTATTTTCTAAGTCACCTTGATTAATAGCAGGTAATGAACTTCTCCTCCAAGAACTTATCCCAACCTTTTTAAAACCCAGCTACACTAACTGTATTAACCATATCTTCTGGCAACAAATTCCAGAGTTTAATTGTGCATTGAGTGAAAAATAATTTTCTCCGATTAGTTTTAAATATGCCACGTGCTAGCTTCATGGAGTGCTCCCTAGTCCTATTCTACGAAAAATAACCAATTTACATTTACCCATTCTAGACCTCTCATGGTTTTAAAGACCTCTATCATATCCCCCCTCAGCTGTCCATTCTCCAAGCTGAATAGCCCTAACCTCTTTAGTCTTTTCTCATAAGGGTGCTGTTCCATCCCCTTTATCATTTTCATTGCCCTTCTCTGTACCTTCTCCATCGCAAGTGAGGTAACCAAATTTGCAGTTGATACAAAATTATTCAGAGTAGTTAAATCACAAGTGGATTGTGATAAATTGCAAGAGGACCTTGTGAGACTGGAAAATTGGGCATCCAAATGGCAGATGAAATTTAATGTGGATAAGTGCAAGGTGATGCATATTGGGAAAAATAACCCTTGCTATCGTTACACAATGTTAAGCTCCATATTAGGAGTTAGCTCCCAGGAAAGAGATCTAGGTGTCATAATGGATAATATGGTTAATACATTTAAATTGTCAGCTCAGTGTGCTGTGGCAGTCAAAAAAGCTAACAGAATGTTAGGAATTATTAGGGAGGGAATGGCAAATTAAATAGTGGTTATCATAATGACTCTATTTCTTCATGATGAGGCTGCACCTTGAATACTGAGGGGTAGATTTTCAAACCGCGCGATTTGGCCTACTTTTGCTGGCGCATCAGGCGCAAGCAAAAGTACGCTGGATTTTAGTAGATACGCGCGGAGCCGCACGTATCCGCTAAAATCCGGGATCGGCGCACGCAAGGCTATGGATTCTGTATAGCCGGCGCGCGCCGAGCCGCGCAGCCTACCTCCGTTCCCTCCGAGGCCGCTCCGAAATCGGAGCGGCCTCGGAGGGAACTTTCTTTTGCCCTCCCCTCACCTTCCCCTCCCTTCCCCTACCTAACCCACCCGCCCGGCCCTGTCTAAACCCCATCCTTACCTTTGTCGGGGGATTTACGCCTCCCTCCGGGAGGCGTAAATCCCCGCGCGCCAGCGGGCCGCTAGCGCGCCGGGACGTGACCTGGGGGCGGGTACGGAGGGCGTGGCCACGCCCCCGGACCCGCCCCAAAATGCTGCCGACACGCCCCCTAAACGCCGCGACGACCGGGCCCGCCCCCGACATGCCCCCGACACGCCCCCCTCGGAGAACCCCGGGACTTACGCGAGTCCCGGGGTCTGCGCGCGCCGGTGAGCCTATGTAAAATAGGCTCACTGGCGCGCAGGGCCCTGCTCGCCTAAATCCGCCCGGATGTGGGCGGATTTAGGCGAGCAGGGCTCTTAAAATCCGCCCCTATGTGCAGTACTGGTCATCGCATCTTAAAAAAGATATAGTTGCACTGGAGAAAGTACAAAGAAGGGTGACCAAAATGATAAAGGGGATGGAATGGATTCCCTATGAGGAAAGACTAAAGAGATTAGGGTTGTTCTGTTTGAAGAAGAGATGACTGGTATGGGGATATGATAGAGGTCTACAAAATCATAAAAGGACTTGAACACATTAATATAAATCAGTTATTTACTCTCCCAGACAATAAAATGACTAGGGGACATTCCATGAAGTTAGCAAGTAGCTCATTGGCATCTATTTTATCTTTGAGTACTTGCCAGGTACTTGTGACTTGTATTGTCCACTGCTGGAAACCGGATGCTGGGCTTTATGAACACTTGGTCTGACCCAGTATGGCACATCTTATGCTCTAATGTTCCTCTACTCTTCCCCTGATATGACTAATCCTCTCCCTCTTGTCTTGTTTCCTCTCCTCTCTGTTTTACCAACCCAAGCTTTTATCTCTCAAATGCCTTCCATGCCCCAGCACATCACAGCTGCTAACACATCAGACATGTATGATGTCCTTACTGACATATAAATAAAAAATTGTTTAAGCTTAGCAGAACTTTGTCTTTCTTTAGCTTTCTTTTTTTGCCACATGTTTCTCTCTTCTTCACATATAAAGAAATCTAATCTTACTATTTAACTCATATACTCAGTATGGTTGAACAAAATAGCATTGTTGGATATTTTGATTCTGTGAGATTCTTTCATTATCCAGAGATATTCTATACTTTTGTTTGTCGCTTCAACATATAGATAAGTAGTCCTGGAAAGAAATATTTCTAGATTCACTGATGAAGATTAGATTTAAAAAAAATCTCTGAAAAGTCTATTCCTACTTAGATGGTCATACAGAGAACATGCACTTATCTTTATGACAGCATTTTGACAGAGTGAAATATCAAAGATCCTGATCAAGAAAAGAGATGTCAATTCTAAGACTGCATCTGTCAACATGGAAATGCTGTCTCTGGAATTAGCATTTATGGTTGTGCTATGGCATCAAATTTTGCTCAGGTTTGACAGTGTGAGCAAATTAAAAAAAATAAGACAATATCTCTGAATAGAAGCTATTGACATATTTGCAGGCTTTTCTGGCAAATCTTAGGGATAATTAAAGCTGATTCAGTTAGTTACATATCTCTTACATGTTGCAAGAATACTGAGATTCAGTCATTAAAAGATCCACATTCAAATTTATAGGTATTAAAATCAAAACAAATTTGACTAGCAATAGAATAATCTTTGCAATAATTGATAAGATGATGACAGAAATAGAAAATAAATATTCTTTCTACAGAGAAGTTTCTCAGCTTCTAAATAAGCTCTAATCAATTGATCAGAAACAAATTAATTGTGATATGGATCTATAGTCAAAATATAATTGAAATCATGGTAGTGTTACAGACACATTCAGAGGTATCCATTGTAAAATTGATATAATTAAAGAATTTGAGATCTTATGGTGAATACAACAGAAAATGTGATAATGCCTCTGTATCGCTCCATGCCAAGACTACACCTTAGATATTAGGGATGTGCATTTGTTTTGAACGAATGTGCAATCTGCAATGTACAGGTCCCTATTCGTTGCATTTGTGGGTTCCTGAAATGAATGGCAAACCCCCATGAATGCAATGTATCATTAACGAATAAAACCCCTACCATCCTGAGAAGAGAGGATCACCTTGCTGGTGGCTAAAAGGAATCAGTAAGTTTTTGCTTGGGACATTGTCTTTTTTAAAAGTATTGGGGCAAAGTTAACTATTTGGGAATATTATTTAGTGTGTTTGTGCTTTTAATAGTCAGTAAGGCAGTGAACAAACAAGTTAGACTGTATTTTTAAACAGTCAGTTGATAAGGCAGCTAGTAAGCAATAGGTAGTGTGTTTATTTTTAAAAGTCTGTAAGGCAGTTAGTAAGCAGAACTGAGTGTTTGTATTAAAAAAAAAAAAAAACACACACAAAAAAAAA
The DNA here is from genome assembly GCF_901001135.1 of Rhinatrema bivittatum. Lineage (NCBI taxonomy): Eukaryota > Metazoa > Chordata > Amphibia > Gymnophiona > Rhinatrematidae > Rhinatrema > Rhinatrema bivittatum. The sequence goes on along the minus strand of NC_042616.1, from coordinate 323,813,753 downwards.
AAAAAACAACACCCCAAAAAGTAGCCAGAAGCTAGAAATAAGCTAGGAGCAATGTATACCTAAGTAAAAAGGTTGAAAAGTTCGGCTCAGTTACTCACCTTGGAAAGGTGTTGAGGTAGTGTGATTTGGTTTGAATAGGTAGCAACATTTGTTAATCAAGATAGCAGTGAGTCACTCTGGCTGACTAACTGAAGTTAGACGGTTTGGATTTTCCAACCCACCCACCCCTAGCTCATCCTTTAGTTTATAGGCAGGTGCCTCTTTCACAAAAAAAAAAACCTAAAACCAACAACAACAAAAACTTTATTGAGAGTTTGATCAGACCCCGGTAGGCTACAACCAGACATATAGTTAATTCACTAATACATTCAAAGGACATTAATTAGACACAATCCTACTCCCATAGTAACCTAAAACTTAAGTAGGAACTGAACAAATATGAGATGAAGGCAGCAGTCCAACAGCAAGAGGGGGGCTTCACAGTCTTTTTCATTGAGTGTCACATGCATGATTTTTTTACCCACCGGTGTGAAGTTGTACATGTGCATGCGATGCAAAGAGCTCCTGGCTCTCAGAGAACAAGTCCAGTCTCTGGAAGCTAGAGTGGCAGACCTGGAGGAGCTGAGGCAGACAGAGAGGTATATATATATATGAGACCTTCAGGGACATAATAGCCAAGTCCCAACTTCAGACTGGCAGCCCTGGTGCTGCCTTGGAGGAAGAAGGTCTCATGATTGGAGAGCATCAACCAGGTGCAGCAGGAAAGGATCCTGTAGCAAGGACCTGCTCTCCAGGTTGTCCTTTCGCACTGAAGATATCTCCCCAAGGCCTACTGCCCAGGAGGGAAGGGTTAGGTCGGCCGTCATAGTTGGTGATTCAATTATTAGGAATGTAGATAGCTGGGTGACTGGTGGGCGTGAGGATCACCTGGTAACATGCTTACCTGGTGCAAAGGTGGCAGACCTCACGCGTCACCTAGATAGGATTTTAGACAGTGCTGGGAGGAGCCGGCTGTCGTGGCACATGTGGGCACCAACGACATAGGAAATTGTGGGAGGTAGGTTCTGGAAGCCAAATTTAGGCTCTTAGGTAGAAAGCTTAAATCCAGAACCTCCAAGGTAGCATTCTCTGAAATGCTCCCTGTTTCATGCGCAGGTCACCAGAGGGAGGCAGAGTTCCAGAGTCTCAATGCGTGGATGAGACGATGGTGCAAGGAAGAGGGATTCCATTTTTTTAGGAACTGGGGAATCTTTTGGGGAAGGGGGAGTCTCTTCTGAAGGGATGGGCTCCACCTTAACCAGGGTGGAACCAGACTGCTGGTGCTAACCTTTAAAAAGGAGATAGAGCAGCTTCTAAACTAAAAAAAAGGGGAACACCGACAGTCACTCAGCAGCATGTGGTTCGGAGAGAGGTATCTTCAAACGATACTAATGATGCATTAGAATTAGGGCATCCCGACAGTGAGGTTCCAATAATAAGAAAAGTAGTCCAAGTGCCTGTAACTAAAAACTCATCTGAGCTAAAACATTCTAACTTATCCCTATCAATTAAAAAGCAGAATGAAAATACAAACAAAAAACAAACTTTGAAATGTTTGTATGCTAATGCCAGAAGTCTAAGAAGTAAGATGGGAAAATCAGAATGTATAGCAGTGAATGATGACATAGACTTAATTGGTACCTGAAGACTGGAGGATAGCAAATGTAACCCCAATATTTAAAAAGGGCTCCAGGGGCGATCAGGGAAACTATAGACCAGTTAGCCTGACTTCAGTGCCAGGAAAAATAGTGGAAAGTGTTCTAAACATCAAAATCACAGAACATATAGAAAGACATAGTTTAATGGAACAAAGTCAGCATGGCTTTACCCACGGCAAGTCTTGCCTCACAAATCTGCTTCACGTCTTTGAAGGAGTTAATAAACATGTGGATAAAGGTGAAGCAGTAGATGTAGTATACTTGGATTTTCAAAAGGCGTTTGACAAAGTTCCTCATGAGAGGATTCAAGGAAAAGTGAAAAGTCATGGGATAGGTGGTGATGTCCTTTCGCGGATTGCAAACTGGCTAAAAGACAGGAAACAGAGAGTAGGATTAAATGGACAATTTTCTCAGTGGAAGGGAGTGGGCAGTGGAGTGCCTCAGGGATCTGTATTGGGACCTTTGCTTTTCAATATATTTATAAATGATCTGGAAAGAAATACGACAAGTGAGATAATCAAATTTGCAGATGATACAAAATTGTTCAGAGTAGTTAAATCACAAGCAGATTGTGATAAATTGCAGGAAGACCTTGTAAGACTGGAAAATTGGACATCAAATTGGCAGATGAAATTTAATGTGGATAAGTGCAAGGTGATGCATATAGGGACAAATAACCTATGCTATTTTTACACAATGTAAGGTTCCATGTTAGTGCTACAACCCAAGAAAGAGATCTAGCCGTCATAGTGGATAACACATTGAAATCGTCGGGTCAGTGTGCTGCGGCAGTCAAAAAAGCAAACAAAATGTTGGGAATTATTAGAAAGGGAATGGTGAATAAAACGGAAAATGTCATAATGCCTCTGTATCGCTCCATGGTGAGACTGCACCTTGAATTATGTGTACAATTCTGTTTGCCACATCTCAAAAAAGATATAATTGCGATGGAGAAGGTACAGAGAAGGGCTACCAAAATGATAATGGGAATGGAACAGCTCCCCTATGAGGAAAGACTAAAGAGGTTAGGACTTTTCAGCTTGGAGAAGAGACGGCTGAGGGGGGATATGATAGAGGTGTTTAAAATCATGAGAGGTCTAGAACGGGTAGATGTGAATCGGTTATTTACTCTTTCGGATAATAGAAAGACTAGGGGGCACTCCATGAAGTTAGCATGTGGCACATTTAAAACTAATCGGTGAAAGTTCTTTTTTACTCATCGCAAGTTAAACTTTGGAATTTGTTGCCAGAGGATGTGGTTAGTGAAGTTATTATAGCTATGTTTAAAAAAGGATTGGATAAGTTCTTGGAGGAGAAGTCCATTACCTGCTATTAATTAAGTTGACTTAGAAAATAGCCACTGCTATTATTAGCAATGGTAACATGGAATAGACTTAGTTTTTGGGTACTTGCCAGGTTCTTATGGCCTGGATTGGCCACTGTTGGAAACAGGATGCTGGGTTTGATGGACCCTTGGTCTGACCCAGTATGGCATGTTCTTATGTTCTTATGTTCTCCTGACCCCCCCCCCCCCAAGACTTGCCAAAAGTCCCTGGTGGTCCAGCAGGGGTCCTGGAGCAATCTCCTGCACTCGGGCGATTGGCTGCCAGTATTCAAAGTGGCGCCAATAGCCTTTGCCCTTACTATGTCACAGGGGCTACCGGTGCCATCGGTTGGCCCCGTCACTTGGTAGGAGCGCAAGATGGCCATCCATTGCGGGATGGCCGGCGCGAAACCTGGGACAAACACGCATCCCGGCGAGTGCAAGCCCTGAGATGCGCATTTGTCCCGGAGCTCTGAAAAAGGGGCGGGAAGGGGGTGGGGCGGTGGTCCGGGGACGGTCCCGAGTTCTCCAACACAGTGGCTGTGCTGGGGGACGACGAGCTGGCAGCCAGCCAGCATGTGCAAGTTACGCCTTCCTTGAGCAGGCGTAACTTAGACAACAAAGGTGGGGGGGGGATTTAGGTAGGGCTGGGGGGTGGGTTAGATAGGGGAAGGGAGGGGAAGATGGGGTGGAGTGAAAGGAAAGATCCCTCTGAGGCTGCTCCGGAGCGGCCTCGATGGGAACAGGGAAAGCCATCGGGCCTCCCCTAGGGCTTGGTGTGCGCAGGGTGCACAAGTGTACACCCCCTTGCGTGCGCAGATCCCGGATTTGATAAGGTGCATGCGGCAGCGCGCGCATGTTATAAAATCAGGTGTACATTTGTGCGCGCCTGGCAGCATGCACAAATGTATCCCGCGCGTGCTTCTCTAAAACTCTGTCCCAATATGTATATTAAAGTCACATACTAAGACAATTTTATTTGTTATTAAAAATAAGGAAGTACGAAATAAAAAAAAGATAGTCAAATCTTCACATAGAATATCAGGAGACAATATAACACTATAAGCCATTCATTAACCAATTACAAGATTCTCACACACATTGTTGATAGGTAAATTGAAAAGCTTTAAATCAAGATTTGATTTGTAGTAAACTAAACCACCCCCTTTTTTCCCTACCCTTTCCTGATAGACATACAAGTAGCCCTTAGGGCAATTAAATTTAGTAACGGAAAGTCAGTTTGAGAAAGGCAAGTCTCCGTTAAAAGAGCGAAAACATTCAAATGAAGCACTTCCAGTAACAGACAACTAGAGAGCTCAACGTTTGGGTCTGATGTCGTGAGGAGTACAAGGGACTTTGGGACACAGCCGTGGTCGGTGTGTGTATGTGGGAGGCAGCATTATATCTATCTTATTCCTTGAAATGTTCATCCCCTTTCTGCTGCTTCTTCACGCCTCTCACTGGCGTAGATTTTATAAAAGTACGCCGGATTTTAATAGATTCAAGAGTAGCCATGCGTATCCTTTAAAATCCGGGGTCGGCGCACGCAAGGTTGCCCAAAATTGGCAGCCTGCACGCGCCGAGCCACCCAGCCTGCCTCTGTTCCCTCCGAGGCCGCTTCGAAATCGGAGCGGCCTCGGAGGGAACTTTCCTTCCACTCCCCTGCACCTTCCCCTCCCTTCCCCTACCTAACCCACCCCCCCAGCCCTATCTAAACCCCCCCCCCCCCCTTACCTTTGTTTTAAAAGTTACGTCTGCCAGAGGCAGGCGTAACTCGTACACACCGGCCAGCTGGCCAGCGCCCGATTCCCCGGCCCGGGAGCTGCTCCAAGTATCTCTCGGTGCCTTCAAGTGTTTTCTCCAGCTGTTTTGGTGATAATTTTCAAAATCCTTTTTGGTACTTAATGACCATTGGTCTTACCAGGCTAATTCAAATGTTTTATACACTTACTGTATTTTAAGGCTCTGATTTATTTGAAACAAATGTGTTAAATGTGATAACTAAACCCATCTTTGTTTGAAATAATAAAAAAAATGTTTAAAAATTGTAAATATTTTGTTTTCAGGAAATGATGAGCCTTATTAGCATGTACAGGAATAGAGCATACTGTTTGCTAATAATGCACCGTATTTGCTAATAGGACCCATTATTTCCTGAGAACATAAAATACACACACAATAAAAAGAATGAAATAAAACCCCAAATGAAAAACAAAGAAAAAATGTTCAAAAATCAAAATGAACAAAAAAAAAAAAAAAGCCATGTGAACATTCCTACTGCTGTTCTCATGGTCCTCTGGTGTTGTGTTCATAGCACATTTGGTACCATTTTCCTCCCTCTTTTTTTTGCCTGGGAATGTTAATGCCACTCTTCTTGCTGTGTTGTTCTGAACATATGGTCTGTCAAATTAGCACCTCTGCTCCTTCTGCTATGTTCCTCTACTGGTGCATTACAATGTTTTCACATTTACTCCTACTGCTTTGCCTTTGACTCTATGACTTAGGTGTTGGAATTGGTTACACATGACACAAGACATTGGTTGCCCACTATCCCACTCAAACCAACTGCTTCTTACCCAATTACCCATCTTGGTTTCATGCTCTTTTGTACTCTTTTTTCCCACCAATTATGCAAAAGTCCCATTTTCAAGAGGCCAAAATCTCACCTTCAATATGCTAATATCCTAACAAGGAACCTTGTTTCACCCTGATGGACTTCTTCAGAGGAATCTTTCTGGTGAATTAGTTCTGCACGTCAAGACGCAAAGTGCATTCTTTAAATCTCTAGACAAGAAATCTTGTTTCACACTGATAGGCTTCTTCAGGAGAGCCTTTATGGAGAACCAGTTCTACATATACAAAAATAAAACATTATTACTACCCCAAAACCACCTAAAAAAAAAAATCTCATCACTATAATATCAGAATTAAATTACCTGCACACCAAGATGCAAAACATATTCTTTAAATCTCCAAGTGACTATTTCACTACTGGTATGAATTCTCATGGAACACTACTCTCTATAGCAATGCTTCAATAGATTCATAGGCACATGCAAATATACAAATAATTCACATAAACAACTCAATTACTTTCAGACTCTCAAAAAATTATTAGATATGTGAATCAAATAATCAACCTGTTCATCGTGAACCATACATCTCCTAAGCCATTTCAACCGCGTTCAACCACCACGTTCAACCAGAAGTAGAGGGATAGTGGATGCAAGGGACTCTGTTCAAGAAAATGGTAATGGAACCAGTGAGGGAAGGAGTTATACTTGATCTAGTGCTCACTAATGGGGATAATGTTTCTAATGTTTGGGTGGGTGCGCTCTTCAGTACCAGTGATCATCAAATTGTATGCTTTGATAGGGATGTGAATCGTGTCCTCGATCGTCCTAACGATCGATTTCGGCTGGGAGGGGGAGGGAATCGTATTGTTGCCGTTTGGGGGGGTAAAATATCGTGAAAAATCGTGAAAAATCTAAAAATTGAAAAATCGCAAAACCGGCACATTAAAACCCCCTAAAACCCACCCCCAACCCTTTAAATTAAATCCCCCACCCTCCCGAACCCCCCCCAAATGACTTAAATAACCTGCGGGTCCAGCGGCGGTCCGGAACGGCAGCGGTCCGGAACGGGCTCCTGCTCCTGAATCTTGTTGTCTTCAGCCGGCGCCATTTTCCAAAATGGCGACAAAAAATGGCGGCGGCCATAGACGAACACGATTGGACGGCAGGAGGTCCTTCCGGACCCCCGCTGGACTTTTGGCAAGTCTCGTGGGGGTCAGGAGGCCCCCCACAAGCTGGCCAAAAGTTCCTGGAGGTCCAGCGGGGGTCAGGGAGCGATTTCCCGCCGCGAATCGTTTTCGTACGGAAAATGGCGCCGGCAGGAGATCGACTGCAGGAGGTCGTTCAGCGAGGGTTCCGGCGCCTCGCTGAACAACCTCCTGCAGTCGATCTCCTGCCGGCGCCATTTTCCGTACGAAAATGATTCGCGGCGGGAAATCGCTCCCTGACCCCCGCTGGACCTCCAGGAACTTTTGGCCAGCTTGTGGGGGGCCTCCTGACCCCCACGAGACTTGCCAAAAGTCCAGCGGGGGTCCGGAAGGACCTCCTGCCATCCAATCGTGTTCTTCTATGGCTGCCGCCATTTTTCGGCGCCATTTTGGAAAATGGCGCCGGCTGAAGACAACAAGATTCAGGAGCAGGAGCCCGTTCCGGACCGCTGCCGTTCCGGACCGCCGCTGGACCCGCAGGTTATTTAAGTCATTTGGGGGGGGTTCGGGAGGGTGGGGGATTTAATTTAAAGGGTCGGGGGTGGGTTTTAGGGGGTTTTAGTGTGCCGGCTCATGATTCTAACGATTTATAACGATAAATCGTTAGAATCTCTATTGTATTGTGTTCCATAACGGTTTAAGACGATATTAAAATTATCGGACGATAATTTTAATCGTCCTAAAACGATTCACATCCCTATGCTTTGATATTGCAAATATTATCTGGAGAAGTTACACAAAATCCCAAGTTTTGAACTTCAAAAATATAGTCTTTGTGCAAATGGGGCATATCTGGAGGCAGAATTTGAAGACTGAGAAAAAATGAGAGAGGTGGAAAAGTGATCCAAACTAAAAGGAGCAGCTACTAAGGCAACTAATCTATTTGTTAGAAAAGTAAACAAAAGCAAGAGAAATAAGAAACTGATCTGGTTCTCAAAGGAAGTGGCTAATAAAATAAAAATAAAAAGAACAGTGTTCAAGAAATATAAAGGGTCCCAAAAAGAGGAACAAAAGGAATATTATCTGGTGAAACTGAGGGAGACAAAGAAAGCAATCAAGAAAGCAGAAAGTCAGGCAGAAGAAAGGATTGCCAAAGAGGTAAAGAGTGGGGACAAATCATTTTTCAGATACATAGAAACATAGAAGTGATGGCAGAAAAGGACCATATGGCCCATCCAGTCTGCCCAGAAAACTCTTATAGTTACCAGATTCCCATATTCATCAGTTACTCTGCCAAGGTCAGGGGTCTTGTTGGTTACTGTTTGAGAAAGAAGAAAGCTCCTAAGTGTTAGCGATTTTGCTAGGTAGTTAGCAATCTGTTGTGGATGTTGCTAGTAGGGATGTGAATCGTTTTAGGACGATTAAAATTATCGTCCGATAATTTTAATATCGTCTTAAACCGTTATGGAACACAATACAATACAGATTCTAACGATTTATCGTTATAAATCGTTAGAATCGTGAGCCGGCACACTAAAACCCCCTAAAACCCACCCCCGACCCTTTAAATTAAATCCCCCACCCTCCCGAACCCCCCCCCCCAATAACTTAAATAACCTGCGGGTCCAGCGGCGGTCCGGAACGGCAGCGGTCCGGAACGGGCTCCTGCTCCTGAATCTTGTCGTCTTCAGCCGGCGCCATTTTCCAAAATGGCGCCGAAAAATGGCGGCGGCCATAGACGAAAAAGATTGGACGGCAGGAGGTCCTTCCGGACCCCCGCTGGACTTTTGGCAAGTCTCGTGGGGGTCAGGAGGCCCCCCACAAGCTGGCCAAAAGTTCCTGGAGGTCCAGCGGGGGTCAGGGAGCGATTTCCCGCCGCGAATCGTTTTCGTACGGAAAATGGCGCCGGCAGGAGATCGACTGCAGGAGGTCGTTCAGCGAGGGTTCCGGCGCCTCGCTGAACGACCTCCTGCAGTCGATCTCCTGCCGGCGCCATTTTCCGTACGAAAACGATTCGCGGCGGGAAATCGCTCCCTGACCCCCGCTGGACCTCCAGGAACTTTTGGCCAGCTTGTGGGGGGCCTCCTGACCCCCACGAGACTTGCCAAAAGTCCAGCGGGGGTCCGGAAGGACCTCCTGCCGTCCAATCTTTTTCGTCTATGGCCGCCGCCATTTTTCGGCGCCATTTTGGAAAATGGCGCCGGCTGAAGACGACAAGATTCAGGAGCAGGAGCCCGTTCCGGACCGCTGCCGTTCCGGACCGCCGCTGGACCCGCAGGTTATTTAAGTTATTTGGGGGGTGGAGGATTTAATTTAAAGGGTCGGGGGTGGGTTTTAGGGGGTTTTAATGTGCCGGTTTTTCGATTTTTCGATTTTTAACGATTTTTAACGATTTTTCACGATATTTTACCCCCCCAAACGGCAACAATACGATTCCCTCCCCCTCCCAGCCGAAATCGATCGTTAAGATGATCGAGGACACGATTCACATCCCTAGTTGCTAGGGAGTTAGCAATCTGATGTATATCTGCTGCTCGAGTAGCAATCTGTTATGGCAAAGAAGCTTGATGGGAGGAGCAATCAGATAGGAGGAACAATCTCTAGAGAAAGTTCTGTGTAGCGGCTCCTGGAGAGGGAGGAGTCAGCAGTCTTGCAGTGTCTCAAATATCGTCTTGCTAAGGAGTAGCAATCTGTAATGAATAGGGATGTGAATCATTTTTTGACGATTTAAAATATCGTCCGATATATTTTAAATCGTCAAAAATCGTTAGGGCCACGATACAATACCAATTCCCCCGATTTATCGTCAAAAAATCGTAAATCGGGGGAAGGGGGAGAGTAGGAAAACCGGCACACTAAAACCCCCTAAAACCCACCCCCGACCATTTAAATTAAATCCCCCACCCTCCCGAACCCCCCCCCCCAAATGCATTAAATTACCTGGGAGTCCTCCGTAGCGGCGGTCCGTGGCTAAATCGGGGGAAGGGGGAGAGCACGAAAACCGGCACACTAGATCGTGAGGTCTTCAGCCGGCGCCATTTTTCAAAATGGCCGCCGCAAAATGGCGGCGGCCATAGACAAAAACGATTCGACGCAAGAGGTCGTTCCGGACCCCCGCTGGACTTTTGGCAAGTCTTGTGGGGGTCAGGAGGCCCCCCAAGCTGGCCAAAAGTTCCTGGGGGTCCAGCAGGGTCAAGGAGCGATTTCCTGCCGCAAATCCTTTTCCGTATGGAAAATGGCGCCGGCCATACGCGTATGGCCGGCGCCATTGTCCGTACGGAAAATGGCGCCGGCAGGAGATCGACTGCAGGAGGTCGTTCAGCGAGGTCCGGAAATCTCGCGAGGGTTCCGGACCTCGCTGAACGACCTCCTGCAGTCGATCTCCTGCCGGCGCCATTTTCTGTACGGAAAACGATTTGCGGCAGGAAATCGCTCCTTGACCCCCGCTGGACCCCCAGGAACTTTTGGCCAGCTTGGGGGGGCCTCCTGACCCCCACAAGACTTGCCAAAAGTCCAGCGGGGGTCCGGAACGACCTCTTGCGTCGAATCGTTTTCGTCTATGGCCGCTGCCATTTTGCGGCAGCCATTTTGAAAAATGGCGCCGGCTGAAGACCTCAAAATCTAGTGTGCCGGTTTTCGTGCTCTCCCCCTTCCCCCGATTTAGCCACGGACCGCCGCTACGGAGGACTCCCAGGTAATTTAATGCATTTGGGGGGGGGGGTTCGGGAGGGTGGGGGATTTAATTTAAAGGGTCGGGGGTGGGTTTTAGGGGGTTTTAGTGTGTCGCTGGACCACCAGGTAATTTAAGGCATTTGGGGGGGGGGGATTTAATTTAAAGGGTCGGGGGTGGGTTTTAGGGGGTTTTAGTGTGTCGGCTCACGATTTTAACGATTATGACGATACTTTACACACACAAACGGCAACAATACGATTCCCTCCCCCTCCCAGCCGAAATCGATCGTTAAGACGATCGAGGACACAATTCACATCTCTAGTCATGAATCTGATATAGTTGTGGGTGGATCCCTGGGCCGATGGCAGATGACCACACTCCCGGGAGAATACCCCGAGAGGGACCACCGGCTAGGCTGGAGTATGGAGGCAGACACACATTAGTTCTTTTATTAAACAGGTTAGTAGAAACCACCAGAGGTAGCAATAGTGAACTGATATGCCCGGCAGGGCTGTAGTCCCTCAGGCACTGGAACAATGACCCCAGGATGGCTAAGCTGTTGAGAAACTGTAGAAAGTGAGTAGGAAGAGTAGGCAGAGTTCATGAATAGAACTAGATGACAAGACTCACGTAAGGTCTCAAGTAAGCTCAGGAGCAAAAAAGGATTAGGCCCTTGAGGAGTGAGTACCTGGTTCCAGGGAAAGCTCTGAGTGAGCGATGGTAACTCACAGTTGTTTGTAGCACTGATAGCTTCCAGGCAGTAGAGAATCTTTAGAATGTCCAGGAATATGGGCCCTCGAGGAGCGAGTACCGGTTCCTATTTGTAATCTGAAAATAAAGAAAAGAGCAAGGCCCCCGAGGAGCGGGTACATCTGGTAAGTCCAAGGAGGCAGAGTAGCTTGGAACGAATCCCCTTATGATCTGTATTCGTATCTTTGCTAACTCGATTGTTAGTGTTTTCAAAAACCTTTAAATATTGGAAGCAGATGACGTCATCTCAGGGGGACGCCCCTGAGGTTCGCGCCCTTGCTGGTACAAGAGTCGGGACGCACACGCTCACCCTAGGCATCAGGACAAGATGGCAGAGTTGCAGCGTCGAGCCGGGCTGGGGACGCCGGAGGGAGATGGCATGGAGATGCCATGGTAGCCAGCCATCCATCAGACTCGGAAGGTGTCGCTACAGAGGTAAAGAGGGAGGAGTGAGGGCATCAAGCAGCGATGGATGCAACACTAAGTGGTCTAGTGAAATTGAAAGGTGACAGGGATCAAGGTGTGGAGAGAGACAAAGAAAAAGCATAAATATTAAACAATTTCTTCAGTTCCATATTCACTAAAGAAAACCCTGGAGAGGGACCATCACTAATTAGCAAAACATTGAAGGTGGGTGGAGTAGATAAAACTCCATTTACACTGCAAGATCATGTGGAGGGTAAACCTTGTACCTAGTGAAGCCTTAACACAAAAATCACACAACAAGGAAATTTATTTTTCAAACCAGTGACCAATTTATTAGGGAAGACATGTAGGTCACTGTTTGAAATCAAGACAACATCTTAGGTAATCACAATCTGCAAGGACAAGATAGCAAATAGCACAAACATTGTACATTATATGCACAGCACATTCTCTGTATACTTGTACACGCATTAGTATCACTACATATTCAGGCTTAGCATATTATCCTTTTGACACAATCATGATTACAACAAAGACCATATAAATTGGAAATGGCACCCCCTAATAGCTACAGTACAGCTCTAGTGTTGGAGCTTATTGTAGCACTGCTTTGTGAAGGCTAGGAAAAGGCTCCAGACAATCCCTGTTGAAAGAGTGCACTCAAGGGGACAGCCTAAGAGGCAAGGCAGCAAAGTTCAGGTGAAGGCAACAGGACCAGGAGGAAAGAGTGCAGCAAGGAGGCAATAGGTCCTGGTAGAGACCAGCAGCATGGAGGCAGGAGACCCTGGAGGAGACCCAGCAGCATGGAAGTATCAGCATGCAAGAACTAAAATGAGATGAGACACCAGAATCCAGAGCCGGAGATGACACATGAGAAGAGGCAACAGCTGGACTGTGACTGGAGGCCACTTCAAGGAGGATGGAATACAGGCAGAGCATTGAGAAGGGATTTAGATTTAGGCTGCTGGACCACAATGGCTAACAGTAGACCATCTCTTCTGTATGCAGGCACACCAATTCTGTAGTGAGGACGGGTCCAGCAGGATTCTTTCATCTAGATGGCACACTAACTCTATAGTGTGGATGGGCCCAGCAGGCTTCTTCCATCTAGATGGCACACCAACTCTGTAGAGGGGCCCACCCAGGATTGTTGGTGCAACTCTTCTTATATGGCATTTGATGGCACCAGCTTTAGACATTTATGGACCCTTGCCATGTCGTGGCTTGTCACTTGAGGGGCATAGATTTTGGAGGCCTACCCCTCGGGCATCTGTCATCCTGGGAACTACTGTGGGGTGTGGACTCCAGTGATGCTGGGGAAGAATTGAATGGCAGCTTGCACATTCTTTTCAGGATGTGTGTCAGCACATTTGTAATGCTGTTGACTGCTGTGGCCAATTTTGTCATAGTCTGTATGTTTGTGGCTGTTTGATCTCACAGGATATCGTTCTGCCCTCCTGAGGTACACTAGCTCTGCCCATATGTGTCAGAGGTGTACCCCATGCCTCCTTTACAGCTGGTCCAGCTGCTTGTGCATGGGCTCCTCTGTTGATGTAAGGATGTTGGTGCTAGTGCGCGGCCTCATGCTGGTGCTGATGGGGTTGCTGTTGACAGTGCTATGATGATGGTTTTAAGTCCTGTAATTTTGTCCTTCAATTGTGGCATGAGGGCATGGTGATTCAGGCTGGCACTTTGATATGCTGGCTTGTAGTTGTGCAAAGTCCTTAGCCTCTCACTCAAGGCTCTGCTCCTCCATGAAGCCAGACAGGTTGAAGGACACATTGAGTGGACTGGGTGAACCTAGGGGTTGCAGCATTGCCACCCACCCTAGGGGTTGCAGCATTGTTCACCCAGTCCATTGAGTGGACTGGGTGAACGTAGGGGTTGCAGCATTGCCAACCTGTGCCTGCAGCAGGCGCAGACATAGGTTGGAGCCTGTGCCTGCTGCAGCTCCTCCTCCTCCTCCTTGCTGACCTTGGTCTGGGCATCCATGATGAAGGGCCTGTGCCAAGGTGATGCTGGTTCCTGGGGCTTCCTGGCTGGGACTGGCATTAATCGATTTCACTTGACATATGTTAAGGAATGATTTTTACGGTGTGTCTGAAAATTAAGAAATTCATATTAGGGATTCTCAAATTTATAAATTTGATTTAGAAAGGATAGAAGGTTTTAAGAAAGGAATTGAGAGCCCCTAACCTGAACGATGTTAAGCATGGCTAAGCTGAAGACAAGAAAGCGTTAAGATCCCAGATTGGTTACTTCTGTGATCGTTTGCAAGTCTGGTGGTTTTGGGGATATGGGACTCTCACCAGGGTATTGGAATTCCTTAACACATGTCAAGTGAAATCTATTGCTGCCAATAAAATTTCCAACAATAACATGTTGCATCCGTTGGTCACAGATGGCTGTGACCGCTCTGCCTTACCTCTTTTTCTCCCCTCTCTCTCTCTTTGGGCAAGATGGCTGTCTCTGGTGCCGGGTGCAGCAGGCCTCGTCGTTCACAGACCAGCATGGGCATCCCCATCCGCCATGCTCACTCCTGTGGCTTCCTAGGGTGCGAGCGCACACATCTGATGCTCAAATACACGTCATGGCGAGAACCTCGGGGGCGGCTCCACCGCATGATGTCAGTACCTCCAGGTATAAGCAGCCTCCGCATCTGCTACTAAATTGAGTTAGAAAAGACTTTACTTCACTACTCTGCCTGATCTAAGCTGCCAGCTTAGACGCTTCATTTCACTAAGGGGCTTGTTCCAGCAGAAGCTCTAGACACCTGCTCCTCGGGGGTCTCTCGCTTCCAACTTCCCTTCAGAGTCCTCACTAACCTAGAGAACTGCTCCTCGGGAGTCTTTTCTCTTATTCTTTCCAGGATATTGGACCACTGAGTACTCGCTCCTCGAGGGCCTATTTACTTCATATCCTGTACCACGGACCTTCGGTCCCACCATTCTACCATCAGGAAGGCACCTTCACTCTGTGAGTACCTCTACAAACCGGCGCTCCAACTCCACCCACCAGCTGCGGCATTACTCACACTGCAAGTTCCTGCCTATCATGAACATCTGGGTGAGACTACGCTTCTGAGCCTGTTGAGCATATTGTCACCTCGTGGATCAGTGCCTTACCTTCCTGCATTACCATCTATTCCAGCCTTACAATAAAGACTCTGTCCATTCTGTGTCTGCTAACTGTGTCAGCCTATCGCAGTGGTTCCCCACAGGGCTCCTCCCCGTGGGCGGAATCATCTCCACTGCAACCAAGGGTCCACAATGCCTCAAATACAACAGATTGCAAACTCCATGACTAGGTGCAGCTTGCAGCTCTGCAGGCCATTCGGGGCCTAGCCCAGCGGATCACAGAACAACAAAAGTCTTTGGAGAACCTTGCTACTGCCTTCAATCACTTACATGCTCAACTGAACTCCTCAGCTCCTCCTGTGAAGGATTTGCTGTTACCAGTGGTAAAACTTAAGACCAATGTGCTGTTATCTACACCTACCCGCTTTACGGGTGAAGCCAAGATGTGCAGAGGTTTCATCAATCAATGCAGCATGCCTAATTCATCGTGGTTCGGGGGCCCCTCCCCCCGAAACAGGTTTTCCCCGAACTATGAGAAAAATTTGTTTTTCAGGTTTGTACGGGGGGAGGGGCACATTTTATTTTTTTAAATAAAAAACTACCCCAAGCATTAAAATTTAGTATAATACAACCCCCCCCCCCCCCACCATCCCGATCCTTCCCCAAGACTTACTAACATTCCTGGTGGTCCAGCGGGGTCCCGCAAGCGATTTGTCCCTCCATGCCGTCTGGCCTCCCTCGCTCAAAATGGCACCGATAGCCTCTGACCTACTATGTCACAGGGTCTACCGGTGCCATTAGTCAGCCCCTGTCACATGGCCATCGGCGCCATCTTGTGCTCCTACCATGTGACAGGGGCAGACCAATGGCACTGGTAGCCCCTGTGACATAGTATGGGCAAAGGCTATCGGCGCCATTTTGATTACTGGCAGCCGACGATCCGAGTGCAGGAGGTAGCTCCCGGACCCCTGATGGACTTTTGGCAAGTCTTGTTGGGGTCAGGAGGGTCCCCCAAGCTGTCCAAAAGTCCCTTGGGGTCCAGCTGGGGTCCCCAAGGGCACATCGGTGCCATTCTGAGCGAGGGAGGCCAGACGGCAGGGAGGGACAAATCACTCACGATTTGTCCCTCCCTGCAGCGTCTGACTCAAAAAACGACCTGGTAGAAAAAAACGAAGCTCATCTCTACTGGCCTGGGCTTCACCACTATGGGAACGTGAAGATCCTATCCTGAATGACTTATCAAGATTTCTACAACTTTTTAAGTCTATGTTTGATGACCCGGCTTCCCAGACCATCGCTGGATCTGCCTTGCTCAACCTTCAGCAAGGTAACAAGCCACTTACAGACTTTGTCATTGAATTTAAAGACTCTAGCATCCGAACTGCATTGGGACACTGGATGCCTATGTGCATATTCATGGAGGGTCTCAACTCTCGCATAAAGGACGAGCTTGTGGCTCGCGATTTGCCTGAATCCCTTGAGTCCCTGATGGAACTAGCAGGGAGAATTGACCACTGTATCCGCAATCGTACTCAAGAGGCTAAGAGTCCACGAAAGTCTACAGTGGGGCTAACCATTCAAAACCTGTGCCTGTTGCTTCCAGCTTATCATCTGCACCCCTAGAGGAGGAAAAGTCTATGAAATTAGGCCGAAGCCACTTGTCAAATAAGGAGAGACATTACCGCAAGCGCATGGGCCTATGCATGTACTGTGGCCAATCGGGCCACGCAGTCCAAATCTGTCCCATTTGTCCGGGAAACTGACAGGCCCAGGATCTGCAGGAGGACTTCTCCTGGGCCTTACCTCTCCTACTCCTCCATTATCTTTACCTGTATCCCTGCTTTGCGGAGGTCTTGAATTTCAGACTCTCGCTCTCATTGACTCCGGTGCCGGAGGTAATTTTATTCTGAAGCGCTTGGTCGAACATCTGAGGATTCCTACTACACCAATAGATAAGCCTCTGCTATTGTCATCCATCCATGGAGAACCAGTTCCTGGAGAAGTTTATTTGACCACCCAGGCCATTGGCCTGCGCACTGGAGCCCTAAATTCAGAATCAATTTCCTTTCTAGTGTTGGAAAAAGCCATGCATCCGGTGGAGTTGGGTCTGCCGTGGCTTCAAGACCATATGCCACAATTTAATTGGGCTACCTTGGAACTGTCCCAGTGGGGACAAGACTGTCATGGTCGGTGTCTTGCTGAAGTTTTGTTGCGTCCGTCGGTCCTAGACGGCTTCGACCCGCTTGCCTCACCTTGTTCACGGCTCAACCCGCTTACCTTGGGAAAATGGCTACTGCCGTGTCTGCAAGCCGCCCTCTCCTGCGACCCCAGAACGGCTTTGGTGCTGCCTCCCGCCATGCTCCTCCAAAGGTCCTACTAGGGTGCGTGCGCGTGTGCGCTACCCTCATCTTTATTCCAACTATGGCGTGAACCTCAAATGACATCACTCCATCCGGGTATTTAGCCTGCCCTTACATGCTAGCTAATCGAGTTAGCAAGGACTTGGATCCATCCGGTCTAAGCTACTCTGCCACTTCCGTGCTCTCTCTCTGCCCTTCGGGGTATTAACTAGCTTGGGTAACCGCTCCTCGGTGGCCCTCTGCTTTATTTCAGGTGCCTTACAGGGATCAGGTACTCACTCCTTGAGGGCCTGCTCTCCCTGCCTCAGTGCCAATACCATCGACTTCAGCCTGATGGAATAGCATACCTACAGCTACCATCTAGTGAGTAATCTAACTCTCAGTCCGTCTCATCTACAGCATTGCCTTGCTGGGAAACCTACACCAGAATTCCCCTACACCAACGGAGTGAGAAGGGTCCCCTCTGCTGAGGGTCCTGAGACTGCTAAATCCAGACTACATCACTACTGCCACCTCTGGTGGTATCCATCAAGCTGTACAATAAAAGATCTAATTCTGTGTTTGTGCATCCTGAGTCTAGCCCAGTACTGTTGCTCCCCACGGGGCTCATCCCCATGGGTGTGGTCATCTGCCACAGTACCCAGGAATCCACCCAAACACCGCTTAACCATAACAGTTTCACCGCTCATCTGCATGCCTACTACTCCATCATTACCTAGCTTACCTCCACAATACGCCTTTTTTCAGGATGTTTTCTCTAAGCAAGCAGCTGATGTGCTTCCTCCATTCAGAGTTTGATTGTGCCATAAATCTGAAGCCAAACTCTGAATCTCCCAAAGGAAGAGTCTACCCTCTTTCTGTAGCTGAGACTAAAGCTATGTCTACCTATATAAAGGAAAATCTACAAAAGGGATTAATCAGACCTTCCAAATCCCCTGCTGGTGCAGGCTTCTTTTTTTGTAGGAAAAAAGGATGGCATCTTACGCCCCTGCATTGACTATAGGTGTGTGAATGAGATTACCATCAAGGACAGGTACCCTCTTCCCTTAATATCTGAACTGTTTGATAGACTCCAAGGGGCCAAAATATTCTCCAAATTGGACCTAAAAGGAGCTTACAACTTGGTGCGTATTCAAGAAGGAGACGAATGAAGTCTACTTTTAACACCTGTGATGGACACTTTGAATACCTTGTCATGCCCTTCGGTTTAAGTGACGCACCTGCAGACTTTCAAAATATGATGAACGACATCTTACAGGACTTACTGTATCAATGTGTAGTAGTATATCTTGATGATATACTGATCTTTTCTCAGGAACTGCAAAGTCATCATGAGGATGTTAAGAAAGTCCTAAGATGCGTGCTTGAGTACCACCTTTACGCAAAGCTTGAGAAGTGCGAATTTCACAAAGAAGCTGTACCCTTCCTGGGATATATCGCTTCGAAGAATGGTTTTCAAATGGACCCCAAGAAACTTGAGAGTATTCGGGACTGGCCTCTAGGGGTGTGCATTCATTTCCTATGTATTGGTAATCCGCAACATATAGGGCCATATTCATTGTATTCATGGGGAAGCGAAACATATTGCGATTCCCCATGAATACAACAAATCTTCGCTGAATTATTCAGCAGTCTAAAGGAGCAAATTTAAACAAACCCCCCACCCTCCTGACCCCCCCAAGACTTACCAAAACTCCCTGGTGGTCCAGCGGGGGGTCCTGGAGCCATCTCCTGCACTCACACCCTCGGCTGCCGGTATTCAAAATGGCACCGATAGCCTTTGACCTTACTATGTCACAGGGGCTACCGGTGCCATTGGTCAGCCCCTGTCACATGGTAGGAGCAATGGATGGCCGGCACCATCTTGTGCTCCTACCATGTGACAGGGGCTGACCAATGACACCGGTAGCCCATGTGACAAAGTAAGGGCAAAGGCTATTGGTGCCATTTTGATTACTGGAAGCCGACGCTCCGAGGGCAGGAGATCATTCCCGGACCCCCACTGGACCACCAGGGACTTTTGGCAAGTCTTGGGGGACCCTCCTTACCCGATAGCCTTTGCCCTTACTATGTCACAGGGGCTACCGGTACCATTGGTCAGCCCCTGTCACATGCTAGGAGCACAAGATGGCACCTGCCATCCATTGCTCCTACCATGTAACAGGGGCCGACCAATGGCACCAGTAGCCCCTGTGACATAGTAAGGTCAAAGACTATTGGCACCATTTTGAATACTGGCAGCCGAGGGTATGAGTGCGGGAGATGGCTCCAGGACCCCCCGCTGGACGAACAGAGACTTTTGGTAAGTATTGGGGGGTTAGGAGGGTGGGGGGTTGCAGTTAATTCAATTTTAGCCAGGAAATGAATAAGAATTAACACATGAACTTATCGGGGGGCCCCCCTTGCCGAATGCAACATATCTGCCCCCCCAATGAATACGAATCCCGAATGCAATGTATGGCGTCCCTCTGCACATCCCTACTGGCCTCAACCCACAGGCCTGAAGGTGTTATGTCGCTTCTTAGGATTTACCAATTACTACCGATCCTTCATTAAAAACTAGTCATCATTGACAGTCCCTCTAACTGCTATGACTAGAAAGGGAGCCAACCCTGCCAATTGGTCTCCTGAAGCCATCTCAGCCTTCATGATGCTCAAAGAGGCTTTTCAAAAGAAGCTGTGTCTCTGCCACCCTGACCCACACCGTCCTTTCATCATGGAGGTTGACGCATCCGATGTTGGTGTGGGGGCAGTTCTATGTTAGTATAACAAATCCAATGTGCTTCATCCTTGCTCTTCCTCCTCATCATCAGTTTCCTCTCTCTCCTCCAGCACTGAAATGGAGGCTAAGACAGAACTTACTAATCCTCCTAATCCTTCTTCAGCTATTAATTCTTCCATTTCTGATGAAGGGAATCCCATACAAGGTTATTCTTCATTGGAATCAGAAGCAAACACTGACTGCACTACATTGTCAGTGCTAACTAGAGTCTGCTGTCACACTGCTGCTTTTGGTTCTAGCTCTTTTGTCTTGGATGGCTCAGCCTCCCCTTCCCTCACCTCCAAAATAACAGGGTCAGAAACAGGAGGTGGCAGTGCATCATCTATAAATTTAAGTTTTATCTGGATGGAACTGCCTGCCCCTCCAGAGATTTTAGATTGGAACAGGTCCCTTTTTAACTTTAATGGGGGACTGCCTTTTGAAGTGCCTCCTCTGCCAGTGCCAATCACTCGACCATATCTATTTTTCCCTGACATCATGGATTTAATGTCACTGCCTACTAGGGATTTCATTTAAAAGGATTATTACTTTATTGGTGGCTAAACACTTCTGTACCAATATATGTGAGTGTGGAAAACTACACACACACAGACACACAGTGCAGTGCCTTACTTTACACTACAACTAAGGGCACAAAAAAAAATTTAAAACTCCAGATGCCTACTTGGGATTTGGATTAAAAGAACACCGCTGTACCAATATAAGTGAGTGTGGAAAACTACACACACACACAGACACACAAAGTAGTGCCTTGCTGTACACTACAACTGAGAAATTCCTACAGAAGTCACTGTGATGCTGCTTGAAGTTGTTATACAATGAATGCCCACTACCAGACAGCCACTGCAAATCTCTCACTATCTCCCACCCACACCACCCAACCCTGCCTGCAACCTATCCCAGGGGGGTAAGATCAGCAGCAAAATGCCACTGCTGGCAGCTTGTCTCAGTGGGTGAGACAGAGAGTCAGTCTGAGTTCAATAAAAAAAAAAAAAGCGCAGGAAAAAAAGCCTGGCTGCCTGGCAGGCACAGCAGCAAAAAAGAACAAATATATTTTTCAGCAATAGCAAATTGTAGCAATAGCAATTGAATAAAGATTTGAGACACTCTGAGAAAGCTCAAACAGCAAACAACCTTCTCAGATAGAACCCAAGAAGAAAGTGCACTGTGGTATACTAGCTCAAGGTAGAAAATACAGCAGGAACAGCATCATAGAGCAGTGATTGGCTGAATTAGAAAAATGCTTTACTCTGATATGTTGCCATTCTGTTCTCCTTGCCAACCTGTCTGACCCACTCTATGACAGGGCTGTGAGGTCACTTATGAGTCACAGGAAAGGGCTGCTATTGCTATGGATACTCCCACATGACCTTCTCCTATTTCAAAAGGCTGCTAAGAAAGCACTGTGAAGCAAATGAATGAAACTAATATGATATGTTTCAATCGTGTGGATCACCATTTATTTCGTGGTCCCATGAATCAAACTAATAGGGACATATTCTGTTGCGGATGCCAAATTCATTGAAAACGAAGGCACATCCCTAATATCTGGCCACTGTTTGCCATGGGGAGAATCAATCTCATGATTAATTTCTTCTGGTTAGTTGTTTTGATTATGTCAAAGTATTGCTTTAGAGGAAAAAAGAGAGCAGGGCCAGAAAACTTTATTTATTTATATTGTACAATATTGTACTTTAGCAAGGTTTTCTGATGAAAGCTGGATAGAAAATGACCATTTTTAGTATCACTGCATTAATGGACATGCTTCTTGAAGCACTCAATAGCTATTTGCAACTCCTTTAAGGCTTTTTAGACTTATTTTTCAAGGCTAAGTGAAGTACCATCAACCTCACGATAGTGTCCTGAAATATAAAAGGTTGCATTCTTTATGGGACTAAAATACATAAGGTTTTTTTCCTTATTCTGTATCTCTGGGAATGAATGAAACTTAAGAAATCAGGCCCTATATTTCTTAAACATACAGGACATCTCACCTTTAAAATTTCCACTAATCAATTTGTATTACATTCCACTTGAACTTCAAATGCATTTAAATACATGGATTCAAAACTCCCAGGCCTTCCTTCTGCTCCAGAGTTAGAACAGCTCTTTACACTCCATGTGTTCTGCCTACAAAGCCTACCCAAGCATATCTTATCAGGCTGAGAGGTGCAGTTCACCATTAAATACTGGTGTTCACATGGTAAAAAATGCAACATCACTATGGATTTCAGTACAACATGCCATCCACATGGAAATGTACAAGCAGAATGTACAAACCTCATGCTCAAAGTGTTCATCTGAGCCTATGTCAATAAGCATCAAGACAGTTGGGCCCGTCTTCTATCCTGGATGGAGTTCTCATACAATTCCCATATCTGTGCTGCTACAAGATCCTCACCATTCCAATTAGTTTACGAGAAACAACCAGGACCACCCCTGCCACTCTCCATTGCAATGTCTTTGCCTGCAAGCCAGTTATTTACCTAGAAACTCCTGCAGTTTTGGGCATGCACCAATGCTCTTATCCAAAAGACCACAGAAAAAGCCAAAAGGACTATTGCTGCTCACAGGAGGCCTGCTTCTCAATTTAAAATAGTTTAGAATGTCTGGGTGAGCACATGCAATATCTGCTTGAGAGTACCCTCCATGAACCTTTCTCCACATTTCATTGGCTCCTTTCCAATTCTTCGCCAGATAATACCTATGGCATATCAGCTAAGGCAGATCTTGACACTGGGCAAACATAATGTCTTCCATGTCTCCTTATTAAAACCACTGGTACTTACCTGGCCCTCTAGGGTGCCTAAAGAACCAGAAGAGGTAACCAGTGAGAATAATACTATTTATGAAGAGGAGGAAATCCTGGACACTCAGAGAGGCAAAAATATGGATACCTCCTCTCATGGAAGTGATACAGCCCCCAAGGAGAACTCTTGGGAACCTGTTTCTAACATCATGAATCCTAACCTACTAAGAGGTTTTCATGCTCATCATCCCCCAAAGACAAAGACACTTAGGAAGGAAGTTTAAGAGAGGGGGTATGTTGTATTTGGTGGTCCACGTGTCTGTCCAGTGAACTGTCGCTCTTACCTCCAGCCCTGGCCAATGGTTGTAGATTCCCAATGACACCCTGGATTTTCTAGGCCATAACACAGCAGGCCGCTGTGCTCGGATAGGCCAGATGTAACATACAGCAGGTTGCCATCTACTCCTTCCAGTGCCACTCCTAGGTGCATGTGCCCAACTTCCCCTGACTTAAAAGACCCACACCGGGAAATCCCCCGTGGTGCCCATGGATGACATCACAGCCTTTGGCCCATATAAGGGCTTTTCTCTGTACAATCCACACCTAGGCAATAGGTCCTCTAAAGCTTGTAGGGTGAGTTCCCTCAGTGTTCCCTGCCTATGTTCTTGATCTTCTTCTCTTCAGTTCCTAGTTTCCTTTGTCTTCTGCTCCAGTGGTGATCCTCTTTTGGTGTGTGGTCAGTTTTCAGTTCTTCAGTGTTTTCTGTCTCCTTGCCTGCTCGTCTGTGCTGTTCCTCACCTCCATGCCTGCCTGTTCATCCTGCATTTCCTTGGATGGTTCTCTGTTTCTGACTTCAGCCTGCTCCTAGGCTTCTGTTTGAATTCTGCCTGCCAGTGACCACTGCCAGACCAAAAGGCAGGCGTTAATTTTGGCCAGCACCGGGAAAGTGTACAGAAAAGCAGAAAAAAACTGCTTTTCTGTACACCCTCTGACTTAATATCATAGCGATATTTAGTCGGAGGCCCCAAAAAGTAAAAAAAAAAAAAAATCATAAAAAAAAAAGAAAAAAAATCAGCCCGCGATTCACAGGTTGGAAGACGGACGCTCAATTTTTCCCGCGTCCATTTTCCGAACCTGTGGCTGTCAGTGGGTTCGATAACCGACACCGGTAAAATTAAGCGTCGGCTGTCAAACCCGCTGACCGCCGCTGCTTCTGCCAATAAGGAGGCGCTAGGGATGTGCTAGAGTCCCTAGTGCCTCCTTATTACCAGGAGCCCTCATTAGCATAGAGAATCGCAAACCCAGGAGAGTGGCCTGGGCGCACATCAGGAGAGTGGGTGCTTGCCTCGGAGCGCTGGCTCTCCCACACATTTTACTGTATCGGCCCGATAGAGAATACATATTCACAGGATACATTAATTGGTGGGTAGGAAAGACAGTGCTGATTCACCCTGGCTAGGGCTGACCAGACTGCGGACTTATGTGCCTAATATGCCAGTGCTTTGATGGGATCTGCAAGAAAGCACGTCAAAGAAATGTATGCATCGGTCTCCTTGACCATTTGGTCTTTATCTACCATCATTACTATGTTACTATGTTAGTAGAATGGGTCAAAGTTCTCTCTTGCCAGTTGCATTAGCTATGGCCTGTGTCAGGAGTGATGTTCCTTCTGGGCAATATGGCTGTGGCATATAGAGTTTGGGGAGGAAATGGTAGTTCACAGTGTGCTGCTACTGCTTGCACTGCTCTCTTTGTCGGCCACTCTTTCCTGTGCTGCATCCTTATTGTACCTCAGCCTCTGATACTCCTGTTTGTATGCCCTGGATAAAAACATCTTTTTCTTGAATGTAAGATGCTGAAACCCTAGGATGAGACTCCCTTTCACCCATGAATCACAACGTGTATCAAGCATGTATGTATTGTTTTCTGTGAGAGGTTTTTGTCTCTCTTGTACCTGCTGCTGCAAGGAGTTCAGAGATTGCAACACTCTGCTTCCATGCCCTCATGTTCACAGAAGCTCTCTAATATTTCCTTTAGAACAATTATTATAGGGATGACACCATCCATGGCAATACTTCTGGAACTCAGATCCTCCACGAGATCCTTGAAGGGCTTCAGAATTTGTACCAACTGCCTTATCACTATTGACTCATGATGCCCAAGAGCCAATGCACACCTATATCTGTTTCTAGAGACAGTCATGAAGGGGTATCTGCTGTGGCACTAACCTCTGCAGCATGACATAGATGGAATTCCAGCATGTAGCAATATTTTGAATCAGATGCTTGTGAGAGATCCCAAATTCTTCCTGCATCTCACAAAGAAGATGCTCTGCCTTCATGACTTTAAGGAAATGCTTTGCAATTTTGATGCACTTTTCTATCAGGATCTTCAGAAATGGATTTCTATCATCATTGGGCCTCAGAACAGGGTATCCCTCACTTCCAGCGGAAGCAAGTGTGTAAAGCACTGGATACATTGAAAACGTCCATCTTCTATTGCCTTAACCATATTTGCACCACAGTCTGTCACAAAGTAACCTGCCTAAAGACTCCAGCCTCTCTGGTCTGGCTGCCAACACCCCAGCATCTTTCTTAAGGCTGATAGAATTTTGTGTAAGGTATGATGAGTATCCATTAGCTGGGCATGCAGCAGTAGGGATGTGCAGAGGGACACCATATGTTGCATTCGAGATTCGTATTCGTCGGGGCCAGACACATTGCATTTGGCAAGGGGGGCCCCTGATACGTTTATGCGTTAATGCATATTCATTCTCCAGCTAAAATTGAATTAACTACAACCCCCCACCCTCCTGACCCCCCCAAGACTTACCAAAACTCCCTGGTGGTTCAGCGGGGGGTCATGGGGCCATCTCCTGCACTCACACCCTCAGCTGCCGGCATTCAAAATGGCGCCGATAGCCTTTGCCCTCACTATATCACAGGGGCCGACCAATGGCACCAGTAGCCCCTGTGACATAGTAAGGGCAAAGGCTATCGGCGCCATTTTGATTACTGGCAGCCAATGGCCTGAGTGCAGGAGATCGCTCCCGGACCCCCGCTGGACCACCAGGGACTTTTGGCAAGTCTTGTGAGACCCTCCTGACCCCCCTGACTGCATAGATGGGCAAGTCTTGGGGGACCCTCCTGACCCCCCCTGATCGCCTAGACGGGCATGTAAATGCCTTAATGTGCGGTATATAACAACTTTTAAATAAATAAATAAATAACTGCCATGGCTTGTCATTTAAGGCAATCATTTCCCTGATATTCAGTGTTACTATTTTATATGCTGCCTTCCTATTGTCCTAGGAAAGTTAATGGAACAGCACCCCATTTTTTCTATAATGGATCACTGTTTTGGACACATGGCTGGGGACGGCTGACCTGCCACCTGATTGCTGGACAGATTCATGGAATCATCTTGAGGAAAAGTCTTCCCCATTTTCAACCTCTTTCCTCTGGCGTTTACTAGGAGTGGTAGAAGGGGTCCCCAGGTTAGTAGAACTGCCCTTCTCTGATGCCAGTTCTAGTGGGTGGTTTCAGAAATGGGTGACATTTTTTTCTTCTGTAAAGTAGTTCTACTCATAACCCTATCTAGCTTTACTTGCTGTTCTCCCATAATTCTGTGACAATCTCCCCTCCTCCCCCTCCCCACTGCCTGCAGGTAGTTCCCCCTCCTCAACCAGGTTTTGGGTAATGGTAAACTCATGGCTGCAGCTTTATTACCTAAATCCATTCTCAGTACACTCAATAGGAGTTCATCCGGGTTTATTGTCAAATTTGGATTTGTTCATGGATCGATTCATTTGGTCACTAATTTGTCATTTTAAGTATCATCCCATCCCACCAAGGGGTGATGGATTGGCCTGATCTCCCTCCTTTCATAGGTGGTGGTAACTTTGTGGGTCAGGAGATCCCATCCAGATGTGTGAGCTAAATTGGCCCTCCCCCTTTTTAAAACTTCTGGTATAAGCATGAAGGCCCCACCCCTGCCATGTGAGTCTTCTGTTCCAAATTTAAAATTGTCTTGTTTACTTCAGTGATGCATGGAGGGCCCATTGTTGCCATTTAATATATGTGAGTGGGCAGGCCATGCCATACGTCATCATAAGAGAACTGGAATGACTTCCTTTGAAATGAAACAAGGCATCCTAATAATATATAAATAGCAGGCCTAATCCGGGACCTTGCCCCTCTTGAACTTGCTTGCCAGTCCCACTATCGCCCTTCTCATATCTCTGGCAACTATTGATCACAAGGGGTTGCTTGGCCCCACATTTTGAGCTCACACTGAGCTCACTGGGTTGGGATCAGAGACCAGGATCCCCCCATACCCGTTTTGCTAGCCCTTCCCAACCATGCAGCTGGAAGCAGATTATGACTTCAGCCACATGGCAGGGGCAGCAGCCTCAATATTTGTTCATCATGAATTGGTGCATTATTCTTAAGAAAAAATGTATTCTGGAAAGATGCCCCAGCTGAAGTGAGTTTATGGGTAAGAAAATAGGGAAAACTTTGGTAGAGAAAAATGCTTTTTCTGTGCAATTTCAGAAAATATATTTTGTGGCAGGGTATACTATAGTTAAGTTATACTTTTTACATGGAAAAGAAATAGACATCTCACCAGCCTGAAGTATATTTAGGACAAAAAATAATACTAAAACAATATTCCCACATTATAGATTATGTTTTAAATTACAATACTTCTTATATGATTGACATTGCTGCTGAGATGTTTTCAACTTTCATCTTAATTAAAAAAGAATGTGCTATATAGTAAGAATATCAATATAATCTGTAAACAGAATGAATCTTCTTGATATCAACTCTTGAAATCTAAATTTTATAAATTTAATCTCTAAAAATCCACCTCAATAATCTTATTAAAAATAATCCATAAGTAACTTTAGATATTGCAGATAAACAATTGTATTCAAGCATTTCTTGCACATCACATGTCACAATGGAGTCAATTTTTAGCATACAGCAGTTACTATTTATCTTAGGCTGAATTTCAGCCATAATCTAGTTGGGTAGGCTGAAGATAAAATTAGGTTTAACTCCAATCGACAAAAATCTAGCCAGCTAGATGTTATGCCTGCATTAGCTGGCATTTACGTTAGGCTAGATGGTTAGCCAGCTAGCACTGAAAATCTAGCACTGAAGCTCACTAATTTATATTCCCAAATCAAACCCCATTCCAAGAATTCCCATTTTTTAAACAGCTAAGTATAACTGCCAAGTGAAACTGACTCTTTGGTTTGATGGTTAGGTCACTTTGAATATCGACCCCAATAGATGGATTTTTTTTTATTTCTATTTTGCTGGAGGGTGAAGAGTTGGCAAGCAAAGGGAGGTATTAATGTTTTTTCAGTTTCACATTACCGGTATATAGGAATTCTCTTGAATTTTATATGATGTTTAATCTGGTATATTTAAATTTCATTCTAAAATGTATTCACTTCATGAAATTTTGCTGCTAAGTCTGTCTGCTTTGTCAAGCCTCTACTGTAGGTAATCAGGGAGAAAATGTGCTGTTAACTCCAGCAGAAGTAATATATCTTTCATTTGAAACTCCCATCTGAAATATTGCCAATTTTGAAAGATTTGGGTTATTAATTTACTTAATGTGTTTCCTGTTAGAATTTTAGGTCAACACATTTTTCTTCTTTTGAGGAAATCTTCATGGCTGGGTAATAATTTTCATCCAATGCATTGTAATTAATCGCTATGTGTGTGCAAAATAAATACCCATGATATTATAGCAGAAATGAGTGCATCAGTTTTTATTTTCACTTTAGATATTTTGTATTTGATCTTCAATTCACCAGGGTGGAGTTGAAAGGGCTCAGTGTTACTGTGATGGAATGGGTTTAAAAGGTGGCATGATGTTGGATTGTATTACATTAACAACTGCTCAGAATCTTGAAGTTGTTTGCACCAACATTCAAATAGCTCTGCCTTGTAAAACTGCATAGTGTAACAATCGGTGGAGCAGAAGATCTGTAGAAGAAGCAGCTACCTGACATGGAACTTGTAAGGGCCTGGCAGAAATATTAAAACTCCAATCTTTCAGGAGGCATTTTTTAATTGACTTGAAACTGTCTAATGGTTCTTCAACTCCATATAAAACATGCAATTTTTAATAAAATATTTTTATGCCTTGATGTATCATGCTCTGTGAAATTAAGTGTGGTTTATGAGTAAGCTGCACACTGAGGCAAACAAGAAAATAGTGCAGAGAAATCAATTGTTTTCTGTATTTTCTGCATTCCTTTGCTAATGTATTCATTCATTTCTGTATGCATTTATTTATTTATTCATAAATCACATTTGATTGCCTGCTGCACATCATGGACTATAATAAAGCTCAAAAGCACATATAAAACCATAATACAGTACTACCATCGCAGACATGTAAAACTCTCAGCCCTCCATTATCTCCCTCTGCCCTGCCCCAACCCTACCTATCCCCCCCCCCCCCCCCCCAGCGATCTTAAATAAAACAGAACTCAAAACAGAGGACAACACTTATGTCCAGATCAAATATTACTTCCATAAAAATGCCCAAGGACCCCAGGCTCTTCCCTCTTATAGCTCCTCAAAAATGTGCTGGTATAAGTTTTTTGAAATGTTACATCATATAATTCTAACTGAATCACCAAAGGGGCGGAGCACATCAACACAGGGCAAATGCATAAAGATGCCAATTTTTCTGGTAAATGTGTTAGGATCCCCACCTGTGTGAGACCGCGGCCGGGTCCCTTTACCTGGGCAGGCAGGTGACCCATTCCTGCTCCTTTCCGTCGCTGCCTCCCACTGCCAATGCCAACCGCCACAACTGCGGCCTGCTCTCAAGGCACTCTCACACACTGCCAAATCCAAGTTGCATACCACTGCTGTAAATTTAAAGGGACTGTGGCAGGAAAGTCCCCCACAGCCTGCTAAGATGACGTCAGACATGGTGGGTATATATACCCTGCCTGCTTCCAGCACTTTACCTCAGCAACGGGTCCAGCTCAGTCTTGACTGAGTTGTCTGTGTTCCTGATCCCTGCCTTGTTCCAGCATTCATGCCTTGCTTCCTCTTCCTGATTCCTGGGTCCAGCGTTCCTGGTCTTTGTCTCAAGTTCCAACTTACTCCTTGTCCTGATGGATTGATCTTTTGGTTCTGATCCTGCCTGCCTGAATCCGCTTGACCTCCACCTACCCTGACTCTTGCCTGGTATCTTGAATCTGCTTGTTTTCTGCCTGCCCTGACCCTGGCCTATTCCTGGTTCCACTTGTCTGCTGCCTGCCTCGACCCCTGCTCGATCAACTCTGCTTCAGCTTCTTCCTCTGGTTCCACACCTTGAGAGACCCCGCATAAGTCCTGCTATCCCCGGTACCCAAGGGATCAATCTGTGGGGAATGAGGGTAAAGATTCAGTTGGGTCTTCTTCGCCCATACCACCTCCTGATGATGAGGACCAACAGGGACCAACTCCTGGTGGTAGTGTCAACTTTGTCTCAGCTCAAGGGTCCACTTCTCCAAAATGTCAGTCATACCTTTGCAAATGCTGGCACTGTCAGAGTTTGCTGTGAAGACTGTAATTATCTCTTTGGCTCTGCCAAATATAGCAATTTAAGCTGATGGAGGCACTTAAAATTTAGAGCAAGAATTTTAAATTGGATTCTATGCTCCACAGGAAACATGTGCAATGAACAGAAAATAGGAGCACACACCACTGTTTCTTGCCACAATTGTAGCCATTTCAGTCTTACAGCTGGGAGACTCTAATAAAGCACTTTACATTAATCAGTTTTACCTAATACTAATACATGGGACACCAGCAATATATCTTTACTGTCCAACAATGGCCATAACTGATGAATATATATCAGAGACACAAACATTAGCTGTCCTAATGATATGGGACACCTTCACATCCTTTTAAAAAATATATTTTTATTAATTACCAAAAACATTTATTCTAGACTCTTGAAAACAGAAAAAGCACCTCAATATACATGGGAAAAATTCAACAAGAAAACAAAAAGAAACATACTTGTGTTAGCATTGTTAATTAGACCACAATACAGAAGGAGACACAAAGTAAACCAGTATAAGCAGAGAAAAAAAAATAATTTCCAAAGCAAATACTATATGACCAATGCTCAGATACTTAAGCAACAGTATTACCAGAAATGGTCTTGTTATGAAGAAATCCTTCCAATTGGATCAGATCACACTATTTATAATTGTCTCCTTTTAAAAGAAGAAAGCATGTACAAGGAAACATAAAACATTTGATCCCAGAGCCAACCCTCTGTAGTTTTTTTAAAGATATAGTTTCCTCCTCTGTTGGGTTTCTTTAAGTACATCTGGAAACAATGAACTCTTCTGACCTTAACTCTGAGATGAAAAAATTGCCCCAGAGTCCATTGTTTTATCTGATTCCTGAGCAAATGTAACCAACAATGTTGCTATTTCAGTAATTTCAGAACTAGACCCTAATGAAACATTATAAAATCCAAGTTAAAAAAAGAAAAAGCAACTTTACCCATATCAAGTAGGGATGTGAATCGTTTTTTGACGATTTAAAATATCGTCCGATACATTTTAAATCGTCAAAAATCGTTAGAAGCGCGATACAATAGGAATTCCTCCGATTTATCTTCAAAAATCATAAATCGGAGGAAGGGGGAGGGGAAGGGGGAGGGCGGAAAAACCGGCACACTAAAACAACCCTAAAACCCACCCCGACCCTTTAAAATAAATCCCCCACTCTCCCAAACCCCCCCAAAATGCCTTATATTACCTGGGGTCCAGAGCGGGGGTCCTGTTGTGATCTTTTACTCTCGGGCCTGCGGTGCGTTGTAGAAATGGCACCGGCGCTACCTTTGCCCTGTCATATGACAGGTCAAAGGTAGCGCCGGCACCATTTTGTTTTTTGTCCCCCGACGTCAGGAGCGTAGGAGATCGCTCCAGGACCCCCGCTGGACCCCCAGGGACTTTTGGCCAGCTTGGGGGGCCTCCGGACCCCCACAAGACTTGCCAAAAGTCCAGCGGGGGTCCGGGAGCGACCTCCTGCACTCGAATCATTTTGCCGTACAAAATGGCGCCGGCCATACGGCGTATGGCCGGCGCCATTTTGTACGGCAAAACGACATCAGGAGCGTAGGAGATCGCTCCCGGACCCCCGCAGGACCCCCAGGGACTTTTGGCCAGCTCGGGGAGGCCTCCTGACCCCCACAAGACTTGCCAAAAGTCCAGCGGGGGTCCAGGAGCGACCTCCTGCACTCGAATCATTTTGCCGTACGGCCGGCGCCATTTTGCGCAAAATAGCGCCGGGCCGTACGGCATCATGATTTGACTGCAGGAGGTTGTTCCCGGAGCCCCGCTGGACCCCCAGGGACTTTTGGCCAGCTTGGGGGGGGGGCCTCCTGACCCCCACAAGACTTGCCAAAAGTCCAGCGGGTGTCCGGAACGACCTCCTGCAGTCGAATCGTTTTGCCGTACGTCTGGGAGCGATCTCCTACGCTCCTGACGTCGGGGGACAAAAAACAAAATGGCGCCGGCGCTACCTTTGACTTGTCAGGCAAAGGTAGCGCCGGCGCCATTTGTACAATGCACCGCAGGCCCGAGAGTAAAAGATCACACCGGGACCCCCGCTCTGGACCCCAGGTAATTTAAGGCATTTTGGGGGGGTTCGGGAGGGTGGGGGATTTATTTTAAAGGGTCGGGGTGGGTTTTAGGGATGTTTTAGTGTGCCGGTTTTCCCGCCCTCCCCCAATTTACGATTTACACGATATTTACAAAAACAAAACCGCGACGATCCGATTCCCTCCCCCCCCAGCCGAAATCGATCGTTAAGACGATCGATTACACGATTCACATCTCTAATATCAAGGGAGTAAACAACTTTACAATCGAGCAAATAATAAAGTTTAAAAAAAGAGGGAACCTTCTTTTTGGAAACCTTCAAAAAGTCCAGGTAAAACTTCTTTAGCATTTCCATTGAGAGGATTAAAATACATTCTGGAAATTTTAGAATCCTTATATTAAGGCTTCTAAATGATTTCCTACATTTTCTAATCTTTTATGAAGCACTGCATTATCCTAAACTAAGAATATAACATTCATGTAAATTAGGATTGCCAGCTGGCTCCAGATTTTCAGGACAGATTGATCCAGTCCTGATTTTACTTCCCTGCATGCAGGTACTTATAGTCTTGCTTTTCTTAGGGAATGCAAGGAAATCAGAATAAGTCTCAGCATGCAATGGGGTAAAACCAGGACTGGATCAATGTGTCCTGAAAATCTGGAGCCAGTTGGCAAC
Organism: Rhinatrema bivittatum; assembly: GCF_901001135.1. Taxonomy (NCBI): domain Eukaryota; kingdom Metazoa; phylum Chordata; class Amphibia; order Gymnophiona; family Rhinatrematidae; genus Rhinatrema; species Rhinatrema bivittatum. The sequence goes on along the minus strand of NC_042616.1, from coordinate 323,780,872 downwards.
CCTAATGTAAATTCAAACATGTATTATTTACATCATTAAACTTTTCTCCCTGTTCCTTAATAAGCTGAGAATGTCCATCAATTTTGGAAAATACCCCCCTACAACCACCACCCCAAATGATCCAAAAGCTGATTCTATTCCAAAAGAAAGATTTTTCTAGATGACTTTTATTTTCTTTTATTTATTTAAAATAATGTATCACCCACTGTTATGCTCAGACTTGTGAACCCTTGGCCGACGGGAGGATGGTATACCTTTCGGAGGATCCGTAGGTTCTCTCGTCGGGTGGCGAGGCAGAGCAGAATATGGGAACAGCTGACCCTTGGCACTGGAGACTGAGGTGACTGCGGAGGCGGATGAAGAGACGAGAAGAGGAGCTGCATCTTCACCACTGGAAGTCTGTGGTCCCCCCAGGAGGAGCCCGTAGGGACAAAGACAGCTGGGACTTAGGTGGACCTTTGAGAGGTCAGGGTGTCGGTGCAAGGGCTGACTGGAGCTTCGCCCTGGAAGCCCGCGGTCACCCCGGGAGGAGCCCGTAGGGACCCGGGCCGCTGGGACTTAGGCGAGCCCTTGGAGACGGTCGTCTAGAAGGAGTCCTAGGTCAAGTGCCAGAGGGTCGTCGCTCACCAGTCCAAGGTCCACACCGAAGGATCACCACTTGCAAGTCTGAAGTCACACGATAGAGAATCACCGCTTGCCAATCCGAAGTCGTATACCAGAGAATCACCGTAAGCCAATCCAAAGTCAGGAACCGGGAACACCAAGACGGAACAGGAACAGGATCCAAAGCTCAAGGAACTCACTGAAGCAAGCAGACTAGACAGCGCTGGAGGACGTTGCCAAGTCACTGAAGGAGCAGAGGAAGCTTCCCTTTATACTTCCCTGCCTAGGCTGATCAGGAACAGGTGAAGCCAATTAAAGGGATTAGGTCCCTTTAAATCTGTAGAGGAGGCGCGGCCTTGCACCTAAGGATGGCGGCAGCCATCTTGGATTTTCCCCCATGGAGGAGAGACGCCGCTGGACGCTGCGAGGGGGGGAGCAGGACAGCTCCCCCTGAGGCGGGCAGCACCGGAGGCTGCGCGGGAGCGATGGCCAGATCAGAGCCCTCCCACGGGGCTCCTGCAGTGAGGGAATGCTGTGGATGAGGTAGGGGGCCGCGGTCGTGGAGCGCCATGGCCGCGGAACATAACAGTACCCCCCTCTTTAGGGCGTCTCCCCGGAGGCCTGGGTTTAGCTGGATGGTCCTTGTGGAACTGCTCCAGCAAATTCTGGTCCAGGATATTAGCCAGTGGTTCCCAGGAGTTTTCCTCAGGGCCGAAGCTTTCCCACGCTATCAGGTACTCCCATTTCTTCCTTTGTTTCCTCACATCCAGGACCTCTCGGACTTGATAGGTGAGGTCATCTTCAGAGGCCACAGGTTGCGGGGTCAGAGGCGTGCTGGAAGCCCATGATAATACCAGAGGCTTCAGTAGGGAGACGTGGAACATGTTGTGAATCTTGAGAGACGGAGGGAGACGAAGTTGATACGAGATAGCACCTACCCGCCGGATGATGGGAAACGGTCCAATGAATCGCGGGGCCAGTCGTGATGATGGCAGCTTCAAGCGGATGAACTGCGTGCTCAACCAGACCTTCTGGCCTGGCTTGAGAGGCGGGTACGGCCTTCTGTGCATATCTCTTAGCTGCCTGGCCGGCCCTGATCAGGGCACGATGCGTGGATATCCATAGACAATGCAACTCAATGGCAGAGAGCTGAGCTGTTGGAGATGCAGCCGTAATGAGTACAGGCAGTGGCTGGCGTGACTGTTTCCCATACACTATCTGAAACGGGGAGGGTCCCGTAGCTCCGGAGATATGGAAATTTAGCGCAAATTTGGCCCATGGTAGCAGGCTAGCCCAGTCAACTTGTTTCTCATTAAGATACAGATGAAGGAATTGCTTCAAGGTCTGGTTTGTTCTCTCTGCGAGACCGTTGGTTTGTGGATGGTAAGCGGACATGTAATCTAGGGCGACGTCGAACTTCTGACAAAGAGTTCGACGTCGCCCTAGATTACATGTCCACTTACCATCCACAAACCAACGGTCTCGCAGAGAGAACAAACCAGACCTTGAAGCAATTCCTTCATCTGTATCTTAATGAGAAACAAGTTGACTGGGCTAGCCTGCTACCATGGGCCAAATTTGCGCTAAATTTCCATATCTCCGGAGCTACGGGACCCTCCCCGTTTCAGATAGTGTATGGGAAACAGTCACGCCAGCCACTGCCTGTACTCATTACGGCTGCATCTCCAACAGCTCAGCTCTCTGCCATTGAGTTGCATTGTCTATGGATATCCACGCAACGTGCCCTGATCAGGGCCGGCCAGGCAGCTAAGAGATATGCACAGAAGGCCGTACCGGATCCGGGTGCTGAAGGCATGGTTGCTGCTTGAATGCCTCCTTGAGATGACGAAAGGCGGCCTCTGCCGCCGGAGGACACTTTTTTGGATCCGCCCCTTTCTGGGTCAGGGCTGTCATTGGGGCAACAATGGATGCATAGTGAGGGATAAAAGAGCCCTCCAGAATTTGGTGGTAAATTGAGGCCCTCGATCAGACAGGATGCCTTTAGGTAGGCCATGAAGCCTGAAGATGTGCTGGATGAACAGCTGGGCCAGTTGAGGTGCAGATGGCAATCCTGGCAAAGGCACGAAGTGCGCCATCTTGCTAAAGCGATCGACTACCACCCATATTACCGTGTTGCCATTGGATAGTGGCAGGTCCACCACAAAGTCAGTTGCCACATAGGTCCATGGTTCAGAAGACGTGGGTAATGGTTGAAGTAACCCTGGGGTCGAACCGGAGATCCTCTTGTGGCATGCACAGGTCTGGCAGGACTCCACATATGCCCAGACCTCCTTACGAGCTTCGGCCACCAGTAGTACCGGCGTAGGGTCTGCAATGTGCGGGATTGCCCTGGGTGGCCGGAACAGCGGGAATCGTGAGCCCATGCCAGTACTTGTTTCCGCAAGCGTGGCGGGACAAGAGTTTTCCCATGCGGAATGGTTGTGGTAGCCGACAGGAGGATACGGGATGGCTAAATGATGGCTCAATGATGTATTGAATCAAATACCTGCAATAAGGCGTCAGCCTTAATATTCTTCCCAGCCAGTCTGTATCGGAGAATAAAATTGAAACAGGTGAAGAACAGGGCCCACCAAGCTTGTCGTGGGTTGAGCCGTTGCGCCCGATGCAACTATTCTAAATTCTTATGGTCTGTGAAGACCGTAAACTGGTGTTGTGCCCCTTCCAGCCATGGGCGCCACTCTTCTAAGGCCACCTTGATGGCCAAGAGCTCCTTGTCGCTGATGGCATAGTTCCGCTCTGTAGGTGAGAACTGGTGGGAGAGGAAGGCACACGGACGTAGCTTATGGACCTCAGAGGCCTGGCTCAGGATGGCCCCTATTCCCTCCGAAGATGCATCCACCTCAATGAAGAAGGGACGTTGTGGATCCGGGTGCTGAAGGCATGGTTGCTGCATGAATGCCTCCTTGAGATGACGAAAGGCGGCCTCTGCCGCCGGAGGACACTTTTTTGGATCCGCCCCTTTCTGGGTCAGGGCTGTCATTGGGGCAACAATGGATGCATAGTGAGGGATAAAAGAGGGGTAATAGTTTGCAAAGCCCAGAAACCTTTGGAGTGCCTTGAGCCCAGACGGCTGTGCCATTCCCGAATGGCACTTAGCTTTTGCAGATCCATGTGGAATCCCTGACTGGAGACTATATATCCCAAGAAGGGAAGAGACTCCTGCTCAAACAGGCACTTTTCCAGCTTCGCATACAACTTATGTTCCCTGAGGCATTGTAAGACTTGGACGACGTGCCACCGGTGAGCAGCCAAGGTATCAGAGAAAATCAAGATGTCGTCCAAATATACCACCACGCATTGGTACAGGAGGTCACGGAGTATCTCATTCATAGCATTCTGGAATACTGCGGGGGCATTACAAAGCCCGAACGGCATCACTAAGTACTCATAGTGTCTGTCACGGGTATTGAAGGCCTTCTTCCATTTATCTGCTTCCTTAATTCGAATGAGGTTGTACGCCCCTTGGAGTTCCAACTTGGAAAAGATCCTCACACCCTGTAGCCAGTCAAAGAGTTCAGAGATGAGAGGCAAGGGATAACAGTCCTTGATCGTTATAGCATTCAAACCCCGGTAGTCAATGCAGGGGCGGAGTCTTCCATCCTTCTTCCCTACGAAGAAGAATCCAGCCCCTGTGGGGGATTTTGACTTCCGAATGAAGCCCCTCTCCAGGTTTTCTCTGATATACTTATTCATGGCCTGCGTCTCTGCAGGAGAGAGGGTGTAGGTGCATCCTCGAGGAGGCTCAGTGCCAGGGAGAAGATTGATGGTGCAATCGAAGGATCGATGAGGCGGGAGAATCTCGACCTTTTGTTTCGAGAACACATCCGCGTATAACGCATAGGGGGCTGGCAGGCCTGGAAGATAGGTGGATGCCACGGAGCAGGAGACTGGGGCTATGGATTAAAGACATTTATCATGACAGCTTGGGCCCCAATGGGTCAGCTGTAGAGTCTTCCAGTCAAACTGGGGACCATGCTTTTGGAGCTACGGAAGGCCCAGGACTATCGGGTGCATTGAGTGCTCCAGGACGTGGAACGTCATCTCTTCATGATGAAGGAGCCCGACCCTTAACTGGGTAGGTACTGTCATGTGGGTCACGCGACCTGGGAGGGGTCTCCCTTGGATGGAAGAGATGACCAAAGGAGCAGGGATGCGGACCAGAGGAATTTTCAAGTGTTCCACGAATTTCTGCATTATGAGATTTCCGCCGGCGCCTGAGTCGACCAGGGCTAACGTATGAAACTCACCCGTGGGTGACGTTAGCGCCACTGGAACAGTTAATGGAGGTGCAGATGAAGTTGCGTCTAGGAAGAGGACTCCTCCTGGTCCTAGGCATGGGAGTTTTCTGATCATGCAGGGCATGTGGCTATCTGGTGGCCCGCTGCGCCGCAATAGAAGCAGAGGTCCTTCTTTATTTGCTGATGGTGTTCGCGGGAGGACAACTTCCCATGTCCCACTTCCATGGGTTCCTCGGCGGGTGCCCGAAGGGCTTCAGAGGCGCTTTTGGGCGGAGGTGAGGGCCTTCTCACCACCTTAACTCCTGGAAGGTGAAACCTCATTTGGCGATCCACTCGGTTGGCCAATTCTATAACGGCATTGAGATCGTCCGGGAGTTCTCTCACTGCTAGCTCATTCTGAAGGCAGGGGGTTAGCCCTTCCAGGAAGATTCCATGCAGGCAATCTTCCCTCCAATTATGTTCTGCAGCCAGGGTGCGGAATTCCGTTGTGTACTTGGCCACAGTCCGAGTACCCTGTCGCAGTCGGAGCAATTCTGAGACCGCAGTGGGTTTGCGGATGGGTTCATGAAACATCTGCCGGAAGGCAGACCAAAACTGACTCAAGTCCCTGAAGATAGGATCCCTTCTCTCCCACAGATGGGAGGCCCAAATCAGAGGCTTCCAGTCAAGCAAGGACATTATGTAGCTGGTTTGGACTAGGTCGCTGGGAAACTGCGTCAGCAGCAAGGAGAAACGGACCTGTCACTGGCTAAGGAATCCTCAACATAACTTCTCATCTCCGGCGTATCGAGAGGGCACCAGGAGTTGAGTTGGAGTTACATGCCCCAGGTCACCCCTGGAGGCCTGGGCGGTGTGTGGCTGAGTAGCGCGGGCTCCTTGGGCCCCAGACGTAGACGGCAGCGTAGGATTCATAGGCCCTAATGCTTCAAGATGTTGGGTTAAACTCTGCACGGAGGAAACCAGGGAGTCCAGGGTTTTCTGCTGGTCCATCAGGCGCTGGGCCATTCCTGGAATGGCCTGGTGGGTGGATGCCTCTGCTGGGTCCATGGACTTGGCAATCTGATATGCTCAGACTTGGGAACCCTTGGCCGACGGGAGGATGGTATACCTTTTGGAGGATCCGTAGGTTCTCTTGTCGGGTGGTGAGGCAGAGCAGAAGACGGGACCAGCTGACCCTTGGCACTGGAGACTGAGGTGACTGTGGAGGCGGATGAAGAGAGACGAGAAGAGGAACTGCGTCTTCACCACTGGAAGTTTGTGATCCCCCCAGGAGGAGCCTGTAGGGCCCAGACTGCTGGGACTTAGGTGGACCTTTTTGAGGTCGTCTAGAAGGAGTTCTAGGTCAAGTGCCAGAAAGTCGTCGCTCAAGAGTCCGAGGTCTACACCGAAGGATCACCACTTGCCAGTCCGAAGTCACACGATAGAGAATCATCGCTTCCCAATCCACAGTCGTATACCAGAGAATCACCGTAAGCCAATCCGAAGTCAGGAACCGGGAACACTAAGACAGAACAGGAACAGGATCCTAAGCTCAAGGAACTCACCAAAGCAAGCAGACTAGATAGTGCTGGAGGATGTTGCCAAGTCACTGAAGGAGCAGAGGAAGCTTCCCTTTATACTTCCCCTGCCTAGGCTGATCAGGAACAGGTGAAGCCAATTAAAGAGATTAGATCCCTTTCAATCTGTAGAGGAGGCGCGGTCTCGTGCCTAAGGATGGCTGTGGCCATCTTGGATTTTCCCCCGTGGAGGAGGGATGCCGCTGGACGCCGCAAGGGGGGAGCAGGACGTCTCCCCCTGCAGTGGGCAGCACCGGAGGCCGCACAGGAGCGACAGTCGGATCAGAGCCCTCACCTGGGGCTCCCACGGCGAGGGAACTCTGCGGATGAGGTAGGGGGCCGCGGTCGTGGAGCACCACGGCCGTGGAACACAACACCCACCACATCAAGGATCGCAGCAAGTTACAAAATAAAAACATTCATTATGGTAAGAAATACACAATAACATAAACTAAAATATCAACAAATCACAACATTAAGGTTTAAATTGCTCTGCTCAATAGATCTACAACATAATGCCTACATGGTGGCACTTGTATAAACTGCAATAGCAGTCCATAATAATCCATTGCTATAATAACAGATATCAAGTGGTGGATAACTGAACATTCGCCCCTGTTAGGATAAACAAAAACCCTCAGGAGATGGAAACTGCTCCTCCTGATGGGACATGGTTATGGATACTTTAAGCCAGCCCATTCCAGTCTCAGTTCCATTCTGGGTCAAGAATCCAAACTGCAGAGGTGTAGCACCCTCGTGGCTGAGAGAGACACCAGTCTCACTATGATTGGAGCCAGAGACTCCAAGTTCCTCCATTTCTGTAAGAATCTGGCATTTTGAAAAAGTTTCCAAGGTAAGCTGGGAAGTGGAGGATGGTAGTGTAGACTTTGGGGGCTGGGGGGGTACATACAATGCACATAATAACCTGGAGACTTCCGAAAAAAAAAAAAAAAGCTGTCAGGTGGAATTTAAAGGGAGGGCTTCAGCTTACAACCATTTATCAGTCTTCCCAGCACTCTCCTCCAGGACACCTGCACATCCATCATAACTGTAAATGAAGGTACACCCCAAACTTTAAACTGAAACCTAAAACTATAGAGCAAATAGTGAGCTCTCACATTGGTTTGCTTACTCAAAGAAAATCTATCTTTTCTTTGCAGCATTGAGCTTCAACTTAAACCACTCCAACCAGGCCACTATTGCTTCGGAGAACATAGATGGATTTGATACATACGATTACTAATTGTTGCCACTAACTGAATGTTGTCAGTGAACAGATGGCAGCCTCATACCTCTTGGCCAGTGCCACCTCCACTATGGGACTCACCATATAACAATTTAAATTACACAATGCTAAAAACTTCCTAGACACCAAATGTACTTCTGCCAATAACCTATAAGGGCACCAGGATGAGGTGAGGCCACCTACCGCAATTGCAAGGGCTTCCCACTCCCTCAATATGCAAATGGCGGTGACGCCAAAGGCATCATCATGATCATTATGCCCCAGTTTCCAGGATCCACTCATGATGCCTACATTCTCTCGCAATCAAGAATTCATGACCACTTCCGGGAAGGACACATCACTGGTAGATGGCTTCTAGGTAGGAAGACACACATCAATTAAACCACAAACCAAGTTCACTGTTTCCTATTGTCTCCTTTATATTTAGGTTGACTGAGTGCTGGCATTGTAGGCCAGCTAATAGCTAGTCCTGCGAACTGTCACACTCTCAAACCCAAAAGCTATATGTAACTAACCCCTTTATGTGTGAGTTCAACGTCTATGTCCCAAGCTCCATGTCTACATGCCAAGCTCAACGTCTACGTCCCAAGCTCCACGTCTACATTCCAAGCTCCAATGCCTTGACATTCTTCTGCCTTATGTTCAGCCTGCTGCATCTGCTGCTCCCTGTGACAGGTCTGAAAGGGCTTGGAGTAGTTGGAGGACCACTCAGAGACCAACCTTGAATGGTTGGTCTCCCAAGGCATGCAGGTCTGTTAGGGCTTGGTCTTCTCCACTCCCAGACAAGGCATGCCCAACCACAGGGGCACACAACTCTCGCCCCCTAGCGCTCGTCATATCCCAGCGCTACACCTGTCCTGTGTGGTGGAGCAAAAGATGGCTGCAAACTGCTTTTTAGTTGATACTGTGTGCATACAGATAGGTAGACATCTAACCATTAAACTTTATCTATACCATAGAGGAGCAGAATGTTCACTGGGTCATTAGCTGTAAGAAGCAGTTATAGATACTAGTGAATAATAGAGATGTGAATCGTGTGATCGATCGTCTTAATGATCGATTTTGGCTGGGGGGGGAGGGAATCGGATCGTCGCAGTTTTGTTTTTGTAAATATGTGTAAATCGTAAATCGGGGGAGGGCGGGAAAACCGGCACACTAAAACATCCCTAAAACCCACCCTGACCCATTAAAATAAATCCCCCACCCTCCCGAACCCCCCCAAAATGCCTTAAATTACCTGGGGTCCAGAGTGGGGGTCCCGATGTGATCTTTTACTCTCGGGCCTGCGGTGTGTTGTAGAAATGGCGCCAGCGCCATTTTGTTTTTTGTCCGCCAACGTCAGGAGCGTTGGAGATCGCTCCTGGACCTCCGCTGGACCCCCAGGGACTTTTGGCCAGCTTGGGGGGGCCTCCTGACCCCCACAAGACTTGCCAAAATTCCAGCGGGGGTCCGGGAGCAACCTCCTGCACTCGAATCGTTTTGCCGTATGGCCGGCGCCATTTTGCGCAAAATGGCTCTGGCCGTACGGCAAAACGATTCGAGTGCAGTAGGTCGCTCCCGGACCCCCGCTGGACTTTTGGCAAGTCTTGTGGGGGTCAGGAGGCCCCCCCAAGCTGGCCAAAAGTCCCTGGGGGTCCAGCGGGGGTCCGGGAGCGATCTCCTATGCTCCTGATGTCGGGGGAGAAAAAACAAAATGGCGCCGGCGCTACCTTTGACCTGTCATATGACAGGGCAAAGGTAGCGCCGGCGCCATTTCTACAACGCACCGCAGGCCCGAGAGTAAAAGATCACACCGGGACCCCCGCTCTGGACCCCAGGTAATTTAAGGCATTTTGGGGGGGTTCTGGAGAGTGGAGGATTTATTTTAAAGGGTTGGGGTGGGTTTTAGGGTTGTTTTAGTGTGCCGGTTTTTCCGCCCTCCCCCTTCCCCTCCCCCTTCCCCCGATTTACAATTTTTGACGATAAATCGGGGGAATTCCTATTGTATCGCGCTTCTAACGATTTTTGACGATTTAAAATATATCGGATGATATTTTAAATCATCAAAAAACGATTCACATCCCTAGTGAATAATGGATATGACTAGACTGCTTTAGTATCTGAAGATTATATGGAAATCCTGCATTTAGAGGCCAAGGAGGCTTGCTATTGCAACAGCTGTACATCAGTGCACTAATGCGTCATTTAACAATGACAAGGTTTATGTGAACAAGATACAATCCAAAAAAAAACAGTATTGGATACACACATTTGACTATGCTGTATACTACGTATGCTCACCTTGCAGCCATTGAGGTTCCATGGTGTCTAGGTGGCCTACTCTTCACACAGACATTTCAGAAAGGGAGCCAAGCACCAGCTGTTCTGATGGAGTCAAAGTAATGTGGCTGCCTGGTCCCTCAACAACCATCCTAGACTGCTTCCTTTTGACCAGCTGCCTCAGGTTCCTCGACTTATGCATTAGCTCACCAATGCTGCGGTTGTGGTAATATACGCTATTAATTGCATGCCAGATTCTATTCCAAATCTGCTCCTTCCTGTAGCCCCTACTCTCTTGGACTGTGGACCGTACAGCAGATTCTGGCCATGCTCTACCAGCATATACACCTCACCAGGTAGGAAATTGGGCTTCTTACTCAGTGTTCCACATTCCTGAGACATAGTGCAAGTAGGACAAAAAATGGGCAAACTATCCTTTTGTCAGATGGGTAATTTGTGCAAGTGCATAGAAACATAGAAACATAGAAACAGAAACAGAGAAATGACGGCAGAAGAAGACCAAATGGCCCATCCAGTCTGCCCAGAAAGCTTTCACACTTATTTTTCTCATACTTATCTGCTACTCTGACCGTTGAGGTCAGGGCCCTTATTGGTAACTTTTTGGTTCTAATTTCCTTCCACCCCCGCCAATGATGTAGAGAGCAGTGCTAGAGCTGCATCAATGTGAAGTATCAAGCCTAAATGGTTAGGGGTAATAACTGCTGCAATAAGCAAGCTACTCCCACGTCTATTTATTTACCCAGCCTGAGCAATTTAGTCCTTGTTGTCCTGAGCTACACTGTATATGGCCAATCAAGTATATGGCCAATCAAGTGAACTATCAGGCTTGATTGGTTCAGGGTAGTAACCTCCACAACAAGCAAGCTACTCCCATGTTTATTTGTTTTTCCAGCCTGTGCGATTTAGTCCTTGTTGGTTGTTTGAATATAAATCCTATTTTCTTCATTCCCCCCTGCCATTGAAGCAGAGAGCTGCTTGGACATGCAATGAAAGTGAAGCATCAGGCTAATTTGGTTTGGGGTAGTAACAGCTGCAACAAGCAAGCTACTCCCATGCTTTTTTGTGAATACAGAACATTTTTCCCACATTTCCTCTTGCCATTGAAGCATAGAACAATGTTGGAGTCTCATTAACCTTGTGTATGTTTATTGAATAATGGTAGTAGCCATCTTTCCCGCATGCCACCCCATGCCTCTTCTCTTTATTTCATTCCATTCACATCCTCAAGACTTTATGGATCCACAGCATTTGTCCCATGCCGTTTTGAAATCTTTCACAGATTTGGTCCTCACCGCTTCCTCCGTACATTATGTGCACAGGTGGTGTTAATGGGCATGAACAAGTGTTGTGCACATATCTAATTTAACTCCATTAGCAACATGTGCATGCTTGTTGATTTGTGCATGTATCATTTAAAATACTTTAATACACATATGTCAATCAGGCAGATGGTTTCTATATAAGATTCTCCATCCACTCATCAGGACACACCTAGGACCAAGTATTAATGATATCCACAGTAATACACCTGAAGATCATTAAGCAACCAAGGAGATGCTCTTCCAGATTATGCATAATCATTATGGATAACATAAAAACCTGTCTGCCTTGGAGTGTGGAGGAATGGGTTGATAATCTCAGGTACATGCTTCGGATGATGTCCTCTGTGACCCTGCAATCCTGATCCAGCATTCTCCCTAAGACTTGCTATGTGGACTTGTGCTTGCATCTGCTAATGGCCCAGCACAAAGTAGTTCAGGGAACTGAGGATACAACAGAATGACTGAATGAAGAACATAACATAAGAGGTCTGAAAGTATTGTAAGTGTCATATTGCATATATGTTCTGTGACATCTGAAGACCATGGGATTAAAATAAATTGTTATTCTTAAGATTGTACCCTAATGATTTCCTCACACTCTATGTATATTGCATGAGCACAGGTACAGTAGCTAAAGAACTACTGCAGACTGGGAATGCAGACTCACAGTGAGGGCTCTTTCCTCTGATGATGCAAAACTGACATCCCTAGCACACTCCTTAGTTACAATGTATTTCTGCTTACTCTCTTCCCCTTCACCCTGTGTTAATAAGGCTCCTATGTGTAATCCCCCTACCCCCTGGTGAGAATGGAATAGTTCATCTCCCAGCACATAACTCTGTATATACATTTCAAAAATAATTATGGGGGAAACAACCCAGACTGGTTTTCTGGTAGGTTTTCTTTGGGACCCAAGGAAGTGGATTAGAGTCAGTAGTGGACACTAGATCTGCCTCTCCCCTAGAAATTGAGCTGAGTGGGGGTGGCAACCTGTTCCAACTTCCCCGCACAAACAGAGAAGAACACTGATCATTTTGGCCACCCAGGGCCAAGGGAAGGCACAGAAGAGCTCACTATCTTGAAGTTGCTTACCCAGAGACAGGATGGCCACAAGACTCAGATTTGGGTGTAATGTGTAATCATAATTGAGAAGGCTATGAAGTCTAATAGTCAAGACTGAAAGCATATATGGTGATTATCGGCTTTTCCGACTACGTCTGCCACTAATAGGTGTGTCAGCTTCCTGGCCAAGTTGCTGCTTAGCATACATTCCTCCCTTCACCTCTGCTGAGCATACTAGGGTAGCGGGGAGATGCAAGAGACTAAATGCAGGGATGATCAGGGGAATAAGGGCAGCATTAAAGAAACTGGTGGACAAAAGTAAAATACTGGGAATGAGGAATTTTACTCCCAGTGATAAAAGAGCAGACGGCTTGTCCCATTCTGTAGGTGCCTTCAGGTACTTGCTTGTGTTTCCTATGACCACATTTGACCTGGGGGGGGGGGGGGGGGGGAGGGGAGTGAATGAAAGCATTAGAGGGAAGCAGAATGAGGGTGAGGAGAAGACCAAGAGACTTAAAGTTGTGGGGTGTGGGGAGCTTAGGCATGGAAAACAAGGGTCACCATAGCAGAAAGGAGGAGGAAGGCTATAGAGAGTAGAGATGTGAATCGTGTGATCGATCGTCTTAACGATCAGTTTTGGCTGGGGGGGGAGGGAATCTGATCGTCGCGGTTTTGTTTTGTTTTTTTAAATCGTTTAAATCGGGGGAGGGCGGGAAAACCGGCACACTAAAACAACCCTAAAACCCACCCCGACCCTTTAAAATAAATCCCCCACCCTCCCGAACCCCCCCAAAATGTTTTAAATTACCTGGGGTCCAGTGGGGGGGGGGGGGGGGTCCCGGTGTGATCTTCCACTCTTGGGCCACGGCTATGTTAATAGAAATGGCGCCGGCGCTACCTTTGTCCTGTCATATGACAGGGCAAAGGTAGCGCCGGCGCCATTTTGGTTCCTGTCCCCCGACGTCACGAGCACAGGAGATTGCTCCCGGACCCCCGCTGGACCCCCAGGGAGTTTTGGCCAGCTTGGAGGGGCCTCCTGACCCCCACAAGACTTGCCAAAAGTCCAGCGGGGGTCCGGGAGCGACCTCCCTGCACTCGGGCCGTATTGCAAAATGGCGCCGGCCGTATGGCCGTATTGCCGTATTGCAAAATGGCGCCGGCCATACGGCCATACGGCCGGCACCATTTTGCAATACGGCAATATGGCGGTTTTCCCACCCTCCCCCTTCCCCTCCCCCTCCCCCAATTTACGATTTTTGACGATAAATCGGGGGAATTCCTATTGTATCGTGCCTCTAATGATTTTTGACGATTTAAAATATATCGGACGATATTTTAAATCGTCAAAAAACGATTCACATCCCTAAGAGGGAGCTACATTCATTCTACCCTCCTTCTTATCTCAGTGACCCTAGACCCATAGCCTCCAACAATTCACAGTTAGCCTTTGCCCTCCAGTGCTTATTGAGCTCTGGTAGATTAAGAATGGCAGATTGTTGAGCACTGCAGGAGGCTGGAGGTGAAGGATCACTGGGATAAGTAAGCAGAATAATGTTTTGGCATCTATATATGTATGAGCATGTGCATTTAAGAGAGTGTTCATTCACAGCCCTTGCCCCTTCTTCTCACAAGGTCACACCTGAGCTGCTACTGCCTCCTCTTTCTTTCCCTGCACTCATCCCAGGTCCACAGTTCCACTTCCTTAGGCTCTACAGATTAATCCCACATTTCTTTTTCTTCTCTTTCCTTAGCCATTCCATTACAGCTCTCCTCAGCAAGTCACTTCCCTCTGCTTAGGGAGGCAGAAATCTACTGGTGTACTTGGTGTCTTCTTTGGTCTCCTTGGACATGAGTGTATTGCCTGTTATTGTACTGCATGATCTTCTCTTGCCCTCCTTTGGTGGGGAATGAAAGGATTTGCAGAAAATACTGTATGCATTACTCTCTCTCTACAACCACCATACCCAACTCACTCAGCTATCCTCCTTCCTTCCCTTTAAATAGTTAACTGTAAGACTGCCAAACTACCCTTGGACTCAAGTACCACCTGCCTGCAGCCCCTGGGCAAAAGTTGGGGATCTGCCTTTCCAGTCAACTTACTGGCTGGCAAATTTTCTATCCCAGGGTTTTGGGGGAATTCCAGAGATGTCTCATTGTCAGAAGCCTGTGAGTCCCCCTGGGCGTTGCTTGGGGGGAAGGCATGGTGACCCTCTTCCTGCGGGGACCAGGATAGGGAAGATCTGCCCCACTGTGACCTTCCTAAGAAGCAGAGGAATGGTGGGGAAGCCACTGCAGTGTCTTCTCATTTATCAGACATTTTATTGGGAAAGACAATTTGGTTAGAAGACCTTGGGATTAAGACTTTTCATGCCCCTTCTTCCTTCCCTGGCAGAGGAACATTGACAGATGTGTGTTCCAGGGGATTCCTTGACAACTTAGAATAAGAGAGGGAGATTTTTAGATACACAAAAATAGTCAGTAAGATCTATATTTATTTACATCGAGGTCCCCCACGTGCAGGCCTATGCAAAAAGGCACGAACAGCTAAACAGACCTTTCTGCGTGCACTTCAACACACATTCTCTGCAGGCAAACGTTAATGCTGATGCATCAAGGAGTTTTGCCCTCAGAAAATGCTAATTTTACACTGGTTACTTAACCTCTGGGTACAGCTGGAGTTAAGTTTTCAGCACTATTATAAAAAGAGTCAAAAAGTTTACACAACGATGAAAAATAATCTAACACAGTGCAGGAAGCTCAAACATTTACCTGGATAATAACTGAGTTATCCGAGTAAGTGGCAGTGGCCTCCACTTACCCAGATAGCTTGTTAGGAATGCCTCCACCCTCTTCCCTAGCAGGGGCTGGGGGTGGGTAAGTAGTGCATGAGGGGCCATAGGGGCTGGGGTGGGTAAGTGGTACATGGGGGAGGGTCCAGTAGGGGATGGGGTGGGTAAGTGGTACATGGGGGGCTCTAGGGGCACATATATATTGCATAGAGGGGATTACTTGGGTGTCAGACTTGTCCAAATATAAAGCATATATAAGCAGACTTAAAATACATTTTAATATACATATATAATATTATACAGGCAAACATATTTACTCTGGTGCAATATTTTGGAAATCTGGCACCCTAGTGTCTCCCCATGCACTACATATGCATACCTAAAGCCTCCCTCCCCATGCACCACTTACCCACCTCCAGCTCTTATTGCCCCCATGCACTTATTAGCCACCCAAGTTCCTACCGGCCCCTATCCTATGCACAACTTATCCACTCATCCCCTCTATACTCTCTGCACCTGCTTGGGTCTCCCACTGCACATCCTGAAATCTGCCAATTGCACATATATGTGGTATAATTATGTAAGTGTTCAGTGATTATGGGCCCATCTGTGCGTGCATTAAAATGTATTCTATTCATGGCTTCTTGTAATACAAAGGTTCGGTTACAATATGGATATTTTCCCACCTGAAGTCCCTTCCCATCCCCTAGATCATAGTCCCAACAAAGAGCGGCAGTCTCTTGAATACGGCTGCTGATGGGTATTATGGTATTACCAACTGGAGAGTTAAGGGGATAACTTCCCGGCCACGGGAAATTCATCCGTCCTGTAAGATTAAATGGCATGGCATGCATCATTAGTCTTCCACGGGTATGGGTTGGCATGTGTGTGCAGATCCAACAATCTGTTCGATTCAACAGGTGTGAAAAGTTCTGTGCATCGAGGATGTACATGTTGTTCCGCCATAATCCTTGTTCAGAAATCGCCATGGCAGGAGGGAAAAATAAAGCAAAAGAGGAGGGTGCAGAACACAATTGTTAATGAGTTGGCATTCAGGCAAGAAAGGGCAGCTAATAAGTTCTCTGGAGTTTTCTCAAGGCCTTGCTGTTCCAAGAGTTGTGCGGATTGGTCAGATAGCGCTTTGATCTGTCCCCAGGTCATGTGGTGCTGCTTTTTGTGTGTGTGTGTGTGGGGGGGGGGGGGGGGGTATTGGTCTCTGTCCTTCTGAGGGCTGTGGAGGCTCAGGGAGAAGTTTGGGATCGGGTCCTGTAGACCTTGATGCCACGCCATCTTTCCACGGCTTCACACAGCAGATCGGATCCCGATCTTTCCACGGCTTCACACAGCAGATCGGATCCCGAAGTGGACCTGTGGGAGCAAGCACAGCAGCATGTCCGCGTCCCCATGTTAGCAAAGGAACGGGACAATGCCAGACAGGGTTAAGTAACATTCTATACAAAACTGACGGTTATGGGTGACTAACCCTAGTCCCATAATGATTATCCATGGCTGTGGTCTGATTTGAATTTGATATGTTTAGATGATTTAAAGTGAACTTAAAGTGAACAATACTTTGTTCAGCCAGTCCTGCTTAGGGGGAAGTCCAGGGGCAATCCCTGCTTTTTATTTGTGTTTGTCATGGGCATTCTTTAGGGTGTGATTGGCTCGCTCCACAATGGCCTGCCCTGTGGAGTTGTAGGGAATGCAAAATATGTGTTTAATGTTCCATTATTGACAAAATTTCAACAAGGGAATGGCTGCTGTAAGCAGAGCCATTATCAGTTTTCAGAACAGAGGGTAATCCCATTATTGAAAAAGTTTTTATACAGTGATTATTAACATGTTTGGTAGCTTCTCCTTTTTGGAGTGTGGCCCATAGAAAATGTGAGAAAGTATCAATGGTTACATGCAAAAACTTCCAGGGGGAAAAAGGGGGGGGGGGGGGGGGGGGGTATTGGGTAACATCCATCTGCCAGATTTCGTTGGCACGTAAGCCTCATGGGTTCACGCCCATGGAAGGGGCAGAGGTGATTTGTGAATACTGGGGGCATTGCGTTGTACAATGTTTCAGGCTTGTTCTCTCGTCTAATGAAGGGGTTACATATGCTCCAGGAAGAGAAGAAACAACATTACAAACATACTGGCTATCAGAAATAATGTTTAAATCAGCATTCATAAAACATTGCAAAGCGAGAATGACTGCAGCTATACGTATGTAAAGGTATCATTCACTCTTAGCTGTGGGATTTGAGGGCTAGAGTAAGTTCCATAAATGTCGTAGTCAATCCTTCAGCAAGGTGTATCAATTTTTCATTCATCAAGGCCTAATTGTGATATGTGTTTCTTATGGCTTCGAGTACCTAATATAGGAAAAGAACTGAAATTCAAATTAATTAATGAGGAGATTTCATCATGGCTATAACTTTTCTATTACTAATCTTATATAATGTTTTCCCACTTTATTATTAAAACAATGAAGAAACAACTTAAGTGTCATATCAAGATGTATCAGAAATAAATTTAGATCAAAGATCAAAAATCAAAAAGGTGTGTGAGAAATGTTTGAAAAATGTTAAATTAAGCTGCAAAGTGTTCATCTTCACATCTCTCATGGCAGGAAGGCTGTCAATCTGGAAAATATTAAAATCTGGCACACAGCAAACAATTATTAAGGTAATGATTAAAGTGAAATTTTTACTTTTTTAACCTTGGAGAATCAATTTTATTATTCAATGTAATAAAATCCATTTGGATTTGCAAGAAAAGGCTTGGGAGGGATTGCTTTAGATGTAGCAACCTCTGTCAGTAAAAATTTTAAGGTTCAGAATTCTGTATAAAATTTAGAAAAAGAAAATAAAACTGAAGTTTCCTTAAGACAGGAGGACTGTAGACCTGAAAAATAAGAACTAGTATACAACAGAATTATTAAAATAATAATATAGTACAACTGGTGGAATAGCATAGCGCCTCCTAGAGGAGGCACCATCATCACTCTATAGATTGCAACCTGGAACAATAAATTCAATCAATAATACTGTGAGCTTAAATTCAACGTGGAATATCAGAATACAATATCAATTAATTATTAGAATAGGAACTTAAACATGCTGTTTGCTCAGCTCTGTCTGCTACACGCTAAAGCAACTGTTACTACTATTAAATGTCCTTGTCAGTAACCTCAGTTCAGTATTAAAGAAGTTTGAAAGTATTAAATGTAATAAAGGTTCAGCATTGAAGGTTGAGAGAAAATAGGTTTGGATCAGCAGGGAGATCTGATCTGTCTCGTGCCCTCCTTTGAAAGCTGGAATGCACAGTTGGGGCAGATAATTCAGGAAGGAGAGGTATAGAGTACGTGTTGTGATAAAGAAATGTTTCAGAGATATAACAGATACAGAAATTAGGGAGAGAAATTGCAGTACTAAGTCCAGTTTTTTCTTTTCAAAAGTTCTCCCTTCCCCTTTCAAATGGCAATTAAGAGTTAACAACAGAAAGACAGAGTGAGGGGGAGGTCTAGTGTAGGGATGCAGAACAGTGTTTCTCAAGAGAAAGTAAACAGAGGAGAGAACTTCATTCAATGAATCAATCCTTCAAGTCTAGAGGTACTGAAAGGCAGCACAGTATAACATTAACTTAGTTAAATTATAATCCTTATACAAGAAATGTGCCAGCAACTAGGGATGTGAATCGTTTTAGGACGATTAAAATTATCGTCCGATAATTTTAATATCGTCTTAAACCGTTATGGAACACAATACAATAGAGATTCTAACGATTTATCGTTATAAATCGTTAGAATCGTGAGCCGGCACACTAAAACCCCCTAAAACCCACCCCCGACCCTTTAAATTAAATCCCCCACCCTCCCGAACCCCCCCCCAAATAACTTAAATAACCTGCGGGTCCAGCGGCGGTCCGGAACGGCAGCGGTCCGGAACGGGCTCCTGCTCCTGCATCTTGTCGTCTTCGGCCGGCGCCATTTTCCAAAATGGCGCCGAAAAATGGCGGCGGCCATAGACGAAAAAGATTGGACGGCAGGAGGTCCTTCCGGACCCCCGCTGGACTTTTGGCAAGTCTCGTGGGGGTCAGGAGGCCCCCCACAAGCTGGCCAAAAGTTCCTGGAGGTCCAGCGGGGGTCAGGGAGCGATTTCCCGCCGCGAATCGTTTTCGTACGGAAAATGGCGCCGGCAGGAGATCGACTGCAGGAGGTCGTTCAGCGAGGCGCCGGAACCCTCGCTGAACGACCTCCTGCAGTCGATCTCCTGCCGGCGCCATTTTCCGTACGAAAACGATTTGCGGCGGGAAATCGCTCCCTGACCCCCGCTGGACCTCCAGGAACTTTTGGCCAGCTTGTGGGGGGCCTCCTGACCCCCACGAGACTTGCCAAAAGTCCAGCGGGGGTCCGGAAGGACCTCCTGCCGTCCAATCTTTTTCGTCTATGGCCGCCGCCATTTTTCGGCGCCATTTTGGAAAATGGCGCCGGCCGAAGACGACAAGATGCAGGAGCAGGAGCCCGTTCCGGACCGCTGCCGTTCCGGACCGCCGCTGGACCCGCAGGTTATTTAAGTTATTTGGGGGTGGGGGATTTAATTTAAAGGGTCGGGGGTGGGTTTTAGGGGGTTTTAATGTGCCGGTTTTTCGATTTTTCGATTTTTTAACGATTTTCACGATTTTTCACGATATTTTACCCCCCCAAACGGCAACAATACGATTCCCTCCCCCTCCCAGCCGAAATCGATCGTTAAGACGATCGAGGACACGATTCACATCCCTACCAGCAACTGATAACATAACTAGATAACATCAACCATAGACAATGAGGCTGGCAAGGATTTGCTGATCTCTTGTAAACAGATTCTATCTTAACTTACTTTGTCCTAAAACGAATACTGCAGTAAAAATACAAGTTCTGTGCACTGGCAATGCAAGCAATTGCTATAAAAATTATTTTAAATGTGATCCAATTTAACCTTGCAAAAGGGGAACATTTCACATGAAATTTACAGTGTCCTGTCCAAGTTTCACTACAGTTACAACATAAGGCTCTGCATACACTTTCTATGGGGAAATGCTCTCTAAGTATGCAGACTTTCTGTAAAGGAATATCAAAGCCCAAGATAAACATTCCTTCCAGGTTTGCTTTGTTTGCTCAATCACTTGGTTTCATCTGGTTTGCAACAGAGCATTGTATTATCTCATTAGATCATTTCTTTCATGTTGATACTGGTTTTGTCTGTAATGCTGCTGCAATATCAGGAGTGCGGCTGCCTGGCCCAAGGTCATATATGCTAATTTCTTTGAAGACCTGGGGGCATAGTTACTGCTTATGGCACTCCGGGCAGTATTCAATTCTGTTGCTGTCAGGGATCCCTCTAGCAATCCTCGGGTGTAAGAGGAGTGGAACCCTGTCTCCTTGATACTTGTGCAGAGTTCTCTAAGAACACTATAGGGAAGGGCGGACCAACTATATTCTGTCCCACCTAGTTCTTTGGTCCTTTCTGTAATGGGAGAGGCTTGAATCCCTTTCAATAATTCCTCCCTTGTGAAATTTCCATTCACTTGTTCTAGGTGAAACTCTATGCTGACCGCAGCACATAAATCGTTACAGGGAGCGGCGGTTTGAGATGGCAATTTACCTAGACAAATCGGTGATGCAGAATCAATGACTGTCTCAGGCAATGGCAGCTGGGGGTACAGGGAGCTGGTGGTTGGTGGGGAAAGGGCTTGCGGGTAAGGTGGAGGGAGGCTAGCTTCTCTGAATTCAGTGTCTTTAGTTTTCTGGGTTTTTTTCTCTGAGGTGGATGCAGAGGAAGCCACAGAAGCCGTGGTTGGGGACGGTGCCTTGTGAGTGTGTGTCCCCAGATGTTCTATTTCATATTCTGACCCCCCTAGTTCATTGGTCCTTTTTGTAATGGGACAGGCTTGAAGTCCTTCTAATAGTTCTTTTCCTGTAAGGTTTCCTTTTTGCTGTTCCTGGTGAAACCCTATGCGAATTGCACCGCATGGGCCAGTTTGTGGCTTAATTGTGCGTAAGGGCTGTTTTTCTAAATAAGGCTGGGAGGTCTGAGTGGGCTGTGTCATGGGTTCTGGCATGGGAAGCTGAGGATACAGCAAAGTGGCTGTCCCTGAAGGAGTTTGCTGATATGGTGGGGAAAGAGTGTGTGGAGTAGGTGTACTAATGGGCGGCCTGTCTGCTTCTTTACTGTCTGCTTCTAAGGACACATGAACTGGAGATGGTGCCTTGAGACTTTTAGTCCTTATTAGGGATGTGAATCGTTTTAGGACGATTAAAATTATCGTCCGATAATTTTAATATCGTCTTAAACCGTTATGGAACACAATACAATACAGATTCTAACGATTTATCGTTATAAATCGTTAGAATCGTGAGCCGGCACACTAAAACCCCCTAAAACCCACCCCCGACCCTTTAAATTAAATCCCACACCCTCCCGAACCCCCCCCCCAATAACTTAAATAACCTGCGGGTCCAGCGGCGGTCCGGAACGGCAGCGGTCCGGAACGGGCTCCTGCTCCTCAATCTTGTCGTCTTCAGCCGGCGCCATTTTCCAAAATGGCGCCGAAAAATGGCGGCGGCCATAGACGAAAAAGATTGGACGGCAGGAGGTCCTTCCGGACCCCCGCTGGACTTTTGGCAAGTCTCGTGGGGGTCAGGAGGCCCCCCACAAGCTGGCCAAAAGTTCCTGGAGGTCCAGCGGGGGTCAGGGAGCGATTTCCCGCCGCGAATCGTTTTCGTACGGAAAATGGCGCCGGCAGGAGATCGACTGCAGGAGGTCGTTCAGCGAGGGTTCCGGCGCCTCGCTGAACGACCTCCTGCAGTCGATCTCCTGCCGGCGCCATTTTCCGTACGAAAATGATTCGCGGCGGGAAATCGCTCCCTGACCCCCGCTGGACCTCCAGGAACTTTTGGCCAGCTTGTGGGGGGCCTCCTGACCCCCACGAGACTTGCCAAAAGTCCAGCGGGGGTCCGGAAGGACCTCCTGCCGTCCAATCTTTTTCGTCTATGGCCGCCGCCATTTTTCGGCGCCATTTTGGAAAATGGCGCCGGCTGAAGACGACAAGATTCAGGAGCAGGAGCCCGTTCCGGACCGCTGCCGTTCCGGACCGCCGCTGGACCCGCAGGTTATTTAAGTTATTTGGGTGGGGGATTTAATTTAAAGGGTCGGGGGTGGGTTTTAGGGGGTTTTAATGTGCCGGTTTTTCGATTTTTCGATTTTTCGATTTTTAACGATTTTTAACGATTTTTCACGATATTTTACCCCCCCAAACGGCAACAATACGATTCCCTCCCCCTCCCAGCCGAAATAGATCGTTAAGACGATCGAGGACACGATTCACATCCCTAGTCCTTATGTGTTCTAGAGCCTCTGTGTACTTTTGCAAGAGTAACAATTGCCTTATGGGAGCTCGTGGGGGCGTATGCAGGCTGTTGCCTATCTTAATCCAATCTTGGACATCCAGAGTTCCAGCCTCTGGGTACCATGGGCAACGGCAAGCTATTTCACCTATCAATTTTTCTAAGTCCCCTAGTCTGACTTGTGCTATTTCTCCCTTGGTGACAAAATAATGATTCTTTATTATTTTCTGCAGCTTTCTTGCATGACACATCTGCTTAGCTGACAGTCTCCCCCCCATACTCACGATTGTTGGGAGCAGACTTGCTGAAAAATTACTTACAATTACGGGAGTAAGTCTGCTGTTGCGGTGGCCACCTAGGCTGTTCCAGCCGAGTGAGCAGGGGCTATTACGCTGGGCTCACCAGATATTGCGGCAATGAAGACATATCAGGCAGGATTCATGGCAAGAAGGGACGTAAAGAGAAGGGAAGTTAGAGTTAACCCCTGACATGGCCTGCTGGCAAAGCTCATAATTCCCGACACATGGACCCACAAAATAAACAGAGCAGGTATGAAGAATCAAACAAAAGTATTTCACTCATTTGTTTATGCTTCCCATTCAAGTCTATCGATGTGCTCTGTGAGGTCAATATTCAAAAGGAACCATTTTTCCCCCACGTGCCCAGGACCCGACGGACCCGCGACGAACTAAAGACCTGGACAGGGGTGGGAGCCAGGGCCTGCACAGCCGGCGCCAGAGCCCATTGGGGTAAGGCCTGCATTTAAATTTACACTTACCTCTGACCCCACTGGCCACAAGGCATTCTGCACCAGCATTCCTCTCCGCGGCTCGTGACCCGCCCCTTCTTGGACGAACATCGAATAATGGGCAGGGAGCCCCAGAACAAATCAGGAGGCGACTCCAGGGGCTTTAAACCCCATCACCTCCTCCAGGCGCTGTGTGACAAAGGGCGCTGCACGCCTTTGTGCAGCCCCTTAGAGCACCTCCAGTTACAACCCAAGTTAACATGCATTATACCACTAACAGCTATTTTACTGGCAACAGTATTATTCTTCAGCACTCTGGCTTACAGCTCACCTGCCAGCTCTTACAGCACAAACCTGTACCCCACTTTATTCACAGCTCACAGGATATACTCAGGCACACAGCCTCAACCACTTATCTCCACGATATAAAGATGCATACCTTCCCCATCCCCTTTATTGAGACCCCTCCTCCACTTTCAGGACTACCGGCCGGTACTCCAATCCATCATTTTTTCAAAAATGGACTATTGCAACTCCCTCCTCCTCGGACTCCCAGCCAACCACATCAGACCCCTGCAGATGGTACAGAACTCAGCTGCTAGGATCCTGACCAACACCAACATAAGAGAACACATTACCCCTATCCTTCGGAACCTCCATTGGCTACCTATCAAATTCAGAATTCTCTACAAAGTCCTAATGACAATCCATAAAGCCCTTCACAATCTCTCTCCTCTCAATCTCAAGATTCCTTTATGGTCCCACTCCTCCTCCAGACCTGTGAGAAGTGTCTACAAAGGCACTCTATACTCCTCCCCCAGCCAAGACCTCTCTAAGGAAACACGCTCTATCGACAGCTGGTCCCCCTCAATGGAATGCTCTCCTCCCCGATCTTCGTCAAGAACCATGCCCACTGACTTTCAAAAAAAAGCTCAAAACATGGCTATTCAGCCTAGCTTATCCCATACTGATGATCATTAAAGATGCTTAAAGACGATTAATACCTGTTTAATGACGCTTAATGGCGAACACTGAGGTTTATTGTACGTTTTAAGGACGACAGTTTTAATATACACTCCAGAGTCTATTTATAACTTATAATTTATTTGTTACTTCATTCTCTGAATCTACTGTTAACTTCTTGAACTATCATTATGGTTGGCATTACACCTGAATGTTATATTAGTAGTTTATATTTACCCCAGTTATTTATCTTCATGGACCCCAGTTACTTTTCCCCTGTTCCATGTAATGCTCTCATGCAACATATATAACTTGTTTTAATGTAAACCGACGTGATATGTATTTGCTACATGAATGCCGGTATAGAAAAATTCAAAGTAAATAAATAAATAAATCTATGTACGGTAAGTTAGCTGCATAAAACTTATCCAGCTGACTTACATGGTGTATTCAGATTATTGGCACTTATCCAGCTAAGTTAGCCGGATAAGTAATGCCACCCTGATCCACTCACTACCCACTCACTAAACATTCAGCTAACTACTTAGCCACATAAGTGGCTTATCTGGATAAGTGGTGCCCATTGAAAGTATCTGAATATTCAATAGATGCAACTTAGCTGGCTAAATTGCTAAGTTGCTACTTATCTGGCTAAGTAGCACTGAATATTGGTTTCAACATAAATAAACAGGTCAAGATAACTATAGCAACCAACTCTTGGCTATGTAACCTCACAGCCTTGTAAAACCTGAGTCAGGACAAATTGGCAATAAACCACGAGAGGACAAATCACAGTATAGCATCTTTCTAAATAGCCTACAGCTGCTATCCGCATCAAGTAACACAAGTAATCCCATCACACTGTAAAGTCTGAGCATTGCAAGAAACAGTCCGTATTTCTTCTCTAGCTGCTGTCATAAAAAAGTTTCTAGAAGCTCTCGCGGAATTAAAAAAAAAAAAACAAAAACACTTAGAAACATTTGGATTTAGCAATGGTAATGGACTGCTTCACATCTTCTCTATGCTGTAGTTATCTCACTGTACCAGACACAATACACTGCTGCTGATTTTTATTTTTCTGGAGGATGGTCAGGGTAGGCGGACAGCATGAGATTGTAGCTATGCTAGTGATTTTTTTTTTGTGTGTGTCTGGATAGTGAGGTGAACACAGCAGAAGAGAAGTCTTAACAGTCTGCCAGGAATAGCATCCTGTAAGCCACCAATTTCCTCCAACTCAATTCACCAAAGCCACCAAAGGACAATCTCTCTTGAAAAGGCCATAGCTAAAGCAGTTGGCAAGCTCACCACAGCAAAGAAGACCACAACAAAAATTGCTGTGACATGTTATCTCACAGAATATGGACAAAGATGTGCTGGAATATCAAGCACACAAGTCTGCAGTCTGGATAGATCTATCTAAGATAGTTCAGCAGCACTCTTTCCTGCCCACCAACCAATGTGGTCAGTAAACACATCTCAATGGCATAGTATCTCCTTCCCTGACATGGCCTTCATTGCTTTGTGCATCTACTGCACTACTCCTTGGGCCTTTGCCTTTGATACCCTTTTTTCCTTCACCCCCTGCACTTTAGGTGTTCTATGGCTACTTGTTCTGCTGCATTGCTCTGCTCATACCATTTCAGTTTAGTAATATGGTAACATAGCAAATTATGGTAGATAAAGACCAAAATTGTCCATCTAGTTTGCCCAGCAATTTTTTAGGGTAATATCAACTGCCACTCCATGCAGGCTACTCCAAAGCTTTCTGTTAAGGGTAATTGAAAAAACTGCTCTCTGCATGCTACCACTAAGCCTTCTGTTTTTGGTAGTTTTAAATAATTGCCAATATCACTGCTACTGTTGCTGTTCCAAGTCATGCTTGGTATCTTAACATGCTTCCTCCACAGCTCTAGCTGTCTACAAGATTCCTTCAAAATGCTCTTCTCCCTACAGTACTTGCTGACTCTTGTTCTTGCTCTGGCCATCCATTGCTTTGCATACTTGCTGCTCTAATCCTCCAATCTTTCACTGCCTCAGATTTTGAGGTATCCCTTAGAGCACAGGTGGCAAACTCCAGTCCTCGAGGGCCACAAACAGGCCAGGTTATCAGGATAGCCACAATGAATATGCATGAGATAGTTTTGCATACTCTGCATATTCATTGTGGTTATCCTGAAAACCTGGCCTGGCCTATTTGTGGCCCTTGAGGACTGGAGTTGCCACTCCTGCCTTAGAGGTTTACAGCTATTCTTCTCAATGCATTGCTTTGCTTATACCATTACAATTTTTGTAACTTTATTTTTAACATTTCAAATGCAATTTTACATTACAAAGTTATACTTGCTTTAAGAAAACATGAGGTTTTAAGAGAATATAATAATAGACAAAAAGCTAACAAACAAAGAAAACTCAATAATCCATAACTGTAAGACCACATCATGGGAAGAAATGTACAAGAAGGAAAAGAAAAAGAAAAAGTAGCTCACAAAAATACTTTGTTAGGCCCTCCTAAGTAGCAGGCTAAGTATTTTCCGCATTAATAGATACATATTTATTTTGTTAAAAGGCCTCCAACTGTACTGGATTTATAAATGAATATCCTACCCCTAAGTGCTCGATAAGATACTTGCAGGGAAACTCAATACAAAAGAAGCACCAAGAGCCAAAACTCTGGGCTTATTTTTTTTTTTTTAAAGAAAAACTCTCCTCATGGATTGTATCTCCTTCACTACATTGGGGAATATAGAAATAGAACTTCCCATAAAGGAAACATTCTATAAAGGAAAAAAATATATTTATAATGTTCACCGTTTATCCTCTTCATTAGCAAAAGTGTTGCGTGTCCCAACCACGTGGGTGCCACAACCGGGCCTGCTCACCTCGCGCTGCCCTCGATTGGCTCCGGTCCCGCTGCTGCTGCCAGCTCCCGCAGTCCCTGTCATTCACCACGGCCCTCTCCGGCTTCCTCCACATCGCAGGCCTTGCAGCAGAGCTCCGTTTGGGCTCTGCGTCTTCAGCCGCCATGGCCCCGCCCCTAGGTGCGCGCAGCTGATGTGCTCCGATTTAAAGGGCCAAGCACAGGAACACCAATGGGGGTGCGGAT
Organism: Rhinatrema bivittatum; assembly: GCF_901001135.1. NCBI lineage: Eukaryota > Metazoa > Chordata > Amphibia > Gymnophiona > Rhinatrematidae > Rhinatrema > Rhinatrema bivittatum. The sequence continues at coordinate 323,753,566 of NC_042616.1, read as the reverse complement.
TGATGACATCCCCTTCCCTGAGCTTCGCTCCGCCAACCAATCACATGTGGGAGCCGGGAGCTACGCTGATGTCGCGCCTGGGAGGGAGGGAGAAGGAAGGAAAAAAGAAAAAAAAAGAGCCCTTTAAATTTGGACTATGCTCCACGGCGCCACGCGCCCTCCACGGCCTGCCCCTTAGTGTGCCCCTTCATGCGCCCTTGCGGAATCTCTTCTTCTGAAGCCTTCAGGCTGCCTTGCCACTCAGACGCTTTACCCCCCGCCCTCGACCCCTCTCTGGGCATTGCAGTCAACCCCGACCCATCGGAGTCCGTTCTTCCTGCCTCTGCCCACATCAATAACTACAGCTCTCCATCAACAAATAATATACAGCACTCACCATTGTCTGAGAGATCTACCTGCTGTACCCTCTGTGTTTCATGCTATATTGTTTTAATTGCTTACTGGCCTTTTAGTCTAGTTAGCTCTGTTATTTGCTTACTTAGTCGTAGACTTCTCACATATTATTTGCTTATTATAGCTCTGTTATCTGTTATTTAGTTGTTGTCTCGCATCCCCTACAGACTTTCTGCACCTTTCTCCCCTGCCCCCCTTCCCGCTCCATCTTAACTGAAATGTGTCGCCTGACTATACCTATTTTGCACCACCCCTCCCTGTGTAAAACTCTCCCAGCACACCCACATCCCTCCATCTATCGCAAATCCTTAATGCCCATTATGATCTCACCCCTCACACAATTTCTAGGCCTAGGTACGCTAGCCATCTCCATATTCAATGCGCAATCCATCCTGAAAAAAGCCCCCATCCTCCATGACCTGCTCACGGACTCCAATCCTGATATCTGTGCTATCACTGAGTCCTGGTTAAAGGATTCAGATCATGACTTTATTAACCAGTTCCTTCTACAGACCTATGACATCTCTATCCCAAGACCTAAGAAAAGAGGTGGAGGGATACTCCAGGCTTCCAGAAAGCACCTCAACCTCAAACTCCAAACTACCCACTCCCCAAGATTAGAAATTGGGCTATTTATATCCAACACTCTGCAGGTCTGCCTCATTTATGCCTCCCCAGGCCTACCCGAACATGACCCTTCCCCATCATCGAATATATTGCAGGCAACCTTAAGCCAAACACCCCTGCAGCTATTCTCGGAGATTTCAATCTCCATGTCGATGTCCGCCCTGCTACACCTGCCTGCAAAATCCTTCTTGACACCTTCAAGGCCTTGGGCTTCAGACAGCTTATCTCTGTGCCAACACATAAAGCAGGTTATACCCTCGACCTCCTCTTCGTCAACTCCCACATAATAGCACCTAACACCCCCGTAGCCACCCCTATCCCTTGGTCTGACCATTTCCTCATCAACGCCCACCTCACTACTAATACCCCCTCTCCAGTATCACAAACACATAGTAAGACAATCTCTTTCCATAAACCTTGTTCCTCAGAGGACCTTACTCTAGCATTTGACAAAATAGCCAAGAACCTTGACCTTACCAATCCAGATGTTGCCCTACTCTCCTGGTATGGTAGTCACAAAATAGGAGAGTATAGACCCCCTACTTATTTATACCACAACACACATATATAGGGAGTCCAATAATATCAATCTGAGAGTTCTAATACATCATATCCTCATATAACAATTTATTCTTAATTTATTCTTAATTATCTCAGTCAGTTACAATATTAATACAGGACATATACAGAATTTTCATAAATGTATCCATTAAAATATACATTAACATTGATGCAAAGACCTGTGCAACCTGTTATACATACCACCATAGCATCAAAAACCCAAGTACATTAGCAGCAATTCATTATCAGCAACATCTTAAAATACCCCATTCCAGCCATTCATACACACACACTCCCCCCCTTTTTTTTTTTATATCCACCCCCGTCTAAGATCACCACTAATTGTCAGGATGAGATTCTCTTCATTTGGTTCTGCTCAACCTCAAATAGTCTATGTGGGACGTGGATGATTGCTCCCACATACTGTATTTGAGGTTGAGCAGAACCAAATGAAGAGAATCTCATCCTGACAATTAGTGGTGATCTTAGACGGGGGTGGATGTTAAAAAAAAAGGGGGGGGGGAGTGTGTGTGGATGAATGGCTGGAATGGGGTTTTTTAAGATGTTGCTGATAATGAATTGCTGCTAATGTACTTGGGTTTTTGATGTTATGGTGGTATGTATATCAGTCTGCACAGGTCTTTGGATACATTTATGAAAATTCTGTATATGTACTGTATTAATATTGTCTTGTAACTGACTGAGATAATTAAGAATAAATTAAGAATAAATTGTTATATGAGGATCTGATGTATTAGAACTCTCAGACTGATGATATTCCAACTCTCCAGGAACAATATCACCAACATTGTAGTCGATGAAATCTGCCCCATAGTCCATAAAGAAATACACTTTTCGCGAACTGAAAGAAAACCATGGTACACTACTGAACTAAAATAGATAAAACAGGACCTTAGATCTAAAGAATGCACTTGGCGTAGACAACCCTCCCCCACACACAAAGCAGCTTACAAACATACACTGCACACTTACTGACAAGCCACTCTCCAAGCCAAACAAGATTTCTACTTTTCTAAAATTCATTATTATCAATACAACTCAAATGCCCTATTCTCATATGTTGCAGATCTCACAAATTCCACCCCCCCCCCCCCCACACCTCCCAGGAAGAAAATGTCAATAATAATGTAAAGAATTAGCAAAGTACTTCCAGATCAAAATCGCCAACATTCTCCATCGCTTACCCACCAAGCCTTCCCCCACCTCTCCGCTCCTTAATAACAACAGAATCAATATTGGGTCCCTCGGCCTCACAACAACTGTGGAGATTGAAACCATCTTGAAAAAGATGAAACCAGCAATGCATATCTCAGACACAATCCCCTCGAAAACCCTCCTGTCTATCCCAACTGCCATTGCAAAAACCATAGCAGACATAATTAATTGCTCCCTTCCATCTGGTAAAGTCCCAGACTCTCTTAAACTTGCAGTCATCAAGCCTCTCCTTAAAAAACCTACCCTCGACCCCATTGACCCAGCAAACTACCGGCCTATCTCCAACCTGCCTTTCATCTCCAAAATCCTTGAAAAGGTAGTTAACACGCAACTCACTGATTTCCTCGAAGACCATAGTATTCTACACCCTTTACAATTTGGTTTCCGTAAAGGTCGTAATACTGAAAATTTACTACTAGCAATTACAGACACCATCCTCAAAGGCATGGACCAAGGTAAATCGTATCTACTTGCCCTCCTAGATATCTTGGCAGTCTTCGATACTGTCAACCATCAAATCCTCATTTCCCGTCTGGCAGAGATAGGTTTCTCCGACACAGCACTATTATGGTTTTCCTCCTATCTCACCCATAGAGAATACCTAGTAAAAATTGATAAGTCTGAATCCTCGCATATTCCCCTCACATAAGGTGTCCCCCAAGGATCCTCCCTATCCTTCACCCTATTCAATATTTATCTTTTGCCACTCTGCCACTTACTTTCTGACCTAGGCCTGAAGTTTTTCCTGTTTGCTGATGATGTGCAAATCCTTATCCCTATTCAAAAAACCCTCAATGAAACCCTGCAATTTTTGGAATCCTGCCTTGTTTCTATCAATTCCCTATTATCCAACCTCCACCTTGCACTAAATGCATCAAAAACAGAAATCCTCATCATCTCTAATCAACTGGACCACACATTACATTCCACCTCTCATAACACTGCCATAGCACATGCCCCACTGCACTCTGTAAGAAACTTAGGCGTCGCCCTAGATCAACACCTAAATTTCAAACCCCACATTAAGACTCTTCTAAAGGGGGGCTTCTACAAACTCCACATCCTTAAAAAACTTAAGCCCCTCCTCCATGCCCAAGATTTCCACATAGTTCTATCTAAAATGGACTACTGCAACTCCCTTCTCCTAGGCCTCCCGTTCTCCACCATTAAACACCTACAAATCCAGCAGAATGCCATGGCGAGAATCATAACCAACACTCATAAAAGGGACCACATCACCCCCATACTGATGGATCTGCACTGGCTACCCATCTCCTTCTGTATTCAATATAAAACACTTACCATCCTACACAACATGCTTTACAAAAACAATCTCTCCTGGCTCGAGGAAATGCCACATTTCCATTCCTCTAACCACCCCACCAGAACCTCCTTTGTGGGCACCCTTCATACCCCATCCCTCAAAACTGCACACCTTACCCTCACCAGAGAAAGAGCCTTCTCCATTGCTGGCCCTACCCTCTGGAATTCCCTTCCCACTGATCTCCGTCTTGAACCTTCCTTGCACAAATTCAAAAAAGGTATGAAGACATGGCTCTTCAAGCAGGCCTACCCAGATGCTAACCAAACCTAGACAGTGCCTTCCCCCCGCCTTTTAGAACTCGCCTTGCATTTTATATATATATATGTTTACGACTAATCCACTCTCTCTTCTCTCTCTTCTCACTCTTTATATATGGTTACTCTCCACTCTCTCTTCTTAACTTTGTTCCTCTATCTCTCCCTGAATCTTTACCTGTTCCCTGCCCACCTTCTCTTCCCCTTTTTCTTGCCTGCTCTCCTCGCCCCGTTCCTCATTCAGTGTAACTTTCCTTTCTTTTAATTAATTGTAAACCGGCGTGATGGTTCTACGAATGTCGGTATATTAAAAGTTCATAAATAAATAAAATAAATAAATATATAGTGAGGCCCTGTCCCCAGGACCTCACCTTGGCAATCGGGTTGACACCATGGTATATTAAGCTTGCCTAATCCTTGTTCCAGTGTCTCCTTGTTCCAGCGTCTCCGTGTGTTCCTGTATCCTTACTCAGGTAATACCTACTTGGACTGATCTCTGGTACTGACCTCTGCCTGCCTGTCCACTCTCTTCATCTGCTGCCTAGAACCGACCCTTGCTTGCCTTGACTATGCTTGGACTGACCTTGGTATTTGACCCCTGCTTTGGCTGACCATTTCTGGACTGATACTCTGGCTCTGACTCTTGCACTTCACTCAGACACTCTCTTCTGGCCTATTGTGGCTGCCAGACAAACCTGCTTGGAATTCACCCACGGCCTTCACCTGAATAGACCTGCAGGCACCACCTGCCTCACCCGGAGTACCTTCCTGAACTATTACCTCCCTGAGGTCTCCGAAGTTTCCAGTTCGGGTCTAGTCCATCCTCTCTGCATCAGTCATGCACCCTTGCTCGTGTTGGGCACATCCCTCCACTACCTCTCCGGGAGACCATCTGAGACCCACCTAAGTCCAGGCAGTCTGAGTACCCAAGGGCTCAACCTGCAGAAACCCCGGACTGTTATTGACGAAGCTCCAGCTAGCCTCTGTCTCCTCATGTGCTCCACCTCCTGGTGCCAGGCACTCTCTGGGTATGACCAGAGGGCCAAACTAATCCTGTACCAGGCCAAGGGTCCACCTCCAGCGCAACAGAGGCTACAGCTTAGCTCCCTAGGGGAAGTGAAATCTTCCATCACTGTCCTTCCCTTAGGGTTCAAAAGGAAGATGATGAAACATGTGATGTCTCATAGATGACAAACCTGGATTGTGCTTCCCAGGGGAAAAGAGGAAATAGAGGGATAGTTCTCTGTGTGGGATGAGGACCGCTCTTATAAGGTCTACTATACCACCTTGGAGGACCAGTGCTACTTGTACTGAGAAGCGGGGCACATCAGAAAGGAATGTTCTTGGAAACGGGGACACCTTCATAAGGAGCAGGAATCCACCCCCACAACCGGTCCTCTCAGAGCCACTGAGCTCAAGAGCTGTTCCCCAGACACCAGGACCCCCTCGCCCCTGGAAGGGCTATCCAAGACTGTGAATCCACTAGCCAATCTGGATCAGCAGGCTGCAATGTCTTGGCAGTCTTCCGGGAACCACTCGCCCCCACCAGAGGCGCAATGTGATCAGAGAGTATCACCCTCTCCTAGAGGGTTGAACAAGGAAAACAAAGTTGAAAAACTTAAGGGAAAGGAAAATAGGCTCTTTTCCCCCCTTTGAAGGTGTGCCAGAGGCAACCAAGCCCACACTTAAGAAGGGGAGCAAAGCTTGTGTCCTCCCTCTGGGAGAAACAGCTGGGTGTTGCTCGGGCTCGGCCCCAAACTGAGGACACCATCCACGGGACCCCTCCGAGGACTCAACGGCAGGTAAAGTAGTGATGATGATGCTAGGTGGGGAGATGGGTGAGAGAGAGGATGAGGGTGGAAAAGTGCTTTGTTGCCCATCACTTCCAATCCAGGCAGATCGTGAGACTGCCCTACCCACACAAGACCCCCTCTCCTCCATCACTTCAAACAGTGGAAATGGCAGGAAGAGGGGATTTCCGGAGCACAACCGCAACAGCAGCACCGAAAAGCAACTGAGCTGGACCTTTGCCTTAGAGGCTTGCCCTCCCAGCCCAAAAAAGAAGACCCCACCACTTGTATTTTGGCTACCTTTCCTGGATGCATCAGGGGCACCACTACAAGGCTGGGGCATGGACAGCTTTATGGAGCTTGTAGGAGAGGTGCTCTGGAATCCCCCTTCCAGTTCAATCCCATTCTGGATCTCCCCCTATTTAACCCACTCCCTGATGAAGACTCTGAGGAGGAAAAGGCAGGAGCATCTGTTCCTCCCCACCCTTCTACGGAGACAAACCTGTTGATCAGAGAAGTCTTGGTGGGAAGAGGCAGGCCTCCAGAGTCAAAGCCAGGAAAAAAGCAGAGTGCAGAAGCATTGAGTACCCTGACTAGATATCGGCAGATGGAGAGGTGCATAGGTGGGGGATCGGAGTCAGATTCCTTCCCTTCTGGATATTCAGTAGCCTCCGCCGCCGAGCGAAGCTTCCAGATGGAGGCAGATAAGAGCTCCTCCTCCGTATATCACTGAGTCTGATGACCTGATGTTTCTCCCCTTGTCCCTAGAGGGAGGTCCATTTCCCCACACAGGGAAGTAGGGAATGAGGGCCACCCCATTGAGGGAGGGCCAGCGATTGTGCAGAGTCCCTTGGCCTCCCGGGACCCCTCATTCCCTTGGCTGAGCTGACCCTCCTCCTACCAACTGAGGAGGTGATTGGCCAGTCTGACAGGCTGGAGAATGAGGACCAACATGGGGCAAGTGACCCCTTATCATTTGCCACCCCATGTGACCGTATGTTTTGCTGCCAGAGAATGACTTTGACATTTGGCACTTTGAATGTCAATGGCTGCAGGGGGTTCTCTGGAGGCACTGGGTGCTATCCTTCCTCATGGTGGGAGAGTATGCGGTGTTCTTCTTACAGGAGAGACCCATTCCACCCCGGGATCTGAGGCAGCTTGGCTCCTGGGTTTGTGTGGCAGGGTGTTGCTGAAGCACTCTGTTGGAAATTCCAGCGGGGTGGACATTCTGCTAGCATAACCCATGCAGGCTGAAGTGCTGGATGTCAAACCCATCGTGTCAGGTCAGATGCTTCACTTTTGGACCCGGATTGAGGGCTGCATGGTTAACCTGGTTAATGTGTATGCCCTGAGTGCTGGGTCCAAAGTGAAGCATCTGACCTTACTCATCTGGTAAGCTTTTTGTATCTGTTTGCTTTCTTGCACAAAATCCAAATGTGTGCGCTATTAAATAATGGGACTACGGCACATTTTTTGTTTACCACATATATCTCTTATCTTTTAAATAGAAGAAGCTGCACACCTTTTACATACATTTTTATGGTTACAAAAGTCTGTCACATCTTCAAGCCAGCTGTACCCCCGAGGAAGAAAGATATTCCGAAACTCTGCAGCGTCGGACGTATTTGACAGCGAGCTACCAAAAGATTATCTGAAAGGAAACTACTGACAGGAATTTCATTCAACAGCCCAATTCGGGAGATACAACCACGGACCTGCAAGGAATCCTTTCAATACAGTGTTAAGCGGCATCCAGCAGCATTTCATACTGAGAACGCAGCATTCAGTGGCACTCAATATTGAAAATTAAGTTAAGTACTTTTCTAACTTATAAGCCTATAAGAGACAAAATATTCCAAAGCATCCAATGACTATGCCTTCATGCACATAGAAGCTTTTAGTTCCTAAGGGTTACTTGGTACAATTCCTGGAACCTAGTGCATTATGATATTTGCTGGAACTACAAAGTAAACTTGTCCCATACACGGTGAGAAATAATTGTATTTGTGTGTATAATTGATTTTTCTCACTTCAAGAGGTTTCTTCTAATACAGTATGGGTCCAAACATGAGGCATTATTTCGCCAGATGTCAGCCTATTTGGACACCTTGGATGCCAACGAGGAGGTCGTGCTCAGGGGTGACTTTAACTGCATCCTCGAGTACCGCAACCATTCGGGGAGCGACTGGTATCCCTCCTCATCGGCTGTCCTGAGGGAGACAGCTCATCGCTTTTCTCTGGTTGACATCTGGTGACAGTATCACCCTGGGGCAACTGACAGCCACATCTTTATCAGGGTGTGGTTCAGACTGGTGTTTCACTCTCAGATCAACCATTTTTATTTCTCCTTTGGGATGATGTCATGAGCCCTTTCTAGTGCCAATGAGGTAGCAGCCTTCACAGACCACCATGTGGTGGTTGTGAAGGTGAGGTGAGACTCCATCAGGCCTTGGGCTACCTATTTGCACTTTAATAACTCGCTTTTAGAGGAGAAACAGCTCGTGATGGCGGTCCATGAGTTTTTGGGAAACTGGCGTGAGCTCGAGCCAGTCTTCCCCTTGCTCGCCATCTGGTGGGATGTGGGGAAGGTCCGACTCGGGCTTCTCTTCCAGCAATATGCCAGAGACAACAGGGAGCAGCATCTCCAGCTGGAGCAGCTTAAGAGGGAGCTGCTCACTCTCAAGGCGGAGCTCCCTGACACTGAGCACCAGCTGCAGATAGAGTATGAGGAGAAGAAACGCATCCTTCAGGACCTCGAAAAGCGGTGAGGCTGAGAGGCTTTTATGCGCTTATGAGTCCAGTTCATATGAGAAATGGACTGCAGCTCATGCTTCTTCCATGCACTAGAGAAGAGGAGGGGAAAGAAAGGGTGGATGACATGTTTGCTCTCCACTGATGGAACCCCCTTCATGGAGCTGGAAAGGATTAGGGTGAGGGCACGAGAATTTTACTTTTAAAACTTTTCAAAAAAAGTTTAAAAACATGGCTCTTCAAAAAAGCTTTTCACAGTGAGGTCAGTGAGTAAGTAATAGGGATGTGAATCGTTTTTTGACGATTTAAAACAATTGTCAGATATATTTTAAATTGTCACAAATTGTTAGAGCCGCGATACAATAACAATTCCCCCGATTTATCGTCAAAAAATCGTAAATCGGGGGAGGGGGAGGGAGAGGGCGGGAAAACCGGCACACCAAAACAACCCTAAAACCCACCCCAAACTTTAAAACAAATCCCCCACCCTCCTGAAGCACCCCAAAATGTTTTAAATTACCTGGGGTCCAGTGGGGGGCTCCCGGCGCGATCTCCCGCGATCTCCCGCTCTCGGGCCATATTCAAAATGGTCGTCGTATGACATAGTGAGGGCAAAGGTAGCGCCGGCGCCATTTTGAATATTGGCAATACGGCGCGAGTGCAGGAGGTCGCTCCCGGACCCCCACTGGACTTTTGGCAAGTCTTGTGGGGGTCTTGTGGCATCTTCTAGATAACTTATAAACCAAACTTATTTACGTGCCTATTCGGAAACCATTGTGATGGTGCTTTACTAAACGACGGTATAGAAAAGTTTTTAAATAAATACGCTGCTCTCTTCTCTCTGGACCCTGTCGACCCCAGTGCCTGCAGTGACCTGTGGGACAGGCTCAGTCAGAATGATAAGGAGAGGCTGGATGAGCCTTTCACTCTGGTCGACTTCTCTGCCGCACTAGGTCAAATGCCCAACAATAAAACACCGGGCATCGACGGACTAAGCATTGAGTTCTTCATCCATGCTTTTGATCTCCTGGGACCTGATCACTTGTGGGTCCTGAAAGAAGCCTGAGAGACCGGCGTCCTACCCCTTTCCAGACACCTCGCGGTGTTGACCCTCTTACCTATGGGAGGAGACCCATGCAACATTTGGAATTGGCATCCGGTCTCCCTGCTATGCATGGACTATAAGATCTTAGCCAAGGCGATGTTGTGGTGGCTGAGGTCTGTGCTGGCGGGTGTAATTCATCCCAATCAGTCCTACACTCTCCCGGACCGGACCATCTTTGACAACATCTTTTTGGTCCGAGACCTTATTCATTATTGTCATAGGGCTGTTCTGTCAGTATGCTTTTGTCCCTTGATCAGGAGAAAGCCTTCGATAGGGAGGATCACACATATCTCATGGGAACCCTCCAGGCATTCAGATTTAGCCCCCGTTTTTTGGGTCTTCTCCGTATCCTATATTCTTGTGCAGAATGCCTAGTTAAAGTAATTGGTCCTTGACGGCGCCTCTGGAATTCGGTCGGGGTGTGCGTTAAGGGCAACCGCTCTCCAGGCAGCTGTACGCGTTGGCCATCTGTGTCTTTTGCAGAGGCGGCTCGTTGGACTGGTGCTGCAGACGCCAGAAATATGGATCACCCTGTCGGCCTACGCCGATGATGTGCTCCTCATGGTCCAAGACCTGGTTGATTTGGAGAGGGTACGAGTCTGCCAGCGGGTTTTTTCATCCAAATCCTCAGTCCAAAGCAACTGGGCCAAATGCTCTGGACTTTGGGTAGGTCCACAACAGGTGGATGTATCCCCTAGCCAGTCTGGTAACTTTTTGTGGAGCAGGGGGAATCTTCAAATATCTGGTTGTCCACCTAACCACTGCGAAGGCTGCAGCCCCAGTAAACTGAAAGGAGCTGGAGGTGAAGATCACAGTTTGTCTGGGGCATGAAGGGTCTAGTCCATCTAATGTCCTTTCAGGGGGAAGGCCTTAGTGGTAAACCAGCTGGTGTCCAGCATGCTGTGGTATCAGCTGGCTGCCCTGAGGACACCTTCAGAGTTCATTGCCCAGACCCAGGGGAAGTTGCTGGCATTCTTCTGGGTCGGGAAGTGGCATTGCATCTCCGTGGGTGTCCTGAGCCTCCCCCTCAGGGAAGGCAGGGGGTGGTGGACATCAAATGCAGAGTCCACACCCTGTGTCTCCAGGCCTTGCGGAGATTCCTGTACACAGACCCAACTCTGTAGTGACGTCCACTAGGGGAATTTTTCCTCCAACAAGTGGGCAGTTTGCAGTATGACTGGTAGCTTTTGATGATCAAAACAGAAGTGTATGCACGCGACTTCTTGTTGCTGCCAGACTTCTACCAAGATGTTTTCAAAGCCTGGGGTGTGGTCTTTGGAACAAGAGATCCTTCAGTGCCCCTGAGTCTGGATGTTCCAGAAGAGCCCCTTCTTCACAATCACGCTCTGGTTGTGAAGGGCCTGGAGTCCCCTCAGGTACACCGATGGCTCATAGTGTCCAGGACCATGTTGGTCATAGATCTCCTGAGCATAGACAGGCGACATTGGGTGTCCTCAAAATTGCTGGCCCAACACTTGGGCATAAGGCACCTATATGTGGCAGGTCAACTGTTCAGTAAGATATGGGGCCTTTTTACCCCCCGACCCCTTCAGCCTCTCCGAGGGGGGTCCTTCAGGCCGGGAGTCTCCACCCTTGCCCCCAATCACCTGGACCTGATTATTGGCCCTTCAAAACATCAAGGACCCCCTCAACCTCCCTGTCCCCTTCCCCACAACCTAAGCAGGCTAAATGTGATCCAGCCGGTACAATTCCACGTAGCACCTAAGAAAGAGATATCTGAGTTGGTACACCATGCGGTGCACCGAGCCACTCTCTTCACCCGACTGGATACATGTTGGCGGAGAGTGTTGAGCGGTGTGCTGAGGCCCCGCTGGAAAGCGTTCTACTCTTAACTAATCCTATAAATCACCGGGGACCTATGCTGGCGCATCACTCACAGGGCTATAGCAACCGGTGGCCTGCTGGATCATATCATCAAAGCAGGAAGAGGGTGCAAGTTCTCACAGAACTGAAAACCCTCTTCCTGCGGTTTTGGCTGAACTTCAGCCCACATTTGCTCATATACGGCCACACCACGTCAAAGAATCCCAGACTGCAAGCCAGGGACCACCTGGCAAATATCTTACTAGCCACTGTGAAGTTTATCATCCATACAACCAGGAACAAGAAGCTGGATGGTGGCAGCCGGGAGACTGCGGGATTCTCCAAGCATTGGTGCGGTCTAAACTGCAGCTCGCAGCGTCCACCAGCACCATCACCGAGTCCAGGTGGAAGTGGGCGATTAACACTGTGCTCTGCTCAATAGACCTCACACCTCAGCCTTCCTTGGTCCTATTCATCTAGAGGAAAAGTCACTTAGGTCTATGATTTCAGGCAGTGGTGCACATCCTTTTAAGGATATGCACGGAAAAGGTGAGGCGATCCTGCCCTTAGCCAACCATAGCCTCGGGGTCCACTTGGGCAAATGGGGGGAACCCAAAATCCCCCCTGCCAGGGTTACAGCCACCACCCTCTCCTCCCAGGACCATGAAGATGGCCAACCCCATCATCAGACATCTTGAGAGCAGGCCTGGCAGTGGCAAATGCCTCCCCCTCACACATGCTCCTATTCCTTCAGACTCGATGCGCTCAGTCTGATCCAATACATAGTAGCACTGCATAACTCACAGCCCCAGCAATACTGACTTCTGCTTGGTCATAAAGAGTACTTTAGCCATATTTATTCATATCAAACACTTAGCAGTTTTTTACAGAGTTGTTGGACCTAGTTAACAACCATTACTCTATTTATCAGAGCTTGATTATTTTTACTCTTGGTTCTCAGTCTATACCTCACATGTTTGCATGATGCTGTATTCACAAATACAAATCATACATAATAGTTTCAGCATATGCAATATCAGAAAATGACTTCTAATGCATATTTAATATAGTTTCCCTTTCATAAAGCTGCCTAGCACAAACTTCTTTTCAAACAAGAAATAATCTAATAGACAAATGTCCAAAGCTTTTAGATGAATAAACTTAAATATGACTCACCATACTTTTAAAGCTGTTTTTAATATGCTCTTTTCTTTTGAAAAGAAAAGTGTTTTGATAAGTAAATTACAATCCTGCGGGCACTAGGGAGGAATAAATTACTTTAAAATGATATACAGTACCACACATCAGATTTTCATGTATATAAATGTGCCAGTAGCAAAGAAGCTGTGTTTTCAAGGACAATCCTGCATACTTAATCATGTTTCATAAAATACAATTGAAGTAAGGGTTGTTCAGATTTCAAAAACATGTTATTCTTTATTCAGACTGGTAAATTAACCCTGTTCAAGGCCTGCCATAGGTTTTACCTTTTGTGATCTTATATTTTTCATATTTATATATTTAAATTAATTTTGTCTTGGGTCAGCAAATAGTTGAATAAAATGGAAGTCATTCCCACTGATTAACTTTTACAGTCTCCTCTCTCTGAATGGCAACAGGTATTAGGGATGTGAATCGTTTTTCGACGATTAAAATTATCGTCCGATAATTTTAATATCGTCTTAAACCGTTATGGAACACAATACAATAGATTCTAACGATTTATCGTTATAAATCGTTAGAATCGTGAGCCGGCACATTAAAACCCCCTAAAACCCACCCCCGACCCTTTAAATTAAATCTCCCACCCTCCCGAACCCCCCCCAAATGACTTAAATAACCTGGGTGTCCAGCGGCGGTCCGGAACGGCAGCGGTCCGGAACGGGCTCCTGCTATTGAATCTTGTTGTCTTCAGCCGGCGCCATTTTCCAAAATGGCGCCGAAAAATGGCGGCGGCCATAGACCAACACGATTCCACGGCAGGAGGTCCTTCCGGACCCCCGCTGGACTTTTGGCAAGTCTTGTGGGGGTCAGGAGGCCCCCCCAAGCTGGCCAAAAGTTCCTGGAGGTCCAGCGGGGGTCAGGGAGCGATTTCCCGCCGCGAATCGTTTTCCGTACGGAAAATGGCGCCGGCAGGAGATCGACTGCAGGAGGTCGTTCAGCGAGGCGCCGGAACCCTCGCTGAACGACCTCCTGCAGTCGATCTCCTGCCGGCGCCATTTTCCGTATGGAAAACGATTCGCGGCGGGAAATCGCTCCCTGACCCCCGCTGGACCTCCAGGAACGTTTGGCCAGCTTGGGGGGGGGCCTCCTGACCCCCACAAGACTTGCCAAAAGTCCAGCGGGGGTCCGGAAGGACCTCCTGCCGTGGAATCGTGTTGGTCTATGGCCGCCGCCATTTTTCGGCGCCATTTTGGAAAATGGCGCCGGCTGAAGACAACAAGATTCAATAGCAGGAGCCCGTTCCAGACCGCCGCTGGACACCCAGGTTATTTAAGTCATTTGGGGGGGGTTCGGGAGGGTGGGGGATTTAATTTAAAAGGTTGGGGGTGGGTTTTAGGGGGTTTTAGTGTGCCGGCTCACGATTTTACGATTTTTCACGATATTTTACCCCCCCAAACGGCAACAATACGATTTCCTCCCCCTCCCAGCCGAAATCGATCGTTAAGACGATCGAGGACACGATTCACATCTCTAACAGGTATACTGTATGCCTTAAAATCTAAAATATTTGGATGTCTTACCCATGTGGCACCAACCCAGAAGGCTCTGTTGGAAACTCTGACTAATTGTATGCTGATGGAAACCAAGTGGCAAGCTTTTTATTGATAAAGACTGAAGGCATGAAACAAAATTCCACTGCTGCTTCGCTTGGAAACACATTGATTTCCAAATAAATACTGGGTTTTCTGTCAAGCATATGGACATTGGACAAGGCATTCATCCACTTTTATATTTGACCATTTTATAGTATGATATTGAGATGTTTATTTTAATGTGTATTTCAGTTGCATTGTATTTTTTAGTTAAAAATAAATAAATAAATAAATATGTAATTCACGCTGACTATTGATTAAAAAAAATAGATCACAAGCATGAAATATCAATGGTGACACAGAGTGAAATTATTGATATGATGAGGATATGTCTCAACATATGGAGATGTTTTTTTTTAAATGTAGATCAGTGTTTCCCAACCAGTGTGCCTTTTCTTCTCCAATAACAGCAGTATTGAGAAATACCTCTAATTCAAGAGAGGATCCTTTGGCTTGTAAAATGATAATCTTGTTTTTATCAAGGTAACTAACCGAGCCGGCTGCCTGTACCACATTTTCCTTCTCCTACACTTGTACATAGAGGGAGGTGGTCCATTGTGATGGGTTCACATGTGGTTCCTTGTACTCTCTTCCTTTGTTTTAACATTTGGAAGAGTGATGGGGCTTTCAGTGCTTGCGTAGCTCTGCTTTTGATCATATAAGTCCGTTCTATGTCTGCACTGCCAGCTTGTGGCGTTTGGTGTGCCACATGACATTTTTGTGTGCCTTGGACATGAAAAGGTTGGGAAACATTGATGTAGATATTCTTCTCCTAAAATAAAAGAAGACAAAAGAATATTTTTTTGTTTTTTCTTTTCCTGTACCACTTTTTAAAGGGCTCTTTGCACAAGGCAGCAAGACTGTAATGTTGGAGACTTAAGGTGAGAGGAAAATGAAGGTACAAAGGCCTGTAAACAGGAAATATATCCTAACAAAACAAACTCTAAATGTAGAAGTTAGCATAATTTGGATTTTATGTATTCCCAATATATCCAGTTTTTAGTTTAATAATTTAAATTATGGTGTCATTCAACAAGTCAGAAGAAGAACATGCTCCAAAATTAGGATGTACAAACCGAAAGGAAACATTGTATTCCACAATTGTGAATCCAAAAGCTAAAGGATGAATGGGTTTTATAGAAATAGTTTTGTACAGAGCAACTATCATAGGCCTCCATGTATACTTAAGAGCATCAAGAAACCCAAATACTCAAAAAGTGCTGCAGTATGTACATAAATGACCACAAGCTTCCCCCATCCTTAAACATATAAATGTTTTGAGGACTAGAAGGAATGAGTGAGAATCCTCCAGAATACATGGAGAAGGAAACAATAAAATTTCCAAAGCAAGATTTAAAGGAAAAAAAAAATAACTTTTTAAAGAATTATACCAGCAAACAAGAAAAAATAAGTGCAAATGCAGAAAAGCATCACGAAACACAAAGTGTTATTTTATCAACTGCATAAATCAAAACCTGACACAGGAATGTCATAAAGATAGGCAAACAAACCTAAAAGATGAGAGATTGATAATTGTAGCACAGACAAGATCATTCAGGGAAAGTTTAGAAAAAAAAAAAAAGGTAACACAAACAATAGTAGGTTATGTTGCCCAGAAATGGAAAAGGTTACATATCACATTGCTGAGTGTGATGTGCTGAAGTCAGAAGGCCTTCAGCACATCAAAGAAAGGTACAATACAGTAGCATGACTCATCCACTAGAAATTATTTAAACACTTTAACATCACTGTACTAGAAAAAAAAATCTTCACCCTAAACTGCAGTATAGAGTAGACAGTATCGTTCAATCAAAAGCATGTAAGGAATATGTCTTTAGAAATTTCTACAAATTAATAAATCTATCACAATACAAGGTATAATTTAATAAAGGCTTTTTCTCCTAAGCACAGTACAGGGGACATTGCTTGAGAAAATAATTGTAGTAGACAGATCCCTTTCAACCTGCAGTGCACCATTCAATTTTCCTAAATTCTGACCCTGTACTTTTGGAAGCTTTAATTTTGTGACATCCTGTTCTTTTTCTTGCCAGCTGTTTAGATGGAAAGGGAGACAGTGCTGAAAAATACAATGGTCAGACCAGTTGTGAGGCATGTTCTGCCCTGATATCAGAAAGACATACTATACAATGATGATAGAATTGTTAGTGATTAGAGTATAGAAGCATCCACATTTTCTTATGCTTTCTTGGCTTCTTGAAAGACTGTGTTGATGATGACCAGTCCATGCTGAGAGCAGATTTTCAGAAGCAGGTTGTTATTGAAATTTTCTACACCCAGTCACTTTTGTCCATAAACAGTGATCTTTTACAAAATATGCACTAAAATCTCTTAGCATAAACAATGTACACTTGTTAAGTACAAGACAAATTATTTTATGCAGGAGGTCTTAGAACAAATATTAGTGCATAAGGCTAAAGCATATGCATTAATAAGAATGGCACATACACCATGAGGCAAGTTAAGTTGCAGTGTCACCAAGCATGAACTAATGGCACATAGCAATGGATATAGTATATTCATCAGTGATGTTTTAATAGCAAAACTGATTTCTGCTTGCTATGGAGTATCATCTGGATGACTAGCACAGTAAACTGTGCAACCAGCTCCAATCTCAGTATACTGTGTCTTACAAGATATCCAAACTTCACTGAGGGCTACTAAGTCAATGTTGTAACATTCCATTTCCCTGGCTATGATGGCAGTTTTTGTTGATGACAATCACAGCTGTCTGAGCATGTATATCCATTTCCGATTGAAAGATCGAGAGTCTTTCTATCCAGTAATGAATATTACAACCATCTCTCTGGGTATTCATCTGGTTGTTATAAGCCAGCAGGTACTTAATAGAACAATAAATTTGTTAAGAATGTGTTTTTATCCTTTCTTCAA
Source organism: Rhinatrema bivittatum (assembly GCF_901001135.1). Classification (NCBI taxonomy): domain Eukaryota; kingdom Metazoa; phylum Chordata; class Amphibia; order Gymnophiona; family Rhinatrematidae; genus Rhinatrema; species Rhinatrema bivittatum. The sequence continues at coordinate 323,735,975 of NC_042616.1, read as the reverse complement.
ATAAAGAGACTAGTGCTATCCCAAAATAGGGCTAATCTTATCTAGAACCTGCATGGGATATAAACATTGAAGTTGTTTAAGGCACCAAAGAGCATCCATCATAACCGAGTCACATGGAGGCCTGTGACTCGATGCTTCCAATGATAATCTTCACCTGTACCCATTGCCATTCATCACTGTGAGACTTCACCAAGTATATAACACCACTGACATACCCTAACAATTAATGGATTTAAATAAGAGATTCATGTAATAGCTCCCAATCTCTGTTCTCGAATATACCTATGATCTCAGTTAAAAAAGTATCAAAGTAAAAGATACCATAAAAGCTAGTGAGTACAGCAAGCTGGCTGGAGTTTGCAGACACTGTTTCATTTGTTACTGGTCAGACCAAAGGTCCATCAAGCCCAGTATCCTGTTTCTAAAAGTGATCAATCCAGATCACAGTTAACTGGTAGGATCCCAAAAAGTAAACAGATTACATGCTGCATATTCCAGGCATAAGAATTGGATTTCCCCAAGATCTCCTTAATAAGGGAACTAGGCCCAGATTTAGGCATAGGCAACATAGGCAACTGCTTCCGATGCCAAAACTGAACGGGCGCCAGAATGCATTAAGTGATCTTGAGGCACCACACACCCTCTTCCACAGGCTTCCTGTTACCATGGAAACCAGTGCAAGGGGTGGGGCACTGCAGGGTCACTCAGTGTGCCAGGGCATCTGAAGACCCTCTGCTGGTTTTTACTGCATTTTCTGGCACTTGGAGAGAAACAGCACTGTAACTTGTAGGTAAGGAGGGAGGGGAGGGGGATTTAAGATGGAGGGATTGTCCCCACTGCTTTTCTACCCCTACAGGGAGGAGGGAAGAAGATGACTCCCCTCCCCATTCCACCTTAATCTAGCCCTGCCAGGAACTTGTCCAAAGCTTTTTTAAACCCAGCTGCACTGAAAGCGTTCACCATGTAATTTGGCAAGTAACTCCAGAGCTTAATTATACATTGAGTAAAAAAAAATATATTTTCTCATATTTATTTTAAATGTACTACTAGTAATCTCACTGCATGTCTCCTAATGTTCATAGTTTTTGAAAAAGTAAACAACCGATTATTCAAGAAAACCTAAAAACATTCAAAAAAGAATTAAAAACTTGGTTGTTCAACAAAGCATATCAAACCACCCAAAGAATCAACTAATCATCACCGCCCTCCATTACAACCTCATGATTAAATGAATATCAGCCACAACTATACTTTTCTAAAATAAGAATGAACTCATTTTGATCTTAATCATGAATTTGTTTACTACTAAGCCTAATAATATGTTATGTTTTTATACCCCTTGTTAACCCCTTTATCCCTATAACCTTAGGGGCAGATTTTAAATACTTGCGCAATCGCGTACTTTTGTTCACGTACCAGGCGCGAACAAAAGTATGCTGGATTTTATAAGATACGCGTGTAGCCGCTCGTATCTTATAAAATCCGGGGTCGGCACGCCCAAGGGGGTGCACATTTGTGCAACCTGCGCGCGCCGAGCCCAGCGCAGCCTGCCTGTTCCCTCCGAGGCCACTCCGATTTCGGAGCGGCCTCGGACGGAACTTTTCTTCGCCCTCGCCCTACCTTCCCCTCCCTTCCCCTAGATGGACAGGCACAGCATTCAAGGATAAACAGGCACAGCATTCGAGGATAGAGGTCAAGTCCTTGTAGGGACATAAGGCCTAGCCAGACAGGCACCGCATTCAAGGTCAAGCCCTTGTAGAGACGTAAAGCCTGGATGGACAGGCACAGCCTTTAAGGTCAGGACCTTGTAGGGATGTACGGCCTGGACAGTAGATGGACAGGCACAGCGTTTGAGGTCAGGCCCTTATAGAGTCGTACGGCCTGGACAATGGACTGACTGGCACAGCGTTTGAGGTCAAGTACATGTGCTGATATTATCTGGAACATAGGAGGTAGTTGTAGCTGCTGCAAGGCTTTCAATTGCTTTTATTCATCTTGCCATTCACAGGGAAAATTTAGAAGCCCAAGCAAAGGTAGGTTTATTTTCAAAAACACTAGAATTTCCATCAACTCTGGTGCCAGCCTTGAGCAGTGAGGGCTCATGATATCCCCTGTCATTGAAAATACAATTTCACTGGGCACACTGGTTGGTGGACATGACAGATATCGTTGAGCCACTTTGGCTAGGTGTGGCCAGACAGTAGACTTCTGTGCCCAATATGACAGCGGATCTGTCTGCATGTCCTCTCTGGGCTCTGAGAGATACTGTGTCACTGACAGATGTGCTGGTGTCTCCCTTGCCTGGGTGGGCTAATAGTCACTCATACAAGCTGCTTTCTCTCTAGCCCGTAGCAGAACAGATGATTCTTTATGGGCAACATGCCTTTGGTGTACTGAAGTGGATGAGGAGGAGGTAATAGCTGTCGTTCACAGGGTGCTGCTCCTGCTTGGGCTAGCACAACTCTCTGATGTGCCAGCCGCTGTTTCCTCCTCTGCTTCATGCCTAATCTGTCTCTGCCTATGGCGCTCCTGATCACAGACTTTTGCTAACAGCAGGTCCTTCACAAATGAGAGACAATTGGACTGTATGGTGAGTTTCCCTTTCACACAGGGTTCACAGACTGTGGCGAGCATGTATGAGTGGTCTTCTGTGAAAGGCCTTAATCTCTCTTGCACCTGCTGCTGCAAAATGTCCAGATAATGCAGCACCTCAGCTGTCATTCCCTCTTCCTGTTTAAAGGCCTCCAAATGTTCATCCAGGAAATTAACTATAGGGATGATGTCAGCCAAGGTGGCACTTCTGGAACTCAGCTCCTCCATGACATCCTTGAAGGGCTGCAGGATTTTTACCAGCTGACTCATGATTAACCAATCATGATGCCCTAGGGGATTCTGCACAACTATGTCCATTGAAGCAGAAAGTTCATGAAGGGGTGTCTGCAGCTCCACTAAACTCTGCAGTATCATAAAGGTGGAATTCCACCGGGTTGCAATGTCTTGAATGAGATGCTTGGAGGCATCTCCAAATCAGTCTGCTTTTGTCAGAGAACCTGCCCCCCTTCACACTTCTGTGGAAGTGCGCTGCTATGTTCCTGCAGTTGTGTATTAACATATGCAGGTATTCATTCTCTTGGTGATTGGAATCCAACCCCAGAGCTGACTTCACTACCAGGTGCAGAGCGTGGGCAAAACATCAGATGTTCTGAAAGCACCTTTACTATGTTTGCACCTTTACTATGTTTGCACCATTGTCTGTGACAAAGAACCCTGCCTGAGGATTCCTATCTCACTGGTATAGTTGCCAGCCTGCCAGCATCTGTCTGATGCATGCTAGAATATTGGCTGAGGTATGGGCCTTCTCCGTCAGGTGGGTGTGCAGTAAAGCCTATCCCTACCCTCATACTTGTTCAGTAATAGAGCTGCTGCCTGCCCCTGCCTCAGCTGGGTCCCACCAGTGTGCTGTCATGGAGAGGTAAGAGTGTGCAGCATTCATGGTGGTCCAGATATCGCAGGTGAAATGCACACTCCCCTCTTCCTTAGCTAACAGGGCTTAGATGTGACTGCGACACTGCTTGTACAGGCTGGGGATGACCTTTCTGCTAAATGTGGTTCTGGAGGGGACTTTGTAATTTGGAACTAAGACCTTCAGCAAATGCTTGAAACCCACATTCTCCACTATCTGCAAAGACTTGATGGACCCTTGATCTGACCCAGCATGGCAATTTCTTATTTCTTATGACTGGTCATCAAGGGCAATCATTTCCCCAATGCTCCTGGTTACAACCTTTGAGGCTGCCTACCTCCTACCCCGGGATAGCGTTACCGCACACCATCCCATTTCATCTATAGTGGATTGTCGCTTCTGACACATGGCAGGGGGCTGCTGGCCTGCCACCTGACTGCTAGAAGGAGCTGAGGGTGTGGGGTGACTCTGCTCCTTTTCAACCACTTTATGCAGCCTGGAAAAAGGTGTCCCCTGACTGGTACTACCACCATCCCCAGATAGCAGTACTATTCTTGGGTGTTGCCTCTTCATATGATGTGTCATGCCAAAATTAGATAGTTGTTCCATTTGCTTGCCTCTACTAATAGCCCTTGCACAGTAATTACACTGAGCAAAATGTGGGTCCTCTGTCACTTTAAAGTGGCTCCATATCTCAGATGTCTTTCTGATCCCTTCTCTGTAGCCTTCGGAGTGGATTGTGGCACTGGAGCTGAAGTAGTGGGTGCACCCTGAGAAGCAATGCCAGGGGCATCAGTCACACTCTGTGCCTGCGCTGACTGCTCTTCCTCCTCATCATCATCATTTTCATCTCTTCTCTGCAGCACTGAAGTAGAGCTAAGACAGGACTAACGAATCCTCATAAACCTTCATCAGCTATTATTTCTTCCATTTTTGATGATAAGAATCCCACACAAGATGATTCTTCATTGGAATCAGAAGCAAACTGTGCCTGCACTACATTTTCAATGCTAAGTCGAGTCTGCTCTCACACTGCTGCTTTTGGGTGTCGCCATTTTGTCTTGCATGACTCAGCCTCCCCTTCCCTCACCTCCAAAACTACAGGGTCATAAACAGGTGGTGGTGATGCATCATCTTTAATTTTTATTTTTTTCCGGATAGAACTGCCTGCCCCTCCAGAGATTTTAGATTAGAACAGGTCCCTTTTTACTTTAATGGGGGACTGGCATTGCCTTTTGAGGTGCCTCCTCTCCCCATCCCAATCACTTGACCACGTCTAGCTTCCCCTGTCATTATGGATTTAATGTCACTGCCTACTAGGGATTTCAATTAAAATCATTATTTCCAAAAGAGGCCCAATGGGGATTTGGCTTCAGAGAGCAACACTGTTCCAATATAGGTGAGTCTCAAAACTGGCTGCCCACAGGCATAGTGCCTTGATGTACATTCATGTAATGTGTGTGCATACACCAAGCTTGTAACTACAAAAGAGGTTCACTGGGGATTTTGCTTCAGAGACCACCACTGTCCCAATATACATGAGTCTGCAAAACTGGCTGCCCATAGGCACAGTGCCTTGATGTGCACTAATGTAATGTATGTGCACACACAAGCTTGTAACTACAAAAGAGTGCCACTTGGTATTTGCCTTCAGAGACCACCGCTATCCCAATATATGTGATTCTGAAAAACTGGCTGCCCACAGGCACAGTGCCTTGGTGTGCACTAATGTAATGTGTGTGCACACACCAAGGTTGTAACTACAAAAGAAACCCACTGGGGATTTGGCTTCAGAGAGAACCGCTGTCTTGGATTAAAAGAGCACAGCGAGACATTGAGTTCATTAAAAAAAAACAAAAAAAACCCTGCAGTTAACAAAAAAGCCTGTCTTGGCACAGCAGCAAAATTGTTGAAATATATTTTTCAATGGCAATTCTATCAAACTAGCTAGTAATTGAATATATCTCCCACCTACAACCCCCAAATGCTGCTTGCAACCTACCCTAGGGGGTAAAATAAGCAGCAAAATGCCACTGCTAGTGCTTGCAGCTTCTCTCAGTGGCACAGACAGACCTTCTCAGATCAATTAAAAAAAGTGTGGTAAAAAAAAAAAAAGGTCTAGCTGGCACTGTAGCCAAATCGAACAAATATCTTTTTCTATCAAATTTATCTAGCAATTGAATACAGTTTTGAGACACTCAGACTAGCTCTGAGTTCAGCCACCTCCCCGGACCACCTCCCTAGACCATCCCCGCCAAGAAAGTGAGTGGTATGCCACGTGCTTAACATATAAATAGCGCTGCATCATCAGGAATAGCGTCATAGAGCACTGAGTGAGAGTGGGGATTCGCTGCATTAGAACAATGCTTAGCTCTGATAGGTATTTATAAACACTCAAGATAGCTGAAAAACAGAAACTATCAAAATACAAAAAAATCCAGCTATGTGTAGAACTCAATGAAGACTTGCTTACATTGCAACCGTCATACGTAGCCTCAGTAGAATAATGGCTTATAGTGTCAAGCCCTTGCAACTCTGGGCTTGAATAATCATAGGTTGCTGTAAGTATTAAGGTGCAAACACTGTGTGAGTACTACTAATGTTTGCTCTTATCGCTTTCCACCAGCCAGGTAAGTAATATCTTACATCCTGAAGTGCACGCTCCAACACAGCAGTGTTTCGGAGTGTTCAACTCCTTCCTCAGGGAACTTCAGGGAGGTAGGGGTGTTGGAATACACAGATGTTTAACACATTTGAACAAACTACACATTTCCCAAATTTATATTGTCTGTGTGTTATTGATACTGAATAGCTATATAGCAATCTGATGTATCAATCAAAAGTCCCTTAAAATTATAGCCTTGGATTTTAGAAAAGATCAGGGACTGTTCAAAAATATCATATAATCTCAGAATGCTCTGTTTCAAAATAATTTCTTGTATTTGTCTAGTGCGGGTGGAGAACGGTATGATACATATCTGCCGGTCAATAGGTGTTTTTGAGAACATGCCAATAAAAAATCCTGATTTGCAAATAATGCTCTCCTTATACAGTTCTCCATAAAGTGAGTGGTACTGTAAATGAGGATATATTTACAATATCAATCAATTAATTTGGGAAATCCAAACCCCTATTAGGCAGTGCGCTTTAACATATTCTGTCATGTCAGGAAAAGATAGAGGAGGGGATGTTGCAAGGTTCACAGGGGGGTAACAATAAAAAAAAAGAGCAGACATGCACCTATATTGAAAAGGGACTTTTTTAGATCTGTAATGGCAGAAGACATTTTAATTTGAAGAGCATGTGCCACCATTGCCTGTTCCTCTTCCTCTAGCTTTGGAGCAGAAGGAAAAGGTAGTAGAGTCATCTTAAACCTGCATTAGCAGGGCATGGGTAGCAGAAGTGCCACACCCAAAACCAGCAGCATGCTTCTCCTTGGTTTCTAGGCAGTAAAGGCAATATTTGCACCGATTTTGAGGAAGCATTTTGTGTGGAATTTCCTCAATCTAAAGATGTCGAAAAGCTACTAGCTGAAGAGAATTTTGGAAGTCAGCAGTGTTAAAGCCTCCAGTGAGGTGATAGAGATGATATGGACACATGTAAATGTGCACTTGCATATTTATACCTGTTCCAGAGCAGGTTTAAATGTAAAAGTATGTCTTCCCTAATTTTTACAGTCCTAATTTTCACAGCAAGTGCAAGTCTGCATTGAAAATGCCAGTTAATGTCTTAGCACTTTTCACAGGCAGACTAGCCCTATGCCTACTATTATAAAATTGGGTTCCCTAAGTATATCCTATGCCTCAATATAGATTTTCCGTTTATTGCAACGTGTCCAATCCTCAGTGTTCTAAATTGAAAAAAAAAGAAAGATCTATTGAAAAGCTAACGCAAGGCTTTTTCAGAATAAAACATTTCATTTAAGACTATATTTAAGTGTTAGAACATTTGACTGTCAGCCCTCAACTATGTTAGAAGGAGAAATTTAATCTTTGAGGAGGATGTAGGTGCAAGGGTGTATGGGTATATTGGGAGTAGGTGTGGGTGAGTTTCAATGAAATTGTCTAATTCATCATGGTTTGGGTGAACTGATATATGAAAGGAATTTTTCCGATAATTTCCATATTTCATCAATTAGGGAGTAGTAGAGATGTGAATCGTGTCCTCGATCGTCTTAACGATCGATTTCGGCTGGGAGGGGGAGGGAATCGTATTGTTGCCGTTTGGGGGGGTAAAATATCGTGAAAAATCGTAAAATCGTGAGCCGGCACATTAAAACCCCCTAAAACCCACCCCCGACCCTTTAAATTAAATCCCCCACCCTCCCGAACCCCCCCCCCAAATGACTTAAATAACCTGGGTGTCCAGCGGCGGTCCGGAACGGCAGCGGTCCGGAACGGGCTCCTGCTATTGAATCTTGTTGTCTTCAGCCGGCGCCATTTTCCAAAATGGCGCCGAAAAATGGCGGCGGCCATAGACCAACAGGATTCCTCGGCAGGAGGTCCTTCCGGACCCCCGCTGGACTTTTGGCAAGTCTTGTGGGGGTCAGGAGGCCCCCCCCAAGCTGGCCAAAAGTTCCTGGAGGTCCAGCGGGGGTCAGGGAGCGATTTCCCACCGCGAATCGTTTTCCGTACGGAAAATGGCGCCGGCAGGAGATCGACTGCAGGAGGTCGTTCAGTGAGGCGCCGGAACCCTCGCTGAACGACCTCCTGCAGTCGATCTCCTGCCGGCGCCATTTTCCGTACGGAAAACGATTTGCGGCGGGAAATCGCTCCCTGACCCCCGCTGGACCTCCAGGAACTTTTGGCCAGCTTGGGGGGGGGCCTCCTGACCCCCACAAGACTTGCCAAAAGTCCAGCAGGGGTCCGGAAGGACCTCCTGCCGTGGAATCGTGTTGGTCTATGGCCACCGCCATTTTTCGGCGCCATTTTGGAAAATGGCGCCGGCTGAAGACAACAAGATTCAATAGCAGGAGCCCGTTCCGGACCGCTGCCGTTCCGGACCGCCGCTGGACACCCAGGTTATTTAAGTCATTTGGGGGGGGTTCGGGAGGGTGGGGGATTTAATTTAAAGGGTCGGGGGTGGGTTTTAGGGGGTTTTAGTGTGCCGGCTCACGATTCTAACGATTTATAACGATAAATCGTTAGAATCTCTATTGTATTGTGTTCCATAACGGTTTAAGACGATATTAAAATTATCGGACGATAATTTTAATCGTCGAAAAACGATTCACATCCCTAGGGAGTAGTCCGTTAGCTAGAGGTATAGTTCTGCATTTCCATTGGCTGTCTCCTTACTGTCTCTTTAGAAGGAAACAGCTAATGGGAATGCAGAATCATACCTCTCGCTAACAAACTGTCCCTCAATTGACACTTTTTATTTTTTTGGTAATATCTTTTGTTAGTGCGTACTAACTTTAGTTAGTGCATGCAAATAACCAGTTAGTGTGCCCTAAGTCCTATTAGGGCACACTAATTCTGGAATTAGAAAAGTAGGTAGTGCACACTAATGGGACTTAATGCACACTAACATAGAGTTAATGCGCTCTAAGCCCCATTAGGGTGCACTAACTCAAAAATTAGAAAACTAGTTAGCGCGCACTAACGTGACTTAGTGCACACTAGCATGGAGTTAGTGCGCACTAGCAGGGTTTACTGTGCCCTAACACCAAAAAGAGAGAAACACACACACAAAAAAATTCCAACCCACGGAAAAAAGAAATTTCCCGCGGGGGCCTGAAAACAAAGCCCAAACCAATAAAATAAAACAATGCACATGCCCAATAGCAGGTATGTGTGGAGGGTGTCAGCAGTTGTTTGTATTGGTGTTGTGGTTGGCAGTCAAGGTGGGAATATGCATGGGTTATGGGGATTGAAGGGGAGGTTAAATGTATGAATATGTGTAGGTGGATGAATGAGTGGGTGAGGGGCAAAGGGTTGTCAGATTGTGTAGTATATCTATATAGTAGACTCCTTATCAGAGCTTTTCCAACTCTGTTCAGCATTCTTGTATTTGTCATCTCCACACCTCCTGTGTCTGCTGCTTACTATAAACACAAGCATTTGAAAATTCCATACCCTGGCATATTAATTTGGAATTGTCCTCATGGTTTCAGTGGATCTAATTTCTCCTGGTATCATTTTGACTGTGACCAGTCTAATGCCAGGTGATTTGCCAGCATTCTTTCACTGTTCTAAGGATACTTCTCCACTGTCAGTGATAAAAGCTTGACCACATTAAGGACTTCACTATTCATCCAGATCAATTTTCTTGCCTTCCCCCTTTTGTTCACTATGGGGCGGATTTTAAAAGGAGCGCAAATAGCCTACTTTTGTTTGCGCTCCAGGCGCAAACAAAAGTACGCTGGATTTTAGTAGATACGCGCGGAGCCGCGCGTATCTGCTAAAAACCTGGATCGGCGCACGCAAGGCTATGGATTTTGTATAGCCGGCGCGCGCCGAGCCGCGCAGCCTACCCCCGTTCCCTCCAAGGCCGCTCCGAAATCGGAGCGGCCTCGGAGGGAATCCTCTAACGCCCTCCCCTCACCTTCCCCTCCCTTCCTCTACCTAACCAACCCACCCGGCCCTGTCTACACCCCCCCCCTTACCTTTGTTGGGGGATTTACGCCTCCCTCCGGGAGGCGTAAATCCCCGCGCGCCAGCGGGCCTCCTGCGTGCCGGGCCGCGACCTGGGGGCGGGTACGGAGGGTGCGGCCACGCCCCCGGACCACCCCGGGCCGTAGCCACGCCCCCGTACCCACCCCCAAAACGCTGCCGACACGGCCCGAAAATGCCGCGACGACCGGGACCGCCCCCGACACGCCCCCCTCGGAGAACCCCGGGACTTACGCGAGTCCCGGGGCTCTGCGTGCGCCGGTAGGCCTATGTAAAATAGGCTTCCCGGCGCGCAGGGCCCTGCTTGCCTAAATCCGCCTGGTTTTGGGCGGATTTAGGCGAGCACGGCTCTTAAAATCCGCCCCTATGATTCTGGATAGATGAATACAGAGGCTTTTTGTTCACTGTGATTCTGGTTAGATGAATATAGAGGTTTTCGTACTTAAATCAACACCTCAACTCCATCCTTCTCTTATACTCAATCTGACAACTATGTTCTTGCCATTGTCCACCATTTCTGTCCTAATTATGCTTTAATTTATTTATAATGTTACTTCAAATATTTACAAGCTAATGATGTGTACATCTACAATCAGAGATCTCAAAGCATAGTACAATAATACAAACACTTTTTAATATTAATCTCTACCTCTTCTGCAGTTAGGTTATCTAGGCATTTACCATCATTTCTACAAAGTATTGTCTCATTATTCTTTTGAGCATCCCCTCCTTCCAGCTTCATATAATGATCCCTTATCTTGCATTTTTTCCCCTTTGGAAAACTGCACCTGCTTGTATTTCATTGAAGACTATTAAATATTTAAATGTTTCAATTGTATCTCTCCTTTCTCTTCTTTCCTCCAGCAAGCACATTTTGAGTGTCTTAAAGCTTTCTCTGCAGGGTTATAAAGGAATGTCCTGTAGCCTGTTAGTAACTCTTCTCTAAACTGCATCTGTCCCCTCAATGACAGGTGCAAAATAAATGCAAATATGTGCAGGGGTTTCATGCTCACCAGTTTGTCCCTGTGGGTAAAAGTATATATGCTGTTTTATAGCATGTATACTTTTGGCTGTTGCTGGGCAAGCCGTTTTCAGTCTGGATAGTTTACCTTCCTAACTGATTGATTATCCTGGTAAATGCCTTGGAAAAATATTCTCCCCATGCATAATAAAACCAATGAATATGTTAGTTCTTGGATAAGGTGCAAGTGATGCCAAAATAAAGATTATACATGTGTATATGTGGATAACGTGATCTTTATCATTTTTTTTTTTAGTACCTTTACTGAGAGATTCTTGAAAACTTTCCATGAGTATTTTCCAAGTACCAAAAATGTATTTATCTTGAATTGTAACTAACTTCAGGTCAGATTCTGCAACTTGCGATATTTTAAGTAAACACCATTATTTGATTTGCATTGTTTAGGTTAACAATGAGCTGATTAGATCATTATAATATGTGAGATGCCGGGGCTGGAATAATGTGAAGTATTTCAAATACTTTGCATTATCCCTGTTAAACTGTTCATTATGTGGTAAATGGTCTAAATGGCTTTGTGAATTAAATCTTTAGATTTGAAGCTTTTTGGGGACAAGAATATACCATTGATACCTGCAGGTAACTGACCTTGAGCTACCAATGAAAAGGCGCGAGCTAAATGAATACAGAAAATCAATAAATTGAAAGTACAGCTCCCATGGGGATCTTAAAATTGAAAAAAAACAAACATGCATTTAAAGAGTTTGCTGAAGTCGTCCCCATCAGCAAAGGCCTGAACTGATGACATTTTCTAAAATATACATGTATGCAACACTGGGCCTTTGCCAATGACATCAGCACTGATGGCCTTGGAGCTACAGCATTGATAGACCAGTCATTGTTCAGAATTAAATGCATCCAGAGGACCAAATTAATGGGTCTTATGGGCTAGAAATTATCCATGGACTGTAGTTAGTGCTCCTCTTGTTTTTAGGAAATTCATTGATGCTGAAAATGTGCAAGCAAAGATGATTTGATGCTAAATATAAAGGCCCTAAATCTTATTCCAGATGAAGTGATTAAAGAGGAAAGAAAAATGTTTCGCATTTTACACATTTTCTGTGGGTCTGACTTTCAGTTATGCTTTTTTATAGATAAAAGCTAGGGATGTTTGAAATCACTTAGGGCCAGATTTTATAACATGTGCGCGGGCGTAGATTTGTTCGCGCAACCCAGCGCGAACAAATCTATGCTTGATTTTATAACATGCACGCTTAGCCGCGTGCATGTTATAAAATCCAGGGTCGGCGCACGCATGGGGGTGCACAATTGTGCAACTTGCGTGCGCCGAGCCGAGCAGCCTTCCTCCGTTCCCTCCGACCCCCCCACACCTTCCCCTCCCTTCCCCTATTTAACCCACCCCCCCCAGCCCTAACTAACCCCCCCCCCTACCTTTGTTGGAGAAGTTACACCTGCCTCCGGGCAGGCGTAACTAGTGCGCGCCGGCTCTCCATCCCCTGGCCCGGTGGCTATTCCGGAGGCCTTGGTCCCACCCCCGGAATGGCATTCCGGGGGTGGGACCAAGGCCTCATCCCTGGAACGCCCATTTTTTCAAGCCCCAGGACTTACGCCCGTCCCGGGGCTTGCGCGTGCCACCGAGCCTATGCAAGATAGGCTCAGTGCGCGCAGGGAGAGGCAGGAGTAGGTTTTCCGGGGTTGCGCACGTATCTTATGCACGCAACCCTTTGAAAATCTACCCCTTAATGTCAATAACATTGTCTAAGTCATTTTCAAAATGAAATGATAGAAATAACACAAAATATTGTGTTCTTTCTTCTATTGTTTTACTGTGCACTATTTAGAAACTGTGAGCACTATTTTGCAAACGGTGCACCTTATTCAGAAAGTGCGTACATTTCTGAAATGTAACAAATGAAAAACCCCTTGTAAAATATTAACAAAAATTAAAATTGACCCCCAAATGACTTGACACAACAAGAAACAATATTTTTGGGCCTGTATATCCCTAGTAAAAGCACATGCAAAGTGTAACAAAGCATGTGCTTTTACTTGCTGGAAAAATAAATGTGTATTGAATATGAGCCTGAGACATGGTGGATTCTCAAAGGTGGGAGGGTAGAATTTGTTACAGTGAGAGAACATACATACTTACCTTTTTTGACCATCATTTCTGAAGGTCATTTCTCTATTAATAATAATAATAATAATAATAATAAAAATCAGCCACAAGATAAAATATATGTCGAAGACGGGGGCTGAGTTCACAGCCTGCTGTCATTAACATGTTGAATGCATTGACCCTTGGACTGAGGTTAAGTTGGCACAACATGCAGGAAGAAATCCTGCAAGTCCCCACTATTGCCAGGCGGAGTCTGATGATTCAAAAGCATAAGTGGAACTTCGCCTAAATCAGCCCACATTCCCCTTGGGTTGAGTCTTTGGGTGCTGGGGCCCACAGGTCTTAGGTGGGGGCCTCTGCTGATGGTAAGAAGGTTGCTAGGTAGAACAGATGTATCCAAATATAGGCTGGGGTCAGTGGCAGGCAGCATTCAAGAATATGCAGGAGTCAGGCCAAGGTCAATAATGGATATCCATTTGTAGGGAAGGTGGGACAGAGAGAAGGGGCAGAAAGGTGAGGATTAGCACAGGAGGCAAGCATTCAGAAGAATGAAGAGTTGAAGGCCACAGAGACATGGACAAGACGAGGACCATGAGAACCGGAGAATGAAGATACCTGACTAAAGAGTGAGAAGCTGGAACTGAAGAACACAAAGCTGGAATGCTGGAACCAGAGTCAGGAAACGCTGACAGCACACTCTACTTGCAAGTATGAAGTCCTGTTTTCAGAGCACTGGAGGAGCCTCTGCATGGGCCTTTTTTAGGCCAGGAGACTGAAGTCATCAGAGGGTACCATTTGGTCTTTCCCACCACTGACTTTTTAAATTAGAGGATGTCAGGCACACCTTTCCCTAGGGAAAGCAGGACCCAGAAGATTCGGCAGCATCCTGCCACAGGAGTCAGCATTGGTATTCCTCTGTAACAAAGCATGGCATCCCACCATGCTGGAGAGAGAGGCAGTCTGGTAGAATCAGGGAGCACTATACTGGTTAGTTTATTCACATACGGGTGGATTTTAAAAGCCCTGCTCGCGTAAATCCGCCCATATTTACGCGAGCAGGGCCTTGCGCGCCGGCGCGCCTATTTTCCATAGGCCGCTGGCGCGCGCAGAGCCCCAGGACGCGCGTAGGTCCCAGGGTTTTTGGAAGGGGGAGTGTCGGGGGCGTGTCGGGGGGGCGGGACCCGATGACGCGGCGTTTCGGGGGGTGGGCGGGGCATTTTGGGGGCGGGACCGGGGGCGTGGTTTCGAGCCAGGGCATTTTAGGGGCGTGGCCGAGCCCTCTGAGACCACCCCCGGGTCGAGTCTCGGTGCGCCAGCAGTCCGCTGGCGCGCGTGGATTTACGTCTCCCTCCGGGAGGCGTGAATCCGTGGATAAAGGTAGGGGGGGGGGGGGTTAGATAGCGCCGGGGGGGTGGGTTAGGTAGGGGAAGGGAGGGGAAGGTGAGGGGAGGGCGAAAGAAAGTTCCCTCCGAGGCCGCTCCGATTTCGGAGCGGCCTCGGAGGGAACGGTGACAGGCTGCTCGGCTCGGTGCGCGCCGGCTCCCCAAAATCGGCAGCCTTGCGTGCGCCGATCCAGGATTTTAGAAGATACGTGCGGCTATGCGAGTATCTTATAAAATCCAGCGTACTTTTGTTGGCGCCTGGTACGCAAACAAAAGTACGCGAACACGCTTTTTTAAAAAATCTACCCCATAGGATTTTGGGGGCAGAACCCTACCTCTCCTTAAGATCAGCTACATGCTCTCCCCCTTTCTGTATCTCCCCTTCCCTTCCTTTTTCTTTTATGTTATTTATCATAAGTGTATCTTTGGCTTTCTGGCAGTGGTGAGTAACCTGAGCCCTGTTAATTTTGAGGTCCATGTTCAAACGCATTTAGATTGAGAACTAAAAAAAAATGTATCAGGCTAATGTTGCATGTGTGGACCCTTAAGCCAAGATGAGGTTGATACTGCCACCAGGGGAAGGCCACTAGTGGTCCTCGTCATCGGGAGGTGGTGCAAGCTGAGAAGACCCAACTGGAGCTTCACTTTTACCAGCCCACGTTCCCTGCAGGTTGAGACCTTGGGTGCCAGGGCCGGCAGGACTTAGGTGTGGGTCTCTCACGTTGAGGAGTCCAAGGAGTAGGCTAAGTGGTGTCAGGCAGGCACAATCCAGTGGGAGCACTGAGAGAAGAGGATCACCTTGCTGGTGGCTGAAAGAAATCTAAGTTTTTGCTTGGGGCATTTTCTTTTTTAAAAGTATTGGGCAAAGTTACCTATTTGGGAATATTATTTACTGTGTTTGTGTGTTTGTGCTTTTAATAGTCAGTAAGGTAGCGAATAAACATAAGTTAGACGGTTTGTATTTTTAAATAGTCAGTCAGTAAGGAAGCTAGTAGAGTGTGCTGTCAGATAGATTGCTACCTCAGTAGCGATGTACTATATACACCTATTGCCAACAACTCTGCCTTGGAGAGTTGATCCATAACAGATTACTACTCCTTAGCAGATTGGTAACAGTTTGCTACTTCCTTCCTTACAGGAGTATAACAGTTCGCTAACAGATCTACCTGGAGGAGCAGGTCATGTCATATCGCTACTCCTTCCCCTTTCAGTAGAACAGCAGAACAGCTTGCCAACTCCGCCCTCCTGATGGAGTGAGTGACATCAGATTACTAGCTCCTCCCCTCTGGAGAAGGAGAGCGTAACTGATTGCTAACTCCGTGTTCCTGGCGGGGTAAGCACAACACAGGTAAGTAATAATTTCTCCTTTCTTAGCATTCAGACAGGTGAATCCAGACTCAGTGGGATGTACCAAAGCTACTCCCAAACAGGGCGGGAGGCTGCCCACAGTCCAGTCAAAACCGCACATGCAAAGGCTGCATCCTCCCAGGCTTGCACATCCAGGTGATAATGCCTGGAAAAAGTGTATAAAGAGGACAACGTCGCAGCTCAGCAAATGTCAATAGGAGACAATAATCTAACCTCCGCTCATGACATTGCCTGCGCCGTAGTGGAATGAGCCCTAACCTGACTAGGTTATGGCGGCTCAGCATCTACATACGTGGCCATGACCACCTCCTTAATCCAGCGGGCTATTGTAGCCCACGACGCCAGCTCGCCCTGTTTACTTACACCATGGAGATCAAGCAGGCGATCCATCTTCTTGAGAGGTTTAGAAACCTCCAAATACCTCAAGATATTCCTCTTGACTTCCAAAGGTCACAACAGGTGCTATTCCTCCGCATCTTTTTCCCTGTCCAGAGATGGCAGGAAAATGTACTGATTAAAGTGAAAATCCAAGACCACTTTCCACAAAAAAGAAGGGATAGTATGCAACTGTATCGCCCCTGGCATCACTGGTAGCTAGTAAGCAGAAGTTAGAGTGTTTGTATATTACAAAAAAAAAATAAATAAAATAAAATAAAAACAAAAGTAGCCAGAAGCTAGAAATAAGCTAGGAGCAGTGTATACCTAAGTAAAAAGGTTAAAAAGTTCAGTTCACCTTGGAAAGGTGTTAAGGTAGTGTGATTTGGTTTGATTAGGTACCACCATTTGTTAATCAAGAGGGCAGTGAGTCACCCTGGCTGACTAACTGAAGTTAGACTGTATTTCCCAACCCTCCCACCCCTCCCCCACTCACCCCTAGCTCATCCTTTAATTTATAGGCAGGTGCCACTTCAAAAAAAAACAAAAAACAAACAACCTTATTGAGAGTTTGATCATTCACCTTTAGGCCACTACCAGACACAGAGAATTCACTAATATATTTAAAGGATATTAATTAGACACATTCCTGCTCCCATAGCAACCTAAAACTTAAGTAGGAACTGAACAAATTTGAGATGAAGGCAGCAGTCCAGCAGCAAGAGGAGGGCTTCCCAGTCTTTTTCATCAAGTGTCACATGTATGATTTTTTTACTCGCCGGTGAGAAATTGGACATGTGCATGCGATGCAAAGAGCTCCTGGCTCTCAGAGAAAGAGTCTGATCTCTGGAGGCTAGAGTGGCAGACCTGGAGGAGCTGAAGCAGAGAGGTATATAGATGAGACCTTCAAGGACATAGTAGCCAAGTCCCAACTTCAAACTGGCAACCCTGGTACTGCCTTGGAGGAAGAAGGTCTCATGATTTGAGAGCATCAACCTGGTGCAGCAAGAAAGGATCCTGTAGCAAGGACCTACTCTTCAGGTGGTGCAATGTCCTTTTGCACCGAGGATATCTCCCCAAGGCCTACTGCCCAGGAGGGAATGGTTAGGTCGGCCGTCATAGTTGGTGATTCAATTATTAGGAATGCAGACAGCTGGGTGGCAGGTGGGCATGAGGATTGCCTGGTAACATGCCTACCTGGTGCGAAGGTGGTGGACCTTATGCGTCACCTAGATAGGATTTTAGACAGTGCTGGGGAGGAGACGGCTATCATGGAACATGTGGGCACCAATAACATAGGAAAATGTGGGAGGGAGGTTCTGGAAGCCAAATTTAGGCTCTTAGGTAGAAAGCTTAAATCCAGAACCTCTAGGATAGCATTCTCTGAAATGCTTCCTGTTGCATGCGCAGGTCCCCAGAGGCAGGCAGAGCTCTGGAGTCTAAATGCATGGATGAGACGATGGTGCAAGGAAGAGGATTCAGTTTTGTAAGGAACTGGGGAACCTTTTGGGGAAGGGGGATTCTCTTCCAAAGGGATGGGCTCCACCTTAACCAGGGTGGAACCAGACTGCTGGTGCTAACCTTTAAAAAGGAGATAGATCAGCTTTTAAACTAGAACAAAGGGGAAAGCCAACAGTCGCTCAGCGGCGCTTGGTTCAGAAGGAGGTATCTTCAAAGGATACTAAGGATGCATTGGAATTAGGGCATCCCGACAGTGAGGTTCCAGTAATAAGAAAAGTAGTCCAAGTGCCTGTAACTAAAAACTCACCTGAGCTAAAAAATTCTAACTTATCCCTATCAATTAAAAAGCAGAATGAAAATACAAACAAAAAACAAACTTTGAAATGTGTGTAATCTAATGCCAGAAGTCCAAGTAAGATGGGAGAATTAGAATGTATGGCAGTGAATGATGACATAGACTTAATTGGCATCTCAGAGACATGGTGGAAGGAGAACAACCAATGGGACAGTGCTATACCGGGGTTCAAATTATATCACAATGACAGAGAGGAGCACCCGGGAGGCGGTGTGGCACTTTATGTCTGGGATGGCATAGAGTCCAACAGGATAAACATCCTGCATGAGACTAAATGCACAATTGAATCTTTATGGGTCGAAATCCCTTGTATGTCGGGGAAGACTATAGTGATAGAAGTATACTACCGTCCACCTGGTCAAGATGGTGAGATTGACAGTGAAATACTAAGAGAAATTAGGGAAGCTAACCAAATTGGTAGTGCGGTAATAATGGGAGATTTCAATTACCTCACTCTAAGACTTTATGAAATCCCGGTTTTTTTCTTCAATGTGCAATATTTCAATGTACAGTGTTTGATGTATATTACTTTATATAGAGGACCATCATAACACCCGTGGGCATACAAGCAGTTTTCGCTTTATGTATTGCCACACCGGATCACATTTAATCATGGGTCCATGTCCTTTATTATTAAATATGTCTTATTTTTATGAGCTTTTCTTTAGTTTTTTTCTTTAAAAATGAATGTGGAATGATACCTTCCTTATACGGTTCTCAGAGATTGCTTCTTTCAAGGGCGCTACTGCGCTCCAAGGAGCTGTTTCGCTCGGAAGACAGTTAGTCCGTAGATCCAGTCCAACGTACGTTTCGCTTTGCTGCTTCAGGGACTGTAACAAACGTGAGTTCTTCCGTATTGTTCACTGAAAGGTTATACTCATCATATCCACTTGCTTGACTGTTAATTAATTTTCTACAAAGGACAAATGTCAGCATAACTTAACATTTTCATAGCACATAGATTTAAATTCAAAATAGCACATACATACTTTCCTAAATGGGCGAAGGAAGAACCAACATGGACTCACCAAACCTTGCCGCCTTTCCTTCTTGTCGGCATCTAAGTAAGGTTATCGCGAGAGTCCTGCTACCTTTATGTCATCTATCATGCTTCAGCTGCATGTTTGATTTCAATTACCCCAATATTGACAAAGTAAATGTATCATCGGTACATGCTAGAGATATAAAGTTCTTGGATGGAAGAAATTACATTTTTATGGAGCAATTGGTTCATGAACTGACAAGAGAGGGAGCAATTTAGATCTAATTCTCAGTGGAGCACAGGATTTGTGAGAGAGGTAATGGTGGTGGGGCCGCTTGGCAATAGTGATCATAATATGATCAAATTTGAATTAATGACTGGAAGGGGGATAGTAAGCAAATCCACGGCTATCATGCTAAACTTTCAAAAGGGAAACTTTGATAAAATG
The DNA here is from genome assembly GCF_901001135.1 of Rhinatrema bivittatum. NCBI lineage: Eukaryota > Metazoa > Chordata > Amphibia > Gymnophiona > Rhinatrematidae > Rhinatrema > Rhinatrema bivittatum. The sequence goes on along the minus strand of NC_042616.1, from coordinate 323,716,408 downwards.
AGAAAAATAGAAAAAAACTGAAAGGAGCAGCTACAAAGGTAAAAAGTGTGCAAGAGGCGTGGTCATTGTTAAAAAATACCATCCTAGAAGCATGCAGTTGGGCCGTGGGCGGCTGACACCGGAAGAGCGCCTCCGGCAGAGACAAATCGGTCTGTGTCTGTATTGCGGAGCACCTGGCCACCATCTACAGACCTGTACTATCCATCCAGGAAAGTTCCTGGCCTAAGTTCAGTAGGGGTCCTGAACTTGGGCGCAACCCCTCCGGCCCCTCAATTATCAGTACCAGTCACCTTGATCTGGGATTCCCATTTCTTTCCAGTTCTTGCTCTGATGGATTCCAGAGCAGGAGGTAATTTCATTCTCAAAGACCTTGCCCAGCTCCTGGGTATAAAGTACCATTTGCTAGAGACATACTTGTGTATAGCATCTATTTATGGAGAACCATTACCTGGCTGAATCTTCCTTACCACTGAACCTGTCAAGCTGCGCACTGGTACATACAGAAGAACTTGAACTGTTAGTATTGGAGAAATCCATCCACCCAGTAGTCCTTGGACTCCCCTGGCTACAAAAGCATTCTCCCCAGTTTAATTCAGGCTCATTGCAACTGGTGGAGTGGGGTCCTGCCTGCCACCAGTCCTGTCTTCAGAAAGTAGTACCACCATCCGTGGTTCCTCTTGTTGTCACCTCATCTGTCATACCCGCTCCTTACGCAGATTGCAAAGATGTGTTTCCCAAGCAAAAAGCAGATCTTCTTCCACCTCTTCTGAGGTTTGTCTGTCCTATTGAACTTCTTCCAGGGACCACACCTCATCGAGGATGCACTTACCCTCTGTCTCTACCCGAGACGAGGGCCATGACCGAGTACATCCAAGAAAACCTTGCGAATGGATTCATCCACCCCTCAACCTCTCCTGCTGGGGTGGGATTCTTTTTTGTGACCAAGAAAGATGGGTCACTTAGGCCGTGTATTGCCTACAACAGCCTAAACGCCATCACCCGCAAAGACAAGTATCCTCTGTCTCTAATCTCAGAATTATTCGATCATCTTCAGGGAGCATCTATTTTCACAAAATTGGACCTACGCGGGGCATATAACCTGGTACGAATCTGTCCCGACGACATTTGGAGACTGCCTTTAACACCCAGGATGGGCATTATGAATACCTGGTAATGCCTTTCAGCCTCTGTAACACGCCAGCAGTTTTCCAACAAACGGTGAATGAAATTTTCAGAGATTTACTGTATACCAAGGATGTAGCCTATCTGGATGATATCCTTGTCTTTTCTAAAGACCTGGCCACATATTGCACAGATGTCTGTACCATCCTCCAACGCCTTCGCGAGAACTACTTGCTTGTAAAATTGGACAAATGCTTGTTGGAGAAATCTAGTCTGCCTTTCCTCGGATACATTATCTCCCAACAAGGATTTTCCATGGACACGGCTGTTAAAAGGAATCCGGGATTGGCCACAGCCCGTGGGCCGTAAAGCTCTCCAGTGCTTCCTGGGGTTTCTGAACTGCTACCACCATTTCATCCCACGTTACTCTACTCTGGCTGCTACTTTGACAGCCCTAACTCGTAAGGACCAAGATACTCGAAATTGGACTTCGCAGGCAGTCGCAGCCTTCCAATGCCTCAAAGAAGCCTTCCAGTTGGGGTCTTGCTTACATTATCCCGACCCTAAACATCCATTTCAAGTGGAAGTGGTCATCTCTGCGATTGAAGCTGGAACAGTCCTGAGCCAACACACTGCTTCTGGCACTACAGTCCTGTGCTCTTCTACTCCCATAAATTTTTATCCATGGAGCAGAACTACAGCATAGGAGATCGTGAGTTACAGGCCATAAAATTGGCTCTCGAAGAATGGCGCCCATGGTTAGAGGGTGAACAACATATGTTCACTGTGTTCACCAATCATAAGAACCTGGAACATCTGAGCCAGGTCCAGCATCTCAATGCCCGTCAAGCTTGATGGGCTCTGTTCTTTTCCAGGTTCAATTTTGAGCTTCGTTACCGTCCAGCTGATAAAAACCTCTGGGTAGATGCCCTATCATGCTCTTTTGAGCCTGAAGACACTCCAGAAGAACCCAGCCAAATAATAGACCCAGCCTATATCTGTTTGTCTGCTATTCACCCAGTTCCTGCTGGGAAGACTGTTGTGCCCCAACGATTTTGAGAAAGAGTTCTCCGCTGGGCACATGATTCTAAGTTTGCCTGTCATCCAGGATGAGCATGAACCTTGGCACTGCTCCAGTGGTTCTTCTGGTGGCCTACTATGGTCTCTGACACTAAAGCATATGTCGAATCCTGAAACACTTGTGCACAGCAAAAGCCCCATGTCGGTCGACCTTGGGGTCTCCTGCAACCGAGCAACCGTGGACACACTTGTCTACGAGTTTCACTGTGGATTTGCCTCCATCATAAGAACATAAATTGCCATGCTGGGTCAGATCAAGGGTCCATCAAACCCAGCATCCTATCTCCAATAGAGGCCAAACCAGGTCACAAGAAACTGGCAAGTATCCAAACACCAAGAAGATCCCATGCTACTGAAGCAATCAATAGCAGTGGCTATTAGCTAAGTAAACTTGATTAATAGCAGTTAATGGACTTCTCCTGCAAGAATTTATCCAAATCTTTTTTGAACCCAGCTACACTAACTGCACTAACCACGTCCTCTGGCAACAAATTCCAGAGCTTAATTGTGCGTTGAGTGAAAAAGAATTTTCTCCGATTAGTCTTAAATGTGCTACTTGCTAATTTTAAGGAATGCCCCCTGGTCCTTCTATTATCTGAAAGTGTAAATAACTGATTCACATCTACTTGTTAAAGATCTCTCATAATCTTAAAGACCTCTATCATATCCCCCCTCAGCCATCTCTTCTCCAAGCTGAACAGCCCCAACTTCTTCAGCCTTTTCTCATAGGGGAGCTGTTCCATTCCCTTTATCATTTTGGTTGCTCTACTCTGTACTTTCACCATCACAATTATTTCTTTTTTGAGATACGGTGACCAGAATTGTACACAGTATTCAAGGTGCGGTCTCACCATGGAGCAATACAGAGGCATTATGACATTTTCCATTTTATTAACCATTCCCTTCCTAATAATTCCTAATATTCTGTTTGCTTTTTTGACTGCTGCAGCACACTCAGCCAACAATTTCAAAGTATTATCCACTATGATGCCTAGATCTTTTTCCTGTGTGGTAGCTCCTAATATGGAAGCTAACATTGTGTAATTACTGTAAGGGTTATTTTTCCCTATATGTAAGACCTTGCCCTTGTCCACATTAAATTTCATCTGCCATTTGGATGCCCAATCTTCCAGTCTTGCAAGGTCCTCCTGTAATGTATCACAGTCTGCTTGTGATTTAACTATTTTTATTTATTTATTTATTTAAGGGTTTTTATATACCACGGCACGTTAGAAAACATCACCTCGGTTTACAATGAACATTAAATTAGCAACAAGCTTTATAATCCGAACAATTATAGAATGGTACATATCTGATGAATTAAAACTATAAAATAAATTAATATCAAATAATCAAAAGGAGGCGCATTAGGCCAGAGGAACAAAATAACAAAACAAATATTTACAATTTGTGAATATAAAACAGGAAATGTTGCTTACTTGAGAGTCAGTGAATAATTGACAGATTAGGGGATCAGAATAGTCTTTACATTATTAAGAGAATTACAAGTATATAGGTCAAAGGGTGTGCTTAGTGTTCTTGACTAGTAGCTGAATGGTATGGATAGATAAAATTGTATAAGTGGCATGTTATATAGAATTATCTGAAGGGAAGTGTTCATAAATTGTAAGCTTGTTTAAACAGCCAGGTTTTCAGGTTCTGTTGAAATTTCTTGTGGCAGGGTTCCTGGTGCAGATCTGTGGGCATTTTGTTCCATATGTTGATTCCAGCTATCGTGAATGATCGTTCTCTTGTTGAAACCTATTTTATATTCTTGAGCGTAGGAATAGAGAGTTTAGACTGGTGCATTTTTCTTATTGGTCTGTCTGATGTATGGAATGTAAGAAGATCAGAAAACCAATGCATATCTTGGTTATATAATGACTTGTGTATAAGGGTAAGAACTTTGAATAATATCCTAGATGCGATCGGAAGCCAGTGTAGGAATTGTAGAGCTGGAGTAATGTGTTTGTGGCGGTGTGTGTTAGTAAGCAAGCGTGCAGCTGCATTTTGTAGCATCTGTAGTGGTTGTAGTGAGTTATTTGGGAGACCTAGTAGAATAGAATTGCAGTAGTCCAATTTAGATAATATTTTAGCTTGTAGTACAGTCTGGAAGTCATGTGGGTGTAGGAGAGGTTTGATCCTTTTCAATGTATGAAGTTTATAGAAACCATTTTTGATGGTGGAAGTAATAAATTTTTTTAATGTGAAATGTTTGTCAATTATAACACCAAGGCTGCGGACTTTACAATGTGATGGTCAGATAGATATTGTTGATTGGGGCTAGAATGGGTGTTTTGTGGCGAAATGATGAGAATCTCTGTTTTGTTAGTATTTATTGCCAATGAGTTTTCAGTTAGTAGATTCTCGATTTCCACTAGTGCGGTATTCCAGATTTTGAGTGCGTTGGGTAGCGAGTCATTGATAGGGATTAGGATCTGCACATCATCTGCATATATGAAGTGCGGGAAACCCAGTTTCATCAACAGTCGGCAGAGAGGAGTGAGGTATATATTAAAAAGAGTTGAAGAGAGGGAGGATCCTTGGGGTACTCCTTGTAGCAGATTTTTGGGTTTGGATTCATGTTGGCCAATTCTTACACTGTGTTTCCTGTCGTTCCGAAAAGATTTGAGCCAACATAGAGCAGTGCCATTAATGCCGATTTGTGAGAGGCGAGTTAAAAGGGTGTTGTGGTTGACTGTGTCAAATGCCGAGGAAATGTCCAGCAGGGCAAGTATATAAGAGTGACCAGTGTCTAATGCTTTTATAATTGAATCGGAGAGTGTTAGGAGAAGAGTTTCAGTACTATGGTACTTTCAGAATCTATATTGGGATGGGGAGAGTAATTGATTTTCTTCTAGGTATTCAGTGAGTTGCTTGTTGATGACTTTCTCTAAAATTTTGGATACGAAAGGTAGGTTCGAGACTGGGTGAAAGTTTGCTGATTCCGTTGGGTCCAAATCTTATTTCTTCAGTGTTGGTTTTATTATGGCGTGCTTGAGTTGTGCAGGTACAATTCCAGAGGTGATAGATTTGTTAAGAATCTTGGTTATGGGAATTGCAATTCTTGAAGGAAAGGTGAGGAGTGTTTTTGTAGGTATAATATCCAGAGGGTGCGTTGCTGGTTTAGTTTTTTTGAGTATACCTTCAATTTCTAGTGTCGTTGTGGTTTCGAATTTTGTAAGGGAAGCTGAGCAGAGAATGTGTAGATTTGGATTATGTGTGGGTGGTCTGTGTGTAGGGGAAATAGGGGGTGTGGTAGTGATTGTAGGGAGGTTAGAAGAAGGGGAAGTAGAGATGTGATTCATAATAGCATTAATTTTGTCATGAAATAGGTTGCTAGTGTTTCACATCTATTTTTGTCATCATTATCTGAATTGAAGTTTGCTGGGGGAGTGATGATGCTAGAGACATATTGGAAGAGAGCTTGTAGGTTAAATTGGTATTGGTGGATCTTCGAGGCGTAGTAGTTTTTCTTGGTTTCGTCTGTCGTTTTCTGCTATTAATGAAGGAGTGATCTAAATTTTAGAAGTAGCACTGGAATTTGGTTTTGACGCCATTTCTTTTCCATTTTACAAAGCTCACGTTTCAATTTTCTAAGATCAGGGGTGTACCAGGGTTTTTTGTCTTTCTTCTCTGTGTTGATTTCTTTCGTATGTAGAGGGCAGAGCTCATTAGCTACATTGCTAGTGATGTGATACCAGGAAGAGCAGGCAGAGTTGGCATCAGAGAGGTCTAACTTAAGGAGTTCTTCTGAAAGAGCTTCAGTGATGTCTTCGGATTTGCATTGTTTTCTGAAGGTAATGGATCTTTTTTTGGTGTTAGGAGAATGGGGATTGCATGTAATTGTGCAGCATGTGTCAATCTGGTAATGGTCTGACCAGGGTATGGGGGTGCATTTGGGTGGTTCAGTGTCAACAAGAGAGTTAGTGAATATAACATCAAGGGTGTGTCCTCCTTTGTGAGTAAGGCCCGAAACCAATTGTTTAAATCCAAGAGCATTAAGAGTGGTAAGGGTAGCTTCGCAGGCTGGTGAAGGTGTGGAGTGGACGAAATGGAGGTTAAGGTCTCCTAGGATGATTGCTGGTATGTTAATGTTGATGTATTTAGATATATATTCAGTGAGTAAAGAAGGGTTGTTTTCAAGTATGCCTGGGTGAGCATAGATAAGGCATATCTGTAGAGCTTTTGATTTAAAGAGAGCAATCTCAATTTTGGGCGGAGAAATGAAGGTTTGCAGGGTGAGATTGAATTTCTTTTTAGCAGCCAGGAGGAGTCCGCCTCCTTTCTTTTTATGTCTAGGTATAGAGGGGCGGATTTTAAAAGCCCTGCTCGCGTAAATCCGCCCGAATTTACGCGAGCAGGGCCTTGCGCGCCGGCACGCCTATTTTCCATAGGCAGCTGGCGTGCACAGAACCCCGGGACGTGCGTAGGTCTCGGGGTTTTTGGAAGGGGGAGTGTCGGGGAGGCGGGGCCGAACGACGCGGTGTTTTGGGGGCGGGACTTGGTGTTTCGGGGGCGGGTCCGGAGGCATGGTTTCGGGCCGGGGCATTTGGGGGCGTGGCCGTGCCCTCCGGAACCACCCCCAGTTGGGTCTCGGCCCGCCAGCAGCCCGCTGGCATGTGTGGATTTACGTCTCCCTCCGGGAGGCGTAAATCCATGGATAAAGGTAGGGGGGGGTTTAGATAGGGCCGGGGGGGTGGGTTAGGTAGGGGAAGGGAGGGGAAGGTGAGGGGAGGGCGAAATAAAGTTCCCTCCGAGGCCGCTCCGATTTCGGAGCGGCCTCGGAGGGAACGGAGGCAGGCTGTGCGGCTCGGTGCGCGCCAGCTGCCCAAAATCGGCAGCCTTGCGCGTGCCGATCCAGAATTTTATAAGATACGCGCGGCTACGCGCGTATCTTATACCCCAGAGAATACATTGTAGATGTTTGTAGGTAGTTGATTAGTAATGGCAATGTCCGTGTTTTTTAGCCATGTTTCCGTTATAGCACAAATATCAGGGGATTCGTCTGTAAGGATATCGCCTAATAGTGTAGCCTTTTTTTTAGATGGATTGAGTATTTATGAGTAAAATGGAAAAAGTCATCAGACCTAATATTTGGGAAAGAGGTGAAGTCATGATAGGAATTAGAGATTTATCGTATGGTATGTTGAGCTTAGTTTTCGAGGTGTTGTGTGAGAAGTTCGAGTATTTTAGGATAGGAGTATTGAAGGTGTTCATTTTAATGAGAGGATAGGCTTATATAACAAGTTGTGATACTTGCTGTTGGAGAGAGAATTAATGGACATAGTGGTCTCCTTCGTCGGGATATCTGTTCAATTCTAGTCTAAGTCCAGATCAGTGCTTCTCTTAGTTTCAGCGGGGGATGCCCTCCAGGGGTGCACGAAGGGGTGCACAAAGGGGCAGGCTCCTTTGTCGTGCTCCTTCGGTGCTCGGCGCACGGCACCTAGCAGAGCTCCGTTTAAAGCCCAGCAGGGCTGGCTCTGATTGGTGGGCACTAGTATGGTGGGCGGGCCTCGGTGCGTTTTTTATTTCAAGTTTTTTGTTTTTGTTTGTGGATGGAGCGGTCGCGCGATCGGCGCTGAAGCCACCCGAGTGGGGAAAGAGAGTACACTGACCTTCCCCCGGCGGGGCTTGGCGCCGATCGCGCAGGCTTTCCCCGGCTGTTGCGATCCGGCGATGAAGAGAGAGAAGAAATGGCGCCTAGCAGAGCTCTGTTTAAAGCCCAGCAGGGCTGGCTCTGATTGGTGGGCGCTAGTTCGGTGGGTGGGCCTCGGCACATTTTCTATTTCAGGTTTTTTGTTTTTGTTTGTGGATGGAGCAGTTGCGTGGTCAGTGCTGAAGCCGTCCGGGTGGGGAGAGAGAGTACACTGACCTTCCCCCGGCGGGGCTTGGCACCGATCGCGCAGGCCTTCCCCAGCTGTTGCGATCCGGCGATGAAGAGAAAGAAGAAATGGCACCTAGCAGAGCTCCGTTTAAAGCCCAGCAGGGCTGGCTCTGATTGGTGGGCGCTAGTTCGATGGGTGGGCCTCGGCACATTTTCTATTTCAGGTTTTTTGTTTTTGTTTGTGGATGGAGCAGTTGCGTGGTCAGTGCTGAAGCCGCCCGGGTGGGGAGAGAGAGTACACTGACCTTCCCCCGGCGGGGCTTGGCACCGATCGCGCAGGCCTTCCCCAGCTGTTGCGATCCGGCGATGAAGAGAAAGAAGAAATGGCACCTAGCAGAGCTCCGTTTAAAGCCCAGCAGGGCTGGCTCTGATTGGTGGGCGCTAGTTCGGTGGGTAGGCCTCGGCGTGTTTTCTATTTCAGGTTTTTTGTTTTTGTTTGTGGATGGAGCGGTCGCGTGGTCGGCGCTGAATAATTTTGTATCATCTGAATAATTTTGTATCATCCACAAATTTGATAACCTCACTCGTCATATTCCTTTCCAGATCATTTATAAATATATTGAAAAGCACCAGTCCAAGTACATATCCCTGAGGCACTCCACTGTTTACCTTTTTCCACTGAGAAAATTGACCATTTAATCCTACTCTCTGTTTCCTGTCTTTTAACCAGTTTGTAATCCACAAAAGGACATCGCCTCCTGTCTCATAACTTTTTAGTTTTCTTAGAAGCCTTTCATGAGGGACTTCGTCAAATGCCTTCTGAAAATCCAAATCCACTACATCTACTGGTTCACATTTAACCACATGTTTATTAACCCCTTCCAAAAAATGAAGCAGATTTGTTAGGCAAGATTTCCCATGAGTAAATCCATGTTGACAGTATTCCATTAAACCATGTCTTTATATATGCTCTACAATTTTGATCTTTAGAATAGTTTCCACTATTTGTCCTAGCATTGAAGTCAGGCTCACTGGTTTATAGTTCCCAGATTGCCCCTGGAGCCATTTTTAAATATTGGGGTTACATGGGCAACCCTCCAGTCTTCAGGAACAATGGTTGATTTTAATGATAGGTTACAAATTTTAACTAACAAATCAGAAATTTCATTTTTTAGTTCCTTCTGTACCCTAGGATGCATACCATCTGATCTAGGTGATACGCATTTTTTTGAATTTTTCTGAAGAATTTTTTTTTTAAGTTTTTAACCACAGTCCAGGAATTTCCAAGTGCCCAACACGGCCGTGTTTCACACAAGCAGTGCTTCTTCAGGGGCATTTAAACTAATCTTTCATCGCATCTATAAGAATGTAGGAAAAGACTAATTTCAATAAGATATGCAAAGATCATCAATAATGTACAGCAGTACTTATCTTTTAGTAGAAGGCTACCATTTTCATCTGGACTGGCATCTCAACCATCTTGCAGTCTGAACAGAAGAACCGAGGCTAACGAGAACGTCTCTTTAAATATTCTGTTTGTGCCGAGAGCAGGAACAGGATGTCACTCTATGCAAATGGGGATGTCAAAACAAACAATTATGAAGTCAAGTAGATGAGGGGAAAAAAAGAAGTATCTCCTCTTAGGTCTATAGTTCCAATCGTAAACGGAATATCTTAACCTAGAAAAACATGTAAGTCTAATTCAGTATTCAAACCGAAAGGGCTAACTGTTTTTAATCTGTATATCCAATGCTGTTCCAAACGAAGAAGAGATAATCCCTGATTTCCTCCCCGCCAATGTTGTACTACTTGATCTATTGCACAAAATATCAAATCCGTAAAGGAATGTTCATGTCGAATACAATGGGTAGCCAGGGGTTCTTCTACACGGCCAGTTTTTTATGTTAGACTGGTTCTCAATCATTCTAGTTTTTAGCATCCATTTGGTTTTCCCAATGTATAGCAGATCACACAGGCATTTAATCAAATGTATAACCATTGTGGAAATGCATGTAGTATGATGCTTGAGATAAATTTTAAAACCAGAAGACAGTTCCAAGGCATCATCAACAGTCATAGAATTTGTACACAATGAACAAGACTGGCATGGTCGATGAGAGCCTGGATTTGCAAATACGGTATCAGATGAAGGAGAAAAATCAGAGTATACTAATTGATCTCGTATATTTCTGGCACAGGAAAAAGTTATCCATGGAAATGGCTGAAAAACTTCATGTATTTGCAGAACATGCCAGTATTTAAAAATTGCTTGCTTTATGATCTTAGCTTCTGGTGAGAATGGTAGAATACATGTAAGAGTGGCAGGATCTTCATTGGATCAAGTTGAAAAGAGCCATTCTCTATGAGAAAATTTTGCCCGCAAATAAGCTTTTCTGATGCATTTTCGTGGATAGCCTCGTTGTGAAAAATGTTCTGACAAAATCTGGGATTGTGTCTCAAAATCTGCAATAGTTGTACAAAGTCTCCGAAGGCGGATGAATTGACTCACTGGAAAACTCATTTTTAAAGCAGGTGGATGTGCACTCAAAAAATGTAGGTATGTGTTTGAATACACACTGGTTTTCTATAGATAGAAGTGGAAAAACCACCGTTAATCAGTTCAATTTTGATATCCAAAAAAGAAATATGTCTATCTTGAATATCAGCTGTAAAATTTAAATTTGAATTGCAGGAATTGAGCCAAGTCAAAACAATTTTAAATTCATCAATGGTGCCCCACCACAAAATAAAAACATCATCAATGTAACGTTTCCAAACAATGAGATGTTAATTAAATGCATGTTCAGTGAGCCATTCTTCCTCAAACTTGTGCATATATAGATTCGCTAACTCCGGAGCCATGATTGCCCCCATGGCCATCCCTCAGATCTGTTGGAAAAATTTTGAATCAAAGGCAAAAAAAATATTTTGTAATGCCAATTCCAAAGGTTGTGTCAGAAAATGGCTAGGAACATGATGCAGTCATGGTCGTTGATCAAAATAAAAATTGGCCACTTCAATTGCCTCATCCTGGGAAATCAATGTATACAGTGCCTCAACGTCCAAGGTTACAAGTTTTAGATCTGTGGTATCAATTTTCAGATTTTCCAAAAACATCACCATCTCTGAGGAATTTCTAATAAAAGATGGCATTTGGGAAACAAAAAGAGCTAGAAATTGATCAATAAACCGAGATAATGGTTCAAGTAAAGACCCGCAACTTGAAACAATCAGGTGACCAGGGGGGTGTTGAATATCCTTATGAATTTTAGGAAGTGTATAAAACACTGGAATGTGAGGATGTGATTTCACCAAAAATAGAGCTTCTTTGTGAGTCAAAAAATCAGCTTTTGCTCCAGATTGCACCAAAGTGGAAATTTCTTTTTTTATTGCAGTGGTCGGATCTTGTGTCAACGGTGTATAACAACAAGTGTCATGCAACTGCATAGAATTTCGGATTCATATGCAGATCGATCCTGGATCACAATTTTTCCTCCGTTATCAGGTTTGATAATCAAGTTTGAAGTAGAACATAAATCTTGGAGTGCAAGATGTTCCTTGCATGAAAAATTAGAAAAAGATTTTGCCGGAGTAGTTGAAAGGGAGGAAATATCTTGTGACACTAACTGATAAAATATTTAAATGGCCGGTTCTTCTGGACCCAGTGGTACCCAAGTAGATGGATTGAAAATAATAGATACATCTAGAGTAGTTGGATGTGAAGCAAAAACATGTTTTAATTTTAACGTCCGTGTAAACCGAAATAATGAAACCTGTAGTGCAAAGGGATCAGTGCGGGGGGTAGGCACAAAAGACAGTCCACATTCTAATATCTGAATTTGAGTCTCTGAAAGGGTAGTAGATGACAAATTAAGAACTAAAGATTCTTGTGGTATTGTGAGCGAGCTCTGCGTGAAGGTGGGTCATATTGATCTCAGACCGGATATCGATTGTGACGGTTGCTGTATGGACAGGAAGAGCCTCTCGATCCTTGTCCTAAAAAAGATGTAGATTTCACATTAGATGGATTCCCAGATCTTCGTTGTTCCCGATGCAATTCTTCATCTCCAGATGAATCATTGCTGCTAGAGTCAAAAGTTACTTGTTTAGATGGTTTCGAATTATTAATGTTGGACATCCAAGGATATACATATCCTTGATTATAATCTCGTTCATCTCATTGGAATATAACCATTTTAAATTTCTTCAACTCCGAACAAACTGTCTTCTGGTTTTAAAATTTATCTCAAGCATCATACTACATGCATTTCCATGATGGTTATATATTTGATTAAATGCCCATGTGATCTGCTATACATTGGGAAAACCAAACAGATGCTAAAAACTAGAATGATTGAGCACCGGTCTAACATAAAAACCGGCTGTGTAGAAGAACCCCTGGTTACCCATTGAATTCGACATGAACATTCCTTTAAGGATTTGACATTTTGTGCAATAGATCAAGTAGCACAACATTGGTGGGGAGGAAATCAGGGATTATCTCTTCTCCATTTGGAACAGCATTGGATATACAGATTAAAAACAGTTAGCCCTTTTGGTTTGAATACTGATTTAGACTTACATGTTTTTCTAGGTTAAGATATTCCGTTTAAGATTGGAACTATAGCCCTAAGAGGAAATACTTCTTTTTTTCCCTCATCTACTTGACATCATAATTGTTTGTTTTGACAACCCTATGTGCATAGAGTGACGTCCTGTTCCCGCTTTCGGCACAAACAGAATATTAAAAGATATGCTCTTATGGCCTCGGTTCCTCCGTTCAGACTGCAAGTCGGGACGTCAGTCCAGATGAAAATGGTAGCCTTCTACTAAAAGATAAGTACTGCTGTATATTATTGATGATCTTTGCATATCTTATTGAAATTACTCTTTTCCTACATTCTTATAGATGCGATGAAAGATTCATTTAAATGCCCCTGAAGAAGCACTGCTTGTGTGAAACACGGCCGTGTTGGGTGCTTGAAAATTCCTGGACTGTGGTTAAAAACTTTTAAAAAATATTCTACAGAAAAATTCAAAAAAATGTGTATAGAATAAAATGCTATTGAAGGTGGATGATTGAGAAGACCGGTTGGTTTCAGTAGAAAACAATGACAGGCTTGCTGACACCTTCATCAAGGCTATTCAAAAATTATTTTTGTGTTCCTATTGATTTGACTGATATATTTCAGCTTGGGTAACCTTGACGACTCCATTGATTATTGTGGTAATTAAAATCTCCCATTATTACTGCACTGCCAAATTGGTTAGCTTCCCTGATTTCTCTTAGCATTTCATCATCTGTCTGACCATTTTGTCAAGGTGGATGGTAGTATACGCCTATCACTATACTCTTACCCAATACACATGGGATTTCTACCCATATATATTCTACTGGCATTTAGTCTCTTGTATGATCTTTATCCTGTTGGATTCTATACCCTCCCGGACATAAAGTGCCACACCCCCACCAAGTTGATCCTCCCTATCAGTGCGATATAATTTGTACTCTGATATAGCACTGTCCCATTGGTTTTCCTCCTTCCACAGGTCTCTGTGATGCCAATTATGTCAATCTCATCATTTACTGCTATATCAAAGGGTCATACCGTAATATGGGTAACCATAGACCGATTTTCTAAAATGGCCCATTTCATCCCTGTACCGGGCCTACCATCTGCTCCAGAGTTGGCATGCCTATTTTTTCACCATATCTTTAGATTGCATGGCCTATCCAAGGACATTTTCTCAGATAGAGGTCCACAGTTCATTGCTGGATATTGGTGCGCTCTTTGTCAAAAATTCGGTATTAATATCAGTTTAACAACTGCCTATCATCCCCATGCTAATGGACAAGCTGAGCTAATGAATCACTCTTTGAAGGCCTTCCTGTGCAGATACATCAATGACCGCCAAGACAATTGGTCTGAACTTTTATCCTGGTAAGAATTTTCACACAACTCCCACATTGCCACTGCTACAGGCACGTCACCATTCTCTATTGTCTATGGAAAACAACCACAACCACCGCTGCCCATACCTTTGTCAGTACCGTCCCCTGTGGCACGGGCTACTGTGGATGCCCTCAAGGCTTTATGGGAGCAGACAAATCTGTGCTTTCGTCAAGCCTGTACCCAGGCCAAGAGAACTGCTGGCAGTCACCGACGCTCAGCTCCTGAATTCCTCCCTGGCCAGAAAGTCTGGTTAAGTACTTGGTATTTCCAACTCCAAATACCTTCCCAAAGTTTCACTCCAAGTATATTGGACCTTTTACAGTCACTCAACACATTGGACCCATTACATACTAGCTTTCACGTATCTCTCTTAAAATCCGTGGTCCTATCCTAGCCCGTGAAAGCTGGACCCGTTACATACCGGCTTTCACGTATCTCTCTTAAAACCCATGGTCCTATCCTGGCCTGCCCGAAAGGCTCCTGAACCACCTCCACTCGTGGCTGAAACTGAGACAACGTATAAAGTACATGAAGTCCTCGACATCCACCGTAGTGGCCACCAGTGGGAATACCTCCTTTCTTGGGAGGGTTATGGACCTGAAGAAAATTCTTGGGAACCAGCTCAGAACATCCTGGACAAAACCCTCCTCCTGAACTACCATAGTGCCCATCCAGGCAAACCCTGACCTCCAAGAGGGGGGCATAAATGTGGGGTACTGTTACGCATGCCATCCATGGCAGACCAGCGGCACAGCACCCTCACCTTTCCACATGTACTCCAGCCTCTGGTTCTTCCTCGCTGGCAGTGGTGGGCTGCCAACTCCATCCTCGGGCCTCCCCCAGTGCCTCCAGCCCTGCCACAGTCCCCGACTTTCCCGGTCCTGATGCCACTGCTCATTAGGCCTCTCCGCGTGGCCCGCGGAGAGACACCACCACTCACGCAGCTCCCCTCCCTAGGCGCGCACGCATCACTAATCCTTATGTAGGGACCACAGCGGGAACCTGGCCGCGGCCTTGGATGATGACGTCAATCTATTCATAGTATTTAAGCTCAGGCTCCGCTCCATATCATTGCCTTTGCAACAGGTATCCTCGCTGGTCGAGTACTCGTTTCTAGAAAAAGATTTGTCTCTTCCCTACGTTCCTGTTCCTCATTGTTCCTGTCCTGCATATGCTTTGGATTGACTACACGGACTTTGACTTTGCTTCGCCTGACTACGCTTCAGCCTATCTCCATACCAGACCTCTGCTTCACCTGACCACGCTACAGCCTGTCTCCAGACCCAGACCTCAGGTTGTCCGACTATGTATTGCCTATCTCCAGATCCTGACCTTTGCTTCGTCTGACTACGCAACTGACTATCTCTGTGATCAGACTCCACTTTGCCTGACTACTTCTTGACTATCTCCATGATCAGACCTCAGCTTTGCTTGTCACTGCCTCTGGATTGCCGCCATACCTGACTCAAGCCTCCCATTGGATGCCTCTTCTGCCTACTCCCTGGACGAGGATTCATCAGGCTTCGGCCTACCTTTGCTCGAGCACCTTCTGTCTGCCTTCATTCCATTGGCGCCCAAGTTTCCAGGACATTATCCAGTCCAGAGTAGATCTTTACCATCTCTCACCTGCTGTCTCTGGGCTGAACCAACTTCTCCTGCATCTATATACAGAGGCCTACCTAAGTCCTGCCGGCCCCGGCACCTAAAGGCTCAACCCGCAGGGAACAAGGGCTGGTATAGGTGAAGCTCCAGTGGCCTCTGCCTATCAGCCCACTCCACCTGCCGACGGTGGGGACCCATAGGTCCTTCCCTACGGGTTGCGTCAACCCCCCCTCGGCCCAAGGGTCCACCTCCGATGCAACACTTTTTGCCACATTGATGGAAGATAATTTTTCAGATAGCTAATTAATGCAGGTATCATTTTTATACCCATGTAAATTGTTTTGAAAATTGTCTTCTCAAAGCACAACATAGTGATTTCTTTTCATCTTTTATTTGCAATGTTACTGCAGCTATGAACATTCAATGAATGCAAAACTGTAAGAAGCATCATCTCACCAAATAACTAGGGGTACTTATTGTAAGAGAAAGGGATACGCTGTTTGGCTGAACTTGCTGGCAGCCCTCCACGTTATTTTGAAGGTAAGTCTTGGATATTATTTATATGTTTATATTTGAAAAACAACAACAAAAAAATCCCAACGAATGTGATATGTCTGAAAAGCATTGTGTTCATGGTTACAATACTGAATGGAATTTTTGTTGTGAAATAATTAACTTTACACTCATTTGCCTTTACAGTCAGACCTGGTAAAGTCGAGTACATTATTGCCAACTAAATACTGGCAGGCACCATTGACATAGGGCTACAACCTAGGCACTCAGTGGTAATCTATTTTAAAATAATGCAACTGGCTTGCAATATCCAGAGAAAAGTCTGTGTTATAAAATATTTATTGCAATAATTATCTTGCATTAGCCTGCAATGGTGACTTTATTTTTATTTCCACATCACATGATTTCACTTTTATACAGAGTAGAACTGGCCCCTGATGGCTAGGAAAAGAGAAGTATAACTCATTTCTGGGTTTTACTAGAGACTGATAAAAATGTGCTAATTTGCTCTGAATAATGTAGTACTATAGATAATGAAATGTCTGTGTGATTTAGAGTTAGATGACAAGGAAAAGATGATGGGGATTATAGAAGTGACAATCAAAATCAAAAGACAGGCTTGCACAAAATAGAAATTTAATACAGTCAGACCAGTGAAGTTGATTCTTAGCAGTTTCAGGGCAGAAGCAGGATGCTATCAAATATCCACAGAATGTAGAGGGGTCAATATTCAAAGCCATGTAGCCAGATAACTCACAAGTATTCTGGCTAAATGCCAACTTTCAGATTATTGGGGCACTTACCCAGCTATATTTTAGCTGGATAAATCATTATGCAGCAAAAATATAACTGTTGCGCTTCCCGGCCGTGTACGGTCAGCAGCCGGGCCTGCTACACCTTCTACCAGCTCCGGGCATGGCCCCTCCATGGCCGCTTCCAGCTCGCGGCATCTCTGGTCCCCCTGCACTCCTGCTCCAGACCAGGCCTCACGGCGGGGCTCGGCGTCCTCCGTGGCGTTGCCCTGCCCCTAGGCACGTGTGCGCGGACCTCCCGGCCTCTTAAATGGCCAGGGGTGGATCCCAGCTCCGCGGCGTGCCCTGATTGATTGCTGCTTAAAAGGAAGTGGTCTGACCCCACTTCCTTTCCTTGGCAATCGGGTCACTCACCTTGTGATAGCAAGTTTGCCTTCTTGTTCCAGTGTTTTGTTCCAGTCTTCTGTTCCAGTGTCCTGTTCCAGTCTCCTGTTCCAGCTTCCTTCTGTTCCAGCTTCCTCCCAGGTAGTACCATTCAGACTGTCTTCTCGGTACTGACCTCTGCCTGTTACTTTGATTACGTTTGATCGCCACCTGGATTTGACCTTTGCCTGTTTCCTCGACCATGTCTGCACCCTACCCGGTACTGACCTCTGCCTGTCAACTGACCATGTCTGCACGCTGCCTGGAACTGACCTCTGCCTGTCCACTGACCACGTCTGCACGCTGCCTGTCCACTGACCTCTGCCTGTCCACTGACCATGTCTGCACGCTGCCTGTCCACTGACCACATCTGCACTCTGCCTGGAACTGACCTTTGCCTGTCCACTGACCAAGTTTGCTCGCTGCATGGAACTGACCGCTGCCTGAACACTGACCACGTCTGATCGTCTTCTGGAACCTGACCTTTGCCTGACTGACCATCCACAGACTGACCACTGGTATTGACCCCTGCTTTGACTGACAACACTATCCTTGACTCTGGCCTTGATCCTCACTCTTCATTCAGAGACTTTGTTCTGGCCTTCTCTGGCTCCTGGAATTCCTGATCTGAACATCGACTGCGCACCCTTGTTTGTGGTGGGCACACCTCTGAACATTATCTCTCAGAGATCCTGCGAAGCCCACCTAAGACCAGGCAGCCTGGGTAACCAAGGGCTCAACCTGAGGGAATCCCGGGTTTCTACTGGTGAAGCTCCAGCTAGCCTCTGTCTCCTCCTGTGCTTCACCTCCTGGTGGCAGGCGCTCTCTGGGTCCGACCAGGGAGCCTACCAATCCTGCAGCAGGCCAAGGGACCACCTCCCAGTGCAACAATAACCAGATAGAAAAGAGAGGCCTTCCAGGGTGGATCTAAATTACCTTAGAACATAATAACATAAGAAATTGCCATGCTGGGTTAGACCAAGGGCCCATCAAGCCAAGCATCCTGTTTCCAACAGAGGCCAAACCAGGCCACAAGAACCTGGCAATTACCCAAACACTAAGAAGATCCCATGCTACTGAAGCAATTAATAGCAGTGGCTATTCCCTAAGTAAACTTGATTAATAGCCGTTAATGGACTTCTCCTCTAAGAACTTATCTAAAACTTTTTTGAACCCAGCTACACTAACTGCACTAACCACATCCTCTGGCAACAAATTCCCAGAGCTGTATTCGGCTAAATTAGATGGATAAATTTAAGCCTCCCTCAGAGTAGTTCTTTTTTTTCTTCATCTTTATTGAATTTTTAAAATTACACTCAAGATATACTCGAATTAAGCAAATACAGAAGGCTTGAAAGAGATAAACAAAAATAAATTTGACTTTACAAAGCAAAATTGAATCAACCTATCCACATCAATGGGAAAAATAACAAGAAGAAAAAATATCTAAAGTATACAAAAAAAAAAATCAGTCAATCTAATTTAATAGACTAATTACTTAAGTGATAGTGACAATTCTAGCTGGGGATGTCTTATTCCGAAGGAAATTTTCCAGCTGTATGGGATCTTGGAAAACATACTTAGCACCTACATATTTAATTAAACATTTGTATGTTAATTTTTGCACAAAGTACCTCCTAAGGCCAACATTCTCTGTTTTATAAGATAAACTGTCATCCTTCAAATTTAAGTCTCCCTCACTACATCTGGGAAAATAAAAATCTTATATCCCAGATCTTTTGAATGGAAATACAAATTCAGGTTTCCATATAAATTTTGAATGGAAATATCAAACTCATGTGCAAAGAGTTGCTGAATTTTTAACTTCTGAGTTAGAATTCTCCAAAAACCCAGAGAGATCTAATTATGACACATTATGGGATATGTCAACAATATTACCTAAGGAATTTCCCCCCTTAACTTTAGGAAAATAATAAAGCTGTGTTATAATAGGAGTGGATTTCTTGAAAACCTTTAAAAAGTCAACATAAAATGTATGCAACATTTTAGTATTTATTTATTTAAAGTTTTTTTATACTGGTATTCGGTGAAACATCATATTGGTTTACATGTAACGTGTAACAGAAGGGAAATACATTAAACAGGGTGAATGCTGAACTCGGATGGGTATACAGATGATAGTTAGAGTCAAACATTGCATATCTTAAATAAAGAATAAGCCATATCATTGCAGTTAGTATTCACAATTAGACTGGGCAGATAAGATTGCTGTGAGTGGGGGTGGGGAGGGAAGCGTGAGGAGTTGAATATAGGGGGTTAATCTGGGAAGGCTTTTTTAAAAAGCCAAGTTTTAAGCTTTTTTTTTTAATTTTTGCGTGCTTGTTTCCAGTCGAAGGTCGGATGGCATAGAGTTCCAAAGTGTGGGACCTGCTATAGAGAAAGCATGCACTTTAGTGGAAGTTAGGCGATAGGTCTTGTGAGGTGGGAGGCGAAGGTTACCTTTGTGGACTGCTCTGGTGGGGCGTTCAGAGGCATATAGGTGAATGTGGTTGCTAGTCCAGTTAATGTTTCTGTTGTGAAAGGATTTGTGTATAATGAGTAAGTTCTTGTAGAGGATGTGGGCGGAAACTGGCAGCCAATGCAGATCCTTAAGGATTGGAGTTATGAGGTCAGTTCTACGCATGTTAGTATTCTGGCTGCAACATTTTGGAGTATTTGTAGAGGTTTAATGTAAGAAGCAGGGAGTCCTAGGAGGATTGCATTGCAGTAGTCAATTTTCATAAGGATGGTAGCTTGTAGGACGGTGTGAAAGTTGTTGAGGTGTAGGATGGGTTTAAGTTTTTTAAGGGTGTGGAGTTTGAAGAATGAGTATTGTATCGTGACATTGATGAATTTTTTGAAATTGAGTTGGCTGTCAATGGAGAAGTTGTGGGTGCGTGCTGATTCTTGTCTGTTATGTTCTTGGTGGTGTTATGTTGCAAGATGAGGATGGGTTCTGTTTTTGCAGTGTTCAAAGGTGTAGACTTGTGAGGAGGTGATTTATAGAGCTGAGGCAGTTCTCCCATGTTTTGATGGCTTTGGCTAGTGATTCCTGGATGGGAATGAGAATTTGGACATTGTCCATGTAGAGGAAATGTGGGAGCCTTAGGTCAGTGAGGAGTTGGCAGAGGGGGAAGAGATAGATGTTAAACAGTGTGGATGAGAGTGCAGAGCCTTGAGAACCCCCTTGGGTAAGTAGGGTGGGTTTGGATTCGGAGTTTTCAATTTTGACCACATAGCGCCTATTCTTAAGGTAGGAGATAAACCAGAGGAGGGCTGTGCCAGTGATACCAATTTCAGAAAGGCATCTGATTAGGGTGCCATGGTTGATGATATCAAAGGCAGCTGAGATGTCAAGTAGGGCTAGGATGTAGGAGTGACCTCAGTCCATTCCTTTTAGCAAGGTGTCGGTAAGAGAAAGCTGTAGGGTTTCGGTGCTCAGGAATTTTCAGAATCCGAATTGACTGGGCGCAAGTATGTTGTGGGTTTTGAGGAAAGCTGAGAGTTGGGCATTGACAACTTTTTCCATGACTTTATCGAGGAGGGGAAGGTTGGATATCGGTCGATAGTTGGCAAGGTCTGAGGTGTCAAGGTTAGGTTTCTTTAGGATGGGTTTGACTACTGCAAGCTTTTGGGAGTCGGGAACTATGCCAGAGGTGAGCGAGCAGTTGATTATTTGCACTAAGGGCTTGTCAATAATGTTTGGGATGTCTAACAGTGCTTTGGAGGGTAGGTGTCGTGGGGGTGTGAGGATGGCTTGAGCTTTTTTAGTATGGTTTCAATTTCTAGAGCAGAGGTAGTGTCTAGTGTGTCCATCGTCGGGTTATTGTCGCTATGTATAAGGAAAGTTAAGGGACATGGGGTGGAGAAGCGCAGCAGGATGTCCTTTATCTTGTTATGGAAGAATTGTGCGAGTTCTTCGCATTTGCTTTTGGGATCGATGTCTAGGTCATTGGGGGGTTTGGTGAGTTCAGTGACTAAGGCAAATAGGGCCTTGGGGTTAAATTGGTAGTCATGTATTTTTGCTGCATTATGGTTGCATTTAGCTTTGAGGATTGTTATTCTGTAGGTTTGCAGGGCGGATCTGTATAGAGCAAGATGGGTAGGTGAAGGGGTTCTTACGCCATTTTCTTTCAAGAAGTCTAAGGTCAAGTTTAAGGTTTTTTAGGAGTGGGGTGTACCAAGGATTTTTTTCATGTTGTGCGTGGCTTATTTCCTTGGAAGTGAGAGGGCAGAGTGCATTAGCAATGTTTGTAGTAATGTTGGTCCAGGAAGCAAGGGCTAGGTCAGGGTTGGTAAGGTCTAGGTTATGAAGGGAGTTAGTGAGAGCAGCTGTGAGGTCCTCCTTCTTGCAAGGTTTCCTAAATTGTATGCTTTTGTTGTGAGTTGGGAGGTTGTAGTGGGAGTGTTTATGTGTAAGTACGTTTTTATGAGGTAGTGGTCAGACCATGGAACGGGTGTACAGGATGGGAGTTGGGATGCATGGATGGGGGAGTTGGTGAATATTAGGTTGAGGGAGTGTCCCACTTTGTGTGTGTGGGGGTGTTAATGAGTTGTTGGAATCCTAGTGCATTGAGGGCATTAAGTAGGGTTTCGCAGGAGGAGGAGGGGTTGGTGTCATCTATATGCAGGTTAAAATCACCTAAGATGATGGTGAGATCATCGGTGTTTAGATTGACTGTGATGTATTCGATGAGTGGTGAGGGATTTTGCTCAAGAAGGTTCGGAGGGGCGTATATTAGGCAAATTTGTATTTCTCGGGACTTGAATAGACCAATTTCCAGTCTGGGTGGGGCATCGATGCGTATGTTTTAAGTTAAGATGTTTTTTTACGGCAAGTAGTATCCCCCAACTTTTTTTTTTTTGGCCTAGAAATTGAGTGGATGTCGTAGGAGTGGGTAGGGAGTTGGTTGAGGAAGACTGTGTCTGAGTGTTTTAACCAGGTTTCTGTGATTGCACATAGGTCAGGAGGAGGTCGTTGAGGATGGGGGCTTTTTTCCCTAGGGATTGAGAGTTGAATAGGATGATGGAGAGAGTGGTGAGGCTGAGCAGCTGTGTGAAGGGGAGATTGAGATAGGAATGAGGGATTTTCTAAGCACTGTGGGCATGCTGATGAGAAGGGGGGTGTATTTGGAAGTTCTGTGTTTGATGATCGGGATGGTGTGGGCTGCCATAGTTGATTATGGGTTTGGGTTAAATGGGATGGGTAGTTATTACTATGAGTGTGTGGCTGAGATATTAGATGCTGTCTGTTGTTGTATGCATGGGGGTTTAGGGTGGAAGGGGGTATTGAAGGGTTTGAGTAGGGGGTGGCGTAGGGGGCAGCATGAAAGGGCGCACAAAGGGGCAGGCCCCTTTGTCACGCAATGACAGGCAAGGGGTGCCTACGACTGACCTTTTTAAAGGGTCTGGTCGTCTCGGGAGGGGCGGTCTCGTCTGGGTGCGGCATCACTTCCGGCATCAGTTGGGTGCTGAAGCCTAGTTCAAGGGCAGCAGCAGAGGGCGATCGGATCACACAATAAAGAAAATTCAAAAACCTTAAATAAAAAATTTTAGTATAATTACCAAAATATTCAATTCTTCTTTGAGTTAACAAGTTTTCTTTATATAATGATGCATTAGTATCACAAATTGCATCTAGTTTCTCCATTATCTCATCTATTTGAGCAGCTTGATCTAGTAAGATTTGAGCATGTTCATTTAACTGAGTAGTCAAATTCCCCATAGATCCTAAAACAGTGTAAAAACATAAGGATAAAGCAGCTTCCAAACTAGTTATTGTGGTCCATATTGAGTCCACTGTAATAGTAGCATGTTTTACCAAAGATGTCACAACTGATGAGGCTCTAGTCTCAACTGAAGAGCTCCCAGAAAGGGAGGGACTCAGGGTTAGTATGGACCCTTTTATTAACCCTCCAGCTCTCAGTTTACTGTGGTGGATTGCTGCCATCAGGACTTAAAAAAGACAGTAGCCTCTTGGTGAATGGTGTCATACAAGTCTCCAAGTTCCATAGCACCCAAAACAGGACAGAAAAAATTCAAAGACTAGAGTTGGTTAAGAAGTTGAGGGTGTAGAATGTGGCAATACTGGGCCTACCTTCAACATAGACTTCCTCTTCTTACCCATTGACTCTTCAGAAATCACAAGAAATTAAGGCAAAAGAGCTTCCAAAATGGGCATAAGGGGTATTCCCCTTTGGAGCGCAGCAGTGGTGCACCACTGGAAGATGACTTATCAAGACACCAAGGCCCCATATGATGTACGGACAGCAATTCCAGTACTCTGCCTGTTGGTCCTGGCATTGAATGCTCTCACTCTCACTCTCTCCAAAGCGCACTGCTGGAGGATGGCTTATCAAGAGAGCAAGGCTCCAGATGATATCAGGGCAGTCCATCCAACATTCCGCATGTTTTTGCTGGCATCAGAGGCTTTCCCTCTCAGTTTCTCTACAGAGTAATTCTAAAGTTATCCAGCCATGTGTTGTTTTTGCTGCCTGCAGGTAGGCCCCACAAGTTGCGGTACTCACCCCCAACATTGGTCAGTCTCAGCATAGTTGGAAGCCATTGGAGACAGCCTCCCACTCCTCCTTGTCTTTACTGTTCGCCCTGACATGGCCTGGCCTCAGAATGCCAGGAATTCTGTGTCCGCCATCGTGACCCAGCCTTCCTATAGGCTTGCACGCACACAGTGGCAGGAACCCCTTAGTAATGCTTCCAAATGACATCAGCCTCTTGGACTATTTAAGCCAAGGCCCAAAGTAGTTCCTCAACTCAGCAATGGGTCTTCTGCTTTACAGTGCATGTTACCATTGTTCCTGAGTTCCTGTGTCTTCAGCTTCTCTTCTCTTGCTTTGCCTTGTGTTTTCTAGCCTTGCCTTGTCTAGCCTCATCCTTACCTTGTTCTCTCCTTGACTTCTCCTGATTTCTTCTTCTAGTCTGCCTGATCCAGCTTTTTCTCATTCATCTTGTACAGTGTATCTTCATCCTCCATTGGATTGACTTTCCAGATCTGGAACTTCTGCCTGGACCTGACCATGTTTTGACTGCCGTCTAGACCTGGCCACCTCTGTTTACAGCCTGTCCTGACCTTGGCCTGTCTCTCACTTCATCTGCCCGCTGCCTGTCCTGATATTGTTGTGCTATTTGACTTTTGCTCTTGTCTCCATGCTAGGGACCCACCAAAGATCTGCCAGCTGCCAGAACCCAACTTGTGGGGGAGGAAGCTGGTAAAGGTGAAGCTCCAGTTTGTCCCACTACAGGGTGCATTTACCAGCTGCCAGCATAGGCCTTGCAGGTTCACCTACAAGGCTGTGTCAACTATGCCACAGCACCAAGTGTTCATGCCAAACTTTACATGTGTGATCAGATAACTTAAACTTTACTGGCTACATTTGAAAGAAAATAGCAGATTAAGTGGCACTGTTTTGTTAAAAAAAAAAAAAAAAGAATGAATGAATAGTGGGCTTATGGCTTATGGCCATATTCCACCCTCCCCTCCAAACAATATTTAGCAAATAGTCCTGCTGGGTCAAGCTACGTTGAACACACTTGAGCACCATAATCCCAGCAGAAGAGCTACATTTCTAAAGGTACTGGTGGTAGGATTGTGATGGATGCATGGGGGGAGAGGGATATGAGAGGCATTTAGGGTCATTTTCTTTAGAAATAGGAAGGGAGCAGGGGAGAGGAAGTCTGATCAATAGACCTCCAACATATATTTTGTTCCCTTTTGTCTGGGTTTGGGGAGATGGGAGATGCTCAGCCCAGAAGATCCATTTGTTAAATATTCAGCATAGGGGGTGGGAATCAGACTTCAGGCCAACACTTCACTCTTTAAAAAAAGAGATGTCTCTTGACTGTCACTTTGGCACTATCCTCTACACGTCCAGTGCCATATTTAAAGATCCAGCTAAATTTTAGGGGTGTTATGGGTCTGAGAGGGATCTGGGAAGGCCCAGCCATGGGTTTGAGTTTGTGGGAAAGGAGATGGTTTGAAGTGCCTCAGGAGGCCTGTTCTTTAACAGGGGAGGTCTTTTGACTTTTAATATACATATTTTTAATTTTTCGGAAATGAACTAAACTGATAAAAAAAAAATGTGATGAACATTAAAAAACCCCACCTCAAAAGAAACCCAAACTGAAGATTTTTGGATTCTACATCCCTAAAATATGAATCATAGCAGCTAAATTTAAATACTAGCTCCTTTGCTCTGTTTCCTTGCCATACATATACATTGCAATGACTTCTGTAGTTTAAAAGTCAACACTGAGTTTCCTTCTCATCTGCTTTTGCAATGTGACAGTTACGCTATGGATGTTGTATTATTGCAAACCAAACAAAAGATTAGACAAATGTTAATAAAGAAAGTGCATGAGAAGTAAAAACAGCAGAGCTAGAGTTTTCCCCACTTTGCACTTCTCAAAATCTGTCTTTTCTCAATCTTTTATATTTTCTCAATATTTTTCAGCTCTGAGAGTTCAAAATACAACCACACTCTTCTCCCACAAGAAACAAAAGAGTTCAAATTAGTGTTGCCTGCCTGATCTAACATTCAGTTTAAGGTTGAAAAGAAATGACGTCACTGTCAATTCATGCAAATGCCAGCTAGAATAGACTTTAAAAAAAGAAAGAAGCTTCACCTTATTTAGTCCTGCTTCCTGGCATCTTTCCTTTAATTAGACCTTCTTCCAGTCAGTCTAGCATGAAAGTATGACATCACTGTTTGCTAAATGCCTTGAAAAGAAAAACACCTGGAGGTGAATATGAATATTGAGAAACCAGCCAGCTAAGGGGGTCATTTATCAAAGTGCTATATGGCGTTTTCGCATGTTAAGGCTTTTTTGCATGCAAAAAGCACCTTTAACGCATGTGAAAGCACCATAACGCATGGTGCGATGCAAATCAGGAAAAGCAGAGGAGTTTAGGGCAGGATTTCTGGCCAAGTGGGTTGGCTTCACAATTTGCGAAGCCATATCACACAGTTTTAATGCAGATTTTAACTACAGCTTTTTCATTTGCGTTAAGCTGTGTGATATGGCTTTATCGCACTTTGTGATGTTTTCGCAAATAGCGTTTTCAATATTTTAAGCTGCTAGGGGGGACAGAGCCTAGCCCACCAACACTGGGGGGAGAGAGAGAGAGAGTGAGTGGTGGTAGGATAGGCTCTGTCTCCCCTAGCACAGATGCCACCGACCGCTGCTGATACTGTAAGGCCGCAGCCTTCCCATAGGTGCATGTGCGAGCATAATACTGTGGCAAGAAATCCTGAGCAGTGCTTCTAGATGATGTCAGAGTACTGGCCTATATAAGCCCAGTTCCTCAGCAATAGGTCTTCTATTTCAGAAGTAGTGCGTGTTGCTTCTGCGTGTTGGTTCATGATTCTTGTCTGCATTTCAGGTTCCTGTGCCTTGCTTTGTCCAGCCTTATCCAGCCTTATCTTCCAGCTTTGTCCAGTCCTATCTAGACTTATCTTCCAGTTTTGCCTTATCCAGCTTCACCTTCTCTTATCCAACTTGTCCAGTCTCTTCAGTATGTCTCGTCCACCCTTGGCCTGACTCTCTAGATCTTGACCACTTGCCTGGACCTGACCACGATTGCCTGCTGTCTGGATCTGACCCCTTGCCTGGACCTGACCACTCTTGCTAGCTGCCCACCCCGGCCTTGGCCTGGCCCTTACTCCATTAATCTGCTGCCTTCCCTGACCCTGGTGTGTTCTTGGACTTTGCCACAGAGGGACCCACCTAAGACCTGCTGGCAGCCAGAACCAAGGGCTCAACCTGCATTGGAAGTAACTATTAAAAGTGAAGCTCCAAACTCTCCCACTACAGTGCAAGTCACCAGCTGCCTACGCAGGCCTTGGGAGTTCACCCTTAAGGCTGCGTCAACTATGCTGCAGCACCAAGAGCTCACACAGTTGCCACCCTTCATCAGCTGACGCGTCCATTAGGCAAACTAGGCAGTCACCTATCACACCAACCCTTAGAGGATGCTGAAGAGCAGCTATGTGATGCAACAAGCAGGATACCACTGCTGCTTGAGGCCCTGAGAAGCATGCGAATGAGGTAGGAATCAGAGGCAAGGAGGGGGTGGCAAGACTCTGGGGAGGGGTTGCAAGAGAAGTCACTTATGGTGCCTACTACTCTTGCACCAGCCCTGCACTCGTCACAAGATCATCAGCTGTGAACTGGTTTCTTTCCATCATGAGAAGGATTTACAAAACTGAAAGTTTATTGGTGAGAATTAGTAGTAGACTCTGAACTGGTTTCACTCTGAACTGAGGATAGTACAAATTGTTAATTTGTGACTTTCTCTCAAGAGAGGGATTTGTAAGGCTGGAAGTTTATTCCACTCTGTACTGTCATTGATGAGTTCCCTAATTGTGAGTTGGGTTTCCTCCGAACTGACTTATTGAAAGTCAGTATTACAAATGATGATTGTGGTCAGGTGTATAAGATCGATGGTAAGATATCAGTAAACAATGGGACTCATGCTGTTACTTGCAAGGGCACTCCCAGAAATCCCTCTCTAGAACATAAGAAGTTGCCATACTGGGTCAGACCAAAGGTCCATCAAGCCAAGCATCCTTCCAACAGTGACCAATCCAGGCTACAAGTAACTGGCAAGTACACAAACATTAAGTAGATCCCATGCTACTGATGCCAGTAATAATAGTGGCTATTCCCTAAGTCTACTTGATTAATAGCAGTTAACTGACTTCTCGTCCAAGAACTTATCCAAATCTTTTTTAAACCCAGCTATATTAACTACCCTAACCACATCCTCTGGCAACAAATTCCAGAGCTTAATTGTGCGTTGAGTGAAAACGAATTTTCTCCCATTTGTTTTAATATAAGGGGCCTGAATCCCACAAAATGTAATCTCTCAAAGGTAGGGAGTGAGAGTAGAGATAATAGGAAAATTAAATCAGATGAAAAAGAAATTCTTTATGATTTTTCTTTTAAAATGTATTGCATTTAAAATGAAAATTCTGTCAACAAGTATATAATTTAGACAACTATCATAGAAGCTGGATTACTATGGCTACTAGACTCTATATCACAGCTCTGAATTCCCTTGAACTGAAGAACCAGTATGCAGCCCTAGAAGTGGAGGAGGAGATATTATCCCATTCTGATGAGGATGTTCCAAGACATGCAAACTCCAAATCTACAGACATAGCAACCACTTCATCAAGGAGGTGGAAGGTATTGGCTGTTGATGACTTACTTCAGAGGGGCATGGAGGCATCCATCTGCCAACTAGGCATGTTGTCTTAGGAATTGTGCTGTCTTCCGTGTGCCAAAATCCAATACATTATGGAGAGATTGCTGAAAATCTTCAAGCCTACTGACTACTATCCAATGCTGCTTAGCCATGTTGCCATGTCTGATAGTGCTAGGAATCACACAGTGCATAGCAAAGTTACTTCATGGCTCTGAGAGAGAGTATACAGCAGATAGATACACAGTTGGTAATCTCCTCAATCCTCCCACTTAAGGATAAAGGTCCATGCAGGGAAATTTGCATTCTGGAGATAAATGAATGGCTGTTTTGATGGTGTCAGTAAGAGCACTTTGGCTTCCTGTAGATCTGAGCAGAAATGGGATCCACTTGTCAAAGAAGGGGTGCAATGTGTTTCAAGACAGAATGGCAAATCTACTGAGGAGGGCTTTAAACTAGAATTATTGGGGATGGATGAACAAAACCCTAAGGGAAGTAAAACATTAAATATTCATATAGAAATGGGAAATATGGGGAGAAAATGGCAATATTTGGAAAGATATATACACCCTATTGCTCATATTGTGCAGAATAAAGTCCCAGATCTAGAGGTAGTCATGGAAAAAACTGATTTAGATATAGTGGCTGTAACCGAGATCTGTTACATGGAAAACCATGACTGGGATATAGTTATACCAGACTACAATCTATTCAGGAAGGACTGAGAAGGAGGGAAGGGGGAAGGAATGGCAGTATATATAAAAAGAATATTAAAACAAAAGCATTGCTAAGCTTATGAGGTAAGGAGGAGGCCATGTGGGTTAATCTGGAAAGAGGAAATGGATATCTATTTATATTGGTGCAATTTAAAGACCTCAATTACAGACAGAGGAGATGGATAGAGATTTAACAGAGGATATTAATAAGATTGTTGTGAAAGGGGAGGTGCTGCTGCTAGGGAATTGCAATCTTCCAGATGTTGATAGGGACATCATAGCTGCAGTACCCTCTAGAAGCAGAATTATCTGGAAGGACTGTCAACTGGTAATGGAACCCACATAAAAGGGGGAGATATTGGACCTGGTGCTTACCAACAGGGACAGAATTTCTGATGTTGTAGTGAATGATCATCTGGGATCCAGTAATCACTGGGTAGTGTGGTTTAAGGTTAGGAGGCGATGTCCTTTCGTGGATTACAAACTGGCTAAAAGAGAGGAAACAGAGTAGGATTAAATGGACAATTTTCTCAGTGGAAGGGAGTGAGCAGTGGAGTGCCTCAGGGATCTGTATTGGGACCCTTACTTTTCAATTTATTTATAAATGATTTGGAAAGAAATATGATGAGTGAGGTAATCAAATTTGCAGATGATACAAAATTGTTCAGAGTAGTTAAATCACAAGCAGATTGTGATAAATTGCAGGAAGACCTTGTGAGTCTGGAAAATTGGACATCGAAATGGCAGATGAAATTTAATGTGGACAAGTGCAAGGTGAAGCATATAGGGAAAAATAACCCATGCTACAGTTACACAATGTTAGGTCCCATATTAGGTGCTACCACCCAAGAAAGAGATCTAGGCGTCATAGTGGATAACACATTGAAATTGTCGGTTCAGTGTGCTGCGGCAGTCAAAAAAGCAAACAGAATGTTGGGAATTATTAGGAAGGGAATGGTGAATAAAACAGAAATTGTCATAATGCCTCTGTATCGCTCCATGGTGAGACCGCACCTCGAATACTGTGTACAATTCTGGTCACCACATCTCAAATAAGATATAATTGCGATGGAGAAGGTACAGAGAAGGGCTACCAAAATGATAAGGGGAATGGAACACCTCCCCTATGAGGAAAGACTAAAGAGGTTAGGACTTTTCAGCTTGGAGAAGAGACGGCTGAGGGGGGATATGATAGAGATGTTTAAAATCATGAGAGGTCTAAAATGGGTAGATGTGAATCGGTTTTTTACTCTTTCGGATAATAGAAAGACTAGGGGGCACTCCATGAAGTTAGCATGGGGCACATTTAAAACTAATCGTAGAAAGTTCTTTTTCACTCAACGCACAATTAAACTCTGGAATTTTTTGCCAGAAGATGTGGTTAGTGCAGTTAGTATAGCTGTGTTTAAAAAAGGATTGAATAAGTTCTTGGAGAAGAAGTCCATTACGTGCTATTAATTAAGTTGACTTAGATAATAACCATTGCTATTACTAGCAACGGTAACATGGAATAGACTTAGTTTTTGGGTACTTGCTAGGTTCTTATGGCCTGGATTGGCCACTGTTGGAAACAGGATACTGGGCTTGATGGACCCTTGGTCTGACCCAGTATGGCATGTTCTTATGTTCTTAAGACTCAGAGGTGAAGGGGAAGAATATGTTGAGGAAATAGCAAAATTGCTTAACAAATATTTCTGGTCAGTGTTCACCTGGCACAGGATCACAAAAAACAAACATAAATAAGATTGGAAGTGAGGTAAACCTCAATTGATCTTCAAAACAGTGTGTTCATGAGGAGCTAACTAAACTTAAAGCAGATAAAGTGATTAGGCCGGATGGGAAACATCCGAGGATACTAGAGTAACTAAGGGATACTAACAGCTCCACTGGCTGACCGTTTCAATGATCCTTTAGAGTCTGGAGTAGTCCAAGAGGACTGGAAATAGGCAGATGTGGTTCCTATTTATTAGAAGACTTATAAGTAGATTGAGTGCCCTTGGTGTGGATCCTAGAGTGATTGACTGGGTTAGAAACTGACTCAGTGGGAGGCAACAAAGACTATTTCACTCAAAATAATGATAAGGTGAATTTTAAAAGCCTGGTGTGCTCCAAAATTGGGAGATGCATGCAGAAGTCGGGATCACGCATGCCCACCATATTATAAAAGCTGCCCAGATGCACACATATCTCTAATATCACACTCATCTCACTTTGATTTTAAAAGGGGTGTGGTATTGGCATGGCATGGATATTTAGGGATGTGGGCAAGGCATGTGTGCATAAATTTTAATGTGCCTTGGCGCACACCCAAGTCCACTGCCACAAAACTTTATTTCTGCTATGGAGGAGGTGTAACTAAAAAAATAAAAGAAATTAACTATTAATGCAGGGTTTACAGGGTCTGGGGTAACTGGGGTAGTGCAGGCTATCAAAGCAGCAAGGTTTTGAGGACCTAGCTCTTAACTGGGTGAACTGGTAGGCCCGATGCTGTAACCTGTTCAGGAGCATGGTTCCTGATGCCTGGCCCTCAACCTAGGCCAGAGACAGAGGCCAGGCCCAATGCCATGATCTGACACTGAGGCCAGGTCCTCATGCCGGGGCCTCATCCAAGACACAAGCCCAACATGGCGACCCCACCATGGAGGCCAAGTCCCAACACCTGGGCCTCGATCTAGGCTGGAGCCTGAGCCCAGGACTTATGGTGTGACCTGATCTGGTGGCCAGGTCCTGGTGACAGGGCATGGCCCACACCCAGGCCTGATGCTGCAACCCAACATAGAGGCCGGTTCTTGATACTTGGCCTCAGCCTAGGCCAGAGCCCGAGCCCAGGCCCAACACTGTAACTCAACTAGGAGGCCAAATTCCGATGCCAGGGCCTTGGCCCAGACCTGAGGACTGATGCTGCCATCTGATGCAGAGGGTGGGTCCAAATGGCATGGCCTTGGCCCGGACCAAGGCCCAATGCCACGACCCATCTTGGAGACCAGGTACCGATGCCAGGTTCTTGGCCAGGATGCTGGTTCCTGATGTCTGGGCTTTGACCCAGGTCAACCTAGGACCTTGGATCCCAGGCCTGCTAGCTCTTCTTCTTAGGTCCTCTTCTTTCTTTGGCACTTCAATGGCAAATGACAGTGTCTTGTGGGGTCGTTCTGGTGTTAATTAACCCTGACATATTCAATCCAGCAGATGGCACCATTTTGATGAACAGTATTGCTCAGCATTGTTGTACATAAAAATGGTACCATCTGCTGGGGTGAAATCTCCAGAGTTAATTAACTGCGGCTCAACACCAGTGGATACCATCATTTGGCAATAAAGAGCTGAAGAGAGAAGAGGAGCCGAGAAGAGGAGTTCTCAGGCATGGGCTCTAAGGCCCAGGCCTGACTCTGGGCTGAGGCCCAAATGTCGGGACCTAGTCTGCGGGTCAGGTGTCAGTGTCAGGCCTGGGTCCTGGCCTAGGCCCCAGTTTCGGGATATGGCCTCTGGTTTGGGTTGCAGCATCTGGTCTGGGCTTGGGCTCTGGCCTAGGCCAAAGCCCAGGTGTCTGTCAATGGCTTCCGGTTTGGGTCATGGCATCGGGCTGGACATGGGATCCAGCCTGGTCTAAAGCACTGAAGTCAGGACCTGGCCTATGGATTCAGTCATGGTGTTGAGCCTGAGCTCATGCTCTAGTCTCAGGCATCAGGAACTGGTCTCTGGGTTGGGTCACTGCATTGAGCCTGAGTCAGGCCAGGACCCTAGCATCAGGACCCAGCCTCCAAGTTAGGTGGCACATCAGGCCTGGGTCCAGGCCCCGGTTCCAGCATTGTGACCCGGCCTTTGGGTCGGGTCATGGCATCCAGCTTGGGCTCAGGCTCTGGTCTAGGCTGAGGCCCATATTGGAACCCAACCTTTGAGTCAGGTCACAATGTTGGGCCTGGGCTCGGGCTCCAGCCTAGGCTTCCAAGGTGTCAGGATCCAGCCTCTTGGGTATGTTGTAGCATCGGGTTTGGGTCAGAGCCAAGGCCCTAGTTTTAGGACCTGGTCTCTGGGATAATTCATGGTCTCCTGCTCTGGCCTAGGCCGAGGCCCAGTCATTGGGACCTGCCTTTCAGGTTGCATCAGGGCCTCGGTCTGGGCCAAGGTCCCAGCATTAGGATCTGTATTTTGGATCCCGGTGTTGGGCCTGAGTCGAACCCTGATCTAGGTCAAGGCCCCGGTGTTGGGACCTGGCCTTCAACGGATTATCTGACTGATGAGGTAAGTATTGTTTGCTTGTTTTTTAATTATTATTTTTGGGGTTCTTGGCTGAGGCTCTGTCATTGGCCTGTGCCTTCGCTGAGACCCCAGGGTTGTGCTTGGTCCTAGGCTATGACACCTACTTTGGGCCTCAGCCTATGCCTCATGTGGGGCCCTAGTGTTGTGCTCTGGCACAATTCATGTCCCCTGCTTTGGGTCTCAGCTTATACCCTAGGTTTGGGCCTAAATCTAGGCGCAATGCATTAGTCTAAAATGAAACAAACAAATAAGGTTTGTTTCATTCAGGGGGCCCCTGATTCGGTTCACAGCCCCCTGATTGAAATGCATTAGCCTTAATCGTTGCGTTTTGCACTTTCATTTTAAACAAATGCACATCCCTACTTGTCTGTGCAACAAGCTCATTTGTCAGGAACCAGAGAGCAGGCTTTCTTTGTCACTATTCCTAGTAGGTAGCGAGTGCATCAAGCTAGGTCGAGAGTACATTACACAAATCTCATCCTTGTCTACCTTTCATCACTCCAAATCACATAAAATCTTTACTGGTGGCAATTGTGCTGTTTGTACCTCTGACTGTGCATGTAAAACTGCCCCCCAAAACCTAGACTACCTCCAAAACCTCACCCTGAGCTCAGAATGCCCCCTTTCACAGTGGTATAAAAAGTTGACAATTATGTGTGCCTCCCCAGAGGCGCTTTCTCTCTCTCTCTCTGTCTCTCCCTCCCTCTCTCCTTTCTCTTTCCAAAATAGGATTTGTGTTATTTATGGCAAATCCCAGTATAGCCATAATGCACATCTATTGCAGCAATAATGCCAGGAAAAAAGGTGTAGTTAAATCCCGCAATAGCATGATATATCTAAGTGTTGTTATTTAGGAGAGTTGTGGGTGGATCCTTGGACCAGTGGCAGATGACCACGCCCCCGGGGGAAGATCCCGAGAGAGACCACCGGTCAGGCTCAGAATTAGAAGATAGACACACACTAGTTATTTTATTAGACAGTATACTGAACCACCAGAGGTGGCAGTAGTGAGCTGGAATGCCCGGCTGGGATGTAGTCCCTCAGATACTGGAACAGCGATCCCTGGAGGCTGAGCTGTAGAGAAACTGAAATATAGTGAGTAGGCAGGGTATGCAGAGTTCATGTACCGAACCTGATGGTAACAATCACACAATGTCTCATAGAAGCCCATGAGCTGGAATGTATAGGCCCTCGAGGAGCGAGTACCTGGTTCCAGGGAAAGCTCTGAGAGAGCGATGGTAACTCACTGAAGTAGTTGGCAGTGATGACTTCCAGGCAGAAGAGAATATGGAGCAAGTCTGGGAACGAGGGCCCTCGAGGAGCGAGTACTGGTTCCAGACTGTCACATGAAAAACAAAGGAGAGAGGAAGGCCCCCGAGGAGCGGGTACCCCTGGTAAGTCCAAGGACTCTATTTATGTAGAGTAACCCTTGCTAACTCAATCTGTTAGCAAATTCTAAGACCTTATATATCCGTCGCAGGGGACATCATCTCAAAGGGACACCCCTGAGGTTCACGCCATCACCAGTACTTCAGTCGGGGTCATGCCGCACGCACACCCCTAGCCTTCCAGGAAACATGGTGGGTTGCAGCATCTAGCCAGTCCGTGGACGCCAGAGGACTTCGGCAGAAGGACGCCATGGCAGCCAATCTTTCCACGAGTGAAGAGGGAGGCGCCAAAAGGTAAGGAGGGCGGAGAGAGGGCATCAGGTACCGACGGGCACAACAATAAGCACCTCTCATTTGACTTTATTTTTCAAATTTGCATATGTATCTCACGATGCATTATTTATCGCATGCGTTTTGGCATTATCGCAGGCATTAGGGCACTAACGCACACAATAAGATCCTCATGCGATTTGATGAATGACCCTGAAATTTAGTTCAAGATTTATTTTTTTTTTTGTAGTAAAGACACATCTTTCATGGGACCAAAGATAACTGTTTTTCCAGACATTCTCAATTAAACTTTGCTTAAGAGAAAATTGTTTCTTTCAATGAGGCTCAGAGTTTAAGCTCTCAGGGCTAATTTCTTTTTAAAGTTCCCATGCAAGAGTATCATTAAGTGGATGAAACAAAGTATTTTTTTTTATTCATCTCAGCTAGGCATTTTCTTCAAAATAGCAATATACCAGCACTTAATATTGTAGGATGAGACTGAAAATTACTATGAATATTTGATATTTAGCTTGTCATTTTATCTCTCCCTAATAATGCAGACTAAATAATTATGCAGTTTTTTCCCCTTTGTTGATTATTTTATGTTGCTTTTTTTTTATTAAGCATATGCTTGTTATGTTTTCATGTTTCAAGGTCTCTTGATAAAGTGATTAATTATAAATCCATCCTAGGGTAGCATGTATGGATAGTGCAACACAGAATAATATTAAACAGCAGCACAGCAATGTATAAGAACAGAGAAACACATGAAATTCCAGGACCACAATTAAGCCTAGTTATTTCGGAATGGGTCAGGAGAACCGAAAAACGATTGAATTTTTTCTGAAATTTTGTAAAAAATAAATTTTTGAGTTAGTATGCGCTAATGGGAGTTAGTTCGCGCTAACTCCTGTTAGCGCGAACTAACCCAAAAATCGTGGTTTACGAAAAAAAAAAAACCACGAACCGCGGGAAAAATGAAATTCCCGTGGGGGGCCCGAAACGAAGCCTGACAAGAAATTGTTACCCGAAGCACATCTCTAGAACTATCTATATGAATGCGATGATATGCTACAGTATATCTCTTTTTTCTTTCCTTGCTTCTCATAGACCCTCATGGAGCTAATATTCTCATTTTTTGGTGGTCTGTTTTGTCTTTCCTTTCCATTTGAGAGTGCTATTCTAGAATCCCTCCTCCCCAGTTTATACGAGTGTGCATTTGTGTATTCATGTTATTTGTTTTCATAGAATAGGTCTTCTTTTTGTTGATCTGTGAAAGCTTGAATAATGTGATGAATTTCTGTGCCTCAATCTTCCCTACCCTTTTGTCGTGAACTATGAAAGTGTTTATGTTATCATTCATACTGTAGACATAATATTTCATATATTGGTTTTATTACAGCACTCTCTGCAGTATTGTTTCATAGTAAAAATAGCTATCCATTTGATCTTTATCGGTTTGATGTCTGACATGGGGAGGGCAACTTTTAAACCATTTTTCACAGGTAAATAATGGCTTACCCATGTAAAAAGCCCTGAGGAAAATTCCTTCCCAGCACCAAGGTTAAAAATACCTGCACTTTTTGCAGCACAGGTACTTTTTTTTAAAACTCATTATTTATTAGCTTTTTCATACTATACAATAGTAAAAGAAAGGAAGAGTTCCCCTCCCCCCCCTCCCCAATCCCCAAACCCCTCTTGAAGTTTCAAGAGCACAATGATAGAAAAGAACACAAATAGAACAATGCTAAGTAATTGTTCAGCAGAACAACTATACGGCTAAATGATACAAGAGATATGTCCAGCCATACATTAATGATCATGAGTCATGGAATTTGATTATTCCAGTATTTCCAGTAAGGGGACCAGATTTTTTCACAGAGAGTTACATTCCTTTTAAGCTGATAGGAGAGCTTTTCTAACATCGCTATTTCATAAACCTGTTTCTGCCAACAGCTTAAGGTAGGAACAGACTTCCACATTAGTACAACAGTAAACCTCCCAGCATGTATAAGATGATCCAGCAGACATCTTTGTGAAGTGGTGAGGTCATGCTCTCCCCAAACTCCCAACAGGCACAATACTGGTTCCATTTTGATTGCTTGTGCCAATATTTTACTGCACCCTTTCACAATTAGCTGCCAAAAAGAAGCAATATATGCACATAACCACCATACATGAATATAAGATCCTGGAAGCCCACAACCCCTCCAGCAGAGGCCTGACAAAGTCGTAGAAAACTGAGAATAAAAAAAGGGGATATCTGTATACTAACTATGGAGAAGTCTGACCATGTGAGCTTAGTCATTTCCAGTTTGAAGTTAATGACAATGTTGGGTTTGAAGAACGAATCTCCTCAAACAAATTTAAAAGGTTCTGGCAGGCATCGTGTTGATGAGAGAGGCACCAGTTTCAGTTCATGTTGATTTGGAATATATATGGGAAAGATTATATGGCAGAAGTAATTTACATTTCCTCTGCTGAAGCCCTCATGAAAGAGGGAGAAATGAAGAATTCTTTATTGGAAACATAGAAGAGCTTTTTGTATGAGTAGCAGGAATATGGAAGATATTATTGTTTGAATAGAAGATATTTTTGCATGAACAGTGGGAATATAGAAGATAGAAGATTTTGGTGTATGAAGTGTGGAGTTTCAGTAGAAGAATACTTTGAACAGGAATAGTAGAAATAACGCATAGAAGATACCCTTGCACAGACAGTAGGTGTTTGTAAAAGTGTTGCTATATACTGCACTGTCTTGACTTAGGGGGTCATTTTCCAAGGAGTTAAAATCATGCTAACATGATTTGTGAATTTTGTATTCAGGGGTGGAGTTTATGTAAAGTTATCGTGTGTGGTGAAACAGCTGCAGTGCTAGAGGCTGGTAAACTTGCTATTATGTCTACTCCCTAGACAGGTATTTGTATCCCTATGAGAGGCTCACCTAGTAACTTGAGGTGGGGATTAGGTATGAGTGTAGGGGGTTGGGGGCCACTTTCACATTCAACATGAGACGTACGAACAGAACAGTGGTCTCTTGTGAAGATTTGATGGCCTTCGGAGTGAGGAAACTCACTCCAAGATGAGATTTGGGCAATGTTCTCTCAAACTAGCTTGTTGTTGCCCAGGTAGAGTGTCCATCAAGCTAGTTTGAGAGAACATTGCCCAAATCTCATCTTGGAGTGAGTTTCCTCACTCCGAAGGCCATCAAATCTTCACAAGAGACCACTGTTCTGTTCGTACGTCTCATGTTGAATGTGAAAGTGGCCCCCAACCCCCTACACTCATACCTAATCCCCACCTCGAGTTACTAGGTGAGCCTCTCATAGGGATACAAATACCTGTCTAGGGAATAGACATAATAGCAAGGTGCTCTCTCTCCCCACTGCACAAAAAAAGCCTCATTTGCATGGGAAACACCCCTTAATGCAATATTGGAAAATGAGGCCCTTAGTGTTCAAAAGAATAGCTCATTGAGATGTTTATATGCAATTGAAAGACTGACATAGTGCTACATTGTTTCTTTTTAACATTTTTGGATATGTGGAGGAATGAATGATTTATAGAGTTTGGAAAGAGTGGGTATGCATGATATTTTAATGCTTATAGGAATTATTATGATATATGGAATTGTCTTGCATATTTTGTACAATTTGACCTACTTAATTAAAAATTGTATTTAGTTATGTATACAATTATTATTTGTTCTCACTTTTTATATTTGTGGTAATTGTATGTGAGAGATTATAAATTACACTGGGCAACAAATTTTCACAAAAGTCATGTTACGGAAATGAAATTAGTCAATTCTTATATATTTCCATGTGCTAAACAGAATGTGACTGTGAAAATGCAAAATTGGCTCTAGTTGTTTTGTAATATGCAATAATATACTTACATTTTGAATTGTATGCCAATAGTAAAAGACCTACGGTTAATACCATTTGAAAAATGAAGTCATAGACTACGTCTTAGATTTCTTTGCTTGTCTCTTGTACACCTGTTCGGGAGCATCTCTGCAGAGTGTCCAGCAGTAGTCAGCCAGCATGAATATTTCAAATGCTCACCCTTTCTGACTGGGCTTCATATAGTACACTGCTGACGTCAGCTTACTCAGCAGCAGCGTGGCAGTAGAACTGCATTGCATCAGAAAATGATGTAATAAACTCTGGATGATGTGTGCATGATGGTATTATGCAATATGATGCAATATTACATCATTCTAGGCTTATTTACAGTCCTACTGGATAAATTTACACGACTAAACATAGAAAGTGAACTATATTAAATATCTTCAAAGCGAGAGCCAATAAAAACTTTTCATGGTCATATTCGTGTTCAGCACATCAAGATACCTCAGAGTAGGACCTTTTTAGGCCAGTAACACTTTCATTGTTGCCCAGTGTATTCCTTCATTATATTGTATACCGTGATCTTTGTATCATGCATAAGTTGCTGCCTATTGTGCTAACCTCATGTGATTAAATTCTAGGACTTGTATTCTGTGCCCGTTCTGTACCCATCACAGGCTGTTTTCTGATAACTGAATAATCTTCTATGATAAATGATTTTTATTTTCTCTCCTGTAGAATGACTTTTATATGACCAAGCATGGAGGAAGCATGAGAGTAACAAAAGTTCCCCAATTAATAGGACTGGGGCAAAGGTATTTGGCACCCTAGGCAAATCTTATACCCCCGTTCATACCATCCCCACACACAATTAAAAATTATGTATTTATAAGTACAGATTTTACATGAAAGAATTTTCAACATTCAATTTTCTGAGATAAAAATAACACTTATAACATGTATATTATATTTACAAAAAATCCTGAAAAAGAGTCATTTTCAACCCATATGGTATTAGATCTATTGTCATGCATGCTGGGTGAGGCCTTGGCCCTCAGAAAGCTGTGAGTAAAGGGAATTACAATTACAAAATAATAAACTTTCCCATTCCGAAACAGTAAGTGAGCTGGGGTAGTCAATGAGCAAATGGACAGACTGAGAGATGCAAGAAAAGGGAACTTTGGCCTGGTACCTATTACTAAAGGTTTACACTGAGTTTGTTTTTACTGTGACTAGAGATCCACAGTGAGCAGGACCCAAGCAAAGGCTGTGTTTCAGGAAAAATAAGAAAATACCACTTCAAGAAATTAGGGGGTAGATTTTCAAAGGGTCACGCGCGTATATTACACGCATAACCCCCGAAAACCTAAACCTGGGCGCACAAGCCCCGGGACACGCATATGTCCCGGGGCTTTCAAAAATGGGCGAGCTGGGGTGGGGCCGGGGGCTGGGCGGCGGTCCAGGGGTGGTTCCGAGTCCGGCACAGCAGCCGGCGCACGCAAGTTACACTTGCCAGAGGCAAGTGTAACTCGGCGAAATAAGGTAGGAGGGATTTAGGTAGGGCTGAGGGGTGGGTTAGGGGAAGGGAGGGAAAGGTGGGGGGAGCAGCCTTGGAGGGAACGGGGAAAACCATCGGGGCTCCCCTTGGGCTCGGTGCACGCAAGGTGCACAAGTGTGCACCCCCTTGCGCGCGCTGACACCGGATTTTATAACATGCGTGCGCAGCAGCGCGCGCATGTTATAAAATGTACCCCACACACGTAACATTTAAAATCTGGCACTATGTTTTTATTATCTATAATCAACCAAAGGCCCACACTGAGTGCACAGGTGGAGTGTCACATCAGGCAGGGCCCAAGGAACTGGTCATTATTTTCCTGCACCAGTCCACTGCATGCAGCAGAGGAAACTCAGCCTGTGTTAGGGAACTGGACAAGCCAACATGGACACAGTGCCATTACATTTCCTGGTTGAAAAAACTTAACAGTGGAAGCAAGGTCAGGATTGGGGGCTAACACAGATGCTGGGATACCACAACGTTTAACATATTTGTCTAGAATAAAAGCACAGCATATAAAAGTATATATATCACTACTTACCTGAAGCAGGGACAGCTGATACTGGATGAAAGCAGCACCCTACAGACCTCTGAGGTAAAATTCCCAGTACTACACAAAACAACCAGATAAAAACCGCGGCATTCAAACAACTATATGTATTGTGTTATAATTCCTGAAAACAGTTAAAAGTACGTCCAAACTTTCTTGCCATAAATTTATTTCTCCTCTTCTTTCCCCAAGTTTGAGCAAAATCATATCCTTTATATTTCCTGTTTGCCAGTGTAGTTGAAGTTTCTACCTACCCAGCAGGGGCTACAGAAAGTTTTGTACGGTAGAGCCAAAGGAGGCCACAGTGAATTTTAGGGTAGGCAAATGCAAAGTGCCTTTACTTCCAAACAATCAAATTGGTCCAGCCATACTGGTGGTGGTGGGGGTGAGGGGCAGCTGGGAGAGCAAAGATCATTATCTGGTGGGGCCCTTGCTCTCCTGGCTCCATCTGTGGAGTCACCCTTACATCCATCCATCTTTATAAGAACCCCAATCACAAAGATCTTCTTAATGCAAGAATGGAAAATTTCGGTCCTGGATTGCCACAAACTGTTCTTGTTTTCAAGATATCCACAATGATTATGCATGAGGTATATTTGCATGCATAAGAACATAAGAACATGCCATACTGGGTCAGACCAAGGGTCCATCAAGCCCAGCCAATCCAGGCCATAAGAACCTGGCAAATTCCCAAAAACTAAGTCTATTCCATGTTACTGTTGCTATTAATAGCAGTGACTATTTTCTAAGTCAACTTAATTAATAGCAGGTAATGGACTTCTCCTCCAAGAACTTATCCAGTCCTTTTTTAAACACAGCTATACTAACTGTACGAACCACATTCTCTGGCAACAAATTCCAGAGTTTAATTGTGCGTTGAGTAAAAAAGAACTTTCTCCGATTAGTTTTAAATGTGCCCCATGCTAACTTCATGGAGTGCCCCCTAGTCCTTCTATTATTCGAAAGAGTAAATAACCGACTCACATTTACCCGTTCTAAACCTCTCATGATTTTAAACACCTCTATCAATATGCCCCCTCAGCCATCTCTTCTCCAAGCTGAACAGTCCTTGCAGAATATGTAAATACTGTTGCAAACAGGCAAGCATACTCAGGTACTAGATTAATATAGGGAAAGCACAGTAGTTCTCATCCTTGGTGGGATAATTCAGAATTTTGTATTTGCTAGCTTACAGATAATTATGTTTCCTGTGCTGACTTTAATTTTCATTATTTCTATGTGGCTCTGGAAGGAAAGTGTATGATCTAGAGTTGCTCCAAATCATTCTGGTTTTTTTTGCAACGACTCAGGTGTACACACCATTCCAGTTCAAATGTAGTTCTCCATTTGCATTCTGATTGCAAAAGTAGAAGAGGCTGACTTGCATCTTAGTTTCACTGTGTTAGCATTAAAAGCTTTTACTGTGTGCATTGGCTCTACTTCTTCGGCATCAAGGAAACATGTCAACATCATTTAACTAAGATGCTGAAAGGTGTTATTCTGCTTATAAATAACTGTAAGTAGCTGTTCTGAAAATAAAGATTATAAATAAAAAGGAAAAATATGTTGTGCAGGCTAGAAGGGCTTGAGGCAAGAGGTCAGGAGCCAAAATTTCACTGAAAAGAAATGGGATTTTTTTGAAGTAAACATTTTTGGCAAAACAATTCATGTGTCTCATTCAAGCTATTGGTATTAGTTTAGTTTTGAGAGCAACGCTTTACATCACCATCAACAATAAGCCTGAGGTCTCTGTGAAAATTGTGGTGACTGAATCTCAGTCTGCTTTTAAGGGCTGACATTAGTTAGCCTTCAACAGGTGATATTTTTGTTTTTTAAATTTGTAAAAGCACATTTTTATCTCAAATGTATCCTTCTCTTTTTTTATTTAAAAAGACCCACAGAGAAAAATTAACTGCACAAAATACAACAAATGTTAATGTTTATTCAAGGTTTTCATTCTCTACCACATCTGAAAGTAGAAACCAGAAAAGGGATTTTAGACTGAGCTTTTTGGGTTCACTTCCCAATCCCTATAGAGGCACCCCCTCACCTTTCCCTTTTCTTATCTTTTAAATCTTGTTTATGCCCTTTGCCAATCTCTCAACTCAATAGCATCCACATTGTTCATGCACTGTGAACAGTAAATAGGCCGGTAAATATTTGGGTTTGCATGCAAACAGATTCAAGAAACTTTGCTGATACCATGCAGAGTCTCATGTCTATTTAAATCTCCTAGTTAATAGTTTCCTGGCAGACACTATTATGTGTTCTACCTTCTTGGGTAAGGTCAGTTCAGCAGTTATTCAGTGCTCAACATCAAAGCCAACAAGTTGAGAGAGAGAGAGAGAAGGTTCAAAAGAAATAGCTTTCCCTCTTCTTAATTTAACAAGATTGAATCTAATATGAGAGAGATCAGAAAACTATTGGATAGCTGCAGCAGATACTAGGAATATGCAGAGGAAATTTTTTTTCAGTTCATTCAGTTTGCAGGGTACCTCCATTCAATTTTTAGTTTCAAACTAAAAAAAAAATTGTATTTGTTTTATTCAATTATTTGTTTGCCTTTAATGTAAATGGGGAAGCATTGAAGTCTATT
This sequence comes from Rhinatrema bivittatum, assembly GCF_901001135.1. Taxonomy (NCBI): domain Eukaryota; kingdom Metazoa; phylum Chordata; class Amphibia; order Gymnophiona; family Rhinatrematidae; genus Rhinatrema; species Rhinatrema bivittatum. The sequence goes on along the minus strand of NC_042616.1, from coordinate 323,672,728 downwards.
TCAGCTCTAAATCAGGGTTTTCTCATAAAATTTGATGAAACCTATAAGAAGACATAACCAGAAAAGGAATTAACTCCAAGACACCTAGACTGTGGAAAAGAGGAACCAAAAAGTGGAATGAATAGGCTAAGGCACTATAAAGGGGCAAATAAATATCAACAATGGCAGGAATTCTCCAAGGCACCTCGAGATAAGAAACACCCAAAGTCTTCAAAAGACAATACCAGCAAGAGTAGCATAAACCATCGAAGGCAGCATGAGAGGCAATAAGAATGGCATAGCAACAAGACTGAACTGCAGAAAGACCTCTAAGGTATAGCATGAGATATAAATCATCAAAGAGTGACATGAGTGATGTCTGTCTTAACATAAGAACATAAAAGTTGCCAGATTGGGTTAGACCAATAGTCCATCAAGCCCAGCATCCTGTTCTAACAGTGGCCAATCCAGTTTACAAGTAACTGGCAAGTACCAAAACAGGATATACACAATATTACCAAATTAAATTCTCCCCAAACCATAATTCACATCAATCATCTCAGCAGTACCTTACTGACTGGTTTTGAAAGCAAGGGTAAAAATGTGCATCTTGAAAAGTTTCCTGAATCTTATAAGATCAGTTTCTTTTTCTAAATAATTGGGCGATGTGCAATCATTTTCCCAAATAAGGCAATGTCAACGAAATTGCCTAATTCAGAATGGTTCTGAAGAACCGAAAAACAATTTAATTTTTTCTGAAATTTCTCAAAGATCTGCACTGAAGCTTGGAGGGGGTGGTAATCGAAGAATAGGGTTTGCAGGTGGTACAGGAGGTGCTGGTTCTGGCGCTGGTGCAGTACAAGCATCCATTCATGCCACAAGACTTTTGAGGATCCCTGTTATTGGTCCAGAATGCCTTGTTGTTGCTTGACCTGAGTTCCCAACCTAGGAATGGCTTGTAAGGCTGTCAGATCCATTGGGTCCATGGTGTCAGCAAATTGTTAAGCTTTTCAGACCCTTAGTTTGTAGTGATGCACTACCACAGGTGGAAAACCCATGCTGAGGGACAGTCAGGAACTTCACCTGTAACCAACTCTCTTCCCTTGGGTGCTGATGGCTGGCAGCGCTTAGGCTGGTCCCTAGGTAGAGACAGATTTAGAAAGCAGAATGGTTGGGGCAGGTGGCAGACATCAAATCCAGTAAGCAGGTGACTGATCGAGGTAGGCAGCAGACAGCATGTCCAGTAAACAGCCGAATGGTCGAGGCAGGTGGTAAACAGCAGATCTGATAAGCAGGCAAGAGTTCCAAGCAGGTGGCAGGCAGCAGATCCTAGGAAGACCAGGTCGGATCCAAAACTGAAGGCAGAAGCAAGAACGGGGTCACCAGGAACACACAGCACAAGGGAGAACCCCAAGGCACATACAGGGAGCAAACAGATGACAGTAGGAGCAAGGCAGGGACAACAGCACTGAAACTACAGAAGTAACAGAGAAGAGAAGACTCTCAGGAAGCCCATTGCTGAGGCAAAGAGCAGTGGAAGGAACAGCCATTTAAAGAGCTGCTGCCACTGACGTCATTCTTCAGGACTTCTGCTAGCAGCACATAAAGCACATAATGCACACAAGCCTGGTGTGCAGCTAGGGAGGAAGCTATTGCCGCTATCAGTGTCAGCGTTTGGAGTGGTGAGGGAGAATAAGGGCCAGGTAAGTCCTGCAGCGGGAATGTGATCTAACAGCTCCTCTCCAGATTACCCATTTCCCACCCATCATTTATCAAGTAGTTATCTGGCTAAATAGCAGCTGCTGATTGGGACCAGATATTCAGCCACTGGAAGTTAGCTGGATAAGTCCCTGCTTATTTGGTTAAGTAGGGATGAATATCCTCCTCTATGAGATAACGCCATTGTGATTGTGGTAACAAATTGCACTCATTTATAATTCATTTTTCCAAAATAGAGGAAATTATCTAAAAAAAAAATCTTTTCTCAGGTTTTCTAGGAAAAGCATAACCTTGGAACTAAAATGTTTTGTATTTGTCACAGTTGGCAAAGTACTTTTGTTTATGAAATTTTCTAAATCAACAATTTTGGTAAATCAAGCCCTTGGGAATTTTGATACTATTTCTGGCATAGTTCCTCCCTGGGAGCACAGAGTGTATTATTCTTATACTCACCATTTTATGTTCTATTGCTTATATCATTGTACAGACTAAACAAGTTTTGTTAATGCATTAAATTGAATTTGAACTAAATTAAATGAAATGTAGAGTAAAGTTGCTTCACAAGTGTACCTGAAACAATTTGCTCTCTCAATCTAATTCATTAAATATAAGATTCATGTGCTATATAAATGTATTTTTATTATCTACATAAAAATGAATTATATGTGTAGAACTGTATCCTGCTCACAAATGACTTTTCTTCTAACTTCTGTTTTATTCAGTTCTATTAAACATAAATGCCCTGTTAATGAAAGAGCTAGGTCATGTACAAATCAATCCTATTAATGTTACTGTAAGTATGATATTGAGAAAGCAATTTTTAAAGTCATTGCCCCAGTGGGGCCCCAGTGGGGCAATGACTGGGTGGAGATCAGACAGGGTGGAGAACAGACAGGCTTGTGGCACTTGCAGGTATACCACAGCTTCTGGGGGCTATGATTCCCTGTTGATTCCTTGTACCATGATTTTGCTTTTTCTTCTGCATGGATGTCTTCTCCCAACCTTGCAGCAACTGGGCCTCACCCCTAACATTCAGGTTTTCATCTCACAAGTATGCAGCCCAGAACTGATTGCCCATGTTCCAATACATTCTGACAGGTTATACCAGTCCCAAATCCCAAGATGGAAGGGGCAGGTTTCCAAAACGTGATATAAGAAACAATCAGTTCCATAAACTACCAAAAAACAATAACTCTGCATCAACAGCAGCAAGGGTAGGATTTGCAAGGATGCCTGTTAAACTATCAGTGATTCCAGCAATTAGCAGTCCTTCCACACCTTAGTAATGAGTACCTATGTCTGAGACATTTGGGGGAAGGGGGTCTCTCCTTGATATTTTGAATCAAACATTGTATATACACCACAGAGACCAAGAGAAAACTCAAGGTGAGCTTCCTTGTGAATAGTCCAATACTTGATTATCTCAAACAACTTATTGAAGAGAAAATTCTTTTTTACTCAACGCACAATTAAACTCTGGAATTTGTTGCCAGAGGATGTGGTTAGTGCAGTTAGTATAGCTGTGTTTAAAAAAGGATTGGATAAGTTCTTGGAGAAGTCCATTACCTGCTATTAAGTTCACCTAGAGAATAGTCACTGACATTAGCAACGGTAACATGGAATAGACTTAGTTTTTGGGTACTTGTCAGGTTCTTGTGGCCTGGATTGGCCACTGTTGGAAACAGGATGCTGGGCTTGATGGAACCTTGGTCTGACCCAGTATGGCATTTTCTTATGTTCTTATGTTCGTAAGACATAGCACAAGTTTTAGCAGATATGAATCAGTTGCAATTGGAAGAGACACAGCTGATGCAGCTCAGGTAGGGTTGATGAATGGTGGGAAAATATAATGTAGTGTTCTACAGGTGGGCAGCTGACATGGAATGGAGCAAGGCAGCTCTGTGTTCTCATTTTCAGAGGACTAGGAGACCCAGTCAAAGATGAACTAGCCAAGGGGAATTCCCCACAGATCTTCATATCTTTATTGTCCTATACATCCAACTTGATTGACACCTATCAGAGCGCAGGAGAGAAAAGTACTTGAATCCTTGGAATGCTCCATGGGAAAAGTAGGCTCCAGTAGGAATTAATTTCCCCCCCGAATCTGTGATGACTGATACAGCCAGAAAATGCCTCATCCACACAGAGAAAGAGAAACAGAGACAGGAAGGGCTGTGCTTCTACTGCAGCCTTGCAGGGCACTTGCTAACAATATGCTCTGCACAGCCCCGAAACTCCAAGAAAAGAAAGAGGGGAATTAACAGTTCTGATCTCTGCAAAAATTCCAGGAATGGGAAGGTCAATAAACAGTTGAAAGACATTTTGGAAGAAACTGTGAAATCCCAGAAATTCCAAGTGGATTAGAGGTGATGAAAGAGACATGTACAACATAGTGAAGCCAGCCTTAGGTCAATTGGTGGCCATTTGGAAAGCCAGAGCAGCAAGACAAGAATGACTGGGGATCACGCTTGTCTCTGGAAGACCTGCCGACCAACAATGATGTAAGTCCTAGGTGGAGGAAAGTTGGGGAGCATTTTGCTTATGTGGATATGGTGGGCAAAGGAAGAAAGTACTTTCCTTTCATTTAATTTTTTAGGAGTTGTTTTTTTTCAGTTTTTATTTTATTCATTTTGGATATGTGAAACAAAATGAAATAAAGCAGAACCTAAATGGGGAAAAAAACAAGTGAAATGAAAAACTAAACTAAACAAAAAATGCACATGCACACCTCTAAAAATTGTTCTCTAAATCAGAAGTAAAATTAGGTTTATTAAAATTGATGTAAATTTAATTTACATATATTTAATTTCAATAGTTTCAGATGGAAGTTAAATTTAACTCATTCCTCTAATTGATACATTTAAAAAAATATTGGAGGCTGGCTAATCCAATCCAGGGACCCCTAAGACAGAGGGAATCACACATCCCTCCTCTATGCCCCTCTCCTCTACACCCCACTCACTCTAGCCCAACCCACTCACCTATCTCCCATCCAGGTAAGTGGATGGATGTAGGCAATTGGAAGTGGGTAGGTAGGTGGGGTGTTTAATGTGGGTAGAAATTAGTTACTTGGGGGCCATGTGGAGCAATTAGTGAATGGTTGAGTTTAGGGGATGGGGCATAGTAAGGGATCGGAAGTTGTAATGGTGTAATAGAGAGAAGGTGGACATATTGGAAGGCAATTAAAGTATATGGTGGTCGCATATTCATTCTTTCCTGGTTTGAGGGTACCAAACAGTCTGCCTGATTTCAGGTGTCCCAGAATCAGTTCTTGTGGATTCTATGGGGCGGGAGGGGGGGGGTGTGTTCTTTGAATCTGGGCCATAGAGTCTGAATAGGCTTGGGTCAGGGGGTCCTGGATCTATGGGTCCTCAAATTGTGGATCCCATGCCCAGGGGTTCCTGGCTTGTGGATCGTAGGTTAGTTAGTTATCAAGATCTCAGGTGGAGACTGTATGGGCCAAGTCGAGTGCACTTGTGCCCCATACCTTTTTAGGTCCTAGGAAAACCTTTGCATATGATTCAAGAGATCACTATGAATTATGATTTATATTGTCAAACAATATAACTTAGTAGACTAACGGGCGGATTTTAAATGCCCTGCCCGTGTAAATCCGGCCGGGTGAGGAGGGAAATATTTGGAACTACAGAAGGGTAAACATTTTTGGCTTGGTTCATTTGACCCAGTAATTCATAGGAATGTGTAGGAAAAAACCCATTTGTTTTGTATATCACAATCATTCATTTAATTTGTTTTAAATGATTTTTTTTGTTTGTTTATTCTTTTCCCTTGTTCAATTGTATATGATCTGCATAGTTTTAGAACCCTCACAGAGACTAGACAAAATTCTGCATATAGGTACTATGTAGATGTTGAACAATATGACTTTAAAAGCTGATCCTTTTGGAACTCCTGTTTTCACAGGAGACCTCTTGTCACGAGAAGAACATTGATGAACTCAGCTTTGTAATTACTTGTGACATTACTAAAACTGAAACATTATCAAAAGTCATCCAATGAATATTGTCATCTGAAATTGGAGTACATGGATGATCAGGAACCAAAGTAAAAGTGTCCACTAGGCTTTGAATCTTAGCTGTAAAAACTTCAAAAACTCATCAAATCCAAAAGATCCTACTGTATTTGCCCCATCCCGCTGGGTGTAATTTTAACTGAGACGGTGACATTTCTTTTAGCAATATTAAATAATTTTTTTTTGTATTATATCCTGCATGATGAATGTGTTTTACAAAATAAGATTGTTTTGCTTCATGGATCTAAGATCTATAATAATACAAAGCTATTTAAAATCCTAGCAAAGAATCTGGTGATTGTCATTTGCAATATTTTTGTTCACTCTTTTGCAAGGAACATTTAGTATCTTTCACTGCTGGAGTGTACCAGAGATAATGTTTATTGCTATGTTTAAGGATGAATTTAAAAGGGGCCAGGCAATCTACATGGTTTCCTATTCAATGATGACAGAGGCAAGATTGTTATTTTCAAACTAGGTCAGATCAATCCAATGTCCAGGTAGATTTCAACGGTAGAGGAACATAGCTCTAAGACAGAATGGGACAAAGTGACACCAAGAATGGCATTAAAAGCCCCACAGATGATGACAGGTCACAACAGAATAAACAATATCATGAATAGCCCAAGGCATCATGAGAGAGGCAAAGTGTCATAAACAGCACCATAAATACTCCGAGGCATTGTGAGGGGGGCAAGAGGCATCTATCATAGCAGCATGAAAAGGCTAAAGTGCTGTGAGAGGGCAAAGCAGCTTATCTGTGCCTCTCCACAGCCCTCTAAGCCTTGCTGATATGCTGTGGCACGAGGAGAGCTAGGTATCATCTCCTGACAAAAAGCAACATAATAAGCCTTCCTTTCTCCCTCCGAATTAAATTCTTTTGTAAACTTCTTTTTTCATCTGAATCACATACACCTACAGAAACTAACTCGTCTGTCTCTAAAAGATGAGATAAAAATTATCCAAAATGGTGATTGTGCTCAAGGTCTAGATTTTCTTTCTGGGTCAGATTTGAAAAGAAATGCACTTGTCAATCCATGCAGCTGCCAGCTGGGAGTAGCTGGTTGAAAATGTGCTTCTCCTTGATTGGTTCTGCTCTTTCTTTGTCCCTTTCCATTCTAGCTCTGCTCTGTTTCACTTGAATAGAAAAAGGACTACAGGTTTTCTTTCCCTATCTGGATCTGAAAACTAATGCAAACAGTAACTGTTGTTACTTTTGGAGCCCACATCTGTGTGTTGTGTTTGAAGTAAAATGAACCAAACATGGTCTTTTCCAGTTCAGTTTACCCATTTGTTCCAAATTAATTCACATCCCAAACTGAGGCTGGGGAACCGTTATTTATTCTGGCTCTGGGATCGTGAGGAGAAATGACTGAGGCTGAGGGGTACTGAGGAGATGACTGAGACTTTAGCGATACTTGGATTCACAGACATCACGAGGGCAGAGGCACACATGGCCCATTGCCCAAATCTGTTGTTAGTGTCATGAACCTCTGTCAACAAAGCCCTCTGCTTCTTACTTCAGCCTCTTCCCACAGGATACAGAGAATAGGAAGGGATGTGAGTGCAGGCTAGGACAGGCAAAGTAGGAAAGAACCACTCTGATCCCTAGTCCAGCCCCTGGGGACAGGACACAAGCAGACACAAGAATATAGCAGAAAAGGGGAAGACAATTAATCTGAGGGAGAAGGGGGCATGCATGGTAGGGGCATAAATTCACCGGGGGGAGGGGGGGTTTCAAACTGGCAGAAGGAAAGGTACCCACAGGAGAACGGTAGAAAGAGGAAAAAGTATCTGGATAAGAAATGAGGAAAAAGGAGAGAGAGCATCTGGAGTAAGAATGGAGGAATGCAGGAGTAGAGTGCTGGGGAAAGAAGATAGGGTTGGAGGAAGAGGGACAAGAAATAATGCAAAAAGAAGGGACGAGGAGGGAATGTGGGGAAGAGGATTACACAAAAGGAGAAAAGAGTGCTAGAGTAAGGGGAGGGGCTGACAATGACGAGGAAGAATAAGGAAAGGGTGATAATGCTGGAGGCCAAGAATGCTGAAGATTAGGCAGAAGAAAAACACAGGAGGCAAGTAGGGGTAAAGAGAATGCAGGAGGAAGTGCTAGTGATGAGAAAGCACAAGACTATGAAGAAATGTGCAGGGAAAGGTATGGTGAGGGAGCACTGGAGGAGGGCAGAGAAGAGGCAAAGCAAAGGAGAGAGGATACAACTGGAAGAAAGTGAGGCAATAGAGTGAACTGGAGAATGAAGGAACCAGAGAGAGGAAAGGAGAGGAGAAGAGATCACAGGAGAAATTAGGGGAACAGGAAGAAGGGTAGGAGAAGAGAGAGGGAGAAAGCAATGAAATAGAGTGCAATGAAGGGAAGACAGAGAAATAAAAAAATTCAAAGAAAAAAAGGAAGAGGAGGCCAAAGAGATAGAAAATGAAAAGAAATAGAGATATCATCTGAGAATGAAGAACAAAAGAGACATTCTGAGCCAGTAAATCAAGCCAGAGACAGCAAGGGTTGGAATCAATATTATTGCCGGAAAGAAAATACCAAATTAACTAATCAATGTAAAACATCCTGAGGCAAAATCCAAAGCATCATGACCTGGATGTATTTCCCACAGATAGAATTTTTTAGAGAACACTGCTAAATTGAATTGGTTGATTCAGCCTTACCTGATACACAATTAATTCTCTTTGCAGAACATATTCTCCAGGAGCAAGTTTGCATTTGGTCCTTTTATTTTGTGGTAGCAAAATATGCTTGTATGTATCAGGAAAATGCTGGTTTTAGAAAAAGTTCAGTGCATATTTTTTTTCTGCTCTCTTTATAAACTGCCTGGCTGCTCGCTGCTAAGAATTTCAATTATTAAAATTGTTATGTAACTTAATGAATGCACAATTTTTTAATGAGGGGAGGGAAGAGATGACCTATATATATATATATATATATATATATATATATATATATATATATTTGCGTTTGTGCATTGAGGGGGAGGTAGTTAACTAGCAGCATGCCTATGGGACCAAGCCACAAATGTTTTAAGTACTTAGAGATGAATGCGTCTGGTGAATGATGACCAATCTTCTTTGTAGCATTCATGGATCAGAATGGGAAATACCTTCAGAGCACATTTCAGGTGTGGTTCCTAGTGAGATGACTTTATTTACATGAAAAAAGTTAAGTACAGGGTGCATTTTGCAGGAAATATAAGTGAATTCAGTTCTGGACATCTGTATAGGGCAGTGGAATTAGTGGCTTCCATTAAAAAATCAAGAGGACAATCTTTAGCATAGATTATAACAGTCTTTCATTCTTCTCAAAGGAATTTCCAACATTCTGGGGTGTAGTTAAGTTAGCAGAATAACTTATCTGGCTCACTTTTATATTCAGAGTAAACTACATAACTTAGGGCAGGATTCATCATTCCTCACGGAATGATGAATCCCGGGAAAAAGGGGGTGGACCTGCGAAAGGCCGCTGCCGTTCGCACCACGGTTGTGTGATTTTGCTGGCTGCTGTGGGGCTGGCAGCAGCCTTTCGCAGTGAATAGCGACACCGTAAAAGGTGTAGCTATTTGTTGCTCTAAGGCCGGTGATAATGCTCCTCACATTATCGCCGGCAGCGGTGCCACGGCTGACTCCTCCCCTCCCCAACCCGACTCCTCCCTTCCCCCTAATTTGCATTATATCACATGCAAAAAGGCCCTTTTCACATGCGATATGGCCTTATTGCGTGCGTTAGGGTCCTATCGCGTGCAATAAGGCCCTAACGCACGCGATAATGCTTTGAAAAATAACCCCCTTAAATGGCTAAGTCTGATCAGGCCAGAAAACAAGTCTAAAGTTAGCCATCTGGATACATTTATTTAGCAAACTAGGACTTTTTGCAGATATATTCAGTAGAGCACCTATTTGGCAGTGCTCTGCTGAGTACTCGTGAAAATGTATCCTGCTTAACCTTAGCTGGATAAATTATCTGCTCGTCACATTATTTAAATATTGACCTTGAGGGTTTTGTTTTTTTTCAAAATTTCAAACTTTTGCTTACACTCACTGTCTTACCATGAATTTCTCCCTCCCTTGCCCAGCTACTGTAGCACAGCTGAAGACAGCCAGCAAAGAAAAACCCCATTCTAGCCTGTTCCAAGACAGAAGCAGTAGAAACTAAGAAAACCTTCCGCCCTAGCCTAGTTACTTAAAAAATGAAACTGGCCTCTTTTCCCTGCATGAATGCGGTATCAGCATTGCGTTTTAAGTTACCAAGAGCTTAATAAATTATTAATATTTGGTGCTTTCACACAAGAAATACAAGAGAGATGCAGAATTTTGATATGGTATGTAAGTGGAACTATAGGTCTACACAGTTATACTAATGCTTAACTGTGTATACCTATAACTATTACCAGACCTCCTTTTTTGGAATATGTTTTTGTTTTTGTTTTTAAAGAGTTGAGGAAAAGCCTCTCCGTTTTCACTAAAATACTTTTCTAAACTGTTGAGGCACTTAATTATTTTAACATATGCAATAAAACTGAATTTAACATCTGATTCACTAAGAGTGAAATGCAGAGTGCATGTTTGCTTAAAAGAGTTTCAGAACTTTTTAGTTTGCATGATGGCTAAAATTAATCACCAATCCTTATGATAAGGGTAGAAATATTTACAAACCCATAAAAATTACTACTAGCAACATTTTTACTGAATGAAGAAGAGTCTTTCAGAAAATTCCAGCAATGCTGACTTGTTTTGCTTTTGGACTTGGCCATAGAAGGTGAAGCAGTCCTGTGAAACTGGTCCTTGGGTGGCTATGTATCTATTATATAATACAGGCAGTTGCACAATGCACATCTGTAAGTCAACTTTCATTACTGGACATGCATGAGCTTAAAATTAGGGGCAAAGATACGCATGCCTAGGCTATTTTGTAACATGGACGCGTACGGGTGTGCATGTTATAAAATTGCTACATCTCTGGGCATGGGGTTGAAGCACATGAATATATGTGTGCCTGCACGCCTGTTTGAAAGTTACCATCCCTTGCGTAAATGGAATTTTCATTATTGCTATGATACAGGAGTTATGCACTCCTAAGTGAGTGGCCCTTCAAGGCTGTGACCACGATTCAGAGTTGGTAGCATTAGCTATGATGGACTGTATATTAGCAAGCGATCCTAAATGTGTATGGGGTGTTGTATAACAATTTCCACTGTATAGGGTAGATTTTTAAAACGTTGCGGGCAAGGAAAATGGGAGTTACGTGTGTAACGTACGTAACACCCATTACGCGCAGAACTGCCGGGCCTCTTTGAAGGGCGGGCCTGGGGACGGGACGGGACAGCGCCATTCATCACTGTCCCGGAGCCTCGCGTACTGGCCGGCTGCCGGCGTGCGCAACTTACTTCAGGTTGGGCCCTGAAGTAAGTATTGAAACAACAACAAAAAAAGGAATAGGTAGGATTTAGGGGTTGGGGAGGAGAGGGGAAGGGGAAGAGAGGTTAGGGGGGCTAGGGAAGTATAAATCCTCCTTTGCACGTACCCAAACACATGTGCGTGGATTATAAAATCCGGCGCATATATGTGCGTGGCCCACATATTTTATAACATGCGCGCGCCAGTGCATGCATGTTATAAAATTGCTGAGTCCATGTGCGCGCACCAGGAAGTGCGCGCACATGGATGCACGCACATTCCTTTTAAAATCTACCCCTATATGTGCTCCATCCTGTCAATGCAAGTAGTGAATTGGGAACAAACTGGGAAAACTGGTAATGGCATCGGTGCGCATCTATTAAAATCCCAGCACTTATGTGGTAGAAGCAGCCTATGCGTGCATAGGCATGTGTCCGCTTAAAATTGCATGTTCATGTGTGCTCATTCAGGCTACTTTATAACATGCACACATATATGCTATAAAATGGCCAAGCCCCTGGGCGTGCGGCAAATAACTCATGCACATATGCGCCCGCATAACTGTTTAAAAGTTATCATCTTAGGAAGATACAGTGTATGAGGAACTACTGACCTGCAAGGCCAACATTTGTCTAAATGTAGACAAATATATTTTTCCCTTTTGTACAATCTTTTTTCTATATTCTTCTTTTCCACCTGTCCTCTCCATGAAGGGGCAGCATTAAACAGGAGATTAGCCACACAGCTTTCTCTTATATGCAATTTGTAATTCTCTACCACCGCACTGCTGTCATGGTCTCTCTCTTAGGCAGTTCCCTTTTGAAGATCAATATAGGTTAGCAAGGTTATAATCACTGACCAGTATAGCCTCATCTGTTATATAAAGGGGCTCCATAAGTACATTACCTAGCACTAGAGATAATAAAAACATGCAGCTACCATGCGCTTGTATGCATTGCTTGGAATGGCATACAATAATGACTGCCTGCAGTGGCCGTCCACCTGCATTTATTCAAGAGGTCCTCTGAGCCAGCTACTGAAACATAGAGAACAACCATTGCAGAAGCACAAACCACTGAAGTACCATGAGTTCAAAAATTTAAGGAAAGTATAAATAAGACTTTATGACTGCATAAGCAATAACACCAGAAGAACAATTATTGTTGTCATGGCAAAAAAAACCTGAAACTAAAACACAAAAGCTTTTTATAGCTCTCATTCCTTCAAGTGATCAACTCCCCCCCCAAAAAAAAAAACCAAAACAAAACAAAAAACACTCGAGTATGACAAGTATGATTCAACAGAAATATTATATATATATATACATATGGATCGATAGTTAATTTAGGAAGAGCATCTAAGGGAGAGTTTTATACACTGAAGATATCCCCCCAAAATTATTAAGCATGACTATAAACAGGCATATTATGCAAACGGGGATCAGCTGCTATAACCCTCAAGTAAGAACTCTTTATCTAGGGTAATATCTGTTCTCCCATACATGAGATGTTTGCAGAAAATACAATGCATTATTTTAAAACATTGGAATGTGTTAGCTTTACATCATGTGTTTAGAGAATGTCTGATTTTTGCAAAAACTAGAGGAGTAAATCTACTTGACAGCAAACATTTCTTCGGAAACATTTTATGAGTAATCAGATGTGGGCTCAGTTCACATATGATAAATGCGAGGCATGCAGTAATGTACTGCAGATAAAAGAATGTGTACACCCAGGTTTACCATTAGACATATATTGAGCGCTCACTTTGCCTGTTAAACTAAACAAGCTGTTCATGCTATACAGTGTTCATGGCAAAAAATGTATATTGGTTCATACAAAATGTTCAATAATGGGAGGTTGACTGGGCCTTGTGCTCGGGCGGCCAAAGTAATGTGGTGTCAGGTTTCACTCGGAGAACAGGCCTGGGGCGGGTAGTATGGTGACGGGGGAGGGTGGGGGTGAGCGAAGGGGAATCTGAGCAGATTCCTAGCTTGGGTTGGTAGGATGGAGGAAGGGGGTAGTGGGCTGATGCAAGCCGACAGTCTGCTGTCAGCTTGCCAGCCGTTAGTTCAAAATGTGTGCCATTGGAGGGCTAGGTGATGACTCATGGGTTGGGGAGGTGGTTTTTAGCTATAAGATGCCTCTCTGCCCTGTTTCTGTTGTTTTCTATTACATTGTTATATGGGGTTTATTCTGTCACAGCTGGGGGGTTTTGTTATCGAGGCAGATGGCCCGATCCACTTGGGTTCTGATTTATTTAATTTACTGTTAAGCTTCGTTCCTGTTACAGCTCGACTCTGGAAGACAACTGAGTGCAGCTGTCGATTATGGGCTCCTTGCTGGGAGGTGGCGGGGGTCACAAGTCTGTGGAAGACTTTCGGAAACTACTAGCCGGGCAGCTAATGATGGCCATCTTGCTGGGTGATGGCGGATGGTTACTAGATGTTAATGTGAAGTAAATGGCTCGGGCTCCTCTTTTGTTTTGTATTAAAGCTGTGGCCCTGTTGTTTCCAATCTGCTGACAGTGTATTATTTTAGTTGTAAAAGGGGGCGGATGCGAGTGAGTGAATGTCCTGGCTGCTTATATTAAGACCAGGATATTACGACATAAAAGCTGCAACCGTACTAAAAAATTGGATGCTCCTATCATGAAACATTGGAGGAGAAGACCATTACCTGCTATTAATTAAGTTGACTTAGATAATAACCACCGCTATTACTAGCAACGGTAACATGGAATAGACTTAGTTTTTGGGTACTTGCCAGGTTCTTATGGCCTGGATTGGCCACTGTTGGAAACAGGATGCTGGGCTTGATGAACCCTTGGACTGATCCAGCATGGCATTTTCTTATTTTCTTATGTAATTGCATGGCATAGATCCACTATTATTTTTTGTAATCCAACAGGTTGCATGCCCCCAGGTGGAAACATATCCCTGTTATTACATTGTAAGGAACAATTTATTTTTAAGTGGCAGACAGATTAGGAGGCCTTCTACTGTGGTAGTAATAAGGATGGGATTATTGCAAGAGTTGAGCCATATGGTTTGAACTTGTATAAACCAGTGGTGTCTGGATCCTGAGTGGTAAAGGTTTGTGTAAAGGTAGGACGCTGGGGTTCGGTTTAGTTTTATTACATTTGTAATCAGAAGTTTATAGATACAAATATATCTATTTAAAAAATACATAGGATGTTGCTTTAGTTTAATTTATACTGGATGCTAGAAAATGCTTGAGAAGAAGCTCATTTTTATCATTGAATAATGCTGCATCTTCACAGTGCTAAAGGAATGATTGTAATTGAAACAGCAGTGGTACAACAAGTAAAATTATACCCCAAAGAAGCCTTCATAGAGGGTGAAACTAAGGCCTTTGGAGGGATCTGCATTATAAGCATTCTGCAGTGTAAACAGCAGAACTTTTAGAGTTTGTATTATAAGTACTATTTGAGAAGAATTTGATCCTGTAGCTTGCCTAAGACTTTGGAAGGAGGATAAGTTGTTTAATAATCGATACATATTCTTCATGATGTAATTTGCCAACAGATGGAACTTTGATTTTTGAGAAATGATTGCACTAATTACAATTGATTGCATTGGTTTCATTTGGTAATATGTATCAAGAGACTGTTCTTGGTCAATGGTCATACATATTGATTATTGATCATTGTGAATAAATATTTCAGATTATAAAATTTGGGAGAGATTCTAAATTAAAAACTGCAATTTGTTGTGGATTTATAAATAAGGATGTGGTGACAATTGTGGCAATACATGTACAGCAAAAATCATCTAAAAATCATTTTAATGGGTATCTGTATGTGTTTGCAGGTGTGTAAGTTAGTGAATGAGGTTTTAATGAATGGTGTTTCAGAGAGTGCTTTATTTATATGCTTGAACATAGCATAAGGAGTTATATAAATATATGAGTAATAGAAATATCGGGGGTAATTTTCATAAGGATTTACACGTGTAAATGTAACTGCTATTGTAGCAATTTTCAAAAGCCATTTACTTGAGTAAAGGACACTTACGTGAGCAAATCCTATGGACAATTCAATGGCATATATTGTAGCAATTTTCAAAGGCCCACTTACATGAGTAAAGTGCATTTACTCGAGTAAAATCCAGTTTTAAGTGAGTAAAAACCAGGTTTACTGGAGTAAATTCACTTTACTCAAGTAAGTGGGTTTTTGAAAATTGCTACAATATATGCCATTGACTTGTCTATAGGATTTACTCACATAAGTGCACTTTACTTGAGTAAATGGCTTTTGAAAATTGCTACAATAGTAGCTACATTTACGCATGTAACTCCTTTTGAAAATTACTCCCTTTGGGCCAGATTTTCAAAAGCATTTACTCGAGCAAAACTGGTTTTTGCTCGAGTAAATACACTTTACTCAAGTAAGTGGGCTTTTCAAAATTGCTACAATATATGCCATTGAATTGTCCATAGGATTTACTCAAGTAAGTGCACTTTACTCGAGTAAATAGCTTTTGAAAATTGCTACGATAGTATGTCACATTTACATGCGTAACTCCTTTGAAAATGACCCCCTTAGTGCCTAGGTGCATGCCCAGATCCCCTGCCATATAAATTTACTTCTGCTATAGAGGAGGTGCACGTTACAAATAAAGAAATCTAGTCAGATCTGCGGGATTTTAAGGGTTGGGGCTAACTAAGGGGCATGAAGGCTATTAAACTAGGGGGGGCTTTCAAGGACTTACCTCTTAACTGGAAGACTTGTGGATGAACTGGTTTCACTGGCAAAAGTATCAGTGTGCCTCTTTTAAAATCCCCTGACTTACGTGGTAGAAGCTGGATTTGCACGCCCTTGCACACGCCCACTTAAAATTTGACACACATATGTGTGCAGCCACACTTTCATAATGTGTGCATATGTTACAAAATGGCCGCTTCCCTGGACATGGGCCGACGAATGCACGCAAATGTGTGCCTGCATGCCATTTGGAAGTTACCATCTCTAAGCACATAAATGGCTTTTGAAAATTGCTACAATAGTAGTTACATTTACATGTGTAAATCCTTTTGAAAATTAATCACAAAGATTGTAATATAACTATGGATGTGCATTCGTTTGCAACGAAATTGGAAATAAAGATGGTATTTCCTATTTCGTTGCATTTCGGGGGGCTGCCGAAATGATAGGAAAACCCACAAAATTTTGTGTGGTTTTCTTACCTTAAAAGGGGAGGTGAAAGAAGCTATTTTAGCCAAAAGATCTTCATTCAAAAATTGGAAGAAGGATCCAACAAAAGAAAATAGGATAAAGCATAAACATTGGCAAGTTAAATGTAAGACATTGATAAGACAGGCTAAGAGAGAATTTGAAAAGAAGTTGGCTGTAGAGGCAAAAACTCACAGTAAAAACTTTTTTAAATATATCCGAAGCAGAAAGCCTGTGAGGGAGTCAGTTGGACCGTTAGATGATCGAGGGGTTAAAGGGGCACTTAGAGAAGATAAGGCCATTGCGGAAAGATTAAGTGATTTATTTGCTTTGGTGTTTACTGAAGAGGATGTTGGGGAAGTACCCGTAATGGAGAAGGTTTTCATGGGCAATGATTCAGATGGACTGAATCAAATCATGGTGAACCTAGAAGATGTGGTAGGCCTGATTGACAAACTGGACCGGATGGTATACACCCCAGAGTTCTGAAGGAACTAAAAAATGAAATTTCAGACCTATTAGTAAAAATTTGTAACTTATCATTAAAATCATCCATTGTACCTGAAGACTGGAGGATAGCAAATGTAACCCCAATATTTAAAAAAGGGCTCCAGGGGCGATCTGGGAAACTACAGACCGGTTAGCCTGACTTCAGTGCCAGGAAAAATAGTGGAAAGTGTTCTAAACATCAAAATCACAGAACATATAGAAAGACATGGTTTAATGGAACAAAGTCAGCATAGCTTTACCCAGGGCAAGTCTTGCCTCACAAATCTGCTTCACTTTTTTGAAGGAGTTAATAAACATGTGGATAAAGGTGAACCGGTAGATATAGTATACTTGGATTTTCAGAAGGCGTTTGACAAAGTTCCTCATGAGAGGCTTCTAGGAAAAGTAAAAAGTCATGGGATAGGTGGTGATGTCCTTTCGTGGATTGCAAACTGGCTAAAAGACAGGAAACAGAGAGTAGGATTAAATGGTCAATTTTCTCAGTGGAAGGGACTGGACAGTGGAGTGCCTCAGGGATCTGTATTGGGACCCTTACTTTTCAATATATTTATAAATGAAGCAGATTGTGATAAATTGCAGGAAGACCTTGTGAGACTGGAAAATTGGGCATCCAAATGGCAGATGAAATTTAATGTGGATAAGTGCAAGGTGATGCATATAGGGAAAAATACCCCATGCTATAATTACACAATGTTGGGTTCCATATTAGGTGCTACAACCCAAGAAAGAGATCTATGTGTCATAGTGGATAACACATTGAAATCGTCGGTACAGTGTGCTGCAGCAGTCAAAAAAGCAAACAGAAGGTTGGGAATTATTAGAAAGGGAATGGTGAATAAAACGGAAAATGTCATAATGCCTCTGTATCGCTCCATGGTGAGACCGCACCTTGAATACTGTGTACAATTCTGGTCGCCGCATCTCAAAAAAGATATAATTGCAATGGAGAAGGTACAGAGAAGGGCTACCAAAATGATAAGGGGAATGGAACAACTC
Organism: Rhinatrema bivittatum; assembly: GCF_901001135.1. Taxonomy (NCBI): domain Eukaryota; kingdom Metazoa; phylum Chordata; class Amphibia; order Gymnophiona; family Rhinatrematidae; genus Rhinatrema; species Rhinatrema bivittatum. The sequence goes on along the minus strand of NC_042616.1, from coordinate 323,654,886 downwards.
CCCTATGAGGAAAGACTAAAGAGGTTAGGACTTTTCAGCTTGGAGAAGAGACGACTGAGGGGGAATATGATAGAGGTGTTTAAAATCATGAGAGGTCTAGAACGGATAGATGTGAATTGGTTATTTACTCTTTCGGATAGTAGAAAGACTAGGGGGCACTCCATGAAGTTAGCATGGGACACATTTAAAACTAATAGGAGAAAGTTCTTTTTTACTCAACGCACAATTAAACTCTGGAATTTGTTGCCAGAGGATGTGGTTAGTGCAGTTAGTATAGCTGTGTTTAAAAAAGGATTGGATATGTTCTTGGAGGAGAAGTCCATTACCTGCTATTAAGTTCACTTAGAGAATAGCCACTGCCATTAGCAATGGTAACATGGAATAGACTTAGGTTTTGGGTACTTGCCAGGTTCTCATGGCCTGGATTGGCCACTGTTGGAAACAGGATGCTGGGCTTGATGGACCATTGGTCTGAACCAGTATGGCATTTTCTTATGTTCTTATGTTCTTATCATTTTTTTTTTTGGGGGGGGAGAAAGGGTACATTAAAAAAAACAACCCAAACCCACCCCAACCCTTCAAATTTAATTAATTGCAACTCCCCCCCCCCCCCCCCGAATAATTGCTGAAAGTCCCTGGTGGTCCAGCGGGGTCCTGGGAGCGATCTCCCCCTCTCAGGCCGTCGGCTGCCACTAATCAAAATGGCACCAGTGGCTCTTTGCCCTTACCATGTGACAGGGGCTACCAGTGCCATTGGTCAGCTCCTGTCACATGGTAGAAGCAATGGATGGCCCACGCCATTTTTTAAGATGGCACCGGTCATCCATAAAGAAAAACATCTTAATAAAAGACAGGAGGGCTAACCTTAATTCTACCCCTTTGATGATTAAAATCATCAAAGGGGTGGAATTACCTGAAATTTCTAAGTTTTAAAAAAAAAATAAAATATTTTGACAGTCATTTTTGAAGGAATTTAAAGTTCCAAAACACAAAATAGATCACGCTCACAAAAAAATGAACCCATGGTTACATGACATTGAAAAACTCAGAGTAATGGTTGTCAAACTACTGTGATAAGACAAGGAATGAATACTAATATCGAGTACACAGAAGAACTGAAAAACAGACTGCAAGGAATGTAAAGCCTTTATCTTTCCTAATGTGAATGCCATAAATATAAAGAGAAGAATTACTCTGCTTTAAAATGTGACTTTGGCATAAGATTAAAATCTGCACTATTTTATTTTTCCAAATTAATATTTTTTGAAAATATAGAGTTAGAAAAATATTTCTATAAGCAAAAGGTGCAGATAAATGCCTAAGAGAAAACAACAAGACACAATAAAATGTTAAATTATATTCTGGAAAATCTTCCTGCTGCTCAAAAGGAAGGAGAGATCATCAGGCAGGATCTGAGAGACTCAGGTAAATAGGAAGTCACTGACAATTCAGCACAAGGGATATAATTAAAATGTGTGAAATAGCAATCAAGAATAAACAAAGGGAAGAGAAGGTAGAGAAAATTTGCTTTCACCAAAAAAAAGACACCAGAGAGACAAATGTCAATGTCAATGAAGAGAGTGGTTTATTCTAACTATCCCTTCTACAGCAGAAGACCGGAGCCTGTTTGACTTATTTATTTATTTATTTATTTTTGGTTTTTATATACCGGAAGTTCCTGTATACAATACATATCACTCCGGTTCACATTTAACAGAGATAACTATCGCCGGGGAGGCGGTTTACGACTTATCACACTGTCTGTTCTTTTATGTATTATTGGAGGATTTTTTTCCTGGGCACAATCCTCCCAGATCCAACTCCTAACTGGCTTTCTGCTACTTTGTTAAGAATAAATGCTGAAAAGACTGAGATATTGAATTCATTGGTTAATGCCTACCCAACTGTGGCGATCTTGTCAGAGGGCACTGTTGGTAGCTCCCTCTTTTAAAGATTTAAGGCATACCTGGTTACAAACAAGCACTTTTTCAACTGTTTCCCCAATATTGTGGAACTCTCTACTGGTTGAAGTCAGAATGGCACAAATTAAATGACTCCCCACAAGAAAATAAAAACTTGGTTATTCTTATAGATATGAACATTTTACTGTGTTCTTAAGCAGAGGAAATGGTGGATTGAAATCAGATGTGATGGTGTTGCCATAACTGTATGGTCATGTTTTATGCATTTTTAGAGTTTTATTATGCTTGTGATTTGTATGCCACCTTGGGTGATTTAAATAAAACAGGAAGGTGGGTTATAAATTAAATTGTTAAATATAAAATTGTTGATAAGTGAGTCTCTTGCTATATTTCCTATAGCTGCCATTTATATTTATCGGGCCATTGTACTAATTGTTGTGCTCGGGGGTGGACCCCTGTCCTGTGGCAGTACAAGGACTGTCCACAGGAGGCGGAGCACGGAAGGAGACAGAAGCAGTGTAGAGCTCAAGGAAATATTGAATTTCTGACATAGGGAGTGCCAGTAGTTGGCAGCAAACTGTGGTCCCCGATTGGAGACAATCTCCTTGGGGAGCCCGTGAAGTCAAAAGATGTTTCTCAAGAATAGTTTTGCTAATTCTGGGGCAGATGGAAGACCCGGCTATGGGATGAAGTGCCCCATCTTCAAGAAGCAGTCAATTACAACCAAAATCACCGTGTTGCCTTGCGATGGGGGAAGATCCATGATGAAATCTGTTGAAATACTGGACCAGGGTTCCGTAGGCACTGGGAGTGACTGTAGCAAGCCCCAGGGCTTTCCAGTTGGCGGATTTTGTTGTGCACAAGTGGGACAAGAGTCCACATAACTCTGTAGGGCTGTGAATCAGTTTCCGGTATCGAGTTTGGGTAAAAACCATGGGAAATCTTCGTTCCCACAATTCTTACCCTTTTTAATTGGCTGTGTTGTGCCGAAAAAAAAATATCTTTATCCTTTAAATCCTTTAAATTTAATTCTTTCGCATCCCCCACCCTCCCGACCCTCCCCAAAAAGAATGGACGGCCTGCGCCATCCATTGCTCCTACCTTGTGACAGGGGCCGGCCAATGGCACGGATACCCTGTCACATGCTAAGGGCAAAGGGCCATCGGTGCCATTTTGATTAGTGGCAGCCGACATCCCGAGAGCGTGAGATCACTCCCAGAACCCCTGCTGGACCACCAGGTACTTTAAAATTTTTTGGGGGGTTGGGAGGGTGGGGGATGCAAAATAATTAAATTTAAAGGGTCGGGGTGGGTTTAGGGTTTATTTTTAAGTGCCCTTTCTTCCTGCCCCCCCCCCAAATGATAAGAGAACCCCACAAAAAAGTTTGTGGGGTTTTCCTATTGGGTTCGGGGGGCCCCCCAAATTCTGACAAGTTTGAAAATATCTTCCAATATTTTCAATCGGCAGAAAAATGATTCATATCCCTATAACTCCAAGAGTCCTGTATCATGGTGGGCTACCAATAATGTCGATGCAGCATCTCCAGCATCCTGGCACAGCCAGGGTGACCTACCAGGATGCTGGAGATGCTGCCCACTTTAAGATCCGCTCTCATAGTCGGCGAGGAACGACAGTCTTCCCGACTGGAACAGTAGTGGTTGCTGCTATTGATATACAGGCAGGATCGATGATATAACTAGGAACTTCTGAAAGATCCTCGGGTTCAAAGGATCGAGAAAGCGTGTCAGTTCGCTGATTCTTAGAACCAGGACAGAAACAGAATCTCTCAAAAAACAGGGCCTGCCAGGGATTTAGAAGCTGAGTCTCCTTGCGGTGCTCTAAGTTTTGTGATCTGTGAATATAGTGAATTTGTACTGCGCCCCCTCCAACCAGGGGCACCATTCCTGAAGAGCTAACTTCACTGCCAGTATTCACAATCACCAACTGTATGGCGTTGTTCTGTGGGGGTGAACTTGTGTGAATAGAAGGAACAAGGAACTAACTTGCCCATGGACGAGTGTTGGCTTAGGACAGCCCCGGCTCCGATTGGTGAGGCATCAACCTCTACTACAAATGGATGTTTGGGATCCTGGTGATGACGACATGGACCGGAGCTGAAGGCATCCTTGAGCCTCTGGAAGGCCGCGATGGCTCTAGATGCCCAGACTCGGGTATCGGTCCCCTTCTTAGTCATCGATGTAAGTGGGGCAACCATGGAGGAGTAGTTGGCAATGAAGCTTCTATAATAGTTAGTGAAGCCTAGGAACCATTGCAAGGCTTGAAGCCCAGCTGGCTGGAGCCAGTCACGGATTCCTTGGACTTTCTCCAGGTCCATGGAAAAGCCATGGTCAAATATTATATATCCTAGGAAAGGTAGACGAGTGCATTCAAACAAACATTTTTTCTAGTTTAGTGTATAGATGATTCTCTATTAATCATTGGAGGACAGTATGAACGTGTTCACGGTGACTTTCGATGTCCTTGGAAAATATCAGAATGTCATCAAGGTAGAACACAACAAACTTGTACAGGAGGTCCCTGAAGATCTCATTCATGAAACGCTGAAAGACAGATGGGGCATAACATAGCCCGAAGGGCATGACTACGTATTCATAATGGCCATCCCTAGTATTAAATGCTGTCTTCCAGATGTCATCAGGTTGGATGCGTACTAGATTATATGCAGCTCTCAAATCCAACTTGGAAAACACTCTGGCGCCTTCAAGGCGGTCAAATAGTTCACTGATTAGGGATAGTGGGTAACGGTCCTTGTGTGTTATAGCATTGAGACCCCGATAGTCAATGCACGGGTGAAGTTCACCATCTTTTTTCTTCACAAAAAAGAACCTCACTCATGCGGGCAAATCAGATGGTCTAATAAACCCCTTGTCCAATTTTTCTTTTATGTACTCTGACATAGACTGAGTCTCAGGCTGTGACAAGGGATAGGTTCTGCCTTTGGGAGGCGTCATGCCCAGCAGCAGTTCAATGGGACAGTTGAACTTACGTAACAGAGGCAAAGTGTCTGCTTTCTGTTTTGAGAATACATCACTGAATTCCACATACTGTGGAGGTAGACCAGGAAGCATTGTAGACTTCAAAACCAGGATCATGGGAGACACTGGCTGGAGACAAGTAGCTTGGCATTTCAGACCCCACCATACCAACTGCAGGGATTGCCAATCGAACTGGGGTTCGTGAGTCTGGAGCCAAGGGAACCCCAGAATTACTGGATTTGTTGAGCATTTCAACACGTAGAAGGATGTTTCCTCATTATGGAGTGTACCCACTGAAAGGTGAATAGCCACAGTCTGATGGGTGATTATAGTGGGAAGATGTTCTCCTTGAATGGAAGTGATAAGGAGACTCACCTCCAATGGTTGAAGGGGTATTCCCAAGATTTTGACTATATCGTCCATAATGAAACTGCCACTCGCTCCGGTGTCAATGAAAGCAGTGGTGGCAAATGTGTGGATCTTGATGCCCAGGGATACTGGAAGCAGGAGTTGAGGGCCAGAAACAGTTGCACCCAAGCTCGAGACCCCCGCCGGGCTCAGGTGCTGCAGTTTCTCGGACGGACTTAGCAGAACTGCAGACGATGTCCAGAAGTGCCACAGTAAAGGCAAAGCCCTTCTTTTCTACGGCGGAGATATTCAGTGGGAGACAACCGTCCCCGGTTCACCTCCATAGGCTCCACCATGGAGGAAGCTGGTGGTGTTATGTTTCTTGCAGGAGTGTAGGGTACACTTGCAGGCCATACTCGAGAAGAGCGTGGAGCCTTTACTTCTAGGTGTCTTTGCCGGAGGCGATGATAGATCCTTCCAGCAAGCGATATCAGGTCCTCTAGAGATGTGGGAGTCTCATGGATGGAGAGCTCATCCTTTAGAGCAGATGAGAGTCCATCTAGGAGGATGTCTTATAGGCAATCATCTTGCCACCCAAGTTCTGTGGCTAAGATTCGGAACTCCACCGTGTATTCAGAGAGGGTCCTTGACCCTTGACAAAGATGGAGTAGATTGTGACTGGTGATAGCCATCCAACCAGGATCTCCAAAGGTCTGCTTGAGGAGAGCAATTAAGTCAGACATCTTGGAGAGGATGGGATCAGAACATTCCCATAAGGTAGAGGCCCATGCCAGAGCCTTCCCTTCCAACCGAGACAGGATGAAGGTGACCTTTGTGTGTGATCTCCTTCAAAAACAAGGAGGGCTGGAGAGCAAATTGCATAAAGCACTGATTAAGGAAGCCAAGACTGGAGTGTGGATCCCCATTGTATATAGGAGGTACAGGAAGTGCCAGAGTTGCTCTAGGAAGCATAGATAGTGGCCGGGAGGCCCACGGGTTGGCCATAGCAGTCTCTTGTAGCTGGGAGTGTAGCTCCTCTACTGAAAAAGCCAGCGTCTCTAATGCTTGATGATGTTGCTTGACTGTAGTGGCCAGTCCTGGTAGGGCCATGGAGGCAGGAGACTCTTCCGAGATCATGGCCTTGGCAACCTGTTGTGCTCGGGGTGGACCCCTGTCCTGTGGCAGTACAGGAAAGGAGACAGAGGCAGGTAGAGTAGGGATGTGCAGAGGGACGCCATATGTTGCATTCTGGATTCGTATTCGTCGGGGGGGCAGATACGTTGCATTCGGCAAAGGAGGCCCCCGATACGTACATGCATTAATTCTTATTCGTTTCCCAGCTAAAACTGAATTAAGTACAACCCCCCACCCTCCTGACCCCCCCAAGATTTACCAAAACTCCCTGGTGTTCCAGCGGGGGGTCCGGGAGCCATCTCCTGCACTCACACCCTCGGCTGCCGGTATTCAAAATGGCGCTGATAGCCTTTGACCTACTATGTCACAGGGGCTACTGGTGCTATTGGTCAGCCCCTGTCACATGGTAGGAGCAATGGATGGCCAGTGCCATCTTGTGTTCCTACCATGTGATAGGGGCTGTGATACTTTAGAAAATGAGGCCCTTAATGTGGGTAAATGGCTTTTGAAAATTGCTATGATAATATGTTATGTTTACATGTGCAATTCCTTTGACAATTCACCTGTTTATGAATAATATTCTGAGTTATGAATACTGAGTCAGAGTATACACCTCTGGTACTGTTTGTGAGCAGATATACAGGACTGCTAGATCAAACTTCAACACTATAGCTTTGATTTATTAATGTTATGATTGCTGAAATAATCCTGATTGTGTCAATAAGATTAATCTATGAAGAAATATCCCAGTTCATGGTCAAAACAGAACATGTTTCTGATGCTATTTGAACCTGAACCTTCTCATCATGGACCAATTGCTAAAAATTGGTTAAATGTAGTTATTATTCTTTGAAGATGAACACCATAAATTATTCCTCTGTGATTTGAATGGGATGTGATGAAGGGAGAAGAAAGTTCCTATCTGTACATGACTCTTTCTGTGAAATTTGTCTGTGAAGTTAATGAACTGTGAATTCCTCATGTGAATTGCATAAGGGAACTGTGGATGATTGTTCTTTCCTGAAAGAATGTGAAGAATAAACTCTGCTACTTTCTTGAAACTGTCACCCTGTGTCCAACATGTCTTGTTGATTAGTGTGACTACTATGAATTGTAAAGTGTGACGGCCTGAGGCAGAAAAGGAGACCATAGCCAATAGATATGTGGAAAGCTGGCAAATAAAAAAAAAATATCACTTTGCAAAATTAGAACAGAGACTGACTGATAGTCTACATAGTGTAAAATTGGAAATAAGGAATGAATAATGAAGCATTTAATGCTTGCTTAGTTTTTTCATAAAATGTAGTAGGGTCCTCATTACACTATACATGAGCCTGATTATCCCTTTTAGAAATTGAAAATTTGTTTCAATGACATGGATGCCCTAGAGATAAAAGCAGGAAAATAGAATTGAAAAAGCATGGACTGTGACATTAGTACAATCTAGACAAGAAGTAAAAATAGCCTGCCCACATTTCAGTCACCACATTGCCTCATGTTCACCCATTTCTCTACTCTTTAAACACTTAAAGGTGAATTTTCAAAGAGTGGCATGTTCACAGATTAGCAGATGTGTATGCAAATAGCACATTTCTCGAAATTCTACTTTATAAACCTCAAAGACAGACGTGCAAGTAATGCTATGTGAAAAAATGTGCTCATATAAAAAGAGGTGGGTCAAAGATATTCCAGGTGTTCTGGGATTAGGCCACCATTTATGTATCTCTTACTAGTTTAAACCTGCTAAAGGGACGTGCATATTAGGAATGTGCCAGGGGGAAAAAAAATGTTTTGTTTTCCACAAATTTAGTTTTGTTTAATGTTTATTTCATTTTCTAAAGTTTGCAAAATAAAAGAAACATTAACAAAAAAGAAACAGGCCGTCCTCCTGGCGTGCCGCACGATACTTTCCGACTGGGCGGCCCCGGGTGCGACCCCAGCTGTGCTGGCAGGTTTGCATTCCCCTGTTACCGGCAGCTGTCCAGGAAGGGCTGCGGGCCGGGAGCTATCAGCCTGAATGGTGTAATCCCAGGTCTCAGTTGGGGCAGTTGGGGGGGAGGGGGGGGGGGGGGGGCAGAGGCAAAAAGGGCATGAGTGTGGTAGGGTGAATGGAGTGTGGTATGTGTGAGGTGTGTGTGTTGTATGAGTTGGAAGTATGGTGGGCTGGGTATGGGGTAAAAATGGAAAATAAGATGGGATGGTGACATGATGGAGGCTTTACTGTTGTTCAGTTTGAATTAGACAATTGCACTGTATCAGTTGCTTTGTAGTTGGTTGTACCTGTCTTTGTGCGGGACTTGTTACCTGTTCATGGTTTATCCCAATAAAAATTATTTTGAAAAAAATAAACGGGACCTCCCGAGGACTCCCTAAAGCCCATTCAACCCACCTAGAAAAAATGCCAGGACCAGGATTTTCCCTAGCCTAGACTTAAATGGTCTGGGGGGGAATCCAACGTCAAGGCTTAGACCCAGGCCTAAGCCTATGCTTTACGTAGGCTTAGTCCCTGGGATGACAACATGACCTTGGCATAGGTACCACTTTGAGATCTGGCTTGGAGGCCTGATCCCAATCCTGGGGCCTAAGACAAAGACCGGGGCACTGGCCTTGGCCTAGGACTAGGCTCAATGACAGACACAACCTGGAAGCATGGTCTCAATTCCAGGGCCTCGGCCTATATCAAGGCCCAGGGCTGATGTCAGGTCCTAGCCTGGAGGCTGGGTACTACCATTTGGGCCTCAGATAGGGTCAAGACTCGACACCAGGACCCGGCCCAGAGGCCTATTTCTGACCAAGGCCTTACATTTTGGCCTCAGTCTAGGCCCAGGCACAGGCCTGACACTGGAGCCTGGACTGAAGACCCAATCCTGACTCTGGAGCCCAGACTAGAGGAGCAGTTCCAATGCCGGTGTCTCCATGCCCAGACCTGGAGGCAGGCCATAGAGCTCCTCTTCTTTCTTCTTGTCTTCTTAAAATGATGACATTTTATAACCTCCATGCAAATGATGTGCACAGATTATAATATCTGACTTCATATGCATGCATACATTCTTGCATATGTAAAAGCTATGAGACATACAAATTTGAACTTATCTGGAAAAGTAGTGGCACTTATCTGGTTAAGTTTTGATTTATTCAGTTAATAATGGCACTTAGATAAGTCTGAAAAGTGCTACTTGTCCATCTAATTAGCACTTTTTGGATTTATCTGGTTCTGTAAGATAGCCAGAGAAATCTAAAAAAAAAAATGTTGTTTATCTGGATAATTTCAAATTTTCTGTCTAAGTAATGGTAAAGGCTCTACCTAGCCAGATAAGTAGGAATTTGGCCAGATAAGTGTGCGCAAGTGATATACACGTGTATTTGTAATTCAAATTTTGAAGGGATATGCAAATAGATTTTTCTCACAATGTTGAGATGCATTTACCTCTCTAACAGGGTTATTCATCAAATCACATTAGGGCATTATAGCGGGTGTTAGGGCCCGCAAAAATACCACAATGCTCATAATAAAAAAGCTTTGCGAGATGCAAATGGAAACTTTTACATTTTAACCAAAAGAGAGAAGTTTGGGTAGACTTTATGAAAGTGAGGAGTGTTTAACATTGCATGCAATAGTGTAACACATGTTATCGCATGTTTTAATGCTGGAAATTGCTACACCTTTTTTCTTGGCATTATGCTCTGCAATTTGATAGCAGCTAGGTAGAGAGTGCATCAAGCTAGGCCGAGAGTACAATATACTAATCTCATGTTTGTGTACCTTTCCTCACTGCAAATCTCATCAAATCTTCACTGATCTGTACTGTGCTGTTTGTACTTCTGACTTTACGTGTAAAGCTGCCTTCCAAACCTTAGACCACCACCAAAACCTCACCTCGAGTTACTGGTTGACCTTCCTACAAGGGTATAAATAGTTGATTAATATGAGAGCCTTATAAAGAGACTTTCTCTCTCTGTCTGTCTCTCTCTCTCATTGTGGTTTCTCAAACATTTCCCTAACTATGCTCCCTTTTTTTATCATGGGCGCTATTCATGTGAAATTTATAGCAAAATGATGAATCTAGGTCTAAGTTGGCTTTTACACATATAAGTCAGGATATTTTAAAATATGCGTGCAGCAATGAAATTATTAGTTTTTACCAATTAGTCTACCAATTCACCCATTCCATCTGAAGACCATTCTGACTTTTCAGACTGAAGCCTCCTCATTTCACCTAGATCCATCACCCAGTCATTTTTTCACTTTCAAGATGATTACAATACTTATACCACATACTGAGCAGAGGTAAATATACACAAGCAAAAGACTTATTGTGACACTTTGGCAGGCTGCAAAATAGCAACATATGTGCATAAGTTGATCCCTCTCTGGAACAGCTCTGGACGGTCCCTTTTTTTTATACATGCAATGTATTTGTGGTCCATGATTTACCTGTGTATGTTGTGGTTTATAAATAGCATTTAAACCTATATGTACTATTTTACATATGCATGTGCTATTTTTTATGTGTACATCTTTTTAAAATTCACCTCCTATTCATCCCAGTCCTCTAATATTTATTGGTGAAATCTTAGCACATATTTATAAACAACTCCTCCTCCCCTCTATTTACAGTAAAAATAAAAGTCAGTATGTTAGCAAGTTGCAAATCATGAGTAATGGATGTAATGCAAAGACAACATGAAATAATTTTTCAAGGAGAACTTACTTTGAATTTATAAAGAGTTATGCTCATAAAAAATATCACATATGCATGGAAGTAACCTGTACTCATGTAATCGCTATTTTATGAGTTGGAAGTATACACATAGGGGTGGATTTTAAAATGGTTATGTGCGTAATAGGGTTGGCGACAAGCACAACCTGGGGCGAATGTCCTGGGGCTTGAAAAAGGGGCAGGGCGTGGGCGGTCCGGGGTGGGGAGGGTGTTGCCAGAGGCCCCTGAAGGACTGCTAGGCTGGGGGATTGTGCGCCGGCACTTGGCCGGCGCGCGCAACCCATGCCTGCCCAGAGGCAGGCGCAACTTAAATAATAAAGGTGGGGGGAGTTAGGTAGGGCTGGGTGGCGGGTTAGATAGGGGAAGGGAGGGGAAGGTGGGGGTGGTGAGAGGAAAGTTCCTTCCGAGGCCGCTCCGATTTCAGAGCGGCCTCGGAGGGAACGGGGAAAGTCATCGGGACTCTCCTAGGGCTCGGCGCAAGCAAGGTGCACAAATGTGCACCCCCTTGAGAGCACTGACCCCGGATTTTATAACATATGCACGGTTGTGCGCGCATGTTATAAAAGTCGGGCGTAGATTTATGCGCACAGGGTTGCACGCACAAATCTACGCCCACGCGTAAAAATCTGGCCCATATTTTACATTACATATGCATATATCCTCATGAATAAAAGTAGTGGTCTGGGTCATTCTAGGGTGGATCCAACAGTTATGCTAGTAAGTCGCTATTTAAAAGGAATGGAGGAGTAGCCTAGTGGTTAGAGCAGTGGGCAATAAACCAGGAGACCAGCGTTCAAGTCCTGCTGTTGTTCCTTGTGACCTTGGGCAAGTCACTTTACCTTCCATTGCCTCAGGTACAAACTTATATTGTAAGCCTTCTGGGGATAGGAAATACCTACAGTACCTAAATGTAATCCACTTTGAAGTGCTAAAAAAAAGTGCAGAAAACAGAATATAAAAAATCTAAAAAGGCACGTGTACATTTGGCAACTTACTAGTGTAATTTTACACCTGCTAATTATCTTGCATAATTGATAGCAGACTTGTTTATTGAATATTATTGGCTAGGTGCGAGGCCTGGGTGAAATGGGGAAAGTTCTGGCTGAAGAACCAGGTCTCAATGACCTGGAGAAGGACAGAGTGAACTGATGCAGTTTTAAAACCTACAGACTTATGCATGAAAATCTGGTTTTATGTGAGTAAATCCTTTTTTTATTTTTTGCTTGTAAAATATGCGTGCATATATTTTTAAAATAGGTAGAAAAAGGAGGAGCATTTAATGTGTTGAAATACTAACTTTCAATGTATTGCATCTATTCTTGCATAAGTATACATTACATACATGCCATTCTTGCGGGATAGAGATATACATTTATTTATTTTATTTATTTTGATTTTTTCTATACCGGCATTCGTGATAACATCACATTAAGCCGGTTTACAGTAAACAATGGAGTAATAACTGGAACATAGAACAAAATATGTAATATACATATTATAAATACATATTATAAATACAGTTACAATAAATAAATAAATATACATATTTTATAATTCACACCTATCACATATGCACGGGTTATAAAATACGTTCATAGATCTATACATGGCCATATACCCGTGTATATGCTGCCATGTTGAATTGTTTGAAAGTTATCCTCATCGAGTAATGAAAATCAGGAACTAATTTTAGCAGATTACTTTTAACCAAATTTTCAGCTGAACCAACCAACTGGAGTTTTGGCTGAAAATTCATCTAAATTTGGCTGGGCAAAATTTGACCTACTGGATATAAAACTGTTATATGTGTGCCTGGGACTGCCCGGATAAATCTTAAAGCCTGTCCCATGAATGCCCCTGGAGCCACTTTTTTTTATCCAGTTACAATGAACCTGGGGGAGGGAGCAGATTGTGCCTTGGTTTAATGATACCTTGCGGTAAGGCAGAAGGAAGGTATAGAAAGCTGACAGGACATGGAGAACTCATAAATCTAAGTGTGCAAAGAGGAGTTATGAGGTGAGGACAGTGTACATAAGTCTATTATTGGAGACTAAGGCCTGGAGACCTTAGAGAACCCAGTGGTAATGGGGAGATGAAGGGGGGGGGGCGGTCCTGCGATAGCCGGCAGAGATCGCACCTCCACGATACGATTGCAGCCGGCTTTCGTGTCGAATAACTACACCATAAGAGGTGTAGTTATTCGGTGCGAAACTGGCAGCGATAAGGAATCTTACCTTTTGCCACCAGTGATGTGTCCACAACGTCGGCCCCCGGTGCTGCCCTGACTCCTCCTCTTCTGGGGCTGACTGCTCCGACTCTGCCCCAAGCTAGCTATCACATGCAAAAATTCCCTTTTCACGTGCGATAGTGTTAGAGAATGACCCCTTAAGAAGCTCTTATAATGAATGCAAAATTCTATAAATAGGCCATTAGAATTGTTTAGTATTGTAAAATCATCAGTAAAAGCTTTGCAAGCTGGGAAGTTGGATGCCTGATTGAGAAAATGTAGCCTTGTTTCTTCAGGATAAGCTTCAGCCATTAATATCTAATTTGGGAATAAATGATAATTTCAAAACAAAATGTAAAGTGTTCATGCCAGTGACAAAGGATGTGTTGCAGCTGTGTTATCTAATAGGTGAATATCAGTAGCCCAATGCACACCAAGACCGGGAGATTTGCAAGTCTGTTGGGCCAGCACGCGCCAAGCATATTTTAAAAGCCACCTAAGTATGCACATATCTCCCAGTATACTCAATAATGTAAAAGTCCGAAAAGGGGGCATGGCATGAGTATGGTATGTGCGGGGCATGGGTGTGGCGACCCTACCTCGTAACTTTATTTCTGGTATAGATGGCGTGTAAGTCCTACAACAAAAAAATATAGGCATGTTGGCAGAAGGGAAAAGGAAGGCTATTTAAATAGGGGTGAGGAGGGGGGTAGGAAGTCCTATCTCTTACCCAGACAAACTGGGAATGAAGTGGTTTAACTGGTAATTGCATTAGCACATATTTCTGTTAAAGTCCCCCCACTTATGAGGTACAGGCAATATTTGCGTGCACAAGCATTCATTCATATCAAATTGTGTATACATGTATGTGCTTTCAGGCTATTTTATACCATGTGTGCATATATGTGCGTAAGTTATAAAATGGATGTGACTCTGGACGCGAGCCAGCATTCGCGCATACATGTGTTCCCACATGCTGGTATAAAAGTTACTGTCCTTATTAAAAGTGCTTACCAATGATTTAGAGCCTTGTCCCTTTTTGTTAGTTAATAATAAAGTTTAGATGTTTGAAAGCTATCTCTTGCAGATCATTAATCTTTCATGACTGTCAAGTGAGGTTCTTGCTTGTTGGTGAGACCTATTATAAAAGATCAATCTATTTCATCATTTGTGCTGACAAACTACTGTCCTATTTCCAACTTCTGCTCATTAGCAAAGGTCTTGGAAAAATGTGTTCAGCAGCAGTTTAATATATTTATTAAAATGACCATTGTATATTAGATGATGATCAATTCAAATTTAATAAAGGGAGAGGAATCAAGATCTTATTATTATCATTGTTAGATTTATTTTTCTATTTATTTATTTATTTATTTTAAGTTTTTATATACCGACATTCTTACATCCGATGTAAATCATACCGGTTTACATTAAACAGAATAGCAGGAAATAAATTTCCATAGTCTAATACAAAGAACATTTCTAATTAAAATTATTAACAAGCGAAAAGAAAAAGTAAAGAATTGGAATACAGTTTAAATAAAAGAAAAATATAAAAGATTTTTTTTTTTTTTTACAAGCACAAGGGTTGCACAAAGGGTTGCATGAAGGGGAGGGCTCTTCAACCATCGCCGGAGCTCCCAGTGATGTCAGGGGGGGGCGTGGTCATAGATCTCAGTCATTCAATTTCCCTCACCTCCTGCTGTTGGTTGTTGGTTCCGTATCTTTTTTTTTTTTTTTTTCCTGCCATTCAGTTTGTTGTTTAGTTCTCGCGGGGGCCCAGGATGGAGGGTGGCCTCCCCGCTCGCCGGCGCCTGATGGTGAGGCTCTGAAATTTAAGAATCTTATATCCTACTACCTCCTTTACAATAGTTCAGCATAGTTTACACTTAAAATGTTCATAGTATAATCCCACCCATTCATAATGGGTGGGATTATTTTTACTCCCTTTCTAAAATGTTTAATAATCAATTTTCTGTTTCAATTCTTTGGGAAGAGTATTCTATTGTTCTTCTTTGGATTAACTCTGATCTACTATTGCAACTTGAAGGTAGAACTAATAAACCTAAACCCTTAGTGCCAGATTTTATAACATGCACGCGGGCGTAGATTTGTTTGCTCAACCTGGAGCGAACAAATCTACGCCCAATTTTAAAACATGCGTGCGCTGCCATGCAGGGGGGTGCACAATTGTGCAACCTGTGCATGCCGAGCCGTGCAGCCTGCCTCCATTCCCTCCAAGGCCATGATGTATTTTTCAGGGAAAGGTCCCCATGATCATGACGACAGCCCCCGCCACCCCCCCCCCCCACAATAGTTGAATGCCTCCTGTGAAGACACAGCAATTTGAAGAATCTAGACTAAGTAATTTAAAATGACAACATCTCTCACAACTGGAGTTATGCGGCCTCTGAGGGAACTTTCCTTCTGCCCCCACCCCGGCACCTTCCCCTCCTTTCCCCTATCTAACCCGCCCCCTAGCCCTAACTGAACCCTCCCGACCTTTATTGAAGAAGTTACGCCTGCTTCTGGGCAGGTGTAACTTGCGCGCACCGGCTCTGCGTCCCCCGGCCCGGTGGCTGTTCCGGAGGCCCCGTTCCCGCCCCCAGAATGCCCCCAGGCTGGTGCCCTGCTCACGGCCCTGCCACCAGAACACCCATTTTCTCAAGCCCCGGGACTTAGGCGCATCCTGGGGCTTGCGCGTGCCACCGAGCCTATGCAAGATAGGCTCGGCATGCTCAGGGGGAGGCAGGGGTATGTTTTCGGAGGTTGCATACATTTAGCAATGATTCATACCTCTGAAATGTATTTGCAACTGTACATCCATTTCCCAAGTAAAGCAGCCTGTGCAACAAAGGAACAGGGTTATTTATCAAATTGCATTAGGGCCTCAATGAGCAATTGGGGAGTCACGGGAGGGGATGTTGGGGGATGCAATTGGGGGGGGGGGGTCAGAGTGGAGGGGAAAGGGAAAGGGGAGGAAGAAGGGGAGGGGATCTTGGGTGATAAAATCAGATAGTCTGTGGAGGAGAATGTTGGGTGATGTAATCGGAGGGGTCAGGGGAGAGGTCGGATCTTAGGTGATACAATTGGAGGGGAAGGGGAGGGGGCGGGAAGATGTTGGGTGATGCAATCGGGGGTCGGGAGGGGATGTTGGGGGATGCAATTGGAGGGGTCAGAGTGGAGAGGGTGGGGGAAGGGGGAAGGGGAGGGGGAACTTGGGTGATGAGATCGGGTAGTCTGTGGTGGAGAATGCTTGGTGATGCAATCGGAGGGATCAGGAGAGAGGTCGGATCTTAGGTGATGCAATCAGGGGATCAAGGGGAGGGGGAAGGGATTGTGTATCAGGGGCAGAAGCCACTAGTGCCATGCGCAAATATATTACTTTATTAGTATTTTGGGGGAGTCGGGGGCCGCCTCGGCAGGTGGCAACAGGTTAAAATGGGGGTCAGTAATGACCCCCGCTCAACCTCCTCATTTAGCCATGGGTAAGTTTTGGGTGGTCAGTGGCCCTTAAGAAGATTGCTGTCCTGTGAGATTGGGGGCAACCATCGCGTTATAAGGCCACTCGCCACATTCTTTTGTGTCGCGTGTTTGGCTATGAATCAAAAGAAAGTGCCATGGAGCCATGATGTATTTTTCAGGGAAAGGTCCCCATGATCATGATGACAGCTCTCCCCACAATAGTTGAATGCCTCCTGTGAAGACACAGCAATTTGATGAATCTAGGACTAAGAAATTTAAAATGACAACATCTCTTTCCTGGTTACCAGTGCAAATCTCTCACAACTAGAGTTATGTGGTCATATAATCTCTTAACTTTAATCAATCTAGTAGTGGCATAGTGAATTATTGAAGTGTTCTTAACAATATATCCAATAGTCCCACCCATAAGCCATTACAATAATCCAACTGACCTACCACAAGGGCCTGGAGGACAGATCTAAATAGCAATGAAGATAATATTATTCTTAAAGCTTTCAATAGTTTAAGCTTGAAAAAAAACTATTTTAGCCATGCTATCTTAGGCATGCTTAGCCTAGTGTTCATCGATAAACCTAAATTCCTTGTTTCTAGGAGTCGTGGTATCTAGGCTCCTTCATTATCAATCTTTAGGTTCATTAGAGAAATTTTTTTTCTAACCACAATTTGATTTTGGCGATATTCAAAGCCAGCCCTCAATTCCCAGCCATTTCCTTTTTCTACGTAGACACCATAAAAAAAAAAAAATTAAAAAAAGAATTACTGATGGTACCATCATTATTGTTTGGAATAAACAGGTGATTGTCATCTGCACAAATAAAATACAATACAGCCAAGCTTCTTGGGTAAGCCTCTGTTGGTGTCAGATAAATATTACATAGTACCAGAGACAGGTCTGATCCCTGCGATTCCTGATTGCAGCTGTCTCCAAGATAATCTATCTTGTCCCAATCAGTGGCTTACCTAAAGTATTTGGCACCAAGGGTGATTACTTCCTTTGCCACCCCTCCCCCCATATAATTTTAAAATGTAAATACATAGAATATATTTTTGCAAGTAGCTTTCTAAATTGTACACTAAGTACAGTACTGTCATAAGCACATTGAACATAATAAAAATGCAGGACATTTAAAATTCAGTGAACAGTTACTGCATTTTATTTTATATAAAAAATACAGGAAATCTAATTTCAATACTAGTAGGGATGTGCTTTAGATTAAAACGACAAAGAAAAACAAAACAAATAGGAGCCAATTTGTTTCTTTCATGGGGCCCTGAAGTGAATTGAAGGGGTCCCACAAATTAAAAGTATCCTATTTGTTTCATTCATTTGAAATTCAATAACTTCTACATGCCATTATAGTCAATGGACTCATAGAAATCATAGGGAGAGCAACAGGTGCATGTGTGCAGTTAGAAACTGATACAGTGTAGAGCAGCAGTCAGCAGAGAAGGGGACCATAGGCATATTGTCAAGGAGATGAGAGGAGTGACGGATCACAGTGAAGAATTTTGCTAATCCTACATATCACTGTAGACCGGGTATGAGTGACGCTCAGCATGAAGACTGAGGATGTCATAGATTTGCCCCTTATTGCTTCTCAAGATACTGTCCGAGTGAAAACATAGCTCTGAGCTCTCTCTAAGTTCTTGGTAAAGTTTTTTTAGTGAGGCATTGCATGTGGTCTCACTGTGTCAGCCCTTCAACAGCCCATCACACAAGAGAGAAAAGCCTAGCAGTGAGGCAGCACTGCATCACAATTTCTGTCTCTCACAATATCTGTGCTTCGCTTGCGGTTGCTGCTCTGTTTTTCCTTTCTGGTGATTGAAGCCATAGGTACACTTGAGCTTAGTCATTTTTTCTCTTTTTGGCTGGCAGTGAGAACAGTGTGGGCATTGGGCACTAGTAGGCAGTACTGGGCATAAGTGAGCAGTGAGGGCAGGGCAGAGAGTGCAGCATAACAAGCTATATCGTGAAGCCTGTCTGTATCAGAGAAATGGTGCAGACAGAGCAGACAGTGTGACATGCACTGTTTCCCTGGCAGCAAACACAGTGTGTTGGCAGTGGACACTAGGCAGTGGGTATTACAATACCACTGTAAAATATTAAACCTTTGTTGTAATCTTTACATCCTCAATGACATAAAAACAATCGGATCAGGGACAGGGAAAGGCAGACCAGATGAAGTAAATTTAAATGTGTCCAAAATTGGGCAGGATGGCACTGGCACTGGCAGTGCCAAAAAGAATCCCAAAAGTAGTCCTGCACCAAAACTGAAGAGGGGATTCTTCTGGACTACTAAGGCAGAAGGAACCAGCTCTATGCCAAAGAAATTGGAATATGGAGATGATGATGTGCCACTGCAGACTCAGAGTGCAGACGACAGTGGGTGGAGGGAAAAGATTGCCGCAGATGATGCAGTGAAAGCCATATTTTCCTCCACTGATTCATATGAAGAGTCATTACTTGGCTTGTCTGAATCAGAAGATATTGAAAGTATACTGGAAGAGGAAAATTTGGGAGGCTTATATAGTAGTATATTAGCCTCATCATCCAGTTCTTTGATGGGGGATATAGTAACATTAAGGATAGGGCTGAAGAACAGGCAGCACAGAGAGAGCAACTGATGCCCCTGACATTGTTCCTCAGAGTCTACCCTCTACCTCAGCTTTATTGCCAGCATCTCCCGCTAAGGATGTAGAGAAGGGTTCACGGAGGAAATCCATGATCTGGAGACATTTCCAAATAAGAAGCAAAATTTCCTAAATATCAATAAAATATTTCAGAAGAGCAGACTCATCAAATAACACCTAATAATTAAAACTAATAAGGATTTAAATAATTCCCCGCTTTCCTTATTTGTCACCCTGAGGTTGTCGTAGACTAGGGTGAGCATGCACACACACACTCACAACATGCTCCGTCTGTCTCACAGACAAATATGATTTCTCACACTCACACACACACACACATGCTGTCTCTGTCTCTCATACACAGACACATGCTTCCTATTTCTCATTCACACACACACACACATGCTGTCTCTGTCTCTCATACACAGACACATGCTTTCTATTTCTCATTCACAAACACACACACACACACACACACAAACACTCACACACACACACACACACACACACACACACACACACACACACTCACTCTTCATCTGTCTCTCACATTCAAATATACAGATTAAAAGCTGAACTGGAAGCTGCAACAAGCCAAACTCTGTAGGCGGTTTAACTATGGAAAAATAGAATTGCTACAATTCCTCAAAATAATACCATTTATTTTATTTATTTAAAAATATTAATATTTCTATACTGTCTTTCACAAACAAAGTTTGACCAAAACAGTTCACAAAGTTCCAACATAATAGTAAAATCAAAAGAAAAATATGAATAGCTAAACATAAAATGATTAAAACAAATACTATATAAAAAAAAAGAAAAAAAATATAGATAAGAAGAAAAAATACAATGTATATTTATAAACCCTAATTCTAAAAAGTAACTATACTATTTTACCGCAAAACAGATAGTCAGAAATTTAAAATAAAACGTAAAATAAAAAAAATAAATAATTCAGAATTATAAAACCATACTACTAAAAATTACAATATACAGTATATTTCAAAGAGCTGACAAATAGAATAACTTTCACTAATTAATAACTCTATTGCGTGTGCCGGCCACAGCAGGCCTGCATCCAGGCCCTCTTAACCTCTGCTGCCTAATCCAGTGTCTGGCTCCACTTCCCTTGCGGCTGTAGGCCGCTGGCTCCATCCCACTCTGCCTGCCTATGGTGGGGACCCTTAGGATCTCTCCTATGGGTAGCGTTAACCCCACCTAGGCTGAAGGGCCCACCTCCTGCACAACAAACTCATGCACAAATTTATAAAAATGTCCTAAATATCAATAAATATTTCAGAAGAGCAGACTCATCAAATAACACCTAATAATTAAAACTAATAAGGATTTAAATAATTCCCCACTCTCCATATTTTTCACCCAGAGATTCTTGTAGACTAGGGTGAGGGCGCACACACACTCATAATAAGCTCCATCCATTTCTCAGACAAAAATGATAGGTGTGTGTGAGAAAGACATTCATATTTCCTCTATTTCTCTCTCTCACACACACACACACACACACACACACACACAAACACACACACACATGCTGACTCTGTCTCTCATACACAGATGCATGCTTCCTGTGTCTCATTCACAAACACATACATACACACAGACACACTTCCTCTGTCTCTCTCTCACACACACATACATGTTATTTGTCTCTGACACACTGACTCACACACACACATGCAAAGCCTGAACTGGAAACCACAACCAGCTAGATTCTGTATGCAGTGCAACAATGGGAAAGTAGAAACATCACCATTCCTCATACCAATACAATCAAGGAATATAAATCAATGACAACTGTAAATTATAAATACTAAAAATATATATTTCAAAATAGCTGGCAAATAGAATAAACTCCACTTATTAAAACTCATGTACAAATTCTAAATATCAATAAAATATTTCAAGACAGCTGACACATCAAAAAACACCCAGTAATAAAAAATAGTAAATATTTAAATATCCCCCACTCTCCATGCCTGTTACCCTGAGATTGTTGTAGACTGGGGGCATGCACACACACACAGATAATATGTTCCCTCTGTCTCACATGCATGCTCAGAGAGAAACTGAGCATGTGTATATGTGTGTCTGTGTGATTCCTCTGTTTCTCTCTCTCTCTCTCACACACACACACACACAAACACATGCTTCTGCTGTCTCACACACACATACAAATACTTCCTCTGTGTCTCACACATACCCACATGCTTCCTCTGTACCTCTCACACACACACACAATTCCTCTGTTCCTCTGGCACACCCCCCCCCCCCACATACACACACACATACACATACACACTTCCTGTCTCTCTAACACACACATGCTTCCTCTGTTTCCCTAACACACACACACACACACACACTTTACCTTATAGGGCCCTGTTGAACCAGCACAGATGAGGAGGGAGCTAGTGACTGTGTAGCAATAGCCAGGAGAGCTAGGAAGCAGGCATATACCTTTAATTTGCCAAGATCGGTATGCAGCAGACAGCATCTTTACTTTTTGAAGGTTGCACTGGCGACATTGCCAAGGGGGAACTTGGAGATGGCTGGGCTAGCCAAAGACTTGTAGGGAGGGAGACAGCAGCAGGCCAGTAGCAGACTGTACAGAAAGCAGAGTGGTATGCACTGCATCAGTAACAGTGGCAAGGGGCTGTGTCAGAGTTCTCTCAATAGGCCTGGAGCAGAGTATTCTGGCTGTGATGGGTCAATAGTGTGCGCAGTCAGATAGTGAACACAAATCACTGGCTGCACCAACCCCTGTCTGCCTGTCATGATTATTGGAGGGACTGTGCAGAGAGAGCCAGCCGTGCCTGAACCACAGCAAGGGTGGGAGCCAGGAGTAGAGCTACCACAGAGATGGCACTAAAAACACACACACACACACACACGGCAGCAAAGCATGCTTTTTCTTTTTGTGGCTGCATCACCAGGCTGCATTTAAAGTAGATGATTGGTGCTACCAAACCCTTCTTGGCCCCCTCTCCCCCCCTGCCCCTTAGTACTCCATTGGTCCTAAGTGAACCCTTTGTTTCCTGTCTTTAAATATATTCAAGCCAAAGGAGATGCAAGAAAAACTTGGTTGGTCCAAAATTTGAAAGTTTTTAAATAAAGGTTTCTTTATTATTTAACGCGGCAACTCCATTGCTCACTTGTCAAACATGGACAGTTCTCTTTAGAGTCCCCTGACACGGACCCGTGTTTTGCCCGAAGGCTGCATCGGGAGGGATGCAATGAACAATTCAGAACTAAAATGTAAATGATACATATGTAAGATTATTTTTACAAATCAGACCAACAACAAATGGAAAATTACTTAAAAAGTTATGCCAATGAAAACATACCTTAATAGCAGCGTTACATTCATAGAGTTGACAAGCAAGGAGCGCGAGAAGTAAAGTCAGGACCCGGCCTTTAAAGAGAGAAAATATTTTGGCGCGAAGGAAAGAGCCAGTGAGAAGGAGTTGTATCTGATTAAAGCAACTAATCAGGAAACAGGGAAATCAGAATTACAAAACAGGAACCACAGTATTATGAAAGTTAAATGAAATATTGCCATTCAAGCTTGTTGTTCAACCCCTTTGGATGTAGACAAGCAAGTTTAAAAATCCACTTCTGCTCCCTGTGATTTAGCATTTCTGAAAAATGACCACCTCGAGACGGTGGAAGCAAAAAGTCAAGGATAATAAATTTTATGTCACTTTCTAAGTGTCCAAATGTAAGCCAGTGTGTAACAAGGGGAGCTGTCTCCCCTCTATTCTTAATATTTGAACGATGTTTCACGATTCTAGTGTGAATTGGATGGGTAGTCTTACCTTCATACAATATTGAGCACGGACACACAATTATATAAATTACTCCCCTGGACTGACATGTAGTTGAGAAATTCAAGTAAAATTTCTTGTGAGAAACAGGGTGTTCAAAAAACAAAGTGGGTATAGCATGAGGGCAAACTGAGCAGTGCCCACATGGTTGATGTCCAGAATAACTTTGCGACAATGACACAGGGGAGTCCTGAAAATGAGAATGTACTAGGAGATCCTTAAGATTTCTACCATGACAAAATGAAAAACGTAATGGACAATCAAAAACCTTATGCAAAGCTAACATAGACCAGTGGCATTTTACAATTTTAGCGATGTTATTTACATGGGTAGAGTAGGGTAAAATGCAGTTTACACATGTATCAGTCGTTTTAACTTGAGGGATGAATAACAGGTCACACTTAACATACAGAGCTCTTTTAAATGCTCTCTGAAGGACTTGCTGAGGGTACCCTCTCTCCCTAAACCTGAGGAGCATCTGTTTAGCTTGGATTATAAAGTCTGCTCATGAAGAGCAGAGATGTGTCAGTCTGAGTAGTTAGCTAGCCAGGATATTCATTCTTAATGTTGACGGATGATGACTATCAAACCTAAGCAATGTATTACAGTCTGTACTTTTATGGAAAATGGAAGTTGTAAAGGAACCATTTTGGATCTCATCCTTTACATCTAAGAAGGAAATTTTGACTAGGTCAATGGAGACATTAAATTTTAAATGATCACTACAAGAATTCAACTAGTCTAAAAATAAAAAGAATTGGATATCAGTCCCTGTCCAAATCAAAAAAATATCGTCTATGTATCTGTACCATGAAAAAATGAAAGGTGACCAGGAAGAGGCTGGTAACTTGCCTGCTTGGTGCGAAGGTGGCAGACCTCACTCATCATCTAGATAGGATTATAGACAGTGCTGGGGAGGAGCCAGCTGTCGTGGTACATGTGGGTACCAACCACATAGGAAAATGTGGGAGAGAGGTTCTGGAAGCCAAATTTAGGATTCCTGGTAGGAAGCTGAAATCCAAAACCTCCAGGGTGGCATTCTCTGAAATGCTTCCTGTTCCACGTGCAGATCCCCAGAGGCAGGTAGAGCTCCAGAGTTTTAATTTGTGGATGAGACGATGGTGCAGGGAAGAGGGATTCAGCTTTGTAAGGAACTGGGGAAACTTTTGGGGAAAGGGGAGACTTTTCTGAAAGGATGGGCTCCACCTTAACCAGAGTGGAACCAAGCTGCTGGCACTAACTTTCAAAAAGGAGATAGAGCAGCTTTTAAACTATAACAAGGGAGAAAGCCGACAGTCACTCAGCAGTGCATGGTTTGGAGAAATGTATCCTTGAAGGATACTAATGAAACAGGAGAGTTAGGGCATCCCAACAAAGAGGTTCCATTAAAAGCAAACATAGCCCATATGCCTATATGTAAAAAATCACCCAAGCTAATGATTTCTGACTTATCTCAAACACCTGAAAAGCAGGTTGTTAAAACAAACAAAAAACACACTTTGAAATGTCTGTATGCCAATGCCAGAAGTCTAAGAAGTAAGATGGGAGAGTTAGAGTATATAGCAGCAAATGATGAAATTGACATAATTGGCATCACAGAGACTTGGTGGAAGGAGGATAATCAATGGGACAGTGCTATATCAGGACACAAATTATATCGCAATGATAGGGAGGATCAACTTGGTGGGGGTGTGGCACTTTATGTCCAGGAGGGTATAGAGTCCAACAGGATAAAGATCATACAAGAGATTAAATGGTCAGTAGAATCTATATGGGTAGAAATCCCATGTGTGTTGGGTAAGAGTATAGTGATAGAAGTATACTACCATCCACTTGGACAAAATGGTCAGACAGATGATGAAATACTAAGAGAAATCAGGGAAGCAAACCAATTTGGCAGTGCAATAATAATGGGAGATTTCAATTACCCCAATATTGACTGGGTAAATTTAACATCAGGACTTGCTAGAGATATAAAGTTCCTGGAAGTAATAAATGATTGCTTCATGGAGCAATTGGTTCAGGAATCAACAAGAGAGGGAAGTATTTTAGATTTAATTCTTAGTAGAATGCAGGATTTGGTGAGAGAAGTTATGGTGGTGGGGCCACTTGGCATCAGTGATCATAACATGATCAAATTTAAACTAATAACTGGAAGGGGGACAATAAGTAAATCTGCAGCTCTAACACTAAACTTTCAAAAGGGAAACTTTCATAAAATGAGGAAAATAGAAAAAAAACTGAAAGGTACAGCTGCAAAGGTTAAAAGTGTTCAACAGGCATGGACATTGTTTAAAATACAATCCTAGAGGTGCAGTCCATATCTATTCCACACATTAAGAAAAGTAGAAGGAAGACAAAATGGTTAAAAGGTGAGGTGAAAGAGGCTATTTTAGCCAAAAGACCCTTCAAAAATTGGAAGAAGGAGCCATCTGAAGAAAATAGGACAAAACATAAGCATTGTCAAGTTAAGTGTAAAACATTGATAAGACAGGCAAAGAGAGAATTTGAAATGAAGTTGGCCATAGAGGCAAAAACTCATAATAAAAACTTTTTAAAATATATCCGAAGCAAGAAACCTGTGAGGGAGTCGGTTGGACCATTAGATGACCGAGGGGTTAAAGGGGCTCTTAGGGAAGATAAGGCCATTGCAGAAAGACTAAATGAATTCTTTGCTTCCGTGTTTACTAATCAGGATGTGGGGGAGATACCAGTTCCGGAGATGGTTTTCAGGGGTGATGAGTCAGACGAACTGAACGAAATCACTGTGCACCTGGAAGATGTAGTAGGCCAGACTGACAAAATAAAGAGTAGCAAATCACCTGGAATGGATAGTATGCATCCTAGGGTTCTGAAGGAACTCAAAAATAAAATTTCTGATCTATTAGTTAAAATTTGTAACCTATCATTAAAATCATCAATTATACCTGAAGACAGGAGGGTGGCCAATGTAACCCCAATATTTAAAAAAGGCTCCAGGGGCAATCCGGGCAACTATAGACCAGTGAGCCTGACTTCAGTGCCAGGAAAAATAGTGGAAACTATTATCAAGATCAAAATCATAGAGCATATAGAAAGACATGATATACCCAAAGGAAGTCTTGCCTATCAAATCCGCTTCATTTTTTTGAAGGGGTTAATAAACATGTAGATAAAGGTGAACCGATAGATGTAGTGTATTTGGATTTTCAGAAGGAGTTTGACAAAGTCCCTAATGAGAGGCTTCTACGAAAACTAAAAAGTCATGGGATAGGAGACAATGTCCTTTCGTGGATTACAAACTGGTTAAAAGATAGGAAACAGAGAGAAGGATTAAATGGTCAATGTTCTCATTGGAAAAGGGTAAACAGTGTAGTGCCTCAGGGATCTGTACTTGGACCGGTGCTTTTCAATATATATATATATATATAAATGATGCTTCATCAAATTTATGCTTCATCAAATTGTCTCTGGTTTTGGTCATGGTTAACCGCTTAGTTCGATGTAAACCGAGTTGATTTGATTTGTATCAAGAAAGTCGGTATATAAAAGCCTTAAATAAATAAATAAATGATCTGGAAAGGAATACGATGAGTGAGGTTATCAAATTTGCGGATGATACAAAATTATTCAGAGTAGTTAAATCACAAGCAGATTGTGATACATTACAGGAGGACCTTGCAAGACTGGAAGATTGGGCATCCAACTGGCAGGTGAAATTTTATGTGGACAAGTGCAAGGTGTTGCATATAGGGAAAAATAACACTTGCTGTAGTTACACGATGTTAGGTTCCATATTAGGAACTACAACCCAGGAAAAAGATCAAGGCATCATAGTGGATAATACTTTAAAATCGTCGGCTCAGTGTGCTGCAGCAGTCAAAAAAGCAAACAGAATGTTAGGAATTATTAGGAAGAGAATTGTTAATAAAACGTAAAATGTCATAATGCCTCTATATCGCTCCATGGTGAGACCGCACCTTGAATACTGTGCACAATTCTGGTCACCACATCTCAAAAAAGATATAGATCTGATGGAGAAGGTACAAAGAAGGGCAACCAAAATGACAAAGGGGATGGAACAGCTCCCGTATGAGGAAAGGCTGAAGAGGTTAGGGCTCTGCAGCTTGGAGAAGAGACGGCTGAGGGGGGATATGATAGAGGTCTTTAAGATCATGAGAGGTCTTGAATGAGTAGATGTGACTCGGTTATTTACACTTTTGAATAATAGAAGGACTAGGGGGCATTCCATGAAGTTAGCAAGTAGCACATTTAAGACTAATCGGAGAAAATTCTTTTTCACTCAACACACAATAAAGCTCTGGAATTTGTTGCCAGAGGATGTGGTTAGTGCAGTTAATGTAGCTGGGTTCAAAAAAGGTTTGGATACATTCTTGGAGGAGAAGTCCATTAACGGATATTAATCAAGTTTACTTAGGGAATAGCCACTGCTATTAATTGCATCAGTAGCATGGGATCTTCTTAGTGTTTGGGTAATTGCCAGGCTCTTGTGGTCTGGTTTGGCCTCTGTTGGAAACAGGATGCTGGGCTTGATGGACCCTTGGTCTGACCCAGCATGGCAATTTCTTATGTTCTTATATTCTTAAGAGGGATAGATAAAATCCTCCTCAAATTTGCTCACAAACAAGCAGGCTAAACTTGGATCCATGGTGGCCCCATTGCGGTCCCTTTTATTTGCTAATAAATAGTCATTTGAAATTGAAAATAGTTCCTGGTAAGATATAATCTTATAAGGGAGAGTAAAAAAGGTGTAGAGATACAGCAGGGATCTGGACGTTGATTCAAAATCTCTTCTACTAGTGTCAGAGCTTCACCTTGAGGGATATTTGAGTATAAAGATACAATATCTAAAGTGACCAAAAAACAGGAGTTCGAAGGAAGAGAGATATTATCCAAAATGTTAATGAAATGATTAGTGTCTCGGACATAGGACCAGCTTTTACAAACTAATGGTTATAAGAAATGGTCCACAAATTGGACAGAGATTCCAAAACTGATCCTATGCCCGAGACAATGGGATGTCCAGGGGGATTATTTAATGTCTTGTGTATTTTAGGAAGCGTGTAAAACGTGGGTAGTTTTGTAAAATAGGTCTGTAAAAAATTTGCTTCCCGGAAGGTGATTTGATGTGAATCAAGAGCTTTTTGCACAGTGTTTTTAATGATAATCTGTAATTCCTGTGTTTGATCGGAGGCTAATGGAACATAAAAGTTAGTGTCTAGCAGTTGACATGTTACTTCCCCAAAATAGTCATCTTTGTTCAAAATTACTATACCACCCTCTTTATCAGCAGGCTTTATAATAATTGCAGGGTCATTTGTCAAAGATCTAATAGCGGCTTATTCACCTTTTGAAATGTTATACTGTTTAACCACTGTTTTTTGTGGTAAGCGCTGAATCTCAGATTGAATCGATTTTTCAAAAGTGAGTAGTACTGGGTCTATAGGCCCTGATAGGAGCCATCTAGACTTCTTACGCACTATTGACAAATCATTCGTGGGAGGTGATTCAGCGAAAAAACATTTAATGTATAGCATTCGAAAAAATCAAAATAGATATACCTGTATCTTGAACAAGTCATATGGTATGGTAAGTACAAAAGAAAGTCCAT
The DNA here is from genome assembly GCF_901001135.1 of Rhinatrema bivittatum. NCBI lineage: Eukaryota > Metazoa > Chordata > Amphibia > Gymnophiona > Rhinatrematidae > Rhinatrema > Rhinatrema bivittatum. The sequence goes on along the minus strand of NC_042616.1, from coordinate 323,625,962 downwards.
TGTCCAAAATAGAAACTTCAGGTCTCGCGAACCGGTATGAGGATAAGTTGAAAACCAAGGCTGAAAAGTCCATGGTTATTGCCAATTTGAACACCCTGTTTCTCACAAGAAATTTTACGTGAATTTCTCATCTATATGTCAGTCCAGGGGGGTAATTTATGTAATTGTGTGTCGTGCTCAAAACTGTATGTAGGTAAGACAACCCATCCAAATTGCACTAGAATCATGGAACATCGTTCGAAGATTAAGAATAGACGGGAGACAGCTCCCCTTGTTACACACTGGCTTACATTTGGACACTTAGAAAGTGACATAACATTTATTATCCTTGACGTGTTGCTTCCACCGTCTCGAGGTGGTAATTTTTCAGAAATGCTAATTCACAGGGAGCAGAAGTGGATTTTTAAACTTGCTTGTCTACATCCGAAGGGGTTGAACAATGAGACTGAATGGCAATATTTCATTTAACTTTCATAATACTGTGGTTCCTGTTTTGTAATTCTGGTTTTCCTGTTTCCTGATTGGTTGCTTTAATCAGATACAACTCCATCTCATTGGTTCCTTCCTTCACGCCAAAACATTTTCTCTCTTTAAATGCCGGGTCCTGACTTTACTTCTTGCGCTCCTTGCTTGTCAACTCTATGAATGTAACGCTGCTATTAAGGTATGTTTTCATTGGCATAACTTTTTAAGTAATTTTCCATTTGTTGTTGGTCTGATTTGTAAAAATAATCTTACATATGTATCATTTACATTTTAGTTCTAAAGTGTTCATTGCATTTCTCCCGACGCAGCCTTCGGGCGAAACACGGGTCCGTTTAGGGGGACCCTAAAGAGAACTGTCCATGTTTGACAACTGAGCAATGGAGTTGCTGCGTTAAATAATAAAGAAATCTTTATTTAAAAACTTTCAAATTTTAGACCGACCAAGTTTTTATTGCATCTCCTTTGGCTTGAATACTTAATATTTGGAGTGCATTATCCTGGTTCCATTGTTTGTGATTTTAAATAGATTCAAACCATTTCAGAACCTGGCCATGTATCACAATCTCTCTTAATCCTGTTTAGCAACATATCATATTATTCTAGAGTGTCAAAGGCCACAGACACATCTAGCTGTGCCAATAAACCTGTTTTACCTTTATCTATATGATGGCACAATTTGTCCATAAGGGACAACAGCAACAATTCCATGCTTTGCCCTTTTTTAAACCATTTTTTGGTTTAAAAAAGACACTTTCTTCATATATTCTTCGAACTGGAATAACACACATTGTTTCATTAACTTTGCTAGGGTTGGCAAATTTGATTTCGGGCAATAGTTAGCCAGCTTGTAGATTGGAGCACTATCATCTTTCTGAATGGGTCTCACCTTTGCCAGACGTAAGCATTATGGTACTACCCCTTCATACAAAGACTGGTTTAAAATTTGTTTTATATAAGCATTTGATCTTTCAGACATTTTATACAGGTGAAAGGGCATGGGTCAAGTTTTGAATTGATAGTTCGTAGTTTACCTATAGCCAATTTCACATAAAGGCACGTGATTAAGTACTGTCCATAACGGTTCATTAATCCCACTATAGAACTTCCCACTTCTGGTTTTGTCAAAAACAATTTCCATTTAAGATCCACTATTTTTCCCTCAAAAACATTTGTTAGCATCTCACAGATAGGAATACTTCCATCATCATTACTGATAACATTTTAAAATTTGAAACTGCCCTAGCAGTTTATTCAAGGATATTTCCATCTGCTTGTTATAATAATTTCACATATTGACAGCTGCTTCCTAAGTCCTGCATCAATTCTTTATAATACTCTCATTCCAAAATGTTATCCCCCTTTCTCTATTTTTTTCTGCCCTCCTTAACACTTTCCTTAATATTATTAACCCCGCTACTGGTTTATCTTTTTTCCCCCAAAGCTAAACGGTTCCACCTGCTGCTCAGCTTGGAATTCATCCAATATAATACATAGATGCATTTGTTTCTTCTGTCTTGCACTGACTGTTGTTTAACTATATTTTGCAAATTAAAATTTATCCAATAATGGTCTGATCACAAGACTTTTGATGTCATAACACTGTTCACCTTATTCAACCAGCTAACCAAACATATTAACAGATCTAAAATATGACCACCTTAGTGTTTTGGCGAATCAATTGCACACATTTTAATGCCAATAAAATATTTTAAAATCCATTGCTCACACTGAGGTCAATCCATCTACTGAATATTAAAATATCCCATTAAAATTAATTTAGTAAACCTAGCTTGTAAATCATCCATATAATCAGTCAACTATGATATGTAGCAATGACATTCCAGGCTGGCAATATATTATACAAAAGGACCAATTTGACAATGAAATTACCAGCATCTCATTTGGAAAAGAGGAAGATTATCCGCCTTTTTTATTTTTAAGAATTGCTTATAGATAATCAAAACCCCTCCTCCTCTCTTGTTGTTGTTTCTCAATGCTTCCTGCATGGTTAAATAACCTGCCAGGCAGAGTTGGATTAACAATATATTGTCCCAGGTATAATGCCATGATTCAGTTATTATTAAAATATCTAAACTGTTTTGCATAATCACATCAACAATAAACTCTTCCTTTTTTCAAACAAAGCAAGTGTTTATATAACCCACCTCAGCACACCTTCATTTTTACCCTTCCTGATTCCATTTACCATGTCCAACTGGGAACATCTCACTAGATAGCTTAAAATTCTTTCTGCTGGGTGATCCCTTCTAAAACTTGAAAGCCCTGCATCTTTTCCCTGGGCCAACAACCCTGGTATTGTAGCTACCGTTAACAGCACAATAAAAAAATAAACCCTATCTCAGAATTGTGCCTTGCCCGGGCATTATACTAGGCTAGGTATCCCAATTGCATCTCCCAATCCTCCTCACAAAGTTCCCCCTAAGGTCCCACAAAGGGGGAAATCCTTTAAGGGTTGTTTAGTTGAGGTCCCGCCATGTAGCACGTAGTAGGGATGTGAATCGTTTTAGGACGATTAAAATTATCGTCCGATAATTTTAATATCGTCTTAAACCGTTATGGAACACAATACAATACAGATTCTAATGATTTATCGTTATAAATCGTTAGAATCGTGAGCCGGCACACTAAAACCCCCTAAAACCCACCCCGACCCTTTAAATTAAATCCCCCACCCTCCCGAACCCCCCCCCCAAATAACTTAAATAACCTGCGGGTCCAGCGGCGGTCCGGAACGGCAGCGGTCCGGAACGGGCTCCTGCTCCTGAATCTTGTCGTCTTCAGCCGGCGCCATTTTCCAAAATGGCGCCGAAAAATGGCGGCAGCCATAGACGAAAAAGATTGGATGGCAGGAGGTCCTTCCGGACCCCCGCTGGACTTTTGGCAAGTCTCTTGGGGGTCAGGAGGCCCCCCACAAGCTGGCCAAAAGTTCCTGGAGGTCCAGCGGGGGTCAGGGAGCGATTTCCCGCCGCGAATCGTTTTCGTACGGAAAATGGCGCCGGCAGGAGATCGACTGCAGGAGGTCGTTCAGCGAGGGTTCCGGCGCCTCGCTGAACGACCTCCTGCAGTCGATCTCCTGCCGGCGCCATTTTCCGTACGAAAACGATTCGCGGCGGGAAATCGCTCCCTGACCCCCGCTGGACCTCCAGGAACTTTTGGCCAGCTTGTGGGGGGCCTCCTGACCCCCACGAGACTTGCCAAAAGTCCAGCAGGGGTCCGGAAGGACCTCCTGCCGTCCAATCTTTTTCGTCTATGGCCGCCGCCATTTTTCGGCGCCATTTTGGAAAATGGCGCCGGCTGAAGACAACAAGATTCAGGAGCAGGAGCCCGTTCCGGACCGCCGCTGGACCCGCAGGTTATTTAAGTTATTTGGGGGGGGGGTTCGGGAGGGTGGGGGATTTAATTTAAAGGGTCGGGGTGGGTTTTAGGGGGTTTTAATGTGCCGGTTTTTCGATTTTTCGATTTTTAACGATTTTTTAACGATTTTTCACGATATTTTACCCCCCCCAACGGCAACAATACGATTCCCTCCCCCTCCCAGCCGAAATCGATCGTTAAGACGATCGAGGACACGATTCACATCCCTAGCACGTAGTTCCAGAAGCAGTGATTTTCTTACCGGCAGGCACCTCTTGGATAAAGTGCTCAATGCAATAGCGGCAGCTTCTTTAAGATGCTGTGTGCTTGGTATCCTACAGGTCACCCCCTTATGTGTTGGAGGTAGACACTGTTTGGCGTTGCTTGCAGGGGGAGGGGCCAACAGTAAGAGTGACAGTGGAACAGAGTCCCAGAAGCAGCAATTTTCTCACCAGCAGGCACCTCTCAGATAAAGTGATCGATGCATAGTGGCAGCTTCTTTAAAGTGCTGTGTGCTGTCACCCCCTTTCTCTGCTGGCTGTCGATGCTGTCTGATGTCACTTGCGGGGGGAAAGGCCAACAGTTGGAGTGACAATGACACAGAGTCCCAGAAGCAACGATTTTCTTCACCAGCAGGTACCTCTTGGATGAAGTGCTCAACGCATAGCATGTAGTTCAACCTCACAATCAGGTCAGCAATATTGCAAGAGCTATATTCTCCTGGTGTCCCAGGGACCTCCAGGAGAAGGCATGTGAGTTACATTTTAGATAATAAAAGGAGTGTAAATCTAGTGCAATTAGATGTTAATTCAGCTTTTGACACTATATCACATTCAAGGTTAGTTACATTGCTGCCAGAAATTGGTATGAGAGTATGGTCATATAATACATTGTCTCTCTTTTTTTTTTTTCAGAAGACTACAGCAGGTCCAGATTGATTATAGTTGTTCTGTTTGGGATTTCAGTAAGTGGGGAGTGCAAAAAGGTTCTGCATTATTTGTGGTTCTTTTTAATATGTTTTTTTCAATCTTTGGGTGCAGAAGGCAAAGCAAAGAGGAACATGACAGAGAGAGATAATCATTCCAAAGAATCATCAAACATTATAATGCAAATTATAATTGCTAATCCAAGAAGAAATGTTTGTTTTAGGCCTCTTCACCAACCTGGACCAAACATGAACCCAACCTACCCACTCTAAAACCCCCACCCTACCCCTGCCTCCCAAACCATAAATTAACCCTTCCTTCCTTACTCCCTCACCCAAAAAACACTAAAGGACCCTGCAACCCTCAAGTGGGGAATAAATTGAAACTGAAATGATGGAGCACCCAAACACCTAAATCTGAACCTGATCCCCCTCCCTTCCATGCTCTCTTCTCCCCTTCCTCCCCTCCCTTCCTGCCCTTTTCCCCAAAACAACAAAAGTATTAATATCCAGCACATCAGACCAGGAATTAAGATGAACAAAAAAAACTGCAATATCAAAGGGAGTAAAAACAGACTAACAGGAGGATAAAAATTCAGTGCAGGGGTTTCTAACACTGATAAACTGCACATTCATTAAAGCTGCAATGGGAAAAGAAGAACTTGCTTAGCAGAGTAAGTAGAGCTGGGCTAGGAAAAGCACAGAGATGTAGTGATGAATACAGAGCCCACAGTAGCTGCAATATTAACAGCAAATTGTTGCAAGCGTGGACCCTTGGGCCGAGGTGGAGTTGACGTAACCTGGAGGGAGAGACCCTGCAGATCCCCACTGTTGGCTGGCGGAGTTAGGAGAGAAAGAGGCCCAGTTGGAGTTTTGCTTATAGCAGACCATGTCCCCCTTAGCTTGAGCCAGGGTACTAGGTCTTAGGTGGGGGCCTCTGCTGAGCTGAAGATCCGTAGAGGTAGTCTGTTACAGACTAGGGTCCGAGGCAGGCAGATTTCAGGAGTGGTTGAATGGCAGGCAGTGGACAGTGGCAGGCTGAGTTCAGGGGTGATCAGATAGCAGGAAGTGGTCAGTGGCTGGCAGAGTTCGGGAGAAATCCAAGAAGCAGGCCAAGATCAATACCAAAGATCCCTGCGAGGGAAGGTGGGATGGATAGACAGGCAGGGAGGCAAGGGAATAGCACAGAAGGGCAGTTGAGAAGAGAGAGGACTCAGATGAACTGACCACACTAGGGAAGATGAAGACCACTGGAACAGGCAATAAAGAAGACCGAGAACTGAAGACACAAAGACCAAGAACTGAAGACACAAAGAAAAGGAATGCTGAGGCGACTTGTTCTACAAAGCTGTAGTGGACCTCTTGCAGAGGCAAGGACTGCACGGTGAATAAGCATTTTATAGGCCCAGGCTCCTGACATCATCTGAGGGTGCCACGAGGGATTTCCTGCCACAGGCCTTTTTTGTTGTGGCAGGTTAGGCATGCATGCACCTAAGGACAATCATCTTTAGAATTGGCGGCGTCTCGCCTCGCGCCATGTTGGGCCTGAATAAGTGCAGTGGTCTGCCATGCATTCATCTGAGGGGCCTTCCTGGGCATTGGGAAATCTCGTGGATAGCTCGGGGCTGGAGATATATATGGTGGTTCATGGGGCAGACTCGCAAACCACCAAACATAACACAAACTTTGTTCAAAAGTGTCCTTTTCACAGAAAAATCGTATACTGTAGAATCAGCAACCACCATTGATTAGTAACAGAAGGAAAACTTGCAACCATTTGAGGCATGAGATGACACAGTCAGAAAACTAAAAGGAGCCAATTTGAAGTGCTGGAACAATAGGAAATGCAAAGTGTACAGAAATTATTTGTATTTGGGGACCACTGCCGAAACAAATATACAACATCCGTATCTTCGCTCCTGTCAGAATATAATAGGAAATGATTACTATTGTAAAAGGAACAACATAAAGATTTCATTTCTTAACTATATGGTTGGCTTTCCTGTCAAGCAACCATTTTCCCCACAGCCTTTACCAGGGGCAGATTGGCCTATCGGGGGATTGGGCATCCCCCGGTGGTCCAATCTCGCTAGTCACATGGACTGCCAAGCGCGGCCGTGACAGAGACCATGTGGTATCTCCTGGGCCGGCCTGGGCAGCAAATCCCAAGGCCAGTCTTCATCGGGAATCCACCGCTGGCCTTTACCTATTCATAGATAACATTCCAAACACCAACCATCTGCCAGAGCTTTGCAGGGTAGAGCGTATGATAGTGTGCATTCTGTAGCTCTTTCTTGTCTGCTCTAAATGCCTGGCATTTCCCCTGCACCTCAGCTGAGAAATCCTTAAAAATCATAATGTGCTGCTCCTGAAAGGTCAGATCTTGTATGTCCTGAGCAGCATTCAATTTGGCCTGTTTAATGCTGAAATTGTGCAGTTTGACAATGACTGCATAATGCATATAGATGCCCAACAGAGACAGGAACCGGGGTTAGCAAACGATGGGCCCAGTCGACCTTCACTTGGCCCTTGGTACAGTTCATATATAGTAATTTGGGGGAGACATGTTGAGAAGTAGCACCCAATATCATTTCCCTTCACTTTTTCTGGGACATCCAGGATCCTCAGGTTGCATCTGCACAAACAATTCTCTTGATCATCGATTTTGTCTAGGGACAAACTATAATTCTGTTTCAATTTCTCCAGCTTGACCATCATTGCGGTAAATGAAAGTTCAATGTCTGCAATCTTCATCTTTTGCTCTTTGAGGCGCACCACATTGTCCTGAACTGAATCAGCTATGGTTGCTACTTTTTTGGCAATAATCCAATCATAATCCAATTTCTTAAATATTTTATCAGCAAACCTTTCCATCAACTTGCATATATAGGCCATGTTTTCCCCAGGTTCATGCAGCAGCTTGGCCCCATGTCATCTTCCAGGATGCTTTTGCCTGTTTTTTTTTCTAACTTTACTCACCCAGTCGGCCCAAAGCAATGGCACTGAGCATTTAAGGATATATTTGGTTTGAGACACCATGTATTAGCAGTAAAAAATAGATTTATTTAGCATAAATCAGTACCTTTCCAATGGAAGCTCAATCTAGCCATAGATGTTCTTTTCAGCACATGACCGGAAGTCATGCTTTCTTTACTGTTTATGCTGTAGAATCTACATTGGCATTCACTAATGAGGCAGAACATTAAACACAATACATGATTTTTATCAACTTGTACTTCATTTTAAAATATGATAAGCATTTTACTAAAGCAAGATATTTGGATTTCACGTTCCAGTTTGTGACTTATGCTCACATATCTCTAACTTATTTTGCAGCACAATAACATGGTTAATTGTTCTTCTGAAAATGCATACTAGATATAAAACCTTCTGCAAATAACCACTTTAAAAGCCTTTATAAGCAGAATAACATTCTCGTACTTTAATTAGACAGTAGAAATCTATGAGGTAGCTTTGAGCTGTTTATTTTGCCTCACTAAAATCAATGCACTTTAAAAGAGATCTAAGCTATAATTAGAAGTGTTATTGAACTAAACACAATTAACAATGATGGTCTAATTACGAAAGGCTGCTGGCATTGAATGATGAATTTAAACTAATATCTTGTCTTAGAATTCTTATTAGATGAGTTTGAAATGCATCTTAATCTGATTTGAGACTTGTTAATTTTGTATGAAACTATGAAAGCTTTTTACTTGTCCAGCAAAAATATAGCTTCGATCAGATATTTTATTAGGCATTTGCTTTGGTGATGAACCAATGTCTTCATGCTTATCAGAAGGGGACCAGTCATTAGGGATGTGAATCGTGTGCCATATCGTCTTAACGATTGAAATCGTGTGGCAGGAGAAGAAAATCGTGTTAGGCACGATTATTTCGTTGAAAAATCGTTAAAAATCGTTTTTTCCGATTAGTGCGCACTAACGGGAGTTAGTGCGCACTAACAGAAATTGATACAATTTGACACTTTTCAGGTCAGTTAAGGTCAGTTTAGGAATGAATATGTATTCCTATTGGCTGCCCTCTTATTTATTCATGCTACCAAGGTTCCGACTGACAGTATATGGGGGATGGGAAATGGAAACAGTTGGTAGCTTGACAAAAAAAGTAATGTGATCAGTCAATGTGACTAGAACTTGTGCCCTAACCCTGATACCAGGGGTGTTGTGATCTTCCTGCACACAGTGCCCACACCCTGGCACCAGGGGTGTTGTGATCTTCATGCACACAGTGCCCTATCCCTATTAATACCAGGAGTGTTGTGATCTTCCTGCACACAGTGCCCTAACCCTGATACCAGGGGTGTTGTGATCTTCCTGCACACAGTGCCCTAACCCTGGCACCAGGGGTGTTGTGATCTTCATGTACACACTGTGCCCTATCCCTATTAATACCAGGAGTGTTGTGATCTTCCTGCACACAGTGCCCTAACCCTGGCACCAGGGGTGTTGTGATCTTCATGCACACAGTGCCCTATCCCTATTAATACCAGGAGTGTTGTGATCTTCCTGCACACAGTGCCCTAACCCTGGCACCAGGGGTGTTGTGATCTTCCTGCACACAGTGCCCTAACCCTGGCACCAGGGGTGTTTTGATCTTCATGCACACAGTGCCCTATCCCTATTAATACCAGGAGTGTTGTGATCTTCCTGCACACAGTGCCCTAACCCTGGCACCAGGGGTGTTGTGTTCTTCTTGCACACAGTGCCCTATCCCTATTAATACCAGGAGTGTTGTGATCTTCCTGCACACAGTGCCCTAACCCTGATACAAGTGGTGTTGTGATCTTCCTGCACACAGTGCCCATCCCTGGCACCAGGGGTGATGTGATCTTCATGTACACACAGTGCCCTATCCCTATTAATACCAGGAGTGTTGTGATCTTCCTGCACACAGTGCCCTAACCCTGATACAAGTGGTGTTGTGATCTTCCTGCACACAGTACCCTAACCCTGGCACCAGGGGTGTTGTGATCTTCCTGCATGCAGTGCCCTATCCCGCCTGCATTACTAGTGAGAGGCTGGCTTCACAGACAGGGGGGAGGTTCCTGACCCTCACTCCTCCCCTCCCCACGTCCCAGCCAGTGAATGGTGTGTGGGTGAGGGGGGGGAGGATGGTGAAGGGTGAGACAGCTCCTTCCCTGCATTACTAGTGAGAGGCTGGCTTCACAGACAGGGGGGAGCTTCCTGACCCTCACTCCTCCCCTCCCCATGTCCCAGCCAGTGAATGGTGTGTGGGTGAGGGGGGGGGGGGAGGATGGTGAAGGGTGAGACAGCTCCTTCCCTGCATTACTAGTGAGAGGCTGGCTTCACAGACAGGGGGGAGCTTCCTGACAAAAATAACAAAAATAATAAACAAACAAGTTCTAGTGACATGAGTGATGATCATCACGTTACTTTTTTAGTCAAGCTTCCATCTGTTTCCATTTCACATCCCCCCAACCATTACCTCAGTGGGAACCTTGGTAACATCAATAGATAAGAGCACAGCCAGCCAATAGGAATACATATTCATTCCTAAGTGACCTTTACTGACCTGGGAAGTGTCAACACTTTGTTTCATTTTCTGTTGGTGTTCGTGAGTTTCCAGTTCCATTTCCCATCCCCCCAACCATCACCTCAGTGGGAACCTTGGTAACATCAATAGATAAGAGGGCAGCCAGCCAATAGGAGCACATATTCATTCCTAACTGACCTTTACTGACCTGGAAAGTGTCAATTTGTATCATTTTCTGTTAGTGCGCACTAACGGGAGTTAGTGCGCACTAAGGGGCGGATTTTCAGAGCCCTGCTCGCCTAAATCCGCCCAAAACCGGGCGGATTTAGGCGAGCAGGGCCCTGCGCGCCGGTGAGCCTATTTTACATAGGCCTACCGGCGCGCGCAGAGCCCCGGGACTCGCGTAAGTCCCGGGGTTCTCCGAGGGGGGCGTGTCGGGGGGCGGGCCCGTCATCATGGCGTTTAGGGGGCGTGTCGGCAGCATTTTGGGGGCGGGTACGGGGGCGTGGCTATGGCCCGGGGCGGTCCGGGGCGTGGCCGCGCCCTCCGTACCTGCCCCCAGGTCGTGTCCCGGCGCGCAACAGGCCTGCTGACGCTCGGGGATTTATGTCTCCCTCCGGGAGGCGTAAATCCCCGGAGAAAGGTAAGGGGGGGGTGTAGACAGGGCCGGGCGGGGGGGGTTAGGTAGAGGAAGGTGAGGAGAGGGCGTTAGAGGATTCCCTCCAAGGCCGCTCCGATTTCGGAGCGGCCTTGGAGGGAATGGGGGTAGGCTGCGCGGCTCGGCGCGCGCCGGCTATACAGAATTCATAGCTTTGAGCGCCCCGATCCAGGATTTTAGTGGATACGCGCGGCTCCGCGCGTATCTACTAAAATCCAGCGTACTTTTGCTGGCGCCTGATGCGCCAGCAAAAGTACACCTATTCACGTTTTTTGAAAATCTACCCCTAAGGGAGTTAGTGCGCACTAAGGGAGTTAGTGCGCACTAACGGGAGTTAGTGCGCACTAACACGATTTAGCGATTTTTAACGATAAATCGTTAGAATTTCTATTGTATTGTGTTCTATAACGATTTAAGACGATATTAACATTATCGGACGATAATTTTAATCGTTGAAAAACGATTCACATCCCTACCAGTCATCTATATGTAATAGGGACAGAGGCACCCAAAGGGGCCAATATTGGGCGTTCTGCTTACCACAGTGGTAAGCACGCAGTTGGACACACATTTTTTGAGCGCAAAAGGAATGCCAATGCAGTATCTGGATTAGAATGTCCATAACACGTGCGCAAAATCTGTGCATAGGGAATAGTGCCTATGGCATGCAAATCTTATTTAAATGTGACAATTATCTATTTCTACCCGATGGAGTAAGTCATACAGAAATTTTGTGCATCCATAGTGAGCATTTTTACATTTGAAATTTTGCGACTGCCTTACCCTGGCGTTATTAATCTGGAGCTAGTAGAAGCTGGCGGTTCCTGAAGTTTTCCTGAAGGTTTCTTGCTTTTTCAATGGAAACTGTTTACTTCCTTGTCATGCTGACCTACTTCTTGCATCTGCAAGTAAGATGTAGGGCAGTCACACAAGGGAGGGCAATAGCAAATAATCTTGTCAACAACAGAAGACCAGAGGACCATGTGACGGCACAGGTTAGCAAATGGCTTTAATCCTTTTAAATCATTATTAAAAACTGTTTGATTGGAAGTCCAATTCCAGGGCAGCACAAGACGCCCTAGACTTCAGCATCGTCAACCATCAAAAGTATGCCTAAAAGTTGAATGTTCATTACGAGACCAATGGACGCCAAAGTCCAAGTCATCTGTGAAAGCCCCAGGCCTCAGACATCTTTAAATAACAAGGGTCTTTTATGAACCCTGAAGTTTTGGGTCTGTTTAAAAATATGTGCTTTTGGATCCCGCCTGCCACACAGCTGTGATAAGCTGAGGATGTGATTCGCCTAACTGTGTTTACAAAACATCTGATGGACCCTCCGCTTGACTCAGTATGGCATGTCTTATATTCCTTATATTATTTTTTTTTTCAGGTGCAGCCAAGAGCCATCCATAGACCCTGCAGGCAGTATTTTATTTGGCCACGCACAACTATTATTGGAATACTTGAGTCAGAAGTGGTGTGTAAATACCATCTCACCTCTAGTGCAATTGAAACCCTGTATGAGGACTTGCACAATGATATTGATCCAATCACCTCCATTTATAGCCACAGAGTAGAATCTACAATTCACTTATCTGCTTGAGGGAAGGGGGGGTGGGGGGATGGGGGGTGGGTGGGAGAAATCCCGGGACAGTTGTTTGATACCGGTGGTGCTATTGCATTGTTAAGTTGAGTGTATCAGAAAGCCTGAGAATAGCCACTGCCATTAGCAATGGTTACATGGAATAGACTTAGTTTTTGGGTACTTGCCAGGTTCTTATGGCCTGGATTGGCCACTGTTGGAAACAGGATGCTGGGCTTGATGGACCCTTGGTCTGACCCAGTATGGCATTTTCTTATGTTCTTATGTTCTTAATGTACTCAACCTGTTGTGCAGTTTAGGTATGTTCATATGGAAAATGCAATAAAAATGTTTAAACAAAATCATGTGGTCCATGAAGCTTCTGGTGCGCCTTGCATTTTTTCACCACAGGAAGTTTCCAGAACACAGTAGGACTGGTTTGCAGGATGAATCAGTCCTTAGACTCGCAGCACTTTGGACAAGGCTTGAGGGCTATGATTAAACATAAGCGGCAGTACATTTATTTCCCAGTGGACCCAGGGCAACTGCAAGAAATCCAGCATGGATTCTTTGACATAGCTGGGATGCCCAATGTATTAGGTGCAATAGACTGCACCCATATTGCATTTATCCTCAGCTCAGAACAGGAGTGTGCATTCCGCAATCGGAAGTCATTCCATTTGATGAATGTACAGGTGGTATGTTATGCACAGCAATGGATCCTGAATGTAGTATCAAGGTTTCCATGGAGCTGCCACGATTCCTACATCCTTGCTCTTTTATCGCTTGGACCAATTTTTACCAAAGGGAAATACAGTGATGGCTGGTTGTTCGGTAAGTAACAGTAGCTATCGTAAGTCTTGATAGACAACCAGGTGGCAAAGGAGAATGCAGGACCCTGTACAAGTTAATTGTTTTATCCAGAAAAAGTATTTTGGTACTATTATATTGTTAAGGTGGGTGTTGTATAAAATGAGTCAATTATGTATTTGCCATATAAAGTAGTGTATATATCTGTTTTGTGGTGTTTGCTGACTCCGCTTCTGGCCCCGTGTACTGCAGAAGAAAGATGGTACAACAAGGCACTTACCAGCACTAGGGCTGTCATCAAGCAGACATTTGGTGAAAGGATGAATCAGATGCTTGGACTGGTGAGGTGGTGCTCTCCAGTACAGTCCCAAAAAGGTTGCATGCACTGTTTCGGCCTGCTGAATGCTACATAACCTTGCATTGCACTTTGGGCTGGAAGTGGAGGTCCCTGAAAACTTACCCCCAGATCCACCTCTAAAACCAGCTGTGGAAGTGGGCAACACAATGTGAGGCTCGGAGGTTTGCCGAAGGGTCATTACATAGTATTTCTTGTGTAGGTTCTTAGAGGTCTTACAAATAAGCCCTCTATTCTATCGAAGATATTTCAAATAATCTAAATCTATTCTTTTGCTTTTTCTATTTCAGGAGTTGTAATTGGAGTCTGAGAGAGGCACTCAAGGATGTTCCAGGATGTTCTAATGTTATTTTTAGTTTTCTGATTTCCTTTTAGTGAATAAATTGGGTTTCTACAGCTGAGTGTATCTGTGGTTTAATGTTCCTTTACATCAGTACTGAATAGTGTCCCTTTCAGAGATGCTCTGGACTTAAATGCCCTGGCCTTCAAAATCCATGAGGGTCCACATCAATGGACTCTTTAATCCAGTGCAGATTTGGGCCGTCCGTCAAAGGTTGTTTGGATGCCCAAATCCGACACCTTTAAGAGACACCCTGGACATTGCCTGTTACAGATTGTTTGGATGGAAGGACAAAGACACAGGCCTTCCAGAGAGCATGGACAAATAGGACAACAGACTATCTTAAGAACAACAAAAACACAGGCCTTCCAGAGAATGAATATAGAAAAAAGAGACTATCATAGGAAAGACAAAGACAAAGGCCCCCCAGAGAGCATGGACAGATAGGAAAACAGACTTTTTAATTTTATTTATTTACTTATTTTAACATTTTTCTATACCGTCGTTCAGTGGGTACTGTCACAACGGTTTACACATTAAGGCACATAAAAATGATGCTAAAGTATATCAAGTTACACAGGTGCCCTTCAGGATCAGTAACATAGTTTGTAAATAATAATAATTAGGGATGTGAATCGTTTTTTGACGATTTAAAATATTGTCCGATATATTTTAAATCATCAAAAATCATTAGAGGCGATATTTTTAATAGGAATTCCCCCGATTTATCGTCAAAAATCGTAAATCGGGGGAAGGGGGAGGGAAAGGGGGAGGGCGGGAAAACCGGCACACTAAAACAACCCTAAAACCCACCCCGACCCTTTAAAATAAATCCTCCACCCTCCCGAACCCCCCAAAATGCCTTAAATTACCTGGGGTCCAGTGGGGGGGTCCCGGTGTGATCTTTTACTCTCGGGCCTCCGGTGCGTTGTAGAAATGGCGCCGGCGCTACCTTTGCCCTGTCATATGACAGGGCAAAGGTAGCGCCGGCGCCATTTTGTTTTTTGTCCCCCGACGTCAGGAGCGTAGGAAATCGCTCCCAGACCCCCGCTGGACCCCAGCGGGGGTCCAGCGGGGTGGGTCCAGCGGGGGTCCAGCGGAGGGGTCCAGCGGGTGTCCGGGAGCGATCTCCTACGCTCCTGACGTCGGGGGACAAAAAAACAAAATGGCGCCGGCGCTACCGCAGGGCAAAGGTAGTGCCGGCGCCATTTCTACAATGCACCGGAGGCCCGAGAGTAACAGATCACACCGGGACCCTCCCTCTGGACCCCAGGTAATTTAAGTCATTTTGGGGGGGTTCAGGAGGGTGGGGGATTTATTTTAAAGGGTCAGGGTGGGTTTTAGGGATGTTTTAGTGTGCTGGTTTTCCTGCCCTCCCCCGATTTACGATTTACACGATATTTTAAAAAACAAAACCGCGACGATAAGATTCCCTCCCCCCCCCAGCCGAAATCGATCATTAAGACGATCGATCACACGATTCACATCTCTAATAATAATTGGTAAGTGTAATGAAACATGTCCAGTTCTCCTCGTAACAGTTTAGGATACGAGATTAGCTTTATCATTGTACTTTTATCCTTTATTGATGAACTCAAAATGAAACTTAAACTAAAATATCAAATACAATTATACACATATTGATTTTGGTTGTTCCATTGTTTATAACTGCTTTCCCCTGGGTACTATTCTCCTTTCTCTTTTTGATAAGCTTGTTTAAAGAGCCAGGTTTTTAAATTTTTTCTAAAGGTTTTCTTGTTACTTTGTAATCTTAAATCCAAGGGCATGGTGTTCCATAGTATGGGTCCTGCCAATGATAGTGCTCTTTCTCTTACTTGTGTTAGTCTTCCTGTTTTGATTGATGGAATAGAAAGAAGTGCTTTGTTGGCAGATCTCAGGTTTCTGTTCGGGATGTGTTCGCGAAGGGCTGTGTTCAGCCAATCTGCTTTTTCATTATGTATTAATTTATGTATGGTGCATAGTGTTTTGTACTGAATTCTTTGTTCAATGGGTAGCCAGTGTAACTCTGCCAGGGTTTCCGTGATGTGATCTCTTTTGCTTTTGCCGATCAAGATTCTAGCAGCTGTGCTTTGTAATATTTGTAGTTGTCTTAGCGAAGTGTATGGTAGACCTAGTAGGAAGGTGTTACAGTAATCAGTGCTTGCAAAAATCAACGCTTGCAGTACTGATCAAAAGTTGGCAGTTGTTAGCAGTGGTTTAAATCTTCTAAGAACCATGAGTTTGGCGTATCCTTCCTTTACTTTTAAAGATATGTGTTGTTTTAAGCTCAATTCCGTGCCAATTATTACTCTTAGGTTCCGTACTTTGCTAACTCTATTTTTTGGTTGTTTTTTAGTATGATTGGGTTTTGAACGATCTCAGTAACTTTTCATTCTAAAAGTATAAATTCTGTTTTCTCAATATTAATTACTAGATCCATTTGGTTTAGTAGTTGTTTAATGATATCTAGATACATGTTCACTATTTTTAATGTTTTTTCAATGTTTCGTCAATGGGTAGTATTAATTGGATATCGCCTGTATATATATAATGTGGTGATGCCCAGACCAGCCAGCAGGTGGCATAATGGAAAGAGATATATGTTGAAGAGTGTGGCCGATATGGCTGAACCCTTTGGTACTCCTGTTTGAAGGTTTATCTTTTCTGACATTACGTCTTTGATTTGTACTTGAAAATATCTGTTGCTTAGATATGATCTAAACCATTTGATAGTTTTGTTACTTAATCCTATTTCATCTAGTCTATTTAAAAGTATGTCATGATTTATGGTATCAAAGGCTGCTGAGAGGTCTAGCATCACAAGAATGTAATGTTTACCACTGTCGATACCTCTCATGATGTTATCTGTTAGCGCGAGCAGTAGTGTTTCTGTGCTATAGTGTTTTCGAAAGCCTTGTTGTGATGGATACAGAATATTATTGTTATCTAAGTGTTCTGATAGTTGCTTTTGGATGGTTTTTTCTATTAATTTTGCGATTAGGGGAAGGTTTGATACTGGTCTGTAATTGTTCAGGATAAGTGGATCGCTGTTTTTTTTCTTTAAAATTGGCTTTACTATTGTCCCTTTTAGTGTCTCTGGCATAGTTCCTTCCTCTAAAGATAGATTCACGATCTTTGCTAATGCTGGGGATACTGTGTTTGCTACTTTTTTTAATGTCTATGGTTGGTATTGTGTCATTTGCATGTGGGGCGGGATTTAGTTTTTTTAGCATTGATACAATTTCTAGTTCTGATATTGAATGTCGTCCATGGTATAACATCTCTTTTTTTCATTTTAATTTTTTGCTTCATTGTAATTGGAATTTTGGTTTTTAGGTTCTTGATTTTGTCATTGAAAAATGTGGCTATTTCATTACATCTAGTCACTGGTAGGTTTTGTGGAGAGTCAGATTTGTCAGTGGTTAGGTTTTTTACTATGGTAAATAAGGTTCTAGGGTTGTTCGCGTATTTCTCTATTTTAGTGCTGTAGTACTGTCTCTTTGTATTTAGAATTGCTTTTTTATAGTAGGCTAGTTGTTTTCTGTATTTAGTTAGGTTTTTGGTTGTTTTCTCTTTTCTCCATTCTTTTTCTTTTTTCCTTAGATTTCTTTTGACTTCCTTTATTTTTTCATTGTGCCAAGGGTTTGTTTGTTTGGGTTCCTTGATGTTTATTTATTTTATTGGGTTTGTCTCATCAGCTAGATTTTTTGTTATTTGCATCCATGCTGTGGTAGCAGAGTGTCAGTTGGTATAGTCTAAATTAGTTAGTTTTTTTTCTAAGCTTTCTCTCAGGGTTTATAAGTTATAGGCTGGTCGATATTTAAAATTGATGGGTTCTTTTTTTTCCTGTGTTGATTGGGGTTCAGTATACTTAATGGCAGATTGTATGAGGAAGTGATCTGACCAAGGTATTTGTGTGTAGTCTGATTTGATGTGTTCCAGGTGTTTGTGGTTGATGAATGATATATCGAGAGAGTGTCCTGCTCTGTGAGTGGCCTTGTCAGTGGTTAGAGTGAATCCTAGTGCCATCATAATATCCACTAGTGTTTGGCAGGTGTTGGATAAGAGTTTTTTGTCTATCATAGGAAAGACAAAGACACTGCCTCCCTGAAAGCATGGACAAATAGGACAAATAGGACAATAGACTACAGACTATCTTAATAACAACAAAAACACAGGCCTCCCAAAGAGCATGGACAGATAGAAAAAGAGACTATCATAGGAAAGACAAAGAGACAGGCCTCTTAGAGAGCATGGACAGAGAGAACAAGGCCTCTGAGAGCATGGACAGATAAAAAAAGAGACTATCACAGGAAGGATAAAGAACTCAGGCCTCCCAGAGAGCATGGACAAAGAGAAAAAGGCCACTCAGAGAGCATGGACAGATGGGAAAACAGATTACCTTAGGAAGGACAAAGACACAGGCCTGTTAGAGAACATGGACAGAGAGAAAAAGGCCTCCCAGAGAGCATGGACAGGTAGAAAAACAGACTATCATAGGAAGGACAAAGACACAGGCTTCCCAGAGAGCATGGAGAAATAGAACAACAGACTATAGCAGCTAGGTAGAAAAAAGTGCATCAAGGTAGGTTGAGAGTACATTGTACAAATCTCATCCTTTTATACTTTATATCACCTCAAATCACATAAAATATTCACTGATGTCTACCGTGCTGTTCTTATCTCTGACTATACATGTAAAACTGCCCCCCAAAATCTAGTCCACCACAAAAATTTCACCCCAATTTTAGAATGGCCCCTCTTACAGTGGTAGAAAAAGTTGACTAATATGTTTGTCTCTCTCTCTCTCTCTCCATCTCACCTAATGCACAGCATAACACCAGAAAAAAAAGATGTAGTTATTTCTAGCATTAAAATCCCATGCACCACATAATGTTAAGCACCCCTCATTTTCATTTACTCCTCCCAGTTGGCTACATTTTTCAAATTTGCATATCCATCTCTTAATGAGTTATTTATTGAATGCATTATCTTGGGCATTAGGGCCCTAATGCCCGCAATAAGACCCTAACATGATTTGAAAAATGATCCTCTAAATTAGCTGCATAATTTTAGAACTGCTTGGAAACAGTCTAACGTTATAAGGTTAACCATAGCTGATTAACTTTATATATAACCGGTAATATTCAAAAGAATATACGGTTATGTTTAAAGTTATCTGGCTGTGGTTAGTTGGATAACTTTAAGCAAGTATATATTCAGTGGGACATTTATCCCACTGAATATATGTGGCAAATTATCAGGTTAATCTTAGCCGGATAACTTGTCCACTAAATGGCCTTCTGAATATTGGCCTTGGGATCTTTAGTTGTGAGGGATTTTGTTTTTTATTTAATAAAGTACATTGAAAATGGTTACTGTATTCTGTATTTGATCTGTGGCTTTTACATTTCCTGATTTTGTGGTTTTACATGAAGTCTCTCAGTACTCCTAACCTCGTATGCCCTTTATTCCAGTAAATGGTTTCTCTCGATCATCTTTTGTCTTGTGTCAATATTTCTTCCTGTGAATGAGAGCTTTTTTGAATAAACAACCCCAGTGTAATAAACCATCATACAGGGTGGAAGAGCTAGACTGAGATTGTGTTGAAGCTGGACAAAAGAAAGTAATAGAGAACAAGTGTTGTGCTGTGGTAGTAGAACCTCTATCTATTTTTGACTATTCCATGGTTTTCTTTTGGGGATATAACACCCAGGTCAGTATAACACAAACCAAGAAAAAAGCAAAGCAAGTGTTGGATGAACACCCCCGGGATCCAAAAAGAGGGCACCAATAACAGTGATGAACCATTGATGGTATCTTAAGTAGCAATCTGGCACCAAAAGTGGCATCAGCATCCTTGGACAGCTTGGAAGGGCAATGAGGCAGAAAAGGTGGCAGAAAAGAAATCCTAAAAGGCAGGCTTTGATAAAATAGCAAAGCAGCACAAAGAGATTCCAAAGCACCTTGAGAGGAGCAAATCAGCCCCCCCCCCCCCCCCACACACACACACACCCCATACCTGCAAGGTATAAGGTATTGGGTACAGCATCAAGTCACAGTGGGAAAGAGAACTGCAAATTTCAAGGTCTTGGCATGGAAGATAAATTGAGTGGCACAAAGACTCCAAAGGTGCAGAGTAGGATTTGATTTTCTTGTGAAATGGGCTTTCCAAATGAAACTATTATCACATTCAGCACATTACAATCGTTTCTCTAATGATTGTGGTATGTTTTTCCTGGAAAGTGGTGAGGGCTGCTTTATTTATAAACCATTTGCCATATTATTTTGCTGACCTGAGGCTGTTCCATCTCTTGATTTTTTAGTTTTTCATGAAATCTCTCACACTGCTCTAACTATTATCACATTCAGAGCATCAAACAGTTAATCTTGAGCAGTTTTTTGGTTTTTTTTTTTTACTTATGCAACTATCTAGTCTTACAGAATGAGGGCTTTTTTTGGACAAAAAAAACCCCAAAAAACAACCCAGTATAATCAACCATTCTCAAGAGAGAAGGAGAACCAGCTGAGATTTTAGGAGGAAAGGAAAAACAGTTTTGGTCTGACTCCGTCTGCTGGACGGGAGGGTCAACCCACGGTCTGGACTATCCGGGTACGTACAGGGAACTACAAAATCATGAAAGGACTTGAACAAGTTAATATAAATCAATTATTTACTCTTTAAGATAATAGAAGGACTAGGGGATAGGCCATAAAGTTAGCAAGTAGCTCACTTAAAACAAATCGAAGAAAATTCTTTTTCACTGAGTGCATAGTTAACCTCTGAAATTCATTGCCAGAGGATGAGGTTATGGCAGTTAGTTTATCTGGGTTTAGAAAAGTTTGGATAAGCTCCTAGAAGAAAATTCCATAAACTGCTATTAATTAATAAGCAATAGTAGCTTGAGATCTATTTAATATTTGGGTATTTGCCAGGTACTTGTAACTTGGTTACTGCTAGAAACAGGATACTGGGCTTGATGGACCCTTGGTCTGACCCAGTATGGCATATCTTATATTCTTATGTTCTTATGTAAAGCAAGTTGCAGGTGGCACCGTATCTTGGTAGTGAAGCTGGTGTCATTTATTTACTTTTTTCAAATGCTTGTTCTGGGTACAAAACACCTCAGTTTAATAAATCAAGAAGAAAGCAAGTGTTGGAAGAACACCTCCAAGCTCCAAAAGAGGGCACCAGCAAAAAGGACATGTACCCTTGATGTCATCTCAAGTGGCAAACTGGCACCTAAAGTATCAATAGCATCCTAAGTCAGCACTACTTTTTGTGTTCTTGCTGCTTTGCCTTTCCCCTATTCCTAGCAGGATTGTTTCTGTCACTGGGATGTGAAGATAAAAGCAATTTAATATTTTGCAGTGGTATTGTAATACCCACTGAATATGTCTGTGCCATGCTGATATGTATGTGTATGTGTGGGCAACACAGAGACTCCACTGCACTGAGTGTCACATTGCTTGTTCTGCCTATACCTACCTGCAAAGGTATGGGCCACTGTTTCTTAAACACTGTAAGAGCTTCACTTGTTCCATATACAAATATTGTGTTCCACTATGCTGAGTACTTGCTGAATCATGCAACATTGTCTCAGCTGCTGTATGACAAGTAGGGAGGAGGTGTGAGTGAGTACTGTGTGGTTCACCATCTGCAGAGGTGCAGAGCAGAGGACAATGATGTGTGCTGCTGGTGCTGTACACTAGAGATGTGCAATCGTTTATCACGAATTAGGCAATTTCAACAAAATTGCCTAATTCATCATGGATCGGGTGCCCCGAACCCCGACACGTTTTTCGGGTTTGTACAGGGGGGAGGGCACATTTTATTTTTTTTAATTAAAAACCACCCCAAGCATTACAATTAACTATAATACAACCCCCCCCCCCCCCACACACACACCATCCTGATCCCTCCCCAAGACTTACTAACATCCCATTTTTATGGTGCGGGCCATCCAGTTCTCCTACCATGTGACAGGGACCGGCCAATGGCATGGATACCTTGTCAGATTGTAAGGGCAAAGGGCCATCGGCGCCATTTTTATTAGTGGTAGCCGATGGCCCGAGAGCGGGAGATCGTTCCCAGGACCCCCACTGGACCACCAGGGAATTTTAAAACGTTTTGGGAGGGTCGGGAGGGTGGGGGAACCTAAGGGAGCAGTTTTAAAGGGTCGGGTGGGTTTAGGGGTTATTTTTGTGTGCCATTTTTCCCGCCCTCCCCCAAAACGATAAGAGAACCCCCACGAACAATTTTGTGGGGTTTTCCTATCAGTTTCAGGGAGCCCCCGATTTCTGACGACTTTGAAAATATTTTCAATCATCAGAAATACGATTTACATCCCTATTCTCTAACACTGACAGACTTCACAACACAACCTGGTATGATTCATTCTCTACCCTAACCTCAGTGCTCCTCTTGTGCCCTCTGCTCACAATGCCCACTGACAACTGCCCAGAGACAAAATCAGTACTAATTCTGCAAGCAACTCAACAGTCTGCCTCCAGTCACCGCAGAGCAAAAGTAACAGCAAGCAATCCAACTCTGATCTGAAATACAAAGTTTTAAATGCAGCACTGCCTCACTGCTTTCCACTTTTGTGTGACTGGCTGGCACAGTTACAGACTGTAAAGTAAGCAGCAGCAAAAAAGTAGATTGGCAAAAGTAAATCTTGTACTTGGAGAGAACTCAAATAGCAGACACTTAGAGACAATGTCTTTAGAATGCACGCACAGCAAAACTCTGACATGTTCATTCTTCAAGAGCAGTGTCACTGTAGCTGGTGAGCTGTGATAGGTATGACTGACAAACTGCTTCATTGTGATATGTCATACTTAAGGTCTCCTTAACAATACATCCATCCTACCCAGGTCTCCTGACTACCTGCTCTAAACTTTGTATCGATTTCTAACTGTATACCTGTTGCTCTCCCTATGATTTCTGAGTCTTTTCATTATAATGACTTATAGAAATCACTGAATTTCAAACGAATGAAACAGATAGGATTCATTTTGCTCTGAGTGTCGGTCGCAGATGGCTGCGACCTCTCATGCTTGCCTCTTTATTTTTGCTGCACCATCAAATCTAGGATGAATGGTGGCCTCAGCCAGTCACCGCCAACTTCTCTGGCGTTCCCGGGATGGCGTGGGCGCTGCCCACTGCCATCTTGCTTCTGGAGTCACATAGGCGTGTGCATGGGCCAGCTATGTACACATCATGGCGGGAACCTTGGGGGCATCCCCTCTGGATGACTTAGTCTCGCTACCTGTACTTAAGCAGACCAACCCTATGCACTAACAAGTTAGCAAGGAGTTTCCTCGTTGCTGAATCCACTACTCTTGGACTTTCGGTTCCAGTTCCTGGCTTGCTGTGTGAATGTTCTGAGTACCCGCTTCTCAGTGGCTCTTCCACATTCCTGGGCTATCAGTCTCCTCGGAGGGCCTTCCTGCCTTTGAACCACTGTTTGTTCTATTTCTCAGGACTATCCTTGCAACCGCACCTTGTGAGTATTTTCTTCATACTTCAACTCTACCAAGCCTCGCTGGGATTCCCTGCCATGTACCCCATACCTCAGGCCACTACAGCACTCTCTTCAGCAGGATTCATCTCACCATACCCTACGCAACAGATTGTTGCAACTACTTCTTCAGGAACCTTCTGAGCTTCTGTACCTCTGACTACCTCAACATCACCATCATTGTACAGTCAACCTCGGCATACCCCGCGCTGTGGGCCACTACTCGATCTGCACATCTGTTTCACTACTAGGAAGGCTGCCTGGCATACTCTGCTCCAAGAGCCACTACCGATAATTACATCTGAGGTATCACCCTGGGCATACTCCTTGATCGAGAACTACTGCAGGCCCCGCTCCATGGGTGCTGCTCAAGAACTGTTCTTTAACTGCAGTTCTCTGCTCCACGGGTTCTGCTGTCTCCTCTACAATAAAGTCTCCTTTACATTTGTGTCCTAAGCCTCTGAGACTGCACCTACCAATGGTGAGGCCCACTAGGCTCCTCCCTGTGTGTGGAGTCATCTCTCACCTTGGCACAGGGTTCACATCCATACCAAAACATTTATTTTTATTAGTATAATATACAGACCTCCATCATAGATAGAGGAGATGGATAGCTATTTAATGGAGGATGTTCACAGGATTACTGTGAAAGGAAAGGTGCTGCTGCTAGGAGATTTTAATATTCCAGATGTTGATTGAGATATCCCAACTGCAGTATCTTCTAGAAGCAGGGAGATCCTGAATTCTCTGCAAGGAGAATTGCTCTCTCAACTTGAAAAATAATCCACATGGACCTGGTGCTTACCAACAGGGACAGTATTTATGATGTTGTAATAGATGATCATCTGGGAACCAGTAAAAAGATGATGTGGCTCTATATTGGGATGCAAGAGATACAGGTTCATTCTAAGTCAAAGTCCTTGACTTCAGGAAAACTAACCTTCTTAAAATGGGGTAGCACCTCAAGGAGTCATTAGCTGGATAGGAATATCTAGGGGAAGTAGGACAGTGGGCAAAACCTAAAGGAGATTTTCTAAAGGGCAACTAATCTTTTTGTTAGAAATGTAAATAAAGGTAAGAGAAAAAGAATAGCTTTCATAAACTACAAGAGATCGCAGAAGAAGAAGACAGGTGACAATATCTGGAAAAATTAAGAGAAGCTGGGAAAGAGGTCAGGAATGTGAAAATTCAAATAGAAGAAAAAATAGCAAATACGGTAAAACACGGGGACAAGACTTTTTTTTTAGATATGTTAGTGACAGAAAGAAGTGCAAAAGTGACATTGTACGTCTCAAAGGTGAATGGGAGGAATATGTAGAGGATGATGAAGAAAAAGGAAAATTGATTAACAACGATTTCTGTTTGGTGTTCACAGAGGACGGGCCTGGAGCAGGACCCCATAAAACAAACACAAATAACTATTGAAAGTGAGGTAAACCTCAATTCATCTTCAGAACTGTGTGTTTGTGAGGAGCTAATTAAACTTAAAGTACATAAGGTGACGGGGCTGGATGGGATACATCCGAGGGTAGTAAAGGAAGTTAGAGATATCCTGACAGCTCCACTGCCTGACCTTTTCAAAGCTTCCTTAGCGTCTGGAGTAGTTCTGGAGGACTGGAAAAGGGTGGATGTGGTTCTTATTCATAAAAGTGGAATTAAAGAGGAGACTGGCAATTATGCCAGTTAGTCTGATCTCTGTGGTGAGGAAACTAATAAAATTGCTGCTAAACAGAAGATAGTGCAATTTTTGGAATCCAATAGATTGCAAGATCTGAGACAGCATGGTTTTTACCAGAGGTAAATCTTGTTAGACAAATCTGATCAATTTCTTTGATTAGGTTCCCAGAGATATTGATCAAGGGAGAGTACTAGATGTAGTGTACTTCGATTTCAGCAAGGTCTTTGACATAATTCTGAGCAGAAACCTTCTTAATTATGCGCCGTTGGTATGGATCCTAGAGTGACTGACTGGGTTAGAAACTGGCTGAGTCTGAGGCAACAAAGGGCAGTGGTAAATGGAGTTTTCCGTGAGAAGGGGGTTGTTACTAGTGGTGTGTCTCAGGTTATTTTCAACATTTTTGTGAGTGATATAATGAAAAGGCTGTCAAGAAAGGTTTGTCTTTTTGCCAATGATATCAAAATCTGTAACAGGATGGACAGTCAGAAAGGAGTGGAAAACATGAGGAAGGTTCTTTGGAAGCTAGAGGAATGGTCTAAGTTCTGGCAGCTAATATTTAATGCAAACAAATGCAAAGTAATACATTTAGGATGCAAAAACCCAAGAGAGAGGTACAATATTGAAGGTGAAATACTTCTAAGCAGAAAGGAAGAGTGAGATCTGGGGTAATTGTATCTGAAGATCTTAAGGTGGTCATACATGTGGATAAAGCATCAGTAAAAGCCAGAAAGATGCTTGGCTGCATAGGGAGAGGAATGGTCAGCAGCAATAATGAGGTGATATTGCCCCTGTTGAGGTCCTTGGTGAGACCTCATTTAGAATACTGTATACAATTCTGGAGACCACACCTTCAAAAAGATATAAATAGGATGGAGTCAGTCCAGAGGGTAGCTATTAAAATAGTTAGTGGTCTTCGTTCTAAAGCATATGGGGATAGACAAAGATCTAGAGCAGTGGTCCCCAAACCTGTCCTGGGAGCCCACCAGTCAGTAGGGTTTTCAGGATATCCACAATGAATATGCAGGAGAGAAAACTGGCATGTTATGGAGGCAGGAATGCACTCCATTGATACTCATTTATAATGCTCTTAGTAGCAACTAGTTTTATGTTAATTTCAGTTATTGTTGATTCTAAGTTATTCTGTAAGAAAGAACTTGAAGACTAAAACCTCCCTAGTACTTTTGATACTCTTTGATACTGCTCTTAGAAGCAACCAGCAATGTTAGTGTTACGTAAATTCAGTTAATGTTGATTCTAAGTTACACTGTAAAAAGCAATAGGAAACAATGTTCTTCCTAGTACCATTTGTTTCATGTAAACCAATGTGATATGTCAGATCGAATGTCGGCATATAAAAATAATTAAACAAATAAATAAATAAGTGGGATTTTTTTACCCTACCTTTTTGACTCAATTGGTATCTAATAGCTACCTGATATAATAAGGGTTGCTCCGGTAACTTGCTTCTTTCCTTTGTGGAAACTGAGGACACAACAGTTTGATGTTCATTTGACTGTCTTTCTAAAGACAACACATTTGAAATTATTAATCTTCACTTATTGTTATCTGCAGCTGGTAAACTGATTGATGTTGATGGACTTAGTGTCAGTCTTGGGAGGAAGGTCAAGCTAGTACTACTACTAGCCAGTAGTAGCCACAGCCAGTAATAGCCCAGTAGTAACTGCCAGCCAGTACCTGCCTTTAAGGTAGGGGACAGGGTCTCTCTCTGTGCCTGGCCTTAGCTGCTTGTTTGTAGGCTGAGTGTCTGTGCTAGTTAGTTGCACTGCTGCTTTATAATCCATCTAAAGTATAATCCATCTAAAGTATCACTGGCTGCTTTGGCCTTAGTGTGATATTGTTTGTGAGTCTCTATGGCTTGGCATTTTTCCACTAGCCCACTGGCCTAGTGACCTCAGTGATAATAAATTATAATACATCTATTTATCTGCACTCCTTGCATATTACAATGCATTACACACTCAATGATTGCAGGCACTAGCAGTCAGTGTTTGTGCCACTATAAGCAAGAATTGCCCTTAGGGTCCCTGTGCAGAGCAAACCGGTGGGCACTGTGGCTGACTAACCTCAAAGAGTTAATGCAAGTGCTGAATGAGTTACATTAACATCTCATTCAGTTTGTTTTGTATTGCAGTGCTGGAAGTGGATTGAATTTATAATACTAGTCATTCACTATAGCTAGTTGATTGCTTTAATTAAATTTAAGAAGAGAGCTAGAATAGCAGATCTCCTTGTGCATATTCATGAATAAAGAATAGAGAGATATCAACAAGCAACAATAGCACATAGGCACACACACTCTTAATATAATAGCCTAGCTGTAGCCATTAGCTTAATAGTCACCCAGTAACTATTCTAACTACTTAGTTACTGGGTGTGTTTGTGTGTGTGTGTGTATTTCTTTAGAGTCAGTATCACTCTGTGTGCTCTTTGCTGCCCAGTGTGAAGTGCCTGCCCACCTAGCGCAATTAAATTGATATTTTCTTGCTGTCTTTTATTGATATTTTTTTTACTGGAGTGAGTTTCATGACACAATGTTTTAATATTTAAGGTTTGTATTTTTGCTCCATTGTATGGCCCACAGACTTTACTGAGTGATCCACTTTCTTCTCATATTATTATAAATGTTGTAGTCCTAATGCTGGATTGGTGAATAGTTAATAATTAATGTTATAATAGTTATTATTTCAACATAAGCTTAGCACTGAGAGCACATCAGTACTACTTCTAGTACTTATTTATTATTAGTAGAACTGCAGCAGAACAACACAGAGGAGACTCAAACTAGCAACTGAGCTGAGTGAGCCTTAATTTTTGTTCGGTTGAACTATTGGCAGTGGTAGGGTCATCTCATTTTCAGTCACAGTGTGACCTTTTTGGCTTTACAGCTGCTGCTGAGCTAAGTGCAGACTCAGCACAGGTTTCTACAGGACATCCTGTGGGTCTCTATTTCCATTTTGGTTTTTGATTGTTTACATTTTCATTCATTTTTCTGTGTTATTCCTCCCAGCTCTGAAGCATATAGACTTACTACACTTATTCAGAACTCATTGAACTCACTGTAGTGCAATCACTGCACTGATTTTGCTCACATTATTTATTAGTGTAAACCAGGATTTTCTAATAATACTTGCTCTGCATTTGCCCACTCCTGCAACACTTGCTTTTAAGAATAATAAGTAATACAAGTAAGTAACTAAATAGTAATAGTGACTACTAACTCTACTAGTAATATTAAAACTATAATCAATCAATCATGCCATTGCCATTCGGAAGAAAACATACTATCTGTCAGGTATTAAAATATGGTAGTACTAGCAGCAAGAGTACTGGTACTGGTATTGGCACTAATAATAAAGCTGCACCTAATAATAGTCCTAGCAATAAACAGCACTTATTTGGAAAGGGAAAGAATGATAATCCTAAAACTTCTGACGATGGAGATGAAAGTTACTTGCAGGGTCAGATCAGCAGCAAGAAAGGAGTGAAACCTGAACATGAGGGGCAGACAAAGGCCAAATTTGTGCTGTACACTTTATTCTTTGATCAACAAACTGTGCTAGATAAGGTCTTGCCTGCAGATGATGATTTTTCAAATGTAGATGATGATGATGATGACTATGAAGAAGAATCTGACATGGATATCCAAGTCTCAGGTGATTTTGCTGCTAGAAAAGTGATGGTCACTGAGGAAAGGAGTCAGGGTTTTACTGTTACACATCTCTGAGGAGGAGAGGGAGGAGGCCAATGCAATGGTACTACTAATTAGGGATGTGAATCGTTTTTTGACGATTTAAAATATCGTCCGATATATTTTAAATCGTCAAAAATTGTTAGGGCCACGATACAATACCAATTCCCCCGATTTATCGTTAAAAAATCGTAAATCAGGGGAAGGGGGAGGGCAGGAAAACCGGCACACTAAAACCCCCTAAAACCCACCCCCGACCCTTTAAATTAAATCCCCCACCCTCCCGAACCCCCCCCAAATGCTTTAAATTACCTGGGGATCCAGCGGTGGTCCAGAACGGCGGCGGTCCGGAACGGCCCCCTCAATTGAATCCTTTTGTCTTCAGCCGGCGCCATTTTGCAAAATGGCCGCCGCAAAATGGCGGCGGCCATAGACAAAAACGATTCGATGCAGGAGGTCGTTCCGGACCCCCGCTGGACTTTTGGCAAGTCTTGTGGGGGTCAGGAGGCCCCCCCAAGCTGGCCAAAAGTTTCTGGGAGTCCAGTGCGGTTCAGGAAGCGATTTCTTGCCGCAAATCGTTTTCCGTACGGAAAATGGCGCCGGCAGGAGATCGACTGCAGGAGGTCATTCAGCGGCGGTCCGGAACCCCCGCTGAACGACCTCCTGCAGTCGATCTCCTGCCGGCGCCATTTTCCGTACGGAAAACGATTCGCGGCAAGAAATCGCTTCCTGAACCCCGCTGGACTCCCAGAAACTTTTGGCCAGCTTGGGGGGGCCTCCTGACCCCCACAAGACTTGCCAAAAGTCCAGCGGGGGTCAGGAACGACCTCCTGCGTCAAATCGTTTTTGTCTATGGCCGCCGCCATTTTGCGGCGGCCATTTTGCAAAATGGCGCCGGCTGAAGACAAAAGGATTCAATTGAGGGGGCCGTTCCGGACCGCTGCCGTTCTGGCCACCGCTGGATCCCCAGGTAATTTAAAGCATTTGGGGGGGTTCGGGAGGGTGGGGGATTTAATTTAAAGGGTCGGGGGTCGGTTTTAGGGGGTTGGCTCACGATTTTAACGATTTTTCACGATATTTTTAAAACCCAAACGGCAACAATACGATTCCCTCCCCCTCCCAGCCGAAATCGATCGTTAAGACGATCGAGGACATGAGTCACATCTCTACTACTAATAATAGCAATGTAGTTGCAGCAGATGCTTGTCAGAGTACAACAACCAACTGTAGCACCCCTATACCAATTGATGATCATCAGCCAGTGCCAGTCACACTGACTACTCCTCACCTTCCTGCTATTAGAACTCCTATTACTTCAACCAGTATTACTAGTAGTACCATTAGTGCCCCTACTGTTGCGGTCCCGACCGCTTCCCCTCTGATCGGGCTCAGAACTGCCTACCTCCGCGCCGGCAACCACAGGTTCCCGCATGGCCCAGGTGCCGGAGCTCTCCCTGCTTGCCCATCTTCCACGTGGCGGACGCCATTGCTGACTCGTCCTTCACCAGCCTCGCGCGCGCACAGGGACACGTCCTGCTCCCGGAAGCCCGGCTCCGCCTACTCTGATGACCTCACGCCCAGCTCCCAATATAACCGGCGCCCAGCCGTTACTCAAGCGCTTGCAACGAGGTTCCCAACTGCTTAGTTGTTGCCAGTTGCGCTTCCTGATCATCTCTCTGCGTTCTGAAGACTCCGGTTTGCCTCTGACTACTCTTCTGCCTGCTGCCCGCCAAGACTCCGGTTTGCCTCTGAATACGCTTCTGCCTGCTGCCCGCCACGACTCCGGTTTGCCTCTGACTACGCTTCTGCCTGCTGCCCGCCACGACTCCGGTTTGCCTCTGACTATGTCTCTGCCTGCTGCTCGCCTAGACCCCAGCTTGTCTCTTACTACTCTCCAGCCTGTCAGCCCTTTAACCAGGCTACCCGGGCCGCAATCCATTTCGGGCCTTTCTTCAGTGACTCTCTGACTTTCCTGGTAGGCTTCCGGGCTGTTACTGGACTTATATCTCTACTTCTCATTGCAGCTCCTAAGTCCCAAGGGTTCGGGCCCCTACAGGGTCCTCCCGGGGGGGTCCTGGGCTCCGGGTGAAACCTAACCTGCTACTGTTTCCACCGCCTGGCCTGCCCAGCCATTGGTAGGCTGGCCCAAGGGTCCACCTTCTACCTTCCGACCTGCCTAAACCAGAACAGTTTGCAAGGCCATGGACTCGGCGGAGAATCCAGGGCTCCAGGCCATCCCGGGGATGGCACAACACATCCAGCAGCAACAACAGTGCATTGATACCTTGGCCGCCACTGTAGAGCAACTGCTTGGCCGCTTGGACACCGCTCTTCGGTCCCGCCTCTAGCTCCGCCTCCTGCTTCAGTATCCAGCCCGGTCTCGACAACCCAATTACCTGCCCCAACACGTTATGCAGGGGACATCAAGACATGTCGAGGCTTCTTGAACCAGTGCTATGTACTCTTCACTCTTCTGCCCGCGCAGTTCCCTTCATATGCAGTCAAGGTGGCCTACATTTTCTCCTTGCTGGATGGCAGGGCACTGGACTGGGCTTCGCCAATGTGGGAGCATCAGGATCCCTTGTTGCAGAACCTTCAAGAATTTGTACTGAACTTCCGCCTTGCCTTTGACGATCCCGCACGCCAGACCACAGCCACCTCGGAGCTCTTGCACCTCAGGCAGGGGACTCGCTCCATGGCCGATTATACGATAGACTTTCGAACATTAGCCATGGAAGTTGGCTGGCGGGATGATTGCCTGAGGGGGATCTTTTTGGAGGGCCTAGCTAGCTGTATCAAGGACGAGCTCACAGGCCGAGATCTCCCGGATGACCTCAATGACCTGATTGATATTGCTGGGAGGGTGGATCGTCGTCTACAGCAGAGAGATAAGGAGAATCGCTCCGTTCGCAGAACACCACCACCAACTCCTAGTTCCGCACGGCTTCCAAACCCCAGGGTACCATCTGCTTCTGCCACGCCCGGAGAACCCATGCAGCTGGGGAGGTCTCCCCTGACCCGAGGAGAGAAAGAGACGCCGCTCCTTGGGTCTGTGCCTCTACTGTGGGGGCAAGGGTCATTTTCTCGCCAATTGCTCCAAACGTCCGGGAAACAACCGAGCCTAGGTCATCATGAGGAGCTACTCCTAGGCTTTGCAGGCTCAGCTCCTCATTGCATCCTTCCAGTGACTATCAAATATCCTGGTGGGGAACTTCAGACTTGTGCCTTTATAGACTCTGGGGCAGAGGGCAACTTCATCATTGCCGACCTGGTTGACCAACTTCTACTTCCCACGCAACTCCAGCTTCCACCGTTGCACATTTCTTCCATTCGTGGCACCTTGCTCCCAGGGACCGTTACCCGCTGCACCGGTCCTCTGACCCTCCATACCAGACTGCTTCACTCTGAGGAGATCTCTCTCCTAATCCTCGAACGGGCTGTGCACCCCCTGATCCTGGGTCTACCCTGGTTACGGCGCCATTCACCAGTCATCCAGTGGGATACCTTCCAGCTCACCCAATGGAGTCCCCACTGCTTCACTCATTGCCTACAGGTTCCTCGTCCCAGGAGGCCAATACAACTCTGTTCCTCGCTCCTCCTGCCAGAACCATACCAGGCCTTTGCTAACGTCTTCTCCAAAGAAATGTCAGAGATTCTTCTGCAGCACTGGCCTTTCGATTGCCCCATTGATCTACTACCGGGCACCACGCCCCCTCGAGGCCAAGTGTATCCGCTGTCCTTACCAGAGACCGCAGCCATGTCTCAATATGTTACCGAGAACCTGGCCAAAGGCTTCATTCGACCATCTCGTTCCCCCGCAGGAGCAGGCTTCTTCTTTGTAGCTAAGAAGGACGGCTCCCTCTGCCCCTGTATTGACTATCGTGGTTTGAATGCCATAACTAAGCGCGATCGCTACCCTCTGCCTCTGATCCCTGAGCTACTGGACCGCCTTCAGGGGGCACGCATTTTCACCAAACTAGATCTCTGAGGGGCCTACAATCTCGTCCGTATCCGGCCTGGGGATGAATGGAAGACGACCTTCAACACTAGGGATGGGCATTACGAGTATCTGGTAATGCCCTTCGGACTCTGCAATGCGCCGGCCATCTTCCAAAACCTCATGAATGAGGTCCTACGTGAAATGCTACATTCCCACGTGATAGTGTAATTGGATGATGTACTCATCTTCTCCAAGGATCTGGAGTCTCATCGCCAACACGTCCGACAAGTTCTGCAAGCTCTCCAAGATAACCACCTCTATGCCAAACTAGAAAAATGCATCTTCGAAGCCGAGTTACTGCCCTTCTTAGGATACATTATCTCCTCCACTGGCTTTAGGATGGACCTTGAGAAAGTCTCGGCCATAACGAAGTGGCCCCAGCCTCTGGGCCTCAAAGCCCTCCAAAGGTTTCTAGGGTTCGCCAACTTTTATAGACATTTTATTCCTCGCTACTCTCACTGAGTCACTCCCATCACAGCCTTAACCAGTAAGGGAGCTGACCCTAGGAACTGGCCTGACGCCACCTTCAAGGCATTCTCGGTCCTAAAAGAGGCGTTCCTGGCGGATACTTGCCTTCGTCACCCTGATCCAACTAAACCCTTCATCGTGGAGGTCGACGCCTCCAGTGTGGCCGTAGGGGCAGCCCTCAGCCAACACTCCTCCTCTGGACAACTACTGCCCTGCTCCTACTTCTCCAAGAAATTCTCCCCAGCTGAGGCGAATTATTCGATTGAGGACAAGGAACTCTTGGCAATCAAGCTTGCCTTGGAAGAGTGGAGGCAGTGGCTCGAGGGCGCAAGACACCCCATTACCGTATTCACAGATCACAAGAACCTGGAATTTCTGTCCCAAGCTCAACGATTGAACCCCCGCCAAGCCCGATGGTCCATGTTCTTCAGCCGATTTGATTTTACCTTTCAGTATCGCCCGGCAGTGAAGAACCTATGAGCAGATGCCCTGTCCAGGACCTCCATGGCAGAGGAAGAGATGGATCCTCCTCAATACATCCTGGATCCCGGTAAGGTTCTCCACTCCGCATTAACGGTCCTTTCCCAAGATAGGACCGTAGTCCCCCGGCGAGATCGGCTAAAGGTCCTATGTTGGGCCCATGACTCCCTCACGGGAGGACATTTCAGACGAGAATGGACCTTGGAGCTCCTCAACCGGTTCTACTGGAGGCCTAGTTTGCTACAGGATGTACGCACCTATGTGAGTTCATGCCCCACATGTGCTCAACAAAAACCCAGTCCGGGCCCTCCCTGTGGCCTGTTGCAGCCGCTCCCGGTGCCTGCAGAACCGTGGACCCACTTGGCCACGGACTTTATGGTCGACCTGCCCTTATCCCAGGGGAAGACGGTCATTTGGGTCACGGTCGACCGTTTCTCGAAGATGGCACATTTCGTCCCATTACCCAAACTACCATCAGCACCAGAATTGGCCCTCTTGTTCGCCCAACATATTTTTCGTATCCATGGACTTCCAGTGGACATTGTTTCGGATCGTGGGACCCAATTCACTGCACGATACTGGAGAGCCCTCTGCAAGTGTTTCAAGGTACAACTCAGTTTTTCCACCGCGTTTCACCCCCAAAGTAATGGTCAGTCTGAGAGGATGAACCGCTCTCTAAAGACCTTCCTACGGGCTTTCATTAATGAAAGACAGGATAATTGGACTGAGCTTCTGCCATGGGCTGAGTTCGCCTACAACAATCAGGTTCATGCTGCCACTGGACTCTCTCCCTTCCAGTTGGTTTATGGGAAGCAACTTAGGCCTCCACTTCCCACTCATACGTCCAGTGTCTCCCCGGCCGCCCAGATGACGGCACAACAACTACAGACTCTCTGGCAAACTACTCAGGACAAGCTAAACCTCGCAGCTGCTGCTGCCAAGCACACAGCTGACCGCCACCGATGCCCGGCACCCACGTACTTGCCAGGAGACCGGGTATGGTTGAGTATGAAGAATATTCATCTTCGGCTTCCCTCAAGACGCTTCGCCCCCAGATTCTGTGGTCCCTTCTGGATTGCTGAGCGAGTAGGTCTCGTGTCCTACCGATTGAGGTTGCCGTCCTCACTCCGGATCCATGACGAATTCCACGTCTCGCTGTTGAAACCTCTGGTCCTCTCCCGTTATCATCGCAAGCCTCCGGATCTTTCGACTACCCCTGTCGCCGAGGATCCCACGTTCCAAGTACGCAAGGTACTCGACGTACGATTCCACAATCGCAGATGGGAGTATCTTCTCGCCTGGGAGGGTTGCGGTGCCGAGGATAACACCTGGGAACCCAGCCGGAACATCCTGGACAAGTCCCTTCTCCGCCAATTTCATCTGGAGCATCCAGATAAACCTGGCCCACTTAAGAGGGGCCATAAAGGGGGGGGGGGTACTGTTGCAGTCCCGACCACTTCCCCTCTGATCGGGCTCAGAACTGCCTACCTCCGCGCCAGCAACTGCAGGTTCCCGCATGGCCCAGGTGCCGGAGCTCTCCCTGCTTGCCCATCTTCAACGTGGCGGACGCCATTGCTGACTCGTCCTTCACCAGCCTCGCGCGCGGGCAGGGACGCCCATCTTGAGCGTCCTGCTCCCGGAAGCCCGGCTCTGCCTACTCTGATGACCTCACGCCCAGCTCCCAATATAACCGGCGCCCAGACGTTACTCAAGCGCCTTGCAACGAGGTTCCCAACTGCTTAGTTGTTGCCAGTTGCGCTTCCTGATGATCTCTCTGCGTTCTGAAGACTCCGGTTTGCCTCTGACTACGCTTCTGCCTGCTGCCCGCCAAGACTCCGGTTTGCCTCTGACTACGCTTCTGCCTGCTGCCCGCCAAGACTCCGGTTTGCCTCTGACTACGCTTCTGCCTGCTGCCCGCAACGACTCCAGTTTGTCTCTGACTACGCTTCTGCCTGCTGCCCACCAAGACTCCGGTTTGCCTCTGACTACGCTTCTGCCTGCTGCCCGCCAAGACTCCGGTTTGCCTCTGACTACGTCTCTGCCTGCTGCCCGCCCAGACTCCGGTTTGCCTCTGACTATGTCTCTGCCTGCTGCCCGCCTAGACCCCAGCTTGTCTCTTACTACTCTCCAGCCTGCCAGCCCTTTAACCAGGCTACCCAGGCCGCAATCCATTTCGGGCCTTTCTTCAGTGACTCTCTGACTTTCCTGGTAAGCTTCCGGGCTGTTACTGGACTTATATCTCTACTTCTCACTGCAGCTTCTAAGTCCCAAGGGTTCGGGCCCCTACAGGCTCCTCCCGGGGGGGTCCCGGGCTCCGGGTGAAACCTAGCCTGCTACTGTCTCCGCCTCCTGGCCTGCCCAGCCATTGGTAGGCCGGCCCAAGGGTCTACCTTCTACCTTCCGACCTGCCTAATCCAGAACACCTACAGTAACTAAGCATAAGTTTAGGAATACTAGAAAGAAATCTCAGATCTGGAATCACTTTCATGCACTGGCTGATCAGAAGTTAGCAGAATGTATCCATTGTAAAAAGAATTGTGAGCAGGGGAAGGATAATTGGTCATCTATCTAACAGCAATATGAAATATCACATGGAAAAGCAAAATAGCATTGTTTCTTGCAGAAGAGGCTGGTGTACTGGTTGTTGCTGCTGCTCATGCCCATGAATCAACTACAGCAGCAGAAAAGGAGTATAGGGGAGATTGTAGTCAATCTTCTAGTGTTACCCGCCAACTCTCACCTTCAGGTTCTGTGCAGCTCCTTCCACGGCATCAGTGTCGAGCTACCATGGAGCAGATAAGGTACTGTCCCAATGCAGGAAGCAGGAACATCTAAAGTGACAGAATGGTGAAATGATTGCTTTGGATAATCAGCCGCTATAGGTAGTAGAGAATGTGGGGTTTAAGTGGCTGATTTACTTCTTTGCCCCCATTACAAACTTCCTTTCAAAAGGACATTTAGCCATCATGTGATTCCTTCCCTGTATACAAATCTCCGTGCTCAAATGCAGACTATGCTGGCAAAGGCAAAGGGGAGGAGCATTCATCTCACCACTGACATTTTAAGTGTATGAATGCAATGCATGTGTATTTGTCACTTGCATCAAAGTGGTGTCAGCTGAATGAGCCACTAGCTGAAAGCATCTCTAAAAAGGGAACACTCACAGGAATCTGGTAGGCCATGATGAACACTAAAGTACTAGGCAAGAACCATACTTCAGAAAACATATTGGATGTAATACAAGGGATGATAAAAGGATGACATGGGCTAGTTAGAAGCATTGAATAGATATATAATTACTGACAATGATAGCAGATGGGGCACATTTGCACAACATGTAGCTACTAGATGAAATTCTACTTATCTTATGTTGCAGAGTCCACTTCTTGATTTGATTCTGGACTCAGAAATTGTATTGGAAATTCCATTTGGATGTCAGGATTGGACAAACATTGGCATATGTTCTCAAGCCTTTCAAGTAATATACTTATGCAATGAGTTTAGCCATGGCCATTTTGGTGGAGTCATCCCTATTGTAAACTATCTGGAACAAGTATTAAAGGAATTTCTGCAACAACAGGATTTGGAAAATGAGGTTATGGTATTTGTGAAATGTTTAAAGGAGCAAGTCATTAAAAGTTTAAAAGATCTCATCCAGTGGGATTGATATATGTTAGCCACTATCTGTGACTCATGTATGAAAGGTAGTGTTTTGCTCAAGAATAAGAACACACTGGAAAAATAAGTTGACTGCAATACTTGAAAAGTTATTGTCAATGAGGATCAGTGGCAGTGAAGAAGATTTAGATACCACATCTAGCTCTAGTAGTATCAGCTGCTCCCCATTAGTTGAGCCCTCATCTCCTTCCATGAGACCACCAATCCCATCTTTTCTTTGATGAAATGTTTCCCATGTCAAAACAGTGGCAACAGAAGTTTAAGTGATGAACACTAGGCACAGGAGAAGCCTTCATAAATTTCAGTCAAGCGTGATCTGTCTGACCCTTTGAGAACTTGGCCACAAATCCCTTGGTATTTTGGGCCCACAAGGCTTTAGTCTGGCCCCACCTTGCCAAGGTAGCACAACACTTCCTTTCCTGCCCACCAACCAGTATATCAAGTGAAAGTATATTTCCAATTACAATTTATTTATTTATTTATTTTTGATTTTTTTTTTTTTTTTTTTTTTTTTTTTTTTTTATATACCGATGTTCCTGTATAGGATACATAATTTTGTCAGTCCTCACAGCTCACATTTGCCTCCAGAGTTGGTAGAACAATTGATTTTTATCAAGATGAATCTTCCTCTTCTTGGTTTCCCAGAAATTGACTGTGATTGGCAAGAAGATTGAGAGTAAGTTGTTAATGTTTACCAAAAGAGGAAGAGGACAGACAGACATATAATCACTGGTGCAGAAAAGTATCTTTTTCCACTACTCTCTATTTTATCATGTTTCCAAATTCTTTCTAAGTTTTTTTTATCTCCTCATTTCAAAGTTTGTAGGGGAGAAAAGCTCTCACATCTCTGCTTTCTGAGATGAACTCCCTCTCTTTGACACTACTGAAATGCCTAATCTAAGCCTCTCAGGGCTGGAACTCCAACATTTGGGCACTTGAAATGACTGTAACTCTGTCTGTCCTGAAAACCTTGGGTGACAGATAAGCTTCTGGGCTATGTCTTTGTCAAAACTACAAACCTTGGGTGACAGTGACAGAAGAGGTACTGGACTGTGAGTCTGTCTGCTCTGAAAACATTGGGGATCACTAACTCAGGCTCACTTCCAAAACCAATGATTGTGTGAATGAAGCTATGCTTGGAGTATGAATGATTCTGAAAGTTGTGTGAATGGACAGTAACAAGGATTGGCACTGCTGCTCATAGATTTACAACTTGTACCAATTCAATCTCATTGAGATATTGTTGTTTGCTTGATTTCATGATAAATGATCTTCATGCCAAAAACAGAGCAGTATTTGTTACAAGACTTTCAGAATGATATTATAAAATAAATATTAATATATACTATAGGAAAACGTTCAGATGTTATGAGGTTGATATTCAAAAGCCATTTAGGGTAAAAGTTATCTTTCTAAATGGCTCACCTGGGAATATTCACTTAGTACTTATCTGGATTATTAAGAGGAATTCCAGGAGCAGGCAGGAGGAATGCCAAGGATTTATTTATTTATTTATTTATTTATTTACAATTTTATTAGGCAATATCATTATAGGTCAAATCAGTGTACAAGCTTAAAAAGCACATACATAAATTTAAAAACAAAAACAAGTAATGCAAGACAGACATCTGAAGAAAACTATACTGAACTCAACTGCAAATGACTCCTGAGGAAGGCACTAGAGTCGCTTGAGTAACCTGCCATGGCTGCCTGTCTGCCAGTAATGAAAATGGCCCCCGAGTTTATTGGCAGCCATTTTCATTACTGGCAGACCGCCGAGTTATGAAGACCGATGCCGGTAAACTCAGCATCAGTGTTCATTACTGGCAGACAGGCATGTTATGAAAACTGAGGCTGAGTTTACTGGCATCGGTCTTCATAACTCGGCGGTCTGCTGAGTTATTTTATTTTTATTTTTTTACTTTAAAAGGAAGTACAGAAAAGCAGTTTTTTCTGCTTTTCTGTACTTCTTTTCAATGTGCTCAGCTATTAACACCTGCTCCAGACAGGCGTTAATATCTGAGCGATAAATGTGCATCTGATCTTTTTGCATTGGGAGTGAATGATTTATAGGCTCATTCATATGCATTTGCATGTGATGAGTGCTATCTCATTCACTCCACATTAGACATGCATTAAATAGTCGCTAATCCCCTTATTGCATTAGGGGATTGATTAGCGCCTATTTTAACCACGTCTAATGGCTCGTTAAGAGTGCGCTCGGCATATTGCATCGGCCCCAATGCAACACCAATTCCTAACTAACAGGGTCATTCATAAAAATGAGTTATGGTGTTAATGCACGCGATAAGGCATTAACACTTATGTTAACTCCATAACACATGCGATAATTGAGTTGTCGCATGGTATGAATGCAAATTTTTAGAAGGGGTGGGATTGGGGAGGGGTTTGGGTGCGATTAATTAAAATAAGGGGCCATATTGCACTGTGTGATAGCATGACACATGCTATTGCATGGTTTTAATACTGAAAATTACACCTTTTTTCCTGGTGTTTAGCTGTGAGATATGCCTGAAATGGTGGTAACACAATTTGCAATACATTATGGTCATGACTGGGTTTACGAGAGGGAAAAGGAGAGGAGTATAGAGATAGAAAGAGAGTCTCTAGGGAAGTTGTCACAGGAATCCACTATTTATAACCACTATAGTAGGTCCAGCTAATAGCTCAAGATGAGGTGTTGGTGGTAGTTTACGGTTTAGGGGCCAGTTTCACATACAGAGTGAGATGCATGACTAGTACAGTACACCTGTGAGAACATTCCATATCATTTTGCGCAAAATGGCGCCGGCCGTACGGCAACACGATTCGACTGCAGGAGGTCATTCCGGACACCCGCTGGACTTTTGGCAAGTCTTGTGGGGGTCAGGACGCCCCCCTCCCAAGCTGGACAAAAGTCCCTGGGGGTCCGGAACGACCTCCTGCAGTCGAATCGTTTTTCCGTACGGAAAAACGATGCACGGTAGGAGATCGCTCCCGGACCCCCGCTGGACTTTTGGCAAGTCTTGTGGGGGTCAGGAGGCCCCCCCCCCCAAGCTGGCCAAAAGTCCCTGGGGGTCCAGCAGGGGTCCGGGAGCGATCTCCTACGCTGCTGAAGTCGGGGGACAAAAAAACAAAATGGCACCAGCGCTTTGACCTGTCATATGACAGGTCAAAGGTAGCGCTGGCGCCATTTCTACAACGCACGGAGGTCCGAGAGTAAAAGATCACACCGGGACCCTTCCTCTGGACCCCAGGTAATTTAAGGCATTTTGGGGGGTTTGGGAGGGTGGGGGATTTATTTTAAAGGGTCGGGGTGGGTTTTAGGGTTGTTTTAGTGTGCCAGTTTTCCCGCTCTCCCCCTTCCCCTCTCCCTTCCCCTGATTTACGATTTTTTTGACGATAAATCGGGGGAATTGTTATTGTATCGCGGCTCTAACAATTTTTGACGATTTAAAATATATCGGACGATATTTTAAATCATCAAAACGATTCACATCCCTATTATCTTGTGTGTTGAGGAAAGCTGCCTATTTGAATAAACACAGCCCTTTTGTTTATCGTGCGTGGTAAACGCGTGACAAAGCATTTTGATGAATCTAGGGGTTAGTAAATTTTTCAACATTCACATGACAATTTCTTAATCTCTTGACTATCACAAATTATGATTAGATTATAAACTAATTTACAAGATAAAGGAGGATGTAAGGTCCTCCAGATCTCCTCCAACTACTCCCCTTCATGAAGATGCAGATCTCTGGCTTTCTGGCTCCCTGGCTAGAGGCAGCATTGGAAGCGTAAATGTAACATAAGTTTACGCTTACAGGGGTAGATTTTCAAAAATGGCGCTTTGGCGTACTTTTATTGGCGCTCCAGGCACAAACAAAAGTACGCGGGATTTTTGTAGATACGCGCGTAGCCGCGCGTATCCGCTAAAATCCTGGATCGGCGCGCGCAAGGCTACCGATTTCGTGTACGCCCCCAGACCGCCCCGGGCCGAAACCACGCCCCCCGTCCCGCCCCCGAAACGCCGCGTCCCGCCCCGAAAACGGCGCGCCGTTCGGCCCCGCCCCGACACGCCCCCCTCGGAAAACCCTGGGACTTACGCGACTCCCGGGGCTCTGCGCGCGCCGGTAGGCCTATTGAACATAGGTGCACCGGCACGCAGGTCCCTGCTCGCGTAAATCCACCCGGATTTACGCGAGCAGGGCTCTTAAAATCTGCCCCACAGTGCGGACTCTATTAGAGCTGCGCTGGAGGCGCTGGGAGCAGGACAAAGGGTTCCTTGCTCCTAGCAATGAAAAGAAAGGTATGTGGGTGGGAGGATGGTGATGGGAAGGGTCAAGGAGAAAGGGAGGGGGGTCACCATGATGTTTTTTATTCTTGCGAGTAGGTGAGAGGGAAGAGGAGAGGTAGGCTGTTAGAGAAATTTAAGGTGCAACGAGCTAGGTCTCTTTCTAAACTGGACAGCGTTTAGAGGTGAGTTGCGCACAGCCAGATAGGGCCTTTATAATTAAATTTTTTGAGGGGGATGGAGAGGATTGGGCTACTGGTCCATTTGCATATTTCTTTTCATTCTGTACTGATAGCGCTACTTAGCCAGATATCTTTTGAAGTTATCTGGTTAAGTCGCATGCTATCCAGCCACACAAGGCCGATTAACTTTTGACCTGCTCAGCAGCAGGTCTAAAGTTATCCAGCTAACCTAGCCAAATATACCTGATCTTTGGCTATGATAGCCGGATATCTCAACCCTTCCCCGGAAGGTCCTCAAAACACCCTTCAAGATAGCTGGCTATGTCATTTAGATGGATAACTGTTAGGTCAACCTTTTAACTGGCTTTGAATGTTGACCTCATTATTGATTCTTGTTGGCATGAATTTGTCTTGAATCTTTTTCTTTAAATACAGTAATCAAATCATATTGTTGAATCAACTTTGGACTCCAGTGTTTTTCTTTCAAGATTACCTCAGTATGGGCTTTCTAGGAGATGGATGGACCCTTCTGTGATTGGTTTCTGCCTTAGGTTATTTGCTTCCTTGCTAGAGTGTGGTGGTCAGTGGGCACTAAGATGTTGTCATTCATTAGCAGCAAAGGCCCTGGAAGAGCAATCTTTCTCCCTGTCCAGACTTCAACCCAGACTCATAGCCCCCTGACTGATGATAACACACCAAAAAGAGGGACCTGGCAGTAACGGGAGGTACTGTAGCTCCTGTTACTGCG
Organism: Rhinatrema bivittatum; assembly: GCF_901001135.1. Classification (NCBI taxonomy): domain Eukaryota; kingdom Metazoa; phylum Chordata; class Amphibia; order Gymnophiona; family Rhinatrematidae; genus Rhinatrema; species Rhinatrema bivittatum. Next base: position 323,583,153 of record NC_042616.1, on the reverse strand, counting down.
CCAAAACTTTGTTCATGCAGTGTGCATGTATGACAGCATCTTAACATTGTTTGATGTCAGCCAGCCCTAGCACCTGCCAGACCTTGCAAGTTGCCTGCCTGAGACACTGCCTGCAATGCCTCAGCTGGGTGTCTCTTTTTGGTATGTTATCATCAATCAGGAGGGCTACAGGACAGGGTTCAAATCTTGATAAGGAGGTAGATTGTTCTTCTGGGTCCCCTAGTGCTATCCAGCAAACAACACCTTAGGGACCACTTCACACTCTAGCAAGGAAGCTGAACCATATATAATATTATATTAGGGGTGTGCATTCGTTTTGAACTTAAATGTAAAACGCAACTTATTTATTTTTTTTAACTTAAAAAAGTGATGAGGCGAAAACGATCGGATTTCCAACTTATTCAACATAGCTATGTTGAATAAGTTGGAAATCGCGATTGTTGATCCTAAATAAAAATTTAAACCCCTCACCCTCCTTAATCCCCCCCCCCAAGACTTACCAAAACTCCCTGGTGGTACAGCAGGGAGTCAGGACGCCATTTCTGAACTCCTTTGCGAGGAGCATGTGACGTCCGCGTCACGTCAGAGTGACGCGGCGTCACGTGATTCCCCGCGCGATCGCTCCGGGGGACCCTCGTTGCACCCAAAAGGAACTTTTGGCCAGCTTGGAGGGGTCAGGAGGCCCCCCCCAAGCTGGCCAAAAGTTCCTCCTGACCCCCCCAAGCTGGCCAAAAGTTCCTTATGGGTGCAACGAGGGTCCCGGAGCGATCGCGCGGGGAATCACGTGACGCCGCGTCACTCCGACGTGACGCCGACGTCACATGCTCCTCGCAAAGGAGTTCAGAAATGGTGTCCTGACTCCCTGCTGTACCACCAGGGAGTTTTGGTAAGTCTTGAGGGGGGATTAAGGAGGGTGAGGGGTTTAAATTTTTATTTGCACGTATGGACATAGACTCAACTTATGGAATTCTCCATATGTCCATATTGACAGCAAATGGGACCCCCTTTCGACTTATGGACTTATGAACATAAACTTTTGCTCTGCACATCCCTATATTATATAACTAAATATATAACAGTGTTATGTACACAGCTTAAACTTTTATTTACTTAGTAAGCTTGTCATTCAGCCTCAAGCAGGTACTGGTTGTAGTTGGTGCTGCTGGTGGACCCAGGTGGTGCTGCGTGGAAACTGCGGTCATGTACCGTAGCATGTTTGATGCCATTTTAACATTGTTTAACGTCAGTCAGCCCCAGCACCTGCCAGATCTTGCAAGTTGCCTGCCTGCAGTGCCTGTTCCACCAGCAGCACCAACTGCAACCAGTGCACAGTACCTTCTGTTACTGCGCAGAAACTGCATCCATGTTCACTTCAGTAATTCCTGAGTAATTTGTAGGATCAATGTTCATGCACAGTAGTGGGTTACTATGCAGGAAATGCATTCATGGGTAGTAACTGGACTTATTGTGAGATAACTTTGTATATGTTCAGTTACTGCTTGGGAACTGTGTCCATGTACAGTAACTCCTGTTACAGTGTGATAAAAATGAAATTTGGGGAAAAAAAGAAAAAAACAAAACAAAACACCCAACCTATTTTAAACATGGAACAGATGCAAAAACAAAATGATCCAAAAATGACCTGGTAAAAAAAAACCCACTCCTATTATAATGCTTTCCCCATTGACTTTAATGCAAATGAACAAAACAATTGAAACATATATAAACATTTTTTTTTGTTTTGTTTTGAAACTAAAGAATCAAATTGGGGTCCCCATGAAACAAATGTATAAAATGAAACTTTTTTTTTTTTTCGGTACATCCCTACCCAGCAATTCCTTCTTGAACCCCTGAAAACTATTCTTTAAATTTGGGGGTAAAGCCATAGGGTTGGATTTTAAACAGTATATAGCTTCCTCTGGGTTAGTTGGGTATCGTTCATTTCAAGTGGCTTGTTGGCCAAGTGTAACGCTTTCCTATTCTAAATCTGCACTCCATGGGTTCAAAGCCAGCAAATTTATTATTTTACCCTAGCAGTTCATATTCTATTGTGCCATAAGGTATTTGATAGGTACTCACAGGTTAATGCATAATGAGTGGTATTGCTGGTTTAATTTCTGATTATTATTAAATAAGTGTTTTCCCCTTATACTCTTTTTTTTAAATATATTATACCAATAGGATTCTTCCTACAGTGTTTGTTGCTTATAGTGTTACTGACAATCATAAAAAGCTTTATAAAATTAAACTGCTTTCCACTTTATTTAAGGGTCTGTAATCCCATTTATAATTTATAGCACTAAATAGGCAATAAAACTGCTGCAACCATGAACTGAACTTCTGAATTAAAATAGCAGGATATCATTCATAACCATATTTCTTTCAGTAAATATAGATGCAGTGTGCAGGGAAATGCAGTAGGGTCCTTACACCAATCAATCTGAATAGTTTCTGTGTTACTCATGCAAAACAAATAATAACTGCTACATAGTAATATAGAAATATAGCAGATGATGGCAGGATAAAAGACTAATTGGTCCATCTATTATTCAGCCCAGTGGTAGCACATTGCAATGATTTATCTGAGCTGAAGGGCATACAACCTTGATCACTTGTAGAATATCACATCCTTTCCAAGTTGTTTTTTGCTTGCTTCATTCTTTCTTTCTGTATATTTAACATTGGTTATAACCCACATTTACTTATAATTAAAGCAGGAAACAAAATGCATTCACAGAATCACATATAAAATAACACTGAACATAAAGACAGTTCTCTAGCCACTTGATGACAGTTTGCAATACATACCCAGTCATTTAGATCTTGTTAACAATAAGGGCCAGTGCCAGTCACCCTAGAGAAATCTTATAGCCTTTCAACCCCTCCACCCCTCAACTCCGGCCCTCCCCACATACAATTGAAAACTATGGGAGTAACTGTCAAAAGGATTTGTTTTTGCACTTAAAAGTAACATATAATCATAGCAATTTTCAAAAGCCTAATTATGTTCTTAGGGGTGATTTTCAAAAGGATTTACATGCTTAAAACTGGGATTTACGTGTGTAAATACACTTTATGTAAGTAAGGTTTTTATATATTTATTTATTGCTTTTACAACAATTTCAAGAACTAATCCTTGTACAAAAACAAAGAAAACAAAACAAAATGCATTTCAATAACATAGGAATTTTTTTCCTTCTATTAGCCCACAAATGGATAGTAATGAATAACAGTGAACAATCAATATTTACAATAAAGGAAAAAAGAGGACCATTCTTATAGGGCCATTTTTCAAATCATGTTAGGGTGTTATTGCATGTGTTACGGCATTATAATGCCGTAACACACACAATAAATAGGACATCATACATTGCATATGCAAAATAGAAATTAATATTCAAGTGGAGGAGTTTGGTTGGGGTTAATGGAAATTGGGGTCTGCTAGCACTACATGTGATACAGTATCGCACATTCTCATGGGATCTATCGCTAGAAATAACTACACCTTTTTGGGGGATGGAACAGTGGAAAAAGTAATTAGTGTGCGATATCACAGCAAATATCACATGCAATAATAAAAGCTATGATCATGGACACGCCTACCAGGCCTTCCTGGCCCAATAAAAACACCCCTTTTTACCTGCTTTGTCTTCCTAAATCCATATTGTTTCTTGTAAATGTAATTGTGATGGCATACTGGATGCCTCACCAGGTTCACCACAGACAACACATGGAACACCAGGTTCACCATAGACAACACAGGTTCACCCTCAACAACAGGTAAGGCTTTTTGCAAGGCCTCCTAAGGTGGTACCAGCAGCGCATGCAGAGCCTTTGATCCCATGGACTCAGGGCGTGGGCCACCAACTGGCATGCAGATGGCTACAGCGCAAGAGAAACGGAGCAGATCTTTCGTCCATGAACTACCTTGCTGGGTATCCCAGAGGACTTTAAGCTTAGCAGGTATTGGCTCAGCTCTTGGGCAATCCTGGGATTATATGAAGACATCTGAGATGATCTGGATCTGGTCACCATATGGTCCCATGCTGTACCTGACTCACCAAACTGCTGGCCACCCTGTATTTCATGGCAAGTGGCTCCTTTCAAACCACAGTAAGGGTGGTGGGGAAAATGTCACAAAGCACTTTCTCACGCTGTCTCAACCAAGTCATTGCAGCAGTTGCTGACTGCTATCCTTGCTACCTTCAATTTCTTCATGACAGGCAGGACTTGATGGACTTAAAGAGAGGTTTTTAATGCCTTTGCACATTTTTTTCAATGTTGTTGGAGCAATTGAGTGCACTCTTGTGGCCATCACTCCACCCCGCCAGAGGGAGGAGACGTACTTCAACAGAAAGCTCTTCCATTCCATCAATATGCAAGTGGTCTGCGACGCTCGAATGTGCATACTCGATGTCGTGCCCAGGTTCCTGGGAGCCAAACTCATATACTTATACTACAAGCTGTGTCCTGTGCATGTTGGTGACCTGGCATATTCCCTGTGTGTAGGCTCTCAATTAGTTTTCTAGCCAAGACAGACTACACATCTGCCACGGATATTTGCATTCATACCATGAGGTACAGTTTTTGCTGGTAACACCGGTGTGGCAGCTCTTATATATCTTCTCAAGGTTGGCAGGCTACTACACACTAGTAGCCTTTGCAGGGTTGTGAGGGCATGGCATGCAATCGTTCTAATACCCACATGTAATATAGTAGTTGTGAACAGCTGACCTCAAGCCTGCACATAGAGGGCCAGATTTTAAAACTTATGCGCGGGCGTAGATTTGTGCGTGCAACCCGGCGCGTGCAAATCTATGCCCAATTTTATAACATGCGCGCGCAGCTGCAAGCGTGTTATAAAATCCGGGGTCGGCGCACGCAAGGGAGTGCACACTTGTGTACCTTGAGCGCGCCGAGCCCAAGGGGAGCCCCGATGGCTTTCCCCATTCCCTCCAAGGCGGCTCCAAAATCAGAGCGGCTTTTGAGGGAATTTTTTTTTGGATCCCCCCCACCTTTCCCTCCCTTCCCCTATCTAACCCACCCCTCAGCCCTACCTAAATCCCCCCTACCTTATTTGATGTACTAAAAATATAATTTACTTGAGTAAAACTCTAATTTCTATGAAATTGTCATATTTTAAAGCATATACATAATTGAAATCAACAGTTTACCTGTGTAAAGTGCACTTATGCATGCAAATCCTATGGACTATTCAATGGATATATTGTAGCAATTTTCAAAAGCCCATTTACTGCAGTAAAGTGCATTTACTTGATAAAACCCAGTTTTACTCTAGTAAATGCTTTTGAAAATCTTGCCCTTTATGTTTATAAAATAGAAAGGTTGTGAATACAAACTACTTATGTGCTTTTATGCTAATTTTATGCAAGTGATTCCTTTGAAAATTCACCCTTGTTTTTACTAGAGTTGTGCATTCATTTTTTTCATTTTTCCTTTAGGGGGTAATTTTCAAAAGGAGTTACATGCGTAAATGTAGCTACTATTGTAGCAATTTTCAAAAGCCATTTACTCAAGTAAAGTGCACTTATGTGAGTAAATCCTATAGACAAGTCAATGGCATATATTGTAGCAATTTTCAAAAACCCACTTACTCAAGTAAAGTGAATTTACTCCAGTAAACATGGTTTTTACTCGAGTAAATGCTTTTTAAAATCAGGCCCTAAATGCTGTGTACTGCATGTTAAATCCCTACTGTAGATTAATAAGTGGCTCTCTATGTCTATAATCACTGGACCTAACACTTACCCATATTGAAAAGCCATTCACACATAAAATGATACTATTCATACTCAACCTCTAATATAGGGGCGGATTTTCAGAGCCCTGCTCGCGTAAATCCGCCCAAAACCGGGCGGATTTACGCGAGCAGGGCCCTGCGCGCCGGGAAGCCTATTTTACATAGGCCTCCCGGCGCGCGCAGAGCCCCGGGACTCGCGTACGTCCCGGGGTTCTCGGAGGGGGGCGTGTCGGGGGCGGGGCCGGAGCGCGCGGCGTTGCGGGGGCGTGTCGGCAGCGTTTTGGGGGCGGGTACGGGGCGTGGCTACGGCCCGGGGGCGTGGCCGCGCCCTCCGTACCCGCCCCCAGGTCGCGGCCCGGCGCGCAGCAGGCCCGCTGGCGCGCGGGGATTTACGTCTCCCTCCGGGAGGCGTAAATCCCCCGACAAAGGTAAGGGGGGGGTGTAGACAGGGCCGGGTGGGTGGGTTAGGTAGGGGAAGGGAGGGTAAGGTGAGGGGAGGGCAAAGGAAAGTTCCCTCCGAGGCCGCTCCGATTTCGGAGCGGCCTCGGAGGGAACGGGGGGAGGCAGCGCGGCTCGGCGCGCGCAGGCTATACAAAATCGATAGCCTTGCGCGCGCCGATCCAGGATTTTAGTGGATACGCGCGGCTCCGCGCGTATCTACTAAAATCCAGCGTACTTTTGCTTGAGTCTGATGCGCAAGCAAAAGTAGGCTGATCGCGCTTCTTTTAAAATCTACCCCTCAGGCCGGCACCACTCCCCTGGTCCCACCCCGAACCGCCCCCTGACCCCCGGACATGCCCCCGGACACGCCCCTTCCCTGCCCCTTTTACGAAGCCCCTGGACTTACACGCGTCCCGTTGCTGTGCGAGTGCCGGCGGCCTTTGCAAAATAGGCATGCCGGCACGCAAGTGCCCTGCGCGAGTAAATCCGGCCGGATTTACGCGCGCAGGGCTTTCAAAATCCGGCCCAAAATTACACATCACAAAGAAGCACAAGGAAAAGCCTCTGTGGAGGAACATTTTCTGGGTCCAGACAAATGCATTAATGACCTTTTGATCAGGTTAATAAAGGTCAGGTTCAAAAAAATCCAAGAATGCAAGATATTTAACATAAGACTTCCTATACTGGGTCAGACTAAAGGTCTATCAAGCCCAGTATCCTGTTTCCAACAGTGGCCAATCCAGGTGCCTGATAGAATCCTAAGGGGTAGATAGATTCCAAGCTGCTTATCCCAAGAATAAGCAGTAGATTTCTGCAACTCTACCTTAATATTTGTTAATGAAGTTTTCCTCCTGGAACTTTTCCAAACCTTTTTTAAACACATCTATACTAATAGCTTTCACCACATCCTTTGACAATGAATTCCAGAGCTTAATTATGCGTTGAGTAAAAAAATATTTTCTCTTATTAGTTTTAAATGCATTACCTAGTAACATCATTCTGTCACATATACATATATATATGTAAAATTTGTTGATAACTTATACAGACAAACTTTTAGCAATAAACTGTCTTGAAAGATCACACAAAAATAGTTATTACTTACTAGCATAATTCATCCAAGTGGAAATTATCACTGACAACTTTCAATTTTACTTGTTTGATTAGCAAAACTAAAACTGATCTAAGCAGATGGTCATCATAAACTGTCTGTGGCAATTAAGCAATTTAGTAATTTACAGGCACAAATTATGCAGTCTGCACATAACATATCTATATCTATCTATCTTTCTATCTATATATTCCATCAGTGAAGTTTTGTTTCAGATGAAGGACTGTCTGCTACTGAATCTAAATAAAAAGAAAGTAAATCCAGGTCTATATTTCAGACCCTTGCCTATATATATTGTATGTATTTTTTCTCTTTTTTTAATGAGAATCCTCTTATCATTCTGATTTCTAAAAAAATTAGAGACTTTTCAAATTTGATTTTTCTTTTATTTCAATTGTATATAGTTAGTTATGTCTTTCAATTAGGAAATGCAAAATTAAGAATTTAATTGGAATCTTTTTGAAATGAGAAAATAGCAACCATTTGATTTGGATTATCCAAGCTGTAGCTGTGTTTTTCTTAGCATGACTTGGTTAAATGTTGAACTTTTCTGCCAATTCAGAAAGAAAAACCAATAATTACTCTGTTCTGAGTTCCATTATTTTCTTAATTCCCTAAACTGGAATCACTTAAAAATCCTAAAACATGTTATAGAAGAAGTGAAAATGTCTAAGTCAAAATAAACCATAGAGAACTGAAACATTTTCCTGTGCCTATGCTGGAAAATCAAAAGGTACATTGGCAAACAAAGAGACAGATTTGGTACTGTGCATCTTCCTGCAAAGTTCTTTAGTATTTTAGAAGTGTATTTATTAGCATATGTAAGATTCATTATGCAGTTGATCTATCTGCAATCTTCTTAGGCTCCACATTATTAAGGTTTGCTAAATAGCATCTGTTGTAAGGAGATATTAAAGAAATATGTAACAAAAAATATAGGACCAGCTGCACAAATGATATTTAGAGTAAGCAGGAAGAGCGACCAGAAATGCTATCAAGACTCCAAAGGGATTTTGGCAGCTGAAGATTGGGACCCTCTTCCAGATTCTTACAGCTGACAGCCTGACCCAGACTGAACATGGGTGAATGAAGTGGTTCCATTTTACGGACTCAAGCTCTCACAGTCTGTTTAGCAATCCAGCAAATTCATTTTGCAAGAAGAGTCCCAACAAAACATCGCCATACCTTTGGGTGGTGAGGCAAGTCCATAAGGCAAAGGAAAAGTGCTAACTAGGTTACACAGGCAGATAGATTATTAGGGATGTGAATCGTGTCCTCGATCGTCTTAACGATCAATTTCGGCTGGGAGGGGGAGGGAATCGTATTGTTGCCGTTTGGGGGGGTAAAATATCGTGAAAAATCGTTAAAAAATCGTTAAAAATCGAAAAATCGAAAAATCAAAAAACCGGCACATTAAAACCCCCTAAAACCCACCCCCGACCCTTTAAATTAAATCCCCCACCCTCCCGAACCCCCCCCCCAAATAACTTAAATAACCTGCGGGTCCAGCGGCGGTCCGGAACGGGCTCCTGCTCCTGAATCTTGTCGTCTTCAGCCGGCGCCATTTTCCAAAATGGCGCCGAAAAATGGCGGCGGCCATAGACGAAAAAGATTGGACGGCAGGAGGTCCTTCCGGACCCCCGCTGGACTTTTGGCAAGTCTCGTGGGGGTCAGGAGGCCCCCCACAAGCTGGCCAAAAGTTCCTGGAGGTCCAGCGGGGGTCAGGGAGCGATTTCCCGCCGCGAATCGTTTTCGTACGGAAAATGGCGCCGGCAGGAGATTGACTGCAGGAGGTCGTTCAGCGAGGCGCCGGAACCCTCGCTGAACGACCTCCTGCAGTCGATCTCCTGCCGGCGCCATTTTCCGTACGAAAACGATTCGCGGCGGGAAATCGCTCCCTGACCCCCGCTGGACCTCCAGGAACTTTTGGCCAGCTTGTGGGGGGCCTCCTGACCCCCACGAGACTTGCCAAAAGTCCAGCGGGGGTCCGGAAGGACCTCCTGCCGTCCAATCTTTTTCGTCTATGGCCGCCGCCATTTTTCGGCGCCATTTTGGAAAATGGCGCCGGCTGAAGACGACAAGATTCAGGAGCAGGAGCCCGTTCCGGACCGCTGCCGTTCTGGACCGCCGCTGGACCCGCAGGTTATTTAAGTTATTGGGGGGGGGGGGTTCGGGAGGGTGGGGGATTTAATTTAAAGGGTCGGGGGTGGGTTTTAGGGGGTTTTAGTGTGCCGGCTCACGATTCTAACGATTTATAACGATAAATCGTTAGAATCTGTATTGTATTGTGTTCCATAACGGTTTAAGACGATATTAAAATTATCGGACGATAATTTTAATCGTCCTAAAACGATTCACATCCCTATAGATTATACAATGGAGTTTCTCTTTGAAAATGAACTTGTAAACCCATGAGTTTTTTGTGCTCAGGGGCCTACAATCGTTGCATATTGTTTAAAATGGCTCCTGAGAGCTGTGCAATTTCATCTCAGTGAATTTACATGGATAACTGCTTGAAAATTAGCCTCTATAAGCACTAATTATGTCACTGATTTGGCTCTTTTTATTTGAGAAACTGGTCTTGACTCCAGCTCAGGTGAATTCTCCATTCTTGTAAGTATTTTTGTTGTTCTCATGCTGTAACTGAATTTGCTGATTACTATTGCTTTTGTGTCTTTTTGATTCCTTGTTACAGGTTATTTGAATTGCATTTTGTTTTATGGATTTTCCTCCACTCTTGCAAATAGGGATGCCAACTTTTCCACACACACAAGGACCGAGGTGAGGGTCTCCTAATTTGCATACAATGTATTCACATTTTATTGGTTTGCAGATTGTGGGTCTATTGCTATTGGAGACACGGTGGTGCTGAACCAGGCAGCGCAGGTCCTGAGTCACTCCCAGGTGATGGCAGCAGGAGCAGGTCTCGACTCCATGTCACGATCACTGTAAGCTGCATGCACAGTAGCAGTGGCAGGCACTAAAGCAGCAGGATCTTCCCTTGGCCCTAATTGGTCAGTGACTGCAAGCAGCTCGCAGAGGCAGGCAGCATAGACTTGCCAGCAGCAGCAGCAGCAGCATCTCATCGGCAGTAACAAAATGTTGAAGCATGGTCCCAGCTATCACTACCAGAAGTGGCAGCAAAAAGGGTGAATACATTGAACTGCTGCTTTTTTTAACTTGCCTGCAGTGAAAATTACATCTTTACAATGTAACTTCCACTGTAAGCAAGTTGCAGGAAGAGGGAAATTCAAAGCAGCATGACTCAGCAACCTGCAGCATTCTAGTTGGTGGGACAGGTGGGGTAATTTGATTGGTACCTAGTCCGGAGCAAGAGGTAATGTAATTGGTCCCTGATGTGGCCACCATATTTTAGCTCTGTTGCCTGCCTTGACTGGACACTGTATAGCTGAGTGGAAAATTGGACTGTCTGGTTCAAAACTGGGCAGCTGGTCACCCTATTTCAAAACTCTATGTCATATTTTTTATTCAGTTAGACATTTGCATTTATATATAATTGTTTTCTGAAAATCTGTTGTTTGGGTTAGACTAATGAATGGAACTAAGTTCTGGTCTTGATTTGTATGCCGTTTTTCTAGGGTCCTTTCATTAAAACATTTTTTCTTTGAGGAAGATTTTTAATTTTGCAAGGATTTTTTTCTTATATAGGTTTGTCAGGATGCTGTTTTGGATTTATTAGTTCACTTCCCTCCCCTTTCCATGCTGTGTTTCTTGTCTATGTACAAGTTGACTTTAGAATTGACCAATGACTTATATGTGCTGACTGCTCTTGTGTTCAAAGGGTTCTGCTTCAGGTCTGAATGGAAATGTTTGTAATACAGCAAAACTCTCAACAAAAATCATGACAGTCTCTGACCTCAATAGAAAGGATCCCTGCACAGTACACTGGTGCCATTCATATATGCTAAACAGGAAGAAAAATGAAGCTGTTACCTCGTACAGATGGAAACATTTATACTGCTTTTCTTTTCTTTTTTGTTATTAATGTTTTATTAAGTTTTCAGAACATGATAGAAACAAGTACAATGTGCAACAAAGCCAATACAACAAGAACGCACAAAACAACATTATATCAATTGCATACGCATTCAGTACAAATTGAACGTTTAAAAAAGTTATCAAGTTTCATGTTCCATGACTAACCCTCCCCCCCAACCCCCATTTTCCGGTATAATACCAGCAATAGCATTAGATAACACGTGGACAGCAGGTAAATAAACAAGAGTCAAGTCTGAGGTTTGAAGATATAAACATAAAACACTTCGCTGGCAACTTGGATTGATAGCTAAGTAAAAGCAATGAAGTGAGGATAACGTATGGCCCACCTGCACCGTAGGCATGTGAGAGTGATATAGAAATCAGGTCTAGAAGTAGGATTAATATTGCAGAAGAATTGAAAGAGAAAAGTCTTAATGTAGAAGGGAACTAGAGACACCCGAGGGCTTCCAGATAGTCATGTAGTAAGTCTATCAACTGCTTAGGTTGCTGGCAGGAAACACCAAATCTTCTCAAAGGTATTGAGCCTATTGTGGCGATGAGCCATGAGATATTCTAGTTGCTTATATTGTTGCAAGAGGACAACCACTTCCTCCAACGTAGGTATTCTGTGGCTCTTCCAATATCTAGCTATTAGGAGACGTGCAGCCATCCATACCTGCTGGCTAAACCTCTGCTGATTCTTGTCCAGCCCCTGGAGTAAGCCGTGGAGAAATACCACCCTAATATACAACTTTACCAGCTGTTGGAACAGCCTGGAAATCCAACATTCCAGTATCACCCAAAGGTTCGCTACACTCGGGCATGACCACCATACATGTAGGAAGGTACCCCTAGATCCACAGTCCCATCAGCAGAGAGGTGAGTATTCGGGATAAAGAACATGTAGCCACTCCGGAGCCATATGCCATCTGTAGAGTAGCTTATAACAATTCTCTTGTAGCCGCGCCGAGATGGAGCTCCGTCCCACCCGGAGATAGATACGTTGCCAGTCTGTAGTCGTTAATGATTCTTTCAAATCCAATTCCCATTGGCGAGTATGGGGCATAGGAGCTCTATCGCAATCAATCAGTATGCCGTATATTTTAGAAGCAGTCTTAGTCAGTTTATCAGCCCCTCCACAATAATTCTCAAAAAGAGAGCATGTAGGCCTCAGCTCTTGCTGGCGGATCAAAGAGGAGATAAAATGGTGGGCCTGATTGTAGGGGAGGTAATCAGCCTCAGACAGACCATGTTGTAGTGCGATTGGGTATAAGCTGTCCCCCTTGGTAGAGATGACCAATTGTCGTGATACCTGCCTGAATCCATGAATTGAAGGAGCTCGAGGAGTGCCCTGCTGGGAATTGAAGAGTGTGATATAGGGATGATTGGTAATAATAAGAGAAGTGGCCCAGCAGTATATACTGCTTTTCTAAGGCAGAGTATAGACAGAAGTTGCAGACAGCAATGGGAGGAAAATATTATCTCCTACATCAGGGATGGGAAATTCCAGTCCTCGTGGGCCACTATCCAGTAGAATTTTCAGGATATTGATAATGAATATGCACAAGATAGAATTGCATGCACACTCCCTCAATAATCAACCAATATGGCTTATGCTTATTCATTAGCTATATCCTGAAAACTAGTCTGGTTGGTGGTCCTCAAGGACTGGAATTGCTACACTTGACATACAAACACAGAAAGTAGGGATAAGCAGTTGTTTTGTGTTTTCAAAACAAAATGACAGAATAAAAAATGTTTTGTCATTTCTACTTTTTTATATATGTATTTATATTTAGTGCACACTATACATAAAATTAAATCAAAATACAATGAAAATAAAGAAGAAAATGATACAAAAGAAACAAAAAAAAGGACATAAAACAAACACTAAAATGAATCAAAACATTTTTGCATGCACACCCCTAATAGAAAGATAGAAGTGTTCTTTGCTTTTTAGCACATACCCACATGATTTCTTTTTCCAGGATTTCAAGTATAATTGTAACCATATAGGAGGCACTCTCTTATTATATGGGCATTGTAGCAGGAACCTGGAAACTTTTGTCACAACATCTGTCATCAGCAAGCGATGGTCCTGTGAGACATGAATGTTTAGACTGGCAAATGCTTACAATACATTTCTTCCTGATTCCTTGCAGAAGCTAAGCACATGAATTCAAGCAATAGATCTTATCACAATGGGGAAAATTATATATAGCATAGGAGCACCTTTGCACATCAATCTATTCCTTAGTAAAAGGGACACTGAATATAGTCAAGAATCTGGAGGTAGATATTGAGCTACTGGGTGGTTTGACTAGTTAGCCAACTAACTAGATAATTTATCTGTCTAAGGGGGTCATTTATCAAAGTGCTATATGGCGTTTTTGCATGTGAAAACACCTTTAACGCATGCAAAAACGCCATAACGCAGGGTTTTATGCAAATTAGGAAAAGGGGAGGAGTTTGTGATTTCTGGCCAAGTGGGCTGGCTTTGCAAATTCATATTGCATAGTGCACTTTGTGATGAGAGAGAGAGGGAAAGAGAGAGAGAGAAACTAGCTATAAGGCCCTCATACTAGGTAGGTATTTATACCTCTCTAGGAGGCCCACCTAGCTACTTGAGGTGAGGTTTAGGTATTAGGGTAGGGATTAAGGGCCACTTTGACATACAGAGTACGATGTACGAACAGAACAGTGCAATCTTGTGCTCCTACCATGTGACAGGGGCCAACCAATGGCACTGGTAGCCCCTGTGACATAGTAAGGGAAAGGCTATTGGTGCCATTTTGAATACCGGCAGCCGACAGCCCGAGGGCAGGAGATCGCTCCAGGACCCCCGCTGGACCACCAGGGACTGTTTGTAAGTCTTAGGGGGGGTCATGAGGGTGGGGGGTTTATTCGTTAGATATGTTGTATTTGTGCGGGTTCGCCATACGTTTCTTGACCCCACAAATACAACAAATAGGGACATATACGTTGCGGATTGCCAATACGTCAAAAATGAATGCACACCCCTAGAATGCATACCTTGAAAGTAGTTTATTAGATTCCAAATAGAAGACTGTTAACCTTTTGCTCTTAATTTTACACCTTTGATTCTTTTTTTTTTTTGAATCAGGTAAAAAATATTGTTGCTCAGGAATCTTTTTGAAAAGATAATCCTTTATTCTTTTCAACCAGTACATGTATAATTAATCATTCATTCATATCATAAGCAGCAATCAACTCAGGAGTAATAAAGGACTAATATGGATTTGTATTTTTTTGAAACAAAAATGTAAAATGGTACAGATGAGCCCATTTTTGTTTTGTTTCAAATTAGCCAAAACAAAAAAAAAATGTAATATATTCCTCATTTTCACCAATTTAATTTGCTGTTTGCAAATAATGAGCTCTAGTTGCTAATAGTGCACACTATTTGCTAAAAACAAAAAAAAGTGAAAAAATATAAATCTCGCAGCAATTAAATGTGTTTATTACATTGGTAAATGCATATATGCCTGTGCAAATAATTCTTCTTGAAAATTGTCCCCCCTACCCCCAAGTTGAAGTAAAAAAAAAACAAGACTTGTTTCACAATTTGCATATTTTTACATGTGGAAAAGGGTGTGTTACACCAGGGAGGAAACACACCCAATGATTTCAGCCTTCCTGCCAAAACTGCCAATCTACAAGCTCATTGTTCATTCCAGGCACATTTTCAAAGGGGACGTGAAAATTACCCCCAAAACATTGCGCTGGAGGTGGTCTGGTGCAGGATTGGTATGGCCCTCTGGTCGGACCCAGAGAGCGCCTGCTACTAGGAGGCGGAGCACAGGAGGAGACAGAGGCAAGCTGGAGCATCGCCATTAGAAACCCGGGGTTTCCGCAGGTTGAGCCCTTGGGTACCCGGGCCACCTGGTCTTAGATGGGCCTCACAGGGTCTGCTAGAGATGAAGCGCAGGGGCGTGCCCACCACAAACAAAGGTGTGCAGTCAATGTCCAAGCAAGAATGTCCAGAAGTCACAGGAGGCCAGAATAGAGTGCCCGAGTGGATAGCGAGGATCAAGGCCAGAGTATCAGTCCAGAATGGTCAGCTGAAGCAGGGGTCAGTACCTATAGTCAATCTGGGAGTAGTCAGTTCAGGCAGATGTCAAGTTCCAGGCAGCAGTCAGACGAAGTTAGATGACTGACAGAGGTCAGGTTCCAGGCAGCAATCAGACGTGGTCAGTGAACAGGCAGAGGTCAAAATCCAGGCAGCAGTCTGATGAGGTCAGGAACAAGCAAAGGTCAGTACCGTGAGATCAGTATGAAGGAATGGAGAGGCGAAGGATCAGGAGACGCAGGAACAGGATACACTGGAACAGGCTAACTAGATAACACCAGAGTGTACGACCCGATTGCCAAGGCAGGGATCATGGGTTTGATCATGGAGTCTCTGTGATGTCATCAGCGTGCACCTCTTGGGGTTTTCCCGCGCTTGGCCCTTTAAAGGGCTGCAGGTCAGCCACAAGCACAGCAGAGCTCCCGATGGGAGCTCCGCTGTGAGACCTGCATTGGAGACTGAGAGCAGGGGAGCTGGGGATGCCGCGAACTGGCTGCAGCTGTGGAGGAGGAAAGCCCGGAGCTCGTGGATGGGAGAGCGAGATGAGCAGGGCTGGATGTGGAGCGGACGCGGCCGGGACGAGCAACACAAAATTTAAATAGCACTTCTCCCTCTTTCTCTCTATTTCTTTGTGTAAAAAAAATATGTTTACTAAAACGTATTTTGAAAGATATTTATGAGAAAGTACACATTTTAATTCACTTACAAAAAATATAAATATTTTTAAACTGTTTATTTAGTAAACATTTCTGGTATACAACAAAAGGAAGGACTCTCCACATAAGCAGCACCAAAACATAACATTACCTAGCCAAAATATATCAGCATATACAGGCAAAAGTCATGTTTCACAATATTCCAAATAAGGTTCACAAATTTTACTCATATTTATGGGGATTGATGTTTAAATTGTATCACAGTTTTTCTGTATCAGCAATTTCACACATTTGTTTATGCCAGTAATCCAATGGGGGGTTCATTTTCCAAAAAGTGGCTATTGTGAATCTTGTTGCCAATAGCAGCTGACAAACCAAAGTACGAAATTTAAATGGCACCAAATAACCCACCCAACTACCCAACAATGTCAACTCTGAACCAATTAAAAATTGGTAATCCTAGATTATCAGCTATTACCTGTGTGACTCAGGACCAACAAGCATCATTAGATTGTTTGTGGATTGTGACTAATTTCAATGTCCACCAAAGTCTGAAAGTTGCACATCCCAGAATTCTCATCCAACAGTTGAGCTAAAGTGATCAACAGGTGACTCCTCCAATCTTTAATGACTAGGGAAAAAGTACATCCTTACAAAAATATTTTTGATGGAAAAAATGAACTCCTCATGTATCTTTAACCAAGGCTCTTGAATTTCTGGAGTCACTGTTGCCATGAGCAAGGTATCGAAGGAAATGGAACAGAGGTAAAAATGCATGGAGAAAGTCAATTGACATGATATGGATCCTTGGTCCATCTAACCATAAACCATATTGCAATATGTTCCTAATTTTTTTGGCATTGACCCATTTAATCTTGTTGCCCACAACTAAGATTAGGAGCTAGAAGTAAGTACTGAGGCTACAGATAGCAAAGAGTTGAAAAAGTCCCCACAAGTCTGTGTACTAGCTGTTTTACAATAGTGCATCTTAATGCTCATGAATTTAATTTCCTGAAACTTTTGGAACAGAAAACAATCCATGGCAAAAATAAACATACAAGCAAAATATTTTCAAATCTTATGGTTATAAAAGTTGATTATGATTCTTAAGTTTAGCATTTGCAGTAAAAAGGCTCACAACACTATTTGCTAAAGTGTTTGCTTGCATGTATTTTTGTTTTTCTGTGGAATATTTTTTTTTCTTTCTGAAGTTGTATAAAGTTAAATCTTTGGGTAAAACATATGCTAATTGATAAAAATAGTGCAAGCAGACTGACTTTTTAGCTTTTTGTACTGATTTGCTCTATTTTGCTCCAAAACATAAAGCTGACCCTAGAAACTTATACTTACTGAAATAATTCGTTGACAAAACAATCTGTCAGGATAGTTGAGACATATGGAGCTCATCTTTTTCCATGAAAAAAAAAAAAAAAGAATTACCACATACAGTAAAATCTGTTCTGATTCTAGGAAAAAAACTAAGCTGTGATCAATCTATGCTAGCATTCACTTGTTGTTTTCCCCTGTCAATAAAAAGTGTTAACAAGATCTGAAGACCCCAGTAATGGCATGAGCAGTGCTGAGGAAAGAAGAAAAGAATTCGTATTTGCTGTGTAGGATCAGAAATACTATTTCCAGGCTGAGACCAGGCACAAACATATGTTCAGAACCAGATGGACGAAAATCTAGAGTGGGTTGCTAGAAGGTGAACGTTGAGATTGATTGAAAGGCTGAAGCAATTTACTGTCCTAGGGAAAAAGTAAATTGAATGAAAGGAAGGTAAGAGCACATGGAAATGCGCTGCTACTTTCTGACTTTCAAGACGTGCTTTGCCATCTTTTCCTGTCAGTTCCCTAGATCTTCCCAGCAGCCCCCTTGACATTAGTTAAACTTTGAGGAAGTTCAGTCTACACTGTTTTCTCTAGCAGACATTTTTTTCTTTATATTTTCATATTGCAACTGATTTTTCCACATTTTATGTCTTTATGCTTTATTTAGGGTCCTATTAATGGCATTCTGTGCACAGAACACTTTAGCTCATACCCTAAATATTACCCTACCATCAGGAAAAACAAAATAAAACAAAACAGTGCTGTTAGTGTTTATTGCTTATGTGAATGTACTAAAAGTTAACATATCTAAATATGCTAAACAGTTTATGGCCTCATTAGTTGTTATGCTAAATATTAAACCCCTGATAGCAAAAGGCCATATTAAATTGAACTTCTGTTAAATATGTCATGCCTCTAGTTTGTTAACTGAGCACAGCAGGTTTATCATGCTACAATTTAAACAAAAAGTGTCAGGTAGTATCCTGTGCAATCTACTACTGTGTCTCGCAGGGTAATTAAAATAACTCTGACAAATTCATCATTCTGTAACAGTAATCCCGGTCAACATATCCATCCACCTCTAAGATCTTCTTAACCTCTCCAGGGCTGGCTAACAGGAGGATAGTGTCTTACTTCCTCTGACTTTATCTGTCGGTGTCATTTATTGTTGCTAAACAGTGCATTGAATTTTGAACCATGTGTTCAATGACTGATGGGCTTTTTGGTGGGGCCAGAATGATCCTGGAGATTGAGCTGATAGAAGTTAAGATATTATCAACCTACTAGACTGTCCAGGGAGAAATAGGTAGGAAGGGATGGGGTTATGTACTGGGGGCATGCGTTGGCTATGAAGTAGTTTGTGGAGAAGTAAGTATGTGTCATCTGGGATTTTGTGGCAGTATGTATTTATGTAATGATTAGGGAGCAGGTAGAGAAAATATATGTTAACAGGGGGCAATGTGTTAGCTTGTAATTATGGGAAAATCCAAAGGATATGTAAAGTGTAAGCAAGTTCAAAGGACCTTGCTGTCTTTAATATGGTATTTGAACATGCATGTGACCTGCATATCATGATAGTACATTTGGCATTAACTAAAGCCTGATGTACCATGGATGTCCCTTCCCCCCAACTATGATTCCCCCTTTCCCTTACCCTCCTTTTCCTGATGTACCATGTACCTTTCCCTTTCCTCCTTTTCCTGATGTACCATGGATGTCCCTTCCCCCCCACTATGATTCCCCCTTTCCCTTACCCTCCTTTTCCTTAGAAATAACTCCCTTCAAGACAGACTTTAGTTAATATTGTTACACATATGTATTTGATATCTATACTCCTAGTTTAAATAAGCATTTTGCTTTTTCCACTTATGTTCATTGTAAAGGCCTTTGGCTGAATTACTGTTTGCTGTAAACCGAGGTGATGTGCATTACGTGCCGCGGTATATAAAAAACTACAAATAAATAAATAAATAAATAAATAAATAAATAAATAAATGTCCAAAGTGTGCTAAAACCACATGCTCTGAATTTATTAGGTTTTCTACACTCTACCATCAGGAGCTGTAGCCTTCAAGAATAGTGTCCTGCCATAAAGAACTGTGTCTGCCTGCCTTTTCCAACATCCTTAGCCATCCCTTTGCTGTGTGGCCTTTCCTGCCTCTCCCCCTTATGACATCATCCACGGGCAATGGCATAAACAGCCTGAAACGCCACTGGAGAGGCCAAGTACCTGTACCTCCACCTCAGCTCCACTCTACCATCGGAAGCTGTAGCCTTCAAGAACCATGTCCTGCCATAAAGTACTGTGTCTGCCTGCCTTTTACACCAGCCTGAGCTGCTTTGTTGCTATGCGGGCTTTCCTGCCCCGCCTCCTTCTGACATCATCCACAGGTGATGGCATAAGTGGCACGAAATGCCACCAGAGGCACTGCGTGCTGAAGGAGCTCGACAAAGAGGCATGGCCTTTTGTGCGCCTCTTCATGCGCTCATCAGTGATTCAGCCTTGTAACCTTAATTTCAATTCTCTATCTCCAATTACATTTTCTACAGACTCTGTACCCTGGTCTGACCACTCACTCATCCACTTTTCCTTAACATTAAAGGCATCTTTTCATATTTCAACTCTAATAAGAACATAAAGATCCACCTAAGAAGAAAGAAAATAATTACAGAAACATTTATTGAAGCTTTTCTACCAAACATGCCTTCAACAATAAGCTCTGACATAATCAGCACCGTATCTCTTTGAATTTCAGCAATTAATACTACCCTTAATGCTCTAGCCCCTCTAGTCCCTTGAAATCCATGCTTTTCTGCTGCCTGAGGAAATATAAAAAAGAAATTGACATTGCTAAAAAAAAAAGCCCTTCTATTCCCAAAACATAACTGCTTCAAATGGAAACCTCTCTGTTTTGTTCAATATTGTAAAATCTCTAATTACCCCCCAACTTGACCACTCTGATGTCGATGATGCTCTCTGCAACTGTATTGCAATCCACTTTCAAGACAAAAACTCAAAAATTACCAATAGCTTTCTGCAAACTTCTAATCGTCAAACAATTTTCCCTCCGCCAGTATGCACCTGGTCTGAGATCTCACATGTACATCCTTCATCTATCACTCATATATTACACAAAACCAAAATATCAAACTCTCTATTTAATCCTTGCCCTGGCCATGTCAGCTTGTAAACCAATCTTTAGACTCTAGCATTTTCCCAGACATACTTAAGCAAACATCCATTTGCCCAATCCCTAAGAAAAAAAATGAGAACATTATGAATGTTGCTAACCTCTGTCCTATTGCATCCCTCACCTCTCTGGCAAACATACTTGAATCCATAGCCTTACACTAACTTTTCTTCATCTAAAACTGTTGCACTCCTGCTCGCAGGCCCAGCTGCAAGCAGGCGCTTACCTCGTGGCCCGGAGACTACTGCCATTCCTGGACCTCTCAGAGCGGCAGGACCCACCGCCAATGTCCTTCCCTGGCCCGGAGGCCGCCTTCCTTCTTCGGCACGGTGGGGCCATGCTGGCGTTCCAGAGCAGCAGGAGCCACTGACGTCATCTCTGCTCCACGGCCTGGTTGCCACCATTCCTGCGTCGGGCCTGGTCGTGACCTGCTCCAGCTCCTCCTCCTTCTCAGTGACGAGGACACCACTGTCCAAGGTCCTGCACTTCCTGCTTCCAGTCTCCATAGGTGCGAGGCTGCATCTCCCTTCAATATTTAAAGGGCCCGTGGCCAGATATGCCCCGGGCCCCACCTAGAACTCCTCCCTGGGCATCTCCTCCTCTTCAGTCCTATAAGAACATAAGAAATTACCATGCTGGATCAGACCAAGGGTCCATCAAGCCCAGCATCCTGTTTCCAACAGAGGCCAAAACCAGGCCACAAGAACCTGGCAATTACCCAAACACTAAGAAGATCCCATGCTACTGATGCAATTTATAGCAGTGGCTATTCTCTAAGTAAAATTGATTATTAGCCATAAATGTACTTCTCCTCCAAGAACTTATCCAAACCTATTTTGAAACCAGCTACACTAACTGCACTAACCACATCCTCTGGCAACAAATTCCAGAACTTTATTGTGCGTTGAGTGAAAAAAAAACTGTTCTCCGATTGGTCTTAAATGTGCTACTTGCTAACTTCATGGAATGCCCCCAACACAGCAGACAGTTACGTTCCCTTCATAAATTTTTTTTAGAAATACTACCTGTTCGCCTGGCCATACTCAATATCACTAGAAGGTGTGCCTTCTCAGTCAATGGCCCCTTGCTCTGGAATGAAATCCCAGATCATTTAAGGCAGATAACATCACAAAGACTTAAAATAAAATCTAAAAACATACTTGTTCTTGATAGATGTTAGCAGGGATGTGCATTAGGGATGTGAATCATTTTTGAACGATTAAAATTATCGTCAGATAATTTTAAATCGTCCTAAATTGTTAGAGTGCACGATACAATACAAATGCCCCCGATTTATCATCAGGGGCATTTGTATTGTATCGTTAAATAGGGCACGGGAATTATTTGGGGGAGGGCAGGAAAACCGGCACACCAAAACAACCCCTAAACCCACCCCGACCCTTTAAAACCAATTCCTTACCCTCCCCTACCCTCCCGAACCCCCCCCCCCCCAAAATGTTAAATTACCTGGTGGTCCAGTGGGGGGGGGGGGGGGGTGTCCCGGCGCGATTTCCCGCTCTCGGGCCATCGGCACCATTTTGGCTGCCACTAATTAAAATGGCGCCGATGGCCCGATAAAAAAAACACCCACCCGACCCTTTAAATCGACCCCCCTTAGTCTCCTCCACCTTCCTGACCATTTTTTTTTAGGGAGGCCCGTGCCGCTAAAAAAAACCAACCCACCCGACCCTTTAAATCGACCCCACCCTCCCGACCCCCCCAAAACCTTTTAAAATTACCTGGTGGTCCAGGGGGGGCCTCGGGGAGAGATCCAGGGGGCCATCGGGGAGAGGAGAGATCCAGGGGGGCCTCGGGGAGAGGAGAGATCCAGGGGGGCCTGGGGGAGAGATTTCCCATTCCAAGGCATCAGCTGTTCTAAAAAAAAATGGTGCCGATGCCCCTTTGCCCTTACCATGTGACTATTATAGAGTATAGTATAATAGGGGCTGATGAGTAAAGATGGCCGGCACCATCTTTAAAGATGGCGCCGGCCATCCAGTGCTCCTACCATGTGACAGGGGCCGGCCAATGGCATGGATACCCTGTCACATGGTAAGGGCAAAGGGGCATCGGCACCATTTTTTTTTAGAACAGCTGATGCCTGGGAACGGGAAATCTCTCCCCGAGACCCCCTGGACCACCAGGTAATTTTAAAAGGTTTTGGGGAGGTCGGGAGGGTGGGGTCGATTTAAAGGGTCGGGTGGGTTGTTTTTTTTTAGCGGCACGGGCCTCCCTAAAAAAAAATTAGCGATGTGAATTGGAATCGGAAACGATTCCAATTCACATATCTTAACAATCAGATTTCCCCCTCCCCCCCAGCCGAATCTGATCGTTAAGACGATCTGGCACACGATTCACATCTCTAATGTGCATGCATTTGCGATGAAATAGGAAATAGAGATGATATTTTCTATTTCATCGCGTTTCGGAAGGGCGCTGAAACAATAAGAAAACCCACGAAATTTCATGTGGTTTTCTTATTGTATTTCAGGGAGGGAGAAAGGGCACATTAAAAAACAAAACAAAATCCAAACCCTCCCCAACCCTTCAAATTTAATTAATTGCAACCCCCCACCCTCCCCCCCCCCCCCCCCAAGACTTGCCTGAACCCCCCACCCCCCAGAATTACTGAAAGTCCCTGGTAGTCCAGCGGGGTCCCGGGAGCGATCTCCCCCTCTTAGGCCATTGGCTGCCACTAATCAAAATGGCGCTGATGGCCCTTTGCCCTTACCATGTGACAGAGGCTACCAGTGCCATTGGTCGGCCCCTGTCACATGGTAGAAGTAATGGATGGCCCGCGCTATTTATTAGCGGAAGCAGCGGCTGTCAGCTGGTCTGACAATCGATGTTTAATTTTACTGTTTTCCAACCTGCGGGCCGATGGACAGCTTTTTTTTTTTTTTTTTTTTTGGGACCTCTGACTTAATATCACAGTTTTTTCTGCTTTTCTGTACACTTTTCCGGTGTTGTCCATGATTAACGCCTGCCTTTGGGGAGGCGTTAAATTCTGAGAGTAAAATGTGCGGCTTGGCAGCACATTTTACTTTCAGTATCCCGCAGATATAACTAATAGGCTCCTCAACATGCATTTGCATGTGATGTGCGCTATTAGTTTGGGGGGTTGGCCGCGCATTTTCTAGGTGCTATTATCCCTTACAATATAAGGGGTAATAGCGCATGTAAAATGCATGGTCAAACGGAGCGCACCATTCTGTATCAGCCTGTTAGTCCATATATACAGTAGTGCAGTCACGCCACCTATATGGCTAAGACAATACTTAAATATATATAAACATCACTGTGAACAGCGATCCTCTTAATTCATAATCCAATCAAGAACAAAATATTGCTCTGTCGCTGTAGAAAAAAAATTTTCCACAATTTTTTTCACATGAGTTATGTGTCAATATTAAATGAAGGTATGTTCAAAGTTAGAGTTTTGATTTCAGTACCTATACTCAAAAGTGGGTCTAATAATTTTTCAGTGAATCTTGTTTATTCATCTAATGGGTTTTATTTAAAAAAAAATATTTTTTAGAAAGAGCAGAAGGTTTCATATAGAGTGTAGGTGTCCCCGCACCAATTTGTGTTGGTTATAATCATTAACCTCCTGCCACCTCCATATATCTAAATTTTTTGAAAAAAAATGTTTAAAAATTATTTTCTCAATGTAGTCCTGAAATCTCGATGACATCCATGTTATAATTAACACTGCTGTTTGGGTGGAGAAAATTAAAACTTTTAAGATGAAATTTATGCTGATATTAAAGTGGGTACCTTCAGGCCTCTTTGGTGTTGGCTTCCTTAAATGATGAAAATGTATCCCGACACGTACATGTTTTAGACCTGAGTCTTTCTTCTGGGGAATATCACCGTAGAAATCTCCAACTACTGGAATTGTTTACCTCGCTGCACATCACTTCACCTTACTCATTACTCCGCTTTTTTCCACTTTTTTGCCACTCCATATCTCGGAACAGATGTCTCAGGACGTCAGCTGAACCCCATGTCTGGCTCTACTGCCTCTTAAATATCGAGCCCGGTGTACCTCTGGAGCCAATGAAAAACATTTCCAGCGCATCTGCACCTATCAACTGTCTCTCCTTTTTAATTTAGAACAAACCGTGTCCACCTGTGTGTTATTCTGCGCTCGAGCTGTTTGTGTGAGAGACACCATTCGTGTAACGCGATACTTAATCGGACCTGACCGAAAACTGCCAAAGCTGGTCCCACGTTATATTGCCCGAAATTGACAGACCTGGGGGACACAACCCTACGCTGCACGTCCTCCATTTTAACGCGATACTTGAATCAGACCTAAACGAAGACTGCCACAACTAATCCCCTATTATATTGCCCTGAATTAGCGGACCTGGAGGGCACAACCCTGCACTGACGTCCTCCATTTTAATGTGGTGGCAGCACTATTGGCTGTATCTTCACCAGAGAGAACTCTTCAGGCATAAACTTGAAAGATTTTAACAAACTGTTTACACTGAAGCCGGTATTTACTACAATAAAATATTCAAATTTAACTCATCGTTCATCCCTTGGGGTGTGATGATGATAATGTGTATATCCAAAACACCTCACGGTAGTTGAGTTTGGCTCCAATATTGCCTCCTCGAGGAGAGATCTTTAATTGCCTCAAAATTGTCCACTTTAATTTGGCAATACTATGATTTTTCTCCTTAAGATGTTGGACCATAGGGGTGGTCATGTTTGCCGTGTTGTATCTTGATTTATGTTCACCCAAACATATTCTGATTGGACGTGTAGTCCGACCTATGTAAATCTGGGGACAGGGACACACTATGATGTAGATGAAATTATACGAATTACAGTCCGTATTCGATCTTCTCCACACTCTGTATCTTGTCACTGGATCTTCCCATAATACTCCAGTGATCATCTGTGAACACTAGCTACAATGACCACACCTTTGGTGGCCTGTAATTATTTCTGCTGTTGTTGATGTGTTCAATTGTGCATGAACTGTTTTGTCCCTAATATTCCTGCCCCTGGCCATGGCAAACATTGGAAACTCTTTAAAAACATCATGGAGAGAAAGTATATGCCAGTGCCGCTTGATGGCGGTGATGATGGTTCCCATCGCTGTGGATTGTCGTAACATACAGGTTAATCTTGCTTCTTCTTTTTTCGGTTTATATCATAGGAGGGCTTGTCGATAGCTGAATTTGACTCTCTTATATGCCCGGGTGATAGCTCTTTGAGGGTACCCTCTTTCAAGGAATCTGCCTTCTAAGATCTTAGCTTGAGCCTCAAAATTCTTTTCTGTGGAGCATATACGTTTAGCTCTAAAGTATTGACTCACAGGGAGTCCCATCTTGAAATTGACAGCATGATGACTTGAAAATCTTAACAAATTATTACGATCTGTCAGTTTTCAATGGATGGTAGTATGAAATTCACCATCTCGTACATTAATGGCCACATCCAAAAATGTAACACGCTATGTAGATACCTGTGCTGTAAATTCTAAATTGGAATCTACAGTGTTAATCCAAGTAAGGGATTCTTGCAACTGGGTGTCAGAGCCTTCCCATATGAAAAAGATGTCATCAATAAAGCGGTGCCAACACTTGATGTTTTTCCATTGTGATGTGCTTATATGAGTGTCTTCAAAATGTGATACATGCAAGTTGGCTACCGCCGGTGCTAATTGAGAATCCATGGGGATACCATGGGTTTGATGGTAACAATGTTCTCCAAACCAAAAGAAATTATTAAACAATATAATTTCCACCAGTTCCATAAGGAAACTGGATTTGATTCTTTGTGATGTACTTTGCTGTATAAGAACCTGTTCTACAATCTCCAATGTGCTCTGCTGGGGAATATTAGTATATAATGAACTAATATCCATAGTTACAATGCTTGTAATGTCCAAGTTAACCTTTAATTTGTTCAAACAACTCAAAAAGTGAGATGTGTCTTTGATATATGAGGGGGCTTTCTGAACATAAGGTTGTAAGAAAATATCAACAAAGGTGGCCACAGGTTCAAGTACTGACCCATTCTGTGATACTATAGGCCGTATCAGGGGAAATGTCATGTTCTTATGGATCTTGGGTACTGAGTATATTACTGGTCTTCTGGGATTGGTTACCATAAGGAAATCTTTTTCCTTTTGTGTTAAACCCAATTCCCTGTGTACCACTTCCTCAACTGTGGCCATCAGTCGTTTTGTTGGATCATCTTGTGAAAGTTGATAATATTTGGTGTCTTGTAGGTGGGACATTAATTTGTCTATATATGTCTCCCTATCCTGAATGACCACAGCGCCCCCCTTATCCGCTGGTTTGATAATTTGTGTGGACCTAGACAAACTGTCTAATGCTTCAAACTGCTCATGTGAAAGATTTGAGGGCCTTTTCACTGCTCTGGATTCATAATGGGATAAATCCTTCAAGACCAATTCATGAAAAGTCTGTATATGGGGGTCTACAGGGCCCGGGGGTAACCAATTGGACTTGGGCCTAACTACTGATATATCTATACTGTTGTCTTGTTTGGCAGAAAAGTATAATTTCAGATTTAATTTGCGTATAAAACACTGAATGAAAATGTGACTTTCAAATTCTGAGTGTTTGGTGGTAGGAACGTAAGAAAGTCCTTGATTTAACACTGGCAACTGTGATGGGGTCAAGGGTGTTGAGGATAAGTTTACTACTGCTGAAGAACTTTCACTGTATGTGTCCTTTTTCCCTTGACCACTTCCATGTCATTTTTTCTGTTGTCTAGTTTGACGGGATGTCACTGTTCCTGCTCGATCAGGTTTACTTCCTCTACCTCGGTAGGTTCATTGATTGCCTCTCTGGTCTGTAGTGCTATTGACCTTGGAGGTATTTGTGTCTCTGTTATTAGTGTCAGTGATAATATTATCCTCCCCATCGTCTATACCACTTGAATTATCATCTGATGAGAAAGTAAACCTAACTTTCTTCGCTTGTGTTTTGGTACCTGTCCAGTGGTATACCCTGTCTAATTTATAATCCATTTGATCTTGTTTTAGTTTGGCTATCTTCCCATTTTTGATGGTGGTCCGGAATTGTGTCGGGATACATTTCCATCATTTAAGGAAGCCAACACCAAAGAGGCCTGAAGATATCTGCTTTAATATCAGCATAAATTTCATCTTAAAAGTTTTAATTTTCTCTGCCCAAACAGCAGTGTTAATTATAACATGGACATCATCGAGATTTCGGGACTACATTGAGAAAATAAATTTAAATGTTTTTTTTTTCAAAAAAATTAGATATATGGAGGTGGCAGGAGGTTAATGATTATAACCAACACAAATTGGTGCGGGGACACCTACACTCTATATGAAACCTTCTGCTCGTCCTAAAAAATATTTTTTTTTAAATAAAACTTGTTACATGAATAAAGAAGATTCATTGAAAAATTATTAGACCCACTTTTGAGTGTAGGCATTGAAATCAAAACGCTAACTTTGAATATATCTTCATTTAAAATTGACACATGACTCGTGAAAAAAATTGTGGAAAAAATATTTTGTTCTTGATTGGATTATGAATTATAAGACAATACTTAGCCAGATAATATCCAGGTAAGCTGGATAAGCTATCCAACAGAATCGACTCATCCCCAAAACACCCTCGCTCCACCTGCCACTTAGCCAGATAACTAGTTATCCAAATAAGTTGCAGCCATTCAACGGGGCTGGATATTCAACTGCTGCTTTTTAGCTGGATAATCCCTAATTTATCTGGCTAAGTAGCGCTGAATATTGTCCAAAATAGTATTACCCCCAAATTAAACATATCCATTTATGTATATAATAAGGGGATGTCTCAGTAAGCTCATTCTACAATATTTTTAGTGTGGTGACACCAGAAGGAGAAGGTTGAAAGTGGCCATAGGGCTGCAAAATAATTTTCAAAGGGAAATTCCCCACAGGCTTTTACTTTGAAAATTCCATGGTGGTCAGAGTCACAGGGATCCTTTATGCCACAATTTTTTTTCAGTATAAGTACACAGGATGGAAAATGTGCTGATATTTAACAAAAGAAATCCCCCTACATCCTTCTCCTGGCTAACTGTAACCACACCCCAGTGCTGTCCGTTTTCCCTGTCGGGAAAAGTATGTGCAATGTACACAGTGTAGATATGTTTCCTCACACGGAAGAGACATTATATAAAAATGATTTTTGAGCGATGTTTTCCTATAGTAATCCCTTTGAAATGTGCCCCTTATATTTGTAGGGTGTAATTCTAAGGCTGACAACATAAAAGCAATATTTGAAACTACTTTTTACCTGCAGAATTTGAAATAATATTAAAAGTAAAAGTATGCACATACATTCAATTTGAAAATGACTTAAGGAAAAGAATCCATAAGCATTTCCTCCTCCTAATTTGTGTGGGTACTTTTCATGGCAAAACCTTGCATTTTGAAAATGCAAAAGGAGGGACAAGAAGAAGAAGGGATCAGGGTCTGCCTCTTCAGTCCTTTGGAGTGTCTCTGGAAAGGAAGAGAATAATTTATGTGGGATATCTCAGGAGTAGACCAGGATCATCTCTCAGCTTGGTATAATGGAAGGATTCTTCTTTTGAAAATTTAAAATTATGTGCATCGTTCCAAACCCAATCCAAACCCTACTCCCAGGAATGCATTTCCTTTCAGTGGGTAAAAGTATGTGCATATGGCCTACATGCAGGCTCTTCATCTCACATATGGTGTGCAGTTTTCTACAATCTAATTTTGGAGGTTAAAGGCCTGCTTTATCTACAAATATTGTTTTTAAAATTACTCTCTATGAATGCAGGCAGAAATCATGTTTAGAACCCAGTTCACTAAGAAAATGATATGCAGAGCATGCAATTATGGACCCTGATTGGCCACTAGATGGTAGTAGAATATAATCTAATGCAAAGTGGAAGGATTTTTTCATCTTGAAGGGTTCAGAGAAAAAAGGATAAAGATATTCTGGAGGATGAACTATCCTCTACAATGTAGAAATTTCTGGTTGGGAGAGTTCACTGAAAGGACAGTAGGTGACCTAAAGTATGAGGCTGTTTTCCTAAAATTGGAAACTTTATAGCAAAGGGAGTTTCAGAGGAGTTTGGAGGGAGTGCATGTACTTAACTTGAGTGGCAAGGAGGTTCATCCCCCAAAGGGGATGGAATATTGTGTGGTATAAAAATTACTTCTCATGAAGAATAAGGAGGAGTCTTGAGGAGCTTTATGGAGGAGTTTTGTGAGTCTTGGAATTTGAAGGAGCTCTTATGAAGTAAAGGAGCTGGCAGAAAGGGAGGAACTATAAAAAGAAGGGTTCCTGGCCTGCATCTTCAGTCCTTTGAAATGTCTTTGGAAAGGAACAGAACTCTTTTTGTGGGTATCTCAGGAATAGACCTGGAGCGTCTGTCTGCTAGGGATGTGCATTTAAAACAAATGCACAAAACCTGATGAATTTGTTTCATTCGGTTGCACTAAATTGAATCAGAGGCCCTCCAAATTAATGAAACTTTTTCATTGCATTCATTTTAAATAAATGAATCAGGGGACACTGACCAACCCCAGCAGAAAGCATCAGTTAAAGAAGAAAACAAGATGACTGTGCATCTGTTCCAAGTCCTGAGCTCTGGGACTGGGCCTAATCCTAGGCTGAGACCCAGGTGTCAGAACCTGCTCTACAGGCTGAGCCGCAGCATCAAGCCTGGTCCAGGCTCCAGGCTAGGCTGAGTCCCAGGTGTCGGGACTCGGCCTCCAGTCTGGGTTGTGGCCTTGAGCCTGGGTCTGGCCTCTGGCCTAGGCCAATTTGTCAGCCTTCTATAAGCTGAGGCTGAGGATGTGGCGACCTACCATGTCCTTGGTCTATGCAAGGTCGAGACTTCAGTCTGGTCCTAGGCCTTGCCAGATCTCCACTTGACCGGAAAAGTGGAGACCAGGGAGATCCTGGGCCCAGCATGTTTTCGGATGGGTGGGATGTCCCATTTGGCCCCGCTTTTGTTTTTTTGTCCTTTTTTTAAATGTTTGATTCATTTTTTTTTACATGAATGAAATGAATCAATCATTCTATGAAACAAAATTTGTGGGAATAAACCTCCTGAAAATGAACCTCAAAATAAACATTTATTGCACATCCCTACTGTCCGCCTGGTACAATGGAAGGATTCTTCTAGGTCAGCAGAGTATGAGGTCTGTGAGCAAACACTAGAGACTTTATCAATTTTCTGAAAACAATAGTGAGCCTGTAACATCTGACTGGTGTGGAATAATTCTGCAGGAAGTTTTGGGCTGTGATTTTGTACTTAAGTAATTTTGTCATCAACTTTATTCTTGCTGAAACTTAATTGTTTTTTTTTTTTAGTTAATTTCTATTTTTGTTTTGAATACTAATGTTAGTGTTGACATTGAGTTATTTCAAGTTAACCTCTGCCCACTTGCCTTGCAGGTAAGCCTGCCTCCAATCCATGGAACTCAGTGTGTGAATCCCCCACCACAGATGAGTGAATTCAGAGATCTCTGGGGCTGGGAAAATAACCCCTGAACAAAGGGGGGATTACACAGTCTCTAAAAACAAAAAAGTTACACAGAATGTTAACATGTGTGCTAAAAGAAATAGCTAGTGAATAATAATA
Source organism: Rhinatrema bivittatum (assembly GCF_901001135.1). Taxonomy (NCBI): domain Eukaryota; kingdom Metazoa; phylum Chordata; class Amphibia; order Gymnophiona; family Rhinatrematidae; genus Rhinatrema; species Rhinatrema bivittatum. The sequence continues at coordinate 323,551,944 of NC_042616.1, read as the reverse complement.
GCTCAGTTTGTTATTGTTAATTAGCACCTGCAAACTATTTAGCATATGTATTGGGTTGGAATTTTAAAGCTTCATCTCCTCTGACAAAAAAAATATATAAAATGGAGGCACACATATTTTTTGGCAATTAAAACTGTGAGAATAGATGGGACAACAGCCGGATCCAGATATGGAGGTTTATATTCTAGTACCAGAAAAAAATATTGTGCCTAAGTTCTGAGTGGAGAGTCTTGAGCTTCTTGTATCCTGTTTGTTTCACTTCCTATTGTTTGGTTTTTGTCTTTTTATGGTCTCTGTGTCTCAGATGAAATCAGTTTCTGTTACGATGCTGCTCGAGGAGCCCATCCCACGAGCAGCCTCTCACCTTGCACTGGCCCGATGCTGCAGGTCACCTTCTCGCAGCCTAGGCCACCCTGGACCATTGTTGCCACTCCTCCTCTTCGCAGCAGGAGCCACTGACGGGACTCCTCTTCGCAGCATGGAACCGCCACTGCGATGCCACAGAAAGCTGCTGTTCCCATCTCCTTGTGGCTGGGAAGCCACTGCTCTTGGTCCTCTCTTCGCGGCCCTGATGCTGCCACCGCTGAGCTTCACTTCGCAGCAAGAATGCCGCCGACTCTGCTGCCTCTCTGCCTGTTCTGGGTTTTGCATAGGCGTGCGTGCGCGCCTCTGCTCTTCTTTTAAAGGGCCAGCAGCGGGAAAAGCCCTGCAGCCTCATCGGATGATGTCATCACTCCTCAGGGCCTTAAAATCGGACCACAGTGGTCTGTGGTCTCCTTCCATTCAAGGTCCTCCGTGATCTTGTGTCTAGATGACTCTTCGCTTTATGTTAGATGTTCTTGGTCTCCTTCATTTGATGTTCCTGGTCTTGTTCCTCATCAGAGCTCCTTCATCACCTGTTCCATGTCTTGATGTTCCTTATGTTCCATGTTCCTGATGTTCCATTTTCCGACATTCCATGTTCCTGATGTTCCAGCCCTGGACCTGATGTTCCCATCTCCGGCTCTTCATCCTGCTTCCAGGTTTGTCTACCTTTCCTGGCATGCCACCGTCATGGTCAATGACCAGCCCATGGGGGGATGTATAGGGTGCTTCTTGGCACAAAGCTCTGTCTTCACGTCTGCAGTACAAGTTTCTGGAAGGCCCTTGCTTATAATGCCAAGGTCTGTTCCTGAATCCGAGTTCCAAAGTCTTGAAACCTGAATCTTGAATCCTGAGTCTTGAATCCTGTTCTGTGTCTTTGGAGTATCTTGTTCCTGCTTCCAACCATGCCTAGACTCAAGTCAGAATCTTCTCTGCTTCAGCGTGGTCTGTGACCAGCCATGGGCGGCTGTGTAGGGCATGCTTCGGTGCATGTCTCTCCTGAATCTTTGACATGTTTCCATTTCCAAGTCTCCACTTTCTCACCTGGAGTCTGCTTTGCTTCCAGCATGGTCCGTGACCAGCCATGGGCAGCTATGTAGGGCGTGCCTGTACTTACCCTATCCTAGTGCCTGAATCCTGAAACCTTGCCTGAGTCCTCCAAGTATCCTGAAATATTGTCTGACTCTCCCAAGTTCCACATATCCTCGTCTGGGTCTTCCAAGTTCCTCAAGTCCTTGTCTGAGTCTTCTATGTTCCTGAGTTCCATGTCTCATCTTGTTCCTGCCTTCAGCTTCCGTCTGGTCTCACACACTCAAGCGGCATGTCTGGAAGGACTATCAAGTGGCTGGAGGGCTACTCTTGAGACCAGCATTGTGTTGCTGGGTCTCACCTGTGTGTGTAGGTCCAGTGGAGGTCTGAGCCTGCCTTGTTCCAGTTCCTGATGTTCCATGTCTTGACCCTGGTCCAGCCTTGTTCCTGATACAGCCTGTTACAGTTTTGGCTGCAGTGCAACCGCCTCACCACCAGGGGTCCCTCTAGTGCTGGCTTTCCGGACAGGCCCAGTCCATCTTATCTGTCCACTCTGTGCTCTGGGTGTGTCCTTATAACCCTGCCTGACAGTTGCCTCGGTGCTTCGGCATCGAGCTCTCCTGGGCTCCCTGCTCTAGCCTTGCGCGGCCTTCGGGCCTTTCCTTGCCTTGCACGGCCTTCGGGCCTTTCCTTGCGCGGCCTTCGGGCCTCCTTCCTCGCTGTTCTCACCTGGCCTACGGGCCTTCTGACCTGCCTGCTCTGCTTACGGTGTGTGGCCTACGGGCCTTCTGTGTATGTGTGGCCTATGGGCCTTCTGACCTGCTTGCCCTGACTACGGTGTGTGGCCTACGGGCCTTCTGTGTATGTGTGGCCTACGGGCCTTCTGACCTGCCCTGCTCTGCTTATGGTGTGTGGCCTACGGGCCTTCTGTCTGTGTGTGTGGAGCCTACGGGCCTTCTGACCTGCCTTGCCCCGCTTATGGTGTGTGGCCTACGGGCCTTCTGTGTGTGTGTGGCCTACGGGCCTTCTGACCTGCCCTGCTCTGCTTATGGTGTGTGGCCTACGGGCCTTCTGTCTGTGTGTGTGGAGCCTACGGGCCTTCTGACCTGCCTTGCCCCGCTTATGGTGTGTGGCCTACGGGCCTTCTGTGTGTGTGTGTGGCCTACGGGCCTTCTGACCTGCCTTGCCCCGCTTATGGTGTGTGGCCTACGGGCCTTCTGTGTGTGTGTGGCCTACGGGCCTTCTGACCTGCCTTGCCCTGCTTACTGTGCCCTGACCCAGCCTGAACTTAGACTCTGCTCATTGCCGCCTGCCCTGACCCAGCCTGAACTTAGACTCTGCTCATTGCCGCCTGCCCTGACCCAGCCTGAACTTACTCTGCTCCTTGCCGCCTGCTCTGACCCAGCCTGAACTAGACACTGCTTATTGCTGCCTGCCTTGACCCAGCCTGGAACCAGACACTGTTTCTAGCTTCCTGTCTCTCTCCACCTGGAGCCACCCTGCTGGGTGGTGTTCACGCCTCCTGACCGGAGCCCAAGCGTAACAGTATGCCGAAGCATCGAATTTCCAGGGGAAGAGATAGGTCTGTGTCCTGCCGGTGAGTCAACTTTTTCACTAATTCAAGATGCCTCCTTCTTTAAAGTTTTATACCTGCAATTCCTGTCAGACTTTGAATTATCCAAGCTATCAGAACTGTCTAGCCTGTGAACTTGTTGGTCAGGAACACTGGTCATGCAATAATTGCAACAAGAAAAATGTCTCTGTCTATCAGGAATGTTTGAACTGTCTGGCTCCTAAACCAGGGTGGTGGAAATGCTCCTGTCTTCCGTGTTTGTTACCACCAGGCAAACCCTGCCCCCGGTGTTCTGCTCTAGGACCAGCTGTGCCATTAAAAAAAGCTATCAGCTCTCCTAACCAGTATTCTGTTTCTGGCTCAACTAAAACAGACATTTTTGCTGGCAGTTTGTGGATAGAAAAACCCAGGACTTACCTGGCCAAGAAGGCTTCTGTGACACCAGTGCTAGAGCCTCAGGAACAGGTTTCTCTCAAACGGAGAGAGTTGATTAACTCTAGCAGGGCTCTGCTGCCCACAGCTGCTGTTGAGACACTAGCGAGCACCTTCCCTAGACGTCCTAGAACTGCCTGTGCCTTCTCTAAACTGCTCCTCCAGAAACAAAATAAGGAGCCTCAGAGTGTGGCTCGAGGTATCAAGCCCACAGCAGTGCTACTTGAGTCTTCTATGTGCACTGCTTCAAACCTTGCTGCTCTGCCATCTGAGCCTGTTTCATCGCCCCAGGAGGGGGCCAAGACTGCTGCATCACCCCAAGAGGGGGCCAAGCCTGCTGCATTGCCCCAAGAGGGGGCCAAGCCTGCTGCCTCGCCCCAAGAGGGGGCCAAGCCTGCTGCATCACCCCAGGAGGGGGCCAAGCCTGCTGCCTCGCCCCAAGAGGGGGCCAAGCCTGCTGCCTCGCCCCAAGAGGGGGCCAAGCCTGCTGCATCACCCCAAGAGGGGACCAAGCCTGCTGCATCGCCCCAAGAGGGGGCCAAGCCTGCTGCCTCGCCCCAAGAGGGGGCCAAGCCTGCTGCATCACCCCAGGAGGGGGCCAAGCCTGCTGCCTCACCCCAAGAGGGGGCCAAGCCTGCTGCCTCGCCCCAAGAGGGGGCCAAGCCTGCTGCATCGCCCCAGGAGGGGGCCAAGCCTGCTGCATCACTTCAGGAGGGGGCCAAGCCTGCTGCATCGCCCCAAGAGGGGGCCAAGCCTGCTGCATCGCCCCAAGAGGGGGCCAAGCCTGCTGCATCGCCCCAAGAGGGGGCCAAGCCTGCTGCATCGCCCCAAGAGGGGGCCAAGCCTGCTGCATCGCCCCAAGAGGGGGCCAAGCCTGCTGCATCACCCCAGGAGGGGGCCAAGCCTGCTGCATCGCCCCAAGAGGGGACCAAGCCTGCTGCATCGCCCCAGGAGGGGGCCAAGCCTGCTACATCGCCCCAGGAGGGGGCCCAGCCTGCTGCATCGCCCCAAGAGGGGGCCCAGCCTGCTGCATCGCCCCAAGAAGGGGCCAAGCCTGCTGCATCGCCCCAGGAGGGGGCCAAGCCTGCTGCATCGCCCCAAGAGGGGGCCAAGCCTGCTGCATCGCCCCAGGAGGGGGCCAAGCCTGCTGCATCGCCCCAAGAGGGGGCCAAGCCTGCTGCATCGCCCCAAGAGGGGGCCCAGCCTGCTGCATTGCCCCAAGAGGGGGCCCAGCCTGCTGCATCGCCCCAAGAGGGGGCCAAGCCTGCTGCATCGCCCCAAGAGGGGGCCAAGCCTGCTACATCGCCCCAGGAGGGGGCCAAGCCTGCTGCATCGCCCCAAGAGGGGGCCAAGCCTGCTTCATCGCCCCGAGAGGGGTCCGATCCTGCTACAACGCCCGGAGAGGTGTTCCAGCCTGCTGTTTCATCCCGAGAGGGGCCCGAACCTGCTGCACTACCCCGAGAAGAGCCTGCTAAACCGGTCCTGCTGCCACCCCCGGAGGGGCTCAAACTGGTACCACTAACAGACTTTCTAACTCAGCCATCTGAGCCTGTTGAATTGCTCCAGCTGTTGTTGCCCTCGGAGGGGCCAGATCTCATCTTTGAGTACCCCCTGCTAAGATGGGACCCAGGAGGAGGGGGAGGCCTTGAGGAGGGGGTACTGTTAAAGTTTTGGCTGCAGTGCAACCGCCTCACCACCAGGGGTCCCTCTAGTGCTGGCTTTCAGGACAGGCCCAGTCCATCTTATCTGTCCACTCTGTGCTCTGGGTGTGTCCTTATAACCCTGCCTGACAGTTGCCTCGGTGCTTCGGCATCGAGCTCTCCTGGGCTCCCTGCTCTAGCCTTGCGCGGCCTTCGGGCCTCCTTCCTCGCTGTTCTCACCTGGCCTACGGGCCTTCTGACCTGCCTGCTCTGCTTACGGTGTGTGGCCTACGGGCCTTCTGTGTATGTGTGGCCTATGGGCCTTCTGACCTGCTTGCCCTGACTACGGTGTGTGGCCTACGGGCCTTCTGTGTATGTGTGGCCTACGGGCCTTCTGACCTGCCTGCTCTACTTATGGTGTGTGGCCTACGGGCCTTCTGACCTGCCCTGCTCTGCTTATGGTGTGTGGCCTACGGGCCTTCTGTCTGTGTGTGTGGAGCCTACGGGCCTTCTTACCTGCCTTGCCCCGCTTATGGTGTGTGGCCTACGGGCCTTCTGTGTGTGTGTGGCCTACGGCCTTCTGACCTGCCCTGCTCATGGTGTGTGGCCTACGGGCCTTCTGTCTGTGTGTGTGGAGCCTACGGGCCTTCTGACCTGCCTTGCCCCGCTTATGGTGTGTGGCCTACGGGCCTTCTGTGTGTGTGTGTGGCCTACGGGCCTTCTGACCTGCCTTGCCCCGCTTATGGTGTGTGGCCTACGGGCCTTCTGTGTGTGTGTGGCCTACGGGCCTTCTGACCTGCCTTGCCCTGCTTACTGTGCCCTGACCCAGCCTGAACTTAGACTCTGCTCATTGCCGCCTGCCCTGACCCAGCCTGAACTTAGACTCTGCTCATTGCCGCCTGCCCTGACCCAGCCTGAACTTAGACTCTGCTCATTGCCGCCTGCCCTGACCCAGCCTGAACTTAGACTCTGCTCCTTGCCGCCTGCTCTGACCCAGCCTGAACTAGACACTGCTTATTGCTGCCTGCCTTGACCCAGCCTGGAACCAGACACTGTTTCTAGCTTCCTGTCTCTCTCCACCTGGAGCCACCCTGCTGGGTGGTGTTCACGCCTCCTGACCGGAGCCCAAGCGTAACACAGCCCATGCCTGAGGCTCCTCCCTTAGCTGCACCGTGGCCCAAGGGCTCGCAATCCCTTTTGAGCAAGTGAACGCACCTCCGCAAAAGATTAGTGACAGTACATGTCCATGGAGAGAATGGAGCATAGCAGTGGGCACATGCCAATATAGGTACATGGGTATGCTAGGAGTATGAGCATTAAGAATGTGGATAAGAAGCCAAGTAGTGAGGTAAGCGAGATAAACATAAGAGGAAAAATCATAGCGAGAAAGAACACTGGAGGAAAGTTTGTGCTAAATAGGGAGGAGGGAGTAAAGGGAGATGTGGAGGGTGAATGTAATGGGTTCATGGAGGTAAAGAAGGGAAGGAAGAATTCAGTAGAAGGAGGAATTAAGTAGAAGGAGGAAGGAGGCAAGAAAGGACAGGAAGAGGAGGATAAAATCGAAGAAGAGGTGACAAAAGGGAAGCAAAGTGGCACAACAGCTCCAAACAGCAATGCTAGAGCAGGAGGATAAGCTGGAGGAAGCAATATTTATCATCAATATTGCTCAGGCAAAGCTACATTTACAGACTCTCAATTACAGCAAAGAGAAGGACAAGTTCCTGGAACATTCTTTACTCAATAGTAGCATCTTGTTTGGTAAAGTTTCAGTATGTAAATCCCTGAGAAGGAGCACATCTGGAATGAAGTAGCAGCAGAAATGAGCATCTTAAGAATGGCACCAAATCAATAATACCAACATAGGGAAGTGCAGATAGTACAATAAGTCCCCACAACTTCAGAATAATTTCATCAAAGATATTTATTTTTTCATCGGCAACTCCATTGCTTAGAAGGCACAGAATTTAAGCAGGGTCCCCCGACATGGACCCATGTTTCGCCAAACCCGGCTGTGTTGGGAGGGACAAGCAATTAGAAATGGGAGTTCATCAACTGTAACATAAAAAAAATATATATATAAACTAGTAAGGGGGACCATTACTAGAAGGATCCAATAATAAACAACATTCTTATAAAATCTTTAAGCACACATACCTTTTCGTTGCTGTGCGTACATTTAAATTGCAAAGAGAGCGGGCAGTGCAGGCAAAACTCAGCATTTAAAGGTACCAGAACTTGGCGCCAAATTCTTGGCCAATGACAGCACACCAGCATTATATCCAACCAATAAGTGAGCACAATTAAATACAGTAAAGACGGGAACTGACAGCTTTCGCTGAAAAATTACATATAAACAATAATGAGTGTAGTTGAGGTGAAAGTGAACGGAATTTCATTAAGAGTAAAGACAGGACAATATAACAGAAAATTTTTTAAAGAAAGAAACACCATTCAATCTCAGAGTTCAGTCCATTGGGAGATAAGCTATTCAATTTAAAGATCCACTTTTGTTCCCGGCGAATGAGAATTTCGGAGAAATTCCCACCTCGGGGTGGTAAAGGCACCACATCAATCACAAGGAATCTTAACTCACTCTCAACATGGCCTGACGTTATCCAATGAAGCACCAGGAGAGCCGTTTCCCGGCTATTTCTGATATTAGAGCGGTGTTCTATAATTCGAGTCCGGATCGGGCAGGAGGTTTTCCCCACATATATTTCGGGGCAGGGACACATAACAACATATATGACTCCTTTGGTCTGACATGTAGAGGTAAACCCCAATTTAAATTTGGCCTTGATAGTAGGATGTTCAAAGGTGGACAAAGAAACTGAAAGGGGGCAGACCGAGCAGTGCCCACAGGGTGCATGGCCCGAAGGCCGTTCAGAATCAAGCTGCACTCGGTCATTAAAGTGTGAATGAACCAAAATATCTCTCAAATTACCACCCCGACAAAATGAGAACCGAATAGGGACATAGAAAATGCTGTGGGAAGATAAAATTGGCCAATAGTGTTTAATAATAGAGGTAACAGTATGTATATGAGTAGAGTAGGGCAAAATACAATGTATGCATTCATCAGATGTTGTGTTTTGCTGTAGGAACAAATAGTCACGGCTGCCAGTATTCAAAATGGTGCCGATAGTCTTTGCCCTCACTATGTCACAGGGGCCAACCAATAGCACCGGTAGCCCCTGTGACATAGTAAGGGCAAAGGCTATCGGAACCATTTTGAATACTGGCAACCGACAGCATGAGTGCAAGAGATGGCTCCCGGACCCCCCCCCCCCCCCCGGACCACCAGGGAGTTTTGGTAAGTCTTGGGGGGGGGGTCAGGAGGGTGGGGGGTTTGTTTAAATTCGCTCCTTTCGACGGCCAAATAATTCGGTGAAGATTCATTGTATTCGTGGGGAATCGCGATATGTTTCGCTTCCCCACGAATACAACGAATATGGCCCTATACGTTGCGGATTACCAATATGTTGCAAACGAATGCACACCCCTATAATCCCCTTAGGTAATGTTTAAAAGGCCATTTGCATGCCTAAAACCAGGGTTTAGTATATAAATCCTTGTACAAATTAGCCACTATATGTTCTTGCTAGGCTGCTATACTCATATTCCACCCTAGGTACCATTTACTTCTATAATTTTCTTAATGACGTCCCATCCATCCACATTAAGGAGCTAGTTGTGCTTGTTAAAAATAGTGAGGCCATATGTTCATATTAAAATGTCCCCTTCAAATATTAGTGAAGTTGTGCTTTACTGCTCGGCCCTGTACTATATTCTTTCGTTTGCCATAGGTTGTAATATGATTTGGAAATACATCAGTGGGATTAAAATGCATTTAGTCTGCAAGTAGTCAGAGTTCCTCAAATCCAAAGTGTTCAGGTTTATTGCCAGAACCAGGAAAAAAATGTATGTTTTATTCATTCTTCAAATACTCTGTATGGGTAATTAGATAGTTGACAGATAAAATCATGAGAGCTATTGGAATTCAAACAGGCAGAAATACAACACAATGGATCTTATTATTAAGTAGGGTCTGTATTATAGCAATAGGTAAGATAAATGGATAGACTAGGCACAAAAATATATTTATCTTTTTGCTATATCTCTTTTTCTGAATAAACACAAAGTCAATATTCAAAGTCATTTATATGGTTAACTCCCAAGTTTTCCATCTATATGGCAACTTTTTAATTGTTTGGCCCTTACTGTATCTGGTGAAATGTATTTATTTTATTTAATTATTTGCAGTTTTTTTATACCGCCTATAACACAAATACTGTGCTAAGCGGTTAACAATTAACCACAGGTAATGCAACATCATCACTTCAAACAAAACAAAACATGTTCATCTATAACACAGAATAAAACCTAAAACTTCAGGAAAAGGCCACAAGAAAGAAGTATGCTTTTAACTGCTTTCTGAAGGATTTATAAGTGAGATTTCTCAGCTCAATGGGTAGCTCATTGCACAGCATGGGACCAGTAACAGCAAAATTTCCTGGCTCAAACTGGAGATAACAGGACTGTACAACGGAGAAATTAAGTAGACCTTTGTCTGCAGATTTAAAAGAGAGTTGGGGAACATAAACCTCACCAATTTGTTAGCCAAAAAGGCAGAACCATCGGTTTGTAGGGCTTCTTAGACAAAATTCACCAGCATGAACTGAATCCTCTACTTAACAGGAAGCCAGTGAAGCTGGCTGAGTGCAGGAAAGGAACACTCCATGAGAGGTGCATTTTAAAAGCCAAGCATGCACATCAGTTGGGGATGGTACAAGTCGGACTGGTATGCACTGATCAAATTTTAAAAGCTGCCCAGATATGTGCATATCTCCCACCGTGCGTGCATCTCAAAAGTTTTGAAAAAGGGGCAGGGCAAAACCATGGTCTGGGCGGGGCATGGCATTTTGGATCGAGGCCAAGAATGTTACAGAGGCCTTGCATTCGGTTACAGAGGGGGAGTGCTAGGAGAGAGATCCCATCTTGAGGGGATTGTGTGCCCTTGGGCCTCGGCACGACCCCAGAGAACTCCAAGGCAGCACCGAGAATAGGTGAGGCGTGTCCCAGCATGGGTGGAGACGGACGGTCTGACCCTCTGCCGGACCTGCATGCTTCTGGAGCCAACACATGGTGTTGGTTATTGAACAGTCCTCCGACTGTTCCCAGCCCTTTCGGACCTGCCACAAAGAATGACAAGAAGCAGCAGGCTGGACTACGGACGAGGGCAGACGAAGGCTCCGGAACATTGTAACTCTAGACATAGACGAGGAACTTGGAGGTACAGACAAAGACTCACTTGAGTGTGCAGACGAAGACTCATGCAAGGGCTTTGGAGGAAGGTTCAGAAGCAAGGTACTGCAGGCAAAGGTATTCAGAAGCAGGATCAAGCACTGGGTTGAGACTGCGACGCAGCATGCCCTACACAGCCACTACCCATGGGTTGGTCGCGGACCAGGCTTGAATGCGAAGCAGGCTCCAGACGAGGTATGGAATGGATAAAAACCGGAACATGGCGAAGATTCGGTAGAAGCCTGTACCAAGGCATGCCCTATACCGCCCATCCTAGGCTGGTCGCGGACCACGCTGGAATGGCACAGGTTCAGTCAGAGTCTTTGGCATGGATGGACGCAATGCAAGGAACTCCAAAGACCGGGACGGAAGCAAGCAAGGATTCAAAGACAACTCAGGACTGAAGCAGAAGTCTTCCGGAGGCTTATACTTTCACTGGTGAAGATGGCCTTGTACCATGAGCGCCCTACACAGCCACTACCCATGGGCTGGTCACGAACCACAACATGGCATGCCAGGAAAGGGTGGCATCGAGGAACCAGGGGGTCTGGAAGCAGAGGCGAAGACAAGGAATCAGGAAGCAACATCAGGAACCAAGGACATCCGACAACAGGAACATGAAAACATATCAAGACGAGACATGGAGCTCCAATGAAGAACAAAGGCCTGACAGAGCACTGGAAGGCGAGACATCCAGGAGCAAGAAACTCCAATGCAAGGCAAAGCAGAACTGAAAGAGAAATCATTTTATAGTGCAGGAAGCAGGCAACTCCCTGGGAGGAGTTTAGATGGGCCACACCCAGCTGGCCCTATAACTAGAGAGAAGAGCTGCGGGCCAGCCCCTTAGGAAGAAGGGGCGAGGCCCAAACCAGAGAGTCCAGGAGGAAGCAGAGCAGGCCTCAGGCAGGCCCAGATGGCAACGAAGGCCTCCCAGGCCATGGAGCAAAATCAGAAGACTGTCCAGGCAAGGCCCCAGCTGTGGTGCGGCCTCCAGAGAAAAGGTGAGAGGCCTCCTGTGGCACAGGTACAGGAGGAATCGTAACAAAGAGACGTGTGTGTGTAAATATTTATGCGCCTGGGCACACGCTCAGGTCAAGTGGCGCATAAGTTTACTTCTTCTATGGAGGAGTAGTAAGTTATAAATTAGCCAAGGCTATGGTGATTTAAGAGTCTGGGGTAACCAGGGAGAAGAGCAGAATATCAAACCATGGGAGTTTGGAGGACCTACCTGTTAACTGGGTGAACTGGTGAACGAACTGGTGAAACTGGCAATGGCGTGGACACACACCCCTTTTAAAATTCTCCGACTTATGCGGTAGAAGTAGGATTTACATGCATAGGCATGTGCCCACTTTAAATTGGATGCACATATGTATGCAGTCAGCCTAGTTCATAACATGCTCACATATACACGTGCAAGTTATAAAATGACCATGCACCAAAGCACCCACACAAAATAGGACCCACGTGATGGTTTGAAATTTACCGTCCCTGAGGACAAGAGATGATTAAATGTGTGGCTGCGTTTGTAATAGCTGAAGTGCTCCAATCATATATTTGGTAACCCTGTATATAAACAATTGCAATAGTCTAGGATGGTCAGAATAAAAGCTTGCACTGTTGTTCTAAAATCAGCAACAGGTAAAAGGTATTTTAAGGGACGGAGGGCTGAAAGCTTAAAAAAAGCTGACTTGACTACAGCATGAAGTTGGGGGGCTTTAAACCAAAAACAGAGTACAGTAAAAACCTATGCTCTGAATAATGGAAGTGAGCAAATGAGACTTTCCATCCACGGTAATAACCATGGATGGTTACTCAGCCATAAGACTTCAGTTTTGGCGAGATTAAGTATTAGGCCATGTTACTTAAGTCACTGTTTCATGGCAGAAAAACAATTCACAATAGTCTCACACACTGTAGCTATGAGGGAAATGACTGAAAAAGTTTAACTGAATAGTCATAATCCAGCTATAATTTAGCCAGATAAAAAAGAGGTGACCCGGGGACCTTCCAGGGAAGAATTAAATTATCCCTCTAACTTAGCTGATTTTCAAATTTATGTGGCTAAATTAGCAGGATAACTTTAGACCTGTACCATAGCCCGAATCTTCCCTGCTCCTCCAAATTTTCTTCACGGCCCTCTTGGGCCATGCAATTCCAGCCCCCAAATCCCTTCCTAAAATATCTGAAACTGCTGCGGTTGGCAGATCACCACTCAACCCATTCCCATTTAGATTTAGATATGAATCCAGCTTCACTCCCCCGGTCCCTCCCATCCACCCGCAGTCTTAATAGGCCAGACCAATGCCCCCTACCCCTGACACTGCCCATCCCACTCCCTGATAATAAAAAAAACATCCCTGCCAGGAGCAAGGCTTAAACTCACCTGATTCCATCTCTCTAGCACTTCATCTGTTGGAGAAAGAGATGGAAGCATAAACTACCCACAACTTATGCAACTGCCTTAGAAGATTTACCCAGCTAACACTGGAAGCGTAAACTGGAGAGCTGGGAGCAGGTGAGTTTAGAACTCACTCCTGACAGGAGTTTTATTTTCATATTGGGGAGTGGGATGAGGGTCTGAGGGGGTACAGGGGTGTGGGCCAGCCTATTGAGACTATGGGTGGGTGGGAGAGACCTGGGGGGAAGACAGATTAATATCTAAATATAAACTGAAAGGAGTTGGGGGGGGGGGGGGAATGTCCTGCCAACCACAGCAGTTTTAGATATTTTAAGAGGGGTTTGGGAGTTGGGGGTACGCATGGCCTAAAAGGGCCATGAACACAATTTGTGGAGGGTGGGGAAGATTTGCACCACAGAAACCTTTATTTTTTTCATGTCTAACAGTGTTACTTAACCAGATATTTTTTAAAGACATCCGGTTAAATAGGACGATATCTGGCCATACAAGGCCAGATAAATTTAAATCTTAACGTCCATAATCAAAAGCCGGCTGGTTAAGTTTAAAGTTATTGAGCTAAAAGTAGCTGGATAACATTAGTCAAGTATATTCATCAGGATTATCTGTCTGAATATCCAGGACAAGTTATCCGGCTAACTTTAGCAGATTACTTGTCCACTAAACAACACACTGGCTATGGACCTGCACAAGACCATCCTGGGTCTAAACTGTGTAAATGCCTTAAGATCACAGGCTGAGGTGCTTGTCATCTTCCAATATAATTTTAGCTGGGTAGATTTTTCCCACTACAGCTACATTTATAATTTATTAATTTTAAGACACCTGGATGAAAATTACAAATTTAAACCTCCCAAATTTTGAATTTATTTTTCATTTTATTATTCTAAATTTAACCTCAGATATAAGTTTAAAATGATAGTGTAATCGACCAGCAGGGTATCATTTTATTTTGATTCCATGCTTGAATTTTATGCAGTTCCCAGGTGTCTGATGAGACAGGCTTGATAATCAGAACATGTATAAAGATCATTCAGCTCTACCCATCTCTGACAATCCTTGGCTACTGAAAAAATGAGGCATGCTCCATGGGAAAATGCTTTGAGATAACTGATTGTCATCTCTGTATATTGGTTTACAAGCATATTTCATCCAAAAATAGTTGGTTATTGAAAAGAAATATTTCAGACTCTCCTTCCTCTGGTTCAATCAGCAATGCTCTCCTGTTTGTGTGTTCTTGCTTGTGCAATTTTCCATTTAAGCTTTTTTTTTTTTTCCATTCTGAAATGTGATGTTCCATCAATAGCCTAAGAAATATCAGACCCAATCTAGTCTGCAGCTGCCATTTGAGGGATATCTTTTATTTGACAGATTTGTGGTGTCAGGCTCTCCTGACATTTTTTCAAACCAGCTTAGCTTTGAGATGTTACACTGTATCTCGTGGCACAATCTGTAATAGACTGAAGGGTGGGGGTTCAGTGCAGAGAAAACATGAGATCAATGCAGATTTTTAACTAGTTTGATTGCTTCAGTGCTTAAAACATGACAGATGCAGTGCTTCTTTTTTTCTTATTCTTCAGATTTAATGGGTAAGTATTGACATGCCATATGAATTCTATAATATAGAATGTATACAATCTCATACAATCAAAACAGGCTTCTTATGATAAGAGACTGAAATTTGACTAGTTTTTATAACTGACTGATATAAAGCATTGCCGAGCAGCATGGGTGAGTTAGTTTATCCTCCCAGTACCTAAAAAATACTGAACACTTTTGGGCGGATTTTAAAAGCCCTGCTCGCGTAAATCCGCCCAGATTTACGCGAGCAGGGCCCTCGCGCACCGGCGCCTATTTTGCATAGGCCGCCGGCGCGCGCAGAGCCCCGGGACGTGCGTAAGTCCTGGGGTTTTTTTTAGGGGGCGTGCTGGGGGCGGGGCCAAACAACGCGGCATTTTGGGGGCTGGACGCAGTGTTTCGGGGGCGGCCCCGGGGGTGTGGTTTCGGCCCAGGGCGTTCCGGGGGCGTGGCCGCGCCCTCCGGAACCGCCCCCGGGTTGGGTCTCGGTGCGCCAGCAGCCGGCTGGCGCGCATGGATTTACGTCTCCCTCTGGGAGGCGTAAACCCATGGATAAAGGTAGGGGGGGGGGTTTAGATATGGCCGGGGGTGTGGGCTAGGTAGGGGAAGGGAGGGGAAGGTGAGGGGAGGGCGAAAGAAAGTTCCCTCCGAAAATAAACAGCAAAATTAAGCTGGTGCAATCAAGATACTGTAAATAGGGGTACACATTATATTTAATTACTCATTGATGTGTGGTACTGTCTCTTTATGGGGACTGAATGTTTGCTGTAGCCTCTGTGGTTTAAAGTAAAAATGAAGGATTGTTCTGTGTTGCTAAACAATATTGAAGCTCACCAGGAATAGACCATTGGAGAAGACAGTTGTAGAGATGGGAACAGGAAACAGAGGCAATATTGAGCTGCTAATGCCACTCAGTGTCATTACAGAGACAGTTGAAGCAATGGGGCAGAGGAATTGGTAGCAATGAGATTGTGTGCATGTGTGAAAAGTTGAAAATTGAGAGAGAGATGGAGGGTGGGAGAAGGCAATTGAGGAGCTGTGAGGCTAGACTTTGCTAGTAAGAAAATGACAAGAGAAGCTATTCTTCAGCAGAGACCACCTGAGTAAGAGTAAGAGGTAGTTGATAAAATAGCACAGGGAAAAAAGTATTAAGGGAGCTGCCTGTGGTCCTGTGAGGAGACAGGTTGGTGAAAGATGGGGCAGTCAGACCAAAACTGATGAGATTCTCAAGTAGGAGAAAACACAAGTCAAAGGAAATTTCTTAAATGGAAAAAAGGAGGGTCACGTGGTATGTGGACCCAGATGGCTTCCTGACTTTGGGCTCAGGGTACTGCCTCGGCAATAAAAAGCAATAACTGTGCACTATGCCAAGTTATTTAAGATTCCCCGCTGGCATCTGATGGCTGATAGTATATTGGCAGGTTTATAACATGAACCGCAAAGGTAATGAGCACCAGATCCATGAAGAAAGTGAAGGAAACACCACGACTGCTTCAACCCAAAATAGCTGCCTCTAAAGAAAACCTGTGGTGACACCGCCCAAGGAAGCGAATATTGAGGCCTTAACAGAGGTAGTAGTAATGGCACTGAGCAGCCGCTTTGATGTGATTTTGACATAAATTGCAGGTGTAAAAAATTCAGTAGCCAAATTTAACTTGTGCACAGAGATAGCAGAAGGTGGAAATGGAGTCTTAGAGAATGTTGCAACTTCAACTACACGAACAATACAAAAACTTGAGAAAATAGTGGAAGACCAAGCGTGGAAGATTGATGATTTGGAAAATCATCACAACAATCTGCAGTTCATATTACGGAGACTGTAGAGGAGAAAGAACTGAAGATATTTCTGGAGATAGGCCTGGCTACAGGCCTCTGCATCTCAGACAACATAGGGATGATTATCATCAAACAAGCGCATAGGCAGCAGGAAGAATTAAGCCGCAGGTAGTAATTTTCAAGCTGTTAATTTATGTACAAAAGTGGACAAACTGCATCTTTTTCACAAATAGCAAGTCTTAAGAATTGAAGATCATCATATCCTATTATTTCAGGATTATTCGGCACCTGTTTTGGATAGGAGGAAAGAGTTTGTGCCAGTATGCTCTAAATTGAATGCTCAACAAATTAAATTTCTCTTCTGTACCCGTCCTGACTGAAACTATGACACCAAAATAAACCACAGGTTTTTGAGATGGTAGCAGAAGTGACAAAATTTGTGGAGTCTATTGCACGATCCAGAGAATGAGAGTCTCAGACATTACCAAGACGGCATTTTTTTTTTTTTTAGGAAAGAGATATGATGGACAAAATACTCAAATGTTGGTTTTTCTTAAGCACTAAATGCTTGTTGATAATCTGTCTTAACTTTCTGGAGGAGTTTCATATTTTTCCCACAAGTCCTGATGTTACATTTATTTACCCAGTCAATATTTGTGTAATTGAAATCTGGTGCAAGAATACAACTTTGAGGATCCACCAGATATTCAAAATATTATTTAATTATTATTTTTTTGCAGAAAATTCAATTTATAATCGGCAACTCCACATGAATCACAAAGTCATTTATATAAGTCCACCGACACGGTCCCGTGTTTCGCTTGTTGCTGCATCGGGAGGGACCATTATTATAGTTCAATCTACAATATAAACAAATACAAGTGGTAGATCACAAATTAAAGGGCTACTTAGTTAAAGGAGAAGGTCATGATTAAAGTACATACCTTTCAGATCAAACATGGAGCACGAGCGCCCTCAACAGTGTCAAACATTTAAAGAACCAGTTTGGCGCCAAACAGGAACACATCGCGAGATTGCTGAACCAATCAAACCAGAGCACATTTTTAACCAAATAGTTGCCACTCAATTTCTTTGTTTAAACCTTTCGGGCTGATAGTGTCTAGAGTGAATATCCATCTCTGCTCTTTTCTTCCCAGTAAACTGGGGTAATCACCCCCTCTAGGATGACGGGGGACCACCTCCAATACTGAGAAAAAGAGATCAGAGATGGCATGATTATGTTGGGACCAGTGGTTTACCAAAGGCTCGTCTATTCTCAGCAGGCGGATGTTAGAACAGTGTTCAATTATCCTTGTCTTAACCATACGGGTGGTTTTTCCTACATACAGGAGGGGGCACGGGCATTTCACGACAAACACCACACCTTTGGTTGTACAATCAGTTTTAGCTCGTAATTGAAACACACGGTCAGTGTTTGGATGAGTAAATTCAGACATCACTTTGGTATGAGTGCACATGGTACAGTGTCCGCATGGGGCATGACCTCCCTCCCCTTCAGGAAAATTCCTATGGCTCGAGAACATTGTATGGACCAGCTGATCTTGGAGGTTTTTCCCCCTCCGGAAAGTGAAGTGTAGAGACCCCTGCAAGAGGTTGGATAATGACAGGGCTTGCCAGTGTCTACGAATTACAGTTGCTATATTTTTACTAATCATTGACATCCTGCCCCAGAATTTTAACCTGGCCAGAAGGTCTGGCTGAGTACATGATACATTCTTCTCAAAGTGCCTTCTCAGAGATTTTCTTCTAGATACATCGGACCTTTTCCGGTCACCTGTCGTATTGGACCAGTTACTTATCAGCTCCGCTTTCCACAACTCTTGGCATACATAATACATTCCATGTGTCCGTATTGAAGCCTGTGGTCCTTTCATGGCCTTCCCATAAGACACCTGAGCCATCCCATCTGGTTGCTGAGTCTGATACTACCTACAAAGTCCAAGAGGTTCTCAATGTCCACCGTAGGGGCCACCAGTGGGAGTACATCCTTTCTGGGAGCGGTAAGTCCCAGAAGAGAATTCTTGGGAACCTGTGTACAACATCCTAGATAAAAGACTTCTCCTCCTCTTTCATCATGCCCAATCAGGCAAACCCAGACCTCCAAGTGGGTGGCATAAGGGGGGTACTATTGTGTGTGCTGGCCGCAGCAAGCTCGCAGCCGGGCCCACTTACCCCCCATTTCCCACTCCAGCACCTGGTTCCACCTCTCCTGCGGTCATGGGTAGCCACCTCTGTGCTCGGGCTGCCTCCGTTGCTCCAAGCTCTTCCGCGGATGTCCAAGCTCTGCGTCAGGCCTCCCCACTTGGTCCATGGGGAGGCGCCATCATCTTGCACCTCCCCTCTCCCTAGGTACACGCACATGCAACTGGTCTACCTGTAAAGGGGTCGCGGCGGGAATCCATCCTGCTGCCCTGGATAATGACGTCACTGGGTCCCTGTATATAAGGCTGAGTCCAGCCAGTGCTTCCTTGCCTTGGCAACAGGTCTCCACTCTTGTGTGTTTAGTTGCTCATTCCTGCATTTCCTCTGTGTTCCTGGTTCCTGATTTGTTCCTGCTTCATCTGTGTTCCTGATTCCTGGTCCTGCCTTGCTTCTGGTACCCATTCCTGTTCCTGAGTTCCATGTCTATCCTGTTTGTCTCGCTACTGATTGATTCCTGGTTTGACCTCTGCTTTGTCTGATTATGCTTCTGATTGATACCTGGCTTTACCTCTGCTTTGTCTGACTACGCTACTGACTGATACCTGGCTTGACCCCTGCTTCATCTGACTGCTTTTCTGCTTGACACCTGGTTTGACCTTTGCCTTGCCTGTCCATCCTCTGTTTGTCTCCTGGTTTGACCCGAGTCCGTTTGCCATTTCCTCTCACCTGCCACCATTCCTGATCACAGCCTGCTCTACCACACCTCTGCTGAATCTATTCTGGACTTGGCCTCTCAGGCTTCAGCCTGTTCTTACGCAGATGCCTTCTGTCTTGTTCCCAGTTCTCCTTGGCGTCCGGGTCTCTGGGGCTCTGCCTCGTCTGGACTTTTTCTCAGATCTCAGTCACCACTGCTGGCCCCTGGCTGATTCTCACATTGCTTCAGGGAAGACTTCGATGGAGGCCCACCTAAGACCAGCCGGCCCCGGTACCCAAGGACTCCACCTGTGGGGAACGAGGGCTGGTCCTGGCAAAGCTCCAGCCAGCCTCCGTCAGTCAGCCAGCTCTGCCTGCCAACGGTGGGGACACATAGGGCTCGCCCTGTGGGTAGTATCAACCCCACCTAGGCTCAAGAGTCCACCTCCTACGCATCAGCTTGGAAACAGGAAGGCTTAAAGAAGCCACAAGGCAGAAGGCTGCAGAGAGACAGAAGTTATACAGAGACAAGAAGGCTTTGGAAAACCACAAAGCAGAAGGCTATAAAGAAGCAAGGAGCTGAGCAGACTTGATGATAAGGCTCTGAGTGTAGACAGAGGCAGGGATAAATAGGCAGGGATTTGCTGAGTCATGAGGTCACAGAGGCTAGACCTGGGCAGAGGGCAAGATCAGCTCCTGGAAGGCCATTGGTGGTTGTGAGGCTGATGACAAGCAGAATCAAAACAGCTATATGGCTGAAGCTGTCATGGCTCAAGTAGAAATGCAGCAGCATTTTTTTTTTTGTTTGTTTGTTTATCTGCCTCAGGGCCATGGTGGTCTGACAGCAAGGTGCTGCAGAAGAGAGGAAGTGATAATGTGCAGTGATTTCTTTGCAGAGCCGCAATAATTATGGCTGAATTGAGTTTGGGCAGTCAGATATTTGATGTCCCTGGAGTGAGGGCAGGCATGCAGGGTTTCCCCGAGTCAATGGCATTAAAAAGCTGATCTGAAAGAGAGGAGAGACCTGCCTGAGATTTCAGGAGTCGGTCCCAGCAAAGAATTGATTGGCATGAGAGTGGGTCTTTCAACTATAGTCGGGGAAGCTATGAGGGAAAACCCCGGGTGCAGGTGTTTTTGCAGTGGCAGCCTAGTGAAATCTGCCGCTGCCCTAATAAAGCAGGTTGATTTTGGGGACCCTGGGAAAGACCATGATGCTGAATGTATGTGTGCCATGAACTAGAAGTGACCCAGGAAGGCACTTCTCATTTCATACTGGATCAGGGGTGACTTTATTATTTTTATTATTTTTATTGCATTTTCAATTAACACAACATACATTGTGAATGTAATATAGGGTACTAAACATAGTTGGATCCCCAAAAGATGAGAATATAATCATTTATACATAAATAAAAAAATAGAAATTTAGAAATAACCCTCTCTTCATAAGAAAAGCTTTGGGGGAGAGAACTAGGTGAAACACCAGTGGAAATCTACTATAACGAACTTAAATGGCAATAATACAATAAAGGGTTTAGCGACTGAGAATACTTTGCCGATATACCATACTGCACTGACTCTATCACTTTAAGTGAGCATTCAAAAACGAACGTAATTGTGTAGGCTCTAGGAAAACATAAGTATTACTTTGAAATTTAACTAGACATTTACATGGATATCGTAACATATATTTCGAACAAATTGTTAGAGCTTCAGATTTCAATTCCAAAAATATTTTTCTCCTTTCCTGAGTTGATCGCAGTATGTCCATAAACAGCCACACCTTCTGGCCATAAAATAAGGGATTTCGATTTCAAAAGAAAAGTCTAAACACTGTATTCTTTTCACTTAGAAATGTTAAAGTTTCTTTCGAAACATCTGGATACATCCATATTGTGTGTGTGTGTGTATACAGAAAATTGTAGTAAGTCCAGGAAGGTAAGAGGAGATCAGGAACAGAGTAATTTTAAACTGTGGCTAAGTTAGCAGATTTTTTTCCCTTGGTTTTATTAAAAGAGTTGTGGATGATTAAAAGAGGTGTCTGGAAAAAGTGACAAGTATAATTTTCAGGGAGAAGGATCAATTCTTCAGATTCAAAACTGCTGAGATATTGTAGCCCTTACACCATCCTGAGTACCAGGATAAGTAACAATTTTTCTGAAGGGAAAATAGTTTAGAGAAAATGTTTTATAGTACAGTCCTAGATTAAAAAAATAAAAGTCAATCTCCTGACCTGGAATAAAACAGTGTAAGATCTAAGTAAGGTGAACAGTCAGTCTTCTGTAAGTGAAAAGCATGTTGACTCTCATAAATGGTGAAGCTATAAATGTTATTCCAAAAGCAAGAATAATAAAAAGTGATTGTAAAAATTCCAAAAGAATCCCTTAGGTAAAAGAAATCTACCCTGGAGAAAGCAATGAGGGGTATATTAACATACACTGAATAAGTCATCAGAAGAGTCAAAGAGTTTGACTCTGGTGTGGGTTTGTGTGAAGAAAATAAGACATAATAAGTAAAGCAGCACAGGAGACCAGCAGCGCAAGATCATAGAAACATAGAAATGATGGCAAAAAAAGGACCAAGCGATCCATCCAGTCTGCCCAGCAAGTTTATGGTAGCATCACAAGTATAAGGCTTATTGGTTAAGGATAGTAACAGCTGCATCAGTAAGTTACTCCAATTCTTATTTGTTTTCCCAGACTTTAGAATTTAGTGTCCTTGTTGGTTGGTGTCTGAATCAGTTTTCCTATTTTACTTTTTTCCCTACCGTTAAAGCAGAGAGCAATACTGGAGCAGAGAGCAATATCAGAGTTGTATCAACAATATAAAGGCTTATTGGTTAAGGGGCAGATTTTTAAACCAATGCACGTGGCCTACATTTGTGCGCGCTTCCCGGCGCGCACAAATGTACGCCTGATTTTATAACATGCACGCAGCCACATGCATGTTATAAAATCCGGGGTCGGCGCGCGCAAGGGGGTGCACACTTGTGCACCTTACATGTGCCAAGCACTAGGGGAGCCCCGATGGCTTTCCCCGTTCACTCCAAGGCCACTCTGAAATCCAAATCGGAGCGGCCTCAAAAGGAACTTTCCTTCAGCCTCCCCCCACCTTCCCCTCTCTTCCCCTATCTAACCCGCCCCCCAGCCCTACCTAAATACCCCCCTACCTTTATTTTGTAAATTGCACCGGCTGGCTGCCAGTGTGATCCCCCGGCATGGCCAATGTGCCAGAGGCCTCGGTCCTGCCCCCACCCCACCCCTTTCACAAAGCCCCGGGACATACGCGCGTCGCCAGGCCTTTGCAAAATAGGCTTGGCGACTGCAGGAGTGGTTATGTGTGGTTATGCGCGGTTATGCATGTAAATCCTGAGGATTTACGCATATAACCCTTTTAAAATCCGCCTCTAAGGGTATTAACCGCCATCCCAGCAAGTTACCCCATGCACTTTTTTCTTCATTTCCATCCTTTAGTCTTTAGGGATCCACAGTGTTTATCCCATGCCCCTTTGAAATCTTCCACCATTTTTGTCTTCACCACCTCCTCTGGAAAGGTATTCCAGGCAGCTATCACCCTCTCTGTGAAGAAATATTTCCTGATGTTGGTTCTGAGTCTTCCTCCCTGGAGTTTCATTTCGTGACCCCTGGGTCTACTAATTTCTTTCAAATGGATGTTGATTGTGCATTGTTAAAATCTTTCAGGTATCTGAAAGTCTCTATCATATCTCCCCTGCACCTCCTGTCCTCCAGGGTGTACATATTTAGGTCCTTCAACCTTTCCTCATAAGTCACTATTTTTGTTGCCCTACTCTGGACAGCCTTCATCCTGTCTCTGCCCTCTTGAGTTAACATCTCCAGAACTAACACAATACTCCAGGTAAGGCTTCACCAAGGACTTGTACAAGGACATTATCAGTTATCACTCCTTTTTCTTACTGGTTATTCTTCTCTCAATGCAGCCCAGCATTCTTCTGGCTTTAGCTATGACCTTGTCACATTACTTTGCCATCTTCAGATCACTAAACACTATCACCCAAAGGTCCTTCTCTTTCTCTGTGCACAGCAGCCCTTCACCCCCATCACATACAACTCTTAGATTACCGCACCCCAGGTGCATGACTCTGCACTTCTTGGCATTGAATCCCAGCTGCCATATCCTTGACCACCATTCAAACTTCCTTAAATCACGTCTCATTCTCTATACTCCTTCCGGCATGTCCACTCTGTTGCAGATCTGCAAATAGACAAAACTTACCTTCTATCCTCTCTGCAATGTCGCTAACAATGATATTGAAAAGAACTGCTCCCAACACCAATCCTTGTGGCACTCCACTTAACACCATTCTCTCTTCAGAACAGGTTCCATTTATCATCACATGCTACCTTCTATCCGTCAGCCAGTTTGCAATCCACTCTAACAACTTGGCTCTCACTCCCAAGCTTCTTATTTTATTCATAAACCTCCTGAGCGGGACCCTATCAAAGGCTTTCCTGAAATCCAAGTAGATTACGTCAAGTGATTTTCCTCAATTCAATTCTTTAGTCATTCAATAAAAAAAAATCAAACATATTTGTGTGACAGGACCTTCCCCTAGTTAATCCATGCTGACTTGGGTTGAGCAATCCACCTGATTGTAGATAGTTCACTATCCTTTTCTTCAACAGAGTCCCCATTAATTTTTAGGGATGTGAATCGTGTCCTCGATCGTCTTAACGATCGATTTCGGCTGGGAGGGGGAGGGAATCGTATTGTTGCCGTTTGGGGGGGTAAAATATCGTGAAAAATCGTGAAAAATCGTTAAAAAATCGAAAAATCGAAAAATCGAAAAACCGGCACATTAAAACCCCCTAAAACCCACCCCCAACCCTTTAAATTAAATCCCCCACCCCCAAATAACTTAAATAACCTGCGGGTCCAGCGGCGGTCCGGAACGGCAGCGGTCCGGAACGGGCTCCTGCTCCTGCATCTTGTCGTCTTCGGCCGGCGCCATTTTCCAAAATGGCGCCGAAAAATGGCGGCGGCCATAGACGAAAAAGATTGGACGGCAGGAGGTCCTTCCGGACCCCCGCTGGACTTTTGGCAAGTCTCGTGGGGGTCAGGAGGCCCCCCACAAGCTGGCCAAAAGTTCCTGGAGGTCCAGCGGGGGTCAGGGAGCGATTTCCCGCCGCGAATCGTTTTCGTACGGAAAATGGCGCCGGCAGGAGATCGACTGCAGGAGGTCGTTCAGCGAGGCGCCGGAACCCTCGCTGAACGACCTCCTGCAGTCGATCTCCTGCCGGCGCCATTTTCCGTACGGAAAATGGCGCCGGCCATACGCGTATGGCCGGCGCCATTTTCCGTACGAAAACGATTCGCGGCGGGAAATCGCTCCCTGACCCCCGCTGGACCTCCAGGAACTTTTGGCCAGCTTGTGGGGGGCCTCCTGACCCCCACGAGACTTGCCAAAAGTCCAGCGGGGGTCCGGAAGGACCTCCTGCCGTCCAATCTTTTTCGTCTATGGCCGCCGCCATTTTCGGCGCCATTTTGGAAAATGGCGCCGGCCGAAGACGACAAGATGCAGGAGCAGGAGCCCGTTCCGGACCGCTGCCGTTCCGGACCGCCGCTGGACCCGCAGGTTATTTAAGTTATTTGGGGGGGGTTCGGGAGGGTGGGGGATTTAATTTAAAGGGTCGGGGGTGGGTTTTAGGGGGTTTTAGTGTGCCGGCTCACGATTCTAACGATTTATAACGATAAATCGTTAGAATCTGTATTGTATTGTGTTCCATAACGGTTTAAGACGATATTAAAATTATCGGACGATAATTTTAATCGTCCTAAAACGATTCACATCCCTATTCATTTTCCCACCACTGAGGTGAGACTAACCGGCCTGTAGTTTCCAGCCTTCTCTCTGCTCCCATTCTTGTGAAGTAGGACCACCTCCGCTCTTCTCCAATCTTGCAGCACCATTCCCATTTCCAGGGATCTATTGCAGAGGTCTTTCAGCGAACCCGCCAGCACATATCTGAGCTCCTTCAATATCCTGGGAAATAAATAAAATGTACCTCAACCAGCCCCATGGCCTTGTCCACTTTCAATTTTCCTAGCTCTTCCCATAATTATCTTCTGTAAATGGAGTTTCGTCTACTACTCCCCCAACTTCAGTCTTGTCAATTAGCATTGTCCCTTCTCTAGGGTCTTCTTTAATGAACACCAAACGGAATTAATTATTTAATATTTCTGCCATTTCTTTGTCATTCTCCCCCATTGATCTTTGTCTCCTTTTAATTTCACTATATCACTTTGGACCTTTCTCCTTTCTCTGATGTATCTGAAAAATGTTTTATAACCTCCCTTTACCTCTTTGGCAACCCTTTCTTCTGCCTGACTTTTTGCTTTCTTGATTTCTTTCTTTGCCTCCCTCAGTTTCACCAGATATTCTTTACTTTGTTCCTCTTTTTGGGATCCTTTATATTTCTTGAACACTGTTCTTTTTGTTTTTATTTTATCAGCCACATCCTTTGAGAACCAGATCAGTTTCTTAATTCTCTTACTTTTGTTTACTTTTCTAACATATAGATTTGTTGCTCTTGTAATTGCTCTTTTTAGTTTGGCCCACTGTAGTTCCACCTCTCTCATTTTCTCCCTGTCTTCTAGTTCTACTTCCAAGTAATCCCCCATTTTGACAAAGTCCATATTTTGAAATTCAAAACATGGGTCTTCATGTGACTTTTCAGTATCATATTTGTTATATCAAACCATACTGTTTCATGATCACTGGTACTGAGGTGGACACCTACACAGATATTAGAGACATTATCCTCGTTAGTAAGTACTAGGTTGAGTATAACTCTCTCCCTCATGGGTTCCATTAGCATTTATTTGAAGAGAGCCCCTTGCAGGGCATCCACTATCTCTCTACTTCTGGTAGATTCAACAGAATAATTTCTCCAGTCTATGTCTGGCAGGTTAAAATCTCCAGCAATCAACACTTCTCCCTTCTTTTCCACCTTTTGGATGTCTTCAATCAGATCTCTGTCCAGTTCTTACTTTTGAGTCAGAGGCCTTTAAACCACTCAAGTAAAAATGGATGCACCATTACGTTTTTTCCTGATGGTCCATTATGCTTCTTCTCAACCCCTCATTCCTTGCATTTCAGTTGCTTGGATATTGTTTTTGACCTAAAGAGCTACTCCTCCCCCCTTTCTGTCCTCTCTGTCCTTCCTTAACAAGTTATAGCCCGGGAGGCCACATCCCAGTCATGAGACTCCATGAACCAGGTCTCCATAACAAGCAATGATGTCCAGGTCCACCTCCACCATTAGGGCCTTCAGGTTTGGAACTTTATTGACCAAACTATGAGTAATTGTAGTCATAGTTTTCCACTTACTTTTCCTTTATTTGTTTTGCTTCTTAGATACCTGTTCTGCTTTTTTGAGCTGATTGATTTTGTTGTTTTCTCCTCACACATCTTTTATATCTTTTATTGCTTTTACTGCTTGTGGCTGACATATCCCTTTTATTGGCCATCTCCTGCCACCCCCCAATCTTTAGTTTAAATGCCTGGCAATTTATGATCTGAATTTTTCAGATAGAATTATCTTTCCTGCTGCTGACATATGTAGGCCATCCTTTCCATTTAATCTTTTACTGCTCCATACTCAACTCCAGCCTCCAATGAATCCAAAACCACTTTCTGTACACCAACTTTTGAGCCAGGAATTGAAATTATCAATTTGGCATAGCTTCTCATTACTCTTTCCATGAACAGGTAATACTTCCAAAAAGGCAATAGTCTTTGCAGTGTGTCTTATCATCTTTCCTAGATTGTGGAAATCTTTTTGTTCTTCATAGATACCATTTCTATTGAGTTTGTTGTTCCCCAGATGGATGATAACACTGATATCAAAGTTTTTACTTTCTTCTACAATTTCTTGGTCTATCTGGTTTGCATTTCTACTAGCTGAGAATTCTGGAAAGCATTTATCTGTTATATTACCATCAAATCAGCTCCATTTTAATTGCATAGAGGTCTCTTAGCATACTACAGCTGCACTTGTATAAGTGATATCAGCTAACACAGCAGAATTCAGATTGCAAATTTTATCTGACAGTCCCTACACTTACAGTGAAATTGAAAACTGTCTGAGTGTCTGGAACTGTTTGAGTATCTGAGTCAGTACTGGCAGCAATTGCCCAAATCCCTCTCATTATTTTAATGCAGTAGGGATCATTAGATTATTATTTTTTTAAGCCCTAGCTAGCCTCAAAATGTCACCAAGCTGATGGGGCCACACTGAGCTTATATTATAATGCATTTTATGGAAGACTTTATCACGTTCCCGTAGCCAGGAATCTTGTATTTTTATTTATCTAAAGTAGAGCTAGGAGAAGATCATCCCCGTGTACTGACAGAAAGTTCCTGAGACAGATACCAATGGAGCCTCTCATATAATCAAGCTAATCAAGCTTTTGGTCTATTTAATCATGAAAGAACTTAAATGTGTAAATATGAATTGGTTATTACTCTTTTGGATAATACAGGACTAGAGGGCATTCCATAAAGTTAGCAAGTAATACATTTAAAACAAAATAGGTGAAAATTCTTTTTTACTTATTGTACAATTAAGCTCTGGAATTCTTTGCCAGAGGATGTGGTTAAGGAAGTTAGTGTAGCTGGGTTTCAAAAAAGTTTGGATAAGTTCCTGGAGAAGTCCATAACCTGTTATTAGTCAAGATAACTTAGGAAATAGCCACTACTTACTACTGGCATCAATAGCATGAGATCTATTTAATGTTTGGGTACTTGCTAGGTACTTGCAACCTTGTTTGGCCATTGTTGGAAACAGGATGATGAGCTTGATAGACCCTTGGTCTGAACTAGAAAGGCAACTTCTTATGTTCTTACATTCTTATAGTCAACAGAAAGAGATTACATTGTCTGCTATGAAATCAAGACCACAACCAATCATCCACCTTGCTTTCTCCTATCAAAATCTTTATTTAAGCTTTTTCATTCACTCTGACAAAGTGTTATAGAACACCTCTCCTGTATATCTGAAATCTAACAAAGAAATGACTCTGAACAAATTGGTTATTGCTCAAAGTTTTTTCTCTTTCAGTTTCACATTTAAAAAAAAATGTGGAATTCATGCTGGGATAGAATGCTTGAAAAAGTGCTTCACCTTGATTGGTCTTGCCTCTTCCTTGTCCCTTTCTATCATGGTGCTGCTATGCCTGGTTTAAAGAGAAAAAAACATTGCATGTACTTTTGCTTGCTTCATAGACTTTAGGGATCAAAAAACAATGAAAATGGTCAGATATTTTTGGGGACACCATCCTTTCATTTCAGAGTGAATGAACCAAACCAAAAATTAACTCATTCAACATGTTTTATCTGTTTTAAACAAATGCACATCATAGTCAATGTTTTCATAATATCACATCACAAGAGGAAAGCAACATGCATTTCATCTCTCCATGGAAACAAAAATGTAGACAAAGACATGATAACAGTTTTCAATTTATTTATGTTTTTATTTATTTCCATATTTAAATAGGGGTGGATTTTAAAAGGGTTCCGCGTGTAATATACATGCATAACCCTTTTAAATCCCTCCTGCTCGCGCCGAGCTTATTTTGCATAGGCTTGGCGATGCGCGCAAGCCCTGGGATGCGCGTATGTCCCAGAGCTTGAAAAAGGGGGTGCGGCGTGGGTGGGGAGGTCCAGGGGCGGAGCGAAGCCAGAGCCTCCAGGCACAGCGGTCATTTGCCGCTGTGCCCGGGATCGCAGCCAGGCCATCGGCCGGCGCGCACATCCTACGCCTGCCCGGAGACAGGTGCAACTTCTCAGTTAAATGTAAGGGGGGTTTTAGGTAGAGCTGGGGGGCGGGTTAAGTAGGGGAAGGGAGGGGAAGGTGGGTGGGGCGGAAGGAAAGTTGCCTCCGAGGCTGCTCCGATTTTGGATTTCAGAGAGGCCTTGGAGGGAACGGAGGATGGCTGCATGGCTCGGCGCACTCAAGGTGCACGTGTGCACCCCCATGCGTGCGCCGACCCTGCATTTTATAACATGAGAGCGGCTGCGCACGCATGTTATAAAATCAGGCATCGATTTGTGCGCGCCGGGTTGCGCACACAAATCGATGCCCATGCCTAAATCTTAAAATCTGGCCCATACTTTTCCTTCCAAGGATACTATAGAGCAATGTACAACCAAAATCTTATACATAGATCAAATAATAGCAAGATAATGACTAACCTAAGTACATTAACATTATTCAAATTAATTAAAATAAAAATCTCAAAAGAAGACAGTCACGGCTAAAATGCAATAGATTATGCATAAAATAATTGGAATAAGCAAGTCTTAATACATTTTTCTAAAAGTGATAACATCCTTTAAAAGTTTAAGCTCTATTGGGGCCAACTTCCATAGAAATACAAAATATTAAAATGCCTTTTCGGATTTATGCAATTACTTAATCAAACAAAGTTGGGAGGACTGGTGATTGCACTTGCAAGGGTACTAAAATGCACAAGAATTCAAGTACCTCGGAGAACAATAATTCTATATTTTAAAAATTATACAAAGAGATTTAAAATTGATTCTTTTATTTTCAACAGGGAGCCTAGAGTACTGCTTTTATTAAAGGCATAGGGGCATATCTTAAAACCTGTGGGCGGGCATAGATTTGTTCATGCAACCCGGCACAAACAAATCTACGCCCGATTTTATAACATGCACGTGCAGCCGTGCGCATGTTATAAAATCCAGGGTTGGCGTGTGCAAGGGGGTGCACAATTGTGCAACTTGCGCACGCCGAGCCACGTAGCCTTCCTCCGTTCCCTCCGTCTCTCCCCACCTTCCCCTCCCTTCCCCTACTTAACTCGCCCCCCAGCCCTACCTAAATCCTCCCCCCTACCTTTGTTCCAAAAATTACGCCTGCCTGAGGCAGGCGTAACTTGTG
Organism: Rhinatrema bivittatum; assembly: GCF_901001135.1. NCBI lineage: Eukaryota > Metazoa > Chordata > Amphibia > Gymnophiona > Rhinatrematidae > Rhinatrema > Rhinatrema bivittatum. Next base: position 323,522,028 of record NC_042616.1, on the reverse strand, counting down.
CGCGCCGTCCGGCTGCCGGTGCAACATCCCCTGGCACAGGCCACTGTGCCGGAGGACTCGGCCCTGCCCCCAGACCACCCCCGGACAACTGTCATGCCCCCGGACCTGCCCCGGACCGCCCCTATTTCGAAGCCCAGGGACATACACGCGTCCAGGGGCTTGCGCTCGCCGCCAAGCCTATGGAATATAGGCTCTGTGCGCGCAGGGGCAGCTTGGGGAAGGTTTTCGGGAGTTACGCACGTATGTTACACGCGTAATCCTTTGAAAATCTGCCCCAAAATATGGTTCTAGGATTTTTAACCGAGATTTACTGAACAGGTATGTTTTAGATTATCTGCAGTATTGCTAATTGGTATTTTGGAAAGTCAGTGTGTAAAGAATTGCAGTAATCTAGGCAGGACAAAATTTAAGCATAAACCACAGTATTCAAATCTTTCTTAGCTAAGAAAAGTATTAAATTCTGAATATTCCATAACTGATAAAACTATTCCTTCATAACCATCCAATTTAGGGCTAGAGGATAACATGAGCATCTAAAATGATGCCAAGAAATGTAAACATACACTCTACATCCACAGGAACCTCGCTTACTCCCAGCAATGGTTAAAGAGAAGAACTAGGACATTCCTTGTAAAACTCACCATACAAAACAATATTCTGGTGTCATCTCAGTAACAGCAACACAAACTCTTTCTACTTTCAGGTGCAATAGCCCTACTTATGAAAAGACAACAATTCACCACAGTAGTATGTAGGACTTGGTAAATGTCAAAACTCAGTTTGACATGTGGCAATGACTACTTCTGGTTTAAGCCCCCCCCCCCCTTTTCCTGCCCCAGCCAATCAGCATTCACTTTTGGGTTAAGCTCTGCCCCTTTTTCCACCTTAACCCCAGCCCTTTGTTGATATTTGACCTAGATCTGCCCAAGCCATGTCCCTTTTTGCCCATGTGACAGCCATCATGGATATTATAACAGCATGGCTAAAAGAGGGTCACCATCTTGGATGACATCACCATAAATGACATCATGGCTAACAGGCGACCGACATCTTGTATGATATCACCAGAAATGGCATCATGGCTAAAAGGAGAGGTGCCATGTTTGGTGAATGACAACACAGTGGTGCTCCTCTTCCCCATATAGAGGGGGCATGCCTAGTCATGTCTTTCAGGAGGAGCATAAAATGCAGGGCTAAATGCAGATTTTGTGGGGGTAATAATGATAAGAATAATTTGAATAATACTGTTTTAACAGAATATTTAAAGATGAACCACCACATTTTTTTTAAATTCACAAGTTTAACATGAAACCACAGAGCGGAATTAGGAGCTTCCCCTTACTATTCAACATGCAAAAAAGAATGTTTTCATTAACAGTGACACAATACCACAGCCTGCACCCCCACAGCTCTGTAACACTGCACAGAATATTAGACGTCTGCTGTCACCCCTGCATACTTTGTTTTAAGGGGAAAAACAATTTTGTACACTTGAAATGACACAATGGGCTGGATTTTAAAATGGTTACGCGCATAAGGTATGCGCATAACCCTTTTAAAACGCCCCTGTGCACGCCGAGTCTATATTGCATAGGCTTCTGGCACGCGCAAAGCCCCGGGATGCGCGTAAGTCCTGGGGCTTTCTTGGTGTGGGCATGTCGGGGTCATGACACGGTCGGCGCGTCATTGGGGGGCGGTGCTGCGGGTGTGGTTTCGGCCTGGGGGCGTTCCGGGGGCGAGGCCGTGGCCTCCGGACCAGCCCCCGGACTGGAACATGGCGCGCGGCAGCTGGCCCAGCGCGCGCAAAGTTACGCCTGCTTCGATCAGGCGTAACTTGTGCGACAAAGGTAGGGGGGGTTAGATAGCGTCGGGGGGGTGGGTTAGGTAGGGGAAGGGAGGGGAAGGTGGGGGAGGCAGAAGGAAAGTTCCCTCTGAGGCTGCTCCGATTTCGGAGCGGCCTCGGAGGGAAAGGACAGCGCACGCAGGGCTTGGCATGCACAAGTTGCACAAATATGCACCCCCTTGCGTGCGCCGACCACAGATTTTATAAGATACGTGTGGCCACGTGCGTATCTTATAAACTCCGGCGTACTTTTGTTTGTGCCTGGTGCGCGAACAAAAGTATGCACGCGTGCTATGTTTTAAAATGTACCCCAGCATGTGTTAGAAAACTATAGTACTGAAACCCATAAGACATTTTAAAATCTGTATGTTTGAAAACTGATAGCATATATATTTTTATCATTTTAAGAAAATGTAAAAAAAAAGACAGTAAAATTTAATTAATTTTTGTCTTACATAGTTTTGCAGAGTTTCAGCTGTGAGCTTTCTTATCACACTCTCTGGATTCCTGAGAGGCTTGTAAACTTTGGGTTTATTTGTAAAGGTTTCAGACACATAGGGGCAGATTTTCAAAACCTACGCACGTAAATCCAGGCGGATTTACGTGCGTAGGGGGGGGTTACGCGTGCCGGGCCTATTTTCAAAAGGCCCGGCAGCACGCGTAAAGCCCCACGCGTATGTCCCAGGGCTCGAAAAAAGGGGTGGAGTGGTCCGGGGGTGGGGGTGTGACCGGAGCCTCCAGGCATTTGCCGCTGTGCCCAGGATCGCGCACCGGCACTTGGCCGGTGTGCGCAACCTATGCCTGCTGCGCACACTTAGTAAACAAAGGTTGATGGGGGGGGGTTTAGATAGGGCTGGGGGGCAGGTTAGGTAGGGGAAGGGAGGGGAAGGTGGGGAGGCGGAAGGAAAGTTCCCTCCGAGGCTGCTCCGATTTCGGAGCAGCCTCGGAGGGAACAGGAAAAGCCATCAGGGCTTCCCTAGGGCTCGGCAAATGCAAGGTGCACAAGTGTGCACCTTGCATGCGCCGACCCCGAATTTTATAACATGCGTGCGGCTGCGCATGCATGTTATTAAATTTAGCGTAGATTTGTGGGCGCCAGGTTGCGCGCACAAATCTACGCTCGCGCGTAGCTGCTAAAATTTGGCCCATAGCCATTTCATTTCATCCCCCTCTCCTTCTTTTCACTTTATCTGCTTCCTCTCACATTTTACAAGAATACACAGAACAGTCTTTGAGACATGCTGTAAGCTGTCTGGCCCTGTTGTGACTTGATGCAGCAATCTTATAATGAAATCCATTGGAAGCTGACTTCCCCCATTCTTCTCTCCCTTTTATGCCACACCTGGACAATTTTAGACAAGTTTAGATTTGTCTTCATGACATCAAACTGAAGTCAGGGAAAAGCATGATGGGGGATGTAGTCTTTGTTACCACCCCTTTACTCTCTTATCTCCTGGATACAGATATTCTCTTGTAACATGCCCAAGGACATCCAAGGCAAATCAGGAATGAGGCTTGATGGAGGATGTAGTCTATGGTCCCCCACCCCCTTTCCTCTCTTAACTCTTGGAATCATATATTATCTTGACCTTGAAACCCTAATGAAGTGAGGGGCTAGCAGGGGCATGTTTTGGAATGGAATAACAATGCAGATTTTGTTTGCAACACATAACCCGTGCTAGTTGCAGATACTCCATCAACGGTTTATTTCTAATTAAAGGTGATATAAGCACATACTTAATTAAACCTTTTGAGCTAAAGTCTTTCTTGTAAAGAATTTGATATTTGACCTTGTGGTCATTGGGCAGTGCTGACGTGTACTATGTATTTGAGTCACAGCTAAAAGTGGGATTGAGTTTTAAAACTTTTTTTATTTTTATGCAAAAAATATTTGCACTAAGGCAATAGCCAACAGCTGCCTCTATTTTAATATTGATCAGAGGTTGTATGTTTTTTTTGTAAAATACAGGATCAGAATACTGGGGAAATAGTGACAAAGAGTAATGATCACACCTCCTATAAAAATACCTCAGAAACACAGGCAGCTCACAAATTAGTACAACAATTTATGCGCTCTTAGTTTTATTATTATTAATGTGCTGTATTATGAGAAACAAACAAACAGGCCACGGGTAGTGGTTTTTTTCTATACCATTATATGTTTTTATTGTTTCACAGTTCAAGAAGATAAATGCTTACAAATCCAAATAAAACATCCTTTTATTATAGGAAGAATAGATTAAAGGGACAATATAAAATGTGTAAACATATAGGTCACGACATTATGCATGCAGGTATTACGTACAAGGTCCTGCAAACTAGAAATGCATTAAAAGAGCAGGAAGGACAACACCCAAGTAAGTTTTATATATATTTTTTTTTTTTTTTGGGGGGGGGTTCATAATGTGAAAGCAGTTGGAACACCTATTAATATATATTTTTTAAAATTGTGCTGTATGTTTTATACTAACAGGATAGCAAAACAGGAAAAAAAGCCCCTAATAAAAGACAAGCTGACTTTTGCAAACACAACAGACTGTGTATTTTAGGGCCTTGCTGTTTTCACAGGCCTTCTCTGTTTTAATGTTAGCATATGTATTTTAGGGCATTGCCATTATCATAGACCTTTTGCTGTTTTAGTTCCCAAAGATCAAGAGCAGGGGGCAGCCCAAAACGCTGAGCTAGTACAGCACATGTCACAAAAACCTGACCTGAACAACATAAGGTTCAAGAATAGGCTCCAGCAGAAAACACTGAGGTGGTACAAAGAAAAGAACCAGGAGGTCTAAACAGGAGACCAATAGCAGCTGAAAGTGAAAAAAGGCTTGTGCTTTCCAAACCATATCATCATGGTGTCAAAGGTACTAGTGGTTAGACAGGCTGATGCTGTTTCATACTGTAAGACTGCAATGCACTTGCATATTTTTTCCATTTTATTTATGACCAGTGGCATTACTATATTTTAACATTTTTCTTTGTCTCTCTGGGATGTGTCATAAAGGCGATATTGAGTGCCAACTTGTCAGGCTGCATTGTGCCCAGGGAATAATAACTGACACACACACAAACCCAACATGCTAAAAAGAAAAAAAATATGTCCATGATTTTAAAAAGGTCTTGCCTCTAGCTAAAACCATGGTAGTTCATATGGCAAGAGCATTAGATTTCCATCCTAAAGACCCTGGCTTGATCCCGGGATGTAGAAGCAATTCATTTCTGTAAAACAGATGGGTGTTTTTACAAATAGTTAACATGCTTAGAGAGTAAATTTTGACAAGACTACAAAGTAATCATCCTAGTCAGGCTGAGAATACCTTTTTTTCTTATGGTGTTGGAATGGATAGGAATGGGGCCAAGACGTCTGAACATGTCCAGGGGGAGGTTGGTGCAAGGCAGAGATAAAGATACTCCCATACAGCATGCATAGAAAAAGAAGACAGGCATCAGCGGCCATCAAATGGGCTTCCAGATCAGAGGATGTGGGTGACATGAGATGGTGGTACGAACTGGAGCTTTAGAAACAAATGCACACACACGCTTTTACTATAAAAGCATATTCAGCTCGCTCATATGATCAACGGTTCACTGTATTATAAAAAAATGTTGGCAAGGGGTCCTACATGAGGATTGCAAGGCATGAATCTTGGAAACAACACGTGGGCAGAAAATTCACAAGTGTCTGAAATGGTACTGGCATGTGAAAAGGCAGAAACTAAGAAGTGTTTGCGAGTGTGTCACAAGCATATTGGTGTTGGTAGGGTATAAGATGAAGATATTGGGGCTTTATGATGAGGATGTAAATATGATTATGGATTTAACAAAATCTTTGGGTGGCATGCTTCCTCTTTTTTTGCTAAAAGTTGAGAATAGAAGAGAAATCAGACTTTTGCCGACCCTCTGTAACTAAGCACAAAACAATGCATGCTGACAGATGGAAAAGTAAATGAATATTCTCTGGGCATTTCTTTATAAAGAATGTGTATTTTATGTGATAAGCAATAAATGTAACAATTTAATTCTTTACAAAATATTATAATTTGACTCTTTGTCTTACACACTGGTTTTATTGCAAAAGATGTGAATAGAAAAATGAATCACAGCTTCTTTTTCCAAGGATAGAATTTCTTGCATCTCTTTTTTTCAGAAATTAAATGTATTTGAAATAAAGCTACCATGTAATCTGTTTTGTAGTCTGTGTAATTTAGAAACAAACTGTTATAAAGTATGAATTAAACACATTTATAATAAAGATACTACTGTTTCAACTATATGTAGTGTCATATCAGTCTATGTCGGTGCTACAGCACCATGGGAGTATGGGGAATCAGGAAATAACACCACAACCAAGTACATGCAGGTCAATCATGCACAGTAATCATTACCACAGAGCATGCAGGGGTAGTAATGTTTTATGATCTCATAGAAAAAGAGGTAAATGTAGGTCATGCTCAATCAATGGCTAATTTATTTTGTTTTCAAAGACAACATTACCTTGAAGCATGCGAAGATAGTCATGTTTAATGATTTCACAGTAAATGACATCACAGTCAGACATGCACAATACCACCATCTCATGTTCCCCACATCCGCTGGTCTTCAAGCCCATTTGATAGCTGCTGATGCCTGTCATCTTTTTCTACACACGCTGTTGTACAATTTTAACCTTTGCAGCTGCACCTTTCAGTTTTTTAATTTTTCCTCATTTTATCAGTTTCCCTTTTGAAAATTTAGTGTTAGAGCTGTAGATTTACATGTTGTCCCCTTTCCAGTCATTAGATCAAATTTGATCATGTTACGATCACTATTGCCAAGTGGCCCCAGCAACATTACCTCTCTCACCAAATCCTGCATTCGATTAAGAATTAAATCTAAAATAGCCTCCTCTCTCTTTGGTTCTTGAACCAATTGCTCCATGAAACAATTGTTTATTCCATCCAGAGTAATGTTCAGTTAATTCTTGGCTTATAATAGTCAGCAATAAGCCTTCTTAAAAAGGAATGTTTTCAGGAGACCTCTAAATGTTTTAATACAAACACTAAGGGCCTCATTTTCGAGACAGATCGCACACGATACCAAAATGGGAGTGGAGTCGGCCCCGGAAGAGGAGGAGTTGGGGCATCACCGGTGCCGACTCCGCGAAGACACCACGGATGACGAAAAGGTAAGGCCCTTTTCGCGTCCTAGTTCGCGCCCAATAGCTACACCTTCAACGGTGGCGCTATTGGGTGCGAAACCGGCAGCGATCGCACCGCGGCGATGCGATCGCTGCCGGCTAGCCAGGACCACCCCCAGTTTCGGCCCCCCGCCCCTCATTACCTAAAGTATTGCAGGCCTGCAATACTTTAGAAAATGAGGCCCTAAGTCACAATTCTCCAGGGAAGGAATTCCATAACATGGGTGCTGCCACTAAGAAGGCAGGCTCCCTAGTTGCAAAGAGACGAGCACATTTTAGAGATGGAATGTCAAGCAGACCTCTCTGGGAGGATCTTAAAAGTCGTGAAGGTTGGTGCATTTTGAGTAAAGCATTTGACCAAGGGAAAGAGTTCAAATTATTAAGTTTGAAAACAATGACTCAAAGGCCACAGAGTAGGGAGGAGCCAGTGTCAGAGGCATGAACTTTTGTGCCCGCAGTGCTACTGTCAAAAAGGGGCCTGCTCAGTGTCTTTCACTACCCTTCCTTGACCTGGTCTAAGCACTGCAATGCTGCCTCTGCTTACCTGTTTCTTTGGACTCCTACCTCCCCTGCTCCCTAGCTTTTGCTTTATTTGCTGTTTGAACCTTGTGGCTGTTTCATCTCATCATGGGAGCAGCCCTCCCTCCCACGAGCCACAACAATTCTCATGCAAGGAGCATATTTACAAACATTTCCACTGTTCCTTTGGCGGCTGCAGGGCAGGCAGCAAAAACTCAAATAGGCAGTACACATGCAGCAGCAGAGATCAAGATGCGGCAGGCAGAAAAGTCTCAAACAGGCTGCACCACCGTGGCTACTACATACTAGGGATGTGAATCGTGTCCTCGATCGTCTTAACGATCGATTTCGGCTGGGAGGGGGAGGGAATCGTATTGTTGCCGTTTGGGGGGGTAAAATATCGTGAAAAATCGTTAAAAATCGTGAAAAATCAAAAAATCGAAAAACCGGCACATTAAAACCCCCTAAAACCCACCCCCGACCCTTTAAATTAAATCCCCCACCCTCCCGAACCCCCCCCCCCCAAATAACTTAAATAACCTGCGGGTCCAGCGGCGGTCCGGAACGGCAGCGGTCCGGAACGGGCTCCTGCTCTGAATCTTGTCGTCTTCAGCCGGCGCCATTTTCCAAAATGGCGCCGAAAAATGGCGGCGGCCATAGACGAAAAAGATTGGACGGCAGGAGGTCCTTCCGGACCCCCGCTGGACTTTTGGCAAGTCTCGTGGGGGTCAGGAGGCCCCCCACAGCTGGCCAAAAGTTCCTGGAGGTCCAGCGGGGGTCAGGGAGCGATTTCCCGCCGCGAATCGTTTTCGTACGGAAAATGGCGCCGGCAGGAGATCGACTGCAGGAGGTCGTTCAGCGAGGCGCCGGAACCCTCGCTGAACGACCTCCTGCAGTCGATCTCCTGCCGGCACCATTTTCCGTACGGAAAATGGCGCCGGCCATACGCGTATGGCCGGCGCCATTTTCCGTACGAAAACGATTTGCGGCGGGAAATCGCTCCCTGACCCCCGCTGGACCTCCAGGAACTTTTGGCCAGCTTGTGGGGGGCCTCCTGACCCCCACGAGACTTGCCAAAAGTCCAGCGGGGGTCCGGAAGGACCTCCTGCCGTCCAATCTTTTTCGTCTATGGCCGCCGCCATTTTTCGGCGCCATTTTGGAAAATGGCGCCGGCTGAAGTCGACAAGATTCAGAGCAGGAGCCCGTTCCGGACCGCTGCCGTTCCGGACCGCCGCTGGACCCGCAGGTTATTTAAGTTATTTTGGGGGGGGTTCGGGAGGGTGGGGGATTTAATTTAAAGGGTCGGGGGTGGGTTTTAGGGGGTTTTAGTGTGCCGGCTCACGATTCTAACGATTTATAACGATAAATCGTTAGAATCTGTATTGTATTGTGTTCCATAACGGTTTAAGACGATATTAAAATTATCGGACGATAATTTTAATCGTCCTAAAACGATTCACATCCCTACTACATACACATGCAGCTTTACTTGAGGGGGGGAGAAAGAGGCCCTATGTCCATCCTTGTACATTTTGCTGCTGCAACTGGTTTACTGACCATGAGGTAAGTGAGGGGCATTCTGGCCTGCTGCCCTCCACATCTACAGGGCGAAGAGGAGGAGGAAGCGGCTGGACTGATTCCGCGGTTCAACCCAGTTCAAACTGCTGATGCTTAGGAAATCAGGACAGGCAGACACTGAACTGGAGCCAGATGGCTGCTTGGCGCAAAACTACCATGGCCACTGTTTGCTATGGAAATCAGTACAGTCCAAAGTAAAGCATGTGCAAAGAACGGCGCATTTACCCAGGCAGTACAGGAGTCCCGCCCTGCCGGAAGAAGAGGAGCTCCCCATCATCCTAAGTGGGCAGAGAAGATTGGGAGTGGTAAACTTTCTGCAGCCGTGACACAGTTCCTTGTGCTTCGTGACACACCGGTGTCGCAACAAACTGGTTGAGAACCCCTGCACCAGACTGAAGCAGAATTTAGTGGCAGAGTAGTTAATAAAGGGCATCTGACCTATAGAACTTCTGTCTTACAGTAATTGAAACATAAACAGATTTGAAGTTAATCATGTTTTGACTTTTATCAGGCAGCAATTAATGTTATCTAAATTTTCTTGGTGATTATTCCCAAGATACAGCAGATTTGTATGTCATCTACATTTAGTCAAGTGGAGTCAGCTATAGATTGAATAAAATATGCAATGATATTTGTTACAAAACATCTTAACTTATTTAAGGAAGAGTGAAAAAAATGAAAAAGTTGAGAGAGAGAGAGAGAGATTCTTGCGCACATATAAGTAACTATACCATTATAAAAGGGGCTACTAGTAACTCGGGGTGAGGTTTGGGGGGGTGGGATAAATTTTGAGAGGCAATTTTAAATGCATAGTCAGAGGTACAAACAGTACAGTTGCCATTAGTAAAGATTTTATGTGATTTGGAGAGATGAAAGGTAAAAAAAAGAGTAGATTTGTACAATGTCCTCTCTACCTAGCTTGATGCAATCTACTTAGCTGCTATCAAGCTAGGTAGAGAGTACCTTGTACAAATGTACTCTTTTTGTACCTTTATTCACTCCAAATCATTGAAAATCTTGACTGATATCCTTAATTGGAGCGGACTAGGAGGGAACTGGGAAAGGCCTTGATGCGTCATCGCACGGAACTTGCATAATTTCTCCCCCCCCACACCCTTGCACGGGCCTCATGCCCATGCATGAAAGGATTACAAATACCAGCGCACATTTGTGTGCGGCCCAACAATTTTATAACATGTGCGTGCCGGAGAGCGCATGTTATGAAATCAACACATTCATGTGTGTGCGCCGGGAAGCGTGCACACATGTACACACGCGTGCATGTATTAAAGTCTACCCCCTATATCTTCATTTTATATTTAAAACTGTTTATTGACAAAACAAAAATAAAAAAATGCTAAATATACATTAAGTCCTGAATATTTTTATACCATGGATTTTTGAGAGTATTGTTTGAGGGGATTGAGTACTAGATGTGTCTGGACATTTTTGCAATAAAAATATGTATAATATAATACAGACAAATGCTTACATTGGTGGACATTTATTAAAGCAATATTAACTGCTAGAATATAGTTACATTTATGATTATCTATATTTAACCTTAGGGTATTGGTTTCTGGGTTGGTAATTTTTTTAAAATATAGACAATGTAATTTCTAGAATGTCATCTTTTTTAATCCGTTGCAGTTATCTGTTTGGAATGTGTTATTAATCAGTTTTTTGAATTTGTTATTAATCAATTTCAGATCTGTACTTTCTTTGCCCTTCTTTGTTTTTGTTATTTCCGTTCCTTTTTCCCTTAATTCCTTGTTACAATGTATTTTTCACTCCTTTTGTTAAAATGTGAACCGGCATGATATTTCACACTAATGCCGGTATATAAAAGCCTTTAAATAAATATATTTTGGCAGTTTTTTTCATTTTGCTTTTCTCTACTCACTCATGGTTTATATCAGTTTATAAAACACCAGGAAGAGTGCTAGAACAATGATCACACAGTCCGGGGTTCCAATCAGATATCATCTGATGAAGATTCATTGACATTAATTGTGTGTCCCTCCCGACGCAGCCTTGGCGAAACACGGGTCATGTCGGGGGACCTATTTTTGGAACACATTATCGTTTACAGTGGAGTTGCCATTTTAAAAATAAAAATATTTTCGGATTTCAACTGATTGGAACCCCGGACTGTGTGATCATCGTTCTAGCACTCTTCCTGGTGTTTTATATGTATTTTGAGTGCTGGCTTCCTGCTCGTGTGTTTCCCTGGATCTTTATATCAGTTTATACATATTATGTATAGAGCCACAGAATAGCTCTGAAAAATTCAGGTTCAGACTGCTGACAGCCTGGATATGGGTCCCACCCCTAAGGATTCAGATTGTTGTCAAGAAATTCAAAAGGAATGCTGGAACACCTGTAAGGTATTCCTGGCATTTAGAAGGCTAAGAGGGCAAGAAAATGTGTAGGATCCTGGAAGAAGACAAATGAGGTCTTCTCCCTGTGTATACTGAAGAGTTATATGCTATGAGTCTTGCAGCTCTGTGAAGTCCTGTAAATAGACACTGTGTCTCAAGTATCACCTGTGTTTGTCCATGAAGAGGAATTTCTGTAGAAACTGACCTGAATTGGAAGAGTGGATTGGATTTAATCTTTACCTTATTTGTGAGTGTTTGCAACCTTGTTTGAATTTACCTATTTTTTTTTGTACCTGCAATGCATCACAAGTCAGGAAAAGTATATGTTATTGCTTTATCTGATAATAAACAAGCATTGACACCCTATTCCCCATGTAGTTTGTACTGAAGGAGCTTCCAACCTGATATTATATTTTATGGCCATATGTTTGTATGTTTATATGACTGAACAACATAATGGCTCCAGAGATAGGCGCTATTCTCCAAGCCACTGGCATCATTTTTAAAGAAGCAGGTATTGGGGCTGGAGCGAGTGGCTTTGCTCCAGCCCTTACTCTTTCCTTTCCAGGCAGCAATGAATGGGGTAAATATGGGCCAGAAAGGGTGGTCCTTGGCCCCAGATCTTGTCTATCGAGAGGTAGGATGGAACCAGGGAGCCCCAGCCAGTTAGGCCCAGACCCTGTGAGTGGGGGTTAGAGAAGCCTTGGGAAGCCCCAGCTTGGCCTGTTTGACCCAGCTAGTCAAGACCAGGCCTCAGTTTGATTTTAAAGGGCAAGAGGTTGCTTGGAGGACTGTACAGAATGTCTAAGTTTTTTGTTTTGCTTTTATTTTAGGGTTTCCTGGGGTGGGGGTATAATAGAGGGACATTTTTTGGTTCAGGAAATGAACCAAACTAAAAAAAACAAACCAACACCAAAAATACTCCTGAAATGAAAAACAAACCAAACTTAAATTATTTGGCCTGCACACTCCTACTATATATAGCCCTGATTTGTCAATAGGCACCCATTATACCTGTGCCTCGGGCGGCATTTAGATGCAACAGGCTGGCTAAGATTCACTTCCTTCCAGCTCTGCTGATTCTCATTTAGCAGAGAATAGCCTTCTGCTACTCTGTAACAGACTCTTACAGGAGGATAGAGGGTAAAAACACCTAAAGTGCCCAGGGGTAGCAAAATCCTAAATCTGCCCCATACCATATATATATATACACAAATCCATGTTTTATGCACATTAATAACCTTGAAAATTCACACTGTAATCAAGAAACCCAGGAGACAATTTTCAATATCCCAAATGCTTTGCAGTATACATAGTTTCATAATGATAATAACATGCATGAAATTACAAGACAATATACAAGAAAACATATTAAAATATTTTGAGGTCAGACAAAAACTTGCCACTTTATTTTAAAGGTTGTTTTTGAATATCTTACTGCAAATTTACTCTCAGGAAAAAAGAGTCCAGGCAAAGCTATATTCTAGTTCTACAACATCTTTCCCAGAAATATTATAATATATCCTAGTGTGTTGCATTTTAGCTTTAGAATTGGTTTTACTTTGATGTTTTACACGTAAAGGAAGCCAATAAATTTCAAGCCATGGTAAGGCTCCAAAGTATTACACAGACAGCTGACACATCAGTTCTCTCAAATTCCTCAGCAGGTCCTGCAGAGCTGGCTTCAAGCTTCCTGTGGACATTTAATTGATTCCTACCTATTTCTAATGCAGATGATATATTTCAAAGTCATTCATCTCACAAGATCCCACGCAGCTATTTACCTAAGAAGGAAAGAAGGATAATTTTGGAATGTGAACATATGGATATGCTAGATACTGCAGTCTGATCTTTGAAGACCGAGAGAAGGGAGGGAAAAAAGACGAAAAATAGTTTCATCGGGAAGTTAGTAATAATACAGAACTGTTGAAAGTGTGGGGAAGTGATGTGTTATATGAGATGAAACCATTATGGATAAGCACAAAGTTAACTTCTCTCTTGGCAAATCATTCCATATTATATTATTTTTAATGGATAACATGGGCACTTGAACCTTCTTCTCTCGGCTCACCCACCCTAAACAATCAGATGACAATTAAACCAAAGGCAAAATAGGGCTGCAGATTTATTAACAATATACTGTATTACATTAAATAAAAAGTTTAGGACAAAGTACATACATAGAACAACTGGCACCTCATAAGATTCCTCTCCAACCTCCCAAGTTAGCCAAAATCCCTCTTAGGATCATTGAATACATTGAACGTTACATCACCTTAGGGCTACTAGCCCAAATTTAGGGTCCACTACCAAACTCAGCTAACAGATTAGTTGGTGCCAGTCTGGTCATAATGAGGTAATGGTATCCTGCAGTTCCCCTTCAGCAGTACCACAGTACTCTGTAAGCACCCATTTCCCAGCTGAACAGTTTTAAGCTCCAGAAAGCCCACAGCCTCTACACTGTTACCCCTCATAAAGCCCTGATTCCCCCAGATCCTGTCTTTTTATCAATGAGGGACTTGCCTTTAGGTCAGTATATGGGAGGCTGCAAAGCTATAAATCCCATTATCCTAAGCTGTGACAAGCAAACCTGATCTCTTCCTGTTAATAAACTTCAACAAAATGTAACTGACAAAACCATTAGTACAGGGTGTGAGGGCAGGAATACCGAAAGCACCCAATGTTGAGCAGGCTCCACAAGAAACTGACAACTGTGAAGCCAGCCAATGCAGAGGGTGCCAAATGGAGGCCAGCGTCTGGCCAGGTAAGCCCCAGGCAACCATCAGTGCCCCCTCCCCCTGCTGGCATGAGCCTCACTTGCTTAGCAGGAAAACATAAGCAACCCAAGTGGGGAGCCTGATGAGATGGGCACAGGGCTCAGCCATGCTATCCAGCCTCTGTCCATCCTGGATCCCCTAACTCATTTTGGAAAACAGTCAAAATCTAGTGAAAGCTTTTGTAAAACAGGAAAAACCCATTTTATCTAAGAGCAATGTGAAAAGTGAGAATTATGATAAATTCCTTGAAGAAAAAAAGGTCACAAATTATATTGATTGTTTCTAATAGGCTCCAATGAATTAGCTGAAAAATTTAGATAACCAGGGGAATTTTCATAAACAATTTTCAATAGGTAAATGCTTCAGTTTTTGAACTTCGTTCTCTCTAGGGGAAGCATTTATAAACTGTCCATATTGGCACAAAGACTGCATGTACTTTTTACCTGTTGGTTTTGCACCAGTTTTCAAAATGAAAGTTCAACACACTTTCACTTTGAAAATTGCCTTAGGTATAAACTATGTATAGTTATGTGCACCTACATTTTGTGCGGGCAGTATTTATCTTGAAAAGTACTCGTGAAGATTTGAAAATGCAATGTATGTGCATATTTTTCACCCCCTATCCAAACACACCTCCAGACATGACTCCTCTCTCCCATTATCAGATATAGGTCCTTTCAACTGTTAGCCTCCCCTCCCTCACACACCTTTCCCTCTACTGAACTGTAATGACATATTCAGGCAAGCCAAAGACCTATCTATTTAAGCCATTTAATCCCAGAATAACTGCATCGTTTACTCACTGAAGGAAGGATAACTCTTAAAAATTAGTCACAGGTATATTAAATTAGTCTAATAAAAAAAGGTAGCACTTGCAACTTATTTGCTAACCGTTATATCTACCTCACAGGGTCAATCATAAAAATGCATTAGGCCATTATCATGGGCATTAGGGCCCTAACACCCACGATAATGCCATAATGCCAGCGTTATTTATCACATTGTGTAGGGATGTGAATCGTTTTTCAACGATTAAAATTATCGTCCGATAATGTTTATATCGTCTTAAATCGTTATAGAACACGATACAATAGAAATTCTAACGATTTATCGTTAAAAATCGTTAAATCGTGTTAGTGCGCACTAACTCGAGTTAGTGCGCACTAACTCCCCGTTAGTGCGCACTAACTCGATTTAGTGCGCACTAACTGAAAATGATACAAATAAACACTTTCCAGGTCACTGAAGGTCAGTTAGGAATGAATATGTGTTCCTATTGGCTGGCTGCCCTCTTATCTATTGATATTACCAAGGTTACCACTGAGGTGATGGTTGGGGGGATGGGAAATGGAACTGGAAACTAACGAACACCAACAGAAAATGAAACAAAGTGTTCACACTTCCCAGGTCAGTAAAGGTCACTTAGGAATGAATATGTATGTATGTATTCCTATTGGCTGGCTGTGCTCTTATCTATTGATGTTACCAATATGGTTGGGGGGATGTGAAATGGAAACAGTTGGAAGCTTGACAAAAAAAGTAATGTAATGATCAGCACTCACGTGACTAGAACTTGTTTGTTTATTATTTTTGTTAGCAGGCACCTGAAATGCTAGTGCATGTTGAATTTGCCAATCACTGTGCATTTTAGAAAGGTGGTCCTGGCTGGAACTGTACACAGTTCAAATATATGTAATTGATTGTTGGTAAGTGTATTTTTTAAGTAGCCACACTGGCACCAGTATGTTTACTTTTCCTCCTACTTAACTCACCAGCTCAGCTTTGTAAGAAGGGCTTCTCTGCTTGTGTGTTGTTTTTGTTTGGTGTGAGGAGAGCAGAAACATCAGATCTTTATTCAATCTACTACAGTCATCTCTTACAGTGCCCTATCCCTATTAATACCAGGAGTGTTGTGATCTTCCTGCACACAGTGCCCTAACCCTGATACCAGTCTGAGACAGCTCCCTCCCTGCATTACTAGTGAGAGGCTGGCTTCACAGACAGGGGGGAGCTGCCTGACCCTCACTCCTGACTTCCCCCATGTCCCAGCTAGTGAATGGTGTGTGGGTGAGGGGGGGGGGGGGAGGGTGGTGAAGTCTGAGACAGCTCCCTCCCTGCATTACTAGTGAGAGGCTGGCTTCACAGACAGGGGGGAGCTGCCTGACCCTCACTCCTGACTTCCCCCATGTCCCAGCTAGTGAATGGTGTGTGGGTGAGGGGGGGGTGGGGAGGATGGTGAAGTCTGAGACAGCTCCCTCCCTGCATTACTAGTGAGAGGCTGGCTTCGCAGACAGGGGGGAGCTGCCTGACCCTCACTCCTGACTTCCCCCATGTCCCAGCTAGTGAATGGTGTGTGGGTGAGGGGGGGGGGGAGGATGGTGAAGCCTGAGACAGCTCCCTCCCTGCATTACTAGTGAGAGGCTGGCTTCACAGACAGGGGGGAGCTGCCTGACCCTCACTCCTGACTTCCCCCATGTCCCAGCTAGTGAATGGTGTGTGGGTGAGGGGGGGGGGGAGGATGGTGAAGTCTGAGACAGCTCCCTCCCTGCATTACTAGTGAGAGGCTGGCTTCACAGACAGGGGGGAGCTGCCTGACCCTCACTCCTGACTTCCCCCATGTCCCAGCTAGTGAATGGTGTGTGGGTGAGGGGGGGGGGGGAGGATGGTGAAGTCTGAGACAGCTCCCTCCCTGCATTACTAGTGAGAGGCTGGCTTCACAGACAGGGGGGAGCTGCCTGACCCTCACTCCTGACTTCCCCCATGTCCCAGCTAGTGAATGGTGTGTGGGTGAGGGGGGGGGGAGGATGGTGAAGTCTGAGACAGCTCCCTCCCTGCATTACTAGTGAGAGGCTGGCTTCGCAGACAGGGGGGAGCTGCCTGACCCTCACTCCTGACTTCCCCCATGTCCCAGCTAGTGAATGGTGTGTGGGTGAGGGGGGGGGGGAGGATGGTGAAGTCTGAGACAGCTCCCTCCCTGCATTACTAGTGAGAGGCTGGCTTCACAGACAGGGGGGAGCTGCCTGACCCTCACTCCTGACTTCCCCCATGTCCCAGCTAGTGAATGGTGTGTGGGTGAGGGGGGGGGGGGGAGGATGGTGAAGTCTGAGACAGCTCCCTCCCTGCATTACTAGTGAGAGGCTGGCTTCACAGACAGGGGGGAGCTGCCTGACCCTCACTCCTGACTTCCCCCATGTCCCAGCTAGTGAATGGTGTGTGGGTGAGGGGGGGGGGAGGATGGTGAAGTCTGAGACAGCTCCCTCCCTGCATTACTAGTGAGAGGCTGGCTTCGCAGACAGGGGGGAGCTGCCTGACCCTCACTCCTGACTTCCCCCATGTCCCAGCTAGTGAATGGTGTGTGGGTGAGGGGGGGGGGGAGGATGGTGAAGTCTGAGACAGCTCCCTCCCTGCATTACTAGTGAGAGGCTGGCTTCACAGACAGGGGGGAGCTGCCTGACCCTCACTCCTGACTTCCCCCATGTCCCAGCTAGTGAATGGTGTGTGGGTGAGGGGGGGGGGAGGATGGTGAAGTCTGAGACAGCTCCCTCCCTGCATTACTAGTGAGTGGCTGGCTTCGCAGACAGGGGGGAGCTGCCTGACCCTCACTCCTGACTTCCCCCATGTCCCAGCTAGTGAATGGTGTGTGGGTGAGGGGGGGGGGGGGAGGATGGTGAAGTCTGAGACAGCTCCCTCCCTGCATTACTAGTGAGAGGCTGGCTTCACAGACAGGGGGGAGCTGCCTGACCCTCACTCCTGACTTCCCCCATGTCCCAGCTAGTGAATGGTGTGTGGGTGAGGGGGGGGGAGGATGGTGAAGTCTGAGACAGCTCCCTCCCTGCATTACTAGTGAGAGGCTGGCTTCACAGACAGGGGGGAGCTGCCTGACCCTCACTCCTGACTTCCCCCATGTCCCAGCTAGTGAATGGTGTGTGGGTGAGGGGGGGGGGGAGGATGGTGAAGTCTGAGACAGCTCCCTCCCTGCATTACTAGTGAGAGGCTGGCTTTGCAGACAGGGGGGAGCTGCCTGACCCTCACTCCTGACTTCCCCCATGTCCCAGCTAGTGAATGGTGTGTGGGTGAGGGGGGGGGGGTGGATGGTGAAGTCTGAGACAGCTCCCTCCCTGCATTACTAGTGAGAGGCTGGCTTCACAGACAGGGGGGAGCTGCCTGACCCTCACTCCTGACTTCCCCCATGTCCCAGCTAGTGAATGGTGTGTGGGTAAGGGGGGGGGGGGAGGATGGTGAAGTCTGAGACAGCTCCCTCCCTGCATTACTAGTGAGAGGCTGGCTTCACAGACAGGGGGGAGCTGCCTGACCCTCACTCCTCCGGGGTATTGTGATCTTCCTGCACACAGTGCCCTATCCCTGATACCAGGGGTGTTATGATCTTCCTGCATGCAGTGCCCTATCCCTATTAATACCAGGAGTGTTGTGATCTTCCTGCATGCAGTGCCCTATCCCTGATATCGGGATGTGTGCAAGAAGATCACAACACCCCCGGTATCAGGAATAGGGCACTGTGTGCAGGAAGATCACAACACCCCCAGTATCAGGAATAGGGCACTGTGTGCAGGAAGATCACAACACTCCTGGTATTAATAGGGATAGGGCACTGTGTGCAGGAAGATCACAATACCCCTGGTATCAGGGTTAGGGCACAAGTTCTAGTCACATTGACTGATCACATTACTTGTTTTGTCAAGCTACCAACTGTTTCCATTTCCCATCCCCCATATATTGTCAGTAGGAAACTTGGTAACATGAATAAATAAGAGGGCAGCCAATAGGAATACATATTCATTCCTAAACTGACCTTAACTGACCTGAAAAGTGTCAAATTGTATCATTTTCAGGTAGTGCACACTAACTCCCAGTTAGTGCGCACTAACTCCCGTTAGTGCGCACTAACTCGAGTTAGTGCGCACTAATCGGAAAAAACGATTTTTAACGATTTTTTAACTAAAAAATCGTGCCTAAGACGATTTTCTTGCCCTGCCACACGATTTCTATCGTTAAGACGATATGGAAAACGATTCACATCCCTAACATTGTGCAACGCAAATGCTAATTTATTCAAAGGGGAGGGATCTATGAAAATGAGAGGTATTAATGCAGCATGCAATAGCATAACACAGTTTAAACACTGGAAATAACTACACCTTTTTTTTGGCGTTAAGCTGTGCAATATGCCC
The DNA here is from genome assembly GCF_901001135.1 of Rhinatrema bivittatum. Taxonomy (NCBI): domain Eukaryota; kingdom Metazoa; phylum Chordata; class Amphibia; order Gymnophiona; family Rhinatrematidae; genus Rhinatrema; species Rhinatrema bivittatum. The sequence continues at coordinate 323,502,568 of NC_042616.1, read as the reverse complement.
AATATTTATCATGAGAGAGAGAGAGAGAGCCTCTGGGTGTGGTGGCACCCATAGTAGTCATCTATATATATCACTATAGGAGGATCATCTAGTAACTCGACATGAGATTTTGAGGGTGGTCTAGGGTTTTGGGGCCAGTGTTCTCTGGCCCCAGCTTGATAGTAACCTGGTAGATAGCCCATCAAGCTAGGGCAAGAGAACATGTAGAAATCTCATGTTTGTGTAACTTTCCTCTCTCAAAATCACATCAAATCTTCACTGATGTGTACTGTGCAGTTGGTATGTCTCACTGTGCATGTAAAACTGGCCACAAAACCCTAGACCACCATCAAAACCTCACCTCAAGTTACTAGATGACATTTCTATAATGATATAAATAGCTGACTACTATAAGAGCCTCTTAAAAAGTTCTCTCTCGCTCTCTCATTACACTGCCATGCATCTTCAGGTCTCTTTTGTTGTAGAGTTCAAAATCAAACATTCTGGCTACCAAGATGGACTTTTATAGAGTGTTACCTATGGAGGTCTAGTTGTCTTTTCAACAACATTAATATTATTGAAGCCATGTTAATGGTTGCATAGTTGAAGGCATATAAGGGTTGCTGCACTAACAGATAATGAGGTAATTTTCATATCATCACCTTGTTGTGTTTTATGTTATAGTTAAACTAATCCACACTGTGTTATTGTGAATGTAGGTATGTTAAAACTGATTTAATGATAGGAATCTGTGTTGTGTTCTTACTCATGCAGCGATACCATGCACATTAATGCCTGCAGTAGCACTTACACATTTTAGATAATAGACTGTTAATAAGGAGAGTCATACTTGATGTACTCTTTGTGTGATAGTGTGGAGTAATAAGGGGATGTATAGGATGAACCCTGTTGAATTAACTAAGTTTCTCCAGCTATCACAGCTAGGGGAGTTACCCCTTTAGTTTAGTAGCAAAGCACCTTTGAAGTCACAAAGTTGTAGGTTAAATACCAAGATTTCCTAGCTTGAAAAATTACTCATTGGTACCATGGAATATACAATGGATGTTGAAACTTCACATTATATTTGATACTATGACTGGCATATAGAACATTATACATCTAATTTATTTTCAGCACAGTACTGCAAATTATCTATTGATATATTTTCTAAAAATAAATGCAAGATAAAATATAAATGGCAAAACGGCAAATCTTACAAGGAAGATCTAAGATAAATCAAACCTCTTCTAAAGTACAAACATGTTCTTATATATTCACATATGGCTTCAGATAAATACGTCACATGCTTTGACAAGAATGCATGAGGGACTGTGTCTAAAGCTCTGGAGGGATGCATGTTTAACAACCAGCTTTCACTGATGCTGAAATGGCAAATATGACAGAGAAATAGAGAGAGAAAATATGTAGGTTCTTGGTTTAGATGCAGTTTCAATTTAAAATGGGTCATCCATAAATTTGAGTTGGAGTATCTATAGTTTGGTGTGCATTTCATTGCATACTGGATGCAAAACCCACTGCATGTTTTGCACAGAATAGTTTTCTCAGCAAATATAAATTGTCACGTTCCTTCTAACTAATTTAAAATGCACTAAATTATTTTGATTTGTGAAATATGCAAAATCAATATTTTACTTCCTAATTAATCAGAGTCCTCAGAAATGATTTAATCCACAGTTAAAAAATTCCCAAAAATATTAATTGGAATTTTAAGTTACAAATTATTTCTTTCTAAAACTGATATTCACAGAGGATGCCGGACAAAAACACAAAAAAGGATGGGAAAGAAAAATGATTGAGAAGATCAAGGAAGAGGACGTTAGCAGACAAGAAGGATTACATTCAGGCAAACAAAATGGTGGATTAAATGGAAAGGACAGAAGCGCAGGAAATATCAGAAACTAAAGGGAAAAAAAAGGGAAGATAAAGAAGTAATAATTGTTGCACTTCCTGGCCGCGTTGGTGCCATGACTGGGCCTGCTCACCTGGCGTGCCTGTCTACCAGCTCCTCTCTCAATCCCAGAGCTGCTCGGCCACGGCTTCCACATGCATCCCCTGGGTTAGTGCTGGGGGGGGGAAGGGAACATTTATTTTAAAAAAACCAAAACACCCCAACCCTTAAAATTTACTGTATTACAACCCCCCCCCCTCACCACCCTGATCCCTCCCTAAGACTTACTAAAAGCCCTGGTGGTCCAGCGGGGTCCCGCGAGCGATCTTTCCCTCCGGGCCATTGGGCTGTCGGGCCTGCTACGAATCAAAATGGTGCCGATGACTCTTTGCCCTTACGATGTCACAGGGGCTACTGGCGCCATTGGTCAGCCCCTGTCACATGGTAGGAGCCATGGATGGCCGGCGCCATCTTGTGCTCCTACCATGTGACAGGGGCCGACCAATGACACCGGTAGTCCCTGTGACATAGTAAGGGCAAAGGCTATCGGCGCCATTTTGAATACTGGCAGCCGATGGCCTGAGTGCAGGAGATCGCTCCAGGACCCCCGCTGGACCACCAGGGACTTTTGGCAAGTCTTGGGGGTGACCACCACTCATATGTCCAAACAGTCCTCCAACGCCTCAGAGACAATCACCTCTATGAAAATTAGAGAAGTGTATTGTCAAACAGACCTGTCTTCCATTCCTGGGCTACATCATCTCCAATTGTGGCTTCACCATGGATCCTGAGAAACTCCAAGATATTTGAGATTGGCCTCCAGCCAGTAAGCCTCCGTGCCTTACAAAGATTCCTTTGATTCACAAATTATTACAGAAACTTCATGGCTACCTACTCCACGCTAGCTGCTCCACTCACGGCCATGACTAGGAAAGGAAGTAACCTTCAAGTTTGGAGCCCCAAGGCTCAGTCTGCTTTCCATGCCTTGAAAGAGGCCTTCTGCACCGGTCCATGTCTACGTCATCCAGATCCTAACCGCCCTTTTGTTATCGAAGTTGACGCTTCCGCTATTGGAGTAGGGGCAGTCTTGAGCCAATATTCCTCCAAGGGGGTCTTGGTACCCTGCTCCTTCTACTCACACAAGTTCTCTGCCACAAAGCAAAACTATACCATTGTGGACCGTGAACTCTTAGCTATGAAATTGGCCCTTCAAGAATAGTGCCCCTGGTTAGAAGCAGCGTAGCACAAATTTACTATATTCACAGACCATAAGAACATCAAACATTTAAAGGAAGCCCAGCTACTGAATCCAAGACAGGTCAGCTGGGCGCTCTTCTTTGAATGGTTCAACTTTGAACTCCGATACCATCCTGCAGCAGAGAACCTCCATGCGGTTGCACTTTCTCGCTCCCTTGAACTAGAAGATATGCCCAAAACTCCTAGGCACATCATCGACCCAGCTTGTAAATACCTCGGAGTTACTCACACGGTACCAGCCGGGAAGACGGTAGTCCCACGCCGCCTTCAGGAGCACATGCTCCGCTTGGCCCATGACTCGAAGTTGGCCGGCCATCCTGGCAGGGCTCAAACTCTCGAGATGCTGTGAAGACATTATTGGTGGTCTAACATGGTAAAAGACTCCCGCAATTATTTGGACTCCTTGTTGCGACTGTCGGTCTGCAACGGCTTCTCCCCGTGTACCTCACTCTTCTTGCAGCTCCTCCCGCTCACCTCGGACTACTGGCTGCTGCGGCGTCTGTCTGCCGTTCTCTCCCATGTCCCTGGACCGGCTTTGGTGCTGCTTCCTGCCATGCTCCTCCAAGGTACCATAGGGCACGCAAGCACATGCCACCCTCATCTTTATTTCCTCGATGGCGCAAACCTCAGGGGCGTCCCCCTGAGATGATGTCATGCCGCCCGGATATTTAAGCCTACAACTTTTGCTAGTTAATCGAGTTAGCAACTGGAACACTACGGATGGGATTCGCTCTCCGTACCAAAGCTACTCTGCCACTCCAGCGTTATCTGGAACTCTTATTGCTAATGGGGTACCCGCTCCTCAGGGGCCTCTTCTGCTTCTTTTAGGTGCTATCAGGAAACCAGTACTCGCTCCTCGAGGGCTCATGTTCCCTGAGTCGCTGCCTGCATCTACAACCCTTTGTACTTGGAAGGCTTCACTAACAGTTTTCATCTGTGAGTACAACTCCATTTTTCCACAGTACTGCTTCCCTGAAACCAGGTACTCGCTCCTCGAGGGCCTGCCCTCTGTTCCAGTGCCAGACCTCTCATCTAGCGGAAACGCTGTGTGAGTACAATACCACTGAGTCTCTCTGCTCTAAGGGATCAGGTACTCGCTCCTCGAAGGCCTTCTCTCCCTGTCTCGGAGCTTCTCCTATTCTACCCAGGACTCTGTATGTTTCTCATTGTGTACTCATAACTCTCAGTCTCTTTCCACTACAGCACAGCCAAGCAGAGGATTCGCTGTTCCAGCATCCTGTGGGATACTCGCCCAGCCGGGCTCAACATCTACTACTCACTACTGCCACCTCTGGTGGTTTTCAAAACTGTCTAAATAAAGATTCAAATCTGTGTTTGTGTGTCCAGAGTCTAGCCTGACACCATAGTTCCTCATGAGACTGCCCCCCATGGGCATGGTCAGCTGCCACAGTGTCCAAGGATCCACCCAAACATCAATAAGCATAACACTCCTGCTCCATCTCTGCACAGCAAAAACCCCTGACTGGCTATCCATGGGGACTCCTCCAACCTCTTCTGGCTCCCACCGAACCCTGGTCAAGCATCTCTACTGACTTCATAGTTGATTTGCCTCCATCAAAGGGCAACACGGTCATTTGGGTTATTATCGACCGCTTTTCAAAAATGGCCCATTTTGTGCCACTACAAAGCCTTCCCTCAGCTCCTGAACTGGCAAAACTCGTCCTAAGAAATGTATTCTGCTTACATGGATTACTCAGGGAGATCGTTTCTGATCGTGGTCCCCAATTTGCTGCCAAATACTGGAAGTCCCTTTGTAAAAAGTTTGATATCACTTTGAATCTGATGTTGGCTTACTATCCTGAAGCGAATGGCTAAGCCGAGAGGACAAACCGCTCCCTGAAGACATCCCTACGAAGCTACGTCAATGAATAGCAGTATAACTGGGCTGACCTCTTGCCAAGGGCTGAGTTATCTCACAATACCCACGTCGCCTCTGCTACTGACGTCTCACCCTTCTCAGTAGTATTCGGTCACCAGCCACATCTGCCTCTACCTGTGCCGCTTTCCGTACCCTCACCTGCAGCCCAGTCTATGGTACAGATGATTCGCCATCTCTGGAATCAGGTCAAGAAGAGACTGGGTCAGACTGTCGAGAGAGCCAAACCCTTCAAAGATGCACACCGTCGCACTGCACCTCTGTTCCGGCCCAGCCAGAATGTTTAGCTAAGCATTAAGTGTATCAGATTATGTCTTCCTTCACAACAATTGGCTCCCATGTTCATTGGGCCATTCCCAATCATCCGACGCATAGGAGCAGTTTCATACATACCAGCTGCAACTTCACACTTCCATGGGAATCTACAACTCATTCCATGTCTCCCTATTGAAGCAATTAGTCTTGACCTGGCCTTCTTGAAGGTCTCCTGATCCTACCCAACTTACCACTGAACCCAAAGACATTCTCCAGGTAAAAGAGGTCCTTGATGTTCTGTGTCGTAGAGGCCATTGGGAATATCTCCTGTCGTGGGAGGGCTTTGGGCTGGAGGAGAACTCCTGGGAGCCCTCCCACCACTTCTATGACAAGGACCTCCTTGTGGAGGAGAAGCCCAAGCCGGTAAGGGGGAGGCCTAGAAGGGAGGGGGGGTACTGTTGAGCTTCCCGACCGCGTTGGTGCCGCGACCGGGCCTGCTCACCTGGATCGCCCATCTACCAGCTCCTCTCTCAATACCAGCACTGCTCGGCTGTGGCTTCCATAAGTGTCCTCAGGCCCATTGGAGCCTTCTACCTCGCAGCGCTTCTCACACCAGGGCTTGGTGTCCTCCTCGGCCCCGCCAGCTAGTGTGCATGCATGGAGCTCTTCCATCTTTAAAGGGCCAAGGGCAGGAAACTCATGGGCGGCGCCTGATTTTGATGTCAACTGAACCCTATATATATAGCAGGACTCAGCCACTAGCCCATTGCCTTGGCAATCGGGTCAAACACTCCAGTGTTCTCTAGTTTGCCTGTTCCAGTATCTCCTGTTCTAGCATCTCCTGTTCCAGTATCTCCTGTTCCTTTGTCTCTCCTGGTAGTACTCTTCGGACTGATCTCACGATACTGACCTTAGCTTGCTCCTGACCACGTCTGTCTGCTGCCTGGAACTGACCTCTGCCTGTACACTGACCATGCCTGATCGCTGCCAGGAACTGACCTCTACCTGTACACTGACCACTCCTGACCGCTGCCTGGAACTTGACCTTTGCCTGATCTGACTACAGGTACTGACCCCTGTTTTGGCTGACCATTCTGGACTGATACTCTGGCCTTGATCCTCGCTATCCACTCAGACACTCTATTCTGGCCTCCTGCGACCTCTGGACATTCTTGCTTGGACATCGACCACGCACCCTTGTTCGTGGTGGGTACTCCCCTGTTCTTCCTCTCTAGGAGACCCTGCGAGGCCCACCTAAGACCAGGCGGCCTGGGTACCCAAGGTACCTGTGGAAACACCGGGTCGCTATTGGCAAAGCTCCAGCTAGCTTCTGTCTCCTCCTATGCTCCACCTCCTGGTAGCAGGCGATATCTGGGTCCGACCAGAGGGCCGTACCAATCCTGCACCAGGCCAAGGGTCCACCTCCAGCTCAATAATAATGTTGTGTGGGATCTGAAGAATGAATTAAATGAAAGGAAGCAGAGAGAGAAAAAAGAATGAAAAAGAAGGATAGAATAGAAAATTATTCTTTCTTTTCTGGCCAGCAAGGAGTGGGGTAAACAAAGGCCAGAAAGGAAAATCCTTGGCCCTGGACCCAAGTGTAGCCTTCTCTCTTATTTTTGAGTATTTTGAGTCCACATTAAGGGGCCTATTTACAAAATGATACTAAAGCATTAATATGCATTAAATGCATCCTGCTATGGGACAGCGAAGTGGTGACACACACACTATTTACTTCATGATGATTTGCAATCAATGTGGGTTTGGGGGCTGCATGACTATCATCTTGCTCGGGGAAGAAGCCACGGTGTCAGCTTGGGAGACTGATTTCTCCTGGGCATACTGGGGCATCTTACAAACAGTGGAAATACAACATCTTGTTAGCATTCAGGGAAGGGCACCAGTTCTAGCTTATGGGCCCTGTCTACCAGCCAAAGAAGCAGCAGCAGCAGCAACAGGAAAATGCTAGAACATGGGAAATCAATCTCCCAAGCTCACCTCTTGGTTTCTTCCTCCGGTTAAGTGTCCTGTAGGCTATATCAAAAGTGGTTACACTTTGCATTGGTGAAATGATAGCCCTGTATGAAAAACCCTTACTGATGCTAGAGAACATGAGATTTAAGCAGCCACTGCAGCTTTTAGCTCCTAATTATAAAATGCATTCCTGGACCACATTCAGCAGGCAAGTTATTCCCAGCCTGTACACGCAGTGCAGTGTTTGCTAGAGATGTGAATCGTGTCCTCGATCGTCTTAACGATCGATTTCGGCTGGGAGGGGGAGGGAATCGTATCGTTGCCGTTTGGGTGTTTAGAATATCGTGAAAATTGTTAAAATCGTGAACCGGCACACTAAAACCCCCTAAAACCCACCCCCGACCCTTTAAATTAAATCCCCCACCCCCAAATGCCTTAAATTACCCTAGGATCCAGCGGCGGTCCATAGCTAAATCGGGGGAAGGGGGAGGGCAGGAAAACCGACACACTAAATCCCCCTAAAACCCACCCCTGACCCTTTAAATTAAATTCCCCCCCTCCCGAACCCCCCCCAAATGCCTTAAAGTACCCTGGGGTCCAGCGGCGGTCCGAAACGGGCTCCTGCTGTTGAAGCGTGTTGTCTTCAGCCGGCGCCATTTTGCAAAATGGCCGCCGCAAAATGGCGGCGGCCATAGACCAACACGATTCGACCGCAGGAGGTCGCTTCCGGACCCCCGCTGGACTTTTGGCAAGTCTTGTGGGGGTCAGGAGGCCCCCCCCAAGCTGGCCAAAAGTCTCTGGGGGTCCAGCGGGCGTCCGGGAGCGTACGGAAAATGGCGCCGGCAGGAGATCGCTCCCGGACGCCCGCTGGACCCCCAGAGACTTTTGGCCAGCTTGGGGGGGCCACCTGATCCCCACAAGACTTGCCAAAAGTCCAGCAGGGGTCCGGAAGCGACCTCCTGCGGTCGAATCGTGTTGGTCTATGGCCGCCGCCATTTTGCAGCGGCCATTTTGCAAAATGGCGCCGGCTGAAGACAACACGCTTCAACAGCAGGAGCCCATTTCGGACCGCCGCTGGACCCCAGGGTACTTTAAGGCATTTGGGGGGGGGTTCGGGAGGGGGGGATTTAATTTAAAGGGTCGGGGGTGGGTTTTAGGGGGATTTAGTGTGCCGGTTTTCCTGCCCTCCCCCTTCCCCTGATTTAGCTATGGACCGCCGCTGGATCCTAGGGTAATTTAAGGCATTTGGGGGTGGGGGATTTAATTTAAAGGGTCGGGGGTGGGTTTTAGGGGGTTTTAGTGTGCCGGTTCACGATTTTAACGATTTTCACGATATTCTAAACACCCAAACGGCAACGATACGATTCCCTCCCCCTGCAGGAGGTCGTTCAGCGGAGGTCCGGAACCCTCACTGAACGACCTCCTGCAGTCGATCTCCTGCCGGCGCCATTTTCCGTACGGAAAATGATTCGTGGCAGGAGATCGCTCACAGACGCCCGTTGGACCCCCAGAGACTTTTGGCCAGCTTGGGGGGGCCTCCTGACCCCCACAAGACTTGCCAAAAGTCCAGCGGGGGTCCGGAAGAGCCCTCCTGCGGTCGAATCGTGTTGGTCTATGGCCGCCGCCATTTTGCGGCGGCCATTTTGCAAAATGGCGCCGGCTGAAGACAACACGCTTCAACAGCAGGAGCCCGTTTCGGACCGCCGCTGGACCCCAGGGTACTTTAAGGCATTTGGGGGGGGGATTTAATTTAAAGGGTTGGGGGTGGGTTTTAGGGGGATTTAGTGTGCCGGTTTTCCTGCCCTCCCCCTTCCCCCGATTTAATTTAAAGGGTCGGGGGTGGGTTTTAGGGGAATTTAGTGTGCCGGTTTTCCTGCCCTCCCCCTTCCCCCGATTTAGCTATGAACCGCCGCTGGACCCCAGGGTAATTTAAGGCATTTGGGGGGTGGGGGATTTAATTTAAAGGGTCGGGGTGGGTTTTAGGGGGTTTTAGTGTGCCGGTTTTCCTGCCCTCCCCCTTCCCCCGATTTACGATTTTTTGACGATAAATCTGGGGAATTGGTATTGTATCGTGGCCCTAACGATTTTTGACGATTTAAAATATATCGGACGATATTTTAAATCGTCAAAAAACGATTCACATCCCTAGTGTTTGCATGCAATGGCAACTGGCCAAGGTAGAGAGGGAAAGCATCCATTTCATTAGCGACATCTAGACCAGCCAAACTACTTCACATGCTGACCATTCCCTGATGGCACACTGGAAGCAGCTGGCTGAGGCAGAGACAGGCAGCAGCACCTCTTGCAGCAGTGAATCAATAGGATATAGGTGGGCTGTGCTGCACACTCAGCTGATGGCCCAGAAATTATGATGATGAAGGAGGACTGGCAGCAAGAGTGGCGAGACATAACTGTTGTTCCTGTTTTTTCTTGTGACAAGCAGTAGTGCAAATATGAAAAGGGAAGTGGAAGATGGGAGCTATTAGAGGATCAGTTGGTTTGCATGATTGCTGCACATGGCAGTAAAATTCACCCAGTGGGCCAAGGAGCAACTCAGCAGCTTAATCCTGAAAGAAACAATTGAAAGGTGGAGGAAAATTTCGGGCATGAAAAGTATGCAGCAGCTGTGTGAGAAGCAAGAAGCAACAAGGGTGCCTGTGCACCAGCTGACTCAAGATGTAGGAACCTATTTAATGCTGCAGAAGTTAGTGGCATAACAGATGGTCCTGGCTTTGAATGCAAGATAGGTGTAGGTCTCCTCCTAGGGTACCATGATTGGCTACACATAAGAGAGTTAATATGAGCCTCGTGCTAAAGGATACAACAAAGGATCCCAGGTCCTCAAAAGTCACCCTGGGTGAAATGATTGCCATAGCTAAGATCCTGCAGAATACGTTGGGGAGTTTTTGGTAGGAACTGGGATTGACAGGAAAGTGAAAGTTGTTTGTGGACTCCTTGCAGTAGCAGGTACAAGATAGGCTGAAAACCCTCACACAGAAGAAAACTTATACACTGGACATGCTGTGTGACCCATGGGTGAAAGAGAACATCGCTCTTTAGTCTGACTATTTCATTGGAAGGAGAAGTTGTTGGTGAGGGAGCAGGAACGTGGGTACCAGAGGCAGATGGAGAGTGGGGATGTAGTAAAGAGGGGGCACCCCAAACACTAGTATTTCAGCCACAGCAGCACCTTCTCAGCTACCATCTTTATTTGCCCTCACATACACATCCCTCCCCCTCCTTGACCATGTCAGAATGTCAGGCAATTCTCTTTTGAAACAGACCATTGTTACAGCAGTTTGCAGCAGAGCAGATTATCCTTCTCCACCAAAGGAGAAGCTAGCAGAAATATCATCGCATGCTGTCTGGCAGAGCTCATAGAGGAGGAGGAAGAGGCCACAGATACATTGGCATATTGGACTTGCAAGACTAGGATTCAGCCATACCTTCCCAATGTGGCACAGCAGTTCCTGTCATACCCAGCAAAGAGTGTGCCTAGTGAATGGATGTTCTCAATGGTAGGGAACATGATGGGTCCACTTCATTCACGAATGGTGCTTGAGATGGTGGAAAAATTGGTGTTTCTTAATATAAACTTACATATTTTTTGTTTTCCAGAATTACCATGAGAGTAGTAGATGGATTAAGTTTACAGCTATAGAGAGCCAGTACCGAGGTGATGTTTCGACTAACATCGGTATAGAAGACTTTTCAAATAAATAAATAAATAAATAAATAAATACCCATAGTATTGGCCCTTAGCACCTTGCAGTATTGTTGCCAGGTGCCTTTCTGAAATTCTGATTGCTGCTGCTACATTGGCCTGACTACTATTCATGTACTGCTTTTCTCCTTGTTCAGTGCCTTACAGTTTTCTTTTACCACTCTTGGATCATGGCCATGTCCTTTCAAACTGTGTCTTTCTTATTTATTTAATTAATTTAAAAGCTTATAGACCACACAAACTACAATTCTTGGCACTTTGCAAAATCTTGGTTCTGCTGTGGTGTATTGCTCCCCTCCCCTCCCCAAAACAAACAAACCAAAAAAAACCAAAAAACCCTTATACAATTTCTCACCCCCACCACACATCTTTCCTGGTTCTGCACCTTGCTGTTTTCTTGTACCATTCAGAAGCTTGGCCAAGTTTTACTACCTTCCCCCCCCAAAAAAAAAAAAATAATAATAATGTGAAAAAAGCAAGTTGCAAGATTTTCCTACTACCCCATCTCTTTCTTGGTTCTGTGCCTTACTTTTGTTAATCTGCCACTTTTACTTTCTGGCCCCCTCTTGGCTGTCTCATGGTGTCTTGGAGAATGAATACCACTGCTGGTAATATTTTGCCCTTCTACAGTGCCTTGGGGTATTCCTGCCACTGTTATTGGTGCCTTTTACCCCTCTTACAATGTCATGGGGTTTTGATGGCCCTGTGTTGTTTGCCATACCCTATGCCTTGTGCCAGTCCTCCAGTGCCACAAACAGGACTGGTTTTCAGGATGGTACTTTGATGTCTTTATGACACTGTTTGTGCTGATTTGACACTGTATTAGTGCCTAAAGCTAATTCTCTCCACTTTTGGTTCTGCTTTCCCCCTCTCATGTTGCCTTATGCTGTTCATGCCATTGTTGGTGCTGCTTTGCTCCTAGTTTTTGTGTATTAGATCATTCATGTTACTGTTGTAGGTGCCCTTTGCCTCTCTTCTGGATCCTTGGGTGTTCTTGCCAGCCTAGGTGCTGCTTTTCTCCTCTAACATTTCCTTGAATTGTTGAAATCCTCTGAGCTACTTTGCCTTGTCATGATGCCTGTAATTTTCATTAAAATGAAAAGGAATAATAATTATGGAGCTCAAAATAGAATACATTGCTTCCTCCACTGATTTTAAAGGGATACAAATGAACATATGACAAAAATAAACATTTTTTTTTTTCATTTGATATGAATGAAATTAATTATGGCTGCATATTAAATGAATTAGCAAACTGAAACACAATTTCCCATGTACATCCTTATAAAATACTCTGATGCTAATGTGGGCCGCTTCCTCTGTGGGGCATCTCTGTCATGGTCAAGGATGATGATATTGTTTGTAGTTGCCTCTTATACAGCAGTGGGTCCTGCATTGTTGTCCCACAAAGCAGACAGCCTAATACCTTCCTCCCTACCAGGTCTCCCAAATGTATAGGGCCACAAAACCCACCCGGCCCTGTCTCCCAAGGAATAAAGGGGAGGCAGGCATAGGATGAAGGAATATGTTGTCCTTTTAGAGGGATAACTTTAACAATTTTATTCTGTATTTAAGAAAAAAAGAAGAATCAGTGGTGTACTTTGTATTTCTTTTAGCTTATCATTAAAGACAGATAAAGAACAGGTTCAAGAAAACAAGTAAAGTGTTCAGATAAATTATCTTCTATTTTCAACTATTCTTAACTGCAATGCATTTCTCCTATATCTTCTATTTCTTAGAAAGTGAGTCTTTGTGTGATATATATGTCTTGTAGAAAAAGCTCCTATGGATGAAGTATGGATGCTGCAGGTTATCTCCTATTAAGATAAGTAATTTTTATTTACTATAGTATTTGTCTTTGTCTGTGTTGTACCTATATTCTCCTTCTCATTCTCTGTTCCTCCTTCTCTTGTATCTTGGTTGTTTTATTTTAATATGTGTGTTTGTCTCTTTAAGTGTATTCTCTGTAGTTCATTCAAAAGTGTTTAAGATGGTATATGCACATATTTAGCTTTGAATAGTTCTAGAACAGGCTGACATTGTTGCTGAACAATGTTGGGAAGTTGTCTAACTTATTCTACCTACTAACCTATACAAAAATCTAATTGCCTTCACTGGTGCTCTTCTGCCAACTTGGCACTGTGTATGCTAACAAAATGGATCCTCAACAGCTAGGTGATACTGTATAACTAACTAATAAAAAAAAAAGGATAATTAATTATTATTCCCTATTCTTAGAGAAAGAACAGCAGTTTTACTCATACACACAATGAGGCATTGCTTATTGAAGCTCGTTTCATTTGTAACTTGTAGGTATGAGGCTAATCTGTATACAGATTGTTGCGATCCTGCTCGTGGCAGGGCCGCAAGCAGGCTCTCACCTTTCTACAGGCCAGCCGATCCGACCCCCAACATTGTTGTACCGGCATGGCAGGAACCGTGCCATGGTTCCCTGCAGTGGCAGGAGGCCACCATCGTGCTGGTGCAGCTGGAGCCGTGCTGGGGCACTCTCTCGCAGCTGGAGCCGTGTTGCAACTTCCTGTGCGGTCCGGAGGTCGCTGACACTCTCCCTGCATGGCCGGAGCCGCGCTGATGTTCCCGATGGGCCAAGAGACCACCTACAGCATTCCACGCAGCCCGGAGGCCACCAAAGTTACCTTGCTCCTCCAGGGGAGGGGCCTGGATCCCCGAGGTTCCCTCGCGGCAGGCGCCACCATCCACACCGTCTCCTGGCAAGCCTGAGGCCTATTCTTCAGCGGCACATCGGGGGCTGCACAGCCCAGCTCTGGCTCCTCCTCTCTTGGCAGGGCCGCTGTCCAGGGTCCTGCACCTCTCCTACTTCCTCTTAGATTCGGGGTCGCATCTCCTGGCCTGACTTAAAGAGCCAGTGAGGGAGTGGTTCCTGTTACACCCTGATGACATCATCTTCCTGGATCCACCTCTTCAGCTTACAAAAGGCTCCTCAGGTCATTCTTGCCTTTGCAAGGAGCAAGTCCTCCTTAGGACTCCATGACTTCCAGCTTCTCCAAGGCACTATGTTCCATGTGAGATCCCTTGTTGTCTAGATGTTCTTCATTCCTTGGTCTCTTGTCTTCGTCCTTGTTCCAGATGTTCTCCATTGTCCTTGTTCCAGATGTTCTCCTGATGTTCCGTTCCTGTCCTGATGTCTTTGCCTGTTGCAGGTGTCCATCTGTTCCTAATGTCTTCGTCCAGATATCTTCAGCTCTGCTCTGACCCATCCCTCTTGGTCTGCGACCAGCCCGGCTGTGTTGAGTAGGGCGCATAGTTATCCAGTGGTCCGCGACCACCCCTGCTGGGGTGTATAGGGCGCTGGTGGGTCCTTCCATCAGATGGCGCCAAGGAGTCATCTCATTCCTCATCAGACCTTCCTGGTTAATCTCATGGATCAAAGATCCTCATCGTCCAGCTGTCTTATCTCCTTCTCTGTGGCAGTTCAAGCTTCTGAGGACCCCGATTCTTATTCTCCCTGCACTGGGTTTCATCTCAGTGTTCCTAATCGGGTTTTGTCTCAGTGTCCCTGCCTCTGAACTTCATCCTGGCTCCGAGTTCCACCTCCGAGCTTCATCCTTCTTCTCTTATCCTGCCCGGGTCTTTGGAGTACTTGTGCCTGCTTCTACCTTCATCCGTTTGTCCTGACGTCCTTCATCTTGGATTTCCAGTCCTTCTCTCCAGTACTCATTGCCATCTTGAACTCTAATGTAATTGAGTTGATATCAGCTTGCTGCTTCGCCTCCATTGTGATCCACGACCATCCCGGCTGGGGTGTGTAGGGTGCGTGGGATCGCAGCACTCCTTCTAAGTCTTCCTCATCACCTGAGTCTTCATCTACATCAATGCCTGTGTCTTCGTCTTCCTAAGTCTGAGTCTTGTCCTGTGCCAGATATCTCCATCCATCCTTGACCTCTGTCCGGCCTTCCGCCCTTACCGTTACCCTGAAAGGGCTTGGAACGGTCGGAGGACTGTTCAGAGACCATCATTGCATTAATGGTCTCATCTGGGCGTGCAGGTTCGGTAAGAGGCCCCTGGTTCTCCAGTTCCCAGACTTGGACCATCTCGCCGTTGGGGCAAACATCTTATCCCACACTGGGGAGCACCCCCTAGTGCTCCCTTCCATCCACAGCGCAACACAGATAAGTGCTTCTTTGTTGCTTTTAAATTTTAGTATTTGTCATCAACCTCACACTTTGACTAAGGGACGAATCTGGTAATGGACTCTGTAACTTTTCTTACATTTCTGGTTTGCTCTTATTTAAAAGTTAACAATTAATTCAACTTATTTGATTGAGGTATCTAGGCAGTGACTGTTCTTTTCAATTACTCCTGCTATACTCACTGGGAGTGAGGTTTCTTCCAGGCATATACTTTGTCAGTCTTTCCTCTGCTTGACTAAACTGCCAAAATTGCCAGGGTACAGCCTTTTCTTAATCATTAACTCTCCTATTATATACCTTACATTATCTGGAGTCAAAGTTTAAATATAAACAATCACATATTCTATTCACACCTCATGTAGTGTTCTACAGTTCTTTCTCAATTTTAGGGTGTTTTAACACTTTTTTGTGGCCTTAGGGTCGAGCACCAAGACAGTACTGCTGCTCTCTTAAAGGTAGATTTTCAAAGCTTGACGCACACAAAAACTGGGAGATATGTGCATGGCTGGGCCAAGTGCGCACTGAGTGCATTTAAAAACAGCGCAGCCACGTGTGTAATTCTTAATACGCGCGGAAGTGCCATGCTCTGTCAAAGGTGTGGGCAGGGGGCGTGGTCTGGGCAGGGCAGTGAGGCGGCTGGCCGGGCAGCGGCCATTAGGCCCTATCCCAGGGAAGCGTGCACTAGTAGCTGGCAGTGTGCTGAACTTACTACTGCTCCAAAGGAGCAAGTAAGTTCTTGAACAAAATTGATGAGATAGGCAGTGTTTAGGGGTCAAGAAGGCGAGGGGGAAAAGGAGGAAGGTTAGATAGGGAGTTAGGAAAGTTTATTGGAGCAGACTGGGGGGGGGGGGGAACTGGGGATTTCCCACATGTGTCACTGTGGGTTTTTTCAGAAAATCCCTCCCTTACGCACCACTCGCGTGCACATGCATGCACCGATATACAGTTGGGCGTGCATGGGCGCACAGGTATCAGATTTTATAACATATGCACTGATGCATGCCCATGTTATAAAATTGGCACGTCCATGTCCGTGCGACAGGAGCCAATTGTACATGGACGTACACTTCTTTTAAAATGCACCCGTTAGTGTTCAGACCATTCGCTGACTCTAATTTTAAACTGTCATACTGTTTTCCTGGTTCTGGGATTATTACTTGTGAAATATCATAGCTCAAAATAATACTGATTCTGAAGACTAAGCAAAAGATGTGGAAAATACTAATCAAAGGTTTTTCTATGTCCTATTATTGCTAATGAAATTGGAGAATTTTTAATGTTCTGAATATTTCTTTTAATACCTTTATTTATAAACTGTGGCTATGTGCTTTAACCTATGGCTAAACCTATGTGCCTGTCTCTTCACTGGTCATGTAATCATGGTTACAACTTTCGTTTTGGATCTGGTTGCCATGGTACCCTTCATTTACTACGGATGCCTTGGGATGTCCTAACCAAATTAAGGGTGCTTAGAATCTACCATTTTACTCTAAAGTTAAATTGTTTACTTCATGCTTGACCTTAAAATAATTTTTCATTCTCCAGAAACATTTCCAATATTTATTCTTGTTTATTCCAGCCACTGTCAACCTTGAAATTATCTCAGTCCTTTCTGTTAGCACCAACATCCATTCTTATAAAACTATTACTTTTAGAAGGTCATCCCTGCCCTCTGACTTCTCTTTGAGGGTCTCCATTTGTTTTAAAGCCATTTTTAGAACTTTTAGGAGTTTCCAGTCCATGAAAATCTCATGGCTCCAAAAGGGCTAATATCCCCTTTAAAAGTTGTTCTGGAGGTCAGGAGATAGTATTGTACAGGTAGCCAGGGTCCTCTCACCTGCTCACCACTTTTGTTTTATTTAAATTTGGCTTATTTTCTTTCATTTCTAATAACATTTGTGCCCTACACTTTCCAATCTGCGGGTCCCTGCTGACATCAGTAAATCACTGCCTAGTTCTTATCAGCTGCATTAGGGCTTCTCCAAAGCCCCAACACCATCCTACCTAATAAACGAAGGATGACCGACGTGCCGCAAATGCGCAGTAGAGACCAGCTCTACCGCGCATGTGCGGGCGAGCACGTCGGTCTGAGCCAGAAAAAAAGAAAAAAATGGCGGCGTCGAGTGGCAGCGGCGTCCAGTGGCAGCGGCAGCGTCGGGAGGCAGCGGCGGCGGCGACGGCGTTGAGTGGCAGCAGCGGTGGCGGCGGCGGGTGGCAGCGGCGGCGTCGGATGGCAGCGGCGGTGGCGGCGGGTGGCAGCGGCGGTGGCGGCGGGTGGCAGCGGCGGCGGCAGGTGGCAGCGGCGGCGGCGTTGGGTGGCAGCGGCGGCGGCGGCGGCAGCAAGGGAGGAGAGAGAGAGGGAGGGACTGAGTGAGAGGGGAGGAGAGAGAGGGAGTGGGACTGAGTGAGAGGGAGGGAGGGAGTGGGACTGAGTGAGAGGGGGGACTGAGTGAGGGGGGGAGAGAGAGGGAGGGAGAGAGGAGGGGAGGGAGTTGGGGACTGAGGGGGGAGGGGGAGGGGGAGGGAGTGGGACTGAGGGAGAGAGTGAGCTGGGACTGAGTGTGATTTGCGGACGGGAGGGGAGAGAGGGGGGAGGGAGTGAGTGAGACTGAGGGGGAGGGGGAGGGGCGTGGGGACTGAGGGTAGAGTGCGTGGGACTGAGTGTGAGTGAGAAGGGGGGAGAGAGGGGAGGAGACGTGAGTGAGACTCTGAGGGGGAGGGGGAGGGAGTGGGACTGAGGAGAGTGAGTGGGACTCTGAGTGTGAGTGAGAGGGAGGGAGAGAGAGGGGGGGGAGGGAGTGTCGTGAGACTGAGTGGGAGGGAGGGACTGAAGTGCAGAGGAGAGGGAGGTAGGGGGTGGGAGAGTGGTGAAGAGTGAGGGAGGAGAGGAGAAGAGAATGAGGGGGAGGGTGAGGAGACAGAGGGATGTAGGCCCGTTTTAACGGGCTCTTAACGGCTTGTATATATATATATACAATACTTTTAGCAGAAACTGTTGCGACTCAGGGACAATAGACTCACCCTACTGGCTTTGGTACACTATAGCAGCAGAAGGCAGCTGCAACAGTGATCATGCTGACAGATGACCACTGCTGGTCAACCATTTCCTGCTCCCACCTTCTTTCTCTAGGCTGTACTGCACAAAATATTGGTGTTCAGTTGCCAGTCAGGCTCCTCCTCTAATCACTGTTCCAACGGAGTTTTCTTTTTGCCTTCGCTGAAGCTTCTGCTGCCTTGCTTCACACAGCTGACAGCCATTTCCTCAATAGTCCAGACTATCTTCGTAATGCAGCCAGACTTACCGTGAGAGGCCCTATGCTGCTCCTATCATGCTGGCCTCTCTGTTTCAGCTTGTCACTTTCCCTCCCCAGGCTATCTTTTCACTGCAGTTTTGCAGCTCCCAGCTGCCACTCCATTAAGGGATTAAATCACAGCTGGTCGCTGATGCTGCTGCCTTGTGCCCCATTTGACTACACCATGGAGGTCTCTTAATCAGGCTTCCATCATTCCACAGGTCAAAACTCAGGTATTCCTATTTGATTTTATTATTTATTTATGGGTACCCTAATTACACTATCCTTATACTTGTCTCTATAAATGCAAAATACTTTTAATAGCAATCAATGGGGTCATTTATTAAGCCACAATATTTTATCATGGGAAGGGTGAAATAACATATGAGGGCATTCTAGCGATATTTTTCCCCTCCTTGATAAGAACATAAGAACATAAGAAATTGCTATGCTGGGTCAGACCAACCACATCCCCTGGCAACAAATTCCAGAACTTAATTGTGCGTTCAGTGAAAAATAATTTTCTCCAATTAGCATGGTAGTTTTGCTGTGATATTTTTTATCATTAAAAAAAATCACAATAAAATATATATCGCTATGAAACAGGAACATCCATTCAATGGTGGACCATTTCACCCTGGGCTGTAATCAAGTTAAAAGGCCAAGTGGCCCAAACTTTATCCCTCCAAAGTGAAAAAATATCCCTGGGTTTGATCTAGGAAGACCCCTGCCTACCCTTTGCCACCTCTAGAGGCAGCCCAGCAAGAACAAAATTTATAAAAATAAATTTAAATTAATGCACCAACACCTCCATCCCCAAACCCTCCCCTTTCTATATAACATCACCTCTAATTCTAATCCTCACTCCCCTGGCTCTACCTCCAAGGCATCCAATCCCCCCCCCCCCCCCCAACACACACACACTTCCCTGATCTCCCACATACTTGCATAGATGAAATCCCTGGCTAATAATTGTCCCCTTCTACTCTGGCCACCCCCTAGACCTCCCTTTACATAGAAAACATTCCTGGTATCTAGTGGGAGCCCCCCAGTCCATCAAATACCTTTTGAAGAAATCCCTGTCTACTGGGGTCTGGAGGACACCTAGCTCTGGGCTGGTAGACACCATCTTTCGAAATGATGTTGACTGACCTTTGCCTGTAAAACATGATAGGGACAACAGTCAGTCAGCGCCATTTTGAAAGATGGTGTTGAACAGCCCAGATCTAGGGGGTGCTTTGGGCTCTACTACATAGAAGGTCTTTCTTCAGAAGTTATGGGGGGATACCAGGGGAGTTTCTATATATGAGAGCATCCATGGAGGTGGCTAGCATAGGAGGCCACTAGGAACCAGGGGTTTCATCTATAAAAGTGTGATCTGGAAGGGCAATGGGGTTGGATTCTTTGGAGGGGTTGAACAGAGGGGGTTAGAACTGGTGGGTGATTTTAATGGAAAGGTGAGGGGTTTGAGAAGAGAGCAAGGCATTGCAGTATCATTTTTTTTATTAATGTTTTAAACAATACAGACAGCAATATCCGCTTGTCTTAGAAAAGGGTGCAAGAAATTACAAAGAAAAGAAAATTATGTTAACATTAAAGAAATTCACCCTGTTATAAAGCAAAAGAGGCTAGATGGCTAATAAAATTGAGCAAATCAAGCAATTTTCCAAAAAAAACCCTGTGGTACCTTCATTACATACCTTAGACTAGGATACAGTGACAGGTAATCTGGCATCAAGAAAACTTCGTAACTCATTTGGTTCAAGAAACACAAACCTTTCTTGCTGATATTTAACCACACATTTACACGGGTAATATATTGTACACTGGGCCCCTAAGGACTTCACTTCCTGAATCATTTGCAAGAAATTCTTTCTACGGATCTGAGTTACTCTAGTTATATCAGGAAAGGTCCAGATCTTTTGACCTAGATATAATTTTTCCTTATTCTTTAAAGACAATTTAAATATCTTGTCTCTATCCGCACTCTTCAGGAATTTAACACATAAAGTGCCCCTATATTCAACCTGTTCAGATATAGACTGTTCTAGGAAAGCAGTTAAATTACTCGGTTCACACTGTTGTATATTCTGTTGACTATTCTCATTCATCTTTTTTCCCAAAGGCACAAAAAAGATTTTTTCAATTGTTGGTAACTCTCCTATAGTTAACATTAAATTCTCCATTAAATACTTCTTAAATTGCTCATAAGGAGAAATGGATTTCACATTTGGGAAACTTAGAATTCTTAAATTATTGTATCTCATGTGATTCTCAATAATTTCAATTTTCCTAGTGTTCAACATACCTCCTTGAATCAGACCTGTCTGAAGTTTATCAATCTGAATAAACCTATTCTCAAAGCTGACTATTTTCTCTTCATGCTGTAAAACCACTGGTTCAACTTTTAATACCTGATTTTGCGTACCCACAACTGTTGCATTTAGAGTTAGAATTATTGATTTTAAGTCCGTAAGAGTGGCCTAGATAGTCTCCAGTGTAATAGGTTGTGTCTGTAACCCAATAGAGTTATCCAATAAACTCACTGATCCCTGAAGACAGAGTTTAATCCTCGTACCAGAGGCCTCTGTCCCCCCTTCATGCCCCGAAGGTGTTGAAGTTATAGGGACACCGTCTCTTCCATCGGTATTCCCCATACTTGTAAGCCTAGCAACTTCTCCTTCCATGTTTCCTCCGATAGGGGTGACTTCCGTTGACCTATCAGGTTGGTTGCCCAAACCCAAAACTGGAGGTTGTGAGAGGCGCGGCGGCAGAGGAGTCTTAGGTTCTCCGGGACTTAGCGAGATGTTTAAATCCAGTGGTGTCTGTGTTTGCTCTACACCTACGCCATCGCCTGGCAACGCCCCCAGAGTTACTGTACCACTCCATGTGAAAAAATTCCCAATAGAAAGCTGAGTCGGAACATTAGTTATTGGAGTCAGAGGTACTCCTCTAACTCTTCCTTTCCTCTTCGTATGAGGCATCATATATAGGAAATCAAATTTGCTGAGATATTCCGCACGGTTTAATATTCACTCACCATCTAGGCTCCATGGCAACCGGACTGGTAAGAGATTTTCCTCCGCAAACTCCGTCCAAATCCGGACTAAGCTGGACAAAGCCGTGTGTGCCCCTTAGGCGCGCGCGGCTTTGGTGGCGCGCCAGTGGCTGCGGGGCACCGCAGTGGTGCTGATTTTATGGGCGTGGGTTCCTCCCCTCAATGTCGCAGGAACCAAGGACTGGAGTGGATCAGATGGAATCTCTGGTGCCCAGGTAAAAAACTCTAGTCCAGAACGGCTGTGGTCAACACCGTAGTGGCGCTGATTTTATGGGCATGGGTTCCTCCCCTCAATGTCGCAGGAACCAAGGACTGGAGTGGATCAGATGGAATCTCTGGTGCCCAGGTAAAAAAAACTCTAGTCCAGAACAGCTGCCTGCAGTGTAATTTTAAAATAATTTTTTGACTTTTGCCCCTACTGGGCCTCCTCTAGAGGCAATTCAGGGGTGGTCAGGGATTTTGTAACTTTGGGGGGTGGGGGGAGAAGAAATTCAGGGCACAAGGTCCTTTCAACATGCACTAGTGCCCCAATGCTTCTGTGGAAAATATATATTCCTATTCAATTTTCATTAAAATAACATAGCTTTCCTTATATTTGGCAAGCTGTATTATTTTATTATCATGGGATTACCCATGTATTAGCTGCTTTATATGCATTTCTAAATTATATTCATGCAAATGCATGCAAAGCAGATAATTTCAATAGGGGGGAGATTTTTGGCCAAAATGTCACATGATATCATGTTATGGGTATACAGCAAGATAAACTGAGTTTTACATAATATAAACACTATTTTTGGCAAGAAATACCCTTATCATAACTTAGAAAATCTATCCCAATATTTGATTATGTTTAATAAATTCATTAATGTGTTCATTTAATCTTTAGGACTCACACATTTTCAAGTTAACCCTGGGATTCATCATTCCACTATAAATATAGTGGAATGATGGCCTGTGGGGTAAAAAGTGGCAGGAGGGGGGGGGGGGGGCGAAAGTAGGCAGCTGGCTGCATCGTGGCGGTGCATTTTGGTCCGCAGTGGTTGCGGCCGGGCCATACATTTTCGCCCCCATAGTGCCACAGGAAAAGGTGTTGTTATTTCCCACAGTACTGCCGGGCCATTACCCCACCCAAACCCCACCCACACTCCTCCCCTTCCCCTTATTTAATTTGCAATGCCTCAATGTGGCTGGTATCGCATGCCTTAGGGCCTTATTGCACACCTAATGCACGCTAATGGCACATCACAGTTTTGTTTTGTTTTTTTAATTCTTTATTTATCAATTTTTAATTTTACAAAACCATCAATTTTGCAAATACAGAAAAAAAGCAGATAGTATGGAAAGGAAAAACACCCATAATCTTATATATATATTAGAACATACAAGAAATAATATTTAGCTTCCATCCATCTTATTTATAAATCAATATACAATAAACTTTACACAAGTTTCAGAGATCCGATATCATAGAGAGATTATTAATTAAGAAATACATTTCTAACAATAAGGTCGGCAACTAACAACCACTTCTCTTTACATATTAGTGGGAGTAGATGTGAGAGGGGTTTTATTTGTAAGAAAACTTTTTAATTGCTGAAAAGTGAAAAATATATTGACCTCAGCTCCCTTTTTTAAGATACATTTACAGAGAAACTTTAATTTAAAAATATACTCTAAAGTAATAGCTTGTTGGCGAAAGGTCAGAAATTCCCTACACCTTTCCTGGGTGATAGGAGACAAATCAGGAAATATTTTAATATTCTCATTATAGAAAACAGTAGGAAACTTCCTAAAGTAATTTTTCATTATTAATTGCACATCCAACAATGATATCAATGAGACTAACAACGTAGCCCTATCAATTACTTCTGTTGCTGAGTTTTCCAAAAATTCAGTTAAATTCTCTTGAATATTTACTCTATTTACTGTCAAAATTACTTTAGGCAAAAAGAAACATTTATTTATAGCAGGTAAATTTTCTTCCTCAAAACAAAGAACTTCCTTCATAAATCTCTTTAAAGAAATGTATGGGTTTTCACCCAGAACTCGAGGAAAATGTAATATTCTTATGTTTAAATGTCTAGAGGCATTTTCTAACGCTTCCACTCTCCTTGCAATAAATTGATTGTCTTTAACCACTGCAGCCTTAAACTTAAGATTTTCTTGCTCCTTTTCCTCCAGTTTCACAACTTTCTTTGAAACTTGATCAACTTTTTTCTGCAATTCAAATACATTTTTGGAGCCTTGAGATGTCAACAACTCCACTTTTTCACTCAGTTGGTTTACTGCAGCTGCAACCTCCACCATCAATTCCCACAAAGCAACCATAGTCACAGCGGGGCGGTCTGGGATTTTCAGGGGTTTTAAAGTTTGGGCAGTTTCTTGTGGTAAAGGCAGAAAAATATCCACAGGACTTACCCTGACAGCCCCTTCTCCCTGCCCACACTTAGATGTTTCCTCGTTGAGACTCACTTCTCCTGGTGTGACCAAATTAGTTGAAAGAGCTTGAAAAGCTGTGGTCAGTGTTGGCGACTCTGACTGTGACCCGGAAGGAGTTCCTACTTTCAACGTGTCGGGTTGGAACACCAGCCCCGTTTGTTGTTTTGGTGCTGTTCTTAGTTCTGGGCTCAGTCTAGTCTCCTCCGGAACGGGATCCTCTCTCTGCGAGCCCGGCTCCAAGGGCTCCTCGACTCCTGGAACTTCTGTGGTTGTGGAGGTAAGGAACCAGGTAATCTCCTGTTGAAGTACTGATAGTGGTGGGGGTGTCGAGGGGTAAACCCTGACTTTACCCTTCCTCTTAGGTGGCATATTAGAAGATTTAAGGCAATTTTTTCATGAGGAAAACAGGAGCACCTCAGCACCGGCTCTTAACGTGCCGCCATCTTGGATCCCAAGCTTTTCTGCACATCACAGTTTAAAGAATGACCTGTTAGTTTGATAGGGAACTACCTGACAGGTCTGATTTCCACATGAATGAACATTCTTGTAATATTTCAAAATATGTACATTCTCACACTGTCTAGCAGATTGCTCAGTGCAAAGAGGACTAAAGGGACCAATCAAGGCTGCCAATTCTCCATTGCTCAGCTTTTAGAGAAAGAGGAGTAGGAGCACCACTCAGCATCTCATAAATCCCAGTTCAGGAAGAGAACTATCACTCTTCTGTTCTGTATCTCCTACACTCCCTTTTTTTGTTATTTTTAGTTGGGATTGAGATTGGTAAAGGTATGCAGAATAAGGATTAGGTTAAGCTATATCACTGCAGAGGTTTTGAGGACTGAGATGTGCATAGGCAAGAGTAAACTTAGGATTTGGATTCATCTCTATGCATCTATGGCCAAGGTGATAATGCTCTTCAGAAGGGATGTGCATCAATCCATGATTTTCAAAGCTGAGGGGGCTCCCTCAAAATGAATTGGCACATACATTTGAGCTTCAGTACTAAATCAGAGAGAAAGAATGTGTACCAAGACTTGAACTTCCATGATCAGAGGTTGCTGCTCCTATATTAGAAAAGAGGGGATGCTGTATGTTCACACTTTGGTTTTAACCACAGAGGATTACAGTCCTAAAGTCAGATTAAAGTACAAACTAAAAACAGTATGGGATTGCTGTGTGCTGCCACTCATTGCTATGTATTCACTGGCATGCCTAATATTATGCACTTTTAGGGATGGATTTTAAGGCGGATGCGCGGGCGTACATTTGTGCGCACAACCTGGTGCGCACAAGTGTATGCCCGATTTTATAACATGCGCGCGCAGTCACGCGCATGTTATAAAATCCGGGGTCAGCACGCGCAAGGGGGTGCACACTAGTGCACCTTGCGCGCTGAGCCCTAGGGGAGCCACAATGGCTTTCCCCCACCATCCCCCCCACTTCCCCTATCTAACCCAATCCCCAGCCCTACCTAAATCCCTCCCACCTTTATTTTGTAAGTTACGCCTGCCTCTGGCAGGCGTAAATTGTGCATGCCGGCTGCTGGCGCATGATCCACGGCACAGCAGCAAATGGCCGCTGTGCCAGAGGCCTCGGTCCTGCCCCCTCCCCGCTCCGGGGTCCCACCCATGCCCCACCCCACCCCTTTCACAAAGCTCCGGGACATAAGCACGTCCCGGGGCAGTGCACACGTCGCCGGACCTATACAAAATAGGCTTGGTGCGCACAGGAGCGGTTACGCGCAGAAAGTGCATAACCTTTTTAAAATCCGCCCCACAATGTTATATAAATAAAAGTGTTGCCATATTTTCCCACTTATTCTTTATATACAAACATAGAAACATAGGAAAGATGGCAAAAAAGGACCAAATGGTCCAACCTGTCTGCCCAGCAAGCTTATGGTAGTATCTGCTGCACCATTCAAGTTACCCCCTTGCTTATAAATTTCAAAGGCCAGAAAAGTTGGGTCCACCATTGGATGCTGTTTGAATCCATTTCCCCATTACCGCTTGTCATTAAAGCAGTGACCAATATTGGAGTTGCATCAAAGTATCACGCATATTGGTTAAGATTAGCACCAGGGGGCACTCCCCAGCATGGGACAAGAGATGTGTGCCCTTGCGGTGAGCCATCCCTGACCCTCGACCAAACCTGCATGCTTCCTTGAGACCACCAATGCAATGGTGGTCTCTGAATGGTCCTCTGACCATTCCAAGCCCTTTTGGACTGCCGCTGGGGAACAGCAAGAAGCAGCATGTCAGACAGAGGACAAGGCAGTCGGAGACATGGCACAAGACGAGGACATCAGGCGTGGCTAGACAGACGAAGACATCAGGCGTGGCAAGGCAGACAAAGTCATCAGGTGTGGCAGGGTAGACAAAGACTCAAGGCGAATGCCGCAGGGCACCCTCCTCAGCCCAGCCAGGCTGGTCACAGACCGCACCTTAGGCAACACAGAGTTCATTCGAGGACAAGGCAAGGGCAGAAGCAGAGACAAGCCCTCCAAAGACCCGAACAGAACCCCAGGCTCCCAGGCTCAGCGAACAGAACTCAGAGCGATGGCTCGGAGACAAGCCAGAACCGAGGCTGGTACAAGGGGCAATGGAAGGTCCGGAGACTTGAGCTGCCAAACAGGAAACAGGGCAGAAAAGAACAAGGCAGGTCAGGCAAGATATGAGATGACTCCATGGCACCGTCAGATGGAATGACCCACCAGCACCCTACACAGTCCAGCCGGACTGGTCACAGACCACTGGGCCACTACGCACCCTACTCAATCCAGCCGGGCTGGTTGCGGACCATGAGGGATGGGTCAGTGGAGCTGAGAACATCAGGACTCAGGAACAGGCGGACAGCAGGACAGATGAAGACATAAGGACAGGAACAGAACATCAGGAGAATATCTGGAACAACTTGGTGACATGGACATCAAGGAATATCAAAGACATCAGAGCCGAGACCAGAACATGGAACAATGACGAAGACAAGGGATCCCATACACAACAGAGTGCCTAGGAGGAGAAGCAAATGTGGAGTCCTATGGAGGACTTACTCCTTGCGAAGGCAAGGAAGGAATGATGAAAGAAGCCTTTTGTAGGCTGAAGAGGCGGATCCAGGAAGTGACATCATCCAGGGCCCACTCCCTCATTGGCCCTACAAGAAGGGCAGAGAGAAGTGGCCCCACACCTAAGGAAAGGCAAGAAGAGAAGCAGCAGGACCCTAGACAGCAGCCCTGCTCTGGAAGGAGGAGCCAGAGATGGGCTGCGAGAACACACCGGGGCTGAGGGCCATCTTCCCACTGAGGCCCCAAGGTAGGATTGGTGGCCTCCAAGTCACATGGAACCACCAGCGCGACTCCGGCCATGCAGGGAGAGAATCAGCGACCTCCAGGCCACAAGGAATGAAACAACGTGGCTCCAGTCGCGAGGAATTGCGTCAGCAGCCTCCGGGATGCACAGGAATGCAGTGCAGCTCTGGCTGCGGGAAAGAGGCCTGGTGTGGCTCCTGCCATGCTGGCATGATAGAGGCTTCCTGCTGCTGAAGGGAACTTCAGCACAGCTCCTGCCTTGCTGGTAGAATGACGTCAGGGGTAGGGCTGGCTGGCATGAAGAGAGGTGAGAAACCTGCTCGCGGCCCAGTCGCAAGCAGGATTGAAACAATATGCAACCCAGGGAAGTACAATACTCTCTCAAATGTTCACACAAAGTCTTGCTTTTGAGGCATTTGAGGGTGTAATTGGAAACAAATACTTTTCCACTGAAAATCTGTCAGGAGAAAACTCATAATTATTCCAGCCCTATCCCTCTAAAATAGGACAGAGAATGAGAAAATAAAACAAAAGGAAATGAGACAAGTACTTCTGAATTCTATTCATATTTAGATTAATTTATAATATTCGTACTAGATTTGATTTACCCTCTTTTTTGGGGAACTCCAAAGGATGAGTTTTGACAAATAGCATCTATTGTAAAACATTATTTTCAGGAGAATCCCGCAAAAGTTGTAAAATACTGTGGGTCTTTTGACCTGGGAAGCCTTCCCATCCCCCATCCCTGAATCCTGAAATTAACTGTGGCGTCTGCGCCCTCTCCCAAAATCCACTCTCCTAACTGCAACCCGAACCATAACCTTTCCCAAACAGCACCCCCAAAACCTACAGGTCACCGGGAGTGAGGAACAATCGTAGCACTCCTGGCAGTGTCTAGCATTGCTTTAACAACAATGATGGTAACATAAGCTACCAGCAATGCTGACAGAGTATTATCTGATATCAACGCTTACTGCTGCTGGGAGCATTATGATCAAACTGTGCTCTCTCTCTCTGTACTTGCAGGATTTGGGGGAGTACCGGGTGGGACGGGATGGTTTCAGTTTGGGTTGCAGATGAGAGGGTTGGTTTTAGGAGGAGGTTTAGAGCCCACAGTTAATGTCAGAATTCAGTAGAGATGTGAATCGTTTTTTGACGATTTAAAATATCGTCCGATATATTTTAAATCGTCAAAAATCGTTAGGGCCACGATACAATACCAATTCCCCCGATTTATCGTCAAAAAATCATAAATCGGGGGAAGGGGGAGGACAGGAAAACTGGCACACTAAAACCCCCTAAAACCCACCCCCGACCCTTTAAATTAAATCCCCCACCCTCCCGAACCCCCCCCAAATGCATTAAATTACCTGGGAGTCCTCCGTAGCGGCGGTCCGTGGCTAAATCGGGGGAAGGGGGAGAGCACGAAAACCGGCACACTAGATCGTGAGGTCTTCAGCCGGCGCCATTTTTCAAAATGGCCGCCGCAAAATGGCGGCGGCCATAGACGAAAATGATTCGACGCAAGAGGTCGTTCCGGACCCCCGCTGGACTTTTGGCAAGTCTTGTGGGGGTCAGGAGGCCCCCCCAAGCTGGCCAAAAGTTCCTGGGGGTCCAGCGGGGGTCAAGGAGCAATTTCCTGCCGCGAATCGTTTTCCGTATGGAAAATGGCGCCGGCCATACGCGTATGGCCGGCGCCATTGTCTGTATGGAAAATGGCGCCGGCAGGAGATCGACTGCAGGAGGTCGTTCAGCGAGGTCCGGAACCCTCGCGAGATTTCCGGACCTCGCTGAACGACCTCTTGCAGTCGATCTCCTGCCGGCGCCATTTTCTGTACGGAAAACGATTCGCGGCAGGAAATCGCTCCTTGACCCCCGCTGGACCCCCAGGAACTTTTGGCCAGCTTGGGGGGGCCTCCTGACCCCCACAAGACTTGCCAAAAGTCCAGCGGGGGTCCGGAACGACCTCTTGCGTCGAATCGTTTTCGTCTATGGCCGCCGCCATTTTGCGGCGGCCATTTTGAAAAATGGCGCCGGCTGAAGACCTCACGATCTAGTGTGCCGGTTTTCGTGCTCTCCCCCTTCCCCCGATTTAGCCACGGACCGCCGCTACGGAGGACTCCCAGGTAATTTAATGCATTTGGGGGGGGGGGTTCGGGAGGGTGGGGGATTTAATTTAAAGGGTCGGGGGTGGGTTTTAGGGGGTTTTAGTGTGCCGGCTCACGATTTTAACGATTATGACGATACTTTACACACACAAATGGCAACAATACGATTCCCTCCCCCTACCAGCCGAAATCGATCGTTAAGACGATCGAGGACACGATTCACATCTCTAGAATTCAGGGGTGCGGGGATAGGTAATCTCCTTGGACTAATAGGCACACAATAATTTAAAACTTTTGAGGGGTTTGGGAGAGAGAGAGGGGTTCAGGCTCTATCACCCACATTAGTTTTGCTTTTTTTAGTGGGGTGGATGGGGAATCAGGCTTGAAGGTCTGCATGGGTTTTTTAAAATTATTATTATTTTGGTCACTTTCAATACATGTGCTTAAGCTTAAAGTTATCAAGGTACACATACCTGGATAACATTGAACCTGCTCTGAAGAGTGACCAGACTTAGCCAAATAATTTATTCAGCTCTGAATATCAAAATTAGCCAGATGAGTTATCCAGGTAAGTTAACTCCACCCTCAAATACCCATGGAGTGCCTCTAATTTATCCTGGCAAATTTTATCCAGTTAATGACTTAGCCAGATACAATGTATTCAGTTACAAGGGCTACATATTTAGAGCCCACAGTTTGTCTGGCTAACTCAAAAGTTATGTGAACAAACTCTTTTGAATACGAACCTCAAGATGACTAGCATAGGGATGGAGTTAAGGTGATAAACTGGGTTAGAAAATGGTGGAATCACAGGCAAAAGAAAAACACAGTAAATGGATTTTGTGCAAAGGAAAGAAATATCATTAATGGAATGCTTCAAGAATCAATCCTAGATCTAATAATAGATGTAGGTTTTTGCCACATCTAGGCACTGTTGGTGCTACCCTCTTCCTCCTCTTTTCTATGAAGCTTGGAGATGACCTGGGGCAGAAGCTTAGGGAAGCACTTTGGCAGTCTAGCTCTTATGCTGATACCTCTACCATGCTTTGAAAGCTGTAGAGGTATGGGTGGTCTAATGTCTCAAAAGTTTTCTCTGCTTTGCATAAGCAGTTGGGTATGCAAAATTCTGCTTCTTTCAGTGAGATGTATAACTGCACTTCAACTGGGGCAGGCAAAGGGATGCTGTGGCTTGGATCTGCCACAGGCTTTTGGACCCTTGGAACTTTGCCAACTCCAGAATTCTGCTGCCTAGTAGACCTGTATGGAAACCAAGGACTGGATATGCATGAAATCTAAATATAATTATAGGTATTGCTGTTGAGAAAAAAAAACTGGGTCTTCTTCCTATTCATGAAGAGTAGATACTGAACTTAGGAACACAGAAAGAACACTGCCATTATGCCAGTGCCATCATCACGTCTCAAAAAGTGATATTTTTTTTTTCTGTTAAAAATAGTTGAAATGATTCCTTTTATATAAGGAATTATTGTCAGTTCAAATGTCTTTGCTACATCTATTACAGTCTGCCAGTTTCTGCATTTTCATTATAAAGTATAAAATTAGCAGGTTATTTTTCTACTATGCCATTAAAGCAGTCATTGTATCCTGTGATAAAGGTTAATATTTAGCCAGAGGAAAGTTAACATATTCAAATCATTGTTAAAAGGTACAATTTCAATGTGGTCACAGTGGGGCTGTCAAAAAGAAAAAAAGGACAAAATGATGAAAATTGAAGCAAGGTCTAAAACAGGAGACATATGTTTACCATGTTTTCCTTTTTCATATCATACTTCAGTCACTTGTATTTTATAAAGAAAAAAAAAACAGCATATTTTTTGATACTATAGATTAAGGATGTGCAGAGGGACACCATACGTTGCATTCGGGATACATATTCGTCAGGGGGCAGATACGTTGCATACATCCGTATGGCGCCCTGATACGGTTGTACGTCTAATCCTATTATTTTTACTACAACCCCCCACCCTCCTGACCCCCCCCCAAGACTTACCAAAACTCCCTGGTGGTCCAGCAGGGGGTCCGGGACCCATCCCCTGCACTCTCACACCCTCGATACCACTTCAAAATGGCACCGGATAGCCTTTGACATACTATGTCACGGGGCTACCGGTGCCATTGGTCAGCCCCCTGTCACATGGCCATCAGCACCATCTTGTGCTCCTACCATGTGACAGGGGCTGACCAATGGCACCGGTAGCCCCTGTGACATAGTAAGGGCAAGGCTATTGGCGCCATTTTGATTCCTGGCACCCGACGGCACGAGTGCAGGAGATCGCTTCCGGACCCCCGCTGGACCCTCAGGGACTTTTGGCCAGCTTGGGGGGGCCTCCTGACCCCCACAAGACTTGCCAAAGTCCAGCAAGGGTCCGGGAGCGACCTCCTCCGATCGGGCCATTTTGCCAGTATTCAAAATGGCGCCGGCGCTACCCTTGCCCTCACTATGTCACAGGGGCCGACGGTCGGTGACATAGTGAGGGCAAAGGCTAGCAGCTGCCAGTACTCAAAATGGTGCCGGCGCAAGCCTTTGCCCTCACTATGTCACCGACCGTCGGCCCCTGTGACATAGTGAGGGCAAGGGTAGCGCCGGCGCCATTTTGAATACTGGCAAAACGGCCCGATCGGAGGAGGTCACTCCCGGACCCCCGCTGGACTTTTGGCAAGTCTTGTGGGGGTCAGGAGGCCCCCCCAAGCTGGCCAAAAGTCCCTGGGGGTCCAGCGGGGGTCCGGGAGCGATTTCGTTGTCGGCTGCCAGTAATCAAAATGGCGCCAATAGCCTTTGCCCATACTATGTCACAGAGGCTTTCAGCGTCATTGGTCAGCTCCTGTCACATGATAGGAGCACAAGATGGCGCCAATGGCCATGTGACAGGGGCTGACCAATGGCGCCGGTAGCCCCTGTGACATGGTAGTTCAGAGGCTATTCGGCACCATTTTGAGCAAGCCTGGCAATGGCGCACATTGGCACGGAGGAACAAATGGCACCCAGGACCCCGCTGGACCACCAGGGATGTTCGTAAGTCTTGGGGAGGGATCGGGATGGGGGGGGGGGAGTTTGTATGTATGTACAAAAATTATTTTAAATGCTTGGGGTGGGTTTTTTTTTAGCTTTGTTTCCCGCTTCGTTTTTTGGCCTGGTTTCGGGTTTCCTCGTTTTGTTTTTCAAAAAAACTAAATGAGAAAACCCAAATTTTACCACGAAGTATCCAAGTCAAAAAATGACCCGGTAGAAAAAAACGAAGCACATCTCTAACGTATATTGGGACAGTAGTGTTCATTTACCAATAAAGAAATAATTATTTTAATTGAAATCCCTAGTAGGCACTAGGCAGTGATATTTAATCCATGATGTCAGGGAAAAGTAGACATTGTTGAGTGATTGGGACTGGCAGAGGAGGCACTTCAAAAGGAAGTGCCAGTCCCCCATTAAAGTTAAAAAGGGAGCTGTTCCAATCTAAAATCTCTGGAGGGGCAGACAGTTCCATCCAGAAAAAGCTGATATTTAAAGATGATGCACTGCCACCACCTATGAAGGCAGGGCAGGTTCTCCGAAAAAAGCAGACTGATTAAGAGATGCCTCAAAAGCGTCTCGTTCAAGACATTGGCACCTGGTGGAATTCCACCTATATGATGCTGCAGAGGTTAGTGGAGCAGAAGGCACCCCTTCATGACCTTTCTCTGGAAATGGTGATAGTCCCCTAGGGCATCATGATTGGTTAGTCATGAGTCAGCTGGTAAAAATCCTGCAGCCCTTTAAAGATGCCACGAATGAGCTGAGTTCCAGAAGTGTCATCTTGGCTGACATGATCCTATAGTTAATTTTCTGGCGGAAAATTTGAAGGGCTTTAAAAAGGAAGAGGGAATGACAGCTGAGGTGCTGCATTATCTGGACTTTTTGCAGCAGCAGGTACAAGAGAGATTAAGACCTTTAACAAAAGACCACACATTCATGCTCACCACCATCTGTAATCCCCTTGTAAAAGGGAATCTCGCCCCATAGTCTGATTGTCTCACATTTGTGAAGGACCTGCTGTTATTAAATGTCCATGAACAGGAGCGCCATAGGCAGAGACAGATTAGGCATGAAGCAGAGTAAGAAACAGTGGGTACTTCAGAGAGTAATGCTAGCTCAAGCAGGAGCAGCACTCTGTCAGTGACAGCTAGTACTTCCTGCTCCACTTCAGTATGCCAAAGCCATGTTACCCATAAACAAGCATCTGTTCTGGATCAGGCTAGAGGGAAAGCAGATGGCAAGAAGGACTCTCAGCCCACCCAAGCAAAGGAGATACCAGCACAAATGTCAGTAACACAGTATCTCACAGAGCCCATTGAGGACATGCAGACAGATCCGCTGGCATATTGAGCACACAAGTCCACTGTCTGGCCACACCTATCCAAAGTAGCTCAGCGATATCTGTCATGTCCACCATCCAGTGTGCTCAGTGAATGTGTATTTTCAATGACAGTGGAAATCATGAGCCCTCACCGCTCAAGGCTGGCACAAGAGTTAATGGAAATACTAGAGTTTTTGAAAATAAACATGCCTTTGCTTGGGTTTCCAAATTTTCTCTGAATGGCAAGATGAATAGAAGTAATTTAAAGCCTTGCAGCAGCTGCAACTGCCTCATATGCTCCAGATAATATCAGCACATGTACCTGACCTCAACCTCTGTGCCTGTCTGTCCACTGTCCAGCCCTTATGTCACTACAAGTGCTTGACCTCAAACGCTGTTGCTGTCTGTCCAGCCCTTACATCACTACAAGGGCCTAACTTCAAATGCTGTGCCTGCCCGTCCAGCCCTTATGTCACTACAAGGGCCTGACCTCAAATGCTGTGCCTGTCCATCAAGGACTTACGTCCCTAAAAGGGCCTGACCTCAAATGCTGTGCCTGTCCGTCAAGGCCTTATATCCCTACAAGGGCTTGACCTCAAATGCTATGCCTGTCCATCCAGGCCTTACATCACTACAAGGGTTTGACCTCAAATGCTTTGCCTGTCCATCCAGGACTTATGTCCCTACAAGGGCCTGACCTCAAATGCTGTGCCTGTCTGTCCAGGCCTTACGTCCCTACAAGGGCTTGACCTCAAATGCTGGGCCTGTCCATCCATGCTTTATGTCCTTACAAGGGCCTGACCTGAAACACTGTGCCAGACTGTCCACTGTCCAGGGCATATGTCCCTACAAGGATATGACCTCAAATGCTGTGCCTGTCCGTCCAGGCCTTACGTCCCTACAAGGGCTTGACCTCAAACTCTGTGCCTGTCTGTTCAGGCCTTACGTCCCTACAAGGGCCTGACGTCAAATGCTGTGTCTGTCCATCCATACCTTATGACCCTACAAGGGCCTGACCTGAAACACTGTGCCTGTCTGTCAAAATTCCAGGCTATACGTCCCTACAAGTGCCTGACCACAAATGCTGTGCCTGTCTGTCCAGGCCTTATGTCCCTACGTGGGCTTGATCTCAAACGCTGTGCCTGTCCGTCCAGGCGTTACGTCCCTACAAGGGCCTTACCTCAAACACTGTGCCTGTCTATGTAGGCCTTTCATCCCTACAAAGGGGCTGAACTGAAATACTCTGCCAGTCTTTCCACTGTCCAGGTCGTATGTCCCTACAAGGGCTTAAGAACATAAGAACATAAGAAATTGCCATGCTGGGTCAGACCAATGGTCCATTAAGCCCAGCATCCTGTTTCCAACAGAGGCCAGACCAGGCCACAAGAACTTGGCAATTACCCAAACACTAAGAAGATCCCATGCTACTGATGCAATTAATAGCAGTGGCTATTCCCTAAGTAAACTTGATTAATAGTCGTTAATGGACTTCTCCTCCAAGAACTTATCCAAACCTTCTTTGAACCCAGCTACACTAACTGCACTAACCACATCCTCTGGCAAAAAAATTCCAGAGCTTTATTGTGCATTGAGTGAAAAATAATTTTCTCTTATTAGTCTTAAATGTGCTACTTGCT
Source organism: Rhinatrema bivittatum (assembly GCF_901001135.1). Classification (NCBI taxonomy): domain Eukaryota; kingdom Metazoa; phylum Chordata; class Amphibia; order Gymnophiona; family Rhinatrematidae; genus Rhinatrema; species Rhinatrema bivittatum. The sequence continues at coordinate 323,467,204 of NC_042616.1, read as the reverse complement.
AACTTCATGGAATGCCCCTTAGTCCTTCTATTATTCGAAAGAGTAAATAACCGATTCACATCTACTTGTTCAAGACCTCTTATGATCTTAAAGACCTCTATCATATTCTGCCTCAGCCGTTGCTTTTCCAAGTTGAACAGCCCAAATCTCTTCAGCCTTTCCTCATAGGGGAGGAAAGGCTGAAGAGATTTTGGTTGCCCTTCTCTATACCTTCTCCATCACAACTATATCTTTTTTGAAATGTGGCGACCAGAATTGTACACAGTATTTAAGGTGTGGTCTCACCATGGAGCGATATAGAGGCATTATGACATTTTCTGCTTTATTATCCATTCCCTCCCTAATAATTCCTAACATTTTGTTTGCTTTTTTGACTACTGCAGCACACTAAGCTGATGATTTTAAAGTATTATCCATTATGATGCCCAGATCTTTTTCCTGGGTGGTAGCTTCTAATATGGAACGTAACATACTGTAACTACAGCAAGGGTTATTTTTCCCTATATGCAATACTTTGCACTTGTCCACATTAAATTTCATCTGCCATTTGGATGCCCAATCTTCCAATCTTGCAATGTCCTCCTGTAATGTATCACAATCCACGTGTGAGTTAACTACTCTGAATAATTTTGAATCATCCGCAAATTTGATAACCTCACTCGTCATATTCCTTTCCAGATAATTTATATATATATATTGAAAAGCACTGGTCCAAGTACAGATCCCTGAGGCACTCCACTGTTTACCCTTTTCCACTGAGAAAATTGACCATTTAATGCTACTCTCTGTTTCCTGTCTTTTAAGCAGTTTGTAATCCATGAAAGAACATCGCCTCCTATCCCATGATTTTTAGTTTTCTTAGAAGCCTCTTATGAGGGACCTTGTCAAATGCCTTCTGAAAATCCAGATATCAAACACTGTGCCTGTCCAACCAGGCCTTACATCCCTACAAGGGCTTGACCTGAAACGCTGTGCCAGTCTGTCCAATGTCCAGCCGCACATCCCTACAAGGGTCTGACCTCAAACGTGTGCCTGTGTGTCCAGGCCTTACATCCCTACCAGGACTTGACCTCATATGCTGTGCCTGTCTGTCCAGGACTTACTTCCCTACAAGGGATTGACCTCAAACGCTGTGCCTGTTTGTCCAGGCTTTACATCCCTACAAGGGTCTGATCTCAAATGCTGTGCCTGTCCATCCAGGGCTTAAGTCCTTACAAGGGCCTGACCTGAAACATTGTGCCAGTCTGTCCACTGTCCAGGCCAATCGTCCCTACAAGGGTCTGACCTCAACACAGTGCGTGTCCATCCAGGCCTTATGTCCCTACAAGGGCCTGACATGAAATGCTGTGCCAGTCTGTCCACTGTCCAGGCCTTACATCCCTACAAGGAATTGACCTCAAACGCTGTGCCTTTCCATCCAGGACTTACATCCCTACAAGAGCCTGACCTCAAATGCTATGCCTGTCCATCCAGGCCTTACGTCCCTACAAGGGCCTGACCTGAAACAATGTGCCAGTCTGTCCACTGTCCAGGGCGTACGTCCCTACAAGGGCTTGACCTCAAATGCTGTGCCTCTCCATCCAGGCCTTACATCCCTACAAGGGCTTGACCTCAAACGCTGTGCCTGTCCGTATAGGCTTTACATCCCTACAAGGGCCTGACATCAAACGCTGTATCTGTCCATCCAGGCCTTATGTCCCTACAAGGACCTGACCTGAAACGATGTTCCTGTCTGTCCACTGTCCAGGTCATACATCCCTACAAGGGCCTGACCACAAACACTGTGCCTGTCCATCCAGGCCTTACGTCCCTACAAAGGCTTGACCTGAAACTCTGAGCCTGTCCATCCAGGCCTTACGTCCCTACAAGGGCTTGACCTGAAATGCTGTGCCAGTCTGTCCACTGTCCAGGCCGTACATCCCTACAAGGGAATGACCTCAAATGCTGTGCCTGTCCGTCCAGTCCTTGTGTCCCTATGAGGCCTTGACCTCAAATGCTGTGCCTGTCCGACCAGGCCTTACGTCCCTATAAGGGCATGACCTCAAATTCTGTGCCTGCCTATCTATGCCTTACGTCCCTACAAGGGCCTGACCTCAAATGCTGTCCCTGTCCAACCAGGCCTTATGTCCCTACAAGGGCCTGACGTCAAATGTTGTGACTGTCCATCTAGGCCTTACATCCCTACAAGGGCCTGACCTCAAACACAGGCCTGTCCATCCAGGCCTTACGTCCTTTCAAGGGCCTGACCTGAAACGCTGTGCCAGTAGGTCCACTGTCCAGGCCGTACGTTCCTAAAAGGTTTTGACCTCAAATGCTGTGCCTGTCCGTCCAGGCCTTGTGTCCCTTTGAGGCCTTGACCTCAAATGCTGTGCCTGTCCGTCCAGGCCTTACATCCCTACAAGGGCTTGACCTCAAATTCTGTGCCTGTCCATCTAGGCCTTACGTCCCTACAAGGGCTTCAGCTCAAAAGCTGAAAGTTAGGAGCCCTGCCTCCTAACTTTTAGGAAAAAACTTAAGACTTGGTTATTCAAGCAAGCTTTTCCGGACACAACCCAATGACACAACCCAATGTCTCCTAAAACACCATGCCTTTTGTATATAACATTTAATTTGTATACAACATTTAATTTGTATATTGTTTAACCTTTTCTATTCTTTCCTCTCTTCTTCCTTCTCCAAGTTCGGCTACCCCTGTTAAATGTAACTGTACCTTCGGTCACCACAGTTCTAGTTTTTATGTATTTAATGCACTCCCGTTCTATGTAAACCAGCAAGATATGTTTTCATGATTGCCGGTATATAAAAACTCTAAATAAAATAAAATAAAATAAAAAGCTGTGCCTGTCTGTCCAGGCCTTATGTCACTAAAAGGGCCTGACCTCAAGCACTATGCCTATCCATCCAGGCCTTACGTCCCTGCAAAGGCCTGACTTGAAAGGCTGTGCCATTCTGTCCACTGTCTAGGCCATACATCCCTACAAGGGCCTGACCTCAAACGCTGTGCCAGTCTGTCCACTGTCCAGGCCATATGTCCCTACAAGGACCTGATCTCAAATGCTGTGCCTGTCCATCCAGGCCTTATAACCCTATGAGGGCCTGACCTCAAACACTGTGCCTATCTGTCCAGCTCGGAGCTTGGATATTTCATATGCTCAATAGTTTTCATGACCTTCATAATATGGGCCATTGTCCCTAAATTTTTCTTAGGTGCTAACATTAATATTTCTAGTACTAAAGAAAACTGGTGGTAGTTGTACTCTAGTTCATCCTCTGTCTTCCCATAGCTTACAGAGGCACTGTAGGGTACAAAGTCAACATAGGTTGATATTGTAGATTTGGACTTGAGTAGCAGTTTTCTTATTTCTGAGTGCTCTTCAAGTTCCTTTGTCATCAGCTGAAGTGCATAAGTACAGTTAATAGCTTCTGGGTATTTACTAGACACCAACAGAACCACCAGACTTTCAGGGCCAACCCATTCCAGGGAGCCCTTTCCTGCGTAAAGGAAAGGTGTTAGTATCCGTTGACCCATTTTGAACCAGAACCGCTGTTCACATGGAAACCTCCTCCTTGTTGACTCACCACACTTTGAAGGCTCGTGCTCCACTCTAGGGCCAACCCATTCTAGGGATACCTTTCCTGCACAAAGGAAAGGGAACTCGCCCTGGGTGTAGCCAGCCTGTCTTTTCACGCCCGCCGACCTATGTTGAACCACTGTTCACATGGAATCCTCCTCCACGTCAACTAACCACGCTTTGAAAGCTTGTGCTTCACTCTAGGGGCCAACCCATTCTAGGGATCCCTTTCCCATGCAAAGGAAAGGGAACTCTCCCCGGTTGAAGCCAGCCTATCTCTTAGTACCCATTGACTCATGTTGAACCAGAACCGCTGTTCACATGGAAACCTCCTCCTTGTTAACTCACCATGCTTTGAAGGCTCGTGCTCCACTCTAGGGCCAACCTATTCTAGGGATCTCTTTCCCACGCAAAGGAAAGGGAACTCGCCCTGGGTATAGCCAGCCTGTCTCTTCATGCCCGCCGACCTATGTTGAACCGCTGTTCACATGGAAACCTCCTCCACGTCGCAACACTTTCTGAGGCTCGTGCCCCACACTAGGGCCAAACCCATTCTAGGGAGCCCTTTCCTGCGCAAAGTAAAGGGAACTCTCCCCGGGTGTAGCCAAACTATCTCTTAGTACCCGCCAATCCCTGTTGACCCAGAACCGCTGTTCACATGGAAACCTCCTCCATGACGCCACACTTTGAAGACTCAGGCTCCACTTTAGGGGCCAACCCATTCCAGGGAGACCTTTCCTGTGCAAAGGAAAGGGAACTTTCCCCGGGTGCAGCCAACCTATCTCCTAGTACCCACCAACCCCTGTTGAACCAAAATCGCTGTTCACATGATAACCTCCTCCACGTCAACTCGTCACACTTTGAAGGCTCGTGCTCCACTCTAGGGCCCAACCCATTGCAGGGAGCCCTTTCCTGTGGAAAGGAAAGGGAACTCTCCCCGGGTGTAGCCAACCTATCTCTTAACACCTGCTGTTGGGATTTGTTAGGGAGCTAGCAAATCTGTTACGCTCTCCTTCTCCAAAGGGGAAGAGCTAGCAATCTATTACACTCACCTCCTCCAGAGGGGAGGAGTTAGTAATCTGCTGTCACTCACTCTGCCAGGAGGGCGGTGTTGGCAGGCTGTTCTGCTGTGCTCCTGAAAGGGGAAGGAGTAGCGATATGACATGACCTGCTCCTCCAGAGGGGAAGAGTTAGCTATCTGTAGATCTGTTAGCGAACTGTTGTAGATACTCCTGTAAGGAAGAAAGTGGCAAGCTGTTACCAAGCTGCTAAGGAGTAGCAATCTGTTATGGATCAACTCTCCAAGGGAGAGGAGTTGGCAATAGGTATATAGTATTTTGCTACTGAGATAGCAATCTATCATGCCCCCCGCTACAGAGTAGCAATCTGTATATATATATAAGCTGCTGGCAAGTCTCAGAGAAAGAGGAGTAGCTGTCTAATATTTCCGTGAGCAGAGTTAGTGGTCTGTAGTGGTTGGCTCCCACAAGGTGACAATAGTGAAAGGAATGACCACTTGGAGGAAATGGTGAATCCCTGGGTCGATGGCAGATGACAGCGCCCCCAGGAGGAGATCCTGAGAGGGACCACCGATTAGACTAGAATATGAGATAAACACAATCGTTCTTTATCTGGAAGATGGACCACCAGGGGTGGCAGTAGTGAGTTGTTGTGTCCGGCAAGGCTGAATTCCTTTTGATACTGGAATATAATCTCTGGGTCGCTGAGCTGTAGAGAGAGACTAGAAGTAATGAGTAGGCAGGGTATACTGGATACAAGATGGTACACTCACAAAAGTCGATGTCTGCAATGGTCTCTATGCCACAGAGAGTCTTTAGTACATACAGGAACAGGAGCCGTAGGCAAGCACTGGTTCCCACAAACAGTCTGTAATAAGAACTCACAATTGCTGTATAAGATTCAAGGAACATAGGCCCTCATGCAGCAAGTACAGGTTCCTATCTGTAATCTGGCCAATGTAACTCTTGATCTCTGTACCTGCGATAAGGTCTTGGACACAAGGGAGTCTTCAGAGCAAACAGGAATGTAGGCCCTCGTGGAGCGAGTACTGATTCCTATGTAATAGAACTCACAGTTCACGTCCGCGATCGCCTCCAGGCAATGAGGAGTCTTCCGAGTGTTCTGGCAATCTGAAATCAAGAAGAGAGAGCGGAGCCCCCGTGGAGCGGGTACTCCTGGTAAGTTTGAAAAGGCCGAGCAGTGGGGGCAGGTTCCCCGGCTTACTCAGATCGTTGTTGCAAGTAGCGTGGACTGCCGAAGCAAGTCCCTTTGGAGTTCCTTGCTAACTCCTTAGAGGTTAGCAAACAAAGACCTTTTAAAGTACAAGTAGATGATGTCACTATGGGGGGACGCCCCCGAGGTTCGCACCCTTCCTGTTACAAAGTCTGGAGCGCGCGCGAGCGCCCTTATGTCATCGGGAACATGGCAGATCCGTAGCGTAAGGCCAGCCCGGGGGAACCAGGACCAAGAGGCAGAGAGACGCCACAGCTGCACTGTCTGTCAGAGCTGAAGGGAGTCGCATCCCAGGTAGAGAGGGTGGAGCGAGGGGCGAGAAAATGCACGAACACAACACTCGCCGACCCATGTTGAACTGCTGTTCACATGGAAACCTCCTCCATGTCTTCTCTCCACACTTTGAAGGCTCATGCTCCATTCTAGGGGCCAACCCATTCTAGGGAGCCCTTTCCTGTGCAAAGAAAAGGGAACTCTCCCCGGGTATAGCCAGCTATCCCTTAGTACCCGTTGACTCATATTGAACCAGAACCACTTTTCACATGGAAACCTACTCCACGTCGACTCGCCACACTTTGAAGGCTCGTTCTCCACTCTAGGGGCCAACAACCCATTCTAGGGAGCCCTTTCCTGTGCAAAGGAAAGGGAACTGTCCCTGGGTGTATCCAGCCTATCTCTTAACGCCTGCCGACCCATGTTGAATCTCTGTTCACATGGAAATCTCCTCCATGTCAACTCGCCACGGTTTGAAGGCTTGTACTCCACACTAGGGGCCAACAGCCCATTCTAGGGAGCCCTTTCCTGTGCAATGGAAAGGGAACTCTCCCCGGGTGTAGCCATCCTATCTCTTAATACCCGCTGACCCATGTTGAACCGCTGTTCACATTGAAACCTCCTCTGGCTTGGCCTTCAAAATTCTCATTTGTATATCTGCTACGTCCACCAGATTTTAAAAGACCAGCAAGAGCTCACTAGACGCCAACGGAAACACCCCACTCTAGGGGTGAACCCATACTAGGGAGCCATTTTCTGCACAAAGTAAAGATAACTCTCCCCAGGGCCAGCCTGCTTACCACTATCAAAACCACAGGGACCTCACTACCTCTGCTCTGCCAGCCTGTCTTGCCCCTATGCACTTTCTCTGCCTTGCTGCCATACACCAGATGACTCACTCTACTCCTTGTGGTGTTCTTGCACTATCATGGTTCCTCAGTGTGTTGGTGCTAGTCTTTCAGCTGCTTTGTTCCTTTATTGGCACCTTGTGGGTTTTTTTCTGACCCTCTTTCTGCTTGCTATGTTCCTCCTGCATTGTGTTGTAGGATGTTGATGCCACTTGTCTTGCCACTTTGCCTGTCGTGCTGCCTTCAAGGGTTCATGCAACTGTGTGGTGTGTTTTTGACACTCTTCGCTCCAGCTTTTCACATCTGTTAAAGCACTCTTACCACTCTTGCCACTCCTGGTACCTCTTTGCCCCTTTACAGTGCCTTATTCTATTCATGCCACTTTGGTGCCACGTTGCCATAGTCTAAGTACCTTGGAGCTTTTTTCTGTTTCTGATGATTGCTCCCCAGAAGTTTCATCAGAATTGATAAGAAAACCCCAATTCTGCAGCTAAAAATAGGCTGCAAATACTTCCCCCCATTGACTTTAATGGGGAAATGAAAAATGAATACAACTAATCAACAATTGCTTTTTCCCCGATGAAACTAATGCAACAAATTTGGGTCCTGGCAAAATGAAAAATGAATTGAAACAAAGTTTTTCCTTCTGCACATCACTAATAACATCATGGAAGAAAAATGTTGAACACACAGGGGTACATTTTATAAAAAAGCGCGAGCGTGTACTTTTGTTCGCGCACCAGGTGCAAATAAAAGTACGCCGGATTTTATGAGATACACGCTTAGCCGCACGTATCTTATAAAATCCAGGGTCGGTGCACACAAGGAGGTGCACATTTGTGCACCTTGTGCGGGCCGAGCCCTACGCGCACTGCCTGTTCCCTCCGAGGCCGCTCCAAAATTGGAGCAGCCTCGGAGGGAACTTTCCTTCCACCTCCCCCCACCTTCCCCTCCTTTCCCCTACCTAACCCACCCCCCAGCCCTATCTACACCCCCCTCCTACTCGAGGCGAGTTATGCCTCGAGCAGGCATAACTCTCACGCGCGGGCCAGCTGCCGGTGCGCCAGATTCAAATCTGGTGGCTAGTCTGGAGGCAATGGCCATGCCCCCGGAATGCCCCCGGACCAGAACCATGCCCGTGGCCACACCCCTGGATGATGCGCCACCGTGACACGCCCACAACACGCCCCCCAGGAAAGCCCCAGGACTTACGCACGTCCCAGTGCTTGTGCGTACCACCGAGCCTATGCAAAATAGGCTCGGCGCGTGCAGGGGGGTTTGGGGTAGGTTTTCGGGAGTTATGCGCATAACATACGCGCGTAACCCTTTGAAAATCTACCTCACAATTTTGCAAAATGAAATAATTTTCATCCTCTGATCCCAGTTTTGTTTTCCTTAAATTCTAGGTGTAAACAGCTTGTATAGTATGCTATTATATGTAGTAGAAGGATAATTTTCTATATTGTGCCTATCATACAGAGTATGCATATATTTAGTAGGGATGTGAATCGTTTTAGGACGATTAAAATTATCGTCCGATAATTTTAATATCGTCTTAAACCGTTATGGAACACAATACAATACAGATTCTAACGATTTATCGTTATAAATCGTTAGAATCGTGAGCCGGCACACTAAAACCCCCTAAAACCCACCCCGACCCTTTAAATTAAATCCCCCACCCTCCCGAACCCCCCCCCCCAATAACTTAAATAACCTGCGGGTCCAGCGGCGGTCCGGAACGGCAGCGGTCCGGAACGGGCTCCTGCTCCTGAATCTTGTCGTCTTCAGCCGGCGCCATTTTCCAAAATGGCGCCGAAAAATGGTGGCGGCCATAGACGAAAAAGATTGGACGGCAGGAGGTCCTTCCGGACCCCCGCTGGACTTTTGGCAAGTCTCGTGGGGGTCAGGAGGCCCCCCACAAGCTGGCCAAAAGTTCCTGGAGGTCCAGCGGGGGTCAGGGAGCGATTTCCCGCCGCGAATCGTTTTCGTACGGAAAATGGCGCCGGCCATACGCGTATGGCCGGCGCCATTTTCCGTACGAGGGTACGAGGGTACGAGGGTTCCGGCGCCTCGCTGAACGACCTCCTGCAGTCGATCTCCTGCCGGCGCCATTTTCCGTACGAAAACGATTCGCGGCGGGAAATCGCTCCCTGACCCCCGCTGGACCTCCAGGAACTTTTGGCCAGCTTGTGGGGGGCCTCCTGACCCCCACGAGACTTGCCAAAAGTCCAGCGGGGGTCCGGAAGGACCTCCTGCCGTCCAATCTTTTTCGTCTATGGCCGCCGCCATTTTTCGGCGCCATTTTGGAAAATGGCGCCGGCTGAAGACGACAAGATTGAGGAGCAGGAGCCCGTTCCGGACCGCCGCTGGACCCGCAGGTTATTTAAGTTATTTGGGGGGGGTTCGGGAGGGTGGGGGATTTAATTTAAAGGGTCGGGGGTGGGTTTAGGGGGTTTTAATGTGCCGGTTTTTCGATTTTTCGATTTTTAACGATTTTTAACGATTTTTCACGATATTTTACCCCCCCAAACGGCAACAATACGATTCCCTCCCCCTCCCCAGCCGAAATCGATCGTTAAGACGATCGAGGACACGATTCACATCCCTAATATTTAGTTTTCAATTCATATGAACCAACCTTATGTATTTGGTTTATATTCCACTTTTCAGCAGTTCAAAGAGGTACCATATATTCAACCCCAAACTGGAAGCTTTGGAAATCTTCAAACCCGAACTGGAAGCTACAGGAATTATAAACAGTGTCTTCATTTCAAACAGAAACTAGAGATGTGAATCGTGGGGGGGGGGGAGGGCGGGAAAACTGGCACACTAAAACAACCCTAAAACCCACCCCGACCCTTTAAAATAAATCCCCCACCCTCCCGAACCCCCCCAAAATGCCTTAAATTACCTGGGGTCCAGAGGAAGGGTCCCAGTGTGATCTTTTACTCTCGGACCTCCGTGCATTGTAGAAATATCGCCGGTGCTACCTTTGACCTGTCATATGATAGGGCAAAGGTAGCGCCGGCGCCATTTTGTTTTTTTGTCCCCCGATGGCAGGAGCGTAGGAGGTCGTTCCGGACCCCCGCTGGACCCCCAGGGACTTTTGGCCAGCTTGGGGGGGGCCTCCTGACCCCCACAAGACTTGCCAAAAGTCCAGCGGGGGTCCGGAACGATCTCCTACCGCGAATCGTTTTCCGTACGGAAAAACGATTCGACTGCAGGAGGTCGTTCCGGACCCCCGCTGGACCCCCAGGGACTTTTGGCCAGCTTGGGGGGCCTCCTGACCCCCCCAAGACTTGCCAAAAGTCCAGCGGGGGTCCGGAACGACCTCCTGCAGTCGAATCGTGTTGCCATATGGCCAGCGCCATTTTGGCGCTGGCCATATGGGGGTCCAGCGGGGGTCCGGAACGACCTCCTGCAGTCGAATCATTTTTCCGTACGGAAAAATGATTCACGGTAGGAGATCGTTCCGGACCCCCGCTGGACTTTTGGCAAGTCTTGTGGGGGTCAGGAGGCCCCCCCAAGCTGGCCAAAAGTCCCTGGGGGTCCAGCGGGGGTCCGGGAGCGATCTCCTACGCTCCTGCCATCGGGGGACAAAAAAACAAAATGGCGCCGGCGCTACCTTTGCTCTGTCATATGACAGGTCAAAGGTAGCGCCGGCGCCATTTCTACAACGCACGGAGGTCCGAGAGTAAAAGATCACACCGGGACCCTTTTTCTGGACCCCAGGTAATTTAAGGCATTTTGGGGGGGTTCGGGAGGGTGGGGGATTTATTTTAAAGGGTCGGGGTGGGTTTTAGGGTTGTTTTAGTGTGCCGGTTTTCCCGCCCTCCCCTTCCCCTCCCCCTTCCCCCGATTTACGATTTTTTGACGATAAATCGGGGGAATTGTTATTGTATCGCGGCTCTAACGATTTTTGATGATTTAAAATATATCGGACGATATTTTAAATCGTCAAAAAACGATTCACATCCCTAACAGAAACTGACAGAGTTATCAGAAGGCACTTCAAGACACTTCTCTGACATTGATCTATGTTTCACCAAGTTGTTGCATCAAGGGAGAGACCCAAAATGCCAAATTTTGCTCACAGAACATCTTCTGCCAAAGTTGCTCATGCCATAGGCAAACTAACAACACAAAAGCTCAACACAGGATTCAGGTGCTTAATCTTCCCCCAAAAGGTACTTTATAACAATGAGAATATATAAACAGAAGAACAGAGAAGAATTAAGAAAGTATGAGTGCCATGAGTGAAAGTCACAGACAGCAGATGTGGTTTTTCAATCCAAAGTTCCTTCATCAGGGGGGTAAACTCTTTGTTGTGTTTAAACATAATCGTGTCACAAAATCTTTCTTCACAGGCATTTCAAAAGACATGAATTCCAAACTTCAAAGCACACATCCTTAGGAGTCAATAAGGTAAAACCATCTCTGATGGGACCTTCTAGTTTCATCTAACATCCGCAGTTTATATTTGAATATTTCTCAATATTGATGAAGAACCTGAGGGAAAAATATTCTTTGAAGACAATACAAAAATCTGTAACAGACACACTGGAAGAAATGAAAAATGAAAGAGGTATTGGAAGTAAAAAATAGAAGAACAGTCAAAGGTTTGGAAAATGAACTTCAGTGCTAGAAAATGTAAAATCATTCATTTGGGACCCAACAATCCACTAACTAGAGATCAGTAAGATGGGTAACAACTAGAAATTGTCAAACAAGTAAGATCCTGGACTAATTTATTTATTAAATTAATTTTGATTGATCATTTTGCCCAGAGTTTAAGACAATGTACAGACTAATTTAAAAACAGATTAATAAATTAACAAATAAAATCTAATAAAACATATAACAAATATTATACATAATTGATGCACAATAATTATATAGTAAGATACAATAAATCATCCTAAGCCAATCAAATATTGCTGACAGACAGTGAATTTAAGCAAATATAATTATAGAAACTAAAGTCGACTTTTATCTCTAAATACTCTCAGATGACCTTAGAATAACCAGTTAATATAATAAAGCATCTTGGAAAGCTAATAGGGTATTTCTCTAAAGGATTTACACACTTAACTCTGTTTTATGCATGTAAATATACTTCACGTACATGTTTGGAATCTTTCTATGATATATGGCATTGAATTGTCAATAGGTTTTACCCACATAAGTGCACTTTAAGCATGTAAATGGACTTTTGAAAATTGCTATGACATATGCTACTTCTACATGCATTCTTTGGAAAATTATTTCAGTCTGTTTTGTTGCATAAACAGAGGAAACATTAGCAAGAAAAAAGTAGTAATATTGCTTTTGTATAGGTCACTGCTGAGACCCCCACCTTAAGTACTGAGTTCAGTTCTGAAAGCCATTCCTCCATAAGGGCATTGAGAGAAAGGAAGCAGTTCAGAAAATAAATAATACTAAATAATACAAGGACTGCATCACAAACACTATAAAGATGACACTTAATTCACTGAAAATGTACTCACAGGAGGAAAGTGAAATGATAGAAACAGACAAATATTTGACAATCTTCAATAAATTATAGGAAGGTGAATTTTATCATAGAAAAGGAAATTCTAGAACAATGAGCCATGCTCTCAGATTGCAGGGAGGAAAGATGACAAATTCTTCTTTGCTTAGGCTTCCACAAATTACTAATCCTCAAACACCTGAAACCACTCCTGAATCACCCTGAATTCAGAACCAGACTCCAATCACTAATCTTTACAAGCTTTGATTACTGCAACTCACTCCTGATAGGCCTACGAAAATCAACCATCCGACCACTCCAAATACTACAGAACGCCACAGCCAGAATCCTCACCAGCCGCAAAAGAACTGACCACATCACACCTGTACTAAAAGTATTACACTGGCTACCTGTAGAAAAAAGAATCAAATACAAAACTCTAACCATTTTCCACAATGTAATACACAACAGTGAAAGTACATGCCTAAACACCATTATACAACGACACAATTCTCAACGCAACACTAGATCAACAAACAAAGCACAGCTGGACATCTCATCAGTCACAACCTCCAAACTCACTACCGTAAGAAACAGAGCTATATCAAAAGCAGGGCCTCACCTCTGGAACTTCCTACTGGAACACCTAAGATTACAGAACAACACTAAAATATTTAGAAAACTGCTCAAAACCTGGCTTTTCAGACAAGCCTACAAAGAAGGGATGATCTCATTGTTCTAGAATTTCATGCAGCCACAACCAAGAATCTCAATTCCCGTTAAGAACATTACTAACCTCAACCACTTCAATCACCACCTCAATCACCACCCAGCTTGTATTCCTGCATCATACTCAGTTGAGCCTTCTAAACGCAACTGATATCACACTATTGTAATATATAAAATCACGAGATATCACCACGTGGTGAAATCACTAACGCTAGATGACATAAAACACGATGACAATACCTGACTGCATTAACATACACAGCTTGACGATTCAATTGTCTCTAGCTTTAGCACCTCCCACAATCACTTTCTATTCCTCATGTTTACTCTTATAAACATATGTTCTCTGTAATGTTTTTTTGGAGTGAAGGCCTACGCCACCTCCTACAGTTATGAATGTAGTCATTAATCTTTTTGTAACGGATGTTATACCTGTTCTTATGCCTGTAAACTGTTGTTATAACTGTTGTGTTACGCCTGTAAATTGTAGTTATTCCTGTAAACCAGAGTAAAGGCCTTTTGCTAAACTTCGGTATATAAAAGCCTACAAATAAATAAATAAATAGAAAGTGGTAAAATCTGGAACAATCTGCCAGTATAGATGGAAATTAGCATTGTGATAGAATTTAAGTATGTTTGGGACAAATATAAAAGACAGCAATAAGAAAAAGATTAGGAGGTTACAGAATTGCAACTAACCCAGCCTTTACTCCCAGAAAGGAAAGGATGATATAGAAAAAAAAGCAAGGTATGGATAAAGGAAACATGAGGTATCAACATTGGAAGCCATGAAATTGAAAGTTTGAATCAGCAGGCAGTGATTCCTCAAAAAGCAACAGGGTAAATGCTGGAAGATTGGTGGTGATCAAGTATTGTCCACAGGGATATGGATGGCCAGACATATGTGCAGCAGTCCCATCCATTGCTCCTACCATGTGATAGGGGCCGGCCAATGGCACCGATAGCCCCTGTCACATGGTAAGGGCAAAGGGCCATCGGCACCATTTTGATTAGTGGCAGCCGACGGCCTGAGAATGGAAGCTCGCTCCTGGGACCCCCGCTGGACCACCAGGTAATTTAGGAAAGTTTTTTGGGGGTTGGAAGTTAGATCTAAATGGTCGGGATGGGTTTGGGTTTTTTTTTTCTATGTACCCTTTCTCTCCCCCCCCCAAACTGATAAGAAAACCAGACAAAAATTTCATGGGGTTTTCCTATCGTTTTCGGGGACCCCCGATACTTGACAGATTAGAAAATATCATATGATATTTTCATCCATCAAAAAAATGATGCACATCCCTACTGTTAAATATGGCCCACAAAAATATTAGGGTTATGCACAAGTGTAGATTTTATTTGGGTCATTTTGTTCAATCTGTTCCTCCTTTTGGCTTGCTTTAATTTTATTTCTGTTTGTTTCGATACTCATTGCACATAAATATATTTTTACATGCATAAGTCATACTTTATGCCTGCAAGTACAACTTTATGTCTGTAAAATTGTAAGCACACAAACAAATTGAAACAAAAGAAATGACTGTATAGCCCTACATAATATTGACCTTCAGTACATTTTTTCTTTGACCTTGTGTAGGTATTTGAAATCATTAGAAGAGAAGGATTATGAGAGTTTATCTCTAAGAATGACCGGTTTCAAAAATTTGAATTAATGATTTAAGGCAATTTCATGGTAGAATAATTGACAGCATGACTGAAATTGTGGACATGACTAATCCATTTCTTATAATTGAGTAAAACATTGTTACAATATGTCCTGGCACTTACACTCTTCAGCATCTTGTTTACTTCCATACTGTTAGATTCCTTTTGTAACATTGCCATTGTTATTTCTACAAGATTCATAACTGACAGACATCTGTTAACATCAGATGCCTACAAGCAAAAACAAATATGCTTGTGAAGCGTGTTTATAAAATTCTGTTCAGTGATTAATGTGCCTTAGTTGTTCATTCCAAGAAGAGATGGAGCTGTGCAGCAGCATAGTAACATAGTAATGATGGCAGAAAAGGACCAAATGGTCCATCTAGTCTGCCCAAAAAGATTCTTATGGTAATATCTGCTGTGCCATGTAGGTCACCCCCTAAGTTCCTCTTAAGGGTAGTCATACAGTTGAGATTATAAGCAAACAACAACAAAACATAACTTTGCTTTACATGCAATGATTAGGATCTTGTCTAATCTACAGTATAATCAGGTGAGTTTTTTATCCCTTACTTTTTTTTCAGCTAGCCATCAATATAAAATTTGCACTTTATTCCCTTTAGTTTAAATATGCGCAGCCCCCTGAAAAAGTCACACAACAATGCTAATATAGACAACATTTCTGCTATATCACTAATATTTAAGGCAGAAAAATATATACTTAGCTTGGGAGCTCTTCTGCACAGATAGGTCTGGAAGGAAATGGCACAGGCCTCCTGCAATACGCAAGTCTTTCTGGCTAATACTGGTGATTGGATCAGCCAGACCCCAAGAAAGAGAAGGCTTCTGTTAGAGGAGTTTTTTATCCCTTACTTTTTCTTCAGTTAACAATCTAAAATCAATTCACGTTTAAGCCTACATGCAGGTAGATGTTACAGGGTATAGAGTTATGTGTATGTTATCAAACGCATGCATATTAGGGATGTGAATCGTTTTTGAACGATTAAAATTATCGTCAGATAATTTTAGAATCGTCCTAAATCGTTAGAGTGCACGATACAATACAAATGCCCCCGATTTATCGTCAGGGGCATTTGTATTATATCGTTAAATAGGGCATGGGAATTATTTGGGGGAGGGCGGGAAAACCGGCACACCAAAACAACCCCTAAACCCACCCCGACCCTTTAAAACCAATTCCTTACCCTCCCCCACCCTCCCGAACCCCCCCAAAATTTTAAGTTACCTGGTGGTCCAGTGGGGGGGGGGGGTCCCGGCGCGATCTCCTGATCTCGGGCCATCGGCGCCATTTTGGCTGCCACTAATTAAAATGGCGCCGATGGCCCGATAAAAAAAAAAACCCACCCGACCCTTTAAATCGACCCCCCCCTCCCGGGCTGATGAGTAAAGATGGCCGGCGCCATCTTTAAAGATGGCGCCGGCCATCCAGTGCTCCTACCATGTGACAGGGGCCGGCCAATGGCACGGATACCCTGTCACATGGTAAGGGCAAAGGGGCATCGGCGCCATTTTTTTTTTTAAACAGCTGATGCCTGGGAACGGGAAATCTTTCCCCGAGGCCCCCCTGGATCTCTCCTCTCCCTGAGGCCCCCCCTGGATCTCTCCCCGACGCCCCCCTGGACCACCAGGTAACTTTAAAAGGTTTTGGGGGGGTTGGGGGTCAATTTAAAGGGTTGGGTGGGTTTGTTTTTTTTAGCGGCGCGGGCCTCCCTAAAAAAAAATTATCAATGTGAATTGGAATCGGAAACGATTCCAATTCACATATCTTAACGATCAGATTTGCCCCCCCCCCAGCCTAATCTGATCGTTAAGACGATCTGGCACACGATTCACATCTCTAATGCATATCATATTTGTCGGTTATAAAATACTAGCGGCCATATATGTGTGTAATTATACTGCTGTGTGTATTTGTTGAATTATCCTCCCTATGTACAGTATATGTATTTAAGTAATATAGATCAGAAAAAAGTTCTCTGTGGTTTTCTGTGTCAGAGACCTGTCGATCAAGCTGAAGATGACTCTTGTTTCTATGTCAGTAGAACAACTTTTTCCTATGCCCTTTCTGCCTAAAATAGCTGTTCTGTATTCTTCTGTATGACTATGAAAGTGCATGCTATCATAGGGGAGGTGAAATTAAAGAAGTTCTTGAAATTTTCTATCAGATATGTGATAATATTATTATATGGAATTATTATACAGGACATTTTAAGTGTTGTATATCTGGTAAGTCTATAGAATGTATTTATCTTAATACTGTGATCCACTTAGAATATTTGTAACAGAAAGGGCAGAATATCAGAATTTTAAATAAATAAAATAAATGTGATTTATTTTTCAAAAGTAAACCTTTAGCACCTTATTTATTCATTTGCAGGTAAATATTCAAAGTTTTATTCAACTTGTATACACATAAAAGCAGGATTAATGCACCTACTTCAAACCAACCTGTATTTGTTTTATGAAACTATTCAGTGACTAAGTATTTGTGCAGAAAATATGAGTGTATCTGAGATATTTTAGGGGTATGTTCAAGTATATCATAAGAGCACAAGACATGTCATGCTGGATCAGATCAAGATCTACCTATCCCAGCACCCTCTTTCTGGTCACAGGTACCTGGCAGAACCCATACAATAGATCTGTTTCTTGTTACTAATACTCGCTCCCAAGGATAGCTTTTTCTAGTGACCCTGGATAATTATGCTTTATAGACTTTTCCTCCAGGAACTTGTTCAAACCTCATTTAAATCCCACTGTGCTAGTCACCTTGACCATGTCTTATGGCAACAGATTTCACAGCTTGCTTGTGCATTGAGTAGAAAAGTACTTTCTATAATCTGTTTTAAATCTGCTGTTGTTAGTCTTCAAAATGTAATACTTGTGTGAATGCCATTGCTCATATACATAGTTTACAAGTATTTAACTGGCTAAGTGTAATCAGACATTGGAGCTAGGTACTTAAGTACATGAACATTGGTCATTAATGTATGTTAACTGCTCATGTTAATGATATGAACATTGAGGGGTAGATTTTCAGACGAGCGCGAACAGCCTACTTTTGTTTGCGCTCCAGGCGCAAACAAAAGTACGCTGGATTTTAGTAGATACGCGCGGAGCCGCGCGTATCCACTAAAATCCTTGATCGGCGCGCGCAAGGCTATCAATTTTGTATAGCCTGCGCGCGCCGAGCCGCGCTGCCTCCCCCCGTTCCCTCCAAGGCCGCTCCGAAATCGGAGCGGCCTCGGAGGGAACTTTCCTTTGCCCTCCCCTCACCTTACCCTCCCTTCCCCTACCTAACCCACCCCCCCGGCCCTGTCTACACCCCCCCCCTTACCTTTGTCGGGGGATTTACGCCTCCCGGAGGGAGACGTAAATCCCCGCGCGCCAGCGGGCCTGCTGAGCGCCGGGCCGCGACCTGGGGGCGGGTACGGAGGGCGCGGCCACGCCCCCGGGCCGTAGCCACGCCCCGTACCCGCCCCCAAAACGCTGCCGACACGCCCCCCCCAACGCCGCGCGCTCCGGCCCCGCCCCCCGACACGCCCCCCTCCGAGAACCCCGGGACGTACGCGAGTCCCGGGGCTCTGCGCGCGCCGGGAGGCCTATGTAAAATAGGCTTCCCGGCGCGCAGGGCCCTGCTCGCGTAAATCCGCCCGGTTTTGGGCGGATTTACGCGAGCAGGGCTCTGAAAATCCGCCCCCAAGTTAATTTACAGGCATTCAAGGTACCAGATTAAGACAGATATTATTGTCAACATTTAACTACACCTCCCGAGGAGTAGATTTTGATATTAATGGGTCTATGTTAACTTTTGTTCATTTTAACTTGCATTTTCTTTAGCCTAGAATTTTTGCATTAAGTCTCATAAGCTAAATCGTGCACATTAATTTGCATAAAACTGATTGAGCACTCTCACCATGCTTTTAACATGTTAGTGCTTATCAAAGCATAGCACACTTTTGTACATTGGCCTTTTATTATATTTGACTTCTTAACAGTTAGTGAGATTTGTTGAATTGTATTCTCAAAATGTTTTCATATCTATGGATTTTGAGGCATATGTGTCAGAGGAGGCAGATGCAAAAATAAAGAGGCGATAACTGTCAGAAAGTCCTTATAGGCATGTTTTTTAATTTATCTGATGAATAAATGTTCATTAGGGTCAAGGCACAGCACAAACTCAAGATCTGGCTTGAAATCTGGGACAGGATCCAACTTGGGTAGCACATTTTCGTTACTGACTAAAGCACCCCCTCAAGTTGTAAAGTCGGACATGCACAGGGTCTGGGTCAGGAGCTGGAGCAGGAGCAGGGTTCAGCATGGAACTTGAAGTTGAATGAGACTGGTGGACTGACACAGAAACAGAAACTCGATCAAGATCTAGCATGGATCCTGAAATAGGAACAGAATTAGCCAACACAGCTTCAGCACTGGCTGCAGCATTTTGTTTGGGGGTAGAGTTTGGTGTCATTTCAACAGTGGCATCAGCATCCCCACAGGCATAGGTTGCAACTTAGGGGCAGATTTTAAAAAGATGCGCGTAGCCGCGCGTATCTTATAAAATCTGGGGTCGGCGCACGCAAGGCTGCGCAAAATCGGCAGCCTGCGCGCGCTGAGCCGCACAGCCTGCCTCCAAGGAGGGAACTTTCCTTCGCCCTCCCCGCACCTTCCCCTCCCTTCCCCTACCTAACCCCCCCCTTACCTTTGTCGGCAAAGTTACGCCTGCTGGAAGCAGGCGCAACTTTGCACGTGTCGGCCGGCAGCCCCGCTCCGTCCTCCGGTCCCGGGGGCTGGTCCGGAGGCCTCGACCATGCCCCCGGGCCCGCCCCCGAAACGCCACGGCCCGCCCCCAAAATGCAGTGTCAGTAGGCCCTGCCTCCCGACACGCCCCCTTACAAAAGCCCCGGGACTTACGCGCGTCTCGGGGCTTTACGCGCGCCGGAGGCCTATGCAAAATAGGCGCGCCGGCGCGCGAGGGCCCGGCGCGCGTAAATCCGGAAGGATTTACGCGTGCGGGCCTTTGAAAATCCGCCCCATAGTTTCATTGCTGACTTTAGCACTCCTTATGGGCATAAGGCTTGGGGCAATAGCTTAGACTTGATCTGATATTGCTCTAAAGAAGCAGCCCACTTCAACTGGGCCACGCCCACTAGATGGTCGAATATTTCCCCAATAATTTAGGTTCGGTGTTCTATAAAAACTAGTCTAGCCATATTCCTCTTCAGGATTACAGGTGTTGGTTGCCTGATAACAAATGCATAAATCCAACATTCCATATTGCACCTGATGCTTCAGGCTTCAGGATTAAAAGTACTGGGTGCAAGACAAAAGCTTAAACCTAAGCTTCCAAATTGCACTTGAAGCTTCAAGCAGGATCTAGATCTGAACCTTGAAACAGCAACTGGAGCAAGGACTAGATGTGCAGCTTGGAGCACGGACTGTATCTGCAGATTGAAGCAATGTGAAGCAAGGACAGGCATTGCAGGCTGGAACTTGAAGCTTGAACTGGAACAAGATAGGTGATGGAATTTGAAGCTTGGTAGACTGGAAGAACGCAAGGACTGGAGAACAAGAAAGACTGGAATTCTGAGTGGGATTTGGGGCAGTGAGCTCAAAGCTGAATTACTTTAATTGTAAGTAGTTCCAAAGTGACATACAAACATCTGTTTTACTCTACTACTTATTCCTTCTTAATTTAGCATTTCTTTCTCTATTTCCTTTAATAGAGTACACTTTCTCCTTAACCACTCCTCTGCTGCCCACCTAAAGTACATTTACAGATGTGAAGAGCATGGGCATAAGCTGGAAGTCCAAAAGTGGAAGAGGAAATTACTAGGCCAAATTAAAATGTGTTTACTGAGAAAATTAATCCTTGGGAATTAATTTTTTATGGAAAATGGAAGTTGTTCATTAAAATTATTAATCTGTTGAATTGTGATGAATGTAAATTATCCTTGGATTCAAGTAACCTTGGAGTCAGATAACCACCATGAACTGTTATGACTTTATACAGATTATAATATATAAAAAAAATTACTGCAATCAATATTATTCTTAATAAAGAATCAAAAAACGATTCTCTATGAAACAGGTTTTTTCTTTAAGAATGAAAAGGAATTTAGAGTAATGTTTAAAAAGGAACAATGAGTGAAGTGATCAAATTTACAGCTGGCAAAAAATTATTAAGAATAGATACAACACTAGCAGATTGTGAGAAATTGTTGTAGGATCTTGTGAGACTTGAGGGGGTTGGATATCTAAGTGGAAGATGAAACTGAATGTGGCCTAGGGCAAAGTGATGTACATTGGGGAAAAATAATCCTGTCAATATACAATTCTTGGCTCCATATTAGGAGTTGCTATTCAGGAAAAGAATCTTGGAGTCCTTGTAGATGACACATAGAAATCATTAGCTCACTGTGCAATGCGTGCATCAAGAGCCAGAAAAGAAAATATAATGTTAGGAAATATTCAAAAGAAAATAGAAATCAAAATGGAATATAATAAAATGTATTTGAAATCACACCTTGGTTATTGTGTGCTGTTCTGGTCACCACATCTCTAAAAAGTATGGAGAAAGGCAACACAAAAAGTATAGGGGATGGAATGGCTCCCTTAGGGGAAAAGGTTTAACAGGTTAAGGATCTTCAGCTTGGTGACGACTGAGAGGGGATAATACTGAGGTTTATAAAATCATGTTTCATGCAGATCGAGTTAATAGGGAACAGTCATTTATTCTATCAGACAGTAATAAGTCAAAAGAACATTCTATGAAACTAACAAGTAGCAGATTTAAATCTAATTTAACTTTTAGTCAACAAACAAGCTATGAAATGTGTAACCAGAGAATGTTGGCAAGGCTAGTAGTGTAACTGAGTTTAAAAAAGGTTTTGACTCATTTCTGGAGATCAGATCGTAAACAGGTATTTGCCAGATAGACTTGGCTGCCTCTTCTTCATACTTCTGGGTATAAGCAATAGGAAATGTACTTTCCTAATAGGATCTGCTGGGGTCTTCCAAATGACCCAGACTTGCCACTATTGGGAACAAAATGTTGGGTTCAAAGGACAATTGGTCTATTTTAGCATGAAACCTCATATGTTCTTATGGTTTTGATGATGTAGAGTAGGAAAACAAGAATTCAAGAATTCAAGGAAAAGAAAAAGACGAAGAGAAAGGGGAAAGCAGGCCAACTTCATAAGGCCTTACTTGCATGGGAGTGACAAAACAAAGAGAGAAGAACTGAATGCAATGATGGAGCAGAAGAGAAACATAGAAGCCAGGCTTCAGTCAGTCAAAAAGAAAAAGGTTGTAAGAGAAAAAGATTAAGAGTAGCTGCAGACTTGTATTTACACAGTGGGAATGGGAAGGAGGTAGTGGAAGGCGAATTCGTGGGGGGAACAGAGAATTTACATTTGAAAGATTGCAAATTGTCTGGTGGTGGTGTTGCAATAAATACATAGGGGGTAATTCTCAAAAGGATTTATACACTTAAAACTGGGCTTTACTCATGTAAATGCACTTTAAGGACCAAATTTGAAAAGCATAGCTTGCAATAAAAGACCAATACTCAAGAGTACAGGGGCTGCGCATGAGCGACACAGATTTAAAAAACAAATTGCTAATTATGTGTGTATATGTACATGTGCAAGCTAAAACAAAGGGGGCAGAAAAGTGGTAGGACATGGGCATTTCTGGATAGGGCCAATAGTTACCTGCATAAATCCATATTTTAAAACCGAATGCTGCAGTCTGCGGCAGCTTGTTAGCTGGGTATATTTACTGCTATTCCTGCTGAGGGTCAAGTCTGGATATATTTACTGCTGGGTATATTTACTGCTATTCCTGCTGAGGTGCAAGTCTGCAGAAATCGCTTTTTAGGCCAGGAGACCTTCTCCGACCAGCACTCAAGCGGGCTCGCCTCCAGACTACCTCCGGTGAGCACACAAAGAACCCAGACTGTTCCACTGTACTTTGATGCTATACTTGCCTTAATTAGTGTATGTCATTTTGCTACTTTTAACTGTATCCTATTCGCAGCCTTCCCTCCTTCACTCCCCCTATTCTCCCCACCGCCACCCCCTTAGAAACACTCCCCCTCTGCATACCACCTATTATTACCAGCCATCTCAAATGGCTTCTTACCCAATCCCTCGTATCCACCATCCACTCTTCAGACTACCCCCCCTCTTTCTCAACCACCACCCCCCTCGCAAATCCCTAATCCCCATCCTCACCTTTCCCTTAACACAACTCCTAGGTCTCACCACCCTCTCCATAATTCTCTTCAATGCCCAATCCCTATCCAAAAAGACACCCATCCTTAATGACCTTCTTATTGATTGCAAACCAGACATCTGTGCTGTCACGGAAACATGGTTCAAGGATTCAGACACCGTCCTCATTAATCAACTCCCCATGACCTTCTATGACATCTTCCCAATCCACCAACCCAAAAAAAGAGGAGGAGGACTCTTACTGGTGGCCAAGAAATACCTAAACCTCAAACCCGTCCGCATAGCCACCCCACCCAACCTTGAAATAGGCCTATTTAGAGCAGCCGCTCTGCAAATCTGTCTAGTTTACACTCCCCCCGCCTCCCTCGAGTCTAACCCCTCCCCCCTAATTGAATTTATTGCTGAATGGATAAAAACTGATATCCCCTGCATTATTCTCAGAGATTTCAATCTCCATGTTGATTCCCTTCCTCTCTCCGCATCATGCAAGTCCTTCATTTAATCCCTCCTTGCCATAGGCTTCCGGCAAATCATAGCATCTCCTACACACAAAGCCGGACACACTCTGGACCTGATGTTTATCAACTCTGACATCCTCACCTCTAACACACCCACTTGCACTCCAGTGCCATGGTCCGACCATTACCTCATAGAAAGCCTGCTCCCCACCAAACCCTCCCCCCAAGTAACACCCATGGCACCACCATAATATACAGAAAAACCTGCCCGAATGACGAACTAGCAGACGCCTTATCATCATCCCTACCTTGGCTAGTCTGCCCAGACCCTGACACAGCTGTAACATCCTGGAACAGCCTCACTGTAGACATCGCCAACAAGCTTTGCCCACTCTCCAAACGAGTCATAAACACCTCCTCGAAACCTTCAAAGCCCTGGTACTCTTCAGAGTTAAAAACCCTAAAAAAAATCCTCAAAATCCTCAAAAAGAAAGAAAATGGTGCAAGGACCCAACCCCGCAACACTCCGCAAGCTACAAAACAGCCCTACACAGCTACAGACTATCCACCCTCAAACACAAGCGAGACTTTTACGCAAAAAGAATCCATGACTACAGATTCAACCCAAAAGTGCTTTTCTCATACATCACAAGTCTCACTACTTCTCCCCTCCCCACCATACCAGACACTGAGGCAGCAGCCAAATGTGAAGAACTGGCTAACTACTTCCAAAGTAAAATCTCTAACCTCCTTTCTAGATTTCCCCCTTCCAATAAATGTCCCCCTCCCCCGACCTACCCACCTTCCTCACATCCTCCCAACCCGTAATGGCCACACTTGACTTCACCTCTGCGAAAGAGATTGGTAATATCCTTCGAAAACTCAAGCCAGCCTCGCACCCCAATGGTACCATCCCAACTAAAGCCCTAAAAGCCATACCTGACACCATAGATGGAGCCTTAGCAGATGTTATCAACTGCTCCTTCGCTCATAGGATGGTCCCTGACTCACTCAAGCATGCAGTAGTCAAACCCCTCCTAAAGAAACCTTCCTCAGACCCAAAAGACCCCTCCAACTTCCGCCCTATATCCAACCTCCCACTTATCTCCAAACTGATGGATAAAGTTGTTAACTCCCAACTCATGGACTATCTTTAAAATCATGAGATCCTCCATGGTTCCCAATTCAGTTTCCGGAAACACTTCAACACCGAATCACTACTCCTCTCCCTATCTGACCACCTCCTCAGAGGTCTAGGCCAAGGCCACAGTTACCTACTTGCCCTCCTCGATATCTCGGCCGCATTTGACGCCATCAGCCATTATCACCTCCTAACGTGACTAGAAAGCATTGGCATTTCTGGCCTAGTCCTTGCTTGGTTCAAATCTTATCTAACAGAAAGTTCTCTGTTAAAATAGGAAACAACTTTCCTCCTCTCACACCATACAGCAAGGAGTGCAGCAAGGTTCATCTCTTTCCTCAACCCTCTTCAATGTTTACCTAACCCTGCTCTGCCATCTCCTCTCTGACCTCAAGCTCAAGTTCTGTCTCTACGCTGATGATGTTCAGATCATTATCCCCATTCACACTTCCATCTCCGATGCCCTAAAGCACTGGGAAAACTGTCTAGCAGCCATCAATTCCCTGCTCACCAACCTACACCTTGCCCTTAACACTAATAAAACTGAACTCCTACTCATCTCCTCAAAATCCTCCCCTACCTCCCCCCAATCTATCGACCCTAAGCTTAACCTTATCACAACGCAACCGTCCATCAGAGACCACGGAGTTTTCCTCGACCACCAACTAAGTATGAAACTGCACATCAACTCCATCTTAACAGCAGGTTTTTTCAAGCTCAACGTACTTAAAAAGCTAAGACCCCTACTATACACCCAGGTTTTCCATACAGTGATTCAAGCTACCATGACCTCCAAATTAGATTACTGCAACGCACTCCTCCTAGGGCTCACCCTGTCTATGATAAAACCCCTCAAAATATAACAAAACGCCACAGCAAGACTTATCACAAACACCCGCAAACATGAAAACATTACCCCCATCCTCAAAGACCTACATTGGCTCCCCATTCTCTCCCGTATCCACTACAAAACCCTGACCATAGTACATAAATCCATCCATGCCCACCACTCCAATTGGCTCGACATCCCCTTCAATGGCCCCCCCAGTCCACTCGACCCACCAGATCCACCAACAAAGGCACTCTACATGTACCCTCACTGAAAACAGCCCATCTCACCTCCACTCATGAACGTGCCCTCTCTATCGCAGGCCCCACTCTCTGGAACTCCCTCCCTGTGCACATACGCCTTGAACCATGTGTGATCAAATTTAAAAAGAAACTAAAAACACTACTGTTCAAATAAGCCTATCCAGAATAAAATACCCCCTCCACACTATCCCTGCATCACCTCATGCTGACCGCATAATCCTTACATTAAGGAGCTAATGTTATTGTTAATTTACAATTGTTCTTGTTACTTTAATCTATCCTTCCACGCTGATCTTGGTTAACCCTCTCCCAGTTCACTTTCCCTGTTAATATGTATTTTCAAGCCTTTTGTTCAAATGTAAACTGGTATGATGTCCCCACTAATACAGGTATATAAAAGTTTCTAAATAAATAAATAAAATAAGACGGCAGGGTCGACTGGGGGAAGTGAAGGCTGAAGAACCAAAGGGGTCTGGGTTAACCTCAAGATAGACTGGAAAAACTGGTGGACTGCTTGGTAAAACTGGGAATTCCCTTCACACGAGCATGTTTTAAAATCCGCTTACCTGCACGTGTTAAAATCGACAAAGTCCCAAGGAACATAGGCAAAATATGTTTGCTCATATAATGGTTTAAAATTAGGAGCACACTTACATGTAGAAGGTGTATTTTAAATCACATGTGTGCATGATTTAAAATTCCAGCGTATGTCCACTCTTGTGCCCATATGCGCTTGTATGGGCATTCACACACTTGTTTTAAAGGCTACAATCTAAGGACTGAAACTCCAGGGGAGATGACTCATTACTAGAGATGTGCAAAGCCCTAACCTTTCGGTTCAGGCTTCATTTTTGTCCCGCTGCGGGAAATTTTGTATTTCCCGTGGTCAGGGCTTTTGTAATTTAGGGGACCCAAATTTCAGGTTAGTAAGCACTAATGGGAGTTAGTGCGTGCTAACTCCCCATTAGCGCGCACTAACTCCCATTAGTGCACGCTAATATTTTAACGTTAGCGCGCACTAACCCGAAAACTGAATTTTCACAAAATTTTGGGAAAATTTGGTTCAGTTTTTAGGTTCCCTGAACCAGGATGAATTAGGCAATTTTGTTGAAATTGCCTAATTCATCCTAAATGATTGCACATTCCTACTCATTACAAACATCTGGAAATATTTCTTCACAGAGAGGGTGGTGGAGGCCTGGAATGCTCTTCTGGAGGAGATGATAAAGAAGAAAACAGTCAAAGAATTCTAAGGAGCATGGGATAAACACTGTGGATACCAAAAGGCTAGAGGACAGAAATGAGATAAGCATGCAGGGGGGTTTCTTGCTGGTACAGTAGCTACTACCCTTAGCAGAAGGCTTAGAGACTACAACCCTTAACCAATATGCTTTGATGTTTTTAATGCAACTTCAAAATTGTTCCTCGCATAAACATCAGGGAGATAAGAGGAATTTGATTCAGATGACTACCGAGGGCTCCATCTTCAATGGTCTTGGATACTGTTACATGGACATAAGAGAAAAAGCACAGGACTGCTTCTATGGCCAAATCCTAAAGGAAATGAAGAAAGCGTGCATGAGGGTAACTTGCTGGTGCAGTGGTCACTTTGATACTTTTGATACAACTCCAACATTGCTCTCTGCTTCAACGGCAGGAAAAAAGGGGAATTGGACTTAGACAGCAAACATTGAGGGCCCGAAATTTTACAGTCTGTGAAACTGATATGCATAGGGGTAACCGGCACAGTGAAGTGGTTAGTAACCTTAATAGAAGCATGGGATTACTACCCTTAACCAATAAGCCTTGATGCGTTTGATGCAACTGTTACTTTGCTCTCTGTTTTGAAGGAGGGGGTGGAGGCTGAAAGGAAAGAAATTTGGATTCAAGGACAACCGACATAAGCCATGACTTTTTTTACAGTCTGGGGTACTGATGCTCAGACATTAAGAAAAAAACCAAAGGACTGCTTCTATGGCCAAGTCCATAAGCAAAGGATGTTAAGCAGCATTGACTGAATCATGGGGGTAACCTGCATGGCAGACACTACCATGGGAAGCTTGCTGGGCAGACTAGATGGACCATCAGTCCTTTTCTGCCGTCATTTCTATGTTTAAATGCATGTATGATTTAAAATTCATGTGCATGTCCAATCATGTGTTGATATGCTCGTGTATGGACACACGTACACTCATTTTATAAGTGGCCTGTGCACGCATAAATAGGCTTTTGAAAATAGCTAAAACAGTATATTATATTACTCACGTAACTCTTTTGAAAATTACTTCCTCTATAAATATAATGTTATACGGTATTTCTTTGGACATAATTATCAACATTAATGAAGACCAAGTAAAAAATAAAAATCCAGAAGGCTATGATATTAGCTATTCTTTGCTGCCCTGGCTAACTAGATTAAAGACTGAGGGATTTAAAATTATACTGAATGAATGCTATGAGTCATGGTGCAATGACAAGGAATGTATCATAGATATACATTTTCAGAATAATAATACTTTTATAAATGTTGACAAAACAATCAGTGAGGGAAATGTATTATAATGACAGGTACAAACAATGCACTTTCTACCTACTGTCAAACAAGCTAGATAGAGAGTGCATTGTACAAATCAACTCCTCTTGCACCTTTCATAGATTCAAACAACAGAAAATCTTCAGTGATGTCAACTTTGCTGTTCGTACCTCTGACTGTGTATGTAAAACCACCCCCAAACCTATCCCACCCCCCAAACCCCAAACGGAGATAAAAGTGCCCCCCTCTTACAATAGAGAGTGACATATTGATTTCTAATCAAAGGTTTTGGCTCTCTCTCTCTCTTTCCCCCTCTTCCTCTACTTCTCCCTCTCCCCCCAAAAATGCTGTGATATGTTAAATAACACAAGGTAGAATGCATTGCAGAAATTGCCTATGCGATGTGGTAGATTTTTTTTTTTTTATCACAAGCGCTATTTCCACTTTAAATATAGCAATTTGATAAACCTAGAGGTAAGTCCAAATAGAGATGGTAACTTTTAAGCTGGTGCATGGGCGCACATGGGCATGCATTCATCAGACCGTGCCCAGGGACACAGCAAGTTTATAATATAGGCTTGTATATGTGCACATGTTATAACATAGCCTGGCTGCATGCACATGTGCGCTCAATTTACAGTGGGCGCGTGTGTGTGCGCGCACAAATCCTGCTTCGCCTGCATAAGTGAGGGGATTTTAAAATGCATGTGTGCCGATGCCATTGCTGCTAAAAACAGTTCTTTCCCAGTTTGCCCAGTTAAGGGACAGGTCTTCCAAACTCCCCTAGTTTAATAGCTTTCCTTTCCCCGTTAGCCCTGACCTCTAAAACCGCGCAGATCTGCCTAGATATTTTTGTTTTGTCATCCATAGCAGAAGTAAAGTTATGCGTCAGGAGACCCTGTAAGTATTTATGCGCAAATTCCAGGTAAAAATTCTTGAATGCTCATGCCTCGCCATGCCACTCCCATGCTCTGCCCCTTTTTGCAAACGTTTAATTTGTGCATGCAGCAGCATTGATGCGCATATCCAGGCGGCTTTTAAAATCCGCTTGTGTGCACGAGCCCAACACATTCTTGTATCCCCCTAATTTCGGCATGCGTTGGCCTTTCAAAATTCACATTTTAGGGCTTAAGTTAGGGACAATACGGGACTGAGACCAAAGGGGTCTCTACATACAATTGTTAATGAAGAGATAGAATTCACAGTCCTGAAACACATTTCTAAGCTAAGTCAGTAGAAAATAGATCACAGATGTGCTTCTCATTCACACAATGCATTATTTCTATCCCACAATTACTGAAAGTCTTGTATATTAGTGACAAAATCAACTGAGAACTGTATTCATGGACTGTGAATACAAAAAAACAAAATCCATTATGGTTCTTAAACATTAGTAGATATCAATGAGCAACTGTGCTAGCTGTGATGATGCCAATGAAAATAGGAGAATTGCTAATAAAATGTGAATTCAAAGCAATCTACCCCCCAGTGTTGTGATAATATAGCCTGTGGGCTATAATTTAAAGGTTTGAAGAACTAAATAGTTCTTTTCAGCAATTAATGAGAAATGCAGTCATAGTAGATCATGATTTTAAGTAACTTGTTAGCCAAGTTAAATCTAAAATATGTTCACATTGATTTATGCAGCCAGGAAACAGACATCTAATATAAAATAGCAATTTCAGCTACTAGCTATACGTTTTACTTAACTTCAGACTTTCACCACCTACACTTTGTTGCATGAATGATTTAGCTGTGAGTTTATTTGAATTTAGCAACCTATGTACTAATTCACATGAGTGCTTGTAGTAATTTTAATATCCAAATGCATTAAAAGGTATAAACCTTTAAGTATATTTAAGTATATTTAAGTATATATATTTAAGTATATATATTTATATACTTATATATGTATATATATATTTATAAATATTTATATATATTTATATATATAAATATATATAGTATATATATTTAAGTATATATATTTAAGTATATTTAAGTATATTTAAGTAACTTTTTCGCTTCCTATGTTTTCATTGGTTTCCCCTTGTTATTTGTAAACCGGTATGATAAGACCTGTCTTGAGCATCGATATATTAAAAGAACCTAAATAAATAAAACAAAATAAATATTGGGTGTTAAAACTAGGCTTTGAACTCGTACTATAAATAGAGATGTGAATCGGAACCGGAATCTGACATTTTTAAAGATGGCACCGGCCATCCATTACCCCTACCATGTGACAGGGGCCGGCCAATGGCACGGATACCCTGTCACATGGTAAGGGCAAAGGGCCATCGGCACCATTTTTATTAGTGGCAGCCGATGACCCGAGAGCAGGAGATCACTCCCGGGACCACCACTGGACCACCAGGTAATTTAAAATGTTTTTTTTGGGGGGTCGGGAGGGTGAAGGAAGCTAAGGGAGATGTTTTAAAGGGTCAGGGTGAGTTTAGGGTGTGTTTTTGTGTGCCTTTTTCCCGCCCTCCTCCAAAATGATAAGAGAACCCCACGAACAATTTCATGGGGTTTTCCTATCGGTTTCTGGGAGCCCCCGATTTCTGACG
Organism: Rhinatrema bivittatum; assembly: GCF_901001135.1. Classification (NCBI taxonomy): domain Eukaryota; kingdom Metazoa; phylum Chordata; class Amphibia; order Gymnophiona; family Rhinatrematidae; genus Rhinatrema; species Rhinatrema bivittatum. Next base: position 323,436,324 of record NC_042616.1, on the reverse strand, counting down.
ACTTTGAAAATATCGTACGATATTTTCAATCATCAGAAACACGATTCACATCCCTACTATTTAACACATTGTTATAACCACTAGTATGCATTACTGCTGCTGATGGCATGTATGTATTACTGCCTCTGGTAGCACATGTGTATTACCTCTGCCGATAATGGATTTGTGTTACAGCTTCCAGTAATGGCAGTCCCAATGAAGGCTCTGATGCTCTGCCAACTGCACAAAACAAGGGGCTATAGTTTTCTGATCCTCCAATCTATCCCCCATCACCCTTCAGAGAAAGCAGAGAGATCTAATGCCCCAATCTACTTTGAGCCTCCCAAGAGGAAAACCTTCTGCCTGAGGTCTTCAATATGGAAGTTGGGGACAGAAGGGAGTGTGCCTTTCTCCCGCCACACTGATGTCCAGTTCAAAATGGTTGTGTGAGGAGAAAGTGAGTAAGAAGAGATGATGTATAAGGAGAATAATAAGAAAGTGATAGAGAGACAGCAGAATTATGTATTTTTATGAATGAGAAACTCCATTTTTCTGTTATTTTCTGTTTTGAAGCATTAATTATTTTAATTACAAATGTCTTATGTTCTTGCATACTTTTGAATTTCTCTTATAGTATCCTGATCACAAATCCATTGATGCAATTGTCTGGTCTTGAAAATTGTTTTCCTTATACAAGGCATTAAAAATTAAAATGATTAGATACTTAGAGGTCAATATATAGTAAGCCGGCTAGTACCAACATAGCCAATTAAATATAAATGGACAAAAAAATATGATTTTTAAACTTAAAAATCTTGTCTACCTAAGTCTAAATATAATGGAATAGCCAACTAGAAATATAGATGACTAACCATATATATGAATATTGATACTTAGCCAGATATCTATGTTATTCATCTAAAATACTTAGGTGAATATCTGTCTATAGTACTAATATCACTATTTAGAAGGATTAATTAGTAATCGTGTGGCACAGTCTTAACAGGAAACTGCATCCTCTATTGGCTGTACAGCATCATTTAAAATGGCTGCCAGAAGCAGGAGAGAAAATGTTCTTGAAGAAAACAAGGAGATACTGGCCCGGCTGGTACTGCCATATGAGGAGGGCCCTAGCAGGGGTAACCTGATGGAAAGGACAACTTTCCAGACCAGCATCTGAAGTGCATTCAATAGGTACGATTCCAGTGTATATAGAGGCTAACGTCTTTATTCCATGGTGAAGACTGGGTGGCATTAGTTGTGGATCTGTAGTACAGAGTTTTCAATCAGTTGGTCTTCACTACATTGAGCTTTCTAACTATGGTGCTGGTTTTGTGAATGACTTCCATGTTTAGGAGTTGTGCCATCAATTATCATAATTCTCTCATGGCCTTTCTCTCAACATGAGTATCTTTGAACAATAATTATATCCAATGGCAGGCAGGTGATGTAGTGCACTGCTGATGCTCACATGGTTACATCTCCAAGTTGCAGATTAGCATTGGCAGCACAAGTATGTGATATTTGAGGGTTGAGCTTAAGGTCAGGTCTGGTGACAGATGAGTGTTGAAACTTGACTCACATGTTGAAATAGCCATCACACATGTCTTTTGACTGGTTGCTATCCAGTTAACTTCACAACATATTAAACTAGTCAAAGCCAGAGGTAACTATGAATAGGGTGAAGAGGAGGATTGATTCCCACGTGTGCCTGAGAAGAGAGAGAAGCTGCTTGAGGAAGGAAATCTTTGTGAAAGTGATAGTTGGTGGTGGACTGAATGTGTCTACTGTGATGAACAATTAGGGATTATTACAAAAGGCTCATATGTGTTTCCCCCAGCCAAACATCAGGGATGTGCAGAGCAAAATTTTATGTTCATATTTCTTATGTCCGAAAGGGGGTCCCACTTGCGGCCAATATGGACATAAAAAAAATCCAATGAGTTGGGTATATGTACATATGTGCAAAAAAAAAATTTAAACCCCCTCACCCTCCTTAATCCCCCCCCCCCAGACTTACCACAACTCCCTGGTGATGGAGCGAGGAGTGAGGACGCCATTTCTGCAATCCTTGGCGAGAAGCATGTGACGTCGGCGGCACGTCGAGTGACGCCGGCGTCACGTGATTCCCGGCGAGTTCGCGCCGGACGGCTCGTTCGGCCCAAAAAGAACTTTTGGCCAGCTTGGGGGGGCCTCCTGATTACTGCAACGCACTCCTCCTAGGACTCACCCTGTCTATGATAAAACCCCTCAAAATATAACAAAACGCCACAGCAAGACTTATCACAAACACCCGCAAACATGAAAACATTACCCCCATCCTCAAAGACCTACATTGGCTCCCCATTCTCTCCCGTATCCACTACAAAACCCTGACCATAGTACATAAATCCATCCATGCCCACCACTCCAATTGGCTCGACATCCCCTTCAATGGCCCCCCAGTCCACTCGACCCACCAGATCCACCAACAAAGGCACTCTACATGTACCCTCACTGAAAACAGCCCATCTCACCTCCACTCATGAACGTGCCCTCTCTATCGCAGGCCCCACTCTCTGGAACTCCCTCCCTGTGCACATACGCCTTGAACCATGTGTGATCAAATTTAAAAAGAAACTAAAAACACTACTGTTCAAATAAGCCTATCCAGAATAAAATACCCCCTCCACACTATCCCTGCATCACCTCATGCTGACCGCATAATCCTTACATTAAGGAGCTAATGTTATTGTTAATTTACAATTGTTCTTGTTACTTTAATCTATCCTTCCACGCTGATCTTGGTTAACCCTCTGCCAGTTCACTTTCCCTGTTAATATGTATTTTCAAGCCTTTTGTTCAAATGTAAACTGGTATGATGTCCCCACTAATACAGGTATATAAAAGTTTCTAAATAAATAAATAAAATAAGACGGCAGGGTCGACTGGGGGAAGTGAAGGCTGAAGAACCAAAGGGGTCTGGGTTAACCTCAAGATAGACTGGAAAAACTGGTGGACTGCTTGGTAAAACTGGGAATTCCCTTCACACGAGCATGTTTTAAAATCCGCTTACCTGCACGTGTTAAAATCGACAAAGTCCCAAGGAACATAGGCAAAATATGTTTGCTCATATAATGGTTTAAAATTAGGAGCACACTTACATGTAGAAGGTGTATTTTAAATCACATGTGTGCATGATTTAAAATTCCAGCGTATGTCCACTCTTGTGCCCATATGCGCTTGTATGGGCATTCACACACTTGTTTTAAAGGCTACAATCTAAGGACTGAAACTCCAGGGGAGATGACTCATTACTAGAGATGTGCAAAGCCCTAACCTTTCGGTTCAGGCTTCATTTTTGGCCCGCTGCGGGAAATTTTGTATTTCCCGTGGTCAGGGCTTTTGTAATTTAGGGGACCCAAATTTCAGGTTAGTAAGCACTAATGGGAGTTAGTGCGTGCTAACTCCCCATTAGCGCGCACTAACTCCCATTAGTGCACGCTAATATTTTAACGTTAGCGCGCACTAACCCGAAAACTGAATTTTCACAAAATTTTGGGAAAATTTGGTTCAGTTTTTAGGTTCCCTGAACCAGGATGAATTAGGCAATTTTGTTGAAATTGCCTAATTCATCCTAAATGATTGCACATTCCTACTCATTACAAACATCTGGAAATATTTCTTCACAGAGAGGGAGGTCGTTCAGCGGCAGTCCGGAACCCCCGCTGAACCCCCGCTGAACGACCTCCTGCAGTCGATCTCCTGCCGGCGCCATTTTCCATACGGAAAACGATTCGCGGCAGGAGATCGTTTTCCGGACCCCCGCTGGACCCCTAGGGACTTTTGGCCAGCTTGGGGGGGCCTCCTGACCCCCACAAGACTTGCCAAAAGTCCAGCGGGGGTCTGGAACGACCTCCTGCAGTCGAATCGTGTTGGTCTATGGCCGCCGCCATTTTGCGCCGCCATTTTGAAAAATGGTGCCGGCTGAAGACAACACAAGTCAATTGCAGGAGGCCGTTCGGACCGCTGCCGTTCCGGACCGCCGCTGGACCCCCAGGTAATTTAAGGCATTTGGGGGGGTTCGGGAGGGTGTGGGATTTAATTTAAAGGGTCGGGGGTGGGTTTTAGGGGGTTTTAGTGTGCCGGTTTTCCTGCCCTCCCCCTTCCCCCGATTTACGATTTTTTGACGATAAATCGGGGGAATTGGTATTGTATCGTGGCCCTAAAGATTTTTGACGATTTAAAATATATCGGACGATATTTTAAATCGTCAAAAAACGATTCACATCCCTACTATTTAATTCAGAGTGGTGAAGAGTGTGGTAAACTAATCATGATCAATTTATAGCCTGGTTTTCCTGATTGTAAGAGCTTTAGCTTTAGCTCTGTTTTATGGCATGGCTTGTTTTGTGTCAGATTTGTAATGATAAGTTATGCAGATTAAATAAAACTGTAAACATTTACTTCCACCAGCCACTGCCACTTGGCCCATTTGTGTGTGCCTAGTATGGAAGTGAGAGTAGGGATGTGGAGAGAAACACAGAATGCTGCTTTTGCCCATGTTATGATCTGTGAACCTTTGAACCAGTGAACAAGGATTTAAGTGATGAGATCCAATGATTTGTGGATTTTGGTTTCCAGATAGAGTTCTGATTATTATGGATTTGTTTGGGCCATTTCTAATAAATACTTAGTTAATTCAATGTGTATTCTGTAGTGATACAGAAATGTACATTTTTGAGCATTACCTTGCTACCCTACAGATATTTCTTTGGGTTATAAATCTGCAGATTTCATGTTCTATAAATGGATATGTACTTGAAATTCAGAGATTACCAAGATTACTCTATCATCAAGTACTTTGTTATGCTTAACTTTTAACCTTAAGAAAAATCATTTTGTGTGAACAGCATCATTTCCATTAGCATAGATGTTTTAAGGTATTTAGGTGCATCCATTGAGCTATTGTACTGTTCCATTAGTTCAATCACTAAAAAGGTTTGCAGAAGCACTTTAAGTATAAAATTATCTCCTTTGGAATTCCACTTTATGCAACATAATTTTGAATTCACTGCAGCATAAAGATTTGCAAAAGTTAATATCACCGTTTGAGGCAAGCACCATTGATAAAAAATGAATGTGATTTGAAACAAAGGAAACACAAGTTTATCTTAAATTTTTTGACATCTAAGGAAGACTAAATCAAGGAATTCCATCAGTCAGAATAAATTATCTAAGTACTAGCACCTGCCTGACATTATCAGAAGAAAGCTGTAAGCTTTGAAATATCCAAAATATTAATTGAGTTGCTTCTACTCAATTTAAGCAAAGCAGTTCTTCTCTGAGTTCAATACTTAATTGATTGCATAGAGTATGGAAGGCACTTTTTTCTTCTTTGACAAGGATATCAACTGGAAAAATAAGTAGTTTCATTTTTTTCTTTCTCCTACTGCATCCAAGTTAAACTAATATAGAAGAAAAATGTATTTAAAATAATAGACAAATCAAAGATGATCAATCAAATTGAAATTATAGGGCTTTTTGCTGCTCTTTGTTTTGTGATGCTCTGGTCTATATTGTCTATAAAAGTTCAAAAACAGATGGGCCTGATTCATCGAGGTATTCTCCCATAGACACAGAAAGGGAAAAAAGCTTTAGTAAAGAAGACAGGGTAAAAAAATCAATTGATCTCTCTGCTTTCTAAACTAATGTAAAAAAACTGGTTGCTTTGGATGAGAAAGATAATAGAAGAAACATGACATAAACGTCTAGTCAGAATAGTAAAGAAGAATTCAAAATGTCTAATTCATGCCTTTTTTAAGTTCCATCATTTGGGAGAAGAGATGCTCCCAAAAGTCTGATTCATTAACATTTTTTTCCATAAACACAGAATTGGAGAAAAATCATAATGAATCAGGTCATAAACTGCACTATTTTAGATGGTAAAAAAGAAAGAAAGAAAGAAAGAAACATAAGGATTATGCAGGGAAAGAATTGTGTTTGATTATTTTGTATGTTTGTTTTGGTGGAAGGGGAATTGTTTATTTTCGGGTTTTGGTTTGTTTAATGTTTTTCAGTTCATTTCACTTAACTGTTGCGACTGTCGCTGCCCAACATCCCCACTCTGCCCACCTTACCTCTTTGGCGACTCCCTCTTTGGTTGATGGAAGTTTGGCTGCCGCGGCATCATTTTGCCGACCTCCTCCGGCATCCCCGGTCCGGCTAGACGCTGCCTTCCGCCATGTTCTCCTGAGGTCTAAGGGCACACGCGCGGTGCAGCCCCGACTCAAGTACCAGCTGTGGCGCGAACCTCAGGGGCGTCCCCCTGAGATGACATCATCATCACCAGATATTTAAGGTCTCTTGTTTTGCTAGCCACTTTCAAAAAGAAACTCAAAACCTGGCTCTTCTTCCAAGCATACCCCCAATCACAATCACCATCATCCCTTACTGACACCCTAATCCAACCACCCACCCTCACCAACACCCCACCTCAGGACCCACACCCTGCACCCACTCCCCCCAAAGAACTACAAACCTAAAATGTTAGTTATTACAAACGCCTTTCCCCCTCAATCATTGCTCCTCTGCGCTTTTACTACTTTGTATATAATCTATGTGCTTATCACTTTTTCCTCAAACCCCTGTACATATCTTTTCCTTATGTATCCTTTGCACCCTCCCCCCGCCCCCTCCTTTGTCTCTTCTACCCTTATCCCTCCCTCCCCTACTTATTTATCTTGTTTATTGCTATGTTACTGAGTTTATGTTACAAACTGTTCCTTGTAAAGGCTTTGCCTATATATCCTTGGTTGTAAGTTATCTGTAAACCGGCACGATGTGCAAACAGCTGCCGGTATATAAAATAAAATTAAAAAAAAAAAAATTATCAAAATGCAGTAAGGCATTTTCGCATGTGATAAGCCCTTAACGCATGCGAAAACGTGCTTACTGCATGCGATCGCACCATATTGTATGGTGTGATGCAAATTCCAAAAATGGGAGGAGTTAGCCTGTGAAGAGCTATCACACCACCTCTTTCAGATGCATTAGGCTGTGACCATGTGTTGAGGTTATATCACCATTTGTGATGTGTCCTGTAAGGCTTATTTATGTGAGAGAGAGAGAGAGAGAGAGAGAGAGAGAGAGAGAGAGAGAGAGAGAGAGAGAGAGAGAGAGAGAGAGAGAGAGAGAGACTGGCCATAATATCATGGCCCATAGGCAGGTATTTGTATCCCTAGGGTAGGCCCACCTAGTAACTCGAGGTGGGGATTAGGTAAGTGTGTAGGGGGTTAGGGGCCACTTTGACATACTACGTGACACCTACGAACAGAACAGTGGTCTCTTGTGAAGATTTGATGGCCTTCGGAGTGAGGAAACTCACTCCAAGATGAGATTTGGGCAAGGTTCTCTCAACCTAGCTTGATGTTACCCAGGTAGAGAGTCCATCAAGCTAGGCTGAGAGAACCTTGCCCAAATCTCATCTTGGAGTGAGTTTCCTCACTCCGAAGGCCATCAAATCTTCACAAGATACCACTGTTCTGTTCGTAGATGTCACGTAGTATGTCAAGGTGGCCCCTAACCCCCAACACTTACCTAATCCCCACCTCGAGTTACTAGGTGGGCCTACCCTAGGGATACAAATACCTGCCTATGGGCCATGATATTATGGCCAGTCTCTCTCTCTCTCTCTTATTGCAATAAATCCTATATTAGCATAAAACACACCCCTTTTGCTATCGCATGCGGTACTTACCGCATTTTGATAAATCCAGGCCTGAGTTAGCAAAGGGTTTCCTACCTAGTGGCCTCCAGGTATTGCTGCGGATGGGATTCGCTCTCTGCTTACCTTGCTACTCTGCCTCCTCGGACTTTACCAGGGGTTCCCGCTCCTTGAGATCCTCGCTCTCTCTCTTGCTTTTCAGGTCGCAGTCTGGAACCGGTACTCACGCCTCGAGGGCACACATTCCTGGACCTGCTACTGAATATAACTTCTGCCAGGAAGTCACCGCTGCCGACAACACCAGTGAGTTACCATCTCTCTCTCAGAGCTTTCCCTAGAACCAGGTACTCGCTCCTCGAGGGCCTACTTCATTCCAGCTCCTGGGCTGATCCAAGAGACTATTGTGTGAATGTTACCATCAAAGCTCTGTTCCTGAACTCTGCTCTGCCTACTCACTATCTCAGTTTCTCTACAGCTCAGCCATCCTGGGATCGCTGTTCCAGACCTGAGGGACTACAGCCCAGCTGGGTTCTTCCAGCTCACTACTGCCACCTCTGGTGGTTCTTTAAAACAGTTTAATAAAAGAACTAGTGTGTGTCTGTCTCCCAACTCTGAGCCTGACTGGTGGTCCCTCTCGGGATTTTCCTCCATGGGCGTGGTCATCTGCCACCGGCCCAAGGATCCTCCCACAATTATCACAAATAATAACACTTACAGAACCAAAATAAACATTAAATTTAAAAAAAGACAAGAATAAAAGAAACTGTGGTGCTCTACCACCGGAGATCATGCTTACCTCTGCCATGGGGTTTTGTGGTATAGAAAAAAGAGACAGAAGGGAACCCAACTCACTCCTGCTCTACTGACTCCTTGTGAATGGCCCTGGCTTCACAACTGACAGGTCCCATTTTTTAACCTGGAGCTAGCAGGATAGGAGAAACTGGGAATCACGCCTGCGCTTTCAAAAATGGAGGAACTCCTCCCTCCCCTGAAGGTGTAAGTGTAGTAAGGGGGTAGCGTTGGCAAGGTTGAGAGGTTTAGGGAAAGGTGGGGTTGGGATTAGGAGGTATATTTATCTTCTTAGTGCATAATTTCCTGGGATCCTGTACCAATCGCACCTCCATTATGTCAGTTTTTAGCCTTTCATTTGTTCATCCTTGAAAAATCCAGATTAAGAGGATGTGCAGTTTATTGTCGCCTTATTCTAAGTCTGAGGAGTGTGGGTGAAGGTCTTGTTCCAAATTTGACAGGACTGGGGGATCCAAAGCTAGGGTCTACTATCCGATGGACAGTTTATAAGTTTTTGTTGTATTTGTATTTTATATTGAATATATTAGTGAAGTTAAATGTAGGTTATTTGTTATGAGAGAGAAAGTTACTGGGGGTGGAGAGGGGGGTGATGCATTTTATTGTGATTGTACCATGATTTGATATCTATCATCAAAGCATGTCATCAAATCAGATAAAATAAAATAAAAAAATAAATAAAAAGCATTGGTTTTACGAATATAAATCCAATATGCTTGTTGAATCTGTGTCTATCATGGCTAATTAGAGCTATAAAATCAGGAGTGCTGGACTAGTTACAAAGGATTATTAACACTTCAATAGAAAGAGATTAATTTGTTACATCCTAAAAAATATTCTACAGTTAAGATCATTGCTCAAAAAAAACATTGCTTTATCCAAATGACTTTAATAATTATCACCCCATTGCTCATTTACCCTTTCTTTCAAAGACTAACTGAATGCTCAATCTGGTCATGAAACATAATTTGTAGAGGAACGGGATAGGCTGAGTAATATTCAGGATTCAGAGGAGCACATACAGTTTATATTTAGCTCAGACCTTTTCATTGCTATCTCACGGTGAATTACATGCAGGTATTTCTCTTCCCCAGAAGAGAAATCTTGGGGGGAGGGTAAGACCATTTACCTACATTAAAGAGGAGCCAACATTATGTGTTATTTTATGTAAATAGTGTGCATTTAAAAGGGGCACGTATAGGAAAATTGTAAAATACTGCATTAAGCGGCATTTCAATACCATGCGTCAGGGTGTAGGGTCACTGATGAAGTTGGTGGTGCACAAAAAAATTTGCTGTTGCCAGATGTCCTACAACATAGTTTACCCTCCTTCATTACCTTGTGACCACAACTTTCTTTGAAGCAAAACGCCTATCAATTTTATGCTCACAGCAATCCAATCCTTAGAGGGAAAATTGGTTATGTCCATCCCTTAAAATATTCACCTAATCTACTAACAGCAGTTACAACAAAATATGTGAATGAAAAAATATTTTGCAAGAACATTCAAAACTGCTTTCTACATGCAAATGAAATTAAGAAAGAGCAAACTACTGTTTTAAAATAGAAATGAGAAAAAGAGGACCATAAATCTATAAAAGCCAGTAATAAGTACTATCATTTTCACAGCAAGAATTCAAGTTACACAAGAACTGGCCCTTTCAAATGCAGACAAATCCAAGCCAAATACAAAACAGAAACATGTCAATGAAAATTGTACTGGAAACCACAAGCCTTACTATTTTATGCAGTGCAACAATGGAAAAACAGAAACATCATCATTCCTCGCAAAACATCAAGCAATAAAATATCATTCATAATATTAAAACCAAATTAATAAAAAGAATAAATGTCAAAACCACTAACAAACAGCTAATAATTAAAAAAAACTTGCATAAATGTGTTCTAATATTTACAAAACATCAGTAAATATTACCAAACATCTGATGAATAAAGCATCCAATAATTTAAAAATGTTCTAATATTTAAAAAAACCCAAAATATTTCAAAACAGAAACATCAAATTACACCCAATAATTAACACTAATAAGGATTAAAAAAGCTTCTGCTCTTTATACCTGGGATCTTTTGATTTCCACTCACCCTGAGTTTATCGTAGATTGGGGGAGGTAGAGTCTCTTCTCTCATTCACACACACATACTAACTAATTCATACTTTCACATACTACCTCTCTCATCTACATGCCAATGCTCTCATACACATTCCCTTTCTCTCACACGCACAGGCTCTTTCTCCTTCATATATACATTACGTGTGTGTATGTGTTCACACGTACCAGTGAGAGCCTGTGTGTGACATACCAGGCCCTAGAACACTAATACATTACCTACTGGGCAAACAGAACAAACCAGACTGCTACAAATCCTTACAGAGAAACTATATGCTAGTCAAAATACTGTACTTCTGTCACACATGCGCATCACAGACAGACCCTTACCTCATATAGAATAAGAGACTACAGATTAGAAACAGAAACATGCAGGCAAAACTGAAATGGAATGTCAGAGAAACCTGACTCTGTGAACTCTGGAATACTGAAGAAAAAGCAAAATACAAATATATAAGAAATGCACATTCCAAAAGATAGCATATTCCAGTCATTGAAAGGCAAAATGATTTTTTTTTATTTTGCTGTTTGATCTTATTTTTCAAACTGGTTGGTCCTAGTCTCTTTTTTCTTCTTGTCTGTCTTTTCTATAATCTTTTTCAGGGTCTCATTTATTCTTTCTGTTTCTTCTCTCTCCTCCTGTCTTCTTTCCTTCATCCTTCATACACACACACACACACACACACACACACACACAGGTTCTCTCTCATGTGTATGGTCTCACACACAAGCTTTCTTTCACACAGGATCCCACTCTTGCATATTCTCTCTCACATACAGACAAGCTCCCACACCCACACCCAGGCTCCTACTTTCATATGATCTCTTTTACATGCAGGCTCTCACTCTCATATGCACTTACACTCAGGCTTCCATTCTCACACACACACAGGTTCTTGGTCTTACATGTCCTCTCACACACAAACACACAGGCTCTCACATGCTCTGTCTCACATGCAGGTTCCCACTTCCATACATATGTACACATACAGGTACTCACTCTCGCATGCTCTCACATGCATGCTGACACTTTCTCACACACACACACACGCTCTCTCTCATAGGCTCTCTTTCACATGCATGCTCCCATTCCCCCCCCCCCCCCCCCCCCCCCCCAGACACACACAGGCTCTCACTTTTCCATGTTCTCTCAGACAACGTCATATTCCCACACAAATACACAGGCTCTCACATGCTCTCTCAAATGCGGAATCCCACTCCCATACACACGTAAACACTTTCACAGGCACTCATTTTCACATGTAGGCTGCCACTATCACACATACACACACACAGACACACAGGCTCCCAATCTCACATGCTCTCTCTTAAATGGAGGCTCTCACTCCCACCCCCTCACAGTTATACACTCTCTCACTCACATATACAGGCTCTCCCTCCCACATGCTCTCTCTCTCAACCTCTCTCACATACACATAGACTTCACATCCACATGCTCACTCTCTCTCTCTCACGTACTTACTTACACACACCCAGGCAGGCCCCCCATTCGTGCACACACACACACACACACACACACACACATAATTGGTTCACTCCGACTCCTCGATTCGTCCACAACCACAAGGCATTGGTTGACATACCGCCTGTGGTTCCTGTACAGTATGTCACATTATGATATCCACCTGGGCTATTCATTTTTACAGAATAGACAGAAATGTACTTTTGAAGAGTATCACAGATTGTCAGTCAATTGGAGTGATTTATATCATCAAATGTCCCTGTAATTTATGGTACATTGGGAAAATGAAAGTCTTTTAAAACGTGCCTGATAGAACATCGTTCTTGTATCAGCACAGGACGTGTAACAGCACCTTTGCTCACTCATTGCCTGCAAAACTCTCACGTCTTTGATGATCTTAAAGATTGTGTCTTGGAACAGATCCATCCTTCCTGGAGAGGAGATGATTTCAACGGTCTGTTGTTAAAAGCAGACAGTTGAAATCAGTTCATCCAGCTGATCTAAACACTGCAATTGAACTTAATGTCTTTTTGTGAAATTCCCTGATCATACATTTGACGTTTCCGGCTTTGGTAACCTTGGTGATTTGACGCTCTTGACGTCCTGTGACGTCACCAAGTCAACGAAAGAGCAGCTATTTAATTCATGAGACTGGTTTAATGCAGTCTCTGTCCCGACACTCTGGAGAATTGTTTGAGACCTGGTATCCTTTAAGGAAAGGTTGCTACACCAACAAAGCTAAGATTTATCTATATGTATCTCTAATACCATAGAGTCTGACAGCCTTTTTCTTTTCTTGTAGATCATTACAAAAGATCATATTATTTGACATGACATTGACTCCTGATGAAGCAATGCTATAGTTGCGAAACACGGCCACTGTTGAGTCAATTATAAAGATACTACCATTTGTAAAACATCATTTGATGGGCACAGACAAATTATTTCATTTGAGATGACTTTAAAGCACCTTGGTGATTCTTTATAATCCATTGAACCACAAATGATAGAAAAGACTGGATGGCTTAGATTCACACTAAGCACGTCATCAAGCTTGCTAATGCAGTTTTGATATATACAGTAATATATTCATCTACTGAGTTGGTGAAGAGCATTGGGTTAATTTCCCTTGAAACATCTATATGTACATTAACTTCAATTATGACTGATACACAATAACGCATTCAACTTATGGATCCACTATTTGTTTCTCATACTTCTAAGATTAATGATCTGGATTCTCGGTTTAATCATTTGCAATCTATCCAGAATGGCCTGGTTCAGGGAGATCTTGCTAATTCAAAAAGAATGGAGAATATGGAAAATTCTCTCAGATATTTACATCTGAGAATCTTATATTTTCCTTACATAAATCTAATATCTCCATGTGGCCAATTTAAAAAATACCTACTGGATGTTCTGCAATTTCTACCTGATACTGTTCCACCTATTTCCAAGATTTATATTTCCTCCACCGAGAAGAAAGAAAACCCTGATACTTCAGCTTCTCAGTTACAGATCCCTGGGATTACTGACCTTTCAGCTTTCGTAGAAACTTCAGGGGAAGGTCAAGTGGACTTCCGTGGGACTTTACTTGTTAGTTTTGCTTTTTACTCTGATCAGGATTCAGTCTTGTCTTTTTCTACAAAATAGGGATAAACTATACTTTGGCCAGAAGATCTGGATATTTTCCAATATCACAAAATCTACCCAACAACTCAGGAAGACATTTCTTGCAGTGTGTCAAGAGGCCAGACAGCTGGGTGCTCAGGTTACTGTTTGCTACTACTGTAAATGTATATTGAATTTTAATAATATTCGGTATGTTTTCCTTGAGTTGTCTCAATTGCAGTTTTTCCTAGATTCATATACGACACCTAATAGTGCCTCCTAACCTTGTCATGGTAGTATCATTTTCCTTCTCTTCCCTTATAATTCCTTTTCCCATTTACCTAGCTTTGTGCTTAGTCATTACCCTTGGATCTCCCAGATTTCTTTGTACCGGGTCGAATAATTACTTTGTAACTAAGGTGGATACTGTGTTTATCCAAACCTTTTTTCTTTTGTTCTTTGTATTATTTATGACTCTGTTTTCTTAGATTAGCTTGATTGCTGTCTAGTTTATGTAAATAATTAAATAAATAATAATAATAAAAAAAAAAAAAGATCAGGCCATTCACTCACAACACCCTCACTTCCCTTCCCTTTCACTTTCTCAGCTCAGATATTTTTTCCTCTCCTCCCCTCCCTTCTTACTTAGAAGGGAGGGGAGGAGAAAAACAAGGAGAAATGACAAAGGAAGGGGAGATGAGGCGGGAGAGTGAGAAGTTTTCACTCCCACTCCCCCCTCCGCCTCCTTTCCCTCCCCTTCCTTCCCTTTCCTTTGTCTACCTCCCTTCACCTCCTCTGGTCTGCTGGGCATGCAGACTCTTCTGCATGTCCTTCTCCATTCACCCACTCAATCCTTCCACCCTTTCCCCACCTTTAATAAAGACATTGTCTTTTATATCCAGTTGTCCCAAGTCCACTTACAGTGGTTCTATCCTATTCCCTTTTTTCATGACTCAGTTTCAGCACAGAAGAGCACTGGCTCCTCTCTCAGCTGTGCTATCAGCAGGCTGCTTCGGAGCTCCTCCTTCCCAACACACACTTGTGAGCTAGTCCCAATGATATATCATACCTGGCAACTGCTCCGTTGTGGTCTACCAGAGAATAGGTGTGATTGGGGGAACCATACTCTAAGACACATTTTAGTTTTCTTAGTTGTTTCCCTCCCCCTTCATGGATGCCCCTAATACTATTCTCTTCCCTGATCCCTGTGCTCACCACTTGCTATACATTTCACTCAGAGAACAGCCATCAGTATCCTTCTCCTGCCTCTCCTTGAATCTAACAGGTCTGGTTATGTAAAGGGAGGGGGTGAGAAAGAGGCTGCAGTGTACAAAATCTGATAACTTTATTTTTGTATCTATTTTATAGGCATGCCCTTATTGACATATCAATCCTATGAAATGAGTACAAAAATTAAGGGGTCAATAGATATGTGTCATAATTATTAGAAGATTTTACAACATGAAGAGAGCCCTGAAATATACCAGATCCTGAGAGACATCCATCTTATCCCTGGAAAGACTGATAGTGTTGCCAGATGGATGTCCCAAACATTCAGCTGCTTTTGGCACAGTTCTTATTTTCCCCTGGACACTGCAGACATCGAGCTCCAATGTCCTTCCCCTTTACTCTAGTTGTTTCTCACCCCTTCCAGACAGCCAGCCGATAACAGGAAGAGAGAGGATAGTACTCTGGAATGTACTTAGTATCACCCGTAACAGCCCCACCTTCCCTCACTATCATGCTCTGGAACCATGGTATCTGGTTTACGATCAGCTTCAGTGACGTGGAGAAATTGACATCAGCTGAAACTGACAGATTGGCAACCTCCATCTCCCATCCTCTGCTATCTTCTTTCCCTAAACCAGACTCTGCAGAGCCATATAATAGAGAGGTTCCTTTTCTACAGATCCACACTGCTGTCGCTTTGATTGGTGATATGTGCCACACAACCTCTTACACTGGATGGTGCCCATAAACCTTGAATGATCAGCTGACATAATACAGATTGCTGCTTGGTCTTTCTTGATTAAAGCTGCAATGATCTTTAGGCCCAGATCATGTGCTGGCAAGTAAACAATCAAGAGAAGGCATATTGTTTGGTCCTATCACCACTTTAAGTAGAGCTATTCCATCAATCAACAAGTAGCTCTGGTCTACCCATTCAAGGATATTGCACAATTATGAGGTTTATCAATCACATGGGTACACAGCACAGTCAACCTGCATCCTGATGCTCAATCCTTGCTAGTGCTGCTGCCTTTCCATTCTTCCACAGGTTCCCACTGGTATGTCGTCAGGATAAGGTAGGCATGGGTAACATTGAAATAGACCCAGATGTCACTTGTAAAATGCAGGGTACTTCCTTCTTCCTTGGCCAGTTGTTGTGGTACTGCCTGCAGGCCGCATAGGGCAGTCCCTCCACTTACCTTCCAGCTTAATGCAGCCAGCCAGGCTGCTGCCGAAGCCATTTCTCGCGGCAGGCCGTGCCGCTGTGTCCCGGCTCCCCCCCGGTCCTAGTGCTGCCATCAGGAGCTTTCTTCCATGGCATGAAGCCACTGCTGCCATTGCTGGGGTCCTCCAGTGGCAAGGAAGCCTTCTCTCCCGGTGCCTGCCTCTTCCTTCATTCTTCACAGCAAGGCTGCTGCCAACAACGCCGCTGTTCTTTAGGCCTCCCATGCGGCAGGGATGCCGCCAAAGCACCTTCACTTCCTGCTCCTGCTTAGGTGCGAGCACGCACCTCTCTCCTGCATTTAAAGGGCCAGCAACGAGAACCCCCATGGCCCTTTGGAATGACATCATCAGTCTGTTCCTGCTTCAGCCCTATAAAAGGGCCTTGCTGCCATCAGATCGGGTTTGCACAGTGTCTGTGATCTTCCATCCATTCCAGGTCTTCTGTGGTCTCCTTTCCTTGATGGATCTTCATTCCATGTTCTTCACATTCCTGAATCTCGTCTCCTTGATGTCCCTGGTCTCATCCCTCATCAGAGCTCCCTTGTTGCCTGTTTTCTGTTCCTGATGTTCCAGATATTCCGTGTCCAGATGTCCTGATGCTCCTGATGTCCTATGTTCCTGTCTTGACTTCATCCGTCTCATCTTCAGTTCTTCGTCTAGTTCCCAGGTCCCTCATCTGTCCACCTCTCTTAGTGCGCCATGTTGTGATCCGTGACCAGCCCATGGGATGGCTGTGTAGGGTGCCTCATGGTACAAGGCTTTCTTCTTGTCTGCAGTGCAAGCCTCTGGGACACTTCTTTTTTTAAAGCCTTGTTCCTGAGTACCTTGTTCCCGGTCTATGGAGTTCCCTTGTGCCTGCATCCGTCCATGCCTAAGACTGCCAGAACCTGCTCCACTCCAGCGTGGTCCGCGACCAGCCACAGGTGGCTGTATAGGGCATGCCCTGATGCAGGCCTCTACTGAATCTTTGTCATGTTCCAGTCTCAAGTTCCACGTCCTCATCTGGCATCTGCTTCGCGTTCAGCGTGGTCCGCAACCAGCCATGGGGGGCTGTGTAGGGTGTGCTGCGATGCAGTTCTCACCCAGTACTTTCGCTTGACTCTTGAATCCTTGCCTGAAACTTCCGAGCAATCTGAATCCTTGTCTGAGTCTTCTGAGTTACCTGAATCCTTGTCTGAGTCCTCCGAGTCTTCTGAATATCCCAAGTCCTTGTTTGAGTATCCAAGTCTTCGTCTGAGTCTCCTGAATATCCTAGTCTGAGTCTGAGTCTCCTGAGTATCCAAGTCTTCGCCTAAGTATTCAAGTCTACTTCTGTTGCGTCCGTCGGTCTTCGACAGCTTCGCCCGCCTACCTCTCTCTACTTCTGGCTCCTTCCGCACACCTTGGACTAATGGCCGCTACGGCATCTGCTTGCCGTTCTCTCCGGCATCCCCAGACCGGCTTTGGTGCTGCCTCCGGCCATTCTCCTTCAAGGTACCTCTAGGGCATGCGTGCACTCGCCACCCTCATCTTTAACTCTACGTTGGCATGAACCTTAGGGGCGTCCCCCTGTTCTGATGTCACGACTTCCGGGTATATCTACCTACAGAAGTTGCTAGCTCATTGAGTTAGCAATAGGAATTAGGGATGTGAATCGTTTTTTGACGATTTAAAACAATCGTCAGATATATTTTAAATCGTCAAAAATCGTTAGAGCCGCGATACAAAAGCAATTCCCCCGATTTATCGTCAAAAAATCGTAAATCGGGGGAAGGGGGAGGGCGGGAAAACCAGTACACCAAAACAACCCTAAACCCCTCCCCGACCCTTTAAAACAAATCCCCCACCCTCCCAAACCCCCCCAAAATGTTTTAAATTACCTGGGGTCCAGTGGGGGGGGGTCCCGGCGCGATCTCCTGCTCTCGGGCCATGGCTGCGTTAATAGAAATGGCGCTGGTGGCCCTTTGCCCTTACCATATGACAGGGCAAAGGTAGCGCCGGCGCCATTTTGGTTCCTGTCACCCGAAGTCACGAGTGCAGGAGATCGCTCCTGGACCCCCGCTGGACCCCCAGGGACTTTTGGCCAGCTTGGGGGGGGACTCCTGACCCACACAAGACTTGCCAAAAGTCCAGCGGGGGTCCGGGAGCGACCTCCTGCAATCGGGCCATATTGCCAATATTCAAAATGGCGCCGGCGCTGCTTTTGCCCTCACTATGTCATACGGCCCTCGAGGGCCCATGTTCCCTGTGTCACTATCTGCAACCTCTATCCTTCTACTTGGAAGAACTAACTTACAGTTACCATCAGTGAGAACAGAAACCATCTCTTTCCACAGTACTGCTTCACTGAAACCAGGTACTCGCTCCTCGAGGGCCTGCTCTCTGCTCCAGTGCCAGGCCTCTCGTCTAGTGGAATCTCTGTTACTGCTAAGTGAGTACAATGCTATCGAGTCTCTCTGCTCTAAGGGATCAATTACTGGCTCCTTGAGGGTCTGCTCTCCCTGTCTTGGAGCTTCTCCAATTTCTACATTGGGACTCTGAATGTTATTCTTATTGTGTGCTCATAACTTTCAGTCTCTTTCCACTACAGCATTGCCTTGCAGAGGATCTGCTGTTCCAGCGTCCTGTGAGAGACGCTGGAACAGCAGATCCTCATAGAACTCACAAATTACTGTGCAATCTCTTCCCTTCCTTTCCTCTCCAACATAATAGAAACAGCTTTACAAAAACATGTTGACTTTATTAATGATTATTCTGTGTTTGATGCATATAAGTTTTGTTTTCGTAAATAATATAAAAGCTTAAACTTATAGCTCTCTAGCACGAACACTATTTTTTAATCAAGGGATAGATTTCATCATGGTCCTCTAGTAGACATCACTGCAGCCTTTGATGCAGTTAACCATATGATTATGTTCTCCCAGTTTTCTGAGATCAGTTTGGGAGGTGAGGTACTCTCCTGGTTTACTTCTTTTCTTGAAGACCATCAAAAGCAAGTGTGAATTAGAACTAGAACCTCTTCATGGTATCATACTCCTGCTGGAATTCCACAGCTTTATTGGCTGCACTTTGCAATATTTTCCTGACCATTCTCTGTAAGCTTTTGGCTATTCTCAGGGTATTGTACGCAGATGACATACAATTATTTTTTTCCCAATTACAGCATCTTGTAAATGAACTGTAAAATTTCTCTCCCTGTGCCTATCTTCTGTTCAACAAAGGCTGTGTCACAATGGTCTCCTTCTCAGTGTCCCCAAAACAGAAATAATCATTTTAATTTGATTCTCTTCCAGAGAGTATCCAGCAGCTATTGTCTTTGAGGGTCTTCAAATCCCTATTAAATCAGTGGCATGAAATTTAGGAATTATGATCAATACCAATTTATCAATGCAGTGCCAAGTTGGGCATTTGTTAAGACATCATAAATTAAATTATGCTTATTGAGAAGACTGAAAAGACTATTTGCTTCAGTCGACTTTCATACTACATTGCAAGCTTTAATGAGGTTCATTTTCAGCAACTATGTAGTTTGGCTAGTTAACCAGATAAATATATCTGGCTGACTAGCAGGGTATATTCAGCAGCTTGGTAGTGCCACTGAAAAAACCCGGCTATCTTAAAGTTAGCCAGTTATGTCTAACCGGAAAACTTGAGGTTAAGGACTGAACAGAGTTAGCCACATTGAGTTAGCCGATTAAATTATGTGGCTAACTCTACTCCATGTAGAAATTCCTCCTTCCCACCCCAGAATGCCTCCAATTTATGCACCTAAATAATAGGCATATAATTCATTATGCATCTAGAATTT
This sequence comes from Rhinatrema bivittatum, assembly GCF_901001135.1. Classification (NCBI taxonomy): domain Eukaryota; kingdom Metazoa; phylum Chordata; class Amphibia; order Gymnophiona; family Rhinatrematidae; genus Rhinatrema; species Rhinatrema bivittatum. The sequence continues at coordinate 323,416,369 of NC_042616.1, read as the reverse complement.
AGGTGCATAGGATGTTGAATTTTGCTGGGTAGCTATTTAGATGGATAACTTTAAATTATCTATCTAAATGACTTTTAAATATCGGCCTCAATGTTTTCACCAATAGATTATTGTAATTCTTTATTTTTGGGTCTTCCTGCTTTCACTATAAGACCATTATAAATTGAACAAAACAGTATGAAATGACTTTTGACTGGAACAGCAATTTATGATCAAATTGCCCCATTTTGGTTGACCTACTTTGGTTACCCATTTACTGGTGCATGAAATAAAAAATGCTCATATTGATCCATATATTAATTTATAAAATCAATCCTATGTGGGTAAATTCAATTCTGAGAATATGCAAGCCAGAGGTCTTAGGTCAACCAACAAAGGATTGAGGAAGTTCCATGTAGTTGAGGACCATGATCGTGCATTCTCTATAGCAAGTCCTAGAACATGGAATGCTCTCCCGGAACTATTATGTCTCTCTTTTCATACTGCTCACTTTAAAAAAATTCAAAAAGAGCATTGTTCTGTGAAGCATTTGGCTCCAGAGATTAAGATTAATATTATTAATACCTTTTTCTGGTGACAGGGAGTTCAAGTCATTCCTGTATTTAGAAAAGAGGCCTACTGGAGATTTGGTTTAAAAGAGCACTGCTGTCCCAATATATGTGAGTCTGGAAAACTGCCCACAGACACACAGTGCAGTGCCTTGATGTATACTACAACTGAGACCGCTGTATATGCACACACCAAAATTTTAACTCCAAAAGAGGCCTACTGTGGATTTGGCTTAAAAGAGCACTGCTGTCCCAATATATGTGAGTCTGGAAAACTGCCCATAGATGCACGGTGAAGTGCCTTGATATACACTACAACTGAAACTGCTCTGTGTGCACAAAAAAATGAAACAACAGAGAAAAGACTTGACTGGAAGCCTGAGCAAGCACAATTCCTAGTGATGCTGCTTCTTGTTTGAAAATACCAACTCACACTATCTCGCACCCACACCCTGACTGTGCCTGCACCAACCTATCCCAGGGGAGGTAAGATAAGCATCAAAATGCCACTCCTGGTAGCTTGTCTCAGTGGGAGAGACAGAGAGACCATCTGAGTTTAATAAAAAAAAGTGCGGTCAAAAAAAGCCTGGCTGGCACTGCAGCAATAACGAACACATATCTTTTTCAATGGAAAGCAAGCAATAGCAATTGAATACAGATTTGATTAACTCAGACTAGCTCTGAGTAAAGCTACCTCCCCGGACAACACCTGCAAAGAAAGACCGTGGATCGCCGCGTGCTTAAGATATAAATAGTGCAGTGTCATCAGGAACAGCGTCACAGAGCACTGAGTGAGAGCAGTGATTGGCTGCATTAGAAATAAAGCTTAGCTCTGACAGGTTGCATTCTCGTCTCCTTGAAAGGACTGTGAGGTCTCTTATGACTCAGTGGCGTAGTTAGAATTGATTTTTTGGGTGGGCACAAGGTTAACATGGGTGGGCTGTAGACATGCAGGTCTGAGACCTACTAGTTGTTTACTTATTGATAAATAATGCCATATACTGCACCCTAGAATGGCTTAAGTATCTTGCCTCAGCCATTATGTGTCATGTATGAAACTTTAAAATAATTTACTTCAATTATTTCAAGTATAGAAAACAATCAGATCCAATCATGTAATAAAACAAAAATTAATGTATTCTTTCATGAACCATCTTTGCAGAAACCCAGAAATCTTCATAAATACAATAACATATAATTAATCATCAGAACAGGTGCGGCGCAGAGCTAGGGCAATTCACATTACAGCTAACATGAAAAAAAATAATTCAAATTCTGGTGTCATTTCAGCAAAAAATAACCCTCCACTGCTATTTTGTGAAGTAACACAAACTCTTGCATCTAGAACCTTGCCATACAATCACAGCACTGACTCTCACGATTCAAACAACAACCTTATGAAAAAGCAGCAATGCAAATACAACACCAGGCCCTAGAACATTAATACATCACTTACTGGAATAACAGAACAAGCTGGACTAATACTACAGAGAAACTATATGCTAGAAAAAATCCGAACCGATTCTGGTTCCGATTCACATATATAGAGATGTGAATCGGAACTGAAATCCGAACCGATTCTGGTTCCGATTCACATCTCTAAGAAATACTGCATTTCTGTCACACACAGGCAAACTGAGACCGACCCTTGCCTAATATAGATATATTATATATATATGCCTAATATAATATACAGCATCCCATCAAATCTCAGACTGGAGCCTTGCCTTTTAACTTTTAGAAAAAGACTTAAAACCTGGCTCTTTCACCAAGCCTTCCCTGAACCACCAGTCAATTACTAGTTGGCATTCATTCCTACCCGGTCTGGCACTCTGTCTTCTCGTATAAAATGGACTCTGAGACGTTCAGGTTATAGCACTGTTTAAGTTTTTTAATTTGTTCACTCCATGGTAACAATACTTTACCGGCCTTTCTTCTTTCCAGCTTGTTGTAGGCTTCCAAGTTCTCTCCCCCTGTTGATTGTAACTTTGACTTATTCCTACCTATTGTTATCTTTCGTTTACTTGAATTATTACTCTAGTTTTCCCTTTGTTAAACTGTAAACCGATCCGATATGGTTATTTACTATGAAGGTCGGTATAAAAAACTGTTAAATAAAAATAAATAAATAAAATAAATAAGAGACTATAAGAAACAGAAACATGCAGATAAAGCCAAAATACAAAGCCTGAGAAACTAAAATGTCTGAACGGTGGAATACTTAAGAAAGAGCAAAATTCAAAAATATAAGAAATGCACGTTTCTAAAGATGACATATTTAAATTGCTAACATCTCAAAATATATATATATATATTTTTTTACCTTTGTTGTCTGATCTTTGTATTTTTTTAATCAGTTGGTCCTGGTCTCTTTTTCCCATTTTTTCCCTTGTCGCTCATTTCCTAATTCCTTTTCAGTGTCTTTCTTCTACTACTGTCTTCTTCCCTTCCACACACACACACACACATACATGCTTCTCTCACAGACTCCACCTCACACACTCACGCTCTCACTCTCATATGCTCTCCCACACACACACACAAGCTCACATTCTCTGCACACATACATACAAGCTCTTACTTTCTCACCCCTCCCCAGGCTTATATTCTTATGCACACACAGACGCACATCCAAGCAGCCATTCTCACCCACACACACAAACCTAGACTCCCATTCTCGCCCACACATATACACATTTAAGGTCCCATTCTCACCCACATGCACACACATTCAAGCACCCATTCTCACCCACAAATGCAAGCTTCCACTCTTACCCCCATATTCAAGCTTCCAATCTCACCCACAAATTCAAGCTTCCATTCTCACCCACAAATTCAAGCTTCCAATTTCACCCACATATTCAAGCACCCATTCTCACCCACATATTCAAGTTTCCATTCTCACCCACAAATTCAAGCTTCCATTCTCACCCACACAAATTCAAGACTCCTTTCTCACTCCCATACACACCCAGGCTCCAATTTTCACCCACACACACACCAAGGCTCCCATTCTCATCCACACACACACATTAAAGTCTGTGCACAGTTTCTGCTTCCTCCTCCCAAAGCAGGAAGATCAGCTGGCCTCTCCTGCTTCCACTGGCCTCCTGCTATCTTCGGGCCATTCGGCCAACCAATCTTCCTGCTGGGGGGGGGAAGCAGAAGCTGTGCATGGTGCGTCTGCTCTCTTCCCCCCCCCCCCCCCCCCAAACAGGAAGATTGGTCAGCCGTACGGCCCAAAGATAGCAGGAGGCCAGTGGCAGCAGGAGAGGCCAGCTGATCTTCCTGCTTTGGGGGGAGGAAGTGGAAGCTGTGCATGGCGCTTCCGTTCCCCCCCACCCCCAACAGGAACATCGGTTGCCCATACGGCTGCAGCAGTGCTTCCCCATGTGTGCCGTGATGGCACGCCAGGCCTGGGTCCTCCTCTTCACTGTCACGGGGATGGGATCCCACGACAGCCTTGCAGTTCTGGTGCTGGTTGAGTGGGCCTGGGTCTAGATTGGGTGGGCAGCTGCCCACCCAAGCCCACCCGTGGCTACGCCACTGTTATGACTCACAGGAAATGGCTGGCTTTTGCTATGGATGCTCCCACATGGCCTTCTCCTATTTCAAATGGCCACTAAAAAATCACTGTGAACCAAAAGAATGAAACTAATATGATATGTTTTATTTGTGGGGATCGCCATGCATTTTGCGAACCCACAAATCAAACGAACAGAGACTTATGCATTGCGGATTGCACATTCATTGAAAACAAATGCACATCCCTAGTAAAAAGTAATTTTTCATTCAGCCCACTAACAAGCTGTATAATATTTTGCTATAGAACATGATCAAGGTAACTTGCAAGAGGTTTGGTCAAGTTCCTGAGTGAAAAGTCCAAAACATATTATTAACCAAGTAGACTAAAGAAAGCTATTGCAATCTCTGGGAGTCAGTATTGGCAAATAGATCTACTTTTTTGGATCTGCCAGGTACTTGCAACTTAGATTGGTTACTGTCAGAGACAGGATACTGGGCTTGATGCACCTTGGTCTGACCTAGCATGGCAATACCTATGTTCTTATATGTGCTTAAGTTCATGTCCTACCACAGCAAAATCAGTGGAGGTTTACATTTCAAACTGTATATATAGAGATGCAATTATAAGCAATAGCTCTCTTCTCTTTAACTATGCATTCTTCAAAAGAAACTGAAGAATCATTGGTTATATATCCTAAGAAGTATTTTTGTAGATCTAAATCTAGAATATTTCTAACAGCTTTCTAATTATTTATCTAAGTCTTTTTTATACCGTCGTTAAGTAGCTTCCGTCACAACGGTTTACAATAGACACATACAAATAAGGATGCTGAAACATTAATTTACACAGGTGCCATATCGGTCCGGTACATAGTTTTTTAAAATAAAATAATTGGAATGTGATACAATACTGTTCGGAGGTTTTTTTTTCGGAATTAAAGCAATGCTAACTTTATAAGTGTCACTTTATCTTATATTGATGGATGATAAGACAAAGTAATATAAAAATAAAAAACAAATACAGCTACACACCTATTGATTGTGATGGTGTGTGTTTGATTTTCATTTTCATTTGTTCCTACCTCGCAGTTCGCCGGCTTCTCTACTCCACCTACTCTCTTTGATAAGCTTGCTTAAATAGCCAGGTTTTTAAGCTTTTTTGAAAGGATTTGCTGTCACTTTGTAACCTTAACTCTAAAGGCATGGTGTTCCACAGTATGGGTCCTGCCAGAGTAGAGCTCTCTCTCTTACTTGAGTGAGTCTTGCTGTTTTTATTGATGGAATTGTAAGGAGTGCTTTGTTAGCTGATCTTAGATTTCTGTTTGGTACGTGAACGCTGAGGGCTGTGTTAAACCAATCTGCTTTTTCGTTATGTATTAATTTATGTATGGTGCAGAGTGTTTTGTATTGCATTCTTTGTTCAACTGGTAACCAGTGTAATTCAGCTAGGGTTTCAGTGATGTGGTCTTTTTTACTTTTTCCGGTCAAAATTATTGCAGCAGTGTTTTGTAGAATTTGTAGTGGTCTGAGTGATGTATATGGTAGACCTAGTAGTAAGGCATTACAGTAGTCAGTGCTTGTTAAAATCAATGCTTGTAGCACTGAACAAAAGTTGGTAATCGCTAGCAGTGGTTTGAGTCTTCTGAGAACCATAAGTTTGGTGTATGCCTCTCTCACTTTTAAGGATATATGTTGTTTTTAGGGATGTGCAGAGGGACACCATACGTTGCATTCATGATTCGGATTTGTCGGGGAGCAGATACGTTGCATTCGGCCGTATGGCGCCCCGATGCATTAATACGGCAATTTCTATTCGTGTGCCAGCTAAAATTCAAATTAACTACAACCCCCCACCCTCCTGACCCCCCCAAGACTTACCAAAACTCCCTGGTGGTCCAGCGGGGGGTCCGGGAACCATCCCCTGCACTCACACCCTCGGTGCCGGTTTCATCATGGTGCCGATAGCCTTTGTCACAGAGGCTACCGGTGCCATTGATCAGCCCTGTCACATGGCCATTGGCGCCACCTTGTGTTCCTACCATGTGACAGGGGCTAACCAATGGCACTGATAGCCCCTGTGACATAGTATGGGCAAAGGCTATCAGCGCCATTTTGAGTAGTGGCATCGGATGGCCGGAGTGCAGGAGGTCGCTCTGAGACCCCCAGGGACTTTTGGCCAGCTTGGCGGGGCCTCCTGACCCCCACAAGACTTGCCGAAAGTCCAGCGGGGGTCCGGGAGTGACCTCCTGCACGCCGGCCGTCCGATGCCAGTACTCAAAATGGCGCCGATCACCTTTGCCCTCACTATGTCACAGGTGCTGACCGTCGGTACCTGTGACATAGTGAGGGCAAAGGCGATCGGCGCCATTTTGAGTACTGGCATCAGACGGCCGCCGTGCTGGAGGTCGCTCCCGGACCCCCGCTGGACTTTCGGCAAGTTTTGTGGGGGTCAGGAGGCCCCCCCAAGCTGGCCAAAAGTCCCTGGGGGTCCAATGGGGGTCCCGGAGTGACCTCCTGCACTCCAGCCGTCTGATGCCAGTACTCAAAATGGCGCTGATAGCCTTTGCCCATACTATGTCACAGGGGCTACCGGTGCCATTGGTCAGCCCCTGTCACATGGTAGGAGCACAAGATGGTGCCGATGGCCATGTGACAGGGGCTGACCAATGGCACCGGTAGCCCCTGTGACAAAGGCTATCGGTGCCATGATGAAACCGGCACTGAGGCTGTGAGCGCAGAGGATGGTTCCCGGACACCCCGCTGGACCACCAGGGAGTTTTGGTAAGTCTTGGGAGCGTTCAGGAAGGAGGGGGGTTTGTTTAAATTTTTATTTAGGTGGCCGTATAATTTGGGGGAAGATTCGTGTATTCGTGGGGAATCGCGATACGTTTCGCTTCTCCACGAATACTACGAATATAGCAATATACGTTGCGGATCGCCAATACGGCGAAAACGAATGCACACCCCTAGTTGTTTTAGGCTTAATTCTGAGTCAATTATAACTCCTAGGTTCCGTACTTTCTCTGCTAGTTCTATTTTTTGGTTGTTTTTGAGTGTGATTGTGTTTTGAATGATCTCATTCTTTTTGCGTTCTAAGTGTAGGAATTCCGTTTTTTCAATATTGATTTCTAGCTACATTTGGTTTAGTAGTTGTTTTATGATATCAAGGTACATATTAGCTAAGTTTAATGTTTTTTCAATAGTTTCATCTATGGGTAGTATTAGCTGAATATCGCCATTTTTAAGTTCAGTTCAAAATGGTATAATCTGTGATCATAAACATAATAGGGTAATTTTAAAAGGATTTACATGTGTAAATATAACATACTATTGTAGCAATTTTCAAAAGCCATTTACTTGTTGAAAGTGCACTTTCATGAGTAAATCCTATGCACAATTCAATGGCAAATATTATATTTGCCATTGAATTGTGCAATGGTCACACAGGCGGGTCCGCTGTGTGACCTGTTCAATAGATCCCTAGAAACGGGAGTGGTGCCGAGTGATTGGAGAAGAGCGGTGGTGGTCCCGCTTCACAAGAGTGGGAACAGAGAAGAGGCTGGTAACTACAGACCGGTTAGCCTCACTTCGGTGGTGGGAAAAGTAATGGAGTCACTGTTGAAAGAGAGAATAGTGAAATATCTACAGTCCGGAGAATTGATGGACCAGAGGCAGCATGGATTCACCAGGGGAAGATCCTGTCAGACAAATCTGATTGACTTTTTCGACTGGGTAACCAAGGAATTGGATCAAGGAAGAGCGCTAGATGTCATCTACTTGGATTTCAGCAAAGCTTTTGATACGGTTCCGCACAGGAGACTGGTGAATAAAACAAAAAGCTTGGGAGTGAGTGCCGAAGTGGTGACCTGGATTGCAAACTGGTTGACGGACAGAAGACAATGCGTGATGGTAAATGGAACTTTCTCTGAAGAGAGAGCGGTTTTAAGTGGTGTACCGCAAGGATCGGTGTTGGGACCGGTCCTGTTCAATATCTTTGTGAGCGACATTGCGGACGGGATAGAAGGTAAGGTTTGTCTTTTTGCGGACGACACTAAGATCTGCAACAGAGTGGACACGCCGGAAGGAGTGGAGAGAATGAGACGGGATTTAAGGAAGCTGGAAGAGTGGTCGAAGATATGGCAGCTGAAATTCAATGCCAAGAAGTGCAAAGTCATGCATTTGGGGAGTGGAAATCCGAATGAACTGTATTCGATGGGGGGGGAAAGGCTGATGTGCACGGAGCAGGAGAGAGACCTTGGGGTGATAGTGTCTAATGATATGAAGTCGGCGAAACAATGCGACAAGGCGATTGCAAAAGCCAGAAGAATGCTGGGATGCATAGAGAGAGGAATATCGAGTAAGAAAAGGGAAGTGATAATCCCCTTGTACAGGTCCTTGGTGAGGCCTCACCTGGAGTACTGTGTTCAGTTCTGGAGACCGTATCTACAAAGAGACAAGGACAAGTTGGAGGCGGTACAGAGAAGGGCAACCAGGAAGGTGGAGGGTCTTCATCGGTTGACATACGAGGAGAGATTGAAGAATCTAAATATGTACACCCTGGAGGAAAGGAGGAGCAGGGGTGATATGATTCAAACTTTCAGATACTTGAAAAACTTTAACGATCCAAAGACAATGACAAACCTTTTCCAACAGAAAAAAATCAGCAGAACCAGAGGTCACGAGCTGAGGCTCCAAGGAGGAAGACTAAGAACCAATGTCAGGAAGAATTTCTTCACGGAGAGAGTGGTGGATGCCTGGAATGCCCTTCCGGAGGAAGTGGTGAAGTCCAAAACTGTGAAGCACTTCAAAGGGGCATGGGATAAATATTGTGGATCCATCAGGTCCAGAGGACGCATATAAAGAGCAGGTAGTAAAATACTGCACGGAGCGGCAGTAGCCACAGAGGCATTCACGGAGCGGGATGCCAGTGGCCAGTGGTAGGTGTCCACCTTCATGGAGCGGAAGGATGTAGGGCTGTCATCTCCCAATTAAATAAAAAACAAAAACAAAAAACAAAACAGGGATGGGATCCATCAGGTCTAGAGGACACATATAAAGAGCAGGTAGTAAAATACTGCACGGAGCGGCAGTAGCCACAGAGGCATTCACGGAGCGGGATGCCAGTGGCCAGTGGTAGGTGTCCATATAAAGAGCAGGTAGTAAAATACTGCACAGAGCGGCAGTAGCCACAGAGGCATTCACGGAGCGGGATGCCAGTGGCCAGTGGTAGGTGTCCACCTTCACGGAGCGGAAGGATGGAGGGCTGTCATCTCCCAATTAAATAAATAATAAAAAAACCCAGGGATGGGATCCATCAGTTCTAGAGGACGCATATAAAGAGCAGGTAGTAAAACACTGCATGGAGCGGCAGTAGCCACAGAGGCATTAACGGAGCGGGATGCCAGTGGCCGGTGGTAGGTGTCCACCTTCACAGAGTAGAAGGATGAAGGGCATCCATCTCCCAATTAAAAAAAGAAAAGAAAAAAAGAAAAAAAAACAGGGATGGGTTCATGGGCTTATAGGTATTACCAATTATTAGGCTTTTCAATATTTGATGATAGTTAATGTGACTTTCAAGGCATTCTTCACTTTCGGTGCATGTCCGGCATGACTCCTTGCTTCAATGACAGGGGAAAAGAAAAACTGATACTTCACACATTTCCAGCATTGCCCTCTGCTTCATGGCAGAGAGCTATGCTGCCACTTACCCAACTAATCAAACTTAATATTTCACTTGGAAGCAGCTCCAGCACTGCTCTCTACATTAATGGTGGGGGTGAAAAGGGAATTAGAACATAAGGTTACTAAGAGCCAAGAGAAACAGTTAAGTATGAGAACAAATGTGTGAAGCTTGCTGGGCAGACTGGATGGACCGGTTGGTCTTCTTCTGCCGTCATTTCTATGTTTCTATGTTTCTATATCAATTTTCAAACGTCCACTTACACAGCTAAAGTGCGTTTATACTTGTAAATCCCATTTTAAGCATGTAAATGTATTTGAAAATCAGGCCAAATACTTTATTTGTGTGTTGCTCCCAGATAATCACATCCTTGTTGGCATTTCCAAAATTCATGTCCCATCCATTTGATGCCTTTCTATACGACTGTATTAGGGCATCTAAATATTTCTTTCCACCAGAATTTTCTCAAAATTGATGAGTATGTATGTTAATTTTTTCCATTGCACATTTTGAACAGTTCATTATTTGTGATATTATGTTCCCTATTCCATTTATCTCTGACATTTAATTTCACCTTCAGTAGTACAGAATACAAGATAGAGATCATGTTTTGCTTGCAGTGTCTTTTAATGTTGTTGTTTAATAATATTTGATATGCCATCATATCACCACAGATTCTAAGCACTTAATGGCCCATTACAGTTTTTTGTTTTTTTTTTACATTTCTGTCAAACCTATATCTATTCCTACCCTCCAAAATGTAATGTTAATTAAATTAAATGTTTACAAGTTGTCTTATCCAGTTTGAATTCTGTTTCCACCTGAGAAAAGCTCATAAAATGTTTTCCAACAAATGAACCCTAATCCAAGATGAATGGCATGAAGCCTCCCATTTTCCTATAAAAAAAAAAATATTTTGATGAGTTTTCCCTTCATGAGGAAGCATGGAAGTAAGCTAAAGGTGTATCCTGCAGTACCTGCTTCTCCTCCTGCAATTGTCTCATTAACCCCTTTAACCATAACCAGGTCAGCATCTCTTCAATCCTGCCTGGCTCTGAATGTATGTCACTGAGGTTTCTTGCACAGGAATGTGAGTTGCTGGGATCTTTTCAATTAAAGAAACTTCTTTCTGGATCCTGGCCACACGTGAACTTGCAGGTATTGTCCAGATGGTGCAGATTGATGGCATTTTTAGTCATTGTGTCCCTGAGGTATTTTCCCCATTACATACACATTTATTTCTTGCATTTTCATTGTAGATATTTTGAAAATCAAACTGGCTAGGGATTATTCCAGAAATGGTTTGAGAAACACTGGAGTAAAATCTATTTCTATGTTGATGACATATTTCTTTATTTATCAGAATTCCTAGGAAGAATCTGATTTGGTTGTGGACTTGTTGACTGCCCAGAATTGTAGATGATATGGGTTAGAACTATTTTAAATAAATAAGAAACTGAAGAGGTTAAAGAAGAATATAAAGGATACATCTCAGATTAATAGGGAAATGTATTTGAATGAGTCAGTTTTTTTGTTCATTTCAGGTCATTCAAAATGAAAGGATGCAGACCTCTGAAAAATCTGAATCATTTTCTATTCATTTAGGGACATATTTTAAAAGCCCTATGCTCGCTGGGCCTATTTTAAAAAGGCCTGGTGACAGCCGTAAAGCCCTGGGACATGTGTAACTTCCAGGGCTTTACAAAAGGGGTGGTTTGGGGGAGGGGTGGAGGCGGTCTGGGGGCGGGGCCAGAGGCCTCCGATACAGTGGCCATTGCCGTTGTGTAACAGGATCACATGCCGGCAGGCTGCCGGTGCGCACAACTTGCACCTGCGCAGAGGCAGGCGCAAAAGGTAAGACAAAGGTCAGGGGGGATTAGAGTAGGGCTGGGGGGGGAAAGGTTAGGGGAAGGGGTGGGAAGGTCAGGCTAGGCGGAAGGGAATGGGGGAAGGCAGCTTGGCTCCGTGCATGCAAGGTGCACAATTGTTCACCCACTTGCAAGGGCCGACCCCAGATTTTGTAACTTGTGCGCGCCTCCGCGCGCAAGTTATAAAATCGGGTGTACATGTGTGTGCGTCGGGTAGCGCATGCACACCCTTTTAAAATCTACCCCTTAGCTTGGTCCCATTTAATTATATGGGGGGAAAGCAAAGTCAGATTTAATAGTGCTGCTTTTAAATAGAATAAGGAAGTAGCAAGAAGAAGCTAGCACAAGGAAGGAGCAAGCATGTTTTAGTACTTTTGAGGTGTAGGGACAGTAATGTAAAAAATAAAAATAAAAAATATTTTTGCTCAAAAGATTTATACTTCTAAATTTCAAAGAGCAGGTATCAAAACATTTAGTGGTGCAAATATAATCCACTCTTTCTTGCATGCAATGACCTTTAAATAGTAGCAGTAAAGTACAGATATAATAAAATCATGTTCTATCACTCTCTGTTTGAATTTTTAATTTTTTCAAAAAATGCTACAGTAAAATATGCTAGGGTGCTTATGTACAAATCCAATTTTTAATTTATACAAAAAATATACTTAGCTAATACCACAGGACAAGATATATCAATTAATCCAAAACATGAATCAACTCATCATGGACCATGTTTTGGCAACACATTCCTTCTTCAGGAGTTCATTGTAATCATTTTAAAAAACAAACACAAAAACTAATTCAATTCAGACTGCACAAAATGGCAAAACAGCTCATCAAGACTCTCAAACACTTCCTATTTCTATACTACAAATAGCCAATCAGAAAACCCACCCAACATAATGTCATCATTAAAATCATTAAAAAACTGATCAGTTAATCTCTTTATTCCAATCAAATGTTCCACCATATTAAAAGTATAAAGTAAATCCATTTTTGTTCTTTACATAACAGTAAAAGATCAAAATTAACCCTCCCCCTCCTCCCTGCTTAGTTGGCCTCAGTTTCTCTATAACTGCAAATGTTAGATCTCAAAAAACTTGACCTAAGGTTAAACAATGTTGAACTATGGGACCCTATAATGTCCACAATTGATCAGACTGTGATGTTCAACCATGTGCACATGTAAGGCACACTTTGTCTTTCCAATATATAGGAGATGGCAGGGGTACCATATACAGAAAATCACTCCAACTGATTGACAAGTGGTCAAATGCTCACTTGATCTGATGCTTTTGATAATTGAATAAGCCAAATCTACATCTGTCACAATAAAATCAGAAGTTGATGACCTCTTACATCAGATTAAATCATTTTTTTTAATGAGACCTATGAACAGCAACTTAAAGACTTTCAGACTACTATGGTCTCTTTTACCTCTCAGTTAAAGCAAGTGAAATATGAGTAGTTTTTGAGGGATGAAAAAGATTACCAGCAAGGTTCCATCTATTTCTGGAAAAAAGCAAACATTTGTTATAATAGACAGACATGAACCTTTGATTCTTCAGATTCTTCTGGTGAAGAGGGTGATAATGTTCTCAATTGAAAGTCTTTTTATCACAAAGAAGATGTCAGGTCTGGTTTATGGGACAATCATATAACAAGCCACGCTGCAATGGATGTGTCATCAATGGCCAGCAGTTATCAACAGATTCAGAATCACCCTGGAATAGATTTCACATTGTGTGATGTGACTCAAACAACCAGCCTTCATCAAAAAAGTCATCAAAAAAAGTCATCAATTCACATGATCACTACCTGTTATATACTTCCAAAAATTCATAAGACCTTGTGTAACCCTCCATTATTTCAGCCTGTGTCTCATTGTTGGAACCCTTATCAATTTTTATTGATAAAGTTTTGGCACCATTTGTACCACTATTGCTTTCTTTATGTTTGTGATTCTACTGATTTGATTGATACTTTACAAGGATTGACTGACACTTTGTTTACATCTGCTTACCTGGTTATTGCTACTATTGATGTGGTTTCTCTTTATACAAATATACCACAAGAGGCAGCCTTAAGAATTATTAAAGAATAGCCACAGACACATTTGGTTGACAATAGGGTACCATTGGTTTTATTTGTGAATTAGCTTCTATCACTTTATTGAGTAATTTCTTTATGTTTGATGGTACATTTTATTTATAAAAGAAGGGAGCAGCAATGGGCACTACACTGGCACCGGATGTGGCACATTTATATATGGGGCGTTTTGAACAATGGTTGCCCTTGAATCCATTCTCATGAAATATTAAACTCTGGCATGCTATATTAATGATGTTCTAATCATTTGGGAAGGTGATGAAATTGATTTTGCTACTTTTCTGCAGTGGTTAAATTCCTGTGATTTTAATTGGACCTTCACTTCAGCTTTTAGCCTCACAGGGTTATTTGGACATTTGGACATTTTTATATCCATATGAGAGTTGGGCTTTGATTTTTCCATCTATATGAAGACTAGGGACAGGAATAATTTGTTGCGATTTGATAGATGTCATCCCTGCCACCTTCATGAAAATTTACCAGTTGCACAGTTTTTCCACTTACAATGCCTTTGCTCCAATAACCAAGAATATACAGTGTGAGCTAAGGAGATGAATACAAATGTTTAGAATGAGGTTATCCACTGTAGATTGTGAACAGAGCATTTAAAAGAGCTCAGTGGATTACTTGAGATCTTCCTTTTTTTAAACATCAAAGCCTGACGAAACTGATAAGGTTATGAGTGTTCTTCCTTACTCACCTTAAATTTTTCATGTCCAACAAAGTAATAAAAGACATTGGCATGTACTGTGCTTGCATAAATGTTTTGAAACTGGGACTATATTTTCTTTTCGAGGTGGTCAGAATATGAAGGATCATATTGTAAATTCTGAATATAGCTAGGAGAGACAGCCAATGTGTTCTAATGTTCAGTTAGGTCATTTCCCTTGTAGTCGCTGTTCTGTTTGTCAGCAATCTTTTTTGGGAACAGCGGTTCTGAATGCAAAGGTTGGTTAGTGGACAAGTGAAGTGCCAAAGGTTTTAGGATAATCCTGTCCCCTAGATTCTACAGCAGATATGTGCCACCACTTCTATGTACGCACAGTAAACATATTGAGCTACATATGGCAGAATACAGGTATCCCTACCCTGCCAATATATACATGTGGCTGAGTAAAAGTCAAATGATGTGGTCTGGTGTGGCAGCCTCTATGTCAACTGTCCATCATATGATCTACAGAGAAGAGGCTAAGGAAGCCACTGACCAGAAAAATGGAACCTGAAATAGTACTGCTACCAGGGCTCAGGCACCTGTCAAGCACCCCCTCCTCCTCCCCCGGGTATCTGCTATATGCTGCCAATAATCCCTCCCCCAAACCATTTTTCTGAATAACCCCAACATTGATAGTATTAGGGAGACATTGGCAATCCATGATCCTGCCATCCCTGCAGCCCCACATTCAGTGGACAGCTTCTTAACATTTTAATTTTTTTATTTTATTTGATGGTTTTTATATACCGTAGTTTGGAGCAAACCATCACCACAGTTTACAGAGATAACAACAGAATACAATAAACTGAGTATGTTAACTGATTAACTGATTACAGGGATAACAACATGATGTGTTTCACGAATGTCGGTAAATAAAAGTTAATAAATAAATAAATAAACAACAGAAAACATTAACAGAGCAAATTAACTGGTTATATTGTAACGAAGGGCTAGGTAGGGGAGGGGAGATTAACGACTGGAGTTAAAAAGAGCATATTAACTGAAAATGTTATGCCAATAAGTTAGGTGGGAGTAGACAGGGAATTCACAGCTGATAATGAACATTACAACTGTTTACGACAGGCAAGGGTAAATAGAGTACATAGTATCGAGAGAATTGGGGAGTGTAGTTGACTTTGCACTGCGTAGTGGAGATGTATATTACCCTATGCCTTCTCTATATGTTTGTTCGAAGAGCCACGTTTTTAGTAGTTTTCTGAAGAGTTTTATATTGCTTTGTTTTCGTAAGTTCTCTGGCAGGGAATTCCAAAGGCGGGGTCCTGCTAGTGAAAATGCTCTCTCCCATACTGATGTGAGTTTGGCGGAGGTGATTGTGGGTATTGATAGCAGTGCTTTGTTGGTTGATCTTGTATTGCATTGTGGGATGTATAAGTGTATTACATCATTTAGCCACTCAATTTCTTTTCCATAAACTGATTTGTGTAGTAAAGTAAGCACTTTGAACTCAATTCTTTTTTTGATAGGGAGCCAGTGGAGAGCTTTTAGTGTTGGTATGATGTGCTCGGTTTTTCTCTGTCTGGTTAGGATTCTAGCCGCTGCGTTCTGCAGTATCTGGAGGAGATGAATGGTTGATTTGGGGAGGTCCAGTAGGAGGGAGTTGCAGTAGTCAAAGCATGTGCAATTTAGGGCTTGTAGGACAGTTCTGACGTCTTGTGGATTTAGGAGAGGTTTAAGGTGTTTTAGGGTTAGAAGTTTATAGAAACCTTCTTTTATTTTTGTGGAGATGTGTTTTTTGAAGTTTAGTTGTGGGT
Organism: Rhinatrema bivittatum; assembly: GCF_901001135.1. Classification (NCBI taxonomy): domain Eukaryota; kingdom Metazoa; phylum Chordata; class Amphibia; order Gymnophiona; family Rhinatrematidae; genus Rhinatrema; species Rhinatrema bivittatum. The sequence goes on along the minus strand of NC_042616.1, from coordinate 323,400,155 downwards.
CGATCCAGATCCCGAGGTCTTTTACTGTATTGCTAAATTTGGAGGTTGAGTTATTGATGGCATTGGTGTTAGTGTCTTTGTTTATTGCGGATTTTCATTTAAGTAGTATGTATTCCATTTTATCCATGTATAGGCAGAGTTTCATATCATTTAGTAGTTGTTTAATGGAGTTTAGGTAGATGGTTGATCACTTGAGGGTATTTTCAAATGTGTCGGAGACTGGAATTAGAAGTTGTATGTCATCAGCATACATGAAGTAGGTGATGCTGAGACTAGAGAGTAGCTGGCATAGAGGTAGGAGATATATGTTGAACAGTATGGCTGACAAGGCAGATCCTTGGGGGAATCCTGTTTCTAGGGTGGTTGGGTCGGATTTGGTGTTGTTAATATTTACCTGAAAGGATCTATTGCTAAGGAAGGACTTGAACCAGTTCAAGGGTGTTTCAGTGAGACTGATTTAAAAAACTCTACTGTTATAAATCTGCTTCTCGGAGTTAGCAATCTGATATTAAGCTCCTCCTGCAGTGGGAGGAGTTAGAAAACTGTTATGAATCTCCTCCTGGAGAGGAAGGAGTTAGCAATCTGTTATCAATCTCTTGCTGCTAAGAGTAGCAATCTGTAGAAACTGCTCCCCAGGAGGCGGAGTTAGAATCTGTAACAAATCATCCCGCCAAGGGAAGGAGTTGGCAATCTATTATAAGTCCGCCAGGGAGTTAGCAATCTGTTATGGATCACCCTGCCAAGGGGAAAAGCTAACAATTGTAATACTCCGTAGGCGGAGTTACTGATTTGTGGGGGGTTGGCTTCCCACACAGTGGCAGTCTGTATAATACCGCTCTAGTAGTGTAAGGAATAAACACTTAAGGTAAATTGGTGAATCTCCGGGCCAATGGCAGATGACAGCGCCCCCAGGAGGATATCCTGAGAGGGACCACTGGCTAGGCCAGAGTATGGAGACAAACACAAATAGTTCTTTATTAGACAGGAAGTAGAACCACGAGGTGGCAGTAGTGAGCTGGTGTGCCCATCAAGGCTGAATTCCTTCAGATACTGGAATTATGGTCTCTGGGTTGCAGAGCTGCAGAGAGACTATAGATTAGGGGTGTGAATCGTGTGATTGATCATCTTAACGATAAATTTTGGCTGGGGGGGAGGGAAATCTGATCGTCGTGTTTTGTTTTGTTTTTTAATCGTTAAAAATAGTAAATCGGGGGAGGGCGGGAAAACCGGCACACCAAAACAACCCTAAAACCCACCCCGAACCTTTAAAACAATTCCCCCACCCTCCCGAACCTGCCCCCAAAATGTTTTAAAATGTTTTAAAAAATAATCTTAGGCAGCGTGAGAGAATCTTGCATAAAGCTCCCTCACCCCAACTTGCCTCAAGCTATAAAACTGCCCTTCAGCACTACAGAACAACCACACTCAAAATCAAGCGAGACTTCTACTCTACCAAGATCCACCAATATATGTACAACCCGAAAGCCCTCTTCACCTATGTAGCTGACCTCACCAAGCCCTCCCAACCCCCCATCCCTGACAACGAAGCCACTGCCAGGAGTGAAGAAATCACCCAATACTTCCTCACAAAAATCACCAATATCCTCCTCAGATTACAACACCCTTCTCCCATGTCCCCCTTCCCTCCCCCCTGCAACCTGCCCCCTCCAACCTTACCCTCCAAACTCTTGACCTGACTTCCACCAAAGAAGTGGAATCTATCCTCAGAAAACTTAGACCCGCAACTCACCCCTCAGACACTATACCCACAAAAACCCTCCTCTCCATCCCAAACTCTATTGCCAAACCTATTGCTGGCATTATCAACTCCTCTCTCTCCTCAGGCTCTGTCCCAGATGCCCTCAAACAAGCGATTGTAAAACCCCTCCTTAAAAAAGCCTCGCTAGACCCCAAAGATCCTTCCAACTTCTGCCCGATCTCAAATTTGCCCTTCATTTCCAAGATCATGGAAAAGATTGTGAATATCCAACTTACTGAATACCTTGACAATAACAATGTTGTGCATCCTGCCCAATTCGGTTTCCGCAAATCCCTCAATACCGAAACACTCCTGCTCTCCCTCACAGACCATATACTCAGAGGCATGGACCAGGGCAACTGCTACCTCCTTGCCCTTCTCGACATCTCAGCTGCCTTTGATACCATCAATCACAACTACCTCATCAACTGTTTGACCGAAATAGGTATCTCAGGCCTAGCCCTGCTTTGGTTTAAATCCTACTTATCCAACAGAAAGTTCACTGTTAAAATAGGAAATGCCAAATCCGCGCTCTACCACCCTGTCCCAAGTTGTCCCTCAAGGCTCTTCTCTCTCTTCCACTTTATTCAATATTTACCTCTCACCCCTCTGTCAGTTTCTCACAGACCTTGGCCTCAAATTCTACCTCTATGCAGACGATGTGCAAATCCTCATCCCCATTCACAACTCTCTCACTGATGCCCTTGCATTTTGGAACACTGCCCTTGCCTCTATAAATGATTTCCTCACTAACATCCACCTTGCCTTAAACTCCTCCAAAATGGAGCTGCTCCTTCTCTCTCAACACCAACCCCCTAAACCCCTGATCTCCAATGACCCAGCTTTCAACACCATATCATCCCAACTCTGTGTTAGAGACCTTGGAGTAATTATAGACCAACAACTCAATCTAAAAAAACAGATCAATTCCATCCTCAAAGAAGGTTTTTTCAAGCTCAGTGTTATAAAGAAACTTAGACCCCTCCTCCACTATCATGACTTCCGCACTGTCATCCAAGCTACTCTTTCTTCAAAGCTAGACTACTGTAATGCCCTCCTCCTCGGACTACCCTCCTCCACCACGAAACCCCTACAAATGTTCCAAAATGCCATCGCCAGGATTATTGCTAACTCACGGAAATCTGACCACATCACTCCCATACTCAAAGACCTCCACTGGCTCCCCATAACATCCCGCATCCTCTTTAAAACTTTAACCATAATTCACAAATCCATCTACTCCTACAACTCTAACTGGCTTGATGAACCCTTTTGCCCCATACGCTCTGACCGACCCACGCTGTCTGTCAACAAAGGGACCCTATCAATACCTCCCATCAAAAAAGCCAACCTCTCCGCCACAAGGGACCGCGCACTCTCTATTGCAGGCCCTAAACAATGGAACTCCCTCCCGACTACACTCAGACTTGAGCCATGCTACTCTAAGTTCAGAAAAAAACTAAAGACCTGGCTCTTCCAAAAGCCATACCCAGAATAATTGTCTCCATCTACCATCGCTCCTTTCAACCCTCATGAACAATCCTCACATAGGCGACACTTAAATTGTATATTGTATATAGTCTCTTGTAACTATATTGTATATAGTCCCTTGTAATTAACCTATCTGTTACCATTCAAAGTTGATGTTTCTTCTTCTTCAATACTTTCTGCACTATGTATTTACTCGCTCCCCCCTTCCCCGCCCTGTTAATTGTATTTTCAGCCTTTTAGTTACAATGTAAACCGGTATGATGTTTGCATACTAATGCCGGTATATACGGTAAAAGTTTTTAAATAAATAAATAAATACATTTTCTTGGGTCCAGTGGGGGGTCCCGGCACGATCTCCAGCTCTCTGGCCACGGCTGTGTTAAGAGAAATGGCGCCGGTGGCCCTTTGCCCTTATCATGTGACAGGGCAAAGGTAGCACCGGCGCCATTTTGGTTGATGGCTCCCGACGTCACGCGTGCAGGAGATCGCTCCCGGACCCCCGCTGGACCCCCAGGGACTTTTGGCCAGCTTGGGGGGGCCTCCTGACCCCGACAAGACTTGCCAAAAGTCCAGCGGGGGTCCGGGAGCGACCTCCTGCACGCGGGCCGTATTGCCAATATTCAAAATGGCGCTGGCGCTACCTTTGCCCTCACTATGTCATATGACATAGTGAGGGCAAAGGTAGCACCCCCCCCAAGCTGGCCAAAAGTACCTGGGGGTCCAGCAGGGGTCTGGGAGCGATCTCCTGCACGCGTGACGTCGGGAGCCTGGAACCAAAATGGCACCGGCGCTACCTTTGCCCTGTCACATGATAAGGGCAAAGGGCCACCGGCGCCATTTCTCTTAATGTAGCCATGGCCAGAGAGCGGGAGATCGCGCTGGGACCCCCCACTGGATCCCAGGTAATTTAAAACATTTTGGGGGGTTCAGGAGGGTGGGGGATTTGATTTAAAGGGTCGGGGTGGGTTTTAGGGTTGTTTTGGTGTGCCGGTTTTCCCGCACCCTATTTAACGATACAATACAAATGCCCCTGACGATAAATCGGGGGCATTTGTATTGTATCGTGCACTCTAACGATTTTGGACGATTTTAAAATTATCTGACAATAATTTTAATCGTTCAAAAACAATTCACATCCCTACTATAGATAGTGAGTAGACAGGGTATGCTGGATACATAACCAGTAGTAGATGATACACTCACAATTGTAGATATCTGTAATGGCTTCTATGCAAAAGAGAGTCTTCAGTATATTCAGGAACAGGAGCCGTAGGCGAGAGCTGGTTCCTATGTGAAGTAAGGAATGAGAACTTACAATATCTGTGTATGAGATGGCTTCTGGAATAGAAGAGAGTCTTTGGAGGGTTTTAAAAACATAAACATAGAAACATAGAAACATAGAAATGACGGCAGAAGAAGACCAAACGGCCCATCCAGTCTGCCCAGCAAGCTTCACACATTTTTTCTCTCATACTTATCTGTTTCTTTTAGCTCTTGGTTCTATTTCCCTTCCTCCCCCACCATTAATGTAGAGAGCAGTGATGAAGCTGCATCCAAGTGAAATATCTAGCTTGATTAGTTAGGGGGTAGTAGGGGTAGTAACCGCCGCAATAAGCAAGCTACACCCATGCTTATTTGTTTTAACCCAGACTATGTTATACAGCCCTTATTGGTTGTTTTTCTTCTCCCCTGCCGTTGAAGCAGAGAGCTATGCTGGATATGCATCTAAAGTGAAGTATCAGGCACATTTGGTTTGGGGTAGTAACCGCCGTAACAAGCCAGCTACTCCCCGCTTTGTGAGTGTGAATCCTTTTTTCTTCTCCCCTGCCGTTGAAGCTATGCTGGGTATGCGTGAAGTATCAGTTTTTCTTCTCCCCTGCCGTTGGAGCAGAGAGCTATGCTGGATGTGCATCGAAAGTGAAGTATCAGGCACATTTGGTTTGGGGTAGTAACCGCCGAAACAAGCCAGCTACTCCCGGCTTTGTGAGTGCAAATCCTTTTTTCCACATTTCCTCTTGCTGTTGAAGCTTAGAGTGATGTTGGAGTCACAGTAACCATGTGTATGTTTATTGAATAAGGGTATTGTGTCCAGGCAGTAGCCATCATTCTGGCGAGTCACCCACTCTTCATTGGCGGCCTCTTGACTTTATGGATCCACAGTGTTTATCCCACGCCCCTTTGAAGTCCTTCACAGTTCTGGTCTTCACCACTTACTCCGGAAGGGCATTCCAGGCATCCACCACCCTCTCCGTGAAGAAATACTTCCTGACATTGGTTCTGAATCTTCCTCCCTGGAGCTTCAAATCGTGACCCCTGGTTCTGCTGATTTTTTTCTTATGGTAAAGGTTTGTTGTTGCCTTTGGATCATTAAAACCTTTCAAGTATCTGAAAGTCTGTATCATATCTCCTCTGCTCCTCCTTTCCTCCAGGGTGTACATATTTAGATTCTTCAATCTCTCCTCGTACGTCATCCGATGAAGATCCTCCACCTTCCTGGTCGCCCTTCTCTGTACCGCTTCCATCTTGTCTTTGTCTTTTTGTAGATACGGTCTCCAGAACTGAACACAGTACTCCAGGTGAGGCCTCACCAAGGACCTGTACAAGGGGATAATCACTTCCCTTTTCTTACTCGATATTCCTCTCTCTATGCAGCCCAGCATTCTTCTGGCTTTTGCTATCGCCTTGTCGCATTGTTTCGCAGACTTCATATCATTAGACACTATCACCCCAAGGTCCCTCTCCTGCTCCGTGCACATCAGCCTTTCCCCCCCCATCGAATACAGTTCATTCGGATTTCCACTCCCCATATGCATGACTTTGCACTTCTTGGCATTGAATCTCAGCTGCCATATCTTCGACCACTCTTCCAGTTTCCTTAGATCCCGTCTCATTCTCTCCACTCCTTCCGGCGTGTCCACTCTGTTGCAGATCTTAGTGTCATCCGCAAAAAGACAAACCTTACCTTCTATCCCGTCCGCAATGTCGCTCACAAAGATATTGAACAGGACCGGTCCCAACACCGATCCTTGCGGTACACCACTTAAAACCGCTCTCTCTTCAGAGAAGGTTCCATTTACCATCACACATTGTCTTCTGTCCGTCAACCAATTTGCAATCCAGGTCACCACCTCGGCACTCACTCCCAAGCTTCTCGTTTTATTGACCAGTCTCCTGTGCGGAACCGTATCAAAAGCTTTGCTGAAATCTAAGTATATGATATCGAGTGCTCTTCCTCGATCCAATTCCTTGGTTACCCAGTCAAAAAAGTCAATCAGATTTGTTTGACAGGATCTTCCCCTGGTGAATCCATGTTGCCTCTGGTCCATCAATTCTCCAGACTGTAGATAGTTCACTATTCTCTCTTTCAGCAGTGACTCCATTACTTTTCCCACCACCGAAGTGAGGCTAACCGGTCTGTAGTTGCCAGCCTCCTCCCTGTTCCCACTCTTGTGAAGCGGGACCACCACCGCTCTTCTCCAATCACTCGGCACCACTCCCGTTTCAAGGGATCTATTGAACAGGTCACACAGCGGACCCGCCAGAACATAGGCCCTCGTGGAGCGACTACCAGTTCCTATCTGCAATACGGACCCGCCAGAACATAGGCCCTCGTGGAGCGACTACCAGTTCCTATCTGCAATACGAACTAGTAGTGCACCAGATATAGGTATTAGGGATGTGAATCGTTTTTTGACAATTTAAAATATCGTCTGACATATTTTAATTCGTCAAAAATCATTAGAGGCGATATTTAATAGGAATTCCCCCGATTTATAGTCAACAATCATAAATCGGGGGAAGGGGGAGGGGGGAGGGGGGAGGGGAAGGGGGAGGGCGGGAAAACCGGCACACTAAAGCATCTCTAAAACCCACCCCGACCCTTTAAAATAAATCCCCCACCCTCCTGAACCCCCCCAAAATGTCTTAAATTACCTGGGGTCCAGTGGGGGGGTCCCATTGTGATCTTCCATTCTCGGGCCACGGGTGCGTTGATAGAAATGGCGCCTGTCATATCACAGGGCAAAGGTAGCGCCGGCGCCATTTTGCTTCCTGTCCCCCGACATCACGAGCGTAGGAGATCGCTCCCGGACCCCCGCTGGACCCCCAGGGACTTTTGGCCAGCTTGGGGGGCCTCCTGACCCCCACAAGACTTGCCAAAAGTCCAGTGGGGGTCCGGGAACGACCTCCTGCACTCGAATCGTGTTGCCGTACGGCCGGCGCCATTTTGCAAAATGGCGCCAGCCATATTGCAAAATAGCGCCGGTCATACGGCAACATGATTCGAGTGCAGGAGGTCGTTCCCGGACCCCCACTGGACCCCCAGGGACTTTTGGCGAGCTTGGGGGAGCCTCCTGACCCCCACAAGACTTGCCAAAAGTGGCAAAATGGCGCCGGCTGAAGACAACAGGATTCAATTGAGGGGGCCGTTCCAGACCGCCGCCGTTCTGGACCACCGCTGGATCCCCAGGTAATTTAAAGCATTTGGGGGGGGTTCGGGAGGGTGGGGGATTTAATTTAAAGGGTCGGGGGTGGGTTTTAGGGGGTTTTAGTGTGCCGGTTTTCCTGCCCTCCCCCTTCCCCCGATTTACGATTTTTTAACGATAAATCGGGGGAATTGGTATTGTATCGTGGCCCTAACGATTTTTGACGATTTAAAATATATCGGACGATATTTTAAATCGTCAAAAAATGATTCACATCCCTATCAGATACTGGAATTGCATTCTCTGGGTTTCAGAGCTATAGAGAGAGACTATAGGTAGTGAGTAGACAGGGTATGCTGGATACATAACCAGTTGTAGATGATACACTCACAATTGTAGATATCTGTAATGGCTTCTATGCAACAGAAAGTCTTCAGTATATTCAGGAACAGGAGCCGTAGGCGAGTGCTGGTTCCTATATGCAGTCTGGAATGAGAACTCACAATATCTGTGTATGAGCTGGCTTCTGGAATAGAAGAGAGTCTTTGGAGGGTTTTAGGAATATAGGCGCTCATGGAGTGAGTACCAGTTCCTATGTGCAATATGAAATACTAGTGCACCAGATATATGTATGCGATAGCTTCTGATATAGAAGAGAGTTGAGAAGGGATTTAGGAACATGGGCCCTCGTGGAGTGAGAACCGGTTCCTATCTGCAATCTGCAATAATGACTCATGATCTCTGTACCTGCGATAACGTCTTAGACAGAAGGGAGTCTTCGGAGATTAGGAACATAGGCCCTCATGGAGCGAGTACCGGTTCCTATCTGTAATAGAACTCACTGTGTTCACGTCTGTGATCGCTTCCAGGTAGTAAGGAGTCTTCTGAGCATTCAGGGACGTAGGCCCTCGAGGAGCTAGTACCGGATCCCATCTTAGCAATATGAAATCAAGAAGAGAGAGCGGGGCCCCCGAGGAGCGGGTACCCTATTAGGTAAGTTTATGGAGGCAGAGCAGCGGAGAAAGAATTCTCCTTGCTAACTCGATTCATAGTTGCAAGCAAAGACCTTTTAAGGTGGAAGCGGATGACGTCACTACAGGGGGAAGCCCCCGAGGTTCGCGCCCTTGCCAGTACAAACTCTGGAGCATGTGCTCTTACATCATCAGGAACATGGCGGATCCGCAGCATCAGGCCATCCCGGGGATTCCAGGAAGAAACGGCGAGGAAAAGCCGCGGCAGCATCTGTCCATCAGACCCAAAGGGAGTCGCCACAAAGGTAGAGAGGGTGGAACGAGGGCAAGAACAGACACAAATGCAAAATCTACTTATTAAGTTATTATGGTCGATAAGTTGAGGAGGATAAGGAGGAAGTGTTAACCTTTATCAAAACCCCTTATAATTGTGTCGGAAAGGGCAATAAGTAGTGTCTCTGTGCTGAAGTTTTTACAGAGTCCGTGTTGTGTCGGGTATAGGATGTTGTTCATTTTTAGGTTGGTTCAGTTGTTTGAGAACTGCTTTTTCTGTTATTTTGGCAAGAAAAGATAGATTAGAGATAGGTCGGTAGATATTAAGATTGGATGGGTCTAGAATCTTTTTTTTTAGGATGGGTTTAGTTATGGCCAGTTTTAATGAATCGGGGAGGGTTCCTTCTTCCAGAGATTTGTTGATGATATTAGCTATTGTAGGGGAAATGGTCTGTGAGACTTCTTTAAGGTGCTGGTTGGAATTTTGTCGAGGTCGTGGTTGGCAGGCTTGAAGGCTTTAATTAGGTTCTCTACTTCTGTGCAGGAGATATGCTGAAAGGTAGACCAGAGAGTAGTGCCTTTATTGATATATGTGATGTTTTGTTGTGGGAAGTTGTTTAAGTTCGTAGTTATTTTGCTGATTTTTTGTTTGAAGAAGATCGCTAGTTCTTGGCTCAGGTTAGTGTTTATAACAGTGGCTGTAGGGTTATTGTCCAAGATGAGTTTGTTCACGATATCGAATAGGGTGTTTGGATTGTGGGAAAAATTTTGGATTTTTTTGCTGAAGTATTCTCGTTTTGTCTTGTTTAGTATGTTTTTATAGTAGGCTATGTATGTACGGTAGTTGGCAAGGGAAGCCTGTCATTTCTTTTTTCGCCATTCTTTTTCTTTTTTTCTTAGGGTGGTCTTGGTATCTTTCAGTTGTTTATTAAACCATGGGTTTGGTTTAGTTCGGTTGTTATTGAGACATTTGTTTTTTTCTGGGTTGATGTTATTGGCGACTTCAGATGTTATTTGAGCCCATGATTCAGTGGCGTTGTCGGTATTTGAAAAGTCCATGTGGGGGAGATGTTTTTCAAGTTCTTGCTGTAGTACTTCAATGTTGTAAGGAGGCCTGTATTTGAATATGGTGGTGTTGAGATCGTTTGTCGTGTTTTTCATGTGTATTCCAGATTGGCATTTTAGGAGGTAGTTTTCAGACCAGGGAACTGGTAAGCAAGATATTAATGTATTGTATAAGTAAATGTTGTTGGTGAAGACGAGGTCTAATGTGTGTCCAGCTCTGTGGGTTGGTTCTTTGATCGCAAGTGAGAGGTTAATAGCTGATAGGGTATCGATCAGTGTTTGGCAGGAGTGTGATGGGTGTGGGTCATTCATGTGGAGGTTGAAGTCTCTGAGAATTATAGTGGTTTTCTTATGATTGAGGTTTGCTAAGAAGAATTCAATTAATGGTGATATGTTGTTTTCCAGTAAGCCTGGGGGGGGGGGCAAAACACTTGGCAGATCCACAAACCCTCTCCCAAAACTGCTAAGCTTCCCTGGCAGCTGAAGCTCTGTGAACCCTGCTCACCCACAATTAACTGAACTGCTAGGCCCACTCTAGGTATTAGGTTTAAAAATCTCAGAGCCGGGGGATAGAAGATATGCATTACAGGGATATATCTACTCATCCCGAAATGTAAGACTGCATATTTGAGGTCTGACACGGGCAAGTTTCACTCAACATTTCTCCTCCCCTCCAACGCAAGGTATAAATAGTGAGCAACCTAGGGGGAATGTAAGACTACTAATCGTGAGCCCATTCATACAGAATTCTATACTGCCACCTCTCTGAAGTATCCCTTCACAAGAGTGGAAGCACTGAATCACTGCTGTCCAAAGGCAGTGAGAGCAAAATGAATGCACACACATTGTTTGCACTGCTGTGATAGGGGAGGAAACTATGAGTCCAATATGACCCCTGGACACTGAGATTGACAGAGGCTAACACAGCATGTCACCAACTGAGCCACACCCTAGGGATGTGAATCGTATTTCTGATGATTGAAAATATCGTATGATATTTTCAAAGTCATCAGAAATCAGGGGCTCCCCGAAACCGATAGGAAAACCAAACAAAATTGTTTGTGGGGTTCTCTTATCGTTTTGGGGGACAGCGGGAAAAACGGCACTCAAAAACAACCCCTAAACCCACCCCGACCCTTTAAAATAGCTCCCTTAGCTTCCCCCACCCTCCCGACCCCCCCAAAACCTTTTGAGATTACCTGGTGGGTCCAGTGGGGGTCCCGGGAGTGATCTCCCACTCTTGGGTCGTCGGCTGCCACTAATAAAAATGGCGCCGATGGCCCTTTTCCCTTACCATGTGACAGGGTATCCATGCCATTGGCCGGCCCCTGTCACATGGTAGGAGTAATGGATGGCCGGCGCCATCTTTAAAAATGGTGCGGGCCATTCAGTGCTCCTACCATGTGACAGGGGCTGGCCAATGGCAAGGATACCCTGTCACATGGAAAGGGCAAAGGGCCATCGGCGCCATTTTTATTAGTGGCAGCCGACGGCCCGAGAGCGGGAAATTGCTCCCGTGACCCCCCCTGGACCACCAGGTAATTTTAAAACTTTTTTTTGGGGGGGCGGGAGGGTGGGGGAAGCTAAGGAGCTGTTTTAAAGGGTTGGGGTGGGTTTTTTGTTTATTGGCTCAGGCGCAGCCGATAAAAAAAAACCCGATCGGGCCGCACGAAAAAAAATTCACATCTCTACCACACACTGACACACATATCAGTTGGGTACTGATGACTTGCAGCACTTCTTACACCTACAAATGGGCAATGCGTATGTTCCTGGACTATTTGTCATCAAACATCATTGATGTCTGTGGCAGCCAGTCCCTAACTGCTAATGAAGTATTCCAAGTCCTTACTCGGCATAGAAGATTATCTACACCTGTCTGCATAAAAGACATCTGTCAGAAGCATATATGAAATGTACTTTGTCTGAGGTACCGACATTGGCCCCTCAAGGCCACAGGTGGCTCTAATTGCATGTCTTGCAAGAGTCCAACACAGAAAGAGCATAAGCCATCGTGTCAATCACATGAGTCTTTTGGGAGCAGTAGGCCTATGGAGGCAACTTGTAGGCTTTTGTGGTCCTCAGCTGATTACATCTTTTCTAGCCATTATGCTATACTCAGAACTGATGACTGAGAGTCTATCAGCACATCTGCCTTGATCACCATTAACTGTAACAGTGTCACCACATAAGACACAGACCATAAAATAGCTACCCTTCCATGGGGGCCATAAGTCTGGGCTGTCATGTGGACCAGCAAGGGCCTCTAACTATAAATCACTTGAATGGGGATAACTCACCTTGTGCACTGACCTTCCTGCACACTGTTCACCCCAGGAGACCTCAGGCTATGCGCTTTAAGGGTACCCACAGATAGCATAACGAGTTAAGAACATAAGAAATTGCCATGCTGGTTCAGACCAAGGGTCCATCAAGCCCAGCATCCTGTTTCCAACAGAGGCCAAACTAGGCCACAAGAACCTGGCAATTACCCAAACATTAAGAAGATCCCATGCTACTGATGCAATTAATAGCAGTGGCTATTCCCTAAGGGGCGGATTTTAAATGCCCTGCATGCGTAAATCCAGGCGGATTTACGCGCGCAGTGCCCTCGCACACTGGTGCGCCTATTTTGCATAGGCCGCCGGCACGCGCAGAGCCCCGGGATGCGAGTAAGTCCCGGGCTTTTTTAAAAGGGGCGGGAGGGGGCATGTCAGGGGTGTGGCCGAATGACACGGCGTTTCGGGGGCGTGACGCGGCGTTTCGGGGGTGGCGACGTGAGCGTGGTTTCGGCCCCATCACCGTTACTTCTCTCACCAAATCCTGCGTTCTACTAAGAATTAAATCTAAAATAGCTCCCTCTCTTATTGGTTCCTGAACCAATTGCTCCATGAAGCAGTTATTTATTATATCCAGGAACTTTATGTCTTTAGCAAGTCCTGATGTTACATTTACCCAGTCAACATTGGGATAATTGAAATCTCCCATTATTATTGCACTGCAAATTGGTTAGCTTCCCTGATTTCTCTTAGCATTTCATCATCTGTCTGACCATTTTGTCCAGGTGGACAGTAGTATACTCCTATCACTATACTCTTACCCAACACACATGGGATTTCTACCCATATAGATTCTACTGAACATTTAGTCTCTTGTATGATCTTTATCCTGTTGGACTCTAGACCCTCCCGGACATAATGTTCCACACCCACACCAAGTTGATCCTCCCTATCATTGCAATATTATTTGTACCCTGATATAGCACTGTCCCATTTGTTATCCTCTTTCCATCAACTCTCTGTGATGCCAATGATGTCAGTACCATCATTTGCTGCTATACACTCTAACTCTCCCATCTTACTTCTTAGACTTCTGGCATTGGCATACAGACATTTCAAAGTGTGTTTTTGTTTGTATTAACAAACGTGCTTTTCAGTTGTTAGGGATAATTCGGAAATTATTAGCTTCGGTGATTTTTTACATATATGGACTATGTTTGCTTTTAATGGAACCTCTCTGTTGGGATGCCCTAACTCTCCTGATTCATTATTATCCTTCAAGTATTCATTTCTCTGAACCATGCACTGTTGAGTGACTATCGGCATTCCCCCTTGTTCTAGTTTAAAAGCTGCTCTATCTCCTTTTTGAAAGTTAGTGCCAGCAGCTTGGTTCCACTCTGGTTAGGATGGAGCCCATCCTTTTGGAAAAGTCTCCCCTTTCCCCAAAAGTTTCCCCTGTTCCTTACAAAGCTGAATTTATCTTCCCTGCACCATCATCTCATCCACACACTGAAACTCTGAAGCTCTGCCTGCCTCTGGGGACCTGCACCTAGAACAGGAAGCATTTCAGGGAATGCCACCCTGGAGGTTCTGATTTCATCTTCCTTCCTAAAATCCTAAATTTGGCTTCCAGAATCTCTCTCCCACATTTTCCTATGTTGTTGGTGCCAACATGTACCACGACAGCCGGCTCCTCTCCATCACTGTCTATAATCCTATCTAGGTGATGCGTGAGGTCTGCCACCTTCACACCAGGCAGGCAAGTTACCAGGCGGTCCTCACATCCACCAGTCACCCTGCTATCTACATTTCTAGTAATCGAATCACCAACTATGATGGCTGACCTAACACTTTCCCTCCCAGGCAGAAGCCCTGGGAGATGTGTCCTCATTGCGAGAGGACAATACATCACCTGGAGAGCAGGTCCTTGCTACAGAATCACTTCCTGCTACACCAGGGTGATGTTCTCCTACTGGGAGACCTTTCTGATCTAAGACAGCACTGGGGCTGCCAGACTGGATTTGGGACTTGGCTACTATGTCCCTGAAGATCTCATCAATGTAGCTGTCTGTCTGCCTCAGCTCCTCCAAGTCTGCTACTCTAGCCTCCAGAGATCATATTCTTTCCCTGAGAGCCAGGAGCTGTTTGCACCGAGTGCACACATACAATCTCTCACCGGTGTGTAAAAAATCATACATGTGACACTTAATGCAAAAGACTGAAAAGCCCCCATCTTGCTGCTGGACTGTTGCCTTCATCTTAGCTTTATTGAGTTCATAGTTAAGTTTAGGATACTAAGGGAGTTGAAATGAGAGTACTTTAAATTTACAGGTGAATTTACTAATTAATCAGCTAGCGCCCTACAAGGGGATGATTAAACGTTCAATAAAGGCTGGTACAATAGTATGATTTAGATAAGACCCTGATTGATTTTTAATAAGAAAGTGTCCCGTGCCTAAAAATCAAGGCTTGAGTGGGTGGGAAAGACAGACACTAGAATTAACTATCTCTGGCTTGCTTATTATCTCAGACACACACAAACTCTAAAGAATATATCCCTTAATTTTACCTTTCACCAAACTTGTATAAGCCCAAACATTTCTGAAAGCTATACTTAAAAATCCTCTTTAACCACCGTTAAATTAATATTCACTCAGTTAATGGAAGGGTTTGAGATTCACGCACCATTAGGTGCACGCTTCCGGTCCTCCTCTACTGCAAAGGGTGGGGGGCCTCTGGAAGCTGGGGCTTTGGATCGCTTGCGGTGACCTCTGGACTCCTCTCCCGGGGGGTGCTGGGAGCAGTATGCAGATGAGCCTTCCGGTCCTCCTCTACTGTAAAGGGTGCGGGGCATCTGGAAGCTGGAACTGTGGAAATTAATCCCTGAATCACGTGCGGTGACCTCTGGACTCCTCTCCCGGGGGATGCTGGGAGCAGTATGTAAATGAGCCTTCCAGTCCTCCTCTACTGCAAAGGGTGCGGGGCATCTGGAAGCTGGTACTGTGGAAGTCACTCCCTGGATCACTTGCGATAACCTCTGGACTCCTCTCCCGGGGGATGCTGGGAGCAGTATGCAGATGAGCCTTCCGGCCCTACTCTACTGCTATCGCTTCAAACACACAACTCAATTTATTGATATATACATTCAGCAGCAAATGATGATTAAGCATGCATTAGGGATGTGCAAAGCAAAAGTTTAAGTTCATATGTCCATATGTCCAAAGGGGGTCCCATTTGCGGTCAATATGGACATAAACAGAATTCAATGAGTTGAGTATATGTCCATATGTGCAAATACAAATTTAAACCCCTCACCCTCCTTAATCCCCCCCTCCCAAGACTTACCACAACTCCCTGGTGGTCCAGCGGGGTCAGGACGCCATTTCTGACCAACTTTGCAAGGAGCACGTGACGTCGGCGTCACGTCGGAGTGACGCGGCGTCACGTGATTCCCCGCGGGGTCGCTTCCGGGATCCTCGTTCGGCCCAAAAGGAACTTTTGGCCAGCTTGGGGGGTGTCAGGAGGCCCCCCCAAGCTGGCCAAAAGTTCCTTTTGGGCCGAATGAGGATCCCGGAAGTGACCCTGCGGGGAATCACGTGACGTCGGCGCCACGTCAGAGTGATGCGGCGTCACGTGATTCCCTGCGAGTTCCCTCCGGCACCCTCGTTCGGCCCAAAAGGAACTTTTGGCCAGCTTGGGGGGGCCTCCTGACACCCCCAAGCTGGCGAAAAGTTCCTTTTGGGCCGAACGAGGATCCCGGAAGCGACCCTGCGGGGAATCACGTGACGTCGGCGCCACGTCAGAGTGACGCGGCGTCACGTGATTCCCCGCGAGTTCCCTCCGGCACCCTTGTTCGGCCCAAAAGGAACTTTTGGCCAGCTTGGGGGGGCCTCCTGACACCCCAAGCTGGCTAAAAGTTCCTTTTGGGCCGAACGAGGATCCCGGAAGCGACCCCGCAGGGAATCACGTGACGTCGGCGCCACGTCAGAGTGACGTGGCGTCACGTGATTCCCCGCGAGTTCCCTCCGGCACCCTCGTTCGGCCCAAAAGGAACTTTTGGCCAGCTTGGGGGGGCCTCCTGACCCCCCCAAGCTGGCCAAAAGTTCCTTTTGGGCCGAACAAGCGTTCCGGCGCGAAGCCGCGGGGAATCACGTGACGCCGCGTCACTCCGACGTGGCGCCGACGTCACGTGCTCCTCGCAAAGAATTTCAGAAATGGCGTCCTCACTCCTCGCTGGATCACCAGGGAGTTGTGGTAAGTCTTTGGGGGGGGATTAAGGAAGGTGAGGGGTTTAAATTTTTATTTTGGATCAACAATCGCGATTTCCAACTTATTCAACATAGCTATGTTGAATAAGTTGGAAATCCGATCGTTTATGTCTCATCACTTTTTTAAGTTAAAATAAAAAATAAGTAGCGTTTTACATTTATGTTCAATACGAATGCACACCCCTAGCATGCATTGTATGGGCCAAGGTCCATGCAGCCTCATCACATCTCTATCTTTGAAAAAGGCTACCTGTGACGTGTCAGGCCAGGCAAATAGCTTCTAACACACCTTTACACTGGGTTCAATGAGGGTAAGCTTTTGTTAGGAGACATGTGGGTGTTACTGGAGTCTTTAGAAACTATACTCTTCTCTTGAAAATTGTGAGGTGACACCATCTGATTCCATATCCTGCCTTCATACAGTCCAAACAGCATCCTTGTCTAGCCTCCCTGAGAAGTTAACATAACCAACATGACAGCCCAACATACAAGGGTCTCACTTTCTGGACATGATAGTTGACGGTTAGCTAGATAGATGGAGCAGGGACTGAATACCTCCTGGTGCTTTTGGAAATATCTGCTGCCTTTGATACCCTTAGTCATTCCATTTTAATATCCAGATTAATGCAAGTCAGCATTACAGATACAGTCTTGCCATGGTTTATATCTTATGTGTCCCATGATATTCGGCATGAGATTCGGCATGAGGAATGATTTCAGTACCTCTTCTTGGCACAAAATAAAAACAGGGGTGCCACAGGGTTGTGCTGAATTTATCAGCGTCCATTTTCCTAACCAGCGCACATCCATGGATTAGGAAAACAGACGCTGATAAATTCAGCAACCATTTTCCGAACCTAACTGCTGGCACCGTGTCTGACCTGCTCTAAGCTCCCTCTCCCCGAGGGACATTAGGACAGGTCAGAAGGAATGCATTTATCAAAATTAAAGTGTCGGGCACTTAATATTAATTTATTCACTCCTTCACTTATTGCCGATTGGTCGGTTCAATGTCACATGTCAGTGAAAGGATAAATCACCTTTCAGAAGGCTGTCCTGAAAGGGGATTGGTCCTTTCCGCTGACAAATGTCAGCGAAAAGGACCAATGGACAATAAGTGAAGGAGTGAATAAATTAATATTAAGTGCCCGACACCTTAATTTTGATATATTCACTCCTTCTGACCTGTCCTAAGGTCCCTTGGGGGGTAGGGAGCTTCAGGCAGGTCAGACATGGATCATTGTCAAGGAGGGAGATATTTTTTTCCTGTCTTTTGTTCCTCTAACTTAATGTCCTCATGATATTAAGTCAGAGGAAGTACAGAAAAGTAGTATTTTCTGATTTTCTGTACAATTTTTCGGGGAGCTCAGAAATTAACACGTGCATTGAGCAGGCATTAATTTCTGAATGCAAAAATGTGCATATTGGACGCACATTTTTTTTTGCATTGGGAGTGAATAACTAATAGCCTCATTCACATGCATTTGCATGTAATGAGCACTATTAATTTGATTTCCCCGTGCATTGGACATGGATTGTGGAGGTGCAAATCCCCTTATTGCATAAGGGGATTTGGTTGTGCCTACACAACCCACATCCAACTGGAGGTTAAACAGTGTGCTCGGCTGAGCGCACTCTATTGCATCGAGCCCTAACAGAAGTCAAGAAAGCATGGGAATAGGCTAGAAGATCCTTAGTTGTAAAAGGTGAAGGGGAAATCAGAGATCAATTGAAGTCTATGGCATGCACCAGGAAGTAAAATGGACAGACTGGATGGGCTTTATTTTCTTTATCTGCTGTCATATTTTATGATTCAGGAAATTTTCTTTTCGAATGATATACCAGTGATGGCAATCTATTTTAGATTTTATTTCCTCTGTAGCTATTTTAGATCCAAAAATTACATTCAGGGCTTTCTCCCTGTATATGCTCTCAATTTTAAATGGGTTAGGAAAATATTTCTACTTTAAAATCCTCTCCTATATTTGTCCTTTTAGGGATTCTGCGATGTAATGAGCTTTGAAGCTTTTTTTTCACACCAGCAGCATCTTTTTTTTTATTGCCAAGACATTCATCCTGCCTGCCCCTTTCCTCATCATTTCTTGCCTTTTCTTTTTAAACCACTGGGACATTCTGTATAATATCTGTCACTCTGAAGAGCTCTGCTCTCCACAGGGCCCACAGTTTTCATGCTGTTTAATTCAGCTGCTCTCTGTTCAAAACAGAAAACAGCTCTAACTATACCAGTGCTCAGAGTAATTGATAATGAATAGAATGCAGGAGAACATTGAAGGGAGAAGGGTAAGGTTTATAGGAGATACAATGTAGATACTATGCAGACAAAGCAAATGTACATTAAAAATCAAGATAACCTTGAAAGACTGTAAACAAAAGGTCACGTAAGAGTAGAAAATCTCTACATATCATCTAAAAAAAATATCTCAGATCTTAACAAATTGTGGCATTTTACTTTTATTCAATATTATCAATTCGTACAATTGCAAATAAGAGCTAATATTTACAACCCTTGATATACCGAAGAAAAGACTATTTTATTTTAATTATTTTGAGGGCAATTTTTAAACCCCCTCGGGCAATTTGCAGACCATTGGGTACTTTGTACCTACAAGCCTGCAAGCAAATTATGAAAGAGGAAAGTCCTCAAAGTGTTTTCTTTTGAGAATTTAGGCAGTGCACTTTACATAGGTGCTTTAGTATTTTTATTTATTGTATTTATGTATTAGATTTTATATACCGTCGCTAAGTCAAGCCATCATAACGGTTCACAACATAATAAAAACAGGCACAATTGCTGAGACAAAGATGTTTGCTTTCATATCATTTAACTCATAAAATAAAGATGGTTGGGATTAAAATAATAAAAGTAAAACAATGGTGCGGCCTAAAAATGTATAAAAAAAAAAATCAAAAACATGATATTAACAATAATAACATTCAGGAGCTGATAGTATTGTAAATATCAATGATTACAATAAAACCTGGTAGCCATATTCACTTGTATTTACATGGAAACAGAGGCAAAGCATATGCCAGAAAATGTATATGAGATTTGAAAATGCAATCATTGTGTATACTTCCCTCCTCATCCTAATTCTGCCCACGTTTTCGGGTAGATCTTGAAAGAACAGCCGGCCAGCTACTTTAACTGGATTGAATTTTCTGGATAACTTGGGATATTTAGTTACACAGCTATGCAGATGAATATTCCTAAAATGGAAAATCACATGTTAGGAAACATATAATCATTTAGAAAGTAGAGAAACCCTCATAAGTGAGCCAAGGGTATCACTCTTTTTTTTATGTATAAAGAGCTTTATCAATAGAGCATTCACTTATTATGGTAAACCAATATCTTCATATGTTACCAAAGTGATTATATACCCGCTCTAAAATATAATCACTGGACTTTCCACTTTACTACCCTTAACGCCACCTCTCCTATTTAAATGGTGTTAACTATTTGTTTCTTCAGGGGCGTTAATAACAATTATTTGCACTATTCTAAAAAAATCAACAAAATATAACATTAGAGTGTCTAAATGAACCCAATATGATAATCTAATAAACTATCTTTGTACATACGTGTCTTGGTTCCAATATACTTGCTCCTATTTCAAACAGTGGCCATAGCATTTCCAGAGGATCTGCCATCTTACTTAACTAGGCTTTTAAACCCCCCTATGGCTCAACAGTCAACCAATCACTGACAAATGAAAACAATCTACCAGAACCAATAGAATGGCAAAAACAGGCTCTTTAGATTTATAATCTGTCATCAGAATTTCCATCTGAAATGAATGAGAGAGTAGAATGGATGACACTGATTTAAAGAGCCTGTTTTTGCCATTCTCAATCTTCAAGCTTCTGTAAATCACTTCTGTAAATCACTTTTCATTTCTAAGTGGGAGTGAGCAGTGGAGTGCCTCAGGGATCTGTATTGGGACCCGTACTTTTCAATATATTTATAAATGATCTGGAAAGAAATACGATGAGTGAGGTAATCAAATTTGCAGATGTTACAAAATTGTTCAGAGTAGTTAAATCACAAGCAGATTGTGGTAAATTGCAGGAAGACTTTCTGAGACTGGAAAATTGGGCATCCAAATGGCAGATGAAATTTAATGTGGATAAGTGCAAGGTGATGCATATAGGGTAAAATAACCCATACTATAGTTACAAATTGTTAGGTTCCATATTAAGAGCTACCACCCAAGAAAGAGATCTGGGCGTCATAGTGGATAACACATTGAAATCATCGGTTCAGTGTGCTGCGGCAGTCAAAAAAGCAAATAGAATGTTAGGAATTATTAGAAAGGGATTGGTGAATAAAATGGAAAATGTCATAATGCCTCTGTATCGCTCCATGGTGAGACGCACCTTGAATACTGTGTACAATTCTGGTCGCCACATCTCAACAAAAGATATAGTTGTGATGGAGAAAGTACAGAGAAAGGCAACTAAAATGATAAATGGAAAAGAACAGCTCCCCTATGAGGAAAGACTAAAGAGTTTAGGACTTTTCAGCTTGGAGAAGAGATGACTGAGGGGGGATATGATAGAGGTGTTTAAAATCATGAGAGGTCTAGAACGGGTTAATGTGAATCAGTTATTTACTCTTTTGGATAAGACTAGGAGGCACGCCATGAAGTTAGCATGTGGCACATTTAAAACTACTCGGAAAAAGATCTTTTTCACTCAACGCACAATTAAACTCTGGAATTTGTTGCCAGAGGATGTGGTTAGTGCAGTTAGTGTAGCTGTGTTTAAAAAAGGATTAGATAAGTTAGTGGAGGAGAAGTCCAGTACCTGCTATTAATTAAGTTGACTTAGAAAATAGCCACTGTTATTACTAGCAACAGTAGCATGGAATAGACTTAGTGTTTGGGTACTTGCCAGGTTGTTATGGCCTAGCAGGCCACTGTTGGAAACAGGATGCTGGGCTTAATGGACCCTTGGCTGACCCAGTATGGCATGTTCTTTTGTTCAGGCGTGTCCACTCTGTTGCAGATCTTGTTATCATTTAAAAATAGACAAAGTTTGCCTTCTATCCCTTTCACAATGTAACTCACAAAGATACTGAACAGCACTGGTCCCAATACTTCCTGTGGCACTCCACTTAACATGGCTCTCACTTTAGAGTATGCTTCATTTACCATTACATGCTGTCTGCTATCAGTCAACCAGTTTGTAATCCATGTCACCACCTTGGCACTCACTTCCAAACCACTCATGCTGGACAGTATCAAAATCTTTGCTGAAATCTAAGCATATGACATTGAGTGTTCTTGCTCAGTCCAATTCTCTAGTCACCCAATCAAAAAAATCAATCATATTTGTCTGACAGAACCTTCCTCCGGTGAATCCATGATGTCTCAGGTCCAGCAACTTACAAGATTGTAGATAGTTTAGTATCCTTTCTTTCAGCAGTGTTTCCATTATTTTTCCCACCACTGAGGTGAGGCTAACCAGTCTGTAGTTTCCAGCCTTCTCTCTGCTACCACTCTTATGAAGCGGGACCACAACCACTCTTCTCTAGTCTTATTTATTTATTTATTTATTTATTTATTTAGAATTTTTATATACCGACATTCTTGAAAAAGATATCAAATCATATTGGTTTCCATTTAAACAGAGCAGTCGCGGCTATGGCGTTACATTGAACATTGAGCAATGAACATTGAACAAGTCATCAAATAACAAACAACTGTAAAAAACAATTTGTCAGTGAATAACAAAATAAATAGAGCAACAAACAACAGTGGATGTGGGCGTTACATAAAATAATACGTCTAATAGAGTATCATTATGAGTCTGAGGAATAAATAAGGCGTGGCGGGGGCCCAAAGGCATAGGGTAGCAATGAGGGGAGAGAGAGCTAGGAGGATCAGGCTGAAGGATGGAGGGAAGGAGGAGGAGGAGGAGTGGAAGGATGTGTGGCATTGAATCAGGGTCAGGGGAATATGCTAAGGAAGTTGAGGGTGATCATGTATCTCCCTAATGTCCTGATATGTCTTTAGACCAGTGGCTCCCTGGTGACCTGTTATGTCTTTTGACCAGTGTCTGAGTGTTGTTGAGACTCTGGGAAGGCTTGTCTGAAGAGTCATCTTTTAAGGTGTTTCTTAAAAGTTTGGAGACAGGGTTCTTGGCGAAGCTCAGGAGGTAGCGAGTTCCAAAGGCTGGGCCCGGCTGTGGAAATGGCGCGTTTTCTTAAAGTGGTTTTGACCGGTGGTGCGTATAGAGATCCTTTATTAGCATTTCTGATTGGTCTGGCAGACGTGTGTGTGCAGAGTTGAGAGCTTAGTTTGAGATGGGCAATGCCGTGAATGTCCTTGTGAATCATCATTAATATTTTGAAGGTGATCCTGGATTTTATGGGAAGCCAGTGAAGACCGTGTAGTATGGGTGTGATGTGATCTCTTTTGTTTGAATTGGTGAGTAACCTTGCTGCAGCATTCTGGACCATCTGTGAGGGTTTGGTAGTTATTGCAGGGAGGCCTAGGAGAAGAGAGTTGCAGTAGTCTAACTTTGTGAGGATGATAGACTGTACTACTAGCCGGAAGTCGCTGAAATATAGGAGAGGTTTCAGATTTTTGAGAACTTGAAGTTTAAAGAAACATTCCTTAGTTGTGTTGTGGATGAACAATTTTAAGTTGAATAGGTTGTCGAGCCGAACCCCAAGGTCTCTGACAGAAGAGGTGTGGTTGATGAATGTTTTTGCGAATTGGGATGCGCTTTGTGAATTGAGGAGATTGTGTTTTTCATCTGGAGAGATGATGAGGATTTCGGTCTTGTTTGAGTTAAGGATGAGGTTCAGGCTGGTAAGCAGGTTAGTGATGGACTGTAAACAGCAATTCCAGCATGCCCAGGTTTTTTTTGCAGAGATTCGGTGATTGGAAGAAGAATTTGAACGTCATCAGCGAATATGTAGTATTTTAGTTTGAGGTTAGAGAGTAGATGGCAGAGAGGTAGCAGATAACTGTTAAAAAGCGTGGGGGAGAGGGATGATCCTTGTGGGACTCCCAGATTTGATTTGATTGGGAGAGATTCTTTATTATTAATTCTGACCTTGTAGAATCTATTCTCAAGGAACGATTTAAACCAACCATGTGCCTCTCCTTGAATGCCGAAATCTGCTAGGCGTTCCAGTAGAATGGAATGGTTAACCATATCGAAGGCGGCGGATAAGTCGAGAAGGGCGAGAAGGTAAGGTTGTTTTCTTTCCAGGTTGAGAAGGATGGTGTCAGATAGCGATGAAAGTAAAGCTTCAGTATTTTGAGATTTTCTGAATCCGAACTGGAAGGGGGAGAGTATGTTGTTCTCCTCAAGATAATCGGACAGTTGTTTGTTTACAAATATTTCCATCACTCTGGAGATCAGGGGAAGATTGGCTATTGGACGGTAGTTGGCAGGGTCAGTTGTTGGAAGGTTAGGTTTTTTTTAGTAAGGGTTTTAGGATGGCTAGTTTTAATTGGTCTGGAACCTTGCCTTGTGTTAAAGAGCAGGTGATGATATCTGCTAATGATTGAGATATCATGTTAGGAATGGAGAGGAGAAGATTGGAGGGTATGGCGCCCAACGGGTGAGAAGAAGGTTTTAGCTTTTTGAGGATGGTTTCGATCTCCATTGAGGATGGGGTCTCAAAAGATGTAAGGTTAAAACTCCTAGTAGGTGGAGCAGTGCTGGAAGGAAGGGTTGTTGGTTGAGATGTGGAGATAGGCTTGAGGAGATTGGTTATCTTCTTATCGAAGTAGATAGCGAGTTCATTGGCTTTGTTGGAAGCTTGCTCATCAGGGATAATAGGGGCGAGGGTTTTGTAAGAGATGATACGATTGAGAATAAAGCTTTAGGGTCGAATGAGAAGTTGTGGATTTTTTTGGCAAAGAAGTCTTTTTTGGCTTTGAGAATGGCTATCCGTATGCATTGAGGTGGGCTTTGTAGTTTAAAAGTGTATCGGTAGATGGGGGTCTTGCGCCATTTGAGCTCTTTGTTACGGAGTTTTTGCTTGATGCTTTTAAGATCCGGGGTGTACCACGGATTCCTGTTAGCTTGGGGTGGTTTTAAGGATTTAGTAATCGTTGGGCAGGATTGGTCGGCAACCTCACTGGTTATCTTGATCCATGAGTTAATAGCCAAGGGGGCGTCAGATAGATCAAGTTGATCCAGCTCTTTTGAAAGCAGTTTGCTGAGGTGATCTGTGGAGCACGGTTTCCTGTATTGTAATGTGGTTGTAGGGAGGACAGGCCGCGGATGGTCAATAATTTGAAGCTCGGCGGAGATAATATGGTGATCTGACCATGGAATTGGGACACAAGAAGGAACGGCGGCAGATGATAGACCGTCATTGAGGAAAATCAGATCTAAGGAATGTCCCGCTTTATGCATGGGACCTTTAACAATCTGGCTGAAGCCCAAGTGGTTGAGAGCTGTGAGTAAGATGTCGCAGTTGTGGGATAGTGGAAAAGTGTCCACATGGAGATTAAAATCTCCCATCAGAATGACTGGTTTGTCCCTCTTGAGATGTTTAGCTGTGAATTCGATTAGTGGAGATGGATTGGAGTCTAAAGTTCCTGGGGGTGAATAGACCAGAGCAATTTGGAGATGGTCCGAGTTGAAAAAAGCTATTTCTAGATTACTAATTCTGGTGGATAATTGATGGGAGAGTCCAAGTCCCTTTTTTGCAGCTAGTAGTAGGCCTCCTCAGCTTTTTTTGATTCTAGGGATTGAGTGGATATCATAAAGTTGGTTGGGGAGGTGGTTTAGTAGAACCGAGTCTGTGGGTTTCAACCACGTTTCAGTAATGGCGCAGAGGTCAGGGTTGTTGTCAGTCAGGTGGTCATTGAGGAGATGGATTTTTTTGTGATGGATTGGGCGTTGAATAGGGTTAGAGTAAAAAGAGTGAGCCCGAGCATTTGGGAGATTGGGGATATCATGATTGGGAGCAGTCTTTGATGACGTATACCTAGTATCCTGGGTTTGCTGGTCTTGAGCTTGGGAGTGTATGGAATTGTGGGTATGGGGAGTGGGTACATCTTGATGGGGTAGATGGAGACCCTTCTTTTATTAGGAGTTGCTAGCGGAGATTCGAGGAAGGATGTTGCGAGTGGATGTCTTGTTCTATAGTGGAATTTAGAGGTCGGGGGAATTGGCAATCTCACCTTAAGACGAGATTGAGCTGAAAGTCTGTGTGCTATTAGCAGCAGGAGCTGGGTTGTAAGATGCAGTAGGTGGCCGGAAGGTAGCACGTGGATGCCGGGAGCAGTCTAATGGAGAAGAGGTTACTGGGTAACAGTCGGATGAGGTGATTTAATTCCCAGAGGATTTTATTGAGTCAGGCGAGATGAGAGCGTGTGGGCTTTCCTCAGGGGTGCACAAAGGGGCGGCCCCTTTGTTGCGCTCCTTCATGCGCGCGACGCCCGGCGCGCGGCGCCGGAGGGCCGTGTAATTTAAAGGCCAGCTCGGGCAGCTGCTGGTTGGCTGTCCTGGCTGGTGGGAGGGATGTAGCAGGCCGACGGGCAGTGGTGCATTCAGGCCGGCGGGCGGAGTTCAGGCCGGCGGGCGGAGTTGAGCCTCGCGGTCGGCGCCTGGGAAGCTGCGGGTAAGTGTGTAACTGGGCCTTACCCCGGCGGGTCCTAGGCGCTGAAAGCGCAGGCCTACCTTCACACGCCTTACGAAGCTCTACGAAGCTCTACAAAGCTCTGAAGATGGCTGGCGCCGGAGTGCCGTGTAATTTAAAGGCCAGCTCGGGCGGCTGCTGGTTGGCTGTCCTGGCTGGTGGGAGGGATGTAGCAGGCCGACGGGCAGTGGTGCATTCAGGCCGGCGGGCGGAGTTCAGGCCGGCGGGCGGAGTTGAGCCTCGCGGTCGGCGCCTGGGAAGCTGCGGGTAAGTGTGTAACTGGGCCTTACCCCGGTGGGTCCTAGGCGCTGAAAGCGCAGGCCTACCTTCACACGCCTTACGAAGCTCTACGAAGCTCTACAAAGCTCTGAAGATGGCTGGCGCCGGAGTGCCGTGTAATTTAAAGGCCGGCTCGGGCGGCTGCTGGTTGGCTGTCCTGGCTGGTGGGAGGGACGTGGCAGGCCGATGGGCGGTGGTGCGTTCAGGCCGGCGGGTGGAGTTCAGGCCGGCGGGCGGAGTTGAGCCTCACGGTTGGCGCCTGGGAAGCTGCGGGTAAGTGTGTTACTGGGCCTTACCCCGGCGGGTCCTAGGCGCCGAAAGCGCAGGCCTACCTTCACATGCCTTACGAAGCTCTACGAAGCTCTACGAAGCTCTACAAATCTCTGAAGATGGCCGGCACCGGAGTGCCGTGTAATTTAAAGGCTGGCTCGGGCGGCTGCTGGTTGGCTGTCCTGGCTGGTGGGAGGGACGCGGCAGACCGGTGGGCGGAGTTCAGGCCGGCGGGCGGAGTTGAGCCTCGCGATCGGCGCCTGGGAAGCTGCGGGTAAGTGTGTTACTGGGCCTTACCCCGGCGGGTCCTAGGCGCCGAAAGCGCAGGCCTACCTTCACACACCTTACGAAGCTCTACAAAGCTCTACGAAGCTCTTACGAAGCTCTTACGAAGTCTTGCAGCACCATTCCCTTTTCCAGGGATCTATTGAACATGTCATTTAGCAGACCCGCCAGGACATCTCTGAGTTCTCTTAGGATTCTGGGATGTGCCTCATCTGGCCCCATGGACTTGTCCACATTCAGGTTTCCTAGCTCTTCCCATACATACTCTTCTGTAAAAGAAGTTGTATCTAGCCCATTCCCTTCTACAGTCTTGTCAACCAGCAATGGTCCTTCTCCAGGGTCTTCATTAGTGAATACTGAACTAAAGTAGTAATACTACTACAATTCATTATATTCTGGTTTACATCAAAAGCAATTAAAGAGATTACAGCTCATCCAGCATATGTCTGCATGGATTCTTATGGGATGAAGACTGAGAAACCATATTTTCCTTCTTTTAGATGCATTACACTGGCTTCCAGCGTAATTTAGAGCGTATTTTAAAGTATTAATAAAGTTATGTAATAATCAGATAGAACAAACTATACATTAATAAACATAAAAAGACCAGAAAATTAGTTATAAAATGGGTGCATCCTTGAGCAAACAATAAATTCTAGCCCATCAGTCCAAATGCTTTCGTAAAGAACCAAACCTAACAGTTGTTCTGAAACTTCAACAAGTCTGCAGAGGACCAAATATACTTTAGCAAAGAGTTCCATATAACCTGCCCACAAAAGAAAAAGATTCTTTTCTTTGCCTTCACATACTTTACCTCATTATGTGGACATATGATCGGATAAGATTCCTCTGCTGAAAGCATAACTCTAGCTAGAGTATGTAAGGCTATCTTTAAAAACTTAAGGTCACCCATAAATATTGAACTTGTATTTGTGTCAATGTGTTAAAAGTCACTAGGACTGAGACTAGACAAGTGACTAATAAATAGAATAAATAAATAAATAAATTTTTCCTCATGGCTAATCCCCCTTGTTACAAAAAAATACCTATTATGATCATTGCAACAATGGTCCTTAACTAGGGACTATCCATCAGGGCTACCTTTAGAATTCTGCAATCCTGTACTCTGAATCCTACCAGCTTGTATCATTCTTAAGCAATGATCATGATTTCTTCCTTATCCAGGGGCTGTGAATGCTGCCTTGGCAACATCTCTAGCCCCATCTGACCCATGTAACTATAGATTTGACTTGGGGATTGAACTGGGAATCCTCTGTGTGGCAGAATAAAAGAGTTACTGCCTGAACTACAAGATCAGTCCTAGCAATTTTTTTTTTTTTAATCTGAAATACATGCAGGAAGGAGTACCCAGTAAAATGTAACAGTGAGAACAACATGAAACAAAAATTCCCTCTTCCTCACATCATCTCACCTCTGCATTCATTAACAATTTTTCTCAGTTATTTTAGCTCTTTCCTGCAATTGATAAGGCTGAAGAATCAAGAGTTAACAAATGATGTAAGGCCTTAAAAAATAGTTTTTTAGTCATCTAGCTTAGAAAGACTTGGTCTGCATGCTTCACTGTGCATTCTAGAAAGTTCACAGTCTTATCTGGAACTGAAAACTGCTCACTTTTATTCTCCCATTCCAGCTTTATGTGAGCAGGATAGAGACTGACATATTTGATATTATAGTCTGTCAAGACCTGCTTGACCTCAAGAAATGAATGCCTTTGATTTTCATTCTCGCTGTTGAAGTTCAGATAGACTGCTGTATTAGCAGACATGAACATCAACTGTGCTGTTTCCTGCAGAACATGCAGAATCTCATCCCTATCAGCAGAGCTTATTTTGCAAAAAAAGAAGAGGTTTTGGCAGGGTTCCCTGCAAGAGTGCACAAGCAAGGATTTCCACTTTATGTATGAATAGCAGGCTGAGGCATATTGGAGTTAGTGAGTTAAAGGAAACGGTGAATGGCATAGTTTATAAGGAACTTTTGACCTGATCTGGAATGTAAGTTACACAACAGGATTTTAATCTATTCCTGTCTTTTTTTTCGTTGAAATATTTTTTTATTGAGGAAGAAGAAAAACACAATTCTTTCAATTGTACATACAGGACCTCAGAGACAGTCGAGTACAGCATGTCAAAAAGGAACAAACATTAACGTAGCAACAGCGTAATAACGCGTGTAAATCGCAAAGCGATAAACCATGAAGTTATGCAGGACACTTCGGCTATTGAACAACAGGGGGGACAGAAGAAAGGGAAAGGCTACAGTAAGGGAAAGAAGAGAAGAGCAAGAAAAGAGAGAGAGAAACATCCATCCTTAGAGTCCAACATTGACAGTGTGTAGCTAGTAACATTAGGAAAGGCCAGACATGAGCAAATTAGGAGGTGTAGTCGTCAAGGGGTTTCCACATAAGATCCCATTTTGCTAATCGATTATATTTAATGGCCATCGCCCTCTCATATTTACTGTATAAACATACGGTGTTCCACCATAGAGCTTCGGAAAGGAAATCACTTCTTTTCCAATTAGAGGTAATGGTGTGTAATCCTACGAGGAGGAGGAAATCAAGGAGCTTCCTTTGCGGGAGTGGGAGGTCAATTGTGTGATGCGCTCCTTTTAATATTACTAAATCATAGGTGATCGACCTAGAAATAGGAAGTAAGGAAGATATTCTAGTCCATACTTGCGTCCAAAATTCAAAAACAAACGGGCAGGTAAAAAGCATGTGTTCTAGGGTAGCCTTCACATTATGACACGACCAGCATTGATGGGAAGGGAGGAGTGTAGCCCTGTGAAGTTTCCACGGGGTCCAGAGGGCTCTATGCATAATAAAGAAGGCGGTCTGAGATAAACCAGTGGATAAGGATATACGTATGGAAGATTGCCAAACATACTTCCATGCCACTGGCGAGGGATAAACAGCAAGGTCTGCAGACCACGTGTGTTGGAGAGCTGAGATCGAGTTGGAGTGGGAGAGAGTGCAGAGCAGTTTATACAATTTAGATGCAAGATGTCTATGGGTGCCTACTTCTGCAAAAAAGGAGAGCAAATAAGGAGGCTGATCCAATTTCAATGCGGAGAGGTTCAATTCTTTGAGGGCATCCCGAAGTTGGAGCCATGCATAGAATTGAGTAGAGGGAAGTTGAAATGACGATCGTAAAGAAGAAAATGAGAGGAGGGTGCCATGGGAAACAATAGAGGAAAGAAACCATATCCCTTTATCTCGCCATAGGGGCCAATTTACGGGGCGACCAGCAATCCGAATTATGTGCGTGTTCCAAATAGGGAGTGAGTTAGAGTTTAGCCAAGTAGGTTTATCTTTAGGACATAGTTGGTCAAATTCCTTGAGGGCTTGATGTAAGGAGTGCAAAATCCTATCATTCATGGAGTGAGAGGAGAACAATACACCGGGGAAAGCGTGGGCGGGAGTTGGACATATAAGGGAGCGCTCAATGTGCAACCAACTGGGTGAATCCGGGTTAGAAACTTCTAAGTTAAAAAGGTGTGAGCTTTGTTGCAAAATGAAGGCCAAGTGATATTTGCGGAAATCAGGAAAGTTAACTCCTCCTCTATCCTTTGTGGCTTTTAGTTTACGGAGTGCAATCCTAGGTACCTTATCTTTCCAGAGGAATTTAAGTAGGACACCGTCAAGCCGTTTGTAAAAATCAGTAGAGAAGAAAATAGGGAGCATAGCTAACTTAAAGGTAATTTGCGGGGCGAGGGTCATTTTAATAGTGTCTAATCTGCCCCACCAGGAGAGGTGCAGGGGGGACCAATGAAAGGTAACATCCTTGATATGTTGTAAGGTGGATTGTTCACATGTAAGTAATGTAGTTTGAGGGTCTGAGAAAAAACGGATACCTAGATATTTCAGTCCTGACTT
Source organism: Rhinatrema bivittatum (assembly GCF_901001135.1). Lineage (NCBI taxonomy): Eukaryota > Metazoa > Chordata > Amphibia > Gymnophiona > Rhinatrematidae > Rhinatrema > Rhinatrema bivittatum. The sequence continues at coordinate 323,369,262 of NC_042616.1, read as the reverse complement.
CGCCTTCTGTATGGGAAAGGAGGAGAAGTCGAGGGTACGAGAGAGGTTATTCAAGGGCAGATATTCAGTTTTACTCCAGTTCACTTTGTATCCAGACAAAACAGAGTAAGAGTCAATGAGTGAAAAGAGCTGAATCAAGGATTTTTCAGGGTGGGTCAGAAAGAGTAAAACATCGTCTGCATAGGCAGAAAGCTTATATTCCCCATCACCAATAGTAACACCGGAAATCACAGGAGACTGTCGGATGGCAATGAGTAGCGGTTCCAGAGCCAGGTCAAACAAGAGGGGGGAGATGGGACATCCCTGGCGGGTTCCCCTATGTAGAGAGAATGGCGGAGATAACTGATTATTGACAAAGAGGGAGGCAAGGGGGGAGGTATAGATTAATCGAATCCACTTGGTGAAAACTGCACCAAAGCCGAATCTGGACAGAGTTTCAAAAAGGAAAGGCCATTCGATACGATCGAATGCCTTTTCTGCGTCTAGTGAGACGGCAATGGCCGGTTCATGAGTGTTAAACAAAGAATCTTGGATATGCAAAAACATACGAGTGTTGTTAGAGATGAGCCGGTTCCGAAGAAAGCCAGTTTGATCCGTATGAATAAGGGAGCCGAGAACCTTGGAAAGGCGGGTAGCGAGTAATTTAGTGAAAATTTTATAATCAACATTTAAAAGTGAAATGGGTCTATAATTAGCGGGGGAGGTAGGATCTCGACCTGGCTTTGGAATCACCACCACTCTTGCGTCAGTGAAAGTAGAAGAGACAGTACTTGCAGATGAAAGGGAGGAGTAAAAGGCCAGTAGATGAGGAGATAAAATCTTTTTAAAGGCATGATAAAGTCAGTACTGAAGCCATCCGGGCCTGGTGCTTTGTTCAAAGGTAGCGACATGATAGCGGTTGATATTTCGTCAGCGCTAATCGGTGAATCTAGAAGTTGACGTTGCACATCTGTTAGGTGAGGATGATCTAAGGTAGCAAAGAAAGAGTCAAAAGCTTCTGGGGGTGGATTAACTTCCGATTGGTATAGCTGTGCATAAAAGTCTCGAAAAGATTGCAGTATGTCCTTATCAGTCATGGCGGGGCCACCGGCAGGAGTGATGATCTTGGCGACTCGCGATCTCTCAGATTTCTTCTTAAGGTATGAAGCCAACAGTCTGCCACATTTATTATTTTCCGCGTAGTATTGCGTTTTGGAGTGAAAAAGATGTAGATGAACCTGTGCACTCAGTTGCTTATTGTATTCATATCTCGCCTTAAGTAGCTGTGTTAAAGTAGAAGCCGAGGGTGATTGGGAATGTAAGCGTTCCAATTGTTCGGTGGAAGACTGTAAGCGTTGAAGAACTTGTCTATGGATACGCTTCTTGTAGGAGGAATAGCTGATGATATCTCCCCTAATGGTGGCTTTGTACGCTTCCCACAATATTTCAGGGGAAGGGGCCATAGCGGAGTTGGCAGCGAAGTATTGAGAGGTTTTTTCATCAAGAAAGGTGCAGAATTCAGAATCAGAAAGAAGAGAGGCGTTGAGTCTCCATTGTCTGTCTAAACGTATTGGGGAAGCGAGTCGAAGCTGGAAGGTGACTGCAGCATGATCCGAGACCAAGATGGAGTAGATTGCAGTGTTGTTGATGTGGGCCAGAAGTGAGCTGGAGGTGAGGAAAAAATCCAGTCTGGAATACGACGAGTGGGGGGCAGAGTAGAATGTGAAGTCTTTATCCGTGGGGTGCGCGAGTCGCCAGGGGTCAAGGAGACCGAATTGGGATATGAGAGAATTCAAAGCAGTAGTTGCCTTCGAAGTCGTGTATCGGACCTCGGTTTTTTTATCCAGGAGAGGATCCAGGGGCTGGTTGAAATCGCCTCCAATGATAATCGGGAAAGGTTCCAGGGACAGTAGTTTCGCAAAAACATCTTGAAAAAAGATTGGGTCATCCGCATTCGGAGCATAGAGATTGAGAATGGTGTAGGAACCATTTTGTAGCGTAAATTATAAGATGTTCCATCTGCCGTCTATATCCATTTCCTGGTGCAAGACGGAGACGTCCAAGCGTTTGTGGATTAAGACAGCAGTACCACGTTTCTTTTTGTGGGCCGGGCTGAAAAAAACATGACCAACCCACTGTTGTTTGAGTTTAAGGGATTCTGCCACCGTTAGGTGAGTTTCTTGCAACAGTGCAATATCAGTATGTAGCGTTTGGAGATAAGTCAAAATTTTCTTGCGCTTAATCGGATGGGTAAACCCATTGACATTGAGCGATACCATCGTAATGGAGTCTATGGTGGATGCCATTGAGTAAATTGAGAAAGGTCAGACCAACTCAGAGATGTTACACTGCGTGGCTTGTGACTTGCAAACAGGTAAAACAGTGAAGTCCAAGGATGCATGGGGAGAGAGAGAAAAAAGGTAAAAATCTGAGGAAGGAGGGGGGAAACAATTAGTGTCCAAGCACTGGCAGTCATCGTGCTGGAAAAAGGTGCAAAAAAAAGGCACCAGACAAACACCGATATTAAGTGTTCGTCGCCCATAGCAAAAATAGGGTCTCAAGGGGGCCAAAGGCCGCCTAGAGCTTCCACGGGAGTAATAATGCATGATTGTGTCCACGGGAACTGAAGAAATTAAGAGTCAAAAATCAGTGATTGAGTCCAGAACATGTTCAGGTGACCATTTCCTGTAAACCCTCAACGGATTGTAGATAGGCATTCAGGTCCTCTGGAGCATGAAATAACTGAGTGCTATTCTGGTAGGTAACTCGCATCATGGCAGGGTATAAGAGACCAAATTTGGCCCCGAGAGCATGGAGACGGGGTCTCATCGCCAAGAAGGCCTTACGCTTGGCTGCAGTTGTTTTCGCCAAGTCCGGCACAAAGAGAATGGTAGAACCTTGAAGCTGGAGAGGAGATTTGGATTTGGCCGCAGAAAAAATTTGTAAAGCTTGGGGGTAGCGCAAAAGTTTAAATATAATAGGGCGAGGAAGGGTTGAGGACCGGAGGGGACGCGATGGTACTCGATGCGCCCTTTCGATTTCCAATGGGGGGAGAATGTGAGTTGGAGAACCTCCGGGAGCAAGTGAGAAAGAAAAGCAAAAATATCCGTACCTTCCATGCCTTCGGGGATACCCAGAATGCGGACATTATTCCGCCTGTTGCGATTAGAAAGGTCTTCAAAGTCGCGGCGCAGAGCCTCTAGATCTTTCTCCATTTTAGGAAGTGACGCCGCCGTAACCAGCAGGGAAGACACTTGGGTTTCAGCGTCGTCGAGGCGGTGAGAAAGCTGATCGAATCGGCCAGTCAAGGTCTGTAAGTCCGCTCGAATCGCGATAGTGTTATCAGTGTTGGTTTGTAGCATAATTTTTAACGTCTTGAGCTCAGCCAAGACGAGGTCTGCCGACGCCATTTGTTTCGTGGGAGCGGCCTTGTCAGGCGAGAGTGGGTCTGATTTAGATCGTTTCGCGCCCGCTCCAGCTGCAAACGCCGCCTCAATTTTGCCTGGTTTGGTGGCTGACATCGTCACAAGAAAGTCCAATAGATCTATTAGGAGAAGGAGTCACCAGAATAGCAAAATTCCCTTCAATGTCGAGCGAAATCTCCCGGAGCTCTGCTTTAGGTGGCCATCTTGGTTTCCGCGCAAGAGCGCCCCCCAATCTATTCCTGTCTTAATAAGATCAAAAACAAAGAATTTGCACAAATTTATAGTCAGCTATAATGATTCTCCATTCAAATCCAATGACTCTGGAAGTGTTCCATACTACTGTGCTGTTGTCCTTAGCTGGGACATCCAATGTCAATTATTAAAAAAAAGGCAGAGTTATCCTTTCCTTAGAACTTTGCACACACAAAAAAAAAAAAAAAATCAAAAGAAAGTTAGCTCATTTACCGTCTCAGAGGAAATTTACATTTGTTCTGTTTGCTTTCTCAAAGATGTCTTCTGGTATAAGTCATGGCACCATGTTTATATATTTGTTAATAATTAATTATATTTTGGGGGGTTTTTAGCCTGCCTTTCCAAGTAATGTTCATGGTCATTTACATCATTTTTTACAATTTCGGTAGAATAAGTTTTTTTCTGAAAGAGTTTAAAATCTAACGGACCGATTTTAAATAGCTGGTGCGCATATAAAATGGGGATTACGCATGCGGCTGGACCTTATACGTGCTGCGTACATTTTAAAAGGGGCTCGGCCACACGCGTAACCCTTGTTATGTGCACAAGATCCGGGCCAATGGGATGGTCCAGGGGGGCATGGAGGGGTGGTCCAGGGAGGTGGGGCGGAGCTGGAAGCAGCCGGTACAGTGGTCATTTGCCACTGTGCTGGGGGATTATGCACTGGCAGACTGGCGGTGCATGCAATTTACGCCAGCTCAGGAGCTGGCATCAGTTCCAAAACAAGAAAAAAAAAAAAAAAGGTAGGTCTTTCTAAGGGATCGGGGAGGAGAGGGGAAGAGGGAAGGTGGGTAGAAAGGGGATTAGGAAAATTCTCTCCCAGTCTGCTCCTTAATTGTTATAAAATCACGTGTCCATGGTAGCACATGCACATGGACGGGTGCACATATTTTTTTTTAAATCTACCCCTAGGTGAGTACTTGAAGGAATGGAAAATAAGGCAACATCCAAGATGACAAGGAAAATCAGTAAGAGATGTGGGACTTGAACTCTAGTTTTTAGCCTACTTCTCTAACCATTAGGCCACTTCTCCCCCTTTGCTATCTTTTATGATAGTAAATGGGATAACAAAGAATAAAAAAACAATTCACAAACTAAGGGGGGTCATTTATCAAAATGCGATAAGGCGTTAAGGGCTTATCGCATGCGATAGCACCATATTGTATGGTGCGATGCAAATTCAGAAAATAGGAGTTAGGGGTGGAGAGTGGGCTGGGTTAGCCTGTCTGTGAAGAGCTATTGTGCAGCTGTAATGCTGATTTTAACTACACCTATTTGAATTGTGTTAGGCTAGGTTTCATCACCCTTTGTGATGTCTCCTGTATGGCCTATTTCAGGTGAATTGAAGGGTTCAGGGATGAGTGAGTGAAAGAGAGAGACTGACCATGATCTCATGGCCCATAGGTAGGTATTTGTATCCCTTCCTATGGTAGGCCAACCTAGTAACTCGAGGTGGGGTTTAGGTAAGAGTGTAGGGGGTTAGGGGCCACTTTGACATTCTACGTGACACCTACGAACAGAACAGTGGTCTCGTGAAGATTTGATGGCCTTCGGTGTGAGGAAACTCACTCCAAGATGAGATTTGGGCAAGGTTCTCTCAACCTAGCTTGATGGACTCTCTACCTGGGTAACATCAAGCTAGGTGGAGAGAACCTTGCCCAAATCTCATCTTGGAGTGAGTTTCCTCACACCGAAGGCCATCAAATCTTCACGAGACCACTGTTCTGTTCGTAGGTGTCACGTAGAATGTCAAAGTGGCCCCTAACCCCCTACACTCTTACCTAAACCCCACCTCGAGTTACTAGGTGGGCCTACCATAGGGATACAAATACCTACCTATGGGCCACAACATTATGGTCAGTCTCAGTCTCTCTCTCTGTCTCTCTCTCTCTCTGTCTCTCTCTCTCTCTCTCTCTCTCTCCCTCTCCTGGTGGTTGAATGAAGGAAATACAACAGGTCTGGCACTTATTGCAGAATCTGAAAATGGTATCACAATTTGTGCTAACTTAGCTCAGGTAATTAGCAATAAATGCTATATTAGCATAAAACATGCCCCTTTTGCTATCACATGCGGTACTTACCACATTTTGATAAATCCAGGCCTAAGACCTAGATTTATCATTTTGCTATAAATTTCCCAAGAAAAGCACTCGAGTCATGATAAGGCCCTAACGTGATTTGATAAATGATTCGGTAAGCAAGGAAGTTGTATGACTTGGCAATTACAAACCAAGAAAGAAGCAATAGGGTCTCCCTGTAAACTGCAGACTTCATAGCAGGTGCCTTGTACTGGCAATCCTCTGCTTCCTCTGGTGTTATGGGAGAAGCATAGGTAAAGCATGAAGGAAATTGGGAGGAACAAACTTCCTCATCTCCTTCAGTATAGTCAGACAGTACTTTACTTCTTCCAACTATTATCAGTTTGGCAGAGTACCTCATGGAAAGTGCAATTTCATGGTTGTACAGACTTTTCTTCACTTCTGTATATTACTGCTAAGCTAGAGAAGTTATTATACTATCAGGATGTTATGGAAGCAAACTGCTTTATTTAAATGGCTTCAAAAAGCATATGCACACCAACTCCAGAAGAATCAATGGTAATTAAAAGAGAAATAGATAACTAGATAATTAAAAGAAAAGTACAAATGACTAAAGATTGTGAAAACAATTTACTATCTATTCTGAAGTTTATGATGCTCTTTTGCAGAAGCTTAGGATAAGACTTATATAACCGCAGCAGCTACAAATATAAAAAGAAATAGTCTCATCTCCACTGCACACTTTGCATGGCTTTGAATGTGGAACTCCTAATCCTTTTCCCCTGCCATTCCCTTCTTTCCTCTTTGCTCACAGTGGCATGATAGAATTAGAAGTTGCTTTGGGGGTTTTTAATGTCACAATATACTTTATTGATATTGTACCACTTGCCAGTACCACTATAAAACTGACTGAAGTTCAGTCAAGTTGACAGACCATAGTTCACTTCAGTCGGTGATATCTTGCCAAGCAGACCCCTAGATTCATCAAAAAAGTCTTAATAACAAAAAAGGACATGTTTAGGGAAATTTTGGAGTTACTGCACCACATTAGTATCATTTGACTGTGATAAACTCTACTTTTTGGAGAGAAAGACAAAGAGAGAGATTATCTACAACCCCCCATGGTACTTAAGTATTTAAATCTCTATAGGAGGGCCACTTAATAGGTCGAGGTGAAGTGTAAGGGGTGGTTTAAGGTTTAGGGGCCATTTCCGCATGTAGCATGAGACGTACGAACCACACAGAACACCTTAGTGAAGATTTGACATCATTTGGAGTAAGGAAAGTCTAACAAAGATGAAAGTTTGTACTATGTTGTCTCACCCTAGCATGATGGTACCCTGTTTTAGAGAAAACCAAAAAATACCAAATGAGACTGAAACCTTAACAAGTCACCAATAGAAAGCTAAAATGCTTAGATTTCTTACCTCCTTGTTTCATTTATTAATTTGCTTACCACAAGGATCCGTGAAAGTCTAGAACTATATTATTTGGTATTTTTTGGTTAACACCACCTAGTATACCGCTCTACATCTCCACTTATTATTTGCTGTTACCCTACCATGAGTTTTAACTCCTGTTTTAGTGTGGGTTTTTTAAGTGTTAAACTAATTCCAGTATGTAACAGGGGTTTTAGTGCCAGAAAAGCCCACACTGAAACAGGATTTAAAACCTGCAGCAAGATTAGTGCACCTCATGCTAATTGCAGAGTAGTAAGCCTTATTAATATTACCCTGCAATACAAGGAGATACACTAAGGAGAGGCTGCCTAGCATGCCTCCCTATACCATGGGAAATTTAACTCCTGGTCAAGGGCAGGAGTTAAACCTCATGATAAAGAGGAAGGTACCTAAACTCTACTCAGTCACATCAGGCAGGGTCAGGTCAGCTGGGTGAGTCCATCCTCCCTCTCTTCCCAAGGAGGTTAAACTCTCCCCCACTTAAAAAAAAAAATCTTCACCCTCAGGCAACCCCAGCGAATGTAGCCAGGCCGGGATAAGATGTCTGAGAGACCCCTTTCTCCTTCCCTTTCACCTTAAAAAAATTAACCAGAACAGAGCAGAGATCCCCCCCCCCCCCCATCCTTTGTCCTGTAATTCATGTGTAGATGGGAAGCAGGTGATGAAAATAAGAAGTCTGAACCAAGTTCAGAAGATAGACAATCTTTTATGACTGGCTCAAATAGGTATAGTGTGAGGGTGTATACAAATTACTGGTGGTGGAGGTGGGTGAGCGGGCAAGGCCATAAAAACACCATGGAGTCCCTTATAGCTCACAGCTGGAAGCTTTTGTGTGAGAGTACTCAAATAGCACATGAACCTACATGTACTGTAGAACATTTGCATATGTAGTCTTCTTTCTGGAAGATCTGGTATTCAAGGTAGGTCTATAAGCGATAGAAGTGTAGTTAATTCCATGAAGGGATTGGCAGATGGAACCAGGGAGTCTTCTGGAAAGAAGCAGGGCATTACCTCCAAGAATAGCCAGTGTGAGTATGGAGAAGGGTAGGCTTGGTGATCCCCATATATCAGACTCTGGTATTAATGCAGTAGGCCTTCATTTCTGTAGTTAAGAAAGACTGCAGTTTTTTTCTGTGATATCTGAAGCTTATTGGACATTGAGGTGACTTAGCAGACCTTGCAGCAGCAGCCAGCATATGGTGAATGCAGTTCCTAACAGGCCTATGTGCAAGTTAGAGATTTATGGCTATAGGATGTCCTTAAAGAGATTTTACAGTTGTAGGAAATAAACATTAGCATGCAACAAAGAACATAAGCACACACAACATGGAGTGTAGGAGTAGCCTAGTGGTTAAAGCAGCAGGCTATGAACCAGGAGACCAGTGTTAAAGTCCCACTGTTACTCCTTGTGATCTTGGGCAAATCATTTTACTCTCCATTGCCTCAGGTACAAACTTATATTATAAGCTCTCTGGGGACAGGGAAATACCTCCAGTACGTGAATGCAATCCACTTTGAAGAACAAAAGTGCAAAAGCAGAATATAAAATTTAAATTGATTTATAAAATATTTAAAACATCTTAAAAAAATAGGAAAGTTTTTACAAAATTTCTATTATAAAAAAGGACATGGATGGGACAAACTAGGAATAAAACTATATACATAAAAAAAGAATGGCCCTGGGACATGGGGAGGCCAAGTCCTGAAGGTCTATGAGACTGGTGATTATAGCCTCATGCCAATCAGCTCAAGAGAAGCCATGACGCCATTGTTCCCTCTAAGCTGAGCACGTGAGCAATTGCTCATACATTTCAGAGCATCACTCACAAGTTTTACATGGTTGCTCACATACATTTTTCTTTGTCCTATATGCAAAAATGCAACTGTAATACTGCCACAAAAAATTGTTAAACATTGTTGCTCACATGAAAAAAAAAAATGTGCATACAATTAATCACTCCTTGGAGGGAACATTGCATGTAGCTCTCTTGAGCCTTGGTTAGTTGTTCTACCACTGCAACCAGCTTTCTGAGGTCCTTGCAATTCCTCCACCATCATTTGAATGCCCTGGCCAAAAGCCTCCTATGAGATTTATTTATTTAAAACATTTCTATACAGTCATACCAATATGTAATTGATCAAAACGGTTTACAAATCTCAATAAAAATATTAAAAAAAATAATCATAATAAAAATAAAATGTATAGTCTTAAAATAAAAAAGTCTAGATATAAATATTAATATAATAAAAAATAAAAAAGTAAAATAAAGGAAATAAATATCAGAGAAAAAGACAATCAATGTTTAAATCCCTCTACTAATCTAGTATCAAATGTAGCATCTTAACCTAAACTACTAATTATTAGTTGTTTAAAAAAATCCAGAAACAGAAGGAAAAATCAAAGAATCGAATAAACCTAAATTAAAAGAAACAAACAAACATGTAAGCCTTTATCATTCTGCTTTGATAATGCTGTTATTGGTGTAGGACTGCAAATGCTTCTTTGAAAAAATGTGTTTTTAGTGCCATTTTAAAATATCTATTTATTTATTTAAAACTTCTGGCATCTAGCTTGCAGCAAGGGCTCTGGCCACTAAGGCAGGCTCTGCAGCTCCTGGCAGCTCAGTGGAGGATGGCAGGAGGGGTCAAAGGGAATCTTTTCCTCCTTCGGTCAGCAATGACTGGACTGACGAGGACCTGCATCCCTAGGTCCCAGGGCAGAATGAGGAGGAATCTCTATTGCGAAGGGGGGATGGTTATAATGAGCTTCAGACCTAGGGCTTCCCATCGGGGGGGGGAGAGGGGTCGGGGGGAATTGATGGACTGCTCCCCTACTAGTGGTGGTAGAGGGGATGGCAGTAGTGCAGGCTGCTGCTCCCCAGCTGTGGCATCAGTTGCTACAGTATCAAAATGGGCTAGGACCCTATCAATTTCTGCCTCTTTCTCCCCCTCCTCTGATGAGGTGGTTTCATCTGTGAACAAAAATTGTATGTAATTTCATGTTCTCATATGCTTCAGGGTGTGATGTGCATGATCATACAAGCAGTTAGAGAGCATTCCTTTTCCGGGAGAGGTGCAGGTGAAGGGATGTGCTCCTAGCTTTGGAACATCTATGCTCTATAGGTGATGGCAAGGCCATATATTGGTTCTTTGAGTTACAGAAGTTTCAGATCAGCAGCATTGTACTGCATGGTGCCTAGCTAGCAATGTAGGTTCAGAGATAGGCTCTGTCAGGGTAGTTAGCATTGGGGTGTGGTGTAAATGGAAAGGTGCCAAGGGCCATGAAGTGGAACCTAATGTATGGGTTTTCTAGGACAGGGGGTATATACTTTCTCTGGCTTATTCCAGCCACAACCCCTAGAGATATCTGGAAGATGTCGGTAGCCAAAAAGGTTAGGGGTGTAGTGACCTTGGTGTGTACTGGCAAGGCATGGCTTCTACAGGTAGAAGGGTGTAGGTCCTGCTCTAACTGCTGGTATAGGTATAGTATTTATTTATTTTAAATGATTTATTATCCACCTATAATAATAATTTATGCTAAGCGGACCACAAAAAGAAACATAAAACAATATAAAATGATTAAACAGAAAGGCATGGTTTCCTTGTTAAATCTGAAACTCTGCAAGTGTAATCCACCTTTATTGAAAGAAGATAAGCAGAGGTAAACTATTATTTCACAGTGGAGCTCTGCAACCAGTGCACTTTCTCTTTAAGAGCTGCTAGAGCAGTGGGATTTCAGGATGATACAGAGGATGGAATAGGAAGACCACTGGAGACAACCTCTAATGGTTCCCAAACCTGACTTGGAATCCTCCCAGCCAGTCAGGTTTTTAGGATATCCACAATGAATATGCATGAGGAAGGTTTGCATGCACTGCCTCCATTGCAGGCAAATTTATCTCATATATATTCATTGTGGATATCCTGAAAACCTGACTGGCTGGGGCTCCTCCAGGACAGGTTTGGGAACCACTGCTCTAGAACAACAGGATGCTTGCTTTTGCCCACTGGAAACTAATTGAATCTGTTTACTACCAAGGTGTGTAGCCTCTTATTTTTAAGTCATCAGAATTGAAATTAAGAACATAAGAAGTTGCCTTATTGGATCAGATGGAGGGTCCATGAAGCCCAGCATTCTGTTTCCAACAGTGGCCAATCCAAGTTACAAGTATCTGGCAAGTACCCAAACATTAAATAGATCCCGTGCTACTAATGCCAATAATAAGAAATGGCTATTCTATAACTCAATTAATAACAGTTTATGGACTTCTCCTCCAGGAATTTATTGAAACCTTTTTTCTAAATCAGCTACACTAACTGCCTTAACCACATTCTGGCAATGAATCCCAGAACTTAATAGCGTCATGATTGGTGTGTGTGTGTGGACCCTTGGCCTGAGGTGCGAGTTGACACAGCCTGTGGGGAGGAGCCCCACAAGTCTGCACCATCAGGAGGCGGGGTATTGGAGTGTAGGGAATCTCTGTGCACAGTCGTGGGGAGAACCCCAGAGACCAAGAGATGACCCCCGTAGGGTAGAAGACAGTAGACAGTAGTTGGAGAGTCTGGTGAGAGAGGGCACCAGGCAGACCACAGGGCGGTAGGCACCTGAACATCCGAGTAGGTGATACTCCGAAGGGCAGAGCTACAGCGTAGTGGGCTTAGACGGGAGAGAGTAGACGAACCCACAGGGCAGAAAGCCTGAGCCCAAATCCAGCAGCTCACGTAGACAGATACCTGGAGATCGGAGGGTAAGTGGCTGAGTAGTAGAGAAGCGGACCCGAGAAGCAGATAACTGTCAATGGTAGAATATCCAGGAGCAAGCCCCAAGGAGCGGGGAAGCTCAGGGTGATCTGAGAATAGGTGAGTGCAGCCCGAGGAGCGTGAAGCGCGAACAGCCTTGAAATATACGGCGCAACCCCGAGGAGCGGGGAAGGCCAGCTGAGGACTCACAAGTCAGTGCGGTAGTTCCCAAGGAGAGCTGAGAGATAGAACAGGAAGCCAGATGAGACCCAAGAGGCATGGGGCCAGCCCGAGAAGTGGGGTAGGCCAGGGAGCAAGCCCCCGTAGAGCACACACTGAGTCCCGACGTGCGGGTGCCAGACAAGGTCCACAAAGCAGGCAGGAGCGACGTCTCAGGAACAAGAGGCAGGCGTTGGTCTCATACGGAACTTGTTGCCAAGTTGGCTTGCTGGGGGTGAAGCAGGAGCTTAAATACAGAAGTCCGATGACATTATCAAACAGGGATGCCCCCAAGGTTCCCGCCTCAAAAGCAGGACTTGCGACGCGCGCGCCTAGGAGGGCCCGACATCGGAGCAGGAAGTAATAGCGTCCATTCCTCCACGAGGAGGCCCACGGCATACGGCGATTCAGGCAGGCCCGTGCAGCAAGCAGACCCAGGGAGGATGGAAGTATGGACAAAGCAGTGAGTACTCACAGTCGCAGCCATCTGCGACCAACAAGCATAACAAATAGTGCATTCAGGGAAAAATAATAGTCCTTGTATTGTCTGAAAGAGTAAATAACTGATTTACACTTACCCATTCAATTTCTTTCATATTTTTATAGACCTCTATCATATCCCCTCCCTCAGCCATCTTTTCTCCAAGTTGAACAGCCCCCTTTAGCCTTTCCTCATAGGGGATCCGTTCCATGCCCTTTATCATTTTGGCCATTCTTCTCTGTACCTTCTCCAGTGCAACTTTATCTTTTTGGAGATGTGGTGACCAGAATTGCACACAGCATTCGAGGTGTGGTTTCACCATAGACTGATACAGAGGCATTATGACATTCTCTGTTCTATTAACCATTCCCTTCCTAATAATTCCTAACATTCTGTTTGATTTTTTGACTGCTGCAGCACACTGAGCTGACAATTTCAATGTATTATCTACTATGACAACTAGATCTTTTTCCTGGGTGGTAGCTCCTAATAAGAACCTGACATCACGTAACTATAGCAAGGGTTATTTTTTCCTATGTGCATCACCTTGCATGTGTCCACATTAAATTTCAGCTGCCATTTGGATGCCCAATCTTCCAGTCTCCCAAGGTCCTCCTGCAATTTATCCTAATCCACTTGTGATTTAAATACTCTGAATAATTTTGTGTCTTCTGCAAATTTTTTCACCTCACACATCGTACCTCTTTCCAGATCATTTATAATTATATTAAAAAACACAGGTTTCAGTACAGATCCCTGAGACACTTCATTGTCTACTCTTTTCCACTGAGAAAACAGACCATTTAATCCTACTCTCTGTTTTCTGTCTTTTAACCAGTTTACAATCCACAAAAGAAAATTGCCTCCTATCCCATGAATTTTAAGTTTTGTTAGAGGCCTCTCATGCAGGACTTTGTCAAATGGCTTCTGAAAATTCAAATACACTACATCTACTGTTTCAGCTTTATTCACATGTGCATTTACCCATTCAAAACAATGTAGCAGATTTATGAGGCAAATCTTCCCTTGGGTAAATCCATGCTATATGTTCTATAATTTTGTTCTTTAGAACAGCTTCCACAATTTTTCCTGACACTGGAGGCAGGCTCACTGATCTATAGTTTCTCGGATCATCCCTGGTGCCCTTTATACATATTGTGATGATTACATTGGTCATTCTCCAGCCTTCAGGTACCATGAATGATTTTAATGTATCAACCGGTCCAAGTGATTTGCTATTCTTCAGTTTGTCAATCTGGCCTACTACATCTTCCAGGTTCACTGTGATTTGGTTCAGTTCATCCAGATTATCACCTTGAAAAACATCTCCAGAATGGGTATCTCCCCCCCCCCCCCCCCCCCCCCAATATCCTTATTAGTAAATACTAGAGATGTGAATCGTGTGATCGATCGTCTTAACAATCGATTTTGGCTGGGGTGGGGGAGGGAATCGGATCGTCGCGGTTTTGTTTTTTTAAATATCATGTAAATCGGGGGAGGGCAGGAAAACTGGCACACTAAAACAACCCTAAAACCCACCCCGACCCTTTAAAATAAATCCCCCACCCTCTCGAACCCCCCAAAATGTCTTAAATTACCTGGGGTCCAGTGGGGGGGGTCCCAATGTGATCTTCCACTCTCAGGCCACGGGTGCGTTGATAGAAATGGCGCCGGTGCTACCTTTGCCCTGTCATATGACAGTCAAAGGTAGCGCCGGCGCCATTTTGGTTCCTGTCCTCCGATGTCACGAGCATAGGAGATCGCTCCCGGACCCCCGCTGGACCCCCAGGGACTTTTGGCCAGCTTGGGGGGCCTCCTGACCCCCCCAAGACTTGCCAAAAGTCCAGAGGGGGTCCGGGAACGACCTCCTGCACTCGATTCGTGTTGCCGTATTGCAAAATGGCGCCGGCCATACGGCCATATGGCCGGCGCCATTTTGCAATACGGCAATATGACAGGGCAAAGGTAGCGCCGGCACCATTTCTATCAACGCACCCGTGGCCCGAGAGTGGAAGATCACACTGGGACACCCCCCCCCCCACTGGACCCCAGGTAAATTAAGATATTTTGGGAGGGTTCGGGAGGGTGGGGGATTTATTTTAAAGGGTCGGGGTGGGTTTTAGGGTTGTTTTAGTGTGCCGGTTTTCCTGTCCTCCCCCTTCCCCTCCCCCTTCCTCCGATTTACGATTTTTGACGATAAATCGGGGGAATTCCTATTATATATCGCCTCTAACGATTTTTGACAATTTTAAATATATTGGACGATATTTTAAATTGTCAAAAAACGATTCACATCCCTAGTAAATACTGAAGCAAGAATTCATTTAGGCTTTCCCTATGGCCATGTCTTCCCTAAGTGCTCCTTTAACTCCTTGATCATCTAATAGTCCAACCAACTATCTCACAGGCTTCCTGTTTTGATATATTTTAAAACATTTTTATTATGGCTTTTTGCCTTGATGGCTAGTTTCTTTTCAAAGTCTCTTTTAGCCTGCTTATCAATGTTTTACATGTAACTTACCAATTCTTATGCTTCTTATTTTATTCAGATGGACCTTTCTTCCAATTTTTGAAGGAAGTTCTGGCTAAGACAGCCTCTTTCACCTTGAATTTTAATCATACCAGCAATCGTTTGGCCTTCCTTCCACCTTACTTAATGCATGGAATACATCTGAATTGCACTTCTAAGGTAGTATATTTACATGCCTGTTGCACACTCTTAACCTTGTAGCTGTACCTTTCAGGTGTTTTTTTAAACTATTTTCCTCATTTTATCAAAATTTCCCTTTTGAAAGTTTAGTGCTAGAGCTCTAGATTTCCTTATTGTCCCCCTTCCAGGCATTAATTCAAATTTGATAATGTTATGTTCACTATTCCTAAGTGGGCCCCCTTACCATTACCCCTCTCACCAAATCCTGCATTCCACTAAGAATTAGATCTAAAACTGCTCCCTCTTTCATCGGTTTCTGAACCAATTGCTCCATGAAGCAGTCGTTTATTCCATCCAGGAACTTTATCTCTGACATATCCTGATATTGCAGTTACTCAGTCAATATAGTAGTAATTGAAAACGCCCATTATTACTGCACTGCCAAATTGGTTAGCTTTCCTAATTTCTCTTAGCATTTCATTATCCACCATCATTTTGACCAGCTGGACGGTAGTATATTCCTATCACTATACTCTTACCCAGCACACATGGGATTTCTACCCTTAAAGATTCTACTGAGCATTTAGTCTCCTGCAGGATCTTTTTGTTGTTGGACTCTAGGTCATCCTGGACATAAAGTGTCAACCCTCTGCCAAGTTGATCCTCTTTATCATTGTGATAGAATTTGTATACGGTTATAGCACTGTCCCATTGATTATCCTCCTTCCACCAGGTATCTGAGATGCCAGTTATATCTATCTAATAATTCATTGCTATACACTCAAACTCTCCCATCTTACCTAGAACATAAGAAATTGCCTTGCTGGGTCAGACCAAGGGTCCATCAAGCCCAGCATCCTGTTTCCAACAGAGGCCAAACCAGGCCACAAGAACTTGGCATTGGTAAACAGGCATTTCAAACTGTGTTTTTTGTTTGTGTTTGTATTAGCAGACAGTTTTTCAGTTGACAGGGATAATTTGGAATCTTTTAGTTATAATGACTCTTTACTTAAAGGCACATGGACTACTTTTACTTTTTTTGGAATCTCTCTGTTGGGATGCCCTATCTCTCCTTTTTCATTAGTATCCTTCAAAGATACTTCCCTTCAAAGTATTTGTTGTTGAATGACTGTCGGCTTTCTCTCATCATGTAGTTTAAAAACTGTTCTATCTCCTTTTTAAAGGTTAGCATCAGTGGCCTTGATTAAGGTGGAGCCTGTCTCTTTGGAAAAGATTCCCCCTTCCCCAATATGTTGACCAATTCCTTACAAAACTGAATCCCTCTTTCCTGCTCCATCGTCTGATTCATGCATTGAGATTCTGTAGCTCAGCTTCTCTCTAGGGACTTCTATGAGGAACATGGAACATTTCAGAGAATGCTGCCTTGGAGGTTCTAGATTTCAGCTTTCCATCCAAAAAGCTAAATTTAGCTTCCAGAACCTCCCTCCCACATTTTCCTGTTGTTGGTACCCACATGCACCACAACAGCTGGCTCCTCCCCAGCAGTCTAAAATCCTATCTAGATAACACATGACGTCCACCACCTTCACACCAGGCAAGCAAGCTACCAGGTGATCCTCATATCTGTCAGCTACCCGGCTATCTACATTCCTTGATAATTGAATCACCCACTATGATGGTGACCTAACCCTTCCCTCCTGAGCAGTAGCCCTAAGAGACTCATATTCAGTGCAAGAGGACAATGTAACACCTGGAGAGCAGGTCCTGTTTTGAGATTAGTTATGAGAGCAGAATTGATTTTATTTGTTGTTGTATTAGCCAGTATATAATTAAGCCGAGATAGTATATTTGCCTTTGTAAGGATGTGATGTTAAGATGGGAGTACATGTTAATGAAGGAAAAGAAAATGTGTGCATGAGGAAGACCATTGGAGACAACCTCTAGTGCAACAGGCTGCTTGCTTTTGCTCTGTCAGTGGAAATTAATTGAATCTATTTACTACCAAGGGATTTGCACTGCAGACAGAGAAATGATAGAACTCATGAATGTATAGGGACCTTGATTGTGAAGTGTGGAGAGCAGCAATGGACTTTCCTGCCAGTCAAGATATTCAAATCTACAACACAGTAGGACATTGGGCAGTCTTGTTTTTGATTTCAGGGCAGAGACATTTAAGCACTGAGACTATCATAATGAGCACTGTGCTCATTAAGAGATAGAGGATTCACATGTATATTATAAATTGCATTATATTTGTAAAATTTAACTGATTGTTTTGTTAATTCTTGCAGTAAACTGTTATGGTGTGTTATACTATTGAATTGTAGTCTCATTTTTAGTGCTGGGTTAACTGCAGAGCTGCAATTGCTCTTAGTGATTACATTTCACAAGCTGATCCTTACAGCTGAAGCAGTATTGCATAAAGTAAAACAGAAATGTTATATAGTATATATAAAGGTTACACAAGACTTATTCTTCTGACAGATCCATAAAGTATGCCATAGTCCTGTATACTCCCTGTAAGGAGTTCCTCCTTCCCCATCTCATCTTCCTTATCTTTGGTTCTTTCTCCCTCCTCAGCCATTGTGTCATTAGTACATATAGTAACAGAAGCATAGTAAAGATGGCAGAAAAAGAATAAAATGGTCCACCTAGACTGCCCAGCAAGCTTCCCAAGGTAGTAACAGATGCTCCGTGCAGGTTACCCCCCATATTTCTGTCAAGGGTAGTAACTGCTGCTCTGTGCATGTTACCCCCAAGCTTTTTTATTTATTCACATCCTCTATCCTTTAGGGATCCACAGTATTTATCCCATGCCCCTTTGAAATCCTTCACAGTTTTAGTCTTCACCATTTCCTCTGGAAGGGCATTCCAGTCATCTACTACCCTCTCAGTGAAGAAATATTTCCTGACATTGGTTCTAAGTCTTCCTCCCTGAAGTTTCAAATCGTGATTCCTAGTTCTACTAAATTGTTTCCAATGGAAAAGGTTTGTTGATGACCATGGATCATTACAACCTTTCAAGTATCTGAAGGTCTGTATCATATCACCCCTGCTCCTCCTCTCCTCCAGGGTATACATATTCAGGTTCTTCAACCTCTCCTCATAAGTCATTTGATGGAGACCACCCACCATTTTGGTCACCCTTCTCTGGACTGCCTTTATCCTGTCTCTGTCTCCTTTGATATATGGTCGCCGCATCTCAAAAAAGATATAATTGCGATGGAGAAGGTACAGAGAAGGGCTACCAAAATGATAAGGGGAATGAAACAACTCCCCTATGAGGAAAGACTAAAGAGGTTAGGACTTTTCAGCTTGGAGAAGAGACGACTGAGGGGGGATATGATAGAGGTGTTTAAAATCATGAGAGGTCTAGAACGGGTAGATGTGAATTGGTTATTTACTCTTTCGGATAGTAGAAAGACTAGGGGACACTCCATGAAGTTAGCATGGGGCACATTTAAAACTAATCGGAGAAAGTTCTTTTTTACTCAACGCACAATTGAACTCTGGAATTTGTTGCCAGAGAATGTGGTTCGTGCAGTTAGTATAGCTGTGTTTGAAAAAGAATTGGATAAGTTCTTGGAGGAGAAGTCCATTACCTACTATTAAGTTCACTTAGAGAATAGCCACTGCCATTAGCAATGGTTACGTGGAATGGACTTGGTTTTTGGGTGCTTGCCAGGTTCTTGTGGCCTGGATTGGCCACTGTTGGAGGCGGGATGCTGGGCTTGATGGACCCTTGGTCTGACCCAGTATGGCATTTTCTTATGTTCTTCTTATGTCTCCAGAACTGAACACAGTACTCCAGATGAGGCCTCACCAAGGTTCTGTACAAGGGAATTATCATTTCCCTTTTTTCACTAGATATTCCTCTCTCTATGCAGCCTAGCATTCTTCTGGTTTGGCTATTGCCCTGTCACACTGCTTCGTCGACTTCAGGTTGTTAGACACTATCACCCTACGGTCTTTCTCCTGCTCCATGCACATCAGTCCTTAACCCCCCAGTGCATACAGTTCTTTTGGTTTACCACACCCCAGATGCATGACTCTGCATTTCTTGGCATTGATTCCCAGCTGCAATATCTTCGACCACTCTTCCAGCTTCATTAAATCCCGTCTCATTCTCTGTACTCCTTCCGGCATATCCACTCTGTTTCAGATCTTAGTATCATCCGCAAATAGACAAACCTTACCTTCTATTCCTTCCACAATGTCATTCAAGAAGATGTTGAACAGAACTGGTCCCAACACCAATCCCTGTTGTACTCCATTTAACACCATTCTTTCTTCAGAGTAGGTTCCATTTACCATCACCTGTTGTCTTCTGTCCATCAACCAGTTTGTAATCTATGCCAACACCTTGGAGCTGACTCCCAAGCTTCTCAGTTTGTTGATGAGTCTTCTATGTGGGACTTTATCAAAAGCTTTACTAAAATCCAAGTAAATTACATTGAGTGCTCTTCCCTGATCTAGTTCTCTAGTAACCCGATCAAAGAAATCAATTAGATTCGCCTGATAGGACCTTACCCTTGTGATGTGAATCCATGATGCTTCTGATTGAGAAACCCACTGCATTATAGATAGTTCACTATCCTTTCCTTCAGCAGAGTCTCCATTACTTTTCCCACCACCGAGGTGATGCTAAATGGCCTGTAGTTTCCAGCCTCTTCTCTGCTCCCACTCTTGTGAAGCGGGACCACCTCCATCTCGTCTCCAGTCACTAGGCACTACACCCTTTTCCAGGGATCACAGTGGACCAGCCATCATATCTCTGAGTTCTCTCAGTATTCTGGGGAGAATCTCAGGCCCCATGGCTTTGTCCACTTTCAGTTTTCTTAGCTCTTTCCATACATTATCTTCCATAAATGGAGCTTCATCTACTCACCCTCTTCTACAGTCGTGATAAAAATTGACGGTCTTCTCCAGGGTCTTCCTTAGTGAACATTGAACTGATATATTTGTTTAACATTTCTGCTAATTCATCATCTCTCTCCAACCATTGATCCTTATCCCCTTTCAATTTCACTATACCTCTATGGACCTTTCTCCTTTTTCTGATTTATCTGAAAAATGTTTTGTCACCTCACTTTATCTCCTTGGCAATCCTTTCCTCTGCCTGACATTTTACTTTCTTGATTACTTTTTTCATCTCCCTCAGTTTCGCCTGATAATCCTCCCTGTGTTCCAGTTTTTGGGATTGTTTATATTTCTTAAAAGCTGCTTTTTTTTACTTTTATTACATCAGCCACCTCCTTTGAGAACCAGATTGGATTCTTATTTCTCTTACTTTTGTTTACTTTTCTAACATATAGATTTGTTACTTTTGTAATTGTGCCTTTTAGTTTGGCCCACTGGTGTTTGACCTCTCCTATTTGCTCCCAGTCTTCAAGTTCTGCCTCCATATAATTCCCCATTTCTACAAAGTCTGTTTTTTTGAAGGTCAAAACTCTGGTTTTTGTGTGACTTCTCCGGATTCTATTTGCAATATCAAACCATACTGCTCAATGATCACTGGTGCTGAGGTGGGCACCCACCCAGACATTAGAGACATTAGCCCCATTAGTAAGCACTAGGTCAAGTATAACTCCCTCCCTCATGGGTTCCATTACCATTTGTTTGAACAGAATCCTTTGCAGGGCATCCACTATCTCTCTACTTCTGCAGAAGGGATTCTTCAGTCCACATCCAGCAGATTAAAGTCACCAACAATCAACACTTCCCCCTTCTTTCCCACCTTTATAATGTTTTTGATTAGATCTCTGTCTAGTTCTTCCATTTGAGTCAGAGGCCTGTATACGATTCCAGTAAAAATGGATGAACCGTCATCTTATTTTGAGACAGCCTATAATGCTTCTTCTCTGCCCCACTTTCCTTGCAGTTCAGTTGCTTGGATATTATTTTTAACCTAAAGTGCTACTCCTCCCCCTTTTTTGTCCTTTCTGTCATTCCTTAACAAGTTATAGCCTGGTATGGCCATATTCCAGTCATGAGAATCCGTGAACCATGTCTCCTTGACAGCAACACCGTCCAGGTCTGCCTCCACCATTAAGGCCTACAGGTCTGGGATTTTATTGCCCAAACTGTGAGCATTTGTAGTCATAGCTTTCCAATTTTTCTCCCTTGCTATGTTGCTGATTGATTCTGTTATTTTCACTTCGCATGTGAACATTAGATTCATTCTGAATATGAATTCTCTAACACTCACAGCCACCCCCCCAGTATAACTCAGTCTATCCCAGTTAACCCCAGCATAGCCCTGTCTATCCCAGTTACACTCACTGCCACTTCCTAGCCTGATACTATGCCCACTCACTGGGAAACGCCAGCCCATCTAACACCAAGAGGCAAAACAACATGAAAGCTTGAGTTGTGTGCATAAATGAGCAGTAGTAAATGTTCCTGTGTGGTTTTGATAACATTCATGCATAAGTCACTTTTAAAATAGCTTTTTAACAAGTACATTTTAAAAGCCCTGCAGTTGAGAATTACGGGCTTACGCACCGAACTGCCGAACCTTTCAAAAGGGGCAGGGTCTGGGTGGAGAGGGGCGGGGAAGGGGCATGGGGTTTACTGTATTATTTATTTATTTATTTCCTGGTTTTTCTACACCAATGTTGGTATGAACCTTCACACCGGTTTACAATGTTTCTTTACAATAAATTCAACATAGCATACAATAATTCATAAAAACACAGAAAACAATCCTAAAATCCTAAAATCTAACTTAAAATTAAATATACATTAGTTATGTGCATAATTAATAAAATAACATCTTAAAAATTAAAATAAAGTAAAAAGTTAAACATAATTAATAACATATCATAATAGATTTCTGGCTGGCTTCCACTTGAAATGCTTGTGCAAATAGCCAGGTTTTCAATGCTTTCTTAAACTCTTTCATATTACTCTGGAGTCTTAATTCATTAGGTAATGCATTCCAAAGACCTGGGCCTGCCAAAGAGACGGCCCTTTCCCAGACGGAAGTAAGTCTGGCCGTCAAGATAGAGGGAATGGTGAGAAATCCCTTTCCAGCCGAACGCAAATTTCGTTGTGGTGTATATATTTGTATGACTGCGTTCATCCAGTCTACTTGTTCTGCGTAAATCGCTTTATGTAATAAACATAAAGCCTTAAATTTAATCCTGTATTCAACTGGCAGCCAATGCAAAGCAGCTAAGACAGGAGTGATGTGATCGCTTTTGTTTGTGCCAGAGATTAACCTGGCAGCCAAATTTTGCAGTACCTGCAATGGTCTAATTGAAGACTTTGGGAGGCCAAGTAGTAATGAATTGCAATAGTCTATATTCGTAAATATTAGTGCTTGCAGCACCATCCTAAATTCTTCCATAGTTACTGATCCCAAGGATCAGTAAGTATAAAAATAAAATAATTGGGGCTAGGTAGGGTTAGGTTAGCAGTCGGGGAGGAGAGAAGAGGGAAGAAGGATAGGGTTAGGGTTGGGGAAGTTCCCTCCCAGTCTGCTCCTTAATTGGAGTGGACTTGGAGGGAACTGGTGTTATTGTTTCTAAGATTTTGGGTGGACCCTTGGACATTGTGGCAGCTGACCATGCCCACATGGGGAAGTCCCATGAGGGGCCACAGGTCAGGCTCAGCTTTAGGTCACACAACACAGAATTATCTTTTATTAAACAGAGTTGAGAAGCCACCAGAGATAACAGTAGTGAGAAGAGATGAAGCCCAACTGGGCTTGTAGTCCCTCAGGACACTGGAACAGTGATCCCTCAATAGCTGTGCTGTAGTGGAGAGAAATTGAGATAGTGAGTACAGTGGAGCATACACAGAGTTCTGGTATAGAGCCTCGTTGGTTGATTACTCACACAGCGGTTTCTCCCGGAAGGTAATACAGAAGTTGGAATAGAGGCAGGCCCTCGAGGAGTGAGTACCTGGTTCCAGGGAACAGCTCTGAGAGAGTATAGATGGTAACTCACTGATGGTGTAGGCAGCGGTTTCTTCCAAGCAGAAGTGAGCTCAGGTAGCGAGTCCGGGAACATAGACCCTCCAGGAGCGAGTACCGGTTCCAGACAGCGACCTGAAAGAAAAGAGAGAGGCCCCCAAGGAGCGAGTATCCCGATAGAGTAAGTCCAATTAAGGAGAGGCAGAGTAGCTAGGTACAGAGAGCGAAGCCCATCCATAAGGAGTCCCTTGCTAACTCAAATAGCTAGCTGAGTAGGCTTTTGTATTCAGGATGCATGACGTCATCACAGGGAGACGCTTTTGAGGTTTCGCGCCAAAGAAGGTATAAGAAGCAGGGGCACACGGCGCGTGTGCCCTCTGGAAGCTGTACAACATGGCGGGATGCAGTGCCCAAGTTGGACGGGGGACACTGGAGAGGACGGCAGGCAGGCACCGCGGCAGCCAGACGTCCATCAACCGCGGGAGGAGTCGCCAAAGAGGTAAGGAGGGTGGAGTGGAGACATTGGGCAGTAACAGTCGTAACAGTACCCCCCTTCAAAGGGCGGTCTCCTCTGCGTGTACCAGGTTTAGGCTTCAAAGGATGCGCGAGATGAAATTGACAGAGCATCTCTTTATCAAGGATGTTAGCCGGGGACGCCGGAGAGGACGGCAGGCAGACGCCGCATTAGCCAGGCGTCCATCAACAGCGGGAGGAGTCGCCAAAGAGGTAAGGAGGGCGGAGTGCCAACGTCAGGCAGCGACAGTCGTAACAACTGGGAAAAAGGGTGATCGCATCAGCGCACGTAATTTGAAAATCACTCCCTGCGCACGCAAGTCACGGAACGCCTGCACATGTGCGCGTGGATGTTAAAATCCGGTGTGCATGTGCGTATGGACATCATATTTTTTAACATGCGCTTAGCTACTGGATGCGTTTGCGGGTCTTAAAATTTACCCCTAAGCGCGTACGTGCTAACAACGACACGGTAGGCCTCTATCACTCCCCTTTTTCTTACATCTATGTGCAAAGGCTCATATATGCTGGCATGTGACATGTTTATAAAATACAGATTACACATGGAAACTGGGAAACTGCACGAAAGATTTTGAAAATTCACTGTATTATGCTCAGAAAGGGCTTGTAATAAAATTGTCCTGCATTTTCCCTGCATAACAATATGCACATAACCTGATTTCATGCGTAACTTTATGCACACAAAAAAAATAGGCATTCTGGGGGAGCAGAGCTGGGATTTACAGGCATACTTTGGACGTTAAAAGGTAAGCACATACATGAGACTTCACACATTGCACCCTGCCGAGAACAGTGTAATGTGCAAATTAGTTTGTGCATGCTCTTAGGGATAATTTGCACAGCTAACTTATATGTATGAATTCACTTTGAAAATTGGCATGGCTTAAGTGTTTCAAGTTACATTATCGATATAGCATTACCTTCCATGAGGGCAACTTTCAAAATTTGCACAGAAGCATAGCATCTGATAATATTTTTAATGCACTAACTTTATGTCAATTTTCAAAGGGAAAACATTCAATTGGAAAACCCTGTCGAAAAAAAGGACTGGTCTAGGCCTGCACCTTCCAATTGTATGGACACAAAAATTATGTGGGCACAAATGCATATGCATGGGGTGCTCAGGTACCTGTACAAGTGTTAACCCCACACAGAATCCTCCCCCAGAACACCTCTGTTTCCTGTACATAATAGCAAGTTATACTGGCACTTTTACATGTTGTCAGGGGAGTTAATTTTCAAAGTGATTTCATGTAAAACAATGTCCTGTGAGTGGACATAGATTTAAAAATTGCCCTCTAACTGCGTTCCTTTTTCCTTAAATAGGATTTAAGTGCGAAAAAGACCGTAATAATTTTTAATATGTAAGACAATAATGTTGTCACATCTAAACTCTAGATTCAAAATTAACAAGTTGTCATCTATTAATAAAGAGACCCCATAATGTCATAACTTGCGTCAGCAATAATTTTAGAGGGTATAGAACTTGCAGAATAGTACTAGATAGCTCACCCATGTTTTTGTACTACTGTGGAGGGCTGTTTTATAGCCTTTGATAAATCATGTTAAGCCCTGAAGGAAATCCTCTGTTTGGATGCCAGATTGCACAGCACCACCATTCATCTCATATTCCTTCTTTAAAAGCAAGTGCATATACCTGTCTATTGAATCATTAAGGGGTCAATTTATCAATGTTTGTTAGTGCTACTGTAAGCGTTAATGCACTTTGACCATGCCTAATTCACTTTAAAGTGGTGTTTCTGTGTTTGTGTTAATGTTAACATGTTCCAAATATTAATGCAGATTAACATGTAAAAAACATAATGAGTTTATAAAATACAAAATATGCAAACCTCATTTAAATGCAGTGCAATCTGTATTAACCAGGTATAGTTAAGTGCTTGTTTTAATAGTGGCTTTAATTCAAATGCATTACTTAATGTAAAGTACTGTTTTTAATGCAACATTATCTAGACATATCCTTTAGTAAATCAGTCATTGAAAGTGCTGCTAAAGTACACATTACAGTCATTTAGTAAGGAACAATTTTAACATTGTTTGCTAAATAGACCCCCTAAGAGATGTAACATCACCTATTTATATAAGGGCAGATTGTAAATGCCTGTTGCGCCTAAATTCCTTCCTTTACCCACATGGCCGGGCCTTACACATGCCGTGCGAATCTTCCAAAAGGCCCGGCCAGGCGCATAAAGGCCGGGACGCGCTCAAGTGCTGGGCCTCTTGGAAGGGGTGGGCCGGAGGGCATGTTTTAGTTGGGGAGGTGCAGGGCAAGGGCAGCGCTATTGTTCTCAACCGGCTGCCAGCGCATGCAACTTACTTCAGCTCAGGAATTGAAATAAGTTGACCAAAAAAGGTAAAAAAAAAAAAAAAAATTAGATTTAGGGATTGGGGAGGAGAGGGGAAGGGGCAGGTCAGTTAGGGTAAGGGGTAGAGGGTAGGGAAGTTCCTTCCCAGTCTGCTCCTTAATTGAAGCAGACTGGAAGGAAACTGGGGAAGCCCATGATGTGTCGCCATGCAAATTTGCACAATTTTACCTCCTTGCATGCGCCACGCGCACATGCGTGCACAGATTCTAAAATCCGGCGCGCATGTGCGCCCGGCCCACTGATTTTATAACATGCCTGCACCCGTGCCCGCATGTTAAAAAATCGGTGCATCCATGTGTGCACGCTGGGGAGTGAGCGCACATGGACGTACGCATGCACCTTACAAAATCTAACCGACAGTTTTTTTTTACTGGGGAATTACAAAATGTAGAATCTCTGTTTGAAGCCTTAATCTGAGTCTCCATTTGCCTCCTTGGTTGCCTTTTATTTCTTATCCAGATCCTCTGGGCTTCCACCTCATTCAGAACTGGTCTCTACTAGTTATAATACCATGAGCCTTTATTCACATGTACTGAGGGGGCATGATTTCCTATTGTGATATCCATTGTGATATCCTATTGTGATATCCCAACTCATTACAGCCATTGCAGTGACAGACCTTGGCCAAGGACCACAAATTATGGGTCACCCCAGAACCTGGCTAATGTAGACCCTAGGAATGTGCATTCAATTTGCGATAAAATAGGAAATATAGATGATATTTCCTATTTTTTAAGATGATGCCAGCCGTCCATTGCTCCTACCATGTGATAGAGGTTGGCCAATGGCACCGATAGCCCCTGTCACATGGTAAGGGCAAAGGGCCACCGACGCCATTTTGTTTACTGGCAGCTGATGGCCCGAGAGCGGGAGATTGCTCCCGGGACCCCTGCTGGACCATCAGGGACTTTAGGCAAGTTTTTGGGGGGTTAGGAGGGTGGGGGATTGTAATTAATTAAATCTGAAAGGTTTGGGTGTTTGTTTGTTTTTCCGTTTGGGACAGCCAAAAAAAGATCGGCCGGAACCGCGGGAAACAAAATTTCCCACGGCAAGCCAATAACGAAGGCCAAACCAAAAGGTTCGGCCGAATCACATCTCTAGTAGATCCTGATTTTGGTCATTAGCTGTGGCTTTTGTGTGAATACTGAATTTCCCTCCTTGCCTAGGAACTGATTTCCTCTTCAGCATGGTAATCCACAGCACTGCCTTTGAGCCACGGGGTCATCCCATAGCCTTTTTTGCTTTAAAATGCTTTTTGGAATGGATCCTATAGACATTTTGCAGATCCATTCCTCTGAAATTGAGTCTTTTATTGCAGAGTAGACTGGAAAAGTTGTGCTTTCTGTAAGAGAACACTTCACAAAATGCCCTCGTTATTCTGGTAATATTTCATGCCAGAGTTTCCAGGCAACAGACAGCTTGAAGCTCTTGTTCTGCAGAGCTGCAGAACATTTCCTTGGTAGGTAAGTGCTATAATCTAGTGGTTCTCAATCAGGTCTTTGGGGGATATCCATGAAATGTAGTAAGACCAGGACAGCTGTGAAGGAAGGATAGAATGTGTAAGCAGGAACAGGTGCTAACAGTAGGCAGGTTGGCATATACTGACCTTGCCTATAAGCAGATACCCTTGCATTGCAACTTGATGATGTACTCTCTAATTTTATTTTACTGTACCAAGTGCATTTTTTTGAAGTTCACATATTTTGAAATTAATTTTTTAAAGTTAATTTGAAGCCGACGTCATCATTAGAAGAAGAAAGCAATGACAATTCAAGTACAAAAAAAGAAATGATTACTTCACAGAGTTAAACAGTCAATCAAAAGCTAACCATCCTAAAACTACATAAACTATTTTCTGAATTCAAACTATGAATTGCACACATCACATTCATATATTCTCCATTCATTGACAAGGAGGATAACATTCAAACAAATGTGCACATCCCCATATACGCACGCATATGGTGGCAAGCAATAGTATGCTAGCATTTTATAATCTGCACATGTACACATTTGCATATTATAAAATATGTGCATATTTTATCGAAAATATATGCGAGCATGTGAACTAAATGCATAAATGTTCTTGAGTATGCGCATACATTTTTCCTAAATCTCAACATATGCATGTACATTTTTCCCTCAAACACATGATCTTCTGATTCTTGTCAGGCAGCCCAATTTTACATCTAGGGATGTGTACTAACTGGCAACCCTGGTAGTGAAACATGAAGGAATTACTTTTCCTACTGGGGGGGGGGGGGGGGGGGGGCAGACAGCATAAAGCCAGACTAAGAAGTGCCTGGAGGAAGTTCCAGGCCAAAAACAATATAAGAGCAAATCATCCCCATGCG
The DNA here is from genome assembly GCF_901001135.1 of Rhinatrema bivittatum. Taxonomy (NCBI): domain Eukaryota; kingdom Metazoa; phylum Chordata; class Amphibia; order Gymnophiona; family Rhinatrematidae; genus Rhinatrema; species Rhinatrema bivittatum. The sequence continues at coordinate 323,340,863 of NC_042616.1, read as the reverse complement.
GTACATTGTGGAAAGTAGGAATATGGGTCAGGGTAGGAGGTTGTGGTGGATGTGGGATAGCTTTTGAGGGGTCAATAGGGAGTTAGGGGTAGGAATAGGGAATGGGTAGGTGTTACAATAGGGGTGCAATGGGGTCAATACAGGGTTGGGGTGGGTTGATGGGGAAATTGGTAGGCAATAGAGAATGAATTACTTTATATTCCTATTTCTCTGTATAGATTGAGGACCTCAAAAAGATGGCCTGGGAGCTCTAATGAAAGAAAAGTGAGTGACTGGACCAGGTGTGTGCCTGGAAGGAGGAGCATGGAGGTAACTTAATACCATTACTACCAGGAAGATCTCTACAATTTTTTAAATTTTCATCCTGTATCATTGTTTCCACTATTGCTGTATATGATCCAGCATACTGCTTCAAGCAACCCATTAACTTCATATTTCCCTATTCTCAGGATTATGGGGAGTGCTGTCATGAAGTAGTACTTGCAATGCAACTACAGGACTAATATTGACCTCAGGAGGACGTTATACTCTTATCAAGAAAACTTAAATTTCTCTCATTCAGTAATCACTCATACACTAATGGCAGCATCCTGACCCTTGAGGTCTTGCCATCTAGGGCACACCCCAACACAAACCACCTAAACATTGACCCAACCTCCGAGAACCAAACACTACCGAACCTTGCCAACTCCATCTCTCCCGTTAATGCAATGCCATATAACTTTTTGCAGGATCATGCACATCACACCCTGCACCATGTGAGATTCATTGACACATAGCTTTTGCTCTGTTCATAGATAACACCAACTCGTCCAAAGAGGAAGAGGAGGAGGAGGAAGAATAAGAATTGTAATACTCAGGAGGAAGAAACAGAATTGTAACACTCAGGACTCATTTAGCAGGTACTAAACAGGGGCACCTCAAGGCAATCTGCTGCCTGAGGCAAGAGATGAGATGCCCTGCCCCCCCCCCCCCCCCCCGCCTGCCCCAAAGGCAAAGCACAGGTCAAATCTTTGAGAAGGTCATGGGGAACAGAGAGTCTCCTCAGAGTCTGGCCCTTCTGGTTACTGAAAATGCTACAGAAGGGGGAAAGGAAGGGTCAGAATTTCCAAAGAAATGGCAGATAGTTATATTATCTTTCATTGCTTACCTTATCGTTTTACTCTACTACCTACAGATTAAATGCTTTACATTTGAGATGTTTGATATTTTTGAGATGTAATTTCTTATCTTATGTTATTTTTATGTTTCTACTGAGTTCTTTGTAAACTGATGTGATGTGCCAACGAACGTCGGTATAAAAAAGCATTAAATAAATAAAATAAATAAAGATTGTGTATCGTTGATGATATTTCTTGGAAGATGGCAACCCTGCTACACTTCCAGGAACACTACGACCTGCCTCCCACATTTCCACAGCATTTTCCCCTTGGGGAAGTGGGAAATGGTTGAATAGTGGGGGGTTCAGTGTGTGCCACACTCTTCGCAAGTCGGTGAAAGGAGATATCAGGTGGACTAGGTGAACTTTACACGCTAACCCTCACCCCACAGAATTAAAAACTGTGCATTTATAACAACAGATTGTACATGAAAAAAGATATTCATAATTTTCCAAGGTAAAAATAGCACCGGTCCAAGTACAGATCCCTGAGGCACTCCACTGTTTACCCTTTTCCACTGAGAAAATTGAACATTTAATCCTACTCTCTGTTTCCTGTCTTTTAACCAGTTTGTAATCCATGAAAGAACATCACCTCCTATCCCATGACTTTTTAGTTTTCTTAGAAGCCTCTCATGAGGGACTTTGTCAAACGTCTTCTGCAAATCCAATACTCATTATTTCAATTGTTCAATTTCCTCTGATATTGCTCTTAATAAGAATAACTTTATGAGATGTTTCTTCATTAAATAATGACTTATGAATATTAGATAGGACTAATAATAGTTTATTGTTACCTGATTCCTATTTGAAGACTATCTATATTCATTATGGGTTTTGGTTTGTTATTATATTGAAATGCATAAATAAATAATTAAAAAAATAAAAATAAAAAAAAATAAAGGAGATTTGTTAGGCAAGACTTCCCTTGGGTAAATCCATGTTGACTGTGTGCCATTAAGCCATGTCTTTCTATTTGCTCTATGATTTTGATCTTGAGAATAGTTTCCACTATTTTTCCCGGCACTGAAGTCAGGCTCACTGGTCTATAGTTACCCGGATCACCCCGGGATCCTTTTTTAAATATTGGGGTTACATTGGCCACCCTCCAGTCTTCAGGTACAATGGATGATTTTAATGATATGTTACAAATTTTAACTAATAGATCAGAAATTTCATTTTTTAGTTCCTTCAGTACCCTAGGCTGCATACCATCTGCTCCAGGTGATTTGCTACTCTTTAGTTTGTCAATCTGGCCTACTACATCTTCCAGGTTCACAGTGATTTTGTTCAGTTCATCTGACTCATCACCCCTGAAAACCATCTCTGGAACTGGTATCTCCCTAACATCCTCATTAATAAACATGGAAGCAAAGAATTCATTTAGTCTTTCGGCAATGGCCTTATCTTACCTAAGAGCCCCTTTAAACCCTCTGTCATCTAATGGTCCAACCGACTCCCTCACAGGTTTCTTGCTTCGGATATATTTTAAAAAGTTTTTATTATGAGTTTTTGCCTCTATGGCCAACTTCAATTCAAATTCTCTCTTCGCCTGTCTTATCACTTAACTTGACAATGCTTATGTTTTATCCTATTTTCTTCAGATGGATCCTTCTTCCAATTTTTGAAGGATTTTTTTTGGCTAAAATAGCCTCTTTCACCTCACCTTTTAACCATGACAGTAATCGTTTTGCCTCCCTTCCACCTTTCTTAATGTGTGGAATACATATGGACTGCGCCTCTAGGATTGTATTTTTAAACAATGTCCATTCCTGTTGAATACTTTTAACCTTTGCAGCTGCACCTTTCAGTTTTTTTTATATTTTCCTCATTTTATCAAAGTTTCCCTTTTGAAAGTTTAGTGTTAGAGCTGCAGATTTACTTATTGTCCCCCTTCCAGTTATTAGTTTAAATTTGATCATGTTATGATCACTGTTGCCAAGTGGCCCCACCACCATTACCTCTCTCAGCAAATCCTGTGTTCCACTAAGAATTAAATCTAAAATAGCTTCCTCTCTTGTTGGTTCTTGAACCAATTGCTCCACGAAGCAGTCATTTATTACATCCAGGAACTTTATGTCTCTAGCAAGTCCTGATCTTACATTTACGCAGTCAATATTGGGGTAATTGAAATCTCCCATTAGGCCTATTATATATATATATATATATATATATATATATATATATATATATAATTATATATATATAATTATATATATATATATATGCGTGTGTGTGTGTGTGTATTTGCTAGGGCAGCTTTTATCTTCTTTAGGTTTTTTATATGCTGACAATGTGCAGTTTTATGTTCCTAGTTGTGAAGCTACTTCCTTTCCAGCGAAAATATTTTTTAAGGGAAGGAATATGATCAAGTTATTGATGGCCATGAACAAATTAGTGTTGAAATGTAATAAAACATTGATTCTTCAGTTAGGAAAAGCTGGAGCAACATTGAAGAAACCGCATGTTGTATTTGATGGGGTGCCAATAGTATTAAAAGAAGACGTGTGAAATTTAGGTAGCTCCTGAATCCCCATCTAATGTTAAAGTCTCAAATCAGAAAGACGTCAAAATATATATTTTTTAAACTTCCCTAAGTTTACCTTTAATGAAGGTATGGACCATTTCAGGGTTTTAATGTTTTAATTCAATCATTGGTCACTTGCAATCTTGATTATTGCAATTCATTTTATATGTGTTTACCTAAATGTCTTATCCATATTCTTGATTTGGTTCAAAATGTAGCTGTAGAGCAATTTCTGAATTGCCATGGGGTACTAGAATTAACCCTTATAAAAAAGAGTTGCATTGGCTTCTAATGGCTGAAGGGATTAAATTCAAAGTTTTATCATTGATTCAGAAGGCATTTTTCAAAGAAGATTGTTGTTTAAAACCAAGGCTTTCAAAATATACTTTGTAACATTCTTTGAGATCTCAGAACCAAAATTTGTTAGTGGTTCCTTCAATGTCTCAATTAAAGTTTCAGGAAGCAAGAAATAAAGCATTTTCAATAGTTGCACCTCAACTGTGGAATTCCTTACCTTCAGGTCGATACTGTAACGTGCGGTTGAAGATTTCCCGTCTGTAACGTGATGGGAGCGCACAATTCGGACGCGTAAGGTGATTCAGCGATACAGTCTCCAGTTTCACGCGTCCTTAGCGCTTCTTAAAACAGACGCATAACCCTTTCCACACGCAGCATGTATATGATATGTAAATGAACGAATTAGCTGTATAATGAAGGAATTAGCTATTCCCCTCCAATATTGTGATGCATGCTCAGATTATCTCCTTTGTAACCCGCTATTTTGCCGCGTACTTAACCTGTTAGTTTACCGCTACCCTCTACTTGGTGTTAGTGTGGTGTTAGTGTGGTGTTCGAAAATTAAAAGGGAATAAAGTGTAAAAAATGGTGTAAAAAAAGTGTAAAAACATTGCTTACCTGCCCTGGCCCCGTCCGGTCTCCGGTGCAGCCCCAGTCCTGTCCCCTCCTCCCGAAGCAAAAAAAAAAAAAAACTGAAAAAGTAGCAAGGCTCGGGCCTGCTATGGTAGTCCCTTCTTCCTTCTCCTCTCCTCCCGATTTCGGCTCTCAAGGCGGCCGGGTGGGCGTGCATTCATCCAGGCAGAGGGAGCCAGCAGCGAAAGCGGCCTCCGGCTCCCTCTGCCTGGATGAATGCACGGCCCCCGCCGGCAGTGAATGAATGCCCGTGCGATTTCGGCGCTCAAGGCATGAGCGCCGAAATCGCAAGGGCATTCATTTACTGCCGGCGGGGGCCGTGCATTCTTCCAGCGGCCCCCGCCGGCAGCGAATGAATGCCCGTGCGATTTCGGCGCTCAAGGCAGTCACATGACGTGACGTCACGCCTTGAGCGCCAAAATCGCACGGGCATTCATTCGCTGCCGGCGGGGGCCGTGCATTCATCCAGGCAGAGGGAGCCGGAGGCCGCTTTCGCCGCCGGCTCCCTCTGCCTGGATGAATGCACGCCCACCCGGCCGACTCGAGCGCCGAAATCGGGAGGAGAGGAGAAGGGAGAAGGGACTATCGTAGCAGGCCCGAGCCTTGCTACTTTTTCAGTTTTGTTTTGTTTTTTTGCTTCGGGAGGAGGAGACAGGACTGGGGCTGCACCGGAGACCAGACGGGGCCAGGGCAGGTGAGCGGGGGCTGGGGGATAGTTTGCCGAGCATCGGGGAACATAACTGTCCATTTGAAATGACAGATACCAGCGCGGCCGTGAAGCGTTAGGCCCGCGAACCCAGGATACTGTATAGGCGCTCTATACAGTAAAATGTGTTGCGCGGGCCTAACGCTTGCCTAAGGCTTCACAGCCGTGGCATGCATTTGCATGCAATTAGAAGAGAGTATAGAGCGGTAGGTGAAGAGAACTGTGCGTGCGGGGAACGAGGGTGCGCCTGACACTGCCGCACTGTTTCTACCGCGGCCTTAGAGTATCGACCCGCTTATGAGGTACATACGGGTCGATACTCTAAGGCCGCGGTAGAAACAGTGCGGCAGTGTCAGGCGCACCCTCGTTCCCCGCACGCACAGTTCTCTTCACCTACCGCTCTATACTCTCTTCTAATTGCATGCAAATGCATGCCGCGGCTGCGAAGCCTTAAGCAAGCGTTAGGCCCGCGCAACCCATTTTACTGTATAGAGCGCCTATACAGTATCCTGGGTTCGCGGGCCTAACGCTTCACGGCCGCGCTGGTATCTGTCATTTCAAATGTCATTTCAAATGACATTTGAAATGACAGGTACCAGGAAGTTGACTGTTATGTTCCCCGATGCTCGGCAAACTATCCCCCAGCCCCCGCTCACCTGCCCTGGCCCCGTCTGGTCTCCGGTGCAGCCCCAGTCCTGTCTCCTCCTCCCGAAGCAAAAAAAAACAAAAACAAAACTGAAAAAGTAGCAAGGCTCGGGCCTGCTACGATAATCCCTTCTCCCTTCTCCTCTCCTCCCGATTTTGGCGCTCAAGGCGGCCGGGTGGGCGTGCATTCATCCAGGCAGAGGGAGCCGGCGGCGAAAGCAGCCTCCGGCTCCCTCTGCCTGGATGAATGCACGGCCCCCGCCGGCAGCGAATGAACGCCCGTGCGATTTCGGCTCTCAAGGCATGAGCGCCGAAATCGCACGGGCATTCATGTACTGCCGGCGGGGGCCATACATTCATCCAGGCAGAGGGAGCCGGAGGCTGCCGGCTCCCTCTGCCTGGATGAATGCACGCCCACCCGGCCGCCTTGAGCGCCGAAATCGGGAGGAGAGGAGAAGGGAGAAGGGACTACCGTAGCAGGCCCGAGCCTTGCTACTTTTTCGGTTTTTTTTTTTTTTTTGCTTCGGGAGGAGGGGACAGGACTGGGGCTGCACCGGAGACTGGACGGGGCCAGGGCAGGTAAGCAATGTTTTTACACTTTTTTTACACCATTTTTTACACTTTATTCCCATTTTAATTTTCGAACACCACACTAACACCACACTAACACCAAGTAGAGGGTAGCGGTAAACTAACAGGTTAAGGACGCGGCAAAATAGCGGGTTACAAAGGAGATAATCTGAGCGCGCGTCACAGTATCGTAGGGGAATAGCTAATTCCTTCATTATATAGCTAATTCGTTCATTTACATATCATATACATGCTGTGTGCGGAAAGGGTTATGCGTCTGTTTTAAGAAGCGCTAAGGACGCGTGAAACTGGAGACTGTATCGCTGAATTGCCTTACGCTCTGAATTGTGCGCTCCCAGCACGTTACAGACGGGAAATCTTCAACCGCACGTTACAGTATCGACCTGATAGTGAGCAGGATTTTTTGAAGTTTCAAAAGAAAGCAAAAGCAGCTTTGTTTAATCAAGTTTATTAGTATTAGTTTTTACATGTTTTACTGCTATTTTTGTTCTAGGAAAATTGCCGTTTACTGTTTTATTTATTTTATGTATCAATTTTAATGTGCATGTTTTTTGTAATTTTTACACTTTATTCCCGTTTTAATTTTCGAACACCACACTAACACCACACTAACACCAAGTAGAGGGTAGCGGTAAACTAACAGGTTGCGCCGGCGCTACCTTTGCCCTCACTATGTCATACGGGCGACGTTGGCTCGTATGACATAGTGAGGGCAAAGGTAGCCCCGGCGCCATTTTGAATATTGGCAATATGGCCCACGTGCAGGAGGTCGCTCCTGGACCCCCGCTGGACTTTTGGCAAGTCTTGTGGGGGTCAGGAGGCCCCCCCAAGCTGGCCAAAAGTCCCTGGGGGTCCAGCGGGGGTCCGGGAGCGATCTCCTGCACTCGTGATGTCGGAAGCCAGGAACCAAAATGGCGCCGGCGCTACCTTTGCCCTGTCACACGATAAGGGCAAAGGGCCACCGGCGCCATTTCTATTAACGCAGCCATGGCCAGAGAGCGGGAGATCGCGCCGAGACCCCCCCCCACTGGACCCCAGGTAATTTAAAACATTTTGGGGGGGTTCGGGAGGGTGGGGGATTTGTTTTAAAGGGTCGGGGTTGGTTTTACGGTTGTTTTGATGTGCCGGTTTTCCCGCCCTCGATTTACGATTTTTTGACGATAAATCGGGGGAATTGCTATTGTATCGCGGCTCTAACGATTTTTGATGATTTAAAAATATCTGACGATTGTTTTAAATCATCAAAAAACGATTCACATCCCTAGTGTGTATCCACCGGATTTTACGTGCAGGACCTTTTTAAAATTTAGGTGAAAGCTGGTTTAAATGTTCACCAATATTGTGCATCCACAGAAAGTTTCAAAGTAGATGTGCCCACTGGATTTTTCTTTATAATTTGTGGAAAGTTTGCTGGTTAGAAGTATCTGTTGACTTTGACCCAATGCGGACAGCTTGAAAATTGTCTCCCCTCAATGTTTTGTTTTTTTTTGTTCCTTTTTAAACTTATTAGATTAAATTGTATATTGAAGTTCTTGAAGAAGGATGATTCCAATCTGAAATTAGATTTTTTTTTTAAACAAAGAAGAACATCAATCAAGATAACATAATTGGTATTATGTTCTGCATGGATATACCTGATATTCCATTGCTAGGAATGTGAAAACTGATTCCAATAACCTTTGCATTGATAAAGTGAACAATCTTGAAGTTTCCTTCAAAGGAGGGAAGCAAAGGAACTAGATTATACATAGAAAAATGAGCAGTTGCAAAGTATAAACTACAATAAATGCCAGTTGGGAAAGTAATCACATTTTGCTGTCATTGAAAAATATGTTTGTGCCTTGACACTACATGGGTTAAGCAAGTTAAAAGTTCCATGAGCCACTGGGATTATTTATAATATCAGTACTTTTTTTTTTTAAATCCTGGATTAATAGTGTTTATGTTTACTGCATTGTGAGAACAGAGCATGCATACCATGTGCAAGTGCCCAGTGGAAAGTTGTATCTTTAGGAATCTAGTTCTAGAGATGCAATTACAAAATCAGAACACATTGGGGTAATTTTCAAAGGCTTTTATTCAGTGTTATGCATGTATGTGGCTCTCTGAAAACAGGCCTAGAGAGTGTGTGCAGAAAAGAAAATGCAGAACACAAGTTTGTTTGTGCTTTAATGAATATGCTAAATAGGTTAATTTGGTGGTGGTGGTGGTGGGGGGCTAAGGGTTTTCACACATATTTTTGATTTTCAAAGGTTTGCGTGCAAATCCAGATGCACAGCGTTGCATCTGCTCAGGCAGGTACAACTCTGTTCATGGATGTCAAAAGGAGGTTTTGCGCTCACCCACAAATTTTTGTGCACCAAAATCCACTTTGAAAATTGGACTTAAAGTCTGCAAGTTAAAAAGTACCTGCAGACTTGGGTCTCTGCGGGCCGTTGGAAAATTACCTTTTTCTATCTTATTTAAGCATAAATTAATTTAACAAATTTAGGATGAACAGGCCTGGAAATAAAGACTGAAACTCAAAAGGGTTAACTCATCTCTAATCTTGTGGGCCTTTCTTGGGCAGATATTTGAAATTGTCAGAAAAACATTCATCATAAAAGGAATTTTGGGGAAATATTTGACACTGATAAACACCTACAAATAAGAAGGCATTAGTGGTATGCAAGAGGTAAGAACCAAAGATGGTCCATTAGGAGCCTCCTGATTCAGTAGTGAGAATCCCCCCATACCATCACCCCAAGCTGTCAAACCCTCACAAACATGGCTTCTATCTGCCTCTTGGAGTTCTCGGTCATGAAATGGGCCTTAAAACTGTTTCCTCCCCCCCCCCCACACACACACAGTTCCCATTATGTTCATTTGGAAGACATTTACCACATTTATTTTCTGTTCCTCCCGTGAACATTTATGGGAGCTGAATCATGCCACATTCTGCCCTTTTATTTTTTTCATATCCCAGCTGAAGGGAATAAATTAAGAACATTTAAGCACAGAGATCCCCAAAGCTCCATTTTGGCAATCTTTCCAGCTGCTTTTTTTTTTTTTTTTCCCTTTATAGCATTCACACCAGTAATGATCCAGGAGTCCTAGTTGCAAGAAAGATCGAGGACTGACAGTGGCACTGGATCTGTTTTTTTTTCTCCAGGGCCCTTGCTCAGTCAAGAAAGCAGCATCTGAAACCAGCTGTTTTATAATGTACAGTGCCAGTACAAGGGCAGCAAATCAGAGCTAATTCAGTAGACAATTATGTTTTTGATCATTTGAAACAGCTAAGATTCATTCTGTACTAATTTCTCACAATTACCATCAGTCTTAACAATAGGGGTTGTGAAGTGGCTTGTGCTTTCCTTTCCAGATGGGCATGTGCTTGATCTACATCTCAATGGTGATAGCAGAATAGCTACAATTGTATGCAAATTGCAGATGTTGGATCTCCTATAGCAGAATGACTAGATTTCACTGATTTTTCAACTAAACAAATAATTGGTTAGGTTCAGATGAAATTTTAGATAAAGAGAACTAAATAAAATTATATGGTCATCCATGCAACGTTTTGAATACACACTGTCCTCTTAGACTGTGGACAAAGTACAGTAGCTGCTTTGTTACTCTACCTGAATGCACAGAAATAAAGGTTAACAAAAAAAATAAACATCAGGGACCAAACTTTGAGGCCTGGTCCTGATGCCTAGGCCCAGGCCGAAGCCTTGGTCTGCACAGGCCTAGGTTGCATTAGGTTGTCGTGATCTTGGCCTAGGCCCTACGCAAGGTCTAGGCTTTGGCCTGGGCCTAGACCTTGGCATTGGAGCCCCCAAACCAGATAAGTGAGGGCCCTGGAGATTCCTGGCCCTGGCATTTTTTTGAACGGTGGGGTGGGTCAGAAGACCCCGTTTCTTTTTTTTTTTTTTCTTCCATTTTTTAAAATGTTTATTTCTTTTTTTGTAAATAATTGAAATAAAGATTAAACAAAATGAAATTTGTGGGGAACCCCCCCCCAAAAAAACCCAAAAAAAACAAAACAAAACAAAACACATAACGAAAAACAGAACTAAATGTTTTCTTCTTCCCACCCCTAAAGCACATCAGTTTATTACTAACTAACAATGGGCCTCATTTTCCAATATCGCATTGGTAACGCAGTAGGGGGCGTTACCAATGCAAATGAGGCTTCGTTCGTGCAGTGGGGAAACATCGCCGCACGCGATGTTTCCACCATTCGCGAAAATATTAGCACCGCACGTGATGTTTTCCCAGTGTGCGATGATTCTTTCAGTGTTTCATCGCAGTGCATGATATTTGCCGGTTTTTGCACTTCAATCATCGCGGGCCACGATAGGCTCAGAGAGAGAGAGAGAGAGAGAGATGGCGATAATCCTTTTCTGGCCCGTAGTGCAGTCCATAACGCAAATTTGAGGGTTGTTTCGCCGCACACGATAAACAGGTTCCCGCTTTACATATGCTCCGCCCCAACTCCGTCCCCTGCATGCCAAATTACTAATTTGCATTCGCAAATCGCGTTAACAGCTGTTAACGCGATTTGCGAATTTATCGCACGCGGTAAAGTGCTTGGAAAATGAGGCCCAATGTTACAAATCTCTGATACATACAAATAAAATAATAGTGCCTGTCCAGTCACCTGCATCATGCAGTCATGGAGCTGGCATGGGATGATGTCAGACTGGAATGCATGCTCAAACATATGCCTTAAACTGGGGTCTCCAAATTATGGTCTGTGGGTCAGATATGGCCTGCAGACCAAGTCTTTCTGGATCACCAGATTTTCCTGTCTGCAGCTCGAGGTGTTTCTCAGCCACAAGTTGGTGTTTGTTTGTTTGTTTGTTTGTTTTTGGGGGGGGTTGCCTACATGCAGAGGCGGACAAATCTAAAGAAGTGGAGTTTAGGTGAAAGGAAAGGGAAAAGGGGTAAGAGAAGGGAATGGGTGAGAGAAGAGTGAGAGAAGAAGGAAGTGCAGGGAAAGGGGGTGAGAGAGGGGAGTAAGAGAAGGGAGGGGAAGAGGAGGGGATGAGAGAATAGAAGGGAAGCTGTAGTGGATTCCAGTGAGTGAGTGAGTGAGTGATTGAAAACAAGAGATGGAGAGATGGGATAGCAGCCATAATCCCCTCCCCCTTCCTTGATTACAATTGCCTTTGCCATATTCTTTTTAAAAATCAGTGCTTTTGTGAAGTTGCAAGCCACAGTATGGAAGACTAGCACAGAGAAAGGAATGGGATCAGGGTCTGGCATGACCCTGGAATAGAAGCAGGCCTTGTTAGCATAGTTTCAGCAATGGCTGGAATGCCCTCCTTGACCTTAGGGTTTGGCATGGCTTCAGCAATCCCCTCAGTCATAGTGTCCAATATGGTTTGACTGCTGTCTTCAGTGCCCCCCCCCCCCCCCAACAGGCACTGGGTGAAAGCAGATATGCAGGCCTTCTCAGCATGCTTGACAGCAAGTAAAGAGACTCACTCTGTGGCTCAGGGGAAAAGTTGGAAACATCCAATGGGGTAGACTGCAGTTGAGGAGTAGACATGACTCTTTTTCCCCGTGCAGATTTACAGTATAAACCCACTTCTTTATTTCCCGCCCCCCCCCCCCCCTCACCAGTTTCCTCCATCTTCACTGGACTTTCAGTTCAACCAAAGCACCTCTATTGTGCTGTTGTACTCTGAACTTTCATTTCTAACTATCCAAGGATGTTTTCATTGTTTTTTTCATAACTTCCCCAGCTCAGCTCAGCTCAGTCTTTGGAGTGACAATCCAGAGGCCACAAACTAGGGCTCCTTCCAGAATATAGCTGACATGGAACTTTTATTCAGCCACTAGTTGACACCACTGCAGGATGGCTGTAGCTCGCCCTTTCCTCCAAGCCTGTCCAGGGAACATAAGACCTGACCTGAGAATCAAACACAGGTCCTTAGCCTGACAATGATCAGCAATGGCGCTTAACTTCATAAGTGAGCATCTAGGATATTTAAAATAACATTACAGGATATGTATAACGATCAGTGTATCTACAGTATAGATAAAACAGACATGACATTGTTATGAATGATGGCATGGAAGGTGTTTGTAATTTTCTTACCTCCATTAATTTAGTGTAACTGATTTATCTGTTATGAACTTTATATTTTTTTTTTTCCTTTTAAACAAATGTGTTTTCACTATGTGGTTTTACCTATTGCACATATCAGCAGAAATGAACAATTGCAAATGTCATGGGTTCAGGTTCTTTCTGCACACATCTCAAAACTGAATGGATTCTTATAAATTTAACATTGTTGACATTGACTGTGTGACATCAAAGGAGAGAAGAAATTCAATATGATACAGATATGTTAAATGTGCTCACTGCACAGTTTGCTAGACTTGTAAAGAATAATTATAGGGCTTTTAGATTCTATCATTTTAGTATTGATTTTATGACATATGAAATAGATTAATTCCCTATGAAAGTTAAAAACCCTATATACTGACATCTTGTTCTTTCTGCATCAGAGGAATGAGCCTTTTGATTAAAGAGCACACAGTCCAACAGTGCTAAAAAACAAGTGCACTGGATACTTCTTTTGAAAGGGTTGCATTGGAGAACATGAATGCAAACCTAACCTACTGTAATAAGATTCTGGAGTTTCAAATTAGAATAAAGAATTTATATAAGACATTCTCTCTTTCCAGAGATGAAAATGACAGCAAGAACAATAGGTGCTGTTTTATACATAAAGATAACTAAGCTTAACTCTAACATTTCCTTTAGCAGTTTCTGAAAACAGAAGCATATACATTTCTGATTCCTTTGGGCACACATTACAAAACATTGTAAAACATAAAATATAATAGCAAGTAACAGTAAGGCCCATCTACTCCGCATAATTTTAATTCCCAGTATAATGCCTTAAATTCCAGTTATTCTCTAATTTCCCCTTAATTTTTTCCACAACTAGCGATGAGCTGTACTTATCCCATGCTTTCTACAATTCCATTGCTGCTTTTGCATCACCGTGTACACCAGAAGGCTTTTACATGCATACAACCATCCATTACAAGAAGAAATATTTTATGATATTATGCTCGAGTCTAATCCCTTGGAGGTTCATACTGTGACTGCCTCTCACTGAGGAAGTGGGGAAGCATGCAGAGGCAGGGCTTCCAGAATGCTATCCACAACAAAGATTTGTAGAAGGGGGTGATAAGGTTCATACATTTCATACTGAGTGCAAACTATGCTTCACTTCTTGCAATCATGGGCTATGGGGGTGGGAGGGCAGCAGAAGAGGAGAATAGTATGAAAGATGCCTTTATGTATGTGTGTGTGTGTTTGTGTCCTTAGCCAGGATTTTAGTGCCAGTAAGAGGCAATTGGATGCCGTGAAAAATGTGCAAGTGCAAAAGAAGGCAAAATGAAGCATATAATAATGAAACAAAGTGTATCTCCAAATGTAACACAATAGTGCTATAATGATTCGAATGGAGGAAAAGACCTCAGATACTCAAGTGAACCAATTAGAAATCACAGGCGGAGACATGGCTTGCTTTGAAAGGCATCTTTTAACTTCTGGAATGCAGTCACAGCTTCCATAGACCAAGTAGCAGCGTTGGCTCCCTTTTTAGTCATTGCTGTTAATGGAACAGTCAATGAAGAGTAATTTTTAATAAAGGTCCGATAGTAATTGGTAAATCCCAAAAATCGTCTTAGAGCTTTTAGGCCCCTGGGTTCTGGCCATTTTTGAATACTCTCAAGCTTCTGAGGGTCCATTTGGAAACCATTGTTTGAGACAATGTAACCTAAGAAGGGCACGGATTCTTTATGAAATTCACATTTAGACAATTTGGCATACAAGCGGTTCTCGCAAAGTCTCTGCAGAACTCTTTTGACATCTTCCTGATGAGATTGCAGGTACTGAGAAAATATCAAGATGTTGTCTAAGTAGACAACGACACATTGTTAGAGTAAATCATGCAGAATATCATTCATCATGTTTTGGAAGACAGCCGGGGCATTGCAGAAGCCGAAGGGCATCATCAGGTATTCAAAGTGTCCATCCCGGGTATTAAAAGCCATCTTCCATTCATCGCCAGTGCGGATGCAAACTAAATTATACGCTCCTTTGATGTCAAGCTTGGAGAATATATTGGCTCCCTGTAACCTATCAAATAGCTCCGAGATGAGTGGTAAAGGGTAGCGGTCCTTTAGGGTGATCTCATTCAGACCTCTGGAGTCAATGCATGAATGTAACATACCATCCTTTTTCCCCACGAAGAAAAATCCTGTGCCAGCAGGACACATAGAAGGTCTTATGAAGCCTTTCTGGAGATTCTCCTGGATGTACTCTGACATCACCTTATTCTCCACTACGGAGAGGGGGTAGACCCCTCCTTTGGGTGGTTCCATATTTGGCTTCAAATTAATTGCACAGTCTTATGATCTGTGTGGAGGTAACACATCAGCAGCTTCTTTTGAGAATACATCTTGGTAAGATGCATATTGAGGCAGCAACCCAGGCAACAATGGGGTAGTTGGCATGCATGGTATTGGAGAGTCTTCCATTAAGCATTTGCCATGACAATCTGGACCCAACATGAAAGCTCCAAAGTAGTCCAGTTGAATTATGGCATGTGTTTCTGCAGCCACTGTAGCCAAGTACCAAAGGGTGCATGGCCTTCTCTAGCACAAAGAAGGAAATAGTCTGCATTAAGAGCACCGGTACGCAAGCTCATTGGTTCTGTAAGCAGAGTTACTTCACCCGGTAAGGGCTCTCCATGAATAGAGGACAATATTAATGGAGGCATCATAGTAGTGATAGACATCCGCAAATGTTCCACTAGACACTTCAAAATGAAATTTCTCTTTGCCCCAGAGTCTACTAAGGCAAGGGTCTGATATTCCAAAGGCCCGCAGATTAAAGATACTAGAAGAGAGAGTGGAGGAGAGGGCGCAGTTAGACCTAAGAAGAGTCCTCCCATAGGACTTAAGTCTGCCAATTTCCCGGACATATAGGGCATGTTTGTACAGCATGTCCAGCTTGTCCACAATACATGCATAGTCCCAACCTCTTTCGGAATCGTCTCTCTTTAGAAGTCAACTGACTGTGGCCCAATTGCATTGGTTCTTCTTTGCCAGCAGATGTCCCTGGGAGTGTAGGCCTGGGTACAGACTTGACACAAATCTCTCCCTGGAGTGGTCTTCTGGGATTCTTGACCTCTTGAACTTTGTCGCAAATTTGGCAATC
Organism: Rhinatrema bivittatum; assembly: GCF_901001135.1. Lineage (NCBI taxonomy): Eukaryota > Metazoa > Chordata > Amphibia > Gymnophiona > Rhinatrematidae > Rhinatrema > Rhinatrema bivittatum. The sequence continues at coordinate 323,325,073 of NC_042616.1, read as the reverse complement.
AATCTTTGCTGACAACTTCATAAGTTCTGCTAAGATCTCGGGCATTTCACAAGTCACCAGTTCATCTTTCAACCGGGAGTTCAAAAAATAGGGTTTTCAGGCACTTAGGGTCCCAATGTAATTTAGAAGCCAACATCTTGAATTCAATGGTGAAGTCTGGTAAAGGTTTGTTACCTTGTTTTAGATGAACCAAAGCTGACCCTGCTATCGAGTACCGGGCAGGGTCAACACTGACTTAAACAGTTCAAGAAACCCGGCAAGATAATTCAGGATAGGGTCATTGTGCTCCCACAGTGGTGAGGCCCAAGCCAGCACTCTTCCATCCTGATATGAAAGGATATAGGTGGTCTTGGCATACGCTGTAGGGAACTGGTTAGATGCAGAGAAAAGGGCATGCAACATTGGTTAATAAATCCTCTACACTTCCAAACTTCACCCGCAAAGCGTGTCGGAGTAGAGAGAGGCACTATAGACTTGACCGTCACTTCTGGCGGTATAACATCTTTACCTGCGGCAGCTGGTGCATTCATCTGTGCGTGCAGCTGATTAAAGGCAACAGTCACGTTGTCTAATGAATTCTGGGCCAGGCCCGGAATGGCCTGCAAAGCGGTGAGCTCAGCCGAATCCATGGAGCTAGCAATCTGTTATGGTTATGAGGTGTTGGAGTGGATTCTTGGGTACTGCGGTGATGGCCACTCCCACAGGGAGGAGCCCTGTGAGGAACCGCACTACTAGGCTAGACTCTATACACGCAGACACAGAGAAGTTGTATTTATTGTACAGCTTGATGGTACTGCCCGAGGAGTGGGCAGCAGTTAAGGTAACCCAGCAGAAGTAGTCTAGAGGTCCTCAGCAGAGGAGACCAGTCTCACACTCGAGTAGGTGATAGGCAGCGCAGCATAGCAGGGAAAGGTCCCAGATGTAGACAAAGAGTGCTGGAGCTGAAGGTGAGACAGACTGAAAGGGTTAGTACTCACTGAAGTAGAAAGCTGTATTGTTGAAAGTCCTGGCAGGCAGAAGTTGTTCAGTGGCAGGCACCAGATTAGGGAGAGCAGGCCCTCGAGAAGCGAGTACCTGGTATCCCAAGATAGGTACCTGAAATAAAGCAGAAGGGCCCCTGAGGAGCAGGTACCCAGGTTAGTGAAGAAATACCCCGAAGGGCAGAGAGAGCTTCCTGCGGCAGCTGGGAAGTGGTAGAGCAGATTGATAGCAAACGAAGGGCAGGATAAATACCAGGATGTGATGACGTCACTTGGAGGGGATGCCCCCGAGGTTCCCACCATGACATGGATAAAGACGTGGGTGGCATGCATGCGGGCGCGCACCCTAGGAGGCCCTCAGGAAAATCATGGCAAACACCGTCACTGTTGCCAATCCAGGGACACCGAAGAGAGCAGCCATCTTCCCAAGGCTTGAGGAGAGAGAAGGAAGAAAGGTGAGGCACAGAGGTTGAAGCCGTCTAAGACCAATGGACACAACAGTCATTGGGAATATGACAGGAGGCAGCAGGCTGAGTCAGGCCTCAGTGATGTTGTAGGGGACATGTCAGAAAACAGTAGGATTGGTCAAACCCTAGTGATGTAATGCACTAGTATTGTCATAAAGGACATGATAAGAGACAGCAGGATTGGTCAGACTCCAGTGTTGTTGGGGATATGTCAGGAGAAGCAGGCTGAGTCAGATCCTAATATTATCATAGGGGGCATGTCAGGAGGCAGCAGGATTGGTCAGATACCAGTGTTGTCATTGGGGACATGAGAGGTGGCTGAAGGCTGAGGTAAGCCCCAGAGTTGTCATAGGGGACTTGTCAGGAGGAAGAAAGATTGGTCTCTCCCCAGTGTTGTCATTAGAGAAATCACAGAAGGCAGCAGGTCTGGTCAGCCTCCATTGTTTTTGTTGGGGATGTGACAGGAAGCAGCAAGATGTTTCAGACCACAGTGTTATTACTGGGGACATGACAGGAGGCAGCAGCATGAGACAGGCCCCAGTGTTTTCATAGGAGACATGAAAGGAGGTAGCAGGATTGGTCAGATAACAGTGTTATTCTTGAGAATGTGACCGGAGACATCACAATTAGTCAGACCCCAGTGTTGTCATTGGGGATGTCACAGGAGGTAGAAGGATTGGTCAGAGCCCTGCGCAGTCATTTGGAACATGACAGCAGGCAGCAGGCTGGGTCCTGCTCCAGAGTAGTTGATGGGGAAAATTTAGGGGACAGCAGAGTATGACAGTCCCAAGTTTGTTGATGGGGTAAGTCGGGAGGCAGTAGAGTGTGACAGGTACCAGTTTTGATGATGGTGATAAATAAGGATGCAGTAGGGAGTGATAAGCCTCAGTTTCATTGATAGGAACAATTCAGGAAGCAGCAGAGTGTGGCAGGCCACTGTCTTGTTGATGGGGACAAGTCAGGATACAGCAGGGTGTGACAGGCCCCAGTTTTCTTGATGGATACATGTCGGGAGGAAATATGCTAAGTAAGATCCCAGTGTAGTTGAGGGGGAAAGTCAGGAGGCAGCAGAGTATGACAGGCCCAATTGTTGTTGATAGGAACATGTCAGGAGGCAGCAGGGTATGACAGACCCCAGTTTTGTTGATAGGGAGGCAGAGTGTGATAGGTCCCCAATTTTGTTGAGTGAGACAAGTCAGGAGGCAACTGAGTGTGACAGGCCCCAGTTTTGTTGATGGGGACAAGACATGAGGCAGCAGGGTGTGATAAGCTTCAGTTTTGTTGATGGAGACAATTCAGAAGGCAGCAGAGTGTGATAGGTCACTGTTTTGTTGATGGGGATAAGTCAGGAAACAGCAGGGAATGACAGGCCCCAGTTTTCTTAATGGGGACAAGTCAGGGGGAAGTAAGTTGAGCCAGACTCAAGTGTAGTTGATGGTGCCAAGTCAGGAGGCAGCAGAATATGACAGGCCATATTTTTGTTCACTGGGACAAGTCAGGAGTTAGAAGGATATGAAAGGCCCACGTTTTGTTGCTGAGGACAAGGCAGGAGGAAATAAGTTGAGTCATTCCACACTGTAGTTGATGAGAACAAGAGAGGAGGCATCAGAATGTGATAGGCCCCAGTGTTGTTGCTAAGTACAAGTCAGGAAGCAGCAGAGTGTGGCAGGCCCCGGTTTTGTTGATGGGGACAAGTCAGGAGGAAGTAAGCTAAGTCATACCACTTTGTAGTTGATAGGAGCATGTTGGGAGACAGCAGAGTTTAACAGACCCCAGTTTTCTTGCTGGGGACAGGTCAGGAGGCAACAGAGTGTCAAATGCCCAAGATTTGTTGATAGGGATATATCAGGAGACAGCAGGGAGTGACAGACCCCAGTTTTCTTGATGATATATCAGGAGGTAGTAAGCTGAGTCATTCCCCAGTGTTCATGATGGGGACAAGTTAGGAGGCAGCAGAGTGTGACAGGCTAGAATTTTCTTGATTGGGACTAGTCAGAAGGCAGCGGAGTGTGACAGGTCCCAGTTTTGTTGATAAGGACAAAGGAGGAAGCAGAGTGTGACAAACCCCAACTTTGTTTGATTGGGACAAGTCAGGAGGCCAGTAGGGTGTGACAAGCCCCAGTTCTGTTGATGAGCAAAGTCAGGAGGCAGCAGCATATGTCAGACCACAGTTTTGTTGATTGGGACAAGACAGGAGGCAGCAGGGTGTTACAGGCCCCTGTTTTGTTGATGAGGACAAATTAGCAGATAGCAGAATGTGACAGGCCACAATTTTGTTGAATGAGACAAGTCAGCAGGCATCAGAGTATGACAGGCCCCGGTGTAGATTATGGGGACAAGCTTGAAGGTAAGAGAGCATGATAGGGCCCCATTTGTTGATGGGGACAAGTCAGAAAGCAGCAAGGTGTGACAAGCCCCAATTTTCTTGATGGGGACATATCAAAATGAAATAAGCTGAGTCAGATCCCAGTAGAGTTGAAGTGGACAAGATAGGAGGCAGGAGAATGTGACAGACCCCAGTTTTTTGATGGGGAAAATCAGGAGGCAGAAGAGTGTGACAGGCTCAAGTTTTGTTGATGGGGACAAATCAGAAGCCAGCAGGCTGTGACAAGCCCCAGTGTAGATGATAGGGAGTAGTCAGGAGGCAGCAGGGTATGATATACCCCAGTTTTATTGATGAGGAGAGGTTAGGAAGCAAAAAAGTGTGATGTCCCAGTTTTGTTGATGGGCACAATTCAGAAGGAAGCAGGGTATGACAGGACCCAGAATTTACAATTGGGACAGGTCAGGAAGCAGCAGAGTGTGACAGGCCTCAGTTTTGTTGATGGGAACAAGTCTGAAGGAAACAGGCTGTGACAGTCCTCAGTTTTCTTGATAAGAATAAGTTATGAGGCAGCAACGTGCAACAACAGGCCCCTGTTTTGATGATTGGAACAAGCCAGGAGGGATCAGGGTGTGACATACACCAGTTTTGTTGATGGGGCAAGTCAGAAGGCAGCAGAATGTGACAGGCCCCAGTGTAGATGATAGGGACAAGTAAGGAGGACCTTGCAAATCTAGAAGATTAGGCATTCATATGCAGGTGAAATATGATGTGGACAAGTGCAAAGTGATGCATATATTTTATTTTATTGTAACTGCTACTTTATTCTTCTATCACATGTTAATGTTCTAAGTTTTTTAAAGTATTTATCCTTTTATCACACCCTGTTATTTGTAAACCAGCATGATGTGACTCCCATCGCGAATGCCGGTATATAAGAAATTCAAATAAAATAAAATAAATATAAGAAAAAAACCCCATGCTGTAGTTACACAATGTTAGATTATATATTAGGAGTTACTACCCAGGAAAAAAACTGGGCGCCATAGTTGATATTACATTGAAATCATTGGCTTAATGTGCTGTGGTGGTCAAAAAAGTGAACAATTTTAGGAATTATTAGGAAGGGAATGGCAAATAAAATGTAGGATGTCATTATGGCTCCATTGTGAGACCGCACCTTGAATATTGTGTGCAATGTTGGTTGCCACATCTCAAAAAAGATATAATTGTACTGAAGAAAGTACAGAGAAGGGTGACCAAAATAATAAATTACATTGAATGGCTCTCCTATGGGGAAAGGCTTAAGAGGTTAGGACTGCTCAGTTTGGAGATGAGATGGCTGAGTGTGGATATGATAGAGATTTATAAAATCATGGAATGACTTGAATGGGTAAATGTGAATGGGTTATTTACTCTTTTAGATAATACAAGTACTAGGGGGCACTCTATGAAGTTAGCAATTAGCACATTTCAAACAAATGGGAGACCCTTTTTTTTCACTAAATGCACAATTAAGCTCTGGAATCATTGCCAGCAGAAGTGGTTATCACAGTTAGTGTAGCTGGGTTTAAAAAAATTTGGATATGTTTCTGGAATATAAATTCAGAAGATGTTATTAATCAATAGGGAATAGCCAATACTTATTGCAGGCATTTTAGCATGGGATCTATTTATTGTTTGGATACTTGCCAGGTACTTGTGACTTGGATTGGCCAATGTAAAAAATAGGAATCTGGGCTTGATGAACCCTTAGTATGACCCAGTATGGCATTTCTTATGTTTTTGTGTTCTTATGAGGCAGCAGAGTGTGACAGGTACCGGTTTTGTTGATTGGGATAAGTAAGGAGGTAGCAGACTATGACAGGCCCCAATTTTCTTGATGGGGATAAGTTGGGAGGCAGCAGAGTATTTCATGTTGCTGTTAGACAGATGTCTAAACTATCCTATCCCTGCTCACAATATTTTTACAATGGATACATTCAGCAAACCTCTGATCAGCCAGAACATGAAAATGCCTCCAAATCTGAGATTTCTTTCTAGTACTTGCAGCTTATTTACTGTATGGGGCAGGACACTAGTGTTAGTAGTACAAGTAGTAATAGTAGCAGTAGTAGTAGAGATGTGAATTGGAACTGAAATCAGTTTGGTTCCAGTTCCGATTCAAATCGTGCATTTTTTTTTCGTCCGGCCCAATCGGTTTTTTTTTTTATCGGCTGTGCCCAATCCAATAAACAAAAAACCCATCCCGACCCTTTAAAACCGCTCCCTTAGACTCCACCACCCTCCCGACCCCCTCAAAAACGTTTTAAAATTACCTGGTGGTCCAGCGGGGGTCCCGGGAGCGTTCTCTCATGCTCGGGCTGTCGGCCGATAAACAAAAAATCCACCCTGACCCTTTAAAACCGCTCCCTTAGCCTCCAACTCCCTCCCGACCCCCCCAAAAACATTTTAAAATGACCTGGTGGTCCAGTGGGCCCCGGGAGTGATCTCCTGCTCTCGGCCCATCGGCTGCCTCTAATAAAAATGGCGCTGATGGCCCTTTGCCCTTACCATGCGACAGGGTAACCGTGCCATTGGCCGGCCCCTGTCACATGGTAGGAGCACTGGATGGCCGGTGCCATCTTTAAAAATGGTGCGGGCCATCCAGTGGACGGCTGGTGCCATCTTTAAAAATGGCGCGGGCCATCCAGTGGACGGTCGGCGCCATCTTTAAAAATGCCACCAGCCGTCCAGTGCTCCTACCATGTGACAGGGGCCGGCCAATGGCACGGTTACCCTGTCACATGGTAAGGGCAAAGGGCCATCGGCGCCATTTTTATTAGTGGCAGCCGATGGCCCGAGAGCGGGAGATCGCTCCCGGGTCCCACTGGACCACCAGGTAATTTTAAAATGTTTTTTGGGGGGTCGGGAGGGTGGTGGAGGCTAAGGGAGCAGTTTTAAAGGGTCAGGGTGGGTTTTTTGTTTATCGGCCAACAGCCCGAGCACGAGAGAACGCTCCCGGGACCCCCGCTAGACCACCAGGTAATTTTAAAACATTTTTTTGGGGGGGGGGTCGGGAGGGTAGTGGAGGCTAAGGGAGCAGTTTTAAAGGGTCGGGTGGGTTTTTAGGTTGTGTCCTAACTCCCGTTAGTGTGCACTAACCTGATTAACGATTTTTTCACGATAAATCGGTGGAATTTCTATTGTATCGCACTCTTTAACGATTAATGACGATTTAAAAAATATCAGACGATATTTTAAATCATCAAAAAACGATTCACATCCCTAAGTAGTAGTAATAGTAATATTCCTCACTGGTTGATGATCAAATGTATAGGGGTGATGCACTTGCTTTTGTATTCTGGCTGCCATCTGCAACTACATTGCCGTTGGTCTCTTTCTTCTCCTCGGAAATCTAACAGTTAACCCTCACACCCTTTCTCAATTTCCTTCACCTTGCTAGCAGAAAATTCACCTGAGATTCAGTTAGCCACATCAGATTCATCATCAGCATCATCTTCATAGTCATCATCATCAACATCTGAATAATCATGTGCTTGCAAGACTTTATCTAGCACTGATCTTTGGTCAAAGAATAAAGTGTGCTGCACAGATTTGGCCTTTACTTCATGTTGCTCAAGCTTTCCTCCTTTCTTGCTACTGATATGGGCCTGCAAGAAATCTTGATCTTCTACACCCTCAGAAGTATTAAGATTATCACTATTCCCCTTCTCAAATAATTGCAGTTTATTGCTAGGGGCTGGGGGGCAGATCTTCCTGATGCCCATATCACTGCTGCTAGTTGCTGATTTTTTCTTACTACTGCCACTGCCACTATCAGTACCAGAACTCTTCCTCCTACCATATTCTAACACCTGCCAGTCACTGCCAGTACTATAAGAACATAAGAACATAAGAAAATGCCATACTGGGTCATACTAAGGGTCCATCAAGCCCAGCATCCTGTTTCCAACAGTGGCCAATCCAGGCCATAAGAACCTGGCAAGTACCCAAAAACTAAGTCTATTCCATGTAACCATTGCTAATGGCAGTGGCTATTCTCTAAGTGAACTTAATAGCAGGTAATGGACTTCTCCTCCAAGAACTTATCCAATCCTTTTTTAAACACAGCTATAATAACTGCACGAACCACATTCTCTGGCAACAAATGCCAGAGTTTAATTGTGCGTTGAGTAAAAAAGAACTTTCTCCGATTAGTTTTAAATGTGCCCCATGCTAACTTCATGGAGTGCCTCCTAGTCTTTCTACTATCCGAAAGAGTAAATAACCGATTCACATCTACCCGTTCTAGACCTCTCATGATTTTAAACACCTCTATCATATCCCCCCTCAGTCGTCTCTTCTCCAAGCTGAAAAGTCCTAACCTCTTTAGTCTTTCCTCATAGGGGAGTTGTTCCATTCCCCTTATCATTTTGGTAGCCCTTCTCTGCACCTTCTCCATCGCAATTATATCTTTTTTGAGATGCGGCGACCAGAATTGTACACAGTATTCAAAGTGCGGTCTCACAATGGAGCGATACAGAGGCATTATGACATTTTCCGTTTTATTCATCATTCCTTTTCTAATAATTCCCAACATTCTGTTTGCTTTTTTGACTGCCGCAGCACACTGCACCGACGATTTCAATGTGTTATCCACTATGACACCTAGATCTCTTTCTTGGGTTGTAGCACCTAATATGGAAACCAACATTGTGTAATTATAGCAAGGGTTATTTTTCCCTATATGCATCACCTTGCACTTATCCACATTAAATTTCATCTGCCATTTGGATGCCCAATTTTCCAGTCTCACAAGGTCTTCCTGCAATTTATCACAATCTGCTTGTGATTTAACTACTCTGAACAATTTTGTGTCATCTGCAAATTTGATTATCTCACTCGTCGTATTTCTTTCCAGATCATTTATAAATATATTGAACAGTAAGGGTCCCAATACAGATCCCTGAGGCACTCCACTGTCCACTCCCTTCCACTGAGAAAATTGCCCATTTAATCCTACTCTCTGTTTCCTGTCTTTTAGCCAGTTTGCAATCCACGAAAGGACATTGCCACCTATCCCATGACTTTTTACTTTTCCTAGAAGCCTCTCATGAGGAACTTTGTCAAACGCCTTCTGAAAATCCAAGTATACTATATCTACCGGTTCACCTTTATCACATGTTTATTAACTCCTTTAAAAAAGTGAAGCAGATTTGTGAGGCAAGACTTGCCCTGGGTAAAGCCATGCTGACTTTGTTCCATTAAACCATGTCTTTCTATATGTTCTGTGATTTTGATGTTTAGAACACTTTCCACTATTTTTCCTGGCACTGAAGTCAGGCTAACCGGTCTGTAGTTTCCCGGATCGCCCCTGGAGCCCTTTTTAAATATTGGGGTTACAAATGTCCTTCCAAATGTCTTTCCAAATATCAATGGCATGTTTGGTTGATTAACCAGAGGATGTGGTTACTAGTGCAGTTAGTGTAGCTGGGTTCAAAAAAGATTTGGATACATTCTTGGAGGAGACGTCCATTAACTGCTATTAATCAAGTTTACTTAGGGAATAGCCACTGCTATTAATTGCATCAGTAGCATGGGATCTTCTTAGTGTTTGGGTAATTGCCAAGTTCTTGAGGCCTGGTTTGGCCTCTTTTGGAAAAAGGATGCTGGGCTTGATGGACCCTTGGTCTGCCCAGCATGGCAATTTCTTATGTTCTTAATAATATAATATGCAAAGGTAATTCTCACAAGACTGGCACTCGGCAGCAGAGCCAAAAGTTTTGACTGCAAATGGAATAACCACCCTACCACGAGGGGTACTCCTGAGATAAAGATCACTTAGATCAGTGGATCACTGACACAGCCACTGGTAGCCAGTAATACCACAATGGCCAAAGGGCATACAGAGAACCAATACACACACACAGTGACACCTTTAGCTATTGGTGGTTGCACAAAAGTAGCAAACAAGCAACAGCACTACTAGATTGTTGTGTGTGTCTATGATACACCTCCATTAATCAGTCACACAATCGATGACAGTAAAAATATTTCTTCCACTAAGGCCAATTCAAAACACTGCCACTGCCAACCAGCAATATTACTTATACTTAGATGATAGGAGAATACAAAAGCAGCAGTGAGTGTAAGTGGCTGAATGCCTCTGCCACTAGAATTCCTTCTCACCTCTGTGTGCTGTGCATGTTCTGTGCTGCTCTGTCTTAGACTTAATTTTGAAATACATACAAACTGGCAGCACTGCTCTGCCCTGTCTCTGAGTGGCTATGAGTTATGTGTGTGTGAAATTGTCAACCCAGTACCAGCAGGGACCAGGACGCACAGCAGAGGATAAAAAAAATACATACACACAGTAAGGGCAAAAAGTGGTTGCAACAAGTATGCCCCACAGCTACGGTTATTTTTTTTTTATGCTATGCTGATGGAATTCTGCTCTTCGGTTTATAGAAATTAATCAACTGGCACCAGTATGTGTGACTGGCGGTGTAAATCCAATCCACCTGCAGCACTGAACACAACTGACTGAGATAACTGTGCAGCATTCACTCACTGAGGTCAGTAGACCACTGCACTGCACAGAAACACTAAGGGCAATGCTTGGCTGCACACAGTCAGTGTAAGTGATGGCACTCACTGACCAGAGACCTACCACTGTCTGCCTGCCAAGCACAGTCAGTGCCACTAGTGAAGCACTCTAATCATTAAAATGTGTGTGACTATGTATTGATGTGCAAGGGACAGCTCTTAAATTAATTTATAATTTTGTAATGAGAATTATCACTGATACTGATGTGTTTGCTGGCCGCAAGGCTCAGCGGCCGGCTTTGCTTACCCACTGCCACACCACCATAGCAGGGGCAGGCCCGGGTTCCCTGGCAGCGGTGGGGAGCCGCTGCTAATGCAACTCTCCCACTTTGTAACTCTGAACATTGCCGTCACTCTTCGCGGCTTGGGCCACCAACCCCACGCCCTTGTTCTTCATGGCAGAAATGCCACCAACATCCTGCTTTGCAACCTGACCCTTAGGCATGTAGGCACATGCGCACACCTCTCTGCATGATTTAAAAGACCCGCAGTGGGAAAAGCCCCACAGCCATTACTGATGACATCACCACCCAGGGACTAAATAAGGCAAGTCCCTGCCTGCAGACCTTACCTTGGTAATAGGTCTCCATGCTCCTTGGGTTGTGCTTTCCTGTTCCTGAGTTCCTTCCTCACTCCCAGCCTTCTTCCTTGCTCCTTGGGTTGACTTGACTTCAGACTAGAGACTGACTATGAGCTATGCTGCCTGCCACAACCCTTGCCTGGACATTGACTATGAGCTACGCCACCTACCTCAACCCCTGCTTGGACTTGTCTCCAAGTTCGTCACCCGTCTCTATCCTTGCATGGACCTTCCTTGAGCTCCATTTCCTGTTCCAAACTTCGCTTGTAATATAGTCTCTCCTCTCTCATCTGGACTTCCTCCTTTGCAGAGACCCTGCTTAAGAGCAGCTTGCCCCAGCACGAGGGCTCAACTTAAGGGGAATGTGGGCTGGTAGTGGTGAAGCTCCAGTGGGGTCTCTGCTCCTCTTCAGCCTCAGCTACTGATGGTGGGATCCTGTGGGGCTTCTCACACAGGAAGCGTCAACTTCCCCTTGCTCTAAGGGTCCACCGGCATAACAGATGCTAGTGGGCCAGTGTCCACAGAGTGGTGGCAACTGGCCAGATTGCAGGACACATGATAGAGGACAAACTAATAATTAGCTAGCAAAAAAATAAAAAAAAAACCAGAGTGTGAAACTCTCACCAGATATCAATGAATGACAGCAAGCAAATCAAAATGACTTTATTTGCACTGGGCACACTGGAGTGGACAGTACACCGAGAGACAGTAAAGTACCTGCTTACTATAAGTGGCTGCATCAAGTATGCCTCAAAGCTACAGTTGATTGTTTTATATATATGCTATGCAGATGGAGTTCTAATCTTCATTTTAAAGAAATAAATCAGTTTGGCTCTAGTATGTGGGGCTTAACTGTGTAAATCTACTCCACTCCCAGCACTGTACACAACAGATTAGAAAGCAGCAGTCAGGACAGTAAATCAGTATAAGACCCCCACTCAGCTACTTTTTATTTATTTATTTGCTTATTTAGACATTTTATCTACCATCGTTCCATGTATAGATCACAATGGTTTACAAAGTGACATTCATAATCCATTACTCAACAAACAAACAAGCAAAAATTGGTTATAAAGGTGGTAATCAAAGTCAGGCATTAGTATCAATGAAGTGAAGTTTTCTAGTACATATTGCAATTGATCTTGTACATAAGGCAAAGCGTATGAGTAATTAAAAATACAGTCTTCACATGTTAGTGAATGGGTTGTTATGAGAATCTTTCATTCTCTTATTTTATGTATTCTTCATGATTCGATTATTATCTTTTGTCCTTCATGTCTTTGTGGCTGTGTGTGTTCTGATGTTTTTAAGTTAAATGATATATTTTTTTGAATAGCCATGTTTTAAATTTGCATTTAAATCTCTTTCTATCAGGTAAAATCCGTAACATCTTAGGTAGGGATGTGAATCGTGTGCCCGATCGTCTTAACGATCGGGTTCGGCTAGAGGGAGAAAAAAAACTGATCGCTGGTGATGTGAATTGGAATCGGTTCCGATTCACATCGTTAATTTTTTTTTAGTGAGGCCCGACCCTTAAAAATTGACCCCTTACCTTCCCCCACCCTCCCGAACACCCCCAAATCTTTTTACGAGTACCTGGTGGCCCAATGGGGGTGCGGGGACCGATCTCCTGCTCTCGGGCCATCGGCACCATTTTGGCTGCCACTCAAAAATGGCACCGATGGCCCGATAAAAAAAAACCCCACCTGACCCTTTAAAAATGACCCCATAGCTTCCCCCACCCTCCCGAGCCCCCCAAAACATTTTTAAATTACCTGGTGGTCTAGTGGTGGTCCCGGGAGCAATCTCCCATTCTCGGGCCATCGGCTGCCACTCATAAAGATGGCGCCGATGGCCCTTTACCCTTACCATATGAAAGGGTATCCATGCCATTGGCCGGCCCCTGTCACATGGTAGGAGCACTGGATGGCCGGCGCCATCTTTAAAGATGGTGGTGACCATCTTTATGATGGTGGCGGCCATCTTTAAAGATGGCGGCGGCCATCTTTATGATGGTGGCGGCCATCTTTAAAGATGGCGACGGCCATCATTACTATGGCGGTGGCCATCTTTAAAGATGGCAGCGCCCATCTTTACGGTGGCACTGGCCAGCCAGTGCTCCTACCATGTGATAGGGGCCGGCCAATGGCACGGATACCCTGTCATATGGTAAGGGCAAAGGGCCATCGGTGCCATCTTTATGAGTGGCAGCCGATGGCCCGAGAACGGGAGATCGCTCCCGGGACCACCACTAGACCACCAAGTAATTTTAAAATGTTTTGGGGGGCTTGGGAGGGTAGGGGAAGCTAAGGGGTCATTTTTAAAGGGTTGGGTGGGTTTTTTTTTTATCGGGCCATCGGCGCCATTTTTGAGTGGCAGCCGAAATGGCGCTGATGGCCCGAGAGCAGGAGATCAGTCCCCGCACCCCCACTAGACCACCAGGTACTCGTAAAATGTTGGGGGGGGGTTCGGGAGGGTGGGGGAAGGTAAGGGATTGGTTTTATAGGGTCAGGGTGGGTTTAGGGGTTGTTTTGGTGTGCCGGTTTTCCCACCCTCCCCCCTCCCCGATTTACGATTTTTCATGATAAATCGGGGGAATTTCTATTGTATCGCGACTCTTAATGATTTTTGACGATTTAAAAAATATCTGACAATTTTTTAAAATCGTCAAAAAACGATTCACATCCCTAATCTTAGGCAAAGAATTCAAGAGCTTTGGTCCTGTTATGGAATACATATGATCTCTTATTTTTGTCATATGTGTACTCCGTATTGTGGGAATAGTTAATAGTCCTTTATTTTGAGATCTTAGGCCTGGATTCTCTAATACCGCCAGGCTCTTTGAATCGCGTGGTACAGGGGCGGGCCTGCAAAAGCCGGCAGTGATCGCATCTCTGCGGTGCGATCACTGTCGGCTTTCGCACCCAATAGCGCCATCATAAAAGGTGGTGCTATTGGGCACAAAATTGGCAGCGAAAAGGGTTCTTACCTTTTCACTGTCCGCGATGTCTTTGCGGCGTCTGCCTTGGTGCTGCCCCGACTCCTCCTGTTTTGGTCTTGATGCCGCCCTGACTCCACCCCCATTTAGTGATCCCATGCGATCGCTTTGGAAAATGATCCCCTTAGTGTTTGCTGAGGATTGTAAGGTTGTAGCATCTCCTCTAATAATCTGGTGTTGTTGGAATGAATGATGTTGAATATTATCATTAGTACTTTATAGTAGATTCTGGATTGTATTGGCAACCAGAGCAGTGACATCAGCGGGGGTGTAATGTGATCATGTTTCCTTGATGCTAGTAATAGTCTTGCTGCAGCATTTTGTAATATTTGTAGTGGTGTTAGATGACTTGCTGGAAGACTTAGTAGTAAGGAGTTACAGTAGCCAAGATCTGAGAAGATTAGCGTTTGCAATACAGTTCGGAAATCATCAAAAGTTAATTATAGTTTTAACTGATGTAATATACACAACTTGATGTAACCTGTCTTAATTCACTGATGTGCATTTTCATTGTGAGGTTCTCATCTATCTTTATTCCTAAATCCCGTACTTGATTTGGGGGTTAATTTGAAAATTGTCCAGTTCTAGGGCAGGTGATTTAAATATTGATGTGTTTCTACTTAGCCAATTATTTCAGTCTTTTTGGGGTTTAGTGTCAGTTTAAGTTATGATAGTTCTTGTTGTATTGCTTTCATGTAAATAGAGAATATCGAAGCTGTATTTTCCAGTGATCTGGAGAGTGGGATGTAAAACTGTATGTTGTCAGCATTTAAGAAGAAAGTTAGGCGGACTAAGCAGACGCACAGTGCTCCTGCTCTGGTGTCTTTTTTTCCTGCTGAAATTTTTCGTGAAAAAAATGCCTGCAAAACGAAAGGGGAAACCCAGAGCTTACCCTTCTACTTTGGCGATCCCAACCGGACAGAGAACGATCATGCAGTGTGTCGCTGGCTCCAGGGCAACGGTGCTGAGTGGTCCGGCTCTCGGGTCACAGAGGGGAGCTAGTGACCCGACGTCAGAGGAGGTTTCCCTCAGCTCATTGGACGACCGACTTCCACCAGCTGTGCGTGCAACTTCGACGCCGTAGCTGCCTGAGAGCCCCGAAGTGTTAGCTCTCGAAAGGCAGCTTGAAGGGGCAGCATTGTTGGGAGAGCAGGCGTGGACCTCCGTGGAATACGGAGAGACCTTCCTGGGTGAGAGTGATCTGGGAAGGAGAGAAAAACAGTGGAACCCTGGAGGTGAGATGTCGGGGCAGGACTTCCTTCCCCAAATCGTGGGAGAGGTAACTTTGGAAAAGCCACAGGTGGTTACATTGGATTGCCTGTGGAATTTGTCATCTGCAATGGCGAAGTCCATAGCAGAATGCTTGGCTAAAATTAATTCGGTTTCCTGTCAGCTAGATACTTTGAATAATAACTGTGATGGATATAAATTGGAAGTATCTGAGAAAATTACTGATTTGGAGACAGGACTGAAACAGGTTAAAGAAGTACAGACATCAATGATACAAGATTGTAGAATGATTAAAAGAAAAATTGAGAAAATGGAGGACACATTAAGGCATTTAAATCTGAGGATTATCAATTTCCCCAGGGTTGTTGGAGAATTGCCTAAGATAGCCATGAATCGGTATATTCATGAAGTTTTGGAGATTTCCCCTGATAAGACTCTACCCCTGGAGAAGGTGTATTTCTTGCCTAAATGAAGAAATCAACATAAACCACCAATCCAAAATGTGTTAGAAAATTTCACTGAGTTTTTGGAATCCTCCACTTATGAAATTGCTGAAAAAGCAACATTATTGATTTCCTTCTTTAATGAAAGTGATATGGGAATAATTATGCGTGCATACTTTAAAAAAAATAATGTACCTTTTATGGGAACCTGTCAGAAAAGAAAGCACTTTCTAGCTTTAAAACAGGAAGTATTAGGCAGCTCTTGGTGCCTCTTTCATGCTCAGGTTCCCATGCAAATGTGTTCTTAAGTAAGGGAGGGATAGTTATATATTTTTTTCAGTCCGAGCAGCTAAGGAGCTTTGTTGATGCTAAAAGGTTGGAACAGCAGATGGGTGGCAGTTTAAATGGTCCAGATAGAGATACCTGAAGTTAGTTTGCTATTTCCTTATTGTATTTTTTTTTATCTATCTCCCTTGATTTTGCAGTTACCCCCCATGCTTGTGGTCTAATGAGGTGTATTTAATCTGGAATACTTAATTCAGATAATATTTTATTTTGTTAAATTTTCCTGAGATGTAAATCACCATGTTTCTATAACAAAGATAAGCTTTGTATATTATTGATTTAAAAAACCTAATAAAGAGAAAGGAAAAAAAAAAAGGTTACACCTAGATTCATCAGTAATTTACATAGTGGAAACATGTAAATGTTGAATAGTGTTGCTGAGAGGGCTGAGCCTTGAGGGACATCTGTTTCACACTGAAAAGTGTCAGATTTGTGGTTGCCCAGTTTGATTTGGAATGTTCTGATAGAAAGAAATGAGGAGAACAAACTGAGAACCCTGTAATCATCAGATTGCATAACAGGTTATGCAATGCTTCTCATCAGATGGCATAACAGGTTATGGTCCACTGCATCAAAGGCAGCTGTTAAGTCAGTTAGCACTAGACAATAAGATTCATCAGTGTCAAGACCTCATAGAAAAGAGTTCATTAATGAGAGGAGTAATGTCTTAGTTGAGCGATATTCCTAATTCCAAATTGACGTGGGAAGAGAATATTTTGATCTTGGTGGTGATTTACAATTTGGGATAACACTGTTTTCTCAAGAATTTTTGCTAGAAATGGCAAGTCGGCTATTGTTGTCCCAATCGTCAGTTCTACTGGTTTTATTCTTAGGATCGGTTTTATTACCACTTGAAGTAATCCATGTGGTATGATTCCTTCTGATTGTGAATGATTAATTAAGGTGGTGATTGTCGGAGTGATAACTTGGTTTACTTGTTTTAAGGAATTGGCTGGGATTGGGTCACGTGGGTGAGTCGCAGGTTTAATTTTAGCAATGCCTTGACTAATTTCCAGCTTTGATACTCTGTAAAATGTTGATCACTAAACCAAACCCTTTGGGTCTTTGTATGTTTTTCTTGGAATAAAGATAGGGGATTGTTTTTTAAATTTATCAATTTTGTCTAAGAATGTTGTGGCATATTCATTGTAAGAGGCCTTTGTGAGGTTGTAGTTTCTCGAGATGGAGGATGTCAGGACTTTAATTAAATGTTCACATCAAAGAGCAGTTTAAAATTGAATATAACCCATGGATCTGTTTAATGTAGTACTCTTTTTTGGCTTTATCGGTTAGTGTACAGGATTAGGGATGTGCATTCGTTTTGAACGTATGCGCAATCTGCAATGGATAGGTTCCTTTTCATTGCATTTGTGGGTCCGCGAAACGCATGGTGAACCCCCAAGAATGCAACATATCTTTACCGAATTGTTTGTGCATCTTAAGGAGTGAATATAAAAAAAACTAACTAAAACCCCCACCCTCCTTACCCCCCCAAGACTTGCCAAAAGTCCCTGGTGATCCAGCGGGGGTCCAGGAACAATCTCCTGCACTCGGGCTATCGGTTGCCAGTATTCAAAATGGCACCGATAGCCTTTGACCTTACTATGTCACAGGGGCTACTGGTGCCATTGGTCGGCCCCTGTCACATGGTAGGTGCAATGGATGGCCGGTGCCATTTTGTGCTCCTACCCTGAGACAGGGGCAAAGCTATCGGGGCTCCCCTTGGGCTCAGCGTGCAAGGTGCACAAGTATGCACCCCCTTGCGCGCGCTGACCCTGGATTTTATAACATGCGCCGGGTAGCGCACACAAATGTACCCCGCGCACGTAACATTTAAAATCGGCTCCATAGAGTACTTCAGAATGCTTGGAAGCCCTTTACTTTAAATCCTACAGCAATCCCTGCATGCTACAGTGGTTTTTGCAAAAACAATCCCCTTTTTATACATATAGAATACTTTAGAGGACTTTAATTTAAATCCTGCAGCCATACTGCATGCTATAGTGTTTCAACAACTATAACTACCTTTTCCTACATATGCAGTATTTCAGAATGTGTGGAGCCCTTTATTTTAAACCCTACAGCTATCCCTGCATGCTGTTGGTTTTTTTAGCAACTAAAATGCCCTTTTTCTTCATATGCAGTACTTCAGAATATGTGCTAGGCCTGAACTATAAATCCTATAGCCATCCTTTAGTAATATGTTGTTTTAACAACTAAAAGCCTCTTTTTCTACATAAAGAGCAATTCAGAATGTGTGGTAGTGCTTTAGTTTCAATCCTTCAGCCATCCCTGCATCCTATGGTGTTATAACAACAACAAGAAGACCATTTTTCTACATATGGAGAAATTCAGACTGTTATGGTAGCCCTTTACTTTTAATCCTACAGCCATCCCTGCATGATATGGTGTTATAACAAAAAAAACCCTTCCTTTTCCTATGCATAGAGTACTTGAGAATGTGTGGTAGCCCTTTATTTTATATCTTTCAGCTATCTCTGCATACTATGATGTTATAATAAAAAGACCCCCTTTAATTTAAATATTACTCTCTTTGTGGAGTAATATGGTGTCTTAACAACTAAAACACCTTTTTTCTACATCTGGAGAACTTCAAAATGTGCGCAAGGCCTTAACATTAAATCTTACGGCTATTAACAATTCCATCATTAAAGTTAGCACGCCTTAGTCAGGTGCCAGATCGAGCGATATCAATAGCGGGCCCCTAACTCTGGAACACATTTCCAGCCCAGATAAGAATACAAGCAGACACCAAGAAATTTAAGACCAAGCTTAAGACATGGCTTTTCGGATATGCATATGCAGACATTAACTAACAAATGATTTCATGCTTACTGTTTTAGGTTTAAGAAAGTTCTATTTTCTCGGCTTTTCTTTTAATGTTTGTAATTTATATTGTAGCTGTGCCGTTTTATGATTTTTATGATTTTATGATTTTTTAGTATTTGTACTGGCTCTTAATTATTTATTATTTTGTAGTTATCTATTTACCTGAATTTTTATTCTATTAATGATTTATTGTAAACTGTTGTGGAGGTTTTACTGATGTGAAAGTATATAAAAAATAAATAAACTAGAAACTAAAAAGTATCCCAGCATGCTCTAGTGTTTTAAAAACTAAAAGTCCCTTCAACTTCAGAATGTGTGGTAGCCCTTTACTTTCAATCTTACAGCTATTCCTGCATGCTAAGTTGTTATAACAACAACAACAACCCCATTTTTCTACATACAGAGTACTTGAGAATATGTGGAGCCCTTTACTTTAAATCCTACAGCCATCCATTCAGTAATACGGTTTTATTTTACAACTAAAACATCCTTTTTCTACATATAGTGTACTTCAGAATGTTTGGTAGCCCTTTAAATCCTACAGCTATCCCTGCATGCTCTCATGTTATAACAAAAACATCCCCTTTTTTCTACATATGGAGGACTTCAGAATTTGTGGAGCCCTCTACTATAAATCCTACTCCATCAGTGGAGTAGTATGGATTTTTAAAAACTAAAACATCCTTTTTCAACATATGCAGGACTTCAGCATGTGTGCTAGCAATTTAAATCCTACAGCTATGCTTCCATGCAATGGTGTTTTAAGAACTAAAACCCTCTTTATCTATATATGGAGAACTTCAGAATAAGTGCTAAGCTATTACTTTACAACCTACAGCCATCCCTGCATGCTATAGTGTTTTAACAACTAAAACATACATTTTCTATATAAGGAGGAGGTCAGAATGTGTGCTACTCATTTACTTTAAATCCTAGAGCCTTCCCTGCAGGCTATGGTATTTTAACACCTAAAACCCCCTTTACTTTACATATTACTCAATTTGTGGTGTAATATGGTGTTTTAACAACTAAAACACTCTTTTTCTACATATGGAAGACTTCAGAATTTGTGCTAGGCCTTTACATTAAGGGGCGGATTTTCAGAGCCCTGCTCGCCGGTGCGCCTATGTTCAATAGGCCTACCGGCGCACGCAGACCCCGGGACTCGCGTAAGTCCCGGGGTTTTTCGAGGGGGGCGTGTTGGGGGCGTGTCGAGGGGGCGGGCCCGATCAGCGCGGCGTTTTCGGGGCGGGCCGTAGCGTTTCGGGGGCAGGCCCAGGGGCGTGGTTACGGCCTGGGGCGGTCCGGGGGCGTGGCCGCGCCCTCCGGACCCACCCCCAGGTCGCGTCCCGGCGCGCTAGCGGCCTGCTAGCGCGCGAGGATTTACGTCTCCCTTCGTGAGGCGTAAATCCCCCAGCAAAGGTAAGGGGGGGGTTTAGACAGGGCCGGGCGGGTGGGTTAGGTAGGGGAAGGGAGGGGAAGGTGAGGGGAGGGCAAAAGAAAGTTCCCTCCGAGGCCGCTCCGATTTCTGAGCGGCCTCGGAGGGAATGGAGGTAGGCTGCGCGGCTCGGCGCGCGCCGGCTATACGGAATCGATAGCCTTGCGCGCGCCGATCCCGGATTTTAGCGGATACACGTGGCTACGCGCGTATCTGCTAAAATCCAGCGTACTTTTGTTTGCGCCTGATGCGCCAACAAAAGTACGCCAAATCGCGCTATTTGAAAATCTACCCCTAAATGTTACATCTATTCCAGCATTCTACAGTGTTTTAAAAACTAAAAGTGCCTTCTTTTTATAGAGGCCTTCAGAATGTGTGGTAGCCCTTTACTTTAAATCCTACAGCTATTCCTGCATGATAAGTTGTTATAACAACAACAGCAAACCCATTTTTCTACATACAGAGTACTTGAGAATATGTGGAGCCCTTTACTTTAAATCCTACAGCCATCTGTGCAGTAATATAGAGTTTTAACAACTAAACCACCCTTATTCTACTTATGGAGGACTTCTGAATGTGTTGTAGCCCTTTACCTTACATCCTATAGCCATCCTTGTATGCTATTGTGTTATAACTAAAAAAACCTCCTTTTTCTACATACAGAGTACTTCAGAATGTATGATAGCCCTTTACTTTAAATTCCACAGACTTCCCTGCATAATCTGGTGTTTTAATAAAAACAACCCCTATTTTCTACACATGGAGTAGTTTAGAATATATGCTAGGCCTTTACTTTAAATCTAAAAGCCTTCCCTCCATGCTAGGGTGTTTTATAAACTAAAACACAGTTTTTATATATATAGAGTAGTTCAGAATGGGTGGTAGCCCTATACTTTAAATCCTACAGCTATCTGTGCAGTAATATTGTGTTTTAACAACTAAAACACCTTTTTTCTACATATGGAGGACTTCTGATTGTGTGGTAGCCCATTACCTTACATCTTACAGCCATCCCTCTATGCTGTGGTGTATAACAACAAAATACCTTATTTTTTTACTTACAGAGTACTTCAGAATGTGTGGTAACCCTTTACTTTTAATCCTACAGCCATCCCTGCATGCTATAGTGTTATAAAAACAAAAATTCCCTTTTTTTACATATATAGTTGTTCAGAATATGTGGAGACCTTTACTTTATATCTTTCGGCCATACATGCAGTAATATGGTGATTTAATTAAAAAAAAACAAAACCCTCCTTTTTTTACGTACAGAGTACTCATTCTGAAATATGTTATGAATAACTGGCTAACTAGCACAACAGCTGAATGTGGACACTGAAAAGTTTGCAAGTTTTATTAAAACTCTATGAGATCTTCTAAGAGCATATCCTTTTCCATCAAAAGCTTGAGAAGAAAAGCAGAGCTTCTTGGTCATACTCAGACTTCACAGTGAGAAGATGTCAGCTTCATGATGCAGAAAGCAGCTCTAGGCTTTCAAAAGATGCTGCATTATGATTTATCCTCTAGTTAGCCTCCTTGACAATTTGCCCTGCTTTGACTCTGACAAGACTCTGACAAGTTGGTTGTGTCCCATAGGCAACAACTTAGGAGTAAATTGTTAATCGGCCATGCACATAAAATCGGGGGTTATGTGTGTGGCTGGGCCTTCGCTTACCGCGTGCATTTTTAAAGGGGCCCGGCCACAAGAGTAACTCCCATTACGTGCAGAAGTGCTGGACCGAAGGAAAGGGGAGGTCTGGGGGCGGGGAGGGTCGGAGCTGGAGGCGGCCGGTACAATGATCCTTTGCTGCTGTGTCAGGGAATGTGTGCTGGCAGTTGGCCGGCACACGCAGGTCGCTTCTGCTCCAATGGAGCAGAAAGCAACTTACCAAAAAAGCAAAAGGTCGGAAAAAGGGTTTAGGGGGTGGGAAGGAGACGTGGCAGGGAGGGAGGAGAAGAGGGAGGGAGTATGGACAAGGAGGTAGGGAATTTCCCTCCTAGTCCACTCCTTAATTGGAGTGGACTAGGAGGGAAAGGCGTGCATGGATTATAAAATCCAGCATGCCTGTGCACGCGGCCTCCAGATTTTATAACATGCATGCGCCGGCGCGCACATGTTATAAAATTTGTGCATCCATGTGTGCATGCCAAGAAGCACAAGCACATGGACACGTGCACATACATTTAGCAATCTACCCCTTATTGTTATAATTACCAGTTGTTTTTTTTTTCTCAGCAGTCTATAGGCGACTTCAATGGGCCATGGAAATGAGTCAGAAACATAAATGAATTGGATGAAGATTGTTTGTTTCACTTGTGGGACCCTTCCATTTGTTTGGGATGCCTTGAATGAAACAAATTTGGGATTGTTTGTTATATTTTACTCATTCATTTCAAAGAAATAGACAACCCTAATGTATATGCATTTGTTTGAATCAATATTTGTAGTCCTGCATGACTAGAGTGGAAGGTGATAATTAGTTATCTGTTTTTCAATGCTTGCTCTCATTTTTAGAAGTGGGATAAAGAAAGATACAAATAGTAAGATGGGGTTATATAAGTCTCTAGTTTCTGTAAGCCATGCTAAGAACTTTGAACAGATGGATGACATCTAAAACCGCTACACTTGTGAGGCCTCTGCCTTATCACTTATGACACGTATTGCTTTAGATTACATCCAGACTTCTTTGCCTACCCCCTCAGTCTTTCTGTAATTGGATTGATTGGATTGTACAGCTTTGAGTGATGTTTTAAGCTATCAAGGCTTATGATACTTCAAAGTGCTAACATATTTTATAAGGGTAAATGTTATCACTGTGTAACTTGATAAAATAGCAAGTATCATACTGCCATAAAAGTTCTTACCATTAAAATTGGCCATACTTATTTTCACCATCAAATGTTTTTTCTGCATATAATCTTTCTAAGGGAATAATTGAGCTTCTGAATTTTATGATAACCGTCCACTTAAAGTGCACACTTTACATTTTAGATTTAGTTGTTATCATTGAAAGTTACATTCTGTTATGAGAAATACTGTATTTACTTAAGGGTCATTTGATACAGGGTGTTTACACTGCTAACCAACCTGAATATCAATTTGATTTTATCAGCTCATATTTTTGGTGATACATCATTATTAGTTATTTAGGCATGAAATGAATGTATTGGAACACGAGTGACTATCAGTGTTCAAGCTGTCACATTCAAACTATAATCATTCATGCAGAAGAGAGTGACTAGCAGTAAGCGAACATTATACTTAAACTATTCTTCCTACACTTTACAAGCGATGACATATCTTTGTTTGCATAAACTTGATTACAGTGAAAAAGCTTGTAATTTTACAAAATATTTGATTCAGGTAAGAGAGAAGTTGAATCTTTTGAAAAGATGATTTGATACAACTGCATCTATAATGTGACTGTAATAATATGACTTATTCTTTCAATGGTAATCTTTTCAGATTACTGAAATAGCACTTTAAGTACATCTAACAGTATGCATAATGCTAGAATTCTTGTGGAGGATAAGGTTATACATACACTAAAGCAAATCAGCTTATATTTCCCAGGTATTTCAGTATTACTTAATTCATTCTATTCTTTTTATAAAAGCATTTTGCTTACTTAAAATTATCCAATATATGCTAAAGAAATGATTTGACAATTTGAAGATCCCAGAAATCCTTTTTGGCACACTTACACTACAATGCTTTTCAAGGAACAGCAAACAGCCTGGGACTCCTGAAATCTCACCGAGGGCTCATATGCGCACACTGCCAAATCCCACTTCCCTCATAATCAGACTACTCTCCCTGCCACAGCTGCCCCTTCTGCATGACAGATAGAATGGCATTCCAGCTCTTGACAGCTACACAAGCTCAAAGAAATAGCATTTTTTAAAGATGTGCACAGAACAAATATTTAAGCTCTCTTCATTCATTCATTTAACTTGTTTGACTTGGTGATTCATTTCAATTAACACTCAAACAAGAACTAAGAAGCAGAGAACACAGATGGCAAAAAAACCCCTCCACAACGATTCTGGCCGCCTACAAATCCCTCATGCACAGTTACAGGCATTCCATCCTCCGCACAAAGAGAGATTTCTTCGCCCGAAAAATCCATCACTTCATCTTTGACCCTAAGGCCTTGTTCTCTTATGTTTCGGCTCTCACCAAACCGTCCCCACCAACTATCCCTGATGACCAAGCTCTAACCAAATCCACAGAACTCGCTACCTATTTTGAGAAAAAAATTACCAACCTGATAGCCCCGCTTATCTCATCCAATCTCCAGCCCCCTCCTCCCTACACCCCTACCAACCATCAGTCTCCAATCTTTGAATCATTCGAACCCACATCATCCCTGGAGATAGAAACCATCCTCAAGAAGTTTAAACATTCATCTCACCCTTCCGACCCGATACCTTCAAATCTACTCATCTCCATCCTGAAAACCATTGCTAAGCCTCTAGCAGAAATCATCAATTGCTCTTTATCTCAAGGATTAGTACCAGACTCTCTTAAATTTGCCATTCTCAAACCATTATTAAAAAAAACAAACCTAAATCCAGCTGATCCTGCTAACATCCGCCCTATAGCTAAACTCATGGAAAAAATTGTCAACAAGCAACTCACAGAATACCTCAACGAACCCAAGATCCTTGCCCCCGCTCAGTTTGGATTCCGCAAGTTGTTAAATACCGAATCCCTCCTAATCTCCCTCATGGACAACATTCTCCTGGGCCTAGAAAAAAGACAACCATATCTTCTTGTTCTTCTAGATATGTGTGCGGCCTTCGACACTGTGAACCACTCAATGCTCCTAGATCGTCTCTCAGACATTCGCATCACTGGATCTGCACTCAGCTGGTTCAAGTCATTCCTTAGCAACAGGAACTTCAAGGTTAGAATCAACAATAAATAATCCCACCCTGTCAGCTCCACCCTGGGAGTCCCACAAGGATCATCTCTCTCCCCAACGCTTTTCAACATTTACCTTCTCCCGCTCTGCCATCTACTTGCATCCCTAAAGTTAACTCATTTTATCTATGCCGACGATGTGCAAATACTCATCCTGATCACGGATTCCCTCTCCAAAACCCTTAGTTTCTGGAATAGCTGTCTTCAGTCAATCAACTACCTTCTCACCAGCCTCAATGTAGTCCTCAACACTAACAAAATGGAGATCCTTATCATCTCCCAGGATGACAATAACGGGCTATTCAACAAACCCCTTACACCTCAAAAAACAGACTCCTCCCAAGTGAGAGACCTCGATGTAATTCTGGACAACCATCTTAACCTAAAAATATTTGTCAAAAATACCACAAAAGAATGTTTCTTCAAATTACAAGTCCTAAAAAAGCTGAGACCTCTCCTCCACCTTCAGGACTACCACACGGTGCTTCAATCCATCATCTTCTCAAAAATCGACTATTGTAACTCTCTCCTTCTCGGACTCCCAGCTAACACCAACAGACCCCTTCAGATGTTGCAGAACTCCGCTGCCAGGATTCTGACCAACACCAACAAAGGAGAGCATATTACTCCCATCCTTCAGAACCTTCATTGGCTCCCCATCAAATTTAGAATTCTCCACAAAGTCCTCACGATAATTAAGCCATGCACAATCTAACCCCTCTTGATCTAAACATCCCTCTTTGACTCCACACGTCCTCTAGACCTATCAGAACAGCTTACAAAGGCACTCTGTATGCCCCCCCAGCCAAGACTTCTCTAAGGAAACACGCCCTATCAACAGCTGGTCCCCCACAATTGAATGCACTCCCCCCTGATTTCCATCAGAAACCCTGCCTGCTAACCTTAAAAAAAAAGCTCAAAACGTGGCTATTCAGACAAGCTTTTCCCTAATGGATGAACGTACTCACACTCATGACAGGATAGGATGCTTGTATTGACTCTGGCTAGGGCATATCACCTGCCGGCAGGCTCTGCTACATACTAGCTCACATTTACCAGATGCTTTTATCACCAACTAGTGTAATCTTCAACCCTAACTTTCCCTTCCTGTGTCCCTACCCCATCCCTAGCGAAAACTGGTCTTCCCATTAAAGAACCAGTAGTCCCTTATTCGCCGTTGTAATCCTCTTGTTAAACTACTATTTCTTCCTCACCTGTTGTAATCGTTTTTGCTAATCTACCATAAGAAATTCCCCTCCCATCTCACACTAGATCCTTTTCCTCCTCCTACCGCTAAGTAACTTTGAGCTTATTTCAGAAGGTGATATTATTTCGATTTCGGTTCCGTTTAACACTTGTACAGTATTTAAACTATATGTTAGCAGTTTGTATTTAACTTCCTGGGTCCCAGTTCGATGTAACCCCTGTTCTATGTAATGTTTTTCTCCAATAATCTGTTTTATTGTAAACCGATGTGATATGTATTTTTTACATGAATTTCGGTATAAAAAAGTTCAAAATAAATAAATAAATAAATATTTATGATGTCCATTTGGTCATCTATTAAATTAGATGGGTCGGCCCTTGTGACATTGTGAGGGCAAAGGTAGCGCCGGTGCCATTTTGAATACTGGCAATATGGCCGGAGTGCAGGAGGTCGCTCCCGGACCCCCGCTGGACTTTTGGCAAGTCTTGTGGGGGTCAGGAGGCCCCCCCAAGCTGGCCAAAAGTCCCTGGGGGTACAGTGGGGGTCCGGGAGCGATCTCCTGCACGCAGGCCGTATTGCCAATATTCAAAATGGCGCCAGTGCTACCTTTGCCCTGTCACATGGTAAGGGCAAAGGGCCATCGGCGCCATTTTTTTTAGCGCAGCTGATAGCGTGGGAACGGGAGATCGCTTCCCGCGGCCCCCCCTGGAGCACCAGGTATGTGTAAAACGTTTTTTGGGGGGGTCGGGAGAGTGGGGGAGGCTAAGGGGGTAATTTTAAAGGGTCAGGTGGGGTTTTTTTTATCGGCGCGGGCCTCACTAAAAAAAATTAGTGATGTGAATTGGAATCGGAACCGATTCCAATTCACATCTCGTAACGATCAGATTACCCCCCCCCCCCCCCCCCCAGCCGAACCCAATCGTTAAATGATCGGGCACACGATTCACATCCCTACTGTGTGATATGCACACTCATTTCTCTGCTGAAATGCAACTGACTGTCTGCCTCTGATGCTCCCATACCCACACTCTAGGCACCAGCAGCGCCTCCTAGTGATTTAGACTGCTGGTCACTCAGCAAGGGTAACAGAAAATATTCAGCTAAATGAGGGCTTTGAGTCTATTTTTTTTTTCTTGCAGCCTAATGGAGTCTAAGAGCAGCGACATCTTGAGTTCCGTACCTGTTCCTGCTGGATACCCTCTAACATCTCTTAAGAACATAAGAACATGCCATACTGGGTCAGACCAAGGATCCATCAAGTCCAGCATCCTGTTTCCAAAAGTGGCCAATCCAGGCCAGAAGAATCTGGCAAATACCCAAAAACTAAGTCTTTTCCATGCTACTGTTGCTAGTAATAGCAGTGGCTATTTTCTAAGTCAACTTAATTAATAACAGGTAATGGACTTTTCCTCCAAGAACTTATCCAATCTTTTTTTAAACACAGCTACACTAACTGCACTAACTACATCCTCTGGCAACAAATTCCAGAGTTTAATTGTGGTTGAGTGAAAAAGAACGTTCTCCGATT
Source organism: Rhinatrema bivittatum (assembly GCF_901001135.1). Lineage (NCBI taxonomy): Eukaryota > Metazoa > Chordata > Amphibia > Gymnophiona > Rhinatrematidae > Rhinatrema > Rhinatrema bivittatum. The sequence goes on along the minus strand of NC_042616.1, from coordinate 323,297,169 downwards.
AGTTTTAAATGTGCTACATTTAACTTCATGGAGTGCCCCCTAGTCTTTCTATTATGCTAAAGAGTAAATAACTGATTCACATTAACCTCTCATGATTTTAAACACCTCTATCATATTCCTCCTCAGGCGCCTCTTCTCCAAGCTGAAAAGTCCTAACCTCTTTATTCTTTCCTCATAGGGGTGCTGTTCCATTCCCTCGCCCTTCTCTGTACCTTCTCCATCTCAACTCTATCTTTTTTGAGATGTGGCGACCAGAATTGTACACAGTATTCAAGGTGCAGTCTCACCATGGAGCGATACAGAGGCATTATGACATTTTCCGTTTTATTCACCATTCCCTTTTTAATAATTCCCAACATTCTGTTTGCTTTCTTGACTGCCGCAGCACACTGAACCGACGATTTCAATGTGTTATCCACTATGACACCTAGATCTCTTTCTTGGGTGGTAGCTCCTAATATGGAACCCAACATTGTGTAATTATAGCATGGGTTATTTTTCCCTATATACAACACCTTGCACTTATCCACATTAAATTTCATCTGCCATTTGGATGCCCAATTTTCCAGTCTCAGAAGGTCTTCCTGCAATTCATCACAATCTGTTTGTGATGTAACTACTCTGAACAATTCTGTATCATCTGCAGATTTGATTACCTCACTCATCGTATTTCTTTCCAGATCATTTATAAATATATTGAAAAGTAAGGGTCCCAATATAGATCCCTGAGGCACTCCACTGCCCACTCCTTTCCACTGAGAAAATTGACCATTTAATCCTACTCTCTGTTTCCTGTCTTTTAGCCAGTTTGTAATCCACGAAAGGACATCGCCACCTATCCCATGACTCTTTACTTTTCCTAGAAGCCTCTCATGAGGAACTTTGTCAAATGCCTTCTGAAAATCCAAGTATACTACATCTACCGGTTCACCTTTATCCACATTTATTTATTTATTTATTTATTTATTTATTTATTTATTTCAGATTTTTATATACCGGCATTCGAGACAGCAGTCACATCATGCTGGTTCACATAAAACAGGGGTGCATAGTAAACATAACTATAACAATGGTGCTGAAAAGGCAGTTACATATAACAGGGTGATAAGAACTTGGCTGAGAAGGAAGAGAAAGGACAGGTTATTAATTCACACAGGTAAATGATAGAAGATATGGTTAACCATGGTGTAGGTGGAGATTAGGGGTGGCTTGGAGGTGTTAGATCAATTGGTGTCCGGGAAAGCTTGTATGAATATCCAGGTCTTTAGTCTTTTTTTGAAGGTTGAGATGCATGATTCTGTTCTGAGATTTGAGGGGATGGAGTTCCATAACGGTGGAATGGCTGTAGAGAAAGCCCGGTCTCTTAGTGTGCAGTGTCTGGTAGATTTGGACGGTGGTACCTGTAGCGATCCCTTGTATGCATCTCTTGTCGGTGTTGAAGAGTTGTGTAGTCGGAGAGGGATCTGTAGGTCAATGGGAGCCAGTTGGTGGATGTTTTTGTATGTGGTAAGAATGGCCTTGTATATTATTCTAAAGTGTATAGGTAGCCAATGGAGGCTCTTTAGAATGGGGGTTATGTGGTCTCTTCTCCTGGTATTTGTCAGATTTCGTGCAGCTGCATTTTGCACCATCTGAAGCGGTTTGGTGTATGAAGCAGGAAGGCCCAGTAGGATGGTGTTACAATAGTCTAGTTTTGAAAAAATGATTGCTTGGAGAATGGTTCTGAAATCTTGGGCATGGAAAAGAGGTCTAATTCTTTTCAGCACTTGTAGTTGGTAGAAACAGTCTTTGGTGGTTTTGTTAATAGTGGCTTTGAAATTCAGTCGATTATCAATTAGGACTCCTAGGTCTCTCACTTGTGTGATTGTTGGCGTGGCTTGTTGTGCAGAGGTGATGGTGCTGTTTTCTGAGGCGATGAGCAGGAGTTCAGTTTTGCCGGAATTTAATACCAGGTTTAGGCTGGTGAGGAGGAGTTTAATTTTTTGAAGGCATGTATCCCAGTAAGCCAGAGTTTTTGCGAAGGAATCCTTAATGGGTATCAGGACCTGGATATCGTCCGCGTAAAGGTAGTGTTTGAGGTTGAGGTCGGTGAGAAGTTGGCATAACGGTATAAGGTAAATGTTAAATAAAGTAGGAGACAGGAAGGACCCCTGTGGGACTCCTACTGACGACGGGTGTTGAGAGGATATTTGTTCTGTATCTTGACCTTGTAACCTCTATTGCTGAGAAATGATATGAATCAAGATAGTGCTGTGCCTGAGATACCTATGGAGGCTAACTGGTTAATGAGTAGGGAATGATTGACGGTGTCAAAGGCTGAAGAAAGGTCCAGTAAGATCAGTACGAAGGCTTGACCGTTATCAAGGCCCAGGATGAGGTGATCTGTTAAGGAAATGAGGAGGGACTCCGTGCTTAGTGTTTTGCGGAAACCGTATTGTGAAGGGAATAGGAGGTTGTTTTCTTCAATGTAGTTTGAGAGTCGGGTGTTCACCAATTTCTCCATAATCTTGGCTATGAAGGGGAGGTTGGCGATCGGTAGGTAGTTGTTTGGGTCATTAGGATCTAGATTAGGTTTCTTGAGTAGTGGTTTCAGAGAGGCCAATTTTAGGTCATCTGGGTAAGATCCTTGTGTTATTGAGCAATTTATGATGTGTAGAGTATGGAGGCATAGAACACACTTGAGGCAGCTTTCATGGCAGGCAGGAAGAGAGAAGAGAAGGGCTGAGCCCTCACGAGGCTCTTCTTTTTATAGTACATTCATACAAAGGCAGATGATGTGTCATTACATGATTGGCTACTTTCCCATAGCAACAGACGAGTCCCTACACTATTGGCTTTGGCTCAGCGGGTGTGCACGGATCATCTCATTGGCTGCTGAAATCTATACCTCCTGACTTTGTCCTGCCTCTGACTAGGGAACACCCAGCCCTTATTTCAGGCAATCAGGATTAATTATAAGCCAGAGAAATACATGAAGTCAGGTATCCTTTCCTAGGCAGAGAGGCCTAAGCACAAGTGATGCTTTTATTCAGGCAAGGCCAGGGAGAAGGGAAGATAGTGTAAAACCCTGAAATGGTTTGCTGGCAAAGCTTATAATTCCCACATCTCACCCTTTCTGTTTTTGTTTAGGCAGCTCGATAAAGCTTTAGACCCTTACTGAAATCTGTTATGTCTTGGTATGGGCTGGAAATAGGGGAAGGGGGATTATGGAGAGAAGAAAGCTGATTCGGTGTGGTGTGCCAGCCACCGATGAGCTCCTGAATCTCCACATCACCCAGAGCTGGTGCAGGTGGTGTGCCAACGCTGCAGGGCTCAAGATTCCCTATTAAGCAGCATACAAGACATCTTTATATCTGGGCTGAGAGCAAGGTTTCAGTATGGATATGAGGTTTGCTTTATAGTCTGATATGTATACACAGCAATGAGATCCAATTAATGCACAAACACCACCCTTTAAGGCTAAAATGGTTTCTAAGGTATAGCTGTTCTGTAATGCTACTTCTCTAATCTGAGAAACTTCTGTTGTGAGTAGTTTTAATGCATGGACTGTCTGATTAAATATGGCAATAGTCCAGTTAGCTAGGATGTGTAAATCTCTGTAATTCATAGCTGTCCCCATTGGGGGAAACAGGCTTCTAGCTATCTGAGTTTCTGTATACTTTTCTATGGGATTATTTATCGCCTCCCTTTTGTTACGGAGCCTTGCTTTGGGTAAATTTTTGACTGCATAGTATGAGGGGAGGATGTAGCCTAAAGTGCATCTGTCTCTCCATCTTGGGGAAATGTACATATATGCTCTACGCCCACATAACATCCATATGTTTCCTAACAGATTAGTGGACATGTCATTGGTTATCATTTGGGCTATATAACTACAAAAGGTAAATCCTTCATCCCCTCTATACTTTCTGTACTTGCTTGGGTCTCCCACTGCACATCCTGAAATCTGCCAATTGCATACATATGTGGTATAATTATGCAAGTGTTCAGTGATTAATACAAATGTTTCAGTTACAATATGGATATTTCCCACCTGAATCCCCTTCCCATCCCCTGTATCATAGTCCCAACAAAGAGCGGCAGTCTCTTGAATACGGCTGCCGATGTGTAGTATGGTATTATTAACTGGAGAGTTAATGAAAACATCTCTCTGTAAAGGATAATTAGTCCATACTGTAAGGTTAAATGGTACAGCATGCATCAGTCGTTCTCCGCAGGCTTGGGTTGGCATGTGTGTGCAGATCCAACAGTCTGTTTGATTCAACAGGTGTGAAAAGTTCTGTGCATCGAGGATGTACATGTTGTTCTGTCAGAGTCCTTGTTCTGAAATCGCCATAGCTGGAGAAATAAGGCAAAAGATGAGGGTGCAGAACACAATTGTTAATGAGTTGGCATTCAGGCAAGAAAAGGCGGCTAATAAGTTCTCTGGAGTTTTCTCAAGGCCTTGCTGTTCTAAGAGTTGTGCAGGTTGGTTGGATAGGGCCTTGATCTGTCCCCAGGTCATGTGGTGCTGCTTTTTGCAAGGAGTCCGGTCTCTGTCCTTCTGAGGGCTGTGGAGGCTCATGGAGAAGTTTGGGATCGGGTCCTGTAGACCTGGACACCTTTCCATCTTTCCACGGCTTGATACCTGTGGAAGCAAGCAGAGAAACATATCCTCGTCCCTTTGATAAGGGGACGGGACCGTACCAGACATTAAATATTCTATACAAAACTGATGGCTGTGGGTGACTAACCCTAGTCCCATAAATATTACTCATGGCTGTGGTCTTAAATTTGATATGTTTAGATGATTTAAACAATACTTTGTTCTTGTTCAGCCAGTCCTTCTTAGGGGGAAGATCCAGGGGCAATCCCTCCTTTTTCTTTTTGTTTGGTCCAGAGCTCTTAAGGGTATGATTGGCTCTCTCCACAATGGCTTGCCCTGTGGTGTTGTAGGGGATGCCAAATAAGTATTTAATGTTCAATTATTGACAACATTCATGCAAAGGAATGGCTGCAGTAAGCAGAGCCATTTTTCAGAACAGAGGGTAACCCCATTATCAAGAAAGTTTTTATGCAGTGATCAATTTTCATTCAGTAAAATAGCAATAAATGTAAATTAATCATTTAAAGGAAAAGTCATTTGCAGTAAGCAGAATCAAATGACAAGTATATTAGACATTACATTAAACATATGTTACACAAGACTGACATATATTCATATTCATTCATCCTGCAAATATTCATTTACACAAAACTGACACATATTCATCCATTCTGCAAATGTTCATTCATAGTCTTCTTGGCATCAAGACAGGCAACAGATAACACATAATTTAAGCTAAAAATCTTATCAAAAAGTTATCAAAAACAAAATTAGATCAAGGATCAAAAGTCAAAAGTCAAAAGGCGTTGGAAAAATGTTAAAATAAACTGCAAAGTGTTCACCTTCACATCTCCTCATGGCAGGAAGGATGTAAATCTGGAAAATATCAAAAACTGGCATACAGCAAAAATTTATTAAGGTAAGGATTAAAGTGAAAGTCTTACTTTTTTAACCTTGGAGAATCAATTCTATCATTCAATTTAATAAAATCAATTTGGATTTGCAAGAAAAGGCTTGGGAGGGATTGCTTTAGATGTAGCAACCTCTATCAGTAAAAATTTAAGGTTCAGAATTCTGTATAAATTTTTTGAAAAAGAAAATAAAACTGAAGTGTCCTTAAAACAGAAGGTCTGTAGGTCTGAAAAATAAAAACTATTATACAACAGAATTATTAAAACAATAATATAATATAACTTGTAAAAAGATTAACAGAAAGAGAGTGAGACGAAGGGCTAGTGCAGGAATGCATTGAAAGTTCAGGGAAAAGATTTGAGTTATAACATATAGAAACTAGAGAGAGAAACTGCAGGACTAAGTCCAGTTTTTTTCTTTCTTTTCAAAAGTTCTCCCTCCCTCCCCCATGAGTGGCAAGCAAGAGTTAACAGAAAGACAGTAAAGGGGGGGAGGAGCAGTGTTTCTCAAAAGAAAAGAACGGCACCCAAGGAATTAATCCTTCAGTCAATAGGAACTTAAAGATAGCATTGTTTAACAAATCAACCAGAGACAATGGCTTGGCAAGGACTTGCTGATTCCTCGCAGACTTGCTGATTCCTTGCAGACAGATTCTATTTTAATTTACCTTTGTCCTGAAAGGGAGAATCACAGTAAAAATATAAGTTCTGTACGCTAGCAATTCAAACTATAAACTTAAATCTCAGAGAAATGGAGTCATTTTAAATGTGAGCCAAATTAATTTTGCAAGAAGTGAACATTTCACATGAAATTCACACAGCAATTGTTCAAATTTCAGTACAGTTTTAACATAAGGCTGTGCATACACTTTCTGTGGGGGAAAATACTCTCAAAGTATGCAGATTTTTTGTAACTGAATTCAAATAGAAACTACTCCTTAAGCATGCAGTCCCTCTGCAACTGAACATCGAAGACCAATAGAAACCATTGTTTCCAAATCTGTACTGTTTGTTAAGAGAAACCATTTTTTTTTCATAGTGATATTTTCTTTGCTTTTAACGCAGGAGTCTAATTAAATCATTTTTTTCATATTGATATTTTCTTTGCTTGTAATGCAGGAGTGCAGCTGCCTGGCCCAAGGTCTTATACGCTGATTTCTTTGAAGACCTGGGGGCATAGCCACTGCTCATGGCACTCAACTCTATTGCTGCCACACCTAGTTCTTTGTTTCTTTCTGTAATGGGAAAGGCTTGAATCCCTTTCAATAATTCCTCCCTTGTGAGATTTCCATGTTCTAGGTGAAATCCCATGCTGACCGCGGCACATAAATTGTTACCGGGAGCAGTGGTTTGAGATGGTAATTTACCTGGACAAATTGGTGATGCAGAATTAATGACTGTCTCAGGCAATGGCAAATGGGGGTACAGGGAGTGGTTGGTGGGGGAAGGGGGTTGCAGGCAAGATGGAGGAAGGCTAGTTTTTCTGACCTCAGTGTTTTCAGTTTCCTGGGGCCTTTTCTCTGAGGTGGACACAGAGGAAGCCACAGGAGCCATGTGAGTGTGTGTCCCCAGATGTTCTATTTCATTTTCTGTCCCCCTTTGCTCATGGTTCTTTTCTGTGATGGGGAAGGCTTGAAGTCCTTCTAATAATTCTTCTCCTGTAAGGTTTTCTTTCTGCTGAAATTCAATGCTAATCACCCCACCCAGGCCAGGTTGTGGCTCAATTGTTCTCAGGGACTGCTTTTCTAAAGAGGTGTGAATGGGCTTGGGTGTGGGTATGGAGAGCTGATACAAAGAATTTGCTGTCTCTGAGGGAGACTGAGCATAAGATGGGGGAAGGGTATTCTGATTGAGTCTGCCTGCTTCTAAAAGCACATGGTTTGAAACTGCTGTCTTTAAACTTTGTTTTTCTATGTGTTCGATGGCCTCTGTACATTTTTGCCAGATTAATCTTTGCTTTATGGGAGCTCTGGGAGAAATATGAAGACAATTGCCAATTAAAATCCAGTCCTGGGTATTTAGAGTTCCAGCCTCCATTGAATACCAAGGGCAACGGCAAGCTATTTCACTTATTAATTTTTCTAAGTCCCCCAGGCTGATTTGCGCTATTTCTTTTCTTCTGGTGATGAAATAATGATTATTGATGATTTGCTGCAGCTCCCTGGCATGTAGCCTCTGCTGTACAGTCAAATCACTGCCCATGCTCACGAATGTGGGGAACAAATTTGCAGAGAAATACTTTAAAAATACTAAAAAATACCTTAAAAATACTTATGATTGCAAATCTGTTGAACGGTACGTACCTAAAGCTATGACCAGCCGAAATGAGCATGGAGTTTATCATCACTGTCGGGCTCACCAGATGTTGAATATGGAGGCATAGAACACACTTGAGGCAGCTTTCATGGCAGGCAGGAAGAGAGAAGAGAAGGGCTGAGCCCTCATGAGGCTCTTCTTTTTATTGTACATTCATACAAAGGCAGATGATGTGTCATTACATGATTGGCTACTTTCCCATAGCAACAGACGAGTCCCTACACTATTGGCTTTGGCTCAGGGGGTGTGCACGGATCATCTCATTGGCTGCTGAAATCTATACCTCCTGACTTTGTCCTGCCTCTGACTAGGGAACACCCAGCCCTTATTTCAGGCAATCAGGATTAATTATAAGCCAGAGAAATACATGAAGTCAGGTATCCTTTCCTAGGCAGAGAGGCTTAAGCACAAGTGATGCTTTTATTCAGGCAAGGCCAGGGAGAAGGGAAGATAGTGTAAAACCCTGAAATGGCTTGCTGGCAAAGCTTATAATTCCCACAATGATGTCTGACAGGGATTTGGAGATGGAGTCAGGAATTGATAGAAGCAATTTCGAGGGGATGTGATCCGAAGGGTGAGAAGATGGTTTCATTTTCCATAGGATACCTTGGATCTCAATGGAAGAAGTGAGTTCCAGTTCTTCTAAGCGGGTATTTTAGAAGGCGGTCTGAGGTGGAGTTGAAGTAGATGTGGTGTTAGGGGGCAGCTGAGTTAGAAGTTTGCTGATTTTGTTGTTGAAAAATAGCGCTAGTTCTTCCGCTTTAGATTTGGCTTGGTTGAGAGCGATTTCTGATGGGTTTATTTGTGTGAGGTTAGAGACGTAGCTAAAGAGGGCTTTAGCGTCGAAGATTAGGTGGTGGATCTTGGATGCGTTGATTTATATGTAGATAGAGTGATGGTGCATGGGTTTTTACGCCATTTAGCCTCATTTTGTCTTAGCAGTAGTTTAAGCTTTCTTAGCTCTAGGGTAAACCATGGTTGTCTTTTGGAAGAGTTGGGGTGAGGTTTTTTTGTTGTTAGAGGGCATAGCTTGTTGGCTATTGATTCCGTGATGTTGTTCCAAGATCAAAGCGCTGAGTTCGGATTGGAGAAGTCTACTTGGGTGAGATGTGATGATAAGTGATTGCTAAGATCTTCCATGGTGCATGTTTTCCTGTAAGTGAAGCAATGTGAGGGTATGCGAGATGGACTGGTATCTTTTATTGAGAATGAGGAAGTTATGAGGGAGTGATCTGACCATGGTACCTTCGTGCAGGTGGGGTGCTGGACCAGTTTGATTGCTGTATTGACGAAGATAAGGTCTAACGTGTGTCCGGCTTTGTGTGTGGGTTTGTTAACTAGTTGAGTGAAACCTAAAGCGGAGTATGCTGTGAGTAAGACTTTGCAGTTGGGTGATAATATGGAGTTGTCGACGTGCAGGTTGAAGTCACCTAAGATTATAGCTGGGGCATCTAGATTGATAAGGGAAGTAGTTAGTTCAACTACTACTACATGTTTAACTCCTTCAAAAAAGTGAAGCAGATTTGTGAGGCAAGACTTGCCTTGGGTAAAGCCATGCTGATTTTGTTCCAGTAAACCATATCTTTCTATATGTTCTGTGATTTTGATATTTAGAACACTTTCCACTACTTTTCCTGACACTGAAGTCAGGCTAACTGGTCTGTAGTTTCCTGGATCACCCCTGGAGCCCTTTTTAAATACTGGGGTTACATTAGTCACCCTCCAGTCTTCAGGTACAATGGATGATTGTAATAATAGTTTACAAATTTTTACTAATGGGTCTGAAATTTCATTTTTTAGTTCCTTCAGAACCCTGGGGTGTATACCATCCTGTCCAGGTGATTTACTACTCTTCAGTTTGTCAGTCAGGCCTTCCACATCTTCTAGGTTCACTGTGATTTGGTTCAGTCCATCTGAATCATTACCCATGAAAACCTTCTCTGATACGGGTATCTCCCCAACATCCTCTTCAGTAAATACTGAAGCAAAAAAATAATTTAATCTTTCCGTGATGGCCTTATCTTCTCTAATTGCCCCTTAAACCCTTTGATCATCTAACAGTCCAATTGACTGCCTCACAGGTTTTCTGCTTTGGATATATTTTAAAATGTTTTTACTGTGAGTTTTTGCCTCTACGGCCAACTTCTTTTCAAATTCTCTCTTAGCCTATCTTATCAATGTCTTACATTTAACTTGCCAACGCTTATGCATTATCCTATTTTCTTTTGTTGGATCCTTCTTTCAAGTTTTGAAGGATTTTGGTTTTTTTGCTAAAATAGCCTCTTTCACCTCCCCTTTTAACTATCCTGGTGATCGTATTGCCTTCTTTCCACCTTTCTTAATGTGTGGATATTGACTATGAGGATGACCTCACTCAAGATGGCTCTTGTTGAACATATATTCTCCATGGCATCCTTGAAGGGCTTCAGGATTCAAACCTTCTGCTTCTTGAATATCCATTAATGATTCTCTGCAGTTGCAGAAGCATGTCATGAAGAACTATCTGTTGATCCACAAACCTCTGCAATATCAGAAAAGTGGGATTTTAATTGAAATATTCAGTGCAGAGATACTCCACTGTTTCCTGTTTCTCATGGAGCTGCTGCCCTCCTGTCATGCTCTGGTGAAAATGTCCTGTTATTTTCCTGCAACTCTTTATTAGCTCCTTTAGAGCTCCAGCCCCAGGGCATGCCTTGGAGCTCCAGCCCCAGGGCATGCCTTACAGTCAGGTGCAGCATGTGTGCAATGCATTGGATCCCTTCTAAACCTCCATCTTTTTCTATATCCTGATCATGTTCCTGCCATCCTCTGTAACAAAGAAATCCAGCAACAGTCATGTGTTTTCAGCCTAGCTGCCAGCTCTCCATCATCTCCCTTATCACCATTAAAAAATGGAATGACATATGGGTCTCTTCCATTCCCTGGGTGTGCAGAACAGCCCACCTGTAGCCTAATGGTATGAACCACTAGAGATGCTGACTGCTTTTACTTTATCAAGCTGCCACTAATAGTAGCTAGGGATTTTTTTTTAATGTTACATGTATCCACACTAGTCTGGGCATATCCATGGTAGTACCTAGTACTATTTTGGATACACACAAACAGCTCAGAAGATCAGCTGCAGTCATTTTATTTTAGAAATAATGGATGCTACACACTGCTGTCTACTTGCTGACTATATGTAGACTTACACCAATAAATAGGTGATACAGTTTGTGCTAGAGTCACACACACAGTACACTGACCCCTATCCACACACAAAAAGTCAGAGAGCAAAGGCTGATGTACCTGGCTGAAAGTCAGAATCACTATTTAGATCACTCTTACAGAGAAACACATATCTCTCTTTACTGTACTGCCGACAAACACACTATTACTCCTTTTGAATGATACAGTAACCCCGTAATAAACAACAAAAAGATTAGTGTGACTTTTGACAATGACAATGTCACAAAAGATAACAACCTACCTTGATTGTTCCTTTCTTTAGAAATCTTTTCCAACTTTTACTTTCACTCTGAATCGGAATATCTCTCAAATCCAATAGATAACCAAACAAACTAGTGACCGCTCTGAAATATCTACTGCACAACCACCCAGCACTGGCTATATCATTTGACTCCTCAAACCCTCAAGCATCTTATCTATGCCAAGAATTTCAGTTTCAGCTTTATTCAAAACCAATCTACTGGCATCTGTCCAGCACATTTTAGATATATAACTACTAACCAAATCAGTGGATTCAACAATATTTGAAACTGTAGGCACCAGGAACTGGTCACCTGCATAAATATTAGAGATGTGCTTCGTTTTTTTCTACCGGGTCGTTTTTCGGTTCGAATACTTCGTGGTATAATTCGGGTCTTCTCGTTTCGTTTTCGGTTCGTTTGCCCGAAAACGAAACGAGAAACCCGAAACCGGACCGAAAAACGAATCGGTAACGAAGCGAAAAAAAAAACCACCCCAAGCATTTAAAAACATTTTTAAGCATTTTCGTACATATATAACAACCCCCCCCCCCCATCCTGATCCCTCCCCAAGACTTACGAAGATCCCTGGTGGTCCAGCGGGGTCCCGGGGTCCATTTTTCCTCCGTGCCCTCCGTGCCCGGTGTGCTGTGCTGCAAGCCGTGCGCCTCAAAATGGTGCCGAATAGCCCAAACTACCATGTCACAGGGGCTTTCGGCGCTATTGGCAAGCCTTGGGGGGGTCAGGAGGGGGCTCCTGACCCCCCCAAGGCTTGCCAATAATCCCTGGGGGTCCAGCAAGGGTCCGAAAGCGATTTCGTTTTCGGCTGCCAGTAACCAAAATGGCGCCGATAGCCTTTGCCCATACTATGTCACAGAGGCTTTCGGCGCCATTGGTCAGCTCCTGTCACATGATAGGAGCACAAGATGGCGCCGATGGCCATGTGACAGGGGCTGACCAATGGCACCGAAAGCCCCTGTGACATGGTAGTTCGGGCTATTCGGCACCATTTTGAGGCGCACGGCTTGCAGCACAGCACACCGGGCACGGAGGGAAAATGGACCCCGGGACCCCCCTGGACCACCAGGGATCTTCGTAAGTCTTGGGGAAGGATCGGGGGGTGGTGTATTATAGTGAATTTAAATGTTTGGGGTGGGTTTTAATTAAAAAAAAAATTTGTGCCCCCTCTCCCCAGGCAAACCCGAAAACGAATTTTCCCCCGAATTGCGGGGAAAATTTTGTTTCCGGTTTCGGGGGCTCCGAAATAACGGCGTTTATGTCGTGTTTCGGATACTCCGAAACAGAAACGAATTAGGAAATTTCGTTAAATTTCCTAAATAGGGCGAAAAACGAACCACATCTCTAATAAATATATGCAGTGATACCCAGTTCCTGAAAATGATCTCCCCAAAAAACTTCCATACCACTGCTACTGCACTGATCCCCTCACTCATCCTCCATGCACTGAAAGAGTGCAGCTTCTCCTTCCTTCCTGGCTGCTGGTGCTTTATAGACAACATCAGGCACCATCAGCCAAGAAGAAGGAAGCAGCCCAAGGTACTGCCAAGACCACAATTCTCATGCAGGCAGACCTGAAGAAAACCACAGCAATGTGGTAATGATGTGCCAGGGGATCCTTACTCCCCACAGGCTGAAGTAAACCACTGGTGATGACAAAGAGGTGCCAGCAGGTCAGAGGAGGTGAAAGGACTGAGATAGACAGTAAAGAGGAAAGGAAGGAATCTTTGATCTAATGTCGGTATATAAAAATGTATAAATAAATAAATAAATAAAATAAATAAATAAGGAAAAGAGTGAGAAGTTCTCACTCACTCAGCTCCTCTTGCTTCCCTTCCTCTCCCCTTCTTTCTTACTGAAAAGTTGAACTGAGTAAGTGAAAGGGAAGGGAAGGGTTGTGAGTGAGGAGAAGGTGGTGAATGAGGGGGAAAAGAAGGGAGGAGGAATCAGTGAGGGGGAGAGGAGGAAAGGGAAGGGGATGGTTGAGTGACTAAGAGGGACAGGGGTTAAGGGAGAGAAGGAAAGGAAGAAAAGAGGGGAGGAGTGAGTGAGAGGGAAGGGGAGAGAAGGGAGGGAAGGAAAGGAAAGGGGGAGACTGAATAAGTGAGAGGGAAGGGACAAAGGAAGGGGACTGAAAGAGTGAGAGAGAAGGATCAGGGGCAGTATTCACCCATGTGACTGAAAAAAAAGCAGGGGCAACATCTGTCCATGCCTCAAAAGGAAAGAGGAGTTGTCCCATTGGCTGTGTGTATGAAGGTGGAAACTGCCACAATGTGTGTGTTCTGGGGGGAAGAGAGAAAAGTGTGTGTGTGTGTGTGTGTGTGTGTGTGTGTGTTATTGAGCATGTGAGAGAGTGTGAGAATGTATATTAGAGATGTGCTTTGTTTTAAGTTTTCGGGTCGGGAACTTCGTGGAAAACTTTGTTTTCCTGCAGGTCGTTTTTATATTTTTGAGCAATTTTTGACGAAACAAACCGGAAAAAAAAAACCCCACCCAACTCTTCAAATTAACTTAATTACAACCCCCCCACCACCATCCTGATTCCCACCCCAAAAAAAACTTACTAAAAGCCCTGGTGGTTCAGCAGGGTCCCAGAAGCGATCTCTCCCTCTTGGGCCGTCGGCTACCACTAATCAAAATGGCGCCAGTGGCCCTTTACCCTTACCATGTGACAGGAGCTACTGGTGCCATTGGTCGGCCCCTGTCACATGGAAGGAGCAATGGATGGCCGGTGCCATTTTCTATTAGATTCCCTGGGACAGCAGCTAATGGTACTGTCCTAGCTTACTCCCATCCAGACCATGCCCACCGGCCCACCCCTTTTCCCTTGGCTGGCAGTTCTGTGCATACCGGGCTTTACATGCATGACATGGCCTGTTATAAAATGCACGAGGTGTGCACGAGGCCCCACCACACGTGTAAACTCCGAAATTTACGCGTGTAGCTCTTTTAAAATCTGGGCTTTAATGAGGACAGAACAGCCAACTCAAACTCTGAATTTCAATAATATGAGGTATTTATAAGCCAATCACCCAGGTATCTAAAAGTGGCCTTATGGTTTTATAGGTTGAGATCAGATAAATATATCTCCCCTTTTTTCCACTAGCCCATCATCTGATGTAGAGATATTCTAGGTTTCCCCCCTTTCCATAGAAACATTTTTTACTTCCTTGTGGAATGTTAGTGAATCAAATTTCTTAAGAATCAAAGGCAGCAGGCTCAAAACATATAACCACTTAGGAAATATGGTCATCTTATACAATTGCATCCTACCTCCCAACAAAAATCATTAAATGTGATCATTTTTGCAAAGCAGCCTTGGTTAGTACTTGTAGTTGGTCTTTAAGGAGCCACTCACCCAGATATTTCAGTTTGTGTTCTATCCATTTTAAAGGAAAATCCTCCTCCCAGACCCTTACATTCCATTGCCCTATGCGCATAGTCTCAGGTTTATCTGAGTGTAACTTTAAGCCTGCATTATTACCATAAGAAGAGAATTCTTGGAGAAATAATGATAGCGCTTCAAGGGGTCTAGTAATATTTAAAAGAAAATCATCTAAAAAAAGCATCAATCTTAAAAGATCAAGCCCCCTATAGTAACTCAAGGGATATCAGGATGCAAACTAATTTTACATACGAAGGGATCTAGGGATAGAAGAAAAAGAAGAGAAGGTAATTTGCAACCCTCCTCTGAGAATTCCCTATTTATCAATATTTTTGTTTTTGGTTGGTTGTATAATAAAGAAACATAATCCAAGAGAGCACCCCAAAATCCATAAGTATGTAGAGTAACAAAAAGATATGTTCAACTAACCCTATCAAAACCTTTTTGGTATCAAAACTTATAAGTAAAGATTATAATTTCTTTTTAAGAGAACAGTCCATGGACACCCATACTTTTTGAACATGGATTTTGTCAAAGAGCGACACTTGGTAATCAATTTGCTCAGTGGAAATTATAGTGTGCAAAATGAGGGACAATCAATGAGCCATGACTTTTGCTAACAATTTGATATCATAATTGATTATTGAAACTGGTTGGTACTTGGGATGTGCAGAAGGAAAAATGTGTTTCAATTTGGTTTTCGTTTCACAGGAACCCAAATTTATTGCATTAGTTTCACTGGGGGGAAAACCAATTCATTGATTAGTTCTATTTGTTGTCTGTTTTCCCATTAAAGTCAATGGGGGAAGTATTTACAGCCTATTTTTGGCTGCAGAATTAGGGTTTTCTTATCAATTCTGATGAAACCTCTGGGGAGCAATCATCATAACAAGAAAAGAGCTACAAAGTACTTAGACTGTAGCAAAGTGGCATCAAAGTGGCATGAATAGCCAAGGCACTGTAAAGAGACAAAGGGGTACCAGGAAAGGCAAGAGTGCTTTAACAGAGGTTGAAAGCAGCAGCGAGAGTATAAAACACACACCACAGCTTCAAAAGAGAGCACTGATAACAGTTGCATGAACCCTTGAAGGTAGCACAACAGGCAAAGTGGCAAGCAAGTGGCAGTGCCTGATGAGCATACAATAAAGACATCCATGATCGAAGGCCCCGCTACCTTCCATGACTGATGATTGCTCCCCAGAAGTTTCATCAGAATTGATAAGAAAACCCTAATTCTGCAGCCAAAAATAGGCTGCAAATACTTCCCCCATTGACTTTAATGGGAAATCGGAAAACGAATACAACAAATCAAACAAATTGGTTTTTCCCCCTATGAAACGAATGCAATGAATTTGGGTCCTGGCGAAATGAATACGAATCGAAATGATTTTTTTTCCTTCTTTACATCCTTAGGGGCGGATTTTCAGAGCCCTGCTCGCGTAAATCCGCCCAAAACCGGGCGGATTTACGCGAGCAGGGCCCTGCGCGCCGGGAAGCCTATTTTACATAGGCCTCCCGGCGCGCGCAGAGCCCCGGGACTCGCGTAAGTCCCGGGGTTCTCGGAGGGGGGCGTGTCGGGGGCGTGTCGGGGGGCGGGCCCGGTCGTCGCGGCGTTTCGGGGGCGTGTCGGCAGCGGTTTGGGGGCGGGTACGGGGGCGTGGCTATGGCCCAGGGGCGTGGCCGCGCCCTCCGTACCCGCCCCCAGGTCGCGGCCCGGCGCGCAGGAGGCCCGCTGGCGCGCAGGGATTTACGCCTCCCTCCGGGAGGCGTAAATCCCCCGACAAAGGTAAGGGGGGGTTTAGACAGGGCCGGGCGGGTGGGTTAGGTAGGGGAAGGGAGGGGAAGGTGAGGGGAGGGCAAAGGAAAGTTCCCTCCGAGGCCGCTCCGATTTCGGAGCGGCCTTGGAGGGAACGGGGTAGGCTGCGCGGCTCGGCGCGCGCCGGCTATACAAAATTCATAGCCTTGCGCACGCTGATTCAGGATTTTAGTGGATACGTGCGGCTCCGCGCGTATCTACTAAAATCCAGCGTACTTTTGTTTGCGCCTGGAGCGCAAACAAAAGTAGGCTGTTCGCGCTCGTTTTAAAATCCGCCCCTTAACGAATAGTAACAGATTCTAATGGAAGATTTGTGTTGGCTATAAGTTAACTTCAGGGAATGAAGGTGATTCTGTCTAATATTTATGCACCTAACCAATTTTCTCACAGCTTTTATACTAGCCTGTTAACCAAAATGACTTTTTTTTGGGGGGGGGGTTTACTCTGTTATACATGGAGGGGATTTTAATATTAGAGATAACCCTCTGATGGATTGCAAGCAATCCAAAACCCTGAAAAATATCAACCAGATTTGGAGTAGGGTTTGTGTGTCAGCAACTACAGTTAATCGACTCCTGGTGTATTTTACATGTAAATGAAAAATATTTCACTCACTTTTCACATGTATATAATTTATATATATGTTGACACTACATTTTAATAGTGGAATAGTTTTTGATACTTTTTCAGCCAGCTGTATATCTGATGTTGCCTTCTCTGACCATGCCATTGTAGCTATCATGTTGGAATTAGTATCTGGAGTGAAAAGGTCTATACAATGGAAAATGTCTGTTTTTATATGAGGTTAAAGAGTACCCTGAATTTAATTCAACACTAGAAAGTGACCCCATAACTTACTGGAACACAGTGAAGGATGTGATGAGAAGATACATTATAGCCTTTCAGGCAATAAAAAGAAGGAGAAGATCAATAAGCTACAAACCCTCACCAAACAAATTGCATCCTTGAGGCGTACACATATGAGAAACTTGTCCCAAACTTTCAAGGACAGGTTGATGACTTCCAGTGAAGAGCTGAATTCTTTCTTGTCTATTAAGACACAACACAATCTGACATATTACAAATGTAAGTTATACCAGTGGAGTAATAAATCAGAAAAATTATTGGCAAAGTTGGATAGATCTAGTTCTAGACCAAAGGGTTTGATCACACAACTAATATATGATTCTCAAACTCACAGGAATGCTCCCTCCATTTTACAGGCATTTGAAAAGTTTTATAAAAAGTTGTACAAGGCTGGTGTTTCAGCTGAATAGAAAAGACAGTCTTTATTTCAGGATTTGTCTCTCCCTCAACTGGAAGAAGTCTCTAGGGGATGACTTGATATCCCTATTCAAGATAATGAAATATACAGAAATATTATACAACTTAACTGGGTCATTCATCAAAATATGTTATGGTGTTAATACACACGATAATGCATAAACACCATAATGCATGGTGCAAATGCAAATTTTTGGGAGGGGTGGGATCGGGGAGGAGTTTGGGTGGGATTTAGTTAAATGAGGGGTGATATCACATTGTATAATAGATTAATGCATGCTATTGTGTGGTTTTGATGTCAGAAATAACTACTTATTTTTCCCTGGTGTAGGCTATGTGATATAGCCGAAATGGCCATAACACTATTTGTGATACATTTTTGGAATTGCATTTTGGACATTTCTAGGCTTGGGGAGGGAGAAGGTGAGAGGGAGAGGAAGAACCTCTGGGGAGGGCTTCACTGTGTGCACCTATTTATATCTCTATAGGAGGGCAACCTAATAGGTCGAGGTGAGGTGTTAGTGGCAATTTAGGGTTTAGGGGCCAGTTTCGATTGTAGAGTGAGATGACCGAACAGCACAGTACACCTTGGTGAAGATTCAACATCATTTGGAGTGAGGAAAGTCTCAAAAAGATGAAATTTTGAACTATGTTATCTCACCCTACCTTAGCCACCTCTGAAGGTATAACTTCAAGAAGTAAGAGGGTTAAGATGAGTTTGCTTATAGATGATATGATATTGTTTGTGAGGAATCGAAAGGAATGTTTTTGCAATGTTGTGAAGGTATTTAACTGATTTGGTTCCTTCTCGGGTTTAAGAATAAATTATAATAAATCAGATTCTTTCCTCTTGGATATATCATTAAAGGAATAATGGATCAGCTCCTTCCCCTTACTGTGGGCTTCAGAGCTTATGCATGATCTAGGCATCCATTTGGCCCACACAACAGCAGAACTATAAGAGTTTAATTATAATGTAATTATAGAAAAGGTAAAGTTTTTTTTTTTTTGTTTGTTTTTTTTTTAAATGATGGCAATCCCTACCTCTTTCACTTATGGGGAAATATGCCCTGGTAAAATTGGTATTACTACCTTAGTCCCTGTACTTCCTTCAGATGCTTTCTTTATGGGTCAAGAAAAAGGATGTTCTTTCTTTTTGCTCCCTATTTACTATTTTATTAGGGTAACAGGAGAGCACAAGAGAACACAGGTTAGGGAAAGTCAAGAAAATTATTTCACTCAGGGGCGGATTTTCAGAGCCCTGCTCGCGTAAATCCGCCCAAAACCGGGCGGATTTACGCGAGCAGGGCCCTGCGCGCCGGGAAGCCTATTTTACATAGGCCTCCCGGCACGCGCAGAGCCCCGGGACTCGCGTAAGTCCCGGGGTTCTCCGAGGGGGGCGTGTCGGGGGTGTGTCGGGGGGCGGGCCCGGTCGTCGCGGCGTTTCGGGGGCGTGTCGGCAGCGTTTTGGGGGCGGGTACGGGGGCGTGGCTATGGCCCGGGGTGGTCCGGGGGCGTGGCCGCGCCCTCCGTACCCGCCCCCAGGTCGCGGCCCGGCGCGCAGGAGGCCCGCTGACGCGCGGGGATTTACGCCTCCCTCTGGGAGGCGTAAATTTATTTATTTTATTTATTTGCAAATTTTTGTATACCGACATTCGTTAGGCAAACATCACATCGGTTTCCATGTAACATAAAACTGGCCAACATGGCTTTACAATGAAACTGATAATGGAACTGGGTGGAGGGAAGGTGGGGGAAAACACAGGGAATTACTGAACGAAAAGAATATAGGCTATAAACATGACGATATATAAGCAATAAAATTATATACAGGGTTTATTTACAAGTAAATTATTTGCAGTGGATGAGTTT
This sequence comes from Rhinatrema bivittatum, assembly GCF_901001135.1. NCBI lineage: Eukaryota > Metazoa > Chordata > Amphibia > Gymnophiona > Rhinatrematidae > Rhinatrema > Rhinatrema bivittatum. Next base: position 323,277,515 of record NC_042616.1, on the reverse strand, counting down.
AGGGTTAGGGGGAGCCGGGGGGGGGCAGTGGAGGGGTTTGGGGAGGGTAAGTGATAGACAGCGGGGTTCATGTATAGGCTCGTGCGAAGAGCCACGTCTTGAGATTTTTTCTAAATTGGTTGGGGCATGTTTCATGGCGTAGGTAAGTGGGGATAGAGTTCCATAGGGAGGGTCCAGCTAGGGAAAGTGCACGTTGTTTGGTGGTTGTAAGGTGGTAGAGTTTAGGAGATGGCGTATGAATGTATGATGTGTAGGGTGTTCTGGTGGGTCTGGAGGGGAAACGGATATGTAGACTGTCTGAGAACCAGAGCATGTTAGGATTGTGGACGGCTTTATGTATGAGGGTAAGGGTTTTAAACTGAATTCTGGCAGTGATGGGAAGCCAGTGTAATTGTTTGAGGACAGGGGTGATATGTTCTTTTCTGCGGGAGCCGGTTAGTATCCGAGCGGCTGCGTTTTGTAGTAGTTGAAGGGGGGCAAGGCTGTTTTTCGGGAGGCCTAGGAGCACAGCGTTTGCGTAGTCTATTTTGGATAAGATCAGGGCTTGTAGGGCGGTTCTGAAGTCATTGAGGTGAAGGAGGGGTTTAAGTTTTTTAAGTGTGTGGAGTTTGTAATAGCAGTCTTTGATGGTGGATGTGATAAATTTCTGTAGATTGAATTGGGGGTCAAGAGTGACGCCTAAGTCCCTGACAGATTGGGAGAAAGTAGGAGGAGGGGGGGGAGAAGTGGTTGCGAGTGTGGTTATTGAATTGATGGATTGTGGAGAGATGATCATGAGTTCTGTTTTGTTAGGGTTAAGGGCTAAGTTGAGCTGGGTGAGGAGATCATTGATGGATGTGAGGGCGCTGTCCCATCTTTTTAGGGCATTGGAGATGGAATCTGCAATAGGTATAAGGACCTGTACATCGTCGGCGTAAACAAAGTGTGGGAGATTAAGATTTGAAAGCAGCTGGCAAAGGGGGAGAAGGTATATATTAAATCCCCCGACAAAGGTAAGGGGGGGGTTTAGACAGGGCCGGGCGGGTGGGTTAGGTAGGGGAAGGGAGAGGAAGGTGAGGGGAGGGCAAAGGAAAGTTCCCTCCGAGGCCGCTCCAATTTCGGAGCGGCCTTGGAGGGAACGGGGGTAGGCTGCGCGGCTCGGCGCGCGCAGGCTATACAAAATCGATAGCCTTGCGCTCGCCGATCCAGGATTTTAGCGGATACGCGCGGCTCCGCGCATATCTACTAAAATCCAGCGTACTTTTGTTTGCGCCTGGAGCGCAAACAAAAGTAGGCTATTCGCACTCGTTTTAAAATCCGCCCCTCAGTGCATAGTTAAGCTCTGAATGCCAGAGGATGTGATTGTGGCAGTTAGTTTAGCTGGGTTTAAAAAAAGTTTTGATAAGTTCCTATAGGAAAAATTCATAAGCTGCTATTAATTAATAAGCAATAGCAGCTTGAGATGTATTTAATGTTTGGGTACTTGCCAGGTACTTGTGACTTGGATTGGGCACTGATGGAAACAGGACTGGGCTTGATGGACCCTTGGTCTGACCCAGTATGGCATATCTTATGTTCTTATGTTCTATGATATATGCAAGATTGGGTCTTCAAGTACAACAAATATGATGTAGAGAGGGTCTGATGATGGACTGGACTCATCCATATAGGCAAAGTAACTTGATTAACTTACAAGGGAAAACATTCTACCTACTACAGCTTCCTGCATTTTGACTTACTGCTGTCAGAAAGGCATGGGTTTGATGAAGAAAGCATTTGGGTCATAGCTTTAATGTCTCTCCTTTTATGAATCTCTCTGGTAATGAGGACTTTCTACCTGGGCTGGACAGCCTGATCTTAACAAACTGGTCCCATTAAGAATTTAGTAATTTAATGGGATGGGTTGATCGTGAAACAGCAAGTATATTATATTCATTTCCCCAGTTACAAGACTCATTTTTTTTGTTTACTTACAGGAGCATCATTGCTTACTGGGGTGCATGGGGGGGGGGGGGGGATATGAGTCTGCTAGTTGCCACTGATGAGGAACAGTGTTTTTCAAAAACCATTCCCAAATTAAATAAAATTTCTATATGGTCTATGCTTTTCAAAGAGATACTACTGAAGGCTCACTTGATTAAGTTGGTGACACAATGGAGTGCAGATCTTGGCCTGGACATAAGGGAAGAAAATATGGTCCAGGCTTTCACATTGCTTTATAAATCTTTATTATCTGAAAATATGAGGGAGATGCAATCTAAACTTTTGTACTAGGCATATAATATCAGAGCTCTGGGGATCAAAATGGAACTTTGGGATTCAGAATTATGTCTGAAATGAAATGTTTATGGGGGCACACTATCTCATATGTTTACTGGTTGTCACAAAGTGCAATCATACTGGCAACAAACATGTGTTAACTTATATCATATTCTGGGATGTTATTTTTCCTTATATGCATCACCTTGCACTTTTCCACATTAAATTTCATCTGCCATTTGGATGCCCAATTTTCCAGTCTCACAAGGTCTTCCTGCAATTTATCACAATCTGCTTGTGATTTAACTACTCTGAACAATTTTGTGTCATCTGCAAATTTGATTATCTCACTCGTCGTATTTCTTTCCAGATCATTTATAAATATATTGAAAAGCACCTGTCCAAGTACAGATCCCTGAGGCACTCCACTGTCCACTCCCTTCCACTGAGAAAATTGTCCATTTAATCCTACTCTCTGTTTCCTGTCTTTTAGCCAGTTTGCAATCCACGAAAGGACCTCGCCACCTATCCCATGACTTTTTACTTTTCCTAGAAACCTCTCATGAGGAACTTTGTCAAACGCCTTCTGAAAATCCAAGTAAACTACATCTACCGGTTCACCTTTATCCACATGTTTATTAACTCCTTCAAAAAAGTGAAGCAGATTTGTGAGGCAAGACTTGCCCTGGGTAAAGCCATGCTGACTTTGTTCCATTAAAGAATGTCTTTCTATATGTTCTGTGAGTGTGATGTTTAGAACATTTTCCACTATTTTTCCTGGCACTGAAGTCAGGCTAACTGGTCTGTAGTTTCCCGGATCACTCCTGGAGCCCTTTTTAAATATTGGGGTTACATTTGCTATCCTCCAGTCTTCAGGTACATTGGATGATTTTAATGATAGGTTACAAATTTTTACTAATAGGTCTTAAATTTCATTTTTTTAGTTCCTTCATAACTCTGGGGTGTATACCATCCGGTCCAGGTGATTTACTACTTTTCAGTTTGTTAATCAGGTCCACCACATCTTCTAGGTTCACCGTGATTTGATTCAGTCCATCTGAATCATTATCTATGAAAACCTTCTCCATTACAGGTACCTCCCCTACATCCTCTTCAGTAAACACCGAAGCAAAGAAATCATTTAATCTTTCCGCGATGGCCTTATCTTCTCTAAGTGCCCCTTTAACCCCTCGATCATCTAATGGACCAACTGACTCCCTCACAGGCTTTCTGCTTCGGATATATTTCAAAAAGTTTTTACTGTGAGTTTTTGCCTCTACAGCCAACTTCTTTTCAAATTCTCTCTTAGCCTGACTTATCAATGTCTTACATTTAACTTGCCAACATTTATGCTTTATCCTATTTTCTTCTGTTGGATCCTTCTTCCAATTTTTGAATGAAGATCTTTTGGCTAAAATAGCTTCTTTCACCTTCCCTTTTAACCATGCCGGTAATCGTTTTGCCTTCTTTCCACCTTTCTTAATGTGTGGAATACATCTGGACTGTGCTTCTGGAATGGTATTTTTTTAACAATGACCATGCCTCGAACATTTTTTACTTTTGTAGCTGCTCCTTTCAGTTTTTTTTAAACAATTTTTCTCATTTTATCAAAGTTTCCCTTTTGAAAGTTTAGCACGAGAGCCTTGGATTTGCACACTGTTCCTCTTCCAGGAGCACACTGTTCCTCTTCCAGGAGCACTGGATGGCCCGCACCATTTTTAAAGATGGTGCCGGCCATCCAGTGCTCCCTCCATGTGACAGGGGCCGGCCAATGGCACCGATACCCTGTCACATGGTAAGGGCAAAGGCCATCGGTGCCATTTTTATTAGTGGCAGCTGACGGCCTGAGAGCAGGCAATCACTCCTGGGACCCCCACTGGACCACCAGGTACCTGTAAAATGTTTTTTGGGGGGTCGGGAGGGTGGAGGAAGCAAAGGGATTAGTTTTAAAGGGTCGGGGTGGGTTTTTTGTTTATCGGCTCAGGCGCAGCCGATAAACAAAACCGCGATCGAGCCTGATGAAAGAAAATCCACATGTGAATCGGAACCAGAATCTGAACCGATTCCGGTTCCGATTCACATCTCTAAACGTTATCTCTCTAGCATGTCCCGATGATACATTTACCCAGTCAATATTGGGGTAATTGAAGTCTCCCATTATTACCGCACTACCAATTTAGTTAGCTTCCCTAATTTCTCTTAGCATTTCACTGTCCGTCTCACCATCTTCACCAGGTGGACGGTAGTATACTCCTATCACTATAGTCTTCCCCGACATACAAGGGATTTCTACCCATAAAGATTCAATTTTGTATTTAGTCTCATGCAGGATGTTTATCCTGTTGGACTCTATGCCATCCCGGCATAGAACATGTTTCATCGGAGGTGGACCCTTGGGCTGAGGTGGGGATGATGCAACCCTTAGGTAGGGACCTATGGGTCCCCACCATCAGCAGTGGAGTGGGCTGAGTGTAGAGGCTGCTGGAGCTTCGCCTATACCAGTCCTCGTTCCCCGCAGGTTGAGCCTTTGGGTGCCGGGGCCGACAGGACTTAGGTGGGCCTCGAGGTTGGTGAGAGAAGAAAGGTGGTTCAGCCCAGAGACAGCAGTCGATAGGTGGCGTAGTCCTACCCTGGACTGGGTTTGGTACAGGAACTCAGGTGTCAATGGACGGAGAGTCACTGGAGGCACTCAAGCAAAGAAAGGCCAGAGCCTTGTAAGTCCACGTCCAGGGAATAGGCTAGAGGAGGCATCACTGACAGGCTAGGATCAGGGCCGGTGGCAAGCAGAGGTCGTGGCAAGCAACGTAGAATTCTGGACACGGAGAAGTCTGTAGTGTAGTCAATCAAGGCAATGGTCAGGGCACAGAGAAGGCTGAAAAGTCATCAGGCGTAGCAGAGGTCTGGGGCTGGAGATAGGCTGAAGAGTAGGCAGGCATAGCAGAGGTCTGGGGCTGGAGATAGGTTGAAGAGTAGTCAGGCGTAGCAGAGGTCCAGGGCTGGAGATAGGCTGAAGAATAATCAAGTGTAGCAGAGGTCTGGGGCAGGAGATAGGCTGAAGAGTAGTCAAGCGTAGCAGAATTGAAATCCAGAGTCAGTCCAACACAAAAACAGGGCAGGAACGTGGAAGACAGGAACCAGGAACCGCAGGTGTCAGGAACACAAAGTATAGAGGATTCTCTATCAGCAATGAGTATTCAGAGTATGAGGAGACCTGTTGCAAAGGCAACGCTATGGAGTGAGGCCTGAGCTTATATACACTGAAGAGTCTGATGTCAGCATCCGGGGCCATGGCCAGGTTCCCACCCCGGACCCTTTAAAAGTATTAGTGATGGGCGAGTGCCTAGGGAAGGGCGTGGCGCCGATGATGGCGTCTCTCTGCGAGCCACGCGGAGAGGCCCGATGAACAGGGACATCTTGGCTAGCAACACTGGGGACCATGGAAGAGCCGGAGGCACTGAAGGCGACCCAAGATCAGAACTGGCGGCCCACCACCGCCAGTGAAGAGGAATCAGGAGCTGGAGTCTGTGTAAGTTGAGAGGGCCATGCCACTGGTCTGCCGAGGGGCGGCACGTGTAACAGAATGTGTATGTGTGATAAGGCAATGGCTTGTTGGGTGATTCTTTAATTTATTAGAAAAATCTTTAGTTATTCTATCATTTTTTAGCATTTGTAACAGGATGTTATAACTATGGTTGAGTTGGTTTGTTTGCATGGGAAGGTTAGTTTTTTTTATTTATTGGATGTTGTGATATAAATGCATATGAAAGGCAAAATTCATACATCACTTTGATATTTGCTCAGTGAATTGTGGTATGTCAAATTAATAAACTAAACTGTACTAAACTTATGATTTATTATTGCATCTATTTAAATATCAATATTTTGAAGTAGCTTCTCATAGCATGTTGACGTGAATGTAATCTGATCATATGCAAAATGATATGCTTTTATGATTTTTGACATTGAGGGTAAATGTGTTTTTGGACTTTTTGAGTAAGTAGAACTTGTCAACAAACATGTTATAAGTGATATCTTTCTATTGGACTAACTTAATATATCTGAGACAAGCTTTTGAGAGTTATCTTTACCTATTGTTTCATTAACTTTTAATTACTGGCACATAGGTTGAATTGATAAACGTTTTAGGGAATTTTTTGTTTCATATATGGATTTGATACTTTGTAATCCCTCATTATGATATTATGCATTGTGTTTCTTGTTTGTTTTGTCCATTTTAGATGAAATATATATAAAATGAAATGTAAAAAAGCTTGTAGCTTTATTATCTAATCTATTCCCTTGTGGCAGCTCTTTCAAGCAAAACACAGCTTGCGTTAAGGGTTTTCTTTGACTCCAATTTATTTGAACATGTGTTTGCAGTTTCATTTAGAATGGTTTTTTTTTTCCAACTAAAAGAAAGCTTTTTATATTTCTATAAAATAATTATCATATCATTTGATTATAATAAGTATATGAAGTGTACTCCCTTTAAGATACAAGAGTGGGAATGGCATTCTTGCATATAGGATCTTTTGTTGTGATAGCAAAGCACAAACATGTCTTGCAACTTCATACATATTGCTTCATTTTTCTAGTACATTTACAAGTTTTTATTATGCACATAAAATACTTTATTGCCTTTACAAACCTGTTAAAACATGTTTTTGCACTGGAATGCAAAAAAAAAAAAAAATGGAGTGGGGCTAAAATTGAAGCCAAGAAACTGTTGGAAAAACTTTTTGGTTTTCATATGTAAGCCTTCAAAGTACTCTGGAATAAACTTTCAGTTCTCAGAGCATTCTAATCAGTAGAGATGTGCTTCGTTTTTTTCTACCGGGTCGTTTTTCGGTTCGGATACTTCGTGGTACAATTCGGGTTTTCTCGTTTCGTTTTTTCGAAAAACGAAATGAGGAAACCTGAAACCGGGCCGAAAAGTGAATCGGTAAACGAAGCTTAAAAAAACCCACCCCAAGCATTTAAAAACATTTGGAAGCATTTTACAACCCCCCCCCCCCCATCCCGATCCCTCCCCAAGACGTACGAAGATCCCTGGTGGTCCAGCGGGGTCCCGGGTTCCATTTGCCCTCCGTGCCCTACTGCAGCCGTGCGCCTCAAAATGGTGCCGAATAGCCTGAACTACCATGTCACAGGGGCTTTCGACGCTATTGGTCAGCCCCTGTCACATGGCCATCGGCGCCATCTTGTGCTCCTATCATGTGACAGGAGCTGACCAATGGCGCCGAAAGCCTCTGTGACATAGTATGGGCAAAGGCTATCGGCGCCATTTTGGTTACTGGCAGCCGACAACGAAATCGCTCCCGGACCCCTGCTGGACCCCCAGGGATTATTGGCAAGCCTTGGGGGGGTCAGGAGGGGGCTCCTGACCCCCCAAGGCTTGCGAATAGTCCCTGGGGGTCCAGCAGGGGTCCGGGAGCGATTTCGTTGTCGGCTGCCAGTAACCAAAATGGCGCCGATAGCCTTTGCCCATACTATGTCACAGAGGCTTTCGGCGCCATTGGTCAGCTCCTGTCACATGATAGGAGCACAAGATGGTGCCGATGGCCATGTGACAGGGGCTGACCAATAGCGCCGAAAGCCCCTGTGACATGGTAGTTCAGGCTATTCGGCACCATTTTGAGGCGCACGGCTGCAGTAGGGCACGGAGGGCAAATGGAACCCGGGACCCCGCTGGACCACCAGGGATCTTCGTAAGTCTTGGGGAGGGATCGGGATGGGGGGGGGGGGGTGTATAATAGTTAATTTAAAATGTTTGGGGTGGTTTGGGGTGTTTTTTTTAATTAAAAAAAAAATTGTGCCCCTCTCCGCTGGCAAACCCGAAAAACGAAATTTCCCCGAAATTCGGGGAAATTTCATTTCGGGTTTCGGGACCTCCGAAACCGCAACGAATTAGGAAATTTCATGCAATTTCCTAATTCAGGCGAAAAACAATACACATCTCTACTAATCAGTGGTTTCCTGATACAAGGATAAGACAGATGGATGAACATGCACTCCCCATAAGACTTTCTTGCTATACTTTATTCAAGAATCCCAAAAAAATTATTCTAAAAAATGAACTTCTTAATATGTGTTTAGATTTATTTGGAATTATAAGATGTCACATTAGATGGAACAATTTAATATTCTACACAATTGTTACATGCCAATATTTGTGTGTGATTGAAATGCCACAATTTTATTTTGCATTTACAGTTGTTAAAGATACAGCTTTGTCTGATTGTTCTACTTAATCTTCTATTTAGGATTATTCAAGATTTGAAAGTTAAACTGGATAAAAGATTAAATGGAAGAACATCTTAAAGAAAATATATATCATACATGTTACACCCCTCACCTCTAATCTAAAATGTCTCTGGTGTAGTCTCTGGCATCATGCTGCTTCCTAGGAACATGGCTGAACTTCCTGTAGTTCCAGCAGCTTTTATAGGGCCTGCTGGCTGGACTTCCTATGACACGCACAAGTGACATCACATCCTGCCTCATAAAAGGAAGCTCAGAGCCACCTTCCATTGCCTTAGCAACAGGTTACCTGCTCATTCTGCAGTGCTACTTGCTACAGTGTGTTGTTGACTTGCTCTTGGTTTTCTTCCTGTGTGCTCTGGCCTTGTTCTTGGCTTCTTTTTGTGTGTTCCTGCCCTGCCTTGCTCAAGTGTTGCCTGCATGCAGGGGAGTAAAACCAGAACTTGATCAACATGTCCTGTAAATATGAAGCCAGTAGGTAACACTATTCAGCAGTGGCTCTGAAACTGATGAGGCAGTGCTGTCAGCTGTGTCTTGGCATGCCCATGTGACACCAAGTCTCCCATGTACAGGTGTATAACTTCACATGTACACATTTCTCAGCTATGGAATGAGGCTGTAAAAAAGGGAACTCTGTCATTGATACATTAAACTGTGTACCTTTACTTTTGCTGTGCCTTTAAGCTTCAGAACTAATTGTGATTTATAGCATTTCTATAGCAGTTGCTGTCCATGCTTGACACCCTGCTAGAGTCCCATCACACCTGTGGCACTATCTCATCCACATGTGAGGACTAGGATGGGGTCTGATGGGCAGGCCCGCCAAGTCAAATGCCGCTAGCTAAGCCAAGCTATGTACACTGTGTTGGAAGTCGTACACAAACTCTCATGCGACACATGCTCTTATAGTCTCACTATCACGCAAAAAACATAATGCCAGCCACACATATTTGATGTTATCTATACTTTGACTACTGTTTTTCAAGTACAGATTATTGCTCCATTGTCAAGAGGAATCCTAAGTAGGCATACATATTTTTTGTTACACATTGACCCAGACAGAGAGAAAGTGAGTGAAGGAAATATGATAGAGAGAAGAGAATCAGGAAACTCTCTACTAGCCTCTCTTCCCTGGAAGGGGATGGGGTAGGTGAGGACTAACAGGCAAAGTAGCATTGCATAAGGTTTTGCTGAAGCTGGCTTCCACTCAGCATGTTGTCCTCATCTTGTGCAGGTACACATGGGAGATACGGGAGTATATCAGGAAGTATTTCCATACGTAGTCCATGGCATAGAGCGAGATTATGGAAGACACAGCATTATATCTCCTACTTGGGGTAGGGCAATCATTAATGCTCCACCATTTTGTCCAAACAGTGAAATCTACTTTTGTGAATTCCGAAGGTGCATTCGATGACACAGCAGGTAGAATATAAGGCCTTGTTTTACCTCATTTCTGCTGGCATGTTGGGAAAGGTAACGAGGGTGAGAAGCCAGGTCCTGCAACCGTACCCAGAATCTCCTGTGGCAAAGACAGATTTAGGACATCAATCACAGCATACTCACATGCAGATCTGGCTGGCAAACCACAGCATGCTATAAGACAGTCGAAGCTAGCCTGTAGCTTGCCTAAGCCTTAAAATCCTATTTCCCTACCATGTACATGCTGCATTTTTCTGGAACAGTCTACATAGTAACAAAGTAATGACGGCAGTAAAATACCAAAATGGTCCATCTTGTCTGCCCAAAATGGTCCATCTTGTCTATCTAGTCTATATCCAGGATAGCCATAGCAAACCTAGCTCAGATCTTCCAGACTACTAAATCACATTTGGGCATTCCTACAAATGCATTCTAGGCCCTCTCTACCAAGCTAAGGCTACTCATTCATAGCAGTCAGCCAACCTTGAAATAATACATAAGAGCTACCACACTTGTCCTAGTAGTAAAACCGCTACCTCATGGTCTGATTGGGCAAGTCCTTGCCTGCTCTGCACTCTGTCCTCCACAGATACCAAATTTGAGTCCTGAATCAGGGAATATGCCTGGCCCCAAAAATGCACAGGCCGCTGCTTCTGGTTTAGCTGTGTGATGGTCAAGACAAACTATGCCTGACATCCTGGCTGACCCATCACTAACAGGGCACATCTGATCTGGCAGTACCAGAAGTATGGACACTTCAAGCTTGTGATTAACCAGTTAGATTTCAACTGCTCCAAATGGGAGTATAGAAGCAGGCCACTTTTGAAAGTGAACACGTAGAAAGTGTATAGTGCCTGCTTTCACACCAAACTTTATGGTAAGTGCATTGTTTGCCCTCACAAGATTAGTAAACCTCTGCAGCATGGGGAGAAAAAACCAGTCCCTGGGTCAATGGCCTTTAGATGTGAGTGTACAAGCCACTTGTCATGTCAGCGAAGCTGTTATATCTCCCACAGACACCCCCCCCCCCCCCCATGTCCGTGCCATTTGCTACAAGCACATAACCAGAGATGGAATAGAGAAAGAAGCATCTCTCTTACCTACAAGCCAACCGTCACTGTAGAGACCATCCTCAAAATTTTCACACAGGATCAATTTGCTAAGTAAAAGAGCTTTCTGTTAAGGAAGATCTCATCCCTGTCAGAGGGTGGGATGCAGTTGATAGCTCCCAGAACATTAAGAAAGTTTGTGAAGTCATAAAAGCCTCTATTTAAGTCCATCAAGTCCTGCCTGTCTTGAGGAAATGCTCTATAGTGATTCATGCAGTCAGATACAGCTGTTGTGATCTGGTCCAGACAGCAGGAAAAAGTGGTTTGGGAAATTCCCTCCACAACCCTTACTGTTCTTTGCAAGAAGCCAGTTGCTATGAAATGCAGGGTGGCTAATAGTTTGGTGAGGCCTGACACAGTATGGGTCCTTTCTTTGACTGGATTCAGATCCCCTCAGACTTCTTCATATAGTTCCAGGATAGCCTGGAGTTGAGGCGATACCCGCTAACCACATAATCCTCTGCCATGCCCACCAATGAGGCTCGGGAGGAAAATGTGTTCTCCCTGTATCTACCCCACCATGGCTACCTGCATGCCAGGCACTGCCATGGGCCCTGACCCTCTCCCTGTGGGGCCAGTGGCTAGGCCTCTGATGCAGGGGCTTCCCTAGGAGTGGTTGGAACTGCCCTTGCCTGTTCTTGAGGCTGTTGTTGTTCCTCTTGTTGTTGTCTGTGCTGAGCCTCCCAAAGCATCCAGTGTCCCACAACAAGTATACCTGCCACAAACAATATGAATTTAGGAAGACAGGCCAGGTAAGAACAGGTGTTTTTATTGGGCTAGGAGGGCCTGGTAGGTGTGTCTGATAGAATACCTTTTTTTATTGTGTACAATAATCACCATGATAATTGACGCAATCTGTAATAATATCTGTGGGTGCATGACAAAAAGTTTTTTCACTGTACCACAAAAAAAAAAGGTATAGTTAAATCCCATGTTACTGTGTGTTACTCTACCACATTCTGCACTAGTAGACCCTCATTTTTATTAACTCTTCCCAAATCCCTCCCTCTTGCATACTAAATGTTAAATTTGCATAATAACCTGTGTTGCAATATTTATCGCCCACATTAGGACTTATCTCACAAGTTAGGGCCCTAACGCATTTTGATGAATGACCCGGTGAGATTGTTACAAAGCTTGGTGAAAAGATATGGGAGTGAAGACTGGAAGCTGGACTAAAAAGAGCATCTTGAGTGGTCATAGTATAATTAAAAGTTCTATTAGAAACACAAGCACTCCTATTGCTATGTTTGTCTCTCAAGCTGTACAATGAACCTAGGAGGCCATGTGTTCGGACATTAGATGCACTAAGTTGCCATTATAAAATCAAACTAGGAGCTGGATCTGTTTGATAGGCTGTAAGTACAATAAAAACTAGAAATCCTAATGGAAACAATAATCCTAATGGAAATGCTGTCTTGCAGGCTACTCAGAGGACCTAGAAGGTCCTAATGTTTTGTCATTAGCCACATTAGTATTAGTAGGCATTTAGATTATTACAAAGCTTTGTGGAGAGGGAAAGACTTGGTGTGAACTGAGTGGGAAATTTGCATGCTCACCCACTTAGGGGTGGAGTAGAGATAAGGAAGACAGAAGAAACTGTTATGGAAGAGGAGAGATGTCATACAGGCAATCATGTTTTATGACTGACCCCTGGTATATATCCTTAGAGGGTAGATGGGAATAGCTGGGCAGACTGGATGGGCTACTTGGCCTTTTCCTGCTATTAACTGCTGTTTTACTATGTAAGGAATCACCAAAGAAGAGGCACAGCACAGAATTGCAAAAAATGGAGCAGCAGTAGAATTTAACCTATTAAATCAAATAGCTGCACAAATAAATACATGGAAAATGGGATGGAGATAATCGTAAATTCTATCTGTGCAAAGTCATAGAATTTCAAGCATAGGTAGTTTCTGTTTCATACGTCACTAAAGTACTATTATAAAGAAATATGGAGCACCCAAACAAAATTCTAAATAGTGAACCATTCAGTAAGAGCTTGTACCAGTAAAAACTGTGGACCCATTTGTTGTGCAGCGTGGCTGCGCAGCCGCGTGACCGGCCCTACTCACCAGCGAGTCCAACTCTGCAGCCGTGATTCCTCATCAGGGCACCAGGGACGCCTCTTCTGACCCAGTCTCTGATGTCGGCAGGGCCTCCAGGCCCCTTTCTGGGGCTGGGACGTGACATCTGAGACAGCATCTTTCTTAAGTCTGAGCCCTGCCTGCCTGCTTTGCCTTGCAACAGGTCTTTAGTGTGAGTAGCTGCCTTGGTGCCTTTCTGTTTCCCTGTGTCTGACCTGGATTATTTGTTTTGCCTGTCTGCCGCCTGATACCGACTTGGACTGCCTTGGACCTCGGTTGCCTGCAACCTGCCCCTGACCACGGATCGTGCTTGGACCCCGTACTATCGGGTGAGGGTCTTTCTAGTTTCCACACCTTGGTTCCTCATACCGACGATGAGGACCTGCGGGGTACCTCGCTGGTAGTTCCACCACGCCTCGGCCTAGGGTCCACACTCCAGCTGGCAACAGCCAACTCCACTGATAAGAAAGTTTCTTCCCAACAGTGATATCCAGGACAAGGTGACTCCAGTCTCAATTATTTTGTTGCTGAAGACTAAGGGGTCTGATGACTTGAATGTGATGTGAAGAACAACTCAACATGTTCCATGTTTCCACCACAGAATGAAAAAGTATATTCAGACCAGCAACAAATAATTGTCCTGTCGTAAAATAATGCTTGCCTGATTTATTGCCTGCACAGATTGGCTTCAGTAACAGCACATGGACCAAGGAAGTGTAATTCTGACATCTGTAGCCAACAGTGTATTGCCACCCATCTATTAAAGACTATTCCTCCCAAGTATATTGTCATTCATTCTCAACAGATCTTGCCTTTGAACTGAAATCCAGAGGCAGTGTTCTTTATGAAAGCTTTTCCTGACTTCCAAACTGCAATTGAGTCATGATTATTTGTTTTGCTGGATTTGTTATAGGGCTACGGTTAATATATTTTGTTTTATACTATAGTTAGATAGATTAACAATAGGAATGGTTGAGATAGGGGGGGGTTCTTATATTATTTTATATGTTTTATTCCATTTTATATTGTTTAATATTGTGTTTGTAGTTTTATTATTGCCTAAGTACTACACACTGCTCAGAGCCAGCCACCTCATGTAAAAACAGTCTTATTCCTGACATCAGTGTTCATGTCACACATGAAAGCTTTCAGGTCTTTCCCTGAGACACCCGTATTACCCCAGCAAAGATACACTGTCGGTTAGCCATTGGCCAGCCCTTCTTCCCAGGACCATGTAGTACCAATTCCCCAATTTGACCTTTTTGCAGATTTAAATCGCTCACTGCAAGCTGAAGCCATTTTTGCATCCGGGCCCAGGCAAACCTTCCCTCTGGGTTCCCAGACTGGTTCTCTCCTCTCCCTGTTTTCTTCTCTTTTAAACACAGACACACTGACTGCAAGCAGCAGCAGCAGCAGCTTTGTGACTAGCCTCAGCTTGTGTCGCCCGATTATTAACACAGCTTTCTGTGGTGGCTGCCTTTACTTTAATTGGTCCCTGTGCCAAAGATGTCCACAATTCATTTCCCAGCAGCCTTGTGCTTCCTGTTCCTTGTGGCTTTCCCTAGCCAATTCTGGCTTTACTTTCCCCTTCCCCTCTGAAGAAGTGTTTTCCCCCTGAACCTCTTCACCCACCAGAGACTCTAACTGGCCCCGTCTCACCAGACTCCTTCGGTGTCTGCAAAGCTTCTGCTTCTTCACAATTAGGCATCGTTGTATTATATATTTGTTTTGTTATCCTCTTTGTAGTTCGCACAAGAATATGGAACATCAAATTGAAGAACAAAAAAAAAATAGTAATGCTAACTGAGAAAATGGGATAGGGATACTTACAAATTGATTCATAATAGTCTTCCAGTCAGCTCATTGCCACTAGATGAAACATGAACCGATGTTCACAACACTTTTTACATAAATGTTGGATGATAAAGCAGGAAAATATATCAGACAATTTTCTGGTAAGTGTTGTGAACATCCGCTCATGGTTCATCTGGTGACACTGAATTGGCTGGAAGACTATTGTAAATGAATTTATGAATTTCCCATCCTCTTTTCTACTTATTTGTCCAGCTATTTGATTTAATAGATTTAAAAGTTCAATTGCTGTTCCAGTTTTGCTTTAGTTTGCTACATACACTCAAAGAAAAGATGAAAATGTTCACAATAACCTGGATTACATAACCATAGGGAAACCAGCTTTCCAAACTGTCTGTGGTATGCAATGTGTTCACATAAGTGGGCCCACAGAGATTAATGCTAGCATTTCATATACTGTGCAGCTCCTGCTATATACACTGAATAAAATGTTCTATATTTCGGTCCCCAAAATGAACGTGTATATTTGTAATATAGGAAAAAAATATACTTTCTCTACCCATTTTAAAGAATACATACATATATATATTATGTTCAAAATAATTATAACAATTCACACATAACAACACAGAATTAAACACCAAGGGGGTTATTTTCTAAACACTTATTGCATGCATTAGGGCCTAACGCACGAGATAAGGCCCTATCGCACGCGAAAAGGGCCTTTTTGCAGCGGTAACATTAAAATTAGGGGGAAGGGAGGAGTCAGGGCGGAGTAAGGGAGTAGTCAGTGGCACCACTGCCAGCAATAATGTTTCGAACATTACCACAGGCAGAAGCGCAGGGAAAAGCTCCACCTTTTACGGTGGCACTATGCCCGCAATAGCCTGCAGCTGGCTGCACCAAAGGCCGGCAAAATTGCACCGCCGTTGTGCAATAAGCTGCAGGCTATCGCCCACCCGCCCCTCCTTCACCCCCTGCCCCCTTTAGCGCAGGCTTCATCATTCTGCATGGAATGATGAATCCTGGCCCAAGAAAGGTATATTAATATGCTGTAGACCAGTGGTCCCCAACCCTTTCCTGGGGGCCCACCAGGCAATCGGGTTTTCAGGATACCCACATTAAATATGCATGAGAGAAAATTTGCTTACACTGCCTCCATAACATGCACATTTTCTCTCATGCATATTCATTGTGGGTATCCTGAAAACCCAACTGGCTGGTGGTCCCCCAGGACAGGGTTGGGGACCACTGCTGTAGACTGTTCTGAAAAAACAAAGTTGTGCTTGTATTTGGAATCATTAGTTTGCCGATACCTCCACCAGTTCTCCCAGGCCTTCACCAGTTCACCTAAACCTTCCTGCACTTCATCCTGAACTCCCACCACTTCACTCTGACCTTTTACCCAAATACTGAAGACAAAAGACACGTCTGATTTCAATTGAGTGAATCAGCTAGCAGGTGCAAATGTGTTGGGAAGAGTTCAGCAATGTATGCTTTGCATGCCTCTCACAAAATGGCCACTTTTGCTTGTACTTAAAGCCCTACTCAGCAGTGCCCTAAGACAGTCCTTTATTTTATTGTGGTGGCACTGGAGGGAGGATGGCTTTGGTGCCGGACAGGGTACTGCATTCTAAAATAAAAATTAAAACCACATTTTGTGTCTTTTACCATGAGTCCAATAGATGTGGCTGTGCGTTTTATATTTTGTATGTTTCATTTTGAAATGACATTATAAAACAATGTTTTGCTGCAATTTTTTCAAGACATTTCAAAATTAATGCACATCCCTATTATATCTATAATTTTTTTGCTCTAATTTTGAGTCTCATGGAGGTCAATCCAGTGCTTCTACCATGTGACAGGGGCCGGCCAGTGGCACAGATACCCTGTCACATGGTAAGGGCAAAGGCCATCGGCGCCATTTTTATTAGTGGCAGCCAACGGCCCGAGAGCGGGAGATCACTCCTGGGACCCCCACTGGACCACCAGGTACCTGTAAAATGTTTTTGGGGGGTCAGAAGAGTGGGGGAAGCTAAGGGATTAGTTTTAAAGGGTCGGGGTGGGTTTTTTGTTTATCGGCTCGGGCACAGCCGATAAACAAAACCGCGATCGGGCCGGATGAAAAAAACCCCACGATGTGAATCGGAACCGGAATCCGAACCGATTCTGGTTCTGATTCACATCTCTAGTCTTCACCCTCTGACTTCCTTTGTTTTAAAATTTGAAAGAGACTGGTGGGGCTTTCAGTGTTTCTCTAGCTCTTTTGGCCTTATGAGTCCCCTCTATGTCTGCACTGCTTGTTCTGTGGAAGTTGATCTCCCACACATTTTTATCAATGTAGGTGTGCCTTGAGTGTGGAAGAAGAAAAACCCATAAACCATTATTAGTCAGATAGATTTGAGAAAGCCATCAATTATCTCTGAAAGTGAAAAACAAGGAATGGATTGGCTCTTTGGGTCTTCTGGGCAACTTTGGGGATAATATTCAGCTGTTGGTTAGGTTGCAAAGTTAGCTGGATAAACTTATCTGGCTAAATTTGGCAGGATATTCAGCAGCTCAGCTGCATCAAGGAATATATATCTGGCTATCTTAAAGTTAGCCTTATACATTTTTCTGGCTAACTTTAGGACTACTCTATGGCACAACCAGAGTTAGCTGGATAACTTATCTGGTAGAGATGTGAATCGGAACCAGAATCGGTTCTGATTCCGGTTCCAATTCACATTGTTAATTTTTTTTCATGCGGCCCAATCGTTTTTTTTTTTATCGGCTGCGCCCAAGCCGATAAACAAAAAACCCACCCTGACCCTTTAAAACGGCTCCCTTAGCTTCCCCCCCCTCCCCCCCCAAAAAAATGTTTTAAAATTACCTGGTGGTCTAGTGGGGATCCCGGGAGCGATCTCCTGCTCTCAGGCCGTCGGCTGCCACTAATAAAAATGGCGCCGATGGCCCTTTGCCCTTACCATGTGACAGGGTATCCATGCCATTGGCCGGCCCCTGTCACATGGTAGGAGCACTGGATGGCCCGCACCATTTTTAAAGAATTGTTGCTTTGTTTTTTGATGGAAATTATTAAAACAGATTGAACTTAAAAAAAAAAGTGTCCTCTCTGGGCTCTGACAGCACCCCCACTACCACCACAACCATTTTCTGTGAACTCCTGCGGCTGCCTTATCCCCCACTTAACTTCTGCCAATAAGCTAGGGGCTAGGATTTACTTGTCTGGGCTGAATTAAGCCCAGGTGGGGCCTCCCTAGCCCCTTCCTATCTTATCCCTGGTTCTCAGGGCATGAACTGAGGCCAGGGACTCTCTCAGTCCCCATTTACTCCTTCCATGGAGATCCAGGTACAAGAGAGGATCAGGATTAATCCTCTTTTACTCCTGCCCTGCTGTGTTCCTTTAAAAATGGCTCCAGCCAGCACTCAGAGCAGCTGCAAAGTGATGCCTAAAAGGTGCCAATCTCTGGACTGGCCAACACCAATTAGTTGTGTGGCTGTAGTTTGCACAGCCATATAAGAAAATGGTACTAGCATACCCTGAAACTGCCACCATTTTGCCGCCACTGTGGTATTTATTTATGTATTTATAAAATTTCTATACCGACATTCTTGAACAAAATATCAAATTCTTGAACTGGTACTGGTCTTAAGCCAGATGTTGTCATTTTTAGAGTCACAGTGCAACAGACATGAGTAGGGATGGCTCCTACCCCTTCTGGCAAGATCTCCATAAAAAGGGTAAGTGGGAGCCAAGGAGGTCCCCAGCTCATTTCCTGGGGGCGGGAGGAGGTTCAGTTGGACCAAGAAATGGTCCAACTGAACTTGGCTCAGCCCATTCACCAATTTATTGGCAGAAGTTGAAGTGGTCATTTTCCAAGGTGTTATCGCGGGAGATAAATTCACACTAACAGCCGTTAACGTGATTTGCAAATGCATAATTATATATTCCTCCGATAGGGATACAAATACCTGTCTAGGGCATAGGCACTATAGGAAGTCTCTCTCTCTCTCTCTCTCTCTCTCCATGTTTGGGACAGTTTTGTGTACTGTGAAGATTCATTGGTTGTTTTATCGCGGTGCACAATGTGTTCGCCATTTGCGGAACTGGATTCGCAAATGGCGAAAACATCGCGTGACGCGATGTTTCCCCACTGCACGAAAAATGCCTTATTTGCATGGGACACGCCCCCTCATGCGTTACCACTGCGATATTGGAAAATGAGGCCCAAAGGGACCCTAGGAGTGTTGGGGAAGTGGCAGCAGGAGTCTGAGAGTCTATAGAAGTCCTGTTTCTTTTCTTTTTTTGGGGGGGGCTTAATGTTTATTTTGGTTCAGAAAATTATTAGAACCAAAATAATAATTAAAACAAAAAAAACTGAATACTTTCTCTCCCCAAATGATGGTGCTGCAAATCCTTAATATTTACTCATCTTGCCCATGACAAATGTCAAATCAAGTGAAATACCTAACTTCATTTTTTTCATACTAAATCCTTCATATTTTTTTTTAATTTATTTTTATTGAAATTTTCAGAATAAAAAAGTATACACTTGTAAAGAAAAAAGCATGAGTTGGTTTACAAATTACATAATTCAACCAAACCACTAACTCATTTATAGGAAATAGAGGAACTCAAGATGAAAAGAACAATATAGATAAAGTGCAAGATGATAGAGCACTGAAATGGAAAAGGAAAATTAGAGACAGAGCATTGAGAAATGTATAATCTGACAAAGATCATACAAAACTAAACAGAACTAGCCTGAACATCAAGGTAAGATCTCAAATGAGCAGGATCAAAATAAACAAATCTAATTTCCAAATGGGAAAGTACACATTTATAAGGGTATAAAAGAGTAAACTGCACCTAATGCCAAAGCCTCAGAGCGCATAGCAAGAAATTTTTAATGTCACTCTTGAATAATGTGATAATATCTGGGTTATACAGATTTGATGACCATAGAACATGAATAATCTGTAATGAAAAAACATTCTAAGCACAAGATCTATATCTTGGGGAAAAACAAAAGAAATAAACAAAGTCCCACATTTAGAAATAGAAAAACTCAGTTAAATTCAAATTGGAATCCAGATCTGGAGCTTGACCATTAAGGTTAATGTTTTAGCACTTTATAATATAAGCTATAGCTACAGTGGGTGTAGCTTCCACAGGTATTTTGAGAATCTCATGTTTTTTCTTTAAAAATTCAATAGGGGAAATTAAATCTAACTGCAGAAAATTAAAAAATCTAAGATTCAGATATTGAAGAGAGCTTTCAGTTTTTTCCAACTTCCTTGATTGGAACATATCAGATTAATAGGGATGTGAATCGTGTCCTCGATCGTCTTAACGATCGATTTCGGCTGGGAGGGGGAGGGAATCGTATTGTTGCCGTTTGGGGGGGTAAAATATCGTGAAAAATTGTGAAAAATCGTTAAAAAATCGAAAAATCGAAAAATCGAAAAACCGGCACATTAAAACCCCCTAAAACCCACCCCCGACCCTTTAAATTAAATCCCCCACCCCCAAATAACTTAAATAACCTGCGGGTCCAGCGGCGGTCTGGAACGGCAGCGGTCCGGAACGGGCTCCTGCTCCTGCATCTTGTCGTCTTCGGCCGGCGCCATTTTCCAAAATGGCGCCGAAAAATGGCGGCGGCCATAGACGAAAAAGATTGGACGGCAGGAGGTCCTTCCGGACCCCCGCTGGACTTTTGGCAAGTCTCGTGGGGGTCAGGAGGCCCCCCACAAGCTGGCCAAAAGTTCCTGGAGGTCCAGCGGGGGTCAGGGAGCGATTTCCCGCCGCGAATCGTTTTCGTACGGAAAATGGCGCCGGCAGGAGATCGACTGCAGGAGGTCGTTCAGCGAGGCGCCGGAACCCTCGCTGAACGACCTCCTGCAGTCGATCTCCTGCCGGCGCCATTTTCCGTACGAAAACGATTCGCGGCGGGAAATCGCTCCCTGACCCCCGCTGGACCTCCAGGAACTTTTGGCCAGCTTGTGGGGGGCCTCCTGACCCCCACGAGACTTGCCAAAAGTCCAGCGGGGGTCCGGAAGGACCTCCTGCCGTCCAATCTTTTTCGTCTATGGCCGCCGCCATTTTTCGGCGCCATTTTGGAAAATGGCGCCGGCCGAAGACGACAAGATGCAGGACCAGGAGCCCGTTCCGGACCGCTGCCGTTCCGGACCGCCGCTGGACCCGCAGGTTATTTAAGTTATTTGGGGGGGGTTCGGGAGGGTGGGGGATTTAATTTAAAGGGTCGGGGGTGGGTTTTAGGGGGTTTTAGTGTGCCGGCTCACGATTCTAACGATTTATAACGATAAATCATTAGAATCTGTATTGTATTGTGTTCCATAACGGTTTAAGACGATATTAAAATTATCGGACGATAATTTTAATCGTCCTAAAACGATTCACATCCCTACAGATTAAATCAATGTCCCATGAGTCTTTTGCAAAGAAGTAACTTGTTTTCCCAAATCTTAAATTCTCTCGGAGTGGGAGGCCAGTAAAATTTCAGTGGAATAAATGCAAGAGGAAAAAGTGGAAGTAACTTCCACCAGCGAGGAAAATGATTTCTCCAAAACCATTAATACAAACTAAACCGAGTCTAAAGTGATCACTAAAGGTTTCAGCAAAGAAGAGCAAATTATAATATGCTCCAAACCTTGGTTGCTCTGCAAAGCAAGAACCTCTTGAAGATCTTCTCCACTCTGTTCCAACATCAAGGTCGACATCTGGGGTCCAACTGCTGAGTTGTCTCCACCCATAGGAGCTTGAGACAGTCCCAGTTATGGCAAATGGTCTCCCAGCACATCAACTAGATTCTTCGCGACTGCAGCAGATCCAGGGTTCAACAACAACCTGCCCTGCAGTGAAGAGTTGCCTGTGGATATTGTCTGGAGAGGGAGAGGCAGAGTAGTTGGGGCACCGGGCTCAGAGTGCCATTAAGGTGTGGGGAAGGAGCCATTTGCTCCGTGGCTCAAATCACCAAGGACGCCTCCTCTGATGGTTCAAACTCCAAGGTGAGAAAGCCCTCAATTTTAGGATGGAGAGGGTCAGACCAGTAAGTGACTGTGATCATCTCCCTGATCTTTGCCTTCTACTTAGTTTGAAGCATATTGCTATGAAAACAAGGAATAGTTTAGGAGCTCCAGAAATACCACCTCTCTTTCTGGGTCATTTATCATTTCACAACACACAGGAAAAAGGTATAGTTATTTCCACATTAAAACCTGCATTACTCTATTGCATTTAACATTAGGATCTACTCATTACCATTAACTCTGCCCAAACTCCTCCCACTTGCATAACTAATGTGGCATTTGCATATTTAGTGCATGTTGCACTATTTAATGTATGTGTTAGGGCCTTAACACTAGTGTTAAGACCCTAACGTGAAATGAGGAGGAGCTGGTAGGGCCTACAAGGCTCTGGGACTGGAGGAAGATGGCTGTTGGTGAGAGGAAGCTGGTACTGGAAATGAGTTGCTGGATAGGGTATCAAGCCGGGCATGTAGACGCTCGAGGGAGGAGGCCAGTGCCTCAAGAAACTGTTGCTTTTCTTGTACCTTTGAAGCCAGGCCAGGAATAGCCTGGAGGGCACGTGGCTTTGCCTAGTCCATGGCTTTTGCAACCTGTTGTGCTGGAGATGGACCCTTGGGCCGAGGTGGGGTTGATGGGTCCCCACCATCGGCAGGCGGAATGGGCTGAAGAACAGAGTCCAGCTGGCACTTCACCAATACCAGCCTTCGTTCCCCACGGATTGAGTCTTTGGGTACTGGGGCCGGCTGGACTTAGGTGGGCCTCCGTATGTTGTCATCGATGGAAGGATTGAAAGGTCAGTCCAGAGGCAGCAACAGTGGAGAGAAGAAGTCTGTACTGGATGAGGCGGAGTCCTGGAGACCAGGGTGCCAATAGAACCAAAGTCAGACAGGGGGTGCCCGAGCAGGAACACGCCGAAGCCTGAATAGGCCAAGTCCAGGACATAGACTGAAGAAGCGCCATAGGACAAGCTGGAGTTGGGCGAGCGGCAATCTGGAAGCAGTGGCAAGCAAGGCTGAGTTCTGGAAGAGGAGAGAATCAAGAGCGTAGTCAGGTGATTCAGAGATCTGGGCTTGGAGAGAGGCAATAGAATAGTCAGGCAATGCAGAGGTCTGGGCTTGGAGAGTGGCAATGAAGCAGTCAGGCAATGCGGAGGTCTGGACTTGGAGAGAGGCAATAGACTAGTCAGGCAATGAATAGGTCTGGGCTTGGAGAGAGGCAATGGAGTAGTCAGGCGATGCAGAGGTCTGGGCTTGGAGAGAAGTAATGGAGTAGTGAGGCAATGCAGAGGTCCGGGCTTGGAGAGAGGCAACAGCATGGTCAGGCAAAGCAGAGGTCTGGGCTTGGAGAGAGTCAATGACATGGTCAGGCAAAGCATAGGTCCATGTTTGGAGAGAGTCAATGGCATGGTTAGGCAAAGCAGAGGTCCGGGCTTGGAGAGAGTCAAAGGCATGGTCAGGGAAAGCAGAGGTCCGTGCTTGGAGAGAGTCAACAGCATGGTCAGGCAAAGCAGAGGTTGTAATCCGAGAAGGCAATCCAAGAGTAGGTTAGGAATCAGGAACACAGGAATGAGGAAACCAGGAACAGGAGTCAGCGAGGATCAGGAACCAGGAATGAATGAGAATCACCAGGAGGCAACGAGGACATGAACAGAGTGGAGATCTGTTTCAAAGGCAATCCTTAGGAGCATAGCCCGGCCTTAAGTACCGGAGCTCCGCTGATGTCATCATCCGGGGTCGTGGCTAGGCTTCTACCGCGGGCCCTAATTAAGACTCAATGATGCAAGCATGCACACCTAGGGAGAGGCATGGCGCTGAGTGGCGGCGTCTCTCCGCAGGCCCACAGAGATGCCCGACACAGAGCACAAGGATCTACAGCTGAGCTAGAGGCACCGGGGGTGGCCCAAGGATGGAGCCGGTGGCCCACCGCCGCCAGGGATGAGGAACCAGGCATTGGATTCGTCTGAGAGTGGTGAGGAGGCCGGGTCGCGGGTCTGCCATTGCCGGCACGTGTAACAAATAATAGCAGTGGCTATTTTCTAAGTCAACTTGATTAATAGCAGGTAATGGACTTCTCCTCAATGAACTTATCCAATCCTTTTTTAAACACAACTATACTGACTGCACTAACCAAATCCCCTGGCAACAAATTTCAGAGTTTAATTGTGCATTGAGTGAAAAAGAATTTTCTGTGATTAGTTTTAAATGTGCTACATTCTAACTTCCTGAAGTGCCCCCTAGTCCTTCTATTATCTGAAAGATTAAATAACCGATTCACATTTACCCATTCTAGACCTCCTATGATTTTAAACATCTCTATCATATCCCCCCTCAGCCATCCCTTCTCCAAGCTGAACAGCCCTAATCTCTTTAGGCTTTCCTCATAGGGGAGCTGTTCCATCCCCTTTATCATTTTGGTTGCCCTTCTCTGTACCTTCTCCATTGCAACTATATCTTTTTTTGAGAGATGCGGCGACCAGAATTGTACACAGTATTCAAGGTGCGGTTTCACCATGGAGCGATACAGAGGCATTATGACATTTTCCATTTTATTAACCATTCCCTCCCTAATAATTCCTATCATTCTGTTTGATTTTTTGACTGCCACAGCACACTGAGCCAATGATTTAATTGTATTGTCCACTATGATGCCTAGATCTCTTTCTTGGGTGGTAGCTCCTAATATGGAACCTAACATCATGTAACTACAGCAAGGGTTATTTTTCCCTATATGCAACACCTTGCACTTGTCCACATTAAATTTCATCTGCCATTTGGATGCCCAATCTTCCAGTCTTGCAAGGTCCTCCTGTAATGTATCACAATCCGCTTGTGATTTAACTACTCTGAATAATGTGTCATCTGCAAATTTGATTACTTTATTCGTCTTATTCCTTTCCAGATCATTTATAAATATATGGAAAGGCATGGAGAAGAGGAGTACAATCAGTACCATCCAGGTACTATGAAATGGGAGCAGTAGGAGTTAAGAGACTGTTTTATTGGATATAGCTATATTGGCCTATAATTCTAAAATTCAAACTGCGTGGAAGGGAAGCTAAGTCATGATATGCACCATGCATGAAAGTAAAAGGCTGAAATTCAGGACTAAAAATATTTGACAACTAAAGAGAAGTTACAAATTTATTAAGACCTAGTGCTGTAATATTATGACTGAAAAACATAACTGTAAATAATATTAATCATTGCATCATTCTTCAGTAAAGATTATGTTTGAAATCATCAGATTCCAGCATAGTTATTGCTGTGGTGTGCACCTTTGAGATTTCATCAATACTGTTTACATAAAATGTTAATTGGGATGTAGAGCAAAGCAATGCACAGGACCCAGAAGATCTCCCCCCCCCCCCCCCCCCCCTGCTCAGAGAATCATGGACACTCAGATAATAACAACATGGGAAGATTTGACTATGAGAACTTATTTGAGATATAGACCTTTGGGCCTTTATCTGGGACTATCAGTTGATGGGTTATATGTAACAATATTAAACAAGCATATCTGACATTATAGAATGCCTATCTCATCATCTCTCATTGCATTACCATAATGTCTGAATTAAATGAAGGTTATAACTGAGTGGAAAGGCTCTCCACCTGAAGTCAAAATAGTGGGAATGCTAGGTAATGCAGAGAGGTATGAGGCTTTTTTTGCGTCAGGAGGTGGACCCTTGCCCTAGTGCAGGATTGGTAGGCTCCCTGGTTGGACCCAGAGAGTGCCTGCCATCAGGGGGCGGAGCACAAGAGGAGACAGAGGCTAGCTAGAGCTTCGCCACTAGCACCCTTGGGTACCCAGGCCACTTGGTCTTAGGTGGGCCTCCCAGGACCTCCTTGATAGGAAGTTCAGGAGTGTTCCTACCACGATCAACGATGTGTGATCGATACTCAGGCCTGATGTCCTGGGTGCCTGAGAAGGCCAGAAGAAAGTCTCTGAATGTATGGCAAGGATCAAGGCCAGATTCAAGGAAGCATGGTCAGCCAATGCAAAGGTCAGAGCCAGTAATCAGTATGAGGATTGTCAGGCAAAGCAAGGTTCAATAACCAGTCTGTGGGTAGTCAGTCAAAGCGGAGGTCAGGTTCCAGGAGAGAGTCAGGTGTGGTCATGTTCAGGCAGAGGTCAGATCCAGGCAGCGTGCAGACGTGTTTGGTGTAACAGGCAGGGATCAGATCCGGGCGGCATGCAGGGGTGGTCAAGTAGCAGGCAGAAGTCAGATCCGGGCGGCATGCAGGGGTGGTCAAGTAGCAGGCAGAAGTCAGATCCAGGCGGCAAGCAGACATGGTCAGTAACAGCTGGAGGTCAATACAGGCAGCAATCAGAATCTGGAAGGAAGGTAGAACTGGTCAGCAGACAAGCTGAAGGACAACCAATCAAGGGAGGGAGAAGTTGCTAAGGCGACTCCTGAGTGTCAGGAGCCGCCTTATATACTTCTTCAGGGCTGTTGTCATCCGAAGGGGCCGACAGTCCTGGCACACTGCAGCCCCTTTAAGAGGGGGAGGGGGGGCGCGTGCACACGCGCCTAAGGCCCTGCACCGTGGGAGTCTTCGGTGGCATCTTTGCCGTGAACACAGGCTCGCAGGAGAAGGCCTGGCCGGAAGCACCTGGAGGCTTGCCTGAACACTTTTCCTGTCCTGCCCTGGAGGAAGGCGAGCTCCGGAACGACGTGGGAGGGCAAGTAACATGGGCTGGTCGCATGTCCTGCGACCGGCCGTCGCAACAGTACCCACTGCTCAAGGACTCCCTCCAGAGGGTTTGAGAAGACGGGATGTACATCAAGTGGGGGTTTTTTTATATCTGAAAAGCGGTGCTGACTGGAGTGCCAAGTTACACCCCTCTCAGAGAGGTCATGAGTAAAGACTGGAGATCCTGGCAGTTCTGAAGGGATTATGGGAACGCTTCTCTCCTGTTCCTCCGAATGTAACAAAGTATGCAGACTCGATACCTCTTCTTCCTTAAAAGCCAGGAGAGACAGAAAACCATTTGAGCATCTCAATCTCGTAGGTTTTTGTGTTAGCTGTTCTTTTAAATGGTTGAAAACTGTTCCTAAGATGTTTTTCTGAAGGGAGGAGGGTCGGGTTTGGGTCCCCTGCGACCTTTTTCCAGAAAGAGAAGAACTGGGAAGAACGGTAGCCACAGTTAAGGTCTGGGGCAGAATCGCTGACTTCAGACAACTTTCTGAAAATTGTGGGCCCCAAAGGATCGGTCGGCCGGTGGTCCAGTCGAGGTATGGTTGGTGTCTCTGCAGTCAAGGCAAGCTTAGGATTACCGGACTCTCAAATATAGGTAAAATTAGAGATGTGCAATCGTTTATCACGAATTAGGCAATTGCAATGAAATTGCCTAATTCGTCGTGGTTCGGGGGCCCCGAAACCCAAAAAGGATTTTCACCGAACTTCGGGGAAAATTCGTTTTTCAGGTTTGTATGGGGAGAGGGGCACATTTTATTTTTTTAATTAAAAACCACCCCAAACATTAAAATTAACTATAATACAACCACCCTCCCCCATCCCGATCCCTCCAGAAGACTTACTAACATCCCTGGGGGTCCAGCGGAGTCCCGGGTTCCATTTGTCCCTCCATGCCCAGTGTGCCACTGCCAGCCATGCTCAAAATGGTGCCGAATAGCCTCTGAACTACTATGTCACAGGGGCTACCGGAGCCATTGGTCAGCCCCTGTCACAGGGCCATCCGCCATCTTGTGCTCATACCATGTGACAGGGGCTGACCAATGGCGCCGGTAGCCCATGTGACATAGTATGGGCAAAGGCTATCGGCGCCATTTTGATTCCTGGCATCTGACGGCACGAGTGCAGGAGATCGCTCCCGGACCCCCGCTGGACCCCCAGGGACTTTTGGCCAGCTTGGGGGGGGCCCTTGTGACCCCCCCCCCAAATGCTTGCCAATAATCCCTGGGGTCCAGCGGGGGTCCGGGAGCGATTTCGTTGTCGGCTGCCAGGAATCAAAATGGTGCCGATAGCCTTTGCCCATACTATGTCACAGGGGCTACCGGCGCCATTGGTCAGACCCTGTCACATAGTATGAGCACAAGATGGCACCGATGGCCATGTGACAGGGGCTGACCAATGGCGCCAGTAGCCCTTGTGACATAGTAGTTCAGAGGCTATTCGGCACCATTTTGAGCACGGCTTGCAGTGGCACACCGGGCACGGAGGAACAAATGGAACCTGGGACCCCGCTGGACCCCCAGGGATGTTAGTAAGTCTTGGGGAGGGATCGGGATGGTGGGGGGGGGGGTTGTATGTAATGTATTAAAATGAATTTAAATGCTTGGGGTGGGGTTTTTTTTAGTTTCCTTTTCCCGCTTCGTTTTTTGGGCCGGTTTCGGGTTTCCTCATTTCGTTTTTCAAAAAACTAAACGAGAAAACCCGAATTTTACCACGAAGTATCCGAGTCAAAAAACGACCCGGTGGAAAAAAACGAAGCACATCTCTAGGTAAAATGTAAAAGGAAATGCGCTCCTTGTGATCCGATCCAATCTTCATGGTAAGCGGTGTCGTGATCTGAGTCACCAAACCTGGATGAGGGTCTCCATGAACCGAGGATAGTGTTACTGGAGAAGTCAACGGACCTGTAGGAATTAAGTACTGATCAACGAGATCCTGTTGGATAATGTTTGCACCAGCACCGGAGTCCACCAGCACTTGAGTGGAAAAAGTGGTGGCGGAGAGTTCCAAAGAGACAGGTAGTTGGAATAAGGACGTTGTCGGTGTAGTAAGGCCGAGAGTTGCTTTCACAGGAATTCCCTGAGGTGAAGTTCGTTCTTTCCTCTTGGGGCACAGGGACAAGAAGTGTGTGGAGTTCCCACAATACAGACACAGGCCGCCCTGAAGACAACGGGATCTCTCAGCGGCCATGAGATGGCCATAGACAATTTGCATCGGCTCCTCTGTGGCTAAGTTGGTTTCATCAGTCGAGAAGAGTAATTCCTTGGCATGACTCCGTTGGGAGGAACCCTTCTCTCTAGCCCATTCTTGAAGCCGACAATCAATCCTCCCAGTGAAGTCGATAAGCCCTTCCAGGGAGGTAGGCAGCTCACAGGCTGCTAGTTCATCTTTTATTCGTGGCGCAAGCCCTTGCCAAAAGATGGCGTGCAAACTGGCCCCTTGCCAGTTTAACTCGGATGCCAGGATTTGGAATTCTATGGCATAATCATTCAGGGAACAGTACCCTTGACGGAGGTGGAGAAGGTCAGCACCCATAGTAGGAAGTCTCCCTGGTTCCTCGAAGACTTGTTTAATGGCGAGTAGGAACTGTGGAACATTTGCCAATAGAGGACTGGTGCGCTCCCACAGGGGGGAGGCCCATGCCAGGGCCTTGCCATCCAATAGGGAAAGAATGAACTTTGTCTTGATGTGATCATCAGGAAAATTCCCGGCTGAAGGGTGAAGTGCATTTGGCATTGGTTGAGAAAACCCCAACATTATTTAGGGTTTCCCGAGTAGCAAGGCAGTGCTGGTAAAGGAATGACCGGCCGGACAGGGCCAAGGAGCCGGGAGTACAGGATCCGCTGATGTAGGTAAAGGAACGTTAAGCAGGTAGAAAAAGTCTTGTGAGGTAGCAAGTCGGTTCATGTCCGTTACCTCCTGTTCTAGAGTTGACTGGAGCTTCTGGATGGTCCTGGGATAAGACTCCAGTTGACTTTGAAGATGCTCCACGGAAAAGGCCAAGGCCAAAATTTTGGACGCCAAACCAAAAATGGCCTGTAACGGGGCAGACTCCGCTGAGTCCATGGCCTTAGCAATCTCTTGCCCCAGGAGGTGGACCCTTGGCCTAGTGCAGGATTGGTGAAGGACAACCAATCCAAGGCAGGGAAAAGTTGCTAAGGCGACTCCTGAGTGTCAGGAGCCGCCTTATATACTTCTCTAGGGCTGATGTCATCCAAAGGGGCTGACAGTCCTGGCACGCCCCTGCCCCGTTAAGAGGGGGGTAGGGGGTGCGCACGTGCACACACGCCTAAGTCTTTGCACTATGGTAGTCTTCGGTGGCATCTTCGCCGCGAAACACAGGCTCACAGGAGAAGGCATGGCCGGAAGCACCTAGAGGCTTGCCTGAACGCCTCCCCCGTCCTGCCCTGGAGCAAGGTCAGCTCCGGAATGACGCGGGAGGGCAGGTAAGATGGGCCAGTCACGAGTCCTGTGACCGGCCGTCGCAACAGCTTTGTAAGCTGCAACCCACTTGAAATGGAATTGTGCCATAATGGTCATTGTGACCATGATTTAAAAAACATAGGGTTAGATTTTAAAAAGGTGCGCACGCTACCTGGTGCGCACATGTACACCGATTTTATAACTTGCGTGCGCAGGTGCACGCAAGTTATAAAATCTGGGGTCGGTGCACACAAGGGGGTAGATTTTTTAAAAAAGCGCGTTCGCGTACTTTTGTTTGCGCACCAGGCGCAAACAAAAGTACGCTGGATTTTATAAGATACGCGCGGATCTTCTAAAATCCTGGATCGGCGCGCGCAAGGCTGCTGATTTTGGGCAGCCGGCGTGCGCTGAGTCGCTCAGCCTGTCACCGTTCCCTCCGAGGCCGCTCCGAAATCGGAGCGGCCTCGGAGGGAACTTTCTTTCGCCCTCCCCTCACCTTCCCCTCCCTTCCCCTACCTAACCCACCCCCCCGGCCCTATCTAACTCCCCCCCTACCTTTATCCACGGATTTACGCCTCCCAGAGGGAGGCGTAAATCCACGCGTGCCAGCGGGCTGCTGGAGTGCCGAGACTTGACCCGGGGGCGGTTCCGGAGGGTGTGGCCATGCCCCCGAAACGTCCCGGTCCGAAACCTCGCCCCAGCCCCGCCCCCGAAATGCCACATCATCCGGTCCCACCCCCGACACGCCCCCTTTGAAAAACCCCGGGACCTACGCGCGTCCTGGGGCTCTGCCGCGCCGGCGGCCTATGGAAAATAGGTGCACCGGCGTGCAAGGCCCTGCTCGCGTAAATCCGGGCGGATTTACGTGAGCAGGGCTTTTAAAATCCGCCCCAAGGGGTGCACAATTGTGCACCTTGCGTGCCCCGAGCCGCACTGCCTTTTCCCCGTTCCTTCCCAGGCCGCTCCTAAATTGGAGTGGCCTGGAAGGGAATTTCCCTTCCCTCTAACCTGACCTTCCCACCCTTTTCTCTAATCTTTCCTCCCCATAGCCCTACTCTAATCTCCCCCCAAATTTTTATTTTACCTTTGCACCTGCCGGCATGCGATCCTCCAACACAGTGGCAATGGCCGCTCTGTCAGAGGCCTCTGGCCCCACCCCCACCCTGCCCCTGGACCGGACCGCCCCTGCCTTGCCCCCAGATTGCCCCTTTTGTAAAGCCCTGGGACTTACATGCATCCCGGTAATTTATGCGTGTCACCGGGCCTTTTTAAAATAGGCCCGGCGTGCGTAACCTTTTTAAAATCTGGCCTATACTGTTTAAACAAGCTTATGAACCCCTCATTAATTTATTTTAATCTAATTTTATTGTTTTTTTGTTTTATTGTATAATATTTTCTGAGATTGTTTTATTGTGCGAAACATATATTATGAATGCTCCTCTTAGTATCTGCACTGAATGACCTATGGAAGCATCAGAATAGAAGCTGTTTTAAATAAATATTTAAATTTAGATAACGTACAATATTCTTGGGCCCCAAATGATGAATAATACAGTACAATAACTTGGCCAGCAATGCAAATTGTGTAAGTTTCACACAATTTAGTTAGACTTCCATATTGGTGTAAAAAAAAAGAATTTACAAGCAAGTCTAGCAAACTTGATTTACTAAGGTTTTTCTTCCATTCTGTTTCTATGGGAAAAATACTTTGTAAATGAGGCCCTTAATAAGAAGCATGCAAATTGTCATTTCCTGATGAAAAGATTTATTTATTTAAAGGCAGATTTTAAATGCCCGGCGCTCGGAAATCCCAGCCCTAGCGTGCTTGGCTGCACCTCACGGGCGCCAGGCAAATCTTCCAAGAGGCCCAGCCTCGCATATAAAGGCCGGAACACACTCAAGTGCTGGAGCTTTTGGAAGGGGAGGGCTGGAGGGCGTGTTTTGGGCAGGGAGGGGCAGGCCGAGACAGCACCATTGTTCACTGTCCTGGAGCCTCGCATGCTGGCTGGCTGCCAGAGTGCGCAACTTACTTCAGCTCGGGAGATGAAGTAAGTTGTGCCCAAAAGGTACAAAAAAAAAATTTAATTTATGGGTTGTGGAGGAGAGGGGAAGAAGAAGGGAGATTAGGGTAGGGGATATGAATGTTCCCTACCAGTCCACTCCTTAATTGGAGCAGGAGACCGCCAGTGTACTCAACCGGAAAGCGTTGACACCCGGTAGGGTGGGTGTCCTAAGTGAATGAAAACATGGCTTACCCTTGAATCATTCGAATTCCATGCGTGACGGCAGCCAAGGGTGGGATGCTGAGTCCACCTGTCTACACTAAGGAAAACAAAATTATCAGGTAAGTAATTTCTCCATTTCCTAGCATGTAGCAGATGGACTCAGGACCAATGGGATGTATAAAAGCTACTCCCGAACCAGGTGGGAGGCTGCCCGTGACCCACTTAGTACTGCCCTTGCAAATGCCGTGTCCTCCTGAGCCTGAACATCTAAGCGGTAGAATCTGGAAAAGGTGTGGATGGAGGACCATGTCACTGCCCTGAAGATCTCGGCGGGTGACAGCATTCTGGTTTCTGCCCAGGATACTGCCTGGGCTCTGGTAGAATGGGCCTTGACCTGAAGAGGCGGTGGCTTGCCTGCTTCTACGTAGGCCGCCTTGATGACTTTCTTGATCCAGCGGGCTATTGTTGCCCGCGAGGCCGCTTCCCCTTGTCTCTTCCCCCTGTGAAGGATGAAAAGATGGTCCGTTTTTCGTACGGGTTCTGACATTTTCAGGTAACTGGATAGGAGTCTGCCAATGTTGAAGTGGCGTAGACTCTGAGCTTCTTCCAAATTCTTCAAGTCATCCGGCAATGGTAGCGAGATAGTTTGGTTAACATGGAAGTGTGACACCACTTTGGGAAGGAACGAAGGGACCGTGAGTAGCTGGATGGATCCCGGGGTGAGCCGGAGGAACGGTTCACGGCAGGACAGTGCTTGTAGTTCTGAGATGCGGCGGGCTGAACAAACCGCCAGCAGAAATGCTGTCTTTAATGTTAACAGGTGGAGGGACAGACCTTGGAGGGGCCTGAAGGAGGTTCCTGCTAGGAAATCCAGGACCAGGTTGAGATTCCAAAGAGGTACCGGCCACTTTAGTGGTGGGCATATGTGTTTGACTCCTTTCAGGAAACGTGACACGTCCGGGTGAGAGGCTATGCTGTCGCCCTCGCTCTTGGAGCCGTATCATGACAATGCGACCACCTGTATCTTGATGGAATTGAGGTACAGCCCCTTCTCTAGCCCGTTCTGTAAGAATTCCAGGATCACGGGAACTTTAATTGAGCATGGTTTGATGTCATGTTCTTCGCACCAGGCTTCAAATGCTCTCCAAATCCTTATGTACGTTACGGATGTGGAGAAATTGCATGCTCGGAGTAGGGTGTCGATTACAGCCCCCGAGTATCCGCTCTTTCTCAGGTGAGCCCTCTCAATGGCCAGGCCGTAAGAGAGAATTGAGCTGGATCCTCATGAAGGATCGGTCCTTGTTGAAGCAGGCCTCTGTGTGGAGGCAGTGGTAGGGGCTTCCCTGCCAGTAGTCTTCTCATGTCTGCGTACCACGGTCTTCTTGGCTTGTCCAGGGCGACTAGAAGTACTAGTCCCCTGTGTAGCTGTATCTTGTGAATGATTGCGCCCAGTAGGAGCCACGGCGGGAAGACGTATAATAGGGTCCCCTGTGGCCAGATCTGTACCAGGGTATCGATCCCCTGGGACTGATGATCCCGCCTGCGGCTGAAGTACCTGGGTACTTGGGCGTTGGACTGGTTTGCCAGAAGGTCCATGTCCGGTGTCCCCCACCGGTTCACTATCAGTTGGAACGCTGCGGACGACAGCTTCCATTCTCCTGGGTCTAGACTTTCCCTGCTGAGGTAGTCCGCCGCAATGTTGTCTTTCCCGGCGATGTGGATGGCCGAGATCTCCTGGAGTTTACTTCGGCCCACACCATTAGGGGGTCTATTTCCAGAGACACCTGCTGGCTTCTGGTTCCCCGCTGCTGGTTGATGTAGGCTACCTTTGTTGCGTTGTCTGACATTACTCTGACCGCTTTGTCTCAAAGTCTGTGAGCAAATCATAGACAGGCTAGTCTGACTGCCTGCGCTTCTAGGCAGTTGATGTTCCATCCCGACTCTTCTGCGTTCCACTGCCTTTGGGTGGTTAACTCCTTGCAGTGTGCTTCCCAACCTCGTAGGCTGGCATCTGTGGTGAGCAGGGTCCAGGTTGTGGAAGATAGCCTTGTTCCCCGGCTCAGGTGGCTGACCTGCAGCCCCCACCTTAGCTGGGTCCGGACTCTGCTCGGGAGAGATAGATGTACGGCGTAGTTCTGAGACAGTGGATTCCATCGTGATAGAAGTGAGTGCTGCAGGGGTCTCATATGAGTTCGCGCCCATGGCACAACTTGCATGGAATTACATGCAAGTCCTCAGTCTGATGGCATCCACACTGGATGCCATCAGACTGAGGACTTGCATGTAATTCCATGCTGTGGGACAAGGGTCGCTCAGCAGGATTTGTAACCGGTCCCACAGTTTTGATTTCCTTGTGGGAGTCAGGCTGACCATGTCTTCTTTGGAGTCGAATCAGACTCCTAGGTATTCTAGAGACTGCAAGGGTTGTAGTCAACTTTTGTTTGTGTTTACCACCCAACCTAGGCTCTCCAGTAGAGTTTTGACTCTGTTGGTTGCTTGGCGGCTTTCCTCTGGGGATTTTGCCCTGATCAGCCAGTCATCTAGATAAGGATGTACAAGGACTCCTTCCTTCCTCAGTGTTGCCGCCACCACCACTATGATGTTGGTGAATGTTCAGGGAGCTGTGGCTAACCCGAAGGGTAGTGCCCGGAACTGGTAGTGACAGTCCAGGATTTTGAAGCGTAGGTAACGCTGGTGTTCCTGATGAATTAGGATGTGTAGGTAGGCCTCTGAAAGATCCAGGGATGTGAGAAACTCTCCCAGTTGTATTGCCCTTATTACGGAGCATAGGATTTCCATGCGGAAGCGGGGAATCCTCAGGTGGCAGTTGACCAACTTGAGGTCCAGGATGGGCCTGAACATTCCCTCTTTCTTGGGGACGATAAAATAAATGGAATAATGCCCAGTATTTATTTCTTGTGGAGGCACTGGGGTTATGGCCTCGAGGGCCAGTAGTCTGGTCAGTGTAGCTTCCACTGCCGCCCTCTTGGAGAGGTCATGGCAGGGGGACTCCACGAACTTGTCCGGAGGGGTTCACAGGAAATCCAGGTAGTACCCCTCCTGAATGATGGCTAGGATCCACTTGTCCGAAGTTATCTCAACCCATTTGTGGTGGAATAGGGCTAGTCTTCCCCCTATGGCTTCTTCCCTTGGACGGGTCAGCTGAATCTCATTGTGGGGTATGGCTGGGGCCTGTACCCGAGCTGGTTCCCCTCTTGTTGTGCTTGTTCCGAAAGGACTGGTTCCTGCCCGCTGGGCATGGTGCTTGATAGTTGCTTCTGTATGGATTGAAGCGCTGTGAACTTCTGCCCCTGGAGGACCGGGGAAAGGGTCGCTGGTTTCTCTTAATCCTGTCCTCCGGTAGGCGCGGCAATGGAGACTCGCCCCATTTATTGGCCAGTTTCCCTAGCTCGCTGCCGAACAGGAGGGATCCTTTGAAGGGCATCCTTGTGAGGCAAGTCTTGGAAGATGCGTCGGCCAACCAGCTTTGGAGCCAGAGTTGTCTTCTGGCCGCCACCGCAGATGACATTCCTCTGGCTGCTGTGTGCACCAGATCGGAAGCAGTATCCACAAGGAATGATACTGCTGATTCCATGGCCTCTCCCGGGGTGTTGCTCCTGGTCTGAGATAAGCAGGCACATGTCACTACGGTGCAGCAGGTCGCTATTTGTAGGGACATAGCGGCTACATCAAAAGACTGTTTAAGGATGGATTCCAGACGCTGGTCATGGGCATCTTTGAGCGCTGCTACTCCCTCCACTGGGATAGTAGTGCACTTCGAGACCGCGCAGACCATGGCATCCACTCTTGGGCATGTCAGAAGGTCTTTGGCCACCGGGTCCAGGGGGTACATGGCACCATGGCTCATCCCCCTTTGAATGTGGACTCTGGGGCACTCCATTCCAGGTCAATTAGCTGCTGGATGGCTTGTAACAGAGGGAAATGGCAGGAGGTCTGTCGGAGGCCCTCTAGCAGGGGATTCGGCATAGGCTCCCCCGAAGCACTTGCGCCTGGGATAGCGAGCTCCTTCAGGCTGTTGGTGACCAGGTCAGGGAGCTCGTCCTTGGTGAAGAAGTATCTCATGGTTCGGTGAGGCTCTGACCCCGGGGGGAGTTCCCCCTTTTCTAAGGGCTCTGCTTCCTCTTCAGAGTTGTCCTTGTCCCCATAGGTGGGGCTTCTGTACGGTGGAAACCTTTGTCTAGGCCTCGAGGGGCCTGGTGCATAAAGGTCTTCTGGTGGTGGATGTGGCTGATCAGCTGGAAGTTCCATTTGCATGTGAACAAAGGTGTGTAGCCCTTTGAAGAACTCCACCCATGAGATAGACGCTGGATCCAAGCTAAGGGGCGTTGAGTCCCTGGGGATCCCCATCTGTGGGGGTGTCCCGCTGGGATTTACTAGTTCCAGGGTACCCACTGAGGAGCTTTTACTCGGCTCTGGGTGGGACTGTCCCTGGGCTGAATCTCCCAGGGCCTCCTCGCACTGAGCGCACAGGGTGTTGGCCTCCTCGCTTTGTGCGGCTCTGATATGGCATGCTGGGCAGAGGCTTTGAGCCTTTATCTCCGTTTCCGGTGGTGTCATGGCTATCGGCGCGTAAACTCTTATGTGCTCCGGTGCATCTAAGATGTGCGTGTGGGTTGTGCACGCAGTTGTGCGCCCAAGTCGTGGTTATGCGCTTAGCCCGGTAGGTGTGCAACGCACGTATATCTTATGCGCACGGCCCTTATGCGTGTAACTTTGTGTGCACAAGGGTTATGTGTGTGTAACTTTATGAGCACATGTAATTTGTGCACCTAGCTAGACTTGTGCGCTCGGTTGATGAACAGAGCGGCGAATTGGGCCAAGATGGCGACGGCGACCACGCGGGCAATATGGTGACCATCCCGGAGGGTATCCACGTGGGTAGACCCTTGGAACTTACCGGGCATGGCCCTGCTAGGGCGGATCAACCCAACGGCACTGGTCCCGGCCGGCGACCTGTGCGACTCCTCGAACTTCGGAGACCAGAGTTAACGCTGAAGATTTCTACCTTACTTTGTCTTCAGCGCTTCCTGGTTTTGTTCCGGGTGGTCTCCAGTTGCAGGGGGAGAGGGCAAATACCTTCACCGCCGCACTCGAGGGTGCACCAGCTGCCTCTCAGCCACGCCCTGGATCGGGGGCTAGGTCCTCGCCGCGATTCGGCTGCCGGACTGAGGCTCACCTCTGAGGGTCTACGGAAATCACCTCAGGAAATCTCAACTGGAAGAGGGACCCGAGGGTATCACCGCAGGAGAGCGGGGCTCATCTTCAGAGGTAGGATTTTCTTCAAAATTTGGGTTTTCTCCGTTGATTTGGTTCTAACACTGTGAGAGCATGCAGATAGTCCCTATCTGCTATGGAGATGGAAAATACTGAAGAGCTGCACTTCCTGCAGGGGTGTATGTACTAGGGGCTGATGTCAGATTGAAATCTGATCCGTCTCTAACTGCTATCAGGAGTACACTATACCCATTGGTCCTGAGTCCATCTGCTACACGCTAGGAAAGCGTGCGCGTATTTTTTTTTAACCTTTATTTATCAAATTTTCAAATATATCAGGACAACAAAGGCACTTACAAGGCCATGAATCATTAATCCTCGCCCCCTCCCCCCCAACTCCCTCCCTCCCCCCTGAGCGCTGTCCAGTATGGTCCAGAAACAGAATGTGCTCAGCAATAGAGCAGTAGAACAGTAGATATGAACTATGGCATGACAGAATACCCAAGTGATTCAATAGACTAGATAGGCAGTGATCCTTGTTTGTCACTGGTATGTGAAGTCCGTAACATGCTGCATCCGAAAAAAAAAATCTACCCCTTATTTATTTATTTTTCACACACATATTCTGCAGCTTCCATGGTTTCTGTCCAGAAACAAGATAGTGATGACCAGAAATGCATGTTTAATATAATAATTTCATAACATACCTTAAAAGTATAACCTTTGATTCTCTTCCATCTTTCATACATTGTCTTTTCCATATCTCCTCTTTAGTTAACTTTGATTTTCCAACCTGCCCAATTTTTCTCTACTGTATTGCAGAAAACTTTAGCTTTCATGTCACTTTGTCACCAAATGTTTTCAGAAAATGGTGGCAGAAAGCTAAGCAAAGGTCAGATTGAAGTTTTTGTGATTTGGTTCCCTGGAGGAGCTGTTTGCTGGCACCAAAACATTGTCAATGTCCAGTCTGTATTTGAAAGCAGTCATATCTGTGGAATGAGTGGAAGTGAGATAAGTACAAAATATTTTTATATTGATTTTTTCAAAATATAACACATTTGATTGAAATAAAAATATGGATAAGAATATAAGGCCATAAGGCTTGCCAAAGTGGGTCAGAGCAATGCTCCATCAAGCCCTATATCCTGTTTCCAACAGTGGCCAAGCCAGGTCACAAGTACCTGGCAGGATTCCAAGAGGTAGATAGAATCCAAGCTGCTTATCCCAAGAATAAGCAGTGGATTTCTACAAATTTATCTTAATAATTGTTAATGGGCTTTTCCTCCAGGAACTTGTCCAAACATTTTTTAAACCCTGTTATACTAATATCTTTCACAACATCCTCTGGCAATGAATTCCAGAGCTTAATTATGCATTGAATAAAAAAAATATGTTCCCTTATTAGTTTTAAATACATTACTCAGTAACTTCACTATGTATCCCCTGGTCGTTGTACTTTTTGAAAGAGTAAACAACTGATTAATGTTTACTCGTTCCATTCCACTCATTATCTTATAGACCTCTATCATATCTCCCCTCAGCCATCTCTTCACGAAGCTGAAGAGTCCTAACCTCTTTAACCTTTCTTCATAGTTGAATTGTCCATTCTCTTTATCATCTTGGTTGCCCTTCTCTTTACCTTTTCTAATTCTGCTATATATTTTTTGACATGTGGTGACCAGAAATGAACACAATACTCAAGATGAGGTCATATCATGGAGGGATAAAGAGGCATTATGATATTCTCTTTTTTATTCTCCATTACTTTCCTTATAATCCCTTGCATTCTATCTGCTTTTTTTCCTTCTGCTGCTGCAGCACTCTGAGCAGAAGATTTCAATGCATTTTCAACAATGACACCTAGATCACTTTCCTGAGTGGTGACTTCTAATGTGGAACCTTGCATTTTGTTGCTATAATTTGGGTTACTCTTCCCTAAAGGCATCACTTTGCACTTGTGTACATTAAATTTAATTTGCCATTTGCATGCCCAGTCTCCCAGCTTTGCAATGCCCTCTTGCAATTTCTCACAATCCTCTTGTGATTTGACAACTTTGAATAATTTTGTGCCATTGGTAAATCTGATCTCCTCACATGTTGTTCCCATTTCCATGTCATTTATAAATATATTGAAAATCATTGGTCTCAGAATAAATCCAAGGGCACTCCACTATTCACCTTTTTCCATTGGGAAAATCTCCCATTTACCCTACTCTCTGTTTTCTATCTTTTAATGTTGGCCACTTACCCCATGACTTTCTAATTTCTTAAGAAGTCTCTCATGAGGGACTTTATCAAATACTTTCTGGAAATCCAGATACGCTATATCAACTGTCCAGGGCTGGTGGAAGTTCTAGGCAAACTAGGAGGTAGCCTGGGGCACCAGGGTCGCAGGGTCAGCAGCTGTGGCAGCAAGAGAGAGGTGACAGCCACTGCTGCGGCAGCAGTAGTAACAGCTCATCAGCTGCCAGCAGGATATTTCAGTGAGGATGCTGAAATATCCTGTCGGCTGCTGCTGAGCTGCCACTACTGCCACTGTGGCAGCAGCTGTCTCTTTTCTCTCTTGCTGCCGACTAACGAGTGTCCCGTCTATCCTCACCTGATCCGACTACCGGCTGGAGTCAAATTAGTTTGACTCCAGCCGGTAGGGGGTTGGGTAATGGGGGGGGGGGGGGGGGGAGGGGGAAACAGCATGACAGGGGAAGAATGGGTGCAAGGCAGAAGGTTCACCTAGGGTTCCTAATACTCTTGCACCGGCCCTGCAACTGTCTCACCTTAATCCACATGTTTATTTACGCCTTCAAAAAGATGTAGCAAATTTGTGAGGCAAGACTTCCCTTGGCTAAATCGATGTTAACTTTGTCCCATTAAACTATGCTTATCTATATATTCAGCAATTTTGTTCTTTATGATAAGTTTCTACCATTTTGCCTAGCACAGACATTAGACTCACTGGTCTGTAATTTCCTGCTTCATCTCTTGATCCCTTTTTAAAAATCGGTGTTACAGTGGCAATCCTCCAATCTTCAAGTACCATTGATGACGTTATCGATAGTCTACAAATTTCCAATAGCAGGTCTGCAATTTCATTTCTCAGTTCTTTCAGCACTCTGGGATGTATACCATCTACTCCAGTTGATTTGCTACTCTGTAGTTTGTCAATACCGGCAGCCGACGGCCCGAGTGCAGGAGATTGCTTCAGGACCCCTGCTGGACCTCCAGGGACTTTTGGCAAGTCTTGGGGGGGGGGTCAGGAGGGTGGGGGTTTATTCGTTAGTGATACGTTGTATTTGTGGGGGTTCGCCATACGTTTCGTGACCCCCATGAATACAATGAATATGGCATATACGTTGCGGATTGCCAATACATTGCAAACGAATGCACACCCCTACTACACTATGGAGGTATTGCTGACACTCTTTCTTGCTACTTTACCCCTTATACTACTCCTTGGAAATCCTGCTTCCATTCTGCATTGCTGGCATTCATGCCCTGATATTACACCTTGAGAGTCTTGCTGTCACTCTTCCTGGATGTTATACCACAGACTCTGCACCATGGGATGTTCTTGCCACTGTAGAGATGGCTTCTTTGCACCTATCATGGTTTTTTGGGGTCTTCATGCCACTCTTTGTGCTACTTTGCCTGGGTTTTTCTTTCACCTTTGCTGCTTTATTCTTCCTTAATGGTGTCTTAGAATGTTCATTCCACTCTTGGTGCCATTTTACCTCTCTTTTACTGCCTTTGGGGGGGTCCATGCCATTTTTAATACTGATCTCTTATGAATCATTGGTGTATCTTTTCTTGCTGCTTTACTCCTCTGATGGTGCCTTGGAGAATTCCTGCCACTATTGATCTCCTTTTGCCCCTTTAAGATGCCTTTGGCTATTTATACCACTTGTAGTGCCACTTTGTCAGTCGTGTTGCCTTGGAATTCTCTTCCCCATTCTGATGATTTCTACCCACAGGTTTCATTAGAATTGATAGGAAAACCACAATTTTGTAACTGAAAATAGGCTGCATTGTTTCCCCCATTGGCTTTAATGGGAAGTGATAAAACAAATGGAAAAGATAAAGGATTTTTTTTTCTTTTGAAATGAACCAAACAAATTGAGGTGACCTATGAAACAAATGAACAAATTAAAATGAAAATGTTCCCTCTCTACATCCCTAGCAAACACCACAACCCACAGCCCCCCTGTCCTTGAGAGGTTCCTGGAGTCTTTTTTATATTTATTTATTTATTTATTTATTTTTGGTTTTTATATACCGGAAGTTCCTGTATACAATACATATCACTCCGGTTCACAGGTAACAAGATAACTATCGCCGGGATGGCGGTTTACATGGAACATATCAAACGATTAATCTATTATAGAGTAAAATACAACTATATAAAATAAAATAAAATATATACATAGTTATGACCCTAGACTATTCTAACTCACCCCCCATTTTAGATATTTATACAAAATTGTAAAACTTTTATGTTTTTGATAACAAAAAATACTTTTGGTATGTCTACTTTTTCTTTGCATTAAAAATACCATTTCATCCCAGATTCTAGCCCCTTTCAAGACAGCCTGCTGAACTCACTCTTAAACCCACACACTGGCCTGAATATAGATAGGCATGTAATTATTTCTTCTAACCTCTATTCTCAACGTATTTACCCTTAAAGCTGCCTCAGTTTAGTTACATTTTATTTGGGTCACCATTCTAGACCTAGCTTCATTGAATATATTTGGCACAACACTAGAGAGTTTTAAGTCATCTCTTAAGTATGACATTCTTCAAGTGCTAGAGATGTGAGTGTGGCTAAGCCACAAATAATGGTATAACCTATTGAGGGATACAATTTGTTTAATTCACCATTGCAAACATTATACAATTGGTACACAAGAGCAGACATTTAGTGGCCCTTTCATCAACAGGATAGATTCCAGCAGAGAAGAACATAAGAACATATAAATGAATAGGTATGAGTTCTTTTCAACAAAAACTGTCTGCATCAAGTTCTAATTATTCATATATTTTTGGCAGAAATATTAAACAAATGCTTCAGTTTGGTGTTTACTAAAGAAGGCTCTAGAGAAGGACCGTCACTGGTTAAGAAGAAAATGGAGGGGGGAGGAATAGATAAAATTTAGTTTACAGAAGAGTATGTATGGGAAGAACTAGGAAATTTATGGGAAGAGCTAGAAAAACTAAAAGTGGAGAAAGCCATGGGGCCTGATGAGGTTCATCCCAGGATGCTGAGGGAGCTCAGAGATGTGATGGTGGGTCAGCTGCATGACCTGTTCAATAGATCCCTGGAAACAGCAGTGGTGCTGCTGAGTGATTAGAGAAGAGTTGTGGTGGTCCTGCTTCACAAGAGTGGAAGCAGAGAGGAGGCTGGAAACTACAGGCTGGTTAGCCTCACTTTGGTGGTGAGAAAAGTAATAGATAATTTGGATATGCTGCTGAAGGAAAGAATAATGAACTATCCACAGTAGGAAGAATTTCTGGATAAGAGGCAGCATGGATTCACCAGAGGAAGGTCCTGTCAACAAATCTGATTGACTTTTTTGATTGGGTAACTAAGGAATTGGATTAAGGAAAAGTGCTCAATGTCTTCTATTTGGATTTCAGCTAGCTGTTCATATCCAAGAACAACAGTGAACCATTGAAGCATTGACTTCATCTGTGGAGAGACTATGGTCTCAACTTGAGGATTCTCTTAAGGCCAACTCAAGGGGCTGGGCTCCACCCACGCCCTCCATTATGGGGTAGATTTTAAGAAAGTGCGCCTTCGAGTACTTTTGTTGGCGCACCAGGCGCAAACAAAAGTATGCATGATTTTAGTAGATACGCGCGTATCAGCTAAAATCCAGGATCGGCGCGCGCAAGGCTGCCGATGTCGTGTAGCCAGCGCGCGCCGAGCCGTGCAGCCTGCTGCCGTTCCCTCCGAGGCCGCTCCGAAATCGGAGCGGCCTCGGAGGGAACTCGCTTTCGCCCTCCCCTCACCTTCCCCTCCCTTCCTCTATCTAACCCACCCCCCCCCCGGCCCTATCTAGACCCCCCCTACCTTTGTCGGGGGATTTACGCCTCCCGGAGGGAGAAGTAAATCCCCGCGCGCCAGCGGGCCGCTAGCGCGCCGAGACGCGACCTGGGGGCGGTTCCGGAGGGCGCGGCCACGCCCCCGGACCACCCCGGGCCGAAACCACGCCCCCGGGCCCGCCCCCGAAACGCCGCGTCCCGCCCCCAAAACGCTGCGCCGATCCGACACGCCCCCGACATGCTCCCGACACGCCCCCTCGAAAAACCCCGGGACTTACGCGAGTCCCGGGGCTTTGCGCGCGCCGGTAGGCCTATGGAACATAGGCGCACCGGCGCGCAAGGCCCTGCTCGCGTAAATCCACCCGGATTTACGCGAGCAGGGCTTTTAAAATCCGCCCCTATCTGTTTACTAGTTATCTTATCTGTATGTGTCTTGATTTAATGCCAAGACAGGATATTCTGATTTCATCCCAGTTCTCTGAGAATAGACTGATTTTATTTTCTGCAAAGCTGGTCACTTTTTAACAGGTAATGGGTGTCTTGATTTTAAATGTATGGACATTGACTGGGACCCCCAGGGTATTGATTGGGGACTATGTGACATCTCTATAACCTTAATTTACCCCATTCATTCAAGGGTGTCCCAGATATGGTTTTGGGCCCTATCACTTCAGTTGGTGAGCTGGGCTTAAGCAAACATAATCCGAGATTGTGCTGGAAGTTTAAAGTCTCTGTTACTTTTCTTTATCAAATAACCACTGACCCAAAAACACAATAATAAAGCAATTCCCTCCTTAATCCTCATACCTGCTGCACGCACACAGTCTAGTACTAGCTTGCACACTATGGTCTTAGTTCTAGGGAAACCAGGCCCTTCTGTCACTTCCTACCATAGTCTGCAGCTAGAATTGGTACTTCCCTTTTCACTATGGCTGCAACTACATCCACCCACAGCAGTACTACTCACATAAAGCTCCTGACCTGCACATTCTGTGAGTTTGTGGAGGTCCATCAGCTCAGGCTCATCTTCAGGGCAGCTCAATAACTCCGCCTCCATCTCTTCTCCTGTTTCAAATAGAACTCTTTCTTGTTCCTTCCCCAGCCCTTCTTCTGACAAGCTCTCAACCTTCTCCCACCACTCCTGGGCTCTCTCTTCTCCTCAATGAGGTAAAGCATGAGTATTTCCTCCACCTCTAGAACCTCTGTGTCTTATGGGAATTGAAGCCTGACTCTTACTCTGGCTTATTTTAATTCCTGGATCTCCTACCCAGGTTTTCCTTACAGCCTGCCTTCTTTTATTGCCCAGAGGAATATAATACCTATCACAATGTAAATTCTGGTC
Source organism: Rhinatrema bivittatum (assembly GCF_901001135.1). Lineage (NCBI taxonomy): Eukaryota > Metazoa > Chordata > Amphibia > Gymnophiona > Rhinatrematidae > Rhinatrema > Rhinatrema bivittatum. The sequence goes on along the minus strand of NC_042616.1, from coordinate 323,232,575 downwards.
TGTGATAGTTAGAGTCTTTGAGATAGGGAACAGGTTAAGACTGATTCTCTCCTTGAGCCTGATATGTTTGCTCAAAAGAGGTGGTCTCTATACTCTCCCCTTCTCAGCAATCCACAATTTGTGGAATGTACTGAACAAGAAATAACATTTTTTTTAGAAATAATGAAACCCCAGAAATGGCAAAGAACATAATTTGGGACACAACAAAACAGTTATAAGGGGGATTTGAATCTCAAGGGTTCCTCAATAAATCAAAGAAAGGGGAGGAAATTCATTTAAGAGAAGATGTGAGGATGTTAGATGGATTAAATAGGAAGCACCCTTCCAGTGCAGTGAAAGGAAGACTACTACATGCTGAAAAACAACTTCTCCATCTCCTGAAAAGAGGGATTGGGTATAGTGTCAGTAGTACCAAACAGAAATATTGTACTACGCAAAATAAAGCGGATCAATTTTTGGCCCAACAACTAAAAATGAAACTACCATATAATTAAACAGCTCACATAATCAGTCAGTTATCACAAACAATAAATAAAAGTGAGATATTTGCCTTTTACTGTGAAAATTTGTATTACTCAGAGATAACTTATCAATGAAGTTGCATTGAAGATTTTCTGGAAGGGATTCCCCTGATATCCTTAGGTAAAGCTGATATAAATGTCTTAGAGGCTAATGCAACAGCCCCCCCAGCCCCCCCCCCCCTTTTTTTTACTGGAGTGTCACCTTTGGTGATTGCAGGGATGGTCAAAGTGTACCTGCAGCCCTGAGATTGGGTTATTTCCACAGGGAATAGCAAGTGCTATGGGGACCAAGGGGAATCACACATCAATTAAACAGCTGTCCACACTCAAGTTCTGTTCCAAAACAGAGAAAAGGAATTTATTTAAAACCCAAACAGTACTAGCAGTCAAGGGAACAAAAGGAATAAAATTTAGCATACACCCCAGAAAAGAATCACAGAAGAAAAAAAAGTAGCTTCTTAGTTCACAGTGATCAATTTTCAACTGTTGTGCGGCTCTGCTAGTTAGTAGAGATGTGCATCGGGTGCCCGATTGTTTCCACTTTCAGGTTCGTGTGGCTGTGGGAAAATCTCGTATTCCCGTGGATTGGGATTTTTTTTTTTTCGTGAAAAATTGTTTTCCAGCATAGTGCTCACTCCCGTTAGTGCACACTAACAAAAACTAACTTTTTTTGTTCGTGACGCTAACTCCCATTAGTGTGCACTAAGCCAAAAAACGATGTTTTTACGAAAATTCGGGGAAAGTGCAATCGTTTTATCGGTTTCCCAATCCATGACGATTTAGGAAATATCGTACGCATTTCCTAATAGTCAAAAAAACAATTGCACATCCCTACTAGTTAGACAGAAAACTTATATGGTTAACTAGTGTCTATATTCAGCGATGCAGTAGCACCGCTGTATATACCCAGCTATCTTAAAGTTAGCGAAATAAGTTTATCCAGATAACCTTAGGACAGCTCTGTGACCCAACCAGAGTTAGCCAGATTGATAAACCATGTATCTCTGAATATCATAGTTAGCTGGATAAATTATCCAGCTAACTTGTTCCTCCTCATTTTAGTGTTAGGATTCTGTTAGAACAGTTGGTACGTGAACCCTGGGCCAAAGTGAGAGGTGGTATCGTCCACCGGGAGGAGCCCCGTGAGCCTCACTGTCAGTAGGCTAGGTCTCAACTGAGGTCAGACACAGAAGCAATATAGAGTCTTTATTAAAGAGATAGAAACAGACCCAGAGACACAGGGTCAGTGGAATGGGAAATACCCAGAGGGAGTATCTCCATAGCATTGGTAGTGGTCCATGGAGCGGGTACACCAGAGAGATCTCCTGTAGAGATGGTAGTGGCCCACTAAGCGGTATACACTGAAAAGATCTTTAGTAGAGATGGTAATGGCTCACGGAACGGAGTACACCAAAGAATGTCCTTGGTTAAGATGGTAATGACCCACAGAGTGGGGTATGCTGGTGGGGTCCTCAGGAGAGATGACAGCAGTCTGCAGAGCGAGGTGCACAGACGAGGCCCTTGGTAGAGATGGTAGTGGCCCGCAGAGTGGGGTACACCGGTGAGGGTAGAGCTGGTAGCAGTCTACAAGGCGGGGTGCACCAGTGAGGTCCTTGATAGAGTGGTAAGGGCCTGCAGAGCGGTAACCTCCAACGGAGTTCTCCGTAGAGAAGGTAATAGTCCACAGCATGGGGTACACCAGGGAGGCACTTGGTAGAGCAGAAAGTGATCCGCAAGGTGGAGTACTCGTGAAAGAGCAGTGTAGGTTCCAGGGAAGCCCCGGGGAATGGGGCAGGCAGGGTTCCAGGCATCAGGCCCTCCGAGGAGCAGATAGCCAGGACGAGAGAGAGGCCCCCAAGGAGCGGGCACTTGAAATGTCCATGCCGGAAGCAGGAACTGGAACACAGAGTCCTCAGGAGGTGAGGTAGAATTAGCAAGGATGAGTCTCTTTGCCAAGTCGTCCTTAGGCAGGGCCAGCTGGTTTAAAAAATCCAAAGGGACTGACGTCATTCCCTGCCCAACTTTGCCAGATTCAGCAGTGCCACTTAGCTGGATAAGTAGTACTTATCTGTCTAAGTGCCATTTTGAATATCACCCTCACAGAGTTCAAAGTTATTACTCACTTCTGAAGTCACTTGAGTACTGTCCCAAAGAAGGCTCTTTCCTTTCAGGTCCCCATTAAAGCTTCTTCTTCCTCCAAGTCCCAATGAAGAGTGGGAAACTTCCCCAGGCTGAATGATGATCCTTTGCTCTGAGGGTCCTTGTCCTCCTGTTTGGCTCTCCAGTCTATACTGAAGAGAGCTCCCTATTGTTCCTCAAGAAAATTCACAAGTTCTACATTTCAGCCCTTAGCTCCCTAAGCAGAATGCAGACATTCTTAGCTTCTCTTAGGTTCCAGACAACACTCTTAGGGCCAGATCTTAAAAAAAAAAATGCGCGGGCGTAGATTTGTTCGCGCAACCCGGCGCGAACAAATCTACGCCCGATTTTATAACATGCGCATGCAGCTGTGCACATGTTATAAAATCCGGGGTCGGCTCGCGCAAGGGGGTGCACGCTGAGTCCAAGGGGAGCCCCAATGGCTTTCCCCGTTCCCTCCAAGACCTTGAAGGGAACTTTTTTTGCAATTCCCCCCCACCTTCCCCACCCTTCCCCTATCTAGCCCACCCCCAGCCCTAACTAAATCCCCATCTACCTTTTGTTTCCGAAGTTACGCTTGCCCGAAGAAGGTGTAACTTGCGCGCACCGGCTCGCCATCCCCCGGCATAGGCCGCTATGCCGGAGGATTCGGGACTGCCCCCGGACCCCCCTGAACTGCCCCCGAATCACCACCATGCCATGGCCACGCCCCCAAACCACCGCCCCATCCCGGCCCCACCTCCACACCGTCCATTTTTGAAAGCCCTGGGACATATGCATGTCCCGGGGCTTGCACGCGCCGCCGAGCCTATGCAAAATAGGTTTGTCGCGCGCAGGGGCTGATTTTCTCGGGTTACGAGCGTATCTTACATGCGTAGCCTTTGAAAATCTGCCCCTTAATGTCTTGTGACAAGCACTTTACCACACTACCAACCCATCCCCTTTGAGGGAAGGCACCTACTATCTATCACTCCTAAACTTTTCTTGAACCTCCTGTTGCTGTAATATTCATCATTTTACCCTTTGCTCCTTTCTAGTGAACCCGAGGCAAGGAACACACTAATATATGTAGTCAAGAAGGGAATGGGTGATTAAGACATTAAGTTTAGGGAAGATTCCAGGGGAATATGGCTTTAGTTTTGGTTTTTATAAAAGGTATTCAATTATTCTGGCTCCTAAATTAGCAGATATTTTTAAGAAGGTACTATCGGTAGGTCGTCTACTTAGCATAGTGATGTTGGTTAACATCATAGTTAATCCTGGAGAGGGTAAAGATACAAAAAACTGCTCTTCTTATAGACCAATATCTCTGTTGAATAATGACATGAAAATTTTGGTGACGGATTTAGCAAATATTCTTGAAGATTTATTACCCTAGCTGGCCTATAGAGATCAGACAGGCTTTATTGTGGAAAGGCAGGGGTCTGACGATGTAGGAAGAACTATTAATCTTATTTACATGACTAAAACAGTACTATCAGAAGCAGTCTTGTTGGCCTTAGATGCTGAAAAAGTGTTCAACTATGTGGAATGGAATTATTTATTTCATGTTCTAGAGAGATTTGGATTTAGTAATAACATCCAACAATGATTTAGGAGCATGTATTGTGAACCTAAGGTACACATCAGGGTTAATGGACAGATCTTGGAAACTTTTAACTTAAGCAGATGAACAAGATATGGATACCCTCTATTCCCAATGCTTTTTGCTCTGGCTATTGAGCTATAGCAGCTAAATAAGTATTGAAAATAATATCAAAGGGGTAATTACTAAAGGAGTATATGAGCACAAAATTGCTCTATTCACAGATAGCATTTTATTATATGTCAATGATATTCTTCTCTTATTGCAAGCCATAATGTAGATTAATGAGACAGTCAGTAATTTATCTGGATATAAGGTTAATGTGGTCAAAACCGAGATTTGGAGGTAAAAGTTAGTGAGATAAGTCCAAATGAATCAAAAGATTCTCATTTAAGTGAGCCTGAGATACTAGAAGTATTGGGATTTATACTCCATGCAATTTAGAGGGACTTTACTTATTGAATTTGTCTTCTTTATTGGGGAAAATTAGATAGGACTAAATAGTATGGGCCTCATACTATATTTCATGGCTAGGTAGGGAAGCCACTATAAAGATGAATATTCTGCTGAGAGCTTTATTTCTATTAGAAATGTTGCCTATCAGGATTCCAAAAGTTTTCTTTATATTTTTGAAATCAGCAGTATCTTAATTTGTATGGCTAGATAAAAGACCCAGGGACTCCCCAAATGTTATGACACTCAAGAGAATTTGGGGGGCTACGCCTTCCAAATTTTCAATTATATCGAATTACAATACATCTTAATTAAGAACATTATTGCTTGGTATACAGAAATCAAAGATAAGCATTGGATAAAAATGGAGAACTGGACTGAAAGTATAAGCTTATAATTATTAGGGGTGTGCATTCGTTTTGAACTTAAATGTAAAACGCAACTTATTTTTTTTTTTTAACTTAAAAAAGTGATGAGGCGAAAACGATCGGATTTCCAACTTATTCAACATAGCTATGTTGAATACATTGGAAATCGCGATTGTTGATCCTAAATAAAAATTTAAACCCCTCACCCTCCTTAATCCCCCCCCCAAGACTTACCAAAATTCCCTGGTGGTCGAGCGGGGAGTCAGAACGCCATTTCTGAACTCCTTTGCGAGGAGCACGTGACGTCGGAGTCATGTCGGAGTGACGCAGCGTCACGTGATTCCCCCCGCGTTCGCTCCGGGACCCTCGTTGCACCCAAAAGGAACTTTTGGCCAGCTTGGGGGGGCCTCCTGACCCCCCCAAGCTGGCCAAAAGTTCCTTTTGGGTGCAACGAGGGTCCCGGAGCGAACGCGGGGGGAATCACGTGATGCCACGTCACTGACGCCGCGTCACTCCAACGCGGCATCACGTGATTCCCCCCGCGTTCGCTCCGGGACCCTCGTTTGACCCAAAAGGAACTTTTGGCCAGCTTGGGGGGGCCTCCTGACCCCCCCAAGCTGGCCAAAAGTTCCTTTTGGGTGCAACGAGGGTCCCGGAGTGAACGCGGGGGGAATCACGTGACGCCGCATCACTGACGCTGCGTCACTCCGACGCAGCGTCACGTGATTCCCCCCGCGTTCGCTCCGGGACCCTCGTTTGACCGAAAAGGAACTTTTGACTCCGACATGACGCCGACGTGACGTGCTCCTCGCAAAGGAGTTCAGAAATGGCGTCCTGACTCCCCGCTCGACCACCAGGGAGTTTTGGTAAGTCTTGGGGGGGGGGATTAAGGAGGGTGAGGGGTTTAAATTTTTATTTGCACATATGGACATAGACTCAACTTATGGAATTCTCCATATGTCCATATTGACCGCAAATGACCCCCCCTTTCGACTTATGGACTTATGAACTTAAACTTTTGGTCTGCACATCCCTAATAATTATATCTATTTCCTTGGGTATCAATAAAAGGCCATGAGAGTAGACAGGACTAACATCCCTTTTAGGGCACATTTTAGATACATGGAACATGCTGATGAGTAGAAAAGAGACATCATCAATACCCGCTCCATTGTCACCATTATGGAAAACTCTGACTTCCCAGGGTATTTCTCAAAGCTGAACTTTTCTCTGGCAAAAATTTGGGATTGTTAGAGCAGGGCAGATGTTTGAAAAGAGTGAAATCTTAAGATATAAAAGTAACATGATGGATGGTGGACTTAGAATGTCAGTTTTTCTATATCTACAGGTGAAGGGCTAGATTGTTATATCTTTGATTAAAGAAGCATGTAGCAGAGACTTTGAGCATTTAATTTCTGATTTTTTTTAAGGATAAGAGTCTCATTTCAAAAAGCTGTTGTGTGCTGGTAACATTTTCAGATGACCCACTTAAGAGGGTAAAAACACGTTGTGAAAAGTTAACAAGTAAAATCTCAGATAAATGTTTGACACACATTTTCATAGACTAAAACAAGAGAAGTCAATTTGTGTCAGCACAATAGAGAATGAATATAATGTTTTATATCATTGGTATTACACACAGAACAAAATAAAAAGATGACCCTTCTGAGCCACAAAGATGTTGGCAGGAATGTGGTGATCAATGGACATTTTTCATGGTGGTCTTGACTTAAGTTACAGACTTATTGGTCTGAAATCCTCTCTTGAACTATCACTTCATAGATGTTTAATTACCATTGGACTCCCTCATTGCTCTCCTGGGGTTACCAGCTGGGTTTTTCCTACCCATCAGTTGCTCATTGAAAATTATCACCTTTCAAATTTGAGATTTCTATCAAAATGTACCACGGATACGGAAGCCCTTTCATTCCAAAGTGGACTCTATGTTTATCTGTATAATAGACCCAAACTAGTAGCAAGTTGTGTATTTATAGGGTCACAATTGACCGAAACATTTAGATGATGCTATTTACACTGATGCTCTTGCCTTCAATATATCTGCCCATCATTTCTAGATTGTTGCTTGTTAAGTCTTAAACTCATTCTCAGATCCAGGCATTGTTCTCAATGGAATATGTAATCCTTACTAATGCTTAAATCGATTAAGTCTTATGTAATTACAATATGGCTGTTATTACAATGAATATTAAAGTTTACACATTTTTGAAAAAAATCATTTATTTTATTTATTTATTTATTTAATGTCTTTTTTATACCGATAACCGTTCACACATCGTATCGGTTTACAGTTAAACAGGAACCATTGGGCAGAACCCTTACATATAACATTGCAAACAGGTTAACTTTTGGGCAGGGCCCTTACATAAAATTGAGAACAGCAAAATCACTATATACATATCACCAAAACTATATACAAAAGATAAGTACATAAATAGCCGAGTCAAAGTACAAAATCGATAGGCATACAACGTAATCCGAGAAATAAATCATAAGTCGCGTATCAGATTCTAGGAGAATCACTTATTTAATCAGTAAGGATTTATGTAATGGGAGGTGATGTGTGGTAAGCTTGCTGGAAGAGCCATGTTTTCAGTTTTTTTTTGAAAGTGGGTGTGTATGATTCCAGGCGTATATCAGGAGGCAGGGAGTTCCATATAGAGGGGCCGGCTAGGGAGAAAGCTCTGTTTATAGTGGACGATAATTTGAAAGATTTGATAGGTTGTGCACGTAGGGTTCCTTGGAGGGCAGTACGTGTGGGTCTATTCGAGGTGCGGGGGAGGAGTGGGGGGTTAATCCAATTCAGGTTAGAGTTCAACAGACTTTTGTGGATGATGGAACAGGCTTTATAGAGAATTCGAGAGTGTATAGGGAGCCAATGAAGTTCGATGAGTGTAGGGGTGATGTGATCTCTTTTTTTCGTGTTTGATAGTATCCTGGCGGCAGCGTTTTGTAGTAGTTGTAGGGGTTTGATATGGGTAGCGGGGATGCCTAGAAAAAGTGCATTACAATAGTCTACCTTAGATAAAATGATAGACTGTAGTACAGTGCGGAAATCAGAAAAGTGTAGCAGTGGTTTGAGTTTTTTTATGGTTTGGAGCTTAAAGAAGCATTCCTTAATGATAGATTTAATGAAAGGTTTGAATGTAAGATGGTTATCAATGAAAACACCAAGGTTGCGAACTTGTGATGGGAAAGTTGTGGAAGAGTATGCAGGTGGGATGTCTGGGAGCGTTGGCCTGTTAGATATAATTAAAAGTTCAGTCTTGCTGGGGTTTAGCGCTAGTTGCATGTCATTTAGTAATTTGTTGATGGCTGAGAGACAGGATTCCCAGTTGCGAAGGGCAGTAAGGAGAGAGTCAGAGAATGGGAAAATAAGTTGCACATCGTCCGCATAAATAAAATGCTTGATGTGGAGGTTAGTGAGGAGGGTGGTAAGGGGGAGCATGTATATATTAAAGAGGGTGGAGGAGAGTGAAGAACCTTGGGGCACACCTTGGGGAAGACTGATGGGGTCAGATTCATTGTTATCAACTAATACTGTGAAAAGGCGATCCTGGAGATACGATCGTATCCAGGAAAGGGCATTGCCAGTGATCCCGATGCTCCTGAGGATGTTAAGGAGGACATCATGATTGACTGTGTCGAATGCCGCTGAGATGTCAAGCATGGCAATCAGATAAGAAGAACCTGAATCTGTACCTCTGATGAGGGTATCATGTAGAGAGAGTAGCAGGGTTTCAGTACTTAATTGCTTTCTGAAACCGTGTTGTGTGGATGGGAGAATCTTGTTTTGCTCCAGGTGATCTGAGAGCCGTGAGTTGACAATTTTTTCAAGAACTTTAGCTAGGAGGGGTAAGTTAGAGACAGGTCTGTAATTAGATAAAGTGTCAGGGTCAAGATTAGGTTTTTTGAGTAGTGGTTTCACTACTGCTTGTTTAAGAACATTGGGGACTGTGCCATGCTCTAGGGAACAGTTAAGGATATTTGAGAGGGGTTTGGCAATCACCTCGGGGATAGCTAGCAGGAGTTTAGTGGGGATAGTTTCGGAAGGATGAGATGATGGTTTTAATTTTTTAAGGATGTTTTGTACTTCGAGAGAGGATGAAGAGTCAAAAGACGAGAGGGAGACTGGAGAGTTGATGGTGGGCAGATAAATATTGACGTTATTATGTGAGAATTGTGCAGTGATGGAGGAGACCTTGTTTTTGAAAAATTGAGCTAATTCATTGCAGCGGTTTTTAGAGGGATAGGCTGATAGTTGCGTGGGGGCAGGAGAAGTGAGGTCCGCCACCATGGTGAAAAGGGCCTTAGGGTTGTATTGCATACCATGTATTTTTTTAGCATAGTAACTACGTTTAGCCTGGAGGATGGAGTTTCTATATTCGTGCATTCGCTGGTAGTATAGAGTTTTGGTTGCAGGGGATTGATATTTGCGCCATGACCTCTCAGCTGTTCTGAGTTGGATTTTCAGATTCCTAAGATCAGGCGTATACCAGGGTTTTCTGTTTCTACGGTTTGGGTTAATAGTTTTCGTTATAAGAGGGCAATGTTTGTCAGCCATGTCGAGGGTGAGATTGATCCAGGTAGAGAAGGCATTGTCTGGGGATGAGGCGTCAATTTGGTTGTCTATGTCAGCGCATGCTTGTGAGATGGTATCTATATCGCATGGTTTGCGAAATTTAAAAGAAAAGGGCTGCTGGGGGGTGATGGGGGACATTTGCGGGAGAGAGAGTTTAGTCTGAATCAGGGAGTGGTCAGACCAAGGTACTGTGTTGCATGTAGGGGGATTGTTTATGTTGATGGGGGAGTTGACAAAGATCAGATCAAGTGTGTGGCCTGCTTTATGTGTAGGAGCGTTCACGATTTGTTGGAAACCCATTGCTTCAAGAGAGGAAAGGAATGCTTCGCATGCTGGAGATTGCGGGGAGGTGTCCACGTGTAAGTTAAAATCCCCTAGGAGAATTGTGGGTATGTCAGGGGATAGAGAATTTGCAAAAAATTCGATAAGAGGAGATGAATCTTTCTCCAGTAGGCCTGGGGGCGTATAAATGAGACATAGTTGGAGCGACTTAGATTTGAAAAAGCCGATTTCGTACTGGTTTGGAATATCACAATTCTGGGGTAGTAGTTGAAACTCCTTTTTTACAGCCAAGAGTATGCCACCACCTCTTTTCTTTTTCCGAGGGATAGAGAAAACATCGTAGGTTTCTAAGGGTAGCTGGTTGATGAGGGGCGTGTCATGTTGTTTAAACCAGGTTTCCGTGACAGCACATATTTCTGGTTTAGAATCTGTGAGAATATCATGTAGTAGATGGGTTTTCTTTTGGAGTGATTGTGCGTTAAATAGAATAATGGAGATAAGAGATAAACTGATGGCTTGAGTGCGTGTGAGGGTGTATATTGGGATAAGCCTTCTTTTGCTGAGCTTAGTCTGGTGGTGTGGGGTCTGATAAGAGAAAGTAAAGGGAAAAAATGGGTTGTGTCCCAGGTGGCAGGATAGAGAACAGTTTCCACTTAAAGGAGGCATTGTTAACCTACAGTGTGTTAAAAGTGTAGAGTTTGGTGAGACAGTTGTAAGGCAGAAAGGTACCGAGAACTATTGTCATACAGTTTACAGATAAAGCACCATTCTAATAGTGTTTCCGGCGATAATGATTAATAAAGCCGGTTGTACAGTGGGTTAAACAATTCTGACAGAGATTATGTTATTTAAAGGTGTCTGGATAGCAAAGGATGTAAAACACTGATATTGATAACGTGCATATGCATTAAAACTAGCAAAGAGGCATATGAGTGGATTACTTCTAAAAGAGGTCCTGGTTAGGCACAGAAACAACGCATTAATCCCGCTAACGCATTGGTAAAGAGAGCGAGGATGGTACAGCGTGCTAAATAGCCTTCACAATATTAAGCAATAGACACATGAAGCACATAGAGTTAATTGTCGTTCAGAATCAGATTACCAGAGGCTCACTGACAGGTGCTATAACGTTTGCTAGCCTTACTGTTAGTAGTTTTAAATGATCGTACTGTTAAGCTTATCTAAGCTTAGGCTGTACCCGCTGGTTCAAGCAGGAACACTTTGATATTACTGCCGATACTTGTATGACTAACCGTTTGGGACTTACTCCGACCGCAGTATCTACGGCAGGTTATGACATACACAAGGGAGACGTCCTTCCGGTCTGTCGAACGGGACTGCTCGAAGGGGCGCTCAAAGGGGCAGGCCCCTTTGTCGCGCTCCTTCGGCGCGTGACGCTAGGCGCGTGACGCTTGACCAGGTTAGATTTTTATAGATGACTCAAAACATGCACAAATTTTTATAGATGACTCAAAACATGCACAAATTGTGTATTGTGTGCAAAAAATTATTTTATGCATATAAAACATTATTTTTGTGCTCATAAATCCTGTTTGAGAGACTCCCCTAACACCCATGTTAAAATTTGTGATCAGCCTGTGCTAAGTAGACATGTGAATCGGAACCGGTATCGGTTCGGATTCCGGTTCCAATTCACATCGTGAAATTTTTATCTTGCAGTCCGATCGGGTTTTTTTTATCGGCTGCGCCCGAGCATCCTCCTGCGCTTGGGCTGTCGGCTGCCAGTAAACAAAATGGCGCCAATGGCCCTTTGCCCTTAGCATGTGACAGGGTATCAGTGCCATTGGCCGGTCCCTGTCACATGGTAGGAGCAATGGACGGCCGGCGCCATCTTTAAAAATGGCGTGGGCCATCCAGTGCACCTACCATGTGCCAGGGGCCGACCAATGGCACCGATAGCCCCTGTCACATGGTAAGAGCAAAAGGCCATCGGTGCCTTTTGATTAGTGGCAGCCGACAGCCCGAGCGCAGGAGAATGCTCCCGGGACACCCGCTGGACCACCAGGTATTTAAAAAAAATTTGGGGGGGGGGTCCAGAGGGTGGGGGGATACTAACAAACTCATTTTAAAGGGTCAGGTTGTGTTTTTAGGTTGTGTCCTTTCTTCCCGCCCCCCCCCCCCCTAACAATAAGAAAACCCACTAAATTAATCGTGGGGTTTCCTATTGCTATCGGGGACCCCCCGATATCTGACGATATTGAAAATATTGGACAATATTTTCAATCGTCAGATAAACGATTCACATCCCTAGTGCTAAGCAAATATTTTAAATTGTGTTTGTGTTCACATTTTTGTGTACATGTATATCTACGGATATATCAGCATTCCATTTGCTTACTGCATCAGGAGTAAAATTTATTTTTTTGCACCTGAGAGCTAGATTCATCAATGTTCTGTCAACATTCTGTGAGTTTCCTCACTCCGAAGGACATCAAATCTTCACAAGAGTGTACTGTTCTGTTTGTCCATCTCACTCTGCATGTCAAAGTGTCCCCTAACCTCTAACACTACTACCTAAACTGTACCTCGAGTTACTAGGTGGGCCTCCTATAGTAGCATAAATAGCTGCTTACTATGGTACCACCCCCAGAGGCTCTTTATCTCACACTCACTCACCCTTCCCCAGCCTAAAAATGCCCAAAACACAATTTATATTTATATTATGAACATATTGTACAGCTTAATGCCAATGAAAAAGGTGTAGTTATTTTTGGCATTAAAACTGTGAGATTTGGCTTCACAAAGCCAGCCCACTTTTCCAAAAATCCCGCGCCCCCCCCGCAACTTCTCCCTTTTTAAAAATTAGCATTACACTATGCGTTATGTTGCTTTTCACATGTGTTAAGGCATTTTTTGCATGCGTTAAGGCATTTTTTGCATGCAAAAATGCCTTGACGCAAGTGAAAAGGCCATAACGCGAGTTGGAAAACAACCTTCTGAGTTAAGAAACTGCACTTCTCTACAATACACTTCCCATAATGTCTTGCTTGTCGTAAGCTACATGAAAAATGGCTGTCTCTTTATAGTGCTGTAAATTAGAAATTAAAGATAGTAATAGTCTTTTCCTTTCACTGATGTTCAAAAACAATAGGAGTTCAAACAATGAGCTAGTTCTTAGAATCTGCCATTTTGATTCTTTTAAAAATGTCTTAATTGAATATAAATGTCGATGTATATTGTTTTATATCTTCTTCTGGTGTTGACGTTGCCAAGTATATATTGGTAAATGTTAAATAGTTTCTGCAGTCTTATACATCTTCATTTTCTGTTATGAGTTTTTAAAGCAACTGTATAGAATGTGAAGAAAATGAGAATTGAAAAAACATTTACCTATTTTCAGGGAAGAACAATTTAAATGAATATGGAGGTCAAAAGAAAATTATTAATTTTATGCTTCAGTTACTTTTACTATTCAAAAATAATACCAGTGGCTCAGCAGCCACATAGAAAATCATTGTGAATTTCCATTTTTTTTCTGCTTACAAATGTTTGACTTTTTCAACTTGTCTTTATTTTACATACAGATTAAAATGCGGTACTCTTGCTTTCACCAGCCCAAAATGTTATGTACACAAAACTTTATGATTTACAGCTTTCAGTCCAACTATGAGGGTGATATTTTATAAATGTGCATATGCTGGCAGATATACAGCAACAAGAGCATGCACAGTGAAGTCTAGGATTTCAATAGTTTGCAGCATCTCAGCTGTACTTCATTGCATTTAGAAATGTTACAAAACAGTTTATCTTAACAAACCTAGCTCCCTCATTTTAATCTGACAAGGGTTATCATTGGAACCCATTAGATCTAGTTTATGGACATCTAAACTAAATGCACTTTGACAATGATTGGTGCTTTGGACCTGTGAACAGGATAGGTCAAATATTCTCACAGATTTAATCATAAAAGATGATTCATGATCTTGCTAACAAACTTCTGTTTAGCCTTTGATGGATTATACCATTTCACAGTGTAGGAGTGACCTGAAGTTCAAAAAGTGCTTTTGAGGTAAGATAAAATAAAATATTATTCATTAAATTGAATTTTCCTTTAAAGCAGGCCTTCGAAGATAATATTTATTATTGAAAAAAATAGACCTTTGTTCTGGTTTTGTAATGCTTTCTTGCATTTTATAATTAATTTGTTCACAATATAACTTAGAAATCATTTCTTTCCTCTTATTTCTAGCAAAATTAGTTTTTAGGACAAAATTATATAGCAACAGTCACCTTTGAATAATCGGGATGTGCCAAGTCAAAAATTTTGTTTTGGTTGGTTCATTCATTTTGTAGGATACAGTTATTTGTTATGTTTGTATTAAGTGAAAAAAATTGAGTTTGTTAATTTTATTCATTCATTTGTTTACCATTATAGTTAATGGGGGATTCAATACAGGCTATTTTGAGCATCCAAATAGGGATTTTCTAATAATTTCCAAAGAAACTGTTTGGTATAAATCATCAGAAGGATGAAGGTATGGCAATGCAATAAGACTATGTTGACATGTCACCAAAAGTGGGATGATGAGCCTAAGAACCCACAATGAGGCAAAACAGTACTAGCAGTGGCAGGGGTGCTCCAAGGCACCATCAGAGGAACAAAACAGCAGCAAAAGTGCCCATGGCTTTCCAAAACTGCAAACGTGTGGCAAGGGACAAAAACAGCAGTGGCATAAATCCTCTAATGCTGCACAAGAAGGGCAAAGTTGCCCTATGTGTGATATGAAGAACTTAAGGCATCATGAAGGAGGTCAAAGCACCAAAAGAGGCAGAAAACCCTCTAAAGCTTTAATAGAGAGTGAAAGCAAGTAAAAGAGTGATATGAAGATATCCAAAGTATCATAAGAAGTGCAAAGGAGCCACCTAGAGTGGCAAGAACTCCCCAAGGCTCCAAATGAGGGGCAAAGGGCACCAATTCATTGAAACATTAATAAAATGATTAAAACATAAAGTTCTAAGCAGGAAAAAGCCAGAGAAAATCCATGGATGAGACCTGATGTCATTTCTTTATGCTATCATTGGGTAAAGCAGCAGGCTGTTCCAACTTGGAGTTGGTCTTCACTGGAGGTTAAGATAAGAACATAAGAACATAAGAAATTGCCATATTGCTCAGACCGAGGGTCCATCAAGCCTAGCATTCTGTTTCCAACAGTGGCCAATCCAGGTTACAAGTACTTGGCAAGTACCCAAACATTAAATAGATCCCATGCTACTAATGCTAGTAATAGCAGTAGCTATTACCTAAGTCAACTTTATTAATAACAGTTTATGGTCTTCTCCTCCAGGAATATTTCCAACCCTTTTTTAGACCTAGCCTCACTAACTGCCCTAACCATATTCTCTGCCAACAAATTCCAGAGCTTAATTATGCATTAAGCTGATGCTACTGACTAGAGGTAACAAATATTCTTTAGCTGTTTAATATCCTGTGATTCAGGGAGTCCAAGATGATTATTCTTCTGAATCAGTTTTTACAAATACAGCCTCTATTATATCAGAAGCAGTAATCAAGCAGGAGTGCAGTCCTGGTTCTGGGTACTGTACTTATGCAGCCTTTGTCTTTTGCTGTGGTATAATCCATCAAAGGTTAAATACTGGAAGAGACCAATAATCACAAGCAATGTAAGGGAACAGAGTTTAAGAAAATGTCAAAGAGGGCACGAAACAGTTAAAGATAACTGGGGGTAAGGCCTGTAAAAAGCTTCGGATGGCCAGGGTAAGACCAAGAATCAGAAGGGGATTTAAAAAGCACCAAGAATGTTGGAGCAGTGAAGGAAGTAGAGGTGTACATTGAAATGATATTAAGTCGGAGGCCTCAGAAATAAAAAAAAAATTAAAATGTGCCCGCGGCCCGTGGATCGGAAGACGGATGCTCAATTATGCCAGTGCCCATTTTCTGAATCCGTGGCTGTCAGTGGGCTCGAGAACCAATGCTGGAAAAATTGAGCGTCGGCTGTCAAACCCGCTGACAGCCGCTGCTTCTGTCAAAAAGGAGGCGCTAGGGATGCATGTAGCTACTAAAATCTGGCCCTAAGGTTCTGACATTTGACCAGGGCCTAGACCAAGACCCCTTTGTTGGGCCTTGACCTAGGTCCAACAGGCAACATTTTTTTAATAAGATTTCAAAAAAAACAAGATTCCAAAATAATTTAACTCATTTCATTTTGAAAACTTTGTGAAACAAAATAGATAATTTTCTTTTCTCCTGAATGCCTATCCCTATTTGTAACATTAAAGGATAGATTTTAAAAAAGTCTCATGCATAAAATCTGGCCTTTACAAGTTTGGCCGGGCCTTGTGCACACCAAGTCTATTTTCATAAAGGCCCAGCCATGCATGTAAAGGCTGGTACACACATAAATGCAGGACTTCCTGAAAGGGGAATTTCTGGGTGGGTAGGGGTAGGCCAAGCTGAAGTAAGTTGTGCATGCTGGGAGCCAGGTCTTCGGGACAGCAAAAAATGTCACTGTCCCGGCTTGCCCCCAGCCCACCCCTCTCAACCCAGAAAATGCCCCCCGGTCTGCCCCTTTCAGGAAGGCCCGCACTTATGCATGTACTGGCCTTTACGTGCATGACCAGGCCTTTTTGAAAATAGGCTTGGCTCGTGGAAGGCGCAGCCATGAGTGTAAAGGCTGAATTTTACACATGCAGCCTTTTTTAAAATTTACCCTGTTTTGTGCAGTGTGCACTATTTCCAGTTAGTACATACAAAATCTAAACAGTGCATACTAATTGTGATAATGTCCACTGAAAGGAATAGTGTACACAAAAACAAAACTTAAAAAATAAAATATTGTCAAATTTTTAATCATTATGTTATGTCATTGTCATTACCTATTTCCTTAAATAAAAAAAGCACCTCCCTAGGAGAAAGCATCATAAGGTACTAAGACTGGATTGAAGTAGTCATAGTAGCAGTAGAACAGGTGATTAAAAATTGAAATGGTAAGAGCAGAATAATGCAGAAATAAATGTAGCTCAAAAACCCCAAAGTGCACCTCGAGGGCTGTGGCAGAAAGAAGAAGTATTATATCAAAAGCTTGAATAATGACGGAGGGCAAACCAATGGATGGCCAGGGTAAGACCAAGTGTTGGCAAGTACCATAGGGGGAGGGGATTTGCATAGAATCACCAAGACATTTGGAGTAGGAGATACCTTTCCCAGTCAGATGTATGACACTCTGATCTTACCAGTAGCATATACTTCTGTAAAACTGTAAAGACTGAGTGGTACCTGGAGTGACATGAAGGGCATGAGGAGTGGTATATTGAACTGTAAATCAATTGAGGCCAGGTCAAGAGTCAGCAAGTACTATAAGAGAAGGTTATTCAAAAAGAATCTCAGACTCGGGAGTGGGGTATGCCTGTTTTAGTAGGAGGAATGTGGTTGATCTGTCAAACTGTAGAGATCAAACTATGGACATGCTATATACACATGGCTGGTATAGTGAAATTGTGAATGACTTATTAAAACAGTTATGGCTTTACCTGTTACTTTTATAACTGTGGTGACTGTAGTGCTAATATATATATTCCTATGGCCTGAAGTACAGTGAATCACTAATATTACAAAGTCATCAAAATCCCCAAGGCCTGGATTATGAGGAATTATAAACAGCACAAAAGGTATCTAAATCCCCAAGGCATAATGTAGTGTCCATTGCAAACAACACAAAATTGTCTAAATTCCAAGGAATGTACTGCAGTCCATCACAAACAAAATATTGGTATCTGAACTCAGACACATGAAATATGGTCCATCACAAATAAAGTTGTCTAATTTCCCAAAGAATGAGTACAGTACATCAAAAATAGTGCAAAAGTGTTATAATACCTGAAGCATAGAGTGTGGTTAATCACAAACAACTCAAAGACCTTGTCAGGCCTTGAAAGCAAGATAGACAACCAGAAAAGAGGTGGGATGGAAGAAAAATGTGTACATTTTCTTTTTACAATTTTTTTTCTAGAGAAAATAAAAACAGTACAACCAATAAGAAAACAGGACTGGAGAATTATGCTGGGATTGAAAAGAGTTAGAAGACAAGAAGAACCAGAAAAGAGGTGGAGTTTAAGGAGAAACTTGTATTTTTTTCTTTTCTCAAACGTGTGTATCTGGGCATAAAACACCCCTGTATAACCAACAAAGAAACAGAGTGGGAGAACTTGGTGGAGATTGTAGAGAGGTACAACAAAATTAAGAACCAAAAAAAGAGATAGGGTAGGGGTAGAAATTTTTTTTTCAACTTTCTTTTTACTGTTCACATAGACTAGCTACGAGCATCTTCTTCATAAATGTGAGATGCTGGGACTGGAGGGCAAGACTTCTTTTGACCTGTATATCACAATATGTGACAAGCTTGTATGTACTGTTTTCTGTTAGAGGTTTAGGTCTTTCTACCACCTGCTGTTGCAGCAAAGATTCCACAAATTGCAACACCTCACTTCCATTTCCTCTTGCTTATGGAAACCCTCAATTTCTTCCTCCAGAATATTTAATAAAGGGGGCACTTATGAACCTCATATCCTTCATGGCATCCTTGAAGGGCTTTAGGGTTTCTGTTGCTGCTTTATCACTTACCAATAATGGTAGCCCAAGGGCCCTATACACCTATCTCTCTTTCCAGAGATAGATCATTTAGGCATGTTTGCTGCTCCACTAACTAATTCAGTATGATATAGGTAGAATTCCAGCTGGTGCCAACATCTTGAATCAGATTCTTGTGAGTCCTCCTGAATTCTTCCTGCTTCTCACAGAGAAGCTGTCATCACTTCATGCTTCAATGGAAAAGCCTTGGTATTTTCATGCTTCTCTCTATCAAGACTCATGGTTCTTAGGCCCCAGCCTCAGTGCATCCCTGACTGCCAGGTAAAGCAAATTTTAAAACAATGGATACAATGAAATCTCACATATTTTATTTTTTATATTACTCATTCATTCTTTTCTAATTATGGAATATGACCGGCACCGTTATGATGTAACTTTGGTGCCAGTCTCAGGGCCATTGTTAAATAGACATTTTAGGGCAGGAGTGAACGGAGATTGCTCTTTTCCCTTTCTTCTATAAAGACCCCATGGAGGGTTAAGTGGAGGCTGTGGAGGAGCACAGCCATTTTTGGGGAGGTAGAGGCTTTTGGAGGGATCCAGGGAGGCTCCACCTAGACTTAGCTCAGCCAAGATGAATAGGCCTGAGCCATAGAATGATTGCAGAGGTAAGGAGGTTGGAGGAGCCCAGGATGGCACAGGCCATCCATTGCTCCTACCATGTGACAGGGGCTGACCAATGGCACTGATAGCCCCTGTCACATGGTAAGGGCAAAGGGCCATCGGTACCATTTTGATTAGTGCAGCCAATGTCCCAAGAGGGGGAGATCACTCCCGGGACCCCGCTGGACCACCAGGGACCTTCAATAAGTCTTGGGGGGAGAGGGTGTTAGGGCAAGCCTTGGGGGGTCAGAAGGGCGCTGGGTTGCAATTAATTAAATTTGAAGGGTTGGGGTGGTGGTGGTGGTGGGGGAGGGGGTTATGTGCCTTTTCTCCCCCCCCCCAAAAAAAAATAAGAAAACCACACAAATTTTTATGAGTTTTCTTATCATTTCATCGCCTCCGATCCATGACAAAATAGGAAATATCATCTCTATTTCCTATTTCATCACAAACGAATGCACATCCCTACCAGAAACCCACTGTAGAATCTGGTCTTCTTGGTTATTGACTGAGACCACAGTATTACCCTGAAGAGTTTTTAATCCACCTAAAGTAAGATATGATCCATGTGCTTGAAAACATATTTGAAATTTTTCATGTTCTCATCCATTGTTGATTTGTCCAAAGTATATTTCAGAGTAAAAATGAGAAGTAAAGATACATTTGGATTAAGTCATACAGTTTGTTCTTGCAGTTGCATCATATGTAATTGATGCAAAATACTGTAGCCCGCATGCTACTTGGGGCTAAGGAAAAGCCTTCACCAACTTTTAGTTCAACATAAAATATTTTTAAGGCTTTGGTTTAATATACAAACTATTTATAAAAAAAAACATGACTTATCTTCTTGATCAACTAATTATATATGTTCCTGGTAGAATATTGGGTTCCAGTCAAGACCTTCTCTTAAAAAAGCTGTCTGTAGTGGATATTGCATTAGCAGAAATTTGGAAAAGATCCCTTTCTTTTAGCTTTGGGCCTAACAATTTGGAACACAATGCTTAAAAATCTTAGACCAATGAAGACTATCTGCTGTTTTGGAAACACTGTAAGTCATGGTTATATTCTGCAGCCTTTTCTGCCTAAGGCTTTTTTCCTTCTTAAACTACTTAAGGGTATATATTCTAAACAACAATAAGGATATAATGCATGGAAAAAAGCATTTTTCAGGCAAAACATGCTGTTTATCACATAATATACCCTTATCATGACAATTTCATAATGTTTTGAATAAAAACCTCTCCCATATTAAAATGAACTGCTTTGCATGCATAAAATGATCAAATGCATACAAATTAAATAAAACAGTTTGCCAAAAATAATGCAAGCCATGTTATTTGCCAAGATGTTAGCTACAACTCAGGAGTTGTAGCTAACTTTTCAGCGGGAGCATCGACATGTTAACATATGTCCCAATGCTCCCTGCATAAAACTTTAATGCCAGTCAAGGCCCTAAAGCAACCCCCCATGTAGAAAAATGGCCTCAAGGGTTGCCCTATCATGTGTTACCATTAAGCAACCTGCTGCACCAGTTCCTTCCGTTGGGGCCGCGGGCCGTGTTCTTCGGTGGCATTTCTCAGCTACAGCACAGGTTGACGCACACCGCATCATGACTCCTCCCAATGCGGTACGTCATCACTTTCCCTGGAAGTCCCCATGTAGCGTGAGAACTGGGACTATTTAAACACCACTCTTCAGCACAGCATAACCTCGGCTACAGGCTTGCTTGTACTAGTGCTCTTTCAGATTTTCGCACTTCTTCATTGAACTGGATTGTGCTTTGGACCTTCTCTTGCTTGCTACCTGCCTCCTTGACCCAGATTGTGCCCTGGACTCTCTATTTCTTGTTACCTGCCTCTTTGACCCGGATTGTGCCTTGGACCCTCTACTGCTTGCTACCTGCCTCATTGACCCGGATTGTGCAGTGGACCTTCTATTGCTTGCTGCCTGCCTCTTTGACCTGGATTGTGCCTTGGACATTCTATTGCTTGCTGTCGACCTCTTGGACCCGGATTATGGCCTGGACTTTCTCTTATCGATGGCCAACCTAGGGGTACCGGATTATGCCCTTAATGCATAACTTGCTTAGTCCAAGAGCAAGTCAAGGTAAGACTGATACTGTTACGATTCAATGAATCGGTGAATCCTTGGGCTGAAATGACAAGATTTAAAGGCTTACCACGGTTTCTCGTCGGCGGGAGATGGACTTCAGGACTGGCAGCTGGGGTTACCAGCAGGGCATTGGGATAGACAGTGCAGAGTCAATGCAAGCAGCAATGAGACAAAGTCCAGTATCCAAGCAAGGTCAAAGGCAGGCAGCAAGCAAGGCAAAGTCCAGTATCCAAACAGGGTCAAAGGCAGGCAAGCAAGGCAGACGATACACCAGGAAGAACCTATTGCAAGGCACTGGAGCAACATCAGAAGCCTCCTTAAGTAGTCCAGAACAGGAAGTGGTTCAAGTTGACTTCCTGCCACGGTTCATTTAAGAAGGGGGAGGAGCTGAGCACCCGTGTTTGGCTGGGATTGAAGCTGGCCTTGCAGGAGTTGTGCTGACAGCTCCCTGCCAGCTCTGACATTGAAGAAGGCAGCATTGAGAGCGATGAGGGAAGCTGATACTACCGCCTGTGGCTGTCTGAGGAGGCCATGGGGAGTTGAAATAGCCGTGATGCAGGGACCGGGTTGCCTGCTCCTGGCTGTGGCCATCGCAGCTGGTAAGTGCAGTCGGCGGTGGGGGTCAGCTCCCGCCGATTATAACAGTACCCCCTCCTTTAAGACCCCTTCCAGGAGGTCTAGGTTTATCCGGATGATTGATTTGAAAATCCACAAGGAGTGTCTTGCCCAGTATATTCTTCATGGGCTCCCACGAATCTTCCTCTGGGCCCTACCCTTCCCAAGCTATGAGATATTACCAATGTCTCTTATGAAGGCAGACATTCAGGATCTCTCTGACTTGGTACATCTCCTCCTCCTCTGTGGAGATTTCCTGGGGAATGGACGGTTTTCATGCAGGCCAAAACAGTATCACTGGTTTCAAAAGCGAAACATGGAAAATATTATGGATCTTAAATGATGGAGGAAGACGTAGTTGATAGGTGACAGGAGTGTCCTGTCTCAGGATTGGAAAAGGACCCATGTAGCGAGAGGCAAGCCTCATGGAAGGCACACGTAAACGTAGGTTGCGAGTGCTAAGCCAAAACTTTTCTCCAACCTTAAGTTGGGGTGCTGGCCGCCGATACTTATTTGTAGTTTTCTTTGTTCTCTGGGCAGCTTTGCTGATCATGGTTTTGATCTGGGTCCATAGCGCATGGAGATCCTGTGCTGTCATCTGAGCAGCTGGGGATAATGGTATTGGAAGGGGAGGGAGTGGTTGTCTCCCATAGACACAGAGAAAGGAGGAGGATCCCGTAGCTGCATTGACATGACTGTTATGGGAGAATTCTGCCCGTGAGAGAAGGTCGGCCCAATCAGCCTGTCATTCATTCACAAAAGCTCTTAAAAAAGTTTTTAAGGTGCGGTTAGTTCGTTTGGTTTGTCCATTGGCCTGGGGATGGTAGGCTGTAGTAAAATCCAGTTTAACCCCAAATTTGCTGCACAATGACCGTCTATATTTGGCCGTGAACTGGGTTCCATGATCGGACACAATATGGCGAGATAGTCCATGTAATCGAAAAATGTGTTTTGTAAACAATTTGGCCAGTTCTGGAGCAGAAGGTAGTGCTGGGAGAGCGATAAAATGGGCCATTTTAGAAAAACGGTCAATGACCACCCAAATTACTCAATTATCATTGGAAGCAGATAGTTCCACCACAAAATCTGTGGCTATATGAGACCAAGGCTCCTTGGGTGACGGCAGGGACTGTAACAAGCCCCAAGGACGTCCAACTGGAGTTTTCTGCTGGGCACAAGTTGGGCATGAGTCTACATAGGCTTTCACATCCTGGTACATCTGTGGCCACCAATAATATCTTCTAATTAGTGAAAAAGTTTGAGCTCGGCCTGGATGTCCTGCTACTTTAGAATCATGGCTCCATTTCAACAAGCATTGTTGTAACCGGGTCGGAACGACTGTTTTCCCTGGGGGAACTACATGGGTAGTGGCCATCAGAATTTGTGATGGGTGAATAATGAACCTCGATGGGTCTGGAAGATCTTCAGCCTTGGAAGCATGAGAGAGAGCATCTGCGCTGACATTTTTGGCGGCTGGCCTGTATTTCACCAGGAAATCGAAACAATTAAAAAATAAGGACCAGTGCGCTTGACGGGGGTTTAATCGTTGGGCTTGGCGGAGATTTTCTAAATTCTTATGGTTGGTATAGACCATAATTTTGTGTTGAGCTCCTTCCAACCATTGCCGCCAAGCTTCAAAAGCTAGTTTTATGGCCAGGAGCTCCTTATCTCCGATTCCATATCCTTTTTCAGCAGAGGAAAATTTACGAGAAAAATAGGAGCAGAGGTGAAAAACCCCATTAGTGGAAACTTGACCCAAGACAGCTCCAATGGCAGTGGAAGGGGCATCTACGTCCATGACAAAAGGATGTGCAGGATCTGGGTGGTAGAGGCAGGTTTCAGAAAAGAAGGCCTTCTTAAGCCTGGAAAGAGCATCCAATGCCTCCACAGACCATTCTCTGGTATTGGCTCCTTTGCGAGTTAGTGCAGTTAATGGAGCAATCAATTGAGAGTAATGAGGAATGAAGTGTCTATAAACATTGGTAAAACCCAAAAACTGTTGTAGGGAGCATAGACCGGAAGGTTGGGGCCATTCCCGGATGCAGGTCACTTTTTCCGGATCCATTTGGAACCCGGTATTGGAGGTAATGTATCCTAAAAAAGGCAAGGACTATGCTTCAAAAATGCATTTTTCCAATTTTACATAAAGCTTGTGGGCTCGCAAGCATTGTAATACTTGTTGGACATCACAGCAGTGAGATTGCAGATCTCGGGAGAATATCAACACATTGTCCAGATAGACTACCACTTTATTATATAATAGATCCTGAAAAATTTCATTCATCATGGACTGGAAGACTGCAGGTGTGTTACACAATTCGAAAGGCATTACTAAATATTCAAAATGTCCATCCTGAGTATTAAACACATTTGTCGCCTGGCCTGATACGGACTAAGTTATACGCCCCTCGTAGATCAAATTGTGTTAACACCTGGGCGCCCTGTAACTGGTCCAGTAATTCAGGAATGAGAGGCAATGGGTAGCGATCTTTCCTGGTTATGGCATTTAATCCTTGATGCTCTATCCAAGGTCATAGTGTACCATCTTTTTTGGCCATGAAGAAAAAACCAGCTCCAGCTGTTGAAGTAGATGGACAAATGAATCCCCGGTCTAAATTTTCCTGAATGTATTGGGCCAGGCCTGAGTCTCCGGAAGAGATAGCGGATACACCCTTCCACGAGGAGGTATGGTCCTAGGAAGCAGATTGATGGCATAATCAAAGTGTCTATGTTCAGGAAGGATTTCAGCATTTTATTTTGAAAATACATCAGCGAAACTGGCATATTGTGAAGGGAGATCTCCTGAGGTGGTAGCAAGACACATAGTGAGAGGACGTGTCACTGGAAGAACTCCACTTGGTTAACTGAAGTGTTTCCCAGTTGATTGCAGGGGAATGTTTTTGGAGGCAAGACATCCCCAAATTGACCAATGTCAATAACATGAAGAAAAATCTCTTCCATATGTAGTATCCCAGTACGTAGACAGAGTGGAAGAGTTGTCTGAAGGATTTGTCCAGGAAGTGGGTCTCTGGATATTGAAGAAAGTATCAATGGTGAATCTCGTGGCATGGTAGGTAGACCAAGGTGTTCGACCAGATTACTCATGATGAAATTTCCCCCTGCCCTGGAATCCAGAAGGGCTAATGTCGACAATTCTTGCTGGTTTTGGATTATCGTTACCGGAAGGATGAGCTGGGGAGCAGAGCCGGTACCACCTAGAACCATCTCCCCTGTTGGTTCTAGGCTCTGGAGTTTACCCCTTTCTTGGGACAATTGGCCAAGAAATGTCCTTTGCCAGCACAGTATAAACATAAACCTTGAGTTCGGTGATGCCATCTTTCTTCTGTCATTAAAGGACTCCTCCCTAGCTGCATTGGTTCTTCTGGCTGATGATTCATAGCCATAGGTTGAGAACCAGTCAGAGGCCGAGAGAAGGAGGGTGCAACAGTGATTGTTCTATGTTGTCCATGCAATTCCCTGGCCCGTTGCTGAAGGCATCAATCTATTTTGCCCGCTAGATCAATCAGATCATCCAGAGAGTCAGGGAGATCTCGAGCAGCTAACTCATCTTTGATGCGGGTGGCCAGTCATTCCAAAAAAATACTTCGTAAATTGTCCTCTTGCCAATTCAACTCAGTAGCCATTGTCCGAAATTCAATGGCATAATCCGATAACATACGAGTACCTTGGCGTAAATGAACAATGTCTGACCCGGTGGCTGCCAGATGCCCAGGATCATCAAAGGTGCATTTAAAAACTTGGAGAAAATGTTGAAGGTCCTGGAGAATAGGATCTCCTCTTTCCATAACGGAGATTCCCAGGCCAGAGCCTTGCCGTCTAACAAGGACAGAATAAAGGTGGGTTTAACTATATCTGAAGGAAACTGTGTGGGTTGCAGTGAAAAGTGCATTGAGCATTGGTTAAGAAAACCTCGGCATTGTCCTGGATCACCTGCATACTGGGGAGGGGGCTGGTACCCGCACAGGAGAGGTATTGTGTGTCGGAATGGCAGGTGGTCCACTGGAAGGCCCAGAAGCGTCTAGCCGAGAGTTCAGACGTTGCAGAGATGCCGCCAGGGAGTACAGGCATTGTTGCTGCTGCTGTATCTTTAATGCTAGGCCTGGAATAACCTACAGACCGGAGAGGTCCATCAGGTTCATGGCCTTGCAATCTGTTATATCGGTGAACCCTTGGGCCGCAATGACAAGGTATAAAGGCTTATCACGTTTCCTCATCGGTGGGAGATGGACCTCTGGACTGGCAGCCGGGGTTACCATCAGGACAGTGGAATAGACAGTCTGGAGTCGAGGCAGGCAGCAATGAGATGAAGTGCAGTATCCAAGCAGGGTCAAAGGCAGGCAGCAGGCAAGGCAAAATCCAGTATCCAAGCAGGGTCAAAGGCAGGCAGCAGGCAAGGCAACATCCAGTATCCAAATAGGGTCAAAGGCAGGCAAGCGAGGCAGACGATACACCAGGCAGGACCTTTTGCAAGGCACTGGAGCAACCTCAGAAGCCTCCTTAAGTAGTCAAGAACAGGAAGTGGTTCAAGTAGACTTCCTGCCATTGTTCCTTTAAGAAGGGGGAGGAGCTGAGCGCCCGTGTTTGGCTGGGATTGAAGTTGGCCTGGCAGGAGCCGTTCTGACAGCTCCCTTCCGACTCTGATGTTGAAGAAAGCAGCGCAGGGAGTGACGAGGGAAGCTGATACTGCTGCCACCTGTGGCTGTCCGAGGAGGCTGTGGAGAGTTGAAATAGCCATGATGCAGGGACTGGGTTGCCTGCTCCTGGCTGTTGGCCATCGCAGCCAGTAAGTTCCGTCGGCGGTGGGGGTCGTCCCCCGCCGATCGTAACAGTTACACTATCTTGGGTCCACTAAAATGACTGTAGCATCATGTGATGGGGCAACAGTCAATCAGCACCATTTTGCAAGATGACAGTGACCAGCTTGGAGTCTAGACAATATTCTGGGCTCCACTGGACTGCGAGAAACCACACCACAAGTCTTAGGTTTGTCAGGCTAACTTAAAAGTTGGCTGTAGAAATTCTTTAAAATATCAACCTCTTTGTGTCTGTCAAACATGACAGTTTAGTAGCTGCTGACTTCTGGTTGTTCTTTGTATATACTATGGTTCAAGGTTTATATATTATATACCCACTGTTTCTGTGTATGCCCTCTTTGCCTGTATGTGATATAATTTCAATTCTGTGATTTAGTTGTGATTCAATGATGTAAGTAATGAAAAAGGACCTGCCATTCATATAGGGGATCATGTCTTTCCTGATACAGCTACATAACTGTTCTATCTTTATCCCTAGAGGGACTGATTCTTCTAATCCAAGTTTTACACCAGTGGATTAATATATATAATTAATGGAGTATATGCTAGAGTGTAAATGATGAACCTTTTTAATACATTTCTTATTCTCTTCTAACTTTTTCATGCACATTGGTTTGCTTAATGAAAGCAATATGTTGAGAAAAAAAGCTAATTTGCTTTTTCCATTTTCAGTAGCAGTATATCATGCAATTTCTCTGACTAGACAATACGTTGTATCAGAGGAGGAGCGATCCTACCCTGCTTTCTAAGGAAGCAATGGTAAAGAACATTATATCTCAGCTCCGGGGAATACTGACCATAGAAGGCACATAATCTCACCTAACTCCTCCAAGAAATGTATTTTGAAAAATTATTTTCCTGCTAAACTTTTTCATATTAACCTTGTCTCTTTTTTGGAAAGTTTTATGGTATGTCACATTGTTAAATTATTGTAATATTTTGTTGATAGGGATGCTGATTACTGTGTTTAAGAAGTTCCAATGTATTTAAAATATTGTAGCTAGGTTAATTTTCAGTAGAAATTAAAGTGCTGCTCCACTGCTAATTTACCTCCATGGCTTATGGATTTATAGAGAATAAAGTTCAAATTACTAACAGTGTTTTTTTTGTTTTTGTGGAGAAATGGCCCAAAGTATTTGTATAAGTTGAAATGGTATGTTCCAAGTCACGAATTGCAGTGTTTGCAGGGTTTCTAAATTGTCAATTACAGCAAGATATGGATTTAAATTGCAGTATTATTATAAAACAACTGATACCAGCTTAGCTCCACAACTATGATATATGTTACCAATTGCATTGTGGCCCGATCTGAACTTTCAAAAAATTCCAGAAACATGTTAAGAAGACCTTCCTATTCCTGAGTGCATGAGTGGGTGGGGTTGCAGGGATAAAGGGTTTAGCAGTAAAGAGGGTAATTATGTTTGTTCTTTGTTCTTTGTTTTTATATTTTTTTGGATTTTCTATTGTTAAATTGCTCTGATAGTTTTGCTTATGCTGTGGAATATAAACTTTTAAAAAATTAAAAAATTAAATATGTAATAAGAATGCAAAAATATGTATACATGTGTATAGTGTAGATACATGTAATATATTTATAGTATTTGAGAGAGAATTTAAGAATTATTTTTATTTATTCTTTATTTATTGTATTTATATACTGCCATTCTGTGGCCAATGTCAACTGCTTACATAATAAAAACAGATAAAAGTAAGTAAGAACAAATAGATTAAATCATAGAATTCATAGTAATAATTAGAACTCAATGATAGGAAGGGATATGTGTGATGAATTAGAGGATTAGAATTCTTATGTAGTAGATAAGGTCTGCCACAGCACTTTGAAAAGAAGAGTGCTGCATTCTGTAGAGGATAAAGCAGTACTGTATTTTTTAAAGTGAGAAAGGCTGTCAAAATGGTAATTTGTTTCTAGCATCTCTGTTCTGGTAAAAATATCCAGAGGTATAGCCGAGTTAGTCTGTATAGCAAAAATGATGAGGCAGGTTGTACTTTATAGACTACCCATTAATTGAAAAATGATCTTTCAAGGACAGAATGGACACTGTCCTGAGAAGCACATGCCTCAATAAATTGGTTACTCTATAAAGTGCTACCTGCTTCTTGTCATTTTATCTCTGTTCTGAAACTTTGGCTTATTCCATGTTAATTTAATATAAAATAACTAGCTGACACATGTGGTAATTACCCATAGGTCCCTATGAATTGCCTTCTCCTCAGCCCCAGCATAACCAGACCTCCCACTCCAAGCTCCAGGAGCAGCACAGCTTGCCTTCCCCTCCCTCAGCCCCAGCCCAGGCTAACTCTTCTACTACTACTACTACTACTACTACTACTAGTACTGCTTAACATTTTCATAGTGATACACGACATACACAGTGCTGTACAAACACACACAAAAAAAAACAGTCCATGCTCAATAGAACTTACACTTTACTAAGATAAACATTTAAGACAATAGATGGGGTATTTCATAAAGAAGACAATGGTTAAAAAAGAAAGAAAGAAGGAAAGAAAAGAAAGTTAATGATGCTAAAACAGACAACCAGGCCTAACATTTAAAAGCTACTTCAAAAGGTTGGGTCTTTAGATGAGATTTAAACATGGCAAGAAAGAGAGCATGATGCACCAGTTCAGGAAGACTATTCTAAGCACATGGCACAGCCATATGGAAAGCACAGAGTTGGGAATTGGCAGTAGAGAAGGGCATTGATAGAAGTGACTTGTCCAATGAGCAGGATGCACGAGATCAAGTGTAGAGAGAGGCGAGAGGTAGTGAGGTGCTGCAGAGTGGAAGCATTTGAAGGCGAGAAAGAGGAACTTGAACTGTAAATGGGAGTGGATAGGGAGTGGATGCAATGACTTCAGAAGAGGGATTATGTGAGTGTAGTGACTTTGGAGAAAGATATGTCTTGCAGCTGAATTTAGGACAGATTGAAGTGGAGAAAGATGGCTTGCTGGGAGACCTGTGAGGAGCAGGTTGCAATAGTCTAAGTGGGAAGAGATGAGAAAGTGGATAAGGGTTCTGGTAGTGTGTTCAGAAAGAAATGGATGAAGTTTGACAATGTTATAGATAAAGAAATGGCATGGTATTGCAGAGTTTTATATATGCATAGATAAGGAGAAGAGTCAAAGATGATTCCTAGGTTATGAGCTGATGGGATAGGGAGGATGAACGTTTTATCCACAGAAATAGAAGGGAGAAGAACTTGGGGGAAAATATAAGGAGTTCTGTCTTGGCCACGTTGAGTTTAAGGTGGCAGTGGAACATCTTGGCAGCAATTTTAGACAAGTAGGTTGAGATCAGGACTGGATTTCTGGTGAATTTTCTGGTGAAGAAAGAAATATCTGGGAGTCATCAGCATAAAAATGATATTAAAATCTATGAGATAACATCAGAGTACCAAGGGAATTGGTATGTAGTGGGAAGAGGGCCCACAACAGAACCCTGAGGCACACCATTTTATTTTTTTTTTAATTTATAACTTTTATATACCGAGGTTCCTGTATGGGATACAGATCACCCCGGTTTACAAAAACTGCAACTTCGCACAAAGGCTGTATGTTGCGGTCTCCGCCGCTTCCCCTTCGCTAGGACTGAACGGTGCCTACCTCCACCGCTGGAAACGTCGCGTTCCGTGTGGCTGGGACCCCGGCGGCGCTGCCTGCTCCACGTGACGGCCGCCATTGCTTGCCCGTCTCTCCGCTGCCTCGCGCACGCGTGAGGACGCCCACTTTGTGCACACAGCTCCCGGAAGTCTGGCCCCGCCTGCGCTGATGACGTCACGCCCTAAGGCCGATATAACCGGCGCCCAGACTCCTTCTCTTTGCCTTGCAACGAGGTTCACTACTGCCTAGTAGTTCTGAGTTGCGCATCATCTGTTCGTTGTTCCTGCCTTTGACCCTTGGACTGCTTTTGACTCGCTTCAGCCTGCCGCCTGCCTCTGACCTTGGTTCGTTCCCGACTTCGCTTCTGTCTGCTGCCTGCCTCCGACCTCGGCTTGCTCCTGACCTTGTTCCAGCCTACAGCCTGCTTCAGTTCCAACCTGCTACAGACTGCTTCAGTTCCAGCCGGCTACAGACTCCGTTCCAGCCTACAGCCTGCTTCAGTTCCAACCTGCTACAGACTCCGTTCCCGTCTATAGCCTGCTCCAGTTCCAGCTTACTACAGACTCTGGTTAGCTACAGCCCCCACTGCCGCCCGCTATCCTGCCATCAGCTGGCCCTCGGCCTGTACAGCCGATTCTCGGACTACCAAATACCTTTGGACTTCCTTTGCTACAGCTCCGGCCTAAGGCCATCCCTGCCACTGGACATTCAGCCTATTTCCTAAGTCCCAAGGTTCCAGGACCCTACGGGCTCCTCCTGGGGGATTCCTGGTTCCCGGGTGAACACCGCCAGCCTGTGGCTCCGCCTCCCGGCCTACCCTGTCATCCTAGGTGGGCCGGCCCAAGGGTCCACTACCTCGCCTGCAGTGTAAGACTGCAACACTGTACATAAAACAAGTGAATACAAGAACTGGTACAAAGGAACTCAAACTGAATATTCTATAATAAGAATCAGCCCAGGTGACCGCAACAGAGAAATTAATGGGAGAGTATATACACTCAAAAATAAAACAGATGTCATAAGTGGGTAAAAGTTACATATGTTGAGCTGTAGTATGAGAAAATACACTGGGTGAATGTACATTGGGAACTGGACAAGTCTGTTATTAAACCATGGCCAAAGTTAAGTGTCAGGGAAAGCTTGGATGAAGAGACAAGTTTTTAGTTTTCTTTTGAACGCCAAGGGGCATAGTTCTAGTCGTAGGTCCGGGGGGAGCGCATTCCATTGATGGGGACCTGCTGTGAAAAGGGCACACTTCCTTAGTGATGTTTTCGCTGGGGGGGGGGCATATAGTGTGCCTTTGTATGCACTTCTGATGAGTCTGGATGAAGTGTGCAGTCTCAGTTGGGTGCTTAATATGAGGGGAGAGAGGTTGTGAGTTGCTTTGTGTATAATTGTGAGAACTTTGAAAAGGATCCTGTATTTGATAGGCAGCCAGTGTAGGGTACGGAGGATGGGGGTGATGTGTTCTCTTTTACTGGAGTTGGTGAGAATTCTGGCGGCGGCATTCTGTACCATCTGTAAAGGTTTGATGGTGTTGGTGGGGAGTCCGAGCAGGAGGGAGTTACAGTAATCGATCTTGGTTAGAATGATGGATTGAAGCACCAGGCGAAAGTCGTTGAAGTGCAGGAGTGGTTTTAGCTTTCTGAGGACTTGCAGTTTGTAAAAGCACTCCTTTGTGATGGTGTTTATAAATTTTTTTAGGTTTAGCTGGTTGTCCAGCCAGGCTCCTAGATCCTTGACATACGGTGCTAGGTTGAGGTTTAGAATAGTAGGTTGAGAAGAGCTTGGTGGGTTGGGAAGGGCGTGATTGTCGTCTTGAGAGATGATGAGCATCTCCGTTTTGTTGGAATTGAGAACAAGGTTGAGGCTGGTGAGTAGGTGCTTAATTGACTGAAGGCAATCATTCCAGTGGGTCATGGTTTTATGAAGGGATTCTGTGATCGGGATGAGAATTTGTACATCGTCCGCAAAGAGGTAATGAGTTAGCTTTAGATTTGTGAGTAACTGGCAGAGCGGGAGCAGGTAAATGTTGAAGAGAGTGGGTGAGAGGGAGGATCCTTGGGGTACTCCCTGGTCAGAGAGGACAGGATGAGATTCTTTATTATTTATCCTGACTTTAAAGAACTTATTGCATAAGAAGGACTTAAACCACTTGAGTGCAGATCCTTTGATGCCTATGTTTGCTAGTCATTCTAAAAGTATTGAGTGTTTTACCATGTCGAAAGCTGCGGACAGGTCTAAGAGAACAAGATGGTAGGATTATCTTTTCTCTAGGTTTAAGAGGATGGTGTCCGTGAGTGATAAGAGGAGGGATTCAGTGTTTAGAGATTTGCAGAAGCCATACTGAGTCAGGGCAAGTATGTTATTTTCTTCAAGGTATTCCGAGAGTAGCTTGTTAACTATTTTCTCCATCAGTTTGGCAATAAGAGGTAAGTTGGCTATGGGGTGGAAGTTGGCTGGATCCTTTGGTGACAAATTTGGTATTTTTAGTAGAGGTTTAAGAGGTTTAGTAGAGGTTTAAGAGGTTTAGTTTAGTAGAGGTTTAGTAGAGGTTTAAGAGGTATAATTGGTTTGGTACCATGCCTTGAGTTAACGAGATATTTATAATTTCTGCGATTGGTTTGGAAATGGTACTCAGGATGGAGAGAGAAGGTTCGTTGGTAGTGGGTCCGACGGGTGGGAGGAGAGTTTGAGTTTCTTGAGGGTATTTTCTATCTCAAGAGAAGAAGTGGGCTCGAAGGATTCAAGACTTGTGGTTTGTTGTGGCAGGATCACAAGTGAGGGAATGGGCGGGAGATTGAGAGTTGTGAGAGGGTCAGTCAGGTTGGAGATTTTTTTCTTGAAATAATTGGCCAGCTCACTGGCTGTGTTGAGTGCTTGGTTGTCTGGGATGATAGGAGGGGAAGGTTTGGTAAGTGTTGAAACATAGGAAAATAGTGCCTTCAAATCAAAGATGAAGTTGTGGATTTTTTTTGCATAAAAATCTTTCTTTGTTCTGAGGATGGCGTTCCTGTAGGTGTTGAGGAGGGATTTGTAGATGGCTTGGGTCATGGTGGATGGGTTTTTCCTCCAGCTTTGTTCTTTACTTCTTAGTTCTTGTTTAAGGGACTTCAGTTCTGGGGTGAACCATGGTTTCCTGTTGTCTGGAGAGGTTGTAGAATTTTGGAGGTGGTCAGGCAGATTTGGTCGGCAATTTTATTGGCGATATTGATCCATGAGGTGGTAGCTGCGATTGCATCTGATAGGTCAAGATGAGTTAATTCCTTGGAGAGCGGCTCGCTGAGTAGGTCTGGAGAGCAGGGTTTCCTGAATTGGATAGTGGTTTTCAGGAAGGCTTGAGGTGGGTGCTCTTTAATCTCAAGAGCCATGGATATGATCCGGTAGTCTGACCAAGGGACTGGGGAGCAAGTGGGATTGGTGTAGATGGAGATGCTATCATTAATGAAAATAAGGTCCAGGGTGTGGCCAGCTTTATGCGTGGGGCTGTTAATGATTTGTGTGAATCCCATGTAACTGAGCGAGGCAAGAACAGTTTCACAATTGTGGGATAGTGGGGAGGTGTCAACGTGCATGTTAAAGTCTCCCAAAATTATGGCTGGTTTGTCGGCATTGATATGTTTGTCTATGAGCTCTATTGTAGGCGAAGTGTCTGATTCTAGGCTTCCTGGGGGGGGGGGGGGAGGGGGGCGTAGATGAGGCCAATTTGTAGATGCTCAGATTTGAAGAAGGAGAATTCAAGCTTTGTTGTTGTGTTTATCTGTTGTAAGGTTAGACCTAAACCTTTTTTTTGCAGCTAAGAGGAGCCCTCTTCCTCTTTTTTTGGGTCTGGGTACTGAGAAGAGGTCGTAAGATTGCATGGGAAGCTGATTCATTAGTACTGTATCGGTGGGTTTGAACCATGTTTCCGTGATTGCACAAATGTCTGAGTTAACTTCAACCAGATAGTCATTAAGAATGTGGGTTTTTTTGGAGAGCGACTGTGCGTTAAATAGAGTTAGTGTAAAGAGTGAGAGACTGAGAAATTGAGTAATAGGAGAAATCATTATAGGAATTAGCCTTTGTTGTCGTGTGATGGGAGGAGATGCAGGATTCATATGAATTCTGAATTTATTCCTGATAATGGGGATAGTGAACGAGTGCATCTTTATAAGCAGTTAAGGGTGAAAGTGAAAAATGGGAGTATCAACTGGTTGAGTCCTTTGAGTGACTGACCGCTGAGTGTGTCCACTGTGTGAGGCCGCTGATGGTCCGTCTGATGACTGAGTCCGCTAGAAGAGTGAGCCCATTGAACGAACCTCAGGGTGTCTATCTGTAGGGTGAGTCAGCTGGTTAGTTGAGAGGGGAGAAAGGAAGAGTGATATGGGTTGAACTTGGTCTGTGGGTGTTGTAAGGTGTTAGCGGATCAGCTGAGTTAAGAGCTTTGCGCGGACTTGTGGAAAGGTGCGCATGAAGGGGCCCACAAAGGGGCAGGCCCCTTTGTCATGCTCCTTCGGCGCAGACGCCCGGCGTGCGACCCCTGGAGGACGGCAGCACTTTAAATCCCCAGCTCGTGATGTCACCGGAGCGCCTTGCTCCGGGTTGGCTGGAGAGCAGGGGATGACGAGGAGGAGCATGAGAAGCCCGAAGATCGGCTGGCTGCGGAAGAGAAGCAAGATCCGGTCCGCCTCATGGTCGGCAGGGGAGCCCGTAGGGGGTAAGAGCGGATTTGAGAGGCCTTACCCCGACGGGCTTTCAGCGCCGACTGCGCAGGCCCAAACCCCGCTGCTCACTTCTTCGGACTGCGGACCTGATCGCAACAGAGAAAAAAATAGTGGAATGATAGTGGAATGGTAGTAGAGGAGGAGTAATCAAAGGAAATGTTAAAAGTGTGATGGGAGAGGTAAGAAGAGTACCAAAACAGGAAAGAGTCCCGAAATCTAAGTGAGGACAGTAGAGATGTGAATCGTGTGATCGATCATCTTAACGATCGATTTCGGCTTGGGGGGGGAGGGAATCGGATCGTCGCAGTTTTGTTTTTTTAAATATCGTGTAAATCGTAAATCGAGGGAGGGCGGGAAAACCGGCACACTAAAACAACCCTAAAACCCACCCCAACCCTTTAAAATAAATCCCCCACCCTTCCGAACCCCCCCAAAATGTCTTAAATTACCTGGGGTCTAGTGGGGGGGTCCCGGTGTGATGTTTCACTCTCGGGCCACGGGTGCGTTTATAGAAATGGTGCCAGAATTCAGTGAGGGCTTTTTAAGGAGTGGTATGATTGCACATGTTTGAAGGCAGTAGGACCAGAAGCAGTAGAGAGTGATAGATTG
Organism: Rhinatrema bivittatum; assembly: GCF_901001135.1. Taxonomy (NCBI): domain Eukaryota; kingdom Metazoa; phylum Chordata; class Amphibia; order Gymnophiona; family Rhinatrematidae; genus Rhinatrema; species Rhinatrema bivittatum. The sequence goes on along the minus strand of NC_042616.1, from coordinate 323,196,903 downwards.
AGGATGTGACAGATGGAAGCACAAGAAAGGAAGAGAGGAGGAAGGGAAAAGGAAAATAATGATAAGATTGGAGGGGTTATAGCTCAATATGGGACAAAGGAGTGGAAATTGCCTTGAGGGGTGCTAGGATTGATATCCCCTGCTGAAAGTAAAAGGAGGAGCTGGAGAATATGGAGAAGAAGGGCAGATGTTTGCCAACAGTGATAACGATGAGATGGAATCAGGGATAGTGGAAATGGCAGGATGAAGGGAAGAAAACTTTGAGTAGTGGACAATGCAGATGACAGAAGTGCAGATGAGATAGAGAATGTATGGATGGGGAAGGTGAACTTGCTAGTAGTTGTGATTTGCAACAGGGAATAATATTAGGGAGTATTAGCATCAGGAAGAGAAAATATATTGGAGACATGGGGAATAAGAAGATGCCTGCAATCACTTCAGAACCTGAGTGTGGTGTTCTAAATGGAAAATATAAATTACACTTGGTGAATCTAATTTAGTTTCATTATATGATTATTATATGTGTTAGATATTAAAGAAAGGAAGACCTAGGGGTGGGTGGGTGTGGAGAGGGTGGGAGGGAGGGAATAATGTCAAAGAGGCAGGAGGAGTAAAAGATAAAACAAGGGCTGGATTGCCTCTTTTATTATCACATTCTTTAAAGGAGAGAATACACAGCTGCACTCCCAAAATTCTCTCCAGACCAAACCCAGCAGCAGCACAGCTACCCAGAGAAACCTATTTATTGCCATCCCCATTCAGCCTAAGCATAGACTGTCCAGTCCCAGAAGCCTGCCCTCTCCCCTTCAGTTACAGCACAATCTGCCCCTGCCCCTGCAGACCCAGCCCAACCAAAACTTGCCCTACTCCCAGCAGCCCCAGCATAGCTAGACTTCCCCCAGATCACCTCCCACACCCTGTTCCAGCAGAGCCTGCCCTCAGCCAGCCTAAGCCTCAGCTACTCTAGTCTCCAGAGATTGGAATTATTCTGTGAGGGCAGGATCTCTTGCACGAGATGCACACATGCAAATTCTATAAAGACTGGATAGCCTCCCTCTCACTGCTGGACTGCTGCCTGTATTTTAATTTTGTTCAGTTGTTAGCAATTCAAAATTTCTAAGGACATAAGGGTGTTCAAACTAATCAAAAGTACTATGTGTTTATTTTATATTTGTCTGTCACTGATCCTCCAAAGACTACAATTAATCTACTTATAACTATCTGGTTGCACTCCTTATTGACACTTGTTTTGAACTAATTTCCTGTTATTATTACAAATAAATACATCTGTTGTTGAAAATTTATAGGAAGTAGTGTGCCTTCCAATCCTTGGCTGCTGGAAAGAGGGCAGGGAATGTGGAAAGTGGGTCTGTGAAAGTGGAAGTACAGATAGCCATGTCATCTGCTGTTAGAAGTAGTATGTAAATGAGTGGTCCTGTACTCTGCTGCAGGAAAGAGTGAAGGATCTCTAGAAGCCGAAATCTAGAAGCCTAATGGTCTTATCTGCTGGAAGAAGTATTCAAAAGAACATTCCAGATCTCTATTGCTAGAAAAGGACTGGAGCTATGGAAGCTTAAACCTAAGAGGCTCACGGTGTCCTCTACTGGGAGAAGTATATAAAAGAACTTTCCAGTTTTCTGCTAGAAAACGTGTAGGAGCTATGGAAGCTGAAACCTTGATGACTTACAATGCCCACTGTGGGTGAATTATGTAGATAAGCCTTCAGATGTTTTTCTGCATTAAAGAGGGCAGAAACTGTGGAAGTGATGAGGCGAAAACGATCGGATTTCCAACTTATTCAACATAGCTATGTTGAATACGTTGGAAATCGCGATTGTTGATCCTAAATAAAAATTGAAACCCCTCACCCTCCTTAATCCCCCCCCCCAAGACTTACCAAAACTCCCTGGTAGTCCAGCAGGGAGTCAGGACGCCATTTCTGAACTCCTTTGCGAGGAGCACGTGACGTCGGCGTCACGTCGGAGTGACGCGGCGTCACGTGATTCCCCGCGCGTTCGCTCCGGGACCCTCGTTGCACCCAAAAGGAACTTTTGGCCAGCTTGGGGGGGTCAAAAAGTTCCTTTTGGGTGCAACGAGGGTCCCGGAGCGAACGCGCGGGTAATCACGTGACGCCGTGTCACTCCGATGTGACGCCGACGTCACGTGCTCCTCGCAAAGGAGTTCAGAAATGGCGTCCTGACTCCCCGCTGGACCTCCAGGGAGTTTTGGTAAGTCTTGGGGGGGGGGATTAAGGAGGGTGAGGGGTTTCAATTTTTATTTGCACGTATGGACATAGACTCAACTTATGGAATTCTCCATATGTCCATATTGACCGAAATTGACCCCCCCTTTCGACTTATGGACTTATGAACATAAACTTTTGCTCTGCACATCCCTAATATTTGGTTGTTCGTGCCATTCCTCTTACTGCACTGCTCTGTATCTTTGATTTGTGGTTTTACTACCAGTATGCCTACTACTCCAAGCCTTATTTATTGCCTTTTGCTGTTTCTGCCTCTGCTCCTATTATCTTCAAAGTTCTTTTTTCAGCTCCCTTACAGTACTTACTGCTGGTCTTGCCATGCCAATCTGATGCTTTACCCACTTATTGTACTTCTCATGGTCCCTTTGGCTCTTAATACTGATGTTGTTGATACCCTTTGCCCCTCCTTTTGGAGTCTTTGGGTGTTTTTGCCGCTGTTGGTGCTGCTTTGCTCCTCTCACTGAGCCTTGGGGTTGATGCTTTTTGGGGGCTTCTTTGCCTATTATGTACCTTGGTCTATTCAGGCTCTTTCTTCTTCTGTTTGAATAGAAAACGCCAATATTTGACTGCAAATTAGGATGCATTGCTTCCTTCATTGATTTTAATGGGAAAAGAATGAATGAATGAATGAATGAATGAATGAATGAATGGGGCCATTTTTTTTTCATTTGGGATGAAAGAAATGAATCATGAGGCAGATTAACCACTATAATTAACCAAACCAAAATCTCTTCCCAAGCACATCCCAACTGCATAATGTGGCATCTACCACTGACTGACAGACTGGGATCGAATATTTAAAAAATATATAATGGGGATGCTTCCATCATATAAGATGGAAGCAAAATCCCTTACCTCCACCTTTCCTAGACCTCTTTTATGTTTCTCCACTGTCTATTTTTTTGCTCTATGATAGGGCTTTAAATGACACTTGGAATGTTTTGTTTTTTTTTTACCTATTGTCCCAGTAGATGGCTGGCACCTATGTAAACACTGCATGTGCTTTTTTTTTCTTTTTAATTCATCTCTCTTCCTTCACTGCATGTTCCCTCCATGGTGCTGAGGCCGGCTGCTGTTAAGATTAGAGATGTGAATCGTATCCTCGATCGTCTTAACGATCGATTTCGGCTGGGAGGGGGAGGGAATCGTATTGTTGCCGTTTGTGTGTGTAAAGTATCGTGATAATCGTTAAAATCGTGAGCCGGCACACTAAAACCCCCTAAAACCCACCCCCGACCCTTTAAATTAAATCCCCCCCCCAATGCCTTAAATTACCTGGTGGTCCAGCGGCACACTAAAACCCCCTAAAACCCACCCCGACCCTTCAAATTAAATCCCCCCACCCTCCCGAACCCCCCCCCCCAAATGCATTAAATTACCTGGGAGTCCTCCGTAGCGGCGGTCCGTGGCTAAATCGGGGGAAGGGGGAGAGCGTGAAAACCGGCACACTAAATCGTGAGGTCTTCAGCCGGCGCCATTTTTCAAAATGGCCGCCGCAAAATGGCGGCGGCCATAGACGAAAATGATTCGAAGCAAGAGGTCGTTCCAGACCCCCGCTGGACTCTTGGCAAGTCTTGTGGGGGTCAGGAGGCCCCCCCAAGCTGGCCAAAAGTTCCTGGGGGTCCAGCGGGGGTCAAGGAGCAATTTCTTGCCGCGAATCGTTTTCCGTACAGAAAATGGCGCCGGCTGGAGATCGACTGCAGGAGGTCGTTCAGCGAGGTCCGGAACCCTTGCGAGAGGTCCGGACCTCACTGAACGACCTCCTGCAGTCGATCTCCTGCCGGCGCCATTTTCCGTACGGAAAACGATTCGCGGCAAGAAATCGCTTCCTGAACCCCGCTGCACTCCCAGAAACTTTTGGCCAGCTTGGGGGGGCCTCCTGACCCCCACAAGACTTGCCAAAATTCCAGCGGGGGTCCGGAACGACCTCCTGCGTCGAATCATTTTTGTCTATGGCCGCCGCCATTTTGCGGCGGCCATTTTGCAAAATGGCGCCGGCTGAAGACAAAAGGATTCAATTGAGGGGGCCGTTCCGGACCGCCGCCTTTCTGGACTACCGCTGGATCCCCAGGTAATTTAAAGCATTTGGGGGGGGGGTTTGGGAGGGTGGGGGATTTAATTTAAAGGGTCGGGGTGGGTTTTAGGTGGTTGGCTCACGATTTTAACGATTTTTCACGATAGTTTACACACCCAAACGGCAACAATACGATTCCCTCCCCCTCCCAGCCGAAATCGATCGTTAAGACGATCGAGGACACGATTCACATCTCTAGTAGTTTATCCAGTTACCTACCTCACCCCAATCCTTTGATAAGCAAAGACTTCTGGGTTCCTATCTCCCAACCCATCTGTATAGAAAAGGTCTTTCTGACACCTTACCCCTCCATGGTACAAATTAAGCCCTCCTAGTCTGCTTTCTCTGACCCCTTCTAGAAACAAAATCAATTCCAACATACCTGTCTCTGGCCTGCATAGAAAGGTCAGAATGCTGATGGTGCCATTTTGGATTTGGCAACACTGGCAGCAGAAGGAAACCTGTTCCCTCCTCTGGCAAGATTTCCACAGACTATTTTGAGGATTGAGAAGGGTTGGTATCCCGAAGGTTCCTTTGGGCATTTGTATCCCACTGTGTGTTGTATATGTGTGTGTGTGTGTGTGTGTGTGTGTGTGAGATGGGGTGTAGCTGAGAGGTCCTTTTTGTGTTATGGGGTGGGTGCTAAAGGTCTTAATGGCCTTTGCTATATACCAAGTTTGGTGGTGTTATTCAAGAGGGGGGAGGGTAGTGGGAAGTATGGTGTGCATTAATGCGGGCCTAAGGCCTGCATTATTAACTGAGACCATGAATATTTTTTTTGTTTATTTGCTTACATATTACTGTTACCATTGGGGAACTAGCAGTAAACCCTAATGCACATGTTAACACACTTAGGGGTAGATTTTAAAACAATGCGCGTTTGTGTACTTTTGTTGGCGCACCAGTCGCAAACAAAAGTACGCTGGATTTTAGCAGATACGCGCATAGCCGCGCGTATCTGCTAAAATCCAGGATCAGCGCACGCTGCCGATTTTGGGCAGCCGGCGCGCGCCGAGCCGCGCAGCCTGCCTCCGTTCCCTCCGAGGCCGCTCCAAAATCGGAACGGCCTCGGAGGGAACCCTCTTTCGCCCTCCCCTCACCTTCCCCTCCCTTCCTCTACCTAACCCACCCCCCGGCCCTATCTAAACCCCCCCTACCTTTGTCGACGGATTTACGCCTCCCAGAGGGAGGCGTAGGGAGGCATAAATCCACACGCGCCAGCGTGTCTCGGCACACCAGCGGGTCGCTGGCACGCCGAGACGTGACCCGGGGGCGGTTCCGGAGGGCGCGGCCATGCCCCCGGACCGCCCCGGGCCAAAATCACGCCCCCGGGCCCGCCCCCGAAACGCCGCGTCCCGCCCCCAAAATGCCGGGTCGATCGGCCCCGCCCCCGACACGCCCCCGGCAAAAAACCCCGGGACTTACGCGAGTCCCGGGGCTCTGCGCGCGCCGGCAGGCCTATGGAAAATAGGCGCACCGGCGCGCAAGGCCCTGCTCGCATAAATCCAGGCGGATTTACGCGAGCAGGGCTTTTAAAATCCGCCCCTCAGTACACTGGCGTTAATACTATCACCTATTGATAGATAAACTCCAAAGTAAGAAAACAATAAATGAAGCCTCTAAAAAATTAAATTTAGGATTATTAAATTCTTTGCCATAGTAATAAAACCAAATAAACATTAAAACACTGACAAAATGAGATTGTATTAAAATACTAAGTAAAAGAGTTATTTGGTACATTTGAGTTGAAATGTATTTGACTTTTGCTGATTTTATCAGATTTTGAGCTTGAAGACAATGTTACTGTGCCTGGTATTGTGTTTCAGTGTTTACAGTGAATTGCAGAGTTACTTAGCTCTCAACCCCTTTGCCACTGTAGCATACTATTCTTTTATAATTTGATTAAAAATGTTAACCCTGACCTAACTGTTATATGTGAGTTACTCGTGATGTATTTCCTTGAACTACTGAAGTATTCAGAACTGTTTCTCAAGCAAATTTAATTCTCTTTCTTGGTGAGTTAAGAGCACTTCTAATCCATTCTAGCAAGGTTGCAGTTAAAGTATTAAACTGAAGGTCTTGAGGACGCTATCTAAATGAATATCACATTTAATTCTTGAGAAATAGCTGAAATCTCTTGTACATCAGTAAATATTAATAAAAATACTTTAGGCATTAGATAGTAAAATTAAATTTCATAAAGCATTTGAATACAGGAATGCAGTATATACACACAGACAATGAGAGATAAAGACCGAATAAACCAACTTCATTCATGGAGTGTACATGGGAAAAAATGTTGGTTCAATTTGTTATTTTTAGTTCAATTTCCTGTTTCATTTGTGCCATTTGTTTCAGTTAAAATTAATGGGAGAATCAATGCTTCCTGTTTTTGACTCTAACTTTGGGGTTTTCCATCCAAGTTTGTTGAAACCCACTGGCAGGTATCAGTGACAGAGGTAACAGCATCCCAAGACACTGGAATAGTAAATTTTAAACAGGCATCCTGGTGTACATGTGTGCTCATTCATCAGTCCATGCCCAGGGATGGAGCCATTTTATAACATACTTGTGTATATGCATGCATGTTGTAAAACAGCCTGAATGAGCATAGTTTTAAGAGGTTGTGTGCCTATGCACTCAGATGCCGCTTCTACCACATAAGTGGGGGGGATTTTAAAAGACACACACGCCAATGCCATTTCCTGTCTTACCAGTTCATTCCCAGTCACCCAAACCCTTCTAGTTTTATAGCCTTCCTTCTCCCCTGTTAACTCTGACCATTAAAACCCCACTAATGTGTTTATGTTATTTTTTTTTGCTTAATGGCTTACGTACCATCCATAACAAAAGTAAAGTTATGCAGCAGGGGACCCTGGTGCGCACCTGTGCACATAAGTATTTGCCCACAAATCTCAAGGGGAAATCCAGGAATGGCCATGGCTTGTCCAGACCACCGTCACACCCCGCCCTTTTTTCAGAAATTTTCATTTGTACGCATAGTGGGAGAAATGTGCATACACGGGCGGCTTTTAAAAACCACTTGGCATGCATTGACCCAATTTGTGCATGAATCTCCCAGTTCTTGCACACCGGGCTTTTAAAATTTGCCTTGTAGAGTGGCAGAAAATCCTACAGCACCAAAAGAGGGGCAATTGCATATTTTGCAAGTTCCAAGGCAACATGGCTTTACCACATGAAGGTCCTATTAAATGACTGATTGATATTTTTGATTGGGTTACTGGAAAATTGGATCAAGGAAGAACACTCATTGTAGTATACTTGGATTTCAACAAACCTTTTGATACAGTCCCACACAGAAAGATCATGTGTAAAATGAGAAGCCTAGGAGTGGATTCCAAAATGGTGGAATGGATTATTGATTAATCAAGCCTACTCTGAAGAGAGATGACCTTAAGGGTCAATTCTGGGACCTGTTCTGTTCAACATCTTTGTGAGTGATATTATGGAGAGGTTTTGAGGATGTCACTAAGATCTGCAACAGAGTGGACTCCCCTGAAGTAGTAGATTGAATGAGAAGTGATCTAAGGAAACTCATAGACTGGTTGAAGTTTTGGCAGCTTGATACAATGCAAAACAATTGTAGACTTGTGCATTTGGCGTGCAAATATCCATAGGAGCTGTATGTGATGGAGACTTGGGAGAGATGGATACTGATTTGTGTGGACCAGGTGAGAGATCTTGGGTTGATAAGGTATGAAGTTCTGAAGGCAGCAAATCAATGTGACAGGTTGTGGCTAAGGCCAGAGGGATGCTGAGCTACACAGAGAGAGGCAAAATTAGTAGAAAAAAAAGAGGTGATATTGCTCCTGTACAGGTCTCTGGTGAGACCTCAACTGGGGTATTATATTTGGTTCTGGAAAACATATTTAAAAAATGATAGAGACAGGATGGAAGCATTTCAGAGAAAGACAACCAAAGTGGTGTGGGGTCTACCCTGAAAGATTTATGAGATAAGACTAGAGGACCTAAATATGTATACCTTGCAGGAGCTGAGAGATAGGGAAAATATGATACAATCTTTTAAATACCTTAAAAGGTGCAAATGATGAACATGAATTAAACCTTAGAAGATGTATGTTATGAATAGTGGTATGAACAGTCCAAGGCATGTTGAGAGGAGAAAAGCGGCTTGAATAGTGGAATGAATAACCCAAAGCATTAAAAGAGGAACAGATGGCACCAATAACATAGAAACATAGAAACATAGAAATGACGGCAGAAGAAGACCAAATGGCCCATCCAGTCTGCCCAGCAAGCTTCACACATTTTTTCTCTCATACTTATCTGTTTCTCTTAGCTCTTGGTTCTATTTCCCTTCCACCCCCACCTTTAAATAAGAATGGGATTAGCATCCCAAGGCACCATAAGGTGGGCAAAACAACATGAAGAATGGCATAGAGTCTTCAAGGCACAGAGTAAGAGGTAAGGCAATAAGAAAAGTTGAATCAATATAATATCCAAAGGCTAAGACAGAAAGAAGAGTGGCAACAATGTAATAGGATGTAGAAGCAATTGAATGGCAGGCCAGTGAATCAGGCCTGGCAGCAGCATCAAGACTGAAAACATTAGCGCACACTACCTAGTTTTCTAATTTCGGAGTTAGTGCACCCTAATAGGACATAGGGCACACTAACTGATTGTTAGTGCACAGTAACAACAAATTTTGTTAGGGAAGGAGAGGGTTATTCCTTCTTCTATTTTTTTTTCTATTTTCTTTATGTTTTCAGTGCCAAAACACCATGGTGGAACTAAGAAAGCAGCAGGGCAGTGGGACAGATTCATTCCTCGCTCTCCTGGAGCCTCGTGCGCTGGCCGTACTAATTAATTGTTAGTGAGTACTAACTAAAATTTGTGTGCACTAACAAAAAATGTTACCAATTAGTTAAACAGTGTCAATTGGGGAGTAGTTTCTTTAGCTAGAGGTATGGTTCTGCATTGCCATTGGCTGTCTTCTTATTGTCTCTTTAGAAGGAGACAGCCAATGGGAATGCAGAACCATACTTCTAGCTAACAAACTGTCCCCCCAATTGACACTTTTTAACTTATCAGTAAAATTTGTTGTTACTGTGCACTAACAATCAGTTAGTGTGCCCTACGTCCTATTAGGGTGCACTAACTCCGAAATTAGAAATCTAGGTAGTGTGCGCTAATGGGACTTAATGCGCATTAACATAAAGTTAGTGTGCACTAAGCTCTGTTAGTGCACACTAATTCTGAAATTAGAAAACTGGTTAGTGTGCACTAATGGTACTTAGTTCCCTTTAGTGCACATTAACTCTGAAATGAGGGAAACACGAAATAACTACTTCCCAACCATTATAAAAATTAAATTTGACAGTAAACGCCCTGAACTGAAAATGGCACCAAAAAAAATGTAACTCCTGGACCCAAGGTGGAGTAAACTCTCATTTCTGGTGGCCAAAGTTATTCTATTGCTGTGCCCAAAATGGTAGATGCAGTTAAACACTGCCACTGTGAGTTAACACCTGCTCTGAATTAGGATTTCTTATGTTATGTGTATTAAATGATACAAAGTGCACATCTTATGCAAAACAGTACATTTGTATTTCTTAGCATTTATACTTATGTCTTCTTCTTTGTTTCTACAGCTCTCACCCAGGAAGCTCCAGGTCCCAGATGTGAAGCCTCATTTAACCCCTTCCTTTGTAACATTACAGCCCACCTGCTTTTAGTGGCTGAGGTGTAGCACTTTATGGGGTAGATTTTAAAAAAGTGCACCTTCGCGTACTTTTCTTGGCGCACCAGGCGCAAACAAAAGTACGCTGGATTTTAGTAGATACGCGCAAGGCTGCTGATTTTGTGTAGCCGGCATGCGCCGAGCCAGGCAGCCTGCCGCCGTTCCCTCCAAGGCCGCTCCGAAATCAGAGCGGCCTCAGAGGGAACTCGCTTTCGCCCTCCCCTCACCTTCCCCTCCCTTCCTCTATCTTACCCACCCCCCCGGCCCTATCTAATCCCCCCCCCTACCTTTGTCGGGGGATTTATGCCTCCCGGAGGGAGAAGTAAATCCCCCGCGCGCCAGTGGGCCGCTAGCGCGCCGAGACGCGACCTGGGGGCGGTTCCAGAGGGCACGGCCATGCCCCCGGACCGCCCCAGGCCGAAACCACGCCCCCAGGCCCGCCCCCAAAACGCCGCGTCCCGCCCCAAAAACGCCGCACCGATCGGCCCCGCCCCCGACACGCCCCCGACATGCCCCCCTCGAAAAACCCCGGGACTTACGCGAGTCCTGGGGCTCTGCGCGTGCCGGCAGGCCTATGGAACATAGGCGCACCGGCGCGCAAGGCCCTGCTCGCGTAAATCCGGGCGGATTTACGCGAGCAGGGCTTTTAAAATCCGCTCCTATGGTTCCAATGTTTCCATTTGGGCATCACTAGATGTTTTCACATAGGGGGCAGCTAGGAAGAAAGCTCTCCTTTCTGTCAGGGCACCTTACCAGGACCAAAAGGAATTTGTATCTATCCGAACAGTTCCTCAGAGGTAAAGGGGAAAGGCAGAGTTTTAATATAAGTAGTGAAATAAATTAATTGAAATTTATTATATCTAATTTATTAAATGATAACAGATAAGTTCTTGCACATAAATATGTGTATTATTCTATTCTAGACAAAATGCATTCATGAACCAAGCAACTATTCAACTTTCTTGTCAGATAAGTACAAATTATTTAAATACATTCTTATCTTGTGCAATTAAATTGTCTCTGATGTATATTTCAAGAACGGATCCTTTCTGTTTATTACATGTGTTTCAGGTTTCCGGATCAACAAAGGTGAACTTTGGAATACTCTGGGTATTTTTTTTTCTTGTTTTCATTCTTTGTCTATATGTTATATCTGTTATGCATGTATCTACCTCCTCTTTGTTTTACTTTACTGTCAGTCTTTCTCTTTCTTACCTGTCTCTTTACTTTCCTCTGTTTTGGCTGGTGTTATTGGTACCACAAGTGTTGATGTGTGCACCTACTTATCTCTCTCATGGTGATCTCTTTCTTTTTTCCTCTTCCTAATACCTATCTATTAAACAACTCAAAAAGAGAGTCTATCCCTGCACTGACCAATTTTCAGCAGCCTATTAAGTGTGGGGCAGATTTTAAAATCTGCGCACGCGGGGTACATTTGTGCGTGCTACCCGACACGCACAAATTTTATAAAAAAAATATTTTTATAAAAAAAATTTTTATAAAAAAAAAACCCAAGGTAAATTGGTCAAGGTAAATAACTAGTGCAGTTGGGCAGTATTATTATTTAAGTGACTGGACCCATTAGAAAGTTTGTGTATGTCAGTATACACTCGACTACCTTGTTCCCTAAACAAGTTATATTTTTTCTCGATGGCATACACTCTCAGTCATCCTTCTTGCATCACTAAGCTGCCAAAAAGTCTCTCTGCATTGCAGCCTTTGTAATACCATTAACTTTTCTAACCTGACTTTTTCTTTCCTTGATGCAGTGTATCTTAGCTCACATTCACACAGCTCATTCACACTTAATTTATGTTTTCACAGTTCTTTCCCTTTTCCAAAAGTGTTTTGTCACTTTTGAGGCCTTCTGAGTATAGCACTTTGATAGCACCTCTGCCCCCAACAAATTGTGCCTCTGATAGGTTGAGATTCTTAACTGTCCTTTCCTTTTCTGGTTTCCCTGGATTCATGTGCTGTGATATCATTGGATTCTCTTTTTCTGTATCTAGGCTCAATGTTTCTTCATTTTCCTTTGGATAGGCTATCCAAGGTACTGGGTTACCTAAATATCAATTTTAGAATTTTTCTATTATTTAATTTTGGTCCGGGGTATCTGCTCACCCATCACTAGCGAAGCTTTAACTATCTATCCCTTGGATATGGCTTCAGAATTTTCTTGGTTGCTGTAGCGGGCCTTGCTTCTTATGGGATGTTGTGGCTGGTCCACTAATTTCAGGGATGGTCAGACACTACCATTAGCTTCAACATATTAGTTTCATTTTTCCTAAAAACATTCAAATATTTTCTTTCCATTAACAAATGATATCTCCTGCAATAATAAAATGTATACATGTTGTTTCAATCTTGAAAGTCATTTTACAGCAACTTGTATACTTTTCTTACTTTTATTTAAATTCCTCAATTCCATTTGTTTAAATTCTTCCTGGGTTGGAGTCTCTAGGGTCTCTCCAGATGCTCATAATTAAAATTCCCTGGTTTCTAGGGGTTTTTAAATTCCAAATAGGCATTTTTACAAAACAGGACTGGCAGCAAATTTCATGTATTGCAAACTGGCTAAAAGACAGGAAACAGAGAGTAGGATTAAATGGATAATTTTGTCAGTGGAAGGGAGTGGACAGTGGAGTGCCTCAGGGATCTGTATTCGGACCCTTACTTTTCAATATATTTATAAATGATCTGGAAAGAAATACGACGAGTGAGATAATCAAATTTGCAGATGACACAAAATTGTTCAGAGTAGTTAAATCACAAGCAGATTGTGATAAATTTCAGGAAGACCTTGTGAGACTGGAAAATTGGGCATCCAAATGGCAGATTAAATTTAATGTGGATAAGTGCAAGGTGATGCATATAGGGAAAAATAACCCATGCTATAATTACACAATGTTGGGTTCCATATTAGGTGCTACAACCCAAGAAAGAGATCTAGGTGTCATAGTGGATAACACATTGAAATTGTCGGTTCAGTGTGCTGCGGCAGTCAAAAAAGCAAACAGAATGTTGGGAATTATTAGATAGGGAATGGTGAATAAAACGGAAAATGTCATAATGCCTCTGTATCGCTGCATGGTGAGACCGCACTTGAATACTGTGTACAATTCTGGTCGCCGCATCTCAAAAAAGATATAATTGCGATGGAGAAGGTACAGAGAAGGGCTACCAAAATGATAAGGGGAATGGCTAAGGGGTTAAAGGATAAGGGGAATGGATAAGGGGAATGGATAAGGGGAATGATAAGAGGAAAGACTAAAGAGGTTAGGACTTTTCAGCTTGGAGAAGAGACGACTGAGGGGGGATATGATAGAGGTGTTTAAAATCATGAGAGGTCTAGAACGGGTAGATGTGAATCGGTTATTTACTCTTTCAGATAGTAGAAAGACTAGGGGGCACTCCATGAAGTTAGCATGGGGCACATTTAAAACTAATCGGAGAAAGTTCTTTTTTACTCAACGCACAATTAAACTCTGGAATTTGTTGCCAGAGGATGTGGTTAGTGCAGTTAGTATAACTGTGTTTAAAAAAGGATTGGATAAGTTCTTGGAGGAGAAGTCCATTACCTGCTATTAAGTTCACTTAGAGAATAGCCACTGCCATTAGCAATGGTAACATGGAATAGACTTAGTTTTTGGGTACTTGCCAGGTTCTTGTGGCCTGGATTGGCCACTGTTGGAAGCAGGATGCTGGGCTTGATGGACCCTTGGTCTGACCCAGTATGGCATTTTCTTATGTTCTTAAATCACCCTAGGGGTCAGGAGGTGGGGTTTGTCAGGTGACTAGGGTCTTCTTACCTGGCCGCCACCTTTAGTTTTTCCAAATTTTATTTCATTTTCTTAATTTTTGTTAAAATTGGGCTCCCCTCCAGTTGCGTGTATCCTGCTGACATCATCACTGATGTCACCGTCAGTCATGCCATCCTTGCTGCAATATTAGGGCTTTCCTAAGGCCCTGACACTGAGCTCTTAATTTCTAAAATTAAAATTGTGGCAGCAGTAGTGACAGGAAGATCGGTGACTTACTCGTTCTCAGCAAGAGTGCAGGAACATAAGAACATAAGAAAATGCCATACTGGGTCAGACCAAGGGTCCATCAAGCCCAGCATCCTGTTTCCAACAGTGGCCAATCCAGGCCATAAGAACCTGGCAAGTACCCAAAAACTAAGTCTATTCCATGTAACCATTGCTAATGGCAGTGGCTATTCTCTAAGTGAACTTAATAGCAGGTAATGGACTTCTCCTCCAAGAACTTATCCAATCCTTTTTTAAACACAGCTATACTAACTGCATGAACCACATTCTCTGGCAACAAATTCCAGAGTTTAATTGTGCGTTGAGTAAAAAAGAACTTTCTCCGATTAGTTTTAAATGTGCCCCATGCTAACTTCATGGAGTGTCCCCTAGTCCTTCTACTATCCGAAAGAGTAAATAACCGATTCACATCTACCCGTTCTAGACCTCTCATGATTTTTAAACACCTCTATCATATCCCCCCTCAGTCGTCTCTTCTCCAAGCTGAAAAGTCCTAACCTCTTTAGTCTTTCCTCATAGGGGAGTTGTTCCATTCCCCTTATCATTTTGGTAGCCCTTCTCTGTACCTTCTCCATCGCAATTATATCTTTTTTGAGATGCGGCGACCAGAATTGTACACAGTATTCAAGGTGCGGTCTCACCATGGAGCGATACAGAGGCATTATGACATTTTCCGTTTTATTCATCATTCCTTTTCTAATAATTCCCAACATTCTGTTTGCTTTTTTGACTGCCGCAGCACACTGAACTGAAGATTTCAATGTGTTATCCACTATGACACCTAGATCTCTTTCTTGGGTTGTAGCACCTAATATGGAACCCAACATCGTGTAATTATAGCATGGGTTATTTTTCCCTATATGCATCACCTTGCACTTATCCACATTAAATTTAATCTGCCATTTGGATGCCCAATTTTCCAGTCTCACAAGGTCTTCCTGCAATTTATCACAATCTGCTTGTGATTTAACTACTCTGCACAATTTTGTGTCATCTGCAAATTTGATTATCTCACTCGTCGTATTTCTTTCCAGATCATTTATAAATATATTGAACAGTAAGGGTCCCAATACAGATCCCTGAGGCACTCCACTGTCCACTCCCTTCCACTGAGAAAATTGCCCATTTAATCCTACTCTCTGTTTCCTGTCTTTTAGCCAGTTTGCAATCCACGAAAGGACATCGCCACCTATCCCATGACTTTTTACTTTTCCTAGAAGCCTCTCATGAGGAACTTTGTCAAACGCCTTCTGAAAATCCAAGTATACTATATCTACCGGTTCACCTTTATCCACATGTTTATTAACTCCTTCAAAAAAGTGAAGCAGATTTGTGAGGCAAGACTTGCCCTGGGTAAAGCCATGCTGACTTTGTTCCATTAAACCATGTCTTTCTATATGTTCTGTGATTTTGATGTTTAGAACACTTTCCACTATTTTTCCTGGCACTGAAGTCAGGCTAACCGGTTTGTAGTTTCCCAGATCGCCCCTGGAGCCCTTTTTAAATATTGGGGTTACATTTGCTATCCTCCAGTCTTCAGGTACAATGGATGATTTTAATGATAAGTTACAAATTTTTACTAATAGGTCAGAAATTTCATTTTTTAGTTCCTTCAGAACTCTGGGGTGTATACCATCCGGTCCAGGTGATTTACTACTCTTCAGTTTGTCAATCAGGCCTACCACATCTTCTAGGTTCACCGTGATTTGATTCAGTCCATCTGAATCATTACCCATGAAAACATTCTCCATTACGGGTACCTCCCCAACATCCTCTTCAGTAAACACCGAAGCAAAGAAATCATTTAATCTTTCCGCGATGGCCTTATCTTCTCTAAGTGCCCCTTTAACCCCTCGATCATCTAACGGTCCAACTGTCTCCCTCACAGGCTTTCTGCTTCGGATATATTTAAAAAAGTTTTTACTGTGAGTTTTTGCCTCTACAGCCAACTTCTTTTCAAATTCTCTCTTAGCCTGTCTTATCAATGTCTTACATTTAACTTGCCAATGTTTATGCTTTATCCTATTTTCTTCTGTTGGATCCTTCTTCCAATTTTTGAATGAAGATCTTTTGGCTAAAATAGCTTCTTTCACCTCCCCTTTTAACCATGCCGGTAATCGTTTTGCCTTCTTTCCACCTTTCTTAATGTGTGGAATACATCTGGACTGTGCTTCTAGAATGGTATTTTTTAACAATGACCACGCCTCTTGGACATTTTTTCTTTTGTAGCTGCTCCTTTCAGTTTTTTTCTAACAATTTTTCTCATTTTATCAAAGTTTCCCTTTTGAAAGTTTAGCACGAGAGCCTTGGATTTGCACACTGTTCCTTTTCCAGTCATTAAATCAAATTTGATCATATTATGATCACTATTGCCAAGCGGCCCCACCACCGTTACCTCTCTCACCAAGTCCTGTGCTCCACTGAGAATTAGATCTAAAATTGTTCCCTCTCTCGTCGGTTCCTGAAACCAATTGCTCCATAAAGCTATCATTTATTCCATCCAGGAACGTTATCTCTCTAGCGTGACCCGATGATACATTTACCCAGTCTATATTGGGGTAATTGAAGTCTCCCATTATTACTGCACTACCAATTTGGTTAGCTTCCCTAATTTCTCTTAGCATTTCACTGTCCATCTCACCATCTTGACCAGGTGGACGGTAGTATACCCCTATCACTGTAGTCTTCCCTGATACACAAGGGATTTCTACCCATAAAGATTCAATTTTGTATTTAGTCTCATGCAGGATGTTTATCCTGTTGGACTCTATGCCATCCCGGACATAAAGAGCCACACCTCCTCCTGACTGCTCCTCTCTGTCATTGCGATATAATTTGTACCCCGGTATAGCATTGTCCCATTGGTTATCCTCTTTCCACCATGTCTCTGAGATGCCAATTAAGTCTATGTCATCATTTACTGCTATACATTCTAATTCTCCCATCTTACTTCTTAGACTTCTGGCATTAGCATACAAACATTTCAAAGTTTGTTTTTTGATTGTATTTTTATTCTGCTTTTTAATTTATAGGGATAAGTTAGAATTTTTTAGCTCAGGTGAGTTTTTAGTTACAGGCACTTGGACTACTTTTCTAATTATTGGAACCTCACTGTCGGGATGCCCTAATTCTAATGCATCATTAGTATCCTTTAAAGATACATCTCTCCGAACCATGCGCTGCTGAGCGACTGTCGGCTTTCCCCTTTGTTCTAGTTTAAAAGCTGCTCTATCTCCTTTTTAAAGGTTAGCGCCAGCAGTCTGGTTCCACCCTGGTTAAGGTGGAGCCCATCCCTTCGGTAGAGACTCCCCCTTCCCCAAAAGGTTCCCCAGTTCCTAACAAAACTGAATCCCTCTTCCTTGCACCATCATCTCATCCACGCATTGAGACTCCGGAGCTCTGCCTGCCTCTGGTGACCTGCGCGTGGAACAGGGAGCATTTCAGAGAATGCTACCCTGGAGGTTCTGGATTTAATCTTTCTACCTAAGAGCCTAAATTTGGCTTCCAGAACCTCCCTCCCACATTTTCCTATGTCGTTGGTGCCCACGTGTACCAAGACAGCCGGTTCCTCCCCAGCACTGTCTAAAATCCTATCTGCGGCGGCAGAAGAAAAGGCAGGCAGGATTCAGCAGTGGCAGAAGAATGGGCTGCCCGGCAGGATCAGGGCTGTCAGCGGTGGCAAGAGTGGCATCAGGCCCCAGCAGGCAGGAAGCAATGCAGTCTCTACAGGAGAGGAGTATGCCACCGGCAGTGATGGTGATTGCAAGTACCTTCACCTGCTGCCGGCTGGCCAATTTCTTCTGCACTCTCCTCATCTCAGCTCCAGGCCTCTCTCACCTCAGCGAGCAACAGCAGCAATGGCATGTGGCAGAAGAGGGCCCAGTCTGTAGTGGCAATTCAACACCACTGTCTTTTCTCCTTCTAAGTTCCCCTTGACAGTGAGCAGCAGCGGCAACTTCAGAGGCAGTGACGTGGGCCATTCCAGCAAGGTAACAACAACACTCCTCCATATCGGGCCCCTCCTCCTTTTGTTTATTTATTTATGAATTTGTTTATTTTTATTTCTATTTATGTCATTTATACAATGAAACAAAACAAGAAACAAACAAAACAATCAAACTTACTGCAATTCCCACAGGTCCAAACCTCATCCCATACCAAGCTATTATCCACCCTAGTATTCCTCGAGCCTTTACGAGCATCCTTCCTGCCAGCACTCTTGCGGCCTGCTCCAGCACTTTCTCTCTAAGTGACCCAGCAATCATCCATCCAGCAGTCATACATCCCAGCACCCATACCAGCACTCCTCGAGCTCATAATAGCATTCATCCTGCCAGTATTCACTCCGCCTGCTCCAGCACTTTTTCAATGTAATCTGTCAGATATCCATACTGCATTTCCTCGAACCTGTTCCAGCACTCTCCTCAACATTCTCCCCGCCTACTCCAAAAAGGATCCAGCAATCATCCACTCAGCAGCCGTCCAACTCAGTAGACACCCCAGCACTCTTTGACTTCACTCCAGCATTCCTCCAACGTTATCCTACAATCAACCACACCAGCATCTATCAAACTTTCCTCCAACACCCATTCAGTTCACTCATATTTTCAACCACCTCCTCTCTGGCACAACAAGTCCAGAATGACCCCGAGTGTTCCGATTTCCATTCTTCACCACAACCCCTTCTCCACAGGAAAAACAACTATGATACACCGATCCCGTAACCTCAAGACCCTCATCCCTATTATGATTTCACCTCTCACCCAATTACTTGGCCTAACACTATTCTCCCTAACTCTATTTAATGCACAATCACTTTCCAAAAAATCAATAATTCTCAATGACTATCTTCTAGACTCGAACCCGGACATCTGCGCCATAACAGAAACATGGCTCAAACCGACGGATACAGCAATAATAAATCAACTCCCCACCCACCTCTACGACTTCTTCTCCCTTCCTCGTCACAAAAAAAGGGGAGGTGGCATTCTATTGGCAACTAAAAAAGATCTGAGATTCTCCCAACTCCCAGTAAAGTCTGACTCTAAACTAGAAGTAGGACTTTTCAAAACAGCCCAACTTCAAGTCCTCCTTGTCTACGCCTCACCAGGCCTTCTTGAATCAGATGCTTCCCCCATCGTAGAAATAATTGCAACACACCTGAACCTGGAATCCCCGGCGTTAATTTTAGGCGATTTCAATCTGCACGTCGACAATCCTAATCTCACTACCAACTGCGAGGCTTTTCTCACCGCCCTCTCAGCCATGGGCCTCAAACAGATCGTCAACAAGCCCACCCACAAAGCTGGCCATACTCTGGAACTCATCTTCGTAAACTCTGGAATCAAATACACTTCCCTCCCTACATGTACACAGGTCCCGTGGTCAGATCACTTACTAATCACCGCCACCTTCTCCCTCACAGAAATCAGGAAAGCTCTCCCATCGCAATCTTCATTTTCCTACAGAAGACCCTGCTCATCCGATGACCTCAGCATCCAGCTCGATTCACAACTCCCACACATAGACCTCTCTGACCCTAACTCAGCCATCCTCTCCTGGAACAACATCATGGAGGCAGTAGCTAACAAACTATGTCCCCTTTCAACAAAAAACTAAACCCCAACTTCTCTAAGAGACAACCATGGTTCACCAACGAACTTCGCAAACTCAAACAGAGCCTAAGACAAAAAGAAAATAGATGGCGTAAGGCCCCCTGCCCCAACACGCTTTCTACCTACAAACTAGCTCTCCATCACTACAGGAACTCCACCTTAAGATCCAAAAAGGACTTCTATGCCCACAAAATCCATGACCTTGTCTTCGATGCGAAAGCTCTTTTTGCGTATGTATCTAACCTGACACAAACCAACGCACCAGATATACCTAATGACCAAGCTCAATCTAAAGCTGACGAACTGGCTCTTTTCTTCCAAGCTAAGATCTCCAACCTTCTAACGCGATTGTCCCCTAGCACTTCCCCTCCTACTAATTCACTTCAGCTTCCAAATAAAGGAATCTCCTTTGAATCATTCAAACCTACCTCTGCCTCAGAGATCCACTTATTACTAAAGAAAATGAAACCATCCTCCCACCCACTTGACCAAATCCCAACAAAGCTTCTCCTGCTAATACCAGACACCATCTCCAAAATACTGGCTGACATCATTAACTGTTCTTTATCATGGGGACTCTATCCAGATGACCTTAAACTAGCCTCTCTCAAACCACTTCTTAAGAAACCCAATCTAGACCCAAAGGATCCTAACAACTACCGCCCAATCTCCAATCTTCCGTTCATAGCCAAAATCATGGAAAAGCTCGTCAACATGCAACTCTCTAACTATATCGAGGACCACAAAATTCTATACCCCTCACAATACGGTTTCCGTAAAGCATTAAGCACGGAAACCCTTCTCATATCCCTGACAGACCACATCATCATGGGGCTTGACAAAGGCAAATCCTTCTTACTTATTTCTCCTAGATCTCTCTGCTGCCTTTGACACCGTTAACCACTCCATCCTCCTCAACCAATTGTCAGACATAGGAATAACTGGAACTGCACTTTCCTGGTTTAAAACATTCCTCAACAACAGAGGCTACAAGGTTAAAATATACAAAAAAGAATCCCCCCGCTACACCTCATCCTTAGGAGTTCCACAGGGTTCCTCCCTATCCCCCACGCTGTTCAACATATACCTTCTCCCGCTTTGCCAACTCCTAACCCGCTTGAAACTATTGCACTTCATATACGCAGATGATGTGCAAATCCTGATACCCATCAAAGAATCCATTATTAAAACACTGGAATTTTGGGAAGATTGCCTCTGAGAGATCAACCTCCTCCTCGCCAGTTTAAATCTAATACTAAATACAGCTAAAACGGAACTCCTTCTCATCTCCCCAGAAAATAGTAAGTTCACATTATGTTCCCCAACCAACCTACCCACTACTCAAACAAGGGACTTAGGAGTAACAATTGACAACCATCTCAACCTAAAATCCTTCATCAGACAAACAACAAAAGATGGCTTTTATAAACTTCAGGTCTTGAAAAGAATCAAACCTCTCCTTCATATGCGAGACTTCAGAACGGTCCTTCAAGCAGTAATCTTCTCTAAGATAGACTACTGTAATTCCATCTTAGTTGGTCTTCCTTCCGCTTCTATCAAATCTCTTCAGATGCTCCAGAACTCGGCCGCAAGAATTTTGACAAACACCAGGAGAAGAGATCACATCTCCCCCATTCTCAAAAACTTACACTGGCTGCCAATTCACTTTAGAGTCATTCATAAGTCCATCACCATCATATATAAAGCAATCCATCACCAGGCTCCACTCGATCTACAAATCCCTCTCAGACGACATACCTCCACCAAACCTATCAGAGAAGCTTACAGAGGATCATTAATCGTTCCCCAAATCAAATCCACCCACCATCTAACTTTTAGAGACCGGGCTTTCTCCACAGCCGGTCCCACGTTATAGAATTCTATTCCCTCAGATCTGAGACAAGAACCTTGCCTACTAACTTTTAGAAAAAGGCTTAAGACTTGGCTGTTTAAACAAGCCTTCCCAGATCCTAACTAAATTATAGCAACAATTCTATGAGACACTACATTATTATGTAAATAATTAATCTTAAATCTACTCTGTTCATCTAACTCTCCTTCTTCTCCCAGTTAGAAAAAAACCTTGTTTAATGTAACTTTATGGTTCTATGCACTTGTTCAATGTTCTGTTTTACACCCCCTGTTACCCGTAAACCGGCATGATGTGATCGTATCACGAATGCCGGTATAGAAAAACTTTAAATAAATAAATAAATAAATAAATAAATAGAAGAAAAATAAGGAGTTAATAGAAATACATAATCATAAAATACATCTAATACTGAACCTACAAAATATTCCAAAATACTAGCCCACATTAATGAGGAGGAGAAATGTGAAAGGAAATGCAAAAAAGAAGAAGAAAACAATAACAATCATAGAGCCATGAGATGATCAACTTTTTAGATATACAGCCAAGCTAAACACCTATTTGTCATTGCTAGGTACTACAAAATTTCCCAGTGTCTTATCCCTTAAAAAACAATCTAAGTGTAATGGATCAAGAAAAACAAATTTATTGTTCTGATAGGTTGCTAAACATTTACATGGGAATTTAAGAAAAAAAAACTTGCTCCAATATCTAGATTCCTTTGCTTAAAAGAAAGGAACTGTTTCCTATGGACTTGAGTAGTCTGTGAAACATCAGGAAAGATCTGGATTTTTTGGCAACAGAAATGAAAATCTTTATACTGAAAATCTTTATACAAAACCAAATCCTTACCTTGCTTTAAAGAAAAAGAAACAAGCAAAGTAGCGAGTTGGAATATTATCAAGGGAGTCTTCTTGAAAGGTGGAGATTAGGGATGTGCAAAGCCCAAACCTTTTGGTTCAGGCTTCGTTTTTGGCCCACTGCAGGAAATATCGTATTTCCCACAGTTCGGGCCTTTGAAATTTCGGGAAAAATTTGTTAGGAATTCGTTGTCCCCGAAACAGGATGAATTAGGTGAATCAAAGGATAATACCTCATATATACTTCCTAAATAATTCCCACAATATTAGTAACCTAGAAATATGAAAGTTTAGAAAGCATAAATTACTAGGAATGTGCAACAGGGATGGATTCATCCCATTCGGTATTTGTATTCGTGGGAAGCCAAATCCATTGCATCCGTTCTCGGGGGACCTCGATCCGTTCATTAGTTACATATGTATTTGTTTCCCAAAAAAAACCCAATCCCAACCCTTTAAATTTAATTAACTACAACTCACACTCTCCTGACCCCCCAAGACTTGCCAAAAGTCCCTGGTGGTCCAGCAGGGGTCCTGGAGCGATCTCCTGCAATCGGGCCGCTCACCTGCCCTGGCTGCGGCCATGCAAGCCCCCAGCAGCAGCAGCAGTAGAAGGGCGGCGAGAGAGAGCGGCTTCAGCAGCCCTGCCGGCGAAGGTGAATACGTGCACCCCTGTACATCCAATATGGGCGCTCAAGGCAGCAAAGGCGCATGCGCACACGCCGTGACCGGCTGGACGTCGGAGGTCACAGCGTGTGCGCATGCGCCTTCGCTGCCTTGAGCGCCCATATTGGACGTACAGGCGTGCACATATTCACCTTCGCCGGCGGGGCTGCTGAAGCCACTCTCTCTCGCTGCCCTTCTACTTCTACTGCTGCTGCTGGGGGCTTGCGTGGCCGCGGCCAGGGCAGGTGAGCGGGGCTGGGGGAAAGTTTGGGACTGTGAAATTTTGTCTCTCTCTGCTGGGGCTTTGATTGGGTTGGTTTGGTTCGGGACTGGGTGGCTAAGTGCGAGAAGCATTTTTTTTTCTGTGGATTGGGTTGGTTTGGGACTGGGCGGCTAAATTTCGTCTCTCTCTGCTGGGGCTTGGATTGGGTTGGTTTGGTTTGGGACTGGGCGGCTAAGTGCGAGAAGCATTTTTTTTTCTGTGGATTGGGTTGGTTTGAGACTGGGCGGCTAATTGCGAGAAGCATTTTTTTTCTGTGGATTGGGTTGGTTTGGGACTGGGCGGCTAAGTGCGAGAAGCATTTTTTTTTCTGTGGATTGGGTTGGTTTGGGACTGGGCGGCTAAATTTCGTCTCTCTCTGCTGGGGCTTGGATTGGGTTGGTTTGGTTTGGGACTGGGCGGCTAAGTGTGAGAAGCATTTTTTTTCTGTGGATTGGGTTGGTTTGGGACTGGGTGGCTATATTTCATCTCTCTCTGCTGGGGCTTGGATTGGGTTGGTTTGGTTTGGGACTGGGCGGCTAAGTTTACCACACTAACGCAAGGGTCAGGGTAGGCGGTAAATTAGTAGGTTAAAGACGCGGCAAGATAGCAGGTTAAAAAGGCGATAGTCGGGGCGCACTTTACTGTATGGGAGGGAATAGCTAATCGGATCGTTTACATACATATACATGCCACAGGCGGAAAGGGATACGTGTCGAGTTAAAGAAGCGGTAAGGATCAGTAAAAACAGATAGTGAATCACGGGTTAGACTTATGCGGCGAAATTGTGAGTACACAGCGGGTTAGAAACGGGGTAACTGCGGCTGTGCTTTACTGTATCGGCCTGATTGTTTTGATCAGAAACCTTTTTTGGGGGAACCACGCTGTGACAAACCTTAACCAAGTCTTGCATCACACTTTAAAGCTTGCACCCAAAAGCTAGGCTGAGAAGCAGATAATAGTATTGACCCAGAAGAGAAGCAGATGATGGCAAATGTCCTGGAAAAGAAGCAGACAACAGCATAGATGAGATAGAGAAGCAGATGAATATTGAGGTGAGGAGTGACACTAGAGGTAGGCCCTTGACTTTGTATTTAGGCGTAACAATCCCTATCCTCAACCTATTGCCTTATTCAGTGGTTTCAAGCCCCACCATGGCATTCATATATGTTGTTTTTCTTATTCATGGGATAGTACCAGAAGTATACCCATACCTTACAAATACTCCTATTACTTTGTGTATAAACTAGGCCAACTCCTTCAACTTAACTGTTCAGTATGCATGCAATGTAGAGAGAGAGAGAGCTGTTGACCAATTCATTCCACTCCTTGAAATACTGAAAAAAGATACTTTTGCAGTTACAAATATCACCAAGTGCTGGTATTTTCCATTACAATCCCCTGCTTCTGATGCAAGCCTGCTTGTGCAATGAGTGGGAACATAGACTGACATTTCATCCATTGGATTCAAATGTAATAAAACTGTTCTGATATATTGTAATAGTACCAAATCCATGCCCAAAATATGGAATTGTTCAGACTGTTTCCATAGTGATGCTATACCCACACATTAACCAAACTCATTACTAACACTACAACCCCCACCTATAACTGTACTATAACAGGTAAAAAGGATATCTGGCATCTACATCTTAATATGCAAGGGTGGCTTGCAAATAACAAACAGAGAATGCAACAATCTTCAATGGGTTTGCAAATTACCACCCCTGGGGTTTATTTCTGGGAAATGGATGGGGGAGCAAATCCATGAACAGAACAAACAGAACTGGTACTGTAGCCTTGGAATTCATAACACCCCAATTCCTCAATTTCTCCAGTGAGAATCTGTCCATATTCTGCACTTGTGACTAAGGAGAGGTATTCTGATACCACCATGTAGGTTCCATGTAGGAATCTATAGCAGCCTTCATCGTTTGTCACTGAAAATTATTCTGCTGTACGACAAAACAGGACACAGATGGAGTTAGATCTGAAAAGATCTTAATTTTTGATAGGCTATGGGGCGGATTTTAAAAGCCCTGCACGCGTAAATCCTTCTGCACACGCTGGGGTAGATTTTATAAATGTACGCGCGGGCGTACTTTTGTTCGTGCACCAGGCGCGAACAAAAGTACGCAGGCATAAATCTGCACGCGCCAGCGGGCTGCTGGCGCGCCATCACCCGACCCGGGGCTGGTCTGGAGGCCTCGACCACGCCCCCGGGCCGGCGCCACGCCCCTGGGCCCGCCCCCGAAACGCCGCGTCACTCGTGGCCCGCCCCCGAAACGCCCCCGACGCACTCCTCCATGCAAGCCCCTGGACTTACGCACGTCCCGGGGCTTGCGCGTGCCGCCAAGCCTATGCAAAATAGGCTCGGCGTGTGCAGGGGGGGGGGTTGGGGTAGGTTTTCGGGGGGTATGTGCCTATCGTACGCGCATACCCCTTTGAAAATCTACCCCATAGCCTGCCAAAAATTACAGGGAACATTGACAGGGGCAGAGGAAGTGGTGCAGATCCAGCCATTCTACCTTAGCACTGATTGAAAAGATAGCAGTCTTGCCCTAAAATTGAAGGAGGACTTTTTTTTAACCATAGAATGGTAGGAGTTGAAAGCATTAGCAGCTCATAGCAGAAGTAGTTGAAATTTGGAGAATATTGCTAGCACCGATTGTTCCTCTCCCTCTTGTTTTGGAGCAGAGGGAAATGGTGAGACAGCCATCCAAGGCACATACTAGCAGGACAGGAACATAGACTGAGGCAGCAAAAGTACAACAATTAAAATCAGCTGCATGCTTCTCTACATTGGTAACAGTTTCTGAGCTAATGGAGGCAGTATTTTCAACAACTGATTCTGAGAAAGAATCTTGTCTGGGTTTCCCTGAATCAGAACTTAAAGATGTAGTAGCTGAAGAAATTTAGTAAGATTATATATTAGCAGGGGTAATAGATGATGATATTGATGATGATATTGAATTGAATGCAGAGAAAGCAAAGGTAGAAAGAGTAAGTGATGCTGATGGCATTTTTCCTCAGAGTCCACTCTCCTTGGGTGCTGATTCTGGCACTGGTATTCACTGAAGCTAGGATATCAGTCTTGGGAAGCAAGTGGGGCATCTGACAGACACTGGTATTCAGAATAACCTGGAGAAGCAACATCCACCAGCAATGGCATCAGGGGAGTACTAGCCTGGGGATCCATTCTTCAACTCAAATTAAAAGCCAGAGGAAAGGGGATGAATAGGGGAGGATGATCCCATGTCCCTAGTCATGTGTCCTTATCTTCAACACATCACAGAGGAAATGGGGTGTGTTATATAGCATTTCGCATGGGCAAGAGACAGGTAGCATCTCATATAGTAACAAGGAGCTTCAGGGAAATGATTGCCCTTGATAACCAGCCCCTGCAGGTAGTGGAGTTCAAGGACTTTAAGTGTCTGCTGCATGTTCTAGCCCCCAGTTACAAAATCCCCTCCAGGACTATATTTAGTAGGAAGATCATCATTATCCTGTACAAACAGTGCCATAATTGCATACATTTGCAGCAGGTTAAGGCAGAGGGGAGTAGTGTGCATTTCACAGTGATATCTGGAATGACACAAATGCCATACATGTTTACCTCTCCCTTACAGAACACTAGTGTGACCTAGCTGAGACAGGGCCAGACATGGAGCGCTAGGGTGCAGGTGGGCTTTGCTGCTCATCCAGTTAATGGATAATTCCATATATTATGCAATATTCCATCAGCTATAGAAAAGATGCTGGAGGGATGGCAACTAGACCAGAGAGGCAGGAGTCTTTACTCATGTTTCTTTATGATAGTCAATGGTGCAAATATGGTCAAGGCAATAGAAGATGGAGGCTTTCAAGGTATCCATTGCTATGAATACTTGCTGCATCTTGCAGTGAGGGATGTCCTAGGGCTTGGGCTCAAGGAACTCAGGATAGAAATCGTGAAGAACCTGATAGAGAGGTGCAGGGAAATAGCAGGAAATTCCCATTGAAGTACGAAGAGAGGCCAGCTTCTGCAAGACAAGCAGAAATAATTTGAGATGTCTCACAAGCATCTGATTCAGGATGTTGGTACCTGCTGGAATTTTGCTTATCTGATGCTGCTTAGGTTAGTGGAACAGCAGAAACCCCTTCACGATCTGTCTTGGGAAACAGAGATAGGTGTCCCTCGCCAACTGAGGTATCATGATCGGTTAGAAATCAAACAGCTGGTAAAAATCCTGAAATCCTTCAAGAATGCCATGGAGGATCTGAGCTCTAGAAGTGCCACCCTGGGCAGAATCATTCCTATAGTAAATATTTTGGAGCCAATGTTAAAGGGCTTCCATGAGCAAGAGGGAATGGAGGCAGAGTTGTTGAAGATTGTGGACTCCTTGCAGCAGCAGGTGCAAGATAGACTGAAGATGACAGAAATCCTCTGACACTGTACTCACAGAATGGCTGTGAGTGTGATGAGGAAGAAATATCATGAAGAATAGATAATATGCATTTTATGAGTTGATATTGTACCTCAAGAGGAAGAGGAGATTGTTTTATTGTTTGATGCTCTAGTATTATTGTTTAAATGGCTTGCACTGTTTTAATTTTATGTAAAGGGTTTGTATTGTTTTATTATTTAATATTTTTTCTTTATGCAATTGTAGATAATGTATGTTTTATGCTTTATTATTATTTTTTATGCAATTGTGGATATTTTATTGGAAACTGCCTAGAAATATTGATAGGCGGTTAATATGTATGTGTGTTACACTTTATGATCCACAGGTGAAAGGAAGTCTCGCCTTTCAGTCCCAGTGTCTCACATTCATGAAGGAGATGCTGATAGCTACGGTAAGTATGTGAACAGGAGTGCCAGAAGCAGATACACAATGGAGATAGCATTGGAAATAGTAGCCACCTCAGAGAGTTATTCAGGCAGGTTCAGCAATGGCATCCTGTCAGCTACTAGTTTTTCTTCCAACTCAATATGCCAAAGCCATGATGCCCAAAAAGAACCATATCTCCCCAGCATGGACACAGATATGTTGGCATATTGGGCTCACAAGTCCACAGTCTGGCTACATCTAGCCAAAGTAGCTCAGCAATATCTCTCCTGCTCAACAACTGCATGACCAGTGACTGTGCCTTAACAATGGCAGGGGACATGTAATCATAAGCTGAGATCCGAATTAATGAAATTAGATTTTATGATATAAATCTTTGTAACTGATTTTAATGCATTGGCACTTAAAATATTTTGGTTTATTTTAGATATTTAATGTGAATGTGTGTGCCTCGATGTAACCCATTATGATATTAAAATTATTTAATGCCGGTATAAAAAAGTTACTAAATAAATAATAAAATAAATAAATAATGCACAACATTTGGTCATGCATTCACCAATAGGTGGGTATTTCATAAAAGGAAAAGAGATAACTCAATGATTATTTTCTAAGAAAAGTATTTGAGGGTACACAGGATGTTAATACCCAGGGAAGAATTTCTTGCAGATATGTTTTCATTATTCATCATGTCCATCACATATGAATAAAATGTAAATAGGTTATTTACTCTTTCACAAAATACAAAGATTAGGGGGCATTCCATGAAGTTAGTAAGTAGAACATTCAGTTAAGTTAGTTATTGTAGATGGGTTTAAAAAATGTTTGGATAAGTTCCTGGGAGAAATCCATTAACTGTTATTAACCAAGTAGTGTAAAAGGTGAATTTTAAATACCCAGTGCACACATTAATTAGGACATATGCAAATAAGTTGGGCTTGCACATGCAGAGCAGATTTTAAAAGCCACATGAATATGCGCATATCTCCGCAGTGCACACATCTCCAAAGTTTTCAGAAAGTTGCAGGCCATAGGCATGGTCTGGGTGGGGCATGGGTATTTCAGGGCATGAACCAGAGATGTGCACATAAGTACTATATGCCTCTGCACATGCTGAGGTCCCCTGCTGTGTAATTTTGCTTCTGCTATTGATGACGTGTAAGTCACAAAACAAAAGGATTGAGTCATTTCTGAGGGGTTTAAAGGGTCTGGGGTAACTGGAGAGAGTGTAGGAAATCCCACCCAGGAAAAAGATCTAGGTATCATAATGGACAATACATTGAAATCATCAGCTCAGTGTGCTGCAGCAGTCAAAAAAGTAAACAGAATGTTAGGAATTACTAGGAAGATATAGTTGCAATGGAGAAGGTACAGAGATGATAAGGCTGTTCAGCTTAGAGAAGAGATGGCTGAGGGGGGATATGATAGAGGTATTTTAAATCATGAGAGTTCTAGAATGGGTAAACTTGAATTGATTATTTACTCTTTCGGATAATAGAAGGCTGTGGCTAGTACATTTAGTGTAGCTGGGTTTGAAAAAGGTTTGGATAAGATCTTGGAGGAGAAGTCCATTAACTGCTATTAATCAAGTTGACTTATGGAATAGCCAGTCTGCTATTACTGGCATCAGTAGCATGGTTTCTACGTAGTGTTTGGGTACTTGCCAGATACTTGTAGACTGGATTAGCCACTGATGGAAACAGGATGCTGGGCTTGATGGACCCTTGGATTGACCCAGTATGGCAATTTCATATGTTCTTATATTCTTATGACAGCTTTGGGTTACTCCATAATGAGGCTTGTGGTGAAGGCCAGAAAGAGATTGTCTCCTTAGCCAATATATTGTAGAATGCCAGGTTAAGAACATAAGAACATGCCATACTGGGTCAGACCCCAAGGGTCCATCAAGCCCAGCATCCTGTTTCCAACAGTGGCCAATCCAGGCCATAAGATCCTGGCAAGTACCCAAAAACTTAGTCTATTTCATGTTACCATTGCTAGTAATAGCGGTGGCTATTTTCTAAGTCAACTTAATTCTTAGCAGGTAATAGACTTCTCCTCCAAGAACTTATCCAATCCTTTTTTAAACACAGCTATACTAACTGCACTAACCACATCCTCTGGCAACAAATTCCAGAGTTTAATTGTGTGTTGAGTGAAGAAGAACTTTCTCCGATTAGTTTTAAATGTGCCACATGCTAACTTCATGGAGGTTTTTAATATTTCTCTAAATGGGGGGTAAAAACCAGGTGATTTTTTTTCTGTATCTGAAAAGATAATCCAAGGAATGCCCCCAGGATAATATTTGGAGGTAAAATCCCTTTTTTTTCATGAATACTAATGTGCTTCTTTGGATTCTTTACAGTAAAGGCTGTGTTTTAAAATGTTTAGCATAAAACCCCGGGGTTTACGCACATGGCCGGGCCTTACACGCACCGTGCAAAATTTTCAAAGGTCCCAGCCATGCACGTAAATCCCCAGGACATGTGTAAGTCCTAGGGCTAGCCAAAGGGACAGTCCGTGGGTGGGGCTGGGGCAGGGCTAGATGTGCCCGGCACAGCAGCCATTTGCTGCTGTGCCAGTGCCCACAACATGCTTCTACTCGGAAAAAGGAGGAAACGGTAAGATAAGAAATTTGGGGGTATTTAGGATAGGGGAAGAAGGGAGGGTAGGCTAGGGGGTTGGGACCTTCCCTCCCAGTCCATTCCTTAATTGTAGTGCACTGGGAGGGAACTGGGGAAGGCCCCAATGCGTCACTGCACGTAATTGCATTAGTCTATCTCCCTTGTGTGCGCTGACCCGGAATTTTATAACATGTGTGCGCTAGCCCACTTAATAGGTAAATCTTTTTAATCTCTTCTTTCATTGTCAATGTGACATACAAGTCCAGGATTTTAATTTTGCCCATAATCACTATATTTTTTAAATTATTCCTGTTAATACTTCAAGCAGTCTAAGAAGATTACTAATAAATAGTAATGCATTGCCCACAAATAAAGCAATTTAAATGCTCTATACCATCTCCTTTATATAATCTTAGAAATTTCCAGATGGTCTCTGATTAAAATATAAAAAAATAGCAAAGGAAAAGAGGTAAATATTGAGTATATTAACACATCATCCCATAATGATTGATAACCATGTGTTAGAATATACTGGAAACAGTATCAGAAGAGATGCACAAAAGATGCAATCTGCTGCCTTGTGCTATGCAATAGGCCTCAAGCAGTCCTCAGAAAACAGTGCTAGGACTCTATCATTTACCTACCCAGTATATAAACCATCTTTTATGTTGCCAATCCGTAGGCGGGAACGCTAGGGGGCGCTCCTGATTCTGGTGATGAAGTGTACCTTTGGACCACGATGTGCCCACAGAGGGCTCCGGGAACACCGAGGCAGGCAAGGAATACCCAGGCATGGGCGGACAGGCTGGGGATCGATGGCCCTGGCCACTGCCAAACCTGTCACATCAGAGAGACCCAGAAATGCAATGCTGGTCTCTGGAGTAGCCCTCCGGAAACTTGATAGCCCTTTCGGACATGCCGCATGGGAGCAGCAAATGCGACTGGACAGACAGTGGCTGAAGGGCGAAGACATCAGACAAAGACTCAGATGTGGACTGAGATGTGGTCTGAGATGTGGTCTGAGATGTGGACTCAGGAAGGAAGAAGGATTCGGAAGGAGTGCTGCCATGCAATGCGCCCTACACAGCCAGGCCTGGCTGGTCGTTGACCATGTTGGAGGCAAAGCAGGCACAAGCTGACATCGACTCAAATACATTAGAGTTCAAGATGGTGGTGAGTACTAACTGGGACACTTAGACGGAGGACGTCTGGACAGACTGAAGTAGGTAACCAGCCATGATCCTGGCAGCCCATCCTGGACTGAGCCTCGGGAACCCAGCGTGATCGACGCACTTGACAGGTCAGTCGATGGAGGATGAGATCTCCAACTCAGTGTGGAAGACACTAGGGATGTGAATCGTTTTTCAACGATTAAAATTATCGTCCGATAATGTTTATATCGTCTTAAATCGTTATAGAACACGATACAATAGAAATTCTAACGATTTATCGTAAAAATCGTTAAATCGTGTTAGTGCGCACTAACTCGAGTTAGTGCGCACTAACTCCCCGTTAGTGCGCACTAACTCGATTTAGTGCGCACTAACTGAAAATGATACAAATAAACACTTTCCAGGTCACTGAAGGTCAGTTAGGAATGAATATGTGTTCCTATTGGCTGTCTGCCCTCTTATCTATTGATGTTACCCAAGGTTACCACTGAGGTGATGGTTGGGGGGATGGGAAATGGAACTGGAAACTAACGAACACCAACAGAAAATGAAACAAAGTGTTCACACTTCCCAGGTCAGTAAAGGTCACTTAGGAATGAATATGTATGTATGTATTCCTATTGGCTGGCTGTGCTCTTATCTATTGATGTTACCAATATGGTTGGGGGGATGTGAAATGGAAACAGTTGGAAGCTTGACAAAAAAAGTAATGTAATGATCAGCACTCACGTGACTAGAACTTGTTTGTTTATTATTTTTGTTAGCAGGCACCTGAAATGCTAGTGCATGTTGAATTTGCCAATCACTGTGCATTTTAGAAAGGTGGTCCTGGCTGGAACTGTACACAGTTCAAATATATGTAATTGATTGTTGGTAAGTGTATTTTTTAAGTAGCCACACTGGCACCAGTATGTTTACTTTTCCTCCTACTTAACTCACTAGCTCAGCTTTGTAAGAAGGGCTTCTCTGCTTGTGTGTTGTTTTTGTTTGGTGTGAGGAGAGCAGAAACATCAGATCTTTATTCAATCTACTACAGTCATCTCTTACAGTGCCCTATCCCTATTAATACCAGGAGTGTTGTGATCTTCCTGCACACAGTGCCCTAACCCTGATACCAGTCTGAGACAGCTCCCTCCCTGCATTACTAGTGAGAGGCTGGCTTCACAGACAGGGGGGAGCTGCCTGACCCTCACTCCTGACTTCCCCCATGTCCCAGCTAGTGAATGGTGTGTGGGTGAGGGGGGGGGGGAGGATGGTGAAGTCTGAGACAGCTCCCTCCCTGCATTACTAGTGAGAGGCTGGCTTCACAGACAGGGGGGAGCTGCCTGACCCTCACTCCTGACTTCCCCCATGTCCCAGCTAGTGAATGGTGTGTGGGTGAGGGGGGGGGGAGGATGGTGAAGTCTGGGACAGCTCCCTCCCTGCATTGCTAGTGAGAGGCTGGCTTCACAGACAGGGGGGGAGCTGACTGACCCTCACTCCTGACTTCCCCCATGTCCCAGCTAGTGAATGGTGTGTGGGTAAGGGGGGGGGGGGGGAGGATGGTGAAGTCTGAGACAGCTCCCTCCCTGCATTACTAGTGAGAGGCTGGCTTCACAGACAGGGGGGAGCTGCCTGACCCTCACTCCTCCGGGGTATTGTGATCTTCCTGCACACAGTGCCCTATCCCTGATACCAGGGGTGTTGTGATCTTCCTGCATGCAGTGCCCTATCCCTATTAATACCAGGAGTGTTGTGATCTTCCTGCATGCGGTGCCCTATCCCTATTAATACCAGGAGTGTTGTGATCTTCCTGCATGCAGTGCCCTATCCCTGATATCGGGATGTGTGCAAGAAGATCACAACACCCCCGGTATCAGGAATAGGGCACTGTGTGCAGGAAGATCACAACACCCCCAGTATCAGGAATAGGGCACTGTGTGCAGGAAGATCACAACACCCCTGGTATTAGGGATAGGGCACTGTGTGCAGGAAGATCACAACACTCCTGGTATTAATAGGGATAGGGCACTGTGTGCAGGAAGATCACAATACCCCTGGTATCAGGGTTAGGGCACAAGTTCTAGTCACATTGACTGATCACATTACTTGTTTTGTCAAGCTACCAACTGTTTCCATTTCCCATCCCCCATATACTGTCAGTAGGAAACTTGGTAACATGAATAAATAAGAGGGCAGCCAATAGGAATACATATTCATTCCTAAACTGACCTTAACTGACCTGAAAAGTGTCAAATTGTATCATTTTCAGTTAGTGCGCACTAACTCCCAGATAGTGCGCACTAACTCGAGTTAGTGCGCACTAATCGGAAAAAACGATTTTTAACGATTTTTTAACTAAAAAATCGTGCCTAAGACGATTTTCTTGCCCTGCCACACGATTTCTATCGTTAAGACGATATGGAAAACGATTCACATCCCTAGAAGACGCAACTGAAGGTGTCCCGAAATTGGACTGAAGACGGACCACAAGGAGAATCTCTGGAACCCAGAACATGATGATGATCAGATGGAAGACAAGGAGAATCCTCGGCCATGGCGGATGGACTTGTTCCACCGAGCGCCCTAAACACCCAAGCCGGGATGGTCGCGGACCACTTGGACCACTGCACGCCCTACACAACCCAGCCGGGCTAGTTGTGGACCATGTAGGGATGGAATAAATGAAGCCTTGGAGACTTGGAGACATCAGGATGTGGAGACATCAGGACTTGAAGATATCAGGAAGACCAGGACAAAGACCAGGACGAGAGACCAGGAAGAAGACCAGGACGAGAGACCAGTATGAAGACATAGGATCCCACGAAGAAAAGAGTGACAATGAGGAGCTGGTTTTGAGGAGTCCAAGGGAAGGACTGACTCCTTGCAAATGTGACGAGAGAAGGAAGCCAGGTCCTTTATATAGGGCTGAAGAGGAGGTTCCACAGTGAAGTCATCAGAAGCACCACTCCCTCGCTGGCCCTTTAAGAAAGGGAGAGAGACGCGGCCTCGCCCCTTAGGAAGATGGGTCAGGACCATGGAGAGCGGCCATGCTGCTGCTGCAGATCCTGAGGAGCAGGGTGGGCCGAGGAACAGGTCCAGCGTTGTCGGCGGCTCTCAAGCCGCGAGAGGCAGGCTGAGGAGTGGCTCCATGCCGCAAGGGAGCCCGAGGGCTGCGGCCTCCAGGCCGCAGCAGAGATGACATCAATGGCTCCATGCCGCAGAGGGGCAGACCTCAGGCCTGCTGGAAGACAGCGACGAGGGTGGCCTGGGCCACAAACGAAGGTTAAAGTCCACGGCTCCTGCCGCAGTGAAGAGAAGGACAGGCTGCAGCTCCTGCTGCGAAGAAAGTCAGTGACACGGCTTCCTGACCGCGGGAAAGGTATAAAAGAGGTGAGAGCCCGCTTGTTCTCACAAGTGGAATCACAACATTTTATTATCTAAAAAAATCAGTTTACAAAAAAAAAATGTATCACTAATGTCACTAAACATGAAAAAATTATTTATCTTATAAAAACTAGACCTGCAATCAGATTGCAAGTTGTATACCACCGACATTGGCCAATGTTTCAACAAAAAATCATCTGTTTCAAGGGTTACTGAATCTGAAACAAAAATAGAAAAACGCAATTCAAATAAGCCATAAACAAGTCTAAAAACTAAACAAAGTAACATACAGCATCCCATGAAGAAATACCTTGAAACCCAAACAGCAAGGTCTCATGTCAGCAATGATTCTCAAAAAGGACAAAGATCTAATGATGATTATTAAATCCAAATGATTTTAGAACAGTATTGCAATCCCTGATATTTATCGGTACAGACTATTGCAATTCATTATTTCTCGGCGTGCCACAGTCCACTATTCGTCCTCTCCAGATTCTGCAGAACGCAGCCGCTAGGGTGCTTATGGGTGTCAAGAAAAAAGATCATATCACCCCTATTCTGAAATCTTTGCATTGGCTGCCCATTGAATACAGGATTCAATATAAAGCACTTTGTATTCTGCATAAAGCAATTTATGGCAAGCAAGTAGACTGGATGAAAGCTGTCATTCAATTGCACACTCCGCAGCGAAACATAAGATCTGCTAATAAAGGTTTGCTTTCAATCCCTTCAGTTACGTCTGCACGACTCACCCTGGTTAGAGAGAGAGCGATTTCACTTGCTGGACTTATTATGGAATGCTTTACCAGTAGATTTAAGATTACAAGCAGAACTCAAGTTGTTTAAAAAGGTGCTTAAAACTAGACTATTTGAGCAGGCTTACACAATAGGTAATGGTTAATTTTTTAGCTTCCAGTTATATTTTTTAACTACAAGAGTTTTACAGATTACGGTACTTTTTATATTTCTATATTTTTTATTGATTTATTAACTGTATTTATGACCGTGAAGTGTTGCACCAGGAGGTGGACCCTTGGCCTAGTACAGGATTGGTAGGTTCCCTGGTCGGACCCAGAGAGCGCCTGCTACCAGGAGGCAGAGCATAAGAGGAGACAGAGGCTAGCTGGAGCTTCGCCACTAGCAACCCTAGGTACCCCCAGGTTGAGCCCTTGAATACCCGGGCCGCCTGGTCTTAGGTGGGCCTCACAGGATCTCTTTGATAGGAAGTTCAGGGCTGAGCCCACCACGATCAAGGGTGCACGGTCGATACTCAGGCCGGAAGTCCTGGGTGCCTGAGAAGGCCAGAAGAGAGTCTCTGAATGTATAGCAAGGATCAAGGCACGATTCAAGGAAGCATGGTCAGCCAATGCAAGGGTCAGAGCCAGTAATCAGTCCGTGGATAGTCAGGCAAAAAAGAGGTCAGTTACCAGTAGTCAGTCCGTGGGTAGTCAGCCAAAGCAGAGGTCAAGTTCCAGGAAGTAGTCAGACATAGTTGAATTCAGGCAGAGGTCAGTTCCAGGCAGCGTACAGACGTAGTCGTAGAAACAGGCAGGTCAGAGGCAGGCAGCGAACAATCATAATCAAGGGAAGCTGAGGTCAGTACCGAGAAGAGTCCGAAAGGTACTACCTGGGGAGACGAAGAGACAGAAGGACGCTAGAACAGAAGGACGGTGGAACAGGAGGATCCTGGAACAGGACTGGAATGATACTGGAACAAAGACTGGAATGAGACTGGAACACAGATTGGAACGCAGAGGCAAACTAGAAATCACAAGGATTGAGCTGATTGCCAAGGCAAGGAAGTCAGGGCAGGAGCTTCCTGATATAGGTCCCTCAATCAGGGCGCACCACAGAGCTGGGACCCGCCCCTGGACCTATAAGGTGCCAGGCGGTCTGCGCGCGCGCCTAGGGGTGGAGCTGATGCCATGGAGGTTGCTGAGCCCCGCCATGAGGCCTGGCTGGAGGATGAAGTCCCAGCAACCACCTCCTTGGGACGCAGAGGCCTAGCCGTGC
Organism: Rhinatrema bivittatum; assembly: GCF_901001135.1. Taxonomy (NCBI): domain Eukaryota; kingdom Metazoa; phylum Chordata; class Amphibia; order Gymnophiona; family Rhinatrematidae; genus Rhinatrema; species Rhinatrema bivittatum. The sequence continues at coordinate 323,159,521 of NC_042616.1, read as the reverse complement.
TTGCCACCACTGCAGGGGAGGATGACACGGGACCCCCAGAGGAGCTGGAGAGGAGCTGGAGAGGTGAACAGGCCCATGCACGGGCCGAGCGCAGACGGGATGCGCAACATTACCCCCCTTCTCGGCCTCCACCTCCTCGGGCGTGGCTTGTCAGGGTGCACTCTATGGAAGGCCCAGGAGTTCTCCTATGCCCCATACTCCTCCCAAGAGAGTAGATACTCCCAATGTCCTCGACGCCGACAGACATCGAGGACCTCTCTTACCTGGAGGGTATGCTATGGTTCAGTGGATACTTGAGGAGGCGGTGGATCTTTGCGGGAAGGCCAAGATAGCACAAGTGGTTTCAGTAGAGAAACATTGAAGGTATTGTGGATACTCATGGATCACGGCAACTGCAACTGGTAGGTGACTGCTCCCACTCTCCGGAGGACGGGAAACAGCTCGATGTACTTGGGTGCCAAGCGATGTGAGGGGAGTCACAGCCTAATGTGCTTGGTACTTAGCCATACCTTTTGACCGGGTCTGAAGAGTAGAGCTGCTCTTCTACGTGCGTCCATGAATTTCTTAGCACGTTCTGCGGCTTGGGTGAGTCCTTCCTTTACTTGGTTCCATACGTTACAGATACTTTGCGCCGTGAATTGCACTGCTGGAGAAGGCACAGTGGTAGTCATGGTTGGCGCCCGGATACCACAGCAAATGGGAATATGTATATGGCGGCAGAAAAGGTGTGTATTATGAGATAATTCGACCCAAGGGATCAAGTTGGCCCAATTATTTTGCTGAACATTTACATAAGATCTGAGGAAAACTTTCAGGGTCTGGTTAGTTCTTTCGGCTTGGTCATTCTCCAGAGGATGGTATGCTGCAGTAAACCTTAGCTGGATATTAAATTTTTGACACAAGGACCGCCAATACTTTGCTGTGAATTGTGAGCCTCTATTGGATACAATTTCCTTTGGTAGCCCATGAAGTTGGAACCGGAATCGGTTTGGATTCCGGTTCCGATTCACATTTTGTTTTTTTTTTCGTCCGGCCCGATCGCGGTTTTGTTTATCGGCTGCGCCCAAACTGATAAACAAAAAACCCACCCCGACCCTTTAAAACTAATCCCTTAGCTTTCCCCACCCTCCCGACCCCCCCAAAAAAAACATTTTAATGGTACCTGGTGGTCCAGTGGGGGTCCCGGGAGCGATCTCCCGCTCTCGGGCCGTCGGCTGCCACTAATAAAAATGGCGCCGTTGGCCCTTTGCCCTTACCATGTGACAGGGTATCCGTGCCATTGGCCAGCCCCTGTCACATGAAAGGAGCACTGGATAGCCGGCGCCATCTTTAAAAATGGCGCGGGCTATCCAGTGCTCCTACCATGTGACAGGGGCCGGCCAATGGCACGGATACCCTGTCACATGGTAAGGGCAAAGGGCCAACGGCGCCATTTTGATTAGTGGCAGCCGACGGCCTGGGAGTGGGAGATCGCTCCCGGGACCCCCACTGGACCACCAGGTACCTGTAAAAAGTTTTTTGGGGGGTCAGGAGGGTGGGGGAAGCTAAGGGATTAGTTTTAAAGGGTCGGGGTGGGTTTAGGGGTTATTTTTGTGTGCCATTTTTCCCGCCCTCCCCCAAAATGATGAGAACCCCCACGAACAATATCGTGGGGTTTTCCTATCGTTTTGGGGGAGCCCCCGATTTCTGACAATTTTGAAAATATCGCTGATATTTTCAATTATCCGAAGCCCAATTCACATCCCTATTGGAAAATGTGAGTCAAGAACAGTTTATCAAGTTCGGGAGCCGATGGTAGGCTCCGGAGTGGGATGAAATGTCCCATCTTGGAAAAGTGGTCAATTATCTCCGAGATGACAGTGTTGTTAGAACATGGTGGAAGATCGGTGATGAAATCTATAGATATTCTAGCCCATGGTTCAGTGGGCGCTGGTAGTGGCACACAATAGGCTGATGGAGTCTATCCTTAAATAGGCCTTTGATGCAATACCAATGACCTTACAGGTTGCTTCTTGTTGTGTACTGGTAGCTTGTTCATGCCTGCTCCTGTCTCAGGAGGTGAATGACTCCGGTGCGAATCGAAGAGTGGTTTTGGAACCCGCTGCTGCCTTTTTAGCTGATGCAGGCTCGGACTAGTCCGTACCTCTGCCAGAGGAGTGGCATCAGTGGTGGTGGCCAGAAGACAGCTATGGCTGAGAAATTGGTCAGCAGATGCAACCTTAAAGGCAAATCTCACAAAGATGTCCTTTCCCTTTATTTATTTATTTATTTATTTATTTAACATTTTTCTATACCGAACTTCATGACAAGCTTCATATCAGGCCGGTTTACATCAAACTTAGGGGTTAACTTAACAAAACCATATAACAAGAAGGCCGAGGTGCAGTTACAAATAACAGGGAGAATGAACTTGGGGGCTAGGGTAGCCATGAAATAAAGGACAGAGAAAACTGGAGAATGAACACGAATGAATATACAATGGCTGGGTTGGGCATTTAGACTGTTGAGCTAAATGAAAGAATTGTTGCCATGTTAGGCTTAAGGAAGGCTTGGACGAAAAGTCAAGTCTTGAGTTTTTTTCAGAAGGTAGTCAGGCAGGGTTCCAGTCTTAGATCAGTCGGCAGGTTGTTCCAGATGTGGGGCCAGCTGTGGAGAATGCCCGTTCTTTCATGGAGGTTAGTCGAGCGGATTCAGTTGGGGGAACACTCCTCTTTGGGGGAACACTCCTCTTTGGAAGCAAATTTGAAAAACTGGCCAGTAAATGAGGCAAATCTCCAGTAACCCGGCTACCAGAAGATAAGAGAAAGAAGTTACAGCACTCCTCACTCATGAGGGTTTGATCTAGGGCTCTCAATGCTTTTGCCCCTACATAAACTCAACATTTCAGAGGTCTCAGTCCTTTGGGAGGTCTTAGTCCTTTTGGAGTCGGCAGCCCAAAAGAGGGTCAGGCTCGGGTTCAGGTTCATCCAGAACCCCCCAATGACGTTTTGCTGACCCACCCTCAGAATAAGGAGATAGGGAGTTGACTATACTTCTTCTACCAACAGTGAGTCAAGATCACTTCAGAAAAATGGGTACTGGAGGTCAAATAAGAAGGATATGTGCTGGAATTTCACAGCACTCCTTTGGACATATTCATTATTTATTTATTTATTTATTTATTTTTAATTTTTATATACCGAAGTTCTTGTAAGAACTACAAATCACTCCGGTTTACATAAAAAATGAACTGCCTAAAAGAGAAAGGGGCTTTACATGGATATCTCCTTGCCAGTTCCAGCACAAGAAGCAGGCAGTAGAGCAACACTGTTATGGATCCTCCGGATGAAGGCTATAATCCCAGTGCCTGCACCCCAGTAAAATATGTATTTATTTATTTTATTTCAGATTGTTATATACCACACCTTACAAACAATGTTGATTGGGGTGGTTTACAATATAACATTCACAATGTTAGACAATAAAATTACTAAGAACAATTACAAAATAATAAAATCAAACAATATAACAACTTAAAATATAAAATGAAAAATTTACAAAAAAAGATAAAAAAAAAAGAAACAACTTCTACTGCCAGACATATCTCAGTATTTATTTATTTATTTATTTATTTGAGATTTTTATATTCCTTCTGGGAAGTGCCTGGTTAGCTTTGTGCTTGCAACTATGTTTGCCAATCCTGTTTTAAGTAAATAAATGCACTGAAGTTACAGCAGAGTTTGAGTGTGATTCCTTTGACTCTGTTCAAGTCCCTGACTGCTTCAGTGATACAAGAATAAATAAGGAAGTGCTATAAACTCTCTATATGTCTTTGCTGAGAACCCTCTTTATGAACTGCATTGAATTCTGGAGATACCATCTAAAAAAGAACATTGCTACAACAGTCATGCCCCCTCAGAGGTGCACAGAGGCTCAGGCCACTTCCAGGTTTTGAAACCCATATTTTAGCATTAATATGGGGTGTTATTCCATTTATTTCATCTTACCCAAGAAGGAAGGTTCCTTTTGCCCCATCCTGGACCTCAAGAGTGTCAACTGACACCTCCAAGTGATTCCTTTCACATGGAAGCCCTATTTTCCGTGATAATCCATAATATATTGGGCTTGGTAGTGTGTCCGTCAGTGCTCATGCATGTTCCCCAGCCCGCCGATAGATGGCACTATAATATATCGGACTTGGGACACAGGTGGCTCCCTGGACAACACCAGGTATAGGAGGTACTCCTGGGGGAATTCTGCAGCAGCCATCGCGGGACAGGCTGAAAATAGCTGAGGAGACCCTGGCATGCAGTGAACGGAGCATGTCTCGTGACACACGCTACATTCGCGGTGAAGATGAAGGACCGGCGCACCATTCATGGCGAAATGGGAAGGCCTGCATGTGCCGCGATTTGTGCACCCAGGCCTTCATCTTCGCCGCGAATGGAGCGTGTCCAGTGGGACACGCTCCGTTCGCGGCATGCCAGGGTCTCCACTCCTATTTTCTGCTCAAGGCGAAAATGGAAGGCCCCCGTGTGCCGTGAACGGCGCACCGAGCTTTCATCTTTGCCGCAAGTGGCGCACCGAGCCTTCATCTTCGCCACAAACAGTGTGGGTCCCACTGCATGCTGGTGAGAGAGAATGTATGTCGGGGACGGGAGGGTGGGAGAGAGAAAGAGGGTGGGAGAGAGAGCATGGGGGGTGTGTGCCGGTGAGAGAGAATGTGTGTGTGAGAGAGGGGGTTGACAGAGAGCATGGTTGGTAGGGGGTGGGGAGGGTAGGACAGAGAGCATGGGAGGTAAGACAGGGTGGGTGGGGGGATGCTTGAGTGTGGGCTTCAGAGAGAGGGAGCCTATATGACGAGAGGGGGATGCTGGTGAGAGAGAATGTGTGTACGAGAGAGGAGAGTGGGTGTGGGGGAGTGTGAGAGACAGCTTGGTTGTTAAGAGGGGAATAAAAAGGCTCGCCACCCGGGCATAGAACGGGTAGAGCTGCTAGTAGCTGTATAATCAGGATAATTCTTAACCTCCCTGGACCTATCCGAGGCCTACCTATATATTCTAATCCAATAAGAACATCTATGTTTCCTATGCTTTGTGCTATTGGGTCACTATTATCAGTTCTGGGCACTGCCCTTTGGCTTGGCCACTGCCCTCAGAACATTATCCAAGATTATGGTGATCATAGTGGCATGTAATGAGTAGGGGTGTGAATCGTGTGATCGATCGTCTTAACGATCGACTTTGGCTGGGGGGGGGGAGGGAAATCTTATCGTCGAGTTTTGTTTTTTTTTTAAAATCGTTAAAAATCGTGAATCGGGGGTCATACGGGCGACGGTCGCCCGTATGACATAGTGAGGGCAAAGGTAGTGCCGGCGCCATTTTGAAGATTGGCAATACGGCCCGCGTGCAGGAGGTCACTCCCGGACCCCCGCTGGACTTTTGGCAAGTCTTGTGGGGGTCAGGAAGCCCCCCCAAGCTGGCCAAAAGTTCCTGGGGGTCCAGCAGGGGTCCGAGAGCGATCTCCTGCACGCGTGACGTCGGGAGCCAGGAACCAAAATGGCGCCGGCGCTACCTTTGCCCTGTCACATGATAAGGGCAAAGGGCCACCGGCGCCATTTCTCTTAACGCAGCCGTGGCCAGAGAGCGGGAGATCGCGCTGGGACCCCCCCACTGGACCCCAGATAATTTAAAACATTTTGGGGGGGTTCGGGAGGGTGGGGGTTTGTTTTAAAGGTTCGGGGTGGGTGTTAGGGTTTTTTTGGTGTGCCGGTTTTCCCGTGCCCTATTTAACGATACAATACAAATGCCCCTGACGATAAATCGGGGACATTTGTATTGTATCGTGCACTCTAACGATTTTGGACGATTTTAAAATTATCTGATGATAATTTTAATCGTTCAAAAACGATTCACATCCCTAGTAATGAGAGCAATGCAGCTTCCTCCTGCTCTGTCTTAGTGAACAGATGGATTAGATTAAATGTTCTTCTAGCATTATCTGATCCCTTTTGACCTTCATGAAACCAGACTGATCTCTGTGTACTAATACAGTATTCCCCAGCTTACATGCCAACATTATTGCAAGTATTTTAATATCATAGAAAAAATAGGTCTGTATGAACCACAACGCTTTGCATCCATTCTCTCCTTTGGGATGCCTGATATAGTAGTTATCATTGACTTGGATAGGGGAACACCTTCTGACACGTTGCACCATTCCATCAGTTTAGGAATCAAGATGAAGGAGACGTTTTATAATAATTTAATGAGAAGTCATTCTCCTCTGGGCTGTTTGCAGAGCTAAGAGACTTTATTGCCTTTTCTATCTCTAATTCAGTGATTCTCCCCTCCAGAGCCTCTTATTCATCGTTTGACAGAGTAGGGCCATTCAAGTTATACAAAGATTTTTCCATATCTTAACCAAACTTTTATCGGTTTGGAAGTATATAATTTTTTTTATAGTAGGGCCAAAAAGGAATTTACTAATTTTTTTTGGGTCATGCAAAGTTACTCCATCATTTGTGGATAATTCCTCAAAATCTAATTGCTAACTTTTTCTTTAGTCAATGGACAAAGAATCTGCCAGCCTTATTTCCGAATTCATATACATTTTGTTTTATTCTTATAGTTTTCTTAACTTTGTGGTCTATCAAAGCATTAAATATCTCCCTTCTAAAAATGAAGCCTCCTATTTAGAGCTGGAGATGGACACAGAACCTTATACCTTTCTGAAACAGCAGTAAATATACTCTGAGGGCTCCTGGAGGTAAATAAAAGGCATGCATTTAAATAGGTGACTCAATCTTTATGAGCATATCTATGGGTGAGGCAGAGGGTGTGTTAATGAAACATTAATGATTGTTCCTACTCATATGTTCCCTATTCATTCCATTCAGTATTTTCTCCTAATATCTCATAAATATTGATTTTTTGGCTGTTGCTATTTGATTTTTTACTGATTTGTATCATTCAAATGTTGAATTAAGGCCTTAGATATTGTCATACATTGATAATAACCTCCAATTTGTTTGCTAAAATATCTAAATTCTTATCACACTTATACATACAGAGTTGGAAACCAGTATAATCCAAAGATTCCATAAACTAGTTTTGGGCCTCATTTACTAAGCATTTTCCCATAGATACAGAAGGGAAGAAAAGCCTTAGTAAATCAGGCCCTTTATTTGTTAATTATTTTTACTATTTTAAACAGAATTACTTCTCTAGAATAACAAAATCATAAAGATATAAAAGCTAAAAAAATGTCAACTACATCAATCATTGTTTCAAACAGACCCATCTTAATTCTATTCAGCAAATAGTCTGCATAGTGATAAGATACTAGTGGAAGATTTGCAAATGCTAATGGAACTAACGGATCTTGAAATGTTTGACATGTTTCCCTAATAACTTCTGCAAAATACTTTGTAGAAATTTCAAACAGCAGAATCTAGTATATATTTATGTCTAGGATATATTCAGAAACAGGAGAAATCTGCTAAAAATGTTCCATGATTATTACTATAATTATTTGCAGAAATGTGATTTTCCACAGAACTCAGACATCAGCAATGTTAATTATAGTAGAGTCTTATTTACTCTGTCAAATAAAGTCCTGCTTTGTCTCCTGAGGCACTAGACATTTGAAAACTTTTCTTTAAAGTTTGGAAATGTTTTGCCATTTTTTTCTGTACTTTAGGATTTCACATTAATTGAAAAACAACAAGCCTTAAGCAACATCACATGTTGTCCCAAAGACAGTAACTGAGATCTTTGTAAGTTGTCATGTATTTTAAGAAGTCCATATTCAAATGCCATTTAGATGGAAAACAATAGTTATCCATCTAAATGGCTTACCTGGATATACTGAGTGTGCATTCAGCTAAATTCCAGCAGGGGAAATAGCTACCCACCTATAATTTAGCCAGATATGTCGGGGGCATTCAGGGAGTGGGCAGGAGGTGTTCTGGGGGGAGCATAGTTAGCCAGTTAACTTATGCAGTTAATTCTGGTCAGACCATAGTGCTGTCCTAGAGTTAGCTGATTATACATGACTGGCAGTGGCTAACTATAAGATAGCCAGGTAGATTCAGTGGCACAACCGCTCCACTGGATATACCCTGTTAGTTAGCCAGATGTGGTTTTCCAGCTAACTAGCTGAGTCACTCAGTGGCTGAATATTGCCTCCTAAATGACCAAGGGACAACTTGGTGATTATGAACTTTCAAGACCTCTCACACCTCTTCTTCTTCAAAACCTACAAAGGCTCCTTTTTCCTAGAGGATTAATGCAGCTGCTAGAACTCAGCATTACATAATATTCTATTAAATCATTAATATTCAATGCTTCCTCAAAATATCTCATTTATTAAAAAAGAATATGTGTGAAAATACAGTTCACAACATTTGACTGTTGATTTAATATATTGAAATTCTGATTTAAAAATGAGTTAAAAATAAATTGACATCTTTAAAATGTGAGTTGATGATTACGAATAAAGATACTAGATGGCTGATGGGGTTGAGGATCACTTGGTAATTTGCCTGCCCGGGTCAAAGGTAGCAGACCTCATGCGCCATCTAAGAACATAAGAACATGCCATACTGGGTCAGACCAAGGGTCCATCAAACCCAGCATCCTGTTTCCAACAGTGGCCAATCCAGGCCATAAGAACCTGGCAAGTTCTCCAAAACTAAGCCTATCCTATGCAACTGATGCATTTTTAAACCCAGCTACATTAACTGCACTAACCACATCCCCTGGCAACAAATTCCAGAGTTTAATTGTGCGTTGAATGAAAAAGAACTTTCTCCAATTAGTTTTAAATGTGCTACATACTAACTTCATGGAGTGCCCCTAGTTCTTCTATTATTTGAAAGAGTAAATAACCAATTCACTTCTACCTGTTTTAAACCTCTCATGATTTTAAACACCATATTATATCCCCCATCAGCCGTCTCTTCTCCAAGCTGGACAGTCCTAAACTCTTTAGTATTTCCTCATAGGGGAGCTGTTCCATCCCTTTTATCATTTTGGTTGCCCTTCTCTGTACCTTCTCCATCGCAACTATATCTTTTTTGAGATGTGGTGACCAGAATTGTACACAGTATTCAAGATGCAGTCTTACCATGGGCATTATGACATTTTCCATTTTATTCACCATTTCCTTTCTAATAATTCCCAACATTCTGTTTGCTTTTTTGACTGCCACAGCACACTGAACTGACAATTTCAATGCATTATCCACTATGATGCCGAGATCTTTCCTGGGTGGTAGCACCTAATATGGAACTTAACATCGTGTAACTGCAGCATGGGTTATTTTCCCTATTTGCAACACCTTGCACTTATCCACATTTAATTTCATCTGCCATTTGGATGCCCAATTTTCCAGTCTCACAAGGTCTTCCTGCAATTTATCACAATCCACTTGTGATTTAACTACTCTGAACAATTTTGTATCATCTGCAAATTTGATTACCTCACTCATCATATTCCTTTCCAGATCATTTATAAATATATTGAAAAGCATGGGTCCCAGTACAGATCCCTGACGCACTCCATTGCCCACTCCCCTCCAATGAGAAAATTTCCATTTAATCCTACTCTCTTCCTGTCTTTTTTTTTTAATTTTAAATTTATTGAATTTTGAAATACATACAAGAACACTCTTGACTGAAAACAAGTATTGCTTTACATTTGAATTAACAAGAAAAGAACACAAGGTTACATTTTTAAATATTCACCCAAAAGCAATACACTTCAGGTCCTCTATATATGGGAGTGACAAGAACACAATCCCAGGTAATGTTGCGGTCTCCACCGCTTCCCCTCTTTCTGCTGTGCTTAGTGCTCACCTCCGATGGGGGGAACGCCGCTCCCGCAGCTCCGCTAGGCCTCCAGGGCGCCCGCCATTGCCAGATCATCTCGCTGCTGCCAGGCGCGCGCGCAAGGACGCGCATTATGGACGCACGGCCGCCGGAAGTCTGGCCCGGCCTGGGTTAACGACGCCACGCCCCAAGCCTGATTTAACCGGCGTTCACCTGCCTTCTCATTGCCTTGCAACGAGGGTCGCTACTGTTAGTAGTTCTTAGTTGCGCTTCTGCTGTCCTGCATTCCGGTTGACCTCAGCTTGTTCCTGACTCCGCTTCTGCCTGCCGCCTGCCATTGACCTCCGCTTGTTCCTGACTCCGCTTCTGCCTGCCGCCTGCCATTGACCTCCGCTTGTTCCTGACTCCGCTTCTGCCTGCCGCCTGCCATTGACCTCAGCTTGTTCCTGACTCCGCTCCTGCCTGCCGCCTGCCATTGACCTCAGCTTGTGCCCGACTTCGCTCCTGCTTACCGCCAGCCTCCGACCTTTGCCTGCTCCTGAGACTGCTTCTACCGGCTGCCAGCCTGACTTGGGTTCGTCTCCGTTCCTACTCACCACCCGTTCCAGCTCTATTGCACGCTACAGACTCCAGTCCTGCCTTCTGCTGGTCACAGTCCACAATACGCTACAGACTCTGTTCCTGTTATCTATCTGCTTCGCTCCACGGCATACTACAGACCCCGGGCCTGCTCACAGACTGCTTCTATTCAGCAAGCCAGGGACTCTATCTGACTGCCCCGCTCTCGCCGGGCCTTCCAGCTCCCTGTTTACTGGACTCTGTGATCTACTCATTGCCCAGGCCTTCATTCTCTAGAGACTGTTACTGTGCTCCTAAGTCCCAAGTTTCTAGGACCCTACGGACTCCTCCTGGGGGGTTCCTGGTTCCCGGGTGAAGACCTTTGCCTGTGGCTCCGCCTCCCGACCTACTCTGCCTTCAGGGTAGTTCGGCTCAAGGGTTCACACCTGGACTGCAGCTTCCCAGACTGCAACAGGTAACTAGTAAAATACTAAAGAATTAGAAAGGCTTTTATGACTATTTGGTTGCAGTAGCATTTAAACATTTTAAGGGACAACATCACAAGAATATATATGGTGGAGGGATTATCGTTGGAGTTAGCTCCCGGAGTTTTCCCAACCAAAAACTGTGACAACTGAGGAGGGTCAAAGAATGTATAGGAAACATTTTGGTGTTTCACCAAACATTTGCAGGGAAATTTTAAAATAAAAAGTCCCCCAATCTGTTGTACTAAAGGCCTCATTAATAGAAAATGTTTACGTCTCTTTTGCGTTTGACTAGAAATATCCAGAAAAATATTCACTTTGAACTGCATAGACGTTTGTAATCTGTGTCTGAAAAACAATTTCAATAGCCAGTCTCTATCTGGTTCAAGAACCAGTGAAACTATAAGGGGTACATTTTATAAAAAAGCGTGAGCGCGTACTTTTGTTCGCGCACCAGGCACAAACAAAAGTATGCTGGATTTTATAAGATACGCACGTAGCCGCATGTATCTTATAAAATCTGGGGTCGGCGCGCACAAGGGTGTGCACATTTGTGCACCTTGCGTGCGCCTAGCCCTGTGCGCGCTGCCCATTCCCTCCGAGGCTGCTCCGAAATTGAAACGGCCTCGGAGAGAACTTTCATTCCGCCTCCCCCCATCTTCCCCTCCCTTCCCTTACCTAACCCACCCCCTCAGCCCTATCTACCCCCCCCCCCCCACCTTTATTCCTAAAGTTACGCCTGCTCGAGGCAGGTGTAACTCGCGCGTGCGGGCCGGCTGCCGGCATGCCACGTTCCGGTCCAGGGGCTGGTCTGGAGGCCGCAGCCATGCCCCCCAGAATGCCCCCGGGCCAGAACCACACCCGTGGCCATGCCCCCGGAACGCCCCCGGATGACGCGCCATCGAGACATGCCCCAGACACGCCCCCGGCACGGCCCCCCCCCCAGGAAAGCACCGGGACTTACCCGTGTCCCGGGGCTTGCGCGCGCAGCCGAGCCTATGCAAAATAGGCTTGGCATGGCATACCCCTTTGAAAATCTACCCCAAAGTGTAGCAGGCACTATAATATCAGAGTCCGAGGTTTCAATTATAGCTGTTAAGTCCATTGATGGTACTTCCTCCGGCTGTAATAAATCCATTCCTTCCCTCTGCATTCCCATCTCCCTTCTGTATGGTGGCAAATAGAAAATTTTAGAGGTTGGAGGGATAGCATTTTCTGGTATTTTTTAGAGATGTGCATTCTTTTGTCATGAATTAGGCAATTTCTAAGATGGTGCCAGTCATCCTTTGCTCCTACCATGTGACAGGGGCCAACCAATGGCACTGGTAGCCCCTGTCACATTGTAAGGGCAAAGGGCACCGGTGCCATTTTGATTCGTGGTAGGCCCGATGGCCCGACGGCCCGAGAGGGAGACATCGCTCGCGGGACCCCGCTGGACCACCAGGGCTTTTAGTAAGTCTTGGGGATATATCGGGATAGTGGGAGGGTTGTAATAAAGTAAAATTGAAGGATTGGGGGTGGGGTTTTTTCCGATTCAGGGTTTTTTTTAATTTATTTTTCGGGTTCATTTTTCCCAATTCGTGCTGCTGAAAAATGACCCGCAGGAAAACGATATTTTCCCATGAAGCACCCGAACCGAAACCTAACCCAACCCGGAAAAACAAAGCTCATATCTAGTTTTTTAAATATTTCTGTTAAGTATCTTTTAAACATATCCCTCGGAGGGACTAAAGGGACCTTAAGGAAGTTTATGATTCTCAGATTTTTATTTCTGATAGTATTTTCCAAGGATTCTACTTTCAGTGCTAAATTTGCATTATCTTTGGAAGCACATATTGGGACTGCTGTATGGAATTTGTTTGCAGTCTAATATTAGAGATTTTCTGGTTAACATCTGCTGTACAATTCCCAAAGTCACTATTTTCTGTCCCATTTTATTATATTTCTTAACTATTGGTGATAGCTGTTGTGTTATGGAACTTCGAAGCTCAGCAATTGCCTCCCAAATTCATAGTAAAGATAACTGGAGGCAGCTCTGGAATTGTCAATTCAGTCCATGAAAACTCCTGGTCGACTCTCTCACGATTCCCTCTTTTTCCATCTCTTGAGTTCCTCCTGTCTGAGCCCCCTATGATGGCTGAAGGGCTTGCAGCTTCCTCCACCACCACGCTGCTCCCCGCTGGTCGCACCGTTAAAACCTCTTGGGTTTGCGGCGTCTCCACAGCCATTTGGGTGATTCTCTCATCTGCCGGATTCCCAGGAGGTGTTCCTCGTTCCGGGCTCAGTGGTGACAAAGAGCCAGGAAGAGAGGGGAGCTCAAATTCTCCTCCCCCTCTCTCCAGCAGCTGGTTCCCCGGCGAGTGTCGTGGGTATCCATAGGTCTGGAGCAAGTCTGCCCTGAGGTGGGCATGGGGAAATACACAGTCCTGGGCTTCCTTTTCCGCCCCATGCAAGACAAATTCAGAAGGTAAAGCTCTGCCAAATTTCTTTACAGACCTGGAAGAGTCGCAGTTGCAGGAGAGAACAGCCACACTGTCCACCTAACAGTCGGTCATCTTGAAATTACCGCCCCCCCCCCCCACCCCGCTTCCTGTCTTTTAACCAGTTTGTAATCCACAATAGGACATTGCCAACTGTCCCACGACTTTTACTTTTCCTAGAAGCCTTTCACAAGGAACTTTGTCAAATGTCTTCTGAAAAACCAAATATACTACATCTACCGGTTCACCTTTATCTACATGTTTATTAACCAATTCAAAAAAGTGAAGCAGATTTGTGAGGCAAGACTTGCCCTGGGTAAAGCCATGCTGACTTTGTTCATTAAACCATGTCTTTCTATATGTTCTGTGATTTTGATATTTAGAACACTTTCCACTATTTGTCCTGGCACTGAAGTCAGATCACCCCTGAAGCCCTTTTTAAATATTGGGGTTACATTAGCCACCCTCCAGTCTTCAGGTACAATGGATGATTTTAATGATAGGTTACAAATTTTTACTAATAGATCTGAAATTTCATTTTTTGTTCCTTCGAAACCCTGGGGTATAAACTATCCAGTCCAGGTGATTTACTACTCTTCAGTTTGTCAATCAGACCTACCACATCTTCTTGGTAAACTATGATTTGGTTCAGTCCATCTGAATCATTACCCATGAAAACCTTCTCCGGAACGGGTATCTCCACAACATCCTCTTCAGTAAACACCGAAGCAAAAAAATAATTTAATCTTTCCACATTGGCCTCATCTTCTCTAAGTACCCCTTTAACCTCTCGATCATCTAACAGTCCAACTGACTCCCTCCCAGGCTTTCTGCTTTGGATATATTTAAAAAAGTTTTTACTGTGAGTTTTTGCCTCTACAGCCAACTTCTTTTCAAATTTTCTCTTAGCCTGTCTTATCAATGTCTTACATTTCACTTGTCAACGCGTATGCTTTATCCTATTTTCTTCTGTTGGATCCTTCATCCAATTTTTCAATGAAGATCTTTTGGAAAAAATAGCCTCTTTTACCTCACCTTTTAACCGTGCTGGTAATCATTTTGCCTTCCTTCTACCTTTCTTAATGTGTGGAATACATGTGGACTGTGCTTCTAGGATGGTAGTTTTTAACAATGTCCATGCCTCTTGCACACTTTTTACTTTTATAGTGCTCCTTCAGTTTTTTTCTATTTGTCTCATTTTATCAAAGTTTCATTTTGAAAATTTAGTACTAGAGCCGGGGATTTGCTTACTCTTCCAGTCATTAATTCAATTTTGATCATATTAAGTTCACTATTGCCAAGCAGCCCCACCACAGGTACCCCTCTCACCAAATCCTGTGCTCCACTGTGAATTAGATCTGAAATTGCTTCCTCTCTCATTGGTTCCTAAACCAATTGCTCCAGAAAAATGTCATGTATTCCATCCAGGAACTTTATCTCTCTAGCATGACCCGATAATACATTTATCCAGTCAGTATTGGGGTAATTGAAATCTAATATTGAGCAGAAGCAAACCTTGCACACAAGCAAGTACATAGGAACACTGGTGCAGGTAGAGAGATACAGTTCCATTCAATCAGTAAACTATATTTTTATTGTGAACATTCATAAATCATTCACTGTGGCAACTCCGTTAGTGTAACAGCAAGAAGCTTAAAGTCCCCCGACACGGTCCCGTGTTTCGTGGTGGCTGCATCGGGAGGGACCAGATGATAGGGATGTGAATCGTTTTAGGACGATTAAAATTATCGTCCGATAATTTTAATATCGTCTTAAACCGTTATGGAACACAATACAATACAGATTCTAACGATTTATCGTTATAAATCGTTAGAATCGTGAGCCGGCACACTAAAAACCCCCAAAAACCCACCCCCGCCCCTTTAAATTAAATCCCCCCCCCCCCCGAACCCCCCCCCCCCCAAATAACTTAAATAACCTGCGGGTCCAGCGGCGGTCCGGAACGGCAGCGGTCCGGAACGGGCTCCTGCTCTGAATCTTGTCGTCTTCAGCCGGCGCCATTTTGGAAAATGGCGCCGAAAAATGGCGGCGGCCATAGACGAAAAAGATTGGACGGCAGGAGGTCCTTCCGGACCCCCGCTGGACTTTTGGCAAGTCTCGTGGGGGTCAGGAGGCCCCCCACAAGCTGGCCAAAAGTTCCTGGAGGTCCAGCGGGGGTCAGGGAGCGATTTCCCGCCGCGAATCGTTTTCGTACGGAAAATGGCGCCGGCAGGAGATCGACTGCAGGAGGTCGTTCAGCGAGGGTTCCGGCGCCTCGCTGAACGACCTCCTGCAGTCGATCTCCTGCCGGCGCCATTTTCCGTACGAAAACGATTCGCGGCGGGAAATCGCTCCCTGACCCCCGCTGGACCTCCAGGAACTTTTGGCCAGCTTGTGGGGGGCCTCCTGACCCCCACGAGACTTGCCAAAAGTCCAGCGGGGGTCCGGAAGGACCTCCTGCCGTCCAATCTTTTTCGTCTATGGCCGCCGCCATTTTTCGGCGCCATTTTGGAAAATGGCGCCGGCTGAAGACGACAAGATTCAGAGCAGGAGCCCGTTCCGGACCGCTGCCGATCCGGACCGCCGCTGGACCCGCAGGTTATTTAAGTTATTTGGGGGGGGGGTTCGGGAGGGTGGGGGATTTAATTTAAAGGGTCGGGGTGGGTTTTAGGGGGTTTTAATGTGCCGGTTTTTCGATTTTCGATTTTTCGATTTTTCACGATTTTTCACAATATTTTACCCCCCCAAACGGCAACAATACGATTCCCTCCCCCTCCCAGCCGAAATCGATCGTTAAGACGATCGAGGACACGATTCACATCCCTACCAGATGATATTCAAAATCTTATACAAGACCATCAGGAGCGCGCTGGCTGGCGCCATTTTCCGTACGGAAAACGATTCACGGCAGGATATCGCTCCCGGACCCCCGCTGGACCCCCAGGAACTTTTGGCCAGCTTGGGGGGGCCTCCTGACCCCCACAAGACTTGCCAAAATTCCAGCGGGGGTCCGGAACGACCTCCTGCGTCGAATCGTTTTGGTCTATGGCCGCCGCCATTTTGCGGCGGCCATTTTGCAAAATGGCACCGGCTGAAGACTACACGATTTAGTGTGCCACTTTTCCTGCTCTCCCCCTTCCCCCGATTTAGCTACGGACCGCCGCTAAGGAGGTAATTTAAGGCTACGGACCCCCAGGTAATTTAAGGCATTTGGGGGGGGGTTCGGGAGGGTGGGGGATTTAATTTAAAGGGTCGGGGGTGGGTTTTAGGGTGTTTTAGTGTGCCGGTTTTCCTGCCCTCCCCCTTCCCCCGATTTACGATTTTTTGACGATAAATCGGGGGAATTGGTATTGTATCGTGGCCCTAACGATTTTTGACGATTTAAAATATATCGGACGATATTTTAAATCGTCAAAAAACGATTCACATCCCTAATTATTACTGCACTACCAATTCAGTTAGCATCCCTAATTTATTTAAATATTTCAAGGTCCATCTCACCATCTTGACCAGGTGGGCGGTAGTATACTCCTATCACTATACTCTTTCCCAACACACAAGGGATTTCTACCCATAAAGATTTGATTGTGCATTTAGTCTCATGAAGAACATTTATCCTGTTGTTCTCTATGCCATTCCAGATGTAAAGTGCCACACCACTTCCTGGATGCTCCTCTCTGTCATTGTGATATAATTTATACCCCAGTATAGCACTGTCCCATTGGTTATCCTCCTTCCACCATGTCTCTGAGATGCCAATTAAGTCTATGTCATCATTCACTGCTATACATTCTAATTCTCCCATCTTACTTCTTAGACTTCTGGCATTAGCATACAAACTTTCAAAGTTTGTTTTTTGTTTGTATTTTCATTCTGCTTTTCAATTGATAGGGATAAATTGGAATTTTTTAGCTCAGGTGAGTTTTTAGTTACAGGCACTTGGACTACTTTTTTATTATTGGAACCTCACTGTCGGGATGCCCTAATTCTAATGCATCATTAGAATCCTTAGAAGATACCTCCCTCCGAACCATGCACTGCTGAGCGACTGTCGACTTTCCCCTTTGTTCTAGTTTAAAAGCTGCTCTATCTCCTTTTTAAAGGTTAGCGCCAGCAGTCTGGTTCCACCCTGGTTAAGGTGGAGCCCATCCCTTCGGAAGAGACTCCCCCTTCCCCAAATGGTTCCCCAATTCTTTACTAAACTGAATCCCTCTTCCTTGCTCCATCACCTCATCCACCATTGAAACTCTGTAGCTCGGCCTGCCTCTGGTGACCTGCGTGTGGAACAGGGAGCATTTCAGAGAATGCCACCCTGGAGGTTCTGGATTTCAGCTTTCTACCTAAATCCTAAATTTTGCTTCCAGAACCTCTGTCCCACATTTCCCTATGTCGTTGGTGCCCACATGCACCACGACAGCCGGCTCCTCCCAAACACTGTCTATAATCCTATCTAGGTGATGCGTATGGTCTGCCACCTTTGCACTAGGCAGGCAAGTTACCAGGCAGTTCTCACGTCCACCAGCCATCCTACTATCTATATTTCTAATAATTGAATCACCAGCTATGACGGCCAGCCTAACCCTTCCCTCCTGGGCAGTAGCCCTGGGAGACTCGTCCTCAGTGTGAGAGGACAATATATCACCTGGAGAGCAGGTCCTTGCTACAGGATCACTGTTATGATTGCCACCCGCGGTAGGCCCATGGGTCGGCCCTCTCACCTTCCCAGATGGACCTCAGCACTTAGTTCTCCATCATTGGCGGCAGTCGGCTGCCGGCTCAGACTTCGGGTGTCTGCCAGTGTCCCTGGCCCTGCCATGCTGTTCGGAACCTCCAGCCAGGATTCATCCTCCAAGCAGGTCTCTCCGCTTCCTCCACAGAGAGACGCCGCTGCCAGCACCGCGCCCCTCCCAGACATGCGCACAATTCTAATGCCTTTAAGGGGCCCACGGCAGGAACCTGGCAGTGGACCCGAATGCTGACGTCATCTCAGTCAGCGTACTTAAGCTCAGGCAGTGATCCTAAGCATTGCCTTTGCAACAGTTTCCTCGGTTCCCTATTGATCGAGTGCTCATTGCTTCTAGGGATTCATCTCTGCCTTGTGTTCCTGATTCCTCATTGATCCTGGTTCCTGTCTCATCGTTTCTACCTTGTTCCTTGCTTCAGATTTACTTCACAGACTTTGACCCTGCTTTACTTGACTCTGCTTTGTAACTATCTCCAAGCCTAACCTCTGCTACATCCGACCTCGCCTGCCTTCTCTAAGCCTGCTACGTCCGACCTCGCCTGCCTTCTCCAATCCTGACCTCTGCTACATCCGACCTCACCTGCCTTCTCCGTGCCTTGATCATTGCTACATCTGACCAAGCCTGCCTTTTCCGTGCCTGACCATTGCTATGTCTGACCATGCCTGCCTTCTTCATGCCCTGACCATTGCTACGGATAACTTTGCTCTAGACTCTTTCTTGTCCAGAGTTCTACGTTACTCACCACAGCTTCCATTGGCTGCCAGTCTCCATCTGAGTTTAACAGGGACCACCAGAGACTTTTGGCAAGTCTTGGGGAGGTCAGGAGTCCCCCTCCAAGACTTGCCAAAAGTCCCTGGTGGTCCAGCGGGGGTCCAGAGCAATCTCCTGCACTCGGGCCATCGGCTGCCAGGTATTCAAAATGGTGCCGATAGCCTTGCCCTTACGATGTCACAGGGGCTACCGGTGCCATTGGTCAGTCCCTGTCACATGCTCCTATCATGTTCCTACCATGTGACAGGGGCTGATCAATGGCACCGGTAGCCCCTGTGACATTGTAAGGGCAAGGCTATCGGCACCATTTTGAGTCATAGCAGGCCCGACAGCCCGACGGCATGGAGGGAGAGATCGCTTGCAGGACCCCGCTGGACCACCAGGGGCTTTTATTAAGTCTTGGGGAGGGATCGGGATGGTGTGGGGGGGTTATAAGAAAGTAAATGTGAAGGGTTGGTGTGGGGGTTTTTTTCCGATTCACAATTTTGTTTTCCGATTCATGTTTTGTTTTTTAATTCATTTTTCCTGTTTCGGGTTCGGGTTCCAGTTTTGTTTTTGGTGTCCTCAGTATAATACCTTGAGACCCGCCTAAGTCCTGCCGGCCCTGGCACCCAAAGGCTCAACCCGAGGGGAACATGGGCTGGTACAGGTGAAGCTCCAGTGGCCTCTAGTTCAGCCCACTCCACCTGCTGAGGGTGGGGACCCGTGGGTCCTTTCCATGGGTTGTGTCAACCCCACCTCAGCCCAAGATTCCATCTCCAGTGCAACATACTGCAAAGGCCATGGATTTAGTGGAGCCCTCCAGGCCATTCCAGGCCTGGCTTCCAAGGTACAGGAACAGCAGCAGTTTCTCGAGGCGCTGGCCTCATCCATGGACCGTCTACATACCCGGGTCAACTCCTTCATAAGCAACCCAGCTTCGTCTTCTCCACATCCAGCCTCGTCTTCGCCACGGACCTTGTTGGCGCTTCCAGTGTCCCCACATTTCAACGGTGACTCCAAGCTCTGCAGAGGGTTTATAAACCAGTGTTATATGCAATTTGCCCTGCAATCTTCTGTCTTCTAGGATGATTTAACTAAGGTCATGTTTATCCTGATTCATCTTGAAGTGGAGGCCCTGGCCTGGGCTTCTTCCTCATGGAAATGCTCAGATTCCCTGTTGAGGGAACCGGTTCAATTTGTGGCTGCCTTCAAGCAAACCTTCGATGATCCTGGGCGGCAAGCTGTGGCAAGCATGAATTTACTTCACCTTTATCATGGACAACCCAGTCTCTTCGATTACACCATAGAGTTCTGGACTTTATCTACCGAGCTTGCTTGGCAAGAGGACTGCCTGAGAGCTATTTTTCTTTTTGGTATCTCCTCACAGCTAAAAGATAAGTTGGCTGCTCGGGAGCTCCCTTCCTCTTTGGAGGACCTTATAGATTTGATGGGCCAAATTGATCACCGTCTTCAAGATTGACAACGGGAGAGTCGGATGCCCAAAAGGACCTTGCACGTCCGCTCCTGCTCACCACCCGTTACTAACTTTACTTCCAGTGACACTAGAGTTGTCAAGGAGGAAGAACCCATGCAGTTTGGCAGAGGGCGACTGACCCCAGAAGAGCTCCTCCGATGAAGACAAACTGGCCTGTGTCTGTATTACAGAGCCCCAGGCCACCATCTGCAAAAGTGTCCCATCCATCCTGGAAACTCCAGAGCCCAAGTTCAGTAGTGATCCTGAACTTGAGTGCAACATCTCCAGCCCCCCAAACTCCCAGTTCCAGTCACCTTAATTTGGGACTCTCAGTCCTTCCCAGTCCTCGATCTAGTGGATTCTGGAGCAGGGGGAAATGTTATCCTCAAGGACCTTGTACAACTCTTGGGTATCAAGACCCATTCTCTAGATCCTACCCTGTGCATTGCCTTGATATATGGAGAGCTGCTCCCTGGCCGTATCTCCCTGACCAAGGAACCAGTTCAGTTATGCACAGGGGCTTTACAACTATTGTGCTTGGGCTCTCTTGGCTCCAGAAGCTCTCTCAGTTTAATTGGACTTCTCTACAGCTGATAGAGTGGTTACCACTTCTTCTGTCACACCGACACCCTACGCCACCTATGAAGATGTATTTTCCAAACAGAAGGCTGACCTTCTCCTGCCTATTATCCTATTTATCTCCTTCCTGGAACCACACCTCTTCGTGGATGCACCTACCCTTTGCCTCTACCCAAGACAAAGGCTATAACTGAACACATTCGAGAGAATCTGGAAAAAGGGTTCATCCATCCTTCTACATCACTCGCCAGAGCGGGATTCTTTTTTGTGACCAAAAAAGACAGGTCACTCAGATCGTGCTTTGACTATCGCGGCCTAAACGCCATTACTCGCAAGGATAAATATCCCTTACCACTACTCTCTGAGCTCTTCGATCGGCTCCAAGGTGTGACCATTTTCACCAAGCTGGACTTACATAGAGAGTATAACTTGGTCCGCATCTGTCCCGATGACATCTGGAAGACCGCCTTCAATACTCGAGATGGTCACCATGAATATTTAGTGATGTTGTTCGGCCTTTCCAACGTGCCTGCTCTGTTCCAGTGTATGATGAATGAAATTTTTAGAGACCTGCTATATACCAAAGTTGTGGTTTACTTAGACGATATCCTCATTTTTCCAAGGACCTTGCTACCCACCGGGCTCACATATGTATGGTATTACAACATTTTCGTGAAAACCAGTTATTTGCAAAGCTAAACACATGTTTGTTTGAGAAGTCCAGTCTTCCATTCCTTGGATACATCATTTCCCCACAGGGTTTCTCCATGGACCCAGATAAAGTGAGGGCGATCCGGGATTGGCCACAGCCTGTGGGACTCAAAGTGTTTCGAAGTTTCCTGGGGTTCCTTAACTATTACCACCATTTTATCCCTCACTATTCTACTCTGGCTGCTCCCATGATGGCCTTGACCAGGAAGGGCCAGAATATACTTAACTAGCCACCTGAAGCTATAGCAGCATTCCATCAGTTAAGGGAAGCCTTTCAAAAAAGACTCTGTTTACGTCACCCAGATCTGACTCGCCCATTCCAAGTCGAGGTGGATGCCTCCGCCATCGGGACATGGTCCATCCTAAGATAGATGACCACTTCTGGTACCTTAGTCCCATGCTCCTTTTACTCACGGAAATTCTCACCAGCAGAATGACATTATAGCATTGGGGACCGCAAATTACTGGCCATAAAGCTGACTCTAGAAGAGTGGCATCTCTAGTTCGAGGGCACACAACATAAATTCATGGTGTTCACGGACCATAAAAATCTAGAGCACTTAAGTCTAGCACAGCGTCTTAATGCCCGCCAGGCCCGATGGGCCCTCTTCTTTTCCTGGTTCGATTTTGAGCTCCTGTACTGCCCTGCAGAAAAGAACCTCCGAGCAGATGCCTTATCTCAATCCTACGAACCAGAGGACATTCCCGACAAGCCAGCGCATATTATCAACCCAGCTTGTTTCTCTTTGTCAACTACTCATACGGTCCCTACAGGGAAAACCGTGGTGCCTTGAAGTTTCCGAGAAAGGGTGCTCCGCTGGGCCCACAAATCCAAGATTGCTGGTCACCCGGGACAAGCATGAACTGTGGCACTGCTCCAGAGGTTTTTCTGGTGGCCTACCTTGGTCTCCGACGTGAAGGTATACGTCAAATCCTATATCATTTGTGCCCAACAGAAACCCCCAGTTGGGTGACCGTGGGGACTTCCTCAACCGCTTCTAGCAGCCGAAGAACCGTGGGCACATTTGTTGATGGATTTCATAATGGACCTGCCTTCTTCTAGGGGCAATAATGAAATATGTGTTACCTTAGACCATTTTTCGAAAATGGCTCATTTTGTGCCGTTTCCGGGCCTACCATCTGCACCCGAGTTAGCTCGACTGTTTTTTCATCATATATTCAGGCTCCATGGTTTACCAATGGATATAGTTTCCAATCAAGGTCCAAAATTCATCGCCAGGTTCTAGCACTGTCTTTGCCTGAAATTTGGTATCAACATGAGCCTCACAACCACCTATCTTCACCAGGCCAACGGGCAAGCTGAGCGGATGAACCACTATCTGAAGGCATTCTTACGGGCGTACATTAATGACCAACAGGATAACTGGTCGGACCTCTTATCCTGGGCAGAGTTCTCTCATAACTCTCACATTGCCACAGCTACTGGAACATCTCCTTTCGAAAATGTCTATGGGAAACCACCTCAACCACCTTTCCCATACCACTCTACGTGCCATCTCCTGTGACACAACCTACTGTAGATGCCCTTAAGACGATATGGGAACAGACAAATATACGCCTGCGTCAGACCACTTCCCGGGCCAAGAAGACTGCTGATGGTCGCCACTGTGCAGCTCCTGAATTTCTTCCTGGCTAAAAAGTCTGGTTAAGCACTAAATACATCAGGCTTCAAATATCTTACCAGATATTTTCTCCTCGGTTCATCAGACCATTTCCAATTTCTCGACACATAGGACCAGTGACATATCAGCTCCGAATGCCTCCTTCTTTGGATATACATAATACCTTCCACGTCTCATTACTTAAACCTGTGGTACTGTCCTGGCCTACCCAAAATGTTCCTGAGCCACCCACTCTGGTGGCAGAAACCAACACGACTTATCAAATCCACAACATCCTGGATATTCACCACAGAGGCCACCGATGGGAGTACTTCCTCTTCTGGGAGGGTTATAGTCCAGAGGAAAACTCTTGGGAACCTACCCAGAACATCTTAGAGAAAACCTCAAGAATTTCCATCGTGCCCATCCGGGAAAACCCTGGTATAGGTGAAGCTCCAGTGGCCTCTAGCTTCAGCCCACCCCACCTGCTGATGGTGGGGACCTGGGGACCCTTTCCATGGGTTGTGTCAACCCCATATCAGCCCAAGAATCCACCTCCAGTGCAACAATTACTTCCTGCTACACCATGGCGATGTTCTCCTACTGGGAGACTTTCTGATCCAAGGCAGCACTTGGGCTGCCAGACTGGATTTGGGACTTGGCTACTATGTCCCTGAAGGTCTCATCAATGTACCTCTCTGTCTGCCTCAGCTCCTCCAAGTCTGCTACTCTAGCCTCCAGAGATTGGACTCATTCCCTGAGAGCCAGAACCTCTTTGCACTGAGTGCACACATACAATCTCTCACCGGCAGGTAAAAGATGTTGCACTTGGAGGTGGACCCTTGTCCTGGAGCTGTAGAGAACAGCTCCCTGGTAGGGACCAGGAAGCACCTGCCCCAGGGAACAGAGCACAGGAGGAGACAGAGGCTAGGATGAGCTTCACCACTGGAAGCCAACAGTCCCCCCTGGTGCAGCCCATAGGGCCCCAGGCCACTTGGACTTAAGTGGGCCTCCTGGAGAGGTAGTAGAGAGGCGTGCCCATGGATAGCAAGGGAGTGTGGTCGGACTCAAGGCAGTAGGTCTGGTGAAGCAAGGAAGGCCAGAACAGCATACATGATGTCAAGGCAACGGACACAGCCAGAATCAGGAGGTATGGGCAATGGCAGCTAAGGTCAGAATCCAAGGATCAGTTATCTAGGCAGGGGTCAGGTTCTGGAGGTCAGAATCTAGGCAGTGGACAGAATGGTCAAGGAACGAGCCAAGGTCAGTACCAGAGAGACAGTCCAAGGGTACTACCTGGGGAGACAGAACAGACAGACACTGGAACAAGATTGTGAACATAGAGGCAAACTAGTACACATGCAGTGCCAACCTGAAGCTGTGCTCGATGGTAATCCAGCCACTGTGGACTTGGGATTCCAGACATAACAGTACAACTCAGGAGACAGTCAACACAATCAAGGTCTAGGGCAAGCAACTGAACAGGATAATGATGTTCTGGCTGGCGTGGATGTTTTTGGAATTCTTGAACTGGGACCTTGATCATACAGGTTTGGAATCAAGTGTTCTTGGCTTCATAGATGTGGGGGCTTGAACCCACAAGCTTAGAATCAATTCTTGGAAGTGCCTCTGTGGGGGCTTGAACCCATGACCAAAGGATCAAAGTTTCTTATTGACTCTAGGGAAGAATCAGAGTCTCTTCACCTTAGCCATTACGCCACACACTAAGGCAAGAAAGGGCAGGCAGGGACTTCCTTATATTGAACATTTAACCAGGGCATGCTGCAGAGCTAGGAACCTCCCCTGGCCCTACAAGAGGCTGGGCGGTCCGTGCATGCACTTGGAGGGGCATGGCCAATGCCACTGGAGATGCCAAATTCTGGTGTGAGGCCTGGTGCACAGTGGAAGGCCTGGCGACCACCGCCGTGGGACGCCGAGGCCTGGAGGAGCTCACAGCTGCAGCTGGGGAGGCCGACCCATGACCTGCATAGCTAGTGAGGCGAGCAGGCCCGTGCACGGGCCGGGCACAGATGAGGCATGTAACAAAAAATCATACATGTGACAATGCAAATGACTGGAAAGCCCCCTCTTGCTGCTGGACTGCTGCCTTCATCTTAGTTTTATTGAGTTCCTAGTTAAGTTTAGGATACTAAGGGAGTTGAAATTAGAGTACTTTAAATTTGCAGGTGAATTTACTAATTTATCAGCTAGTGTCCTACAAGGGGATGATTAAACTTTCAATAAGGGCAAGTACAGTAGTATGATTTTTAATGAGAAAGTGTCTCTTGCCTAAAAATCAAGGTTTGAGTGGTTGGGAAAGACAGACACTTGAATTAACTATCTGTGGCTTGCTTATAACCTCAAACACACACAAACTCTAAAGAATATATCCCTCTATTTCACCTTTCACCAAACTTTTATAAGTCCAAAGATTTCCCAAAGCTATACTTACCAATCCTCTTTAACCACCATTAAATTGATCTTCACTCAATTAATTGAAGGGTTTGAGATTTGCGCGTCATTAGGCCCATGCTTCCGGTCCTCTTCTACTGCAAAGGGTGTGGGGCCTCTGGAAGCTGGGACTGTAGAATTCAATTCCTGGATCGTTTGCAGTGACCTCTGGACTCCTCTCCCGGGTGATGCTGGGAGCAGTATGCAGATGAGCCTTCCAGTCCTCTTCTACTGCAAAGGAGTTAAGTTAGTAGTTGTCATTTTGTATGTTGCATGTTGAGCTTTTTTGTAGAGTTTTTGAGTTGATCCCCTGATGAAGGCATCGGAGGATGCTGAAACATTGTCATTGTTGGGATATCATTTGAGCGCTTGAGTGTGGAAGGTGTGGATGGCAAAGATAAGTAAAATAACATTTGTGAAGAATAAGTACAATAAAAGTTTTAGAGTGATAAAATGTTAAAGGAAAAGTTAAATGATGTGAGCTCAGATACTTGATTTTATGATGATGGTTAAAGCTTTTGATTGTGGAGGAAATGACCTCAAAAGCTAAGCCAAACAGTCATAAGGCATGAAAAGGGTATTTATCAATCATAGTCTGAAAGGCCAGAAGAATTTTGATGACCTGCAAATGGACTGGGCAAATTAGTAGATTAATTGGTAAATTGGCACTTTCATTGCTGTATGCATGTTCAAAAATCTTCCAACTTACATGTGTAAAGATGACTTACTGTGAGTAAATGCACCCAATTTACACATGTTAAAATTACTCATGAATCACTTTAAAATATAGAGGTCAATATTCAAAAGCCATCTATTTATTTATTTATTGGTCAATTTAGAATAGCATATCGGTTTACATTGTAACTGTGTTCAAGAAGTAAAGGTTTTCTTGTTTTACATTATAACTTCATTAAATTCTTATTTAACATTATATTTGTAACTGTGTTCAAGAAGATATCCATCTAAAATGGCTATTCAGTGATAGTCATCGCCGTATGTGGCTAAATTCTAGCCGCATAATAAGTTATGCAGTAGAATTTAGCCGCATTAAGTCGGGGGCATTGAGAGGGCAGGTGGGAGGTGTTTCCAGGCAGAACAGAGTTAGCCACATAATTTATGATAATAGGAGTTAACTGCTTAACCTATGCAGCTGTCTCTGGTCAGGCCATAGGTCTTTTTTAAAGTTAGCCAGTTAGACATAACCGTCTAACTTTATGATAGCAGGGTATATTTAGGAGTGTGACCACACTCCTAAATATACCCTGCTAGTTAGCTAGATATGTTATATGATATATGCAGGTATACCAATTGCACATAGCTGTCTGGCTAAATTCTGATTTATCTGACTAAGTAGCGGCTTTATTGTACTTAGCTGGATACGTTTTGAGTTCTCCAGCTAAGTAGCGGCACTTATCCTGCCTTTATTTATCAAGATAGATCTTAAAATGCTACTTATCGAGCAAAATCAGATAGTCACATAAGTCTAAAAAGTGCTACTTATCTGGCTATTTGATTTAGCCGGTTAATTAGCGGTTTTTAGACTTATCCAGTTATCTGACTCAGCCGGATAGTTAGCATTTTAAGATTTATCCAGCTAAGTAGTAGCATTGCTGTTACTTAGCCAGATATTTTGGTATTTATTTGGATAAGTACTTCTATTTAGCCAGATAACACAGAATTTATCTGGATAAGCCCAAAACTGTATTTGCACAATTTTTACATGTGCGTGCATATTCCTCTGTAAATTTACATGCATTTTATTACCTGCATACATCATATACATGCAGGTTATCAAATAGTAGAGCAGTTTTGTGTGTACCTATATATGACAGTAACTTTCAAACCAGTGTGGGTGCACATTAGCATGTGTTTGCCGGCACGCCCAGGGAAACAGCAATTTTATAACTTGCGCACACATATGCATGCATGCCTGAGTATGTGAAAATTTGCTCCAAATTTTAAATAGGCATGCACATAGGCACACAAATCCCATTTCTACCATGTAAATTAGGGTATATTAAAAGGGCCACACACCTACGCCATTGCCAGTTTCCCCAGTTTGTCCACCAGTTTTCCTGGTTAAGAGCAAGGTCCTCCAAACCCTCTAGTTTAAAGGCCTTCAATTCCCCAGTTACCCCAAACCATTAAAACCCCTCATAGATTGAAGTTTTGTTTTTTTTTTATGCCTCCTCCATAGCAGAGGTAAAACTATGTGGTACTTGACCTGGGTGCATGCATAGGTGCATAAGTTTTTGCATACACATCTCTTGGCCCAGCCCTAAAATGCCCATTCCCCACCCAGATTTCACCCAGACTCCATCCCTTTTTCAATTACAGTGAGATGTGTGCCCTGCTGGAGATATGCATGCATCTCGTGTCTTTCAAAATTTGGTGGGTTTGCACCTTCTATTGTAGGCACCTTTTGTACCTTGTATTGTAGTCAGATTTTTTGGAAGCTAATTATAGTTTTTTGCAGATATAATTTAGTTTCATATCCCTGTGTTTTGTGTGTTTACCCACCATCCACCAATGCATCAGCCATTCCCAAACTATTGGAAGAGGGATAAATGATGTAAGATATAGGAGTCATGGCAGAAATCAGGGTAGAAAAATGCCCACATAAGTGGTTTCATGTAGTTGAATGCTTTAGTACATTGTGTACAACTACACATTGTACACAGATCCCTCTTTTGCAGAAGCATTATGGGCTGTCCTTAAAAAAAGCAATCACGCTTCCATTTCTATCAATTTGGACTTCAGGCCTCCTTCTCAAACAGAAGAACTGGAGAGAGACCTGGTAAAAGACATCCAAAATGTGAGAAACAAGGGAAAAGTGTTGCTAGTTGGAGATTTTCATCTGCTGGATGAGGATCGGAGCATCCCATCTGCGAAATCTGCAAGAAGTAGAGAGATAGTGGATGCTTTTCAATGGGCTCTGTTCAAACAATTGGTAATGGAACTCACCTGCTGCTTTGAAATGGGAATAATGTCTCAAATGTCCGAGTAGGTGCCCACCTGAGCTTTAGTGACCATCAGACGGTATGGTTTGGTATCGCAAACAGGAGACAGTGAGGATACACAAAGAACTAGGGATGTGAATCGTTTTAGGACGATTAAAATTATCGTCCGATAATTTTAATATTGTCTTAAACCGTTATGGAACACAATACAATAGAGATTCTAACGATTTATCGTTATAAATCGTTAGAATCGTGAGCCGGCACACTAAAACCCCCTAAAACCCACCCCCGACCCTTTAAATTAAATCCCCCACCCTCCCGAACCCCCCCCCAATGACTTAAATAACCTGCGGGTCCAGCGGCGGTCCGGAACGGCAGCGGTCCGGAACGGGCTCCTGCTACTGAATCTTGTTGTCTTCAGCCGGCGCCATTTTCCAAAATGGCGCCGAAAAATGGCGGCGGCCATAGACGAACACGATTGGACGGCAGGAGGTCCTTCCGGACCCCCGCTGGACTTTTGGCAAGTCTTGTGGGGGTCAGGAGGCCCCCCCCAAGCTGGCCAAAAGTTCCTAGAGGTCCAGCGGGGGTCAGGGAGCGATTTCCCGCCGCGAATCGTTTTCGTACGGAAAATGGTGCCGGCAGGAGATCGACTGCAGGAGGTCGTTCAGCGAGGGTTCCGGCGCCTCGCTGAATGACCTCCTGCAGTCGATCTCCTGCCGGCGCCATTTTCCGTACGAAAACGATTCGCGGCGGGAAATCGCTCCCTGACCCCCGCTGGACCTCCAGGAACTTTTGGCCAGCTTGGGGGGGGGCCTCCTGACCCCCACAAGACTTGCCAAAAGTCCAGCGGGGGTCCGGAAGGACCTCCTGCCGTCCAATCGTGTTCGTCTATGGCCGCCGCCATTTTTCGGCGCCATTTTGGAAAATGGCGCCGGCTGAAGACAACAAGATTCAGTAGCAGGAGCCCATTCCGGACCGCTGCCGTTCCGGACCGCCGCTGGACCCGCAGGTTATTTAAGTCATTTGGGGGGGTTTCGGGAGGGTGGGGGATTTAATTTAAAGGGTCGGGGGTGGGTTTTAGGGGGTTTTAATGTGCCGGTTTTGCGATTTTACGTTTTTTTTGATTTTTCATGATTTTTCACGATATTTTACCCCCCCGAACGGCAACAATATGATTCCCTCCCCCTCCCAGCCGAAATCGATCGTTAAGACGATCGAGGACACGATTCACATCCCTACAAAAAACTGAGTTTTGAATTTCACAAATACAGACTTTGTCAAAATGGGAATGTTCCTAGAGGAAGAACTGGATGCCTGGGAGAAAATGGGTGAGATGGAACAACGGTGGGCCAAACTGAAAGGAGCTACTACAAAGTCAACAAATCTATATGTTAGAAAAGTAAATTAAAGTAAGAGGAAAAAGAAACCGATCTGGTTCTCAAAGGAAGTGGCTGAAAAAATAAAGGCAAAAGAACAGCACTCAAGAAGGATAAAGGATTGCAATATGAGGAACACAGGGAAGAATATCTGCTGAAACTGAGGGACATGAAGAAATAAATCAGGAAAGCAAAAGGTCAAACAGAAGAAAGGATTGTCAAACAGTTAAAGTGAGTTGACAAAAAGAAGGAAGGTTTGTAGTGGTATAGTGAAATTGAAAGGTGGCAAGGTACAATATGTACAGAGAGATGAAGAAATGGAAGAAATATTAGACAAATATTTCAGTTCAGTGTTCACTAAAGAAGACCCTAGAGATGGACTATTGCTCACAGGGCCGGCTCATCCATTAGGTTAACCTAGGCTGTTGCCTATGGCACTGACCCTAAGGGGGCGCTGAAGAGCAGCCAGGTGGTACCACAAGTGAAGCTGCTCATAGCAAAGAGGAATAGAGATTTGTTGGGCTGCGAGCAGTGCCATCCTTTGCCCCTACCATGTGACAGGGGCCGTCCAATGGCAGCAGTATCCCTGTCACATGGTAGGGGCTAAAGGCCACCGGTGCCATTTTGGTTAGTGGCAGCCAAAGGCCCAGGAGCAGTAGATCACTCCCGGGCCCCTCCTTCTGGACCACCAAGGGTTTTCATGAGTCTTGGGGGGGTCAGAAGGTTGACTCAACAGGGGGAAAGCAGCGTGAGGTGGAGGCTGGGCTGAATTTTGAAGGGGCACTTTTTGCCTTTTCAAAATTCCACCTCCTGAAGTGGCTGCCTCACACTGACTCATTGGCTCATGAGCAGCAGCGGTGGCACTCCCTAATGGTCAGCACCCTAGGCCCAAGCCTAGCTCACCTAGTGCTTCCACCAGCCCTGAGGCCATGGGCCAGATGAGATACATCCCAGGATACTGAGGGAACTCGGAGATGTGCTGGCGGGCCCGCTGAAGGACCTTTTTAATAGATCCCTGGAAAAGGAGTGGTGCTGCGAGATTGGAGAAGAGTGGTGGTGGTCCCACTTCACAGAAGCGGCAGCATTGAGGAGGCTGGAAACTACAGGCTGACTAGTCTCACATCGGTGGTGGGAAAAAT
The DNA here is from genome assembly GCF_901001135.1 of Rhinatrema bivittatum. Taxonomy (NCBI): domain Eukaryota; kingdom Metazoa; phylum Chordata; class Amphibia; order Gymnophiona; family Rhinatrematidae; genus Rhinatrema; species Rhinatrema bivittatum. The sequence continues at coordinate 323,128,377 of NC_042616.1, read as the reverse complement.
AAAGAAGATGCTGCTGAAAGAAAAGATAATGAACTATCTACAATCTGGTGGGTTGCTTGACCCAAGGCAGCATGGATTCACCAGTGGAAGGTTCTGTCAGACAAATCTGATGGGTTTTTTTCATTGGGTGACTAGAGAATTGTATTTAGGAAGAGCACTTGATGTGATCTACTTGGATTTCAGCAAAGCTTTTGATACAGTCCCACATAGGAGGCTTCTAAATAAAATGAGAAGCTTGAGAGTGAGCACCAAGGTGGTGGCAGTGTGTATTGACAACTGGAACCTACTATGAAGAGAGAGCCATGTTAAGTGGAGTGCCACAGGGATCAGTGTTGGGACCTGTTCTGTTCAATATCTTTGTGAGTGACATCGCAGAAGGGATAGAAGGTAAATTATGTTTATTTGCAGATGATACTAAGATATGCAACAGAGCTGACATGCCTGAAGGAGTAGAGAGAATGAAAAGAGATTTAAGAAAGCTGAAAAAGTGGATGAAGATTTGGCAGCTAGGATTCAATGCCAAGAAGTGCAGAGTCTTGCATCTAGTATGGATAATCCAAAAGAGCAGTATATGATGGGGCAGGTTGGGAGGAAGGGGGAGTTGAAAGACTGATGTGCACAGACCAAGAGAGGGATCTTGGAGTGAAAGTGTCTGGGGATCTGGAGATGGTGAAGCAATGTGACAAGGAGATAGGTAAAGCCAGAAGAATGCTGGGCTGCATAGAGAGAGGAATAACCGGTAAGAAAAAGGAGGTAATAATGCCCTTGTACGGATCCTTGGTGAGGCTTCACTTAGAGTATTTTGTTCAGTTCTGGAGCCCATATCTCAAAAAGGATAGAGACAAAATGGAGAGGTCCAGATAAGGGTGACAAAAATGGTGAGGGTTCTATATTGGAAGATCTATGAGGAGAGGCTGAAGGATCTGAATATGTATACTCTGGAAGAGAGGAAATACAGGGGGAGATATGATGCAGAATTATCAATATTTAAAAGGTTTCAATGATTTATTGACTTCTAACCTTTTCCATTGGAAAGAAAACAAAGGAACTAGGGGTCACAAAATGTATCTCCAGGGGGGATGACTCAGAACAAACTTCAGAAAATATTTCTTCATGGAGAGGGTGGTGAAAGCCTGGAATGCCTTTCCAGAAGAGGTGGTGAAGAAGAAAACAGTCAAAGAATTCAAAGGGGCATGTGGATCTCTAGTAATGAGATAAGTGTGCAGGGAGTAACTTGCTGTCACAGTGGTTAATACCCTTAGCAGAAGGCATGGAAATTACTACTGTTAACCAATATGATTGATTGCATTTAATGCAATTGTGAAAAAGCAATAAATAAAAATCACCACCAAACAGGTATCATCAAAAATTTCTTCTGTGCAAGTGAAACCTAGTTATCACATAATCAGAAATGGTCTTTTTCAACTACCAAAATAGTTAAAAAATATTGAAAACATTTTTTGTTCAAAAAATGTTTTTGAAGGAAAGGTTACTAGTTTCATAAAATTTTTAACCACTGCCACCAACCAAGGTCAACAGAGTTATATGATATTTTAATAATCATTAACTAACAAACTTCCTTCCATATTAAATCTTTATTTAAATCTTATTTTTAAAAATAAATTTTTATTTTTTTGAAAATCTATATTTTTCAAAAACTTGCAAAATAATATATCCAGGTGCTGGAATACCTGAAACATTTAAATCCCAGTGCTACAAAACTTGAAACGTTTAAATCGCTGAAAAATGCACTCTCACATAAAGCCGCTCTGACTTCCAGCTTAAAATATTTATAAACCTCGGAAGGTACAGCAGACACTACCATGGGAAGCTTGCTGGGCAGACTGGATGGACGATTGGTCATTTTCAGCTATCATCTCTATGGGCCTCATTTTCTAAAGTATCGCAGGACTGCAATACTTTAGAAAATTGCACTAATTGGGGGCAGGGGGTTAACCCAGGGGGGCGGTCCTGTGCTAGCCGGCAGTGATCGCACCACCGTGGTGCGATCGCTGCCGGTTTCGCACCCAATAGTGCCACCATAGAAGGTGTAGCTATTGGGCATGAAATAGGATGCGAAAAGGCCCTTACCTTTTCGCTGGCGGCGCCGTCTTCGTGGAGTCGGCCTCGGTGACGCCCCGACTCCTCCTCTTCTGGGGCTGACTCCGCTCCGATTTAGGTAGTGCAGGGGTTTGCTACCTTAGCAGGCTATCACAGGCTTGCACTAACAGCGACTAACAGCGCAAGCCTGCGATAGCCTTGGTAAAAAAAGGCCCTATGTTTCTATGTCACTTTTCTTTTTGCTTTTCGTTTTCTCTTGGTTTCTGATATGCAAAGTTGAAACATTTCTGAACTGATAAATTTATAAATAAATATTTTAAACATGAAAATAAAAATAGGTCAGCCAATGCCATTTTGAAAATGATGGTACCAGGCTTGCATCCCTATCAGGGATGGTCAGGTACAGCAAGAGAAAGTATTGGGGATGGCTAGGTTTGGGAGGCAATCAGAGGCCCGAGTATTATTTTTGGACAAAAGAGGTGGGGTTTGGTAGGGAGAGAAAGGGGCCTATGCCGCAAACTTTACTTTCTTTTTTACAGTTAGACTACTGGAGCCACCTCAAGGGGTGGTGGAGTTTGGGACACTGGGATCTCTCTTGATCCCTGAATTTTTTCTTCTCTACTTGGATATTCCCTCAGCTCGGCAAGCTCATTTGGCCATCACTCGAAAGTATGCCTTTTCTGTCACTGCGCCCACATTTTTGAATTCGCTGTCAGAAATTATGCAGTTGAGCTGTTTAAAACAGCATGAAGTTAGCATGTGGCACATTTTAAACTAATCAAAGAAAGTTCTTGTTCACTCAACGCACAATTAAACTCTGGAATTTGTTGCCAGAGTATGTGGTTAGTGCAGTTAGTATAGCTGTGTTTAAAAAAGGATTGGATAAGTTCTTGGAGGAGAAGTCCATTACCAGCTATTAAGTTCACATGGGGGTAGATTTTAAAAAAGGGCGCCTTCGCGTACTTTTGTAGGCGCATCAGGCACAAACAGAAGTACGCTGGATTTTAGTAGATACGCGCGTAGCCGCGCGTATCTGCTAAAATCCTGGATCGGCGCGCGCAAGGCTGCCGATTTCGTGTAGCCGGCGCGCGCCGAGACGCGCAGCCTACCTCCGTTCCCTCCGAGGCCGCTCTGAAATCGGAGCGGCCTCGGAGGGAATTCGCTTTCGCCCTCCCCTCACCTTCCCCTCCCTTCCTCTACCTAACCCACCCCCCCCCCGGCCCTGTCTAAACCCCCCCTACCTTTGTCGGGGGATTTACGCCTCCCGGAGGGAGAAGTAAATCCCCGCGCACCAGCGGGCCACTAGCGCGCCGAGACAGGACCCGGGGGCGGTTCCGGAGGGCGCGGCCACGCCCCCGGACCGCCCCGGGCCGAAACCATGCCCCCGGGCCCGCCCCCGAAACGCCGCATCCCGCCCCGAAAACGCCGTGCTGATCGGCCCCGCCCCTGACATGCCCCCGACATGCCCCCTCGGAAAACCCTGGGACTTACGCGAGTCCCGGGGCTCTGCGCGCGCCGGCAGGCCTATGTAAAATAGGTGCACCAGCGCGCAAGGCCCTGCTCACGTAAATCCGGGCGGATTTACACGAGCAGGGCTCTTAAAATCCGCCCCATAGAGAATAGCCACTGCCATTAGCAATGGTAACATGGAATAGGCTTAGTTTTTGGGTACTTACCAGGTTCTTATGGCCTGGATTGACCACTGTTGGAAACAGGATGCTGGGCTTGATGGACCCTTGGTCTGACCCAGTATGGCATGTTCTTCGTATGTGTAAATCTATGTTGAAGATTGTGCTTTTTAAACAAGCATTTCTATGTTAATTTTATCATACTAGTGTTTTATCAGTTAGTGCTGTTTAAGTGACAAGTTTATGGAATTATATTTGTATCTGTATTTTGTCTTTCTCTTTTATGTTGACATTTTATTGTTCTACTATTTTATTGAATTATGTATGTTTTAATTATGTACATCACCTAGGGCCTAGCACATGGGCAATTAATACATTTTAATAAACATAAACATAAACTTACTTGGTGGGGGTTCCTTGGCCTACTTGGGTCTTTTAAGGAGATGATGGTGCCACCAGCATGCACTGCCTGAAGGGACTCCTAAGCTGCAGTTTTTTTTCGCTGTGGTATTTTACCATGGGGGAAAATGCCACACCTTATTCATAGACCCCTAAAGTAGATGCTTTCCTACATCCATATCTCTCATTTTAGAACATTTGCCAAGGACATTCAATTTCACCATTCATTTTCAGTGCTCTGGTGCTAAAGCTTGATTGATTTATGTCCTGAGTCTTTTTCAAGGTATCTATTTTTATCTTCTTTTGCATATGAATGTAAGAATCCAATACAGCATGAGAAACAGGTAATTTGTGTTTCTACATGCTGTGAAGCTCTACTAAATCCAGTAAAACTCTTGATAGGTGTACATTATTTATTGCAGATAATATTAAGAAAGGAATTAAAAATAAGCTCTTAAACTGAATATGTGATTGACAATAGAATCCTTTAGAATATTGCTCTGAATTCTAAAGGGGTAATTAGCTGATGTCAATCCTTACAGTTATTAATTTTATTTTTGCAACTGCCAAATATAGATCAGAAGCAAAGTTAAGATTCCATAAGGGTATCTTATTATGTACAAGTCTTTAGCATTTATATTGGTTCACAGATAAGACAATCAAACACATACTCAGTCAGATCTATCATGAATAAAATACGGTGGTTTCCATGTAAGTGCTCTTAGCTGGGTAGAAAGTATTAGCTAATCCACAAAAAAAATATTATCTACAACATGTTTGCTGTCCTTCTTGTCAATGTAAAGCAGATTCAAAAATCACACCAAAGACCACAAATCACAAATAGTTGTCTAAGACAAATAGTGGTTTAAGACAAATTATAAATAGTGGTCTAAGACTGTGATTGAAATAATGGTTCTCAGTATAAAGACCCCTTATATTATCCACTAAATAATGTGTCTCATTTTGAGAGGACATGTTTTTATGATGTAAAGAGTTTGTATAATCCATTTGTAAGTTCAGCCCTTTGAGACGTTGCCCTGCCTCAAATGCTGACATCACTGATACTGCATCCAAAATGGAATCCCCAGAGACATCAGTAAAGGAGCTATGTCAATCAATTATCAAGCAGCTTAAGGATCTGTGATCAGGTCATTTGAGCCACCCTATCACTTGCTTCTTTGCCTACTCCTGTGGCAGTAAACTGTAAGGCCAGGCAGGTCCAGTACCTGCCTGGCCACTGTAATATGGTGCCAGGTTACTAGCTGGCACGCCTGGGGTTAAGAGCTGATGGGGGGAGGTACAACAGCCTGTACTCGGGCTCGTGCCGCGTGACGAGGCAGAAGGGGGGGAGGCGTCGGAGGTTTATTTTCAAACCTCTGAATTTTCTGGGAACCTATTGGTTCCCTTCCAGCAGGGGCAGACGGGAATGGGAGGAGTCAGGGAGGGTCATGGGGGTTCGGCAGGCATTTGAATTTACCTGCTGTAGCATATAGTCGCTGCTTGGGTCCCGCTCCCGTTTTCCATTTTGGGCCTGCTCCATTTAAAACAATGTCGGAGGAAGCGGCAATGCTGGGGGATGATTCTTCTGTGATGGCTCCAGGATGGCAGAGTGGTGATGTGGTGAGCGGGTCTGGCTCAGCTATGCCGCGGGACGTGGCTGCCAGCTCGGATGGGGCAGACCACGAGGTGTTCAGAGCCTCCGGGAGGCAGAGGATGGGCTGTGCATTCTAGAACTCACAGTAAAAAGGCTGCCCCACAGCGAGGGAAGTCGGGGGTTCCTTTTGCTTCCCCGGGCTTGGTTACACTGCCTGACTGTGCCCCTCCCCCTCCTACTCCCGCGAGGGCCGAGAGTTCCTGTGTTCCTGCTTCTGGAGAGGCTTCTCTGTCTGCCTGTGTTGCTGTGCAGGCTGCAGCTCAGGGCTTGGAGCTGTCCGTTCCTGAAGCTGGAAGGAAGGCTGCACAGGGCAATGTTTCCATGCAGTTACAAAGGGGGTTTGAATCTGAAGGGCTTGCTGTACCCAGTGAGCCGCAGGGGGCGATTGTAGGGGGGGGGGGGAGAACACAGGGCCTTTGGGGATTCGGGAGATCAGGCAGGTTTTAGAAGGCCACCTTGGTGGGCCTTTTCTGGGTATTGGAGGGACGGATCCTCAGGGAGGTACGATCCCAGTCCCTACCTTGGAGCTGAGTTGGGAGGTGACTGGACGGGCCCAGGCAGTCACCGAGTATGTTTGGGGTCCCAAGGACAACTGGGGTCCTTGTATTCTGACTTGGGGAGGGGGATCTGCCCCAGACTGGTACAGGTGTCTACAGGGGAGGTTCGAGGGGAGGCAGGCTCCTTCCATGCCCCGTTGGAGAGGCACATCCAGCTCTTGGAGAGGGGCTCAGGTGCCACTGTCTTTTGACATGGGTCCAAGTCATTGGCCATACTGTTCTGGTGGTCCGCCTGGAGGTCCAGCAGCATCAGCTTCTTCCGGGTCCTCGGTTGCTGCTGTTCCTTCTTTTCCACAGGTTTACCCCGTCGGCGAGTCGGACAATGGTCCTGGTTCTTTGCGGCAAGAATGCTGGCGTGTGGATCCAATTGCAACTGCGGCATTCACATCCAGGTACCAGGGTCTGGCCTCCAGCGAAATGGATCCCACCAACAGGCTCCGAGTCACAAACCTCTATGAGGCAGGTCCTACCAGCGGCTCCCAGATATCAACCCCCTGTGTGATGGGTGCGATGGGTAATGATGGCGATGTCCGAGAATTGAATATCACGAAGATACGTGTGGACAGGAGCCAGCCTGGTGAGTATGAGGTCGAAAGGGGGGGGGTCAGGTTCATTGCAGAGTAGGGTTCAAGTTCCATCAGGGCTAGGGGTCCCTGGTCCAACCAAACCAGTGGTGGTATCGCAGGGAGAAGTTGCAGAGCCTCCGGCTCTGGGTTCTTCAGACCATAAGAAACATGAGAAATTGCAGCACAAGAAAAAATGTGCTCGGTCCCAGCTCCTCAGACTCTTCTTCCTCTTCATCTTCCTCCTCATCTACCTCGTCTGGTTCCTCTTTGGTAGGTGTGGGCAGAAAAATCCGGGTGGGGGAGCAGGGTCAATCAAGGGGGGCGCCTGCGTTGGTTAGTCTCTCAGAGTTGTGGGAGGATGTGCCCAAGTCGCTGCATAAAAATATTAGGCAGCGCAGGTACATCAATATTTTTCAGCTGTTGGAGGGTCATAGGGGTAAGTATAGGGAGAAAAGGAAAAAGAGAAGTGTAGATAAAGTTCAGGGTATGCAACGGAGGGTTGCTCGCAACATGCACAACTTGACCCGCTCATTCCTCTGTTTGGCTAGTGTTGTGGGCCATCGCGACCCAACTCAGTATGGTCCCATGCTGGCGTATGCAGATGCTATTCTAGCGGCCAGCCAGGTGTACAAGGGCTGGTCATTAGGGATGTGCATTCATTTGCAACGTATCGCAAATCTGCAACGTATATGGCTGGATTTGTTGCATTCATTGTGTCGCAAAACGTATCACGATTTCCCACAAATACAACGAATCGCGGCCAAATCATTTGGCCATCGAAATTGCAATTTTAAACAAATCCCCCCTCCTCCTGACCCCCCCCCCCAAGACTTGCCTAAATTCCCTGGTGGTCCAGGAGGGGTCCCGGAGTGTCTACTGCCCTCCCTCCATCGGCTGCCGGCACCATCTTGTGCTCCTACCATGTGATAGGGGCCAACCAATGGCAGCGGTAGCCCCTGTGACATAGTAAGAGCTAAGGCTATTGGCACCATTTTGAATACTGGCAGCCGATGGCCCAAGGGCAGTAGATCGCTCCGGGAACCCCACTGGACCCGCAAGGACTTTTGGGCCAGCTTGGGGGGGGGGGGGTGGCAAGATGCTGCAGACCAGGCACCCTGAAAATAGGCACCAAATCTGATGGACCCAGCTGCATCTGTAAATAGTTCTAAATCGTGATTAGACACTGAATCATCTTGCCACAGTAACAAACCATTGAAATCCAACAGGAAACGATCCCAAATCTGCAGATCTTCCTTCAACCGCTCCGTAACGCAAATACGGTGGCCACTCTTCTGCAAGCCTGCCATACTAGAACTCAGCCTTCTCAAAAATACCCTAGCCATAGGCATCATGTGGCAAGCAAAATTCAAGCTGCCCACAAGGGATTGCATCTGACGTAGTGTCATATTCCTGGCCCTCAATACCATGGCCACCAGATCCCTCATTGCTTCCACTTTACCCATCGGCAAGCAAGAGATCATCCCAACCGAGTCCAACTCGATGCCCAAGAAGGTACAGGGACTTTCCGTCTTGTCCTCAGCTAACGGGATGCCAAATTCGGCCACAGTGCTCCGGAAACAACTCAATAGATGCAAACATGTTGACGAAGATGAGTCCCCCACAATAAGAAAATAATCCAAGTAATACACGATGTTACCCACTCCAGCCCGCTCTGCCACCACCCAATGAGCAAAGGAACAAAATGTTTCAAAATAGGCACAGGCGACGGAGCATCCCATAGGCAGGCATTTGTCGAAGTAGAAAGATTCTTGGAACTGGAAGCCCAGCAGCAGAAAAGACTGGATGAATCAGCAGCAATCAGAAGGCAGACTTGATATCCAACTTTAGGGATGTGAATCGTGTCCTCGATCGTCTTAACGATCGATTTCGGCTGGGAGGGGGAGGGAATCGTATTGTTGCCGTTTGGGGGGGTAAAATATCGTGAAAAAATCGTTAAAAATCGTTAAAAAATCGAAAAATCGAAAAAATCGAAAAACCGGCACATTAAAACCCCCTAAAACCCACCCCCGACCCTTTAAATTAAATCCTCCACCCTCCCGAACCCCATCCCTCGCCGGAACATCGTTAAAAATCGAAAAATCGAAAAACCGGCACACTAAAACCCCCTAAAACCCCCCCCCGACCCTTTAAATTAAATCCCCCACCCTCCCGAACCCCCCCCCAAATAACTTAAATAACCTGCGGGTCCAGCGGCGGTCCGGAACGGGCTCCTGCTCCTCAATCTTGTCGTCTTCAGCCGGCGCCATTTTCCAAAATGGCGCCGAAAAATGGCGGCGGCCATAGATGAAAAAGATTGGACGGCAGGAGGTCCTTCCGGACCCCCGCTGGACTTTTGGCAAGTCTCGTGGGGGTCAGGAGGCCCCCCACAAGCTGGCCAAAAGTTCCTGGAGGTCCAGCGGGGGTCAGGGAGCGATTTCCCGCCGCGAATCGTTTTCGTACGGAAAATGGCGCCGGCAGGAGATCGACTGCAGGAGGTCGTTCAGCGAGGCGCCGGAACCCTCGCTGAACGACCTCCTGCAGTCGATCTCCTGCCGGCGCCATTTTCTGTACGGAAAATGGCGCCGGCCATACGCGTATGGCCGTCGCCATTTTCCGTACGAAAACGATTCGCGGCGGGAAATCGCTCCCTGACCCCCGCTGGACCTCCAGGAACTTTTGGCCAGCTTGTGGGGGCCTCCTGACCCCCACGAGACTTGCCAAAAGTCCAGCGGGGGTCCGGAAGGACCTCCTGCCGTCCAATCTTTTTCGTCTATGGCCGCCGCCATTTTTCGGCGCCATTTTGGAAAATGGCGCCGGCTGAAGACGACAAGATTCAGGAGCAGGAGCCCGTTCCGGACCGCTGCCGTTCCGGACCGCCGCTGGACCCGCAGGTTATTTAAGTTATTTGGGGGGGGGTTCGGGAGGGTGGGGGATTTAATTTAAAGGGTCGGGGGTGGGTTTTAGGGGGTTTTAGTGTGCCGGCTCACGATTCTAACGATTTATAACGATAAATCGTTAGAATCTGTATTGTATTGTGTTCCATAACGGTTTAAGACGATATTAAAATTATCGGACGATAATTTTAATCGTCCTAAAACGATTCACATCCCTATCCAACTTTGCCATCAGGGCCCCCACGCCACAGTGCCGCACCATCCATACTGCCGACTGAAAAGAAGCGTATCTCACCATGCACCGATCTTCGGGAATATAATCATTAACCAAGTTTCCCTCAGGGATCGACAGATTGTGGATCAAACAAAACTTACCCGGCTCTTTTTTGGGCACCACCAACAACGGGGATAGGACCAAGTCCTCAAAGGGAGGAACCTGAAAAGGGCCCGCAAACCTGCGCAAGTTGATCTCCTATTGCACTTTAGAGGCTACCACATGGGTCAGCTTGCGCACCGACGGACAATTATGACCCCCCCCCCCCCCACCCTGATCAGCCCCTCGAAGGGAACATGGAAACCATATCTAAAACCCTGAAACAAAAGTAACACCGCCTCCACCCTGGGAATACCTACCCAGCCATATTGTCATAGCTACTAGATGGACCGGGGTAGGTGCCAACTCCAATATCTCACTTCTGGGGGCCTTTTGCCACAGACCTATTGCCACTCCCACCACTGGATCATTTAGGACACTTGGTGGCAGGGTGTCCCAACCCACAGTTGGAGCAAGCATGCTTGAACTTGAAATCGGGGAAGTTACATGTCGACCGGTTGAACTTCCAACACACATCTGGGAAACTAACCCCAACTTACTTCCCCCTGCCGCCATGTCCCCCAGCCATGCCCCCAAAACGCCCCTTTTTGCAAGCCCGGGACATACGCTCATCCCGGGGCTTGCGCACGCTGCCAAGCCTATGCAAAATAGGCTTGGCACACACAGGGGATGATTTTCTCAGGTTACGCGCGTAGTCTTTGAAAATCTGCCTCTATCTGTTTATTAGCTTTCCCACTGCAGTGTTCCAGCTCCTGCTCATATGGAGTGGTCAATCTCACTCCCAACATCAATGTCACCAATGCTATATCCAAAGGGGATGCCTCAAAGATGGAGTACTACCAAAGGGGTGTGCATTTGTTCCCTACGAATTGGGAATCCTCAACGTATAGGACCCTATTCGCTGTATTCGTGGGGAAGCGAAACGTATTGCGATTCCCCACGAATACAATGAATATTCGCCGAATTATTCGGCATCCTAAAGGAGCCAATTTAAACAAACCACCCACCGTCCTGACCCCCCCCCCCCCCCCCAAGACTTACCAAAACTCCCTGGTGGTCCAGCGGGGGGTCTGGGAGCCATCCCCTGCACGCACACCCTCGGCTGCCATTTCAAAATGGCACCGATAGCCTTTGACCTACTATGTCACAGGGGCTACCAGTGCCATTGGTCAGCCCCTGTCACATGGCCATCGGTGCCATCTTGTGCTCCTACCATGTGACAGCGGCTGACCAATGGCACCGTTAGCCCCTGTGACATAGTAAGGGCAAAGGCTATCGGCGCCATTTTGAATACAGGCAGTCGACAGCCCGAGTGCAGGAGATCACTCCCAGACCCCCGCTGGACCACCAGGGACTTTTGACAAGTCTTGGGGGACCCTCCTGACCCCCACAAGACTTGCCAAAAGTTCAGCGAGGGTCCGGGAGCGACCTCCTTCACTCTGGCCGCCGGATGCCAGTATTCAAAATGGCGCCGATCGCCTTTGCCCTCACTATGTCACAGGGGCTACCTGTGCCATTGGTCAGCCCCTGTCACATGGTAGGAGCACAAGATGGCACCAATGGCCATGTGACAGGGGCTGACCAATGGCACCGGTAGCCCCTGTGACATAGTAGGTCAAAGGCTATCGGCACCCTTTTGAAATAGCAGCTGAGGGTGTGAGTGCAGGGGATGGCTCCCAGACCCCACGCTGCACCACTGGGGAGTTTTGGTAAGTCTTGGGGGGGTCAGGAGGGTGGGGGGTTGTATTTAATTTAACTTCAGCGGGGAAACGAATAGGAATCAACGTATCAACATATCGGGGCGCCATACGGCTGAATGCAACGTATCTGCCCCCCGACGAATCCGAATCCCGAATGCAACGTATGGCGTCCCTCTGCACATCCCTAGGGTGTGCCCCTTTGTGCAACCCTTATATGAAATTCTGTAATTTTTCTGTTATTTGTATTTAAGTTTTTATTTATATTTTTATCTTCAATAATGTATGGAGAACATTTTTTGAAAGGAGCAGTGATACTGATGAGATAATCCATTTTAAGAGGTTTTTAACGGTGAATGCATTGGTTGAGGTGGGACTATTTGGGAATTTTATGGGAGAACTTGTACATGGGGATTAAAGTTTCAGGGGATAGGTTTATTAGTTAGGTGAGATAGTGACTTCAGTGACCATGAGTAGATAATATGTTTAGGATCTTGGAAGGATGCTGAGGATGGTGGAGGCAAGTTAATTTGGTCGTTATGTTTTTAGGGCTAGTATACTAGAACCTTCCTTCCCCTATGCCTGTAGATATTCTCACAGCACTAAAGATAATATATTGTTTCCTAAAATTAGTAATAACTTTTCCTGTGTGGAAAAAGTCCATATAAAGTTGAAATTTAAGAACTTAGATCTGTGAAGAATAAAGTTATGATCTGCTAAGTGATGTGCTATGTTTAACAGAAATGTGGTTAGGTAACAATGATATCATACTAATTAAGTTGCCCCAGGATTTATTTGTTTTCATCAACTGAGAGAAGATAGGAAGGATGGTGGTGGCCAATAAAGTTCCAGATTTTCAGGCCTTAATGGTGAAGGCAGACCTGGAATTTGGTGTAATTACAGATATAAGGTTCAGTGAGCCTTATGAATGGAATATGACCATTCCAGGCTATAAACCTTTGAGGAACAATACAGAAGACAGAAAAGCCAGGGAAGGGAAGGGTTGTTCTTTATATCAAAATCAATATCCAATTAACTGAAATGATGGGATTGTGGGGAAAGGAGGAAGCACTATGGGCTGTCTTAAAAAAGAAGATGGCACTTTCATTTACACTGGTATTGTCTGCAGACATCTGAATCAGACTGGACAGGGATGTGGCTGAAGACTTTCAATATGTGGCAAAGAAAGGAGAGATGCTGCTCATCAGAGATTAAAAAACTACCAGATGATGGCTTTACCGAAAGATGGTATATAAAACTCAACAAATAAATACATAAATAAATGTTGACTGGAATTTCCATACTACAAAATCTATAAGAAGTCAGGAGACTATAGAGCTCTGCTCAAATAAATGGTGATGGAACCCACAAGGGGAGGAGTGATTCAGGACCTGGTACTCACAAAGGGAGACAGTATCTCTAATGTCTGGTTAGGTATTCACCTGAGCACCAGTGATCATCAGATGGTATAGTTTGATATTACAGCCAAGACAGAGATAAGACATATGAAGACTAAAGTCCTAGATTTCAAAAAAATAGGTTTTGGTAAAATGGGGACAGAGAGATGGGTGAAATAGAACAACAATGGGCCAAATTAAAAGGAGCTATAATAAAGGAAACAAATATTTATATAAGAAAAGTATATAAAAGTAAGATGAAAAAGAATCCAAAATGGTTCACCAACGATGTGGCTGAAAAATAAAGGTAAATAAAGCAGCATTGAAAAAGTACAAAGAGGAACACAGGGAAGAACAGAATATCTGATGAAGTTGAAAGATACAAGAAAAGAAATCAGGTTTTACGCTTACCGGCCGTGGCCACGGCTGCCCCCACCGGCTTTCCAGTGTGCCGGCTCACTCCTGGTCCTGACCACACTTCCTGGGATCCCCGACGTGGGCGCTGAGCTCTCCATTCCGCTGGGGCTGTCTCGGGCCTTCCTGCCGTGTCCTGCTGCTGACTCCGCCTCTCCTTGGCTCCCTCCTAGCACGTGCATGCACGCCACCTGGGGGGCCTTAAAGGGTCTGCAGTGGGAAATCACTTGCAGCTCCTCCTACTCACGTCAGAGCCTGCTGACATTTAAACCCAGCTTCCTCCTGCACCAGATGACTTGGCTACAGGTCTGCTTCCTTGGTGTTCTGCCTTGGGTTCCTGCATCAGCATGTTCCAGTTCCTGTTCCTTGCTCCATTCCTGTTTCTGCCTTCCTGTTCTGGATCCTGCCTGCTCACCCCTCTTCCGTCCTTCTCCCTTCGGATTGATCTTCTGGCTTCCTGACCTCGGACCGGCTATTGTGCATTCTTCTGGCCTCCCAACCTCAGACCACTTGCATCATCTCCTCATCACCTGCGATCTTCCCAGGGGCCCACTTAGGTCCAACCGGTCTCAGCACCCAAAGGCTCAACCTGCAGGGAATGGGATTGCTATTGGTGAAGATACAGCTGGCCCCTGTCTTCCATCAACTCACCTCCTGTTGTTGGAAACCTGTGGTGGGCCTTCCTCCCAGGTACTATCAATCCCAACACAGGCCAAAGGTCCACATTTCCATAGAGGTCACAACACCAGGAGAGCAAAAGCTCAAGTGGAAAAAAGATCACCAAAACAGGAAATTGATGTAACAAAAAGTTTTTCAGAAAATTTTATCAGAAAAAGGAGGAAGGCCAGTGGTGGCATTGTAGGATTGAAAGGAGACAAGAACCAATGTGTGGAGAAAGATAAGGAAATAGAAGAAATATTAAACAAATACTTCAGTTCGGTGTTCAGTTAAGAAGACCATGGAGGAGGATCATTCTGGTTGACAAGAATATGGATGGGATAAAAACTACCTCCATTTCCATAGAATAATGTTTGGTTGGAACTAGCAGATTTGAAAGTGGATAAGGTCATGGGGTCAGATGGGATACACCCCAAAATTTTAATATTGCTAAAAGAGGTACTGGCGGATCCACTGAAGGACATGTTTAATAAATCCCTGGAGACAGAAATGGTGCCACAAGTTTGGAGAAGGGTGGTTGTGGTCCAGCAGAGAGGAGACTGGAAACTACAGGCCAGGCCAGCTAGGTTTATCTCAGTAGTGAGAACTGAAAATTAATGGAGACTCCGCTGAAGGAAAGGATAGTGAACTATCTACAATCCAGTGGGTTGCAGAATCTGAGGCATCATGATTTTATCAGAGGAAGATCATATCAAACAAACCTGATTTATTTTTTTGATTGGATTACGAGAGAATTAGATCGAAGGATGAACACTCAATGTGTTTTACTTGGATTTCAGAAACATTTTTGATACAGATCTGCATAGGAGGCTTATGAATAAAACAAAAAGCCTGGAAATAAGTCCCAATGTGGTGGAATGGATTAGAAATTGTTGACTGACAAATTACAGTGGGTAATGGTAAATGCAGTCTACTCTGAAAAGAGAACAGTGATAGATGGAATGTTTCAATAGTCGGTTCTGAAACCTATCCTGTTCAAAATATTTGTTAGCAATAATGTAGAGAGGTTAGAAGGTGAGAATCATTTTTTTGTGAATGACACTAAGATTTTCAATGGACTAGAAACCCTTGATTAGAGAGAATAAGAATGATCCAAGAAAACTTAAAAGTAGTTGAAGGTGTAGTAGCTAGGATTCATTGCCAAGCAGTGCAGTCACACATCTGGGGTGCAATAATCTACAATGTATAAAATACAGGCTTAACTTTATATTCACTAATTTAAGAGTGTATAAGAACTTAAGAACATAAAAATTTGCCAGACTGGTTCAGACCTAGGGTCCACAATCCCAGCATCCTGTTTCCAATAGTGGCCAAATCAGGTTACAAGTAACTGGCAAGTACCCAAACATTAAATAAATCCCATGCTATTAATGCCAGTAGTAGCAATAGCTATTCACTTAGGGGCAGATTTTGAAAGGGTTACATGCGTAAGATAAGAGCATAATCCCCAAAAAGCTGCACATGCCTGCTCCTGCACGTGCCGAGCCTATCTTGCATAGGCTCAGCGGTGCGCGCAAGCCCCGGGTCACGCGTATGGCCTGGGGTTTGCAAAAAGGGGCGGGGCGGGGGTGGTCAGGGGCGGTCCGGGGGTGGGGAGGGGCATGGCCTGAGCCTCCAGGCACAGCAGCCATTTGCCGCTGTGCCGGGATCGTGGGCCGGCCATCCGCCGGCGTGCGTAACTTCTTCAACAAAGGTAAAGGGGGTTCTAGGTAGGGCTGGGGGGCGGGTTAGATAGGGGAAGGGAGGGGAAGGTGCAGGGGGGCAGAGGGAATGGAGGCAGGCTGCGCGGCTTGGCGCACGCAAGTTGCACAATTGTGCACCCCCTTGCGCGTGCCGCCTCTGGATTTTATAATCGGGCGTACATTTGCGCCAGGTTACGCGAACAAATCTGCGCCCGCGTGCAGGTTTTAAAATCTGCCCCTAAATCAACTTGATTAATATCAGTTTATAGATTTCTTCTCCAGGAACTTATCAAAACCTTTTAAAACCCTGCTCCACTAAATGCCTTAACCATATCCTCTGGCAATGAATTCCAGGAATTAATTATGCATTGAGTGAAAAATAATTTTCTCCAATTTATTTTAATTGTGCTACTTGGAAACTTCATGGAGTGCCCCCTAGTCCTTCTGTTATCTGCAAAAGTAAACAACCAATTCACATTTAGCCGTTCAAGTCCTTTCATGATCTTATAGATTTCTATCATATCCCCACTCGGTCATCTCTTCTCCAAGCTGAACACCCCTAATCTCTTTAGCATTACCTCATAGGGGAGCTGTTCCGTCCACTATATCATTTTGGTTGCCCTTCTCTATACCTTCTCTAGTGCAACTATATATTTTTTGAGATACGGTGACCTGAAGAACACAGTACTCAAGGTGTGGTCTCACCATGGAGTAATACTAAGGTATTATGACATTCTCTGTTTTATTCATTATTCTATTTCTAATACTTTCTAAAATTTTGTTTGTTTTTTTGACCACCTCAGCACACTGGGCCGATGATTTAAATGTATTATCCATTATGATGCCTAGGTCTTTTTCCTGGGTTGTAACTCCTAATATGTAACCTAACATTCAGGCCTATACAGTACAGTGTGCTTCGACAGAGCGCACTTTTAGCCTGCTCTTGGACACGCATTTTCCCTTACCCCTTATTCAGTAAGGGGAGGAAAGCGCACGTCCAACCCGTGGCACCTAATAGCACCCTCAACATGCAAATGCATGTTGATGGCCCTATTAGGTATGCGCGCGGGATACAGAAAGTAAAATGTGCAGCCAAGCCGCACATTTTACTTTCAGAAATTTCTTCCGGCACCGGGAAAGTGCACAGAAAAGCAGTAAAAACTGCTTTTCTGTGCACCCTCCGACTTAATATCATGGCGATATTAAATCGGAGGTCCCGAAGAGTAAAAACAGTTAAAAAAAAAATAAAAAAATTTGAATTTGGCCCGCGGCTGTCGGGACAAAAACTGGATGCTCAATTTTGCCGGCGTCTGGTTTCCGAGCCTGTGGCTGTCAGCGGGCTCAAGAACCGATGCCAGCAAAATTGAGCGTCGGCTGTCAAACCCGCTGACAGCTGCCGCTCCGGGTCAAAAGGAGGCATTAGGGACACGCTAGTGTCCCTAGTGCCTCCTTTTCCCTGTTTCTACCGCACCACCTAATTTGAATACTGAATCGCGAGCACCGGCGAGGGGCCGGTGCGTGTGCCGGGAGAGCGGGTGTTCGTCCGCTCTCCCACGGATTTTACTGAATCGGCCTGATTGTGTATAAGCTGATATATCCCTACAATAGAAAATTAGCCTCAGACTCCATTTATTGCATGCTGGTTTTAAATTTCTGGAGTCATTTATTTTATTATGTATATTTTGTCTGGTTGATTGGTATTTTTGTGTTTGTGGGTTTTTTGTATTTACAGTAATGCATTTTTTTGTTCTCATAGGGCATTGCTTATTATTTGTAATTTTGTGATGCTTATTAAATGTATAGTACCCTATTTGGGAAGATAATGAAGTAGAAATTGAAAGAAAGAAATCTCTAAGCTGTGAATATTTACTATCGCATTTTCATGTAAAAGCTAGTTTAACATATGCATTTTTTATAGAACACCTTCGGAGATGTATTATTGTCTGATCTGGTGGAGCTTATGGCTGAATAAACCCTTTGTCCTGGTAAACTGATTATGGTAAAAAATTGTAAAGTTCATAGGAATCTACTATGTCAAATTTCTGTAGTAGATTTTGTGCATATATGATTATTCCAGGTTTTAACCGGATGGTGATTTCCCCTACACATGTGCATCCCATCAATTAGTCTTGATTTTTTTTTTCTTTTGTGATGTCTCTGTCAATTATGGACTTAGAATTCTGTTCAGTACTACTATTCATTATTCAGACCATTTTAGGTTCCAGTGATCTTTGATAGGTTGGCCGGTACCAGAACATAAGACTTCAGTGGGTAACTTTGCTCATTGTTTGGGTTACTTCTTAAATCTGGACAAATTCTCAGAACTATTAGTCCTTCCAGTTATGGCAGAACTAGATTGTAAACTCTATGAAACAGGGATGATCACTTACATATATATATGAACAGTACTGCATATTATGAAGCTAATTTTTAAAGGAATTTATCTGGATGACTTTTGAATTATCTAGATACACCTCAAGATATGACTATCTTGGCAAATTTTCCAAATAAATGTTATCTGAAAAAGTCATTATCTGGATAAAATCCATACAGTGTAGATGTTCTGGAGCATTCTGGAGTGGAGCTGACATATTCAACAACTTCTCTGGTTACCTTCAATATTTAGAATTAGCCAAATCAGTCATTTAGCTAAGTCTAACTCAGCCTGCCTCTGCCTTTGGGGTCCTTCACATGGAATGGGGAACACTTTTAAGAATACAAGCCTAGAGGCTCCAGATTTCAATTTCCTACCTAAAAAAAACTAAGGGGATTATTTGCCAACTCGCGTTATGGACTTTTCACACGAGAAAAATACCTTAATACATGGTGCGATGTTAATTTGGAAAGGGGAAGAGTTTGGGGTGTTAAGCTGTGCTGGGTAACATCAAGCTAGGTTGAGAGAACATTGTACAAATCTCATTGTTGTGTGTGAGTTTTCTCACTCCGAAGATCATCAAATCTTCACAAGAGTTTATTATTCTGTTCATACATCTGACTCTGCATCTCAAAGTAGCCCCTAACCACTACACTACTACCTAAACCTCACCTCGAGTTACTAGGTGGGCCTCATATAGAGGTATAAATACCTAACT
Source organism: Rhinatrema bivittatum (assembly GCF_901001135.1). Lineage (NCBI taxonomy): Eukaryota > Metazoa > Chordata > Amphibia > Gymnophiona > Rhinatrematidae > Rhinatrema > Rhinatrema bivittatum. The sequence continues at coordinate 323,109,324 of NC_042616.1, read as the reverse complement.
ACTACGTAGATAAGCATTATAGCTCTCTCTTCTCTCTCCTTTCATCAACTGTCTCCTTCCTAGAACTCTCTAAAATCCAATTTACATAATGTGTATGTCTGGTATCTTTACATCAGGCAGAAAAGTTACCTAGTGATCTATATGCCACCCATTTCTTTTTTTTAGTATTTATTTATAGATTTACAAAGCAAATATCAAACAAATACAAATTAACAGATATATGCCAGAAACAATTCTAAGGATAAATAAAAAAGAATTAGAAAATAGTAATACATAACACTGTAACTCCAGTCCTCAAATATGGTTCCAATTCCAATGCTACTGAGTAAAATTACTAACCAAAAAAAAAAAAAATAATGGAAAAAGAGGCAAAACAGGTTCAAAATAGTAAATCATTCATTTAGGGCATAAACAGATCTTATTCTATTACACATGATTCAGCCAATGGGGATCTGAGATCTTTCTTCAAATTGAAAAAGGCAGGAAGCTGGGGAGAGTGAAAGAAACATACTTGACAGATTAAAATTTAACAATGCACCTGCATGGTTATCTGAGAAAAATAAAGTTCCAAATTGCAACACTGCCAGACACATCAATGACAGCTGTTTACAATGCTTTTCAGTGGGCCTGATATATCAGAAAACATCCGTACATTACAATTCAAAGAGGAAACATTTTTCTCTTTCAAAAAATTAAGGAAATAAGAGTTCTCTATAAAGCATCTAGGGCTAAAGAAAGCAATAAAGTAGCCTGTGAAGCACAGTCCTCTTCACGTCTTTGTAGAAATTCAATTAAATTCAAGAAACCAATCTCTTGAACAGGGATCAAAGATTGTCCTCCAGCCTTTTCTTTATTTACCGAGGGAATATAACACATCTCAGAGATAGGTGGAATATTCTGATCCAAAACTTTCAAACATTCCCTAAGGAACTGTTTAACAGGTTCCTTAGGTGATACTGGTGTTGAGTTTAGCAAAATTAATAAGGCACATATTACAGAGCTTAGAAGATTTCTCTAGAAGGTCAAGTTTTCTAGAAATAACCAAGTTATCTTTGGAGAGCATAATGGTGAACTATTTTTGCTCTCCAATGGTATTTTCCACTTTCTTTAATCATGTTCACTTTCTTTAATCACACATCCTCAATGACTACCTCCTGGACACCCAACCCGATATCTGCGCAATCACTGAAACCTGGTTGCAAAACACAGATACTGCCTTAATTAACCAACTACCACTACAACTATACGACATCTTCTCCTTACCCAGACTTAAAAAAAGAGGGGGAGGAATACTGTTAGCCGCAAAAAAAGAATTGAGAATATCACATCAAACCTTGAAATCAACGACTAAACTAGAAATTGGATTATTCAAATCCAATCAGCTGCAAATTTGTCTAATATACACCCCCCCCCCCCCGGGCTTCTAGAGTCTGACCCTTCTCCGCTCATCGAAATCATAGCCAAACACATCAACACAGACTCCCCAGCCATCATCTTAGGAGACTTCAACATCCATGTTGACTCCCCATCACCTACTCCCAACTGTGAAGCCCTCCTATCCTCTTTCCAGGCCATGGGCTTCAAGCAAATTATAAATAAACCCACCCATAAAGCAGGCCACACTTTGGACCTCATTTTCATAAATGAATCCATCTCGCCCAATGCCCCCCCCCCCCCACTTGCACCCCCATCCCCTGGTCAGATCACTCGTTGATATCCACTGAACTATCAATAAGGAAAAAACTGACTCCCTTCATTCCCAAATCAACAATACTTTTCAGAAAACCATGCTCTATGGACGACCTCAGCACCAACCTTGCCAAGGACTTACCCGATTTGAACCTCTCCAATGCTGACACTGCTATGATATCATGGCTTAACATCACGTTCTCAGTAGCAAATAAAATTTGCCCCTTGACATCAAAAGAAATCAATCCAGCACATTAAAAAAAAAAAAAACCTTGGTTCTCAACAGCACTGAAAAAGCTCAAACAAGACCTACGACATAAAGAGCAACGCTGGCGTAAAGATCCCTCCCCCGCCCTTCAAGCCAACTATAAAACCGCTATGAACCACTACAGGACCACCATATTATGCACGAAGAGAGATTTATATGCCAAAAAAATACATAGCTTCCTGTACGACCCAAAAACACTATTTTCATATGTATCAGTCCTCACGACACCTGTTCCACCAGTCATCCCAGAAGAAGAAGCCCAAAACAAATCCACAGAATTGGCATTATTCTTCCAGAAGAAAATCAACAACTTACTCGCACCGCTGACTACTTCAAACACCCAGCCTCCACCCAGCTACAAGCCATCCCCATCCACACGCAAACCGCTACTAGAATCATTTGAACTCACATCTTCCCTGGAAATTGAATCCTTAATCAAGAAAATGAAGCCATCGTCACATCCAACTGACCAAATACCTACTAAACTCTTACCTACCATTCCAAACACCATAGCCAAACCACTGGCAGACATCATAAATTGTTCCCTCACACAAGGATCTGTTCCAGACTCGTTGAAAACCGCTTCTCTAAAGCCACTACTAAAGAAACCCAATCTTGATCCAGCCAACCCCGCAAACTTTCGCCCCATCGCAAATTTACCATTTATCGCCAAACTAATGGAAAAATTAGTCAACAACCAACTTACAGACTACTTAGATTCTCACAACATCCTCTATCCTTCTCAATACAGTTTCAGAAAACACTTATATACGGAAACACTCTTTCTCTCGTTAACAGATAACATCCTGATGGGCCTAGACAAAGGCCAATCCTACCTTCTGGCCCTTCTTGACATCTCCACAGCGTTCGACACAGTAAACCATGCAATCCTCATCAACCGTCTGACGGAAATTGGCATCACAGGCTCGGCACTCAAATGTTTCAAATCTTTCCTCAATAATAGGAAATACAAGGTGAGAATAAACGATAAAGAATCCCAGCCCAACCCTTCTAGCCATGGCATACCCCAGGGATCCTCGCTATCTCCCACACTGTTTAATATCTTTCTGTTACCCTTATGCCAGCTTCTAGAAAGCCTCAACCTAATTCACTTTGTATAGGCTGATGATGTGCAGATCTTAATCCCTATCACTGATCTGACCTCCAGCACCCTGCACTTCTGGAACAACTGCCTTCGCTCCATCAATAATCTACTCTCAAGTCTCAATCTAGTTCTTAACACTTCCAAAACAGAACTGCTAGTCATCTCTCCTAATGACAACAACCCCCTTACCAGCAACCCACTCTCACTATTAGTAAACCAAGTGAGATACCTAGGAGCTACTCGACACCAGAATGAACTTCAAAAGTTCATTAACAACACCACCAAGGAATGCTTCCATAAACTTCATGTCCTAAAACAACTAAGACCTCTCCTACACTTTCAGGATTACTGTTCAGTACTACAAGCCATACTGTTTTCAAAGATCGACTATTGCAACTCGCTTCTCCTCGGCCTTCCGTCCTTCTCAACGAAACCACTACAGATGTTTCAAAATGCCGCAGCCAGGATCCTTACAAACTCTCGTCGTAAGGACCATATCACACCAATCCTAAAAAACTTACACTGGTTACCCATCAACTATAGAATACTGTTCAAGACCCTGTCCATCATCCATAAAAACATCTATCATCGATCTACACTCCAACTCAAAATACCACTCAAACTCCACGCTTCCACAAGACCAATCAGATCGGCATACAAAGGATCTCTCCAGGCTCCCCCTATTAAATCCACTAGTCATACCTCCATTCAGAAATGAGCCTTGTCCACTGCTGGACTTTTTCAATGGAATCTTCTTCCCCCAGAACTTCGCCAGGAACAATGCTCTTTCTCCTTCAGAAAGAAACTAAAAACTTGGCTGTTCATTCAAGCCTTCCCTTAATGGGTCACTCCACAACTAGCGTAGTCTCACACCCCTCATTTTTACAGTCCCCCCCCCTTTTCCTGGATTGTTCCTGCCACAGTTCGATTTACAGAGCAGGCCATTGTCTAAGCTTGTATCTTACGTCGATTGTTACATTCGTTTCTCTTGTTAGAATTATGTTATGTTAAACTAATATCTTTCACTCTTAACTCTCCCATTCTGTAAATCCCTGTTCATTGTAACTTTATCTTCTATTTAATTAGTTACCCCTGGTTATGCTGTAAACCGGTACGATAAGACCTTCGTCTTGAGCATCAGTATATCAAAATAAATTAAATAAATAAACAAACAAATAAATAAATAAATACATGTTTTTGTCAATTTGAGCTCTGATTCATGTTCAGTCACTAAAGTCGTGGTACAGTCAAACTTGCAAGCAACCTGAGAAATTTGAGAAGAGAGAATTTGGCCCATTAGCCATTGCTTCCCATAGAGAATCCATGTCAATTTTGTTTAGGACGAGCAAAGAGAAAGATTGTAATGATAATAAATCCTGAATAACCCAGTTCAGTTCCACAGACTGTTACCTGCATACCGCCTCCTCAAAGGATCTCTCAGACTCCCTGGCCGAACAAACAGAGGCACCTCTGACAGAATATCTGCTTTGAAGTGAAGAGGAGGCCAAGGGATGAACAAATGCAGCCTCTAGCACATTCCCTCCTGCTGCCATCCCCTCCCCCCCCCTCCCCTCCACCGCCATCATCATCTTTTGGTGATGGAGCAGCAACTGCGCTGAGCAAGATCTTTCCTGATGGCTGAAGTAGTGCTGCCCTAGCCTCAGTGCTTAAAGTTGTTACCAAGGCCATGAGCGATTACAGAACTTCCAGCCTGTGCAATCTGATCCAATGGCCACTTCCTGAGGTCACTTTCAAGTATCTCCAGTTTGACCAAATGTTAATCAATAGGGCCTAAAAGTAGAAGGTTCCCCAAAGTGAAGTGAAAACATCATGGTTGACCTTTGCACTTTACTATAGGTAAGGTTGAACAAAGTCTTGCTGGGAGAAACCTGAATCATTCCACCATCTGTTGCGACCGTGAGGCCTGCGGATCCTGATGTGGGCGCAGCCTAAGGCTGGTGTTCAGAGCGCAGAAGCGTGGTCGCTAGCTCTTTGGAGAGCATGAGTCCCTGGACCTCGGCATGACACAGGGAGGAGCCCCAAGGCATACCATGGGAGGTGAGAGCATGCAAGCATGGGCGGAGCAGGAACAAGCAGGACTGGATCTAAGGCAAGAAACTTCAGAGCAGGAACAAGGCAGGGTCAGCCCTCTGCTGAACCTACACGAACCAATGTGATCCAGCAATGCAATGCTGGTCACAAGAGTAGCCCTCTGGCCGCTCGGTAGCCCTTCCGGACCTGCCACTTGAGAACGATGAGTGTGTGAGGCCAGACGGAGGCCGAGAGCAGGAACAAGACAAGACAGGAACTCAGAAACTTGGAAGACTCAGACGAAGACTCAGGATACTCAGAAGACTCGGACAAGGATTCAGGATACTCAGAAGATTCAAAGACTCAGGATACTCAGAAGACTTGAACAAGGATTCAAGATACTCAGAAGACTCGGATAAGAATTCAGGTTACTCAGAAGACTTGGACAAGGATTCAGGACTCAGACAAAAGTAATGGATGAGAACTGCATTGCCCTACACAGCCACCCATAGCTGGTCGCGGACCACACTGAGCGCGAAGCAGAAGCCAGGCGAAGAAATGGATCTTGAAACTGGAACATGTCAAAGATTCAGTAGAGGCCTGCACTGGGGTGTGCCCTACACAGCCACCTGTGGCTGGTCGTGGACCATGCTGAAGCAGAGCAGTTCTGGCAGAGTCTTGGGCATGGACGGAAGCATGCACAAGGAACTCCGAAGACCAGGACAGGATTCAAAACTCAGCATTCAAGGCTCAGGATTCTCAGAAGCAAGGCATTAAAAACATACGTTTTCTGGAGGCTTGTGCTGCAGATGGGAAGGAGACAATGTGCTACGAGGTGCCCTATACAGCCCCCCCCCCCCCCCATGGGCTGGTCATGGACCACAATGGTGGCACTCCAGGAAAGGTGGACACAAGGATACTGGGAACTGGATGCAGAGGTGAAGATGAAGACATAAAGACCAGAACATCAGGAACATGGAACATCTGGATATCTGGAATATCAGGTCATGGAACATCAGGACTTTCAGAAGAGAACCACAGAACATTAGGACTTCTGGACATCTGGAACATCAGGACATGGAACAGGCGATGAAGGAGTTCTGACAAGGAACAAGACCAGAAACATCGAAGACATGGAATGAAGAGCCATCTTGGAAAAATAAAGACCATGGAGGACCTTGATCCAGCAAAGAGGAGCAATGACGACCATGGGACCAGGATACGAAGGCCCCGAGGAACAGGAACTGAGCCCTTTTAAAGGGCTGAAGCAGGAAGTGAGCTGATGAGGACTTCCAGTGGGGCTGTGGGCTTTTCCCACCACTGGCCCTTTAAATAGAATGAAGAGGTGCACGCCGGCACCTAGAGGGCAGTCCAGAGTGGAAGGCTGTGTTGGCGGCATTCCTGCCGTGTGTGAGGCAAGCAAGCAGCGGCATCCCTGCCGCGAAGAGGAAACTGGCAGCGGCAGCTAGGAGCCGCGAAGAGGAAACTGGCAGCGGCAGCTAGGAACCGCAAAGAACCAGGAAGCATTGGGCTGGATGGCGGCACTAGGACCGCGGGGAAGCCAGCACGGCAGCGGCCTCTGGGCTGCATGAAGGATGGCATTGGTGGCAGACTGCTGCGAGAAGGTAAGGAATTGCCTGCGGCTTCGGGTAAGTGTAGAGGCCTGCTCGCGGTTTGAGCTCCGCAAGCAGGATCGTAACACCATCTTGGAACTGTATATGAGTTTTCTACATTCCTAATAATAAAATCATCCACTATAACGGGAGTCCTAATGTTTTCTTCTGGACACATGCCCATGGAGGTACATGCTCAGTGTGAATCAGTAATGCATCAACTGGAAGACGTGTCCCAGCTACATGATCACTTTGTCACACCACAAGATGATACATTCTTTCCAGGTAATATTTCTATTCCAAAGCAGCATAGGGGCTGCTAGACTTAAGGTGGGGTGGCTCTATTATGTCCTTGAAGGTTTTCTCTATATGCCTCTCTGATTCAACTCCTCCAGGTTTGCCACTTTGGCCTCCAGATTGGACTCATTCTCTTAGAGCCAACAAATAGATAATCATAAATGTGGTATTCAGTGCAAAAAGCTGGCAACAATGAGTGAGGTGATCAAATTTGCAGATGACACAACATTATTCAAAGTTGTTAAATCAGCAGCAGATAGAGAGAAACCAGTGTGCTGCTGCTGAGACCCCCAGTGAGTGAGGCTGCAGAGAAGCAAGTGACTGGCTTGGGCGAGTGGCCAGATTGTACAGAGGAAGAAACTGTGGATAGCCCAGGGGGAGACACTGCAGAGTGTATAGAGGAGGAAACTACAGAGAGCCCAGAGAGAGGTGCTGCAGAGAAACTAGAGAAAGAGTCCATGGGGAGCCCAGAGGATGGTGCTGTAGAGAGCCCCAGTGAGTGAGGTTGTGTAGGAGCCAAGAAGGGGCTCTACATCAGAGATACCAGATGCAAGGTAGCAGGCACAGTTGGTGATAGAGGAACCAGCACTGCTGGTTCTCCAGTCAGCCCATAAAGCTCTGTCAGGGTAGAATTCAAACCCGGAGCCAGCAAAGGACTTTGTTAAGGGACTGGGGATGTGCCCTGAGCGAACAGCACACTTGGTGGTGGTCACGATGCTGTCGAGAGTAACCCTAAGAGATGGGGTGAGCATGTCACTAGGTTCCCATTCCCAAGCGTAGCAGGTGGGAAGCCAGAGGAAGGGGAATGGGATGACGTGGAATCTCCTGGATGGGATACAGGAGGGCATAGGGACATATGGCCCAAAGAGCCCAAGCTGAGGGGGGGAGTATTTGAGGGAGTGCCCCTAGTGTTCCTCTATTTACCTGTGCAAGACCAGGCTAGACAAATGGTCCACCTTAAATTTCTTAAAGAGAATATGCTGTATGGGCGGGATCCTGCAAGGCAGGTGGGGCTCAGAGGGCATAAAAGATACAGGGGAATATGAACTGGGATCCAGGTGAGGATAACCAGACCAAGCACATGTTTCCAGGAGGAAGGCAGCTCCTGTAACATAACACTGTCCAAACACTGAGCTGAGACGAAGCTGAACTGAGTACTGAGAGAAGCAGTACTGAGCTGTAACTAAAGAGAGTACACTGTTCTGAAGGGAAGACAGTCTACTATTGTGGATGTGTGAAGCTGTAATAAAGATATACTGTTTTAATCATACTAGTTGTCTCCAGGCTTGTGTGAATCACTACTCATTCCCTCAATGGAATTAGACCTATTGTAATGTGTGTTGGGTATGAGCAAAATCTCATAAAGCCATAGGTAAACTTATTTATAATTACAATATAGTAAACCTCCCATACCAAACAGCATTAACTGTCAAGACTCAAACAGTAACAGCCCTACTGTTGCAACATAAGCAGCTGGGGGTAGGCAGAGAACAGACTTCAGGTTGAACTCTGGCAAAATCTTTCATAAACATCTTTATTTGTGAGTTTATGGTTTAAATTATTTATAGTTGTGATCATAAGTTTACATACTCCTAGCAGAATCTGTAAGATGTATAGTATTTTAAGAAAGCATGAGTGATCAGACAAAACACATCTGTTATTTTTAATGTTTCAAATTAAACTATTATGCATCACAGAATTGCAAAATAATTAAACAAACTATAGTAATAAAGGAAATAATAAATTAGTTCTGTTCAAAAATGGGGCAACAAAATAGAGTAATCTACCATGTCAAATGCAGCCGAGACATCTAATATATTCAAGATAAAACTGCAACCCTTTTCAAAACCTCTTTTAATTGAAAATAAGAAGCAATAGCTTACAGTTCCGTGATCCACTCTTTCTCTAGGCTCCCTTCTTTTTTCTAGGCCTCCCAACCCTTCTTGGTCCTGCCTTCTTATATAAGGCTGAAGGGATGCTCTCTAGCTCAGAATCTCTTGCTGGGTTGACCCCTAAGAAGGACTGGGCCAAAGAGCTGTGGTTTTTCCTTTAAAGTGCTCTGAGGAAGTTTTATACACGTCCTCACACCTTCCTATGAAAATGAAACACTGCAAATATTATACCAGACCTTAGAATTTCAATATATCTCCTACTTGGAAAAGAAAACAAGCTGTACAAAGAAACTACATGCTAACAGAATATCACACCTTGGTCACATATGCAGAACACAGGCTGATCCTAACCAAATACAGAATAAAGAGACCGTAATGTTTAAAAAGAAATATGCAGACAAAAACAAAACTGTAAACTGCAAGACTCTCTATATAGTGCAACAATGGAAAAATAGAAACATTCCTCATAAAATATCAAACAAAATCAAGAAATATAAAACTTCAATCATAACAGTAAAACCAAATTAATTAGTAAAAGAATAAATATTTCAAAACAGCTGAGAAATAGGAAAACATCAAATAATTAAAAAACATATAATATTTTTTAAAAGTTCCCAAACACCAATAAAATATTTAAAAACAGCAGACACCACACAATAGTTAAAACTATTAAGGTTCAAAACATCCCTCATGTTGTGGATTAGTTAGGGGGAGGGGGGTGAGTGCAGACTCTTTCCTCAATATCTCTCATATACACACATGCTTATTCACACCCATGGTCACTAACTCACATTCATATGCTTACTCACATACACTAACACTCACTCACACACATGCTTTCTGACACTGTTTTGTGTATACTTGTTCACACATAAGTTCACTGTCACTCATGCTCACTCACATATGCTCACACATGTAATCACTTACACATGTGCTCACACACATCCTCTGACATACACTCTCACATGCATACTTACTGATACACAGGCTGACTGAATCACATGCATGCCTATTCACTCACATACATAATGTCTCTCACACACACAACTCAGTGAAAATATTTTTCTTTCATTGGTGGTTAGACAGGATCTAGGCAGAGTCCAGAAGAGGAGGATCTTGGTAGGCTACTAGTTACTGCTTCAGGAGGAGGTATTCCTTATTGTGGGAAGGGAAAAGCTGAAAGTCCCCCATAATGTTTTTTTTTTTCTTTTTTTGTTGTGGTCTAAGGATGAGGGAGCCAGTGGCAGAGGTGATTAATAGGAGGCTTTGAGGCAGCAGTGGGAGGTTTGTTAGCTGCTTCCTACTGGGAAAGGCAGAGCAGATGTAAAGGGAGGCCACAGGAGTCTTTCCTGCTATTGCCACCATGGCTGGAGGTGCTGGGAGATGGGAAACATAGAAATGACGGCAGAAGAAGACCAAACGGCCCATCCAGTCTGCCCAGCAAGCTTCACACATTTTTTCTCTCATACTTATCTATTTCTCTTAGCTCTTGGTTCTATTTCCCTTCCTCCCCCACCATTAATGTAGAGAGCAGTGATGGAGCTGCATCCAAGTGAAATATCTAGCTTGATTAGTTAGGGGTAGTAGGGGTAGTAACCGCCGCAATAAGCAAGCTACACCCATGCTCATTTGTTTTTTCCCAGACTATGTTATACAGCCCTTATTGGTTGTTTTTCTTCTCCCCTGCCGTTGAAGCAGAGAGCTATGCTGGATATGCATCGAAAGTGAAGTATCAGGCACATTTGGTTTGGGGTAGTAACCGCCGTAACAAGCCAGCTACTCCCCGCTTTGTGAGTGCGAATCCTTTTTTCTTTTCCCCTGCCGTTGAAGCTATGCTGGATATGCGTGAAGTATCAGTTTTTCTTCTCCCCTGCCGTTGAAGCAGAGAGCTATGCTGGATATGCATCGAAAGTGAAGTATCAGGCACATTTGGTTTGGGGTAGTAACCGCCGTAACAAGCCAGCTACTCCCTGCTTTGTGAGTGCGAACCCTGTTTTTTTTTTTCTTCTCCCCTGCCGTTGAAGCGGAGAGCTCTGCTGGATGTGAGAAGTATTAGTTTTTCTTCTCCCCTGCCGTTGAAGCAGAGAACTATGCTGGATATGCATTGAAAGTGAAGTATCAGGCTTATTTGGTTTGGGGTAGTAACCGCCGTAACAAGCCAGCTACTCCCGTCTTTGTGAGTGCAAATCCTTTTTTCCACATTTCCTCTTGCTGTTGAAGCTTAGAGCGATGTTGGAGTCACAGTAACCATGTGTATGTTTATTGAATAAAGGTATTGTCTCCAGGCAGTAGCCATCATTCTGGCGAGTCACCCACTCTTCATTGGCGGCCTCTTGACTTTATGGATCCACAGTGTTTATCCCACGCCCCTTTGAAGTCCTTCACAGTTCTGGTCTTCACCACTTCCTCCGGAAGGGCATTCCAGGCATCCACCACCCTCTCCGTGAAGAAATACTTCCTGACATTGGTTCTGAATCTTCCTCCCTGGAGCTTCAAATCGTGACCCCTGGTTCTGCTGATTTTTTTCTTATGGTAAAGGTTTGTCGTTGCCTTTGGATCATTAAAACCTTTCAAGTATCTGAAAGTCTGTATCATATCACCTCTGCTCCTCCTTTCCTCCAGGGTGTACATATTTAGATTCTTCAATCTCTCCTCGTACGTCATCCGATGAAGATCCTCCACCTTCCTGGTCGCCCTTCTCTGTACCGCTTCCATCTTGTCTTTGTCTTTTTGTAGATACGGTCTCCAGAACTGAACACAGTACTCCAGGTGAGGCCTCACCAAGGACCTGTACAAGGGAATAATCACTTCCCTTTTCTTACTCGATATTCCTCTCTCTATGCAACCCAGCATTCTTCTGGCTTTTGCTATCGCCTTGTCGCATTGTTTCGCAGACTTCATATCATTAGACACTATCACCCCAAGGTCCCTCTCCTGCTCCGTGCACATCAGCCTTTCCCCCCCCATCGAATACAGTTCATTCGGATTTCCACTCCCCATATGCATGACTTTGCACTTCTTGGCATTGAATGTCAGCTGCCATATCTTCGACCACTCTTCCAGTTTCCTTAGATCCTGTCTCATTCTCTCCACTCCTTCCGGCGTGTCCACTCTGTTGCAGATCTTAGTGTCATCCGCAAAAAGACAAACCTTACCTTCTATCCCGTCCGCAATGTCGCTCACGAAGATATTGAACAGGACCGGTCCCAACACCGATCCTTGCGGTACACCAGAGGTGGGAGCAGGCCCAGGGAGCCTTGCTGCTATCCCTGCCACCACAAAAACCTGAAAGTAGGTAGGACGCAGTCAGTGAAGAGCTTCGAAGAAGGCTCCCATTCTGTGTGAAGAAGTGCTGCGGGACCTGGTGTGAGTTGCAGTGGATCTGCAGGCATGGGGCTACTGTGATCAACACCAGTCACATGGCTGGCCATCAGGCCCACTAGGGCATGCCTGAAACCCTGATGGGCCAATTCGCCTATGCACATACTAATGTGTGTGGAGTGAGTATTATTACTGGTATATCTGTAATCTCTTCTGTCTTATTATATTATGTTCTTATTCTCTTCTAATACTTGAAAGTTTCCTATTTTACTATATTATCTGTGTGATTGTTTCCTTCTTATATTGTCTTTTTTTCTTCTGTTATTCATTTTATGATATGTAGACAGACTGTGTAGCTGCCTGAGAAGAATGTTCTGAGTTCTCTAGTCCAGGTTTTACACCAAAGAAAGTATGACCCAACCAGGGAACTTCTTGGAACTATTTAAAACAAAGAAGATCCCTGGTTGGATCATTCTTTAAATAGATTTTCTACTCAGCCTAAGCTGGAGCCTAGATCAAGCTGATGCCTCGGCCTAGACCTGGACTCACACCACGACCCAGCCTGGAGGCAGGGTCACAACACTTGTGCCTTAGCCTAGGCCAGAGCCTGGACCCAGGCCTGACACATTGACCCAGGTTGGAGGCAGTGTCCCGACACCTGGGCCATGGCCTAGGGCAGAGCCATGATGCAGCCCGGAGGCTGGGTCCCAATGCCAGGGTCTTAGCCCAGTTCCAGAATCGATGCCTGTGCCTGGCCAGAGGCCAAGTCTTGATGTCTGGGCCTCAGGCTAGGTCTGAGCTCTGACCCAGGTAAGATGCTGCGACCTGGCCCAGAGTACGGGTCTCAATGCCTGGGCCTCAGCCTAGGTCAGAGCCAGGACTCAGGCCCGACACTGTGTGACCTAAGCAGACAACGTCACTTGTAGAAGAAAGAAGAGGATGATGGATGTGTTTCGAGGCCTGGACTCCAGACCAGGGCCTGACCCTAGGCTGATGCCTAGGCATCAGGACCTGGCCTCCTGGATGGGTCATGGCATCAGACATGGGTCCTGGCTCCGATCTAGGCCAAGGCCCTGGCACTGGGACCTGGCCTCTGGGCTGGTCATGTGTTTGGGTCTGTTTCCAGGCTCCGGCCTAAGTATATGTCTGCTCACATGCCCATAAATGCATCAGTAGGCACCCATGCGTTTGTTTTAAGGTTCCATCTGAGGAGATAATTTGAAAAGGACTTACAGGTGGAAATGCTAACATACTATTGTAGCAATTTTAAAAAGCCATTTATGTGTGTAAAATGCCCTTAGACATGAATATCCTATGGATAATTGAATAGTATATATATTATAGCAATATTCAAAAACCCACTTACACAGGTAAAGTGCATTTACACATGAAAAACCCAATTTCAAGCATGCTTTTTAAAATCAGGACCATAAGTTGATATTTTAAATGACACTTGCGTATGTTTTGCAACTTACTTGCATATTTTTTACATTTGCTAATTATCTGGCATATTTGATAGTAAACATGTTTATTGTGTTGTACTGATAGGCTGGGAGGACTGGGTGGACTAGTGTGAGTTTAGGCTGAAGAACCAGCAGGATATCGATGACCTGGAGAAAGACTGGTTGAACTGGTGGACTAATTGGTTAATTTCCTCGACGCATGCAGGTCTTAAATTTGGCCAACTTACGCATGCAAATCAGGACTTCTATAAGTCCTAGTTTACCTTTCCGTGTAAAATATACACACACACATGTATTCATAATAGGTGGCTAAAGTATTCACGTTCAATCCATTCATATACGTGATTTCACTGCATTGCATGTATTTGTGTGTAAGCCTACGTATGCACATATGTTGCATGGCAGAACCGCGTGTATTTTATAAAATATGTATGCATGTATTATATGTGAATATTATAAAATACTACAGCAAATATGCATGGGGTCATATTCGCACGTATATATGCCGCCACGCGCAATTATTTGAATGTTACGACTGAGCACTGGTATCACTGTCATTATTTTTGTTTAAGCAATAAGTAGCGCAGCAATGTGAAACTCACGATTTTTCATAATGTGCAGTTTATGGACAAGAGTGGCACTCCAATAAAATGAAAACAAATCATGCCTGTTGGTGCAAACAGTGGAAATGTCCTACGTGGCTTTTCATGCTGATTCCCTCCTATTTTTCACATAGAGGCAAGGCATGTAAGGGTTACAGAGCGTATTTCAATGAGGCTCAGTGATGAGTAAAGCGAGGGCAGGATTTTATCTTCCTGCCCATTCTTTTCGCTAATTTCACACATATAAAAAAATAAAAAACTTGATTATGTATGCCAAAGTGCAGGGGTGTTATTTGGCATGTCTAGGATTTGTAGGGCTCCCAGCAGCCACTTCTAAATTGAGGTTTTAGTCAGCAGTCATGCCGAATCTTCTGGACATAAATTTGTCTGTAGCAAACAAGGATGAGCTGAGTCCAAAGAGATTTACTTTTGCTGTTCCTTGTCATAGTTAAAAGGATATCTAGTACATATAACTTTGATTTCAATACTATAAAAATGAAATAGATAATCACAGCTGAGGATCCTGAATTGTAGCTATCTGTGAAGGAATCAGTCTCCTTAGGTTAATTCCCTTTGGTTCCATCTGTATTAATATGCATACACAATGCTATTCATATAAATGCTTTATATCTGAAGATTCAATGTCTGCTTGGTGGAGGCTTTGATAATTATCAGAATATAAAATGCCAAGTTTTAAGACTACAAGAAAAAATGTGTAAATCAGATGTGCATTTCAATAGCATTTCCTTCATATAAAATAAGTAATTAAAATGAGCTCAAATTAATTCAGATTGCTCTTAGTTATACTCTTACTTTATTACATTTCCAGCTGTGTGACTATTGGAATATACAAGGAAATGGGTTCATTGAAGGTGCTTTTGATGAATGTTTATGAAACTATTTTACATAAGCAGAAGAATGCTAATTGTTCTCTAATGTTAGTGTGTAGGTAATTACAATAAAAGCAACATACGCCTTCCTTTCTTTGATTACATATGGCCCACATCCTCATAGGATGCACATATCTGAACACAGTCCATAATCAAGGCTGACAGAGATGGTGGAGTAGTTGCAAGGTTAAATAATATTAATTGAAAAAAAAAATCTACATGTAGAGAAAATGATGGATTGCATTCAAGGCAGAATCAATCAGGAAATGTAATTATTTGTCGTTCTTCCATAAATCTGTCCTTCTTTTGTCTTGCAATTGCATGCAATGATTTTTCAATATTAAATTCATAAGGTTTGAAATATCTAACTTTATTTTTATTCCTTCTACAATGTCACACTGGCAAATATTCACCTTCCACAGAACATTGCTAGAAACCAAAATTGCAAGCAAATATCCTTTTATTCTGAACTTGATGGGACAATTTTCAAATTCCTTGAACAGATATAAAGTCCATATATACTTTGTACCATGGACCTTGTACCTAATTTAAAAATGAAAACAATGTGTGTATGATCTGGTAGACCATAGGCTGTTAATCTATAGATTTCCAAGAAGTAGGGACTTGGGGGGAGGCCTGGTTTATGCTTCCCCTGCTGGAGAGGAAAATAGTGTTTGTAAGATCCGCGTCATCTACATGGATGAATGGACATCTTCTGCAAGCATTAAGGTAGATTTTAAATCATTCGCGCACGTCCATGTGCGTACGGCTCCCGGCGCATGCACATAGATGCGCCGATTTTATAACATGAAAGCGCTGGCGCATGCATGTTATAAAATCCACTCTGCTTCACCTGACCACACCATTGACTCTTTCCAAGCCCGGACCTCTGCTTTGCCTGACCACACCATTGACTCTCTCCAAGCTTGGACCTCTGCGTCACCTGACCACACCATTGATTCTCTCCAAGCCCGGACCTCTGCTTCACCAGACCACACCATTGACTCTAACTGAAGCCAAGGTGAGATGCTTAAGTTTTTGCACTGCACTTTTGTTTGTTTTCTCTGTAAATAAACTACACTTAAGGAACAGCCCAAGTCTGTTCCCCTTGTCCCTCTGGCTGTTCCCATGCCGCTACTGCTCAAGTTACCACATTCCCATTTTAACTCCAGGACCAATATAACGGCACTGAATCTGGCTGAGAAGCATGGAAAAAAATCTTTGAGTTCATTGCTTAGACAAGATGACAGCAAACTACATCACAAGTTCTGCTAATCTTTCTTTTCCAGCACATATATAATGTTTGCCAGTCACGTGGTCTCCTCAGATTGCAGACCACCTTCAAAGCAGAAAGGACACTACCATAATGCCACAAGCATTCCTGTTCCTCGAGCTTCTCTAGATACAGTAGAAAAACAGCCTGGCTGGCTTCCTCTGATGGTGTCACTCAGCTGTGTATAAAGACCCCAGCCACACTCCCTTCCTTGCCTCAGCACAGGTCTTCTTGCTTTTTACAGTTCATGCTACTCCTGAATTCCTTATCCTGTCTTGCTTTCTTATCCTGCTTTGGATGCTGATACTGCCGCCTTGGTTCCTGAACCAGCTTTACCTAGTCCAGCCTGCCTTGCCTAGTCCAGCTGCCTTGTACAGATCGTTCTGCCTACCCTGTTTCCAGACAGACTTCAGTATTGACTTTGGCTATGTACCTGGACTACTCTCCTGTCTGCTGCCTGTCATTGACCTTAGCTTTGGACTTTGCCTGTGAATTGCTTGCTACTTGCCACGACTTTCACTTCACTTCTCTGCCAACACTTGTCATGACCTTGGCCCAGTCCTGGGCTCCCTTATCCTATATATCCTGTGGGGATCGTCGCCTAAGTCCTGCCAGCCCCTGGAACCCAAAGTTAAACGTGTGAGGAACGGGGCTGGTATATTGAAGCTCCAGCCTTGTCCCAGATCAGAGTGTGTTCACCAGCTATCAGCTTGGGCCTAGTAGGTTACCTATTAGGATAAGTCAACCACACCACAGAACAAGGGTTCACTTTTCTTACAACATATTGGAACCAATTTTTGAGAAACCTAAACTTCACATATACATTGAAATAGTAAATTACCTGGATACCTAACAAACTGGGAGATTCAAGCTGCAGTAGGGCTATAACGCACAGTGAATATCACATGATATTCATGATACTTTGCATATTTTCCACTAGATTTCCACCCCTATTACAATGTGCTGCTTTGAATGGGATTTGCAAGCATGAATTTTGCAAATACATGCAAACAGCCCATGCATAGGTAATGTGATATAAATAAATTAACACAGCCAACTTTGAAAGTTTTCAGCCATGTTAATTTACCTAGAGCTCCTGCAAAAACAATAATTTAACACTGGAGCATCAAGACCCTAATGCGAATCTGGATGCTCCTGTGTTAGATTTAAAGAGGCCACTTGTAAAAACAAATTGTTCTAATTTGTAAAAGAAGCAGCTCCAAAAACTAAAGTAAAAAAATGTAAGTACATATGTGTGCAATCACAGAGTGTTGCCGTCCCGGGCTGTACCCCGGTCCCTCCTCCTACCTCGGGGATGGTCCGAGCCGCTGTGGCGTCTCTGTGGCCTATTTGGGCCTACCTGGCTCCTGCCGCAAAATGGCGTCGGCCGTACGGCAACACGATTCGACTGCAGGAGGTCGTTCCGGACCCCTGCTGGACTTTTGGCAAGTCTTTTGGGGGTCAGGAGGCCCCCCCAAGCTGGCCAAAAGTCCCTTGGGGTCCAGCGGGGTTCGGGAGCGATCTCCTGCCGCGAATCGTTTTTCCGTTCAGAAAAACGATTCGCATGCAGGAAGTCGTTCCCGGACCCCCGCTGGACTTTTGGCAAGTCTTGTGGGGGTCAGGAGGCCCCCCCCAAGATGGCCAAAAGTCCCTGGGGGTCCAGCGGGGGTCCGGGAGCGATCTCCTATGCTCCTGACGTCGGGGGACAAAAAACAAAATGGTGCCGGCGCTACCTTTGCCCTGTCATATGACAGGTCAAAGGTAGCGCCGGCGCCATTTCTACAACGCACAGGAGGTCCGAGAGTAAAAGATCACACCGGGACCCTTCCTCTGGACCCCAGGTAATTTAAGGCATTTTGGGGGGGTTCGGGAGGGTGGGGGATTTAATTTAAAGGGTCGGGGTGGGTTTTAGGGTTGTTTTAGTGTGCCGGTTTTCCCGCTCTCCCCCTTCCCCTCACCCCCCCACTGGACCCCAGGTAATTTAAGGCATTTTGGGGGGGTTCGGGAGGGTGGGGGATTTATTTTAAAGGGTCGGGGTGGGTTTTAGGGATGTTTTAGTGTGCCGGTTTTCGATTTACACGATTTACACGATTTACACGATATTTAAAAAACCCAAACTGTGACGATCCGATTCCCTCCCCCTCCCAGCTGAAATCGATCGTTAAGACGATCGATCACACGATTCACATCTCTAATTGGGCCTACCCAAAAGCTTCCTACACCCTCTACAAATTTTGCAAAATACTACTGATCGTATCCTCGCCAATACCACTTCTAAAGTGCACATCACCCCTATCTTTAAGGGGTTACACTGGCTCCCTATTCACTCTCGCATACAATACAAGACTTTATCACTCATCCACAAAGCTCTCCACAATCCTGAAATGAACTGGTTCTCTAACACATTACAATTCCATATATCTAACAGACCAACTAGAAATCAATACTTAGCCACCCTACAAACCCCCTCTCCAAAAACATTTATTTATTCCTCCACTAAAGCCCGCACCCTGTCCCTTGCTGGCCCCATGTTATGGAACTCCATGCCCTCTGAGTTGCATCTAGAACTGTCCACCAAGTTATTTAAACAAAAACTCAAGACATGGTTATTCACTCAAGCTTACACATGATTCTAATCTTCTCCCCCAAAGCTTCCATTTGCCACTCCTTTCACTCTTAATCCTGCCTCTCACCCTTTCTTTTCTTCTCCTTATAGCCCTAGAGGTTCTCATAGGTTTCCACTTTCCCGATATTTCCTTGCCACCCACCCCAATGATTCTTTCCTGTTTCACACGTATCGCCTCCCCTAACATGTAACGTCTGTTACAGCTTCTCTCTCCCAACTTTTTACCCTTTCTCCTACCTTCCCACTCCCCCAACCTTCCCCGTCTTACTAAGTTATTTCCACCAATGTTAATATTAAGCTATTCTTAAGTAATATCCTAAGTTGTTTTTCTATTAATTACACTTTGCTATGCATATTTAACTAAATTTACCCTGGTTTGCCTCCTCCACATTGAGTAGTTTTTTATAATAATCTTACCATTATTAATTTGTTTGATGTATAATGCTTAGGCATATAGTTAACTTTTACTACCTTGTTCTATGTATAATGCTTAGGCGTATGTTAATATGTTCTCTGTACACCGACGTGATATCTTGATAAGCGGCGGTATATAAAAACCAATAAATAAATAAATAAATAAATAAATAAATAAATAAATAAATAACTCTCCTTGAGCTCTCTAACAAGCTTCATGTGTTCTAAAGTTTATTGGATGGTTTCTGCTGTCCAGGGTTCACCCAAAGTTTAGCGAGTTCTGTGTAAAGTGGAGAACTCTTGCACTCTGGAAGCATCCTCTGTAAGGAGCAGTACTAACTAGCAGGGATGGGGTAATATTTGTTTGAAGACTGAGAGAAGCATGAAGAAGGTTAGGATGATGGATGGGGGAGGTACATTCTCTACACAGGGAATGGGTTATACAAAGCTATTTAAGAATGCTGTGACAGGCATTTTAAGAGAGAGAGGAGTACTCTGGAGTGTAAGGGCTCCTGAATTTTAAGCAGTTGAAGCTCTTGAAATTATTGAAGATTCCTGATTGCCATCCAGAGGGAGGAAATCCTAAGTGAAAGGGAGGAATTCTTCCAGGAGAAGCACCAGGAAAAAGAAAAGAGTTTGTTGTTCTGGGGAGCATGCCGTCCAGAAAGCCTTGGGGCTAAAGTTGGCTGTTGAGATTTAGTCTGCAAAGAAATATTAAAAGAAGTGTTTCCCTTATTTGAATTTGCTGGAACTGTAATCTAGAGATATGATTTGGCCAAACCTTTTGGTTTGGCCTTCGTTATCGGCACACCGGGGGAAATTTTATTTTCCCATGGTTCGTGCTGATTTTATTTTATCTGGCCCCCAAAATGATGCCCTAAACCTGCCCCAACCTTTCAGATTAAAAAAAACAAACTCCAAACCTACCCCAACCCTTCAAATTAAATTAATTGCAACCCCCACCCTCCCAAACCCCCAAGACTTGCCCGACTCCCTTCCTAAGACTTAATGAAAGTCCCTAGTGGTCCAGTGGGGTCCTGGGAGTGATCTCCCCCTCTCGCGCCGTTGGCTGCCACTAATCAATATGGTGCCGATGGCCCTTTACCCTTACTGTGTGACAGGGCTATCAGTGCCATTGGCCAGCCTCTGTCACATGGTAGGAGCAATGGATGGCCGGCGCCATCTTAAAAAATGGCGTGGGCCACTCCTACCATGTGACAGGGGCCGATCAATGGCACTGATAGCCCCTGTCACACGGTAAGGGCAAAGGGCCATCAGCGCCATTTTGTTTAGTGGCAGCCAATGGCCCGAGAGGGGGAGATCACTCCCGGGATCCCGCTGGACCTCCATGGACTTTCGGTAAGTCTTGGGAGGGGTGTTGGCAAGTCTTGAGCGGTCGGGAGGGTGGGGGGTTGCAATTAATTAAATTTGAAGGGTTGGGTTGGGTTTGGGGATTTTTCTTTTATGTGCCCTTTCTCCCCTCCCCAAAAATGATAAGAAAACTACACAAAATTTTGTGGGTTTTCTTATTGTTTCTTCGCCCCCCAGAAACACGATGAAATATCGTCTCTATTTCCTATTTCGTCGCAAATGAATGCAAATCCCTACTGTAATCTACTAGTATTATTTGCACCTTCTTCCACCTGTTTGTTTGCAGAATCACTGAATTTTTCTGTTTTTGACACTTTTGGAGCTTTACCATTAAAACCATATCAAAATGGCCACCATTCCCACGCAGGGACTATGAGGAAGCATATTGTGAGGTGCAACACTACTCGCTCCAATGAAAACTAACTACATAGAGCTCCATCATCACATGTGGTGAGGTAAGAGTCAATCAAGCAGCTGGACTGAGTGTTAAATGCATGTAAGGAGTGCACGAGAGCTAGACCCATATTGGTTGAGGTGTGAGAGAGGAGTGGAGACAAGACTGTGAGATTCAGCACAAATAAAAAAGTGTCATGGGTGGCCAGTATGAGCAAGATATATTGCTTAAATAGCTGGATGCAGCTGTCCATTGATAATGGTACATACATTGCCTGGGTGGAATGTGGCATGTGCTGCCACCTGCAAGAACCATGAGTGGTAGTATTGCAGTGCACGGTCTGCTCCTACCACCTACACATACTGGAGCCAAGAATGGAGCTGGTGCTCCCATTGCTCTCTAAAGTATTTGAGATTTATGGAGCAGATTGCCTTGAGAGACTGGCATAGATCCAGAAGAAGTTTTGGGTGGAATCTCAGGAAGATCAAGGATGTCCAGTTTTTCACTGAGTATGGAACCAGAGAGCAAGGGCAGTCAGAAGCATGGGAAGCACATGAGCATTGAGTAGTAGACCTCTGACTGGTTCTTTATCACTACCCCCTTTCCAGTCCCCACCACATGAGACCTATGGAGGATTCAGAGGTGAAGGGGATGGAGTGAGGCCCAAGTGGAAAGGGCAAACTTGGAAGCAAGTGCCAAAGGAGAGAGTGGTGTTTCCCGTGCCACTGAACCTGTTTCCATCTCGCTGAATAAACCGGAATCCACTAGTGCTTTTGTTCTCCAACCCATGTGCCCCAGGGTTCTATTGGGCAAGGACAGCAGTTTTGGCACTTATATGAAGAAATACTGGGGAGGGCCGGGAACTGTATCCCTCTTGGGTTGACTAGGTGGATTCTTGGGAGACCCAAAGCACCCGGTGGTCAGAGATCATGCCTGTGGCCAGCAGCTTGATGAGGTCCCTGGGAAAGGTCTTGCAATCAGGGTTGCCCCAACTGTTTACTGTTATGAATCCTTCTGTATCTGTGCTACAGGAGGCCTCTTACTTCTTTCCTGGAGGCCACTCCTAAGCCAGGGTCTTGCCTACAAACTGTCCAGGATTTGCTCCAGGGCCTGGGAGGCCTTCGATGCCTGAGGCTTGCTTGGGTCTGCATGGACTTCTGGTTTGGGCCATGCCCTTCTCCCTAGGGGCCGGCCCGCAGCACTTCTCCTCAGTTATAGGGCCAGCTAGGTGTGGCCCATCCAAACTCCTCCCAGGGAGTTACCTGTCTTCAGCCCTATAAAAGGACTTCAACTTCCAGTCACCTTTGCCTTCGCAATGAGCCAGTTGTTTGAGCCAGTTGTCCGAGGAGCTTCCCCTTCCTCTTGGACTCCATGTTCCTGCTCTTGCTTGGTGTTCCAGTATTCCAAGGGATCCCTTTTTGTTTCGTCTCTGCTGTTCGTGATCCCGGTCTCTGATGTCCTGATGTTCCTGATGTCTTCCGCCTCTGCCCTCCTGATGTTCCTGACGTCCTCCTTCTCTGCCCTCCTGATATGCCTGATGTCCTCCGTCTCTGCCCTCCTGATGTTCCTGACGTCCTCAGTCTTTGCCCTCCTGATGTTCCAGAAGTCCTTACGTCCTGGATGGCTAGAGGTCCTTACATACCTGACCTTCCTGATGTTTGTTCCTGCAATATTCCAGCTCTCCGAGTCCTCCAGGTGGCCACCCCGAGGGTAAATCCGTTCTGTCAGTCCCTGTTTCTGGTTTCTGGTTTCTGGAGCCCCTGCCAGCTGGATTCCTTTCCTGAGCCTGCCCTGCTCCCGCATGGTCCGTGACCAGCTTTCTTAGGCTTTGTAGGGCGCGTAGAGGACAGGGTGGTCCGTGACCAGCCCATTGGGTCCGCCCTGAGTAGAGGGCTGTGTAGGGCGCCCTGAGGAACAGTGCCCACTTGTCTTCATCTAAGTCTTCCAAGTCCTTTTCATCTCGTCTGGATTTCCCAAGGTACGTAAGAGTCATCCTTGCCTCAGACATTTCTGTTGCCTTGAGACTCCACCTACTCTAGTCTTATATGCCTTCTATGACCGGAGCTTCCATCTGCTCACCTTTCTGGATGTCGATGCCTTGTGTTCTACTTCTGAGTCCTGAAGCCTTCGTCTCAGCCTTCAAGCTTCAGCCCTTGTCCACCCTCGTCTCTTGTCCAGCCTGCCGCCTGTGCTGCTCCCTGCAGCAAGTCTGAAAGGGCTGGGAGTAGTCAGAGGACCACTCAGAGACCAACCTTGCATGGTTGGCCTCATCCAGGCATGCAGGTTGGCAGGGGCCTGGTCACCTCCAACCCTAGACGAGGTCCGTCTTACCGCAAGGGGCACACATCTCCCCTAGCGCTTCCAGCCACCAGAGTGCAACAGATTGCAAAGACCTCTGAGCTTTCCCACGTTCAAGGCCACCCTTTCTGTAACATTTACAGTGCAGGATTATGTTGAACTGACAGTGGGAACCCTGATCATGACTGTGTCGTGATCAGGAGCATCTCCTGTTTGGTCCATAGTAGACCTGGATAATGGCCAAGTTCAGCCAATCCAGAGAAAATCCTTCTAGTGGCGGAGGCCAAGGGGGAAGTCTGCCAGAATTGTTGCAGGAGCTGTGGATAGCAATTCTTTGGCCTGGGTGGCACAAGCTCCCAAACTGGTCATGGGAGGAAAGATGGCTCTGTCAGATGGTATATAAATATTGGGGCCACTCATACCTATATGTACCACTTACCATTATGTGTATAGTGGAACGGCCCAGAGAAGAATGGGTGGCTGAAGAAATGTACCATCAGCTTAAAAGAGATCCATCCCACAGAGGTCTAAAGAGAAACCACCCCATGTTCCAAGAGACCATAGAAGAGCATTGTCACCAGTGGAATGTGGGCCAATGCATGAGAAAACATGCAATGGAGGTGGTAGACTCTGTTGGTCAGCTTAGACAACTGTCAAGTGTCCAGAATCTTGCCTGGATGCACTACAGTAAAGGTACCTGACCCTAAGTGGTATAGCCCTTAGTTTTGGGCTGCCATTTAGAAGGGCAGAGGTGTGACTGTTTCACTGTTCCTGTTACCCGCTTTTTTATTCTAAGATTGGTCTGCTACAAGAAAGAAAGAGACCAATAACCATAATGTGTCTAGCGATGTTGTTTTTTATTTGACTATCCCAGGAGCTGAGAATGAATCAGCTCTGTAGAGCTTCACTGAGATTTTAGTTAGTGGATTTGTTTCACTTATGGGGAAGCAGTTCCTGAAGATGATAACCAGCTCAGGAGCAAGGAGCCAAAAGGCAGAAGCTTAAAGATTATTTTGGACATTATTTGGACAGTGATGTTATATTCTATTATACCAAAATTATTTTTTCAATTTAGGATTTAAAAAAAGAGAAATGGAAATGTTTTTTTTTTATAAAACTGCCTGAATGACCATGAGATGTTTAAGTGTTCCAAAGAAAAATACTGAAAAAAGAAAAAAATATATATAAAATGAGAAAAAGTTTCCAAACTCCTTGTACCTAGTTTTCTTTGTCTCATGGTCTGTTTCTAATTTATTTCTATCTGTATTAACTTTGTTTCCTTCATAGAAAGGAGAAGGTTTCCACCGGTAACCAGCAATAAAAGGGTTCCGACATCAGGACCCGCAATTCGTGGTGATCTACCGCATCTTGGCCTATACAAGACTGAGGCTTTGGCCTAGTCTGAGCCGGTAGATCCCCACTGGACTGGGTAAGTGGGGGCAGAGGGGATCCTGGCCCTGGCATTTTTCTGGGAGGGTGGAAGGGAGGGCTCATTTTTGTTTTTTGGCTATGAGGGGGGGTAATTGCTTGATTCATTTTTTTCATACGAATGAAATGAATCAAGCAATCCATGAACCGAAATTATTGGGGAAATAAACCTCTCGAAATTGAACCTGAAAATGAGAACAAAACTTTTTCCTTGCACATCCCTATTCAGCATCAGTGTTAACAGTAAAGACTACTATTTTGGACACTACCATAGTGACTCCAGAGTATTTCTTTTGCACTCACTGCATCCTCATAAAGGACAGACATCTTCCCCATGGAAAACTACAAACATTGGGAAATGTGTCACATCGGAACCTGAAAGGAGTCCTTTCTTCCTCCAGTCCAATGGATCTATACCTGGGGAAGTGAAGGAGACAAAACAGCCAGCTAGGGAGAGGTTCCAGCCCCATAGAGTAACATATATGTTTGTCTACCCCCGTGTGCAGGGCAGGCACACTGGGATAAGGTTTTGAAAATGTAGTATCCTAACCATGTACAAATGGTACCTTTGGCATTTATATGCAAGGAATCATTTTTGTTTATGTGTCAGGGTGTGGGATATGTGGCAGTCTCAAATATCTGGGCCTCTGTGATGGGTTGTTTGGGACCAGACAGCCTAGGACTCGTGTACCTTCCCTTCCACTCTTCCCCTCTTCCTTTCTTCCACAATCTGTCCCTTCCATATATTCTCTTACTTTTAAACCCTTATCCCACTTGGAACTTACCTCCTCCTCCCCTCCCATCACTGTCTGCTGTGTCTGGACAGGCGATAGGCACAACTGCAATGTGTCTTCTATCTATCAAGCCTCTGGCAGCATGGAGGCACAATAATGGATGGGCCTGGTAGGCACTTTACTAGTTCCCCTAACTGCATTAATACCTATACTAGTTGTTGCATACCCTATACCTGACTGCATAGAGCAGGGATGGTGAACTCCAGTCCGCAAGGGCTGCAAACTGGCAAGATTTTCAGGATATCCACAATGAGCACGCATGAGAAAGATTTGCATCCAGTGGAGGCAGTGCATGCAGATCTTTCTCATGTGTATTCATTGTAGATATCCTGAAAACCTGGCCTCTTTGCGGCCCCGAGGACGGGTCTCTGGAGACTCCCTTTCCTACCCTATCCCCAGCCACTACCCATGGAGGTAGCTGTTTCCCGTGAATAAGAAATATTTTTTTTAAATAAAGCAGACCATGCCCTCACACTCTAGCCCCTCCCCTTTGTAAAAGAAAAATATGCATCCCCACCAGAGAGCTAGCCTCCCCATGGCCCACCCTAGACCAACCTTCTAACCCCTCTAGACTCACCAAATTCTACCTGGTGGTATAGTGGGGATCCGGGAGTGACCTCTCTGTTCCTGGACATAGCAGAATCCATTTGGTAAAACTGTGCTAGCCACCATTTGCTTCTTTCATGTGACAGGTGCAATCTAATGCAACAGTAGCCCTGTTACATGATAGGGTCAAAGGACAGTAGGCACATTTTTCAAAATGGTACCAACCAGCCTTTTTCCCCTATCAAGCAAGAGGAGCTTCTCAATGGCACTGGAAGCCTCTATCTTGTCCTATGTCTAAAGGACATGGCACAGTAACATTTTCCCCCAGAGTGGATGGCACCATTTTGTTGTCGGGACATACAAATGTATGGCACTACAACAATGGCATCCTCCAGGAGGAGGATAGTTAGTTATTTTATATACCATTGTTCTAAAGAAAGATCACAACAAGGATACCATTTTTAGTAGCCAGATCAATAAACAAGATGCCAGAGGGCCTGATTCTGGGCCTTTTGCTTAAACTTCATGCTTGGGCCTAGCCTAAGCTACGGACCCAACAACAGGACCTGTCCTGATTGGGCCATGTGTTGAGCATTTGGATCCAGCCTTGGCCAAGCCCTAGCAGCAGAGCTTAGCATCTAGTCTATTCATGTGCCTTGGTAACAAGGACTTTGCTTTGGGCTGGGCCCCAACACTGGGCCTAGGCCCAGGCCCAGGCCCAGGTAATTGGACACAGCCTCAGTCAGACACCAGCCTCAGTCAGACACCGGGCTTTGAGCCTAGGCCTGAGCCACTGTGACTGAAATACTGTCCAGCCTGGGACCTGGTATTAGGCCTAGGCCTAGGTCCAGCACAAGCCCAGGCCTTTGCAGTGGGATCCGGCATTTGTAAGGCCCCTGCATCAGGCCCAGGCCTTTGTTTCAGTGGCTAGGTAACAGTTTTGGGCCCGTGCCTAGGCCTCGAGGCTAGGCTTGGGCCTTGGTGACCAGATACCGGCCTCAGAACTGAGCCTCCCAGTGTCACTACTAGGCCTAGTTTCAAGCCCTATGGGACTCAGCCTTGGCCAGACACTGGTGTTGGGCCCCAGACTTAGAAGTCAGACCTGGTTCTCAGCCTGGGCCTCCATGATGGGATCCAGCTTCAGCCAGTCCTCAGCTTCAGGCCTGGGCCTCAGTGACCCAGACCCAGCCTCAGGCCTGATTCTGGTAACTGACCCATTCCTAAGCCAATATTTGGGCCTCAATAACTGGATCTAGTCTCAACTGGGCCCTGAAATCAGACCTGGACTAGATTTTGGACCTAGGGAATGGGTCTAGACCTGGGCTTGCCAACAGGTCCCTGACCCATGAAAGGGCCCTAGATGAGGCCCAGAATTTAACCTGGGCCAAGGCTTTGGGCCTAGGCCTGTTGATCGGACACAAGCCTAGGCTTCCTGCCTGGGCCTCTGTCCATGTCTTTGCAACAGGATACAGATTTGGCTGGTATTAATCATGGGCCTTGGTGACCAGGACACTATCTCTGGCTAGGCTTAAGCCCAGGCATCAGCTGGGCCTAGTGTTGGTCCTAGTCCTAGGCCTTGGGTCTATGCCTGGGCCCTTGCAATGAGACCTAGCCTCATACCAGGCTCCAGGGTTGGGACTAGGCTATGATCTGGTCCTGCTTGATGCCGGTTTTGTTTTTTATACAAAAATACTAGAGATGTGCAGCGGTAAAAGGATTTGGTTCGGGTTTTGTTTTTGGCCTGCTGCAGGAAATTTCATTTTTTCCGTGGTTCAGGCTTTTTTTTCGGGAGACCCCGATTTCCGGGTTAGTGCACATTAACATTTTAAAGTTAGTACACACTAACCCGAAAAATTAATTTTACTAAATTTCGGAAAAATTGCTTTCATTTTTTGGTTCTCCCGAACCAGGACGAATTACAGAATTTCCTTGAAATTGTCTAATTCATGAAAAACGAATGTGCATCCCTAAAAAATACCTCAACATTTTTGCGTATTTTTGTTCAAGGCCAATTTTCAGTTTTTATTATTTGTATGAACTGAAAATGTCCTCATTTGTTTCATATTTCCCATTTGTTCAACATGAATTCAAATCCCTGCCTTCATCTGAGGTCAAACCTTATGGCAGCACTTATTGATGATGGGTACACATTGACTGTTTTTTTTTCTACTTTCTACATGTTAGAGTAATCTCATGTTATAGTGTTCAGTTTTACTTTCTCATGTGCCTTGTCCTATACTTGTAGCTTGCACTCAAGCTGAAATAAAATCTGTACATAGGATTTAAACAAATATGAAAACTGTATTTCTTAAACTATTTATAATAAAAATTAGAGACATAAATGAAGAAAAAGTGGGACATAGAGAGATCTATACAACATGTAAAAAGTGAAAATCACCCACATTCTAATAAATGAAGATATATAGTGGGTTCATGTATAAACCTGCTCTTATATCAAAATACAGTTCAATAAGACACAAGAATAATGCACTTTTATCATACAGAAAACTGCTTATGTGCTTTAGTCTTCCAGAATTAAGGCAAATAATAGTATCATGTACCAGATTAGAAGATTCATATTTGTATTCAAATTTAAATATTTTATAAAATAAAACATTTACCTATAGCCCACTTATCTTCAGTGAGAGGAAGATAAGTGTGTATGCTAAGAAAATGTAAGAAGTATGCATTCTGTGAGCTGCCTCCATCCAAAGACAAGAAGAAAATAGGAGAAAGTGTTACAGGTCTAAGAAAGAGAGTACCTCAGCAGGATAGAAGATAAGCTATATATTCTGAAAAGGAGTGACAAAAATGTCATCACTATACTGATGAGGGATGCATGCAGCAGCATGGCTACTCTTGGGGTCTGTATATGTGTGTGCATGCCTAGGTGATAGAGTAGGGATGTGCACACATCTTTTTTTTGTTGGTGTTTCATTTTCGGGTCCGGGGTGGGCCATTTCGGTCCACTCCCCGAACCCGAAAACTTTTTTTTGCTTCTATTTCAGTGAAAACCCCCCAAAAACCAAAAACCCCCACCCCAACTCTTCAAATTATTTAACTGTAATCCTCCCACCCTCCTGACCCCCCCCCCCCCCCTCAAGACTTACTGAAAGTCCCTGGTGGTCCAGCAGGGGTTCCGGGAGCGATCTCCCTCTCTCGGTTCGTCGGCTGCCAGTAATCAAAATGGCATCCATTGCTCCTACTATGTGACAGGGGCCAACCAATGGCACCGGTAACCCCTGTCACAAGGTAAGGGCAATGGGCCATTGGCACCATTTTGATTACTGGCATCCGACGGCCTGAGAGGGAGAGATCGCTCCAGGGACCCCCGCTGAACGACCAGGGACTTTTGGCAAGTCTTGGGGGGTCAGGACGGAGAGGGTTTGTAATTAATTAAATTTGAAGGGCTGGGGTGGGTTTGGGTTTGTTTTTTTTTTAATGTGCCCTTTCTTCCCCTCCAAAAAAACGATGGTAAAACCACATGAAATTTCATGGGTTTTCCTTTCGTTTTGTCAGCCCCCTGAAATGCAATGAAATAGGAAATATTGTCTTTATTTCTTATTTCATTGTAAACGAAGTCACATCCCTAATAGAGAGAGAAAAACACATACCCAGAAGTCTATTACTATAACATTTGTAGTGATACTACTTATAACATTATTTGTCGGAGTAAAGCAGATAATTATCAAAGTATCTATACTGGCATTCAAGATGTCATGGACAGGCATACTCACTGTCATGGGCTGGAGCTCACAGGTTTTCACTTTTTTTGTAGTTTCTCTAGCTCTCAGGGATATAGAGCCCAGCAATTGTAGAGCTGAGGGAGGGCCTGGCAGGAGGCAGAGAGTGGTCAAATTCCTCCATCTCCCAGTTGATGGAAAGTGCTTCCCTTCTCCGGCAGGAACAGTTCCACCAGGATAAGCACAAGCTGGCGGGCAATGTTTGGCTTCCTGCTTAGGAGTGCCGTGCTTGTTTGGTGTTCTCTGTGCACATAGGGACCGAAACTAGAAGGCATGTAAATCATCTACGTTCAAAATGCAGCAATAAAAAGTGCATGGGTACACAAGTACACAGCACATGTACATTTGTTGCAGAGACTGTTACAATTTGTCAGAGCAGTGTGACTTGTACAACAGCTTTTTCAAAATCTGGGACACATTTTAGATATCTGCAGGAATGCATAACTGCTTACTTAGCAAAACTGAACACCTCATGCCTTCTTTGACAGTTTAAAACATATTCAATTTGTGCAATCTGTATATATCACAAATGAGGTGACAAGCATTTGATCATTCAATTACAAGTGGCAAATGGTGAAGTATATGTGCACATGTAGTTGTAGCATCCATTAATTTGCTGTCTACTTGATGCCACAATGAAATTCAATCTTTCCCTCCCTCTTCCCTTTCTATCAGGATATTCTCAACTTGCTTCTAAGTCTGAAAAGATATACTGATTTTTCCCAAAGTTATATTGATCATTGGATGAAGGAATTAATCTCTGTCTGATCATTTGTTTGTTTAATTGATGATGGTCAATATACTGCCTCAAAGTGTAATTTGTCTTCATAACAAATATATTTTTACTTTAAGGAACTACTGTTTGAATCATCTACCAGGAATTAAAGCTCCTTTTAAACATTTTCAATCCTTATATAAGTGTATTAAATGATTTCAATAAAACAATTGAGAATAATCTTAAGAAATGTGATGTTTTTTTTACCAGTTTCCTAAAGACCTAATGTGTTTAGAGCTTCGCCAATTACTAACACTCTTTTATTCACCATTATTTTATCCTGACCACACCACTCACCGCCATGACTCGCAAGGGGGCCAACCCCTCTCAGTGATCACCCGAAGCTATGACCACCTTTCAGGACCTCAAGTCTGCCTTCCTTAAGGAACCTTTTCTCTGCCATCTGGACCCTATGTGCCTGTTTGTGGTTGAGGTCAACACCTCCAATGTTGAAGTAGGAGCCATACTGAGTCAATACTCCACTACTCACACTCTAAACCTCTTTTCTTTTTTTTCCCAATGTTTCTTGCTTGCGGAATGTAATTACACCATCGGGGTTAAATAATAGTTGGCCATCAAGCTGGCCTTTGAGGAATGGCAACCCTGGCTCGAAGGGGCACAATACCAGCTTACCGTATACACGGATCATAAAAATCTCGAGTATCTACATCATGCTCAGCATTTAAACCATCACCAGGCCCACTGGTCCCCCTTCTTTACTTGATTTAGATTCATACTGTGTTACTGCCCAGCAAATAAGAATGGTCACGCTAACGCCCTCTCCAGGTCTTTCATCGCAGAGGATGTACCCAATACCCCCCGGCACATAAAATACCCTGCTAAGGTCATTCTGTCTGCCACCTTTCCAGTACCACCGGGAAAGATGGTGGTCCCTCACCCGCTACGACGGAAGGTTTTGCAATGGGTTCCTGACTCTTTGACCTCTGGATACCTCCAGAACTCTCTCCACTCTTCAGCGGTAGTACTGGTGGCCTACAATTCAAAAGGATACCCAAGCTTACATAGAGTCCTGCCCTACATACACCCTTCATAAGCCTCCAGCAGGAAGGCCAAGGGGACTCTTGCAGCCACTTCCCATTCTGAGCGAGCCCTGGACCCATATTGCAACGGACTTTATAGTACATTTGCCCATCTCCAATGGGAATAATACCATATAGAAATGGGTCACTGTCGACCACTTCTCTAAGATGGCGCACTTTGTGGCTCTACCTGACCTCCCAACGACGCCCCAGCTGGCCAAACTGTTCTTTTGGCATGTGTTTCAGCTCCACGGTCTTCCCAAGCATATTCTCTCAGGCCGAGGGGTTCAATTCACTGCATGCTTCTGGAAATCTCTCTGCAAGAAGTTTAATATTCCATTAGATTTCACCTTGGCTTACCACCCTCAAGCCAATGGCCAAACAGAGAAGACCAATAGAACTCTAAAGCAATTCTTGCGAGGCTACATGAGTCTGCGGCAGGACGACTGGGCCGACCTCCTTCCATGGGCGGAGTTCACATTAAATTCCCATCTGTCTACTTCCACCAGTTCGACACCTTTCCAGGTGGTCTATGGACGCCAACCTTTGCCACCACTCCAGTTCCTGCTGTCCGTGTCATCTCGGCAACTCAAGCAACTGCCCAAGAATTGCATCAATTGTGGCAAAATAAGCAACAGCTGCTCAAACAGGCTGCCCAGAGATCGAAGAAGGCCTTTGATGCCCATCATCACACAGCACACCAGTTCCAACATGGGTATAAGGTATGGCTCAGTACCAAATTTATTCGGCTCAAGCTGCCCTCAGCTCGCTTTGCTCCTAGATATATTGGTCCCTTTCCAGGTCTCCACCGTCTGGGCTCAGTTACCTATCAACTCCAGCTGCCTTCCTTGCTCAAGGTTCACAATGCTTTTCACGTTTCTCTACTAAAGCCTCTGATTCTCTCAGGATTTTCTAAAAAACCACCGGACTCCCTACCGCAGTCTTCAGAAGCAGATGTCACCTATCAAATCCGAGATGTCCTGGACATTAGGAAACATGAAAGAAAATGGGAATACCTTTTCTCATGTGAGGGCTTTGGGCCTGAGGAGAACAGCTGGGAACCCATGGCCAATATCCTGGACAAGGATCTCATTTGGCAGTTCCATGCCAAGCATCCTCACAAACCCACACCCAAACCCCTGGGGAGAGGCTTAATAGGAGGGGTACTGTTATGACCGTCAGTCGCAGATGGCTGCAACCGTGTCTACTTACATGCTGCACTATTCTCTTGCCCTCCCTGGGTCTGCTTGTGGCGCAGGTTAGTCTCCACTGATGTGTTTACCATGGATCCTTGTGGCGGCTGAGATGCCGCCACCACCCTCTTCGATTCCGGGCCTTCCTAGGCACATGCATATGCCACTGGGTCCTCCTTTTAGAACCCTCATTTTAGAGCTTCTTTACCTTTGAAAGAGGCTATTCTGCTTTCATGGAAACCTTAGAGCTACAAAGTCATACCTGCTACTTGGTGCACTAGAATTACCCATCAGAAAATGTGTACATACATTTTAAAATAAAAATAAGTATGTGTATAAGTTATGATTCTGCCCAGTCTCTGCACCAGAACATCTTTTTTGATGTGTGCACAAATTTACTCACATAAGCTACAAATTCTTATTAATTAAGGCAGCAATCAGTCAAGCAATTTAGAAGAAGCCATTTATGTGGGTAATACATTACTTCAGCTATATAAACGACTTTGAAATTGTTGCGCTTCCCGGCTGCGCTGGTGCCACGACCAGGACTGCTCACCCGGGGTGCTCATCTACCAGCTCCTCACTTGAAAACTCTGCCAGCGCTGCTCATCCACGGCACCCCCAAGTGTCTCCAGGCCCATCAAGGCCCTCTTCATTGCAGCGCTCCTCGTGTCAGGGCTCGGCGTCCTCCACGGCATCAACCCCGCCCCCTAGCGTGCGCGCGTGGAACTCCCGGACGTTTAAAGGGCCAAGCGCTGGAAACTCATCCGCGGCACACCCCGATGATGTCACCTGAGCCCAGTATATAAGCAGGGCTCAAACTAATGCTCTTCGCCTTGGCAATCGGGTCGACATCGTTGCTGTGATAGTTTGACTCTGTTCCAAGTGTCTCTTGTTCCAGCATCTCCTGTTCCAGCATCTCCAGTTCCTATGTCTCCTTGTTGCTGTGTCCTTCCCAGGTAGTACCTATCCGGACTGACTTCTTGGTACTGACCTCTGCCTGCCTGACCATTCTCTTGCCTGCCGCCTGGAACTGACCACTGCCTGCCTGGCCGCTCTACTGTCAGACGCCTGGAACCGACCCTCGCTTACCTCGACTATGCACAGACTGATTCTGGTATTGGCCCTGTTTTGGCTGACCTCTCTTGGACTGATACTCTGGCTCTGACCCTTGTGCTTCACTCGGACTCTCTCTTCTGGCCCCCGGTGACCATTGGGCCAACGTACTTGGATAACAACCACGGCATCCACGTGGTTAGACTTGCAGGCACTGCCTGTCTCATGCAGAGGACCTCCTTGAACTGTTGCCTTCCTGAGGTCTCCGGAACTTCTGGTTCAGGTCTAGCTCATCCACTTTGCATCAGCCACGCACCCTTGCTCGTGGTAGGCACACCTCTCCGATACCTCTCTGGGAGACCACCGGAGGCCCACCTAAGTCCAGGCAGTCTGGGTACCCAAGTGCACCAAGTAGCAGGTATAATTTTGTAGCTCTAAGGTTTCCATGAAAGGAGAACAGCCTCTTTCAAAGGGAAAGAAGCTCTAAAATGAGGGTTCATGGGATGAAGGTGAAAGGGGGTAGATTCAGGAATAATCTTGGAAAATATTTCTTTACAGAGAGGGTGGTGGATGCATGCACAATGGTCTCCCCATGGACCTGCGGAAACCCCGGACTGTTATTGGTGAAACTCCAGCTAGCCTCTGCCTCCTTGTGTGCTCTGCCTCCTGGTGGCAGACACTCTCTGGGTCCAACCAGAGGGCCGTACCAATCCTGCATCAGGCCAAGGGTCCACCTCCAGTGCAACAGAAATGTACCTTCAGGGAGGGTAGGTTTTTCCAGCAAACTTCAAGACAGTCCTAAGGGTCGACCAGACTTTACCAGAAAACATAACTAGATAATTTGGCTTCTCCTTGGAACGCTCTCATCCTGCCCGACACTTAGCCAGCTATTTAGCTGGATAACTAGTTATCCAGATAAATGGCAGCTGTTCAGTGGGGCAGGATATTCAGCTGCTGTTACTTAACTAGATACATGCTAGCTTTCTTGGATGTGGCCCTGAATATCCCCCCTCAATATGTTTCTCTTGGATCAAGGGGAACAGCAGACCAGCAGATCCAAGACTGCAACATCTGAAAAAAGCCAATAAGACTTGCAATCAGTGCGCTGGGCCACCAGGGCACAGAAAGGCCACCTGTGCAAGAAACAAGACCTCAGAGACACTGCCCCTTCTGCCCCAGGACAACAGATCTCAAACTGCCCACAGAATATGAAGGCTGCCATCACATTATCTATCCAGGATACTTAAGCACATTGAAATTGTGTGATGAATGTCTGAAATAAAAAAAAAAAGCAGACTAAGCTGAGTTGTTGTAACACCTGTAAATGTTTTCCTTTATTTTCTAATAGCATTTATTTTTATATGCTTTTTTAATTAGCGTTAATAAAAGCGTTCCTAGGTAAAAGGTGAATTTTAAAAGCCTGGCGTGCTCCAAAACCGGGAGATATGTGCCCAAGTCGGGCCAGGGCACTCTGAGCGGATTTTAAAAGTTGCCCACGTACCCGTGTATCTCCTGCCGTGTGCACAAATGAAAAGTTCTGAAAAAAGGGGCGGGGTGTGGGCGTGGTCTGGGCAGGGCATGGGCATTCCTAGATCTCACATTGAAACTAGAGTGTGAATACTGACGCGCACAAGCGCAGGCCGGGGTCCCTTCTCGCATAGCTTTACTTCGTGTTATGGATGGCGGGTAAGTAATAAAACAAAATTACACAGATCAGCAGGGTTTTAAGGGTCGGGGAAGGAGAGCTATTAAAGTAGGCGGTGTTGGAAGTCCTATCCCTTAGCTCAGGGAACTGGGAACAAACTGGGAGAATGGGCAATTACGTCGTCATGCAAGTCTACTAAAATCCGACCCCCCCCTCCTTATGCGGTAGACGCGGCATTTGCATGCATAGGAGTGTGCACACTTAAAATTGCACCCTCATGTGCATGCATTTAGTCTATTTTATAACGTGTGCAACTGCATATATGCACGTATGTTACAATAGGACAATAGGAAATTCACCGTGAAAATAGGCAATGCTGAGTCCTCCCACTACGCCCTCGCCCAAGGAGTCCCCCAAGGCTCCTCCCTCTCTTCTACCCTCTTTAACATTTACCTCACCCCCTTGTGCAAACTCTTATCAGAACTTGGCCTCAAATTCTTTCTCTACGCTGATGATGTGCAAATCATCATACCCATTCAAGGATCCTTATCTGACGTCCTTGAATCCTGGGGAAACCATCTCGCTGCCATCAACTCCTTACTTACCAACCTCCACCTTGCTCTAAACACCGCCAAAACTGAACTCCTCCTCATATCCCATCACCCCCCTACCAATCCCGCACTCACAATTGACTCTGCTATCAAGATTCCTCATGCACAGCCCTGCGCTAGGAACCAGGGGGTCCTAATCGACCAACAACTGAATTTCAAAAAACATATCAGTGCCATACTCAAAGAGGGTTTCTTCAAACTTAAAGTCTTAAAAAACCTGAAACCTCTCCTTCACGCTAGTGACTTCCGCACTGTCGTCCAGGCTACACTGGCATCCAGGATAGATTACTGTAACTCCCTCTTACTTGGCCTACGCTACTCCTCCTTAAAGCCCCTCCAAATGCTACAGAACACTGTAGCCAGAACCCTCTCCAACGCTCACAAATACAACCATATTTCCCCTATACTGAAGGACCTACACTGGCTCCCTATTCCCTCCCGCATCCTCTTTAAATCTCTGACCATTATCCATAAAGCCTTATATTCCCATCACTCCAACTGGCTGGTAGATCCCCTCCAATTTGCCTGCTCAAATCGACCGACAAGGACCACTAGCAAAGGGTCCCTCCATGTGCCATCCCTAAAGAAAGCACACCTCACAGCTACAAGGGATCGTGCGCTCTCCATTGCTGGACCTATGCACTGGAACTCACTCTCAACCGACCTCAGACTTGAACCTTGCATCTCCAAATTCAGAGCCCAGCTCAAAACCTGGCTTTTCAAACAAGCCTTTCCCCAACACCCTTGATGAATATTGAATTGTGATGGATCATGACCTGAATTTGACTATGACCTTGTTCTTATGACATTATAGTTCACTTGCTGTTTGTTCCTATGCTTCTCTGCTCTCCTATTGTTTTTTTGTACCTCTTACCCTTCCCCTGTTACTTGTAATTTCCGTTGCTTTTGTTCCATGTAAACCGAGGTGATGTTTCGACTAACATCGGTATAGAAGACTCTTTAAATAAATAAATAAATAAATAAATAAATAAATAAATAGGGCCGAGTCCCTGGGTGCCAGCCAGCAAACACGGGCACATGTGCACCCGTGCGACTGTTTAAAAGTCACTGTCCCTGTGTGTTACCTGTTAACTAATATGCAGGGCTACTACAAGCTGTAAGCTTAGCCGAGGTTTGTTGTTTGCTAATTTTAGAGTAAAATAGTATATTAGGAGGGTTGAGAGCAGACATAGTCTGAGTATTCTAGTGTGCTTCTATAGAAAAGGTACATTGTCTGAAAAAGGTTGTCACTGTGTTTTTTCAGTGTGTGCTGTGCATGTTCTCTGTGACAGCTTGCTGTGTGGGTGTGTAAAGGTGATGCAGTTCAGAGAACAGCATTAGACAGAGTCTGAGTCAATTCATAGTCCATAGTGTACTGTTTCTCACAGTAGTGCCTGTGTGTATATGTATGTATGTGTGTGTGTGTGTGTGTGTGTGTGTGTGTGTTTACTCACACTGGTGTATAGTTTGTAACACTATAAAACCCCTGAACTGTTGAACATTTTTTTTTTTTAATCCGTCATGTCAATGGCATTAAGAGGCAGGCATTAAGGCTGAGAATGAAAGGTGATGAACAGTTGCTTAAAGGAAGTCTGTGCTAGAAAGAGAGCTGTGGCCAGTACTAGCTGCAGTGATAATGATAAGCATAGAATTAAATGCATACATGCCCCTGCCAAGATCAAGCACTATCTTTTTAAGAGGGAGCCAACTAGAGATACAGGGTCGGAGAAGAATTTGAGTTGCTTCCACCATTGACCTTAATGGGATAAAAATAAACAAATGAAACAAATATATATATTTTTGTTTGAAATGAACCAAATGAATGATTGTGACTTACAAAATGAACAAAACAAACCATAATGACATTTTTAGGCATCCTCTCCAAATCCGTATTCCATTGTCTGATGTCTGTGCCTACTTTGCCAGTCTTTTTGTGCGATTGTTGCCGGTGCCCTTTGCCGCTCTGTGAGTGCTTTGGGCTTTTCATGTCATTCTTTATTCTGCTTTTCACCTTTCAAAGTGCCTTGAGATGCTTGGCCTCTTTTTCTCTCTTCTGATATCTTTGGGTGCTACTTCCCTTGCTGCCAGTGCTTGCCTGCAAGTTTGATAAAACTTGGATACAAAACCCGTGTTCGATACAAAAATAGAATGGATTGCTTCCAATATAGACTCACATGAAAATAAAATAAAGAACAAAACAGTATTACATAACTTGGGAAATGATATGATAAAATTGACTCAGAATGTCAAACATAATGAAATAATGGCAAGAAAGATATTTTTGTGCTCACCCTACTCGTTAGTACATACAAATTATTTTCTGTTGTCTCTAACCATGTACCCAGTGCTACTGAAGTGATAATTGCATGACAATATGTATTGCTGTTTTCCAATAAAAATGACTTTTTTTCACTAAGAAGGCAATGATACTTGGAGCAGCCTTCCAGCAGAACTTTTCGGAGTCAGTACAGCGGCAGAATTCAAGCATGAATGAGGTAAATCACACTGTGGCTGAGTTTGGACAAAATTACCTGCACAGCCTTTTCTGATTTACTTGTTTCTAGCCATTCAACTGAATATGGTCAGGCTGAATATCATGGTCTGAAGTTAATCAAAATTGTTCAGTTTACTTTAGGCCTACTATTTGGCCAGCCTTAGTTAAACAAGTAACATTGGCCCGCTAACATTTAACCACACCTCAGGAATGACTTCAGAGCTGTCTCATTTTTTTTCTTTCTAAATGGTAGAAGCTATAAGGATATAGCCTATTTTGGGTTCATTCTGAATGAACCAAATCAGCAGTGCCTCTGAAAAGAACAACATGTTTTCTTTGCATTTGTTTTCAGAAGTTTATGCATGCAGTCATAGTTGAATTCACAAAAAAACACTTTGGGGTAGATTTTAAGAACTTTCAAGTGGGAGTCCATGTGTGCGCGCTACCCGGCGCTCACACATGGATGCCCGGTGTGTGCATGTTATAAAATCGGGAGTCAGCGCACGCAAGGGGGTGCAGTGTTGAGCAACTCGTGTGCGCTGACGCCCATGGCCTTCCCCTGTTCCCAACCCCCTAACCTAACCTCCCTTCCCCTAACCCTCCTCTCCCAGACCTATCCTAAACCCCCCAGGCCTTTATTTTACCTGTTACGCTTGCCTCCAGGCAGCCTGTGGCACATGATCCTCCGACACAGCAGCAAATGGCCGCTGTGCCGAAGGCCTCTGGCCCCTATCCACCCCACCTCCCGGACCACCCCACCCCCATCCCGCCCCCACCCCCTCCCAACCCCTTTTTCCAAGCCCCGGGACTTAGACGCGTCCTGGAGCTTTACGCGCTTCGCCGGGCCTTTCTAAAATAGGCCCGACACATGTAACCCCACCTACGCGTGTAAATCCAATGGATTTACGCCCGTAGGCTTTTTAAAATCCGGTCCTTTGTGCACATACATAAGTTACATGCACAAGTTGCCGATTTATGTGCACAGGTTCGAATGTGAGTGGAAAAATGTGTTTTTATCTGTGTGTATTTGCAAACTCTGGGGGTAATTTCAAAAAGGATTTACACATGTAAATGGAGATTCTGGGAGTGGAGCAGAGGCTCCCCCTTGCTGCTCTCAAGACAAAAGAAGGTATCAGGGGATGGGGAGGGTTGGGGAAGAAGGCGGCGGTGGTGGAATCTGCCCTGATTATCTTCATTGTAGGTGGATGGGAGGGAAGGGAGCAAACTGATATGTCAATTAAAAAAAAAAAAATCAGGACAGGGGTTCTCTGGGCCTTTAAAAGATTTTGAGTGGTGAAGAGACTATGCCCTGAGATGGCCTTTGTAAGACATTTTGGGGGGAGGGAGGGGATTGGCCTGCCGGCCCTTTTATTTTCTAGCTTTTAATCTCTGATGACAGTGAGTGAGATATCTGGTTAAGTAACAGTTATTCAGCTAGCCTAACCAGACTTACCTGATATTTAGCTAGGTTAGCCGGATATCTCAGCCCCTCCTGGCAACGCCTCTGAAACACCCATTTTTTATCTGGTTAAATTATAGCCGGATAAGAAGTTATCCGGCTATAATTTAGCCAGAGAAGTAGCTGAATATGTCACATTTGCTATTTAGACAGATAATTTGTGAGTTATCTCTCTAAATGGTTTTTGAATATTGATCTTGAGATGTCATACAGATGTGCAGGTAGGAGCTTCATGGATCTGTAACTGCCTGCAGCAAATTCTAATTGTTCATCACTATCTTCCAAAAACTGGTGATGTCAATGAATGGAAAAGGTTACAAAATTATTCTTGCCCAACAGTAAAGAAGGTCTCCCTGGAGTAATACAGGTGTTTGATGTTACTATTGAATCCATCCTCGCCTCCCTGCTCACACTGGTTCTCTTTCCTGGTAAGGGGCCAGTTTATCTCCACAAGACTCCCAGTTTCTAGCTGCAAATACCTTCATCACTGCGCTCACACGTATATCTCTGAAAGACATATCTTCCATTGGAGATCAACCTGCCGAAATACAGGTTTTGCCTGAGCTCCAATCCATGTAGGCAAAAGGAGTTTTTGAGGGCTCTCATTTTAATGTTTTAAGCTGTGATGTTTCTATTACCTCACCCCCTCACCCCCTCACCTACCTTACACCACCTGTAATTGAAGGACCCTGACACAACAAGCCTTCAGAGCTTGGCTATCATCTGAAGCTGAGTCAGCACTGTAATTTCCCTAGCTGTAATTCCCTAGCTATAATTTCCCTACCATATACTACATGCAGTTTGTATGGTAGATGAAGCAAATGAGACCCAATAGAAACTAATATCCTGATTTCTTCTAAAACATAAGTCATATACACTTACCAAAAATATTGTCAGTTGCTAATTGAGGATTATCTTAATGATTAAATAAATACCAAGTATAAGAAATAAAATTAAAGGCAAAACTAAAAATAAAAGTTCAAGACTTCAGATGATGAATTAGTCATTCACACATGCCTTGCTTTCTGTAGACCCAATAAGTAACTTATGGACAAGAGTTAGCTGCAGGCTCCATGTCATCAGGGACAGATAGAGCTCAGCCTATCTCTGATGATATGGAGCATGCATCTAACCCAATTATGGACCAACTCTACACATACTTACCTTACAAGGAAAATATAGGCATATACCACTACTTTACAAATAATGAATGTGCATATATGAAGTAAATATATATGATTATAACTTTCATGGGTACTTTTGCTATCTATTTTATAAAATTTCATGCATAAATTAAATTAAATAAACATAAACCATGACCCTATATACATGTATTTACATGCCTTTAAATGCAAATGCATGTATATAAAGGCAAGCTTCATAGTATTTCTTTCTAACAGCACCATTCTAGGATAAGTGGAGCTCTGCTTTGGAAGCCTAATTTCCAGCCACGGGAAGTGGACTTCTGGTGAAGGAGGTAATGAAGGTCCATAACATCTTATATGGGAAGGAGTCACGAAGAGTGGGATCCGACTGGAAAGAGCAGATCTGGGAAAATGTCTGCAACCTGAGTCATAAGTGGCAAGGCCTCCAATATCAGAACAAGAAGAAACAGGCCAGGATAAGGGAAGAAGGTAATGCAAATCAAATTAAATTCATTCAGGCAGAACAGTTGGTCCTCAGCACAAATTCTGAAGCTGCTATGAGTTGTGTGGGAGATTTGAACACCTCATGTCCTCAAGGCTGCAAAGGTGATTGTAAGAAAGGCATGTAATGTGTGGATCAATGTGTGGAGAGAAACGAAGAAATGGCAGAAATATTAAATGAATACTTCAGTTCGGTGTTCACTAAAGAGGACCCTGGAGAAGGACTGTTGCTAGTTAACAAGAAACTGGAGGGGAGTGGAGTAGATGTAACTCCATTTACAGTAGAAAATGTATGGGAAGAGCTGTGGAAACTGAAAGTGGACAAAGCCATGGGGCCTGATTAGGTTCATCCCAGGATACTGAGGGAGCTCAGAGATGTGCTGGCGGGTCCGCTGCATGACCTGTTCAATAGATCCCTAGAAACGGGAGTGGTGCCAAGTGATTGAAGAAGAACAGTGGTGGTCTCACTTCACAAGAGTGGGAGCAGAGAGGAGGCTGGTAAAGTATTGGAGTTGCTGCTGAAAGAAAGAATAGTGAACTATCTATAGTCAGAAGAATTGCTGGACCAGAGGCAGCATGGATTCACCAGGGGAAGATCCTGTCAGACAAATCTGATTGACTTTTTTGACTGGGTGACTAGGGAATTGGATTGAGGAAGAGCACTCAATGTCATCTACTTGGATTTCAGCAAAGCTTTTGATACGGTCCCGCACAGGAGCCTGGTGAATAAAATGAGAAGCTTAGGAGTGAGTGCCGAGGTGGTGGCCTGAATTGAAAAATCCAGGCCTAAGTTAGGCAGATAAGTAGCTCCTCCTGAAACACCTATCTCTGGCCTATAAATAAGCCAGATAAGTTCTTATCCAGTTAAGTACTTTTCTGGTTTATATCGACCACTGAATGGAACCAGATATTCACCTGCCACCACTTAGCCAGATAAGTTGCCACTTACTCAACTAAATGGGGCTGAATATTGGCCTCAACATTTCTAAGGTCATGTAGTGCTTTGAAAAGAACTGACATATTTTCTCATATAGAGAAGTCTCACAGGATACAACTATCCGGAAACCAAGTAGGTTGAAACTGGTGGATTGTTGGTGACTAGGTACTATCAGAGCACTAGGCAGCCAGATGTTTGGGCAACAACCTCCCTAGTTTTTGAGTAATAATCACATAAGTTTTGGTATCTGATTACAGTATATTATTACAAAGCAGGTTGCTAAGGCATAGAGCATGGAGGTAGGTAAGGAGGGTGGGTTGAGTTTTTCGGTGTCAGACTTAGCATATTAA
The DNA here is from genome assembly GCF_901001135.1 of Rhinatrema bivittatum. Lineage (NCBI taxonomy): Eukaryota > Metazoa > Chordata > Amphibia > Gymnophiona > Rhinatrematidae > Rhinatrema > Rhinatrema bivittatum. The sequence continues at coordinate 323,066,060 of NC_042616.1, read as the reverse complement.
ATATTGGAACTTGTATGCTCATCTACCCATGATAGAAGAGAAAGACAACAAAATCCAGCTTGCATAATTAGTGATCTCCTACAAAAGGTCAAGCTTCTATGGATGGTAGATGGACTATATCCTTAGTTATGTGTACCATAATAACTGGGCTGACCTGATGAGCAGATTGGTCATTATCTGCTAGAATCTACTATGTTACTATGTTTTTATTGTCTCAATCCAATCAAACAAGACTTTTATATTTATTGCCCAGTGACCTTTTTCTCTTTTTTTTTTTAGAGAAAGTTTGAATGATTAATCAACAACAAGGAAACAATGTATAGTTCTTTTTCTTTCTGCTTCAGTTAACAAAAATGCAAGATTTATGGACAATGCATCTTCAGTCCTTTGTGGGGTTTTGTTTTTGGTCTATTTTCTTGCTATGTTGCTGAAAGGTCAGCCTGTCAAAAATAGTGAGATTAGGTCAGCAGGCTGCCCATTTTCGTTTCCTGTGAAATGGGAAAGTCCTCCATTAGTGATTAATGCCCGATATCTCAACATCAAAAGACTGTCAACAGGAAATATAATTGTTTGCTAAAACTGGAAATGTAAGATAGGAAAACTAAGGGTGCATATTAAGGCACATCAAATCTATGAAAGAGTTCAAAAACAGCAATTCATGAAATGTATTGTATTCTTTAGAAAAATAAATCATTAAATAATACCTTTTCTGCTGGAAATCAGTATGCCTCTATAAAGTAGGAAAGAGAAAAGCAGAAAGAATAAAGTATTTTAAATTATACAGCAATATATTTTTGAAAAATAGAAGAAGATTTAATATAGGAAAATATTTCTCAACAGAAATCAATGTATACACTGTACCTTCATAATATTTTAGTAAGGATATAATTGCTAGTTCAACCATCTGACCATTTTCTTTTGCACTTTACAGCTCTTACATTATGGAAACATAGAATGAATTAATGGAAAGGCCAATCAAGACAACAGGCAAAAGACAGATACATTATTCAGACCCATTGCCCAGATTTCCCCCACCCTTGGGATTCCACTGTTGCTCAGGCTCACATTCAAGATGTATACATTTTTCACAATTAGAAAAAGTATATGCTAGGTTACACAGTATACATACTTTTACCTGCAGAAAGGCTGGACTATGTTCTGAAGCACAGTGTATAAACATGTATTGAGGTTTGCACCCATCAGGAAACACATAAAAGGCAAAGCCTTTTAAATGTTATTTTCCCTTTAATTTTCATTCCTAAAACAATGTTGGGAAGAGCACCAAGAACAATGCCTAATCAAACTGGAATCAAACATCTACTGACCCATAAGAATATGTATTTTTGTGAGCATGACAGACACACTGACACACACACTTATATAGATACTATAAATCAGTATAAAATGCTGCAAAGGAGTGGCCCTACAGCCCCCTTTAACCTGCATGGGGCCAGGCATCTAACCTGGACCACCTTAAAACCCATAAAGAGAGAAAGCTCTGTAAGTGGGACCCTGCTGATGAAAATAAGAGGCTGAGCCTGGCTAGAAACAGCAGACCCCATGTTGCCAGGATAAGGCAGCTCCTGAAATATCTCTGTCATAAGGTAAATCCGAAGTACATTGCTGGAAATAAGGAGGTCCATATTCAAAAGCCATTTAGATTGTTAATGTAATAGATATCCTTCTAAGGCCTAGATACTTCAAAATGATATAATTATAGAAAAGAAATTGTCTGCATTGGAAAAAGGGGCATGGTTAAGCAAATGTGCCACCTGCCACATCACACTGGCAAAATATGGAACACGGCGGTGTGACATTGACCACCGCGATATCAGCCGTGCCACTAATCTTTTCCCCTGTAGTACCCTGGAAACAGCTGTAGCTATTGCCGACAAAATTCTCCATGCAGTACTTCATCACGCGAAGCACTTCCAGCACCTAATTTGCCTTAACTGTGCCCTAACAGCGCGTGTAACCCACTTCACAAGAAATTTAAAAGGTATATACACAATTTGTGATGCGCTGATTATCGCGAGCGTTACGGCATTATCATGTGCAATAATGCCATAATACATGTGATAAAAGCCTATCGCAAATTGAAGAATGACTCCCTTTATGACTTATCCAGCTATATTCAGCCTGTATCTGACTAAATTATAGCTTGCTAATAAGTTAAGTGGATAAAATCTAGCTGGATAAGTTAAAGGCAGTCCAGGGGCATAACTGGGAGGAGTTGAGTTAGCCATCTAAGGCCTTGATTCATCATTTCTTACTGCATGATGAATCCAGTGAAAACAGGGGGTGGGGGGGGGCTGGCCTGCGAAAGCCCACAGCCTTCACATTACCACGGTGTCTTCGCTGCCAGCTTTCGCACCGAATAAAGGTGGTGCTATTCGGCACGCTACTGCCACCGATAACATTGGTAATGTTTTTGCGGTCAGCAAAGACAACGCCGACTCCTCCCTCTCCCCGCGCTGACTCCTCCCCTCCCCCTAATTAGCATTATATTGCATGCAAAAAGTTCCTTTTCGCATGCGATATGGCCTTATCGAGTGCGTTAGGACCTTAACGCACATGATAAAGCTTTAGTGAATGACACTATAAGTTAGCTGTCTAATTTTGATATTCTGATTAGCCGGATGACTTAACTGGCTAAGTCTAGTCAAGTCAAGTCAAAGTCAAAGTCAAAGTGCTGCCCTAAAGTTAGCCAGCTATAGTTAGTCGGCTAACTAATTAAGATAACAAGCAATATTATTAAATAGTGTTGCTGCACTGTTGAATATGCTTCCAAAGTTAGCCAGATATGTTTATCCAGTTAACTTTGCTATCTGTACTGTATGGGCCGGATTTTAAGAGGTATGCATGGGAGTAGATTTGTGCGCGCAACCCGGCGCGCAGAAATCTATGCCCGATTTTATAACATGTGCGCGCAGCCCCGGACTGCCCACGCCCTGCCCCTTTTTTTCAAGCCCCGGGACATATGCGCATCCCGGGGCTTGCGTGCATTGCCGGGCCTATGCAAAATAGGCTCGGCGTGTGTAACCCCCATGTGCGTGTAAATCTAGCTGAATTTACGCGCACAGGTCTTTTAAAATCTGCCCCTATATGAATATAGATATCAAGCAGTCTACATGTTTGTATGCTGATTATTATAAATAAAGTTTAAATCTTTAAGAAGAAAGCTGGAGTCTGAGTGCTACATGTCTCCAGCCTAAGAAAGTTACTCAGCTATCACACATATGCTATTTGTATTGCAATATGATTTGTCTTTATGCATAACAATATCATCTGAAAATGAAATTTGCTTTGTCATAATACTATTTGCAGAAGTGATATTTATAATTAATTTATTAAATAGGTATCTGTGACTAACCTGGCTTCTACTCTAGTCCTTCTACTCTAGTCCCAGGTACAAACTTAGATTGTAAGCCCTCTGGGGATAGGGAAATACCTACAGTACCTGAATGTAATCCACTTTGCAGCGCTAAAAAAAAAAAGTGGAGTCAGGACCCAGCCTCCGGGTCAGGTTGCAGCATTGGGCCTGTGTCCTGATCAAGTTCCTGACATCTTGACTTGATCTTCAGGTCAGGTCACAGCGTCGGGCCTAGGCTTGGGCTTACAGCCTCTCCAAGGCCCAGGCATCTGGATCTGGACTCCGGGTGGGTTGAGGCATCGGACCTGTGTCCGAGCAGAGGTTCCGATGTTGGAACCCAGCCATCAGGTTAGGTTGTGGCGTCAGGCCTGGGACTGAACCCTAGCTTAGGCTAGGAAAGTGTGTGGGGGGAGGGCAGAATAAATAATTCCTTCTCATAATCAAATCAGAACTCTTGTGGAGGTTTCTGCAAACCCCTCTTAACTGGATGAAAAAGGTAAGCAGATTCCTCCTGCAGTCCTGTGAGGGGATTTCTGCCTCCCAGCAAGTACAGATCTAAACACTCCCAAAATTATCTAAAAACTTGGAAAACAGACAAAAACTCTTCTCTGATCCTCCTTCCCTGCCACCTTTAGTAGAAAGCATTGTTCCCCTGCTATGTCTCTCTTTCACGGGGGCCTAACTCAGAAGGCACACAGAAACACATACTTCCCTTCTGAAAGCAAAGTACATCTGCCCTCACCCTCTCTTATCAGAGAAAAGGAATCTACCACCTAGGTAAACCACAAGGGGGTTAACTTAGGGAATGGTATGTTTCTCCTATTGTTAACTGAGATAGGGACATAGGCCATCTGGTGGAGACCAAAGTGTCTCTATACACATGTTTATCTATATCTTCAAAAAATCTCAAAGCTTGTAAGATATCCCTTTGCTAAAAACCTGTTGGCTCTTCCCCATTAAGTCATGGATATCCATTTTATTACTTTATTATTATTATTATTATTATTAGTAATAGTAGTATTAGCGAAAACTACCTAGTGTTGCTCAGGCCTCTGTGTATGTGTGTGTGTGTGCCTGTGCCTGTGGGTGCGTGGGGCCTGTGATTATGCATGTGTTTGTGTGAGTGCCTGTGTGTTAGTGTGTGCATGTGTTGCAACCTCTGCCTGTCTGTCTGTCCCTGTGTGCATACCGGTATGACTGTGCCTGCCTGTGTGTGCATTTATGTGTGTGAACCTTGTATGTGTAAGGGGGCTGTGCTTGTATGCATGTGGGGGAAACTATGGCTGTGTTTATGTGAGTGTATATATATCTTCCTGTATGTGTATTTGAGGGAGTTTGTATGTGTATGTCTACCTGTGACTATGTATGTCTCTTCCTGTGCTTGCCTGTGTGTGTTCCTGTGTCGGCCTGTGTGCATGTGTATTTCTGTGCAAGCCTATGTGCATGCTTGTATGAGCTTGTGGGTGCTTGGGTGCAAGTTGGCATGTGAAATTGTGTGCATCTATGTGTATGCACCTTTGTGTATGTATCTATGCTTGCCTGTCCCTGTGTGTGGGAACATGAGAGACAGGGCTTCACAGTCAGAGCATATTAGTGAACAGTACTCATGTTGCTTAGGTTGTGTGGTCTATAACAGTCTGTGTGTTTGTGTTCCTGTGTTTGTGTGTGTCTGTGCCTGTGGATGTGGGGGCCTCTGCCTGTGTGAGAGCATTGGTGCATGTGCCTGTGTCGTGGGTCTGTATATCTGCCTGTGTGTATATGTGTTTGGGGAGCCTGTGTTTACATACCCGTGTGCATTTGGGTGCCTGTGTGAGTGTGTGTTTGCCTGTGCATGTGAATGTGTGTGTATTTCTGCCTGTGTGTTTGTATTTGTATGTGCATGCATGTATACCTATGTGTTTGCCTGCCTATGTGTGTGTGTCTGTGTTCCTGTGTCCATGTGTTCATGTGCCTCTGTGTGTGCCTGTATATGTGTGCTGTGTGAGTGTTTGTGTGTGTGTGTGTACCAATGTGTGTTTATGACAAGGCTTTGCAGACAAAGCATAAATAGGTTGATTTAATAAAAAGTGTGGGAGAGCCAGCGCTCCGAGTTGAGCCCCCGCTCTCATGACGCGCACCCAGGATCCCTCCTGGGCATGCAATTCTGTATTTAAATTAGGCCGGGTGATAATAAGTAGGTGCTATGGACAATAGCGTGTCCCTAGTGCCTCCTTATTAGCGAAAGCGTTGGCTATCAGTGGGTCCGACAACCGACGTCGATTTTCAAATCTGCTGACAGCCAAGGGTTCAGAAAACGGATGCTGGAAGATGGTATAAGGGGTAAAAGGAGCACATTGAAATCACGCATCCCAACACTTGTTAAACGGTGTGCTCGGTCGAGTGCACTGTACTCTATCGGCCTGATTGTCTTTTCTCAATTCATCTTCTACTGTTCCATGTGCCACTTGGTGGCCACAGACACATACAATAGTGTGACTAACTGAGGGACAGATACAAACCTTAATAAACAGCAACTATCTGTAATAAACAACAACTATCCTTGAAAAGACAATAAACTCTTTAAATTGATTGCCTTGACGAAGATAGTTCTTCTTTATTTCAAAAAGACCGATAAGAAAATATAATTTTCTGTTTGAATATATTTTTGAGTTGTTCACTACTTTTTGCTTGTTTAGTTCTTCAGGTTTTTAGCACCCTACATAATGTTATTAATCTTTCACAAGATGTTTTTTATGCAAATGTATTAATTAAAAAAATCTTGTCAAGCCTGTTGGTCACATAAAGCAGGTGTATTAATAGCTTGCTGTGATAGCAATAAGTGATGAACTGGCATTTTTGCCATCAAATTTTTCTAAAACTCTTTTCTAATTTTCTCTGATTTATTCTTTTTGTCTGTGATCAGTTCAATAAAAGATTTTCAAATTCATAACAGCAGAGATTGTGTTTTGTTTGTTGTTTAAACTATTAGAGATCACTACTTGCATTGTAGTTAATAGTAATATTGCTGTTTTTTATTAGGTAATAAATCATGGTGACCCTAGAAAATGAAGTAGGCCAGATTAACAAACTGAAGAGTAGCAAATCACCTGGACCAGATAGTATACAACCCAGGGTTCTGAAATAACTCAAAAATGAAATTTCAGACCCATAGTAATTTGTAAACTATCTTTAAAATCATCTATTGTACCTGAAGACTAGAAGGTGGCTAATGTAACCCCGATATTTAAAAAGGGCTTCAGGGCTGATCCAGGAAACTAGACTGGTGAGCCTGACTTCAGTGCTGGGAAAAACATGGAAACTATTCTAAAGAACAAAATCACAGAACATTTAGATAGGCATGGTTTAAAGGGACATAGCCAGCATGGATTTAGCCAAGGGAAGTCTTGCCTCACAGACATGTCACATTTTTTAATGTGCTTTCTTTAGGTGCAGATGTTATCAACTGCATGCAAAATCTCTGTCAAATCCAGAGCTTTGGCATCATCACAGAAAATCACCTTGTTCACGTCATATTTAGTCTTACTTCCTTTACATTTGTAATTGGTGAATAAGATGGAGAATGTTATTGTTATGACTTGTGAAAGTGTGAACCCTGGACCGAGGTGAGAGGTGTCTCCGTCCACAGGGAGGAGCCCTGTGAGCCTCACCGTTGGTAGGCAAGGTCTCAGTGGTGTCAGACACAGCTGTGAAATAGATACTTTATTTAAAAGAGGAGAAAAGGCACAGCCCGCGGAGCAGAGGGTTCAGTAAAGTAAAGTCCAGAGCAGAGGGTATACCCCAGGGTGATACCTCCAATGAGAAGATCTGGTAGTAGCCCACAGAGCGGGGTATGCCAGGCAGTCTCTCAGTAGTGTAGAAATACCTCAGACATGAAGATCTGGTAGTGGCCTGCAGAGCAGGGTACGCCGGAAAAGTGTCCCAGTGGTGGGAATGGGAAGATAGTACAAGATGCAGGAACCCTGAAGAGAATCCTGTAGTGGTGGTGCGGAGTGACCTGCAGTGCATGATATACTGCAGCGAATCCCATGACAAGGATGAATAGTAGAAGCCCATAGGAGTAATGTACTCACAGGAGAGGTCCCAGGAATGGGACAGATAAGTATAAGGCAGAAGGCCTTCCGAGGAGCGGATGACTAAGACGAGAAAGGGCCCCAAAGGAGCGGGTACCCAGAGCGTCTCACGCCAAGTGCAGTCAGGAACCGGAAGTCCAAGATTGGAGTGGAATTCAGCAACGAGGGAACTCCTTGCTAACTAGTTGAACCGAAGAGCCAGCCAGCTTATGTACCATCTTCCATGGAAAAAGAATGGGAGGGTGCGTTTGCGCAAGTGTTCTTGTCCATGGGCCGGTATCACAAGAGGAAGTCAAAGCAATTTAAAAAATAGAGACCAGCGAGCCTGCCTGTGGTTCAGGTGTTGTGCATGACGTAAGTATTCGAGATTTTTGTGGTCGGTGTAAACCGTGATTTGATGTTTTTGCACCCTCGAGCCATGGGCACCATTCCTCAAATGCCAATTTAATCACCAGTAACTCCTTGTATCCTATCCCATAGTTTCACTCAGCAGGAGAGAAGCATCGAGAAAAAAACAAGCAGGGTTATAAGGTGTGATTGTCAGAATGTTGACTGAGGATGGCTCCAACCCCGATGTCAGAAGCATCCACCTCTACGATGAAGGGTCGTCGGGGGCCTGGGTGGTGTAAGCATGGCTCTTGAAGGAATGCCTCTTTAAGTTCCTGAATTGCGGTCATGGCTTCAGAGGACCATTGAGAGGTATTGGCACCCTTTCACATCATGGCAGTAAGAGGCACAGTCAACATAGAATAATGATGGATGAATGAATGATCTGTAGTAGTTAGTGAATCCTAGGAAATGTCACAGAACCTTAAGACCGGTGGATTTTGGCCAGTCTCAGATACTCTTGGTTTTTTTGGATCCATCTGGAACCCTTGGCTGGATACCACATAGCCTAGAAAGGGAACAGACTCCTGGTGAAAGGAGCATTTTTCCAACTTGACATATGGTTGATGGCTCTGAAGATCTTGAGAAAAGACCAGTATGTCATCTAAGTATACTACTAAGCAGCTGTAAAGAATGTCCTTGAAGATTTCATTCATCATGTTTTGAAAAACAGCTGGGGAGTTACAAAGGCCAAAGGGCATGACTAAATATTTGAAATGGATGTCACTGGTATTAAATGCAGTCTTCCATTCATCACCCTGGCATATCTGTACCAAGTTGTATGCCCCTCTGAGGTCCAGTTTAGTGAATATTTTGGCCCCTTGGAGCTTATCAAAAAGTTCCAAGATCAATGGCATTGTTATCTCATTTAAGCCACGGTAGTCTATGCATGGGAGAAGGGATCCATTCTTCTTACCCACAAAAAGGAACCTGGCTCCAGCAGGAGACTTGGAAGGCCGAATGAAGCCCTTCCCAAGTTCTCTTGAATATAAGCAGACATAGCCTTAGTCTCCGTCAGAGAAAGTGGGTACACCCTTCTTCTGGGGGGTTCGGTGTTAGGTAATATGTTTTTGGTGCAGTCAAAGGATCAGTGAGGTGGTAAAGTGTCCACTGCTTTCTTAGAGAATACATCTCTGTAAAAGGAGAACTGCAGAGGTAGATCCAGAAGGGATGTGCTGGTGGTCAGGCAAGGCATAGGAGTCACAACCTCTAGGCACTTTCCATGGCAGGAGTTGTCATATTGGGACAGTTGCAGGGTGTTTGTGGCATTCCTGGAGCAGAGCTATTTACTCCTGTGATAGTTAAAGGTTCCGGAACACACTTTAAGGTCTTCTTTTCAAAGAATGCAAAGCTCCTGATGACTGATACTAATTAAGGGGCCAATGCAACACAGTGCGCTCACATGAGTGCACTGTTTAACCCGCTGTTGGATACGGGTAAAATAGGTGCTAATACACCACCTAATGCAATAGGGGGATTAGCGCCTATTTAATCCACATCTAACGTGGAATGAATGAGATAGCGCTCATCACATGCAAATGCATGTGAATGAGGCTATTACTCATTCACTCCACATTCAAAAAAATAAATGTGCGTCTCAGATGCACATTTATCGCTCAGATATTAATGCCTGCCTGTCTAATAAAAGAACTAGTGTGTGTCTGTCTCCTACACTAAGCCTGACCAGTGGTCCCTCTCGGGAGCTCTCCCGAGGATGTGGTCACCTGCCACTGGTCCAAGGATCCACCCACAACTATTCTAAGAAATAATAGATTGATATCTTATGGTTAAAAGGTGAGGTGAAAGAGACTATTTTAGCCAAAAGAACATCCTTCAAAAATTGGAAGAAGGATCCATCTGAAGAAAATAGGATAAAACATAAGCATTGTCAAGTTAAGTGTAAAACATTGAAGACAGGCGAAGAGAGAATTTGAAATGAAGTTGGCCATAGAGGCAAAAACTCATAATAAAAATGTTTTTAAATATATCCAAAGCATGAAACCTGTGAGGGAGTCGGTTGGACCATTAGATGACCGAGGGGTTAAAGGGGCTCTTAGGGAAGATAAAGCCACTGCAGAAAGACTAAATTAATTCTTTGCTTCTGTGTTTCCTAATGAGGATGTTGGGGAGATACCAGTTCCGGAGATGGTTTTCAGGGGTGATGAGTCAGATGAACTGAACAAAATCACTGTGAACCTGGAAGATGTAGTAGGCTAGATTGACAAACTAAAGAGTAGCAAATCACCTGGACTGGATGGTATGCATCCTAGGGTACTGAAGGAACTCAAAAATGAAATTTCTGATCTCTTGGTTAAAATTAGTAACCTATCATTAAAATCATCCATTGTACTTGAAGACTGGAGGGTAGGGCAATCCAGGTAACTAAAGACCAGTGGACCTAACTTCAGTGTCGGGAAAATAGTGGAAACTATTCTCAAGATCAAAATCGTAAAGCATATAAAAAGACATGATTTAATGGAACACAGTCGACACGGATTTACCCATGGGAAGTCTTGCCTAACAAATCTGCTTCATTTTTTTGAAGGGGTTAATAAACATGTGGATAAAGGTGAACCGGTAGATGTAGTGTATTTGGATTTTCAGAAGGCGTTTGACAAAGTCCTTCATGAGAGGCTTCTACGAAAACTAAAAAGTCATGTGATAGGAGGTGATGTCCTTTTGTGGATTACAAACTGGTTATAAGATAGGAAACAGACAGTAGGATTAAATGGTCAATTTTCTCAGTGGAAAAGGGTAAACAGTGGAGTGCCTCAGGGATCTGTACTTGGACTGGTGCTTTTCAATATATTAGGGATGTGCAGAGGGGCGCCATACGTTGCATTCGGGATACGTATTTGTCGGGGGGGCAGATACGTTGCATACGTCTGTATGGCGCCCCGATACGGTTATACGTCTAAATCTATTTGTTACCTGGCTAAAATTAAATGTACTACAACTCCACCCACCCTCCTGACCCCCCTCCCCCCCAAGACTTACCAAAACTCCCTGGTGGTCCAGCGGGGGTCCGGGAATCATACCCTGCACTCACACACCCTCGGTACCAGTATCAAAATGGCGCCGATAGCCTTTGACATACTATGTCACAGGGGCTCCCGGTGCCATTGGTCAGCCCCTGTCACATGGCCATCGGCACCATCTTGTGCTCCTACCATGTGACAGGGGATGACCAATGGCACCGGTAGCCCTTGTGACATAGTAAGGGCAAGGCTATCGGTGCCATTTTGATTCCTGGCACCCAACGGCACGAGTGCAAGATATCGCTCCCGGACCCCCGCTGGACCCCCAGGGACTTTTGTCCAGCTTGGGGGGGACTCTTGACCCTCACAAGACTTGCCAAAAGTCCAGCAGGGGTCCGGGAGCGACCTCCTGCACTCGGGCCATATTGCCAGTATTCAAAATGGCGTCGGCGCTACCTTTGCCCTCACTATGTCACAGGGCTGACCATCGGCCCCTGTGACATAGTGAGGGCAAAGGTAGCACCAGTGCCATTTTGAGTACTGGCAACCGCTAGCCTTTGCCCTCACTATGTCATGGGGCCAACCGTCGGCCCCGTGACATAGTGAGGGCAAAGGTAGCGCCGTCGCCATTTTGAATACTGGTAATACGTCCCGAGTGCAGGAGGTCACTCCCGGACCCTCGCTGGACTTTTGGCAAGTCTTGTGGGGGTCAAAAGTCCCACCCAAGCTGGCCGAAAGTCCCTGGGGGTCCAGCAGGGGTCCGGGAGCGATATCCTGCACTCATGCCGTCTGGTGCCAGGAATCAAAATGGCACCGATAGCCTTGCCCTTACTATGTCACAGGGGCTACCGGTGCCATTGGTCAGCCCCTGTCACATGGTAGGAGAACAAGATGGCGCCGATGGTCATGTGACAGGGGCTGACCAATGGCACCGGTAGCCCCTGTGACATAGTAAGAGCAAGGCTATCGGCGCCATTTTGATACTGGTACCGAGGGTGTGTGAGTGCATGGTATGATTCCTGGACCCCCCGCTGGACCACCAGGGAGTTTTGGTAAGTCTTGGGGGGGATCAGGAGGGTGGGGGGGTTGTTTAAATTGGCGGCCGAATAATTCGGCGAAAATTTGTTGTATTCGCGGGGAATCGCGATACGTTTCGCTTCCCCACGAATACAACGAAAGTGCAATATACGTTGTGTATCGCCAATACGGCGAAAACAAATGCACACCCCTACAATATATATATAAATGATCTGGAAAGGATTACGACGAGTGAGGTTATCAAATTTGCGGATGATACAAAATTATTCAGAGTAGTTAAATCATAAGTAGACTGTGATACATTACAGGAGGACCTTGCAAGACTGGAAGATTGGGCATCCAAATGGCAGATGAAATTTAATGTGGACAAGTGCAAGGTATTGCATATAGGGAAAAATAACCGTTGCTGTAGTTAGACGATGTTAGGTTCCATATTAGGAGCTACCACCCAGGAAAAGATCTAGGCATCATAATGGATAATACATTAAAATCATCGGCTCAGTGTTCTGCAGCAGTCAAAAAAGCAAACAGAATGTTAGGAATTATTAGGAAGGGAATGGTTAATAAAATGGAAAATGTCATAATGCCTCTATATCGCTCCATGGCGAGACCACATCTTGAATACTGTGTACAATTCTGGTTGCCGCATCTCAAAAAAGATATAGTTGCGATGGAGAAGGTACAGAGAAGGGCAACCAAAATGATAAAGGGGATGGAACAGCTCCCCTATGAGTAAAGTCTGAAGAGGTTAGGGCTGTTCAGCTTGGAGAAGAGACAGCTGAGGAGGGATATGATAGAGGTCTTTAAGATCATGAGAGGTCTTGAACGAGTAGATGTGACTCGGTTATTTACACTTTCGAATAATAGAAGGACTAGGGACATTCTATGAAGTTAGCAAGTAGCACATTTAAGACTAATTGGAGACAATTCTTTTTCACTCAACGTACAATAAAGCTCTGGAATTTGTTGCCAGAGGATGTGGTTAGTGCAGTTAGTGTAGCTGGGTTCAAAAAAGGTTTGGATAAGTTCTTGGAGGAGAAGTCCATTAACGGCTATTAATCAAGTTTACTTAGGGAATAGCCACTGCAATTAATTGCATCAGTAGCATGGGATCTTCTTAGTGTTTGGATAATTGCCAGGTTCTTGTGGCCTGGTTTAGCCACTGTTGGAAACAGGATGCTGGGCTAGAAGGACCCTTGGTCTGACCCAGTATGGCAATTTTTTATGTTCTTATGTTCTTAACTCCGTTAATAACAGATTGCTATCTCTCAGCTTTAACAACAGAGCTCTAATAACAGATTGCTAATTCCCAGCTTTAACAACAGAGCTTTAATAACAGTACGATTCTAGCCCAGTGCTGTGGCTCCTCACGGGGCTCCTCCCCGTGGGTGTGGTCATCTCCACAGCACCCAAGGATCCACAAAACATACGTTATCATAACAATACCTCAGACTTGAAGATCTGGTAGTGGCCCGCGGAGCAGGGTACGCCAGAAGGGTGTCCAGTGATGATAATGGGAAGATAGTCCAAGGTGCAGGAACCCCGAAGAGGATCCTGTATTGGGTGGTGCGGAGTGACTTGCAGCGCAGGGTATACCAGAGTGAATCCCACGATGAGGCTGGACAGTAGAATTCCGTAGGACTAATGTACTCACAACAGATAGTTCCAGGAGAGGTCCCAGGAGTGGGACAGATACGTCCAATGCAGAAGGCCCTCTGAGGAGCAGATGACTAAGATGAGGAAGGGCACCTGAGGAGCGGGTACCCAGATTGTCTCACGCCAAGTGCAGAGTCATGAACTGGAAGTCCAAGGTTGGAGCGAAATTCAACAATGAGGGAACTACTTGCTAACTTGTTAAACCAAAGGGCTAGCCAGCTTAAGTACCATAGATGAATGACGTCATGTGGAGGGGACGCCCCCTAAGTTCCCGCCATGACGTGTAAAAAGGTGGCCTGTGTGCGCACATGACTAGGTAATTCCTGAAACAAGATGGCTGTTGGCAGCACCCACGCCAACCCGGGAATGCCAGGCTGGTCAGCGGTAGTTGGCAGAGGCCGCCATTCTTCCCAGAGATGACAAGGCAGTATAGAAAGAGGTGAGCCTAAGTGGACGCAGCCGTCTGCGACCGACGGGCATATCATTCATAATGCCTCTGTATTACTCCATGGTGAGATTGCACCTTTTGTACTGTGTTCAATTCTGGTCACCACATCTCAGAAAAGATATAGATGCAATGGAGAAGGTACAGTGAAGGATGACCAAAATGATAAACGAAATGGAATGGCTTCCCTATGAAGAAAAGCTAAAGAGGTTCGGGCCATTTTACTTGGAGAAGAGACAGGTGAGGGTAATAAGATGCAGTCCTATAAAATATTGTGAGGATAAGAACAGGTAAATGTAAATCAGTTGTTTACTCTTTCAGATAACAGAAGGACTAGGAAGCACTCCATGAAGTTAGCAAGTAACACATTTTTAAAAACTGGACAACTCTTTTTTACTCAACCCATTATTAAGCTCTAGAATTCATTGTCAGAAGATGTGGTTAAGGCAGTTAGTTTAGCAGGATTTAATAATAGGTTTGAAAAAGTTCCTGGAGGAGAAGTCCATAAATTGCTATTAGTCAAGTTGACTTATGGAATAGTCACTGCTTATTTCTGGATTTAGTAGCATGGGATCTATTTAATGTTTGGGAACTTGCCAGGTACTTATATCCTGGAATGGCCAGTGTTGGAAACAAGATGCTGGGCTTGATGGATCTTCAATCTGACCAGTATAGCAACGTCTTATGTTCTTTTATATATTATTATTATTATTATTATTATTATCATTATTATTACATTTTCATTTGTAATTGAAATTGTAGTTGTAATTTATTTCTTTTAGCAAATTAGCATTAATATTGAAGCAGTGTATACAAAGTTTAACAAATAAATATAAAAGTAAGCTCAAAATAATACAACAGTAAAACATAATACAAAAACAATTATAAATAATAAACAGTATTAAATCAATAGCTAACCCATTGAATTAAATCACAGAAGCTTGTTGATTCAAAAGACTGATTGTTAAAATAATCCTTTACAAAATTTTTGAAAATTTGATACAAATCATAGTTGTAAAGGAATAGCATTCCAGAACAGAGGAACTAAATAGGCAAATGAGAATTGGTCTGTACTCTCTAATCTAATTTTTGTAGGTGGTGGAATGGACAGAAGCTCAAGCAGTGAAGAACAAAGAATTTGGGAAGGGTTGAGGTGAAGTAACAGATCAGATAAACAAGAAAGGCAGCCCCTGTGTATTCATTTAAAACAATCTAAATCTTAAATTTGATTCTAAAAGCCACTAGAAACCATTTGTAGTTTAATCAATAGACAAGTCACATAATCTCATTTCTTGGCATTAAATAAAAGTTTGCGTGCTATTTTTTGTAGTAACTGAATTCTTTTTATAAATGAAACCTAACAGCCCTGTACAAAGAGTTACAATAGTCAAGCTGATTTGTAGCCATAACACAGTAGTTCTCAACCCTGTCCTGGGGACCCCCCCAGCCAGTCAGGTTTTCAGGATATCCACAATGAATATGCATGAGAGAAAATTTGCATGTTATGGAGGCAGTGAATGCAAATTTTCTCTCATGCATATTCATTGTGGATATCCTGAAAACCCGACTGGCTGGGGGGTCCCCAGGACAGGGTTGAGACCCACTGCCATAACATAAACACATTTTTGGAGGTCATTTACATCCACTACAGAATTTAGCTGAGCAAGTACCTCAAATGTAAAAGGTAGTTTATGTTAACACACGTAGTGCAGAAGCTGCCAGCTATTAACATTAAGCACTGTCATAGTACCTTCATAAGTTATTTATTAGACTCCTAACATTCATATTGATATCAAACACAGCATCAAATAACACAAAAACAGAACATAAGAACATAAGAAAATGCCATACTGGGTCAGACCAAGGGTCCATCAAGCCCAGCATCCTGTTTCCAACAGTGGCCAATCCAGGCCATAAGAACCTGGCAAGTACCCAAAATAACAAACAGAATAGCAAACAGAAAAAAGACAAACAAATAATGTAGCTGCAGGATAATTTGCTATCCAGCAGATTCACAGATCCAAAGAGGTCTTCCTTTCTTATAACAAAGGGATAGGCTACCTACAAATAAAAAAAAATCAAAAATCAGGTTTAAAAGCTAAATCATAGAAAATACAGGCATTTTTCTAAAAATTAGATAATCCCTGTACAATCTTGTATCAGATTGTGGAATTCTGGAGTTTGAAGCCAAAACAAATGGAAGCCCATCTGCAAGGTTCTGCATAAAGGATAGTTCAGAGGAAGGTAACTCCATTCCTGGAATGCCACAAACAGGTCTGGTTTTCAGCATCTCCACAATGAATATTTATGAGACATATTTACATACCATGGAGACAAGGCATGCAAATTCACTTCATACATATTCATTGTGGAGATGCTGAAAACCAGACCTGCTTGTGGCATTCCAGGAGCAGAGCTATTTACTCCTGTGATAGTTAAAGGTTCTGGAACACACTTCAAGGTCTTCTTTCAAAGTATGCAAAGCTCCTGATGACTGATACTAATTAAGGGGCCGATGCAACACAGTGCGCTCACACGAGCGCACTGTTTAACCCGCTGACGGACACGGGTTAAATAGGCGCTAATGCACCACCTAATGCATTAGCGCCACCTAATGCAATTGGGGGATTAGCACCTACTTAACCCACGTCTAACGCGGAGTGAAAGAGATAGCGCTCATCACATGCAAATGCTTGTGAATGAGGCTATTACTCATTCACTCCACATTCAAAAAAATAAATGTGCATCTCAGACGCACATTTATCGCTCAGGTATTAACGCCTGCCTGGAGCAGGCATTAATAGCTGAGCGCATGTAAAAGAAGTACAGAAAAGCTGAAAAAACTGCTTTTCTGTACTTCAGTAAAAACACAAACAAACAAAAAAAAACCTCGGCAGACCGCTGAGTTATGAAGACCGACGTGAGTTTACCGGCATCAGTCTTCATAACCGGCAGCTGCCGTGGGGTCACGTTAGCAAGGAGGCGTTAAGGTCACGCAAGTGACCCTAGCACCTCCTTGCTAGTGCGACCCTCTAATTTGCTTATTGCATGGCGTCCCCTGGTGGACGCCATGCGTGCATTAAGAAAGCAGGCACTGAAAAGTCAGCACCCGCTTTCCGTGAAAATTATTGCATCGGCCCCTAAGATATTTGGGACTCAAACCAAAAAGAGCTTTATAAATTAAAAAAATGAAATTTAAACAAGGAGGGCATAATGGGTGGACAGATATGTTCTGAACATATGGTTATTTACATAATTGCTTTTTATGAGTACCCATGTACAAAAATTACAATAACCTAGGTGCCTAGTGATCAGTGCATGCATACAGTAGCGAGATGCTCCTGTGAAAGATTACAAATAGTACACAACTCTATAAAGCAGTCTCTAGCCATCTTATTAATATGTGACTGCAAAAGCAACTTAGAGTCAAAAAATGTCCCAGTTAGTTTGATATCTGATTGATCTGATAATTGTTCAAGTTTCATAGTTCATTTCCTTACCCAGATTTTATCTGTCTTTTGTGGATTTAACAAGAGCCTATTATGGCCCATCCACAAAAAAAAAAAATAAAAAATAGCTTTTAAGAAATTTCATAGATTCTTCAAATATTTTGAACTATCCACAATTCTACATAAATCTGGAAAGCATCTTTGCAAAGCTGAAAATTAAAGGCTATACATTTTATAATGTCCCCAAGGTTGTACATATATTGAATAAGACAGGAGACAAAACAGATCCTTGAGGCACTCCACATTATAAAATCCATGGAGCAGAAATATCATGACCAGGTTTTACTTATTGTGTTCACTGGCTAAGAAAGGCACAAACTAATCTAACATTGTGCCTTTGACTCCAAAACCTCTCAGCCGATGAATAAGAACTTCATGGTCTATGGAGCCAGACGCAGATGATAAGTCAAGGGACACAGCCACTAGGTCTGATCCTCTATCAAAGCTTTACATAAAAATCATCAACTTGCGCCAGAAAAGTAGTTTTAATATTGAAGCCAGTAAGCTCTACTGACAGTAATAAGAAAGATCAAAGTCCTCTAAAATGTTATTAAGCTTCAATGCCACTACCCATTCAATAAATTTACCTAAACAGGGCAAGGTAGATAAAGTATGTAACTTGCCATTTCTGAGATCTCTAAATGCAATTTTTATGGTACCGAGGGAAAATGCCAGTTTGCAATGAAGCACTGATAACCATAACAATGCATTGGCCAGGCCAGTCTTACTATTTTTTTTCATAAGCCAGACCAGACACAGATCTAAAAAAAAGAAACATTGGGTTTAGATACTATTTTCAAAGAATTGATGTTTATCAGAGTAAACAAGGAAAAAGCATCCATTTTTTTTAATCTTGAAAATCTCCAGTGGGATTCTCATCCAGGCCCAATTCATTACAAAAAGGAGATTTCACAACTCTATTCCTGCCATTGGATGCAGGGGAGGCAAATAACTGCCTGAAAAGTGGATCAGATAATTTTCCTAAACTATCTACCTAAGGGGTGGATTTATCAAAATGCGGTACGTACCGCATGCGATAGCAAAAGGGGCGTGGTGTATGCTAACAGACCGCATCGCAAATGGCGAAGGTACTCACCGCATGGTCCCGGCTGCTATCGCAGAGCCTAACGCATCTGAAAGAGGTGTTGTTAAAATTGGCGTTATGGCTCTGCGATACCTCTTCGCAGGCAGGCTGACCCAGCCCACTCTCCGCCCAGGTTTTGAATTTGCATCCCCTCTCCGCCCCTACTCCTCCCAGTTTTTGCATTTGCATCGCACCATACGATATGGTGCGATCGCATGCGGTAAACACGTTTTCGCATGCGTTAAAGGCCTATCGCATGCGAAAATGGGGCTTTTTCGCATGCGATAAGCCCTTAACGCATGCGAAAACGCCTTACCGCATTTTGATAAATGACCCCCTAAATTTGAAACATCTTTTGCTGAAAATTATCATCAAAGGTACAATGAACAATTATAATCTCAAGGGTGTATTTTCAAAACACGCACCCAAAAACTGCACATACGCTCATTTGTGAAGAATTTGTATGTAAGTCATAATTTCCATTCAGATCACAGACACACATATATCCACCTCATGTTGCACTGGTGGTGGACCCTTGGCCTGGTGCAGGATTGGTACGGCCCTCTGGTCGGACCCTGAGAGCACCTGCCACCAGGAGGCAGAGCACACGAGGAGACAGGCTAGCTGGAGCTTCACCAATAATGGTCTGGAGTTTCCTCAGGTTGAGCCCTTGGGTATCCAGACCACCTGGGCTTAGGTGGGCCTCAGATGGTCTCCCGGAGAGGTAGTGAAGGGGTGTGCCCACCACGAGCAAGGGTGCACGGCTGATGCAGAGAGGATGGACCAGACCCGAACTGGAAGCTCCGGAGACCTCAGGGAGGTAACAGTTCAGGAAGGCCCTCCTGGTGAGACAGGCAGTGCCTGCGGGTCTGGTCAGATGAAGGCTGTGGATGGAATCCAAGCAGGTTGGTCTGGTAGTCACGAAGGCCAGAAGAAAGTGTCCGAGTGAAGTGCAAGGGTCAAAGCCAGAGTATCAGTCCAGAAGTGGTCAGCCAAAGCAGGGGTCAATACCAAGGTCAGTCCAAGCATAGTCAAGGCAAGCTAAGGTCAGTTCCAGGCAGCAGACGAAAATAATAGTCAGGCAGACAGTGGTCAGTTCCAGGCAGCAGACGAAGAGAGTAGCCAGGCAGGCAGAGGACAGTACCAGAGATCAGTCCAAGTGTCCTTACCTGAGTAATAATAATAAGTAAGGACACAGGAAGGAACACAGGGCACAGAAACACTGGAACACACAGAGGGACTGGAACAAGGAGATGCTGGAACAAGGAGAAGCTGGAACTAGGAACGCTGGAACAATGAGATACTGGAACAAGGAACGCTGGAACATGGAATAGGCAAACGAGTACATCACAGTGTCGACCTGATTGCCAAGGCGAGGTACTGGGAACAGGGCCTCGCTATTTATAGGAAGTTTATGTGACATCACCGGGCGGCAGCCGAGCCGAGCTTCTCACCCTGGGCCCTTTAATAGGAGCGATGTCAGCCGCATGCATGCCTAGGGGCGAGGCCGAGTCAGCTGAAGACGCGGAGCCCCAACGAGAGCTCCTTTGAGGCCTGCGGCATGGAGGAAGCCGGATAGGGCTGCGGTGAGCATCAGGGATGCCGAAAGCTGGCAGCAGCAGTAAGCCCAGAGCTAGTGGAGGGCAGTGCGAGGTGAGCAGGCCTGGTCGCGGCAGCCACATGTCTGGGATGCGCAATAGTAACCCCCCCTTCTAGACCTCCCCCTTACTGGTTTGGGTTCTTTCTGGGCATCGCTGATAGAAGTCTTGAAGAAGATTTTTATCGAGAATATGGAGAGAGGGCTCCCATGAATTCTCTTTGGGGCCAAAGCCCTCCCAACACAGGAGGTATTCCCAGTGGCCCTGACGGTGTCAGACATCTAAGACCTCTCTTACTTGTAAAGTGTTTTCAGGTTCCATTGAGTGTTGCATTGGTGGAGGAGGCCTTGCGAAGGCCAGGATAGGTTCAAGGGTTTGAGTAGCGACATGTGGAACATGTTTTGAATCCCCATAGAAGCTGGGAGTTTCAGTTGGTAGGTGACTGCTCCTATACATCGAAGGATGGGGAATGGATTGATTAATTTGGGAGCTAGCCGTTGGGAAGGCAACCATAGTCGGATGTGCTTAGTACTAAGAAAGACTTTTTGCCCAGGCAGGAACAGAGCTGTGGTCCGACGATGGGCGTCTGTGATGCTTTGGCCCGGTCAGCTGCTTGGCAGAGCCATTCCTTCACTTGGTTCCAGAGCCAGCGTATGGTTTGTGTTGTTGATTGGGCTGCAGGTGAGGGTACGCTGAGTAGAACCAGTAGGGGTATACGAGGTTGATGACCGAAGACTACAGCGAAGGGGGACACTTGTGTGGCAGAGGCGATATGGGTGTTATGGAATAGTTCTGGCCATGGCAGGAGGTCAGCCCAGTAATCTTGCTGGTCATTGACATATGATCGCAGGAAGGTTTTCAAAGACCAATTAGTCCTCTCAGCCTGGCCATTTGCTTGAGGATGATATGCTGACATTAATTTTAACGAGATATTGAACTTTTTACAGATAGACCTCCAATATTTAGCAGCAAATTGAGGACCACAATCAGAGATGATTTATTGTGGTATTCCATGTACATGAAATACGTGGATTAGGAAGAGTCGCGCTAACTCTGGAGCTGATGGGAGTCCAGGTAAGGGGACAAAGTGGGACATTTTTGAGAAGCGGTCTATTATGACCCAGATTACAGTATTTCCTTTTGAAGGAGGCAGATCTACGATGAAGTCTGTGGAAAGACTAGACCAGGGCTCAATGGGCGCAGGAAGTGGTTGAAGAAGCCCCCAATTGCGCAAACCAGACAGGAGTCCACGTATTCTCGGGAGTCCTTTGTCATACCATGCTACCAATAGTACCTTTGGAGCATCTCAAGAGTTCAGGCTTGGCTGGGGTGACCGGCCAGCTTGGAGTCATAAGCCCAACAAAGTACACATTCACGGAGATGGCGGGAAACCACCGTCTTTCTGGCCAGTACCATGGTAGTGGCAGCAATAGATATGCAGGCTGGGTCAATAATGTGCCTGGGAGTATCGGGAGTGTCTTCTGGCTCGATGGAGCGATAAAGAGCGTCTGCAAGGAGACTTTTCACCGCTGGGTGATAGCGGAGCTGAAGTTGAAGTGTGCAAAGAATAGGGCCCAGTGGGCTTGTCATGGGTTAGGGAGATGGGCCTCCTTTAGGTGTTCCAGATTTTTATGGACGGTGAATATTGTGAATCTGTGCTGCACCCTTCAAGCCAGGGACACTATTCCTTGGGGGCAAGTTTAAATGCTAGGAGTTTGCGGTCTCCTATAGTATAGTTTTGTTCTGTGGAGGAGAATTTATGTGAATAAAAGGAACATGGAACTAGGGTTCCCTTGGTGGAGTATTGACTCAGGACCACTCCTGCTCCAATAGCGGATGCATCAACTTCGACTATGAAGGGGCAGTTAGGATCCATGTGACATAAACACGGGCCAGTACAGAAGGCCTCTTTCAAGGCATGGAACGCTGATTGAGCCTTGGGGCTCCACACTCAAGGATGACATCCTTTCCTGGTCATAGCAGTGAGTGGGGTGGCCAGCATGGAGTAATTGGCGATGGAGTTTAGATAGTGATTTGTAAATCCAAGGAATGTTTGCAGGGCTCAGAGACCCACTGGTTGAAGCCAATCTCGAATACCCTGGAGTTTGTTGGGGTCCATGGTGAAACTGCGGTTGGAGATGATATAGCCCAGAAATGGGAGACTGGTTTGCTCAAAAATGCACTTCTCCAATTTAGCATAGAGATGGTGGTCTCTAAGAGGCTGGAGGACTGTTTGATAAATGGAACGATGAGACTTGAGATCTTTGGAGAAGATTAATATATCGTCCAGATACACTATGACGAATGAGTGCAAAAGGTCCCGGAAAATCTCATTCATTAGCTGCTGGAAGACAGCAGGGGCATTGCAAAACCCGAAGGGCATTACTATGTACTCGTAGTGTCCGTCTCTTGTGTTGAAGGTGGTTTTCCAGAAGTCTTCTGGTTGAATCGGTACTATATGTGCCCCACGTAGATCTAGTTTGGTAAAGACTTGAGCACCTTGCAGGCGGTTGAACAGTTCACTTATAAGTGGCAGTGGATACTGGTCTGTATGGGTTACTGCATTCAAACCTCTGTAATCTATACATGGTCTTATACTGCCATCCTTTTTCTTTATAAAGAAGAACCCGGTGCCTGCCTGGGAAGTAGATGGTCTTATGAACTCTTTTGCCAAATTTTCCTTGATGTATGCTGACATCACTTGGGTTTCTGGGAGTGAAAGAGGATAGGTTCTGCCCTTGGGAGGCATGGTTCAAGGTAGGAGTTCTATGGGGCAGTTGATCTTTCAGATTGGAGACAGGATATTGGCATTTTGTTTGGAGAACACTTCTCTAAATTCCAAGTATGGAGCAGGTAACCACGGAAGGGTTCTAGAGATTAGGACTGTCATGGATGGAGACACTTGCTGTAAACAGTGGGTTTGACATCGAAAGCCCCACTGGGTGAGTTGCAGGGATTGCCAGTTGAATTGGGACTCATGTTATTGGAGCCAAGGAAATCCAAGTACCACAGGGTGTGTTGATCATTTCAAGATCAGGAGGGAGATCTCCTCATCATGGAGGGTGCCAACAGTAAGGCGAAAGGCCAAAGTACTATGAGTGATACGATCAGAGAGAGGTTGTCCTTGAATTGAGGTGATGCATAGTGGGACCTCCAATGGTTGGACTGGTATCTGAAGGAGTGTGATAATCTCTTCTAAAATGAAATTTCCACTTGCCCCAGTGACCTCGAGAGCGGTGGTGGCGAATGAACATGACTCCCTAAGGAGGGAGACAGGCAGCAACAGCTGAGGGCCAGAACCTATAGCGCCCAAGCTCGGGACACATGCCAGGCTCAGGCTTTGGAGTTTCACAGACACACAGGACGAGTCTGGAGGAGATGTCCAGAACACCCGCAGTAAAAGCATAGACCAGATTTTCTTCATTGGGGACGTTCCACTGGAGTCAGACGGCCACAGTTGATCTGAATTAGTTCCTTGGGAGGTTGAGGGGGCCGCTGGTAAGGCCTGCAACTGGGGACTCCTCGACCGGAGTGGCCGTGGAGCAGATGGTCGAAGAGCTCTTATCTCCTGATGCCGTTGCCGAAGACGGTAGTCGATTCTACCGACCAGGGAGATCAGGTCCTCCAGAGATACAGGGATCTTGCGGGTGGCTAGCTCATCTTTAAGGGCAGGAGACAGTCCCTAGAGGTAGAGTGCCCATAGGCAGTCCTCTTGCCAACCCAACAGTTGCTAGAGTTCTGAACTACACTGAATATTCAGCGAGCAAGTGCGAACCTTGACCAAGGTGGAGTAGGTGGTGGCCAGCGACCGCCTGTTGACCTGGGTCCTCGAAGGTGTATCGGAAGACAAAGAAGAACTGAGGGAGCTGGTGAAGAATTGTGTCAGAATGCTCCTAGAGCAGGGAAGCTCTGGGAGCGCTCTGGCATGGGCTTCCTGCTCTGGAAGGATGAAAGTGATCTTTGTCGCCTCGTTGGGAAAAAGCGAGGGTTGCAGTGAGAACTGCATATAACATTGATTTATGAAGCCTCGACAGAGGCGAGGATCCCCATTAAAATGGGGTGGAGCTGGGAGGGCCAGTGGTGCCCGTGAGGGCAAGGTATGGGCAAGAGCCCCTGGCTTGGCCATGGCAGATTCCTCCAATTGAGAATACATCTTTTCCACAAAGGAGGGCAACGCTTCCAGGACCCGTTGTTGCTCTCGGACATGAGTAGCCAGACCAGGGATGGGCTGCAAGGTAGGAGACTCCACCAAGTCCATGGTCTTGGCAACCTGATGCGCTGGAGGTGGATCCATGGCCTGGTGCAGGATTGGAACAGCCCTCTGGTCGGACCCTGAGAGTGCCTGCCACCAGGAGGCGGAGCACACGAGGAGACAGAGGCTAGCTGGAGCTCCGCCAATAACATTCAGAGGGTTTCAGCAGGTTGAGCCCTTGGGTACCCGGACCACCTGGGCTTAGGTGGGCCTCAGATGGTCTCCTGGAGAGGTAGTGAAGGAGTGTGCCCACCATGAGCAAGGGTGCACGGCAGATGCTGAGAGGATGGACCAGACCCAATCTGGAAGCTCCGGAGGCCTCAGGGAGGTAACAGTTCATGAAGGCCCTTCGGGCGAGACAGGCAGCGCCTGCGGGTCTAGTCAGATGAAGGCCACAGATGGAATCCAAGCAGGTTGGTCTGGGAGTCACGGAAGGCCAGAAGAGAGTGTCCGAGTGAAGCACAAGGGTCAAAGCCAGAGTATCAGTCCAGAAGTGGGCAGCCAAAGCAGGGGTCAATACCGAGGTCAGTCCGAGTGTAGTCAAGGCAAGCGAGGGTCAGTTCCAGGCAGCAGATGAAGAGAGTAGTCAGGCAGACAGTGGTCAGTTCCAGGCAACAGACGAAGAGTATTCAGGCAGGCAGAGGTCAGCACCAGAGATCAGTCCGAGAAGGTACTACCTGAGTAAGGACACAGGAAGGAACACAGTGCACAGGAACACTGGAACTCACAGAGAGGCTGGAACTCACGGAGAGGCTGGAACTAGGAACGCTGGAACTAGGAATGCTGGAACAAGGAGACACTGGAACAAGGAACGCTGGAACACGGAATAGGCAAACTAGTACATCACAGTGTCGACCTGATTGCCAAGGCGAGGTCCTGGGGACAGGGCCTCGCTATTTATAGGAAGTTCATGTGATGTCACCGGGCAGCGGCCGATTCGAGCTTCCCACCCTAGGCCCTTTAATAGGAGCAATGTTGGCCACGCGCATGCCTAGGGGCAGAACCGAGGCGGCTGAAGACGCGGATCCCAGACGGGAGCTCCGCAGTGAGGCCTGCGGCGTGGAGGAAGCCGGAGCGGGCCATGGTGAGCATCGGGGACGCCGGGAGCTTGCAGCAGCGGCAAGACTGGAGCTAATGGAGGGCA
Source organism: Rhinatrema bivittatum (assembly GCF_901001135.1). Taxonomy (NCBI): domain Eukaryota; kingdom Metazoa; phylum Chordata; class Amphibia; order Gymnophiona; family Rhinatrematidae; genus Rhinatrema; species Rhinatrema bivittatum. Next base: position 323,040,526 of record NC_042616.1, on the reverse strand, counting down.
GCGCGAGGTGAGCAGGCCCGGCTGCAGCACCCACGCGGCCAGGACATGCAACACCTCATGAGCAAAAGTGTGCATGAATAAACTAGGAGAGCTAGGGATGTGTTAGAGCATGGTTTATCTATACTCATATGAATTGCTAATTTATAAATGACATAATTGTGAACCTCACCAAACCTGCTCGAATAGATTTACTACAGTTCTAGCTTGGATGGACTTTTTCATTTTCATTTTTGGCAGGCTGGCTTCTCCTTATGAGTGGACACCACAGCGACCTAAAAGAAGAGGCAGAGGGGTGGGGTGGGCAAACTGACAAACCCTTACCCTTGCCCAGAATGGTGTATGCTATATTGACAATTTTGATAAGGAGTCTCATGCAGAGCCTTAAGGGAACTTTTCACTGAAAGCTACTGCATTGCTGATAGCGTGTGTGTTAGTGTGAGTAGGACTGGAACAGACTGGGCCATACTGGGGGCGGGAGGGAGAATGAGTGTTGAAGAATCAAACTTCAAAAGAATTCTAATAGGCTTTTGAATACTCATGGTACAATGCTTGAGGAAGAAAAGAGAACAAAGGAGGAGAAGAAGGAGAAGAAGGAGAAGAAGGAGGAGGAGGTACCCCTTACATAGAGTAGAAAGGACTAGGCACACTTTTTACTTTTGTTTTGGGTAGGTTATGATTCAACAAGTAAACAATATTGTACCTATGCCAGCACTTAGAGCAGGACCTGTACCCTTCCACCTGTAGGTATCATGCCTTGCCAGTACACCTCAAGGTCACTACCACCCTGGCATTTTTGCCCTTCAGCCCCTTCCAGACACATTTAGAATTCGTAGCTGGAATAAGCCAGTCTTCCATCTCAACATGTATTGAGCAGGTCCTTGCTGTATTTCTCAGGAAAAGACATCACTATGAGGTAGCTGTTCAAAAATAAATGTTTAAGTTAGTTGGCTGGATAATACTTATCCAGCTAAATAACATGGGATATTCAAAAGCATGGCTAAGCTGCTCAATTTCCATGAATAAGTTGGGTCCTGCAGGATTGGAGTTCCCGCCTATCTCCTCTCCTGCAGAAAGCAAAAGTGAAAATACTTTCAATACAGATGCTATGTGGACTTTGTCTTCACATTCACTGAACCTTACATTTTGAAAAACTGAACAGCTCCGTGGTCTCTACTCTAGCAACTTCTGCTTCTCAACAAACTGTTTATCATGCATTCCCATGGGTGAGAAAGCTACCATGAAGCTCTTGTAAAGCACCAGCAGACATGGACAGAGAGAGAGGACTCACAAAATGGCATGGCTCTAGACTGCTGGCCCTATTAGCCTTGTGCACCTTGTCATATCTTACAAAAATGTATATACCTATATGTAATGGGATGCCCAAGGAAAATGTCCCAGCCCCTTACATATTGTACATGACTTCAGCTGGAAGGAATGCCCTGATTATGACAGAGGTCTTACTAGACCTTGCCTGTCTAATGCCAGCATAATGTCAGTGTGCTAAGGAGGAGCAGCATTCACCATTGGGAGGGGTGTTAGGAGAATATTTAACCCTTTGCAGTCATGGGTGTGGGGCAGATGCAGAGAGGATTCTAAGACATGGAGTCTTGCTTGACGTTGGAGCTATGTCTTCGCTGAATGGCAGCATTGGGGTGGTAACTCCACAGAGAAGGTGTAGAGTACAGCTGAGGAGAAAGGTTCATGTGTAGGAGTTTGGAGAAGGCCATAAGAGTGATCAGAGAAAGAGGGTCCTATGAGCTGGCGATTATTTTACTGGGAGGTGCAAGAGGGCTGGCACCTTGCCACGGAAAGTTCACCAGAGTCTGAGCCTGAATCAGCAACAAGCAACACAAGACTCAGGGACTGTAACTTTAAAACAAGTGCGGGCAAACCTATATACCCACTTATGTGGGCGTGAGCGCACAAGTGCTTGCATTTTAAATGGAATGCCAAATTATATGTGCTTCATGGAAATTTCACACATCACTGCAAATACACTTATGTGCATTTTATGATGATAACTTTCAACAGCTGTGCGGGCGTACATATATACACGTATGGTGAGACCGCACCTTGAATACTGTGTACAATTCTGGTCGCCGCATCTCAAAAAAGATATAATTGCGATGGAGAAGGTACAGAGAAAGGCTACCAAAATGATAAGGGGAATGGAACAACTCCCCTATGAGGAAAGACTAAAGAGGTTAGGACTTTTCAGCTTGGAGAAGAGACGACTGAGGGGGGATATGATAGAGGTGTTTAAAATCATGAGAGGTCTAGAACGGGTAGATGTGAATCGGTTATTTACTCTTTCAGATAGTAGAAAGACTAGGGGGCACTCCATGAAGTTAGCATGGGGCACATTTAAAACTAATCGGAGAAAGTTCTTTTTTACTCAACGCACAATTAAACTCTGGAATTTGTTGCCAGAGGATGTGGTTAGTGCAGTTAGTATAACTGTGTTTAAAAAAGGATTGGATAAGTTCTTGGAGGAGAAGTCCATTACCTGCTATTAAGTTCACTTAGAGAATAGCCACTGCCATTAGCAATGGTAACATGGAATAGACTTAGTTTTTGGGTCCTTGCCAGGTTCTTGTGGCCTGGATTGGCCACTGTTGGAAGCAGGATGCTGGGCTTGATGGACCCTTGGTCTGACCCAGTATGGCATTTTCTTATGTTCTTATGTTCTTAAATCACCCTAGGGGTCAGGAGGTGGGGTTTGTCAGGTGACTAGGGTCTTCTTACCTGGCCGCCACCTTTAGTTTTTCCAAATTTTATTTCATTTTCTTAATTTTTGTTAGCAATGGTTACATGGAATAGACTTAGTTTTTGGGTACTTGCCAGGTTCTTATGGCCTGGATTGGTCACTGTTGGAAACAGGATGCTGGGCTTGATGGACCCTTGGTCTGACCCAGTATGGCATTTTCTTATGTTCTTATGTATACCAGCTTGTGCCAAAGATGCAGCCATTTTATAACATACACGTGCATATATACATATGATATAAAATTGGCTGTATGCATGTACATATGCATGCAATTTTATATGGATGCATGCATGTGGACGCAAATGCCAGCTCTACCGTGTAAGTTGGGGGATTTTATTAGATAAGCATGCCGACGCAATAACCCTTTTACCCAGTTCACTCCCCCCCCCTGTTATTTAGCCTCCCTTTTACCATTTTACCCCCAACCCTTAAAATCCCACTGAGTCACCTAGTTTGTTTTTAATTTTAATACTTACACACCATCCATAGCAGAAATAAAGTTATGCAGTAGGGGACTCTGGTGTGCGCTTATGAGCATAAATACTTATGCACACATTTCAAGGTAACTTCCCAGGATGTCATGTCCCACCCATGCTCCACCCAGACCACACTGACACCCCGCCCCTTTTTTAAACATTTTGATTTGTGCTTGTACAGGGGGATACACGTGCACTCACATGATTTTTAAAATATGCACAGCACGTGCCGGCCCAAAACACATGTGTATCTCCCAGCTTCTGCAAGCATAGAGCTTTTAAAATCAACCTATATCTGCATATTGTTGCACCGGAGGTGGACCCTTGGGCCGAGGTGGGGTTGGTACAACCCATAGGAAGGATCCTATGGGTCCTCACTGTCAGCAGGCGGAGAGGGCTGATGGACGGAGGCCGGCTGGTGCTTCACCAATACCAGCCCTCGTTTCCTGTGGGTTGAGCCTTTGGGTACTGGGGCCAGCTGGACTTAGGTAGGCCTCTGTATGTTGTCATCGATGGAAGGATCGAGGTCAGCCCAGAGACAGCAGCAGAGGAGAATGAAAGTCTATACTGGACGAGGTGGAGTCCCAGAGACCCGGGCGCCAATAAACCAAAGTCAGACAGGGGGCCTGAGCAAGAACAGGCTGAAGCCTGAATAGGACAAGTCCAGGACGTAGACTGAAGAGGCGTCATTGGGCAAGCAGGAGTCAGGGCTGGTGGCAATCTGGAAACAGTGGCAAGCAAGGCTGAGTCTGGACGAGGAGAGAGACAAGAGCGTAGTCGGGCAATGCAGAGGTCTGGGTCTCGAGAGAGGCAATGGAGTAGTCAGGCAATGCATAGGTCTGGCTCTGGAGAGAAGCAACAGAGTAGTCAGGCAATGCAGAGGTCTGGATCTGGAGAGAGTCAATGGCTTGGTCAGGCAAAGGAGAGGTTCAGGCTTGGAGAGAGTCAATGGTGTGATCAGGCAAAGCAGAGGCTTGGAGAGAGTCAACAGCGTGGTCAGGCAAAGCAGAGGTCCGGGCTTGGAGAGAGTCAACGGTGTGGTCAGGCAAAGCAAAAGTCAGAGGAGGCAATCCAAGGATAGGTTGAGGATCAAGAACACAGGAACGAGGAAACCAGAAACAGGAGTCAGTGAGGATCAGGAACCAGGAACAAGGAGAATTTCTAGGAGGCAACGAGTACTTGACCAGCGAGGAGACCTGTTGCAAAGGCAATCCTAGGGAGTGGAGCCCGGGCTTAAGTACTGGAGTTCCCCTGATGTCAACATCCGGGGCTGCGGCTCGGTTCCCAACGCAGGCCCTACTTAAGACACAGTGATGTGTGCGCACCTAGGCAGGCGTTGAGTGGCGGCGTCTCTCTGTAGGCCACACGGAGAGGCCTGATGCGGAGCACAATAATCTGTAGCTGAGCTGGAGGCACCAGGGGGTGGCCCAAGGACTGAGCCGGAGGTCTACTGCCACCAGGGATGAGGGACCAGGCACTGGATTCACTTGAGAGAGGTAAGGGGGCCTGCTGCGGCCAGCATGCATAACACATATAGTCATACGTGTAACGTTGCCTACAATTATGGAGCTTTCCTGCTACATCAACACCCCTCTTGATGGACATCGCATGTTGACATCATGTTTAAATACTTCAGCTGAAATTTCTTATACAAGTGATGTTAATATGTCATCCTGATTTGAATAAACACAAAACTAAACAAAAAAAGCCACTCAAGGAATGAATACAAAAATTAAGAAATAAGTAATAAGCATAAGTTCTCTACAATAAAAAAGCTAACATAAAACAAATGAAAATTATATCAAGGACTGCTATTCTATTGCCTCATTCATGGCATGAGGTGATACTGTATTTAATTGGAAAATCCAGTGTTGTTTCTTATAGTTCAAAATGGAGATGATGACAGCACTACATTTTGGTGATTTGACAATATCGATGATATCCCACTGAATATCTTCAAAGAGATGATTTTTAAGAATGCAGTGGCTTGGTTTTAAGGCAGCTATAGTGCTTCCAGAGATGAGTGTGAATTGTGTGCTTTGTTCTGCCAATGTAAACTAAAGGGCAGAACATTGGATGACACAAATAATGTTGCTCAATTCATAGATGGTGGAGAAGTTGAGCTGAATTTTAAATTAGAATAATGGATGCTTCCATGTGGTTCCTTGAAAAGATAATGCACATAAATCACAGCAGCCGCACAGGACATGACCCCGATATGAATCATCTACTGAGTTAGTAATGATATCAGGAATGGTTGCTTTGACAACATGGGTTTTAATGTTCAAGCCATATGGTTAAGAAATCAGTGGTGGTTCTTATAAAACCTTGATGCTGCTTTATTAGAAAAAGGCACTACACAAACAGCAGAAGTTTTTAAACATAACATCAATGTGCGCCTCCTGTCAAGAGAAGTGGGATGTCGATTTAGCAGGAATGTTCAGTAATTGCAGGTATAATATGTATGGATCTATCCCCGATGAAGGAAATGAAACACATATCACAGTGGGCTATGCTTTTTATGATTTGAAATAACCTTGCAGATCCCAATATGACCTTAATTTAAGATAAGTCCCCCTCACAACTTTATTTAAATCCTGGTTATTTAAGCTCATTTTATTTGCAAATGTCAAAAAATGTTATGAAAATAAAAGATATTAGAGACCGATGATTAAGAAATATGTAATAGTTTCTTAGTGAAGAAAGTGACTATTCAAACATAGTTACTTTGCTTTCAAGTTCCACTGCTCTATGCTTATATGAAAGTCTCCTAACCTCATTTTCTGTGACACTAGTTGTTCTTCTTTTCTTCTTATATTCATTTACCTCCATTTGAGGGTTCAATTTTTCTAAGTGACCCTTGTGGTGGAACACAAGAGTGACCTCTACTTTGTCATTAGTGAGCATAGGAATCTGTGCTGAAACAAGAACACCTGTCACCTAGTGTGCACACTATTTTACCGATGTGCCTCCTACCCATGTGGGGTGAGAGGAATAGGGGTGGATATGTTCAAGCTATGCATGTGGGGGCTACTAGGGAGAGCTAGAGGGAGTGGGGTAAGGGTGGATAAGGTCAAGCTATTCATGTGTGGGCTACAAGGGGACTAGGGGAGGGGTGGATTATATGGGGCTATGCATATGGGGGCTATTAGGGGGCTAGAGGAGGTAGGGAGGAGTGGATAAGGTCAAGCTATTCATGTATTGGCTACTAGGGGGCTAAATGGGATGAGGGAGGAGTGGATAAGGTCAGGCTATGTATATGGGAGCTACTAGGGAAGGGGTCAAGTGTCTACAGTTACTCACATCTTAATTATGATCAATACAATGTTACATATCATTATGGAGCTCATGTCAGAAATAGTACAAACGGTCATCCTATTTTCCCCTATAGATTGAAGACTACAAGAAAAAGGCCTGGGAGCAGTGCTTCAAGAACCAGCTGTGAGATCAGCGGGCTAGGGTTGGAGATAAGATTTTCATCAGGCCAACTGGGAACTGTGAACAAGGTCCATCATATATATCCTCTTACTATCAATGCTCACACTAATTGCTGTTGTGGGTGTGGACCCTTGGACTGAGGTGAGGTTGGCGCTACCACAGGGAGGAACCCTGCAGGTCCTCAAAATCATCAGGCAGAGTTGGTTGGAGCAGAGGTTCAACAGGAACTTCACCAATACCAGTCTTTCTTTCCTCAGGTTGAGTTCTTGGGTGCAGAGACTAGGTGGGATTAGGCATGGGCCTCTGTGTGGGGAGGACTCTGTCATAGAAGTAGTAGGCCAGCAAGAAGAAGACAAGATCAATCGAAGCAGAGGTAAGGGTAAGCAGCAGACAGTGGAGATGAAAACAAGCCAAGGTCAGGGTGGGCAGCAATCCAGAGGTCAAAGGAAGTCTATCAAGCCAGAAATCCAAATGAAGGCAAAGTCAGGGTCCAAGCCGATGTCAAGCTGAGGAGTGAATCCGGAGGGAAGAAGGCGAGGTGGAACAGCAAGGAGGTACCAACGACAGAGAGGAACCACAAGATAAAGACACTTGAAACTCCGAGGAAGCAGGAACAGGAACAAAAGGCAAAGCACAGGAACATAAGCAGGATCAGAAACCAGGAACAATGTGGCAAACAGCTACTCTGAGGAGGTCGACCTATTGCCGAGGTGTCTGAGGCAGGGTAGGACAGGCTTTAAATAGTGGAAGCAATGTGACGTCATCCAGGGGTGCTTTGTGGTTTTTCCACAGTGGGCCCTTAAAAAGATGCCAACCCGTGCACAGCTAGGGTGGCCCGCTCAGTTGAGCGGCTTCCCAACCACATTGCGTCAGCCCTGCATGGCGGTTGGTCACGACTTCACCCGCTGCAGCGTCAATGAGCCCCTCTTGGCCTGGGACCAGAGATAAGAGCACCTGGTCATGGGATGGACCCACAACCGGCCAAACGCAACAATCGCCTCCAGATCTACGCCAACTTTTCTCAGCCTTTAGCTTACACAAACCCTCCTTCACATATCTCTCTGTCAGAAGCTCCACTATCCTGAAGTGTTTTTTGGAAAATACCATCTAGCCTAGCTAGGATGCTTTTATAGAGTTAAGACCCACTCCAACATATATTTCCATATAAATAACATGGATCGTTTACAATATAACAGTGTGTCGCCACATGACTCTAGATGTACAACTCAAGCAATCGTTGTGAACTCTGTCACACATTTCTAATCCTGACTCCATTGCACATAGTAGCCTCCATCAAACTACATACTGCTTAGATCAATAATCTGGATGTCCATAGATTTATCTTTATGGAAGCCAGCACATTTATGACATGATTGTCCTATAGCTAAGAACACTTCTTTTTGCCTTCACCTCTCCCTGAAAAGGGAATTCCTCTAGGCTCCTCTGTCATCTTGAGCATTATACTCTGTAGCATGTGGACACATGTGAAACATACTTGCTTTTGTCTTCACAGATGAGGACTCCTTGTCATCATCCTTCTCAGAGGAGAAGGAAGAGCCAAGCAGCAGCGGCGAGGTTACAGTTCCAGCTTCCATGGATGCAGCATCCACTACTGCGGAGGAGCAGGATACTCTTCCCCCACCCCATCTATCACCAAGGATGAAACTATGGTAGTCCTGCCCTATCAATCGGCAAAGTCCATGCCTGCAGAGGCTGCACATCCTATCTCCATTCAGGAAGGGCCTCCTCCCCTTTTTCACCAGGGAATTAGAAATGCCAGGACTCAAACAGATCAGCCATTGCTGGCCAAGGGAAGCCTGCAGTCCACTCTGCATCCTTCTCCATCAGAAAGTGGCTCTTCATCTGCAGCACCTGCTTCCAGCGAAGAACCTCGTTCTAGAAGCTATTTTGATGCGGTGGTGCAGATAATGGCAGAGACACAAAGAGGTATTAGACCAGCGCTTCCCAGACCGAATCTAAAGTTATAATAGAAGATTTTGAAAGGAAAGGGTCTGAAAGAACCACATGTTCACCACTTCCAGTGATTTCAGTGTCAGTGTCCAGATTTAGGTCCAAGTTTGAAACAGCAGCACAAGTTTGTTCCAATAAGGAAGAGGGCAGATAGGCCATAGAATGGCCCTACAGAACCTCTCCTACTGCAATACCCCACTTGGAACCTTATTCCATGGCTCCCAGATCGATCTCCTGTGATATAGGTCGCTTGATAGAACAGTTGAAGGAGATGTAATTACAGCAGCTCTCACTCTCAGCCAATGGGGTAGGGATGGTGCGCCAGGGCTCAGTGAAATCTCTTCGACCATAGGAGGAGGCGTTCGCACCACGTCTTCTCCTTCTGCGGTCCTCTTTCCTGGCAGGTTCGGCGTTGAGGAACAGAAGCTCTCAATACGTGGCTGATTTGAATCCAAGGTCTCCGAAACCACCAAGCTCTCATGGAACTTGGTTTTACATTTCGTATGTGGCATAGGAAAAATGAAAAAGGTAACAATGATAAAGTTCAAATATCGAAGGAATGGAAAGTGTTCTGATCCTGCTCCTCAATCGTCCACCATCTTGACTCCTCAAAGCACAACTATTTAAGGAGGCATTGGATTTATAATTGTTTGTCGCCTCCCTTCAAGAGTTTTAAAATATTCCTAAAATGCTCCTGATCATTTTATTGATGATATTTATTTTTTAACCTTTTATTAGTTATTTTATTTTGTGTTTTTTGTGATTGTCAAATTGTGAATGTTAGATCGTGTGAGCCACCTAGACCCTTGAATTCCCAGCATATAAATTCCAAAATAAATAAACAGATATGTATAGATAGCAAAAATGACAATAACACAAATCCAGTGTGTCCAATTTCCTTCCAGTAGCGTAGCCCTAGACCCCAGTTATGGTTGTAGTTCCCTTACCATTCTGACATGGATGGATCTTGTGTGCTTTTCTCCTGCTTTCTTGAAATTAGATCCCATTTCTGTTTCAAGCACATCCCTTAGGAGTCCATGCCCTTTCCATAGCTGGCAGAAAAAAAAATCATGTTGCCCCTCCAGTCTGCCCAGTTATTGCATCCCCACTGTTAAACATCTCTCCCAGCTGCCTGGGAAAATGTGACCACCTTGTACATTTCACCTTTTCCTGCAGACTTTTTGTCTTCCTCCTTTGTAATCAACCATCTTGGGTAGATGAGCATACAAATTACTAGAGATATGCAAAGTCCGAACCTTTCAGTTCAGGCTTCGTTTTTGGCCCGCCATGGGAAATTTCATATTTGGTGGCATTGATTAAGTTTTTTTTATTGAGTTGACTTGAGATAAGGTCTACAAATGCCAGAAGAAGGACCTAAGCATCAAGAATCAAGAGAACAGCTCTTATGGGAAGCCATCTTTCCTGCATCCAAACTTGTCACAGTAATCCTGAATTTAGCCACCTTTTGCAGGGTCCCATCGAATTCCTATTGTGTGAGCTCATATACTGACACACACAATTTTGTCTTTATTCTCACAAAATCTTACCACAATTTTGGATATTTTAATTGAATTGGAGAAATCTAAATTAAAATATATGAACCAGAGAGCATGCACATCTGTCATAGTAAATCGCTTAGACCTGTTTTGTATTAAGCGATGAATAAATTTTAATAAATACAAATACAAAATCCGAAAGACATAAAAGATGGCAAATGAAGGCAATAAACAGGAGTTTCATGAAGAATGCAACTTATCTGGTATTGATGGTATAAGCGGGATTTAATGTAATAAAAAGAAGAGATAGAAATTAGAAAAGGAACATGTTGAAGAACGAACAATACAAAGTATCATAGCCTATCATTTATTTATCTTTAGATATTTGTATATCCTGTAAAAGCAACACACAGAAGCTGAAAACATGAAAAATGAATCAATAAAAATAAAAAAAAGTGTATTATCTGTAATAAGTTTACATGGAAAAGACCCAGAGAATGAGGATTAATATATGGCTTATCTGTTTGAGACAGATTTCCTGAGAGCAAACTTTTATCTATTTAAACAGGAAAAATTGCTACAGGATAACTTTCAAAGATCCCCACGCATTCCTATACAGATGCATATTGGTGCGTGTATTTCATAATCTGCATGTACCTGATTCATGCAGATGAAATACCCACATATCTGCCCAAACATCCATACTTATGTTTCAGTACGTGTAAATATTTGGAATGTGTTGAAATCACGTACTTTATCAACTTATATTATAAACATGTCTGCATATATTTTACACACTAAAAAATATAACTTGTTTGCGTAAAACCCTGATTTATATGTGGAGCCAGGTGTATTTTAAAATATTTGTATGCACTTGAAATAATCAGTTTTCCAAAATCTCCACCAGTTCATCCAGTCTGTCTCCAGTTCACCAAAACCCTCCTACTACTTTACTCTGAATTTCCCCCAGTTCACCCAGACTTTCCACCAAAAATAGCAGGCAACAGATGAGTCCAATATCAGTTGTGTTAGTTAATTAGCAGGTGAAACATTGCATGAATAAGTTTCCTAATTTATTCACATAAATCACTTATAAAATAGCAACTTACATGCGAACCTATAGGCCCCAGCGCAGAATGCTCCTAGACTGCCACCTTTTTTTGCAGGTAAAAGTGCGCACGAGACCAAAAATACATGCACACTTTTGATGTTCATAAAATAGCATGTACATGAATACTAGCTATATATATTCACATATATGCTAATTTTTTGAGGTAGATTTTAAAAGCTGGATGCCAAAATTGAGAGATATGTGCGCACGTAGGACATGTGCGTGGAAACTGGATTTTAAATGCCACCTACATGTGTGTGTATATCTTTCGCTGCGTGCACATCTCACAAATAATCAAAAAGAGGTATGGCGTGGGCGGGGCATGGACATTCTGGGGCGGGGCCATGAAATGTGAGCACAAATACTTACGTGCCTGGATGCACGCCCAGGTCTAGAACTGCGCAACCTTACTTCTGCTAAGGAGGATGTGTAAGTTTAAAAAAGAAGCCATTCCTGTGGGGTTTAAAGGGTCTGGGGACTGAAAGCTATTAAACCATTGGGATTTGGAGAATTTAGCTCTGCACTGGGCAAACTGTTCTAGGTGTGAATGCACGCTGGTTAAAAAATTCCCTGACTTACACCGCCAAAGCCTGATTATTTACAAAATTAGGGGCACATATCCAGGCACCAAGGCTTTTTTATAATGTATGCTTGCAAAATTATGTTGATAATTTTTAAAACAGCACAGGGACGCACACTGGCTCCCGTACATCGGCCCGCATCCAAGGACGTGGCCATTTTATAACATACGTGTGCATATGCACGCATGTTATAAGTAACCTGTCCATGTGTACAACAGTACCAAATTTTAAGTGGGTGTGCGCAAGTGCATGCCAATGCCGTTTCTACTGCGTAAATCGGGGAATTTTAAAAGAGGCGCATACCATACCAATACTATCCCCAGTTCACTCAGTTAAGAGATAAGGCCTCCAAAACCCCTAATTTAATAGCCTTCACTCCCTCCAGTTAGCCTTGACCCATAAAACTCCGCATATCTGCCTAATTTTCTTTATTTTTTAACTTACATGGCTTCTATAGCAGAAGTAAAGTTACGCGGCAGGTGGCCTCAGTGCACGTGAATCGCGTATTTCTGCGCATCTCTCATATTGACGTCCCACCCAGATCATGCCCGCACCCCACCCCTTTTGAATACTTCCGAGATGTGCGCACTCTAGTTGATATGTGCATTTCTCGTCTGCTTTTAAAGTCTGCTCTGAGCGCGTGAGCTGACATATTCACGCGTCCCCCAAATAATGCACTCGTTGGCATTTAAAAAAAAAAAAATCACCTTTATGCGTGTAACTCCCTTGAAAATGAATTTGTTTGTGTTTAATACATTGGTGAATATTAATTTGACATCTTTATCATGCAACTTGCCTGTTTATTTAACTAATTTCATCATTCTGCAGTAGAAGAAAGAAACAAAATGTTGTATCGTTATGGAAGTTGTGGCTCTTAAGACAGTAATACATAACATAAACTTTGCCCTCCAACCTACCTGGAGGAGAGTAAGGCTTTTACATTTTTTTTTGCATCTCAGCCTCTCCTCCCAATCCCTGAGAGCACCATTGACAATTTGGGTTCCCTATTTCCTTCCTAGACAGAGAAGAGATGAGATTTTGTGGATTTGTTAAAAGCACACACCACCAATGTATACTGCAAGAAAACAGATTCCATCAGGTGATATCAAAATCACCACTCAGCCACCATCTGATACTGGAAGGGACCCAGAAGTGTGCATGCTTGACCACTGGGTGGTTCACATTGGATGAGGAAGTTTCAGCTTTCAGTGCAATGCAGATAGCATCCAGATTCATTAGGACTTGGGCTCTGCTTGCAAAGAATACCTGGATACATTGGGGTTAATTTTAAGAAGGTTTCCATATGTAAAATTGGTATATGCACGTGTACAAGTAGCATGTACATGCTATTTTGAAACACCACAAGTATGCTCATACTTACAGTATCATATGTATATGCTAACAGGGAAAACAATGCTGGTTCTAGGTGTTCTGGGGCAGAGTTCAGAAGAATGCTCACAAGTTGCTATTTTGTAAGCGTATATATGCATGCATTTCCAAATTTTTCTGTACAATTTTACACCTGCTAGGTAAGTCACGGAAGTAAAACTGAATTTGTCTTTTGTAGGGATGTGAATCGTTTTCCATATCGTCTTAACGATAGAAATAGTGTGGCAGGGCAAGAAAATCGTCTTAGGCACGATTTTTTAGTTGAAAAATCGTTAAAAATCGTTTTTTCCGATTAGTGCGCACTAACTCGAGTTAGTGCGCACTAACTGGGAGTTAGTGCGCACTAACTGAAAATGATACAATTTGACACTTTTCAGGTCAGTTAAGGTCAGTTTAGGAATGAATATGTATTCCTATTGGCTGCCCTCTTATTTATTCATGTAACCAAGTTTCCTACTGACAGTATATGGGGGATGGGAAATGGAAACAGTTGGTAGCTTGACAAAACAAGTAATGTGATCAGTCAATGTGACTAGAACTTGTGCCCTAACCCTGATACCAGGGGTATTGTGATCTTCCTGCACACAGTGCCCTATCCCTATTAATACCAGGAGTGTTGTGATCTTCCTGCACACAGTGCCCTATCCCTAATACCAGGGGTGTTGTGATCTTCCTGCACACAGTGCCCTATTCCTGATACTGGGGGTGTTGTGATCTTCCTGCACGCAGTGCCCTATTCCTGATACCGGGGGTGTTGTGATCTTCTTGCACACATCCCGGTATCAGGGATAGGGCACTGCATGCAGGAAGATCACAACACTCCTGGTATTAATAGGGATAGGGCACTGCATGCAGGAAGATCACAACACTCCTGGTATTAATAGGGATAGGGCACTGCATGCAGGAAGATCACAACACCCCTGGTATCAGGGATAGGGCACTGTGTGCAGGAAGATCACAATACCCCGGAGGAGTGAGGGTCAGGCAGCTCCCCCCTGTCTGTGAAGCCAGGCTCTCACTAGTAATGCAGGGAGGGAGCTGTCTCAGACTTCACCATCCTCCCCCCCCCCCCCTTACCCACACACCATTCACTAGCTGGGACATGGGGGAAGTCAGGAGTGAGGGTCAGGCAGCTCCCCCCTGTCTGTGAAGCCAGCCTCTAACTAGTAATGCAGGGAGGGAGCTGTCTCAGACTTCACCATCCTCCCCCCCCCCCCTCACCCACACACCATTCACTAGCTGGGACATGGGGGAAGTCAGGAGTGAGGGACAGGCAGCTCCCCCCTGTCTGTGAAGCCAGCCTCTCACTAGTAATGCAGGGAGGGAGCTGTCTCAGACTTCACCATCCTCCCCCCCCCCCCCTCACCCACACACCATTCACTAGCTGGGACATGGGGGAAGTCAGGAGTGAGGGTCAGGCAGCTCCCCCCTGTCTGTGAAGCCAGCCTCTAACTAGTAATGCAGGGAGGGAGCTGTCTCAGACTTCACCATCCTCCCCCCCCCCCCCTCACCCACACACCATTCACTAGCTGGGACATGGGGGAAGTCAGGAGTGAGGGACAGGCAGCTCCCCCCTGTCTGTGAAGCCAGCCTCTCACTAGTAATGCAGGGAGGGAGCTGTCTCAGACTTCACCATCCTCCCCCCCCCCCCTCACCCACACACCATTCACTAGCTGGGACATGGGGGAAGTCAGGAGTGAGGGTCAGGCAGCTCCCCCCTGTCTGTGAAGCCAGCCTCTCACTAGTAATGCAGGGAGGGAGCTGTCTCAGACTTCACCATCCTCCCCCCCCCCCTCACCCACACACCATTCACTAGCTGGGACATGGGGGAAGTCAGGAGTGAGGGTCAGGCAGCTCCCCCCTGTCTGTGAAGCCAGCCTCTCACTAGTAATGCAGGGAGGGAGCTGTCTCAGACTTCACCATCCTCCCCCCCCCCTCACCCACACACCATTCACTAGCTGGGACATGGGGGAAGTCAGGAGTGAGGGTCAGGCAGCTCCCCCCTGTCTGTGAAGCCAGCCTCTCACTAGTAATGCAGGGAGGGAGCTGTCTCAGACTTCACCATCCGACATTTGATCTGAGATATCACATCGGATTACATGCAGGTACTGAAGGTATTTCCCTATCCCCACAGGGCTTTCAATCTAAGTTTTGTACCTGAGGCAATGGAGGGTAAAGTGACTTGCCCAGGGTCACAAGGAGCGACAGCGGGACTCAAACCCTGGTCTCCTGGGAAGCCCCGGGACATAAGCATTCCCGGGGCTTGCGCTCGCCGCCGAGCCTATGCAAGATAAGCTCGGCGCAAGCAGGGGCAGCTTTTCATGGATTACGCATGTGACCCTTTGAAAATCTGCCCCACTATTTTGTCGGGCTCATTATTCACAGTTATATTCCAGTGTAATTCATAACTATACAACATCCAGTTGTTTTTACACAGCTGCTATTTTTACGAATATCATGCAGTAGGCACTTTGCTATTGCTCTGTTTAGGGATTTATTCTACTAATAACTTATTTGTTCAACTAAAGTATATTTGAAGTGTTCCTTAAAGGATTATTTGATTGCTTAAATAGGGATATTCTCTATGACGCATTGTACGAAGACTATATCTGGCAACTTTTTAGGGTGTCTGTGATCCTGTACGAATATTTTAAATTTTATTGTGTTATCTCATTGGCTAGCAGTATTTTAATTTATAATCTTTGTTTAATTTAATTGTATTGTTATATTCCAATTGGTATATGTTGTATGTCTTTTATACCACTGTGAGCTTGAACTGATGTGGTGGTATACAAAATAAAAACCCTCTGTCAAGAATACCATGATCACTAGCTACCATTCTAACACACAGGGGCAGATTTTCAAAGGGTTACGTGCATAACCCCGAAAACCTGATCCTGCACATACCGAGCCTATTTTGCATAGGCTCAGCGGCGCGTGCAAGCCCCGGGATGCGCGTATGTCCCTGGGCTTTGAAAAAAGGGTGGGAAGGGGGCGGGAAGGGGGCATGGCGCACCAGCAGCCGGACGGTGCGCACAAGTTACGCCTGCCAGAGGTCTGCCAGAGGTAGGCATAACTCCTGAAACAAAGGTAGGGGGGAATTTAGGTAGGGCTGGAGGGTGGGTTAGATAGGGGAAGGTGGGGGGCAGCGGAAGGAAAGTTCCCTCCGTGACTGCTCCGATTTCGGAGCGGCCTCAGAGGAAAAGGGAAAGCCATCAGGGCTCCCTAGGGCTCGGCGCATGCAAGGTGCACAAGTGTGCACCCCCTTGCGTGTGCAGTTCCCGGATTTTATAACATGCGCGCCGCAGCGTGTGCATATTATAAAATCGGTGTACATTTGTGCGCGCCGGGTAGCGCGCATAAATGTACCCCGCGCACGCTTCTTTAAAAATCTACCCCATAATTTATTATCATCAGAGATAATATGACTCCCAGGAATGGCTCTGACACTGAAACACTGGGAATATTTGCTGGATGAAAAATCTTGAGGCTGGATGTTTTCTACATTTGAAAATCAGAGGATTCCTGCACTCCAGTTTTCTGTTGCAGATCAAGAGACTATGGGCCTCATTTTCCAATATCGCATTGGTATCGCATGTGATACCAAAAAGGGATGTACCTTATGCTAATAAGCATGTGTATTGCAAATTGTGATATCAGCTATGTGAAGGGCTGTTATTGCAAGTTGCACTATTAGCCAGCCAGAGAGACAGAGAGAGCCTTACCATGGTGCTTCCCTAGATAGGTATTTGTATCCCTATGGGAGGCCCACCTAGTAACTCGAGGTGAGGGTTAAGTATTAGTGTAGGGGTTTAGGGGCCACTTTCACATTCAACATGAGACGTACGAACAGAACAGTGGTCTCTTGTGAAGATTTGATGACCTTCGGAGTGAGGAAAGCAAAACTTTGCCAATACTTATGATTGTTGCCTGGCAAAACGTTACCCAGAGAGATTTGTGTTTGTTTTCTCTGTGGATAATTGTTTTGAAACAAAACAATGTATGAAGTTTTGTATAATCAAAATTAATGAATACTAGAGGGTCTAGTCATCGCGAGTTCTCATGCAAAATTAGGCCCTCATAGATGCATCGCCAACACATGCAAGTGCAGATTATAAAATACAGCACGCATGTACATGCACCGGGAACCACATGCCCAGGGACGCATGTGTGCACCTTTTAAAATGTACTCCATATCTCTTGGCCCCGCCTCAGAACAACTATGCTCCACCCATATTCTGCATCTTTTTTTCTGATGCGAGATATTCGTGCATCGGTATTTGTGTGCACTTGTGGGCAGCATATAAAATTGGGTGGACACGTGCATGTGTAATATGCATGCACATCTCCCAATTTTGGTATGTGCCTGGCTTTTAAAATTCACCTTACAGAGAATGTATAAAAAAATGATGTACTTTAATTTCGAATGACAGAAATATAAATACATAAATACGGGTAAATGTGAATCGGTTATTTACTCTTTCGGATAATAGAAGGACTAGGGGGCACTCCATGAAGTTAGCATGTAGCACATTTAAAACGAATCTGAGAAAATTATTTTTCATTCAATGCACAATAAAGCTCAAATTTGTTGCAAGAGGATGTGGTTAATGCAGTTAGTGTAGCTGGGTTCAAGAAAGGTTTGGATAAGTTCTTGGCGGAGAAGTCCATTAACAGCTATTAATCAAGTTTACTTAGGGAATAGCCACTGCTATTAATTGCATCAGTAGCAAGGGACCTTCTTAGTGTTTGGGTAATTGCCAGGTTCTTGTGGCCTGGTTTGGCCTCTGTTGGAACCAGGATGCTGGGCTTGATGAACCCTTGGTCTGACCCAGCATGGCAATTTCTTATGTAAGGAAGTTCAGACATCAATAATAAGACTGTGGAATGATAAATAAAAAAATTGAAAAAAATAGAAAATACGCTAAGGCATTTAAACCTGAGCATTATAAACATCCCTAGGGTTGTTGGAGAATTTCCCAGAACTACTGTGAAATGGTATTTTCATGAAATACTGGAGATTTCCCCTGATAAGACTGCACCCCTAGATAAGGTGCACTTTTTTCAGCACGAAGAAATCAACAATTGCCATCAGTACCAAATGTATTAGAAAACCTGAATGTATTAGAATCTTCCACTTATGAGATTGTTGAAAAAGCAATATTACTGATTCTTTCTTTAGCGAAAATGGTACGGGTGAAATAATGTGTGCATATTTTAAAAAGATCAATGTACCTTTTATGGGATCCTGTGTCCGTATATTTCCAGATTTAACAAAAGAAACCCAACAAAAAAGGAAGAGCTTTCTAGCTTTAAAACAGGAGGTATTCGCAATTGGCGCCTCTTTCATGCTTAGATTTCCCTGCAAATGTGTTTTTCTAGCCTGAACAGCTAAAAAGCTTTGTCAATGTTAAAATGGTGGAACAGCAAATGGATGGTAGTTAAAATAGTCCAGATAGATATGCCTGATGTTAGGTCGCTATTTACTATTTGATGTGTATTTTTTCCTTGGTTTTGCACGTACACCACCCCCTTTTCCTTTTGAGATCTAATGAGGTGTAATTTGTCTGAAATAATTTGATGAACATTTTTCTTAAATTGCTTTTGAGATGTAATACACCATATTCCTGTAGCAAAGAAATTCTTTGTATATTATTGAGTTTAAAAACTTAATAAAGAGAAAAAATAAAAATTCTGAGGGCTGGACACCACATAGCCCAGGAAATGAATGGTCTCTTGTTCGAAGGAGCACTTCTCAAGTTTGGCGAAAAGTTGATTGTCTCACAGATGCTGGAGAATTGAGAGACATCCTGGTGATGGCTTTGAAGGTCTTGAGAGAAGACTAGAATATCGTCGAGGTATGCAACTACACACCGGTAAAGCATATCCCTGAAAACCTTGTTCATCAGGTTTAAAACACAGCAGGCACGTTGCAAAGCCTGAATGGCATCACAAGGTATTTAAAGTGACAGTTGCGAGTGTTAAAGGCGGTCTTCCACTCGTCACCCTCGCGGATCAGGACCAGATTATAGGCTCCGTGGAAGTCTAACATCGAAAAGATCTTTGCTCCTTGAAGCCTGTCAAAAAGCTCAGTGATAAGTGGCAGTGGGTAGCGATCCTTGAGAGTAATTTCATTTAGGTCTCGGTAATCAATGCAGAAATGGAGGGAGCCATCTTTTTTCCCTACAAAATAGAATTCTGCTCCTGCAGGAGACTTGGAGGGCTGGATGAACCCTTTGGCAGGTTCTCACGAATGTACTCAGACATGGCTTGGGTCTCCATCTGCGAGAAGGGATAGATCCTAACCTGAGGAGGCTCTGTGTTAGGCAGTAAATTCATTGCACAGCTGTAAGAGCAGTGAGGAGGTAGAGTATCCGCGGCCTTCTTTAGAACACATTGGCAAAAGATGCATATTGTGGTAGATGGCCAGGAAGAGAGGGTGCGGTTGTCATACAAGGCAGTGGAGAGACAGATTCCAAGCAGTTCTTATAGCAGGCAGTGCCCCAACAAGAGAGCTGTAGGCTTTCCCAATCAAACTGTACAGTGTGCTGCTAAAGCCAGGGCAGTCCTAATACTACAGGATGGATGGCCTTGTCCAATATATGGAATGAGATGGTTTCCACATGCAAGGTCCCATGCATAGCAGAATGGGAGCCGTGGTGTGGATAACCTCACCAGGAAGTGGTTCTCCATGGATAGATGAGAGTAGTAAGAGCACCGGAGAAAAGATGGTGGGAATTGCTTCAAAATGAAGTTCCCACCAGCCCCAGAGTCCACCAATGCCAAGGTGTGGAACTCCTAGTTGTCCATCTTGATGTACATGGGAACAGTCAGTGAAGGAGACGGAGAAGTCAGGCCTAGGAGCAGTCCTCCAGTAAAACCTAGGCCTGGGATTTTCCTGGACTGACTGGACATGAGGCAATGGCATGTCCGGGCTGGCCACAGTACAGGCAGAGGCTGGATTGCTGTCGGCAGTGTAATTCCTTAGGAGAGAGTCTACTCCGACCCATCTACATGAGTTCCTCCTCAGCTGGATTCTGTGGTGTTAATGCTAGGAGAAGAAGAATGCCGAGCTTGGGACGAGCCTGGTGCAGACTTCCGGATGCTCTGGACTCTAGAGAGTGTACTTGTAGCCGATGGGCAATATGCCCAGTGAGGTCAATCAAAGAGTCCAAAGTAGAGGGCAATTTGCGAGCCGCCAACTCATCTTTAATCCGAGGACTCAAACCTTCGAGAAAGATGGAACATAGACAGTTGGAACCCCAATGTAGATCCGATTCGAGGGTTCAGAATTCAATAACGTAGTCCATTAAAGGGTGAGAGCCTTGTTGAAGATGAAGAAGAGATGACGCGGAAACAGCTCGTCAACCAGGGTCCTCTAAAATGGACCAGAACAGGGCCAGGAACCTTGGAAGGTCTCTAAGGACTGGGTCTGCTCACTCCCAGAGAGGTGATGACTAGGCCAAGGCCTTATCATCCAAGAGGGCCAGGACGTATGTAGTCTTGGTGATCAAGTCTGGGAAGTAAGCTGGTTGCAGGCAGAAGTGCATATTGCATTGATTCAAGAAACCACTGCACATAAGAGGGTTTCCTGAAAACCGTGGGGGTGCCGGAAAGAGCATGGTCAGCCGAGGAGCTGGTGTAGATGTTGTAATAGCAGTCATGGTAGCATCTAGGCAAAAGCTCAGGCTGACAGAGTCCAAAGTCCAAGTAGTCCGATAGTGTAGCCACTGGAACAAGAAGGCAGGAGCTAGTAGAGAAGTATGGACTCATTGCCAAATCAACTAGCTAGGGGCAAAGATGGAGTTTATGTACCTTGATCTGATTACATCATCAATCAGGGATGCCCTTGAGTTTCCGGCTGAAGAGGCTTCAAAGGAGGACCCAGTGGCGACGAGGCTGGTGACAGTGTCTCAGCCGCCATGAGGAGACCTGAGGAACATGGCAGTGGAGACTAGTCTACACCGCAAGCAGGCCTGGAGACGGTAGGAGAATGGTGCAGGATGTGAGTAGATGTGGTCACAGCCATCTGATACCAATGGTCATAACACCTAGTATTTCCACCCAATTTATTTTTTGAAACATTTTATTAATATGCAATTAGAAATGGATAATACAAAAGAAAAAAGCACCTCCTAAGTGAAAAATACCAATCAATGTAAAAAAAAAAAGTCAGTGCAACCCCCCCCCCCCCCCCCCCACCAGCCCCCATTTTACACGTATCTGTTTAGGCAAATACTTGTAGGTACAAGGAATCATAAGTTAGGATATCCATTTTTGATTGCATATTCTCAAAACTTTTCCATAAACAAATTGGGTGGAGATATTGGGATTAGGGGTGTTCAGAGGGATGCCATACGTTGCATTCGTGATTCGGATTCGTCGGGGAGCAGATATGTTGCATTCGGCCATATGGCACCCCGATGCGTTAATATGGCGATTTCTATTCATGTCCCAGCTAAAATTAAACTACAACCCCCCACCCTCATGACCCCCCGCTCCAAGACTTACCAAAACTCCCTGGTGGTCCAGCGGGGAGTCCAGGAACCATCCCCTGCACTCTCACACCCTCGGTGCCGGTTTCATCATGGCGCCGATAGCCTTTGTCACAGGGGCTACCGGTGCCATTGATCAGCCCCTGTCACATGATCATCGGCGCCATCTCGTGCTCCTACCATGTGACAGGGGCTGACCAATGGCACCGGTAGCCCCTGTCACATAGTATGGGCAAAGGCTATCGGTGCCATTTTGAGTACTGGCATCGGACGGCCGGAGTGCAGGAGGTTGCTCCGGGACCCCCGTTGGACCCCCAGGGACTTTTGGCCAGCTTGGGGAGGGGGCTCCTGACCCCCACAAGACTTGCCAAAAGTCCAGCAGGGGTCCGGGAGCGACCTTCTGCACGCCGGCCGTCCGATGCCAGTACTCAAAATGGCGCCGATCGCCTTTGCCCTCACTATGTCACAGGTACCGACAGGTCGGTCCCTGTGACATAGTGAGGGCAAAGGCGATCTGCTGCCAGTATTCAAAATGACCCTATAAGATTGAAACTAGCAACCCTGGCTATCACTTCTCGTTGCAAGGATAAGAATTGTTTCCATCTTTCTTGTGTTGATCTTGAGATATCCGGGTATATCCATATTTTTCTTCTGTAGAATAATTCTGTACGATTACGCAAAAATCTTTTCATTATCAATTCTCTGTCAGCAATGAATGTATATGATACAAACAAAGTCATTTTATTTGAAATTTCCATATCAACAGACATTTCCAATATTTGAGTCAAATTTAAGATGTTTTTAATTCTTGATCTTCCTCCTTTGTTCTCTCATTTGATGGCAAATAATAGATTCTTGAAAGAACTGGTAAGCCTTCCAGTGGTAATTTTAATATTTTAAGCAAATAAGTCTTAAACATTTCATATGCAGAAATCTCTCTCACAAATGGAAAGTTGAGTACTCTTAAATTTAAGATTTTGTCTGATTTTCTAAGTTCTCTAACCTTTTTAAATTCACATCTTCAATCCTTAGAATCTCAGACTGTATTGTTTCCATTTTCTCAACTCTTAAATCAATTTGTTGGATCTTATTTGCTTGCAGGCTCATTTCTTTTTCAATGTTCAGAAATCTCTAATTTGACTTGACAGTTATTTTTGTCAAGTTTAAAATTGCTGTTTCCAAACTTTTTATTGCATACCAAAGACAGTCCATGTTTATGACCTTTGGTTTCTCCATTGGAGTTAGAATATCAATTGAGGTTTTTTGTGCCGTAGTTTCCCTTCCTGAGTTGTTCCCCTTCACTATCTCCTCGATGGCCTCAATGACCTCTTCTCACTGTGTCTAGGTAAGTCTCCCTTCAGCAAATCAAATCCAAAATTGCTTTGCTGATAATTTCCTTTTATATTTTTAAATTGAGAAGAAAGTCCAGTCATCATTTCAAATCTTTGAGGACTCATCTCTATTGACGCTGAGTCGGGTGGGATGGGAGACGGGGGGGTTGCCGGTGCGCCGGGACTCAGGGTGATTTTATCGGCCAACAATGCTGCTGACCGCTCTGCTTCGGCAGTTGTAGTGGCCACTTCTACCGGTGTTGTCCCTGCTACTTCGGCAAAGAAAGTCTCAATCCTCATTCGTTGGTTGTCAGAAACCGTAGACGAGGTTGCTGCCTCTCTTAACTTGGATTTTCTTTTAGAGTGCAGCATTTTCTTCCATCCTATTCACACAACGGCTATCTTGCTTTTCCCCCGCACACCTACAATATTTTCACATCACAAGCTGAGAAGTGCCCAGACAGGCTTTTATTGCATTTTGGGCTGAGAGAGAGAGATGGAGTCTCTGGGTAGCTGGCAAAGTCAGTCAGATAAACATATCCGGCTAACTTTGCAGGGATATTCAGAGGCATGTGTGGCATGTTAAATATACCCAGCTATGTTAAAATTAGCTGGATTAAGTTTATATGATTGACTTTAGGACTGCTCTATGTCAGCATTATCCACCTAACATAGCAGAGTAATTCTGTTCAGCCACAGAATGCTCACCGACTGCCCCTGACATAGTCAGATTACATTTTAGGCAGCTATGTTAGGCATGATTAAAATGGGAGAAATTTTTAAATCCGGTGGTTTGTCTGGCTAAGTCTGAACTTAGACAAATTAGTATCACTATATTGACTTCCCCATTTTTAGCCTTAAGAGTATCAGAAATCATTGGTTTCTTTAGTCATCTCTCTGGAAGGCATTTTGTCTCTTCACAATCATATTCATTAGGGATGTGAATCGTTTTAGGACGATTAAAATTATCGTCCGATAATTTTAATATCGTCTTAAACCGTTATGGAACACAATACAATACAGATTCTAACGATTTATCGTTATAAATCGTTAGAATCGTGAGCCGGCACACTAAAACCCCCTAAAACCCACCCCCGACCCTTTAAATTAAATCCCCCACCCTCCCGAACCCCCCCCCCAAATAACTTAAATAACCTGCGGGTCCAGCGGCGGTCCGGAACGGCAGCGGTCCGGAACGGGCTCCTGCTCTGAATCTTGTCATCTTCAGCCGGCGCCATTTTCCAAAATGGCGCCGAAAATGGCGGCGGCCATAGACGAAAAAGATTGGACGGCAGGAGGTCCTTCCGGACCCCCGCTGGACTTTTGGCAAGTCTCGTGGGGGTCAGGAGGCCCCCCACAAGCTGGCCAAAAGTTCCTGGAGGTCCAGCGGGGGTCAGGGAGCGATTTCCCGCCGCGAATCGTTTTCGTACGGAAAATGGCGCCGGCAGGAGATCGACTGCAGGAGGTCATTCAGCGAGGGTTCCGGCGCCTCGCTGAACGACCTCCTGCAGTCGATCTCCTGCCGGCGCCATTTTCCGTACGAAAACGATTCGCGGCGGGAAATCGCTCCCTGACCCCCGCTGGACCTCCAGGAACTTTTGGCCAGCTTGTGGGGGGCCTCCTGACCCCCACGAGACTTGCCAAAAGTCCAGCGGGGGTCCGGAAGGACCTCCTGCCGTCCAATCTTTTTCGTCTATGGCCGCCGCCATTTTCGGCGCCATTTTGGAAAATGGCGCCGGCTGAAGCCGACAAGATTCAGAGCAGGAGCCCGTTCCGGACCGCTGCCGTTCCGGACCACCGCTGGACCCGCAGGTTATTTAAGTTATTTGGTGGGGGATTTAATTTAAAGGGTCGGGGGTGGGTTTTAGGGGGTTTTAATGTGCCGGTTTTTCGATTTTTCGATATTTTTCGATTTTTAACGATTTTTTAACGATTTTTCACGATATTTTACCCCCCCAAACGGCAACAATACGATTCCCTCCCCCTCCCAGCCGAAATCGATCGTTAAGACGATCGAGGACACGATTCACATCCCTAATATTCATCGATGTTAAAATAATATCTGCTGTGTATCTCGCTTTAATTGAGTCAGTCAAATTAAACATGTGCAGCATAATTGTACTCACAGGATCAGTTATTTATGTTGCTCCAGAAAGGATTTCATTTCCACTAAGGTAAAAAAAAAAAAAAAAAAAGCATTTTGTTTTTTTCTGCTATGCTGAAACCTGACTGTCAGAATAAAGCTCAGAAAATATATCTCCTTGATTGAACAATGGGACCCTCGCTGCCAGCAAACTCCCTTTCAGCAGAGGTGGTGGAAACCAATACTTGATCCAATTTAAGAATATTTGGAAAATATATTAGAGGGCTGTAATAGGAGAAGAATTAGTAGTTTGAGTAAAATACATGGAAGGAAGCTAGAATATTAGTTTACGTAAGGGAACTTCTATGCTTACTTGTCCAGAATGGTAAAGGGTCAAAGAGGGAAACCACAAAATTTACTGATTTGATTAAAGATCATTATCCTCCAGACAGACACATTTGTATGACTGATAGTTGAATATATTGCATCTGTAAATAACTTGTATGGCTTGAACGATTGATAAATGGAATGTGCTGTAGTTAGAAAGGGCAATGGGAAAGGGAATGACTGGGCATACTGAAGGGGGGGGGGGAGGGCAATTAGTCTTGGTCCCTATCTGACATCATCTATTATTCAACTGTGAGGTCAATATTCAGTAATCCAGTCAGTGGAAATATAAATAGATAAAGTTATCTGGATAATTTTATCTGTCATATTCTATGTGATTTAGCTGGGTAAGTATGCCATTGATTACATACAGATAACGTTATTCAGATATATTTAGCACAATGCTAGCCCTAATCAGACTTACGGTACTTGGCTGCTTCTCTGGCTAGTGCGGAATATTGGCGCTAACTGGATAAATGTTAGCCAACACCCACAGAACTCTCCTCCTTTGCCTCTTTTTATCTCCCTAAATTTTATCTGAGTAATGAGTTCCCTGGGTACAATTTTGACAGTGAGTGAGACAGGAATATTGACCTCAGTATTTCTAATATTTGATAACTGGCATGCTCTTTGCTTCTCCTTTCCTAAGTGGCATCCTCCTGATGGATGTTGCTGGCATCCTTGTGTAGAGCAGATGTACCTCCATTTCTTACTGCTCTTACTGAGTGACTGTCAGCTTTCCCCCTTGTTCTAGTTTAAAAGCTGCTCAAAGTCCTTTTTGAAAGTTAGTGCCAACAGCCTGCTTCCATTCTGGTTAAGGTGGAGCCCGTCCTTTTGGAAAAGTCTCCCCCTTCCCCAAAAGGTTGTCCAGTTCCTTACAAAACTGAATCCCTCTTCCTTGCACCATTGTTACATCCACACATTAAGACTCTGGAGCTCTGCCTGACTCCGGGGACCTGCACATGCAACAGGGAGCATTACAGAGAATGCCACCCTGGAGGTTCTAGATTTCAGCTTTCTGCTTGAAATCCTAAATTTCACTTCCAGAACCTCCCACCCACATTTTCCTATGTCGTTAGTGCCCCATGTACCACGACAGCTGGCTCCTTCCCAGCACCATCTAAAATCATATCTAGGTGACGCATGAGGTTTGCCACCTTTGCACCAGGCAGGCAAGTTACCAGGAGGTCCTCATGTCCACCAGCCACCCAGCTATCTACATTTCTAACAATTGAATCACCAATTGTGATGGCTGACCTAAACCATTCCTCCTGGGCAGTAGCCCTGGGAGACTTGTCATCAGTACGAGAGGACATCACATCACCTGGAGAGCAGGTCCTTGCTACAGGATCACTTCCTGCTACACCAGAGTAATGCTCTCCAACTGGGAGACCCTTCTCATCCAAAGCAGCACCGTTGCTGCCAGATTGGATTGGGGACTTGGCTACTATGTCCCTCAAGGTCTCATCAATGTACCTCTTTGTCTGCCTCAGCTCCTCCAAGTCTGCCACTTGAGCCTCCAAAGATTGGACTCATTTCCTGAGAGCCAGGAACTCTTTGTACCAGGTGCACACATACAATCTCTCACCAGCGGGTAAAAAATCATACATGTAACACCAGATGCAAAAGTCTGGAAAGCCCCCCTCTTGCTGGTAAACTGCTGCCTTCATCTTGAGTTCCTACTTAAGTTTAGGTTGCTAAGGGAGTTGGAATTAGAGTACTTTAAATTTATAGGTGTATTCACTCATGTATCTGCTAGTGACCTACAAGGGGATGATTAAACTCTCAATAAGGGTTTGTGCAATCGTATGATTTAGAAAAGAACCTGATTGATTTTTACTGAGAAAGTGTCTCTTGCCTAAAAATCAAGGGGTGAGCTAGGGGTGGGTGTGAGGGAAAGACAGACACTAGAATTAACTCCCTCTGGCTTGCTATTCTCTCAGAATCACACAAATTCTAAAGAGCATATTCCACTATTAAACCTCACTCCAAACTTTTTTAAATCCTAAGAATTTCCAAGGCTATACTTGCCAATCCTTTTCAACCACCATTAAGTTGATCTTCACTCAAAGGTTTGTGAGGTTTGAGATTTGCACACACTGCTAGGCATGTGCTTCCAGTCCTCTTCTACTGCAAAGGGTATAGGGCCTCTGGAAGCTGAGGCTGTGGAGTTCGAAACCTAGATCACTCACTGTGACCTCTGAAGTCCTCTCCCAGGTGATGCTGGGAGCAAGTATGCAGATAAGCCTTCCCGTCCTTTTCTACTGCCAAAGCTTTAGTACCTGCTTTCTACCTCCCTCCCTATTTCCCTATGCTAGATTCAAACCAGCAGCCCTTGGCAGTCAGAGAACCAACACCTCACTGCCCAAGCCACTGGTACATACCATTATGCATTATGGCAGAACTTCTGAGGAGACATTTTTAAATGATGCAATGAAGGAATTCTTGTATTTGACAGATGAGAGTTCAGTGGCCCGTGCCCCTAGAATTACTGCTCTCTTGGAATTTTGTTTTAAGATTGTGAAGCAATGAAAGATGCAGGGTTTGAGGACTGCATGGCATTTGTAAGAGAAAGTGCATAATACTGTGTGTGAATACTGTCTACTGATGGAAAAGAAAACTATGGGTGAATTACCGTGAACTAGCTGACATCCGTGAAAATTCCCCAGAGGTCCCTATTAATTGTCCTTCCCCCTAGCCCCCAGCATAGAATGTCCTCACACTCTGAGCCCAGAACAGCACAGCTTGCCTTTCCCCCATCCCCCAGCCCCAGCCCCAGGTCAGGCTACCCATCAAGCAGTAGATGCAGCAGCAGCACAACTCTGAAAATTCCCCAGAGGCTCCTATATATTGCCATTTGACATCCAGCCCAAGTACAGACTGTCTAGCTCCAATAGCCTGCCCTCCCTCCCTCCAGCACAATCATAGCCTGCTCCACCTCTGAAGAACCATCCCCAGTAAAATCTGCTCCCCCAGCAGCTTCAGCACAGACTGTATTCACTCCCAGACCTAGCACAGCCAACCTCCCCCTCACCCAAGCTAAGACTCTCCCCCATACCCAGCCTGCTACCACAAGTCTGAGCTGCAACCACTCTATCCTTCAGAGACTGGACTCATTCCCTGAAACCTAGGATCTCTTTCCACCAAGTACACATATACAACCTCTCACTAACTGGTAGATAATCATACATGTGGCACTTGGTGCAAAAGACTGGATAGACCCCCCTCTTGCTGCCACACTACTATCTGCATCTTAGCTTAGTTCATTTGCTAGAGACTTAAAATGTCTAATTAAATAGGGATGCTCAAACTAATGTAAAGTACTTTTAATCTATTGAATACATGTATATTTATTTGTTTGTGATCCTCCAAAGACTACAAATAAAACTATATGATTACACACCTTATTCACCCTTGTTTTGAAATAATTCCCTATTATTATATCAAATAAATAAATCTGTTGAACATTTATAGAAAGTGTTGTTTTGACACATGCCTTCTGATGTTCTTCTGCTGTGAAAAGGGCAGGGTATGTATGTGGAAGCTGGGTCTGTGAAAGCAGAAGGCTAGATGGTTCATTTTGTCCACTGGAGTCCTGATAGAAAAAGTGTAGGATCTGTGAAAGCTGAAACTAGAAGGCTCATGGGGATCCATATTCAGTAGCAGAACGGCTTGCTAAGTTAGCCTGATAAAACTATCAGGCTGCCTTAACTAGGATATTCAGCAGCATGGCCATGCCACCAAATATAATTGACTATCTTAAAGTTAGCCAGATATGTATATCCGGCTAACGTTAGGACAGCCCTACAGCGTGACCAAAGTTAGCCGCTGGGAGAAGTAAGTAAATGAGTCTTCTATGCTGCTGGAAAAAGTGAAAGGGCTGTGGAAGATAAAGCATTGATGACTCACAGTGTCCTCTGCTGGAGCTGTTGAAAGAAGTATGCAAATGAGTCTCCTAGTTTGCTGCTAAAAAGACTACAAGGACTTTAAAAGATGAAACCAAGATGGAACTCTAGAAGACATATTGACCTCTGCTAAGACTACTAAGAAAAAAACCAAATAAGCCTTCAAGTACTCTACTGTAGGAGAGAATGCAGGAGCTATGCAAGCTGAAACCTAGATGGCTCATAGTGATTCTAGAGTTTTCTGCTGGGGCAGTTGGGAAATATGAAAATAGGCCTTCTAGTTCTCTGGTACTGGAAAGAATGCAGGAGCTTTGTAAGATGAAGCCTGGGTGGTTTGCACTGTCCTCTGGAGTTCTCTTTTGAGACAGCTGGGAGAAGTATGCAAATGACATTTTTATTCCTCTGCTGTCAACAGATACCTCTTCCTCCTAAATGCATTATCCATATAGATTAGGATTTTTAATTGGACACGTGGGTTTTGCATGTCCTCCTGACCTGCAGCTTGCTGATGCATTGGTGTTTTTTATAACTGTAATAAGCATTATCTTATAAATGCATAAATGCTGATATATTACCCATTAATTCTTGTAGAAAAATGTTATTGAGTATGCAAACAAGGAGGCCTGGGGAACACCATGAAGTTACCAAGTAGCACATTTAAAACAAATCGGAAAAAATTATCACACCCAATGCACAATTAAGAAGGGATGTGCATCACTTTTATCTGCCGAGTCGGGCTATGGGTCGGGCGATAGACGGCAATGGATGGCAATGGATGGCCTGCGCCATCTTAGAAAATGGCGTGGTCCATCCATTACTCCTTCCAGGTGACAGGGGCCGACCAATGGCACCAGTAGCCACTGTCACATGCTAAGGGCAAAGGGCCACCGGCACCATTTTGTTTACTGGCAGCCAATGGCCCGAGAGCAGGAGATCACTCCCAGGACCCCCGCTGGACTACCAGGGACTTTAGGCAAGCTTTGGGGGAGTCAGGAGGGTGGGGGAGTTGTAATTAACTAAATTTGAAGGGTTGGGGTATTTTGTTTGGTTTTTTTTTATAAATGTGCCACTCCCCCCCACTCCCTCACTAACCCAAACAACTAATTTTTCCCGAAGTTTGGGGAAAATCCATCTCGGGATTCGGGTCCTCCAACCGATGCCAAATTGGACTATTTCTTTGAAATGTTCCAATTCGGCAAAAACGATTGCACATCCCTACAATTAAGTTCTGAAATTCATTGCCAGAGGATATGGTTAGGGTAGTTAGTGTAGCTGGGTTTAAAAAAGGTTTGGATAAGTTTCTGAAAGAGAAGTCCATAAACTCCTTTTAACCAAGCTGATTTAGGGAATTGCCACTGCTCTTACTGGCATTAGTAGCATGAGATGTATTTAATATTTGGGTACTTGCCAGATACTTGTTACCTGGATTGGCCACTATTAGAAATAGGATGCTGGGCTTGATAGACCCTCGTTCTGACCCAGTATGTCAGTTTCTTATGTTCTTATGAGAATGATGTATAAGCAGGTGTTTTTGACTTATTGGTTTGAGATCACATTAACATTGCTGCCCACACATGCTCAATGTGGTTCCCTCAAATTTTTCTATGGAGAACTGATATTAGTCGTGGCACTTTGCATGACTTAAAAGCGAAAATGAGGTTCATGCATATGCTGATTAGGCACTGGCAAACCAATACATTCCGTTAGTCAGAAATTGGCATGCTACAAATCGCTCATTTCATGTCTATTTTTGCACTCTGCTGTTATTCGGCCTCCCATGCAGTCTCTGATCCAGCTTTGAATCTCAGAATAACTAGTCAACCTATTTTCTTTATCTTGCAAACAAAATAAATGAACTGACCTAAAAAATATTTAAGTTGGGCTCAACAGTAATGCTTTGTTGCAACTTGCATTGAAAAACAAAGAAAAGAGATACTGAAACTTGCAAGCTCTCAGAGAGGATATTAAGGATAAAGCTTTTGACAAGATAATTTCTTTCTTGATTAGGTCTGACAAATGATATACATTGAAAGAAAATTCTGGAAATATTGGAGTTATGATGCTTACTGTTAACTTCTTTGACAGCTTGCACTCTGATCTCAGAAAATGTAAGCCAAGTGAACAGATTGACAGTGTGATCAGTATGTTGACTATGTTCTGCTGCATAAAAAGCTTATGAACTGCAAAAAAAAAAATGCAATTACTTTGAATTATAAATAACTTCATCATAGTTCTATTTTTTAAAATGGTTGTTAAACTTAGACTACCACTAAAAGCTGTTATTAAGTGAAAAACAATGATGTGGATAATGATGAATAATGCATTCTTTGGTAAGACAGGGCTTCTATATTTGCCTTCCATTTTTGAGCTTTTAATTTAATACCTGCAAAGTCTCATACCATTAAACTTTCTAAGCCGTGCATGGTTTATCCATCCATGGAAATAAAATGATTCAGCTGATCCCATTTTGGAAGTTTCTCTCTTCTAAAAACATCTGAAAGCCTCTAAAATGATTGACTCCCAAATATCATTTATTTGTCTTGAAAACTTGAGGTGATAGTTTGATTTTCATTTTTAAATAGAATATGAAGATAACCCTAGTTGTGTATACTTGACATTTTAAGGGAAGGGAAGGGGGCTTTGAAGAAGTCCAATTGCTTTTGAAGAAAATACTAACATATTATACCTTCAAGCTTGAAAGGATTTTGGGTGCAGCTTGCAGCAGATAAGGTAAACTAAACCTCCTCAGTACAGCAAACTAAATAAATAAATACATGGGTTGCCAGGTTTGCTAAACATTTATGTGATAACATTATGAATGAAAGCATAGAAAAATAACCTATCTTGATTCCATACCCAGAATTATCATCAGGGTATGTCATTGAAATAAAAGACTGTTCTACTTATGTGATACAACATAAGTTGGAGGGCAGGAATGGATAAGGTGGTACATGGATAAGGGTGTTGGTGATGCACTGAAAAATTAAAACAAACCAATTTCCTTTATAGGAACTGAAGACATAGCAACTTCACAAAGCATTTTGCAGGTGGATTCCTGCATGCTGCTTTTCAGTTGTGTCCGACCAAAGCCATCAGGGATCCAAATCAAATGTGCATTTTCTGTAAAATCTGTGACTGGAAAAAAATACAGTAATGTGATCACCCTCACTATTACACAGCACAAATCAAAAAATGATAATCTATTATGGTTTCCATGAGGAATTTCTTATAAGAAGATTAAAATTTATTAGTGCATTATAAGTAAAAAGCTGATCAACAATGTCTGAGGATAGTATTTCATGAAACATTTATTATGCGTGGTACTTAGTATCTGAAAACAAGCAGGAATAGCCAGCTGTTAGAGATTTGTATTGAGGAGTTAATGTAATGGTATAGAATGTGTAATTGATCTTCCAAATGCATATACTCTCTTAAATTCTCTAAGATTTTAAACATTGATTTTCTACCTATGTTTTCCTAACTGAACCTTCTCTTTCAAGGTTATGACATTATATCTCCTCCTCTTTCCATTCACTCACTAAATAAAAGAACAAAATCCGCATTGAACACAAAGACCCTTTTTTTTCCCTACTTGTATCTGGGACCTTAAGGCAATAATTATCAATAAGTATTAATGAAAAAAAATCTACTTTACTAATCACTGATATCAGTGCATTCTGTCTGGGAGCTACATTGGTGCCACTATCTTAATGGTATAATGTAGATACAGCATAGATAGAATGGTAGCAACACATTCATTATTTCCAATGAGAAAATATTAAATCAAAAGGTCTAATGCCATGAGGCAAGCATTTGGCCTCATGGCAAAAACATAGAGGTGGATATTCAGTAGGGATGTGCAGAGGGTACAGATTCGTCCAATTCGATATTCGTATTCGTCGGCGGGCAAATATGTTGCATTCGTTCAATGGCGACCCTGATACGTTGATACGTGCATTTGTTTTCCGGTTCCCATTAAAGTCAATGGGGGAAGTATTTGCAGCCTATTTTGGCTGCAGAATTGGAGTTTTATTATCAATTTTGATGAATCTTCTGAGGAGCAATCATCAGAACAACAAAAGAGCTCCAAGGTACTTAGACTGTGGCAAAATGGCACAAATAGCCTAAGGTACTTTAAAGGGGCAAAGGGGTACCAGGAGTGGCAAGAAAAGTGTTTTAATAGAGGTGCAAAGCAGCAGCAAGAGTGTCAAAAACACACCACAGCTTCAAAAGACAGCACCAATAAGAGATGCATGAACCCTCGAAGGCACCATGACAGGCAAAGCGGCAAGACCAGTGGCATCAACATCCTACAGCACAATGAAGAGGGAACATACAAGCAGAAAGACTAGCACCAACACACTGAGCAACCATGATAGTGGCCAGAACACCACAAGGAGTTGAGTGAGTCATCTGGTATATGGCAGCAAGGCACAGAGGCAGAGGGTAGATACAGGCTGGCTACACCCGGGGAGAGTTCCCTTTCCTTTGTGCAGGAAAGGGCTACCTAGAATGGGTTCGCCCCTAGAGTGGGGTGTTTCCGTTGGCATCTAGTGAGCTCTCGCTGCTCTTTTAAAATCAGGTGGAGTTAGCAGATATACAAACGAGAATTTTCAAGGCTGAGGCAGAGGAGGTTTCCATGTAAACAGTGGTTCAACATGGGTCAGAGGGTAGATACAGGCTGGCTACACCCGGGGAGAGTTCCCTTTCCTTTGAGCCAGGAAGGGCTCCCCGGAATGGGTAGACCCCTACAGTGGAGCACGAGCCTTCAAAGAGTGGTGACCTGGAGGAGGTCTCACTGTGAACAGCGATTCAACATGGGTCAACAGGTACTAAGAGATAGGCTGCAACACCAGGGACTGTTTCCTTTCCTTGAGCAGGAAAGGGCTTCCTTGGAATGGGTTGGCCCCTAGAGCGGAGCACGAGGCTTCAAAGCATGGCGACGTGGAGCAGGGTCTCACTGTGAGCAAGGTCTCACTGTGTTTGCCACAGTCTAAGTACCATGGAGATCTTTTCTCATTCTGAACATGGGTCAACAGGTGCTAAGAGATAGGCTGCAACTCCAGGGAGCATTCCCTTTCTTTGATCAGGAAAGGCCTTCCTTGGAATGGGTTGGCCCCTAGAGTGGAGTATGAGCCTTCAAAGCATGGCGACCTGGAGCAGGGTGCCATGTTCAACATGGGTCAACAGGTGCTAAGAGATAGGCTGCAACACTGGGGAACATTCCCTTTCTTTGAGCAGGAAAGGGCTTCCTTGGAATGGGTTGGCCCCTAGAGTGTATAATGATACAAATTATTAGGATTAAGCATTTGCAAACAGATTATGACTTCATAAGCAAGATGGAGGAAGTTCTCTGCCCTGAAACTAAAGAAAACTTTGTTTTATTTAAGGATCCATGCTGTGAAGGATTACTAGTTTGAATTGCTAGAGACTGAGGTTTCCCTTTGCAACAAGGGTTCAGCCGTTAGGACTGGACATAAGGCCTGGACAGACAGGCACAGCAATTGAGGACAGAGGCCAAGCCCATGTAGGGACATAAGGCCTGGATGAATAGGCAAAGCAATCAAGGACAGAGGTCAAGCCCACCTAGGGACATAAGGCCTGGACAGACAGGCATAGCAATCGAGGTTAAACCCTTGTAGGGACATAAGGCCTAGACGAACAGGCACAGCAATCGAGGTCAAAGCTTTGTAGAGACATAAGGCCTGGATGAACAGGCACAGCAATTGGGGACAGAGGTCAAGCCCACGTAGGGTCTCAAGGCCTGGACGGACAGGCACAGCAATCGAGGATAAAGGTCAAGCCCACCTAGGGACATAAAGCCTGGATGAACAGTCACAGCAATAGAGGACAGAGGTTAAGCCCACATAGGGACAAAAGGCCTGGATGAACAAGCAAAGCAATCAAGGTCAAACCCTTGTAGGGACATAAGGACTGGACGAACAGGCACAGCATTCGAGGACAGAGGTCAAGCCCACCTAGGGACATAAGGCCTGGACGGACAGGCACAGCAATCAACATCAAACCCTTGTAGGGACATAAGGCCTGGATGAATAGGCACAGCATTCGAGGACAGAGGTCAAGCCCT
Organism: Rhinatrema bivittatum; assembly: GCF_901001135.1. Classification (NCBI taxonomy): domain Eukaryota; kingdom Metazoa; phylum Chordata; class Amphibia; order Gymnophiona; family Rhinatrematidae; genus Rhinatrema; species Rhinatrema bivittatum. The sequence goes on along the minus strand of NC_042616.1, from coordinate 323,005,008 downwards.
TCTAGGGACATAAGGCCTGGATGGACAGGCACAGCATTCGAGGGCAGGTACATGTGCTGCAGTGCTTATATTATCTGAAGCATAGGAGACAGCTGGAGCTTCTGCAAGGCTTTTAATTGCTTTGATTCATCTTGCCATTGACAGGGAAAATATGGAAACCCAAGCAAAGGCAGGTTTACTTTCAAAAACACTAGCATTTCCATCCACTCTGGTGGCAGCCTTGAGCGGTGAGGGCTTATGATATCCCCTGTCATTGAAAAGACACGTGCACTGGGCATACTGGTTGGTGGACATGACAGATATCACTGAGCCACTTTGCTAGGTGTGGACAGACAGTGGACTTGTGTGCCCAATATGTCAGTGGATCTGTCTGCATGTTCTCTGTCGGCTCTAAGAGATACCGAGTCACTGACAGCTGTGCTGATTAGAGATGTGCAGTCGTTTATCACGAATTAGGCAATTACAATGAAATTGCCTAATTCGTAGTGGTTCGGGGGCCCCGAAACCCGAAAAGGATGTTCCCCGAACTTCGGGGAAATTTCGTTTTTCGGGTTTGCATGGGGAGAGGGGCACATTTTTTTTTAAATTAAAAACCACCCCAAACCACCCCAAACATTTAGATTAACTATAATACAACCCCCCCCCCCCCCATCCCAATCTCTCCCCAAGACTTACGAACATCCCTGGTGGTCCAGCGGGGTCCCGGGTGCCATTTGTTCCTCCGTGCCCATGTGCGCTATTGCCAGCCTTGCTCAAAATGGTGCCGAGTAGCCTCTGAACTACTATGTTACAGGGGCTTCCGGCGCCATTGGTCAGCCCCTGTCACATGGTAGGAGAACCGACCAATGGCACCGATGGCCATGTGACAGGGGCTGACCAATGGCGCCGGTAGCCCCTGTGACATGGTAGTGCAGAGGCTATTCGGCACCATTTTGAGCAAGGCTGGCAATGGCGCACATGGGCACGGAGGAACAAATGGCACCCAGGACCCCGCTGGAACACCAGGGATGTTCGTAAGTCTTGGGGAGGGATTGGGATGGTGGGGGGAGTTTGTATGTATGTACAAAAATGATTTTAAATGCTTGGGGTGGGTTTTTTTTTAGCTTCGTTTCCCGCTTTGTTTTTTGGCCCGGTTTCGGGTTTCCTCGTTTCATTTTTCAAAAAAACTAAACGAGAAAACCCGAATTTTACCACGAAGTATCCGAGTCAAAAAACAACCCGGTAGAAAAAAACGAAGCACATCTCTAGTGCTGATGTGTTCTTTGCTTGGGTGGTCTGAGAGTCACTCATGCCAGCTGCTTTCTCTCTAGCCCATAGCACAACAGATGAATCTTTATGGGCAACATCCCTTTGGCATTCTGAAGTGGAGGAGGAGGAGGTACTAGCTGTCACGGACAGAGTGCTGCTCCAGCTTGGGCTACCACAACTCTCTGAAGTGACCGCTGTTTCTACCTCTGCTTCACGCTTAATCTGTCTCTGCGTATGGCGCTCCTGTTCACGGACTTTTGATAACAGCAGGTTCTTCACCAATAAGAGACAATAGTACTGTAGGGCGAGTTTCCCTTTCACACGGGGATCACAGACTGTGGCGAGCATGTATGTATTCTAGGGATGTGAATCATTTTTTGCCGATTTAAAAAAATCGTCAGATATTTTTTTAAATCGTCAAAAATCGTAAGAGTGTGCGAAACAATAGAAATTCCGCCGATTTATCGTTAAAAATCGTTAATGGGGTTAGTGTTCACTAACGGGAGTTATTTGGGGGGAGGGCGGGAAAACCGGCACACCAAAACTCCTCCTAAACCCACCCCGACCCTTTAAAACTAATCCCTTACCTTACCCCACCCTCCTGAACCCCCCCAAAAAAACCTTTTAGAAATACCTGGTGATCTACTGGGAGTCCCGGGAGCGATCTCCCGCTCTCGGGCCGTCGGCTGCCATTAATAAAAATGGCGCCGATGGCCCAATAAAAAAAACCCACCCCGACCCTTTACAAATGACCCCTTTGCTTCCCTCACCCCCCAAAACCTTTTACATGTACCTGGTGGTCTAGCGGGGGGTCCGGGATCCATCCCCTACACTCATACCCTTGGTGCTGGACTGGTTTCAAAATGGCGCCGATCGCCTTTGCCCTCACTATGTCACAGGGACCGACCGTCGGTCCCTGTGACATAGTGAGGGCAAAGGCGATCGGCGCCATTTTGAGTACTGGCATCCGACAGCCGGAGTGCAGGAGGTCACTCCCGGACCCCCGCTGGACTTTTTGCAAGTCTTGTGGGGGTCAGAAGGGTCCTCCAAGACTTGCCAAAAGTCCTTGGGGGTCCAGTGGGGGTCCGGGAATGATATCCTTCACTCGGGCCGTCGGCTGCCAGTAATCAAAATGGCGCCGATAGCCTTTGCCCTTACTATGTCACAGGAGCTACCGGTGCCATTGGTCAGCCCCTGTCATATGGTAGAAGCACAAGATGGCGCCGATGGCCATGTGACAGGTGCTGACCAATGGCACCGGTAGCCTCTGTGACATAGTAGGTCAGAGGCTATCGGCACCATTTGATACTGGCACGGAGGGTATGAGTGCAGGGGATGGCTCCCGGACGCCGCCCCCGCTAGACCACCAGGTACATGTAAAAGGTTTTGGGGGGGTTTGGGAGGGTGGGGGAAGCTAAGGGGTCAATTTTAAAGGGTCGGGGTGGATTTTTTTCTTATCTGCTCGGGCCTCACTAAAAAAAAAATTAGCGATGTGAATCGGAATCGATTCCGATTCACATCTCTACCAATCAGATTTTGTTCTCCCTCCAGCCGAACCCGATCGTTAAAATGATCGGGCACATGATTCACATCCCTAATGTATTCTGTTATGTTAAAGGCCTTAATCTCTCTTCCACCTGCTGCAGCAAAATATCCAGACAATGCAACACCTCAACTGCCATTCCCTCTTCCTGTTTAAAGGCCTCCAAATTTTCATCTAGGAAATTAACTATAGTGATGATGTCAGCCAAGGTGGTACTTCTGGAACTCAGCTCCTCCGTGACATCCTTGAAGGGCTGCAGGATTTTTACCAGCTGACTCATGACTAACCAATCATGATGCCCTAGGGGATTCTGCATACCTGTGTCCATTGTAACAGAAATTTCATGAAGAGGTGTCTGCAGCTCCACTAACCTCTCCAGCATCAGAAAGGTGGAATTCCACCGGGTGGCAATGTCTTGATTGAGACACTAGTGAGGCATCTCCAAATCAGTCTGCTTTTGTCGGAGAACCTGCCCCATCTTTTCACTTCTGTGGAAGTGCGCTGCTATGTTCCTGCACTTCTGTATTAACCTGTGTAGGTATTCATTCTCTTGGTCATTGGAATCCAACCACAGAGCTGACTTCACTACCAGGTACAGAGTTTGTGCAAAACATTGGATGTTCTTAAAGTGCCCGTCATTTATTGCCTTAACCATGTTTATTTATTTATTTATAACTTTTATATACAGAGGTTCAATTAAGAGAATTAATTATCACTTCGGTTTACATTACAACCAGCAAACGACAACAATGACATAGTCTTGTCTTACATTGAACAAGGTGGAGAAACCTGGATAAACATAACTTGGGATAAAACAGTGAACGTGTTTTGAATTACATTGAACAGAGTGGAGATAAAACTTGTAAAAACAACATATGGGAGAAGGTGAAGTGAAAGCGTGGTGAGATGTACTTGAAGGGTGAAAAAACCGGTATGGCGGGGTTGGTAAAAGGGGTGAGAAGGGGATGAAAATGGCGGCTTTGTTACAAATACTTAGGATACTTGAGGGAACGCTTAGGTCAGGACAGACAGGTGGGGCTGAGGAGGAAAAGAGTGGTTATGGGAAAGCTTGGCCAAACAGCAGTGTCTTAAGTCTCTTCTTGAAGGTGATGGACATTGTTCAAGCCTTAGGTCAGGTGGGAGCAGGTTCCATTGCTTGGGGCCGGAAGCAGACAAAGCTCTTTTGCTTAAGGACGTTTTGATAGTAGATGCTTGAAGAGTACCTCTCTGGGCTAGTCTTAGAGGACGGGAGGAGGAGTGGAGTTGCAAAGGAATTGTGAGGTCCAGTGGAGTGATGTTGTGAATGGCCTTGTGAGTAACTGTTAATAGTTTATAAAGGATTCTGAACTTTATTGGGAGCCAATGTAACTTCTTTAAAATCGGGGTTATATGGTCCCGTTTATTGGATTTTGTGAGAATCCTTGCGGTTGCGTTCTGTAACAACTGGAGCAGCTTAAGTGAGATATCTGGCAGGCCGTGAAGAAGTGCATTGTTTGTGTTTGTACCATTGTCTGTGACAAAGAACCCTGCATGAGGATTCCTGTTTCGCTGGTGTAGTTTCCAGCCCTCCAGCATCTGTCTGATGCATGCTAGAATATTGGCTGTGGTATTGGCCTGGTCCGTCAGGTGGGTGTGCAGTAAAGTCCACCTCCACCCTGATATTGTTCACTAATACAGCTACTGCCTGCCCCTGCCTCAGCCAAGTCCCACCAGTGTGCTGTCAGGGAGAGGTAAGAGTGTGCAGCATTCATGGCGGTCCAGATATCACAGGTGAAATGCACACTCCCCTGTACCTTAGCTAGCAGCCTTTGGTTGTGACTGCGACACTGCTTATACAGGCTGGGGAGGACATTTCTGCTAAATGTGGTTCTGGAGGGGACATTATAATTTGGAACTACGACCTTCAGAAAACACTTGAAACCCACATTCTCCACTAACTGCAAGGGCTGTCATCAAGAGCAATCATTTCCCCAATGCTCCTGTTTACAACTTTTGAGGCTGCCTGCCTCCTACCCTGGGATAGTGTTACCGCACTCCACCCCATTTCCTCCATGGTGGGTTGTTGCTTCTGCCACATGTCAGAGGGTTGCTGGCCTGCCACCTGACTGCTAGAAGGGGATGAAGGTGTGGGTTGGCTCTGCTACTTTTCAACCACTTTATGCTGCTTGTAAAGGGTCCCCTGACTGGTACTGCCACCATCCCCAGATGGCAGTACTCTTGTTGGGTGTTGCCACTTCATATGATGCGTCATTCCAAAATTAGATAGATGTCCCATTTGCTTGCCTCTGCTAATAGCCCTGCCACAGTAATTACACCGAGCAAAATGCGGGTCCTCCGTCACTTTAAAGTGGCTCCAGATCGCAGATGTCTTTCGTGATCTTCCCTTCTTTATAGCCTTGGGGATGGATGCTGGCACTGGAGCTGAAGTAATGGGTGTACCTTGAGAAGCAATGCCAGGGGCCTCAGTCCCCCTCTGTGCCTGCGCTGACTGCTCTTTCTCCTCATCAGTTTCATCTCTCCCCTGCTGCATTGAAGTGGAAGCTAAGACAGGACTAAATGATCCTCCTAAAACTTCATCAGCTATTACTTCTTCCATTTCTGATGAGAATCCCACACAAGATGTTTGTTCATCTGAATCAGAAGCAAACAGTGCCTGTGCTACATTGTCAATGCTTAGTCGAGAAATCTGTCCTACTGCTGCTTTTTGGTGTCACCATTTTGGTGTCACCATTTTGTCTGGCATGACTCAGCCTCCCCTTCCCTCACCTCCAAACCTACAGGGTAAGAAACAGGTGGTGGCGATGCATCATGTTTAGATTTCATTTTTTTCCTATTGTATCGTGTTCTTTAACGATTTAAGACGATTTTAAAATTATCAGACAATAATTTTAATCGTTGAAAAACGATTCACATCCCTACCTCAGAGATCACCTCCCCACACCACCCCTGCAAAGAAAGTGCATGGCACGCCACATGCTTAAGTATATATAGGGCTGGGTCATCAGGAAAAGCGTCACCGAGCACTGAATGACAGCACAATTGGCTGAATTCAGTGCATTTCAAAAAATGTTATCGCTGATACGTTGCATTCCGGTATCCGTGCCAACCTGTCCGACCCACTCTGACAGGGCTGTGAGGTTACTGATGACTCACAAGAAAGGACTATTTTTTGGCTCTGGATACACCCAAATGGCGAACTCCGATTGCAAATGTGGTGAAGAAAAGCGCACGGCGCCAAACATATGGAGCAGATGATACATTATATTCGTGGGGATTCATGATACGTTTCACTTCCCCACGAATACAACGAATAGGGACATATACGTTGCGGATTGTGAATACATCAAAAACAAATGCAGACCCCTAATATTCAGTGGAATCTTGTTGCCTCAATAGAGAGTTAGAAGGCTAGATACAGCTAGGGTTGCCAACTGGCCCAGCTTTTCAGAACAGGTTAATCCAGTCCTGGCTTTAGCCCCTTGCATGCTGGGAATTATTTTGACTTCCCTATTGCATTCCCTAAAAAACAAAACCTAAGACTATAAGTACCTGCATACAGAGCAGTAAAACCAGGGCTGGATCAACCTGTCCTGAAAATCTAGAGCCAGTTGGCAACCCTAGATATAGCTATGTGGGGTGCAGTAGAATCCCCCCCTTTCTACAGCTTAATGTAGCCACCTAGTTTCACTACACAGTTTAAGAATTTATAGTCTACATTTCTGGAAAACTTCAGTCAAGGCAGATTGTAACAATATAATGCAATACATTGTCAATATCTACAGACATGTACCGTAACATAAGAACATATATAAAACAGACTGTAAAAGACACAATTACAGTTTTAAATTCAGTCAACATTTAGTAATCCGGCAGCTGGATAAAGTTATCAAAATAACTTTATCTAGGATAGTCAATGGTTCTTAAATGGGTATGTCTGCAGCTGAATATATTTAGATAACTTTTCCTTGATAAAAGTTATCCACCTATATTTAGGTCCACAGTTTCTTCAACCAGACTTACCTGGCTATGTTTATTTACCCCACCACCACCATCCTGCTTCTTTTTATCTAACTACATTTTAGCTCGATAATTTTTGCAAATGAAAGGAGTGAATATTTGAAATCTCTGGGTTTGTCTGACTAACTTAAAAGTAATTTTCAAAATAAAAAAAAGCAAAGGTTCAAACTCAAAAACCAAGACAAGCAACAACAATGGCCCAGCTATCTATTTACAATGCTAATTGAACTGCAGAGTAAAATGTTTTGTTGGAGGAAAGACAGTCTTCAAATAAACAGGGCAATGTTTTTGCATTTACCATTAGGTTGCAACATATCTGACATCAGCCAAAACAAACATATTATCGTGTGCTGCAATGGGCAAAAACACTTCCACAACTTAATACCAAACCTTTCCAACATGTAACATTTTTTGTTTTTTTTTACAAAATGTGCAAATACTTACATTGTGTAGTGTAATCGTTCTATTCCAGGTCATCGGGGCATTGCCAGCATATTGCCATGCAGGTTGTATCAAGGATAACATTTGTACTCTGCTACAATCCCATAAGTCCTCCTTGAAAATGATTGGGCACATGTGTGCCTGTTTGGAAGAAGTGGAAATTGATATGTATACTTTGATGAGTGTTACCCACTGAGTTTGTTGGATCTTGCAGGACATACATTTGTAAACTAAATAAATATATAAAAACTAAATTACCTAATTGCATGTATACGTGCAAAGGGCTACCCTGCCCCCAACTCCATCTCCAGGAATGCCTTTTTTGAAGTATGCATAAGAGTGCTCATGAAATCATTTTCACAGACACTTTAATACATAAAAATCTGGGGTAATTACGAATAATATTACGCTTGGCATTCCATGCTCCTATCCCATGGACCGCCATTCTTACCTCCAGCCCTGTGGCAGTCCCCTGAATTACCATAACAGACCACTGCATTGGGAAGGCCCTACATGCTGAATGAGGGAGAGATGCTAGTGCTGGCAGGGGCTGCCCCTAGGTTTGTGCGTGCTGTACCTACTGGTATTTAAAGGGTCCATGGTGGGAACTTCCCCATGGCACCTCTGGAAGACTTCACTGCATAAGGCCTGCTCACCCTGCACTCCATGCCTCGGAAATATGTCATATTCTCTGGAAGTGCACATTGCATTAACATTCCTGCATTTCTCTTGAGCCTTATTCCTGATTGTCTTCCTGAGTTCTTGTGATTCTATGTTCCTGTGTAGTAGCCTTCCATGTTCCTGAGTATTTGATAGAGGTGTGAATCGTGTGCCCTATCGTCTTAACGATCGAAATCGTCTGGCAGGAGAAGAAAATCATGTTTGGCACGATTTTTTAATTAAAAAATTGTTTTTTTCCGATTAGTGCGCACTAACAGCAGTTAGTGCGCACTAACCGGGAGTTAGTGCGCACTAACCATTGTTAGTGCGCACTAACAGAAAATGATACAATTTGACACTTTTCAGGTCAGTTAAGGTCAGTTTAGGAATGAATATGTATTCCTATTGGCTGCCCTCTTATTTATTCATGTTACCAAGGTTTCCACTGACAATATATGGGGGATGGGAAATGGAAACAGTTGGTAGCTTGACAAAAAAAGTAATGTGATCAGTCAATGTGACTAGAACTTGTGCCCTAACCCTGATACCAGGGGTGTTGTGATCTTCCTGTACACAGTGCCCTATCCCTGATACCAGGAGTGTTGTGATCTTCCTGCACTCATTGCCATATCCCTATTAATACCAGGAGTGTTGTGATCTTCCTGCACACAGTGCCTAATCCTGATACCAGGGGTGTTGTGATCTTCCTGCACAAAGTGCCCTATCCCTAATACCAGGAGTGTTGTGATCTTCCTGCACAAAGTGCCCTAACCCTGATACCAGGAGTGCTGTAATCTTCCTGCACAAAGTGCCCTATCCCTGATACCAGGAGTGTTGTGATCTTCCTGCACAAAGTGCCCTAACCCTGATACCAGGAGTGCTGTGATCTTCCTGCACACAGTGCCCTAACCCTGATACCAGGGGTGTTGTGATCTTCCTGCACAAAGTGCCCTATCCCTAATACCAGGAGTGTTGTGATCTTCCTGCACAAAGTGCCCTAACCCTGATACCAGGGGTGTTGTGATCTTCCTGCACAAAGTGCCCTATCCCTAATACCAGGAGTGCTGTGATCTTCCTGCACAAAGTGCCCTAACCCTGATACCAGGAGTGCTGTAATCTTCCTGCACAAAGTGCCCTATCCCTGATACCAGGAGTGTTGTGATCTTCCTGCACAAAGTGCCCTAACCCTGATACCAGGAGTGCTGTGATCTTCCTGCACACAGTGCCCTAACCCTGATACCAGGGGTGTTGTGATCTTCCTGCACAAAGTGTCCTAACCCTGATACCAGGAGTGCTGTGATCTTCCTGAACACAGTGCCCTAACCCTGATACCAGGGGTGTTGTGATCCTCATGCATGCAGTGTCCTATCCCTATTAATACCAGGAGTGTTGTGATCTTCCTGCATACAGTGCCCTAACCCTGATACCAGGGGTGTTGTGATCTTCCTGCATGCAGTGCCCTAACCCTGATACCAGGGGTGTTGTGATCTTCCTGCACAAAGTGCCCTAACCCTGATACCAGGAGTGCTGTGATCTTCCTGCATGCAGTGCCCTATCCCTGATACCAGGGGTGTTGTGATCTTGCTGCACACAGTGCCCTATCCCTGATACCGGGGGTGTTGTGATCTTCCTGCATGCAGTGCCCTATCCCGGTTACCGGGGGTGTTGTGATCTTCCTGCACACATCCCGGTATCAGGGATAGGGCACTGCATGCAGGAAGATGACAACACCCCTGGTATCAGGGTAGGGTACTGTGTGCAGGAAGATCACAACACCCCTGGTATCAGGGATAGGGCACTGTGTGCAAGAAGATCACAACACTCCTGGTATTAATAGGGATAGGGCACTGCATGCAGGAAGATCACAACACCCCTGGTATCAGGGATAGGGCACTGTGTGCAGGAAGATCACAACACTCCTGGTATTAATAGGGATAGGGCATTGCATGCAGGAAGATCACAACACTCCTGGTATTAGGTATGGGGCACTGCATGCAGGACGATCACAACACCGCTGGTATCAGGGTTAAGGCACTAACCCTGGTATCAGGCTGGTATCAGGGTTAGTGCGCACTAACACGATTTAACTATTTTTAACGATAAATCGTTAGAATTTCTATTGTATTGTGTTCTTTAACGATTTAAGACGATATTAAAATTATCGGACGATAATTTTAATTGTTGAAAAACGATTCACATCCCTAGAATTTGATCTCTTCATGATCAGTTTTCAGTGTCTTCACTCCTGCCTGTGCTGCTCTAGTCCCCGTCTGCCTTGCCATTCCTCCTGGTTCCTTGAATGGATCTTCAGCTTGATTCTATTTGGACACAGACTCTGATTGACCTCTGCCTGCCACTGACCACTGCTTTGGACAGCAACTGATTGACCTCCATCTGTGCTAGACCCTGACCTGAATCTCTTTATTCTTGTTGGATCTTTACTGCCACAGAGGCCCACACCTAAGTCCAGCCTGCCCCAGAACCCGAGGGCTCAACCTAAGGGGAACGTGAGCTAATAATGGTGAAACTTCAGTTACTGCTTCCGTCGGTGCCACCAGCCAATGATGGAGACCTGCAGGGCTTATCTCTGCAGATTGTGCCAACTCCACCTCAGCCCAAAAGTTCTGGCTCAAGTGAAAGAAAGGGCCTTATCTTTAGCAGGCCCCACACTTCGGAACACAATGCCTCTAGAGATCAGATTGCAAAGAGATCTCAAATCCTTTAAGAAAGTTTAAAGCATGGCTTTTTAAACAAGCATTTTATAAAGAGACTGGAGAATGAAAATATACAGGAATAGGCAGAAGAACACCAGCACACAGCACTATTCTAAGAATGTGCATTTTAATAATCTATGAACTCTACCTCACAATAAACGTAATTGTAAATACTATAAATGTGATTTTTACTCGTGAACCGTACCTTACAGGTACACTTGGTCATGACCTACTTCACTAAACAATTGATCGTCTTTAACGATTTATTGTAACTGAACCTTTTGTGGCACCTGTTAGAATGTACTATAGTACGCATCCACCTACATTCATTTATGTGCCTAATTGTAAACCGTTGCGATGATATATAACTTAGCGATGGTATAGAAAAGAATGTAATAAAATAAATAAATTAATAAATAAATAAATAAACAAACCCAGCCGGTTGGCCACGACAGGCTCCAGTCCTCTCCACTGGCACCAGGGTACCCAAATGCTAATAGAATATGCCATAGAATTTTGGACCCTACCTACTGAGCTCAATTGGAGGGAGAACAGTTTACACACCATTCTTCCTGGAGGGCTTGTCCTCCAGGATAAAGGATGAGTGGGAAGCTCGCAAGATCCTGGATTCTCTGTAGGTTCTCATCAACCTAGCCGGTCAAGTCGGCTGCCAAATACAGCAATGGGTCAGAGAGCTTCGGTCACCACAGAGGGCCATTACACTAACTCTCCACTTCCAATAGACACCTCCCTTGCATCTTAAACTGGTGGCATGTGCTGAGGACCCCATGCAGCTTGAGCAGGGTTGTCTCTCCCTGGAGGAACACCTTCAGCATCGCCAGTTTGTCCTATGCCTCTCTGTGCTAACTCAGGGCAACATATAGCCCAGTGCCTTAGAGATGTGCTTCGTTTTTTCCTACCGGGTTGTTTTTCGGTTCGGATACTTTGTGGTACAATTCGGGTTTCTCGTTTCGTTTTTTCGAAAAACGAAACGAGGAAACCCGAAACCAGGCCGAAAAACGAATCCGGAAACGAATCCGGAAACGAAGCAAAAAAAAAACCCACCCCAAGCATTTAAAATAATTTTGAAGCCTTTTCGTTCATATATACAAACCCCCCTCCTGACCCCCCAAAGGCTTGCCAATAATCCCTGGGGCTGCAGCAGGGGTCCGGGAGCGATTTCGTTGTCGGCTGCCAGTAACCAAAATGGCGCCGATAGCCTTTGCCCATACTATGTCACAGAGGCTTTCGGCGCCATTGGTCAGCTCCTGTCACATGATAGGAGCACAAGATGGCGCCGATGGCCATGTGACAGGGGCTGACCAATGGCGCCGAAAGCCCCTGTGACATGGTACTTCAGGCTATTCGGCACCATTTTGAGGCGCACGGCTTGCAGTAGCACACCGGGCACGGAGGGCAAATTGGACCCGGGACCCCGCTGGACCACCAGGGATGTTGGTAAGTCTTGGGGAGGGATCGGGATCTGGGGGGGTGGTGTATCAAACCCAAAAACCGAAATTTCCCCGAAATTCGGGGAAATTTCATTTCGGGTTTCGGGGCTTCCGAAACCGCAACGAATTAGGAAATTTCGTGCAATTTCCTAATTCGGGCGAAGAACGAAGCACATCTCTAGTGCCTATTGGGCCAGGAAACTCCTAGGCCTAGGGTCCAGTGGGGCAACTGACCCTAGGCTTCATGACTCCGGCTCTCCAACTGACCCTTCCTGTGGCAACCTCCATAGGCGATCAAAACTTCTCTACCCTGGCTCCACTGGACAACGGAGCCTGTAACAGACACAGGAACACAGGAGCACAAGAACTCAGAAAGACAAGCAAAAACAAGGCTAGACAGGAATGCAGGAATGTTGAGGCAATGTACACTTCCGAAGAACATGACCTATTGCCGAGGCAGGGAGTGCAGAATGAGCAGCCTTATTTAGTGGGGAAGCAGTGTGTTTTATGGGCATCAATGCTGCTGAAAAATACCCCCAAATTGTCTGCATGCATGTGAATAAATAAATGTTTATTTTGCTTTTCAATTTCCTAGTGTCACCACCTGGCCAAGTAATTTAATTTTACATAATAACCCTTTACTGTGGTTTTCTGTAATTACTTAAACAAGAATTCCAATTTTGAACTAATACAATTTCATGCTTTTGTAGTATTCATTCTTCAGAGCACAACATTGATTAAGCTTTAGAAACTGTCTGGGTATTTTTGAAAATGCAATATTTGCATGTTATTTACTCACCAGGCCCCAGCTCACCAATCAAAATGCATACCTGAAAGCGGTAAGATAAGTGCTGCAGCTTTAGTTAGCCAATCTGTGTGGGGAAATTTTAAAACGTTATGCTTTATTCCATAAACTTTGTTAAAGTCATTCTGAAAATTTCCCTCAGTATATATTCCATGAATATTACCATCCAACAATTGGTATGCAAATATAAGGAAAGGGTAGTACATAGGGAGGGTAATTCTCAAATGGACTTCACCAGTTTGTCCACCATTTCACTCAATTAATAACTACGTCCTCCAAACCCCCCTTGATTAATAGCCTACACTCCCCCCAGTTACTCCAGACCCTTAAAACCCCTCATAGACTGCAAGTTGTTTTTTTCTTTTTAGCTTACTCCTCCTCTATAGCAGAAGTATACTTATGTGGCACTTGGCCTGTGTACATACCAAGGGGTGTAAGTATTTGTACGCACATCTCTTGGCCCCAACTTGAAATACCTATGCCCCACCTAGACTCTGCCCATATTCTGCCCCTTTTTAATTCGAGTGAGATGTGTGTGCTGCCGGAGATACATGCACATCTCATTGGCTTTTAATATTCAGTGGGCACTCGCTAACCTGATTTGATGTGCTCTTCGAGTTTTTAAAAATTCACCTATCAGCTATAAGAATGAAACAACATAGGAACAAGTCCTCTATCCAAAATACAAACAATTCTTCCCTCTGTCCCAATGGCAGAATATGGGTCTACCCTGTCCACATGAGTTAAACATACTCACAAAAAGGCTAGTCTTTCCATCTCCTTGGTTTAGGAAGTCATTGTGTTGCAACCGAGGGCTTCGAGGCCTTCAATCCTGTTGCGACTGCGATACGGGCTTGGCCGCTAGCTCATGGGAAAGCGTGAGCCCCTGAACCATGGCACAACTCAGAGAGGAGCCTCGAGCCACACTGTGGGAGGTGAGCGCATGCAAGCATGGGTGGAGCAGGAACAAAGCAGGACTGGAACTGAAGCAAGGAACTTGGAACTGGCACCAAGCAGGATCAGCCCTACGCTGGACCTATATGCACCAGTGCGACCCAGCAAGTGTGACCCAATGCTGGTCACGAGAGTAGCCCTCCGGCCACTCAAAAGCCCTTTTGGACCTGCCACTTGGGAATGACAAGTGCGTGAGGCCAGATGGAGGCTGAGGGCAGGAACAAGATGAAGACTTAGAACTTGGAAGGACTCAGATGAGGACTTGGAACTTAAAAGGAGTCAGACAAGGATTCAGGTTGCTCAGAAGACTCGGAGCAAGGATTCAGGTTATTCAAAAGACTCGGAACAAGGATTCAGGACTCCAGCAAAAGTACTGAGTGAGAACTGAATCACATTGAGCCCTACACAGCCGCCCATGGCTGGTCGTGGACCATGCTGAGCATGAAGCAGACTCCAGGAGAAGTAGTGGAACTTGAGACTGGAACATGGCGAAGATTCAGTAGAGGCTTACACCAGGGCGCGCCCTACACAGCCACCTGTGGCTGGTCGGGGATCATGCTGGAGCGGGGCAGGTTCTGGCAGAGTCTTGGGCATGGATGGAAGCAGGCAAGAACTCCAAAGATGGGACAGGATTCAATACTCAGGATTCAAGACTCAGAGCTAGGAACTTGGAACATTAAAAACAAGGGTCTTCCGGAGACTTCCGCTGCAAACGAGAAGAAGGTCTTGTACCACAAAACACCCTACAAAGCCCCATGGGCTGGTCACAGATCATGATAGTGGCATGCCACGAATGGTGGACGCAGGAAACTGGGAACTAGTTGCAGAGGCGAATACGAAGGCATCAGGACCAAGACATCAGGAATATGGAACATCTGGAACATCAGGACTCAGGAACAGGCAACGAAGGAGCTCCGATGAAGAACAAGACCAAGAACATCAGGACAAGCAGACCAGGAACACAGAATGAAGAGCCATCAAACAAGTGAAGACCACTGAGGACCTTGACCTGAAGAGGAACACAGACAACTGTGAAGACCGGATCCGAAGGCCCTGAGGAACAGAAACAGCCCTTTTATAGGGCTAAACCAGGAAATGAAGAAGGTTTGGCTTCCGGTGGGGCCGTGGGCTTTTCCCACTACTTGCACTTTAAATATCTTGAAGAGGTGCACACCGGCGCCTAGAGGAGGGCCCAGGGAGCAGGAGGTGGAGCAGGACCATGGACAGCAGTGGCCTCTGCACAGAAGGAAGGAGCAGGCAAGCATTGGAAGCGGCCTCCAGGCCGTGATGGCGTTAGCAGCGTCAGCAGCTTCCTCGGCCGCTCAGAGATGACTTAGGCGGTGGCAGCAGGGTCCTGGTGGCAGCACAAGACCGCAATGAAGAACATCGGCGGCATCAGCAAGGCCGCAAAGAAGGAGTTAGTGGCACCCGGCCATGCAGGCAAGGTCCCGGGGGCAGCGACTCTGAAGATAACAGCGTGGCAGTCCAGGCCGTGCCAAAACAGAGTCCAGTGGCATCTTCCCAGCCACACAGGAGGACAGAAAGGGCCCCTCCTGCTGTGAGAGCAGCGTCAGCCTGATAGCGGTGAGTGAGAGGCCTGCTCGTGAGGATTAGTTCTGTGAGCAGGATTGTAACACATTGTTGAACAAGAAGATCCAAAAATCTGTCTTATCTAATTATGACACAATGTGACCACCCTCTTCTGTCTTTGCTGTATGATTTTATTTCATTAAATAAACATAGGTTTGGAAAACTATGTGGAGCACAGGTTCCTTAGTAACTATAAGCCAGGTGTACTTGATGATTGTCACTTCTGAGATTTGCCATGTACTTGCAGGTGACCCCGATTGGTCACTATCTGAGACAAGATGCTAAACTTGACAGATCATTGGTCTGACCCAGCATGGCATTTCTTATATTCTTATGTACACAAGCCCTAAATACAGGGGTAGTTTTGTTACTGCATCTTTATATATATATATATATATATATATATTTTATTTCCCCTCTTTGTGCATTTTTTTGCAAGAATCAGTACACTTACTTGATTTGTGCTCTCTTGCATTCTTTCCATAAATTTTTATTCTATTAAAATAATCTAGAAAAATATCTGTTTCTAAAGTATAAATGTACTCTCCAGCTAGTCTCTTGGAAAGTGCACACTGGTTGCTCGACCTTAGTTTGGCCTTATCAAGCATTTGTTTAAAAAAAAAAAAAGAGAGAGAATAAAGAAAATAAACAGACTACATATAAAACATACAGCTTGCAAACAATATTATTATATAAAATTCATTGCTGCAAGCCTTTTGATATTTGCCAACCATTTTTTACAGCCTATGCTTTGTGCTTGTACTTTTGCCGTTCTGTGTGCTGGGTTTATTTTACTTCTCTGTGGTTGCACAGCCTGAAGTAAATGATTAAGAGACATTGTCCTGGGCGGTATATATTGTACTGAGGCTGGAAAACCTCTGGGTGAGATGCTTTATAAATCAGGACTATTACCATGCACTAATGTGGGTCTGTTATGCTAATAATGCTTTTATGTGAGCTACACTTTGTATTTCATAATAGAACACTATTGATTCACAAGGCTACATGCTTCTGGATTTGTTACCTTGTTCCTCAGATACTGGCACAGTGAGATGTGACATCATCCTGCAGAGACAATAAATTATGTTGTGATTTACTGCCCCCAGGTAAATCTGCAATGTGATTGTGTTGACTGCACTGGTTTAATTGCTTCCTAGCATGTGTAAACATCGTTTTATTTCCCTTACGCAAGCCTCTGCGTCTGAAATATGTCAAATTAGTCTCACTTGGGATTTTCTCCAGTGAATAAATGACTGTTGATTGGTATTCATATTGCAACATTTTTCTACTGATTTTTATTATTCTGCCACTCTGGAAACTATTTCCCAACTCTCCTTTATAAAATATCCTTTTTCCACTGCACAGGAGGTTTTACTTTCTCTATAATGCATCAAAACTAGAAGCTGGGCCTGTCTGAAATGTTTAGTCGGGCTTCTGATTTTAGGTTTTAACCAATAAACCTCGATAATCACCCCGAATGGGGAAAAAAAAAAAGTTTATTAAACATCAGAAAACCCCCACTCACCCCTCCTTTGCCTACCTTGGATCCTCTACATTGCTTTTCTCCCTTTTCTATGCAAATGATTACAAACTGATATATACTATGCAAACTGATACATACTGATTTTTGGTACCTCCAAAGATCTCTAATTAGCTGGAAAATAAATTTGCAATTTATAAACATCTAAAATCAGGCTGCCTACATATAAGTTGTGTAATAACTAAAAGTCTTAGTGGAAAGCAAGCATTCATGTAGTCAGGTCTGTCCAGCAGGCTACCCCAGGAACAGAGGATGCTGGATGTTTGGGCAATGGCCATGCTAGTGTTGCTGACTATTTAGATTACAGAGCTTTGTGATTAGGCATGGGAAAAGTGAGACCTTGTATGCTCTTCTATACAAAACGATTCATGGGTTTTTGTATCATAACCCTTCAAGCAGTTGCACAATTTGAAAATTGCTCTCAATGGGTAGAGATGGATTTAAGGTTTTGGTGCCCCTAGGCACTGATGACCCCTGTTACACTCTCTCCCTGCCTTCCCCACCCCCTGAGGTTGGGAAGCAGGTAGCAGGTAGCAGGAGGTCTAAGGCACAGTCCCTAAGTTTCCCGTGGAAAAAATTTAAAATTGTAACATGCTGTTTGATTCTATGTTTTTGCATATATTGTTCATAAATGTTTATGATTAACAGCAATAAAAATTGCAAATAAAAAAAAATTGGCAAGCATTTCCATCTTTTATATTATATTATAAAAATAAATTTGATTTACAGTATGTTTATTAGTATAATCTATTTTATTTTTATTGGGTGAAAAAAGTGATATCAAGTATTGAGACAGGGAGAAGACTTCAGGGATAGGAAGAGGAAAGGAGGAGTATCAGATAAAGGGGGAAGAGTGTGAGAAGGAAAGAGGATCAGGGATGGGGAGAATGGGTGATGGGTAAGATTAGGAATGTGGGATGTGGAAGAGGAGGAGGGAGTAGGAAGGGTTGGGGAGTGGGTTTCAAGATCTGGAGAGAAGGGAGAGGTAGAAAGGAAGGGAGGGAGGTTCCAGGATCTGGGGGATAGAATCCAAGATCAAGGGAGGGAGGATCTGAATTGCAGTGGGTAGGGAGGAGAGGAGGAAGGCGTCCCTACCATGCTCTGGTCCTGCTCCTCCTTGCTTCCCCTCTCTAACATCCCATCCAGTATGACATACGCTTAAACGCTTGGCATAAATCCCTTCTCTTTCACAAATGCACAAACACTGCCTTCTACAGGTGTTCCACCCTTACACAGTCCCCAGCCGATCGCCCTCTCATCTCCCAGCCTCTCTTCCCACCCTTTGACGATCACTATTCAGGTGCTCCTAATCTCCTAAAATGAATCCCCTTTGCTCTGCCTGTTGCCAGATCCCTCCCTCTCCTCTCCTGTTCCCTGCACCCTGAGTGGGATTAGGAAACAGAGTGCTGTGTGAAATTCAGTACAGCCTAGTGCGCCTGCTGACAAATCCAGGCCCGCCAATGGGGTGAATTTTCAGAGCTGTGCTCCTAAAAATTAGCATATGCACATGTACATAGTCTATACTCATGCCATTGGCATTTTATAAAAGTCAAATGTACAAGCGTACTTTACATTTTGTGCGCAGATATACGGGCATAAAAATTGGGTGGTCTAGGGGCACTCTGGGGTGTGGCTAATAGTTACACGTATAAACTTCTATTTTAAAAGATACTTATGCGCATTCTTATGTAATGTTCTACCTGCTAATACTCCAGTGTAATTGATATTATTTATTTTTTTAGATTTTAATATTATGGGGTAGATTTTCAAAGGGTTACGTGCATAACTTACGTGCGTGACCCCGAAAACCTGGCCCTTCGTGCACCAAGCCTATTTTGCATAGGCTCGGTGGCGTGCGCAAGGCCCAGGATGCGCGTATGTCCTGGGGCTTTGAAAAAGGGGCGGGACTGGGGGCAGGGAGGCGGGCCGGGCGCAGGCCGGGGGCGGTCCCGAATCCTCCAGCACAGTGGCCGTGCTGGGGGATGGCGTGCCAGCAGCTGGCTGGCGCGTGCAAGTTATGCCTGCCTTATGCCTGCCTTGGGCAGGCATAACTTACAGAGCAAAGGTAGGGGGGATTTAGGTGGGGCTGGGGGGTGGGCTAGATGGGGGAAGGGAGGGGAAGGTGGGAGGGACCGAAAGGAATGTTCCCTCCGAGGTCAGCAACAGATCCAGCAACAGCCAATCTTTGCCACCCACTTCACACCATCCCTTGTCTGCCTGCCTTGTTCCAAGCACAACTGTAAGGTCATGACTCCACTGAGTTCCTCTGCCTCCTTTGCTCCAAATGCCACCACATAGTCATGATTCTACTGACCTCCCCTGCCTCCAAGCAGCTGTTGAGGTGAAGCAGGCAGGGGAAGTCTGTAGAATCAGGCCTCAGTGATGGTGTGCCAAATAACAGCACTGAGGTATAATTCCTAGGGGTGTGAATCGTGTGATCGATTGTCTTAACGATCGATTTTGGCTGGGGGGAGGGAAATCTGATTGTCGTGTTTTTTTGTTTTTGTTAAATCATTAAAAATCATAAATCGGGGGAGGGCGGGAAAACCGGCACACCAAAACAACCCTAAAACCCACCCCAAACCTTTAAAACAAATCCCCCACCCTCCCGAACCCCCCCAAAATGTTTTAAATTACCTGGGGTCCAGTGGGGGGGTCCCAGCATGATCTTCCGCGATCTCCCGCTCTCGGGCCATGGCTGCGTTGAGAAATGGCGCCGGTGGCCCTTTGCCCTTATCATGTGACAGGGCAAAGGTAGCGCCGGCGCCATTTTGGTTCCTGGCTCCCGACGTCATGCGTGCAGGAGATCGCTCCCGGACCCCCGCTGGACCCCCAGTGACTTTTGGCCAGCTTGGGGGGGGACCTCCTGACCCCCACAAGACTTGCCAAAAGTCTAGCGTGGGTCCAGGAGCGACCTCCTGCACGCGGGCCATATTACCAATCTTCAAAATGGCGCTGGCGCTACCTTTGCCCTCACTATCTCATACGGGCGACGGTTCGGGGTGCTTTTTAGGGTTGTTTTGGTGTGCTGGTTTTCCCGCGCCCTATTTAACGATACAATACAAATGCCCCTGACGATAATTCAGGGGCATATGTATTGTATCGTGCACTCTAACGATTTTGGATGATTTTAAAATTATCTGATGATAATTTTAATCGTTCAAAAACGATTCACATCCCTAATAATTCCACTGACCTCCCATGCTTGCTTCTTCCCAAACAGGAGAGGAAGCCCCCGTCCAGGCACTGGTTGGGGCATGCTGCAAGTGGTGGAGTCCAGGAGGCATCCAAGGTCAGGGAAACATTCAAGCACACAGAATCCAGAAGAGGAACCAAGGTCATGGCAAGCAACAGGCAGACAAAATCCAGAAGACAGTCCAAGATTAAGGCAGGCGGCGAGCAAGAAGAATCCAGAGCTGGTCCAAGGTGGAAAGCCAGAAGCAGAGTCATGAGGAGGCAGATCCCAGAAGGACGGTGGGCACAAGAGGAAGCACCAGGGAGGAGATGAGACACAGGCACAAGGAGCAGAACCAGCGGAGCAGGGCAGGACAAGAAGCAGGAGAAGGAACAAAAGCAACACAAACACAGAGGAGCAAGCTACCCAGTAGATCTGTTGCCAAGGAAGGGAACCCCGGTCAGGATTACCTTTAAGTAGGGGAGGGTGTGTGATGTCATAATAAGTGGCTGCTGGTGATTCCAACCACAACGTGCACAAAGAGTGCGTGCAGGCCTAGGTGCTAGTCTACCGGCTCCCTCCAATGCTGTGTGATGGCAGCTTCCCGGGGCTGGGGAGACCTCTGCGGTCTAACATATGGGATGCCATGTTCCAACCATTACCACTGATGCTCTAGCCATACATTGTATTACAAACTCAGGATTTTAAAATCATTCTTCATCTATGGTACTCATCTTCTCACTATTTCTTGCTCTTGCCATGACTATCCATTCTTTTGCATACTTGCAGCAATGCTTCATTACCCATAACTGATTTCATGGCCCACTAGCAGTTCCACTGTACTGCACATTTGGGTACTTACCTTCTACCTACCTATGACATGTGCAGCTTTCTCCACAACATAAGCATATCCTACTGGACTGGTGGATCGTCCAGGTGCAGCCATACTTTGATCTGAAAAGTTATCCCCCTCTCTATGGTTGTCTGTGTGCTACAATGGAATGACTGGTATCGTACAAGCCACTCTGCCTTAATGCTATGCCCCTCATCCTATACCTTCAGATCCTTTTACCGATCAGCCTTGTGGCCATGCGCAGACTTTACATCTTGATGTTCTTAACTTATTTCTGGTTGTACCTTCCTGGCATACTCCAGCTCTTACACCTTGAGAACTTCCTGCCAATCTGGGGTGCTGCTGGGGAGCTGCTGTGCACCTCTCACTCTTTCTGATTCTTAGTGCCTTTATCTGTACTTTGGGATATTTTTCTGCCACACTTTCTGCTTCATTCCTCCTTCATTGTGCCTTAGGGTCCTGATGCCACTTTTGGTGCCACTTTGCCTCTCATGATGATACTATTGCTGGGCAGCCATCCTCTTTCTATACCTTGAGGTGTTCTCCCTCTTAATGGACTTTTCGCATGCAATAGAATTAGAGAATGACCCCCTCAGTTTGCAGTGGCAGTCAAAAAGGCAAATAACATGTTAGGAATGATCCGAAAAGGAATGAAGAATAAAACAGAATTTATCATATTGCTTTATATATCACTCCATGGTGTGAGTATTGTGTGCATTTCTGGTTACCTCATCTCAAAAAAGATCTAGCAAGGCAAATAAAAGATATAGAGAAAAACATCAAAAAATAAAATTCCCATGTGAAAGGTTACACAGATTAGGGCCTCTCAAGTTGGAAAAGAGGTGACTGAAAGGGACAGTTTAGAGAATAGAAGTGTATTAATTAATGAGTGATATAGAACAGGTAAGTAAAGAATGGTTATTTACCCTCTCAAATAATACTGAAATAAGAGGACACACTATGAAGCTAACAACCAGCAATTAAAAATGGATCATATAAATTACATTTTTCACAATGCACAATCAAGATGTGGAATCTGTTGTCAAAGGACATGCTCTAGGTGAATAGCATAGCAGGGTTTAAGCAAGTTCCTGGAGGAATAGTCCAGTGTCATCTTAAAAAATGGCATGGGCCATCCATTGCTCCTACCATGTGACAGGAGCCGGCCAATGGCACTGATAGCCCCTGTCACATGGTAAGGGCAAAGGGCCATCGGTGCCATTTTGATTAGTGGCAGCCGACGGCCCTAGAGGGGGATATCACTCCCGGGACCCCCGCTGGACCACCAGGGATTTTAGGCAAGTTTTTTTTGGGGGGGTCGGGAGGGTGGGGGATTGTAAATAATTAATCTGAAGGGTTGGAGTGGGTTTGGTTTTTTTTTTTTCTGTGTGCCCTTTCTCCCCCCCCCCCCCAAACGATAAGAAAACCACACAAAATTTTGTGGGGTTTTCCTATCATTTTCGGGACCCCCAAACCACGATGAAATAGGAAATATCTATATTTCCTATTTCGTCTAAAAGGAATGCACATCTCTACTATTCACTGTCATAGGCAGAATGCTGGGTCAATGGACGTTGGTCCAACTCAGCATATCATTTCTTATATTCTCTTGTTCTAGAAGGAGAGGGTTTAAGTGCAGAACAGAAAGAAAGAAATATAAAAGAAATTAAACTGAAGTACCCATATTTATTTATACATTTTGTATTACAAAATTTGACTGTGCATACTGAGGATAATTATCAAACAACTCAATGGGATGGCATATACACAAATATAGGGCCACAAGGATATCTAAACCATTATTTTATAATCTGATATATTACTATAAAATATTCATACCTCTGCCCTGCAATATATGTATGTATACATTGCTTTTGTGCAAATCCATGCAATATACTGAAAGTATTTCAATGCATTGAATATGTGTACATTTCCTACCTTTTTAAAAATATACAAATATATATTTCATGCATGAAAATAAAGTAGGACTTACTCGCATAAAACCTGATTTACATGTGTAAATTGGCCTATTTTAAAACACACATAATTTAAAGTAACCTATTTTCGAATTGCCCAATCCTTCTCCAGATCATCAAGACCCTCCTATTTTTCAGCCTGATCTACCCCCAGTTCATCAACCAATAGTAAACATTAAACAAGCCTTGACCCAGGGAAACCTGGGTTCAAATCCCGCTGTCCCTCCTTGTGACCTTGGGCAAGTCACTTTACCCTCCATTGCCTCAGGTACAAAATTACATTGTAAGCCCTGTGGGGATGGGGAAAAACCTACTGTACCTGAATGTAATCCACTTTGATGGATGTTTTGAAGTGCCAAAAAGCATGGGGCAGATTGCTGGAACCCTGTGTCTTTGGTATAGGATTACATTAGTGTAAGGCTGCTGCAGGATGTGCTGCTAGACCCCTATGCTGTTGATATTGGATATGGAAGTAAAAGGCTGCTACTGGATGTGCTGTCAGACCCCTATAATGCCTGGACCCCATATTGTTGTTGGCAGACAAGTCAGGAGGCAGCCACTCTCTCTAGATCTGGATAAATGCTTGACTTGAGATCAATATGCCAGCACATCTGTCTCCATGTCCTCGATGGTCTCAGAGAAATAGCATGCTACGTAGATTTATTTATTTAGTTAGTTTGTTTTATATACCGATATTCTGATACAATCATACTGGTTCACAACAACATGTAATTACATTAAATTAAAACATTTTAGCTAACATAAAAATATAAAAACATAAATTAAATTATAAACAAATAAAATCTTAAAAAAAGACTATCATAAGCTAAAATAAAAAGTTAAAAACAATGTAAATGTTATAAGATAAAAAAGGGAACTTAAAAAATAAAAGAATATCATTTATCAAGTACCAATATTTTTAATTGTCCATAAATATCTGCTATATACTATCCTCAATCTTCTCCAAACGCCTGTTTAAACAACCACATTTTTAGGTTTTTTTCAAAAGGTCTAAAAGTTGGTTTTTAATATCAGTTCCATTGGTAAGGAATTTCATAGTTTAGGTCCAGCCAGTGGTAAAGTTATTTCTCCCACTTTGTTTAATTGGGCTGATCTAAGAGATGGAATAGTTAAAAGCCCTTTATTCCCTGAATGTAATTTATGCTGTGGGGTGTGGATATACAGTGAAGGGTTTAGCCATTAGGGATGTGAATCGGGTGCCCGATCATTTTCACTTTCGGGTTCGTCTGGCCGCGGGAAAATCTAATTTTCCCGCGGATTGGCCTTTTTTTTTTTTTTAGTAAAAAAATTGTTTTTGGGCTTAGTTCGAAACACACGTGGTCAGATACTGAGTGCAGACACAACACAGACAGAGTCAGAAAGTGCATTCACTGCATTGCCTTACCATCATTGCCTGCTCTTTAAATTCAACCACTGTAAGTAATACTTACAGTAAGTATAATAATTAATAAATAATAATTAAGTGCTAGTATTAGAAGCTTTTTTATTTAGTTTTTCTATAGTATATTAATGTTTTGAAGCTCAGGTTGCAAGTTTCTTTATTAAATGCTTTGTTTCATTAAAGTTGCATAAATATTAGTAAATATTAAATGAAGACAAGTACTTTATTTCATTTTATGTAAAGTTTCTTTAGTTTAATACACAAAGTACTTCATTTTATTTTATGCTACTCTAGTGAAAAAAAAAAACAGTTTAACACAGGAACTGTAAACTTGGGCACAGTGAGTTTTCTCACAAATTTTCTCTGTGTGGCCCATCTGTGCTTCTGAACACACAGCTGTCCTTCAAGGATTGCCTGGCTGGCCTTTCACCCCCCCCCCTCCCCTCTCCCATCTACCAGCCAGTGAATGCTGTGGGGGGGGGGGAGGGATGTGAAGGGTGAGAGACACTACAGCCACAGCCCCCTGCATTCTGAGCTTCTGAATACAGCTGTCCTAAAGCACAATTTTTTTTTTCATCTTCTTTTTTATTTTCTCACTGTAGATGAATTGTAATAGGGAGTCCAATTCCCCCCCCCCCCCCCACCCCACCGTCCTCCTCCAAGATGGCAGCTGACAGGTCCAGGAAGCCCCACTTTAGTCGGGCTGATGAGGACCTCCTAGCCCAGCTACTCCTCCTGGATTAAGAGAATCTTTACAACCCCCAGGCAGCAGGCCTAACCTGCAAAGGAAGTCTGCTGCCTGGGCTTCTCTCCAGGAGGAGTTCTGCCGGCGAGCCTCTTACCCTCATGAGTTCGAAGATCTCAAGAAGAAAGGTGAGAGATAATAATAATATTGGTCAATTATTATGTATATTTTGTATTTGAAAATTCAATAGAGTAAGTATGTGTAGTAGTAGCATATAGAGTGAGTTATATCAATTTATAAGTACAGGACTAATTGAAAATAAATATATTTTAGAAGAACTGAAATAGATAGCAGTAGTGTACCACCCTTACTAGACTACAAAAGAAAGACAGTTATCTGTGGTATATTAATATTTTTTTATATTTATTGTTTTGAAATGGTGGTATTTGGGATTTTGAATGCCTCATTGAAACATAGCTAAGTATAATAGTATTTTTTATTATTGGCATTTCTATGTTGTATAAAAACATAACCTAGTAGGTCAAGGCAAAACTTGGGCATGTTGTAATAATTAATCAATGTTATTCTTTTTCCTTTATTCCTCTAATTCTCAGGTCATCACCTACAACTTCACGAGAGTGAGTGGCTCCATGAGATCCGCAGTACCCTGTCCCGTCCTTTGCCTGGTAGGTTGTTTTCAGAGTACTAAACAAGTACACACATATTATTCAATTAATTGTAATGGAATTTGTCTTTAATAATGTTTGTTTATTATTATAACAGTAAATGAATGCTTGTGTCCAATCTCATTCCTGTTTTTAAAAATGTAATTGTTGTTCTCTGAATTTTGATTTGTTTTGTACAGAACCACACAGCGGCAAGGACGAGGCGGGGCTTTCTGGGCCCAGCAGCAGCTGCCACCGGAGGAGGACAGAGGGAACAGCTGCAGCCAGTGGGTCAGGTAATATTATCAGATAAATGAGCCCTGACCAACGTGCTGCAAATGCAAATGAGGGGTGGAGGTGAGAGTGAGGGAAGGGGGTATCAGTGAGAGGGGAGGAAGGCAGTGAGAGAAAGATGGTGAGTGAGGAAGAAGAAGTGTAGAAGAATGCCATGTCAAAAATGAACACAATTTTTTTATGTAGCCCGTTTTCATGGGCTTAATGGCTTGTATTATATATATATGGGCCACAGGGCCCGTAAGTAAGTAGTGTCTAGTAGTATATCTGTCTGAGGCTGAAAAACAAAATTATTTTTTGTGATCAGTCAATTATAGTGGCTGGGATAGATGTATGTTATGAAATATAATATTATCTATCTAATTATCTAGAATGATATTACTCCACTCTCCCTCTCTGATGTTGTAGAATATAGACTCATTTTTCTAAAACCCTGTAATTTAGTAAACTAAGGGGTCGATTTTATTTTAATATTATAAACTTGCTGGCATGTGTACAATATTTGCTTATTTATTTCACATATATGGTGTTACATTGGCTACCCCTTAGTCTTCAGGTAATTGCAGCTATTTTAAATGATGGAAACAAAAACAAATTGTATGGCTCATCTAGTTTGACCATCTGACATTAATTTAGCTTTATAATTCCCGTCACACCCCTGGAGATGCCTTGTATTTATCCTATGCTTTATTGAATTCGGATATCATTTTGTCTCCACTACCTCCACTGAGAGGCAGTTCCATGCATGATCTGTGACAGGTATCTAGTCCTATTAGGGCACACTAACTCCAGTAGGTAGTGTGCACTAACATAGAGTTAGTGTAACTAATATAGAGTTAGTGCGCTCTAAGCCTCCGAAGGGTGCACTAACTCCGAAATTAGAAAACTGGTTAGTGTGCACTAACAGGATTTAGTGTGCCCTACCATGGAGTGTGCACTAACACTGAAGCAATAGAAATATAAAAAATAAAAATTAACGAACCACGGGAAAACTCAACGCACAATTAAACTCTGGAATATGTTGCCAGAGAATGTGGTTAGTGCAGTTAGTATAGCTGTGTTTAAAAAAGGATTGGATAAGTTCTTGGAGGAGAAGTCCATTACCTGCTATTAAGTTCACTTAGAGAATAGCCACTGCCATTAGCAATGGTTACATGGAATAGACTTAGTTTTTGGGTACTTGCCAGGTTCTTATGGCCTGGATTGGCCACTGTTGGAAACAGGATGCTGGGCTTGATGGACCCTTGGTCTGACCCAGTATGGCATTTTCTTATGTTCTTATGTTAATATTTCCCTCAGGGGACCTGAACTGAAGCACGACCCGATAAAATAAAACGAAGCACATCCTTAGAAAATAGCCCCAGCAGGGACAGAGCTGTAATAGGCTCAGAATTTATCTGTATACTTTTAAGAACATGTGTTTAAATCCACATACAGTTACCCCTGCTCTCTTTGAGTATGTATCCCAAACCAAGGGGGTTAATTTCCAACGTGCAAAAATCCATTATTGCATGTAATAACATTGCACAACGCGCTAACAAAGCATATTACTTTGTGCAAATTTACATTTTAAATTAAGTATTCATGGGGGTAGAGTTGGGGCGGGACAAATGTAAACTAGGAAGGTGTTATCGCAATCTGCGAAAAGCCTGCAATCTTTTTGCGGCTCATAATGCACCCAATAACTACACCTTTTCCCATTGCATTAGGCTGTATTACTGCGTGTATCACACCCTGTGGTATTATCGCGGCATGTATCGCATGTGAAAAAAACGGCAAGCAATCACCATACACCTACTAAGACATTCTGGACCAATAAAAAGGACTGTTCTTAGGTCAATGTTCCCTACTACATCAGCAAAGTACCAAGTGCACTTGGCAAGTCCACTACATGGCTGAGCAGAGCCGCCGCAGACCCCTGGATGTGAGTCAAGGTCAACCACGACCTGGGCCAAGGCCCCTTGCAAGACATGTGAGGGAAGAAGCAGCACCGCTGCTACGGGGTCTGCCACAACATCGCCACAGGTACAGGGAGTGGATCTTTCTTCCATGAACTTCATTGCTGGGTATGCCAGAGGACATTGTGATTACCAGGTATTGTCTCAGCTCTCGTGCTATCCTGGAATTATATGAAGACATATGAGGTGGTCTTGACCCTCTAACCAGAAGGTCCTGTGCTGTCCCCGGCCTCACCAAACTCTTGGCCGCCCTGCATTTTACCGCAAGCGGCTCCTTCCAATCCACAGTAGCTGTTGTGGGTGGGATGTCCCAAAGCACATTTTCACGATGTCTGGACCATGTTATAAAAGCTGTAATAGACCACATGCCTCAATACATATACTTTCCTCGCAACAGGCAGGACTTGATGGACTTGAAGCGAGGTTTCTATGCTTTTGTTCACTTTCCTAATGTCATTGGAGCTGTTGACTGCACTCATGTGGCCATCATTCCACCACGTGAAAGGGAGGAAGTGTACCGTAACAAAAAGCTCTTCCACTCCCTCAACGTGCAAGTGGTCTGTGATGCTGGAATGCGGATCCTTGATGTGATAGCGAGTTTCCCGGGAGCAGCACACAATTCCTTTATACTCAAGCAATCTGTTCTCTTTCAAAATTTTGAGGCTGGTATGTACGGTGAAGGTTGGCTTATAGGTAAGAGAGACTTTTCCAAATATAAACCATCTTAGTCTATGTGTATGTGTGTCATACCACCCAAATGGGATGCTTAGGCCTGTCAGGTTAGACACAAATGTTGCCATCACACCAGGCATGTATGCTTCATAATGCAACTTACTGTACCAAATGGCTCGTTCTTCCAACATGTTGCTCTGGCCTGCCAAAGTGCTGTTTCTCCCGACCCACTGAATGGACAATATGAAGCGGCCTATATGTTGTAAGCATTTCTTACTTGATTTCACTAGTTGGCCTCCTCCACTTATCTACTCTTGTAAGGGTTCATGTCATCGTCAACGGTGAATGGTGCCCATAGCTGGCACCGTGATGTTAGCTCTGCTCTGTTACTGAGGTCTCCCTGTGATCCTGAGGTTTAGGATCCTAATCAGAGCCTTGTCCCTCAATCATTCAGCTGTGCATGTCGCTGCCTGCCTCGTTACCCATGTATGTATTTTGTATTAGGTCATGCCTAACCTCTTAACATAGGTATTGAAGCATGAATGATAGTCAGGAAGGTGAGCATGCAGATACACACCGGTAACATTAGTGTCGTTATGAAGGCCAGTCTTGCTATACCTCCAAATAGCACCACACCTGCAGTAACCAACAGCAAAAATGTAGTAGCCAGAATATTTATTTTTATTTATTTATTTAACTTCTTTTACTATACCGACACTCAAGACCAGGTCTTATCGTACCGGTTTACATTAGAACAAGGGGAAAAACCAATTAACGTATAAGTGGAAAAGAGAAGTTACATTAAAACAGGGAGAGTAAAAACATGGATGTCGGAAGATAGGACAGAATTAAGTAATTGAACAATAAGTTAACAAAATTACAAACTATAAATTCACATAAAACAATAAATTAATAATACAGAAACATGGATTATAATCAGCGGAAATATACATGGAAATATATATATATGGAATATATACAGCTGGACTATACATGGTATGTCAAATGGGAGGAGTGGCGTAAAATATGGTGTAAAAACTCAAAAAAGGGACAGCTGATGTTGTATAGTGCTACAGGTTATAGTGGTGACGTAGAAACATCTGACTCAAAGATGGTGAGGTGTAATGGCTTACATCTGTCATTGCTACAGGAGACTCAGGGTATGGATGCAGGCTGTGGCTTATGACCCCCATACTCCAGACTCACACGCCGCAACAGATGAGATACAGTGATGCTTTATCTGCCACACACTCAGTCATAGAATGTACCTTCGGCCTTCTGAAAAGCCACTTTGAATGTTTGGACAAGACAGAGGAGCTTTAATGTATGCTCCCCCCTAAACTGCAGGGATTATTTTGCTGTGCTGTGTTTTCCATAATGTGGCTGTTCGCCATGGAATACCTATGCCTATACTTCGTGATCTCAGACCTGATCCCCCATGTGTGCGTGCATGACTCCAGGAGAACACAGTCAGTGGCAGCCAGCTTCGCCAGCACCTTATACAGACACACTTTTAACGAAACCATGGGACTGTCCTTTCCCCCAGCAGGGGAAGTATGGCGGACTAAAGGTAGGAGCCACTGTACTGGGAACACCTTATCTGTGTAATGCTTCTTGCATGACTTACTGAGTGTGTTCAGTCAAACATTGTTGTGGATGCTCCTCTAAATGTTAGCTGAAGGCCCATAACAGCGTAAATCTAATAAATGGTAGACTCTGTATGTGAACATGTGTACATGTGAGTGACAATCATTACAGCCCATTTCCCTTGGTAAAATAGGCATGTCTGTTATGGCTGTGTATGACCACATGCCGTGAATGGCATCATGGCTGCATCTCTCGCATACACACACAATGAGATATCCCACTGTAATAATGATACAGGGTCACATGCTTCCGGTGCAGCACTGTAGGCTAACTACTGCCCCTGTGGTTCTGTACTTCACCATGGATGGAGCACTGGTTCATCAACCACATACATATTTGTTGACAGAATGGAGGTTGGTAGAGTGGGGCAAGACTTTACATGTCATTCAGTTTGCAGCATGGACTTTCTAGCCATTCAGCACAAATGCCCACAATATAGCACACAGAAGACATGTAATCTTTTATTTATTCCCATACCGCTTTGGTGATCAATATAGTGATGGGTGTGTTAGTGACAGCACTGTGCATTGAGTTTCTCTTTTCCTTTCTGAAACCATGCACCCCTAAAGGGCAGTCAGGGATACAATGCATGCATCCACATGTCTCACTATTGATCTATATAACAGCAGGCTACTGCCACTGCTGATTAGGGATGTGCATTCGTTTTGAAAGAATGTGCAATCCGCAACATATAGGTCCCTATTCGTTGCATTCGTGGGGTTCCAAAACATATGGCAAACCCCCACGAATGCAACGTATCACTAACAAATAAAACCCCCACCCTCCTGACCCCCCCAAGACTTGCCAAAAGTCCCTGGTGGTCCAGCAGGGGTCCTGGAGCGATCTCCTGCACTCGGGCTGTCGGTATTCAAAATGGCGCTGATAGCCTTTGCCCTTACTATGTCACAGGGGCTACCGGTGCCATTGGTCTGCCCCTGTCACATGGTAGGAGCAATGGACGGCCAGCACCATCCTGCACAGCATGCTGAACCTCATCTTGTCTTGCCTCCTTGTCTTTCCCCTATCAACACCACAGTGACCTGACTACCTCCGCTCTGCTGGCCTGTCTTGCCCCTATCAAATGAGAAAAAGGGGGAAGCGCAGCAAATTTTAATGAGTCCCAAAACAACTTCAACGTTGTGAAATTTTCAAAACTTTATTAGCGGCAATTCCATCGCTTAAAGAGACATAGTATTAAAACAGGGCCCCCAGTACTATGTCTCTTTAAACAATGGAGTTGCCGCTAATAAAGTTTTGAAAATTTCACAACGTTGAAGTTGTTTTGGGACTCATTAAAATTTGCTGCGCTTCCCCCTTTTTCTCGTTTAATGTATATTTGAAGTGCAGCATTTACTCCAATTTCTTTTTGTGGATTGCCCCTATCAAAACCACAGTGACCTGACTACCTTCGCTCTGCCATCCTGCCTTGCACCTATCAACTTTCTGCCACTCTGCCTTGCTGCCATACACCAGATGACTCACTCTACTCCTTGTGGTGTTCTTTCCACTATCATGGCTCCTCAGTGTGTTGATGCTAGATCTGCTGCTTTGTCCCTTTATAGGCACCTTGCTTTGTCCCTTTATAGGCACCCATTCTGCTTGCTATGTTCCCCCTTCATTGTGCGTTAGGATGTTGATGCCACTTGCTTACCACTTTGCCTGTCGTGCTGTCTTCGAGGGTTCATGCCACTGTTATGGGTGCTCTCTTTTGAAGCTGCATTGTGTTTTTGACACTCTCGCTGCTGCTTTGCACCTCTGTTAAAGCACTCTTGCTACTCCTGATACTCCTTTGCCCCTTTTCAGTGCCTTAGGCTATTCATGCCACTTTGGTGCCACTTTGCCACAGTCTAAGTACCTTGGAGCTCTTTTCTCATTCTGATGATTGCTTCCCAGAATTTTCATCAGAGTTGATAAGAAAACCCCAATTCTGCAGCCAAAAATAGGCTGCAAATACTTCCCCATTGACTTTCATGGCATAATGAATGAAACTAATGAACAAATTGGTTTTTCCCCCTATGAAACTAATAAAACAAATTTGGGTCCAGCGAAATGAAAACGAAAATGAAACAATTTTTTTCCTTCTGCACATCCCTAATTGAACAGTATACTGAAGCTGAAAGCCACACATGCAGGGATTTATTGAGAGCAGATAATGGGGGAATGGAGGATGGGTATTCATCTTATTCCCATTAAAGAAGTCTCCATATGTAATCTACACGGTAATTAAACAGAGGGAAATCCTAACACAACTCTCTGATATCCTATAAACTATATTACTTCACAGAGAGACAACATACATAATAATATAATTTATTATTTATTTAGAAAACACAAGGTATTCACCTATCTAAACATTTTAAAATCTAAACTTACACATTCAACCACCATTCACACACCAACATAAAAATTCTGTGTTACACAAACAATTCTGAATTACAGTTAACCAATACACATCATTATTACAATTTTAAGACAAAGATTTATTTTATATTGCTTGACTTATTTTGTATATCCTATCCATGTCCTGTTCATGTCCTGTCCAACAAAGGATCTCTTTGTTTCGCCTTCCAATCAGGCTTCCTGAGGGACTCGGTCTCAAAAAAGCCGGTTGATTTTCTCCCAATATTTCTGTCTTGAGACCTTTTATATTTATATCCTTACTAAACAACCAAAAACAAAATACAAAAACTTTATCATTTTCTTCAAAAAGTTGATGAATCAACCAATAACATTTATATTAACCCGCAGCTTACCTCTCAGAAAATAGAAATCTCCGCACAATTTTTATTCTACCTTCAATATAAGTCAGGGTTATTTCCAAACGGACATCTCTTCCAGAATCAACTTTTGATCACTACAATAAAATAGCCAAGACATTATATAAACCTTACCCCAGAAAACTATCCCAAACTTTTACCCCATATCCCAATTTACTCACACAGCTCAATAATGAAAAACGTTACAACCAAGCATCAACACTGGTTCCAAGCCTCTAATAGTATTCCTCCGATAATTCATAAGCCTTAATTCATTATGGAACCTTGCGTGTGCCTCATTGTATCTATTAAAAACCAACAATAAAACATTCTTTATAACATATCCTTTAAATACAAACTTACCATTTACTTTATAACACTCCTAACCACAATCGATTCACCTTCGCCATACTTACATGTGACCTGACGTAACATTCTACGCCGGAAATGAAGTAACGATGTTGAATACCTGAAACTTTATATACTATCCTTCAAACAATCCATTTCTCCACCCCTTCAATTAGTTCTCATTTAGAAAAATGCATGCCATTCAATGGCATCATTTAAACCCAATGGTATAACAGTACGCCAATTAAAAATGAAACGTTGTTCCATTCTTCTCAAAGCTCCGGACAAATCCCCACCATACTTTAATGTAACTTTATTAATCACAAAAAATCGGATCTCATCAACAGAATGATTTTTTAGCACCCAATGTTCTACCAAAGGGGCATGTTCTCGACGCGTCCTAATGCGACTGCGATGCTCAATAATTCTTAAACGTATTGGACGCGCCGTTTGACCCACGTAGATCAACCCACATGGGCAAAGTATGGCGTATACTACACCGCTGGAATTACAATCAAATCTCCCCGGAATCTTATACGGATGCTTTAAATGGGAATGTTCAAAAACCTTACACACCATTACAGAAGAGCAAACCGAACAAGCCTCACATCTAAATTGCCCACA
Organism: Rhinatrema bivittatum; assembly: GCF_901001135.1. Classification (NCBI taxonomy): domain Eukaryota; kingdom Metazoa; phylum Chordata; class Amphibia; order Gymnophiona; family Rhinatrematidae; genus Rhinatrema; species Rhinatrema bivittatum. Next base: position 322,970,990 of record NC_042616.1, on the reverse strand, counting down.
ACTATCATCAGGGTCCCTCGGATCATTATAGTTCCTTAATTGATCACGTAATGACTGGCGCTTTTTCATTGCAAAAATTGGTGTCTCTCTAAATTGGGAACTATTGGACAAAATATGCCAATGTTTTAAGATGGCTTGTTTTATACCACCAGATTTTACAGAGTAAGGAATGGTGCAAATTGGTCGAGTCAATTTTTCTTTGACATTTGGAATCAATAGGTTGTCCCTATTTGAATATAATGCCCGCTTATAGGCCTTTTTTACTACAGATTTACTATACCCCCTAGATACAAACCGTTCAGATAATTGATAAGCCTGTGCCTTAAACTCTGCTGTCGTGCTGCACAGGCGCCTATAACGAAGGAACTGTCCCGTTGGAATGTTATTTTTCAGCATCCTTGGATGAAAACTCCCATAATGCAATAAAGTATTACGATCTGTAGATTTTCTATGTACACTGGTTACCAACCTGTGTTCATAAAGCGATACTTTCATATCCAAAAATACTGTAAATCCTGTGTTTTGAGTAACAGTAAAAATCAAATTTGGATCACTGGAGTTCATCATATCCAAAAATCTTTCCAAGTCACCCTTATTGCCACTCCAGATGAAAAATAAATCGTCTATAAACCGTTTCCAATAAACGATATTATGATATAAAGGTGAACTGTAAATGAAAGTTTCCTCAAAATTTGCCACATAAAGGCAAGCGGTACTAGGGGCTAACGGAGACCCCATAGGAATACCACTGACTTGTAAAAAATAATCAGTTTTATAACTGAATATATTTCTAGTAAGTGCTATTTCTGCAATGGTAATCAAAAAATTCAACCTTCGTTTGGGCAAATTCATCTTTATGAGTTCACCTTTAATAATATCAAGTGCCGACTGTTGTGGAATGCTAGTGTACAACGAGGTTATATCAGCAGTCACCAATAACCAATCCGGTTCTATATGCTGTAATACTGTCAATGAATTAATGAAATCTGTGGAATCCTTTATATATGACCGGATGGACAATACACTAGGTTGTAATAAGTGATCTAACAATTTAGCAATCGGTTCTAATACAGTCCCAATTCCGGCCACTATAGGACGACCAGGTGGATTAACAAGAGTCTTATGAATTTTTGGAAGTATGTAAAAATGAGCTGTAACTGGAAAAGATACCGTTAAATAACGAAATTCTTTTTCAGTAATGATCTTTTCTTTCAATGCAACTTCCAAAGTCTCATTGATATATTGATGTAATGAATCGGTAGGATCATTATCCAACTTCTTATACGATTTCTCGTCTGCCAACAGTCTATAAACTTCATGATCATAGTCCCCAATATTCATAAGGACTATTCCACCACCCTTATCAGCGGCTACAATTTTTACAGTAGGATCGCTTCTTAACTGTTTAAGTGCTCTCCATTCATCCCTTGAAAGATTATATTGTAAATATTCATTCTGTTCATCAATATAATCAACCTCAGCCAATACCAATGTTTGAAACGTTTGTAACAAATGACTAGGGGGGGTTGGAGGTACCCATTTAGATGGTTTATACAATCCTCCTCTTTCAAACGGGGTATTTTCATTAGAAAAATATTCACGAATATGTAACCGTCTAAAAAATTTTTGCAGTTCAGTACGAGTCTGAAATGCATCATTCTTACTACACGGCACAAAAGACAATCCTCTATTCAAAAGATTTAACATAGGTTTAGTAAGTGTCATATCAGATAAATTGAAGACCAAAGTCTCACTATCTATTCTACCATCCACCCTCACCGGCGTAAATTGTAATTCGTATTGTTTGTTCTTCCTCTCTGGGATTTTGAGCCCCGCGTCCCGCGATTGCCCCTGACTCGTGAATCTAAAAAATTAGACCCAGAGTAATTTGCTGATTCACCTGAGTCACCCACTTTTTCTCCCTCAAGAAACCTCACTTTTCTATTATCTTTCTTTTTGTGCCACTCATCGGAATCTTCAGATGATTCATCTGATGATGAAAAATTGCCCTTTTTCTTATACTTTGGTCTCTTATTTGTCTGCATCCAATGATACACATACCCTCCATTATAGTCTTTATCATCCCTTCTAAACTTTTCTATCTTCATTTGTTTGGTTTCCTGTTTATATTCATCTAATTGAGTTTGTAACTCACTCAGGTGAATCTGCAACGATTCTGGTGGAATTTCCTCCTGAATCTTAATCAACTCTAAATCAATTTCTTTAGTTAAGGTCTCCATCTGAACTTTCGTGTTTTCTATGATCAAAATCATCAGATCATGCGAGCATTTATTGAGTATGGAGTTCCATTTCTGAACAAAACTCTCATCCTCACTAAATAATGACGGTGCCTTATTGATTCTTAACCCCCGTGGGATACGTTTTACATAACAATATTCCGCCAGTGTGGCGGCATGCAATTCCATCCTAATTACTTTTTTCCGATTATTGGCATAACTGTCCCAATTTCCCATCTTTTCACCAATATTCGATGAATCGAATAAATGAAATCCAGCTAGAATATTATTAGCATCTTTTTCTGAATAGGAGTGCATATCTTCCATATTTTAACACCCTCAAAATGGTAACCAACACGGTAATTAAACAGAGGGAAATCCTAACACAACTCTCTGATATCCTATAAACTATATTACTTCACAGAGAGACAACATACATAATAATATAATTTATTATTTATTTAGAAAACACAAGGTATTCACCTATCTAAACATTTTAAAATCTAAACTTACACATTCAACCACCATTCACACACCAACATAAAAATTCTGTGTTACACAAACAATTCTGAATTACAGTTAACCAATACACATCATTATTACAATTTTAAGACAAAGATTTATTTTATATTGCTTGACTTATTTTGTATATCCTATCCATGTCCTGTTCATGTCCTGTCCAACAAAGGATCTCTTTGTTTCGCCTTCCAATCAGGCTTCCTCAGGGACTCGGTCTCAAAAAAGCCGGTTGATTTTCTCCCAATATTTCTGTCTTGAGACCTTTTATATTTATATCCTTACTAAACAACCAAAAACAAAATACAAAAACTTTATCATTTTCTTCAAAAAGTTGATGAATCAACCAATAACATTTATATTAACCCGCAGCTTACCTCTCAGAAAATAGAAATCTCCACACAATTTTTATTCTACCTTCAATATAAGTCAGGGTTATTTCCAAACGGACATCTCTTCCAGAATCAACTTTTGATCACTACAATAAAATAGCCAAGACATTATATAAACCTTACCCCAGAAAACTATCCCAAACTTTTACCCCATATCCCAATTTACTGCAAAAATTTTTTAGACGGTTACATATTCGTGAATATTTTTCTAATGAAAATACCCCGTTTGAAAGAGGAGGATTGTATAAACCATCTAAATGGGTACCTCCAACCCCCCCTAGTCATTTGTTACAAACGTTTCAAACATTGGTATTGGCTGAGGTTGATTATATTGATGAACAGAATGAATATTTACAATATAATCTTTCAAGGGATGAATGGAGAGCACTTAAACAGTTAAGAAGCGATCCTACTGTAAAAATTGTAGCCGCTGATAAGGGTGGTGGAATAGTCCTTATGAATATTGGGGACTATGATCATGAAGTTTATAGACTGTTGGCAGACGAGAAATCGTATAAGAAGTTGGATAATGATCCTACCGATTCATTACATCAATATATCAATGAGACTTTGGAAGTTGCATTGAAAGAAAAGATAATTACTGAAAAAGAATTTCGTTATTTAACGGTATCTTTTCCAGTTACAGCTCATTTTTACATACTTCCAAAAATTCATAAGACTCTTGTTAATCCACCTGGTCGTCCTATAGTGGCCGGAATTGGGACTGTATTAGAACCGATTGCTAAATTGTTAGATCACTTATTACAACCTAGTGTATTGTCCATCCGGTCATATATAAAGGATTCCACAGATTTCATTAATTCATTGACAGTATTACAGCATATAGAACCGGATTGGTTATTGGTGACTGCTGATATAACCTCGTTGTACACTAGCATTCCACAACAGTCGGCACTTGATATTATTAAAGGTGAACTCATAAAGATGAATTTGCCCAAACGAAGGTTGAATTTTTTGATTACCATTGCAGAAATAGCACTTACTAGAAATATATTCAGTTATAAAACTGATTATTTTTTACAAGTCAGTGGTATTCCTATGGGGTCTCCGTTAGCCCCTAGTACAGCTTGCCTTTGTGGCAAATTTTGAGGAAACTTTCATTTACAGTTCACCTTTATATCATAATATCGTTTATTGGAAACTGTTTATAGACGATTTATTTTTCATCTGGAGTGGCAATAAGGGTGACTTGGAAAGATTTTTGGATATGATGAACTCCAGTGATCCAAATTTGATTTTTACTGTTACTCAAAACACAGGATTTACAGTATTTTTGGATATGAAAGTATCGCTTTATGAACACAGGTTGGTAACCAGTGTACATAGAAAATCTACAGATCGTAATACTTTATTGCATTATGGGAGTTTTCATCCAAGGATGCTGAAAAATAACATTCCAACGGGACAGTTCCTTCGTTATAGGCGCCTGTGCAGCACGACAGCAGAGTTTAAGGCACAGGCTTATCAATTATCTGAACGGTTTGTATCTAGGGGGTATAGTAAATCTGTAGTAAAAAAGGCCTATAAGCGGGCATTATATTCAAATAGGGACAACCTATTGATTCCAAATGTCAAAGAAAAATTGACTCGACCAATTTGCACCATTCCTTACTCTGTAAAATCTGGTGGTATAAAACAAGCCATCTTAAAACATTGGCATATTTTGTCCAATAGTTCCCAATTTAGAGAGACACCAATTTTTGCAATGAAAAAGCGCCAGTCATTACGTGATCAATTAAGGAACTATAATGATCCGAGGGACCCTGATGATAGTTGTGGGCAATTTAGATGTGAGGCTTGTTCGGTTTGCTCTTCTGTAATGGTGTGTAAGGTTTTTGAACATTCCCATTTAAAGCATCCGTATAAGATTCCGGGGAGATTTGATTGTAATTCCAGCGGTGTAGTATACGCCATACTTTGCCCATGTGGGTTGATCTACGTGGGTCAAACGGCGCGTCCAATACGTTTAAGAATTATTGAGCATCGCAGTCGCATTAGGACGCGTCGAGAACATGCCCCTTTGGTAGAACATTGGGTGCTAAAAAATCATTCTGTTGATGAGATCCGATTTTTTGTGATTAATAAAGTTACATTAAAGTATGGTGGGGATTTGTCCGGAGCTTTGAGAAGAATGGAACAACGTTTCATTTTAATTGGCGTACTGTTATACCATTGGGTTTAAATGATGCCATTGAATGGCATGCATTTTTCTAAATGAGAACTAATTGAAGGGGTGGAGAAATGGATTGTTTGAAGGATAGTATATAAAGTTTCAGGTATTCAACATCGTTACTTCATTTCCGGCGTAGAATGTTACGTCAGGTCACATGTAAGTATGGCGAAGGTGAATCGATTGTGGTTAGGAGTGTTATAAAGTAAATGGTAAGTTTGTATTTAAAGGATATGTTATAAAGAATGTTTTATTGTTGGTTTTTAATAGATACAATGAGGCACACGCAAGGTTCCATAATGAATTAAGGCTTATGAATTATCGGAGGAATACTATTAGAGGCTTGGAACCAGTGTTGATGCTTGGTTGTAACGTTTTTCATTATTGAGCTGTGTGAGTAAATTGGGATATGGGGTAAAAGTTTGGGATAGTTTTCTGGGGTAAGGTTTATATAATGTCTTGGCTATTTTATTGTAGTGATCAAAAGTTGATTCTGGAAGAGATGTCCGTTTGGAAATAACCCTGACTTATATTGAAGGTAGAATAAAAATTGTGCGGAGATTTCTATTTTCTGAGAGGTAAGCTGCGGGTTAATATAAATGTTATTGGTTGATTCATCAACTTTTTGAAGAAAATGATAAAGTTTTTGTATTTTGTTTTTGGTTGTTTAGTAAGGATATAAATATAAAAGGTCTCAAGACAGAAATATTGGGAGAAAATCAACCGGCTTTTTTGAGACCGAGTCCCTGAGGAAGCCTGATTGGAAGGCGAAACAAAGAGATCCTTTGTTGGACAGGACATGAACAGGACATGGATAGGATATACAAAATAAGTCAAGCAATATAAAATAAATCTTTGTCTTAAAATTGTAATAATGATGTGTATTGGTTAACTGTAATTCAGAATTGTTTGTGTAACACAGAATTTTTATGTTGGTGTGTGAATGGTGGTTGAATGTGTAAGTTTAGATTTTAAAATGTTTAGATAGGTGAATACCTTGTGTTTTCTAAATAAATAATAAATTATATTATTATGTATGTTGTCTCTCTGTGAAGTAATATAGTCCATATGTAATCTGCCACTTTTCTTTTTCCTCTTTTCTTCTATTGGCTTTTAAAAAAGGAGGCAAATGAGCTTGTATTTTATGCAAATAACAGAGGTGAGACAAGTGAGAGGTTTTTCTTTTTATGAAGTGCATACTGTAAGTTGACAGGGAGTATGATGACTTTGCATCCGGGAAACAAAGCAATTACAAAAGGTTATTTAGCAGATATCTTACAAAACTGAGATGAGTAGATGGTAATCAGTTTGTTTCTATGGATACGTAAAAAAGAATGAATGAACTTTGAATGACTCCTGATCCTTCAGCTCTATCAAACTCAACAAGTCAAACATGTAGGCACATCCTGTAACCACTGGGGTAAAAATAACCCTGACCATTATTTGTTGTCCTGGGAAAACATGTTACCTCCCATATGGAAAAGCCTATTCATTTTTGGGAATCATGATACCCTGAGCAATTTGTCATCCATTGAGAGCAATCTGTTTCTGGCAATTGATAGTTCTTTGGCGATACTGTAAACTGAGGTGCCTGTGTTAGTACGTATTCTAAAAAGGACAACCTTGGAGCTACTGCACAAGATGCACATTTTGGTAGGGAATTATTCCAGCTTAGTTGATTGGGAAGAGAAATTGCAGATTTGTAAAAATAAAGTTGTAAGGTAGAAAACTGCAAATTGCATTTTAAAAAGGGCAACTACAAATATTTTTTAATTCCTGTACTTGTTTTCTTATGTATGGTGTGTCCACCACCAGAAAATGTCAAACACACTGACTATTATTTTATACAGTTTTTATGTAAAAACAAATTATATTTCTTAATGAGAGAAATGACTTGCCTATCTTGGAAAAACGAGGGCCCTGGATGATTAATCCTATTTTTTTTTATTTAATATTTCTCTCCTTAAGAATATAAGCAACAAATATAAAAATCTGAATCAATAACCACAAAGTGAGATTCTATGACCCATTTAATTAAGAGATGTGCTTATAGTGACCTGTATTCTGACCTGTCAGTTATTTATCTTGGTTGGTAAAAGTATGTGTGCTGCAAATGTACTAATGTGCTGCACAGGGGGTGGGGATAGGTTTGCCAACTGACTCCAGGTTGACTGAAAAGGCTGATCTAGCCCTGCCTTTGCCCCATTCCATGCATGGATTTGTAGTTCTCATTTTCTTAGGAAAATCAATAGGACAATCAGAACTACAAATCCATACATGCAATGCAGCAAAGCCAGGACTGGATCAGCCTGTTAGGCTGACATGAGGTCAGATGGCAACCCTATGCAGGGGGCATTCATCCGACCACATAAAAATATCTGATTCTTTTTCTCATACAGTAATGTCCTTATTGATGTGTAGTGGAGAATCCTAAGCCACACAAATATTGTGACATGTGGAAAAATAAATGGAGATCTTAACAATGACCTGTACAATGGCATAACCAAAATCACTTCTTGTTTTTTATTAGTCATGCCTTTCCTATGCACTATCATCTAGGGATGTGCAGAGCAAAATTTTATGTTCATATTTTTTATGTCCGAAAGGGGGTCCCACTTGCGGCCAATATGGACATAAAAAAAATCCAATGAGTTGGGTATATGTACATATGTGCAAAAAAAAAATTTAAACCCCCTCACCCTCCTTAATCCCCCCCCCAGACTTACCACAACTCCCTGGTGATCGAGCGAGGAGTGAGGACGTCATTTCTGCAATCCTTGGCGAGAAGCATGTGACGTCGGTGGCACGTCGAGTGACGCGGCGTCACGTGATTCCCGGCTCGTTCGCGCCGGACGGCTCGTTCGGCCCAAAAAGAACATTTGTCCAGCTTGGGGGGGCCTCCTGACCCCCCCAAGCTGGCCAAAAGTTCTTTTTGGGCCGAACGAGCCGTCCGGCGCGATCGAGCCGGGAATCACGTGACGTCGCGACTGAGTGACGCGGCGCCACGTGATTCCCGGCGAGTTCGCGCCGGACGGCTCGTTCGGCCCAAAAAGAACTTTTGGCCAGCTTGGGGGGGTCAGGAGGCCCCCCCAAGCTGGCCAAAAGTTCTTTTTGGGCCGAACGAGCCGTCCGGTGCGAACGAGCCGGGAATCACGTGACGCCGGCGTCACTCGACGTGCCGCCGACGTCACATGCTTCTCGCCAAGGATTGCAGAAATGGCGTCCTCACTCCTCGCTCCATCACCAGGGAGTTGTGGTAAGTCGGGGAGGGGATTAAGGAGGGTGAGGGGGTTTATATTTTTATTTTGGCTCAACAATCGCGATTTCCCACATATCGAACATATCTATGTTCGATATGTGGGAAATCCGATCGTTTATGTCGAATCAATTTTTTAAGTAAAAAAAAAATATGAGTTGCGTTTTACTAATGCGGTCAATCCGAATGCACACCCCTACTATCATCCCTCTAGCTCTTGCCAATGTGAACATCTTGTTGCACTGTGTCACTTCCTAGATGGATACATAACATAATCACTTTGAGATTTCATTCAGGTTCTGTGGACATCAAAAACTCACTAGGGATATGCATTTGTTTGCAACGCATTGGCAATCTGCAATGTATACTTCCTCATTCGTTGTATTCGTGGGTTCGCAAGACGCATCGTGATCCCCCATGAATACAACATATCATATTAGTTTTTCATTCTTTTGGCTCGTAGTGATTTCTTAGCAGCCGTTTGAAATAGGAGATAGCAAAAACCAGCCCTTTCCTGTGAGTCATAAGTGACCTCACAGCCTTGTCACAGAGTGGGTCAGACAGGTTGGCAAGGAGACCAGAATGCAACCTATCAGAGCTAAGCATTTTTTTGTAATGCAGCCAATCTCCGCTCTCACTCAGTGCTCAGTGACGCTGTTCCTGATGATGCAGCACTATTTATACATTAAGCACATGGTGTGCCACACACTGTCTTGGCAGGGATGGTCTGGGGAGGTGGTCCGGGGAGGTGGCTGCACTCAGAGCTAGTCTGAGTGTCTGAAATCTGTATTCAATTGCTAGCTACTTTGATATAATTTTCCATTTAAAAACATATTTGTTTGATTTGGCTACAGTCCTGCTGCCAGCCAGCTAACGTAGCCAATGCCATGCTTTTTTTGACCGCACTTTTTTTTATTGATCTGAGATGGTCTCTCTGTGCCACTGAGAGAAGCTGCTAGCACTGGCATTTTTCTGCTTATTTTACCCCTTGGGGTAGGTTGCAAGCAGGATTTGGATGTTGTGGGTGGGAGATAGAATTTTCCATTGAAAAATATATTTCTTCCTTTTTGCTGCTGTGCCAAGCAAGCCATCCTTTTTATTTAACTGCAGTTTTTTTTTTTAATTGACCTCAAGCTGTCTCTTTGTGCTATTTTAAGCCAAGAAGACATGCAGTGCACTCACTGGGCATCAGTGGGCACTGGGCAGTTTTGCAGACTAACATATATATTAATGGGACAGAAGTGCTCTGAAGCCAAATCCCCAGTGGATCTCATTTTTAGTTACAAGCTTGGTGTGTGCATAAAGCTTTCCCAGTTTTAGTGAACATCCAGGCCCAGGATCATGGGCCTGGGGGCACTTTTGCAGACTCACGTATATATTATATTATTGGTACAGCAGTGCTCTCTGAAGCCAAATCCCCAGTGGGCCTCTTTTGGAAATAATTCTTTTAATTGAAATTACTAGTAGGCAGGGACATTAAATCCATGATGTCAGGGAAAAGTAGACTTGGTAGAGTGATTGGGACTGGCAGAGGAGGCACTTCAAAAGTCAGTGCCAGTCCTCCATTACAGTTAGAAAGGGAGCTGTTCCAATATAAAATCTCTGGAGGGGCAGGCAGTTCCATCCGAAAAAAACCCTGAAATTTAAAGATGATGCACCGCCACCACCTGTTTCTGACCCTGTAGTTTTGGAGGTGAGGGAAGGGGAGGCTGAGTCATGCCAGACAAAATGGTGACACCCAAAAGCAGCAGTGTGACACCAGACTCAACTTACCGTTGACAATTTAGTGCAGGCACTGTTTGCTTCTGATTCTGATGAAGAATCATCTTGTGTGGGATTCTCATCATCAGAAATGGAAGAAGTAATAGCTGAAGAAGGTTTAGGAGGATTAGTTAGTCCTGTCTTAGCCTCCACTTCAGTGCAGCAGGGGAGAGATGAAACTGATGATGAGGAGGAAGAGCAGTCAGCGCAGGCACAGATAGTGACTGATGCCCCTGGCATTGCTTCTCAGGGTGCACCCACTACTTCAGCTCCAGTGCCAGCATCCACCCTGTAGGCTACAGAGAAGGGATCATGAAAGAAATCTGTGATCTGGAGCCACTTTAAAGTGATGGAGGACCCCCGTTTTGCTCAGTGTAATTACTGTGGCAGGGCTATTAGCAGAGGCAAGCAAATGGGATAGCTATCTAATTTTGGCATGAGCCATCATATGAAGAAGCAACACCCAACATCAGTACTGCCATCTGGGGATGGTGGCAGTACCAGTCAGGGGACCCCTTTTCCAGGCAACATAAAGTGGTTGAAAAGGAGCAGAATCACCCCACACCCTCAGCCCCTTCTAGCAGTCAGGTGGCAGGCCAGCAGCCCTCTGCCATGTGGCAGAAGCGACAATCCACCATGGAGGAAATGGGGTGGTGTGGGGTAATGCTATCCCTGGGTAGGAGGCAGGCAGCCTCAAAAGTTGTAACCAGGAGTATTGGGAAATGATTGCCCTTGATGACCAGCCCTTGCAGATAGTGGAGAATATGGGTTTCAAGCATTTGCTGAACATCATAGCTCCAAATTACAAAGTCCCCTCCAGAACCACATTTAACAGAAAGATCATCCCCAGCCTCTGCAACCAGTGTCGCAGTCGCATCCAAGTGCTTCTAGCTAAGGGACAGGGAAGTGTGCATTTCACCTGCGATATCTGGACCACCATGAATGCTGCACACTCTTACCTCTCCCTGACAGCACACTGGTGGGACCTGACTGAGGCAGGGGTAGGCAGCAGGTATATTAGAGAACAAGTATCAGGGTGGAGGTGGGATTACCTGCACACCCACCTGATGGACGAGGCCCGTACCTCAGCCAATATTCTATCTTGCATCATACAACTACACCAGCAACTACACCAGCGAGACAGGAATCCTCAGGCAGGGTTCTTTGTCACAGACAATGGTGCAAACATGGTTAAGGCAATAACCGACAGGCGCTGTCAGAACATTTGATGTTTTGCATACACTCTGCACCTGGTAGTGAAGTCAGCTCTGGGGTTGGAGTCCAATCACCAAGAAAATGAATACCTGCATACGTTAATACACAAGTGCAGGAACATAGCAGCACACGTCCACAGAAGTGTGAAGTCTGGGCAGGTTCCTTGACAAAAGCAGACTGATTTGGACATGCCTCACAAGCGTCTCATTCAAGACATTGCCACCCATTGGAATTCCACCTTTATGATGCTACAGAGGTTAGTGTAGCTGCAGACACCCCTTCATGAACTTTCTGGTTCAATGGACATGGGTGTGCAGAATCCCCTATGGCATCATGATTGGTTAGTCATGAGTCAGCTGGTAAAAGTTCTGTAGCCCTTCAAGGATGTCATGGAGGAACTGCGTTCCAGAAGTGCCACCTTGGCTGACATCATCCCTATAGCTAATTTTCTGGAGGAAAATTTGGAGGGCTTTAAACAGGAAGAGGGAATGACAGCTGAGGTGCTGCATTGTCTGGACATTTTGCAGGAGCAAGTACAAGAGAGATTAGGGCCTTTAACAGAAGAGCACACATACATGCTCGCCACAGTCTGTGATCCCTGTGTGAAAGGGAAACTTGCCCTACAGTCCAATTGTCTCTCATTTGTGAAGGACCTGATGTTAGCAAACATCCGTGTTCAGGAGTGCCATAGGCAGAAACAGAATAGGCATGAAGCAGAGGAGGAAAGAGTGGTGGGCATTTCAGAGAGTTGTACTAGCCTCAGCAGGAGCAGTACTCTGTCAGCAACAGCTAGTACCTCCTCCTTCTCCACTTCAGTATGCCAAAGGCATGTTGCCCATAAAGTATCATCTGTTCTGCTACGGGCAAGAGAGAAAACAGCTGGCATGAGTGACTCTCAGCCCACCCAAGCAAAGGAGACATCAGCACAACTGTCTGTTACGAGCGCGCGCGGGCGCGGTCGTCGTAAGCGGGTGGTGAGCCCTTGGGCCACGGCAGGACTCAAGGAGGAGCCCCAAGCCACACCGTGGGAGGTGAGCTGAGCAGGCATGGTGAGCCAGGCAGGCAGGAACAGAAGCAGGGAGTCCGACCCTCAGCCGGACCTGCATGCCCATGGTAGCCAACACGGGGAAGTTGACTAATGAACGGTCCTCCGACTGTTCCCGGCCCTTTCGGACCTGCCGCTGGGAATGGCAATGGGCAGCAGGCCGGAGAGAGGCGAGGGCAGACAGAGTCCTTACACTGAGGACGTGAGACGGGGCTGAAGCAGACATCCAAGACAGGCTGAAGCAAGACGTTGGAGACATCAGGGCAAGGGCTGAAGCAAGACATTGTAGACAAGGCAGGACGGAAACATGGCACTGTCCAACAGGGCGCCCTACTCAGCCAGCACAGCTAGACTGGTCACGGACCACCCCGTCCCAGACGCGCTCTACACAGCCCAGGAAGGCTGGTCGTGGACCACGCTGAGGAAAGGAGGGTGCAGGGACAGGGGATATCATGAGCCAGGCGAACAGGAACTCCGATGCTGGGATACTGACATCCGAAGCCCCTCGGCTGGCAGGAACAGAAGCTCAAGAGCCCGTGGGACGAATCCCTCCTGTTGGCCACTCCAGGGCCCAACAGGACAGAAGGCTCAGGAACCAGACGAGGACGTAGATCAAGGCAGAGACACGAAGACATCAGGGCAAGGGCTGAAGCAAGACATTGTAGACAAGGCAGGACGGAAACATGGCACTGTCCAACAGGGCGCCCTACTCAGCCAGCACAGCTAGACTGGTCACGGACCACCCCATCCCAGACGCGCCCTACACAGCCCAGGAAGGCTGGTCGCGGACCACGCTGAGGAAAGGAGGGTGCAGGGAAACTCCAGGCGAACAGGAACTCCGATGCTGGGATACTGACATCCGAAGCCCTTACGGCTGGCAGGAACAGGAATAGACATCTAGGCACAGTCAGAAACAGACATCGAGACAAGGTACCATCTAGACACGGCAGACCATTGAGGACCTGGATCGGGAGAGGCCACAGACAACTGTGTAACCCAATCCGAAGGCAAACAGGAACTAACAAGCAAGTCCTTATATACTGGAGGTTGTAGGCAACTCCCTGGGAGGAGTTAGACAGGACCGCCCCTTGCTGGCCCTATAACTGGGGAAGAGAGCTGCGGGCCAGCCCCTAGAGAAACGGGTGTGGCTGGAAGCAGGAAGTCCAAACACAGGCACGACTCCACAGGAACAGCTAGGCCTCTCAGGCCCTGGAGCAAGTCCCGGATGGAACACAGGCGAGGCCCTGGCTTCAAAGCGGCCTCTGGAGGAAGGTAAGATACCTCCTGTAGCGCAGCAACAGGGGGGATCGCAACAACTGTCAGTGACACGGTATCTCTCAGAGCCCACAGAGGAAGTTCAGACAGATCCGCTGGCATATTGGGCACACACGTCCACTGTCTGGCCACACCTAGCCAAAATGGCTCAGCAATATCTGTCATGTCCACCAACCAGTGTGCCCAGTGAACATGTATTTTCAATGACAGGGGATATCATGAGCCCTTACCGCTCAAGGCTGGCACCAGAGTTGATGGAAATGCTAGTGTTTTTGAAAATAAACCTGCCTTTGCTTGAGTCTCCAAATTTTCCCTGTGAATGGCAAGATGAATAAAAGCAATTGAAAGCCTTGCAGCAGCTCTAACTGCCTCCTATGCTCCAGATAATATCTGACCTGAAACGCTATGCCTGTCTGTCCACTGTCCAGGCCGTACATCTCTACAAGAGCCTGACCTCAAACACTGTGCCTGTCTGAGTTTACTTCTAGTATTTCTAATTTCAGTTTCATGTAGTTGTGCATCACTTCTTTACAGAATATTCTTTTTCCTGTTTTGCAACATTTGGAATGTAAGAACATAAAAAGCTGACTTAAGATGTTTGGAGCTGCATATTTCTTATAGGTCATATAGTTTTCATTAACTTCATAATATGGGCCATGTTCCTGAAATCTTTCTTAGGTGCCAACATTAATGTTTCTAATACTATAGAAAACTGGTGGTAGTTGCACTCTAGTTCATCCTCTGCCTTCCCATAGTTTACAGAGGCACTGTGTAAACTACAAAGACAACATAGGTTGATATTGTAGATTTGGACTTGAGTAGTGGTTTTCTTATTTCTGAGAGCTCTTCATGTTCCTTTGTCATCAGCTGAAGTGCATAAGTACAGTTAAAAGCTTCTGGGTATTCACAAATAATCTCCAGATCAGTTCTTGCTTCACAAATGGCAGTCTCCATTGCTGTAAAAGCATCCTCTGTTGAATTATCTTTCAGAAATGGAAAAGATGCCATTTTCTTCTGGCAGTGAAGCAGTTCAAGAAGAAGTAACAGATCAAACCACAACATACCTGCACAAAGGAAATCCTCCAAAGCTGTGCCTGTCCATCCAGGCCTTATGACCCTACAAGGCTTGACCTCTAACGCTGTGCCTGTCTGTCCACATTTTGAATATAAGAATATAAAATCTGACTTAAGATGTGTAGACCTTGCATATTTCATAGTTTTCATGACCTTTATAATATGGACCATGTTCCCGAAATCTTTCTTAGGTGCCAACAGTAATGTTTGTAGTACTATAGAAAATGGTGGTAGTTGCACTCTAGTTCTTCCTCTGTCTTCCCATAGTTTACAGAGACACTGTGTAAGCTATAAAGTCAACATAGGTTGATATTGTAGATTTGGGCGGGAGATGTCTTCTTTTGGTTCTAATGGCTGAACCATTGATGCAAAGGGAACCCTCAGTCTCTGGCAATTCAAAATACTAATACTTCACATCATGGATTCTTAATGAAAACAAGCACGCTTTGAAGTCTCGTGCTCTACTCTAGGAACCATCCCATTCCGGGGAACCCTTTCCTGCTCAAAGGAAAGGGAACTCTCCCTGGGGTAGCCGGCCAACCTATCTCTTAGTACCTGTTGACCCATGTTGAACCACTGTTCACATGGCACCCTGCTCCACATCACCACGCTTTGAAGGCTTGTGCTCCACTCTAGATTCAACCCATTCTGGGGAGCCCTTTCCTGCTCAAAGGAAAGGGAACTCTCCCCGGGGTAGCCAGCCAGTCTATCTCTTAGTACCTGTTGACCCATGTTGAACCGCTGTTCACATAGCACCATCCTCCACCTCAGCCTTGAAAATTCTCATTTGTATATCTGCTAACTCCACCACATTTTAAAAGACCAGCGAGAGCTCACTAGATGCTAATGGAAACACCTCACTCTAAGGGCTAACCCATTTTAGGGAGCCCTTTCCTATGCAAAGGAAAGGGAACTGTCCCCGGGGCCAGTCTGTCTTGTCCCTGTCAAAACCACAGGGACCTGACTACCTCAGCTCTGCCATCCTGTCTTTCCCCTATCAGCTTTCTGCCACTCTGCCTTGCTGCCATACACCAGATGACTCACTCAACTTCTTGTGGTGTTCTGGCCACTAGGGATGTGCAGAGCAAAATTTTATGTTCATATTTTTTATGTCCGAAAGGGGGTCCCACTTGCGGCCAATATGGACATAAAAAAAATCCAATGAGTTGGGTATATGTACATATGTGCACAAAAAAAAATTAAACCCCCTCACCCTCCTTAATCCCCCCCCCCAGACTTACCACAACTCCCTGGTGATCGAGCGAGGAGTGAGGACGTCATTTCTGCAATCCTTGGCGAGAAGCATGTGACGTCGGTGGCACGTCGAGTGACGCGGCGTCACGT
Organism: Rhinatrema bivittatum; assembly: GCF_901001135.1. NCBI lineage: Eukaryota > Metazoa > Chordata > Amphibia > Gymnophiona > Rhinatrematidae > Rhinatrema > Rhinatrema bivittatum. The sequence continues at coordinate 322,954,684 of NC_042616.1, read as the reverse complement.
GATTCCCGGCTCGTTCGCGCCGGACGGCTCGTTCGGCCCAAAAAGAACTTTTGGCCAGCTTGGGGGGGCCTCCTGACCCCCTCAAGCTGGCCAAAAGTTCTTTTTGGGCCGAACGAGCCGTCCGGCGCGAACTTGCCGGGAATCACGTGACGTCGGCGTCACGTGATTCCCGGCTTGTTTGCGCCGAACGAGCCGTCCGGCGCGAACTTGCCGGGAATCACGTGACGTCGCGTCTGAGTGACGCGGCGCCACGTGATTCCCGGCTCGTTCGCGCCGGACGGCTCGTTCGGCCCAAAAAGAACTTTTGGCCAGCTTGGGGGGGTCAGGAGGCCCCCCAAGCTGGCCAAAAGTTCTTTTTGGGCCGAACGAGCCATCCGGCGCGAACGAGCCGGGAATCACGTGACGCCGGCGTCACTCGACGTGCCGCCGACGTCACATGCTTCTCGCCAAGGATTGCAGAAATGGCGTCCTCACTCCTCGCTCCATCACCAGGGAGTTGTGGTAAGTCGGGGGGGGGGGGGATTAAGGAGGGTGAGGGGGTTTATATTTTTATTTTGGCTCAACAATCGCGATTTCCCACATATCGAACATATCTATGTTCGATATGTGGGAAATCCGATCGTTTATGTCGAATCAATTTTTTAAGTAAAAAAAAAATATGAGTTGCGTTTTACTAATGCGGTCAATCCGAATGCACACCCCTACTGGCCACTATCATGGTTCCTCAGGGTGTTGGTGCTAGTCTTTCTGCTTGCTATGTTCCCCCTTCATTGTGCTGTAGGATGTTGATGCCACTTGTCTTGCCACTTTGCCTGTCGTGCTGCCTTCAAGGGCTCTCTTATCAGTGCTGTTATCAGTGCTCTCTTTTGAAGCTGTGGTGTGTTTTTGACACTGTCACTGCTGCTTTGCACCTCTATTAAAGCACTCTTCTTGCCACTCCTGGTACCCCTTTGCCCCTTTACAGTGCCTTAGGCTATTCATGCCACTTTGGTGCCACTTTGCCACAGTCTAAGTACCTTGGAGCTCTTTTCTTGTTCTGATGATTGCTCCCCAGAGGTTTCATCAGAATAGATAATAAAACCCCAATTCTGCAGCCAAAAATAGGCTGCAAATACTTCCCCCATTGACTTTAATGGGAAATCGGAAAACGAATAAAACTAATCAATGAATTGGTTTTTCCCCTGTGTAACGAATGCAATAGATTTGGGTCCCAGTGAAACGGATACCGAATCAAAATTAATTTTTTCCTTCTGCACATCCCTAGAACTCACCCACAAATGTATAATGCTCTCTCAGATTGGGGCAGACTTTAAAAGCCCTGCGCACTGCACGCCTATGATGCATAGGCCACCGGTGTGCGCAAAGCCTCGGGACACGCGTAAGTCCTGGGGCTTTGCTTGGGGGGCGTGCAAGGGGCATGTCGGGGACGTCGAGGCATTCGGGGGTGTTCCGAGAGAGGTGCCATGGGTATGATGCCGGCTCGGGGGCATTCTGGGGGCGTGGCCGAGGCCTCCAAACCAGCCCCCGTGCCAGGGAATGGCACGCCAGCAGCCAGCCAGCACACACAAGTTACGCCTGCCTTGGGCAGGCGTAACTTTCTGCACAAAGGTAGGTGGGGGATTTAGTTAGGGCTGGGGGATGGGTTAGGTAGGGGAAGGGAGGGAACGGAGGGAACGGAGGCAAGCTGCTCAGCTCGGCGCGTGCAGGTTGCACAATTGTGCACCCCCTGCGTGCACCGACCCTGGATTTTATAACATGCGCACCGGGTTGCACGAACAAATCTACGCCCGCACATAACTTTAAAAATCTACCCCATTATGTCTAAAAGAAAAAGTAATAAATCCAAATAAAAGGTAGCTCAATATTTTGATAAATCTATTTAATATTGTGCCTTATGGTTCAATGTTTATACAGAGCTACTCATGGTAGTGCCTGTAATAACATCCTTCATTAATTCAATGCAATGCTGGCTTTAAAGTTGGTACTAGTCATGGTCATGTCCTTGATATAGCACCAACCATAAAGGCCAGCACTATGACTGTTTATTGTCTCATTTTCTACTAACATAAAGATGCTTTTCATCTCATTAACTTGAAATTTTTATTATATACTGTCTTAAAACAGTAATCCAATGGGTACATGTTGCTATTACTTTATCTTTCATATTGCATTGCATTTTTACCTTAATGAGGAACAGATTTCTGATGTGATTTCTTACTTTATATCACCCTGCTTTTTAATTATTATTATTATTATTATTATTATTATTTCTTGTAATGCCTAAAGAGATAACTAGAGAAAGCCATCCTGTATTTGAAAAATCACCTTTTAGCAAATTATAATTAGCTTTGCATTATTTACATACTGTGATTGGATGTCACAAGATTTTCCAATGGTAGAATAAAAAGTTACATCTAGGATGATAATGATTCATGAGGAGTGATATTCATTTGTTCATTTCAGCATCCTCATGAATGTTTTAACAATATAAATTAGGTTCCTTGGTCTATTAATTTGTTTCCTATTTTGTATAATACATTTAAATTGTGCTTGCATGCCTTTAAGCTTTCTGTAGAAGATGGAGTATTCAGAAAAAGAAACAGGACTTTGAAAATGGAGCTAAGACCTAGTGGCTAGATTTAGAACACAGACCCATTCCACAAGTTCCTGGTAAAGGAACAATTGTAGCAAAAAAAGCTTTAGATAGTTCAGTTGTGAGGGAAAACAAACAAATCATTCAAATGTATCTATTTTGCTCTGAGCTTATTTCATTCATTGGTGGTTACAGTTTTTGAAAGCTTCTTCCACCTGGCCACTCTCACCATCATGAATCAAAGGTATAAGCTCATCAACATTTTCTATTCCAGTTTAGAATCAATTTTCTCAGTTTAAAAAGACAGCTATTGTATTTGCATTTTCTTTCAATTAAATGTTCAGTTACAACAATCTCAAGATATAGAGAACCAATATTGCCATTATATAATTTTCAGACTGCAGCACATCTGGAATGTCTATGGATACTTAGGCTGCTCAGGCCCCCCACCTTCATCGAGAAGCTGATACCGGGGTTCCCCAGACCACCCGTTCGCCTTTCAGGCGGGCTCTCATCCTCCAAAGAGGCAGGAATATTCCCCATTCACTCCTGCCCTGATGGCATCTTTTTTCAAAATAGTACCACCCAGTCCCCTAGTCTTTGTATTTTGGAAAACAGTAAACAACTAATACACATTTAGCTGTTCTGCTCCACTCATGATTTTATAGACCTCCATCATATATCTCCCCCCCCCCCCCCAGTAGTCTTTTCTCCAAGCTGAGCAGCCCTAACCTCATAGGGGAACTGCTACATCCCCTTTATCCATTTGGTCACACATTTCTTTAACTTTTCCAGTTCACCTATATCTTTTTGGAAGTATGGTGACCAGAATTGTACACAGTACTCTAGGTGCAGTCTCACCATGGAGTGATACAGAAGTATTTTGACATTCTCTGTTTTTATTCTTCATTCTTTTCTTAATAATCCTAACGTTGTGCTTGCTTTTTTGACTGTCACTGCATACTGGACCAAGGATTTCAAAGTATTGTTCATGATGATGCCTAATTTTTCTATTTCATTTTTTATTTCTCTTCTGCCTTTTGTGACACTTCCAAGCTGATAAGCCTATTACTATAGCGGCACTTCCCTTTGTGCACCCCTTCGAGCATCCCATAGTGCTAGCCATTCCCCATGTTCTTTTATATCTCTTGTTAACAATCCCCATATTTAAATGTTTAATGTATTTGACAAAGGTAAAGCATGAGTTCCTGCAAATGTTGTTTAAATGTAAACCGATGTGATATGTAAAATTGAACACCGGTATATAAAAGTAAATAAATAAATAAATATAGGTATTTCCCTATTCCCAGAGGGCTTACAATTTAAAAGATGAATTTTCAAAACTTTATGCTTGTAAAAATTAACATATATGTGCATAAGTAGCCTCTACTCTTGTCATCCATATTTTATAAAAGCTGAAAACCCACATATATTTTCATTTTCATGTGCAAATAAAGGGGTAGATTTTAAAAGGTGTATGTGGTTCCCGGTGCGAGTACATGGACGTGCAAATTTTGTAACAAATGTGCACTGGTGCAGGCATGTTATAAAATCTGTCGTTGCGTGCACATACGCAGCGGATTTTAAAATTCGTGCACCCAAGTGCGGGCGGCACGTGCTACAGGGGGAATTTTAGTAAGTTACGTGCAGCGACGCAATCGGGCCTTCCCCTGTTCCCTCCCAGTCTGCTCCAATTAAGGAGCGGACTGGGAGGGAACTTCCCTACCCTTCTGCCTAAACTCCCTCCATCTTCCCCTCTCCTCCCCACCCCCTAATCCCATCCCAGCAATTTATGGGCTTTTTGTTTAACTACTTACTGCTCCCCTGGAGCAGAAGTAGCTTGCGCGTGCCGGCCCACTGCCGGCACGCGCTTCTCCAGGACAGCGGCTAATGGCTGCTGTCCTGGCTGGACTCCGTCCCACCCCTCCCCACCCAGACCACACCCTCGGCCCGCCTCTTTTTCAGAGCCCGGCAAATGTACACTTATCAGCACTTACTCACATGGTCGGGCCCTTTTGAAAATGTATGAGGCGCGGGCAGGACCACCTGATAAGTAATGGTAATTTAATTGTTATACTGATGTTATACAAAAAAGTAGACTAAAGGTAATAATAAATTACATCAAATTACAAGTAACACATAAAGAGCAATGGGGCAGATTTTAAAAGGGTTACACTTGTAATATTCGCACGCAACCCTTTTGAACGCCTCCTGCGTGCGCCAAGGCTATTTTGCATAGGCTCGGCAATGGGCGCAAACCCCGGGATGCGCATGTGTCCCAGGGATCCAAAAAAGGGGCGGGGTGTGGGCAGTCCGAGGTGGGGCAGGGGGGTGGCCAGAGGCCTCCAAAGGCCTGTTAAGGCTGGGGGATCATGTGCCAGCACTCAGCTGACCTGCACAACCTACGCCTGCCTAGAGGCAGGCGCAACTTAAATAAAGACTTAGTTTTTGGGTACTTGCCAGGTTCTTATGGACTGGATTGGCCACTGTTGGAAACAGGATGCTGGGCTTGATGGACCCTTAGTCTGACCCAGTATGGCATGTTCTTATGTTCTTAATAAAGGTAAGGTGGGGGGGGGATTTAAGTAGGGCTGTGGGGTGGGGAAGGGAGGGGAAGAGAGGGGAAGGTGGGGGGGGGGGGCGCAGAGAGAAAGGGGAAAGCCATCGGGTCTCCCCTAGGGCTCGGCACACGCAAGGTGCACAAGTGTGCACCCCCTTGCACGTGCCGACCCCAGATTTTATAACATGCATGCAGCTGTGCGTGCATGTTATAAAAATGGATGTAGATTTGTACGCGCTGGGTTGCGCACACAAATCTACGCCTATGCGTAGATTCAAAAATCTAGCCCAATGTGCATTAAAATGGGCAGTCTAGCGGTGTAGTGACGCATCTGCATCTGGTCCAGCAGGGGGTGCTGTAGCCAGCTGGATTCTGTGCAGGAAATGTATAAGTAATGAGTATACAAGTATTGGGGCAGCAAGTTCAACCAATTGGTCATGCCTAGGCTACCTTTCCTTCTTTGCCCCTGTGTACACATTTTAATAAAAAGCCTCTCTCAGGTAGTCTACTTCCTAACTACCCAACTTCACTCCCATAATATTCGCAGTAGAATGCTTATGAGCATTCTACTGCGAATATTCTGTAGTTATTCTGCGAGCATTCTGTAGTTATTAACAATTTTCTCCCAATCATAAAACCACCAGTTCACGTATACTGGAAGCCAGCTTTCTTTTCCCCTTTTTCTCTAGTTACAAACTGGCCTAAGATTCCACTCAAACAATATAGAGCACATGAGGTTTAACTTCAGTTGGTTTCAATATAGGACCTCACATAACTTGGAGCCTAAGGCAGTATTAAAGCCCAGAACAACTATTTCAGACTGATAGCGAGATTTCATTAGCTTAGCACAGTCTTCAGAATTCTAGATATTCACTGGTCTAGAGCCTATAGATTTGCTAGCAGGCTGTTGCCTCCTTAAGATAAATGAACCATCCTTTTCCCATTAGGGCAGAATTTCCCTGTTCAAGACTGGGTCTCATTAGCATGAAACACTCATACACCTTCTCCCAGTACCCCAACAATATAACTATAACTGGAAAAAGTAGCCTCATATAGATATCTCACAGCTGGAGGGAGACAGGTTCTATGCTTACAGGATTAAGCCATGTTTTATTAGTCTGTTTAGCCCCTGGATCTAATTCTAATAGTTAACCTTCTAATTGGTTCAGCTTCCTACTCCTTCACTCTTAGGACTTCCTTTACCTTAGCCCACTGCTTTCCATCAGGGATTTAATTAACAAGCAACTTTTGTAGAGCACAAGCCTACTGGCACAGTATTCTAGACTAAACATGAAGTTCTCCTAGCAGATAATTAATTAGCAATTCTCTATTATTTACAACCTTCTGGGGCAGTGCTGCTCATGGCAGACAGTTACTTAAGAAAAAAAAAAAAATTCTTGCCAGTGTGATTTAAATCCTGGCTACCCTTTCTCTTTGATTCAAGAGAGGGTTTTGCAGCTTTAATATTCATTTCTCAAGTCTGCTCACACCTTCCCTGTCCCCTTACAGTTCAGTTTAATGCAGAGTATTGCTTCAACTAAAAGAATCCAAAACTCACACATTCAAAAACTTTCCCCAAAGCACCTCAGCTGCTCTTAACAATGCTGTTTCTTGTTTTTAAACATGGTTTGCCACAAATCTGTGTACAGGCTACTTTCGTTTTCCCCAATAGTCAGTCCCAGCAATTAAACTAAAAGCCTTCCTGTGTAAATATGGTGCTCAACTTAACTTAGAATGCAGCCTCAGGGTCCTCCTATCCAGTGCCTGCTTCCATTGCTGGGGAATTTATAGGAGCTATAAGATCTCTTGGGTTGCCTCCTACCTTACTGCAACTGCAGACACCTGTTATACACTGAACCAGCTACCAAAGGAGATGTCACTAGCCACACCCAATGCTTATTCATCCCTGCTGGCTCTCTGCCAAAGTCAGTCAGCAAGGAATTCTGACTGATGCAGTCCTACAGAGAATTTATCACATTATCTCCCCATTTTATTCTCAGAAAATGGGAAAAAAGTCCTGCTTTTAAAGTGCAAGTCCCTATTTTACAACAGGAACTACCATCAAATCATTAGGGATATGCAGGGGAAAAAAATTCATTTTCGTTTTTGGGAGTATTTTTCCCCATGAATTTTGGTTAATGGATTGTTTGATTCATATGAAAATAACAAATCAAACAATAGCCCCTCCCCCCAAAACACATCCAAAATCGTAAACGTGGTCTCCAAGCCACCAGCCTGCCAGCCTAGAAAATGCCGAAGCCAGGATCATCCCTGGCCCCCAATCACCCAGTCCAGAGGGGATAAGCTGATGAGGCTGAAGCCTCGCTCTTGCGGAGGCCAAGGCCACAGTAGGTCGATGTGACCTCGACCTACTCAAGACCAACAGCTCGAAGGCTGGTTCCCAATGCCTGGGTCTCAACCAGAGCCTGGACCCAGGCTCGATGCCGTGACCTGCTCTGGAGGCTGGGTCCTGACACTGGAGCCTTGGCCTGCACCCAGGCCCGATGCTGGGACCTGGCCCAGATCCAGGCCCGATGCCGGGACCCAGTCTTGGTCCAAGGTCAGGCCCAGGCCTCAGAATGTTCCTCTTTGTCTTCTTTCTTCAACTCTTCAAGCCAACTGATGACATCCTCTGGGGTCGCACCAGAGTTAATTCCAGCACATTCACCCCAGCTCATAGTACCATTTTGATGTACAACATTGAACGGTATTGCTGCACATCAAAATGGCACCATGTGCTGGGGTAAATATATTCGAGCTAATCAACTCTGGTGTGACCCCAGATTGTTACGCTCTCCTTCTCCAAATGGGAGGAGCTAGCAATCTGTTATGCTCGCCTCCTCCAGAGGGGAGGAGTTAGCAATCTGCTGTCGCTCACTCCGCCAGGAGGGCAGAGTTGGCCAGCTGTTCTGCTGTACTCCTGAAAGGGGAAGGAGTAGCAAAATGACATGACCTGCTCCTCCAGAGGGGAGGAGTTAGCAATCTGTAGATCTGTTAGTGAACTGCTGTTAGATGCTCCTGTAAGGAAAGGAAGTAGTAGTAGTTGTTACCAATCTGCAAAGGAGTAGCAATCTGTTATGGTTCAACTCTCCAAGGAAGAGGAGTTGGTAATAGATATATTGTACTTCGCTACTGAGATAGCAATCTATCAAGCCACCCTCACCCCCGCTACGGAGTAGCAATCTGTATGTATATATAAGCTGCTGGCAAGCCTCAGAGAAAGAGGAGTAGCTGTCTATATAATACTTCCGTGAGCGGAGTCAGTGGTCTGTAGTGGTTGGCTCCCACAAGGTGACAATAGTGAAAGGAATGACCACTTGGAGGAAATGGTGAATCCCTGGGCAGATGGCAGATGACAGCACCTCCAGGAGGAGATCCTGAGAGGAACCACCGGCTAGGCTAGAATATGAGATAAACACAATGGGGCGGATTTTAAAAGGCGCGCGAATAGCCTACTTTTGTTTGCGCTCCAGGCGCAAACAAAAGTACGCTGGATTTTAGTAGATACCGCGCGTATCTGCTAAAAACCTGGATCGGCGCGCGCAAGGCTATGGATTTTGTATAGCTGGCGTGCACCGAGCCGCGCAGCCAACCCCGTTCCCTCCAAGGCCGCTCCGAAATCGGAGCGGCCTCGGAGGGAACTTTCCTTTGCCCTCCCCTCACCTTCCCCTCCCTTCCCCTACCTAACCCACCCGCCCAGCCCTGTCTAAACCCCCCCCTTACCTTTGTCGGGGGATTTACGCCTCCGGGAGGGAGGCGTAAATCCCCGTGCGCCAGCGGGCCTCCTGCGCGCCGGGCCGCGACCTGGGGGCGGGTACGGAGGGCGCGGCCACGCCCCCGGACCGCCCGGGCCGTAGCCACGCCCCCGTACCCGCCCCCAAAACGCTGCCGACACGCCCCCGAAACGCTGCGACGACCGGGCCCGCCCCCCGACACGCCCCCGACATGGCCCCCTCGGAGAACCCCGGGACTTACGCGAGTCCCGGGGCTCTGCGCGCGCCGGGAGGCCTATGTAAAATAGGCTTCCCGGCGCGCAGGGCCCTGCTCGCGTAATTCCGCCCGGTTTTGGGCAGATTTACGCGAGCAGGGCTCTGAAAATCCGCCCCAATAGTTCTTTATTATACTGGAAGCTGGACCACCAGAGGTGGCAGTAGTGAGTCGCTGTGTCTGGCTAGGCTGAAGTCCTTCTGATACTGGGATATAATCTTGGGTCGGTGAGCTGTAGAGAGAGACTAGAAGTAGTGAGTAGACAGGGTATACTGGATACAGGATGGTACACTCACAATAGTAGATGCCTGCAATGGTCTCTATGCCACAGAGAGTCTTCAGTACGTTCAGGAACAAGAGCCGAAGGTGAGCACTGGTTCCCACAAACAGTCTGTAATAAGAACTCAAAATTGCTGTATATTAAATGGCTTCTAGAGTAGAAGAGAGTCTGTATAAAATTCTAGGAACATGGGCCCTCGTGGAGCGAGTACTGGTTTCTATCTGTAATCTTGCCAATGTATCAGTTTTTAAAGTGTTTTATTGTTTTAACTTTAATATAATTTTCACTTAATACTATTGAAAGAATGTAAAATTTAGATAAGCTGTTTATTTTATTTTATTTTTTTTCATTTTATTTTGAATTTGCTACTGCAAATTTCATGTTTGTAAACCGCCTTGACATGTATTTGAAAGCCGGTATATAAAGTTGAACAAATAAATAAATAAACTCTTGATCTCTATACCTGCCATAAAGTCTTGGATGGAAGGGAGTCTTCAGAGCAATAGGAATGTAGGCCCTCATGGAGCGAGTACCGATTCCTATGTAATAGAACTCACTGTGTTCACGTCCGCGATCGCTTCCAGGAAATGACGAGTCTTCCGAGTGTTCTGGCAATCTGAAATCAAGAAGAGAGAGTGGAGCCCCCGTGGAGCGGGTACTCCTGGTAAGTTTGAAAAGGCCGAGCAGTGGGGACGGATTCCCAGGCTGACTCGGATCGTTGTTTCAAGTATCGTGGACTGCCGAAGCAAGTCCCATTGGAGTTCCTTTCTAACTCGTTAAAGGTTAGCAAACAAAGACCTTTTAAAGTACAAATGGATGATGTCACTACGGGGGGCGCCCCCAAGGTTCGCGCCCTTGCTGGTACAAAGTCTGGAGCGTGTGCGCGCCCGCCCTTGCGTCATCGGGAACATGGCGAGTCCGTAGCGTGAGGCCAGCCCGGGGGAACCAGGACCAAGAGGCGGAGAGAAGCCGCGGCTGCATTGTCCATCACTGCCGAAGGGAGTCGCATCCCAGGTAGAGAGGCTAGAGCGAGGGGCGAGAAGAGGCACAAATGCAACACAGATGACGGTGTCAGTTGGCTTAAAGTGCCAAAGAAAGAAGATGAAGAGATGTGTTCTGGGTTCCAAAGCCTTGTCCTGACCTTGGGCCAAAGCCCAAGCATCAGGAATTGGCCTCCAGGGTGGGTCCCATAGTCAGACCTTGGTGCGAGCCGAGGCCCCAGCATTGGTACCCAGCCTCTGGGCTCGGTCATAACATTGGACCTTGGTCTGGGCTCCGGTCAAGGCCAAGGCCCAGGCATCAGGACCTGGGCTCGGTCATAACATTGGACCTTGGTCTGGGCTCCGGTCAAGGCCAAGGCCCAGGCATCAGGACCTGGGCTTCAGGCTGGGTCATGGCATTGGGCCTGGGTTATGGCCAAGGCCCCAACATCAGGACCCTCCCTGTGGGCTGGGTCATGGCATTGGGCCAGAGTCTGGGCCAAGGCCCCTGAATCAGGATCTGGCCTCTGGGTTAGGTCATGACATCGGGCCTGGGTCTGGGCTTCAGCCTAGGCTGAGGTATAAGCATCAGGATCCTACCTCCGGGCTAGGTTGCAGCATCGGACCTGGGTCCAGGCTGACACCCAGGCATCAGGACTTGGTGTCCAGGCTGAGTCATGGCATCAGAACTCTGTGGTATATAGCATTTGGTCTAGATGATTTGCTGGTTCATTTTGCTCTATTATATATTCCAGGTTCACCTTGATTTGTTTCAGTTCCTCCAAATCAACACCATTAAATGCTATTTCTGGCACAAGTATCTCCCTACCATCTTCTTCAGTAAACACCAAAACAAATAATTCATTTAGTGTTCTGCTATGGCCTTGTCTTCCCTAGGTGCCTCTTTAACTCCTCAATCATCTTATGGTCCAACCGACTCCCTCACAGGCTTTCTGCTTCAAACATACATACACTTAAATATGAAGTAAACTTGCATGTGATCATTAGCCTAAGGTTTACCAAGGGATTGTTGTATATAGCATGTGATGTCAGGGACCACTTTTGTTCATAAATGTGATTTTTAAAAGAGATGTGCACACCAACAAGTGCAGATGCACATGCATCTAGCACATGTGCATGTCCACCGCTTTTCTAAACCTGCCATATATCCACACAAGTACTGATGCTCAAATATCTCGCATAAAGTACAAAAGGGGCAACATTTATTTATTTATTTATTTATTTGTTGTGTATACTGTCATTCGGTTTCGCCATCAGAACGGTTTACAGCATTTGGTACATGTGTTAATTAAATACATTGGTTTTCAATCGGTTAGTTAAATACATCAGTTAGTTAAATACATCGGTTAGTTAAATACATCGGTTTTTATAGTTTTGTGCATTATTATGGTTAGTTAGTGTAACATGTGTTAGTACACGTTGGGGGGTTACAGGGTGAGGTAATTGGGTAGGAAAGGACCTGGGATGGGTCAATTTGGTGGTTAGTGAAACAGGCTTGTGGTAGTTAGTGAAACAGGTTAGTGAAGGCTGAGCATGGGCATTCTGGGGTGGGGCCAAGAGACATGCACTATGGGGCGGATTTTAAAACGAGCGCAAATAGCCTACTTTTGTTTGCGCTCCAGGCGCAAACAAAAGTACGCTGGATTTTAGTAGATATGCGCGGAGCCGCGCGTATCCGCTAAAATCCTGGATCGGCGCGCGCAAGGCTATCGATTTCGTATAGCCGGCGCGCGCCGAGCCGCGCAGCCTACCCCCGTTCCCTCCAAGGCCGCTCCGAAATCGGAGCGGCCTCGGAGGGAACTTTCCTTTGCCCTCCCCTCACCTTCCCCTCCCTTCCCCTACCTAACCCACCCGCCCGGCCCTGTCTAAACCCCCCCCTTACCTTTGTCGGGGGATTTACGCCTCCCTCTGGGAGGCGTAAATCCCCGCGCATCAGCGGGCCTCCTGCGCGCCGGGACGCGACCTGGGGGCGGGTCTGGAGGGCGCGGCCACGCCCCCGGGCCTCCCCGGCCCGTAGCCACGCCCCCGGAATGCTCCCAACACGCCCCGAAAACGCTGCGCGGTTCGGGCCTGCCCCAGACACGCCCCCCGACACGCCCCCTCCGAAAACCCCGGGACTTACGCGAGTCCCGGGGCTCTGCGCGCGCCGGTAGGCCTATGTAAAATAGGCTTCCCGGCGCGCAGGGCCCTGCTCGCGTAAATCCGCCCGGTTTTGGGCGGATTTACGCGAGCAGGGCTCTGAAAATTTGCCCCTATATGTAGCATAGGGAATGCAGCGTGCATCCTGTTCATTTCTGCACAAATATACTTCTGCTGCTGATCAGGTGTAAGTCTAAAGGCTTAAGACATGGTTGTTTAGACAAACCTTTCCCGAACCCAACTGACTCACCTAACTTTCCTAACAGACAGACTGCAACAACCTTTAAGATACCTTTCAGCACTATCAGGTCGATACTGTAACATGCGGTTGAAGATTTCCCGTCTGTAACGTGCTGGGAGCGCACAATTCGGACGCGTAAGGCGATCCAGCGATACAGTCTCCATTCACGCGTCCTTAGCACTTCTTAAAACAGACGCATAACCCTTTCCGCATGCAGCATGTATATGATATGTAAATGAACGAATTAGCTGTATAATGAAGGAATTAGCTATTCCCCTCCGATACTGTGACGCGCGCTCAGATTATCTCCTTTGTAACCCGCTATTTTGCCGCGTCCTTAACCTGTTAGTTTACCGCCTACCCTCTACTTGGTGTTAGTGTGGTGTTAGTGTGGTGTTCGAAAATTAAAACGGGAATAAAGTGTAAAAAATGGGGGTAAAACCGTAAAGTGTAAAAAACATTGCAGCGTAAGTTGTTTATATATATGTATAAATACCTGTCACTTTCCGAATCCCCCAGGCGTGCGGTCATCGAGGCGGCAGCGGGAGCCGGCGGGCGGATGGGTGCGTGCATTCATCCAGGCAGAGGGAGCCGGAGGCCGCTTTCGCCGCCGGCTCCCTCTGCCTGGATGAATGCACGCCCACCCGGCCGCCTTGAGCGCCGAAATCGGGAGAAGGGAGAAGGGACTTCCGTAGCAGGCCCGAGCCTTGCTACTTTTTCGGGGTTTTTTTTTTTTTGCTTCGGGAGGAGGGGACAGGACTGGGGCTGCACCGGAGACCGGACGGGGCCAGGGCAGGTAAGCGGGGGCTGGGGGAAAGTTTGCTGAGCATCGGGGAACATAACTGTCCACTTCCTGGTACCTGTCATTTCAAATGTCATTTGAAATGACATTTGAAATGACAGATACCAGCGTGGCCGTGAAGCGTTAGGCCCGCGAACCCAGGATACTGTATAAGCGCTCTATACAGTAAAATGGGTTGCGCGGGCCTAACGCTTGCCTAAGGCTTCGCAGCCGCGGCATGCATTTGCATGCAATTTGAAGAGAGTATCGAGCAGTAGGTGAAGAGAACTGTGCGTGCGGGGAACTGCCACACTGTTTCTACCGCGGCCTTAGAGTATCGATCTGTAAGTAAATAATTATTCCTCTTCTTATTGTTAAATTACTTCTGCTTCTCTTCTTCTTCCCCCAGTTCCAGCTGCCCCTGTTTTATTGTTACTTTTTTGCTTCTCTCCACTTGTTAACTGTTCAAAGTTATCTCACCCCCTGTTACCTGTAAACCAGCATGATGTGATTCTATCATGAATGCCGGTATAGAAAAGCTCTAAATAAATAAATAAATAAAAATAATAAATAAACTATATTTAGTCTCATAGGAAGTGCTAGAGGATTCTGGGTAAACTGGGGAGAGTGGAGCCTAAAGACCCAGGGGAGTCTTGATGACCTAGACATAGCCTGGACAAACTAGCGGATGAACTGGTTAAGATGGTTATTTCCTTCACGTGTACATGTTTTAAAAGGTACTCATTTGTGTGGGTAAATGCCAACTATTTCCAGCTATTTAAAATTAGGAGCACACATACATGTGCATGGCCTATTTTATAACATGTGTGCTTACTTGCATGCAGGATATACAATTTCAGTGTATGTTGCCGCGTGCCAGTATGCACGTGTCATGGGTGCCCAAGCACTCATTTTAAAGTTGTCATCTTAGAGGGGAGAAATAAGAGTTAGTGCTCTCAAAAGTAATTATTGATTTATTTCTGTTGGTTTGCCCCATTTGACATAAACTATATTTGACACACACAAGATACTCATTTCCTTAAGGCAATTACCTAGGTTGTTTTATTTTTTTTTTTTTAATGACTGCCATGGAAACCTCAGGCAAGTCCCTTTTAGAAACTTGGGAACCAGAAAATTACAGGTAGGCATGCCAGGGAGCCACTGATGCAGAGAATTCTGAACACAAAGAGTCACCATTACCTATTCGACCATATGGTTTCCTTCCAAACTATCTTGTTTATCTCTCTAGAAAGAAGTAAAAAATCATGGCGTTTTGAAATTTAATTTTGCAGTTTAGTTTCAAAAACTCTGAAAGAAGTAAACAAGGTTTATCTTTAACCTCACAGTAAAGATTTTTTAGGAAATATAGTTTACCTAAGGATTATGCTGCAGCATGGTTTCTAGAGAAGTTGGGACGATAGTTACTTTCTTTTGAAACTAAGCCACATTGATAGGACAGATGCATGATAATTGAGACACATCCTGAGGTTTGCACTCCAAAGGCAACTGCAGAAACTTAAAGCACAACTTCTACTCATCGAAATCTGTGAACTTCTACCAATTAGCTCTGTAATTCTTCAAAATCTGTGATTCTATTCAGCTCAGGGCAGTTCAGCAAAGGGAAATGAGTGCAATTTCCAATTGTCATCCGCTCAATCCACATTCAGATATCTGCACTTCCTTGAATAAAATGGCAGTGCTCCTCTTTTTCTCTTTCTTCCCTAAAGTTTCAAGGCCAGGGACCAATGCAATAAATCCTCTCAGCCTAGAACACAGGTTTATATGCAGTTGGACGTGCGTTTTAGACTTGCTAGACTTGCACCCAACACAGTAAGGAGATTATCGCATCTAAAACGCATGCCCAAACAACTGCGTAGCCATTAGCGCTCATCACATGTAAACTCCATGTAGATGAGGCTATTAGCTATTACCCCCAATGCAGAAAATCACTGGGTGCCCAACATACACTTTTCAACGTGATAAATTTAACTGCATCCCCAGAGCTGGTGCTAAATCAAACCACAAATCAAGGGCTCAGGAGAAATTAAACAAATAGTGTCCTATGTTGTTCCTACTTTTATTCTTAAATACCTACTGCTACCAGTGTTTAAGAATAAAGTAATAATGTAATGGCTTGCTGAAAAAAAAAATTCTGGACGCATAATGGGGCGGATTTTAAGAGCCCTGCTCGCGTAAATCCGCCCGGATTTACGCGAGCAGGGCCCTGCGCGCCGGTAAGCCTATTTTACATAGGCCTACCGGCGCGCGCAGACCCCAGGACTCGCGTACGTCCCGGGGTTTTCGGAGGGGGGCGTGTCGGGGGCGCGGGCCCGGTCGTCGCGGCGTTTCGGGGGCGTGTCGGCAGCGTTTTGGGGGCGGGTACGGGGGCGTGGCTACGGCCCGGGGCGGTCCGGGGGCGTGGCCGCGCCCTCCGTACCCGCCCCCAGGTCACGGCCCGGCACGCAGCAGGCCCGCTGGCGCGCAGGGATTTACGTCTCCCTCCGGGAGGCGTAAATCCCCTGACAAAGGTAAGGGGGGGGTGTAGACAGGGCCGGGTGGGTGGGTTAGGTAGGGGAAGGGAGGGTAAGGTGAGGGGAGGGCAAAGGAAAGTTCCCTCCGAGGCCGCTCCGATTTCGGAGCGGCCTCGGAGGGAATGGGGGGAGGCAGCGCGGCTCGGCGCACGCAGGCTATACAAAATCGATAGCCTTGCGCGCGCCGATCCAGGATTTTAGTGGATACGCGCGGCTCCGCGCGTATCTACTAAAATCCATCGTACTTTTGCTTGAGTCTGATGCGCAAGCAAAAGTAGGCTGATTGCGCTTCTTTTAAAATCTACCCCAATATACACACACAATAGACACGCTCCAGGCTGATTTTGCCCCTTGCTGTTGTGTGTGTCTATTTAGCATCCAGAAATTGCTCTGAAGTGGGATCAAATGGACACTTGTACTGAGTGCCCATTGCAATTGTGGGCACACATCCACCTCTCCTGGGTACCCGATGCATTTGAGCACTAGGGACTCAATTCTTCCCTTGTGCATCCTTTCTAACACAGCAGCTCATTAAAATATAGCATCAGGCACCCAGGAGAGGTGGCTGTGTGCGCGTTAGGGAACCAGGCGCTCAGTACAAGCACCCATTTTAACACATGTCTTATTGCATCAACCTTGCTTGTTTTCAGATTGTCTTGCCACAGCAATAAGAAAGTACAATTCTGTGAGTCACTGGGGATCTGACAATATGGGTCCCTCAGACCTTTCATTTAAAAAAAAGTCTTTGAACTAAGGAAGCAGCTTTGGAAATCTTTTCAGTAAGCTTGCACAACTTAACCATCTAACTGCATTAAAATAAACATCCATGTAGCCTATAAAATGCGATGGTTAAAACCCAAACATAGAGAACATTTATTTCTTCCATCACATTATGCACCGCACAGACTCTCCTGATGAATGGTGCAGTGGAACCGGGGCACAGCATCTTTCTCTTTTGACATGAATAAGTTACAGAAACCTTCACTTTCTTTTAGTTGCAGATGACCCGTTAAGTGGCTTCAAGTATAGCACAGCCTTCAAGTATGGGCTTAAAGTGGGAAGAAGGCTAGTAAATTCTTCCTGTACTTCAAAGTTTTCGGTGACATGTCTAATCCAGATGCACAGCTGTGCTCTGTCTCTTATGTCCGTGGACTCATCAAGTGCCAAACTAAATGAAAAGCAGGGAGGGGGGTTCAGTCCATTTTTTAGCTGTTCTTCAGTACTCTCAGCAAAGTCTATCATTTTTCTGGATGCAGTTTGTTTTTGCTCATGTAAATCATTTTTAATTGTTTTGGTCAGTTTTTCCTCTGGCCTTTTCACTCGTATAGAATGCAAAGCTGTTTTCACTGCTGTTAATAGGGATTCTTTCAACATTTCTGCATCTGAAAAACGCTTTTTTTTTATCATGCCAAAACATTCAACCACAACCAAGTGCATCAATGTAAATTATGGCACCTATGCCTATACATTTTTCCATTTGCTCCTTCTGCACATTTTTTTTTTTAATGAGATCCTCACCAAATGAGTACAATATATTTCACACACACAATTTCACCCGGTTTTTTATTTTATATGGGTGATTTTCTATATACCCGTTCAATAATTACTCTTATCAATTTTTCTTGTTGTTACTTCAAACAATTATTTAGGAGTGCAGGAGATGGTTTCATATATTTTAAGCCTTCTGCACATTTAGCATAGTTTTAATCTTTTCTATCTTTTGCTATCTTTTCTCAGATTTGGGTGGAAACCTCATCTCAATTTCACTGTGATTCAGGACATAATGGTATTTAATGTATATTTCTTACCAGCAGATAGAATCTTGTTGCAAAATAGGCAGTACAGTTTAGTTTCCTTTTCTGTCACAAAAAAATCCAGTATTTCCCATTTGGGATTGATTCTTCCATTTTCAGCTTCCGAAGATCAAGTCTACTTTTTTAGTAGTTCATGACCACTGTTGGCATGTTGCTCTGTCATGTGGGATTCCTGGGGATTTGTTTTTTTTAGCCAATAATCCATCTTCAAAGTACATGTCGAGCCCTGAATATAATCAGGAAACTTGTCAGGTTATGAAAGCAAATAATCTGTCCAACACAGATTGTGTTACATTATTTAAGGGCAATTACAATTTCAGTTACAGTTATTCTTCCAAAGTTTTAATTACAAATAATATTATAATTATTTGGTCACAATAATCTCAAATTACAGTTACACATTCAAATTACAAATTCATTTATGTTAGCTAATAAAGAAACCAAATCTCAAAAACAGCACCCAAATCTTCTGGGGTGTTTGGCAAAATGACAATGTAATATATAAATAAACCCCCAGTGTATTTTAATTTTCTGCCGAATATCAAAAATAATTCTTTGCTGACAATCAAGTCTTAAATTTACATACTATTTAAAAGGTAAACCGCAAAGTGTCGTGGGACCCTTGCACGTTACCCGGTAATTAAACAACAAAAAATTTTTGAAAAGGTAGAGGAAGGGTTTCATATATAAATTTCTCAGCCCAGCATAAGGTCTGTTGGATTTTCAAGTATAATCATCAACCAAACCTCCTCCACCTATAGGTTTTTTTTAAATTCTGTGCAAACCCTGGTGAAAACTGCAACACAATTTTTTATCCCTTAAAACCAATTTTTCTTAAATATTATTTATAAAATACTCAAGCCTTCTTTCAAAGAGATTTCAAAGTCCCGACTTATCTGGCGATGTTAATCCACCCGACGTAGCTAGGTTTCTGGTTCGCGCCGGAACCTTTCTTCAGGGGATATGTTCTTTTTAGAGCAGTCAGGTATACCGCGTTAACTGAAAATCATCTATAAGGCTGAAGTTTTCCAGACGCTATACAGCGTTCTTTCTGTCAACGCAAAAGTTTTCCAGACGCCATACAGCGCTCTTGCTCTCTGCAAACCTCTCACCAACGATCCAAGCTTTTTAAGCTGGGGGCACAGATGATGTGATGAACCAATCACAACCCACATCGCCGCGACGTCATCGCGTATTCATTCAAACTAGAGAGCCCCAATCAAGAGCCTCATTCATTCCCAGAGGGGCTTGTGTGTTCAAAGTAAAGATCCAAAACGCTTCACGTTTATTCAACAAGCCTTCGCGGTTTCCTCCTCTCAGCGTAGTGGGTATGTGATCTATAACTGTCCATTTCAAAGTGCTATATGAGTGTCCATGCTGTTCACAATGTGCAACAATTGGAGCAGATAAAGTCGATGTATTTAGTTTAGATTTATGTTCATTCAGCCTCACTCTTATTTTGCGGGTGGTCCTGCCAATATATAAGCCTGGGCATGGGCATATGATTGCATAGACTACATGATCTGAATTACATGTTGTGTTATGTTTGCGATGTATCAAATACCCTGTCACCGGTTCTTGCCAGCTCAAGCCTTCAATGCAGGACCACCCGCAAAATAAGAGTGAGGCTGAATGAACATAAATCTAAACTAAATACATCGACTTTATCTGCTCCAATTGTTGCACATTGTGAACAGCATGGACACTCATATAGCACTTTGAAATGGACAGTTATAGATCACATACCCACTACGCTGAGAGGAGGAAACCGCGAAGGCTTGTTGAATAAACGTGAAGCGTTTTGGATCTTTACTTTGAACACACAAGCCCCTCTGGGAATGAATGAGGCTCTTGATTGGGGCTCTCTAGTTTGAATGAATACGCGATGACGTCGCGGCGATGTGGGTTGTGATTGGTGCTTCATGTCATCTGTGCCTCTAGTTTAAAAGGCTTGGATCGTTAGAGAGAGGTTTGCAGAGAGCAAGAGCGCTGTATGGCGTCTGGAAAACTTTTGCGTTGACAGAAAGAACGCTGTATAGCGTCTGGAAAACTTCAGGTTATAGATGATTTTCAGCTAACGCGGTATACCTGACTGCTCTAAAAAGAACATATCCCCTGAAGAAAGGTTCCGGCGCGAACCAGAAACGTAGCTACGTCGGGTGGATCAACATCGCCAGATAAGTCGGGACTTTGAAATCTCTTTGAAAGAAGGCTTGAGTATTTTATAAATAATATTTAAGAAAAATTGGTTTTAAGGGATAAAAAATTGTGTTGCAGTTTTCACCAGGGTTTGCACAGAATTTAAAAAAAACCTATAGGTGGAGGAGGTTTGGTTGATGATTATACTTGAAAATCCAACAGACCTTATGCTGGGCTGAGAAATTTATATATGAAACCCTTCCTCTACCTTTTCAAAAATTTTTTGTTGTTTAATTACCGGGTAACGTGCAAGGGTCCCACGACACTTTGCGGTTTACCTTTTAAATAGTATGTAAATTTAAGACTTGATTGTCAGCAAAGAATTATTTTTGATATTCGGCAGAAAATTAAAATACACTAGCTAATAAAGAAAAACATTTTTATTGCTTGAAACCTGAGGTACTTCAAATCCCAGGGTTAGGCGGACCAGGGACCACATGTTGGATGTCCCTGGTCTAGACTCTCAAATACAAGAGGGAGCAGGGAAATCTTTTCTTTTAAGTTAAGAATAGTAGAGCAGATCAGTCCTGTTAGGCTGAGCACTGGTCCGGTGTCGTGAACACCACCCAGAAGGGTGGCTCCAGGTGGAGAGAGACAGGGGTAACTGGAAAGTCTCTGATGGCTGGGAGAGAAGTGTTGCGGCAAGAGTATATGAAGCTGGGTGATGGCTGGTAAATGGAGCAGAGTACTTGCTGGGACAAAGTCCAAGTCCAGGCTGGGTCTAGGCAGGCGGCAGGCAAGCAGAGTCAGAGTCCAGGCTGGGTCAGGGCAGGCGGCAGGCAAGCAGAGTCAGAGCCCAGGCTGGGCCAGGGCAGGCGGCAGCCAAGCAGAGTCAGAGTCCAGGCATGGTCAAGGAACCTTATATTAAGGCAGAGAGCCCGAAGGCCACACACACACAGCAAGGCAGAGACAAGGAACCTTATAGGAAGGCAAAGAGCCCGAAGGCCACACACACACACACGGCAGGGCAGAGGGCCCGAAGGCCACACACACATACGGCAGGGAAGAGGGCCCGAAGGCCACACACACACATGGCAGGGCAGAGGGCCCGAAGCCACACACACACACACGGCTGGCCAGAGGCCCCGAAGGCCACACACACACACACAGCAGGGCAGAGGGCCTGAAGGCCACACACACATACGGCAGGGAAGAGGGCCCGAAGGCCACACACACACATGGCAGGGCAGAGGGCCCGAAGCCACACACACACACACGGCTGGCCAGAGGCCCTGAAGGCCACACACACACACATGGCAGGGCAGAGGGCCTGCAGGCCACATGCACACACGGCAGTGCAGAGGGCCCGCAGGCCACACACACATGGCAGGGCAGAGGGCCCAAAGGCCACACACACAGCAAGGCAAGACAGGACAGAAGGCCCAAAAGCCACACGCACAGAAGGCAAGGCAGAACAGTAGGCCCGAAGGCCACACGCACAGCAAGGCAAGGCAGGGCAGTGGGCCCGAAGGCCACACGCACAGCAAGGCAAGGCAGAAGGCCCAAAGGCCACACACAAGGCAAGGCAAGACAAGAAAAGACAGAAGGCCCGAAGACCACACACACAGCAAGGCAAAGCAGGGCAGAAGGCTCGAAGGCCACACACACAGCAAGGCAAGGCAGAGCAGTAGGCCCAAAGGCCACACACACAGCAAGGCAAGGCAGAGCAGTAGGCCTGAAAGCCACATGCAGAGCAAGGCAAGGCAGGGCAGTAGGCCCAAAGGTCACATGCACAGCAAGGCAAGGCAGAAGGCCCGAAGGCCACACACAAGGCAAGGCAAGGCAAGACAAACAGAAGGCCCGAAGGCCACACGCACAGCAAGGCAAGGAAGGCTAGAGCAGGGAGCCCAAGCGAGCTCGATGCCAAAGCACCGAAAGAACTGCCAGGCAGGGATATAAGGGGAAGTCCAGAACATAGAGAAAACAAGGAAGATGAACTGGGCCAGTCAGGAGAGCCTGCTCTTGAGGGACCCCTGGTGGTGAGGCGGTTGCACAGCAGCCATAGCCGTAAAAGTACCCCCCCTCAAGGCCTCCCCCTCCTCCTGGGTCCCATCTTTGCAGGGGGTACTCAATAATGAAGTCAGACTCCTCCTGGGGTGATATGGCAGACACAAACCCCACCTGGGGCAGTGAAACAGTCCATAACCCCTCCTGGGGCAAGGCAGCAGGGTTAGACCACTTCTGGGGCAAAACGGCAGGTTCAACTCCTTCCTGAGGCAGCAAAGCAGTCCATAACCCCTCCTGGGTTGATAAGGCAGACACAAACCCCACCTGGGGCAGCAAAATAGTCCATAACCCCTCCTGGGGCAAGGCGGCAGGGTTAGACCCCTCTTGAGGCAACAAGGCAGGTGCTAACCCCTCCTGGGGCAAAACGGCAGGCTCGGACCCCTCTTGGGATGACAGCAGGATCGATCTGGACCCCTCCAGGGACAGCAGCAGGGCCGGTCCGGACCCCTCCAGGGACGGCAGCAGGGCCGGTACAGACCCTCCCGAGGCGGCATGGTGGGCTCCAACCCCTCCCGGGGCGGTACGGTGGGCTCAAGCCTCTCCCGGGGCGGTACGGTGGGCTCAAGCCCCTCCTGGAGCACAGTGGTAAGTCCAAGCTCCTCCTGAGACACAGCGGTAAGTCCAAGCCCCACCTGGGGCATCAGGGCAGGCTCAAGCCCCTCCGGGGGCAGCAAGGCAGGTTCAAGCCCCTCCGGGGGCGGCAAGGCAGGCTCAAGCCCCTCCGGGGGCACAGCGGTAAGTCCAAGCCCCACCTGGGGTGGCAGGGCAGGCTCAAGCCCCTTTTGGGATACTGCGACAGTCTGAGATGGCAGAGTAATGAAGTCAGTTGTGGATTGTTGACCAGTTATGGGAATCATTATGCTGGAGTGAGAGGAGGATAAAGACTGGGCTGTAGAGGACATGGTAAATGAAGACAGATTCTTAAACCCCAGATCATGGTTCCTTGATTCTGCAGCGGAGACTTGCAGCTTAGTGAAGACACAGGCAGCTTTGGGCCGTCTTGGGAAGGTGCTCGTTAGAGTCTGACTGGCAGCTGTGGGAAGCAGAGCCCTGCTAGAGTTAATTACTTCCCTCAGCTTTTGTTTCTGAGGCTCAGAAACAAAAGCTGAGGGAAGTTATAGAAGCCTTCTTAACCAGGTGAGTCTTGAATTTTTCTGAAATATCACTTACTTCTTGGTGAGATGTTTTATGAAATGCTGTTCTGGAATTCTTTGTCTGCAAAACCTTCTTAGTAGGACCAGAAGCATGATATAGTGTAGTAGAACTAGCTGAGCTTTTTGGAGAAACGGATGGCCCGTTAGCTTTGCAGCAGGGGCAGGGTTTGCCTGGAGGCAAAAGGCTCGGAAGGCAAGAGCAGGTCCACCATCCTGGTCTACAAGTACTACAATTTAAACTCTCCTGGTAGACCGAGACGTTCCTCTTGTGACAACTGCTACATACCCAGTGTTCTTGATCTGAGAGCTGACAGGCAAGACAGTTGTGGTAACTGGGATAGTTTAAGGTCTGGCAATGAGCACAGATATAAAATCTTGAAGGCTGAGGCATATTGTAATAGTGGGGAAATAAAAAGTTGACTCACCGGTTTAGCACAAAGACCTATCTCTTCCCCTGGAAATTGATGGCTTCGGCATACTGTTACACTGAGCACTGGTCCGGTGTGGTGAACACCACCCAGAAGGGTGGCTCCAGATGGAGAGAGACAGGGGTACCTGGAAAGTCTCTGATGGCTGGGAGAGAAGTGTTGCGGCAAGAGTATATGGAGCTGGGTGATGGCTGATAAATGGAACAGAGTACTTGCTGGACTCACCTTACCCCCGGACAGCAAAGTAGTTCTTTCGCCTCCTTTTTGCTGGTAAGCACTGAATTCTTTCTCCCAAAATAGAAAAAAACAGCTCTGGCTTTAAGGTTCCTACCAGGCTGACGTCACTCGGGAGGGCGGGTCTTTGTAAACACCGTCGGGGCTAGGTTAAGCAAACACCTTACCCCCGGACAGCAAAGCAGTTCTTTCGCCTCCTTTTTGCTGGTAAGCACTGAATTCTTTCTCCCAGTACAATTTAAACTCTCCTGGTAGACCGAGACGTTCCTCTTGTGACAACTGCTACATACCCAGTGTTCTTGATCTGAGAGCTGACAGGCAAGACAGTTGTGGTAACT
Organism: Rhinatrema bivittatum; assembly: GCF_901001135.1. Lineage (NCBI taxonomy): Eukaryota > Metazoa > Chordata > Amphibia > Gymnophiona > Rhinatrematidae > Rhinatrema > Rhinatrema bivittatum. Next base: position 322,930,397 of record NC_042616.1, on the reverse strand, counting down.
GGGATAGTTTAAGGTCTGGCAATGAGCACAGATATAAAATCTTGAAGGCTGAGGCATATTGTAATAGTAGGGAAATAAAAAGTTGACTCACCGGTTTACCACAAAGACCTATCTCTTCCCCTGGAAATTGATGGCTTCGGCATACTGTTACACTGAGCACTGGTCCGGTGTCGTGAACACCACCCAGAAGGGTGGCTCCAGGTGGAGAGAGACAGGGGTAACTGGAAAGTCTCTGATGGCTGGGAGAGAAGTGTTGCGGCAAGAGTATATGAAGCTGGGTGATGGCTGGTAAATGGAGCAGAGTACTTGCTGGGACAAAGTCCAAGTCCAGGCTGGGTCTAGGCAGGCGGCAGGCAAGCAGAGTCAGAGTCCAGGCAGGGTCAAGGAACCTTATAGTAAGGCAGAGAGCCCGAAGGCCACACACACACACAGCAGGGCAGAGGATTTGAAAGGTAAGGGAACCATCTACATGAGAGATAGACCATATGCCAGGTGAGATCCAAGCAAGAGGCATATATAAATATTATATCTTTTAGTTCTTAAAAACTTGCCAAAACCAGATCTCGCGCTTTCTCTTTTTTTGGCACCTGCCCTATGACTCAATACAAAGAAGATAACTGTCAAATAAATCCATGCGGCCATGTGGAGATCTACTACTTTATTTTATAACTTACATGTGCCCTATAACTTACATGTGCCCTTCCTCAGAGCATTTAGCAAAAAAGACTCAAGTATTTCTTGTAAACAAGCCCAACATGGCCAGTATTTCGCAAAATGCTTCATCAGGAGCATGTGATACTGTTATTGCTAAATGCTCTGAGGATCGGGGACATTTTCCAAAAATATAAAAAGGAAAAAAGAAAAAAGTTTTTCCGATTAAAATTTATATATGAAGGTGAATGATTAAAAGACCGATTGGTGTCTGTTGAGATACTCAATGTCAGGCTTGCTGACACCTTCATACAGGAGGGTTTAAATTAAAAGTATTTATTTGTGCCCTTTATTATCAAAGATTTCAATTACTACAATATTGGTTTGGAAAATATAGCATCAGGGCATGCTAGAGAGATAAAGTACCTGGATGGAATAAATGACTGCTTTATGGTTAATTCAGGAACAAATGAGAAAAGGAGCTATTTTAGATCTAATTATTACTGGAACACAGGATTTGGTGAGAGAGTCAATGGTAGTGACTCCACTTGTCAATAGAGATCATAACATGATCAAATTTGAACTAATGATTTGAAGAGGAACAATTTGTAAATCTACAGCTCTAGTACTAAATTTTGAAAAGGAAAACTTTATGTTTAAAAATACCATCTTAGAAACACAATCGAGATGTATTCTACACATTTGCGCACAGATTTTAAATGCCCTGCCTGCGTAAATCCGGCCGGATTTACGCGAGTAGGGCCCTCGCGCGCCGGCGTGCCTATTTTGCATAGGCCGCCGGCGCGCGAAGAGCCCCGGGACACGCGTAAGTCCCGGGGCTTTTAAAAAGGGGCGTGTCGGGGGTGTGTCGGGGGGCATCGCCAAATGACGCGGTGTTTCGGGGTCATGACATGGCGTTTGGGGGGCAGGCCCGGGGGCGTGGCGCCGGTCTGGGGGCATTCTGGGGACATGGCCGCGCCCTCCGGAACAGCCCCTGGGTTGGGTCTTGGCGCGCCAGCAGCCCGCTGGCGCGCGCGGATTTACATCTGCCTCCGGTAGGCGTAAATCCATGGATAAAGGTGTGGGGGGGTTCGATAGGGCCGGGGGGGTGGGTTAGGAAGGGGAAGGGAGGGGAAGGTGAGGGTGAGGGGAGGGCGAAAGAAAGTTCCCTCCGAGGCCGCTCCGATTTCGGAGCGGCCTCGGAGGGAACGGAGGCAGGCTGCGCGGCTCGGCGCGCACAGGCTGCCCAAAATCGGCAGCCTTGCGCGCGCCGATCCTGGATTTTATAAGATATGCGCGGCTATGCGCGTATCTTATAAAATCCAGCGTACTTTTGTTTGCGCCTGGTGCGCGAACAAAAGTACTTGATCGCCCTATTTTTTAAAATTTACCCCTAAGAAAGGTGGAAGGAAGTCCAAACAATTGCCAGCAAGTTTAAAAAGCGAGGAGAAAGAGGCTATTTTGTTGTGTTTTTTAAATCCTCAAAAACTAGAAGGATCCATCTGAAGAAAATAGGAAAAAGCATAAGCATTGTCAAGTTAAATGCAAAACACTGATATGACAGTATAAGAGAGAATTTGAAAAGAAGTTGACCAGAGTGGCAAAAACTCATAAAAACTTTTTAAAATATATCTGAGGCAAGAAGCCTGCAAGGTAGTTTATTGGACATTAGATAATGAAGGGTTTAAAGGGACACTTAAGGTAGATAAGGCCATTGTGGAAATACCAAATTAATTATTTGCTTCTGTGTTTACTAATGAGGAATTTGGGGAGATACCCTTTTCGGAGATAGTTTTAAAGTGTGATTATTAATATGAACTGAACCAAATCTCTGTGAACCTGGAAGATGTAGTAGGCCAGATGGATTGAATGGGATACACCCTAGGGATCTGAAAGAATTGAAAAATGAAATTTCAAACCTATTAGTAATAATTTGTAACCTATTAACATTTTCCATTATATCTGAAGAAAGGAGGGTGGACAGTGTAACTCTGATATTTAAAAAGAGCTCTAGGGGTGATTTGGGGAAACTGTAGGCCGGTGAACCTGACTTCAGTGCCGGAAAAAATCATGGAAAATATCCTAAAGAACAAAATCACAGAAGATGAAGATAGACATGGTTTATTTATGTATGTATGTATGTATGTATGTATGTATGTATTTATTTATTTATTTATTTATTTATTTGGTTTTATATACCATCATTAGGTGCAGCCATCATAACGGTTTACAAAAATCAAACAGAGAATATACAATTAAAACATATTTGCATAAATTAACAGTGGGAGAGATGAAGGGAAGGGGGTGAGGTTGGTGGTGAAAAAGGGAGGACAAGGAAATGAAGGGAAAAGGAGGATGGTAATAGTCTTGGTATGTATTCATCTTTGGGATGGACTTCTAACGTTGTTAATTATAAGTTCATATTGCTGCTACAATGGTTGATACCAGATGTTATTTCAGTATCTCTCTTGCATGGGTCTGGTTGGTAGTACTGATTGAAGTTAGATTGTTGAATTAAATCATTAATGTAGACTTTGTGAAAAAAGAAAGTCTTAAGATCCTTCTTGAATGTTTTGATATTAGAGTTCTCAAATAAGGTGGTAGGTAGTTTAATGGGACATAGCCAGCATAAATTTACCCAAAGGAAGTCTTGACTCACAATCCACTACATTTTTTTGAAGGGGTTAATAAGCATGTGTGTAACCCCATCCTGGGGTATGGATTACAACCCAAGGAGGCCATAAACGTATTTGTTGTACTCGTGTGGGCAGGAACCTTCCCAGGCTATATTGGCACTGACTCTTGATTTCAGGGCCTTGATCCTTGGTTGAGTGGGGGTGGGGAGATTACTCCCAAGGTCCCAAGTGCTAAAGGTTAGGGATGTGCAGAGCAAAATTTTATGTTCATATTTTTTATGTCCGAAAGGGGGTCCCACTTGCGGCCAATATGGACATAAAAAAAATCCAATGAGTTGGGTATATGTACATATGTGCAAAAAAAAAATTTAAACCCCCTCACCCTCCTTAATCCCCCCCCCAGACTTACCACAACTCCCTGGTGATGGAGCGAGGAGTGAGGACGTCATTTCTGCAATCCTTGGCGAGAAGCATGTGACGTCGGGGGCACGTCGAGTGACGCGGCGTCACGTGATTCCCGGCTCGTTCGCGCCGGACGGCTCGTTCGGCCCAAAAAGAACTTTTGGCCAGCTTGGGGGGGCCTCCTGACCCCCCCAAGCTGGCCAAAAGTTCTTTTTGGGCCGAACGAGCCGTCCGGCGCGAACGAGCCGGGAATCACGTGACGCCGGCGTCACTCGACGTGCCGCCGACGTCACATGCTTCTCGCCAAGGATTGCAGAAATGGCGTCCTCACTCCTCGCTCCATCACCAGGGAGTTGTGGTAAGTCGGGGGGGGGGGGATTAAGGAGGGTGAGGGGGTTTATATTTTTATTTTGGCTCAACAATCGCGATTTCCCACATATCGAACATATCTATGTTCGATATGTGCGAAATCCGATCGTTTATGTCGAATCAATTTTTTAAGTAAAAAAAAAATATGAGTTGCGTTTTACTAATGCGGTCAATCCGAATGCACACCCCTACTAAAGGTGGCTTCTTGTGTCTGTCCTGCTATCCTTGGGGATAACAATTGCATTTCTGACCAAATGTGTGCAGGGTGTGCCAAATAAACAACTGGAGATTCTGTGTTAGGGTCCAAATAAATCTTTACTGATAGAAATGCTGCAAATGGCACAAATCTCAATCCACAGCTGCACAAGGATGCTAGTTATAGAGGATGCTGCTACAACCTTTAACATGCTGCAAGATGCTCTCAACACCTCATTTAAATGCCACAATATAGTGCACTCTATGCTAAAGAAACCACCTTCATGGGAGAACATGACACTTTGGGTTCTTTAGGCTGAAGAACGGATGACTCACTCCAAAGAGTCACTCCATAAGACTCCCACCATAGGAGAAACCTGGAATAAAGTCCTCCAACGCCTGAGGAGAGAAAACAAGGTTAAAATTCTGTGGTGTTTCTGAATGTTAACTCCTCCTGAAGCTTCTTTCCGAAAAGAAATGCATTCGGAAATTCAAAACAGGGGTTAAAACATGGCTCTTTAATATGGTCTACCCTGATCCAGATCCTACGTAGTCCCCCTACTCCCTCTACTACTTCAGAGAAAGAGCCTTTGTCATTAACGTACTCATAGCCTTCTCCTTTATTCCTTTAATTATACTCTGTTTTGTCTCCCATTTCCCTGCACCTCCTTATATATCCCCTTTTATACCCCCTTTACCCCCTTCCCCTGTCCTTAAACCCTACCTTTTTCCCTATAGTAACCCTTTTATACCCCTTTTATTTACCCCCTCTGCTATCCTTTAAACCTTACTTTTCCCTGTAGCCACCCTGCTAGTCTATATATAGTTGCCTTTCTGAATGCACAATTTGTAATGTCATATATAATGTCTCCTGTATGTACTAGTTAAAGATAATGTATATTATTGTATATAATACTTTTTGGAGTGTATAATTTATATAAGGTTATCCACAGTGTATAAGGTTATACACAGTCCCTGTTTGAGTGTATAATTTGCAATGCTACTTATTATGTCCTTCTGTTGTTTTCCATCAGGTACTGTTCCTTTTCTCCTCTTCCTGTTTTTCCCTCTCTTCTCTCACCCCTTCTCTCTTCCTATCTGCTCCCTCTCCCCGCACCCTGGTTTTTTGTAATTTCCTCCTTCAGTTATATTGTAAACTGGCATGATGTACCCACGAATGTCGATATATAAAAGCTAATAAATAAATAAATAAATTAATAAATAAATAAAAATAGGTAAAAGGCAGCAGAAGGGCAGTTAGTACCTGATCTAAAAAGTAACCAATTTCTTTAATGGATGTACTGAAATAAAACCAAGGGCACCAAGTTCAAACAATTTTTTCCATTTTTATAGTAAGTATGTTTTCATTTTTTTCCTTTGTGCAAACCAATACATATTTGACATTCAATACAAATATGGAACACTTCTAACAGAAGTGAAGCAGAGCTCTCAAAATATGCTAACTGGTAACCAATGGGAAATCATCCTCATAGTGGATAAAGAACTTAAATTAAAAGTAACTGAAAATCCATTCAGCAAACTCAGAGGCAGGTCTTCTTGTCTTCTAAGCTCTTGACTGGCCAGGTCATCTGATTGTTTGAAGAGTGCAAATCAAATGAAAAAGTCCAAATGAAAAATAGCTCTCCTCCTATAAGGAAACCCATTCAGTCCTTCTGAACAGTCACTCATTTTATTCTCCCAACACCCAAAGAAGGTCAATCTCATTAGTACCCTCCAAGACTTGGTGGTAATCAACTCTTTTTTCAACAGAACACTTTTAGAATATCACATAGTGAAACACTCTTGTTTATTTTTATTGCACAGTGTGGTGTTAATTAGAAGTGGGAGGTGGCTCACTGTAAGGCTCATAGTAAGCTGGATGAGGTTTGTTAATACCCAACACACAGAGCAGGTGACACTCAAATGAATACTTGTTAGGAGGGCCAACCGCATGCTAGAAAACCACAGCATTATTCTGTACGTTGCAGCCAAACCGCATCTCTTGCATCCTTCTGCTCAATTCCCGAGGGTAAGCCAGATGGGCTCTACTGAACCCAGGTTCAGAGGAGTTTTTCACGATCTTGTGATCAGCCTCCTCCCATAGCCACACCTCATGATTATTCTCTACAAATTCCATTATGTGCATGGACACATTTTATTTTTATTTATTTAGGTTTTTTATATACCGGCATTCATGAACAAGTCACATCATGCTGGTTTACATAGAAGCAAGGGGTGCATAGAACAGTAGAACTAAACTTGTGCAAGGGGAAGCAGTTACAAAAAACAGGGGTAAAATAACTGGGAGAGAGAAAAAAGAGGAACGGAGGGGCGTAGAGATTTGTAAAGGGATAATTACTTAATAACTTAATAATAATAACTTAATGAATATTTACAGTAACATTGTTACAGTAGCAGGTGATGGTTATGAGTTGTCCGGGAAGGCTTGTTTAAAAAGCCAGGTCTTCAATCTTTTGCGGAAAGTTGGTAGGCAGGGTTCTAGTCGCAGATCAGTGGGGATGGAGTTCCAAAGTGAGGGTCCGGCTGTTGATAAAGCCCGGTCTCTTGCTGTTGTGTGTCGTGTGGATTTTGTGTTCGGTATCTGAAGGGATCCTCGGAGTACTTCTCTGATGGATATGGATAATGGAGTCCAAATTCATCAAGCATCCATCTGCATACAAGCTTCTCTGCTTGGAAAGTTCTCAGTTTATTCATAGGCTTTGTACAGGTGCTGTGTGCAACCCATGACCAGTTGCCTACATCAGAGTGCATTGCTTGATCACATAATTCACTAGGAATTGTGACATGAGTGGTTGTTGATGAGTAGTAGGCCTTACTAGGCATAGAAGACTCAGATAAAGACAAATCTTGCAGCTCCACCCCAGAGGAGCTTCTTCCTGCTTGGGAGATGTTCCTAGATGAGATGCCAGAACTAGTAGACACCACATATACCTTCATAGCAGTGGTGAAGTACTTTTGGTAACTTTGCAGTTCTTTGGTGAATAGCGTGAATTCTGGTGTGGCGATCATAAATCTCTCTTGTGCTGTCCGGGCACAAATAGCCATTTTCCACTCTAAGGATCCTTTGTCTTTTGCATCAGAGTGATGTTGGATTCCTCTCAAAGACCTGGAGCTGGAGGACCATGTGTCTGAGGACCGGCCTCTGCCACGACCCAAATCTGGGAGTCAGAGTTTCAGAAAACTTCAGCCAGCCCCATGCTGTCATGCTTCGGTCAAAGTCCTCCTGATGGCAGGCTTACCTTGTTCTATTTTTGTCTCTTGTATCTCTTCCTCTTCTTCTGCCTCCTGCTCTTGAACATAGAAGTCATCCTCTATGATGTCCATCCAACAGGGTTGGCCCTTCTCTGGTGGACTTGGAATTTCCACCATTGCTTCATATGTGATGGAAAGATCAGCCACCTCTGTAGAGATGATCATCTCTCCCTGGATCATGATGTCACCACTCGCTGTTTGAATGGGAGACTCCCATAGTCCTTTGGGCAGAGTCTCCCGTTGGGTGGCATTCTTAACGTTCCCTTTAAAGGTTGCAGAATGGAAGGTAGAGCATCCCTTGAAGGCAGCTTGTTCAAATTCAGAGACTAAAGGCAGTCCAGGGACATCTATCATTGTACATGAATTGGGAAACCAGGCTTCGGTGTACAGAAGGTCCAGGCACAGGCAGCATTGGAGCTATAATGGTTGTGCTGGCTGAAGGGTACAACAATTAGCACACTATACTGTGCCCATAAGTCTGGCTCCCTTCAGGGTGATTTTTCCCTCCAGTGTTGGATGAAAAATGTTATGATCTGCTATGCTGATGGGAGGAGCTAGCTGATGAGAGTAGCAATCTGATAGGATCTACTCCTATGGATAGAGGGGTTAGCAATCTGTTTGTGAACTGGCTCCTGTGGAAGGAGGGGCCAGCAATCTGTTACGGATCTGCTAAGGAGTTGGCAAGCTGTTATGATATAGACTGCTGAGTTGGCAAACTGTATCAGCGGAGTACTAGAGAGGGTGCTCAGCTGAACATTAATGTAAATTGGTGAATCCTTGGGCCGATGGCAGATGACAGCACCCTCAGGAGGATATCCTGAGAGGGACCATCGGCTAGGCTTGAGTATGGAGACAGACACAGATTGTTCTTTTATTAGACAGGTAGTAGAACCACCAGAGGTGGTAGTAGTGAGCTGATATGCCCGGCAGGGCTGAAGTGCCTCAGATGCTGGAACTGCGATCCCAGGGTTGCTGAGCTGTAAAGAGACTGTAGATAGTGAATATATACAGCCAGTACTTAGATGGTAACTCACATAAGGTCTTGAGAAGTTCAGTAGCTGGAAAGGATTACGCCCTCGAGGAGCGAGTACCTGGTTACAGGGAAAGCTCTGAGAGAGCGGTGATAACTCACAATAGTCTGTATCTGTAATAGTTTCTAGACAGTAGAGAATCTTCAGAGTGTTTAGGAACATGGACCCTCGAGGAGCGAGTACCGGTTCCTATCTGTAATTTGAAATAGTAACTTACAAATGTCTATATTTGTAATAGCTTCCAGGCAGTAGATAATCTTCAGAGTGTTTAGGAACATGGGCCCTTGAGGAGCAAGTGCTGGTTCCTATATGCCATCTGAAAATAGTAACTCACAATGTCTCTACCTGCGGTAGCTTCTGGGCAATGGAGAATCTTCAGAGTGTTCAGGAACATGGGGCCTCAAGGAGCGAGTACCGGTTCCTATCTGCAATCTGAAATAGAGAAAAGAGAGCGGGGCCCCCGAGGAGTGGGTACCCCTGGTGAGTCCGAAGAGGCAGAGTAGCGTAGAGAGAAGCGGTCCAAAGAATCCCCACAATCAATCCTTAGGTTGCAGAGTAGCTTGGACAGCCAAAACGAGTCCTTGCTAACTCGATCTGTTAGCAAAAGTAAAGACCTTTTATGTTGGAAGCGGATGACGTCAATACAGGGGGATGCCCCTGAGGTTCGCGCCCTTGCTGGTACATATTTCGCAGCGCATGCGCATGCGCACCCTACGTCATCAGAAACATGGCGGATCCGCAGCATCGAGCCGGCCCGGGGACGCCGAGGAGAGGCGGCATGGAGATGCCGCGGCAGCAAGCCGTCTATCAGGCCCGGAGGAAATTGCCACACAGGTAGAGAGGGTGGAGCGAGGGCGAAAGCAGGCAAGAACGCAACAAAAAACATGGGGGTTTCATCTACTGCAACAGTGGTCCCATCTGCCACACCAGTGGCGGAGATGATATTCCACTCCAACAATCCAGTACTGCACGCTATTCCAGGATGTTCACTCAGCCCTTCTTCCAACCCTCTGATTGAATGCTGATTGATTCCACTGCCAGATTGCGTCAAACTGGACATCAACATCCGCGTTCGAAGTAGTGCGTCACTGATTTTTAAGTCCGCTGCTTCTTCTCGCACTGCGTCGCCACCCAGTTCTGGCCAGGCTGTGCCTCATGCTGCATGGTCGACACAATGACACCATTCATGTGTTTCCATGCCAGCTCACTTGATGCCTTCAGATGCTGATGCAGGTCCTGCTTCCCTCCATTCCTTTGGCGCACTTTGGCTCAACGCAGGTGAATTTGGCGGGAACAGTTTTGGCGCAAACAATGGCCATCTTGGTAAAGGTGGCACATTTTTTCTCAAATGCTTGAGAACATTTAGCACTTGCAGCACAGCAATGTGTAAGTCCACTTTGACATGATGCACACCCCACATTCTCGGGCGCCATGTTACGTAACCCCATCTCCAGTTGCGGAATGCAAACTGATGAGGCCATAAACTTATTTGTTATACTCATGGGGGCAGGAACCTTCCCAGACTAGCTTGCCGGGTCTCTTGTTTTCAGGGCCTGGATCCTTGGTTGAGTTGGGGGGGGGGGGGGGGGAGATGACTCCCAAGGCCCTGAGCGGTAAGGGTGGCTCCTTCTGTCTGTCCTGCCAGCCTTGAGTGTATCAAGTGTATTTGTGTCCAAATGTTTATTTCTGGGTGTGCCAAATAAACAACTGTAGTCACTGTGCTAGTGTCCAAATAAATCTTTACTGATGGAAATGATGCAAATGGCACAAATCTCAATCCACAACAGCACAAGGATGTTTGCTTGTCACAAGTTTCCTCCCTCAATCTCTGCCAGAATATCAGCTGCCATACCCAAGGGGGACTTCTATCTTCCAGGGCTTGGGCAAATAGAGTCCTCAGGTGGGGAGGGTGTCCTTTAACTGGGCAGGAATACCCCTCCAACTGGAAAATATACAATGTGTTGGTTTCTGCACAGAGGGATAAATTCTCTTTCTCCACAGGGGTCTCAGTGAAGAATCACCGGATTGATGACTTCCTGAACTGAATTTTAGGCTCGGCATATTAGTCAAAGTTAATTGTATAATTTCTTCTTATGTCTTAATACAATACTTAGATCTTTTCTTCGAATCCCTGTTGGGAGGGATCCCTTGGAGCAGAGCTCAGGCAAGAAGGACAGTCAGAAACATCCTCCTGGATGTTGAACTTAATCTTTATACAACTGAGAATAACACCTGGGTGACTCCTTACAGCAGGAGCTGAACAGACTCCAGCAAAGCCCCTACCACTTAAATTCCAAAAAATGCACTCAGAGGGATAGCTCCCACCAAACAGGTTATGTACTAGCTGGGTAGAAACCCTCCCGACCCTGGCAGGCCCACCAAACATGGCGTGCTTGGCTCCTCTGGCTCGACCAGAAAACAAAATAACGTAACTCTCTGTATCTCTGAATTCTAATCTAAACTCAAAGGACTGCATCTCAAGCAGTAGCCAGAGCCCTTCCTGCCGAGTAGCCAAGTGAGTGCCCAAAGTGCCACCATGGGTTTGAAGGAAGAAAAACAAGAAAAGAGAAATGCTACAATCTGCATTGGGAGGCCTGAAGGAAGCCTGCGACGATACTGAGCCAACTGGGACATAGTCTCACTGATGTCGTTGATGAAGTCAGCAAGTACACATGGCCCTGAAGGGAGGGGACCATGCATTTTATTAAAAATAGGTAAAAATAAAGAAAATTTAAAGAAAATGATGATGGTGGTCAGGTAAAAGGATCCTGGCTATCTGACCAATCTCACTCCCAGACCCCCAAAGTGAATGTTAAAACGGGATTTAGCATTGGAGCCAGGTCATAGTTAAGCATTAAAAACCCCTAAATTACCACAAAGACCTAAAGAATGTGAGTGACAGTCATCAAAAAAAGACTTAGAAACCCCCTATGAAGGTGTATGTTAGACTGAAAAAGTAATACAGTTCAAAAAATGAAAGTTGTGATGAATAAAAAGTGAGGAGAGAACTTTTAAAAATGAAAATGACAACACTGAACAGAAATAATTCAGAGAAAAGTTACTAAGCTGCAGAAAAATATTTTGGAAGCAGATTTAAGAAGTCATATTTAAAAAAAACTATCATGTTGGTAGCATCCGACCACCCTTAAAATCAATGGTCAATCCCAAAACTAACTAGGGAGACAAGGACTCTCATGATGACCAGAGCATGGACCGAAGCTGTAGCCAGGGAATCATGATGATAGCTTCCCTGGCAACGACAAACCTTTACCATAAGAAGAAAATCAGCAGAACCAGGGGTCACGATTTGAAGCTCCAGGGAGGAAGATTCAGAACCAATGTCAGGAAGTATTTCTTCACGGAGAGGGTGGTGGATGCCTGGAATGCCCTTCCGGAGGAAGTGGTGAAGACCAGAACTGTGAAGGACTTCAAAGGGGCGTGGGATAAACACTGTGGATCCATAAAGTCAAGAGGCCGCCAATGAAGAGTAGGTGACTCGCCAGAATGATGGCTACTGCCTGAAGACAATACCCTTATTCAATAAACATACACATGGTTACTGTGACTCCAACATCACTCTAAGCTTCAACAGCAAGAGGAAATGTGGAAAAAAGGATTTGCACTCACAAAGACGGGAGTAGCTGGCTTGTTACGGCGGTTACTACCCCAAACCAAATATCCAAATTACTACCTCCACCTTCCTCTATTCCTGATGCCTTTCAACTAGCTTGATCACTCCATTCTTATACTTCACTTTCAATGCATATCCAGCATAGTTCTCTGCTTCAACAGCAGGGGAGAAGAAAAACTGTTACTTCACACATCCAGCAGAGCTCTCTGCTTAAACGGCAGGGGAGAAGAAAAAAGGGTTCGCACTCACAAAGCGGGGAGTAGCTGGCTTGTTACGGCGGTTACTACCCCAAACCAAATGTACCTGATACTTCACTCTCGACGCATATCCAGCATGGCTCTCTGCTTCAACGGCATGGGAGAAAGACTGATACATCACGAATTTCCAGCATAGCTCTCTGCTTCAACAGCAGGGGAGAAGATAAACAACCAATAAGGGCTGTATAACATAATCTGGGTAAAAACAAATAAGCATGGGTGTAGCTTGCTTATTGCGGCGGTTACTACCCCTACTACCTCTAACTAATCAAGCTAGATATTTCACTTGGATGCAGCTCCATCACCGCTCTCTACATTAATGGCGGGGGTGGAAGGGAATTAGAACCAAGAGCTAAGAGAAACAGATAAGTATGAGAGAAAAAATGAGGGAAGCTTGCTGGGCAGACTGGATGGGCCATTTGGTCTTCTTCTGCCGTCATTTCTATATATATGTTTCTATATGTTTCTATATAACCCATGATGGGGCAGAGGCAGAATCCGTTTAGAAGGTTAAAGCACAGGGAAAGAATAGAAGATCGAAAAGGCTACAAAAAAAGTAAGATTACCAAAAATCAAGAAGTAGCATTAATAGAAAACCCAACTGAGAAATCTAAGTTTTAAACTTATTTTTTTTAGACTAATGACATCAGCAAAAGCAATAAATCTCCCTGCAGGTAAAGACAGGTGTCAGTTTAGAATTTGAAGAGAAGCCTGATGAGATTGCATGAGAGCGGAATCACATCTCTGTATCTCATCACTAAGGCCTAGAAAGTTAAAAAAAAAACAACCCACAATTCTATTGACAAGGGCAGTGGGGAAATAAGAGAATGAGGGAATGTATGTTTGAAATATAATTTTTAATATAAGCTCCAGTCAAGGTGAGAAAATAAAATTTGAGACAGTTAATAAGTGGCTGACCCGTGGAATCTATTGGCAGCTGAGATAGGCTATTGTATGTATGAAGACAGAGAGTCTGCAAAAAAAAGAAAATCCTAAGAAGGAGAAGAAGCATTGTTTCCCAGTAGCCCTGATAAAGTGTACTTCAAAGATAAGGCAGCTTACTAAGGAGTTAAGATTACTTATAAGCTAAATAGAGTAACCCCAATAAAATACTCTTAGTGAGGCTGAACTCTGTATGACAAGGAATTATATATACGGTGAATAAAAGGAACCTTTGCACCAAGAGGCACTCAGTAGTGTGAAACCAAGAATTTATAATAGAAAAGTCTTCAAAATGAATAAAGAAACACTCAGCACAGACAGTAGAATATGGTATGCCTGAGGATTGAATGTAAGAAACTACAAATAAGGACCTGCTTTATTCCACAGATAGGGCATTTGTAATTATCTTCTGTTTTCTATTTAGGTAATACAAGTTAACAACTAAATGTCGAGGAGACACACTCACCTAGGGAACTCACTGACTTTAGCTTGTGAAAGAAGGGAAGGTGACAGGGAGGTAGTCTTACTTTTTGGGTTGGTTATAGTTTAGTGTAGTAGCAGAAAGAAGAAGACAACAAGACAAGAATCAGCCTAAGAAGAAGAATGAAGGAACGTCAAACAGCTAAATATGTGCAGACACCATCACTATGCTGAGAGGAAAAAAAAACACAACATTCTTAGCAGTAGTTTATAGATAACCGGTTCTAAAAATAAATAAATACACCAAAGAGAAGTTAAGTATTAGAAATTGTTTTAGTGTAGTATACGTATAATAAAACCACACACATTGGATAGAATATCTGGAATAGTAAATCTGTTTGCTGTTAATAATTCCCTTACCCTTTCTTTACTTCCGTTCTCCCTCCCTACCACCTGGAGAATTGATTGGGTGGACTATGGGCCCCTTTTCATTTAAAACCTAATTGGAGAGGGGATTTTTGGCAGTGACCCCTTAAGAGCAACATCAGGTAAGCCCAAGTATAATTCTTGGCCAAGGACACCTATTACAAAGTAGGAGGGGATCCCATCTCACAAAGGCAGTTTATACATAATCATATGTCTCTACTTTTGGTCCATTTTAGTAATGCATACTGCCGAGAGATTACTGGTTGTAAGGAATATATAATACTCCTTGTCTGGAACCACTTATCTACGAGGTCCCAAAAAGAATGCAGTCAGGATGTATAAAACAAGAATTTATTTATAAAGGATTGAATCGACATCCACACACAATCATCATATCACAAAGCAATGTAATAGACTAGATGCTTCACCAGCAGTACTTGTTTCAAGGCCTTACCGTCCGATTTCCTCAAGCCGAGAAGCCGGGGCTGCCATCTGGAGCGGGTACCACGGGAAATCCCAACGTGCGTCCACGTTGCAGGATCTGCTTCTGACTTTGCCCAGGCTGCTCTCTATATTTAAACAGGTGTGTTTGCGAAGAGGCTCGTGATTACTAATCCCCAGGGGAGTGATAGCATTGTTACTGGAAGCTCGAGCTGGCTGCGTCTGCAGGATTGCACAAGGAGGCCACTCTTGTCAAACTGCTATTGCCCAGCACGTAGCCTTCTTGCACAGTGCTTAGAATTTCCCCTTCACTGGTAAACACTGGTCATTTAAAACTAATAAAATCATTCCTTAGCCAAGACCCTGTGATTACAGGAACTGTCAGTGTCCTCATTTCTGTGTGCAGAGTCAGAAGGCTGATCACAGGTTCACATTAACAAACACTGCTGGCTATGCTAGCACTACTGAATCACACAAATACTAGGGATGTTTAAAATAAAACTGCAAAATATGACAAATAAGGCTAATTTGTTTCATTTGGGGAAGCCCCAAAAAGAATCGGGGGGCCCCCCCTGAATGAAAAGAATATTATTTGTTTGTTTCATTTTAAACTAATGATTCAGGTCTAGATTTAGGCCCAAAGCTGGGGCCTCACCTAGTGCATAGGCTGAGGCCCAAACTAGGGGCCACAGCCTATCCCTGAGCATGTGATGGAGCATTGGCCTAGGCACAACGTCTGGGCTCGCTTAAGGCATAGGATGAGGGCCTAAGCAGGGGCTGCGGCTTAGGCCCTAAGATGACACTGGGGTCTCGGCGGTGGCACAGGCCAATGCTGGGGCCTGATATGAAGCCCCCCAAATTTAAAAAAACCTTACCTTATCCTGATGCCATGGCCTAAGCCTAGGCCAGGGCCTGGACCCAGGCTCGATGCTGTGACATGACCAGGAGGCCAAGTCCTGAAGCCAGGGCCTCAGCACAGACACAGGGCCAATGCCATGACCTGACCCAGACGCCGGATCCTGACACTGGGGCCTCTGCCCAGACCCAAGCCCAATGCTGTCACCCTACTCAGAGGCTGGGTCCTGATGCCGGGGCCTTGGCCTAGGCTGTGGCTCTAACCCAGACCCGACACAGCTACCTGTCCCAGAGGCCGGATCTCGATGTTGGGGCCTTGGTCCTGACCCATGCCCAATGCCATGACCAGACAAAGAGGCCAGGTCCTGATGCCAGGGCTTAGGCTTGGACCCAGGCCCAACACCACAACCTCACCATGAGGCTGAATCCTAAAGCCAGGGCCTTGGCCAGGATCCAGGACCAATGCCGGGACCTCGGCTAGGAGGCCAGGTCCTGATGCCTGGGCCTCAGCCAAGGGTCAGGCCCAGGCCATGGATCCTCTTCTTGGTCCTCTTTATTCTTCATGACCTCTTTATTCTTCATCACCCCAGGAAAGTGATTTTTTGGCTTGCAAAGCCAAAAAATCACTTTCCTGGGGTCATGCAGAGTTAGTTAACTCCGGCGCATTCACCCCAGACGATAGCACCATTTTTAAATAAGACAATGTTGCCATACATAAAAATGGTGCCATCTTCTGGAGAGAATGTGCCAGAGTTAATTAATTATGGCATGACCCCAGCAGATATCATCATTTGCCTTGCAAGTGCCAAAGAACAAAGAGGACATAAGAATATAAGAACATAAGAAAATACCATACTGGGTCAAACCAAGGGTCCATCAAGCCCAGCATCCTGTTTCCAACAGTAGCCAATCCAAGCCATAAGAACCTAGCAAGTACCTAAAAACTAAAGGGTAGATTTTTAAAAATTGCACGATAGCGTACGTTTGTTTGCGCACCAGGCGCAAACAAAAGTACGCTGGATTTTATAAGATACGCGCGTATCTTATAAAATCCGGGGTCGGCGCGCGCAAGGGGGTGCACATTTGTGCAACCTGTGTGCGCCGAGCCCAGCGCACGCTGACTGTTCCCTCCGAGGCCGCTCTGATTTCGGAGCGGCCTCGGAGGGAACTTTCCTTCGCCCTCCCCCCACCTTCCCCTCCCTTCCCGTACCTAACCCACCCACCCCCCGGCCCTATCTAACCCCCCCTTACCTTTATTCCACGATTTACGCCTGCGAAAAACAGACGTAAAGCTGCGCGCGTTGCCCGGCTGCCCTGCTCCATGTTCCGGTCCCGGGGGCGGGTCCGGAGGCCGTGGCCACGCCCCCAGAACGCCCCCAGGCCGAAACCACACCTGCGTCGCCACCCCCAAAACGTCGCGTCATGCCCCCGAAATGCCGCGTCATTTGGCGACGCCCCCACCATGCCCTATCCCGCCCCTTTTAAAAAACCCGGGACTTACGCGCATTCCCGGGGCTCTGCGCGCGCCGGCGGCCTATGCAAAATAGGCGCGCCGGTGCGCGGAAATCCACCAGGATTTACGCATGCAGGGCATTTAAAATCCGCCCCTAAGTGAACTTAATAGCAGGTAATGGACTTCTCCTCCAAGAACTTATCCAATCCTTTTTTAAACACAGCTATACTAACTGCACTAACCACATCCTCTGGAAACAAATTCCAGAGTTTAATTGTGCATTGAGTAAAAAAGAACTTTCTCCGATTAGTTTTAAATGTGCCCCATGCTAACTTCATGGAGTACCCCCTAGTCTTTCTACTATCCGAAAGAGTAAATAACCGATTCACATCTATCCGTTCTAGACCTCTCATGATTTTAAACATCTCTATCATATCCCCCCTCAGTTGTCTCTTCTCTAAGTTGAAAAGTCCTAACCTCTTTAGTCTTTCCTCATAGGGGAGGTGTTCCATTCCCCTTATCATTTTGGTCGCCCTTCTCTGTACCTTCTACATCACAATTATATCTTTTTTGAGATGCGGCGACCAGCATTGTACACAGTATTCAAAGTGCGGTCTCACCATGGAGAGATACAGAGGCATTATGATATTTTCCGTTTTATTCACCATTCCCTTTCTAATAATTCCCAACATTCTGTTTGCTTTTTTGACTGCCGCAGCACACTGAACCGACAATTTCAATGTGTTTTCCACTATGACGCCAAGATCTCTTTCTTGGGTTGTAGCACCTAATATGGAACCCAACATTGTGTAATTATAGCATGGGTTATTTTTCCCTATATACATCACCTTGCACTTAGCCACATTAAATTTCTTCTGCCATTTGGATGCCCAATTTTCCAGTCTCACAAGGTCTTCCTGCAATTTATCACAATCTGCTTGTGATTTAACTATTCTGAACAATTTTGTGTCATCTGCAAATTTGATTATCTCACTCGTATTTCTTTCCAGATCATTTGTAAAAAAAGTACAGGTCCCAATACATATCCCTGAGGCACTCCACTGTCCACTCCCTTCCACTGAGAAAATTGTCCATTTAATCCTACTCTCTGTTTCCTGTCTTTTAGCCAGTTTGCAATCCACGAAAGGACATTGCCACCTATCCCATGACTTTTTACTTTTCCTAGAAGCCTCTCATGAGGAACTTTGTCAAACGCCTTCTGAAAATCCAAGTATACTATATCTACCGGTTCACCTTTATCACATGTTTATTAACTCCTTTAAAAAAGTGAAGCAGATTTGTGAGGCAAGACTTGCCCTGGGTAAAGCCATGCTGACTTTGTTCCATTAAACCATGTCTTTCTATATGTTCTGTGATTTTGATGTTTAGAACACTTTCCACTATTTTTCCTGGCACTAAAGTCAGGCTAACTGGTCTGTAGTTTCCCTGATCGCCCCTGGAGCCCTTTTTAAATATTGGGGTTACATTTGCTATTCTCCAGTCTTCAGGTACAATGGATGATTTTAATGATAGGTTACAAATTTTTACTAATAGGTCTGAAATTTCATTTTTTAGTTCCTTCAGAACTCTGGGGTGTATACCATCCGGTCCAAGAAGAGGCTCCAAGGCCTGGGCTACAAGTCCTAGGCATGACCCTGGGCCAAGGCCTAGGCATCAGGATCCAGCCTCCTGGCCAAGGCCCCAGTGTCGGACATGAGTCTGGGCCTAGGCTCTGGCATCATGACCTGGCCTCCAGCCTAGGTTGCGGCATCAGGCCTGGGTCAATGCCAAGGCCCTGGCATTGGGTCCTGGTCTCCGGGTCAGGTTGTGGTGTTGGGCCCGATTCCAGGCCTAGGCCCTGGCATTGGGACCCAGCTCCATCCCAAGTCACATCATCAGGCCAGGATTCAGGCCAAGGCTCCAGCATCTGGTCTCGTCCTCCATTTTGGGTTGTAGCATCAGGCCTGGGTCTAGGCCGAGGTCCTGGCATCGGGACCCCGCATCCGTGTCAGCCAAAGCCTTAGCCTTGAGTAGGCCGAGGTCATGGTGACCTACTGCACCCTCGGCCTTACGTAAAGCCAAGATTTTGGCCTTGGCCTCGGACGAAGCAGGCAGATCCCCAATGTACCAGGTAAGTGGGGGCCCTGGCATTTTTTTGGGTGGGAGACAGGCAATGAGAGACCTCTTTTTTTTTTTTTATTGTTTGATTCCTTTTTTCTCTCACTAATGAAAATGAATCAAATACACCGAAATTCATTGGAAAAAAACCCTCCTGAAAATGAACCAAAAATGGAAATGGATTTTTTTCTTCTGTACATCCCTAACAAATACAGCAAAAATATATCTCAGATCCAGTAAAGCAGAGCCTGCTCACTTTTTTGAGGTTACTTTCTAAAACTATATTTTCTTTCACTCTGAGACTGTTTCTGGAATACGACATTTATTTTATTTATTTATTTATTTTAAAACTTTTATATACCGGCATTAGTGGGGACATCACACCGGTTCACATATTAACAGCAGATAAGAAATTACATTATAACAAAGCGTGGGAACTTGGCAGGGGAGAACAATAGCGAAGCAAAGAAGAAAAGTGAACAAACTGATAAAACATTAAACAAGCATTAACAGCATTTGTAACATTAGGTACATCAGTGACCTAAGAAGGTAATCATGGGGTATAGGAGACTGAAATTAGGGGAACATGAGTTAGGTGTGTAACTAGAGGCATTTGGAAACATGGTCTATTTTGGGTAGGCTCATTTGAATAGCCATGTTTTCAATTTCTTTTTAAACTTGATAAGACAGGGTTCGAGGCGCAGGATGAGGGGCATGGAGTTCCAGAGAGAAGGGCCGGCAATTGAGAGGGCACGGTCACGGGTGAAGGAGAGGCGGGCTGTCTTTAGAGAGGGTACATGTAGTGTGCCACTATTGGTGGTTCTGGATGGTTGGGAGGAGTGGTGGGGGGTGAAGGGGTTGTTGGAGTTGTGTGAGTGAATGGATTTATGTACAATGGTGAGGGCTTTATAGTGGATACAGGAGAGGATGGGAAGCCAGTGGAGATTTTTGAGAATCGGGGTGATATGTTCGTATCTGCGTGTGTTTGAGATGATTCTTGCTGTTGCATTTTGCAACATTTGCAGGGGTTTAATTGTGGCATAGGGGAGGCTAGGAGGAGAGCGTTGCAGTAGTCCAGTTTGGTAGAAATGGTGGCCTGGATCACTGTACGAATATCTTGTGGGTAAAGCAGGGGTTTCAGTTTTTTTAGGACATTAAGTTTAAAAAAGCCTTCTTTGAGTATGGAGTTGATGTATTTCTTCATGTTTAAGTGTTGATCAAGGAGAACACCAAGATCCCTTACGAATGGTTGGGCGGTGGTGATGTTAAAGTTGGGCTCATTGGCAAAAGGTGGGGGGAGGGTGGCGTGAGGGGAGATAAGTAGGATCTCAGTCTTGTGGCATTGAGAGCTAGATGGAGGTTGGTAAGAAGAGAGTTGATGGCATCAAGGCATTTCTCCCAGTGCTTAAGGGCATCAGAGATGGAACTTTGAATGGGGATGATGATCTGTACATCATCGGCATAAAGATAGAATTTAAGGTTAAGTTTGGAGAGGAGATGACACAGAGGTACAAGATAAATGTTAAAGAGAGTGGAGGACAGTGATGAACCTTGGGGGACTCCCTGTTGCAGGGGGCATGGGTTGGATATAGTTTCACTGATTTTAACGGAGAAATTCCTATTTGAGAGGTAGGATTTAAACCAGGCGAGAGCAAGGCCTGAGATGCCGATGCTTTCTAGTCGGGTAATGAGATGATTGTGGCTGATAGTGTCAAAAGCCGCGGAGATATCAAGGAGGGCAAGGAGGTAGCTGCAGCCTTGGCCCAGGCCCCTGAGGAGGTGGTCAGTTAGGGTGAGGAGGATCGACTCAGTATTGAAGTGCTTCTGGAAACCAAACTGGGAGGTATGGAGGATTGTGTGATCTTCAATATAATTCATGAGTTGTGCATTGACAACTCTTTCCATTAGCTTGGCAATAAAAGGGAGATTGGAGATCGGACGAAAATTGGAGGGATCTTTTGTGTCTAAGGAGGGTTTCTTCAAGAGAGGCTTAACAACAGCGTGTTTGAGCGAGTCTGGGACAGTTCCGTAGGTAAGTGAGCAGTTAATAATATCTGCTATTGCTCGGGCAATGGTAGTGGGGACTGCCAAAAGTCCTTTGGGTGGAATGGTGTCGCTAGGGTGGGAGGCCGGTTTGATTTTTTTTTTAAGGATGTTTTCCACTTCTTTACAGGAGGTGAGGTCGAGGGCAGTCAAGATGGGGTGAGAGGGAGAAGGAAGTGTAGGAACATCCTGATAGGATTGGTCTGGAGATGTGGGGAATCTTGAGAGGAGGTTGGTGATTTTACTCTGGAAGAAGGTGGCGAGTTCTTCGCATTTGGAGGCTGTGTCAGAGTCTGAGATAGTGGGGGGGATGGTTTTGGTGAGGCTTGAAACATATGAGAAGAGTACTTTGGGGTTAAATCTGTAGTCATGAATTTTCTTGGCATAGAAGTCTCTTTTTTGTTTTAGAGTGGCAATTCTGTAGCTGTGTAGAGCTGATTTGAAGATGGAAGAGAGCTGGGGGGTTGGGTCCTTTTGCCATTTTCTCTCTTTTTGTCTGAGATCGTTTTTTAGAGCTTTGAGCTCGGAAGTGTACCATGGTTTTCCAGGTTTGGCGGTGGTACTTAAAATTTGTTTAGAGGGTGGACAAAGTTTGTTCGCTATTTCACCTGTGAGGCTATACCATGAAGCTAGAGCTGAGTCGGGGTCATTGCAAACTAGGTTAGGTAGGGAGGAGGATAGAGCCGCTGCTAGTTCATCACTGGGACAGGATTTTCTGGAGATAATTGTGGAGTTGTGGGCGTAATTTGAGGTGGGGGGGGGGCATTGGTGGAAAAGAGGCCTTCTGTTAGGTAGTGGTCAGACCAGGGTACAGGGGTACAAGAAGGAATGATGTTGGTGTGGACATCAGAGTTAATGAACATCAGGTCCAGGGTGTGACCAGCTTTGTGTGTGGGAGATGTTATGATTTGATGGAATCCTAGGGCTTGGAGAGATTTGATGAAGATTTGGCATGATGGGGAGGGAGGTGAAGCATCTACGTGGAGATTAAAATCCCCAAGTAGGATGGTGGGGATATCGGTGCTGATCGAGTCAACTATAAATTCTAAGAAGGGTGAGGGGTTTGATTCCAGGAGAGTAGGGGGAGAGTAGACTAGGCAGATTTGCAGGACGGGGGATTTGAAAAGGCCTATCTCTATTTTGGGAGGAGAGGCTGTATCGATGTGTTTGAGCTTTAGATGTTTCTTAGCAGCTAGGAGTAGACCTCCTCTTTTTTGTGGTCTGGGAATGGAAAAAATCTCGTACGTGGAAGTGGGAAGTTGGTTGATGAGAACTGTATCGGTTTCTTTGAGCCATGTCTCAGTAACCCCACATAGGTCTGGTTTGCAATCAATAAGATCACTGAGGATAGGTGACTTTTTGACGAGGGACTGGGCGTTGAATAGAATTATGGAGAGGGTAGTGAGGCCTAGGAATTGTGTTATGGGGGAGGTGAGGATGGGGATTAGGGATTTGCGTGCGGGGGGAGGAGGGTGGATAAAGGACATTTCAAATTGTGTACTGTCTCTTTTCCTCCCCTAGCCTATAGCATACAGAAACAGCCCAAGGTGCCCCTAATATAGTGTTTTTCATCCTTCTCCTGGAGAAACACTTAACCAGTCAGGTTTTTGGGATATCCTCAATGAATATGCATATGTTAGGTTTGTATATATTGGCGTCCAATTGTATGCAAATCTAACTCATGCATGACCATTGCAACATTCCTGAAAACCTGACTGCTTATGTGTGCCTCCAGGAAAGGTTTGGTAAACACTGCCCTAATATACTGCCTGTGTTTCAGGTTATAAAAGAACAAGCAAGCAAGTCAGGATAGGCTGGTGGAAGAATGCATCCTGTCAGGAGCGGTTCTGTAAAGAGGCTGGGTGAGGCAGCCATTTCAGGCAGCAGAATTTTGAGGTGGCAAAAAAAGCCCCTCTCAGAACGCTGCTGTGGTATCTGCCGCAGGCTGCCTGCTCCTGCCATGGCTGCCTCACACTCATACCTGGGAACTCTCTGGATTTGGCCTAGAGACTATGGAATTCTGAACAAATTGCCGGGTCTCTGGGCCAACACCCGAAAACTCCGGGTGCCCTGCTGCAGAAGGCCGGAAGAGAAAGGGCCTGGAGAAGCGTGTGCTTGTGGAAGGAAGAACATCAGCACCTGAGCCCCCGGAAAAAATGTGAAAGCCCAGTGCTGCACGGCAAGAAAGATGAGCAAGATTGTCGCCCTCCTCCACGGGAAACTGAAGATGCAGGAGGAAGAAAAGCAACAGTGTCGGGCTGCGTGCTGAACATAAAACAAGTATAAGTAAACCTCAAGGAAAACAGAAATCTAGAATTCAACACAAAAGTAAATATTCTGCTATAGAAAAGGCTCTGATTATATGACTTAATGAAAGTTAAAGTGACCATCATATGGTGTCTCTGATGCTGCAAGGCTTATTTAATAAGGTCTTTGTAGCCAGACAACCTGATATCTATGGGTGCTAGTGGCTTGTAGGTGAAGCCTTAAAGCACAAAAACCAGTTTAATCATCGGTCACTTCTTTTTGCCTTGACTGTGACTATTTAAGCTGTGAAAGTCAATGTTTATAAGATAAGTACAATTGAATACGTAATGTGCTCTTATCTTGGTCTAGTCCTGAAGTCGATGCTCCGACGCTACAGGGTTTCGGAGTAAGAAACTCCTTCTTCAGGGAGCTTCAGGAAAACATGTACGGGTGAAAACGGCTTGAATTAGCCCGCTATGCAAGACAAAAATAAAATTGTGAGCGAGCCCTTAAATGCTACTTAATCGCTAACAATTTTAAATTATGGCTAATAGAGGAAAAACACTTACTGAATGACTCTGATATGGTCAGCTTAGCGCGCTGATAATGTCAACTTATTTGCACTGCAACAACAATAACGATATATCATACTTGAAATAATTGCTCAAATCAAATCGAAAAAGTACTTAAACAGCTTATTAACCGGTGACCAAACCTTTTCCTGAAACTTACGTCTGCCCAGCTGTGTACTGCCTTCTTCAGTGTTTTTCTCCGTGGCTGACAAATGTGCCATTGCCAAAACATCATGTTTAAAGGGAATCCATCATCTGTATTGACAGGCAGGAAATGACGTGGTTCATCCAAAAAAGGAAAGGTCCAAATAAGGGTAATGACGTCTGCATTGGCGGCCATTTTAGTATAAGTCCTTTTATGGGAAATGATATTCTGCGGCCATATTTGATGGTATTTTTGGTCGCCGCATCTCAAAAAAGATATAATTGTGATGGAGAAGGTACAGAGAAGGGCGACTAAAATGATAGAGGGAATGGAACAGCTCCCCTATGAGGAAAGACTAAAGAGGTTAGGACTTTTCAGCTTGGAGAAGACATGGCTGAGGGGGGATATGATAGAGGTGTTTAAAATCATGAGAGGTCTAGAATGGGTAGATGTGAATCGGTTTTTTACTCTTTCGGATAATAGAAAGACTAGGGGGCACTCCATGAAGTTAGCATGTGGTACATTTAAAACTAATCGGAGAAAGTTCTTTTTCACTCAACGCACAATTAAACTCTGGAATTTGTTGCCAGAAGATGTGGTTAGTGCAGTTAGTATAGCTGTGTTTAAAAAAGGATTGGATAAGTTCTTGGAGGAGAAATCCATTACCTGCTATTAAGTTGACTTAGATAATAACCACCGCTATTACTAGCAACGGTAAAATGGAATAGATGTAGTTTTTGGGTACTTGCAGGTTTTTATAGCTTGGATTGGCCACTGTTGGAAACAGGATGCTGGGCTTGATGGACCCTTGGTCTGACCCAGTATGGCATGTTCTTATGTTCTTATGTTCATGCTCATTGGTGCGGTCTTAGTATGAATCATTGTTTGAAAAATGATAACAATGGACTCTCCGGCAGTCACTTTTAATTTCGTGGAACACATAGTCAGCAATACTGATGTCAAAGAATACAATGTCTCTGTGTATTAAATAAAAGGCGAATTATTAATAAAAAGAAACAATGTATTATATTGTTTTCAAAATCTGTGTTGAATAGGAAAACTTGAATCTTATCAAACTGGACAGATGTACATGAGCTTTTAAAGTAATACACGCCTGTATGAGCGAGTACCATTCTACTCTCTCATTTAATCCTAAGGGTTCAGATTATCGAAGTCAGAAAATCCATTGATTCTCTTTATGAGTCATTCAGTAAGTGTTTTTCCACTATTAGCCATAATTTAATATTGTTAGCGATTCAGTAGCATTTAAGGGCTCGCTCACAATTTTATTTTTGTCTTGCATAGCGGGCTAATTCAAGCCATTTTCACCCGTACATGTTTTTCTGAAGCTCCCTGAAGAAGGAGTTTCTTACTCCGAAACCCTTTAGCGTCAGAGCATCGACTTCAGGACTAGACCAAGATAAGTGCACATTACATATTCTTCAATTGTGCATATCTTATAAACATTGACTATCACAGCTTAAATAGTCACAATCAAGGCAAAAAGAAGTGACCGATGATTAAACTGGTTGTTGTGCTTTAAGGCTTCACCTACAAGCCACTAGCACCCATAGATACCAGGTTGTCTGGCTACAAAGACCTTATTAAATAAATCTTGCAGCATCAGAGACACCATATGATTGTCTCTTTAACTTTCATTAAGTCATATAATCAGAGCCTTTTCTATAGCAGAATATTTACTTTTGTGTTGAACATAAAACAAGGGCAGAGCAGGCTGACACTACTGGAGGAGGAGGAGGAGGAGGAGGAAGTGGAGCGCATGTACCGCGGGCCTGGGGAAACAAAACACAATGAAACAGTTTGATGTTGATGTGTTCATACCATTTTAGAACAGCACTTCCCTAACCTATTTTATCAAATACTTGTTGTCTTTAATTAATTTAGTTGAATTTAAATAAATTAGGCTATTCATAACATTCATCAACCTCAATGTAGCCAGAGGTTTTACCCTTACATCAAGTAGTGATATATGCCTATGCAGTCTAGAATCTATGAAAAACTTCTTTGGTATGTATATGAATATAATTTAAGTCATTTACTTAGTGGGAGGTAGGCTGTCAGTATGAAGAGTAGAATTAATGCTTTCTGTTGAGGAAGTATTAATAGGGATTTACATGGCTTATGACTGTACTCAAAGGGCTTTGTCTGCCTAAGTGTGGGACATAGCTGGACAAATCCAATTTTTTAAATTTCTCAACAATCTCATTGCCTGTGTCTTAACTGGGTATGTTCAGCTAAGGACTCAGACAAACACTTAATCTAATAAGTCAATGGCATTCTGAGGCATTTCAGGGTGGAATTAAATTAGCTAGAGGAGACTTGGATAACTGATATTCATAGTTATCCAAAAAGTGTCAATCAGGCTAGGTAGAGCGTACAGTGTACACATCTTTTCTTTCAACTCTCAGTGCTCCAAATGATACCCAATCTTCACAGGTGTCTACTGTGCTGTTTGAACCTGTGACAGTGTATCTGAAACTGCCCCCCAAGCCTTCCCCACCCAAACCCTCACCACGAGTTTTAAGTCCACTCTATTATATTGCTACAAAGAGCGAAGTGACCCCACTTTGCTATATTGAGGCTCTTTCTCTCTCATATCCACAACACAGGGGAAAGCGGTGTAATTTATAAATACATCTATCAAGACCAAGGAATGTATTAGATTTTAACAAGGTTAAGGAATCCTTTGAATATTCTGAAAAGTTATAAGATTCTATTAACTGATTCTATGTATACACGGTCCTATAAAATTCTACACATTTCTCCAAAATATTTAAGACCAACTTTTGGATGAAATTTTTAAAGAATAACTTACCAGTTACAAACATAAAAAGCATATATGTACATAAGAAACATTCACATATGTATATGGTATTTTATAAATCTTCTAAGTATGTGTGCACATATAGTACTGAATACAAATTTTAAGTGTGAAAAAGGGTGGTCTAAAAGTATTCAGGGGTGGGGTTCATTAGAATACACACAAGTTATTACCACGTTTATCTGATTATTTTTACCCTTGCTAGTTTACTTGTATAACTGAAATTGGATATGTCTTTTGTCTGCAGTTTTTGGATGGGATGTCTGGGTGTACTGGTGAGAGTTCATGCAAAAGTGCTAGAAGGTATAGATGAACTGGTTAAAGTGTGCGTGATTTGATAGAGGTATCAGCAAATTAGTGATTCATTGATTCCAGATATGTGTAGTAATCTGCTATAAACCAGGTTCCTGCTTCCACAAACTTATCAGGTGTTGGAGTCTTAAAATGTGGACCTAGATGTTTCTGTATATGAGTGATGTGTTTTGGACCTGTTAAAAAGAGGTTTCCAACTCTGCACAGACTGCAACCCGCAGCAGCCAAGGTGAAGGAATATAACAATATGTCAAAAGCCCCTCAGTGTTCACCTGTGAATGACAAATGTTCTGTAAGAACCAACACCTAACACTCACTGTGTTTGCAAGTTGGGAAAGAGCTGAACTGTTTAGCATGCCCAGAAAACAGCACTATATAGCCAACAGAAGAGGAAGCCAAAAGAATGCTGGGAAACCATTACAGCAGAAAAGGCACAATTTGATTGGCTCTGTCTATGTGTGCAGGATGGGGATGGCCAGGAGTTGGAGCCAGGAACCAGGAAGAGAGGAGTGCATCTGGCAGCCCTGCAATCAGTTCTCCTCCTGAATAGCTAATTATTGAGAGGTCTACAATGACTAAATAGAGAAACAGAAAGCTGTTCCTGCTTTATAGCCTAGTTACATGTAAAATCCCAACAAGGAACAGATGAGCCAAGAGCTGAGAGTCTGAGAGACATCCTTTCCAGAGATTTCCAGGACCAGGAGCACATGGATGGAGCACCCTCCTATGAGACTGAACTAAGTAATCTAAACTTTGCACAGAGAATATTTTAGCACAGGAGGGAAAATATTTATTTGTTTGCCTTTTGTCACCAAATTCAGTATCTCTTCTTAATAGAGATGTGCATTCGTTTTTGCCGATTTGGAAAATTTCAATGAAATTGTCCAATTTGGCATGGATCAGAGGACTCGAAAAACTATCGGGCTTTCCCCGAAATTTTGGGCAAAAATCATTTTTCGGGGCTACAGGTGCCATTGGTCAGCCCTTGTCACATGGTAGGAGCAATGGATGGCCAGAGCCATCTTAGGAAATGGCGAGGGCCATCCATTGCTCCTTCCATGTGACAGGGGTCGACCAATGGCACCGGTAGCCCATCACATGGTAAGGGCAAAAGGCCACCGGTGCCATTTTGATTAGTGGCAGCCGATGGCCCGAGAGGGAGAGATCACTCCCGGGACCCTGCTGGAGCACCAGGGCTTTTAGTAAGTCTTGGGGGGGGGGGGGGGCGCGGGATGGTGGGGGAGAGGTGTCATTAAGTAAATTTGAAGGGTTGGGGTGGGGTTTTTTTTCCAGTTTGTTTCGCTGAAAAAAAAAAAAAAGAACCATTGGAAAATGAAGTATTCCAAGAAGAGCCCGACCTGAAGCCCGACCCGATAGCTAAAAACGACACACATCTGTACTTCTTAATTGCTTAAGCATTCCAGCCAAAATCAAGCATAAACTCTTGCTGGGAAAGAAAAGCTGATAGACTGTGGTCTTTCTGTGAGAGACTGAAACCAGGCCAGTTTTCTGTTTGGTACCAAGTAAACCATTTGGGGAAGCTCCCCAGGAGAAAGAGACCTTTCACACACTGCAGTGCTCATCTAATTGGTTTGCAATCTAGCTAGCTCCACCATCAAGAAGGACTTCTTCATTTTCTTGTTTTTCTTTTTCCATAAAATTTGGTGTTTGGAATGGGGTGCACAATTTACAAACTGGTGACATAGGGGTGAATCTGTTACAACCCTCTTTTGTTTCAGTACTCAGGGGTAAAGACAATTTTTAAAAGCTGGATATGTCACTTCGTTTCCCCTCCCCACCTTTCTCTATTAGTCTTCCCTATTTTTTTTATTACTATCCATATGAGTGTGTTGATTGAACTGGTTAGCAGGCCATACCAAGTGTTATTTTGCATTGCTTGATATTAAGTATGAAGACTGCAAGTTTGTATAATACTTCACTACTGTATTTTTGCCATTTAATGTTTTGCTTGGATGTACTGTCTATTTATACAATACTAGCAATAGAGTTAATTACTGTTTTATTTTAATGTGATAATTTTATTTTGTCTGAGGTGCCACAAGTGAGAGGTTGATTGGGAAGGATACAGAATTGTGATATCAGGGTGACCGGGACCCTGCCTCATACCCCACTCAAGCTATGAACCCAAAGATAAATCATATTAGTATATATAATGTCTGATGTGGTCCTCCCTACCCTAAGCATAGAGGTAATTCATAGTGCAGACAAGAAGGGGGCCACAAATGCATGCTGTTAAAAATTTTCAGAACGATGTACATGCATACTTTAAAATATTCCTGTGTCTGCATTTAATTCTATGTTATTATATGCATATTGATACAATTATTTTGGTGTTAAATGTATACATATATTTTTAAATAATGGGTAGATAAATCATACCTATACTTGTTAGAGGACTGATAGCAGAAGATTATCCTCCAGCTCAGACAGAAAGGGGTTAACACCCTCTGTAGCCATATCACTAGACATTTTGCCAGAAGTGATGGATCTGCATGTCTACCTAGATAGGATGAAATCTGTACTTGAAAATAAGAACTTAAGAACATAAGAAATTGCCATACTGGGTCAGACCAAGGGTCCATCAAGCCCAGCATCCTGTTTCCAACAGTGGACAAACCAGGCTACAAGTACCTGGCAAGCACCCAAAAACTAAGTATATCCCATGCTACTGATACTAGGAATAGCAGTGGCTATTTTCTAAGACAACTTGATTAATAGCAGGTAATGGACTTCTACTCCAAGAACTTATCCAAACCTTTTTTAACCCAGCTAAACTAAATGCACTAATCACATCCCCTGGCAACAAATTCCAGAGTTTAATTGTACGTTGAGTGAAAAAAAAATATTATCTCATTAGTTTTAAATCTGCTACATGGTAACTTCATGGAGTGACCCCTAGTAGGGATGTGTATCGGGTACCCGATCGTTTGCGCTTTCGGGTTCATCTGGCCACAGAAAAATCTTGTTTTTTGGGGACCCCATCCTATTGGGGTTACATTAGCCACCCTCCAGTCTTCATGTACAATGGATTATTTTAATGATAGGTTATACATTTTAAATAATAGATCTTTAATTTCATTTTTTAGTTCCTTCAGAACCCTGGGGTGTATACCATCTGGTCCAGGTGATTTACTACTCTTCAGTTTGTCAATCAGGCCTACCATATCTTCTAGGTTCACCGTGATTTGGTTCAGTCTATCTGAATCATTGCTTATGCTTTATCCTATTTTCTTCTGTTGGATCCTTCTTCCAATTTTTGAATGAACATCTTTTGGCTAAAATAGCCTCTTTCACCTCACCTTTTAACCATGCCAGTAATCGATTTGCCTTCCTTCCACCTTTCTTAATGTGTGGAATACATCTGGACTGTGCTTCTATGATGATATTTTTTAACAATGTCCACGCCTCTTGCACACTTTTTTACCTTTGTAGATGCTCCTTTCAGGTTTTTTCTATTTTTCTCATTTTATCAAAGTTTCCCTTTTGAAAGTTTAGCACTAGAGCCATGGATTTGCATACTGTCCCCCTTCCAGTTATTTATTCAATTTGATCATATTATGATCACTATTGCCAAGTGGCCCCACCACCATTACCTCTCTCACCAAATCTTGTTCTCCACTGAGAATTAGATCTAAAATTGTTCCCTCTCTCATAGGTTCCTGAACCAATTGCTGTATAAAACTAACATTTATTCCATCCAAGAACTTTCTCTCTAGCATGTCCTGATGTTACATTTAGCCAGTCAATATTGGGGTAATTGAAATCTCCCATTATTACTGCACTACCAATTTGGTTAGCTTCCCTAATTTCTCTTAGCATTTCACTGTCCATCTCACCATCTTGGCAAGGTAGTCGGTAGCATACTCCTATCATTATACTCTTCCCCAACACAAGGGATTTTTATGCTGTTGGATTATATGCCATCCCGGACATAAATCCCCACCCCACCTCTCAGATGCTCCTCTCTATCATTGTGATATAATTTGTACCCTGGTATAGCACTGTCCCATTGGTTATCCTTCTTACACCATGTCTCTGAGATGCCAATTAAGTCTATGTAATCATTCACTGCTATACATTCTAATTCTCCCATCTTACTTTTTAGACTTCTGGCATTAGAATACAAACATTTCAAAGTGTGTTTTGTCTTTGTATTTTCATTCTGCTTTTTAATTGATAGGGATAAATTGGAATCTTTTAGCTCAGGTGAGTTTTTAGTTAAAGGCACTTGGACTTCTTATCTTATTATTGGAACCTTACTATTGGGATGCCTTAATTCTAATGTGTCATTATTATCCTTTGAAGATACCTCCCTCTGAACCATGTGCTGCTGAGTGACTGTCAGCTTATCCCTTTGTTCTAGTTTAAAAGCTGCTCTATCTCCTTTTTAAAGGTTAGTGCCGGCAGCCTGGTTTTACCCTGGTTAAGGTGGAGCCCATCTTTTCAGAAAGGACTTGCAAGCTCTCATCTTTATCCCTACCTGTTGTGCTAGTTAAATAACAGTACAATTGTGTGTACAAAACCATGTAACTAAATATATGTAGGGGTCTATATTCAGCTACTATCTGTCAAAACAAGTTAGCCTCATAAACTTATAAGACTAACTTGGCTGAAATATTCTGTGGCATGGCCATGCCAGTGAATATACTTGGCTATTTAATGGTTAGCCAGACAAGTTTATCTGGCTAACTTTAGACCAGGTGAAAAGCAGATGAAACTTAGTCGACTAACTTAGCCTTTCAGGCTGAATATTGGCACTTATCCAGCTAAGTTAGATGGATAAGTGCCAATATTCAGTCTTATCTGGCTTAGTTATCCAGACAAGTAAGACCTGATATTCATCTGGTATAAAGTATTTATACACATATATGATAAGAACATAAGAAATTGCCATGTTGGGTCAGACCAAGAGTCCATCAAGCCCAGCATCCTGTTTCCAACAGAGGCCAAAACCAGGCCACAAGAATCTGGCAATTACCCAAACACTAAGAAGATCCCATGCTACTGATGCAATTAATAGCAGTGGCTATTCCCTAAGTAAAATTGATTAATAGCCATTAATGGACTTCTCCTCCAAGAACTTATCCAAACCTTTTTTGAACCCAGCTACACTAACTGCACTAACCACATCCTCTGGCAACAAATTCCAGAGCTTTATTGTGCGTTGAGTGAAAAAGAATTTTCTCCGATCAGTCTTAAATGTGCTACTTGCTAACTTCATGGAATGCCCCCTAGTCCTTCTATTATTCGAAAGTGAAAATAACCGAGTCACATCTACTCGTTCAAGACCTCTCATGATCTTAAAGACCTCTATCATATCCTCCCTCAGCCGTCTCTTCTCCAAGCTGAACAGCCCTAATCTCTTCAGCCTTTCCTCATAGGGAAGCTGTTCCATCCCCTTTATCATTTTGGTTGCCCTTCTCTGTACCTTCTCCATCACAACATATCTTTTTTGAGATGCGGCGACCAGAATTGTACACAGTATTCAAGGTGTGGTCTCACTATGCAGCGATATAGAGGCATTATGACATTTTCCGTTCTATTAACGATTCCCTTCCTAATAATTCCTAACATTCTATTTGCTTTTTTGACTGCTGCATCACACTGAGCTGACGATTTTAAAGTATTATCCACTATGATGCCTAGATCTTTTTCCTGGGTGGTAGCTCCTAATATGGAACCTAACATAGTGTAACTACAGCAATGGTTATTTTTCCCTATATGCAACACCTTGTACTTGTCCACATTAAATTTCATCTGCCATTTGGATGCCCAATCTTCAAGTCTTGCAAGGTCCTCCTGCAATGTATCACAGTCTGCTTGTGATTTAACTACTCTGAATAATTTTGTATCATCTGCAAATTTGATAACCTCACTCGTCGTATTCCTTTCCAGATCATTTATATATATGTATTGAAAAGCACTGGTCCAAGTACAGATCCCTGAGGCACTCCACTGTTTACCCTTTTCCACTGAGAAAATTGACCATTTAATCCTACTCTCTGTTTCCTGTCTTTTAACCAGCTTGTAATCCATGAAAGTACATCGCCTCCTATCCCATGACTTTTTAGTTTTCGTAGAAGCCTTTCATGAGGGACTTTGTCAAACGCCTTCTGAAAATCCAAATACACTACATCTACCGGTTCACCTTTATCCACATGTTTATTAACCCCTTCAAAAAAATGAAGATTTGTTAGGCAAGACTTCCCTTGGGTAAATCCATGTTGACTATGTTCCATTAAATCATGTCTTTCTATATGCTTTACAATTTTGTTCTTGAGAATAGTTTCCACTATTTTTCCCGGCACTGAAGTCAGGCTCACTGGTCTACAGTTACCTGGATCACCCCTGGAGCCTTTTTTAAATATTGGGGTTACATTGGCCACCCTCCAGTCTTCAGGTACAATGGATGATTTTAATGATAGTTTAATGATGTTTTATAAACCTTACAAATATATGTTGCCGAATTGCAAGGAAGGTTTAATAGATTAAACAAAATGTTAATCTAGCGACATTCTGGGTGGGAGTTCATAAAAACACCCACAAGTTGCTATATTGTAAGAGGTATATGTCCATACATTATCAAATTTGTCTGAACACATTTACACCTGCTAATAAATTTGCACAATTGAAACTGAAGGTTCACTTGTGAACTGGTAAAGTTCTGGGTGAACTGGATAAGTGCTGATATTCAGACTCATCTGGCTAAATTAGTCAGATAAGTTCAGACTTATCCAGCTAAGCAACTCAGTTTTAATATTCAGCTGTGCTGAACAGATGCCACTTAAATGGATAACTTTTTTTCTCTGGCTAAAACATTAATGGATAAGTGGAGCGGGGGCACTCCAGGGTGGAGCTACTTATTTGGCTAACTTAGCTCAGGTCTAACCTATCTGGCTAAGTCATCATGTGATTCCTACCCTGTACACTCAGTGCTGTGCCCACAATCAGACTTTGCTGGAAAAGGAAAAGAGGAGAAGCATCCATCTCACCAAAAACATTTGAACTAGTATGATTGCAATGCATGCATATTTGTCCCTCACAGCTCACTGGTGGCAGCCTGATGAGACATTAGCTGAAAGAAGCTCTAAAAAGGGTACACCAGCAGGATATTCCTAGCAGGCAGTGCTGCACACCTAGGTGCTAGACTGGAGCTATACCTCAGAAGATATCATGTAGGCAATCCAGGGGATGATGGATGGATGCTTGGTAAGAAGCAGTGTAATTAATTTTAATGGATTTTTTTATTACTCACAATAGTACCAGTGTCTGATGGTGGATTCCCAAGGCATCCTATGCTTTGCACACTTGCTGCACCTGGTAGTAAGGGATGCTTTGAGACCTCGAGGCAAGGTAAGTGACAAGTCTTGAAGCAGTTGATCGAGAAGTGCTGCAAAATAGCAGGCAATTCTATCAGTGTGAAGAGTAGGCAACTGATCAGATAGAAGCAGAAAGGAGACACGGCACCATCAAACAACTTCAATCAGGATATATCTACTACATGCTATTCCACTTATTTTATTCTGCAGAGATTGGTTTAATAGCAGACATAATTTCATGAACTGGCTCTGGCCTTTGAAATTGGATTAGACTATCCTGTTAAATGTCAAGACTAGACACATACTGCACAGATGGTGTATGTCCTCAAGCCTGTCAAGGGATATACTGAAGCACAGAATTTAGCCACTGTCACTTTTGGTGATGTCATCCCTGTAGTAAAATATCTGGAGCAGGTATTAGAGTAATTTTTGAATTAGCAGGATTTGTCAAAGAAGGGGCTAATGCTTGTTAACTGTTTAAAGCAGCAATTTGAAAATAAAGTTAAAACCTCTCACCCCTACAAGATTGCTACATGTAACACCCCCTTGGCCACTTACCTCGTGGGTCATTCCTGGGTCCCAAGATCAAACTGTTGAGAGCCACCCAAGGGCAGACTCTGTTGGTCCTCACATTCTGGGTACCTGGTGCCTCCACCTGGAGAAGAAGGTGTTAGTGGGTGGGATTTCCCTCTCTTCACCCCAGGAAGTAAATGGGACTATGAACAAGACTGGCAGCATACACAAATATATAATAGTTTATTAGACTATACAAGCATATACATTTCTACATGACTATGTACAATGCTAGTATGTAAAAAAGCACACTTATCTACTCGTGGTTAATAGTCTCAGTCTACACAACTATATACATTTCTACAAGGTAGGAAGAACATTTCATTTTTGGCAATTTGGGGTTGTTAGCCCCCATAGTATACCACCAAACAGAAGGGACTTCTTGCATTTCCGCTTACTCAAGTATTATTATTATCCTTTTCCTTTATCCCAAGAATCACACATGTCAAAAGATGCAACTGGGCTGGTGGGCAGTGTTGGCTTGGGCGGGTCCACTGTATCTAAACTGTCTCCTTCCACTCCGCTGAAAGATCCATGCCAATTCTGGGGTCCAGGCCCTCCTGGGAGATGTGACTCCACCTACCAGTCTCCCGCTGTGGTCCACGCCCTTCTGGGGGTCATACTCCACTTCCCGGTCTGACGGGAAGTGAATCTGCCTCCTAGTTTGCTGCTGTGGTCCATGCCCTCCTGGGGGACCTGACTCCACCTCTCAGGCTGCTGATGGGATCCACACCCTCCTGGGGGACCTGACTCCATCTTCTGGACTGCCGCTGTGGTCCCTTTGATCAAGGGGGACCACTCCACCTCCGGATCTGCTGCTGGGGTCCAAGCCCTCCTGGGGAATAAGACTCCACCTTCTGCTGCTGGGGTCCCTTTGCTCAAGGAGGACTGCTTGATCTCCACATATGCTGCTGGGGTCCCCTCATTCAAGAGGGGATGAACCACTCTACCTCTGGGCCTGCTGCTATCCTTCAGTTCTCTTCCCTCCATAGGAAGGTTTTCCCTGGCTTGGGTTTACAGCTCCACTAGATTCATTGCTGTTTTAGCATTCAGTGGTTCTGGCCCTACACAGTCTCTGCTTTCAGTGATTTTCGCTCTGTTAAGCTCATCACCAATCATGTGCTGTTATCCAGCCTAGATAAGTCACCTTCTCTCATAGTGGCTTTTTTTTTTTTTATCTGACTCAGCCAAAATGTCAAGCCCCAGGCAGAACCACAGAGAGAGAGAGAGAGAGAGACCAAATACATTCCCCTCTATCCTGCCTGGCTATCTCCCTGTTGTCTGGATATTTCATACTCACATGTCTGAATACCCTTGTTAGGGTGAAAATCTGTTTGCTTCCTAGGACTATTTTCCAGGACATTTCTCTCATAAATCTCTTTCCTACTCATATTTCTGTAATTTAGGAGTTTGAATCCTGTGATTTTTTTAGTGATATTTCCTACAAAATTACCAGGGGGTTGTGACATGCAAATCTTTTACCTGAATCTGTGACTAATCTATTCAATGGTCATTTAAGTACCTTCACAGTAAGGGGTCTGATGATTTTTTCAATTTCCTTGGCTGGCAGCTCAAGTTACATAGCTGCATTGTTCTCCTTTTTTTTTTCTCTGCTGCAGTTCACTTAAATGGTAGCATGCTCAAACCTCTGTCTCTTGTGAGGGGGGTTTCATAGATGTTAGCCACTATGTGACCCATGTGCAAAAGGCAGTAACAATGATTGATAACAATGATTGAGGAGGTATTGTCAAAAAGGGTCAGTGGCAGTGAAGAAGTATGTTCCCTTTCCAGCTCTATTAGTATCAGCAGTTTCTTATTAGTTGTATCCTCATCCCTTCCCTTGAGACACCTATCTTGACCTGATGTTGATGAATTGGCTTCCATGTCAAAGGCAATAGCATCAGCAGTTGGAAGTAGGGCTTAAATTAACATTAACCTCAGGAGAAACTTTCAGAAATTTCAATCAGTCATTACCTGTCTGTTGCATTTTGCAGCTCGTGGAAATTGCGCTCCTCACCCAGTGCCATAATTCTCCTCTTCATGGCGGGATGTTGCCATCACTGTGGGCACCGCAGGACACTGCTGGCCCTCCCTAGTGTATGTGCATTTCCATGCTGAATCTCTTAAAGGGCCCATGGTGGGGAAACCTCTACGGTGCCTCTAGATAATGTCATCGGCCTCCCCTTTCTGAAAGCTGCCTCAGATGCCCTTCCGATGCCTCAGAAACAGGTCCAGCTACCTTGTAGTTCATGTTGCCAGTCTGTTTCTGCTTCATCTGCCCAGCCTATTCTTTTTCTATTTTCACATTATCCTCCTTCTCAGACGGATACCTAGTTTTGACCCTGCTTGGACCCTCATTTCATCTAATAACCACCTGCCACCAACTTTAGTTGGTCTGTGGGCTCTGCTATCTTGCTATCCCAGAGACCCTCACCTAAGTCCTGCCAGCCCCGGCACTCAAAGGCTCCACACTAGGGAAATGAGGGCTGGCATTGATGAAACCTCACACCGGTTTCTCTCTCTCCAGGGTCTGCCTGCTTGTGGTGAGAAACTGCAGGACCCCTCTCCACAGGTTGCGCCAATCTCACCCCAGTCCAAGGGTCCACAAACACAACAATTTGCTGAGGCCATGGAGTCAGCAGACATCTTCAATCTAAGGAACCCAGGCTTGACTCACAGGCTTCATGAGCAATAAAGTATCTTCAGGCATGTCTCTGCAGCCATGGACCATCTCACACTCTGGCTAGATGCACTGACTTCAGCATCTGCACCATCTCCACCTGTGCCCATACAGACACCTCCTTTACCTGTTAGCTAGCCATTTTCTCAGCTCTTTGTGCCCCCATGCTACTCTGGGGATCCTAAATGATGTTGGGGATTCCTTGATCAATGTAGAATGCATTTCCAGCTTCAAGCTGCTCTCTTCCATGACAATTAGTGTAAAACCACCTACATCCTCTCCTTGTAAGCTGGGCCAGCTTTGCATGGGTTTCTTCCCTCTGGGAGTAAGGAGACCCCATCCTATTGGAGCAGTCTACTCTGTATTTGAAGAACCAGCCAAGTTACCTCTCTAGCATCGGACTTGCTCCACATATGCCCAAAATTCCATACCTTGAGTGAATTTGCTGTGGAATTTCAAACCTTGGCCTCTGAGCTCAATTGGCATAAGAATAGTCTGGTTGCTATATATTATATATATATACAAACACTATATATCCCATCTCTCCTCCACACGCGACCGTGCTCTCTCGATTGCCGGTCCCATTCACTGGAACACACTACCGCCTGACATACGCCTCAAACCATGTATGAACAACTTCAAAATAAATTGAAAACATGGTTGTTCAACCAAGCTTACCCAGAATAAAAAGCCATCTATCCGTGCCAAAGTAGACCACATTATGTCTACCCCTTTTCCTCATATTGAGGAGCTATGTTTTGTTATACTCCCTCTCCTCACTTCGAGGAACCTCGTTTTGTTACCCTGTCTTTTCTCAGCTGCCTTTCATTATCCCCTCTCCCAGTTTTGACTTCCCTGTTAAAATGTAATTTTCCAAACTTAACCTGTTTACTGTAAACCGACATGATGTCCACAACTAATGCCGGTATATAAAAATGTTTAAATAATAAATAATAATAATAATAATAATATTAGTCTGGTTGCACTCTCCACATTACCTCCATCCCCACTGTGTGTGCATGTGTGTTTGTGTGAGGTGGAGGTGGCCTTTTTGTTTTAGGAGGGGCTGGATAGAGTGATTAGTAAGGTGATTGTAAGCCAAAGGGAAATGAGCTGAGTGAGTGTGTGTGTGTGTGTGTGTGTGTGTGTGTGTTTGTATGTGTCCTCTTCCCCTCATATGCTCCATTTTGTGCTCACACCTGTCCTTCCCACATACATGTATTTGTGTGGGGGATGTGTGGTAGGGAGAGGGTTTGTGTCTGCATGATATGGAATGGACATCTCTGTGTGTGGCAGGTGTTGGAGAGTGAGGGTGAGTGTGGGAATGATGGGGTCAGGGAGTGACTGGGGGTATGTGGGAGAGAAGAGGTATATGGGATGTCTGGAAGTGTTTGTGGGGGTTCAGGGAGTGATAGGGGATTGTGTGTGTGAGGGGTTCATGGGGTGGGATTGATTGAGATGGGGTGGTGGACTGACTTGCAGTGTGCACATGGAGGGGTAGCAGTGTGTTTTGGGAGTGATGAAGAGTGACTAGGGGGGTTGGAACGTTGTTAGAGAGTGACTGGCGGTGGTTGTGTGTGGGGCAGGGTTTCAGGGAGTGTATGTGGGTGGAGATGACTGGGCATGACTAGAAGTGGAGGATTGTGTGCAGGGAGAATGTATGCAATTCCCCCTTGCACTTTCCACTTTCTCCATTCTTTTGCTTCTCTTGTGTGTGGGGGCGGGTGAGTTTGGAGTAGGGTGTGTGTGAGTATGTGTGTATTGGGAGTGAGTGAGTGGTGTGGAGTAAGCAGGATGGGGAGTAACATTTCTTCTCCCTCTCCTCTTCCCCTCACTCTTGTATATGTCTGTGCATTTAATTGAGGGAGTGGGGGGACTAGTTGTGTATGTATGTAGATGCTTAGAATTAGGGGTTAAAAAGGTGTGTGTGGGTGTTTATGTGGATAGAATTAGGGTTGTGGGAAGCTGTGCATGGATAAGGGAAGGAGTGAGCTGGATAAGTGATGTGGTTGAGTTTGTAGGGAGCAATGCCACCTTTTCCACAGAGCAGTACTGGACACTTGAAGATTGGGGGGGTCCCATCCACTCCTGTCTCCTTCATTTGCATAAATGTATATATATTTCAGATCCTGCTACTTAGTACCTATATGGTGTTAAGTCTACTGTATAACATATATTGGATGTGTCTTGACCCTCAGAAAGCAATGAGCTGGATTTTCAAAGGGTTACGCGCGTAGGTTATCCGCGGAACCCCCGAAAACCTACCCCAAACCCCCCTGCATGCGCCGAGCCTATCTTGCATAGGCTCGGCGGCGCGCGCAATCCCCGGGATGCGCGTAAGTCCTGGGGCTTTCCTGGGGGGGCGTGTCATGGCTGCCGCGTCATCGGGGGTGTGTCGTGGCCAGTGCGTCACTGGGGGTGTTCTGGGGGCGTTACCGCAGCCTCCAGACCAGCCCCCGGACCGGACCATGGTGCGCCAGCAGCCGGCCCGGTGCACGCAAGTTACACCTGCCTCGGGCTGGTGGATATTCAGCCGCATAGCCATGCAGTGGAATATCCTTGTAACTTACCTGGGTAAGCTATATCCAGCAAAGTTTCTTAGCCAGCTAGGCTTATAATATCTACCCTTCCATATCTAAACAGCACTAACAGCTAGCATGCTACTCCAACATTAACACTCCTATCTATGAAATAGGCAACATTGCAAATACTACACCGGACCCTAAAAAAATTATATCCTCCTATTAGAAAAACAAAACAAGCCAGGTTGCTATCCATCCGTACACACTAGCAGAATACCTCAGCTCAATCACACATGAAAAATACACAGACCTTCACCAAATACAGAATAAAGAGCCTATATATTATAAATAGAAATGTGCAGACAAAAACTGAACTGGAAACTGCAACAAGTCAGACTGTATGCAGTGCAACCATGGAAAAACAGAAATATCACCATTCCACATAAATAGGGATCTTCATTTTCAGGTTTTATTTTATTTTGTCTAGAAATTTCAATATTAGAACAAAAAATAAATCAGTGGAAAAATGCTTCTCAAATGAATTTTCTCCTATGAGTTATATCAAAGTCATTTTTCCACTGACATATTTTGTTATAGCATTGAAATTCCCAGGCAAAATGTATTTATTTATATTTTTATTTAATGACATAATGTAATCACTTCCCTGAATACAAACTGAAAATGAAGCCCCTACTCATAAAACATTAAACAATAAAATCAGGAAATATAAACATCAATCTTAATACTAAAACCATACTAATAACATAAATACATATTTCAAAAGATCTGGTGAATAGAACATTAAAAACACACATACAAATTTGTATAAATTTCCCAAACACCAATAAAATATTTCCAAACAGAAGAATCAGTAAATAATATTCAATAATTACAACTAAGGATTAAAAAAAACTCCCATCAGTACTCTCCATACCTGAGAATGTTTGATTTCCAGTCACCCTACGATTGTTGTGGATTATTTGGGGGAGGAAAAGTGAACAGTATGCATAAACTATCGCCTGTCTTTCATTGTCTCTCACACAGACAGACATACTCTCACACATGTTTGCTGTCTCACATATGATCTCATATACTCTCTCACACATACACTATTTTAATTGTTCCTAATGATACACTTGCTCTCACATGCTCTCTGGCACACACACACATGCTCTCTGGCACATACATGCTTTCTCACATATGTTCTCTCTGATATACATATGCTCACATATGGTCACACACATACATACATGCTCTTACTCACATATATGCTTTTACTGACACACACATACTTTGATACACATGCTTTCACTGACACAAACATGCTCTGACACACACATGCTCACATATACTCACACATATACACACATTCACATGTGTTTATACATATGCTCACATATGGTGGCAGCACACATGCTCTCACTCACATGTGGTCTGACACGTACACATGGTCACATATGCTCTTACTGACACATACATGTGCACAAACTCAAATAGTGTGCACAACAAATGAAATAAAAAACAAACAAAAAACACCTAAAGATGAAGGAAAATCTAAAAGAAACATCCCAATGCTCACCCCTTATAATTCAAGCATATTTTGCTGAGCTAATGATGGGCTATTTTTTAAATTTTGGGAACTGGTATTTGCTCATTTTATTTTAAAGAATTCAACGTGCACAGTTTATGAAGACAAAAACATCTATGGATTTTTATTTTTGCAGTAGAAATAAGTAGACAAAATTTATAAGCCATCAAAGATATATGATATATATTAAAACTCATTTTAACCCAGTTTACACTATGCTGTTTAATTCCTTATCATCTGCTTTTGACTTAAAATACTGTAATAAAAGAAAATTTATGATGCTATGCCAGGGTGAATATTTCAGATTCAGTGAACCTTGAAATTGAGCTTCAGTGTTTGAAAAGAAGTTAATTATTTACCACCAGAAAATTCAAAGCTGAACTTTCGATGCATTCATACTATATTACTGTAAGGGCAAAAATTCTCTGGCCGGCCTTAAACTCCCAGTCTTTAGGGATGCAAGAATGATGATTTGCCTTTATGCCACTGGGTGGCTCTGGTGTCATTGAGGTTTTACAGAAGCAATCAGCTGTCTGAACTGCCTGGGAGGAACAGGCCCCATTGCAAAGAAGCAAGCAGATGCCAGTTTATCTTCAATGCTCTTACTGGAATTGTCTCAGGAACATGCAATTGAGTCTCTGCCCTCCCTCCATTCATGCATACCTTCTGTCACCACTGTCTAATGTCAAATCTCTAGGAAGACTCCACATCTCCCTTTAGGGCTCCTGTGGCCTGTATTTTTTTTAAAGATATCTGCCTTCCACAGCTCCTACCTCTTATTCTGCCACCAATGTGACTCTGTATTTGAGGTTGGGACCGACTATTTCTTGAACCCCGCCCCCACCGTGATTCAGTCTTAAAGGGTCAGCAGGCAAAACTTACTGCATTAGGCCTATTTGATGACCTAATGGCATCACAGAATTTTGCAATCCAGCTCTAATGAAAGTCAATTTTTTATTTAATTTTAGTATATTTATTTATTTATATTCTAGCTTTTGTGTTTCATCGGCCACTTAAAAGACGATTATATCAAAGCACTGTAGATATTTCCCTGTTCCCAGAGGACTTACAATCTAAGTGTAACCCCACCCTGGTGCACCTGTCTTACATGGGTGGGGCATAAACATATTTGTAAATTCTTTGGGGCAGGAACCTTGATTAGCTCTTCATTCATACCCCTTACCAGGGTATGAATCCTTTTAGATGGGGGAAGAAAGGTGTCCTTTTATGTCCTTGAGTAGGGGTGGCTAGTTTCCTCTTGGTTATCCCTGAAGAGGGAGAACTTCTCTTTCTGTGGGCTGTGTGTCCAACTAAAGACACTGGAATCACTGGGTTAGTGTCCAAAATTAAAGCTATTACTGTTTAACACTGATGATGAATGACACAATAACTCAAACTGCAGCACAGAATTAAAGTGGAACCCCTAAATAGT
This sequence comes from Rhinatrema bivittatum, assembly GCF_901001135.1. Taxonomy (NCBI): domain Eukaryota; kingdom Metazoa; phylum Chordata; class Amphibia; order Gymnophiona; family Rhinatrematidae; genus Rhinatrema; species Rhinatrema bivittatum. The sequence goes on along the minus strand of NC_042616.1, from coordinate 322,887,001 downwards.
CAGGACCTTATTAGACTGGTGAAAAACCCAAGTCAAGTCAAGAAAAAAGTGATAAAAGTATGGCACAGAGAATAAATCTTCTCTGTCTCTCCCAGGGCAGACCAAACACCGGATGGGTGCCATCAATGATCCAGCAAACCTTCTGGATGTCCTTAATTTTTACACAGTCTCTTTATTTCTTCTCTCTGGATCCCTGATGGAAACAAACAGCTCTCTTGCTTTAGACAGGAAGGAAGGGCAGCCAAAACTTCCTCCTGGATCTTCTAAAAAAATGCTTTCTTTTCTCCAAAAGATATTAACACCGGCGTTTCCCCTCACAATGGGTCACCACCGTTTCAGGGGCAGATCTTCCCTATCTCTGGACATCCCAGACACAGGGTTCCTCAATCCCTGTGCCCAAAAAAGACCCAGGTGTCTACCGAGGCTCCTATCATGAAAAATCTCAGTCGAAAACAACTCAGAGGGATATCCTAAACAGCTAGTGAGTAGTAGAGATGTGAATCGGAACTGGAATCTGATCGGTTGTGGTCCCGATCCAAATCTTAAAATTTTTATTGCCCAGCCCGATTTGAGTATTGATTATCGGCTGCGCCCGATCCGATAATCAAAACACCCTCCCAAACCCCCAAAAAAGGTTTTAAAATTACCTGGTGGTCCAGCGGGAGCACGGGGAGCAATCTCCCGCCCTCAGGCCATCGGCTGCGTTAATAAAAATGGTGCCGATGGCCCTTTGCCCTTACCATGTGACAGAGCAAAGGTAGCGCCAGCGCCATTTTGAATATTGGCAATATGGCCCGAGTGCAGGAGATCACTCCCGGACCCCTGCTGGACCCCCAGGGACTTTTGGCCAGCTTGGGGGGGCCTCCTGAGCCCCACAAGACTTGCCAAAAGTCCAGCGGGGGTCCGGGAGTGACCTCCTGCACTCGGGCCGTATTGCCAATATTCAAAATGGCGCCGGCGCTACCTTTGCCCTGTCACATGGTAAGGGCAAAGGGCCATCGGCGCCATTTTTATTAACGCAGCCGAATGCCCGAGAGTGGGAGATCGCGCCGGGACCCCCCCCCCCCCACTGGACCACCAGGTAATTTAAAACATTTTGGGGGGGTTCGGGAGGGTGGGGGATTTGTTTAAAAGGGTCGGGGTGGGTTTTAGGGTTATTTTGGTGTGCCGGTTTGAAAAAAGAAGAGATTTAGCACAAGTGGGATAAAGCCCAATTCCTTTAGATTTGGAGACATCTACACACATGGGGCAGAGCTAAGGATGTTGGCTCTTTCCAGTTACAAGCCCTTCCCGGTTCAGAAGCCAAATTTCACAGAGTTGTTTAATCCTTAGAAGCTTTGGCAGGCCTGGATGCAGGAGAAGAATGCACCACTGGGAAGGGGAGAGGCTAGTTCAGCCCAGCTGTCATCTTAGGAACTTCAGAGCTAATTGTAAAGACATCCAGCATTTTAGAAGCTGCCCTGGCATTGGTTAATAGTAATATATTAAAAGAATTTAAATAAATAAATAAATAAATATATATATATATATATGCAAATGTCTGTACCACAGAAGGAAAAACACATCAGATGCTGATGTGCAGGAAGAAACTGCAGAAACCAGATGGTGACTTTGCTGCCTGGAGCCCAGGATCAGCTCCTTTTATCAGGCAGACTTAAGTGATTATCTAAGAGTGCAGCAGTTTTGAAGGTTGCGCCAGGGGCTTCACCGTACAAGGATCTACATGATGACTCTGTAGGATAGCATTTCCAATCTCTGGCAACAGATTAAAGTTCTCTGCTTCCTTTTCCAGTCCCTCACCTGCCAGGTAGTGTGCAGAACAAAGGAGTGAAGAACTTAACCTGGAGAAGACAGAGCCCAGAGCATAGCAAGGAAGAGCCATTCTGCTCCCCAATCCAGTCCCTCTCCTTCCATTGTTTCCTCTCCTGCCTCCTGTCCTGCAGAGAACACAAGGGGGGGGGGGTGGAGTGATGCTGGACTTGACAAAAGTTCAGTTTTTGTCTGCATATTTCTATTTATATTTTGTGGTCACTTATTCTTTCTTTTGTAAGGGGTTTTCTGTGACAAACATGATGCATTCTGCTAATTTTTGGTTTTGGTGTACTCCAGCTTGTACTGTTTTCTAAACATGTGCGCTCAAAATAATGTTTGGTTCAGTTCATTTTAATCAAAATGAATCCCTGATACCATTGAATAAACCTGAAAATTTTGGAGTGTTTTGTTTGAGAAAATAGTTCACTATTTGAAAATATTGTGCTTTGTTCGCTAAGACATTTTTGAAAACACGTGACCCCTGCAGCCCCTTCAGTGTCTATCGTCCAAGAGTGAAAGAGGCAGGAGCAATCCTCAGCCACACCTGCCCTTCTGGTTCTACTTTAAAGATGGAGCTTGTCTCAAAGCTAAATGGTGTTCAGTTAGTTTCAGTTCAGTTTATCTTAATATACCACCCTTCTGTATTTGTAATATGGTTTAATATAAATAAATTTTGAAGTTTACAATAAGTAAATACAATGTAAAATATCAATTCAATAAAACACTACACGACAAAATCACCACAACTACAACAAAACAATTAATGCTAAACAACATGAACTGTCCTGAAAAATAAATTTAGAATTAAGAAAAAATATACTGTACATATAAGCCATAAGGCCATAATAAAATAAAAAAATAGTAATGAGGCTTATAGTCTACAGAACAGAACATGAATTTCTAGACTATATATCAATCACTAATATTATACCATTACAGATCATCTGTTGTTGCCAAAAGATTGCCTGAATAATCATGTTGTAATCTTATTTGTCTTTTCCCTCAGATGGATATTGGTATTGACATTGTCCTGATCTCTGACACCCCTGACCGCTGCCCATCTTTTACCATTGCCTGTTCCTAGATATGCCTGACTACTGTCTGCCTCTGACCATCGCCCAGACCTTAGGCTCATTTTAACTCCACCTTCCCATGACCCAAACTATCCAAGGAACAACACATCTACCTTCATCAGAGACCCCCACTTAAGACCTGTTGGCCCCGGCACCTAAAGGCTCAACCCAAGGGGGAAGAGCATTGATATAGACAAAGCTTCCACTGTGTCTCTGATTTGTTCTGGTCCACCTGCTGAAGGTGGGCACCTGCAGAACTCCTCCCTGCTGCTTGCACCAATCCTACCTTGGTCCAAGGTTCCACAAACACTATACTCAGTTTAAGAGATCTGTGTACCAAGAAGTTACTGAACAAATATGGCTCTCAATTTAATGATTTTTGCTGTGACAGGGGCCGACCAATGGCAGCGGTAGCCCCTGTGACATAGTGAGGGCAAAGGCTATCAGCACCATTTTGAATACTGGCAGCCGATGGACCGAGTGCAGGAGGTTGATCCCGGACACCACTGGACCACCAGGGACGTTTGGCAAGTCTTGGGGGACCCTCCTGACCCCCACACGACTTTCCAAAAGTCCCTGGTGGTCCAGCAGGGGTCCGGGAGCAATCTCCTGCACTCGGGCCGATGGCTGCCAGTAATCAAAATGGCACCAATAGACTTTGCCTTTTCTATATCACAGAGGCTACCGGTGCCATTGGTCAGCCCCTGTCACATGGTAGGAGCACAAGATGGTGCTGGCCATCTAGCAACCTGCTGCACTCTGGCCATTGACTGACAGTATTCAAAATGGCGCCGACTGTCGGCCCCTGTGACATAGTGAGGGCAAAGGCGATCGGCTGCCATTATTCAAAATGGCGCCGACTGTTTGCCCCGCTGGACTTTTGGCAAGTCTTGTGGGGGTCAGGAGGGTCCCCCAAGACTTGCCAAAAGTTCCTGGTGGTCCAGCGGGGGTCTGGGAGTGATCTCCTGCATTCGGGCCATCGGCTGCCAGTAATCAAAATGGCGCCGATAGCCTTTGCCCTTACTATGTCACAGGGGCTACCAGTGCCATTGGTCAGCCACTGTCACATGGTAGGAGCACAATATGGCACCGATGGCCATGTGACAAGGGCTGACTAATGGCACCGGTAGCCCTTGTGACATAGTAGGTCAAAGGCTATTGGCGCCATTTTGAAATCGGCTGCCGAGGGTTTGAGTGCAAGGGATGGCTCCCGAATTCCCCGCTGGACCACCACGGAGTTTTGGTAAGTCTGGGGGAGTCAGGAGAGTGGGGGGTATATTTAAATTGGCTCCTTTAGGCGGCCGAATAATTCGGCGAAGATTTGTTGTATTCGTGGGGAATTGCGATATGTTTTGCTTCCCCATGAATACAACAAATATGGCCCTATATGTTGCGAATTCCCAATTCATAGGGAACGACTGCACACCCCTAGGAACTCCTAGGTAGCGTGCATGCAGTTCAACTCTCTCTGCAGGGGCTACAGATGTCAGATGCCCGATGAACAGTCATTCCAGAGAGAGGCTTGGGATAAGACAGTGCAGGTCCCAGAGCAACTTCAAACACTGACTCTTGACACCCCTGTAAAGATGACATCATCAAGGATGGGGCTACAACCCACAGATGATAGCTGAGCCAGCAGAAACTCCCAGGTAGAGTGCACGGAGTAAAACTTTTTCTCTGAGGGGGCTATGGATTTCAGATGCCCAGAAAGAGGCTCAGAAGGAGACAGTGCAAGTCCTGGAGCAACTTCATATGCCGGTTCTTTGTCCTTTTCCCCCACATGGATGGCATCAGTGAGGGAGTGGGGCTACCACCCACAGATTACAGTTGAGCTGGCAGAAGCTCCCGGGTAGAATGCAGGGTCTATGGATGTCAGATGCCCAGTCATTCCAAGAAATGTATTATTATTATTTATGGCTTTTATATACCGATGTTCGAAGGACATCACATCCGTTTACATGAAAACAGGTACGAATACAAAAACATAATATGAAAACAGTGCAGTTCATAGAACTGAATTTAAGGCAAACTAATAGGTGGAACTGGGGAGGGAGAGATTAGATGTGGGACATTATGGCATAATAGAAGTACATAATGAAATTCAAGTTATAAACATGGAATTTACAGTGTCGATATATACAGCATAGTAGAATTAGCATAAAAAATTAGCATAATAAAATTAAAATTATAAAGATGGCATTTACAGTGTCAATATATATGGCTTAATGATTGGTGAGGGCAAGGAGAGGGTGGGATGGATTATGTGTAGGCTTGTTTGAAGAGCCATGTTTTTAGTTTTATTTTGAATTTGAGGGGACAGGTTCAAGCTGGAGGTCTGGTGGCATGTCATTCCTGTTTGAGGGTCCTGCTATGGATAGTGCTCTTTCTTTTGTGATAGTGAGGTGGGAGGGTTTCGTGAGGGATATGTGTATTGAGCCATTATATGCAGATCTAGTGGGTCTAATTGCATTGTGGAAAAGAAGGGAGTCGTTGAGCCAGTGAACGTCTTGATTATGTAGTGTCTTCTGTATGATCGTGAGGTAAAGGATTCTGAAGGAGATAGGGAGCCAGTGGAGGTCTCTAAGGACGGGAGTGATGCAATCTTTTCTGCGGGTGTTGGTGAGTACTCTAGCAGTGGTATTTTGAAGCATTTGGAGTGGTTTGATGGTGGAAGAGGGGAGACCCTGCAGGAGGGAGTTGCATTAAGCTAATTTGGAGAATATTAAGGACTGCAGGACTGTGCAGAAGTCATTAAAGTGAAGGAGAGGTTTGCGTTTTTTGAGAACGTGTAGTTTGTGGTAGCAATCTTTCATGGCAGAGCTTATGAACTTTTTGAGGTTTAGTTGGGTGTCTAGTATAACACCAAGGTCTCATACGTTTTGGGAGATGGGAATTGAGGGGATGGGGGAGTGGGTGTCAGTGGAGGTCAAGGAATTGGGATGGCTTTATATTAAGAGGAGTTCAGTTTTGGTGGCGTTGAAGGAGAGGTTAAGGTTAGCAAGGAGGAGGGTGACTGATGCCAGGCAGGTTTCCCAGGTTTTAAGGGAAACCTGGGAAATATAAAACATCCTATTAGAGATGTACATTTGGAAGAAATGAAATAGGAAATAATAATGAAAAGACATTTTGTTGGTTTCACGTTTTGTTTTAAAACAACTCCTCAAAAAAAAGTCACCCATCAGGCCTAGGCCCAGGCCCGAGACTGGGGATTTGCCTAGGGAATAAGCCAAGACCAAAATCAAGAACCTCGGCCTATGATCATGTGAGTCACTGGTTCCTTAGCCTCAACCTAGGTCTGAGGCCGGAGTCTTGCCAAGACATAGGCCGCTGCCCAATGGAGGGTCTGTGACCTATGCCAGGGTCCTGGCCAGGATCTTGGTCTAGGCCCGAGCCCAATGCCAGGGCCTAGGCTGAGACCTGAGCAAAGACCCAGATCCCCAAAGTTTTCTATGGCTGGGAAAATTCCCAGCACCCACTTACCTTTTCTGTCAAGGATCCAAAGTTGTGGTCCGGGTGCAGGCCTGACATCATGGCTGATTTTGGAGGCTGGGTCTCAACGCCTGGGAATTGGCCTCCGGTCCAGAGCCTGGGTCATCATCTGGAAGCTGAGCCCTGAATTCTGGGCCTCCTTCCAGACCCAGGTCTGACACTGGGGCCCATCACAAAGGTTGGGTTCCAATTTCTTAGCCTCATTTTAGACCAAGGCCTGGGTCCAGGTTAGACTTTGGTGCCTAGTGCAGAGGCTGGGTCTCAATGCTGGAGCCTTGGCCCAGGCCCATGCCTGACCTTAGAGCCCTACCTGGAGGCCATGTCCCAACACTTGGATCTTGGCATAGTCTAAGGCCTGTGCCCAGGTCCAGAAACCAGAGCCCAGGCCTTGAATGTATCGTCCTCTCCTTTCTTTTTTTTTTACAATGACGGTATCCGCTGGGGACACACCAAAGTTAATTGATGCCCACACTTCTCTCTACAGCAGAGTATGACATTTTGGTATACAGCAGTTCATTATAACTAAATGGTCCAACCTGAGGCCAGGCAACAAGACCCAGCCTTCAGGCTAGACTGTGGCATCAGGCCTGGGTCCAAGCCATGGCCCAGGCATTAGGATTTTGTCTCTGGACTAGGCCTTGGCATTGAACCTGGGTCTGGGCTGAGGCTCAGGTGAAAGGACCCAGTCTCCGAACTGGGCCCCAAGGTCAGGCCAGGGCTCCAGCCTTAGTCTAGGCAGAAGCCCAGGAATCAGGTCCCAGCCTCCAGGCTGAGCTCCGACATCAGGCCTGATCCAGACCTTGGAACCCCGACTCCAGACTGGGCCTTGGCATTGGACCTTGGGGTCTGGGCCTAGGCCAAGGCATTGAAATTGGGCCTTGAAGCCTGGACTTTGCATAGGGCTTAGGTAGAGGTTGCTGCTATCTACTGTGGCCTAGGCCTATGCGATGCCGAGACTTTGACCTGGTCCTAAGCCTTGTCAAAGTATTCCCCCTGAACTGGGTAAGTGGGGGCCAGGAAAGATCCTGACTCTGGCATTTTTCCGGATGTGTAGTGAGAATGGGAATCCTCAGGAAATCCTGTTTCTTTTTTTAATGCATTTTTGTGGTAGTTTTTTTTTTTTAATGTTTATTTCATTTTATATATACAAGAAAACAAAATAAACAAACAAAATGAAATTTGTGACTGAAAACACCCCAATAATGAAACTAATTAATGAAACAAATGCTTTACCCCTGTGCACCCCTACATCCTAATAGTAAAATACTCATAACAAGAATAGTTTAATAACATCCAATAATTAAGCACTCATAGGTGAAGTTTTATTTCCACATGTAACAGTACCTTTTTCAGTAATATAGGATTCAATAAACCTTTAACATTTAAAAAAGGAATTTAACCATCTGACCCATCTTTACAAAATATAATATGATACAGGCTCAGAGTTTTGGAAGGAAACAATGAAGACAGAAAGCAAAGAATACAGAGAACTTGCAGTTGCACATAACATAGCCATGTATACAAACAAAACAATAGCAGGGTTACCCCAACTATAACTCGCCAATTGAAATATACCCATGACCTAATTAATGAGCAGCAGTAGACAGACATTTCTTATTCTCATGCTAAAATAAACTGAAAGAAAAAACAGAAAAACAGCAGTTTGCCATTCAAATCATCCTACTTGAATTAGGTAACAGTCATTATGGCACAGACAGTCTGTCTACTAACAAAATGAACTTCATAATATTGTACTTAATATCATCACCGCACAGTCAAACTTCCAACCTTACATACACCCAGAGAATCTCAGAATAAAACACAATTCACAATCATATTAATAATTTACTAATAATAATTCACTGCAATTTCAAACATCTATTAAGCCAACTAGAAATCAATAGGGATGTGAATCGTGTCCTCGATCGTCTTAACGATCGATTTCGGCTGGGAGGGGGAGGGAATCGTATTGTTGCCGTTTGGGGGGGTAAAATATCGTGAAAAATCGTGAAAAATCGTGAAAAATCTAAAAATCTAAAAATCGCAAAAACCGGCACATTAAAACCCCCTAAAACCCACCCCCGACCCTTTAAATTAAATCCCCCACCCTCCCGAACCCCCCCCAAATGAGTTAAATAACCTGCGTGTCCAGCGGCGGTCCGGAACGGCAGCGGTCCGGAACGGGCTCCTGCTCCTGAATCTTGTTGTCTTCAGCCGGCGCCATTTTCCAAAATGGCGCCGAAAAATGGCGGCGGCCATAGACGAACACGATTGGACGGCAGGAGGTCCTTCCGGACCCCCGCTGGACTTTTGGCAAGTCTCGTGGGGGTCAGGAGGCCCCCCACAAGCTGGCCAAAAGTTCCTGGAGGTCCAGCGGGGGTCAGGGAGCGATTTCCCGCCGCGAATCGTTTCCGTACGGAAAATGGCGCCGGCAGGAGATCGACTGCAGGAGGTCGTTCAGCGAGGCGCCGGAACCCTCGCTGAACGACCTCCTGCAGTCGATCTCCTGCCGGCGCCATTTTCCGTACGAAAACGATTCGCGGCGGGAAATCGCTCCCTGACCCCCGCTGGACCTCCAGGAACTTTTGGCCAGCTTGTGGGGGGCCTCCTGACCCCCACGAGACTTGCCAAAAGTCCAGCGGGGGTCCGGAAGGACCTCCTGCCGTCCAATCTTGTTCGTCTATGGCCGCCGCCATTTTTCGGCGCCATTTTGGAAAATGGCGCCGGCTGAAGACAACAAGATTCAGGAGCAGGAGCCCGTTCCGGACCGCTGCCGTTCCGGGCCGCCACTGGACCCGCAGGTTATTTAACTCATTTGGGGGGGGGTTCGGGAGGGTGGGGGATTTAATTTAAAGGGTCGGGGGTGGGTTTTAGGGGGTTTTAGTGTGCCGGCTCACGATTCTAACGATTTATAACGATAAATCGTTAGAATCTCTATTGTATTGTGTTCCATAACGGTTTAAGACGATATTAAAATTATCGGACGATAATTTTAATCATCCTAAAACGATTCACATCCCTAGAAATCAATACCTCGCCACATTACAGACCCCCTCACCCAAACTATATAACCATGCCTCCACCAAAGCACGAGCGCTTTCCTTTTCTGGCCCATTGTTATGGAATACCTTGCCCACTGAACTGCGCCTTGAGCCATCTTCCAAAACCTTCAAGCAAAAACTCAAGACATGGTTATTTACACATGCTTATACCTGAAATATATATGTCGTTCTTCCCTTTATATGCCCTGCCTTATTTACCCAACACCCCCTTTCTCTACACTATATCTAAGTTCCCCTTTTTATGCCCTTACTGTAAATACCATTCCATACATTTGCTCTTAAATGCACCTTAAGCGCTTTCTTCCCTTTCTTATCACCCCTAATTTATAATTCCAACCCCTCCTAACCTGTCCCTACTCTCATACCTAATTTCCTAATATCCCTTTACTTTCCAGTCCTGTTTAACTCAGCTCAGTTAAACCTAAATGATAGTTCGGTTTTAAAAGATTCTACTTGTTTTATGTTTAAATATATATATTCTTACTTTTGTAATATGTATAATGTTTATTTAACCCTGTTAAATGTATAACGCTCCGGCGTAAGTTCCTGTTCATTGTACACCGACGTGATATCTTTGATGAGCGGCGGTATATAAAAAACTTTAAATAAATAAATAAATAAATAAATAAATAAATAAATAAATATTAAAACCCCCCAAACTGCAACATAATCATCTCATAATTGAACAGTATCAATTTCCAAAACAAGTTGGAGAATACCGTATGGAAGGAAGGTAAGAGGAATAAAGATGAAAGGGACAAAGTAATAAAAATAGCATTAAATCTGTTTCACCAAACCAAATGTTCAAATCCAATACAGAAAATAAATCTCTTGATCACACCACCTGGTCAGTAGTATCTAATCTTTTCCTCCTCTTTTCAAAATGCCTCAATTTTTAGTCACAGTGCTTAGGATATCTAGGGTCTCCTATATATGCAATAGCCATGGGGCACAAGAAATGGTTTAGGGAGAACAAGTTAATAGAAAAGGAAAAAGAAAGAAAAAAATAACAAAATAATCTCTGAAACTGAGCACAAAGCCAGTGCGCAAGAGGATAGTTCATCATCGCTGTCGGATGACGGAAAAAGAACTTGGAGTCTTGAAGTCTGTGAGAACATGAAGGCTGTTCCAGGAGAGCATGACAGCAAAGAGATTAGGCAGCCGTATTGTTGGTGATCACCTGCGCACCCCCTCACATATACATTTTTTAAAGGTTTTCAAACACCAATAAAATATTTTAAAACAGTAGACATCTCAAACAACATATAATAATTAAAATAAATTAGGATATTAAAACATTTTCCACTCTCCATATCTGGGAATTTTTCCTGTCTCCCTGAAATTGTTGTGGATTAGTGGGGAAGCAGGGGATACAAACACACTTTCTCCTTCCTTCCTTCCTCTCTCTCTCTCTCTCTCTCTCATATATATAAGCTGTCTAGTCTCTAACACACTTGTTCATTCTCTCTCACATGTGCTCTCTTTAACACACACACACTCATACACACACACATACCTTCTCTCATACATACTAGTCTCACTCAGGCCAGAATTCTACTCCTCTGTTCTTTGGGCTGCTAGCAAGGACTCTGCTGATCACCTACTGGGCCTTTCACTTGCTCCTAGACTACCTGCAAGATGGGTTTCACCAAAGACCTCTTGTTCTGGGCCGCCAGGATTCATGCTTGCAGTTTTGCCACTCCTACTCCCAGTGAGAAGAAGGGCTCATGTTGTGAGAGTTGGAGTGCCTCCTGTTGTTTGAGTCTGACACAGTGCATGAGAATTTCCCTGTCTGTCCGTGGGGACCTTATCTTATGGTGCCCCATGTAATCCCTCAGCTCGCTTTACCCGAAGGCCAGCAATGTGGTCCTTGAATTGATCCAGGATGTTCTTATGTTCCTATGTAATGAGGATACCATTTGGAAAATATATTCATGTTATGTAATTATACTGTGAAGTACTACAGTGTGCTATTCAATTTTGACTCAAATTCTGAATGCAAATAGTTTAAAGGTATTAATGTTATGTATTACTTTTTTTGGAGACTTGGCTACATTCTTATGTTTGAATGAAATATTTAAATGCAAATCTGGGGAATTATTTGTATTTCTAGAGGATGCTGCTTACATCTATTTTTTTCAACAAAGATTTCAAATCTAACATTTTAAAAATGAGTTCTAATATAATATGCATAATGAATATATGCAACCCCACTATTATATTAATGGCTTTATATCAATTATGCAATGAAATGCAATTTTTCATGTTGCCTGGAGCAGTTTTAAATTTTTTGATTACTAATGTTCTTTTATTGTTAATATTATTTAACATTTCATTAATTAGTTTGCCTTAATAAAACATTATTCTAACAATGTACTGCTGGAAATCCAGCATTTATAAGAAACCCCATTCATTTTTAAAATAAAGCATTATTCAGAAAAGTTTTCAGGCCTTCCATTTTAGAAATCTGGAGCATCTGTAGCTTGGTAATTTATATATGAATCTGTCCTAACAGGGGAAACCATGTTAACTGAAAATACAAGAAAATTACAGTATTATAAAAATTATTACCAGAGTTGGTTAGAGGCAGACTTTGTTATGGCTTCCATCTGCCAGTTCCATAGATCCATTCCAAATCAAATTCAGAAAAAACTTTTAGCCACTTTAATCTTCCATACCTCCTTCCTGTTTTAATACTCCCGAACCTGTAGAAAATCTTCCATTTGTTTCATTATATTATTATTTTAACACATTTTTGTTGATCTTGGTATTTATGACTCTGTACTTGCCTAATTTATTTCCTGCCTATTTAAGCTCCATAGGAGCTTTTACTGTTCACGACTCCTCTTTTCCTCAATCCCTTTTCTCAGTTGGTGTTAAACAAGGATCTGTTCTTGAGTCATTCTTTATCAGAGTCTACCCTTGCTGAGTCTCAATATGGGGGCCTGGACAGGTAGAAAACCAGTGTTTTGCTCCCCAAACCATTGGAGAATATTGATGGAAACCAAATCTTTATTAAAAAGTTTCCTGCTAGGAAGTCACTTGCTATTACATATGGGCAGACCCCCAGCATGGTTGTGCAGGTGCTGCGAATAACTGGGTGCCCAATGCACCCATGCAGGCAGCCGACCCCACCACACCAATGGCTCACCACCAGTCGGTGCAGGGAAAAGTCCGATCCCCTTACCCTCCATGTGGTGCTTGGAATGATGCCAGAATCATGCTGCCGGCACCACAGGGTGTTGCAGCACAGTGGCATTGCTTATGATCTCGCGCACGGATGATTGGCCCGGCATCAAGAACGGAAATATCATCAGTACACGCCTTGATGGCGGGGCACCCGATTGGCCGGGACAGCACATGATGTGACGTTGGGGGGGAGGGGGGGAGCGGCTGGCAGGCACTTTAAATCCTGCCAGCTCCCTGTGGTCCAGCCTCTTCCTCTTCGGCCATGACTGGAGTTGTTTCTTCTTCCTTTGTGCGGCGATCACTCCAGCTCCATCCCGGCAGGTCAAGGATTGAGCTGGTGAGTAGTGCCGAATCAGCACTCAAATTCCTTTTTGTTTTAATTAAAAATAAATAAATAAATAGATAAATTCCATTCCCATTGGGAATTCTAAAGCTTGAAGCTTTAACCCATTTCCTCTCTAAAAAAAAAACCAACCTTTTCTTGCTTGAGACGTTTATTCAGCTCATTCCTCTTTTGGCTTGATCCCCTGCTTGCTCTGGCTCAACCTCAACTCCCAGATCTCCTGCCGGAGCTGCAAATGTGCCTATAGCCTATCCAGCTCTACCTCTCAGTGGGTCAGTCACCTGTGACTGAAGATGAAGGTAAAGTTATGGGTTGGGGGGTCCGCAGAGGTTACTAGGTGATTCACACTTATGGAGGTAAGGGAGCAAACCAGGTGACTCACTCTTTCTTCCCTTTCCTGCTGGCCAAAGAGCAAGATAAGCTGTATGCAGTTACCCGAGGTTCTCCCCACGTGGCAACATGGCCAGTTCATCCCCCCCACTTTTTTTGGCTGCCCCCCCTGTGTTTCCATCTCCCTCCAAGTCTCCCTTGGAGTCCCCACCCCCCAGTGCTGTGTTGAAAGGAGAAACAGTTAGAACTCCCCTTGATAAGATTGGAGTCCTTTTGGCCTTTTCAAGATGCAAATGGTTAAGGCGTGGGGGGAGTTTGTAAATTGAAGGGATACAGCGTTGCAATGCTGTGGGCAACTGCCAGGAATAGGAACTCAAAGCTCAACCAGCAGTCTATAGAGGTGAAGCCACCAAACTGTTGAGGCAATGGAAAAAGGGAGAAAGGAGAGCAATACTTAGAATGATGGCTCCCTCTGTCCCTGCATCGATTACTGAGGCCTAAATGAAATCACTCTAAATGATCGCTACCCACTGCCTCTTATCTCAGAGCTTTTTGACAGGCTTCAAGGAGCAAAAATCTTCTCCAAATTGGACCTCCGTGGAACCTACAATCTGGTCTGGATTTGCAAGGGCGACGAGTGGAAGACCGCCTTTAACAGAGTGACGGCCACTTTGAGTACCTTGTGATGCCATTTGGGCTTTGCAATGTTCCCGCGGTATTTCAAAGCCTGATGAACAAAGTTTTCAGAGAGATGCTTTACCAGTGCCTAGTTGTGTACCTCGATGACATTCTAGTCTTCTCGTAAGACCTTCAAAGTCATCGCTAGGATGTCTCGCGTGTCCTCCAGCGTCTGCGAGACAACCAACTTTTAGCCAAGCTTGAGAAGTGCTCCTTTGATCAGGAGACCGTTCCTTTCCTTGGCATCTGTGATTTGCCTCAACCTGTGGGCCTCAATGCTCTTAAGAACATAAGAACATAAGAAAATGCCATACTGGGTCAGACCAAGGGTCCATCAAGCCCAGCATCCTGTTTCCAACAGTGGCCAATCCAGGCCATAAGAACCTGGCAAGTACCCAAAAACTAAGTCTATTCCATGTTACCATTGCTAATGGCAGTGGCCATTCCTTGACTTCGCCCATTACTATCGCTCCTTTATTCACCATTACTCAACTCTGACCACATCACTCACGGCTATGACTCGCAAGGGGGCCAACCCCTCTCAGGGTTCGCCCAAAGCTATGACCGCCTTTCAGGATCTCAAGTCTGCCTTTCTCAAGGAACCATGTCTCCGCCATTCGGAACCTATGTGGCTATTTATCGTCGAGGTTGTCACCTCTGACGTTAGAGTAGGAGCCGTGCTGAGCCAATACTCGACACTCATACACTAAACACTTGTTCTTTTTTTTCCCGGCACTTCTCTCCAGTGAAACATAATTACGCCATTGGGGATAAAAAATTGCTGGGCATCAAGCTGGCCTTTTAGGAATGGTGACCCTGGCTCGAAGGAGCCCAACACCAGATCACTGTAATCACGGATCATAAAAATCTCGAGTATTTACTGTTATAATTCGTGAGGTTTGGGTGGACCCTTGGACACTGTGGCAGCTGACCAAGCCCACGGAGGGCAGTCCCGTGAGAGGTCACAGGTCAGGCTCAGCTGAGGACACACAAACACAGAGATTGATCTTTTATTAAACAAGGTTGTGTAGCCACCAGAGGTGGCAGTGATGAGTAGATGAAGTAGCCCAGCTGGGCTAGTATCCCGCAGGCACTGGAACAGCGACTCCTCCGGTAGCAATACTGTAGTGGAAAGAACTGAGAATAATGAGTACAGTGGAATATGAACAAGCCCCAGTATGGAGAACCCATACCGCCCAGCCAATAAAAATGATTGGGCAGATGTTCTCTCCAAATCCTTCATCACAAAGGATGTAACTGATACACCGCAGCACATAATAGACCCTGCCAAGATCATTCTATCCGCCAACTTTCCTGTACCACCGGGGATGGTGATGGTCCCTCACCAGCTATGATGAAGGGTTCATCAATGGGCTCACAACTCTTTGACCTCAGAACATCTGGGCCATTCCAGAACCCTTTCCACTCTTCAGTGGTACTACTGGTGGCCTACTATACGAAAGGATGCACAAGCTTACATAGAATCCTGCCCTATGTGCGCCCATCATAAGCCTCCAGCAGGAAGACCTTGCAACTACTTTCCATTCTGAGCGAGCCCTGGACCCATATCGCAATGGACTTTATAGTGGATTTGCCTATCTCCAATGGTAACAACACCATATGGGTCACAGTTGACCACTTCTTTAAAACGGCCCACTTTGTGGCTCTACCCGGCCTTCCTTTGGCGCCTCAGCTTGCTAAACTGTTCTTCTGGCATGTGTTCCGGCTCCACGGTCTCCCCAAACATATTCTCTTGTACCGTAGAGTTCAATTCACTGCACGCTTCTGGAAATCTCTATGCAAAAAATTCAATATTTCATTAGATTTCACCTCGGCTTACCATTCTCAAGCCAATGGACAAATGGAGAGGACTAATAGAACCTTAAAGCAATTCTTGCGAGCCTACATGAGCCTGCAGCAGGATGATTGGGCCGACCTCCTTCCATGGGCGAGTTCGCACTAAACTCCCATCGGTCCGCTTCCACCGGCTCGTCTCATTCCCAAGTGGTCTATGGATGCCAGCCCTTGTCACCACTCCCGCTCCCGCTGTCCGTGGCCTCGCCAGCAGCACAGCAACTGCTCAAGAATTGCCCCAATTGTGGCACAATACCCAACAGCTGCTCAAACAGGCTGCTCAGAGATCTAATAAGGGCTTTGATGTGTACCACCGCGATGCACCCCAGTTCCAACCTGGGGATATAGTATGGCTCAGAATCAAGTTTATCAGACTCAAGCTGCCCTCAGCTTGCTTCGCACTCAGATATATTGGCCCCTTTCCTGTGCTCTGCCATCTGGGCCCAATTACTTACTGACTCCAGCTGCCTTCCTCGCTTAAGGTTTATAGCACCTTCCACATTTCTCTATTAAAACCTTTGGTCCTCTCTGGATTTTCTAAAAAACCACTGGACCCACAACCGCTGTCCTCGGAAACAGATGTCACTTAGCAAGTCCGAGATTTCCTTGACATTAGAAAATGTGGAAGAAAGGAGGAATATCTCCTTTCATGGGAGGGCTTTGGGCCTGAGAACAGCTAGGAACCTGCCGCCAATATCCTGGGCAAGGATCTCATTCCGCAGTTCCATGCCAAGCATCCTTACAAACCCCAAACCCCGGGGGGCCTTAAGAGGGGGGGGTACTGTTATGACCGTTGGTCACAGACGGCTGCGACCGCATCTACTCATGTCCTGTACCGTACTGCTTCCCTCTCTGGGCCTGCACGTGGCGGGGGCTAATCTATGCTGCCACGTACCCTATGGTTCCTCGTGGCAGTCAGGACGCATCTGTCACCTACGCCAACTCCGAGCCTTCCTAGGCACGCGTGTACCATGGTGGGAACCTCGGGGGCGTCCCTGATTGATGATGTCACTGCCTTCACCCCCAGCTAACTGATTTGGCAACGAGTTCCATCTCTACTTTATGAGCTCCTGTCTCCGTTGGACCTGTGGTGATGTTACCGGACCCTACGTGGACTCTGGACCCTGGCTGGTACATGCTTCTCGTGGGCCAGCGTGTGCTCTCTACAGAGACTTGGTCTCCTGGCTTCTCCTGCTCCTCGGGCTAGCCCTGCGCCTTCCAGAAGTCCTATTCTTCCGGATCCATGCTCCTTGGGGCTGCCTCTGGAAACGCCTTCACCACTTGGGAGTTCTATCTCTGTGCTTCCCTGCTCCTCGGGGTAGTGCCTACATTCTATACCAAAGACTATCAGTGCTTCCCCGCTCTTCGGGGTAGTGCCTATGTTCTACACTTGGGACTATCAGTGCATCCCGCTCCTCGGGAGAGTATCCTGTTCTACCACCAGTGACTGCCGGTACCTCCCACTCCTCGGGCTTGTCTACGTCATCACCTGGAGACCTGATTCGGACTTCCACGCTCCAGGGGTTAGCCTACGTCATCGTATCAGTACCTCCCTTGCTGCGCAGCTCCACCCCTCAGGGTTGCCTCTACAGTATACGTTCTGCACGACCTGTCTCACGCTTCCCGCTCCTCGGATCTGCCTAGTACCACCACCTTTGGAGGTGTCTGCCCAGATACTGATCTCCAGCCTGTCTGCTTACTGTGGGGGTCCCTCCTTGCTGTGTCTCTTACCCTGCTCCTCGGGGTGTCTCCACAGATTCTCATCCAGAGCTCCTGCTGTGCCTGACCTCTCCTCCCGACAGTGTGGACCTGTGGGGCTCCTCCATACAGGTAGTAACAACTCTCACCTCGGGCCAAGTGTCCACATACCATCACAGGCAGCCATTCCATGCCCCTTATCATTTTGGTCACCCTTATCTGTACTTTCTCCAGTGCAACTCTATTTTTTTTCTAGATGCATCAACCAGAATTACACATAGTATTTAAGATATGGTCTCACCATGGACTGATACAAAGGCATTATGACATCCATTGTTTTATTTGCCATTCCCTTCCTAACATTTTGTTTGATTTTTTTGATTGCCACAGCACACAGAGCTGACGATTTCAATGTATTATGCACTATGGTGCCTAGATCTCTTTCCTGGGTAGTAATTCCCAAGACAGAACCTAACATTGTGTAACTACACCAAAGGTTATTTTTCCCTATTGGGCGGATTTTAAAAGCCCTGCTCGCGTAAATCTGCCCAGATTTACGCAAGCAGGGCCTTGCGCGCTGGCGCGCCTATATTCCATAGGCCGCTGGCGCGCGCAGAACCCCGGGACGCACATAGCTCCCGGGGTTTTTGGACGGGGGCATGTCGGAGGCGTGTCGGGGGGCGGGGCCGAATGATGCGGCGTTTTGGGGGTGGGATGCGGCATTTCGGGGGCGGGCCCAGGGGCATGGTTTCGGGCCGGGGCGTTCCGGGGGCGTGGCCGCGCCCTCCGGAACCACCCCCGGGTCGGGTCTCGGCGCGCCAGCAGCCTGCTGGCGCGCGTGGATTTACGTCTCCCTCCGGGAGGCGTAAATCCATGGATAAAGGTAGGGGGGGTTTAGATAGGGCCGGGGGGGGGGGGGGGTTAGGTAGAGGAAGGGAGGGGAAGGTGAGGGGAGGGTGAAAGAGAGTTCCCTCTGAGGCCGCTCCGATCGCGCAGTTTTTAAAAATCTACCCCTATATGCATAATTTTGCACATGTCCATGTTAAATTTCATCTGCTATTTTAAAGCCCAATCTTCCAGTCTCACAAAGTCCTCCTGCAATTTATCACAATCCGCTTGAGATTTAATAACTCTACATAATTTTGTGCATTCTGCAAATTTTATCACCTCATTCATTGTTCCCCTTTCCAGATCTTTTATAAATATATTAAAAAGCACCAGTCCAAGTACAGATCCCTGAGGCACTCCACTGTTTACCCCACAAGACTTGTTTACAAGTCTTGTGGGGGTCAGGAGGCCCCCCCAAGCTGGCCAAAAGTCCAGCGGGGGTCCGGAACGACCTCCTGCAGTCGATCTCCTGCCGGCGCCATTTTCCGTATGGAAAAACGATTCGTGGCAGGAGATCGCTCCCGGACCCCCGCTGGACCCCCAGGGACTTTTGGCCAGCTTGGGGGGGCCTCCTGACCCCCACAAGACTTTCCAAAAGTCCAGCGGGGGTCCGGAACGACCTCCTGCAGTCGAATTGTGTTGTCTACGGCCGGCGCCATTTTGCGCCGCCATTTTGAAAATGGTGCCGGCTGAAGACAACACGATTTGACTGCAGGAGGTCGTTCCGGACCCCTGCTGGACCCCAGGTAATTTAAGGCATTTGGGGGGGTTCGGGAGGGTGGGGGATTTATTTTAAAGGGTCGGGGTGGGTTTTAGGGTGTTTTAGTGTGCCGGTTTTCCCGCCCTCCCCCTTCCCCTCCCCCTTCCCCCGATTTACGATTTTTTGACGATAAATCGGGGGAATTGTTATTGTATCGCGGCTCTAATGATTTGTGATGATTTAAAATATATCGGACGATATTTTAAATGGTGAAAAAACGATTCACATCCCTAATGACCTTTGTCTATAGTTGTCCCATTGTTTCCTAACATTTTATTTAAGTGCTTCAGGCAAGTACGTTGTCAGAACGGCCTCCAGGGAATAGGGCTGTTTGTCAGCAGATATGAGTGCTTTCAGGGTCCAGTAGCACCTCAGTTCATTTTATCCAAGCGTCTGGGTCTGGTAGCACAGCGGTCACTTCTGTAAAGTATGGCAGCCTCTAGCCATGCTCCAAAAAAATAAAAAAATAAAAAAACCCAGGAAGGGCAAGGAATGAAAAATAAGCAGAAAATACTAAACTGGCTTTCATGCAGTCACCATACCACATGGCCACGTGAATAAGAAGGGCTAGTCTTGTTCTCCATCCACTGCAACTAGAGAATATGTCCAATTTAAAACACACACCAACAAAACACAGGACAGGGAAAAAAGGCCTGATCCAGGGTCACCTTATAAACTCCCAGCCATTGTTACTGAGCAGGTGCCCTGAACAACTCTTTCCCCCTCCCCCTCAATAGACAGCTCGATCTGCCATTGGAGGGGTTTATAAGCCTTGGCTTCAGGGAAGGGCTCCTCTCAGGATTTTGGGGGCCCTAATTCCCTCCCTGTTGCTATAGGTGGGGTTGCCTAGAAGATCAGGTTCTCCACCATTAGCCTGCTCCTGACCTAGATACAGCTGCAGTGCCTCACTCTGGATTCCCTTTTCTTGAGTTGGGCCCTATGTCTCTGTGGGAATAGCTGTATTATGGGCTGAGAGCTGGTCCATGCTATGTCACTCTGTAAATAGGTCATGCCATTATTTTATATAAATAAGTTTCATCATCCATTTATTTCTATTGCCTCTTAACTAATCACAAGCTCACAAATGCACCCCAAGTTCCATCCCCCCACAACCCTCTCCAATGCAAAATAGCCCCCCCCAATTGCCCCTAACAATCCATTATCATACCTCCAACATATTTTTGTACCAATAATTGCCCCACCAATTGCCACCCTAACACCTCTTTTTCCACCCCAAGTACCTATTGTCCTCTAGTACCTCACAACCAATACTTTATACCCCCAATCCAATCCTCCTCATCCATACCAAGACCCATCATCTTACTTCCCAAAATATACTTAACCCTCTGGTATAGGATGCACGCTGATTAAATCAGGCCTACGTGTTCTTCCAGGCCAACCAGCAATGCAGGATTAGCAAAAGGATTGCCTCATCTGTCACAACCGGGATGCAATATTATCGATGACCGTGGTGGTAAAATAAGGCTGCCTTGCTGGAGGACCATATTGGAATGAGCCCACTCTGGAAGAACCTGAAGTTCACATGTGCCATGAAAAACCATGCATGCATACAATCGTCATTTGCACAAATGAATGCACTTATGAAGTCACATGTGAACATTTGCACAAATAATTATTGTATGTGCATATATTTCTTTTGTATATGTGTGTTTAAATGATAGGCATCGATGTATATGTACAGATTATAAAATATGAGCATATTTCTATGCGTCCCCCTATACACACATACATGGACCCCCACACAGTTCTTTGAAAGTTATTTTCTCTGTATAGGCTTCTTGTCTCTGACCTGTCCTAACCCTTGACCACTTTTTTGATGCCTAAATGTAAGTGCCTAGTGAAAATAGGTGTCTAAAATTAGGCACTCAACCCTAGTCAGTTTTTAAAGGGGTTAATTTAGGCACCTAACTCCCAAAGTTAGGTGCCCAATCCTTAAAAACTTGATCTTTTTTTTAATAACTTTTTTTTTTTTTTTAACCATGGGTACCACAATAATACTGGTTACTTATATCATAATTGCAGATCTCTAACATTTGAATCCAAGAAATAACTTTAACTAACAATTGGTTTTATGATATACAAACACTTCATAGCAGTATTTGAGCAGTTTTGAGATTTCAGCTCACCTTCACTCCATATCCAATAAGGGCCCCAGATCTTCTCATACGTGTTTGTCTTGTCTCGAAGCATGTAGGTCAATTTCTCCATCATTGCAAACTCCACTACCTTGGTCTCTCAATCTCTGATAGTGGGAATAAGTTTCCATATAATAGCTAATGTCAGTCACAAGGATGCAGAAAACTCGCTGTAACCCTTCATAGCTCATTTATTGGGCCATATCCCCAAAAAGATATAAATGAATATCTTCCACCATCTGTTGACCACAAATTTGTGAAATACAATCTGTAACTTCTGACCAGAATACCTGTTCCTCTCTACAACTCCACCACATGCGAAAACAGGTTCCAACCAGCTCGCACCCTTGCTAGCAATATTTACTTACATTATGGAATTTAGTCAAGAATACTGGTGTCTGGTACATTCTATGCAACAGCTTCTATAATAACTCTTGCCCTTTACATCATATTGTAATTTGTCTAGTCCTTTTCTATATAGAGTTCCATGCTCTTTTTCAAGTCCACTATCAATATCAAGATTCCATTTGAGAATTAAAGTTGTCAAAGTTTCTCTTTCACAAAGAACAGACCTAAATATAATACAAAGCACAGAATTTAATGAACGTGCATGTTTTATCAAAACATAATATTCCTTCAGTCCCCTCACATTCCTCTAAAGAATGTGCCAAGTTATTCATAGGGGACAGATTTTTGTGCAGTTGTAAGTATAAATACCTAGTATTAGCTGGAACCCCAAATTCCCACATCAATTCAGTGAAAGTTTTCAATTTTCTGTTCACCCGCAACAGCCCTAAAAATCTCTAAATTTCCAACATCCCAGTGCCTGATGGCCAGAGAAAATGTGCTTTGAGAGATGGCTGAGTTTCACATTATAGAAGTCAGATAAGAGTGAGGGACTTCTATAGCCTCTACCTCCATTGCACCTCTCTCCAGACATGTAAAGTAGGCACTGTTATAGTATGGTTCTGAATAATCCACTGCAGTGTATTAGAAGACCACAGCATGTTCAACTGGAACAAATGGCTACATCCCTTGGTCCAGTCACCCTCCAGGGTCCCCCATGACTGCAATGGATCCATCCCAATCCATGCTCAAAGATATGTTAATCTGCATGCTCAGTAATTCCATTGAAAATGTGGGAGTCCAAGTCTGCCTGCCTCCCTGGGTTTACCCAGAGCATCAATGCAAATATGTTTATGGCCCTAGTCATGCAGGATAGGCACAGCGAGGTGGGGTTACAGGTATAAGGGACTGACAGTTACCTGCATGGTAAACCCTTGAGTCTAAGCCTTACATGAAAGCTTTCTCAATTTCACAGGGGTTTGGTCACCTGTGACCACTCAGTGTTTCACCATCTCTTCAACCATTGGCAAATTGAAGAATCCACAATCCAGTAGCCTACTTGGGGCTTGGAACCCATCTACCTAACACAGAGTTCGATATTATTTAAAACAATCAAAACCTCTGCGCAAGCCTTCTGTTCTGAATTTCAGATGTCTGAGATTCAAAAACTAGTCAAAATTGGAAGCCAGTAGTAAAATACTATAATTTCTAAATCAGCGGCATGGATTGGATCCTTTTCAGTCCATTTTTCACAACAAAACATTAGAGATGTTATATTCTGGTATTTACTGTGATGTTTTATCCAGCCTCTTTCCACTCTTCCCCTCCATTTTCCTAAACTGCTTTTGATCAAGCAGAACTTATTCCCCAACTGCCATTTTGGTATTGTTTTCAGTGAGGAAGGTTAGTTTGAGCACATTCCTATAGTCCTTATTCTGCAAAATGCCTGAGCCATGCAAACAGCTGAACATGTGGAGCCTGAAGCTTTTTTTTTTTTTTCATTCCTGCAAAAAGATATCAGCAGGTTTCATGAAGATAAACCCCTGTGTATAATTGTTTACATGCTAGAACGTTTTACAGTAGAAAGGTCTACGTGTGCAGATGGCATGGGGATTGATAGAGAGAGTTAAAGAGATAGAAAAGTCATACAAGTCACCACAACTTGTCAGGAAACTTTGAAAGGAATTTCAGAGACAAATATAGTGAGATGAAGGTTTCATAGGGCAGAAGGGAGGGAAAGACTGTGGAAACAGTTCCACTCACACATATACTGTGCCTAAGTCAGACACTGAGAGTGAACCACTGCAAGCAGACATATTTAAGTTTTCTCTGTTTATTTCCTCCCCCACCTTGCAAGTCATTATGATGCTGTTATACTGTAGTCGTTTCAGAGGCTCATAGCTGCTCATTATAAAATGTATCCGGCTAATTTTAGAGGCATATTCAAAAGTGCAACCGCATTATGGAATATATCCAGCAGTCTTAAAGTTATCCAGCTAAATGTTAACCAACTAGAATAGCTCTTTGGCCCGACTGGATTTAGCCGGCTATATTAAAGACTAAATGAATATTGGAATTAGCCGGTTAACATAGCCAGCTAATTCAGAACCTCCCAGTTATGCCCCTGAAAGGCCCCTAAGTTAGCCAGATAAATTCTAGCCGGTTGTTTTATTAGCTGGCTAGAATTTTGTCAGAGAAGTGCCCAAATATTTGGTCAGCTGGTTAACTTCTAATTCTTATGAATATGGACTTCCTCATTTACTGCGATCATCTGGGCAAAATTCTTTTGCCATTCCAGTATTATAAGATTGTAGAATCAATAGTTTTTTCTTTAGCAGTGCCTTCTATGTTGAATATTCTGCCCTATTAACTATTTGGGTTTTAGTAAAAAACAAAAAGAAAGGATCAAGACCATTCATTTAAAGCATACATATGAATGATTTATTCATATTCTTGAATGGTTTATAGATGAATTTTAATGTATAATGTTTTGTTTGTGATGTAAAATATGAATTCTTTAGAGATTAGTACACTCACTTTCATTGTGGACATAGTTACTTATCATGACTGCTTTTAGTTCTCTGTAGCTGTCTTCTCTTAATATAAATCAATCAGTACTCTTCAATTTTTAATAATTCAATATCATCAAGAAAAAAGAAATGCATATTTTATTTATGAGTTCTTATATTTGACAATCTTCCAATATGATTGTCTAGTGCAGATTATGGAGCAACATTTATAATTATGTATACTGATTTTATGAAAGTTGCTTCATAATTTAATAGTATTGGAACATACTACTGAACATTTATTGCAGTCAGTGTAAAGCACTAAATCATGTATTTAGCTCCAGTGAAAAGTGCCTGTCTATTCCCAGAAATAGTGTTATATTACAGGGTACACTGGAAACAATCTTCAAACAGCCCAACTAGGTGCAAAGTCCGAGATTTATTTGTGTCCACAGACTATGTATGTGTCACTGCTGTCTGTTCTGCTATTTCATGATATGGTGCACGGGCAAACATTGGGAAAGACATCTGAGGCTGGCATTAACAGGACATGGGCTTGGATAGGGGCAGCAAAAGTGCAACACCAAAAACCATCAGCACCCTCTTTTATGTTTACTGCTTCTGAGGCAATGGAGGCACTATTTTAATCAACTGATTTTGAAGAAGAATCTTATCTAGGATTCTGTGAATCAGAATTGAAGAGTTAGTAGTGTCTTAGGATCAAGTGAGGTGATGGGGGTGATAGATGATACTGAAGATGTTGAGAGTAATACTGAGGAAGAATAGGCAGCACAGATAGAAAGCATGAGTTATGATCATCAAACGGTATGGTTTGTTATTGCAAATAGAATATGAAGAAGTCACACAAAGATTCAAATTTTGCACTTAAAAAATACAAACATTGTTGAAATGGGGAAGTACCTGTAGGGAGAAGTAGAAGACTGGGAGAAAATGAGAGAGGTGGACCAATAGTGGGCCAAACTAAAAGGAGCAATTACAAAGGCAACTTGTCTATATGATAGAAAAGTAATCAAAAGCAGGAGAAATAAGAAACCTATCTGGTACTCAAAGAAGGTGGCTGATAAAATAAAAGCAAAAAAAGCTAGGGATGTGCAGCCAAAAAGTTTTTGTTTCATTTGTGATACGTATTTGTGGTGGGTCAATTCCGTTTCATGCAGAAGTATGGAGAATTCCATAAGTTGTCGATCTGTAAATACGTTACTACGGCAAGTTAAATTAGTGTCCCAGCTAAAATTAAAATTAACTACAACCCCCCACCCTCCTGACCCCCCCAAGACTTACCAAAACTCCCTGGTGGTCCAGCGGGGAGTCAGGAAGCCATCCCGGCACTCGTTTGCCGGTTTCATCACGGCGTGTCACAGGGGCTACCAGTGCCATTGGTCAGCCCCTGTCACATGGTCACCGGCGCCATCTTGTGCTCCTACCATGTGACAGGGGCTGACCAATGGCACCGGTAGCCCCTGTGACATAGTATGGGCAAAGGCTATCAGCGCCATTTTGAGTCCTGGCATCAGACGGCAGGTCACTCCGGGAACACCGTTGGACCCACAGGGACTTTTGGCCAGCTTGGGGGGGCCTCCTGACCCCCACAAGACTTGCCAAAAGTCCAGCGGGGGTCCGGGAGCGACCTCCTTCACGCCGGCCGTCCGATGCCAATACTCAAAATGGCGCCGATGGTAGGAGCACAAGATGGTGCTGGTGACCATGTGACAGGGGCTGACCAATGGCACCGGTAGCCCCTGTGACACAGGCTATCAGCGCCGTTATGAAACCGGCAAACGAGTGCAGCGATGGCTTCTGGACTCCTCGCTGGACCACCAGGGAGTTTTGGTAAGTCAAGGGGGGGTCAGGAGGGTGGGGGGGGGTTAAATTTGTATTTAGGAGGCCGAATAAAACAGATATCTGTTAGATATGTGGAGGGTCGCGATGCGTTTCGCCTCCCCACGTATTTAACAGATAGGACAAAATAAGTTGCGGATTACAAATACGTGGAAAACGAATGCACATCCCTAAAAAAAGCAAAAAGAACAGATTTCAAGAAATATAAAGGATTCCAAAGGGAGGAATACAAGGATTAATATCTTTTGAAATTGAGGGAGATGAAGAAAATAATCAAGAAAGCAAAAAGCCAAGTGGATGAAAGGATTGCTAAAGAGGTACAGCAAGGTGACAAAACATTTTTCAGATACATCAGTGAAAGGAGAAAGGTCCGAAGTAGTATAGTGAAATTGAAAGGTGAAAAGGATCAATATGTGGAGAGAGATGAAGAAATGGCAGAAAATTTAAACAAATACTTCAGTTCGGTGTTCACTAAAGAAGACCCTAGAGAAGGACCATTGCTAGTTAACAAGAAAATAGATAGGGGTGGAGTAAATTAAACTCCATTTACAGAAGAGAATGTATGAGAGCAGCTAGGAAAATTGAAAGTGGACAAAGCCATGGAGCCTGATGAGGTTCATCCCAGGATACTGAGGGAGCTCAGAGATGTGCTGGCGGGTCCGCTGCATGACATGTTCAATAGATCCCTGGAAATGATAGTGGGTTCCGAGTGATTGGAGAAGAGAGGTGGTGGTCCTGCTTCACAAGAGTGGGAGCAGAGAGGAGGCTGGAAACTACCTACTGTTTAGCCTCACCTCAATGGTGGGAAAAGTAATGGAGATGCTGCTGAACGAAAGAATAGTGAAATATCTACAGTCAGAGGAATAGCTGGACTAGAAGAAGCATGGATTCACCAGAGGAAGGTCCTGTCAGACAAATCTGATTGAATGTTTTGATTGGGTAACTAAGAATTGGATCAAGGAAGAGTGCTTGATGTCATTTACTTGGATTTCAGCAAATCTTTTGATACAGTCCTGCAGGCTTGTGAATAAAATGAGGAGAAAGGGGGTGAGTGCCAAGGTGGTGGCCTGGATTACAAACTGATTGACAGATAGAAGACAGCATGTGATGATAAATGGAACATACTCAGAAGAGAGAGTGCTGCAATGATCACTGTTGAGACCGGTCCTATTCAATATCTTTGTGAGCAACATTGCAAAGGGATAGTAGGTAAAGTTTGTCTTTTTGTGGATGATACTAAGATCTGCAACAGAGTGGACATGCCAGAAGGAGTAGAGAGAATGAGACATGATTTAAGGAGCTTGAATGGTGGTCCAAGATATGACAGCTAGGATTCAACCAAGAAGTGTCGAGTCATGTATCTAGGGTATGGTAATCCAAAAGAGCTATATGTCTTGGGGGGAAGGGCCATTATGCACAGAGCAAAAGAGAGACTGTGGGGTGATAGTGTCTAGCAATCTGAAGATGACAAAACAATGTGACAAGGCAATAGATGAAGCCAGAAGAATGCTGGGATGCATAGAGAGAGGAATCACCATTAAGAAAAAGGAAGCGATAGTCCCCTTGTACAGGTCCTAGATAAGGCTTCAACTGGAGTATTGTGTTTAGTTCTGGAGACCGTATTTCAATAGGGACAGAGGCAGGATGGAGGTGGTCCAGAGAAGGGTGACCAAAATGGTACGGGTCTCCATCAAATGACATATGATGAGAGGTTGGAGGACCTAAATATGTATACCCTACAGGTGCAGGGGAGTTATGATACAGACCTTCAGAAACCTTAAAAGTTTTAATGATGCACAATCGACAAGCCTTTTCCATTAGAAAGAAATCAGTAGAACTAGGGGTCCCATAATGAAACTCCAGGTAGGACAACTCAGACCCAATGTCAGGAAATATTTTTTCATGAAGCGAGCAGTGGATGCCTGGAATGCTCTTCCAGAGGAGGTGGTGAAGGCAAAAATAGTGAAAGATTTCTAAGGGGAATGGGATAAACACTGTGGATCTTTAAATGCTAGAGGATAGAAATGAAGAAAAAAGTGTATGGGATAACTTGCTGGTGTGGCAGTAACTACTCTTAACCAATAAGTCTTCATACTGTTGATGCAATTCCATTATTGCTCTCTGCTTTAATGGCAGGGAGAAAAGAGGAAAAGGGGGAATAAGATTCAGACAGCAACCGACAAAGACATTGTATTTTATGGTCTGGGAAAACAAATAAGCATGGGAGTAACTTGCTGATGCAGCTGTTATTACTCTTAACCAATAAGCCTGATACTTTGGATGGAACTCCTACATTGCTGTCTGCTTTATCAGCAAGAGGTAACAGGGAATTGAACCCAGTCAGCAACCAACATGGGCCCTGACTTTGACAGTTTGGGAAACTAAGTAAGGGGGTGGAGCGCTTGGTACTTATCTGCCATCATTTTCTATTTTTCTATGTTTCTATGTGCCCCTGGCCTTCTTCCTCAGACTCTAGCTTCAAGTTCAACTCCAGTGCCAGTATCAGCCCCTAAGGATACAGAGATGTAATCATGACAAATATTTCTGGTCTGGAATGAGGGAGAGCCCTAGTTTTGTTCAGCATCTTTCCTCAACTGATTGCAGTAAGGAATCCAGCTGAGGGAAGACAATGGACATCTGACAAATGCTGGTATGCAGCATCACATGCAGAAGCAGAAATCACTAGCATTGGCATAAGAGGAACTTGGCAATACACACCTGGGAGCTCTGTTTGAAACGCAAAACAAAAGAATGATGAAAGGGATTGAAAAAAAGAAGACTTTCCCTAAACTAATCCCATGTCCCCTTACACCAGTCAGGTGGCAGGCCAACAGCCCCCTCTCATGTGTCTACAGTGGCAACCCACCATAGAGGAAATGAAGTGGTCTTCTATATCACTGCTCCAGGGCAACCTCAAAAGTAGTAATGAGGTGCATCAGGGCAATGATTGCCCTGGATGAGCAGTTCTTGCAGATAGGTGAGAATGTAGGCTTTAAGGGTCTGCTGCATGCCTTTGTCCACAATTACAAAGTGCCTTCCAAGACTACATTTAGTAGACAGCTTATCCCCATTCGGTACAACCAGTGCCATGGTCATATACAGGAGTAGTCGGATAAGTCAAAGAAGGGTAACGTATTTCATCAGCAATATCTGGACTAGTGTGAAAACTATACACACTTACCTCTCCATGACGGCACACTGGTGGGACCTGGACACATCAGGGTGCAAGGAAGCTGTGCTGCACACCCAGGTGATGGTAGCTCTCATACCACTGGTAGCTCTCATACCTCTTACAATATTCTATCAGCCATTAGAAAGATGCTGAAGAGTTGGCAGCAGGACCAGAGAGGCAGGATTCTTCACACAGATTTTTTTTTTTTTGTGACAGTTATGCAAATCTGATAAGGCGAATGGAAGATAGGAGCTATCGGGGGATCTGATATTTTGCACACTTGCTCCACTTAGCAGTGAGGGATGCCCTGGAGCTGGTGCCTAAGAACCTTTGAAATCCAGTCCTGAGAGAGAAGTGCAGGAAAATAGCAGGGCATTTCCACTAAAGCATGAAGCGATGGAAGCTTGCCTCACATTGTGATCCACAAGTGAAAGGGGGTCTTGCCCTCCATTCCAGTGCATCACATTCATGAAGGAGATAATGGCAGGTTGGGTGCATAAACAGGAGCACCAGAGACAGAGTGGGGATGCAGAGCAGGAAAGAGTGGCCAACCCAGAGAGTAGTTCAGGCAGAAGCAGCACCTTGTCAGCTAGCACTTCCTCCCCACTCAAAACACCAAAGATATCATACTGCCACAGAGCTGTCTTCCCTGACTCAGGCCACAGTAATGCAGCTGGCAAGAGAGTCCCTCGCCCCACCCCATCCAAGCAGAAATGTCTATGACATGTTATCTTACAGAGCTCATCGAGGATATAAACACAGATGTGGTGGCATATTAGGCAAAGAAGTCCATGGTCTGTCCAAGGTGACTTGGCATTATCTTTCCTGCCCATCAACTTGCATGCCCAGTAAAATGTCTCTCCTCAATGGCAGGGGACACAGTGAACCCTCAACTTTAAAAGGCAGGCACAAGAGTTAATGGATAATATGGGCTATTTGAAAATCAATCTGACAAGTGACAAGACAACTGAAAGCCCCATGGAGGTCTTGTTGCCACTCTGCCTAACTGCCATGCCCCAGATGTACCACCTTGGGTTCATTTCTGACACTCTGCCTAGATGCCAAGCCCTTTATGTACAAACTTGAGGTTCTTTTTGCCACTCTTTTTTACTGCCATATCCTGACACTATACTTTAAGATAAGAGAACCCCGCGAACAATATCATGGGGTTTTCCTATCAGTTTCGGGGAGCCCCCGATTTCTGACGATTTTGAAAATATCGTACGATATTTTCAATAGTCACATCCCTACTGACAGCATGCGGTGGGTCCACCCCTGAGGTTCCCAGCATGACGTGTATTTGAGCATAGGAGATGTGCGCGTTCGTGCCCTAGGAGGCCACGGGAGTGAGCTGGCTGATGGGGTCACCCATGCTGGTTCAGAAACGCCAAGACCCTTGGCATCGGAGGCAGCCATCTTGCCCAAAGAGAGTGAAAGAGGAGAAAAAGAGGTAAAGCAGAGTGGTCACAGCCATCTGCGACCGACGGCTGCAACACCCCGCTCCTCACTTGGAGACTCGACTCGGGCTTCCCTGCTCTGCGGGATAGCTTACGTCATCTCATCAGTGCCTTCCTCGGTATGCAGCTCCACCCCTTGGGACAGCCACTGCAGCACCTCCTGAACTTCCTGCCTCACGCTCCCTCTCCTCGGGCCTGCCTAGCACTGCTCTCTTGGAGGTCCCTGCTCTGGCACTAGACTGTTCTCCAGTCTAGCCTGTATACTGTGGGGTCCCTCTGAACTGAGTCTCTCACCCTGCTCCTCAGGACTTCCCACAGACTCCTTTCCACTAGCTTCTGCGATCACATAGCTACAACGTGGGACGTTCTCTACACACTACTGCTGCCCTTGACCTCGCCTCCCAGTTGTGAGGACCTGTGGGGCTCTTCCCCACAGGCAGTACCAACCCTCACCTCAGGCAAGGATCCATGAACCCCATGAATCCCAACAAAAACAAAGGTAGAAGTCAGGAAAGGAGATTCAGGGCACCTGACTGACCCCACCTCCCAGTCTCCAGAGCAAGTTTTAAAAATAGAATTTACCCTGATGGAAGCTCTGCCAATTTTAGGGTTAAAAACCCTTAAAGCACTTGAACACCTTGGAATTTTGGTGGTTTTTACAAGAGTGAGCCCTGACAGCCCTGGCCCAGCTATTAGAAAAACTGCCAGAATAGTTTTCAAAAGAAAAATGTTAATGCCAACAAATGCTTTATAGACCCTTTTAAAGTTTATAGTGGCATAAGGGAAGCTGGGCAGACCAGAAAAATATTTTTCCCACTAGGAATAATACTTTTTGAGTCCATTTAAAATGAAAAACGAACATTTTTTAGAAAATGGTAGCTTCCATCCACCCCTAAATTCAATGGTCCATCCTAAGACACCACAGGAGAAACAAGGATTGCCATTCTAACCTGGATAATTCTGAAGTCATTGCCAGGTTGGCATGAAAATGGCTTTACAAGCAACCTGTGAGATGGCTGGTGTATCATTACCAGACCTAGTCAAAACACATAAGAACATAAAAACATGCCATATTGGGTCAGACCAAGGGTCCATCAAGCCCAGCATCCTGTTTCCAACAGTGGCCAATCCAGGCCATAAGAACCTGGCCAAGTACCCAAAAACTAAGTCTATTCCATGTTACTGTTGATAGTTATAACAGTGGCTATTTTCTAAGTCAACTTAATTAATAGCAGGTAATGGACTTCTCCTGCAAGAATTTATCCAATCCTTTTTTAAACACCGTTATAGTAACTGCACTAACCACATCCTCTGGCAACAAATTCCAGAGTTTAATTGTGCATTGAGTGAAAAAGAACTTTCTCTGATTAGTTTTAAATGTGCCCCATGCTAACTTCATGGAGTGCCCCCTAATCTTTCTATTATCCAAAAGAGTAAATAACCGATTCACATCTACCCATTCTAGACCTCTCATGATTTTAAACACCTCTATCAAATCCCCCCTCAGCCGTCTCTTCTCCAAGCTGAAAAGTCCTAACCTCTTTAGTCTTTCCTCATAGGGGAGCTGTTCCATTCCCTTTATCGTTTTGGTCGCCTTTCTCTGTACCTTCTCCATCGCAATTATATCTTTTTTGAGATGCAGCGACCAGAATTGTACACAGTATTCAAGGTGCAGTCTCACCATGGAGCGATATAGAGGCATTATGACATTTTCTGTTTTATTAACCATTCCCTTCCTAATAATTCCTAACATTTTATTTGCTTTTTTGACTGCTGCAGCACACTGAACCGATGATTTCAATGTGTTAACAACTATGACGCCTAGATCTCTTTCTTGGGTGGTAGAGTAGAGTTATCTAAAATTAACAAGCACTGATAGAAAGAGGAGAAAGTTATGAAAAATTTCCTAATGGCCTTTCTACTCCAACAAAGGGGTGGGGAGAGCTAGCAGGAGCTAATCAAGGGAAATGCTCATCTATATTTAGGAAAATTGAAACTCTTAACATCATTTGTGCATGAATATAGAGAAGCTAGAAAGTTTACTGGCAATTTATAATTGGGCAGAGATCTGACCTGATTTGATGCAGAGGGGAAGCAACAATAGCCCACACTCTGGAATGAATAGGGTTCTGAATAAATAGAGGTTAATTATTATTTAAAAATCAACAATACGCACATGTGGTGCCTGGACTTACCATGCCGGGAGGACGCCCGCAGGAGTTGGCCCAGGAGAGCCCCAGTACAGCAGAGCCGCTCCGGGACTTAGAGACCTCAATGTCCCGGTAATTAGAACGCCGCCAGTGAGCCCCGCGGAGGTCAGGGAGGCTCATCGGGAGTTGACTCCAACGTGACCCGATGATGTCACCAGCCCCAGAGGTACGGGGGAAGAGTCAGCAGCAGACGCCGCGGTGGAGCCCGAGGCTATCGGAGGAGCTGTGTGGATTACAGCGAGAGGAGAGAAGACGACATCAGGGGATAATAATATGGAGAAAGAATTGAAACTACGAAGAAACCTTATCCCATTGGTGAGACCTTCTGATATAACTTTAAGTACAATTTGGGAAACTTTAGTGGTTTTAAATGAAAATATCTTTCTTCAATTAAACCCTGTAGCAATCAAAGTAGAGGATTTGGGTTTGCAAGTTAAAGTCCTACAAGAAGAAAAAAATAAACAACATCGTGAAATGGACTCAGTGCAACAAAACATAGGGAATTTAAAAGATTTATATTTAAATTTGATCAAAGAAAATCAACTCCTAGATAAAAGGCTTGACAATATGGAGAACCAAGCACGGGGGAAAACTCTGAGACTGAATAACTTTCCAAAAGTTCCTTTGGTCTCAGCAAGAGA
The DNA here is from genome assembly GCF_901001135.1 of Rhinatrema bivittatum. Lineage (NCBI taxonomy): Eukaryota > Metazoa > Chordata > Amphibia > Gymnophiona > Rhinatrematidae > Rhinatrema > Rhinatrema bivittatum. The sequence goes on along the minus strand of NC_042616.1, from coordinate 322,853,474 downwards.
TATGTGGGTGAAATATGCACAAGAAATACTGAAATTTTCAGATCATACCATGCCACCATTAACAAAAATTCATTATGTGATGCCGTGGAAAGAAAAACCTATTGAAGGCCAGGAATTTCGAGTTCTTTCCCCCTTAAATATATCAGAGTTGCTTGAGACGTCAGACACAAATTTGGCCCAACCTGCAACATTAATTGTTTCTTTCCTGTTGGATTCAGATAGGGATTTAGTGATGAAAATGTATTTAGAAATATTAAAGAATTATTTCTTCAGTTGAAAGTACAAATTTTTCCTGATGTTGCGAAGAAAACACAGGAAAGAAGGAAACAATTTTTGTTAATGAGACCGCAGGTTTTAAATATGGGAGCAAAATTTAAGCTAACATTCCCTTGCAAATGTAATATAAGGTATCAAGAAGTTAATTTTACATTCTATACTCCATCTCAATTGTCAAAATTTATATCAGATAGAGTGACTCCCAATATAGAAATTGTTACCCCTGATGTGTCTATACCTCAGTAAGCTACTGTTCTATTCAATTAAGTAGTAAGTCCAACTACTATTTTCTTCTTTATAATGTTATAGTTATAATGTTATACAATATATAGTTATAATGTTATACAAGAATTGGATCCCCTCATTTTTGAGAACTATGATGTTAGTCTGTAATTTGGATGGAATACACTTCTGATTAGTTATTACTGATATTGGGAGAAAGGCTAACATTTTGTTTCTTGTTCAGTCATGTTTATTTTGATTGTTAAATGTAATAATATCATAAATAAAAAATTAAAAAAAAAAATCAACAATAAGGTAAGGCTTAATTCTAAAATGACAACTGAGCCACAGGTGATTACACTCAGCATTGATAGTAAGAATGACTGAAATTAATAAGTAGTTTTGGAACACTGAGAGAGAGAGAGAGAGTGAGTCAGTGAGAGTGAATTACCTGGAAAGACACACACGACTTCCTGAGACACCCCATTTAAAGGAAGTACAAAGCAAAATTTATGCTCTGAGTCCTGTGTACTCTAAATGTTGCGCCTTGCGACCGGGCCCTTACCTCTGGCTCCATGGCCTCAGCATCAGGACGTCCATGCCTGCCCTGGCCTCCTCGGGGGTCGGTTGCAGGGCGCGCGGCTCATTGGGCCTGCTCGGGCCTTCTTGCGGCGGCGTCTCCACGAGGGAGACGCCGCCGAACCTCAGAACCTAGCTCCTCCCCCTCTGGGCATGCGCACGCGTGGGGAAGCCCAATTTAAAGGGCTTTTCCCGCCAACCGCAGGTCACCCACAGAATGACGTCAGACACCGGACAGTATTTAAAGCCGGTGTCTGCTTCCATTCACTGCCTTGCAACGAGGTTCCTCGTGTGAGTGGCTAGTTGCATTCCTGCGGATTCTGTTCCTGCTGACTCTGCTTCTGGTGATCTTGTTCCTGTTCCTGGTGTTCCTGCTCCTTCTGTCCCTGCTCATGTTCCTGGTAATCTTGCTCCTGCTCCGAATGATCCGGTTCCGCCTTTCCCTGCCTCCAGCTTCCGCTGTTCCTGACGTATCTTGTTTGGCTTCTTTGGCTCTTGACCTCAGCTTGCTCCTGGACTCCATTCTTTCCACCTGCCTCGACCTCGGACCTTTTCTTCTTCTTCTGCACCGTTGATCTCCTAAGCCCCAGTGGTCTGGGACCTCACAAGCTCCTCTCGGGGGGTCCTCAGGCTTTCAGGGTGAAGCTGACACCTTGTCTCCTGTGATCTCCTAAGTTCCAGCAGTCTGGGACCTCACAAGCTCCTCTCAGGGGGTCCTCAGGCTTCCAGGGTGAAGACTTCAGCTCTACGTAAGGTTTGGCACCGCCTCCTGGCCTACTTCCTCCCCACAGAGTGCTCTCCTCTTCTACCATCTCACTCCGCTAGGCCGGCACAAGGGTCCACTGCTACGTCCGTAACACTAAGGGCCAGATTTTCAAAAGCATGTACATGTATAAAACTGGGTTTTACGCATGTAAATACACTTTGCCCATGAGAGTGGGCTTTTGAAAATAGCTATAATATATACTACTGAGTATTCCATAGGATTTATGTGCATAAGTGGCTTTTGAAAATTTCTACAAAAGTATGTTACATTTACATGCATAAAATTCTTCGAAAATTACCTCCTACATTGGAAACGTCTTTCAACAGGTCTTTGAAAAGACCTGAAGGAGAAAGTCTCAGGTATGGACTCGGGGAAAGAACGCTATTCTAAGAATAGAGCTTTTACTTTCCTTATGGGAAAACTGGTTGCAAATTCTGAATGGTAACTGAGGATCTCAGTAAAAAAGGGAAGTAATCTTGGTCTTAGAAAGTAAGACACTTACAAACGAAAGAGAAAGGAAACTAAGGAAATATGGGCAACCATCTACTTCAGATTGGTGAGTTGTCTACCAGTAACTGTGCTGGAAGCTTCTCCATGGGAGTTTCCTTGAGTCCCACTGATAATAGACTTCATCCCCAGTCAGCTGCTCCTCCATTACGAGTTGAAAGGTTAGCTATTCCCCAAATTTTGAGATCTACTGTGGGGAATGACCCAATTCCGGATCAACAGACATTTGATTTTGTTATGCCTGTTGATATTGTGGGCATAGATAAATCTGGTTTTTGAGGATCCCAAGGCCAAATTTAAGATATCATCTATGGACATAGATTAAGATCCTGCTAGTGTTATACTTGCTGATTTATGGAAATTGATCATGAAATTGGATAATGATGTGACTCAATCTATTTCTCAGTTTAAAGTCTTCATGACTGAGACTAAATCTACGATCCTTGTACTAGAAAAGAATTTATAAAATTTGAAAAAAACATCTGCTTTGAATTCACAAATTCCACTGTTGCTTAATACTGAATCACTTCATATTAAGGATAGTCAGTAATGTAATAGTATGAAATAATGAGACTGAGCCTTTAGAAAATCCTGCTAGAGTTAAACATTTGTGCTTAATTAATTTTCCATATTCTAGATTATTATCAGCATATGAAATGATTAAAAAAATTTGCAAGAAGATTTGTCTTTTCAGAAATTGATGTACCTTATATTTCTAAAATATTTTATTTGTCTAAGATGAAAGGATCAGATCAGATAAATCAGCCTTCTACTTTAGAAAGTCCTGGCCTCTCAACATTTCTTGAGAAAACGGTAAACTTAGTAAGTAATAGTGCTACTTTAATTGTTTCCTTTTGTGCAGAGTGAGACAAAGAGTTGGTGTTTTGTTTATAGATACTTGAAAAATAAGGAGACACTTTCTTTCTTTACAAAATAAGGTTCTTGCCTTGAGAGCATTCTTCTTCCTCAAGTTTCCTTGTAGATAATTCATAACTGTGAATTCAGATAAGTTTGTCTTTACTGATCCCTTACACTTAGAAAATTTTATCTATATAAATAAAAATGTTAAATAGTTTGGACAAAATCGCTAATCTCAGAAACCACTGAACCGATTGAATCAGGGGGGAGGTGAGTGTCAGGGGAGGGCGAATGAGGGGAGAGGTGAGTGTGAGGGGAGAGAGTTGGAGTGGGGATACGGGAGGGAAGGGGGGGTGAGTGACCAAGGGGGAGGAGGATGAGTGACTGAGGTAAATGAGCAAGGGGAAGGGGGAGGGAGGGTAAAGAACCTGACTCTGCCACTGCGTGGCTGGGTACCGCTAGTAGAAAATATACCAGAAAGAAAAAACAAGTGAAAGAAAAAAAAGAGGAACAGAAAAGTAGAGCACACAAAAAGAAACAGACAAAAGAAAGAGCACTGGGAGGAGAGGATCACCTTGCTGGTGGCTGGAAAGAATCAGTAGGTACTGCTTGGAGAAATTTGTAAAACTTAAAATTATTGGGAAGAAGTAAACTATTTGGGGAATTTTATTTAGAGTGTTCATGCGTTTTGTTTTAAATAGGTAGTCAGAAAATCAGGCTACAAGCAGAAGTTTGTGTGTTTGTATTGATTTGGTTATTAGGAATGTAGACAGCTGGGTAGCTGGGTGTAAGGACCGCCTGGTAAACATGCCTACCTGATGCAAAGGTGGTCGACTTCACGTGTCACCTAGATAGGATTTTAGACAGTGCTGAGAAGGAGCCGCTGTTGTGGTACATGTGGGCACCAACAACATAGGAAAATGTGGTGGGGAGGTTATAGAAGCCAAATTTAGGATCTTAGGTAGAAAACTGAAATTCAGAACCACCAGAGTAGCATTCTCTGAAATGCTTCCTGTTCCACGCACAGGTCCACAGAGGTAGGCAGAGCTCTGGAGCCTCAATGCGTGGATGAGACGATGGTGCAAGAAAGAGGGATTCAGTTTTGTAAGGAACTGAGGAACCTTTTGGGGAAAGAGGAGCCTATTCCAAAGGGATGGGCTCCACCTTAACCAGGGTGGAACCAGGCTGCTGGTGCTAACCTTTAAAAAGGATATAGAGCAGCTTTTAAACTAGAACTAAGGGGAAAGCTGACAGTCACTCAGCAGTAGGGATGTGAATCGTTTTTTGATGATTTAAAAAAATCATCAGATATATTTTAAATCGTCAAAAATTGTTAGAGTCGCGATACAATAGAAATTCCCCCGATTTATCGTGAAAAATTGTAAATTGGGGGGGGGTGGGGGAGGGCAGGAAAACCGGCACACCAAAACAACCCTAAAACCCACCCCGACCCTTTAAAACAAATCCCCCACCCTCCAGAACCCCCCCCCAACATGTTTTAAATTACCTGGTGGTCCAGTGGGGGGGGTCCCGGCGCGATCTCCTGCTCTCGGGCCATCGGCTCCATTTTGGCTGCCACTAATATAAATGGCGCCGATGGCCCGATAAAAAAAAAACCCACCCGACCCTTTAAAATTACCCCCTTAGCCTTCCCCACTCTCCCGACACCCCCAAAAACATTTTACACATACCTGGTGGCCCAGGGGGCCCGCGGGCAGCGATATCCCGTTCCCACGCTATCAGCTGCGCTAAAAAAAATGGCGCTGATGGCCCTTTGCCCTTACCATGTGACAGGGCAAAGGTAGCGCCGGCGCCATTTTGAATATTAGCAATACGGCCCGCATGCAAGAGATTGCTCCTGGACCCCCGCTGGACCCCCAGGGACTTTTGGCCAGCTTGGGGGGGCCTCCTGACCCCCACAAGACTTGCCAAAAGTCCAGCGGGGGTCTGGGTGCGACCTCCTGCACTCCGGCCGTATTGCCAGTATTCAAAATGGCGCCGGAGCTACCTTTGCCCTCACTATGTCATTAGTGATGTGAATTGGAATCGGAACCAATTCCAATTCACATCTCATAATGATCAGATTTCCCCCCCCCCCCCCCAGCCGAACCCGATCGTTAAAACGATTGGGCACACAATTCACATCCCTACTCAGCAGTCCATGGTTTGGAGGGAGTTATCTTCAAAGGATACTAATGAATCATTAGAGTTAGGGCATCCCAACAGAGAGGTTCCAATAATAAGAAAAGTAGTCCAAGTACCTATAATTAAAAACTCACCTGAGCTAAAAGAGTCCAATTTATCCCTGTCAACTGAAAAGCAGAATGTAAATACAAACAAAAAACTCACTTTGAAATATTTGTATGCTAATGCCAGAAGTCTATGAAGTAAGATGGGAGAATAAGAGTCTATAGCAATGAATGATGACATAGACTTAATTTGCATCTCAGAGAAATGGTGGAAAGAGGATAACCAATGGAATAGTGCTATACCTGGGTACAAATTATATCGCAATGACCGAGAGGATCATCTTGGTGGCGGGGTGGTACTTTATGCGCGGGATGGCATAGAGTCCAACAGGATAAAGATCCTGCATGAGACAAAATGGACAATCAAATCTTTATGGGTAGCAATCCTTTGTGTTTTGGGAAAGAGAATAGTGATAGGAGTATACTACTGTCCACCTGGCCAAAATAGTGACATGGACAGTGAAATGCTAAGAGAAATTAGAGAAGCTAACCAAACTGGTAATGAAGTAACAATGGGAGATTTCAATTACCCCAATAATGACTGGGTAAGTGAAACATTAGGGCATGCTAGAGAGATAAAGTTCCTGGATGGAATAAACAACTGCTTCATGGAGCAATTGGTTCAGGAGCCAATGAGAGAGGGAGCAATTTTAGATTTAATTCTTAGTGGAGTGCAGGATTTGGTGAGAGAGGTAATGGGGCTGCTTGGCAATAATGATCATAATATGATCAAATTTGAATTAATGACTGGAAAGGGGACAGTATATAAAGCTACGGCTCTAGTGCTGAATTTTCAAAAGGAAAACTTTGAGAAAATTAGAAAACTAGTAAGAAAAAAACTGAAAAGTGCAGCTGCAAAGGCAAAAGGTATGCAACAGACGTGGACACTGTTACGGGAGGGAGCCGCGAGGCCCAGGCCGGTGTTGGCGAGAATATTGAACTGGGCGCAAAAAAACAGGATAATGAGGGCATTTAAGCAGCAGGTTACTGTGGCCTACCAAGGTTACAAGATTCTTCTCTTCAATGACTTTTCAGCTACCACGACGGCACAGAGGAAAAATATGTCACCGGCATGCACGGAGTTGGACAATCGAGGCGTTAAATTTGGCATGCTTTATCCGGCCAAGCTACAGGTCTCCCATGATAATAAAGTTCTTTATTTCACCACCAAAGAAGATGCGGAGAGATTTATAGCCACCTTGCCACGCGCCGGCGGAGAGTCCTGTTGGAAGTTCTTCAGTGCCAGTTTGAGTTGCTGTGTTTTAGTTGCAACCCCCGGTCTGCTGGCTGTGGACTTTACCTTATGCCTCCCTGTGTCTAGAACTGCGATTCTTGTTCTGTGTCTTGGAATGGGGGCTAAACTTAGTGTGCCCCTAAGGAGCTAGGATACGGTAACTTTCCGTAAAGTTCCGGTGTTCGTGCTATCTCAGAAGGATGCATTATAATACATTGCCCAGATGTGGGGGGTTGGGGGAAGGCTAGAGTGGGGGCTAGAGGGGAGCTTCTCTCTCCACCCTTAGACTAGGATGGACGGGGGAGGGGCTCTGAGGCTCTTGGGGCGAGTGAGAGTGATGTGGGTGGTTTGTGTGTGTGTGTGTACAGTTATGGATGGTGGTGTTATGGGGATGTGTGTGTTCAAGGACTCGGGGATACAAACAAGGGGGTGAGGCCAAGGGAAGGGATACTGAGACTAGGGACTTTGGGATGCAATGTATGTGTAATCCGGAGCTTGCGGCTTAGGCTGGGAAGCTGCAAGGATGACTCCTGCATAAATATTAAGCCCTCCCTGTGGCCTGGGCTAACCACACTGTGTGTTTATCGCTGGAATGGCAAAGGTAAAATTAACCATCTTGAACGTTGATGGAATCCATTCCCCTCTTAAGAGGAAAAAATTATTGGCTCAATTTCACTGTATGCATGCTCAGGTGGTTTTTCTCCATCAAAAAACTTGAGGCCTGTCACATTCTGCTAACTCCTGACTTTTCCCCAAGAACAAAACTGGGAATGCCACACACTGCTGCTTCCTGATTTGCCTCCAACCAGAAAACTGGGGCCTGTCACAGGCTGCTGTCTCTTAAGAACATAAGAACATAAGAAATTGCCATTCTGGGTCAGACCAAGGGTCCATCAAGCCTAGCATCCTCTTTCCAACAGAGGCCAAACCAGGCCACAAGAACCTGGCAAGTACCAAACCACTAAGAAGATCCCAGACTACTGATGCCAGTAAGAGCAGAGGCCATTCCCTAAGTCTTTCTTAACTTTATTAATTGCAGTTAATGGACTTCTCCTCCAGGAACTTATCCAAACCTTTTTTGAACCCAGCTACACTAACTGCACTAACCATATCCTCTGACAACAAATTCCAGAGCTTAATTGTGTATTGAGTGAAAAATAATTTTCTCCGATTAGTCTTAAATGTGCTGCATGCTAACTTCTTGGAGTGCCCCCTAGTCCTTCTATTATCCAAAAGTGTAAATAACCAATTCACATCTACTCGTTCAAGACCTCTTATGATTTTAAAGACCTCTATCATATCCCCCTTCAGCTGTCTCTTCTCCATGCTGAACAGCCCTAACCTCTTCAGCCTTTCCTCATAGGGGAGTTGTTCCATTCCCTTTATCATTTTGGTTGCCCTTCTCTGTACCTTGTCCAGCACAACTATATATTTTTTGAGATGCGGTGAACAGAATTGTACACAGTATTCAAGGTGCGGTCTCACTATGGAGCGATACAGCGGCATTATGACATTTTACGTTTTGTTAATCATTCCCTTCCTAATAATTCCTATCATTCTGTTTTCTTTTTTGACTGCTGCAGCACACTGAGCCGATGATTTCAAAGTATTCTCCACTATGAAGCCTAGATCCTTTTCCTGCTTGGTAGCTCCTTATATGGAACCTAACATCGTGTAACTACAGCAAGGGTTATTTTTCCCTATATGCAATATCTTGCACTTGTCCACATCAAACTTCATCTGCCATTTGGATGCCCAATCTTCCAGTCTTGCAAGGTCCTCCTGTAATGTATCACAATCCGCTTGTGATTAATAGAGATGTGAATCGTGTCCTCGATCGTCTTAACGATCGATTTCGGCTGGGAGGGGGAGGGAATCGTATCGTTGCCGTTTGGGTGTTTAGAATATCGTAAAAATTGTTAAAATCGTGAACCGGCACACTAAAACCCCCTAAAACCCACCCCGACCCTTTAAATTAAATCCCCCACCCCCAAATGCCTTAAATTACCCTGGGATCCAGCGGCGGTCCATAGCTAAATCGGGGGAAGGGGGAGGACAGGAAAACCGGCACACTAAATCCCCCTAAAACCCACCCCCGACCCTTTAAATTAAATCCCACCCTCCCGAACCCCCCCAAATGCCTTAAAGTACCCTGGGGTCCAGCGGCGGTCCGAAACGGGCTCCTGCTGTTGAAGCGTGTTGTCTTCAGCCAGCGCCATTTTGCAAAATGGCCACCGCAAAATGGCGGCGGCCATAGACCAACACGATTCGACCGCAGGAGGTCGCTTCCGGACCCCCGCTGGACTTTTGGCAAGTCTTGTGGGGGTCAGGAGGCCCCCCCAAGCTGGCCAAAAGTCTCTGGGGGTCCAGCGGGCGTCCGGGAGCGATCTCCTGCCGCAAATCGTTTTCCGTACGGATAATGGCGCTGGCCATACGCGTATGGCCGGCGCCATTTTCCGTACGGAAAATGGCGCCGGCAGGAGATCGACTGCAGGAGGTCGTTCAGTGAGGGTTCCGGACCTCCGCTGAACGACCTCCTGCAGTCGATCTCCTGCCGGCGCTATTTTCCGTACGGAAAACGATTCGCGGCAGGAGATCGCTCCCGGACGCCCACTGGACCCCCAGAGACTTTTGGCCAGCTTGGGGGGCCTCCTGACCCCCACAAGACTTGCCAAAAGTCCAGCGGGGGTCCGGAAGCGACCTCCTGCGGTCGAATCGTGTTGGTCTATGGCCGCCGCCATTTTGCGGTGGCCATTTTGCAAAATGGCGCCGGCTGAAGACAACACGCTTCAACAGCAGGAGCCCGTTTCGGACCGCCGCTGGACCCCAGGGTACTTTAAGGCATTTGGGGGGTTCGGGAGGGGGGGGGGATTTAATTTAAAGGGTCGGGGGTGGGTTTTAGGGGGATTTAGTGTGCCGGTTTTCCTGCCCTCCCCCTTTCCCCGATTTAGCTATGGACCGCCGCTGGACCCCAGGGTAATTTAAGGCATTTGGGGGGGGGGGGGGTTCGGGAGGGTGGGGGATTTAATTTAAAGGGTCGGGGGGGGGTTTTAGGGGGTTTTAGTGTGCCGGTTTTCCTGCCCTCCCCCTTCCCCCGATTTACGATTTTTTGACGATAAATCGGGGGAATTGGTATTGTATCGTGGCCCTAACGATTTTTGACGATTTAAAATATATCGGACAATATTTTAAATCATCAAAAAACGATTCACATCCCTAGTGATTAAACTACTCTGAATAATTTTGTATCATCTGCAAATTTGATAACCTCACACATCATTTTCCTTTCCAGATCATGTATAAATATATTGAAAAGCACTGATCGAAGTACAGATCGCTGAGGCACTCCACTGTTTACCCTTTTTCATTGGAAAAATTGACCATTTAATCCTACTCTCTGTTTCTTGTCTTTTAACCAGTTTTGTAATCCACAAAAGGACATCGCCTCCCATCCAACGACTTTTTAGTTTTCTTTGAAGCCTCTCATGAGGGACTTTGTCAAATGCCTTCTGGATTTCCAAGTACACTACATCTATTGGTTCATCTTTATTCACATGTTTATTAACCCCTTCAAAAAAATTGAAGCAGATTTGTTAGTCAGGACTTCCTTTGGGTAAATCCATGTTGACTGTGTTCCATTAAACCGTGTCTTTATATATGGTCTACGGTTTTGATCTTTAGGATAGTTTCCACTATTTTTCCCAGCACTGAAGACAGGCTCACTGGTCTATAGTTTCCCAGATCGCCTCAGGAGCCCTTTTTAAATATTGGGTTACATTGGCCACCCTCCAATATTCAGGTACAATGGATGATTTTAATGACAGGTTCCACATTTTAACAAATAGATCCGAAATTTCATTTTTTTAGTTCCTTCAGTACCCTAGGATGCATACCATCCAGTACTGGTGATTTGCTACTCTTTACTTTGTCAATCTGGCCTACTACATCTTCCAAGTTCACAGTGATTTGGTTCAGTTCGTCTGACTCATCACCCTTGAAAACCATCTCCGAAACTGGTATCTCCCCAACATCCTCATTAGTAAAGATGAAGCAAAACATTTATTTAGTCTTTCTGCAATGGCCTTATCTTCCCTAAGATCCCCTTTATCCCCTCTGTCATCTAACAGTCCAACCAACTCCATCACAGGTTTCTTGCTTTGGATATATTTTAAAAAGTTTTTATTATGACTTTTTGCCTCTTTGGCCAACTTCATTTCAAATTCTCTCTTCGCTTGTCTTATCAATGTTTTATACTTAACTTGACAATGCTTATGCTTTTTCCTATTTTCTTCAGATGGATCCTTCTTCCAATTTTTGAAGGATGTTTTTTTGGCAAAAATAGCCTCTTTCACCTCACCTTTTAACCATGCTGGTAACCATTTTGCCTTCCTTCCACCTTTCTTAATGTGTGGAATACATCTGGACTGCATGTCTAGGGATATATTTTTAAACAATGTCCATGCCTGTTGAACACTTTTAACCTTTGCAGCTGCACCTTTCAGTTTTTTTTCTAACTATTTGCCTCATTTTATCAAAGTTTCCCTTTTGAAAATTTAGGGGCGGATTTTCAGAGCCCTGCTCGCCTAAATCCGCCTAAATCCGGGCGGATTAAGGCGAGCAGGGCCCTGTGCACCGGTGCGCCTATGTTCAATAGGCCTACCGGCGCGCGCAGACCCCGGGACTCACGTAAGTCCCGGGGTTTGGCGAGGGGGGCGTGTCGGGGGCGTGTCGGGGGGCGGGCCTGGTCGACACGGCGGTTTTGGGGGCGTGTCGGCAGCATTTTGGGGGCGGGCCTGGGGGCGTGGTTACGTCCCAGGGCGGTCCGGGGGCATGGCCGCGCCCTCCGTACCCGCCACCAGGTTGCGTCCCGGCGCGCAAGCGGCCCGCTGGCACGCAGGGATTTACGTCTCCCTTCGGGAGGCGTAAATCCCCCGACAAAGGTAAGGGGGGGGGGTTTAGACAGGGCCGGGGGGTGGGTTAGGTAGGGGAAGGGAGGGGAAGGTGAGGGGAGGGCAAAAGAAAGTTCCCTCCGAGGCCGCTCCGATTTCGGAGCGGCCTCGGAGGGAACGGGGGTAGGCTGCGCGGCTCGGCGCGCGCCGGCTATACAGAATCGATAGCCTTGCACGCGCCGATCCAGGATTTTAGCGGATACGCACGGCTACGCGCGTATCTGCTAAAATCCCGCTTACTTTTGCTTGCGCCTGATGCGCCAGCAAAACTACGCCAATTCGCGCGGTTTGAAAATCTACCCCTTAGTGTTAGAGCTGTAGATTTACTTATTGTCCCCCTTCTAGTTATTAGTTTAAATTTGATCATGTTATGATCACTATTGTCTAGTGGCCCCACCATCATTACCTCTCTCACCCAGTCCTGTGTCCACTAAGAATTAAATCTAAAATAGCTCCATCTCTCTTTGGTTCCTGAACCAATTGCTCTATGAAGCAGTCATTTATTACATCCAGGAACTTTATGTCTCTAGCAAGTCCTGATGTTACATTTACCTAGTCAATATTGGGGTATCTGAAATCTAATATCAAAATCAATAGAGTCAAAAAGTTACCCAAGTAGAGTAATACCCAGATCAAACCAAATGGGAACAAACCAATTTTTATATATTGCCTAAATGAAGGTGTCAGCAAGCCTGATGTTGTTTTAACCGAAACCAACCAGTCTTCTCAAGCATTCACCTTCACACTTTAATGCACTATATTTTTTTTAACAATTTTTTAGAATTTTTCAAAATTATTATTTCTTTAAAATTTAGATAATAACCACAGTCCAGAAATTATATTCTAAAAACAAGCTCTGAAAATTATTAAATAGCACTCAACATGGCCAGTGTTTCGCAACAGTAGTGCTTCTTCAGGTGCATTTAAATAGTTCTTAAACAATTTCTTTGTCGAGATGGAATATGTGCTTATAAATATAATAACAATGGGACTCTTTAAAACGACATGCAAGGTTGTTCATCAAAACACAGCAGTACTTATCTTTGTTGAAAGGCTACCATTTTAATGTGACCTTGGTGTATCAACCATCTCTCATCAGGAATGGAGGAACCAAAGCTGGCGTTAGCATCTCTTTAAATATCCATCTGTTGCCAAGCATGAGACCTCAGTGTCACTAAATGTAAATGAGGGATGCCAAACGTAAGTTCTTGACATCACTACAAGTAGATGAAGGAGGAAAAGACCATCTCATAATAGTGTGATCTTAATGCAATCCTTCGTATAAAGTAAAATTAGATTATAAGCATAAAACCATCAAAAGAATAGAAAAAATGTTATCCTAGGAATACATATAGATCCAGATTGTTATTCAAGCCAGTAGGAGTTCCAAAAGTCCCTGGTGGTCCAGCAGGGGTCCTGGAGTGATCTCCTTCACTCGGGCCGTCCGCTGCCAGTATTCAAAATGGCGCCGATAGCCTTTGCCCTTACTATGTCACAGGGGCTATCGGCGCCATTTTGAATACTGGCAGCTGATGGCCCGCGTGCAGGAGATCGTTCCAGGGCCCCCGCTGGACCACCAGGGACTTTTGGCAAGTCTGGGGGGGGGGGGAGGATCAGGAGAGTGGGGGTTTATTTGTTAGTGATACATTGTATTCGTGGGGGTTCGCCATATGTTTCGTGACCCCCATGAATACAACGAATATGGCATATACGTTGCAGATTGCCAATACATTGCAAATGAATGCACACCCCTACTGCTAAGTGACTGTTGGCTTTTCCCTTTGTTCTAGTTTAAAAAATGCTCTATCTCCTTTTTAAAAGTTAGTGCCAGCAGTTTGGTTCCACTCTGGATAAGGTGAAGCCCATCCTTTTGTAAAAATATCCCCCTTCCCTCAAAATTTCCCCAGTTCCTTACAAATCAGAATCCCTCTTCCCTGCACCATCATGTCATCCATGTATTGAAATTCTGGAGCTCTGCCTGCCTCTGGGGACCTGCATGTGGAACAGGAAGCATTTCAGAGAATGCCACCCTGGAGGTTTGGATTTCAGCTTTCTATCTAAAATCCTAAATTTGGCTTCCAGAACCGCTCTCCCACATTTTCCTATGTCGTTGGTGCCCACATGTACCACAATAGCCGGCTCCTCCCCAGCACTGTCTATAATCCTATCTAGGTGATGCTTGAGGTCTGCCAACTTCGCACCAGGCAGGCAAGTTACCAGGTGGTCCTCATGTCCACCAGCTACCCTTCTATCCACATTTCTAATAATTGAATCACCAACTATTAATGCCGGCCTAACCCTTCCCTCTTGGGCAGTAGCCCTGGGAGACTTGTCTTCAGTGCGAGAGGACAATATATCACCTGGAGAGCAGATCCTTGCTACAGTTGGGTGATGTTCTTTAACTGGGAGACCTTTCTGATCCAAGGTAGCACTGGGGCTGGCAGACTGGATTTGGGACTTGGCTACTATGTCCCTGAAGGTCTCATCAATGTACCTATCAGTCTGCCTCAGCTCCTCCAAGTCTGCTACTCTAGCCTCCAGAGATTGGACTCGTTCCCTGAGAGCCAGGAGCTCTTCGCACCGAGTGCACACATACAATCTCTCACCGGCGGGTAAAAAATCATACATGTGACAATCAATGCAAAAGACTGGAAAGCTCCCCTCTTGCTGCTGGTCTGCTCCCTTTATCTTAATTTTATTGAATTCCTAGTTAAGTTTTGGATACTAAGGGAATTGGAATTAGAGTATTTTAAATTTACAGATTATTTTACTAATTAATCAGATAGTGTCCTACAAGGGGATGATTAAACTTTCAATAAGGGTTGGTACAGTAGTATGAATGAGATAAGAGCCTGATTGATTTTTAATGAGAAAGTGTCTCTTTCCTAAAAATCAAGGGTTGAGTGGGTGGGAAAGACAGACACTAGAATTAACTATCTCTGGCTTGCTTATTTCCTCAGACACACACAAATTCTAAAAAATATATCCCACTATTTCCCCTTCTCCAAACTTTTATAAGTCCACGGATTTCCCAAACCTATACTTACCAGTCCTCTTTAACCACCATTAAATTGATCTTCAGTCAAAGAATTAAGGGGTTGAGATTCACGCACCGTTAGGCACGTGCTTCCTGTCCTCGTCTACTACAAAGGGTGCAGGGACTCTGGAATTCAGTCACTGGAATGTTTGCGGTGAGCTCTGGACTCCTCTCCCAGGGGATTCTGGGAGCAGTATGCAGATGAGCATTCTGGTCCTCTTCTACTCCCTAACTTTTTCCTATGAATAAAACTTAAGGCCTAGAACACCCTGCTGTCTCCTGGTGTATTCCTCCATTAACAGAGTGGCCTGTTACACTATTCTGCCACCTAACTTGTAATTATTAACTATACTGGTGTCTGACTCAGCTTACTTCATCCTGACATATCCAGGTCAAGGAAACTTGGGCCGTCATGCCCTGCTGCCTCCTGATTGTCCCCTTCAACAACACTGTAGCCTGTCATACCCTCCTGCCTCCTGATTTGTCCCAATCAACAAAAATGGGAGCTGTCACATCTTGCTGGCTCCTGACATGTCCTCACTAATAATAATGGGGCCTGTCACATCCTGCAGTCTCCTGACAATTCCCCATCAACAAAACTGGGGTCTGACATACTCTGCTGCTTTCTGACTTGTCCCCATCAACAAAACTGCAGCTTGTCATTCCCTGCTGCTTCCTGACATGTGCTCAACAACAAAACTGGGACCTGTTGTATCCAGCTGCCTCTTGACTTTTCTCCATTAACAAAACTGAGGCCTATTACAACCTGCTGGCTCCTGACTTGACCCCATCAAGAAAACTAGGGTCTGTGATATCCTGCTGCTTTCTGACTTGTCCCCATTAACTACACTGGGGTCTGACCTAGCTTAATTTCACCTGACATGGCCCCATTAAGAAAATGGTGATCTGTCACCCCCCTGTCACACCCTGGTGCCTCCTGAATTGTCTCCATCAAGAAAACTGAGGCCTGTAAATTCCTGCTGCTTCCTGACTTGTCTCTATCAAGACAAATGGAGCCTGTCATACCCTGCAATCTCCTATTTCCTCATCCACAAAACTGGATCCTGTCAAATCCTGCTGTTTCCTAACGTCCACATCAAGAAAACTGTGATCTGTCATACCATGCTGCTTCCTGATGATTCTCCAGCAAAAATACTGGGGTCTGACATACTCTGCAGCCTTCTGACTTGTTCCCATCAACAAAACCGTGGCTTGTCATTCCCTGCTGCTTCCTGGTATGTGCCTATCAAAAAACTGGGCCTGTCGTATCCTGCTGCCTCTTGACTTTTCTCCATTAACAAAACAGGCCTATCATAACTTGCTTGCTCCTGACTTGTCCCCATCAGGATAACTGGGGCCTGTCATACCCTGCTGCTTTTGGACTTGTCCACATTAACTACACTGAGGTCTGACCTAGCTTACTTTCACCTGACATGGCCCCATTAAGAAAATGGTGATCTGTCACACCCAGCTGCCTCCTGATTTGTTCCCATCAGCAAACTTGGGGCGTATCACATTCTCCTGAATCCTAACATGTCCCCATATTCTAAACTGGGATCTGACTCAACTCAATTCCTCCTGACGTATCCCTATCAAGTAAACTGAACCTGTCATACCCTGGTGCCTCCTGAATTGTCTCCATCAAGAAAACTGGAGCCTGTCACACCCTGCTACCTCCTGACATTTCCCCATCTACAAAACTGGATCCTGTTAAATCCTGCTGCTTCCTAACTTGTCTCCGTGAAGAAAACTGGGAGCTTTCATACCGTGCTGCCTCCTGAATTGTCCCCATCAACAAAACTGGGGCCTGTCACGCCCTGTTGCCTCCTGACTTTTCCTCATCAACAAAACTCGAGCCTGCATGCCCTGCTGCTTCCTGAATTCTCCCAATCCAGAAACCAGGGGCCTGTGATACCCTGCTGCCTCCAGACTTATCCACATCAAGAATCCTTTGCCTTCTCACTCCCTGCTATGTCCTTACTTATCCTTTTTGTTAAAACTGGGATCTGTCATACCCTGTTGCTTCTTGACTTGTCCCCCATCAACAAAACTGAAATTTGTCACACCTCTACTGCCTCTTGACTTGTCCCCATCAACAAAAATATGGCTGGTCACAACCTGCTGCCTCCTGACTTCTCCCCATCTACAAAAGTGGGACCTGTCATACCCTGTTGCTTCCTGACTTCTCCCCATCAGCAAAACTGGAGACTGTCACACCTTGCTGCCTTCTGTCTTGTCTCTATCAACAAAGGGGCACGATACAGCCTGCTGCCTTCTGATTCCCCATCAACAAAAGTGGAGCCTGTCGCTCCCTGCTGCCTCCTGAATTTTTTCCATTAACAAAACTGAGGCTTCTCCCACCATGCTCCCTCCTGACATGCCCTTCAACAAAACTGGGAGGGTCACACCCTGTTGCTTCCTGTCTTGTCCCCATCAACTACATTGGAGTCTGACTCAGCTTTCTTCCAGCTGACTTGTCCTCATGAAGAAAAGTTTGACCTGTCACACCCAGCTGCTTCCTGAGTTGTCCCCATAAGCAAAACTGGGGCCTGTCACTCTCTCCTGAATCCCAATATATCCCCATCAACTACACTGGGATATGCCTCAGCTTACTTTCTCCTGTCATGCCCTCATCAAGAAAACTGGGTCTGTTACCTCTTGCTGCCTTATGAATTGTCCTCATGAAAAAAAACCTGGGCCTGTACACCCTGATGCCTCCTGACCTTTCCCCATCAGGAAAACTGGCTCCTGACATACCCTGTTACCTTCTTACTTGTCCCAATCAATAAAAATGGGATCTGACATACCCTGCTGCATCATAATTGTCCCATCAACCAAACTGGGGCCTATCATACCCTGTTACCTCCTGACTTATCCCCATCCAGAAAAATAGGGCCTGTCACTCCTTGCTGCCTCTACTCTTTCCCCCATCCAGTGAACTATGGCCTGCCATATCCTGCTGCCTCCTGACTTTTCCCTAGCAATAAAACTGGAACATGTCACACCCTGCTGCATCTTGACTGCTGCTTCCTGATTTATCCCCAATCAGAAAACTGGGCCTGTCACAGCATGCTTCCTCCTGAATGTCCCATACAACAACTCTGCAGCCTGACTCAGCCATCTGCCTCCTTACATGTCCCCAACCACAAAATTGGGGATGCAGTCTTCCTGCTTCCTCATTACTCACTCCCCACATTAACAGTGGGCCATGACTCAGCCTTTGTCCTCATTATATGTCTTCAACAATAACAGTGGGACCTGACTCACCCTACTTCCTTCTTACACATCCCCAACAAGGACAGTGGGGCTTGACTTAGCCTGCTTCCTTCTTATATGTTCTCAACAACAACACTGGGGCTTCACTCCTCTTGCTTTCTCCTTATATACCCCAACAATAGTTGGTTCTGATTTTGCTTGCCCACTCCTTACACATCCCCAACAACAGATGAACCTGACTTAGCCTGATTCTTCCTTACACATCCTGAACAACAACAGTAGGACTTACTCTGCCTTTTTCCTCCTTACACTTCCCCAACAAAATCACTGGGGCTTCACTCCTCCTGCTTATTCCTTATACATCCCCAACAACAACAACAATAGTGTGATCTGTCTCTACCTGCTGCCTCCTTACATGTCCCCAAGTAGAACAACAACACTTATTCCTGACACTACAGGGCTCTGGCAGCACATCCAGCAGTAACCTTTCACTGCCATAGCCCAACTCCACCACACAGGTTTTTTCATATCCTGATTCAGCCTGGCGTATTCCAACACAACCACTTGGCATAAATCTACTGATTATCTCTACCTGCTTACACCCAAGCACCACAGCCAGGTCATGACTCCACTGAGTTCCATGCTGCTAATCCCAAGAATAAACACGCTTCTGGAAATCTCTTTGCAAGAAATTAAATATTTCTTTGGATTTTACCTTGGCTTACCACCCTCAAGCCAATGGCCAAACTGAGAGGACCAACAGAACCTTAAGCAATTCCTACGAGCATACATGAGTCTGCGGCAAGATGACCTGGCCAACCTCCTGCCTTGGGCAGAGTTTGCAATAAATTCCCATGTCTCCACCTCCATGGATTCATCACCTTTCTAGCTGGTCTACGGACACCAACCCTTGCTACCACTTCCACTTCCACTGTCCATCGTCTCCCTGGCAGTCCAGGCAACTGCTCAAGAATTACATCAACTGTGGCAAAATATCCAACAGCTGCTTGAAAAGGCCGCTCAGAGATCAAAAAGGGCTTTCGACACCCATCACCGTGCTGCACCCCAGTTTCAAGCTGGAGATAGGTATGGATCAGCACTAAATTTATTTGTCTTAAGCTGTCCTCAGCCTATTTTGCTCCAAGATACATTGGACCCTTTCCAGCGGTATGTCGTCTGGGACCTGTCACTTATCGGTTACAATTGCCATTGTCACTCAAGATTCACAATGCCTTTCACATGTCCCTACTTAAGCCTCTGATTCTCTCCAGATTCTCCAAGAGGCCACCAGATCCTGTTCCTCGGAGGCTGATGTTACTTGCCAAGTTCGGGAAGTCTTGGACATCTGGAAGCATGGAAGGAAATGGGAATACCTCCTGTCATGGGAGGGTTTTGGGCCTCAGGAGAACAGCTGGAAACCTATGGCTAATATCCTAGACAAGGATCTTCTTCGGCAGTTCCATGCCAAGCATCCCCACAAACCCAAACCCCCGGGGAGGGGCCTTAAGAGGGAGGGAGTACTGTTATGCCTATCGGTCACAGACGGCTGCAACCGCGAGTACTCCCTGCTAGCACCACGCTCCTGCCCTCCCTGGGTCTGCTTGCTGCACAGGCCTGCCTGCACCATCATGTTCCTCAGGCCTGGACACCGCTACTTCCTACTTCAATGTCGGGCCTTCCTAGGCATGCACTCGCGAGTCACAGGTTCCGCCTTTGAAGCTTCTTCAGCAGGAACCCTCGGGGGCATCCTTGATTGATGATGTCATCCGTACTGCTTGTACTTAAGCTCCACCTTCGCCCCCAGCAAGCCGACTTGGCAACAAGTTCCGTACAAGTCCTCAACTCCTGCCTCATGTTCCTGAGTAGCCGCTATCTGCCTAGCTTTTGGTCCCTGTCTGGCACCTGCTCCTCTGGGGTCAGAGTGCGCTCCTACGGGGACAGCTCCCCTGGCCTACTATGTTACTCGGGCTGCCCTCTGATGGCCTCTTGGGCCCTATCCAGCTACCAACTCCTACCACTCTGGTCTCCTTTGAAACTACTGCGGCACTTGTGAGTTTCCTGGATGGCCTTCCTGCTTCTTGGGGTTGCACCTGTATTCAACAAGACTGTCCATGCTCTCCCGCTCCTTGGACCACTCTCTCTACTCAATAATCTATCCTGAGCTCCCCCGCTCCATGGGGCCTGCTTCGGGATATACAACTACCATCAGCTGTCCCACTCCTCGGGCCTGCTTCTCTACTGATCAGTTGGTTCTCCTCTGACCTCTGGGTACCTGTCTATGTAAGCTGCTGAGACTGAGCTCAGGCTTCTTTGCCTTCAGGGTTGGCCTGCACCTTCCTGTCTATACCCACTACGCTGCAGCTCTGCCCCTCGGGGCTGCCTTCCCGGAGAACCTTCTGCATGGCTATTCCTGCGCCTCCCACTCTGCGGTCTGCCTGGCGCCTCACTCCCTTCAGGGCCTCACTCCAAGTACTGCTTACAGCCTTTCACCCAAGGGGGTCACCTCCTAGTCTCTGGGGATTTCCCCAGCACTGTGCCCAGAGCTTTCCGTGGTACTTATACCTCACCTCCTGATGGTGTGGACCAGTGGGGCTCCTCCCTAAGGGCTGTAACAACTCACACCTCGGGCCAAGTGTCCACATACCCACAAATATAACAGGGCCATGCAGTGGATATCTCAGGGGGACTCTGCATATAAATAATCCCTGAGAATAGAATTTCTAATGAAAGGCATTAACGTTAAAGACTGAGAGATCGAACAACTGCAGGGGCAAATGTGAACTTTTGAAATACAATCTATTTCACATATGCTTGAATAATGAGATTAATATATTCTGAGACCTTAAACTGTAACCTTTCTTACTAATTTCCAATATCTATTAGGCCCATAACAATATTGATAATTAACTTCACAATGCGAAAATAAATTCTCTGAGGTCAATACTAAAACTGCTAGATGCCTGACAAAGTTAGCCAGATAAGTTTATCTGGCTAACTTTAAATCTGCTCTCGAGACAGTCCTGAAATTATCTGGCTAAGTTATAGCTGGATAATGCTGAAAATCGGAGGTTATATGGCTAACTTAACGCCACCTGAAACATTCCAGGAATACCTCCAGTTGATCCAGACAAGTTTTATTGAGCTGAATCTTTAGCTGAATATATGCAGCACTCAAATTTTCTAACAAAATGAATCATGGTATTGGTTGAAATAAAATGTTATCCTTTCTGGCCCTTAGTAATAGCCTGTGGTTCTATCAGCTTTCTTCTTTAATCTATTTATCTTCTCCTTGTCTTCTTTTATTGGTTTACTTCCTCTTTTATTATTGACTTTCTACCTTTTTATAAAATTTACATAAAGCCTTGCCATTCATGCCTTTGATATATTGCTCAATAGAATGCCTCAATTAGACAGAACTAAGCTATTAGTGCCATTCCATGTTAATTTATTGCCAGAGGAACAATTAAAATAAATAGATAAGGAAGATAAATTAAACTATAGACTATATAAAAAATTCTAAGATGTGCAAACATTGCTAAACCAAAGTTGAATCAGGCAGATTTCAGTTTAGTATTTACGATGATTTAAAACAACATATGGTTGCCAGGTTGAATGCATATGAAGTTAAACTCTGAATAATTTGGCAGAGGACACTTGCTTCAGTTGCTAAAAATAAACATACAAGTAGGGATGTGCAGAGCAAAAGTTTAAGTTCATATGTCCATATGTCCAAAGGGGGTCCCATTGCGGTCAATATGGGACCCCCTTTGAGTTGAGTATATGTCCATATGTGCAAATAAAAATTTAAACCCCTCACCCTCCTTAATCCCCCCCCAAGACTTACCACAACTCCCTGGTGGTCCAGCGGGGTCAGGACGCCATTTCTGACCAACTTTGCAAGGAGCACGTGACGTCGGCGTCACGTCGGAGTGATGCGGCGTCACGTGATTCCCCGCGGGTTCGCACCAGAACGCTCGTTCGGCCCAAAAGGAACTTTTGGCCAGCTTGGGAGGGCCTCCTGACACCTCCAAGCTGGCCAAAAGTTCCTTTTGGGCCAAACGAGGGTGCCGGAGGGAACTCGCGGGGAATCACATGACGCCGCGTCACTGCGACGTGGCGCCGACGTCACGTGATTCCCCGCGGGGTCGCTTCTGGGATCCTCGTTCGGCCCAAAAGGAACTTTTGGCCAGCTTGGGGGTGTCAGGAGGCCCCCCAAGCTGGCCAAAAGTTCCTTTTGGGCCGAACGAGGATCCCGGAAGCGACCCCGCGGGGAATCACGTGATGTCGGCGTGACGCGGCGTCACGTGATTCCCCGCGAGTTCCCTCCGGCACCCTCGTTCGGCCCAAAAGGAACTTTTGGCCAGCTTGGGGGGGCCTCCTGACCCCCCCAAGGTGGCCAAAAGTTCCTTTTGGGCCGAACGAGCGTGCCGGCGCGAACCCGCGGGGAATCACGTGACGCCGCATCACTCCGACGTGGCGCCGACGTCACTTGCTCCTCGGAAAGGCTTTCAGAAATGGCGTCCTCACTCCTCGCTGGATCACCAGGGAGTTGTGGTAAGTCTTTGGGGGGGGGATTAAGGAAGGTGAGGGGTTTAAATTTTTATTTTGGATCAACAATCGCGATTTCCAACTTATTCAAACATAGCTATGTTGAATAAGTTGGAAATCCGATCGTTTATGTCTTATCACTTTTTTAAGTTAAAAAAAAAAATAAGTAGCGTTTTACATTTATGTTCAATACGAATGCACACCCCTACATACAAGTACATTTTCAAAACTCTTTGGGCAGGAAAGATAAGAGGCTAGGTTTTTGTCAGAAAATTTCTGAAATGCAACTTGGCAAAACAGGCCCAATCAGCTTTAAAACAGCTGTTTTATTGCGACCATAGTTGCCAGGCTAAACTTTTTGTCATTTAGTGATAAGTTACTTAACAATGTGGTTAAATTATAATCATATTATTAAAATTCAACTGACAATATTTTATTACACATCATGGAGTGAATCACTAGCATAGTAGAAACATTCAGTTTGATATATATATATATTTTTTTTTTTTTTTTTTCAATTACAGGTACCTATAGACTATCTTTGCAATTTTCTGCAGTATCATTGTGTACTGGGCAGGGGTGGCCAACTCCAATCCTTGAGAGCCACAAACAAGTCAGATTTTTAGGATATCCACAATTAATATGCATGAGTAGTTTTATTAAGCCACATTATGGTTATAACGTGTTAAATGTTGTTTATAATATGATATTGTCATATCACAGCATGACTGATAATATTGCATGATATTTTTGCATAAACCAGCCCCTATTAAAATGAAATGCTTTGCTTGCAATTGGCATGTATGAATTTTGTAAATTCATATAATGCTGTTCTTACATAGCTAATACTATGCAAATAAAATAACACAGTTGACTTTAGAAAGAAATATGCCCTGTTATTTTATCGTGGATCCAGGTGGTAAATACAAAACAACTTGGGGACATCGGGACACTAACTTGCATCCTCATGGCCTTGCACTCTTTCTTAAAGAAACATGACAAATTCCTCCCCAGATGTTACCAGAGACCCCAACCCCCCTTCTACCATTTTCTGAGGTGGCAGTGACCCCCAAAATTTAATAAAAATCAGCTTTGCCATGCCCTGCCCCCTTCTAAAACCTCTCCTCTTTGTCTTAAAAACTAAACCCCTACCACAAGCAAAACTCCCTCACTTCCAATAACCCCCACCCCACCAGCAGCAGCTCCCACCCCCTGGTCAAAGTCTGAAAAAATTCCTGGTGTCTAGTGGTCCCTCAAGTCCCAAGCCCCAATCCCCACCTCCTGCCACTGGCATCCCGCTCCGTGAATGCCACTTGGCATTCACGGAGCGGGATGCCAGTGGCCAGTAGTTGGTGTTCCACCTTCACGGAGCGGAAGGATGGAGGGCTGCTATCTCAAAAAAATAAAAAAATAAAACAGGGGTGGGTAAGAGTATGGGGTAAGGGTGTGGCCTGCTTGCTACAGCGGTTGCTACCCCTAATTGAGCTGGACGTTCACTTGAATGCAGATATGGCGCTGCTCTCTAAATTGGTGGTGGGGTGGAGGGGAATTAGGGCTGGAGGGTACTGGAAGCCAATAGTAACAGGTGGGAGAGAAAAAAAGGGGGAAAAATGGATAAAGTGCGTAGCTTGCTGGGCAGACTAGATGGGCCGTTTGGTCTTCTTCTGCCGTCATTTCTATGTTTCTATGTTATACTAGAAAAAAAGATCCTGGAGGTCTAGGGGGAGAAACCTGACCCCCCACTCCATCTTCAACCCCACCTACCTCCAGGATGTTTGTTGGGGGTATAGTGGGGGCCTATACCTCTAGTTCTGCACCTGGTTGACATTATCTTGCAAAATGGTTCAAAATAGCCATTGCCCCTTTCTTGGAGTCACTGTGGACACAATATATTGAAAAACTTAGTTCAATGTTAAGTGATGGTAAAAAAAAAAAATCAAATAGAATGTTAGGAATTATTCAGAAAAGAATGGAAAATAAAATTGAGAATATTATATTGCCTCTGTATATGTCTATAGTGTTGCTACATCTTGAGTATTATGTGCAGTTCTGGTCTCCTTATTTCAAAAAAGATATAGAGGATCAAGAAAAGACTCAGGAAGAGAAATTCACCATGTATCCCTTGGAGTGAGCAAAAAACAAACAAACCTGGATCTACTATTTGAGATTTGCTAAGTACTTCCCATTGATTTGGATTATCAGAGACAGAATGCTGAACTTGATGGACCTTTGGTCTGACCCAGCATGGCACATCTTGTAATAAGAGAGAAGGAAAGCTAGAATAAAAAAAAAAATAAAGAACAGAGACACCAACATTTGGAAAACTATTTTATATTATGTAAAATAATAGATTTTAATCAATATAAAGGATAATGGAATCCAAAGTATTATGGTTTGCCTGTAAGTTCCAAATAATGTTGAATTTAGTTGGCTAATTCGGCATTTTCTCATGTCTATTTTCCTTCTGATATCACTGGGTCACTAATCATTTTTTGTTAAAAAAAAATAAAAAAACTAAAACTGTTGGAAAATTGTATATTTAGGACTGGGATTGTAAAAACTTTTTCCAAAGAAGACTTTCTCAGATCATCTATAAGTTACTTGCTCACTGCTAGCACCATGGGAATCAGTGTCCCAGATTTGACTGCTAACCTTTCATAACCTTATGTACTGTTATACTATGTACCTCATTGCACTTTCTACTTGGAAAAGAAGCACAAGACAAATGAAATTCTGTGATGCTATGGTAAATGAATCTGCAGTACACTGACAGTATCTCAATATTCTTCTTTTATATTTTCATTATTTCCTTTGCTTTGTAGCAACAAGAAACTTGCTTCCATATGCTAAATATATCTATATAGTATGGTGGTGATTGTGTGAGCAAGAAATTACCTAGCTAGATCTGCAGTGCTGAAAATTATTCCCCCCATATAATTTCACTATGTATTGGTATTTATCCACAAGAACAAAGGGTATTCCAAGAGGCAACATTAATTTGGAAGAGGAAAAATGCATGGACGTATTTATCAAACATATGCATGTATTTTCCAGCATTCAGCCAAACTGTAAGAATTGCAGGTCTAAGGTACAGTATGTGAGTAGCTTTGTATTTACATATCTTGCAAATAACCAGGTAATTTAATGTGGAAAATTAACTGCAAGGCACCCAGATACAAAAAATGACCCATGTATCTTGCACCTAGGCAAGGCTAATAAAAATGTTTCCTTATGCTTGTGGCTTATTTCTCTTTAAAACTGTTCTAATGAAGCCTCCTGTTACTGTACTGACTTCCCTGGGCTTCTTTTCTGTCTTTGTATTTCTCTCTTAACAGGGGAAACATATTTAGTGTGCAAGTTTGTGTGACCTTGCATGCGACCTTCTAATTTTTAAATTTACAGGGACTTGTTCCTTTAACACGAGTCATTAAGTAAGGGAGATTTTACATAACAACCAGTATTTCAATTCTAAAAAACAACTCAGTCACATGTATATAGCCACTACAAACTGCAAGCTGTAGATTTAAAAATACAGTAAAGGCACAAAAGGGATTATACAAGATTTGCTTTAATGAAGCCTCCTGTTCTGTACTGATTTCCCTGAACCTCTTTTCTGTCTTTCTTTTCTGTCTTTCTTTCTATTTCTCTCTTAACAGGGGAGCAAAATTAGTGTGCAAGTTTTTGCAACCTTGCTGTGACCTTCTAATTTTTAAGTATACAGTATCTTGTTCTTACAACATGAGTCATTAAGGAAGATTTTGCAAAAAAAACACAGTGCAACAAAACCTGCTCTAAAATCGTAGTTGAATTTTAATGTGGGTTTTCCTTAAATCACAAATTAAAAACATGGTTCTCAATGTGATGCAGTAAGCTAATAGGATGCAAATAAAGCAGGAGTAAAAAAAAAAAAAAAAAAGCACAGTAAATGAAAAAAAAACATATTAAAATGAAACTTGAAAAATCTGCACTAATGCAGAAAAGTGCTTTAAAATAGGAGTAAGCTTGAAGATGGAAGGAATGTGACCAAAATGGCCTTCTATTTAAGAATGGCACCAGGCATTCAAACCTGGGCACAATCTCACATGCAAAACCATTTGTGCAAGGCATGCCAAGTGAAATCATAGGGTAAGCTCTCTAGGGAAGATACCTACAGCTGAATACTATACACATTGATGCTGTGTATCCCTATAGCTCTAGTTTACTATTCAAGCTTACCCTTTGACAAAAAACATTTCATGGGGTTGAGGGAGAGGGATTCCTGGCCAGCATATGGGTTGAGATTTGTGGTGGGGGTGGGTGGGAATAGTCCCAGGAGGCCTTCGACTGCTATTTTGTTTAAGGTGCACTACTTATCTGGATATATTTGAATATATCCAGGTAAGTAGGTAGTTATCTGGCCACACAACACCAGATAACTTAGCAGGTTATAGTTTAAAATTGGCTAAGATAGCCCAAGAACTCCTCCCCGAAACTATCCCGGAATATATCTGTTTTATACAGCTAGATTTAAGCCAAACAGTGTCATTTATGGCTAAAATATTCCTGGATAAGGGACTGAATATATAAAACCTTACCATGTAGTCATATAACTATAAATTATCTGTCTAAATGGCTTTTGAATTTTGATTTCATTGTGATGATTACTATATACCACGGAAGGGATTAGCTGACAGAGCCTTTGGAGAGAAGAAGGGGAGAGAGAAATACTGGGGAAAATCTCCATAGCAGAAGGGTTACAGGAACAAGAGAAAAACTATAATTCCAAGAAGTCATAAGTGCTCTGGAGGGTAAGGTTCTGAAAGCAGGGGAAGGAAGGACCTTCCAAGCCTTACACAACCTAGGTGACTCACTGAATGGAGAGGAAGCATAGATGCATTCAGATAAGGAAGAGAATTTGCTAAGGAAAGGGCAGGATGAGAAGGGAGTCTTAAGAAAGCCAGAAGAAATTGTAGAAGAGATAAACAAGGATTAATTGCAAACTCCTGAAGGAAGTTTAGAGGACATGGATGTGGAGAACTCATGGTAGAGACCCCCATACAAAGGAAGATACACATACCTAGCAACACTCTGGATTTGGCCTGAAGATTCTTGAATTCTGGAATTATTGCCTGGTCTCTAGGCCAACACCTGAAAACCCCAGGTACTCCTTCCTGTCCACACAGCCCCAGAAGAAGACTGTAGGAGCTCTGCAGGCAGGAAGGAAGAGGAGTATCGGACCCATGCTGATAAGGAGGGGCAGCATAAATGTAGCCATGAGGTGGGTTGGGGCTCACCCAGTTTGCTACATGATGGCCAAAGAAACTGCCTTGTAACAGGGCTGCCTCAGAGCCCATTCTGCAGAAGCCTGAGCCAATCAGGGCTGCCACAGACTCCTTCCCGTGGCAGCCAGAGATGTGGAAGCCCAAGAGGAACACTACAGCCCTCATCCCATGGAAGCCCAAGGAGGAAGTCTAGGGGCAAGGGGGAGGCTGTGGCTCTGACTGACTGTGTGTGTGTATGTGTGTGTGTGTGTGTGTGTGTGTGTGTGAGAAGGAATGCATTTGTGTGAGAGCCAGAGGGTATGTGAAGGTGAGAGCCTTTATGTGTGTGTGTTAGAGAAAAATAGTATATGAGTGAGAGGCTGTATATGTGTGTGTATTTGTGAGATGGAGACAGCATGACAGAATGAGAGTTTGTATATGTGTGTGTGTGTGTGTATGTAGGTATGTGTGTGAGAGACAGCATGTGAGAATGAGAGTATGGGTGTGTGTGTGTGAGAGAGAGAGAAAACATATGAAAGTGAGAGCCTGTGTCTGTGTGTGTGTGTTAGAGAGAGAGAGAGAGACAGTGTGTGAGAGTGAGAGCCAGGTTGTGTGTGTAAGTGAGATGGAGAGAGCATGTGAGAATAAGAGCCTCTGTGTGTATGTGTACATAAGTGAGAGACAGTGTGTGAGTGAAAGCCTGTGTGTATATGATAGAGAAAAAAGTGTGAGAGAATGAAAGCCTGTATCTATGTGTGTAAGTGAGAGAGAAAGCATATGAGAGGGAGAGTCTGGGTGTGTGTGTGGGTATGAGAATGAGAGCCTGTGTATGAATGTATATGTGTTTGTGTGTGAGAGAGAGAGACAGTGTGTGAGAGTGAGACTCAGTGTGTGTGTGCAAGTGAGAGGGAGAAAGCATGTGAGAATTAGAACCTCTGTATGTGTATGTGTATATAAGTGAGAAACAGTGTGTGAGAGTGAGAGTCTATGTATATGAGAGAGAGAAAGACAGTGTGTGGGAATGAAAGCCTGTATTTGTGCATGTGACTGAGAGAGAGACAGCATGTGAGAGTGAGAGTCTATGTGTGTATGTGTGAGAAAGATGGAGAGGCCATGTGAGAATAAGAGACTCTATGTGTATGTATGTGTGTGAGAGAGAGAGAGATAAAGACAGCGTGCAAGAATGGGAGACTGTGTGTGTGTCTATGTCTGTGAGAAAAACAGCATATGAGAGTGAGAACTTGTGTGTGTGTCTGTGTGAGTGAGAGAGAGATAGCATGTGTGAGTATGAGCCTAAGGGGCCAATGCAATATAAGAACATAAGAACATAAGAACATGCCATACTGGGTCAGACTAAGGGTCTATCAAGCTCAGCATCCTGTTTCCAACAGTGGCCAATCCAGGCCATAAGAACCTGGCAAGTACTCAAAAACTAAGTCTATTTCATGTTAACGTTGCTAGTAATAGCAGTGGCTATTTTCTAAGTCAACTTAATTAATAACAGGTAATGGACTTCTCCTCCAAGAACGTATCCAATCTTTTTTTAAACACAGCTATGCTAACTGCACTAACCACATCCTCTGGCAACAAATTCTAGAGTTAATTGTGTGTTGAGTGAAGAAGAACTTTCTCCAATTAGTTTTAAATGTGCCACATGCTAACTTCATGGAGTGCCCCCTAGTCTTTCTATTATTCGCTGAGCCGAGCACACTCTTAATGTGCAGTTGGACACGGGTAGAATAGGTGCTAATCAATCCCTTAATGCAATAAGGGGATTGGCACCAATGCAATGCACGTCAATCGCGGAGTGAATGTAATAACGCTCTTCACATGCAAATGTATGTGAATGAGGCTATTAGGCATTCACTCCCAATGCAAAAAGAAAAATGTGTGTCTCTGACGCACATTTAACTGTCATCTATTAACGCCTGCCAGGAGCAGGTGTTAATAGATTTGCACATCGAAAAAAGAAGAAAAATAAATAAATAAATAAAAGAAAAAAAAATTGACGATCGGCCCATCACAAAAACCAACGCCGAGTTTAACCACATCAGTTTTCATTACCGGCGGACAGCCACGAGAACCGACGCCGATAAACCCAGTGTTGGTTTTTGTGACTAGGTCGCTGAAAACCAATGCTGAGTTTATCAGCGTCAGTTTTCTTGGCTGTCCGCCACTAAGGAAACCGACGCTGATAAAACGGGGTTGGTTTTCGTGACCACTAAAAACCATTGCCCTTGATCTTCTTCCTAGTTAGTTTTTTTCATCCTGTATTTACGATATTTCTGGGGGACTCTTTTTGGGAAAAAGTCAGTGGGATCAGGCAAGTTTTCAGCTCTGCAATCCCAGTAGGGAAGGGAAATCCAAAAATCTCCTCAATCCATCTCAAGTCTAAAAACATACTTTAAAAGTCAAATTGGATATTATCTCTGCCTTCACTGTTTCTTGCA
Organism: Rhinatrema bivittatum; assembly: GCF_901001135.1. Taxonomy (NCBI): domain Eukaryota; kingdom Metazoa; phylum Chordata; class Amphibia; order Gymnophiona; family Rhinatrematidae; genus Rhinatrema; species Rhinatrema bivittatum. The sequence goes on along the minus strand of NC_042616.1, from coordinate 322,823,343 downwards.
GAAGGATCCATCACTGGTGCTTACTTTCCTAGGTCTTTGGTTCCCTGGTGAGAGCCCTTTTGCCCCTAAAGTGTATCAGACTTAATATTCTCTCTCTCTGTAACTTATAAAGAAGGACCCTCAGGCAGGGAGTGCACTGGGAGATGTCACTTCTAAAATAAACTCCTTTGGGTGAAGCTGGGAGGCCCCACCAAATTGTGGAAAAAAATACATCTTGCTCTCTGACTTCTCTCAAACTAAACTCCACAGGGTAATAAAATGGCTGGACTAAATAGCATTGAGGCATCTCGGAGGGACTGAGGGGTATGGATGGTTCCTTAATAGAGGGTTAGCGACATCTGGTCACCAAACCCGGTAGGGGTGCCACAGTTATAAAATAGCAAAGTACACAGAAACAACTAAGCCATGCCCCAAACATGTCTACTTTACTTAGGGGCGGATTTTAAAAGGCGCGCGAATAGCCTACTTTTGTTTGCGCTCCAGGCGCAAACAAAAGTACGCTGGATTTTAGTAGATACGCGCGGAGCCGCGCGTATCTGCTAAAAACCTGGATCGGCGCGCGCAAGGCTATCGATTTTGTATAGCCGGTGCGCGCCGAGCCGCGCAGCCTACCCCCCGTTCCCTCCAAGGCCGCTCCGAAATCGGAGCGGCCTTGGAGGGAATCCTCTAATGCCCTCCCCTCCCCTTCCCCTCCCTTCCTCTACCTAACCCCCCCCCCCGGCCCTGTCTACACCCCCCCCCTTCCCTTTCTCCGGGGATTTACGCCTCCTGGAGGGAGAAGTAAATCCCCGCGCCGCGAGCTGGGCCTCCTGCGCGCCGGGCCGCGACCTGGGGGTGGGTACGGAGGGCGTGGCCACACCCCCGGACCGCCCCGGGCCATGGCCACGCCCCCATACCCGCCCCCAAAACGCTGCCGACACGCCCCCGAAACGCCGCGACGACCGGGCCCGCCCCTAACACACCCCCCACGGAGAACCCCGGGACTTACGCGAGTCCCGGGGCTCTGCGCGCGCCGGGAGGCCTATGTAAAATAGGCTTCCCGGCGCGCAGGGCCCTGCTCGCGTAAATCCGCCCGGTTTTGGGCGGATTTACGCGAGCAGGGCTCTGAAAATCCGCCCCTTAGTGCACAATTACTTTCCAGCACAATCACATGTGTTTGAGAGCATTCTCTATGTTTTTAAAATCACTTATACATGCCTGCTGTTATGGTTAAGCGGTGTTTGGGTGGATTCTTGGGTACTGTGGCAGATGACCACGCCCATGGGGAGGAACCCCGTGAGGCACCACAATACTGGGCTAAAAGCAGACGCACAAACCCAGAGTTTAGTTCTTTTATTAAACAGCTTGAAGTGTCCCATCAGAGGTGGCAATGGTGAGGTAGTCTGGATGTAGCAGTCTCAGGACCCTCGGCCATGATTGTGGTATAGGGGGATTCCAGTGTAGGTCTCCGAGCAAGGCAGTACTGTGGATGAGATAGAATGATAGTTAGATTACTCACTAGATGGTTGCTGTTGGTATGCAATTCCACCAGGTTGAAGAAGTTATATAGCAACACCGAGGCAGGGAGAGCAGGCCCTCGAGGAGCGAGTACCTGATTCCTGTAAGGCACCTGAAATAAAGCAGAGGGCCCCCGAAGAGTGGGTATCCAGGTTAGCAATATCCCGAAGGGCAGAGAGAGAGCTTCCAGTGGCAGCACGGAAGCGGCAGAGTAGCTTAGACCATCCAAACCAACCCTTTGCTAACTCAGCAAGGTAGCAACAAAGTACAGGCTATATAACCGGATGGTGTGACGTCAGTAGAGGGGAACACTCCCGAAGTTTGCGCCAATGCTGGAATAAAGACGTGGGTGGCGTGTGCATACCCTAGTAGGCCCTTGGGAGAAGCATGGTGGGAGGCAGCAGCATAACCATTCCAGGGACATCGGAAAGGTCGGCTTGCAGACACAGCAGCAGCCGTTTTCCCAAGGGAAGCGGGAGGAGCCGTGAACAAGTTGAGGCAAACTGGGCGAAGCCGTATAGCACCGACGGACGCAACACCTACTTTTAACAAATGCATGAATAGGACGTTTCTGCATGTGAAACTCCTTTAAAAATTCCATACATGTTAAAATTAAAATATTAAGCATATAAGTTCCTTTTCCATCCCGACTCCACCTCACTTTCCCCCAGAATGACTCTTTGCAGTTTGAATAAAACCAGGATAACTGGGTTACACACCTACTTTTACATGCACTGAACTTCAGGCTTTTTATAGTAGCAATGTATTCATTTAAAACCAAGTTTAGTTCCCATAAATATCTTTCAAAACTTCCCCCTTAACAACATCATTGAAATGGAACACCTGGAATTAATTCCTTAGATAGTTTGCACTTTCAATAGATTTTAGTGTTCTGAATGTTCTTCTCAGCTGGTTTTAAAAATGAAAAACCCTTAAAATGTATTTATTTATTTAACGCTTTTATATACTGACATTCGTTGACACATCACATTGGTTTGCAGTATAACTTAGGAAGGAGGAAAGGGAAATGACATCGTAACGAATTGAGTAACTGAGTCTTAACAGTAACAATAAGTAACAACTATGTAGTTAAGTGGCGGGAAGGAGGTAGGAATGTAAGAGATCAGGAGTAGAAAGGAACAAATAACTATAAAATTGTGACTGTAAGGTACAGGGGGTATTATTTACAGGAAAGTGCTTGAGTGGGGGAGAGATTGAGTGTTTGAGAGCAGGAGAGGGGGGGGGGGGAGGTTATTGGTAGGCTTGCTTGAAGAGCCATGTTTTCAGGTTTTTTGTTTGTTTTTAAGGTTTGAGTGTTGGGTTCAAGCCTTAAGTCAAGGGGCATTGTGTTCCAGAGGGCAGGGCATGCAAGGGAGAAAGCAGGTTCTTTTGTGGAGATGAGGTTAGGTCAACAAAATGTTAGCATTAAATAACAAAACAACCCACTAGACAAGGTGTTCACTGGCAGATTAAGTCATATTGCAGTTAAGAGCCTACAGAAAACACCTCAGACTTTCTAATTCTTATAGAGAATTTACTGGCAGAAGCTGTTTTGCACATCTAGGAGTATTGCTTAACGTAATATCATAGGTATATTTTGCATATGTCGCTATGCCATTTTCCTTACTTTGTAGAGTGCTTGAGCACTGTTTGAAACAACTGAAAAAGTGTTTCAACTATAAAAACATATTTTAAAACATTTTGGGCCAGATTTTAAAAGCCCTGCGCGCGTTAATCCAATTGATTTACGCATGCAGGGGGTTACGTGCGCCGAGCCTATTTTGCATAGGCCCGGTGACGCGCGCAAGCCCCGGGATGCACGTATGTCTCAGGGCTTGAAAAAAGGGGTGGGGCATGGGAGGCCCGGGGTGGAGCAGGGGCATGGCCAGAGACCTCCATAGGGCCTCTAGGCTGGGGGGATCGCGTGCCGGCACTTGGCCAGTACACACAACCTACGCCTGCCTGGAGGCAGGCGCAACTTCTTTAACAAGGTGAGGGAGGTTTTAGGTAGGGCTGGGGGGCAGTTTAGGTAGGGGAAGGGAGAGGAAGATGGGGGGTGTAAGGAAAGTTCCCTCTGAGGCCGCTCCGATTTCAGAGCGGCCTTGGAGGGAACAGGAAAAGCCATTGGGGCTTCCCTAGGGCTTGGCACGTGCAAGGTGCACAAGTGTGCACTCCCTTTCGCACGCCAATCCCAAATTTTATAACATGCGTGCAGCTGCGCGCACATGTTATAAAATTGGGCGTAGATTTGTGCGCACCGTGTTGCACGTACAAATCTACTTCCACATGTAACTCTTAAAATACAGCCCTTTATGTGTGGAGTAAAAGTATCTATAGCCTTTATAAACAATATTACTGCAAAAATGTCATGTTGAATGGAAAACATATGTCACTACTGATAAATAGTTACAACAGACATGACCTGCCCTTCATTCCCTGTAAATATACAGGTGAATTTTCAAAGGAGTTACACATGAAAATGTAACACATTATCATAGCAATTTTCACAAGCCATTTACCCATGTTAAGAGCACTTAACATGGGAAAATCTATCGGTAATTCAATTGCATATATTGTAGTAATTTTTAATATCCTGCTTACATGGGTAAAGTGTATTTACAAATGAAAAACCTAATTTTAAGCATGTAAATACTTTTGAAAATCAGACCCAATGTCATTAGAATAGCTCTCATTGAATCAAGCTCCGATTTTTTGTTGATGTAGCAGTATATAAGCAATGCAAAAATGTTAAGGTAATCTCTAGATGTTCTGAGGCATTAAAAGTATTTTGAAATTCTCCAAATCTTTTAAGCATGATTGGAGTCAATATAATCAGCGCAAAGACACAACATTGTCCTTATCACAGAAGACCAGACTGTCATCTTTAAAAGAATGGTAATTATTGCGATGTGCGGAGTATTCAGCAGCCAGGGCTATTAGCAGAGAATCAGAAAAATGAGCCATGATGTGCTGCTAATACAGCAGCAGTTTCTCTTTTTAATTAATTCTAGCCAATTAAGAACATATTAATCACCAATTGTTCCAATAACCCTAAAATTGTTCTCATTCATCGTCTACCTGGATAATTCACTTCTTGCTTTGTTTGTAGAATAGGAAACATCCATGGGCAGCTGAGTACTTTTGCTATGATACAGTAAGTGTCTGACTCGGTAATGCTTTCTTCTTATTACTACTATGTCCATAGGGAATTGTGTCCTAATGGGTGGATTTTCCATAGGTTTAACCAGCTAACTGGAAGTTACATAGTAAGAGTAACTGACAGCAAATAAAGGCCAAAATGCTCCATTCAGTCTGCCTTATTTAGCCGGTTTATCCTATGCTTTTAAAAGTTTTCCCCAATGGCTGTGCAAATTTTGCTGCTCATAAAAGAGTAGGGATGTGAATCGTTTTTTGACGATTTAAAATATCGTCCGATATATTTTAAATCGTCGAAAATCATTAGAGCCGCAATATAATAACAATTCCCCCGATTTATCGTCAAAAATTCGTAAATCGGGGGAAGGGGGAGGGGAAGGGGGAGGGCAGGAAAACCGGCACACTAAAACAACCCTAAAACCCACCCCGTCCCTTTAAAATAAATCCCCCACCCTCCCGAACCCCCCCAAAATGCCTTAAATTACCTGGGGTCCAGAGGAAGGCTCCCGGTGTGATCTTTTACTCTCGGACCTCCGTGCGTTGCAGAAATGGCGCCGGCGCTACCTTTGACCTGTAGCGCCGGCGCCATTTTGTTTTTTTGTCCCCCGACGTCAGGAGCATAGGAGATCGCACCCGGACCCCCGCTGGACCCCCAGGGACTTTTGGCCAGCTTGGGGGGGCCTCCTGACCCCCACAAGACTTGCCAAAAGTCCAGCGGGGGTCCGGAACGATCTCCTACCGCAAATCGTTTTTCCATACGGAAAATGGTGCTGGCCGTACGGCAACACGATTCGACTGCAGGAGGTCGTTCCGGACCCCCGCTGGACTTTTGGCAAGTCTTGTGGGGGTCAGGAGGCCCCCCCAAGCTGGCCAAAAGTCCCTGGGGGTCCAGCGGGGGTCCGGGAGTGATCTCCTACGCTCCTGACGTCGGGGGACAAAAAAAACAAAATGGCGTTGGCGCTACCTTTGACCTGTCATATGACAGGACAAAGGTAGCGCCGGCGCCATTTCTACAATGCACGGAGATCCGAGAGTAAAAGATCACACCTGGACCCTTCCTCTGGACCCCAGGTAATTTAAGGCATTTTGGGGGGGTTCGGGAGGGTGGGGGATTTATTTTAAAACGGTCGGGGTGGGTTTTAGGGTTGTTTTAGTGTGCCGGTTTTCCTGCCCTCCCCCTTTCCCTCCCCCCCCACTGGACCCCAGGTAATTTAAGGCATTTTGGGGGGGTTTGGGAGGGTGGGGGATTTATTTTTAAGGGTCGGGTGGGTTTTAGGGATGTTTTAGTGTGCCGGTTTTCGATTTACACGATTTACACGATTTACACGATATTTAAAAAACCCAAACTGCGATGATCCGATTCCATCCCCCTCCCAGCCGAAATCGATCGTTAAGACGATCGATCACACGATTCACATCTCTATAAAAGAGTGGCTCCAGAAAAGTTCCTGCATCAGGTTTATAACTTAGCCAGAGGATGTGGTTAGTGCAGTTAGTACAGCTGGGTTCAAAAAAGGTTTGGATAAGTTCTTGAAGGAGAAGTCCATTAACGGCTACTAATCACATTTACTTAGGGAATAGCCACTGCTATTAATTGCATCAGTGGCATGGGATCTTCTTAGTGTTTGGGTAATTGCCAGGTTCTTGTGGCCTGGTTTGGCCTCTGTTGGAAACAGGATACTGGGCTTGATGGACCCTTGGTCTGACCCAGCATGGCAATTTTTTATGTTCTTATGTTCTAATTCATGCAGATTTTCAGAGCTAATCAGCTAAACTTAGGTAGGCATCCCCAGTTGCTAAATAGCAATCTTAAATCTTGATGATGAACATGCATTATAAAATAGCAAAATACATGTGAACGTCCAAACCATGCTCCAATATATTCCAAATGTACCCACTTTGTACACATTTACTATCCTGCATGATCACATGAGTTTGCAAGTTCTCTCCATGTTTTTTCAAAATCACTCATATATGTGTACTATTAAACTGGCTATTTTATTAGTATCTAATTACTAGGGATGTGCAGAGCAAAAGTTTATGTTCATAAGTCCATAAGTCGAAAGGGGGTCCCATTTGCGGTCAATATGGACATATGGAGAATTCCATAAGTTGAGTCTATGTCCATACGTGCCTGACCCCCCCCAAGCTGGCCAAAAGTTCCTTTTGGGCCCAACGAGGGTCCCGGAGCGAACCCGCGGGGAATCACGTGACGCCGTGTCACTCCGACGTGGCGCCGACGTCACGTGCTCCTCGCAAAGGAGTTCATAAATGGCGTCCTGACTCCCCGCTGGACCACCAGGGAGTTGTGGTAAGTCTTGGGGGGGGGGGATTAAGGAGGGTGAGGGGTTTAAATTTTTATTTAGGATCAACAATCGCGATTTCCAACGTATTCAACATAGCTATGTTGAATAAGTTGGAAATCCGATCGTTTTCGCCTCATCACTTTTTTAATTTAAAAAAAAAATAAGTTGCGTTTTACATTTAAGTTCAAAACGAATGCACACCCCTACAAATTACCAATATACACTGTGCTAATTTTATTCAACTCACCTTTTAACCTTGCATATCCTGACCAACTCTCTTTTTACTGTAGCCATATATAACCCATGCATGGTGATGGGTGATGTATTGTGTGAAGTTTTTCTGTTTTGTTAAAAATGTATTTTATGAATGTTTTTTTTCTGGAAGATGCCTAGAACATAGGATAGCTTGGCCTACAATTATTTTTTAAATAATTAAATAAATAAATAAACAGTAGACTAGCTAGGTTCAGCAGAAAATGTACTAAAATTTTTACATTAAAAAGGCACATCTGCTAATAAAAAAATAGATGCATACATGGTTAAGAAAAGTATTCGCTTTTGTTACTTTTTGAATATTGGATATTTTGCTGTATTTTGAGAGTTAGATATTTGGGAAAAGGACCTGTCGTACACTCACTATAAGGTTCATTTTAACGTCCTACGAGGGCCAAAGCCGGGAGATATGTCCGTGTCTCGGGCTGGCGCATACTGGGCGGATTTTAAAAAGCACGTGAATATGCGCGTATCTCCCAGTACGTGAACAAATGAAAAAGCTTAAAAAAGGGGTGGGGGGTGGTCTGGGTGGAGCATGGGTGGGACATGGGCATTCCAGGAAATGTGTGTTATGTTTTTACGTGTACAATGCGCCAGGGTCCCCTACTATGTAACTTTACTTTTGCTATGGATGGTGAGTATGTCTTAAATATAAATAACTAGGTGAGTCAGCAGGGTTGTAAGGGTCTGGGGTAAAAGGGTAAAAGGGAGGCTAAATAATATGGGGGGGGGGGGGGGGTTCGGAAATCCAATCCATTTACTGGGTGAATGGGAGTGAACTGGGAAAAAGACTATTGTGTCAGCTCGTGTTGTTTTTAAAATCCCCCCACTTGTATGATAGAGCCGACATTTGTACACAAGCATGCGTCTATATAAAATTGTGTGTACATGTATGTGCATACAGCCAATTTTATAACATGCACACACATTTACACACATATGTTATAAAATGGACAAGGACCTCAAGCACCAATCCTCAAAGGCCACAAAGAGGTTAACATACAAGTAGCACGATAGAAGTGATAAGTAGTACCAGATTTGCTGGATATCCACGATAAAAAAAATCATGAGATTTGTTTTTACTTCAAGAAAATCCTTCTCATTCATATTAATTTTAGATAATCTGCAAGCCAATAGCATTTAAGAATTTCAGACCACAGAATTCACTGTCAGAAATGGCTCTTTTAATAGTCTCTACTTTAAAGGAATGTAGGCTTCTCAAGGCACAGAATCGTACCTTCTCTTGCCTTGTACTTTACTTATGGAATCAACTGCCATATGATACCCATACCACTTTGAAATACTTGGATATTAGAGAAGTAGTAAACATATGATTTTTGTAAAAGCTTTTATTACTGAATCCCGTGTTCATGGAGGGATATTAAAGTGCATTAAAAGGCATATTAATGAGTGTTTTTAATGTTCTGTAGTAAATAGGGTCTTAAGGGAGCCTTGCACATAAATTGGACTGAAATTAGACTACAGCTGAGTAGTTAGATTTATGCTACTATTGTCTTCAGATGCCTAATAAGTGGGCAGCTACAAGGCCCCTATTTCCTCCAAACATTAAGCATTTAGCATTCATTTTCAATGCTATCATGCTAATTTATGTGCCTAAAACCTGGCAAATTACTTGAAGGCCTAAGAGTAGGGACTTAAGTTTTACAGACTTACTCCATCATTTATCAAAATGCAATAAGGCATTTTTGCTAGGGATGTGAATCGTTTTTTGACGATTTAAAAAAATCGTCCGATATTTTTTAAATCATCAAAAATCAGTACAGTGCGCGATACAATAGAAATTTTCATGATTTATCGTGAAAAATCATTACTCCCGTTAGTGTCCACTAACGGGAGTTATTTGGGGGGAGGGCGGGAAAACCGGCACACCAAAACAACCCCTAAACTCATCTCGACCCTATAAAACTAATCCCTTACCTTCCCCCACCCTCAAAACCCCTCCCCAAAACTTTTTACGAGTACCTGGTGGTCCAGTGGGGGCGTGGGGACAGATCTCCCGCTCTCGGGCCATCGGCGCCATTTTGGCTGCCACTCAAAAGTGGCGCCAATGGCCCGATTAAAAAAAAACCCACCTGACCCTTTAATGATGACCCCTTAGCTTCTCCCACCCTCCCAATCCCCCCAAAACATTTTTAAATTACCTGGTGGTCTAGTGGTGGTCCCGGGAGTGATCTCCCGTTCTTGGGCCGTCGGCTGCCAATCATAAAGATGGCGCCGATGGCCCTTTGCCCTTACCATGTGACAGGGTATCCGTGCCATTGGCCGGCCCCTGTCACATGGTAGGAGCACTGGCTGGCCGGCACCATCTTTAAAGATGGCCGACGCCATCTTTAAAGATGGCGCCGGCTTAATATCATAGTGATATTGTCAGAAGCACCAAAAATAAAAAAAATTAAAAATACTCCCCCAAAAAAATAAATCTGCCTGCCGGTTGGCAGGTTCGAAAACGGACACTCAATTTTGCCGGAGTCCATTTTCTGAACCCATGGCTGTCAGCAGGTTAAAAATCCGATGCCGGTAAAATTGAATGGTGGTTGGACCCGCTGACAGCAGCCACTTCCACTAATAAGGAGGCGCTAGGGATGTGCTATTGGCCCTAGCACCTCCTTATTAGCATGCGGCCTCAGTTGAATACAAAATTGTGCGCCAAGGAGAGGTGCTTGGGCATGCATCGGGAGAGCGGGCGCTCAACTTGGAGCACTGGCTCTCCCTCACTTCTTACTGCATCGGACTGTAATAATCAAATTTAGCCACATATGTTTTCCTTAACAAATACCTGCATAAAAAGCAGGAGCAAATGTGTGCTTGTACATTTTACAGGGGCAATAATCTTAGCAAAAGTAGCCACGTAGTTTTGCTTTTTTATTTTAGCAAATCCACAAAGGTAAAAATACCCCTGAAGTTTATCAAAATGTGGGCAGTTTGATTATTGCTTTAATAGCTAACAATATGCATGTGCTTCTGCGCAGGGCTGAAGAACTCACTCTGTTGTTTCCTGGCTATCCTACCATTTGGCTGTCTCCATTGCCTCTGATACCAACTGAGGCCTCCTGTAAAGCTGACTGCCGGTCCTTGTACTGCACACCACGCCACTTCCCCCCTCGGTTGTTGACTCCGTCCAGTGATGTCACTCAGGACGCCGAGGGGGGGCCATAAGTGTAGGCGCAGGGCTGAAGAACTCACTCTGTTGTTTCCTGGCTATCCTACCATTTGGCTGTCTCCATTGCCTCTGATACCAACTGAGACCTCCTGTGAAGCTGACTGCCAGCCCTTGTACAGCGCGCCATGCCACTTCCCCCCTCGGTTGCTGACTCTGCCCAGTGACGTTACTTAAGGCACTGAGGGGGCCATAAGCGTTGGTGCAGGGCTCAAGGTGCCGCATGCCTGGAGTCACACACCAAAGGTGCGCAACAAAGGGACTTTCTCCTTTGTGCGCCCCTTTGTGCAGCCCTCTCACCAGAGAAAACATCTTTTTTCATAATAACACTGCTGTCTAACACTATTTTTTCTATTCTAGTATGTTTATATCAAGGAAAGTACTGCAAGAAATCAGCAATGAATGGAAGGAGGACACTACATGTCTCGAAAAAAGCGAGAACCATATCCAACAGAAGTTTAGTAAATGACTTTGAATAGCAACTATTTACTATTATCCCTTTTTCTTAATAATGCACAATCTCTAACAAATAAAACAGTATTGATTTCCATTTTACTAAATGAACATAAAGCAGACTTCATTGCAATCACTGAAACCTGGCTAAAAAGTACTGACTCTGTTCTAATTAACCAAATAGTTATTATACTTTTTCAATACCAAGACCTCAATGCTGAGGAGGTGGACTGATGTTTATAGCAAAAAAAGATTATGCTATGAAATTAGTATCTAGGAATATACCACAGAGTTATGAAATTGCACTGTTCAATTTACCAGCCCTCCAAAAATGTTTACTTTACTGTCCTCCAGGTCTTTTAGATCATAACATTTCACCAATTATTGAATTCATTGTCACTAATTTGAATTTTACCAAGCCATCAATAATTCTTGCAATTTTAATCTGCATATGGATATTAAACCACTCTCAACCACATGTATTACACTAATAGAATCATTCGCAGCATTCAGATTTGAGTTAATCACGTCAGGTCCAACTCATAAAACAAAACACTCTCTCAATTTAATTATTATAAGCTCAAAAGATATTATTGACACATCAACAAAGTATACCCAAGTCCACAACCATATTTGAAAAGTAATTTGACATTGCTTTACTGATGTCGCTTTCTGTGACGAAGGAGACCAGCAAAGTTCCTCTATCCATAATTTCTACTGCAGAGCTTTCAATTAGCTGGGTTAAATTTTCCATGGCTTCTAAACGATCCTCTCCTGTTTTTTCCATCAACCTAGTCAGGAAATAGGCTTTATTTATCATAGGTATTTGAGCTTCTTCAAATTTTAAACATCCACAAAGAAACTTTTTCAATGTGCTTTGGGTGCTCTCACCCAAAGCCCTAGGAAAATTGAGAAGTCTCAGATTCAAATGTCTCAAATTCAAATGTCTCAAAAGTCTCAAATACAAATGTCAAATGTCTCAAATTCAAATGTCTCAAATTCAAAAATTCAAATGTCTCAAATTCAAATGTCTCAAATTCAAATATCTCAAAAGTCTCAAATTCAAATGTCAAAAGCTCTCAAGATATTCCAGTCTCCTTGATTGCACACCAATATCTTTAATCAAGTTTACATTCACAACTTGGACTTGAGAAACGTTCTGTGCAACTTCTGTTACTCTATTTCCCATATCTTTTATTTATCCTCCCAGGTTCTAATTAAGGGATTGAACCTCCATTTCCACCTTAGAGTATTTACTTTCACAGATATTAGCTATTTTTACCAAATTGGCAACCAAGTCCCATAAGGTATCCAGGGTGACTACTGATGGTTTAGGGGGTAGTTGGAATAACTCACCCCCTGCCTGGGAAGTCGATGTTCTTGCTGGTTCCAGTGCTTGGGCTTCCCGAATCCTGTGTTCCTATTCCACTGGGTCAACTGGGGACATCGATGAATCCAGTCCCTCCAGTCCTCCAAGCCGTGTTTTTTCCATTGGGCTTGAGAAGAGCTGTAGTGCAGGCGCGGTTTCACTCTCTCGGCATCCCCCTCCCATTGGGCAGATGACCTCATCTCCCTGCACCGCTTCGAGAGGTTTCTCCAAAGTCGCTGGAGCCAGAGGCGGCCAGCAATTAGGGGGACTGAGCATAGTCTCTCCAAGCAATGGTGGAGCTCCCTCTCCACTCACTGCAACGGAGATTTCATCCCTCTTCTCTTCCAACATCGGAGCTGCATAAGCGGTGATTGCATTTTGGCCGCTAGGTAAGACAGGTTCAGGGGGATATAACCAAATTTTACCTTTCTGCTTAGCAAACATATTTGTGATCAAAATAAATTTCTCTCTGAAGAGGGGCTAGCCCATGCAACCTCTCACGTCACCATCTTGGCTGGGCCTTGCCCCCTAAAACCACTTTTAGCTCAGAATGACTTCAGGACAGTTCAATTACTAATCTTTTCCAGCACTGATTATTGCAATTCACTACTACTAGGTCTACCATCTTCCACACTCCGCCCACTTCAGGTATTGCAAAATGCAGCAGCTAGAGTCTTAACCAGAAGCAAAAAAAAGAGTGACTACATAAAACCAATCCTGATAAATTTGTATTGGCTTCCCATAAAATATTGAATCAATTCAATGTACTTTGCATTATACACAAACTAATCTATAGTGACCAAACAGACTGGTTAAATGCAGCAATCAGGTTATACAAGCCTCAAAGAAGCTTAAGATCATCAAATAAAGGATTGTTGACCATCCTTTCCATAAATTCTGCCCATTTGAGTCAAGTAAGGGAAAGAACCATCTCTTTAGCCAGACCCAAGCTGTGGAATACTCTCACAACAGAATTAAGGTTACAATTTGATATTAAAGCTTTTAAAAAGGGTTTAAAAACCTGGCTTTTTGGTAATGCCTACAAGAATAATGAATGAGAACCAGAGATGTGGTTAGTTTAAAGTTTATCATGAATTAGGCAATTTCAATGAAATAGCCTAATTCGTCAGGGGTCGGGGGCCCCGAACCCTGAAACAGATTTTCCCTGAACTACGAGGAAAATTAGTTTTTCGGGTTTGTACGGGGGGAGGGGCACATTTTATTTTTTTAAATAAAAAACCACCCCAAGCATTACAATTTACTGCAATACAACCCCCCACCATCCCAATCCCTCCCCAAGACTTACTAACATCCCTGGTGGTCCAGCGGGGTCCCGCGAGGGATTTCTCCCTTCATGCCGTCGGGCTTTCCAGCCTGCCTCATCAAAATGGCACCGATAGCCTTTGACCTACTATGTAACAGGGGCTACCGGTGCCATTGGTCAGCCCCTGTCACATGGCCATTGGCACCATCTTGTGCTCCTACCATGTGACAGGGGCTGACCAATGGCACCGGTAGCCCCTGTGACATAGTAAGGGCAAAGGCTAGCGGCACCATTTTGATTACTGACAGCCGACTGCCCGAGTGCAGGAGATCCTCATTATTGTATCTGGGCCAGATACAATAATGAGGTCAAGACCCAGGCTGAAACCTCGGCCTTGTATATGGCATAGGCCAAGATTACAAAGACATATAGTGGCCTAGACCTATACAAGGCTGAGGCTTCAGACTTGGTCTAAGCCTTAGGTTGGTCCCAATCCTTAGGCCCAGGCTAGGTTACTGCAACTTTGGCCTATGCCCTATGCGAGGCCCAGGCTTTAAGGCCAGGACTGGGCCAGGCATAGGGCATAGGCCAGGACTGGGCCAGGACCCTAGCCTTTACCAAGGCTAGGGTCCTGGCCCAGACCCAAAACCGTGAACTGGTCCAGAAACAGGATACTGATACTGAGGCATCAGCCTGGACCCAGGTCCGATGCTGGGGCATCAGCCCAGAGTCAAGGTCCCAATGCCAGAAGCTGAGGCACCGGCATTGGAACCTGACCTCAGGGTTCGGTCACAGTATTGAGCTTGGGTACAGGCCAAGGCCCCAGCATCAGGACCAGGCCTCTGGACCATGTTATGGCATTGGGTCTGGGTTCAAGCCCTGGCCTAAGCTGAGACCCAAGTGTCAGGACTCAGCTGCTGGGTCAGATCCCAGCTTTGTGTCTGGGCCAGACTGCATCATGATGCAGGATCCCTGGAGCAGGGTAAGTTTTTTACATTTTTGTGGTCTCGGTCAAGGCCCCTGCTTTAGTCCCGGGGCTTGGCCAAGACCAAGGTGTTGTGCTCAGACCTAGGTCATGGTTTGTGCATTAGACTGTGGCCTATGCCTAGGTGAGACTCTGATCTCAGGCCTAGGCCTAGGCCGAGGCCCAGTGTCACGTTCTGGCCTTGGCTCAGGCTCTAGCTTTGGGTTTCATCCTATTCCATAGGTGTGACCCCTGATTTCAGGCCTGGGCCCTGGCCTAGGCCCAATGGATTAATTTTGGTTTCAAAACAAAACATGAAAGCTAATGACATTTTTCAAATTTTCAATAATTTTGCATTGATAGGAAACTAGAAAAAATCCCTATTAGTAAATGATCCTCTTAAATGGCTATATTCCAGAAAGCAGAGGAGGGGAGGGGGTAGGCTGGCCCGAATCTTTTGAATGTATGTAAACATTGGTATTAGATGAATTTGATGGGGGTCATTGAATCTCAGCCTGGCCTGGGTCAAAAGAGCCCTTGTTTGGTTGTTTAGGTGGGGGGAAGAATTTGTTTCTGCATTTAGCCTGCACGATACATTTTTTTTTTTAAAGGATGGCATTCAACCAGCTATTTTCTTTTGAAAATAACTGGTTAACTCTAAAGTTATGCAGCCACACAACGCTAGATAACTTTAGAAATATTTTGTGGCAGTTCTGAATTTGTCTAGATAACTGCCTGGTTATAGTTGAAAATTGACTATTCTGGATAACTTTACCCCAACCAAGAATTCCTCTTTGTTTTTGGCTGAAACTCTACCCCTTCATACCCTTCTGATAGCATTTTTTTTTCACAAGTTGAAGGATACCAAGCTGGCATCCCTGGTGTCCCTACACACAGAAATAGCAATAAAGAAAGCACCAGCTTGGGATCACAGTAACAGCCTACTGCAATCTTGGCAGAAGATTTAAAAATTACCAGGATGGTGGGAGGGTTAGGGTTGAAATGGAGGAGGATTTGGGGAGGCACAGGATGCCCGTGGAGGAGGAGAGGCTCACTATGGCAGGACACTTGTTTTGTTGCTTGGATGGGGGAGGGACATTGTTTTCGTCTGCAAGATACTTATTTTTTTTTTCTGTTAACATGGCACTTAGCCAGCAATATTCTTTTGAATATAGCCAGTTAAGCCTAAAATTATCTGGCCACACAAGGCCCAATAATTTTAAATCTAACCAGGTTACCCCCACTAAGCCCATAGTTCTGTAGTTAAGTATAAGGGAAAGTTTGTTATTTGAATTATTTCATTCCCAGAAGGGATGTGCATTTGAAATGAATGGGCAATCCAAAACAGATGGGACCATATTAGTTTCATTCATGGG
The DNA here is from genome assembly GCF_901001135.1 of Rhinatrema bivittatum. Classification (NCBI taxonomy): domain Eukaryota; kingdom Metazoa; phylum Chordata; class Amphibia; order Gymnophiona; family Rhinatrematidae; genus Rhinatrema; species Rhinatrema bivittatum. The sequence continues at coordinate 322,807,507 of NC_042616.1, read as the reverse complement.
TCCCCAAAACAAATGAAGGGGTATCACAAATGAAACAAATATAATTTGCCCTATTTGTTTCTGTTTCCCATTGATTTCTATGGCCCACTGGTCTATGTCTCCCTGCAACAAATGCAATTAGCCCTTTTTGTGTGACCTCATTGCCTTGTGAGGGATGACATAGAAACATTGGCAAGGAAACTAAACACACAACAAATCATAGTAAAGTATTCTCATAAACTATTTTATATTATTTTTTTTAGTTACTATGAGTATGATAATGCATATTTTAATGCTGTTGTGAACAGCCACAATTGTGTACAGAGAGACGGTATATAAATAAAGTAAATACATAAATAAACTGGCCTATCACTGTTATCTGGATCTAGTGACAAACTAACTCACTCTTACCTTAAGACTCAGCATGTAAAAGAAGCACTGCATTTCCACTCTAGGCTTGGTCTGAGTAGAACATACTATTTGAAGCTCTTACATAATTTTTAAATAAGCTTTTTGGCTGCTTCTAATTTAATCTGTGTTGTATTAGTCTCACTCACTGTGCCAGTCAAGAAAGGAAGACAGGCATTAGCACTTTGCTGCTGATTTTTCTTTTCAATGGGGGATGGTCTGGGTATGGGTAGGAGACAATATGGAGAGTTGCAACTGTGATAGTGTTATTTTTGGCTATCTATCTGGACACCAGAGAGGTTAGCACTGAACAGTGACAAGAGACTGAAGTGCACATAGCTGTTAGTCTTTTTTGTGTGTGGAGTCTGTTAGCTGTCAGAAATAGTACATGGCACAGCTCTACTCTGTGTGTGTGCATATGTGTGTGTGTAAAACAGACAGTTCTCCACTCAAAAGAGTAGAGAGACACTATGGGCCAGATTTTATAACATGCGCGCAGATGTCACATGTTATAAAATCACGAACAAATCTACGCCCATTTTTATAACACGCACACGCAACCGCTCGCATGTTATAAAATCCAGGGTTGGCACGCGCAAGGGGGTGCACAATTGTGCAACTTGTGCACGTCGAGCCGAGTAGCCTTCCTCCGTTCCCTCTGAGGCCTCAGAGGGAAATTTCCTTCCGCCCTCCCCCGCACCTCAGAGGGAAATTTCCTTCCGCCCCCCCCCCCCCCCGCACCTTCCCCTCCCTTCCCGTATCTAACCTGCCCCCCAGCCCTAACTAAAACCCACCCCTGACCAGAATGCCCCCGGGCCGGCACCCCGCCCACGGCCCTGCCCCTGGAAGGCCCATTTTTTCAAGCCTCGGGACTTGAGTGCATCCCGGGGCTTGCGCACACCGCCTAGTCTATGCAAGATAGGCTCAGCGTGCGCAGGAGGAGGCAGAGGTAGGTTTTCGGGGGTTACGTGCATATCTTACAAGCGTAACCCTTTGAAAATCTACCCCTATGAGTGGGCATACTCTTATGGTACCAATAAATAAAAATTATTTTATTATCCAAACTCCCAATAAGCAGTGACAAATTCCATTATGTCAGGAAAAGGTAGAGGAAAGAATATTGTTTGAAGGGGAACACTAAAAAAGGAAGCCTGTTGGAATCAAGTAAAAAATACCTTTTTCTGGGTTCTTAAAGGTCTCTATATTTGATGGATTAACTATATGGAGAAGCTCAGTGGATTTATAAGAAAAAGAAACATTTTATATTTTGTAAAGATTAGCAAGCATATTATTGTTCTGAGTTGCTGTTATCTCAAGTAGTGAATGTACTGTTAGAATTTGTTTTGAAAATCTTGTAGTCAAAATATGGAGCAGGATACTTGCTGACTTGAAGGAAGTATTGTGCAATGTTGCATCAGACCTTGCAATTTTGACACCTAGTGTGTATGAAAAATGGGCATCATTTTAGTATTCAGACTTGGTTAAATGATTGTAGCAGACCCTAAACTATATCTGTGATTGGACAAATTATGTGTAAATAAAAATAATGATGTGATATAAGAATGCTTGTCATCAGGGAATAAATAATTGAGTGGTTGCATGCCCTGTTAATGAAATATATTTGGGATGAGTCCTGAGGGTGTTGCATCCATTGGTCGCAAACGGCTGTGACCACTCTGCCTTACCTCTTTTTCTCCCCTTTCTCTGTCTTTGGGCAAGATGGCTGTCTCTGGTGCCAAGGTCCTTGGCATTTCCAGACCAGCATGGGCATCCCCATCCGCCATGCTGACTGCCGTGGCCTCCTAGGGTGCGAGTGCACACATCTCCGACGCTCAAATACACGTCATGGTGGGAACCTCGGAGGCGGACCCACGGCATGATGTCAGTACCTCCGGGTATATCTAGACTCCGCTTCCACTACCAATTTGAGTTAGCAAAAACTTTGCTTCGCTATTCTGACTGCTCTAAGCTGTTCGCTTAGATGCCACTTTCACACTAAAGGCCTCGCTCCAGCAGAAGCTCTAGACACCCGCTCCACGGGGGTATCTCGCTTCCAACTTCCCTTCAGGGTATCTCTAACCAAGACAAATACTCCTCGGGGGTCTTTTCTCTCTATTCATTTCCAGGATATTGGACCATCGAGTACTCGCTCCTCAAGGGCCTATCTACTTCATATCCTGTACTACGGACCTTCGGTCCCACCATTCTACCATCAGGAAGACGCCTTTACTCTGTAAGTACCTCTACAATCCGGTGCTCCAACTCCACCCACCAGCCGCGGCATTACTTGCACTGAGGGCTCCTGCCTATCATGAACATCTGGATGAGACAATACTTCTAAGCCAGTTGAGCGTATTGGCACTTCGTGGATCAGTGCCTTACCTTCCTGCATCACCATCTATTTACAACAGTACAATAAAGACTCTATCCATTCTGTGTCTGCTGTGTCAGCCTATTGCAGTGGTTCCCCACGGGGCTCCTCCCTGTGGGCGGAGTCATCTTCATTGCAACCAAGGGTCCACAATGCCTCAAATACAACAGATTGATAACTCCATGGATTCGGCTCAGCTCGCAGCCCTTCAGGCCATCCCTGGCCTAGCCCAGCGGATTACAGAACAACAAAAAAAGTCTTTGAAGAACCTAGCTACTGCCTTCAATCAGTTACACGCTCAACTGAACTCTTCAGCTACTCCTATGAAGGAATTGCTGTCGCCAGTGGTAACCCTTAAGACCACTGTGCCTTTATCTACACCTACCCGTTTCATGGGTGAAGCCAAGATGTGCAGTGTTCATCAATCAATGCAGCATGCATTTTTCATTATAGCTTACCCTCTTTCCCACTGAGGCTTCAAAGACCACCTACATCCTGTCATTCCATGAAGGACGAGCCCTGGCCTGGGCTTCACTGCCATGGGAATGTGAAGATCCTATCCTGAATGTCCTACCAGGATTTCTACAACTTTTTAAGTCTGTGTTTGATGACCCGGCTCACCAGACCATCGCTGGATCCACCTTGCTAAACCTTCAGCAAGGTAACAAGCACTTACAGACTTTGCTATTGAATTTAAGACTCTAGCATCCGAACTGCTTTGGGACACTGGATGCTTACATGCCGTATTCATGGAGGGTCTCACCTCTTGCATAAAGGATGAATTAGTGGCTCGTGATTTGCCTGATTCCCTTGAGTCCCTGATGGAACTAGCAGGCAGAATTGACCACCGTATCCACAATTGTACTCAAGAGGCTAAGAGTCCACAAAATTCTACAGTGGAGACTAACCATCCTAAACCTGTGCCTATTGCTTCCAGCTTACCATCTGTACCCCTAGAGGAGGAAGAGCCTATGCAACAAGGCCAAAGCCACTTGACCTCTAAGGAGAGACGTTATCGCAAGCGCATGGGGTTGTGCATGTACTGTGGCCAATAGGGTCATGCAGTCCAAACCTGTCCCATTTGTCTGGGAAACTGACGGGCCTAGGATCTGCAGGAGGACTCTCGCTCTCATTGACTCCGGTGCCAGAGGTAATTTTATTCTGAAGTGCTTGGTCGAACATTTGAGGATTCCTACCACACCAATAGCTAAGCCTCTGCTATTGTCATCCATCCATGGAGAACCACTTCCTGGAGAAGGTTCATTGACCACCCAGGTCATTAGCCTGCGCACTGGAGCCCTACACTCAGAATCAATTTCCTTTCTAGTGTTGGAAAAAGCCATGCATCTGGTGGTGTTGGGTCTGCCGTGGCTTCAAGACCATATGCCACAATTTAATTGGGCTACCTTGGAACTGTCCTGGTGGGGACCAGACTGTCATGGTCGGTGTCTTACTGAAGTTTCACCGCTCATTTGCATGCCTACCACTCCATCATTACCTGACTTATCTCCACAATACGCCTCCTTTCAGGATGTTTCCTCTAAGCAAGCAGCTGATGTTCTTCCGCCACACAGAAAGTTCGATTGTGCAATAAATATGAAGCCAAATTCTGAAACTCCCAAAGGGAGAGTCTACTCTCTTTCTGAAGCTGAAACCAAAGCTATGTCTACTTACATACAAGAAAATCTACGAAAGGGATTTATCAGACCTTCCAAATCCTATGCTGGTACAGGTTTCTTTTTTGTAGGAAAAAAAGATGGCACCTTAGGCCCCTGCATTGACTACAGGCACTTGAATGAGATTATCATCAAGGACAGGTACCCCTGTCCTTAATATCTGAACTGTTTGATAGACTCCAAGGAGACAAACTATTCTCCAAATTGGACCTAAAAGGAGCTTACAACTTGGTGCGTATTCGAGAAGGAGACGAATGGAAAACTGCTTTTAACACCCATGATGGACACTTTGAATACCTCTTCATACCCTTTGGTTTAAGTTATGCACCTGCAGTCTTTCAAAATACGATGAACAACATCTTACGGGTCTTACTGTATCAATGCGTAGTAGTATAACTTGAATATATACTGATCTTTTCTCAGGATCTGCAAAGTCATCAGGAGGATGTTAAGAAAGTCCTAAGATGCCTGCGAGAGTTCCACCTTTACACTAAGCTTTAGAAATGCAAATTCACAAAGAAGCTGTACCCTTCCTGGGATACATTGTTTCTAAGAATTGTTTTCAAATGGATCCCAGGAAACTTGAGAGTATCTGGGACTGGCCTCAACCCACAGGCCTGAAAACATTGCATCACTTCTTGGGATTCACCAATTACTACCGATCCTTTATTAAAAACTACTCATCATTGACAGTCCCTCTAACTGCTATGACCAAGAAGGGAGCCAACCCTGCCAATTGGTCTCCTGAAGCCATCCCAGCCTTCATGATGCTCTAAGAGGCTTTCCAAAAGAAGCTGTGTCTCCACCACCCTGATCCACACCATCCTTTCATCTTGGAGGTTGACGCATATGACGTTGGTGTGGGGGCAGTTCTAAGTCAGTACAGCAAATCCAATGTGCTCCATCCTTGCTCCTTCTTTTCTAGGTGATTCTCGCCTGCTGAGAGAAACTATGGAATAGGAGACAAGGAGCTTCTCGCGATCAAACTGGCTTTTGAAGAATTGCATCCCTGGTTAGAAGGCGCACAACACCAAATAGTAGTATACACTGATCACAAGAATCTAGAGTATCTTCGACATGCTCAATGCGTCAACCACTGTCAAGCAAGATGGTCCAGGTTTTTCAACAGGTTCGATTTTCTTCTGAAATACCGTCCAGGAGAGAAAAACACTTGGGATGTTGCCCTTTCACGCTCCTTCTCACTACAGGATGTGCCAGATGAACCCCGTCATATCATCGATCCCACAAGAGTGGTTCTCGCAGCCACCCACATGGTAACTGCCAGGAAGACGGTGGTGGCCAGAGGTTTAAGAACAAGACTGTTGAAATGGGCACACGATTCCCATCTGGCAGGCCATCCTGGACAGAGTCATATCTTAGCAATGTTGCAAAGATACTATTGGTGGCCAACCATGAAGAAGGAGGTGCAAGGGTACATGGGTTCCTGCGCTGTCTGTGCCAAGCAAATGCCACTACTGGGGGGCGACCTTGGGGTTTATTATAGCCTCTACCATCACCGGATGAACCATGGACCCATATCGCTACCAATTTCGTAGTGGATCTGCCATCATCCAGCGGCAATAACACCATATGGGTTACGGTTGACCGTTTCTCTAAAATGGCACACTTTGTAGCATTACCAGGATTGCCCTCTGCTACTGAGTTAGCTAAACTCTTCATTAAACACTTCTTCCATCTTCATGGGATGTCCAAACATATCCTATCCGACAGAAGAGTGCAAATTACTGCAAAGTTTTGGAGAGCATTATGTCAAAAATTTGACATCGCCTTGGATTTAACCTCTGCCTACCATTCTCAGTCTAATGGTCAGACTGAGAGGATGAATAGGACGCTGAAACAATTTCTGCAATCCTATGTGAGCTCTAGACAGAATGACTAGGCTGAATTACGGCCTTGGGCAGAATATGCCATCAATTCACATCCTGCTTCTTCAACGGGGTCTTCCCCTTTCCAACTTGTCTATGGGAGACAACCTTTACCTCGGCTGCCTATTCCATTGACAGTAGCCTCTCCTGCTGCCCAGGCTACTGCAGCAGAACTATCCCAGCTTTGGAGACAGATGAAGGAGTTCCTTCTTAAAGCAGGACAAAAGGCAAAGAGGACCTATGATGCTCATCATCAAAAGGCACCCCAGTTCCTGCCTGGTGACAAGGTTTGGTTAAGCACAAAATACCTCCGACTCAAGTTCCCTTCTGCAAGATTTGCTCCTAGCTTTGCGGGACCTTTCACCATCCTTCAGCGACTAGGAAACTTAACACATAGTTTCAAACTGCCTCCATCAATGAAGATGCACAATGCATTTCATGTATCTCTACTAAAGCCAGTGATACTCTGAGTTCTCCAGAAATTAACCAGAGCCTACCAGCCTGGACACAGAAGATGACATTGAATATGCCGTAGACGACATCCTTGATGTATGTAAAAGAGGCAAGACATGAGAGTACCTCATCTCTTGAAAGAACTATGGCCCAGAGGAAAACTCCTGGGAACCAATGGCCAATATTACAGACAAGGAGATGCTATGCCAATTCCACCTGGCACACCCACACAAGCCCAGACCACCTGGAAGAGGTCTTGGAGGGGGTCCTTTGAAGGGGGGTACTGTTGCGTCCGTCGGTCACAGATGGCTGCGACCGCTCTGCCTTACCTCTTTTTCTCCCATTTCTCTCACTTTGGGCAAGATGGCTGTCTCCGGTGTCGAGGGCCTCGGGGTTTCCAGACCAGCATGGGCATCCCCATCCACCATGCTCACTCCCGTGACTTCCTAGGGTGCAAATGCTCACATCTCCGATGCTCAAATACATTTTATTGCGGGAACCTTGGGGGCGGCCCCACCGCATGACGTCAGTACCTCCGGGTATATCTAGTCTCCGCTTCTGTTAGCAAAGACTTTGCTTCACTACTCTGCCTGCTCTAAGCTGTTCACTTAGATGCCACTTTCATGCTAAGGGCCTCACTCCAGCAGAAGTTCTAGACACCCACTCCACGGGGGTCTCTCGCTTCCAACTTCCCTTCGGGGTCCTCTCTAACCAAGACAACTGCTCCTCGAGGGTCTTTTCTCTCTATTAATTTCCATGATATTGGACTATCGAGTACTCACTCCTCGAGGGCCTATCTACTTCATATCCTGCACCATGGACCTTCGGTCCCACCATTCTACCATCAGGAAGATGCCTTCACTCTGTGAGTACCTCTATGATCCTGCGCTCCAACTCCACCCGCCAGCCGTGGCGTTAGCCACACTGTGGGCTCTTGCCTATCATGAACATCTGGGTGAGACAACACTTCTGAGCCTGTTGAGCATATTGGCACTTTGTGGATCAGTGCCTTACCTTCCTGCATCACCATCTATTTACAGCAATACAATAAAGACTCTATCCATTCTGTGTCTGCTATCTGTGTTAGCCTATCACAGTGGTTCCCCATGGGGCTCCTCCCCATGGGCGGAGTCATCTCCATTGCGACCAAGGGTCCACAATGCTTCAAACACAACAGAGGGCTGAGGGAAGATAACAGATGAATAAAGCAATTATGCCATAGCCATGTAAAATTATATCTCTAATAAATATAATGAAAAATGAAGTATTGCATATTATTTTTTTCTTCTAAGTAAACATCAGACTAACAGTTGCTTGATAGAAATGTTTAGCAACCAAGTCCTCCCACAGCTGAGATTAAGCTGGGAGGTTATTTTTGTTTGGATCGTAAATCATTTATTACATCAAGCCCCCCTCCTAAATTAAAAATTAACTTTTTTCAAGTCAAGAATGGCAGGAATGGAAGGCAGCTCCAGCCAGAAGCAATTGAAATTTAGAGAGGATGTATCACCACTTTTTCCTCTCCATGTTGTTTTGGAGCAGAGGAAAAAGATGGCAGAGGCATAAAAGAGAAACAGTAGCAGGGCAACAGAGGTACCAGAGGTGGTTAATTCAAAAACAAGAGCATGCTTTTCATTAGTTACTGTTGCTGAGGCAGTGAAGGCATATTTGGATCAATTGATTTAGAGGAAGAATCTTGTATGAGATTCTCAGAATCAGAAATTAAAGAGTTGCTAGCTGAAGAAAGTTATGGAGGATTAGTTAGTAGTATTTTAGCCTCCACTTAAATAATGGAAAAGTTAGAAGAAACTGGGGATGGTGATGAAGAACAGGTAGCACAAATAGAGAACATGAGTTATGCCCAAGGCATTTTTTCTCAGGGTCCACCCTCGACCTCAACTCTAGTGCCAGCATCAATCCTCAAGGATGTAAAGAAGGGATTGAGTAAGAAATCCCTGATCTGGAGACACTTCAATATGAGGGAGGATGTGTGTCTTTCTCAGTGTATTCACTGTATGAGGATATTAGTTGAAGGAAACAAATGGGACATCATCAAAAATACTGGGAAGTAGTATCACCCAGAGAAGCAGTATCTACAAGCACTGGTCTCAAGGGAGAGAGTTCTCTCCACCTAGCTTGATGTTACCCAGGTAGAGAGTCCATCAAGCTAGGTTGAGAGAACCTTGCCCAAATCTCATCTTGGAGTGAGTTTCCTCACTCCGAAGGCCAGCAAATCTTCACAAGAGACCACTGTTCTGTTCGTAGGTGTCACGTAGAATGTCAAAGTGGCCCCTAACCCCCTACACTCATACCTAAACCCCACCTCGAGTTACTAGGTGGGCCTACCATAGGGATACAAATACCTACCTATGGGCCATGATATTATGGCCAGTCTCTCTCTCTCTCTCTCTCTCTCTCTCTCTCTCTCTCTCTCTCTCTCTCTCTCTCTCTCTCTCTCTCTCTCTCTCTCTCTCTCTCTCTCATGGTTGAATGACAGAAATACAACAGGTCTGGCACTTATTGCAGAATCTGAAAATGGTATTGCAATTTGTGCTAACTTAGCTCTTAGCACAAATTGTGATAAATGCTATATTAACATGCCCCTTTTGCTATCGCATGCGGTACTTACCGCATTTTGATAAATCCACCCCTTAGTTGGATACACTGTGGTGTTTTGTCCCCCCCCAAAAAAAAAAAAAAAGAAAGAAAGAAAAATTATGTTTCTGTATCTTATTGTTTTATTGTACATCTCTAAGATTCAAACCTAGTTCTCCCATCTTTCTTTCTTGGTTATACTGGGGTGTGTCATCACCCCAAAATACTCAGTCAGAGGGAAGAAATGCAGTATCAATAGAAAAGATGCACAGAAGAGACCTTTTACATATTCTGAATGTGGAAAAGCTTTCAGTCAAAAGAGAGAACAAATGTAATACCAGGAATTCAAGCAAAGAAAGAGACTGTGTTTAGCAGCAATGATTATCAATGTTTGCTCATGAAGAACTAGTGTGGCTTCACTGTTGCGTCAATTACATTGGTTTCTAGGGATGTGAATCGTTTTTTGACGATTTAAAATATCGTCCGATATATTTTAAATCGTCAAAAATCGTTAGGGCCACGATACAATACCAATTCCCCCGATTTATCGTTAAAAAATCGTAAATCGGGGGAAGGGGGAGGGCAGGAAAACCGGCACACTAAAACCCCCTAAAACCCACCCCCGACCCTTTAAATTAAATCCCCCACCCTCCCGAACCCCCCCCCCAAATGCTTTAAATTACCTGGAGATCCAGCGGTGGTCCAGAACGGCAGCGGTCCGGAACGGCCCCCTCAATTGAATCCTTTTGTCTTCAGCCGGCGCCATTTTGCAAAATGGCCACCGCAAAATGGCGGCGGCCATAGACAAAAATGATTCGACGCAGGAGGTCGTTCCGGACCCCCGCTGGACTTTTGGCAAGTCTTGTGGGGGTCAGGAGGCCCCCCCAAGCTGGCCAAAAGTTTCTGGGAGTCCAGCGGGGTTCAGGAAGCGATTTCTTGCCGCAAATCGTTTTCCGTACGGAAAATGGCGCCGGCCATACGCGTATGGCCGGCGCCATTCAGCGTTCAGCGGCGATCCGGAACCCCCGCTGAACGACCTCCTGCAGTCGATCTCCTGCCGGCGCCATTTTCCGTACGGAAAACGATTTGCGGCAAGAAATCGCTTCCTGAACCCCACTGGACTCCCAGAAACTTTTGGCCAGCTTGGGGGGGGGGCTCCTGACCCCCACAAGACTTGCCAAAAGTCCAGCGGGGGGCCGGAACGACCTCCTGCGTCGAATCGTTTTTGTCTATGGCCGCCGCCATTTTGCGGCGGCCATTTTGCAAAATGGCGCCGGCTGAAGACAAAAGGATTCAATTGAGGGGGCCGTTCCGGACCGCCGCCGTTCTGGACCACCGCTGGATCCCCAGGTAATTTAAAGCATTTGGGGGGGGGTTCGGGAGGGTGGGGGATTTAATTTAAAGGGTCGGGGGTGGGTTTTAGGGGGTTGGCTCACGATTTTAACGATTTTTCACGATATTTTTAAAACCCAAACGGCAACAATACGATTCCCTCCCCCTCCCAGCCGAAATCGATCGTTAAGACGATCGAGGACATGATTCACATCTCTATTGGTTTCCAGTGAAATGTATTGAGAAGTAAAGAAGTGGTATATTTACAGCAAATGTTGATAAATTATGTCCCAAAAAGTAACCTTAGATCAACAGACAGTGGTCTTAAGAAGATTCCATTGAGGAAGAAAGTGCATAATGGAGGTAGTCATAAAAGAATGTTCGCAGTTGGTGGGGTAGAGGTTATGAGGAGTTGCTTTGTACAATGCACAATTGAACAAATCAATGTACAATTGTATATATCAACTCCTCTTATACCTTTCATCACTCAAATGACAGAAAATATTCAGTGATGTCAACCTTGCTGTTTGAACCTTGAACTATATATGTAAAACTGCCCCCAAACCTACCCCACCTCCCAATCTCCACCCCAAGTTAAAAGTGTCCCCTCCTACAGTGATATAAATAGTAAAGTTACATATTGCTCTCTCTCTCTCTTTCTCCTCTCTCATGCCAAAAAAAAACCTTTTTGGTTGCTAATGCAGGCACAACGCCCTAACACAAAATGGTAAATGACTCTAAGTTTGGTGGGTATAATAGTTAAGTGGAACAAGTGAAATAAAGAGATGGAAGAAATGTCAGTTCCCTTATTTATTACTTATTTTTTACTTCTCTCTTACTTTTTGGGAAGAGGGGAGAGGAATTATTTATTTTTTAATTTTTTAAAAATTGTTTTAAATGTGTTAATTTGTACTTGTATTTTTAAAATTTGTTTTAAACCACCTTGGGAAGCTATTGTTTCAGGAGCGCTGGGAAGTGGTCCCAGTTCCAGAGAGGTAGTGTGCCCTTGGACCACGGCATGACCACAGAGGGGCTTTGAGGATATGCCGAGGCAGGCGAGGCGTGTCCAAGCACGGGTGGACTAGCTGAAGACCAGGAGCCCTAACTTCTGCCGAACCTGAATGCATCAAAGAGACCCAACAATGCAATTTTGGTCTCTGGGATAGCCCTCCGGCCACTCGATAGCCCTTTCAGGAACGGTAGATGCAACAGGACAGACAGAGGCTGAAGGTGGAACAAGAACTCAGACAAAGACACAGGATTCAGACCACTCAGACGAAGACACAGGTTGCTAGGAGATCTCAGGCAAGGTTTGGGATTATGGAGAAGTACTGAGTGATCACTACCTCGCCACGCACCCTACACAGCCGCTCAAGGCTGGTTGCAGACCACGCCAAACAAAGTAGACTCTGGCAAAGTCTTAGGCATAGATAGGCAGACACCAGGGACTCAGAAGACCGAGAGAGAATTTAAGATACGGGATACATGGCTCAGGATTCCAGGCTCAGGATTCAAGGCTCAGGATCCTCGGAATAAGGCATTAAAGGGTCTTCCGGAGGCTAGCCCTGTCAACTGCAAAAGGCAATGCACCAGCTCAGGACACAGAAGATCAGAACATCTGGACCTCGGACCTCCAGGACAGTCAAGAGCAACAAGGAGGCGCTGAGAACTGGCCAATGGCACGGATATCCTGTCACATGGTAAGGGCAAAGGGCCATCGGCGCCATCTTTATGAGAACGGGAGATCGCTCCCGGGACCACCACTGGACCACCAGGTAATTTTAAAATGTTTTGGGGGGATCGGGAGGGTGGGGGAAGGTAAGGGGTCATTTTTAAAGGGTCGGGTGGGTTGTTTTTTTATCGGGCCATCGGCGCCATTTTTGAGTGGCAGCCAAAATGGTGCCGATGGCCCTAGAGCGGGAGATCGGTCCCCGCGCCCCCACTGGACCACCAAGTTTTGGGGGGGTTCGGGAGGGTGGGGGAACGTAAGGGATTAGTTTTATAGGGTCGAGGTGGGTTTAGGGATTGTTTTGGTGTGCCGGTTTTCCTGCCCTCCCCCCAAATAACTCCCGTTAGTGGACACTAACGGGAGTAACGATTTTTCACATAAATTGGGAACATTTATATTGTATCGCGCACTCTAATGATTTTTGATGATTTAAAAAATATCGGACGATTTTTTAAATCGTCAAAAAACGATTCACATCCCTAATAAATAGTAGTAGTAGTAGTAGTAGTAAATTAGTTTTTTGATTATTGACTACCTTCTATGTGAATAAAAAGAACCTGTTTCTGTCAGCAACATAGGTTCTTTTACCTGTGTACCTTTAGAGGCATTTCTGGGGTGGGATTAGATCAGAGGAGTTACTTGCATGGATAGTTCTGACTAAAGAATTACCCACACATAAAACAAGTGCAAATATCTGCAGGGGCTTTCAGTGCAGCAACAATCAAAGCGAAACTCCCATATAGATTTGCTTTATTTTGACAACTTCCCCATAGGTATAGACTACAGAATAGGTTTATCTAGCCCATGAATAGTTTGCTTTTCTGCTCCATGTTGTGTAACCCAGGGTCAGATACGGGCAATAAAAATATGTCTTTTTGAACTTTAATTTAGCAGCCTTGCTGAACTTGAAACAATAGAAAGCAATTCTTGTCTGGCACTGGCCAGACTTGATTCTTCCCAAAATGATTGAGCCAACTTGCTCTTTAGAGGCTCACTCCTAGGGTGTGTGACAGGTGACCACCTAGATTTCAGTTAAGGGCAAGGGAGTTACTGTTTTATGTGGCTCAGTTCATGTAACTGGTCCCTTGGGTGATTTATTACTCTGAAAACTGTGTTTCCTGTGAAGCGGTAAATAGGGAGTCAAAATAAGTGTATAACTGGGGAAAAGTGGAAATTAATTCTATACTTCAAATTACCCATTAAGAAAAATGGAGTTGTCAGAAAAGTGAAGTGTATATTACTAAACTCACTACATTAATATTATAATGGAGAAATACTTGAAATTTTTGTATTCATATGTTCTAAGAAATCTAGTATTATACTATTTATACCATTTGAATACCTTGTGTTAAAGATGTTATTATATGAAATATGTGATTATAATCAGCACTGGAAGTGTGAGTTTCATTGACAGATTCAGCACTAGAGCAGAGGGAGTGGGTAAGGTAATACCTTGCTTCCAGCAAAGATTGGGAGAATCGGGGGAGACAGAGGAGGGGATCCGGGGCAGGGGATGAGAAATGGGCAAACTCTTAACACATGGATGGGTGTGGGGGGTGTGGGGGGGGGGGAGGAAGATTTAAAAATTATTGACATTGGTAATGGGGTTGGCAGCCCAGGTCATGTCATGATACCTTGGAGGACTTTGCAGGGGTGGAAGAAACAAGGCTGACAGGGCCTTATCTAAATTTTGTAGAGGGGAAACAATTGAAATGAGCCACAGACCTCTTTACATATGTAGTGTTTTTCCATTTGAAACATCCCTACTTAACTGGATATATTTCAAGATGACTGGTTAAGTAGCTACTTATTCGGCCATATGGGGCCGAATTACTTTAGGCCTGTTCTGATGTAGCTCTAAAGTTATCCAGCTAACCTAGTCAGTTGTAGTTGAAAAATTGGCTAGGTTCGTTGGATAACTTATCTTCTCCCTGAAATGCCCCCGGGAATAACTCTTTGTTGTCTTGCTAGATATTAACCAGATAATTACTTATCTGACTAAAATCTAGTTGATTAATGGGCTGAATATCTGAAACCTTGCCATTCATGAACGATGGACCATGGCACCTCTAGGTTAAAGCACTTTCAAGCTTTAACCCGCATCCTCTATTGTATTTCTTAATTATTACCACCTTTACTTCCTTCCAGCTACATAAGCTTCCAAGTTCTTTATCCTTGTTGAATGTAACTTTGCCTTATTCATTTCTTTTGTTTAATTTTCTTTAGTTACACCCTTGTTAAATGTAAACCGATCCGATATGGTTATTACTATGAAGGTCGGTATAAAAAAGTGATAAATAAATACATTTAGATAGCTAACAACATTATCCATCTAAATGGCTTTTCAATATGGAGCTCCACATGGCTGTTTAGCCTTCCCATCTCTGCAATCCCTTCCATAAGCTCAAATATCCCCTGTGCTTTTCATGTTTTTTAAAATTTAGATACAGTCCTTGTCACCTCCACTTTCGCTGGGAGGCTTTCCAATGCATCTGATTAGGAAAATATGTCCTTAGATTACTCCTGAGCAGGGCTAGCTAAAGGCTAGAGGGAGCCCTGTGCAAAATGTGAAATTGGGGCTGCCCCTCCCACTCTAGAGAAAAGTATCAGCTTCACTCCTGTCACTCACATCATATGCTTTATCCTTCTATTCTCCGTTCCTCACTCTTTTATCTGTGGCCAACACATCTTTCATCCTGGTCTCTTACACCTTCCTTCCTTTCTTTCCCTCCTTGTATTTAAATTCCAATGCTTCCCCAACCCAGCCTCAACGGAAGAATAGCTGATGTCCCTTTTCTGATAAGGGCCGCGTGGCAAAGAAGAATCACTGCCAAGTGCTTCCCTTCCTCCTGTGGCCAATGGAGCCGTTGCTGCTACTGTTCTGCCCCCTGCTGACAGGAGAGCATTGCTAAAGGCCAGATGCTTCTAAATCCTGCTACCCACAGCCAACAGGAATCCAAGTTTAGAAGGGCCTGGCCCACAGTACTGCTCTTCGTTTGGCCGAGTTGGCAGTAGCAGGACTTCAAGCCCATGGGTTGCAAGATAAGGGATGACACGTGCCAGTAGCTCTTCTTCACCCCACAGTTCCTATCATAAGAGACCATTGCTCGTTTTGGCCCAGCAGCGGCATGAGGAGGAGGTTCCAGCACCCCCATATTACTTCATGTCCTATGCAACTGCACAGGTCACACACTCCAAAAGTTGTCCCCGCTCCCGAGTCTAGCCCTTTTACCCTCATCCATAATTTTCCAGAGCTTTCTTTCTATTAAAAAAAAAAGGCCCACTTCAATGTGCATTGATACTTTGGAGACACTTAAATATTTCTGTCATATTTCCCGTATTCCGCCTTTCCTCGAGGACAGTAGTAGGCAAATCTTGAACGCGAGTACCACAAACAAATCTGTTTTTCAGGATATCCACAATGAATAAGAATAAGATATATTTACATGTGTTTCCTCTATTGTATGTTATACAAAAATAATTATTATCATAAAAAATATTTCTGTTACAACTATAATAACTTTGTTAAGCTAAGCGGATTACAAAATAAACATAAAACATTGTTAAGACAAACATAAATAAAAAATTAAATATTAAAATTAGAAAACACTTCAGTAAATAAAATTGCTTTAACATAATTTTAAAAATATTTTAAAGTCTGATAAATCTCAAAATTCATCAGACATATCATTCCAAAGGGTAACACCCCTAATTGACAGCACCCGAAGGCTAGTATCTTGGTAATGCATTTCTCTCAAAAGAGGCAACTCTAGTAGTTTCCTAGAAGCTGAACGTAAATTCTAGATGGAACATATTCATTAAAATAAATCAGTTAAAATATTTTGGGACCAAACTATGAATCATTTTAAACATAAGGGTCAGACTTTTAAACTGATCTTATTTTCCACAGAGAGCCAATGAAGCTGGAATATTAAAGGTGTAATATACTCTCCTTGAGAGGTGTTCAAATAAATCTCATACATTTTTAGGGGTCGATTTTAAAAGAAGCGCGCACGTGTCCATGTGCGTGCAGTTCCCAGCTCATGCACATGGACATGCCGATTTTATAACATGCACAAGCCTGAACGTGCATGTTATAAAATCCGGTGGCCACCTGCACATGTGCACCAGCACTTGAGAAATATAATTGCCTATATCTGCTCAATAGTATACATGTTTAGATATTTAAGTTTGTTCTCACACCCTTTACAATGAAGGTAATTGACCATTTTAGCTGCCACTCTTTGGACTACCTCTATCTGGTTTATATCCTTTTGAAGGTATGGTGTTCAAAATTCTACACAGCTTTCCAAATGAGGTCTCACATGCACTTATGGAGAGGCAATATCATCTCTTTTTTCCTGCTGACCATTCCTTTCCCTGTCCACTTGTTGGCCACTTTGAGATTATCAAATATATCACCCCCAGATCTCGCTTGTGACTTGTACATAGAAAATTTCACTCCTCTACTGTATTGTTGTTTTGAGGTTTTGCAGCTCAGATGCATGGCCCTGCATATTTTAGAATGAATTCTTACCTGCCAGAATCTAGATTACTCCTCAAGGTTTGCTAGATCTGTTCACATCTTTCTCATTCTACTTGTTTCCTATATCTCTAGAATCTGTACTACTCTGAGCTTTTTCTCTATAATAGACTGAATTTTAAAAAGGTTTTGCACATGTAAATGGGTTTTTGAAAAATGCCCCGTGGGTTATGCATGTAAAAGTAGACATGTTACTCATATGCATACTTTTATGCATACAAAAAAAGAGGCAATCGGAGGGGGAGAATTGTGGTGGACAAATTATTTATGCAGGTTAATATGTAGATAATGGTGATCAGGTGGATATAGTGTAATTAGATTTTCAGAAGATGTTTGACAAAGTCCCTCCCTGAAAGACTCCTGAGAAAAAGAAAAAGTAACGAGATAGGAGAAAATGTACTATTGAGAATTGGAAACTGGTTAAAAGATAAAGTAGGAAACAGAGACTGGAGGATAGCAAATGTAACCCCAATATTTAAAAAGGGCTCCAGGGGCGATCTGGGAAACTACAGACCCGTTAGCCTGACTTCAGTGCCAGGAAAAATAGTGGAAAGTGTTCTAAACATCAAAATCACAGAACATATAGAAAGACATGGTTTAATGGAACAAAGACAGCATGGCTTTACCCAGGGCAAGTCTTGCCTCGCAAATCTGCTTCACTTTTTTGAAGGAGTTAATAAACATGTGGATAAAGGTGAACCGGTAGATATAGAATACTTGGATTTTCAGAAGGCGTTTGACAGAGTTCCTCATGAGAGGAATCTAGGAAAAGTAAAAAGTCATGGGACAGGTGGCGATGTCCTTTTGTGGATTGCAAACTGGCTAAAAGACAGGAAACAGAGAGTAGGATTAAATGGGCAATTTTCTCAGTGGAAGGGAGTGGACAGTGGAGTGCCTCAGGGATCTGTTTTGGGACCCTTACTTTTCAATATATTTATAAATGATCTGGAAAGAAATACGACGAGTGAGATAATCAAATTTGCAGATGACACAAAATTGTTCAGAGTAGTTAAATCACAAGCAGATTGTGATAAATTGAAGGAAGACCTTGTGAGACTGGAAAATTGGGCATCCAAATGGCAGATGAAATTTAATGTGGATAAGTGCAAGGTGATGCATATAGGGAAAAATAACCCATGCTATAATTACACAATGTTGGGTTCCATATTAGGTGCTACAACCCAAGAAAGAGATCTAGGTGTCATAGTGGATAACACATTGAAATTGTCGGTACAGTGTGCTGCGGCAGTCAAAAAAGCAAACAGAATGTTGGGAATTATTAGAAAGGGAATGGTGAATAAAACGGAAAATGTCATAATGCCTCTGTATCGCTCCATGGTGAGACCGCACCTTGAATACTGTGTACAATTCTGGTCGCCGCATCTCAAAAAAGATATAATTGCGATGGAGAAGATACAGAGAAGGGCTACCAAAATGATAAGGGGAATGGAACAACTCCCCTATGAGGAAAGACTAAAGAAGTTAGGACTTTTCAGCTTGGAGAAGAGACGACTGAGGGGGGATATGATAGAGGTGTTTAAAATCATGAGAGGTCTAGAACGGGTAGATGTGAATCGGTTATTTACTCTTTCAGATAGTAGAAAGACTAGGGGGCACTCCATGAAGTTAGCATGGGGCACATTTAAAACTAATCGGAGAAAGTTCTTTTTTACTCAACGCACAATTAAACTCTGGAATTTGTTGCCAGAGGATGTGGTTAGTGCAGTTAGTATAGCTGTGTTTAAAAAAGGATTGGATAAGTTCTTGGAGGAGAAGTCCATTACCTGCTATTAAGTTCACTTAGAGAATAGCCACTGCCATTAGCAATGGTTACATGGAATAGACTTAGTTTTTGGGTACTTGCCAGGTTCTTATGGCCTGGATTGGCCACTGTTGGAAACAGGAAACTGGGCTTGATCGACCCTTGGTCTGACCCAGTATGGCATTTTCTTATGTTCTTATGTTCTTATTGGAATAAATGGTCTGTTTTCTCAGTGGAAAAAAGTAAACAGTGGAGTGCCTCAGGGATCAGAATTGGATCGGTGCTTTTTAATATATTTATAAATGATCTGGAAAAGGGAACAAGCATGAGGTGATTAAATTTGCAGATGACACAAAACTATTCCAAGTAGTGAAATCACAAGCGAATTATAAAAAATTGCAGGAAAAGCTGACAAGACTGGGAGATTGGGCATCCAAATGACATATGAAAGTTAATGTAGCTAAGAGCAAAATGATACACATAGAGAAACATAACCTACATAGTAGATACACAAAGGGGCAGATTTTTAATCTTACACGCGTGGGGTACATTTGTGTGCGCTACCGCGCGCATGTTATAAAATCCAGGTTCAGCACACTTGTGCACCTTGCGCGTTGGGCATCCTAGGGGATGCCCAATTGCTTTCCCTGTTCCCTTTAGGCCGCTCCAATTTCAGACAGCCTCAATGCAGTAATGGACCTGGCTGGACGAATTGACTGTCGTCTTCAGCAGAGAGCAAAGGAAGGATGCCAGCTTTGTCGGACTGTATCGTTGGCACCCATTTTCAACCGACCCTTGATGTCTTCTGGTGCTCAAGGAACTGCTTCTTTGGAGACAACGGCAGAGGAGACCATGCATCTTGGGTGCACACCGCTGACTGCAGAGGAGAGGAGATGCCGTCGAGCATTGGGCTTGTGTATGTACTGTGGCAGCAAGGGCCACTTTCTAGCCCAGTGTAAGGATCGTCCGGAAAATGCCAGAGCATAGGCTGTACGGGGGAGCTACTCCTAGGCTGCGTTAACTCTGCTCCTCAATGTACCATTCCTGTCATGTTGGAATATCCCAGAGGGTCCTTCGAGACTCTTGCTTTCATTGACTCAGGGGCCGGGGGAAATTTAATTTTGTCTGATCTGGTGCAGCAGCTTCAGATTCCCACTCTTTCTTGTAATCCTCCACTGCGGATCACATCTATTCGAGGAACCGTGCTCCCAGGCAGTATCTCTGCTCATACAGTTCCCCTCACGCTCCAAACCGGAGTGCTACATTCGGAGAAGATCTCCTTCCTGATTCTGGAGAAGGCAGTCCATTCTGTAGGGTTGGGATTACCATGGTTGCAGCAGCACTCTCCTGTCATCCGATGGGACACTTTACAAATTGCATAATGGAGTCCCTTTTGCTTCGCCAACTGCCTCCAGATTCCATGCGCCTCAAGCGTGCCTTTACTACACTCCTCCGTATTGCTCCCCGTACCTTACACGGATTTTGCAGAAGTATTTTCCAAAAAGAAGGTGGAGATATTACCACAGTATCACACTGCCTCGAGGAAGGGTTTACCCTTTATCCTTGCCAGAGACATGAGCAATGTCACAATATATCTCTGAGAATCTAGCTAAGGGGTTCATCAGACCCTCTAAATCGCCTGCCGGAGCAGGATTTTTCTTTGTAGGGAAGAAAGATGGCCCCCTGAGACCATGTATCGATTACAGAGGCCTGAACGCCATTACTAAGAAGGATCGTTATCCTCTCCCGCTAATTCCAGAGCTCTTGGATAGACTACAGGGAGCCAAAATCTTCACTAAGATCGACTTACGGGGCGCTTACAACTTGGTCCACATCAAGCCCGGAGATAAATGAAAGACCTCCTTCAATACTAGGGACGGGCATTACGAGTATTTAGTAATGCTGTTCGGATAATGCAACGCTCCAGTAGTCTTCCAGTATCTGATGAATGAGGTGCTTCACAAAATGCTACAAACCTCCGTCATAGACTATCTGGATGATGTACTAATTTACTCTCGAGACCTAGAATCGCATTGGGCACATGTGAGGCAAGTGCTACAGATTCTTCAGGACAATCACCTGTATGCAAAACTTGAGAAATGCCTGTATGAGCAGCAGTCCCTACCGTTCCTTGGATACATTGTCTCCGCAACTGGGTTTCAAATGGATCCCAAAACGATGTCTGCTATAAAGGACTGCCTTGTCCTAGAGGAGTTAAGGCATTACAACGTTTCCTCAGATTTGCGAACTTTTACAGACAATGTATTCCTCACTATTCCCTCAGGGTTGCTCCTCTTACCGCCCTTACCAGGAAAGGGGCCGATGCTGTGGAATGGCCACAAGTAGCTATTCAGGCCTTTGAGGATCTTAAAGAAGCCTTCTTACAGGATACTTGCCTTCACCACCCTGACCTGCTACGTCCTTTTTACAGTAGAGGTGGACGCCTCCAATGTAGCAGTGGGTGCCGTCCTCAGTCAGCAATCCAGTACTGGGAAATTGTTACCTTGTTCATACTTCTCCAAGAAGTTCTCTGCGGCAGAGTATAACTATAGTATTGGAAACAAAGAACTTTTGGCGATCAAATTGGCATTCGAGGAATGGAGGCAATGGCTCGAAGGTGCCACTCACCCCATCACAGTGTACACCGATCATAAAAATTTAGAGTTCTTCAGTCAAGCATGACGCCTAAACCCTAGGCAAGCTCGTTGGTCGCTTTTCTTCAACCGCTTTGATTTCACGATACGCTACCGACCCACAGCTAAGAACATCCGGGTGGACGCATTGTCTCACACTTCTGAACTCGAGGAGGAAGAAGAACCCCCTCAGTACATTCTCAATCCAGCAAAAATCAACATATCCGCTACGAGAGTACGCTCTCTCGGGAAAACTGTGGTTCCTAGACGAAGTCATCAGGAGGTTCTTAGTTAGGCCTATGACTCCCTCACTAGTGGTCATGCGGGCTGCGAAAGAACACTGGACCTTCTGAACTGCTATTGTTGGTGGCCTAGCATAAGATAGGATGTTCACACTTACGTCGTTTCATGTCCCACCTGTGCTAAACAGAAGCCTCGAACGGGACAACCTTGGGGTCTTTTGCAGCCCTTGCCCATGCCAGTAGAGCCCTGGACCCACATTGCCTCAGACTTTGTGGTGGACTTGCCTGTTTCTGAGGGAAATATAGTCATTTGGGTAACAGTGGATCGTTTCTACAAAATGGCTCACTTTGTGCCACTCCCCAAATTGCCTTCAGCACCAGAGTTGGCCCAATTATTCACTCAGCACATCTTTCAAGTCCATGGTCTACCGCAAAGCATCGTATCAGACCGGGGACCTCAGTTTACTGCCCGATACTGGAGGGCATTATGTAAGAAATTTGGAGTCAAGCTCAATCTGTCTATGGCCTTTCATCCTCAAAGTAATGGGCAAACCGAACAGATGAATCATTCCTTAAAGACTTTTCTACGCAACTTTTCTACAGAAAGACAAGACAACTGGGTTCCACTACTTCCGTGGACCGAATTTTCCTACAACAATCACACTCACTCAGTTACTGGGAAGCCGCCTTTTCAAGTGTTGTATGGTCCGCATCTCAGACCTCCCATGCCTCTACCGCTAGCTGTCCCTTCACCAGCTGCTCAACTGTCTGCACTATAGTTACAGAATCTCTGGAATTCGGTTCAACGAAGGCTATCTCGAGCTGCAGAACTAGCCAAGAAATGTGCAGACCGACATCGACGGCCAGCACCTGCGTTTTTACCTGGTGATAGGGTGTGGTTGAGTATGAAGAACCTTCATCTCAGAGTTCCATCTAAAAAGTTAGCTCCCAAGTACTGTAGTCCTTTCCATGTGGCGGAGAGAGTGGGGCTAGTATCTTATCGGCTACGCCTTCCCACTAGTCTACGTATAGATAATGTGTTTCATGTTTTCTTATTAAAGCCGCTGATCCTTTCCAGGTACCATCGTCGAGCACTAGAACCCGTGGAGACTCCGGTCCAAGATGATGTGACCTATCAAGTCCGCGAGGTCCTCGATGTTCGTTTTTTCATCGACAATGGGAGTACCTCTTGGCATGGGAGGGTTGCGGTCCGGAGGACAACACCTGGGAACCGGCTCGAAACATCTTAGACAAATCTCTGCTGCACCAATTCCATTTTGGCCATCCTGGTAAACCTGGTCCTTTGAAGAGGGGGTGTAAGGGAGGGGGTACTGTTGCGGTCCCGGTCGCTAGAATAGAGACCAGGTCCTTACCTTCTGTTCCCCGCTGGGAGCCGCATCAGGCCGCGGCAAGTTCCAGGCCTACCAGGCTGTGCTGCAGCGGCATCTCCATGAGGGAGACGCCGCAGAGGTCCGACTCTAGCTCCGCCCCTACAGGGACACGCACGCGCACGAGGAAAGACCTTTTAAAGGTCTAGCACCCGGAAGCAGTGGACAGCCCCCTGGATGTCGTCAGACGCCGGCAAGGTACTTAAGCCAGCGTCTGCCTGCTTAGAATCGCCTTGAAACTAGGTTCCTCTTCTGAGTGTCTAGTTGTGTTCCTGTTATTCCTGTTCCAGTGGTTCCTGCTTCTGCTGATCCTGCTCCTGTGGTTCCTGCCCTGCTGTTCCTGCTCCTGTTGTTCCTACTCCTGCTGATCCTGACCCAGTCCTACGGTATAGGTTCCAGATTCCTTGGTTGTTTTCTCTGGCTCTTGACCTCGGTTCTGCTTCCGTTACTCTTGTCTGCCACCTGCCTCGACTTCTGGATCATCTTCTCATCGCTTCTCACCGCCGTTGCCTAAGTCCCAGCGGTCCGGGTCATCACGGGCTCCTCCTGGGGGGATCTTGGACTTCCAGGGTGAAGATCTCTTCTTCTCTGCAAATCTTGCTACTCTCTCCTATGTCCCAGCGGTCCGGGTGCTCACGGGCTCCTCCCGGGGGTACCGCGGACTTCCAGGGTGATGCCTCTTCACAGTACTCTGTCTGCCAGCCACCTTCCCAGTCTTCTCTTTCAGCGGAGTCCAACTACACTTCCAACTCTTCTCCACAAGGCTGGCTCCAAGGGTCCACACTCCTGGTTTCAACACTTGTTTTCAAGGCAGACTTGTGCACATAAGTCCAATTTAAAAATTTAGGCTGAAGTCTGTGAGCACTTTTTACTCTTAGGGGCAGATTTTAAAACCGCTGCGCGCGTAAATCCTTCCAGATTTATGCGCGCAGGGCCCTCGCGCACCGGCGCGCCTATTTTGCATAGACCGCCGGTGCGCGCAGAGCCCCGGGATGCGCGTAAGTCCTGGGGCTTCCTGTCGGGGGCGTGTCGGGATGACGCGGCGTTTAGGGGGCGGGGGGCGGCATTTCGGGGGCGGTGACGTGGGCGTGGTTTTGGCCCGGGGGCGTTCCGGGGGCATGGCCGCAGCCTCCGGAACATCCCCCGGGACCGGACCACGGAGCGGGGCAGGCGGCCGACAAAGGTAAGGGAGGGGGGTTAGATAGGGCCGGGGGGGTGGGTTAGGTAGGGGAAGGGAGGGGAAGGTGGGGGGAGAGCGAAGGAAAGTTCCCTCCGAGGCCGCTCCGAAATCGGAGCGGCCTCAGAGGGAACAGGCAGCGCGCGCTGGGCTCGGCGCGCGCAGGTTGCACAAATGTGCACCACCTTGTGCGCGCCGACCCCGGATTTTATAAGATACGCGCGGCTACGCGTGTATCTCATAAAATCCAGCGTACTTTTGTTCGCGCCTGCTGCGCGAACAAAAGTACGCTCGCGCAAGTATTTAAAATCTGCCCCTTAAACTTTAGCTTTATGTGCACAGTTATAAAATTACCCTCTCAAATATGAAAGAGAATGCTAACCTGAAAAGTGAAACAGAAAATAAAATCAAATACTCTCATATAATATGTGAAACATGACTTCTTTTGTTTTTATTTTTGCCTGTTATGTATCATCCATGTTATTGCTACAAGTGTAAGGTTACAATTCATACTGGAAAATATACTGAACATACTTTCACTAAACATTGGTATTCTGTATCTTGATCATTTTCATTGAAAACTTTACTTATTACATGTCAATTGTTTGAATCATGCATACTCACATCCATAAAAATGGAAAGTGACATTTAGCTGGTATTCTGCATTTTATAACTTGTCATCTGACATATCTGCCCAAGCTTTAGATGCTAGGACAAATTAATGTAAGAAGATTATAAGGATTCTATTCATGCATGTCTAACATACAGACATTATTTCCTGAGTAGGAGAGATAATGGGTGTTGTTTTACTAAGAACACATCTGTTGGATGTGCATCACTAGTCACATTAAATTATAACCCCATCTTGGGATTCACAGTAATATACAGAAATTCACTTATGCCTTATGCTATTAGAAAAATTTTCTGTGCCAACTTCCTTACTAAACTGATATCATAAAAGTGTGTGTAGAGGACATGCTATTTAGAAATTATAAAACACAGGGCTTCAGAAGTGGGGGAACATCATCAAAGAGTTTGGGAAGCTTCACCACTAAGTCTGAGAGGGAAGGGTAGGGTTTCTATACTTCATTGGTGCTTGAGTTGGGTGGGATTGCCATGTGACTTTAACTGATAGCTTTATTATAGATGCCTAGTTAAAGTACATTTTCAGTTACAACTTTCACCTAGATTATGGATGAAAATCTGCTATTGAGTAAGTTACTGAAAATCCATGCTACTACGATCACTTTAATAAGTGGAAGGGTAGGTTCCGACTTGTGATCACCTGGAAAGCCAGAATATGATTGCATAATTGTGATCATAATAACATAGTAAATGTCATAAAAAAAAAAAGAAGATGCAAATAGTCCATTCAAACTGGCCAGCAAGTTTCTTAAGGGTAATTGCTGCTCCAAAAAAAAAAAAAGCTTGCTGGACAGACCGAATGGACCACTTAGGTCTTTTTCTTGACCAGGCAATGTTTAAAACCACTGCGCGCGTAAATCCTTCCAGATTTACGCGCGCAGGGCCCTCGTGCGCCGGCGCGCCTATTTTGCATAGGCCGCCGGCGCGCCCAGAGCCCTGGGATGCGCGTAAGTCCTGGGGCTTCCTGTCGGGGGGCGTGTCGGGATGACGCGGCATTTAGGGGGCGGGGTGCGGCATTAAAAACACAAAGAGACAAGAATGAGTTTGCATCTTAGTTAAATCTGTACCAGCCATCACCCAATGAAACTTTCCTTGCCCGGCTTCCGTACAGCCCATTGTCCTTCCCATCACACATGGCAGCCATCCAGCCAACAAAAGTTACAAAGCTGCACATTAATGGTGTGCAGGCCAAAAAAAATGTGCATGTCAGCAGCTCATTAACTATCTCCTATTTATACCTTAACTTTACTGGTACTTATCATTAAACATTGCATTTCATTCACTCATATATTCATACATTTTCTTCCCCACTGCCCTTGTCAGTATTATTGTGACATTTGTAACATTGTGGGCTTTGGTGCCGAGCTACAGCAACGTGCTGCTATTCGCATCAGATCTCACCAGGCAACTCTATTAATTTTAGACTGTCACAAGTTTTTACATCTTAGCAGACAACTGCTCTTGCACATGTCACTGGGATGAATAGTCCCTGTCACTAGTTAGCTTGTACATTAAATTAAGTTTAAAGTTTCCATTTCTTACTTGGGTCTTCTGGTGATACTATTTTTTTTTTTTTTTCATTTTTGCTATTCTTACTTTTTGTGTGGTCTTTACCAATTTTCCCATCTCTCTCTGGGCTTTGACCTTCTTAAGTGATGATGTACTTGCCCGTTGTTAGGGAAGCCATTGCTATGTTTCCTGGGATATGGCTTCGGTCCCTGCATCGGTTGCCATGGCGGTACTAGTTTCTTCAGGTAGCTTTGAGGCTAACCATTGAATATAGGGGTGGGTGGACCTTCTATTGTGTTAATTATTTAAATGCCCTGCCTTTAAAATATTCTCCTGGGATCAGTAACCTTTCTCTAACTTATCTATGCTTGTTGCTGTCATCTTTTATTTTTAAAAGTCCTTCCCTTTCTTTCTTTTCACCATAACATTTATTTTTTTAAATCTTTCACTTTCTCAGCTTAATTAACATTTGAGCATGGGCTCTCTAGATCCTTTTTGGTGATTATCACCAGCATTACTCGGGTCCTTAGAATTTCTAGGGGTTTTTAATCCCTAAATATGACCTTGCTCCAATGGGGCAGATTTCCCTTTGAAAATACACTACCACCACCTTTTTTTCCCTTTAAATTTAATTTAGTTTCCTTAATTATTTCTAAATTCAGGTTTCCCCGTTGGAGCCATGGGTACCCACTGATGTCATTGGTGATGTTAGCAACACCATGGCCTTGTTAGTTTATTCATGACAGGGCTTACCTTAGGCCATCTGACACTGATCATGGCATTTTTTTCCTTCGTAAAGCCACGACAGTACTTCAGGGTATTCACTATCAGATGGACACTCGCGAGTGGCAGGATGCCGACAGCCATGGCATGACTGCCAGCCTACCATGGACTGCTCCCGATTCCTTCCTATTACACCATTTGCAGACTCTGGCCCAGAGGAGAAAGCCTGTGGCAGTGGCAACATCACAATCATCAGGAGTGCCTGAGAGTTGTAGCAGCCTGACTCTGCTTTGTTATTTTGGAGTCCATCACCATAGAGGTGCTCTGCTGTTGCTCGGCCTCATTCCTGACCATTCTGGCATGGCACAACAACACAGCCCCACTTCCCACTCTCAATCACAGTGCTTCCCCCACTCTCTTGCTCCCAACTGCCCTTTCATGAACATAGGAACCTGTTTCAACCTCCAATCCACCACAGGTCCCAGACAAGGCGGGTCTCAGGCAGGATTCAGGTAATGTTTATGTATTTGTATATGCATCTGTTTATTTATTTATTAAGTTTTGGGCACCCCTATATAGTAAGAAGATAGAAGATGAAGAGTGGGCCTGAGGTTATATCAGACATCTGATTAGTTCCAGGATGACCTTCATCACTGTGGTGTAAGACTGAATTTGTGCCTTACTACTTTAATTGACATAACCAGCTTTTGGAAGATAGAAGTGAATGATAAAAACTTTAAGAAGACAGCTTCTGTTGAAAGAAAGTCTTACCTGTTTAGTTTATTTTAGTTTATTGATTTGAAAAAAAATCAAAGAGGTTTACAAAACCAGAAACACCTTGATGCAAATACATTTTCTATAAAAATAATCTGCACATCTATATGAAACCTCTTCTCTACTGGAAGTTTTCCTGTTGTTAAAAGGGCTACTAAATTTCAGCTCCTTGTCTCCCCATTGTGTGATATTTGTAGTAATGAAGCAGGAAAGATATTTCCTTATAAGCTATCTAAGTGTTTAGAAGTAATTCAAATCAAAATACTCCTTCCCTTCTGTTTAAATCCATTGTGAAATTAAGATTACTGCCCCACCCACTATAACTCACTCACACACTTTCATGATGATTTTGGAACCTTCAAAAAAGCCGTCAAGGTGCCTCAAGTATGTATCTCACTTTGCGCTTGCTTCATACTATGCCACCAAATCTTTCATCATCGGTCATTTAGCATCCATTTTTTAAACAATTTTTTTATGCATTTAAAAACATGTCCTAATAGACTATAGTCAATTTAAGAAAAAAACGCATCATTCAAAAAACACATGTCCCAATCTTGTTATATAGCAAAGATCCTAGCATGGACCACGTTTCGGAATTTATCCCGAGTCAGGGGAAATTCTTCCTGTTACATTGTGGGAACCTTTCTGTGAGGGTGTGATGTGTAGCATCATACAGACTGTTAGAGTGCATTCCATTTACGGCAGAGGGGGAGGCAATGGGTTGTGATCCTAGCTGTAGGACATCCATCTGCTACAGGGGTTGCATGGCTATCTAAAGGTTCCCTAAGATACATTGGCTTCTGTACAGTGGCCTTTATTTGTTTCTCTTATTTTCTGCAAATTCCAGCACAGATAAAAGAAACAATTTGGCAGTATGTTGCCTACCTAAAAACAGGGGCTCTGTGCTAGCCCCAGTGGCTGGGTGATATATATTGGAGTATGTTTTTGATCTCAACACTTCAATACCCATGATGGTACCACAAAGCAAAGTCCTTGTTGGAGGGGAGGCATAGAGATTCCTTGTTTCTAAGGTATATTTATTAGGTTCTAACACCCTACTTACTTCTATAGTTGGGCTGTGTGTACATTAAAAGTAGTGCTTCTTGACATGGCAGGCCATGACCCCAGAGATATGCTGTGACCACCATCATATCATTGGATGTAGAAGGAAGAATCTTTATGTGCATGAGAGATTCTTCCAGCTATTGGCTAAGACAGGGCATTGTTGAATGGCAGGGCAATAATAAGGCCTGTAATGGAAGCAGGAAATATATTATATTGAAATCTCACTGATGGGCATTTAGGGAACTTACCACCAGCCTCCTTGTGTAAGACACATGGGAGGTGGTGCTGCTCCTGAGTTGCCTTCTTGCTTAATGTTTTACTGTAAACCACCTAGGAAATATGTTTTGATTAAGCAGTATAGAAAACTTTTAAAAATAAAAATAAATAAAAAAATAAAGTAATTTAGCTCTAATCTAGCATCATCAGGGAACAAGCTCCAAAGTAAGGTGTAATCATTGAAAAAGCCGTAGCACATATCCACAAGTATCTATCTACTATTTTTAAATGCAGGCACTATCAATAGAGCCTATCGGCTTGACCTCAGTTGTCTTCTAAGAGAATAGCATTTTAATTTTTTTAAATAAATATTCCTGCCCCATACCTCTCAATGCTCAAAATGTTAAAATTACGATTTCAAAGTGAATGTGAGCTTAATCAGGCAGCAAATAAAGTGAAAACAAAATAGGAGACTTGTAGGTTCTTTGAGATAACCCCATAATCAAATATGCAGCCATATCTTGGACCATTGGTAGCCTGTGCAGGATTTGGAAGTAGTTGTTATTGGCCAGGCCTTTTTTGTTGTACTGCCATAGAAGCATAGAGCTGTACAATAAAATATCACTGGCTGGTCCTGAGACTAGATTTTTTTGATGTCAGTATGGGTTGATTGTAGGGTCATCAGGCACCATTTGTAAATGGATGATGGAGGGGTAAGAGTTAAGTGGACATCCCTTCTCCCCCTTTCACTATCCAGGACTCCCACAGAGGGGGCAAGTGGGCTTCGGTGAGGTCCCTGGCCCCGTTAACTTTTCAGGTGGAAAGGAAGAGGTCAGAGGTGCAAGAGAAGGTTCTTGGCCCCAAAAGCTTTTTGGTTGGAGGTATTGGGGAGGTCACAGGAAGCCTTGGGAAAGCCCCGGGGAGGCCTTGCAGAACATACCTGAGAAGTTTTGAGTTGTGCTGCTAATTAATCAAGGGAAGGTAAGGTGTGGGAAGGAATAAATATCATTTTATCAGCTTCTTCTTTTCAAATCACTCTCCCAAACTAATTTCTTTATCCCCACTGCCACACAGTATCCCCCCTCCAGTGATTATCCTAACACTCTCATTCCTCCTAACTCCCATAAGTCGCAGTTCCCTGAGTTGTACACCATTGTCATAACATAACATAAGAATATAAGATATGCCATACTGAGTCAGACCAAGGGTCCATAAAGCCCAGTATCCTGTTTCTAACAGTGGCCAATCCAGGTCACATGTACCTGGCAAGAACCCAAACATTTGATAGATCAGAAGCTACTATTGCTTATTAACATAATAGCAGTTTATGGATTTTCCTTCTAGGAACATATCCAAACCTTTTTTTAAACCCAATTACACTAACTGCTGTAACCACATCCTCTGGCAATGAATTCCAGAGCTTAACTATGCATTGAGTGAAAAAAAGAATTGTCTTCGATTTGTTTTAAATGAGCTACTTGCTAACTTCATGGAGTACCCCCTGGTTCTTCTCTTATCTGAGAGAGTAAATAAATGATTTACATTAGCTTGTTCAAGTCCTTTCATGATTTTGTAGACTTCTATCATACCCCTCCTTCAGTTGTCTTTTCTTCAAACTGAGCAGCCCTAACTTCTTTAGCCTTTCCTCACAGGGCAGCCATTCCATGCCCCTTATCATTTTGGTCACCCTTTTCTGCACTTTCTCCAGTACAGCTATATTCTTTTAGAGATGCGGTGACCAGAATTGCATACATTATTCAAGGTGTGATCTCACCATGGAGTGATACAGAAGCATTATGATATCCTCCATTTTATTTGCCATTCCCTTCCTAATAATTCCTAACATTCTGTTTGCTTTTTTGAGCACCACAGCTGAGCTGACAATTTCAATGTATTATCCACTATGATGCCTTTCCTGGGTGGTAACTCCTAAGATAAACCTAACATTGTGTAACTACAGCAAGGGTTATTTTTCCCTATGTGCATCACTTTGCACTTGTCCATGTTAAATTGTATCCGTCATTTGGAAGCCCAAACTTCCAGGCTCACAAGGTCCTCCTGCAATTCATCACAATCCACTTGAGATTTAACTATTCTGTATAATTTTGTGCCATCCACAAATTTGATCACCTCGCTTGTCTTACCCCTTTCCAGATCATTTATAAATATATTTAAAAGCAATGGTGTAAGTACAGTTCCCTGAAGCACTCCACTGTTTACCTTTTTCCAGAGTGAAAACTGACCATTTAATCCTACTCTCTCTGTTTCCTGTCTTTTAACCAATTTTCAATCCACAAAAAGACATCGCCTCCTATCCCATGACTTTTTAGTTTTCTTAGAAGCCTCTCATATGGGACTTTGTCGAAAGCCTTCTGAAAATACAAATACACTACATCTACCGGTTCACCTTTATCCACATGTTTATTATCCCCTTCAAAAAATGTCCCCCTTAACTGAGTTTCAACTCCTGGAATTACAGCTACAGACTGAGCTGTATCTGTTATAGCCTCTGACCTCCAGTTTCTCCCCATATGCTGCCTGCAGTGTATTCTCAAGGCTCACCTCTTCCTTCTTTTTCTCTTGCAGGCTTCCTGAAGGGGAGTGGCTGGAGCTATAAACAGGAAGGCCCTGAGCTTTCTGGTGTTTCCCAGAGAACCAACAATTGATACAAATTTCAGGAGTCTCTGGGTGAAATCTGGAGAGTTTCCAGATATATCGAGGT
Organism: Rhinatrema bivittatum; assembly: GCF_901001135.1. Classification (NCBI taxonomy): domain Eukaryota; kingdom Metazoa; phylum Chordata; class Amphibia; order Gymnophiona; family Rhinatrematidae; genus Rhinatrema; species Rhinatrema bivittatum. Next base: position 322,775,679 of record NC_042616.1, on the reverse strand, counting down.
GGGCCTGAGGAGGCCCTGCTAAAGTCTCAGAAGGTCTTAGAGAGCCCCAGGCAGTGACAGCTTTTTTTTTTTTTTTTTTTTAATTGAACAGCCTTTCCTTTCAAAACCAAAGGAAAGGAAAACCAACAAAACTGTGTTTGCTTTCATTCTGTTTTGAAGACAGGAAATAGGAAATGCTAATATGTTTATATTGTTTCAGATGAAAGTACATCCCTAGTCCATGCCTCTCTAGTTCTAGCTTTCTTGCAACCACCTGATCTAGGGAATCAGACCCTCAAATTTTTATAATATATACAGAGTCTGACTCAGGAAATTTGGGTGTATTCATGAAATAAATTATACTCTGAATATGGATGTTCTTATATTTCATAAAGTTTTATTGATTTCAGTTAAGTATAATTGATCTAATCCTACAGAATTTATTTACAACATCATCCTTCTTTTGACATGACTTTTCAGTGGCATCTGAGTTTGCAGTGATCCATAGTAGAGACATCATGTTCCTTTCTCGTTGATTAAATAGTAACAGCATCCATGGATGGCAAAATCCTCTAAGTAGAATTGTGCCAAAAAAAGAATATAGCTCTCTGACAGTAGATGTTTAAAGGAAGTCCAGTACAAGCTTAGCAAGTTCAATGTTCTGGTATTCTCAAGCACAGATCCTGCAAATGACCTTCTTTGCAGTCACACATCGTGCATATCCATCTGCTTTATAAAGGAATACAGTGGGCTGAGATATATTAATGTTTTTTTCACTCTGTGAATGTTTGCTTATTTTTTTTTATACACTTCTTTGTCCACATATGATAGTGCTGCCTGCCTACACAGTAATATTTTAGATAGCTACAACATGATGGAATACATTCAATACATATTTGTTCTAATCCATACACTTTTTATCTGTTGTTTTTCTGCTTTTCCATTTAAATGCCTTGAATGATTCCTTAGAAAATAAAACCTATACAAAAACAATAAAATACGATGTGTATGCTGCCACAGTTCCCCCATAATATGCGTATTGTATAACTATCATGCTGCATGCTCCCCATGTTTTCCTCAGTGATTAGAATTGGGAAAAGGATCAAAATACTGAACCCAATTCACCACATACTATTAGTGTCAGTTCTCAGTATGATACTGATAATTTTATTAGAGCAGGAATAATAAAATACATCCTATGCTGTTACAGACTCCAAGTTATATTACTGCTTGGATATAAAACTAAACTGCACCATATGTATCAATTTATAAAAATCTGCATGAGAAAGACAAACTGTAATGAAAGGCAGTAAATTCATTTTCACAAAGTGCAAGTATATGGTCCTTCCAAGGAGATAAAAGCATACTTTTTGGCACTTAAACACTACCCATCCAAATGGGTCATAAAAACAGGTCTTTCATTTTCCAAAAAAATATGTGAATGGCTATCACTCTTCTAATATCAATTGTAATAAATAGTTATTTATCTTTACAACTGGATTTATATATCCAGTGTTTACGAGAGAAAGACATATTGTTGTTGTTTTTTTCTTTAGAAACATCTAAATAATTGTGGGCATACTGAGTCCAGTTCCTGTCACATTTAAGTACAGCTCCCAGTGGGGAGGTTTTGAGCTGAGGAACTCTTCTTTTAGGTCACAATTCTCTCAAATTATTGTAGGTTAGAAGATGGCAAGTATCTGAAGACAGCTTTTGATGAGAAATATTCTTGATGGAAAAAAAAAAAGAACCATCTGAATTTTCTAGATATTTATATTCTAGGGAAGGGTGGCCAACTAGGAGCCACATAAGTCGTTTTCATGTGCAAAATGTGGCTTTTGCCCTTTTGGCCACATGGCAACTGTACAGCACTGCAAAGGAGAGGTGGGGTTGGTGTGGAAAGTACACACAAACAATAGAACAGAGCAAAAAAGAAAAAAAACCTCAGTGAAATTTGACATCATTCTCTAGGGTGAGAGAACATTGAAGTAATTTCATCTTAGTCTGACTTTCCTCACTCCAAATAATGTCAAATTTCACTGAGGTGTACTGTGCTGTTTGAACGTCTCACTCTGCAGGTAAAACTGGCCCAAAACCCTATAACACCACCAAAACTTCTAGTTACTAGCTGGCCCTCCTATAGCAGTATAAATAGTTGACTACTATGCTGCCTGCCCCGACTTTGGCCTGTCTTCTGGATTCGTCTGTTTGCTGCCTGCCCCTGACCTTGGCCCGCCTGACACCACTTTCGCCTGTTGTCCTCTTGGATTCATCGCCCAGAGACCCATGACTAAGTCCAGCCAGCCCCGGTACCCAAGGACTCAATCTGTGGAGAACGAGGATTGGTAGTAGTGAAGGTGCACCACTCTACTCCACCTGCCGATGGTGAGGACCCATGGAGGAGACCCCCCTCTGCTGGTAGCGTCAACCCCGCCTCAGTTCAAGGGTCCACTCTGCAACTTCTTGCTGAGGCCATGGACTCGGCAGAACTCTTGGGCCTCCAGGATATACCAGGTCTGGCTCAGAAGCTTCATTAGCAGCAACAGTTCCTGGAGATGTTGGCGACATCGCTGGACCATATCAATGCCCATCTCAATGCCTTGGAAGCTCCCACCAACCCTCATCTTCTGGCAGCATTGGCGGCTTCCTCCATCTACCTTCCAGCTCCTCCTAGATATGCCAGTGACCCTAAGCAGTGCCGTGGATTCCTTAACCAGTGCTTTATGCACTTTACCTTGCAACCTGCACAGTTTTCCACAGATGCCATCAAGACTACTTTTATTCTCTCCCTCCTTGATGGATAGGCCTTGGCGTGGGCCTCTCCCCTGTGGGAGCACAGGGACCCTCTCCTTCAGGACTTGCAGTGCTTCATCCAGACCTTTAAACAAACCTTTGATGAGCCAGGCCATCTAGCCATGACTGGATCAGACATATTACACCTTCACCAGGGGGCGAGGCCCCTTACCGATTACTCCATAGAATTCTGCATCATGGCAACTGAGCTCGGTTGGAGGGAGGACTGCCTGAAAAGTATCTTATTTGAGGGGCTATCCTCATGCATGAAGAATGAGCTGGCAACCAGAGATCTCCCTGAATCCTTGGACGAATTGATTGATCTGGCTGGAAGAGTCGACCATCACCTTCAGCAGCAAGCCTGAGAGTTTCGGACACCATGCTGCCCCATCCCACTGGTGCTGTCCTTCTCTTGCCCACTCACAACCACTGCTTCTGCTCTGCCCTGCTCCAATGAACCCATGCAGCTAGGATGAAGCCCACTAACCCCCGAGGAGAGACAATCTCGTTGGGCAATGGGCTTATGCCTGTATTGCACCAGGAAAGGTCACTTTCTAGCTCAATGCCCAGAGAAGCTGGGAAACTCCCGAGCCTAGGACCTACTGGGGAGGTAGTCCTAGGCTTCACTAACCCCACTCCCCAACTCATACTCTCTGTGGCTCTTCGGTCGCACAGCCAGGAATTCCAAACCCAGGCCCTCATCGATTCTGGGGCCCAGAGACCCGCGCCTAAGTCCATCTGGCCCTGGTACCCAAGGACTCAACCTATGGGGAACGAGGGTTGTTTTTGGCCCCAAAGGTTTGTGACCTTGGGAATATGTTAAACTTCAAACTTATCCCTGAGATTGCTCAGAATGCCTTCTACCATTTTAGTTTGATTTGCCAGCTCAAACCAAATTTTAGTAGGGAACATCTCAGCCAGTTTTTCCAGAATGCAGAAATATCTTGTTTGAATTACTGTAATGTGTCATATGCTGGTGTGAGGCAGTGCCCCAAGGGTTCCTCTATTTACCTGTGCAGGACTGGGCTAGACGGTTGGTCCACCTTAAATCCATTAAGGAGAGTATGCTCTATTGTTGAGATCCTGAGGGGCAAGTGGGCCTCAGAGTGTATAACCAGAGACTGGGGAATAAGAGCTGGGATCCAGGTGGGGATAACCAAACCAGGCCCAGGTCTCCAGGAGGAAGGCAGCTCCTGTAATGTAACACTGTCCAAACACTGAGCTGAAGCAAAGCAGTACAAACTGTGAGTAGAAAAGGTAAAGGCAGTCTACTGTTGTGTATATAAGAACATAAGAACATAAGAGATTGCCATGCTGGGTCAGACTAAGGGTCCATCAAGCACAGAATCCTGTTTCCAACAGAGGCCAAACCAGGCCACAAGAACCTGGCAATTATCCAAACACTAAGAAAATCCCATGCTACTGATGCCATTAATAGCAGTGGCTATTCCCTAAGTAAACTTGATTAATAGCCGTTAATGGACTTCTCCTCCAAGAACTTATCCAAACCTTTTTTGAACCCAGCTATACTAACTACACTAACCACACCCTCTGGCAACAAATTCCAGAGCTTTATTGTGCGTTGAGTGAAAAAGAAGTTTCTCCAATTAGTCTTCAATGTGCTACTTGCTAATTTCATGGAATTCCCCCTAGTCCTTCTATTAGTCCTTCTATTATGATTAAAGCTGTGAATAAAGATTATGTTTCAAGAAAGCAAAATTGCTTACCTTGTAATAGGTGTTATCCCAGGACAGCAGGATGTAGTCCTCACATATGGGTGACGTCAGTAACGGAGCCCTAGTGCAGGAAAACTTTTTTTGACTGGCCCTGTGAGGCCACTGAGCATGCCCAGCATGCTATGATATTCTCTGCCACAGGTGTCTCACTTCAGTCTCGTATATAGCAATAAGCTTTAGCAAAAATAAAATAATAAAAAGTATGTGACCCAACTCCGCGGGGTGGCGGGTGGGTTTCATGAGGACTACATCCTGCTGTCCTGGGATAACACCTATTACAAGATAAGCAATTTTGCTTTATCCCAGGACAAGCAGGATGCTAGTCCTCACATATGGGTGATTAGCAAGCTAGAGACTGAGTCATTTTGTAGTGACGCAAATTTGCAGTCCTGTTGATGGAAAGGAGTCAGCCGAAGATCACAGCAGGATGGATGTAGAAGGAGTTGGGTTTAAACTGGAAACAAGTTCTTTAAGACAGATTGTCCATAGGCTGAATCTTGTCATCCTTGCTTGTCCAAACAGTAATGAGCTGCAAATGTGTGAAGAGAAATCCATGTTGCTGCTTTACATATGTCGAGAATAGGTACTGAACGATAGTGTGCAACTGAGGTTGACATTGCTCGTACTGAGTGTGCTTTCACTCGTCCTTGCAGAGGAAGGCCTGCTCTTTCATAGCAAAACTGTATGCAATCTGCTAGCCAGTTGGATAGAGTATGTTTACCCACTGCTTTACCCGGTTTGTTTGGGTCAAAGGACACAAAAAGTTGAGAGGATTTTCTGTCTGTTGAGGTGCGGTGTAAGTAAAAGGATAACGCATGTTTACAGTCTAAGGTATGTAGGGCTGCTTCTCCCGGATGGGAGTGAAGCCTTGGAAAGAATGTGGATAAAACTATGGATTGGTTCAAGTGGAATTCCGTGACTACCTTGGGAAGGAATTTTGGATGTGTACGGAGAACCACTTTGTCATGTAGGAGCTTTGTATAAGGTGGATATGTGATGAGTGCTTGTAATTCACTAACTCTTCTAGCTGAAGTAATGGCTATGAGGAAGATAGTTTTCCATGTGAGAAATTTAAGATCACAGGAGTCTATGGGTTCGAAAGGAGAATGCATGAGTCTTGTTAATACCAGATTCAAGTCCCATTCTGTGACAAGAGGATGAATCGGTGGTTTCAGTTGAGTTAAACCTCACATAAACCTGCTGAGAAGAGGTTGTGTGGAAATTGGTGCATCTCCCATATTGTTATGGTAAGCAGAGATTGTACTTACGGACGAAGTCTGGAGACCAGAGTTTGAAAGATGGTATAAGTAGCCTAGTAGAGAAGTAGTAGTGCAAGTGAAAGGATCAATTTTGTTTTGCTTGCACCACAAGGTGAATCTCTGCCATTTAGATGTGTAGTTCTTTCGTGTGGAAGGTTTGCGTGAAGCTATAAACACTTGAGATATATGTGTGGAAAGATTGAGTGGTTGTAAAATCAAGCTTTCAACATCCATGCTGTCAGGGATAGGGATTGGAGGTTGGGATGGCGCAAGCGACCCTGATCCAGAGTGATGAGATTGGGAGCTACTCCCAGATGTATTGGATCCCTGACTGAGAGGTTTAGAAGTGTGGGAAACCACACTTGTCGAGGCCAATACGGGGCTATGAGTATCATGGACCCCTTGTCCTGTTGTAGTTTCACAAGAGTTTTGGTTATGAGCGGTATTAGAGGATACGCGTAGAGAAGGCCTGAGTTCCAAGGGTGAGCAAAGGCGTCCTTGGCTGGTTGATTCCTGTGTTTGTGTAGGGAACAGAACTTGTCCACTTTGTGATTCAGATGTGATGCAAAGAGGTCTATTGTCGCTACTGAGGGATCCAGGGACCATTCGTGTGGATGGAATTGATGACTGAGTCGATCCGCTAGTACATTTTGAATGCCTGCCAGATAAGTGGCCCGGAGAAACATTGAATGTGTGAGGGCCCAGGCTCAAATCCGTGCAGCTTATTGACAAAGGAGATACAAGCCTGTATCTCCCTGTTTGTTGATGTACCACATGGCTACTGTGTTGTCCGTCTGGATAAGAACAGTCTTGTGTGAAAGGCAGTCCTTGAACGCATGCAGCCCATAATGTATAGCTCGAAGCTCCAGGAAATTGATTTGAAATGTTGCCTCGAGTTTTGTCCAAGTACCTTGGGTCTGGAGAGTGTCTTTGTGAGCTCCCCAGCCCAAGGTGGATGCATCTGTAGTTAATGTTATCTGTGGAACTGATTGTTGAAAAGGTAGGCCCTTGCGTAAATTGTGTTTGTTCATCCACCATAGTAGGGATGAACGTAGTTGGTGAGTCACTTGAATTGGAGAATGGAGTGGTTGAATGGCTTGGATCCATTGTGAGCGTAATGTCCATTGGGTTACTCTCATGGCGAGCCTTGCCATAGGAGTTACATGAACTGTGGAGGCCATGTGGCCTAGTAAGGTTAGAAACTGATGAGCTGTTGCTTGTGTCTTTTAGTGGATCGATTTTGCTAGCGAGGATAGTGTTTCTGCTCGATCTTCGGGTAGAAAGGCTTTTGCAAGTGTGGTGTCCAGGTCTGCTCCTATGAATTGGAGCAGAGGAGATGGTGTGAGATGGGATTTTTGATAATTGATGAGGAATCCCGTGGAGTGAATTAGAGCAATTGTCTGTTTGAGAGAAGTTATTGCTCCTTGTTGAGATTGACTCCTGATGAGCCAGTCGTCTAGATATGGGAAGACATGGACACCTTGCTTGTGCAAGTGTGCTGATATTACTGCTAGACATTTTGTGAAGACTCTGGGAGCAGAGGCAAGTCCGAATGGTAGTATTCTGTATTGGAAGTGTTGATGACCCACCATGAAGTGCAGATATTTGTGGTGAGGAGGAAATATTGGAATGTGAGTGTAAGCGTCTTGGAGATCCAGAGAACAGAGCCAATCTTCTTTTTGGAGAAGTGGAAGCATGGTGCCTAGAGAGACCATCCTGAACTTTTCTTTTTTGAGAAATTTGTTGAGATTTCTGAGGTCGAGGATGGGACGTAGGCCTCCTGTTTTCTTTGGAATGAGAAAATATCGGGAGTAGAATCCTCTCCCCTGCTGAGATCGGGGCACCGGTTCTATAGCCCTGGATTTCAGAATGGTGGATAATTCTATTTGAAGTTGAGAAATGTGATTTTCGTTGGGATGAATGTGACTCGGTGGAAAATCTGTTGGAATTGAGAGGAAGCTGAGTTGATATCCTCGAGATATTATGGACAGAACCCACTGATCTGTTGTTACTGTTATCCAGGTGTTGTAAATGTTGGATAATATGCCTCCTACAGGGAGTTCTGGTCGAGGATTTTGTGAGTGGCTGAGTTCCCTGGAAATACCTTCAAAAGCCCGCCGCAGGACCTGTTTGAGTAGCAGGTTGGGGCTTGGGCGCTGTCTGCTGTCGAGGTTGAGATCTATGCTGAGGCCTTGATTGTCTGGGCCTGCTTGCAGGAGGGTAGAATCATTTTTGACGGTAATAGGGTTTCCTCATTTCCCTCCTCTGGGTTCGACGAACAGCATGGGAAGTAGATTCATGAGGTAGGGAGGAGAGCTGTCTTAAGGTCTCATTATGTTCTTTCAGTTGGGAGACTGCTTCTTGGACTTTTGTGCCAAATAAATTGTCTCCTGCACATGGAAGGTCCACCAATTTCTCTTGGACCTCTGGTCTTAGGTCTGATGCCTTAAGCCAGGTCCACCTTCTGGCACTTATCCCTGAAGCTGCAATTCTGGATGATGTCTCAAAAGAATCGTATGCAGCTCGTACCTCATGTTTTCCAGCTTCAAATGCCTTGTGGATGAGGTTTTGTGCTGACTCTCTGTATTCTTGGGGGAGAGATGGAATAAAATCCTCCATTTGCTTCCTAAGGTTTTGTTGGTATTGGGTGATATACAGCTGATAAGCTGCTATTCTGGAATTTAACATAGTACCCTGGAATACCTTACGACCTAGATTATCCAGAAAACGGTTGTCCTTCACAGGAGGATTAGAAGAATGCACCCTTATTATCTTTGCTTTCTTCTGAGCAGACTCAACCACCACTGAAGTATGTGGTAATTGAGATTTTTGATATCCTGGTGCAGATTGGACTAAGTATGTTGAGTCCATTCTTTTATTGATGGGAAGAACTGTACATGGATGTTCCCACATTCTATGTTGAAGTTGAAGGAGAACATCATGTATAGGTATTGCCATAATTTGCTTGGGAGGATCAACAAATTGTAATACCTCAAGGGTCTTATGACGTAGATCCTGCTCAGAGTCTAACTTAAAAGGGATAGAGTCAGCCATATCCTGAACAAATGCAGAAAAGGTATTGACCTCTGGTGGGGACTGCTTTCTTGGGTGTGGTGGAGAAGGGTCAGACATAAAAGTTTCAGATGTGTCTGACTGTGAATCACTCCATGTATCGTAATCTGGCGTGTGTGGTCGTGTTTTCTCAGGAGCAGAAGGAGGAGCCACACCAGATGATCCTGGAATAGGTTCTGGAGGAGAAGAGTCCTCTTCTACTGGATTTGTCGGTAAAGAATCCAGTAAATCCTGATATTTTCTATGGATTTCTGAATATAAGACTGATTCAGCTGATACTGCATCTCCAGATGGACCTGGCATCAATAATGTTGTCTGTGGCATCGATGGCATCGTGGAAGTTGGATCAGGAACCGATGGCATCGAGAAAATTCCGGTACGCATCATCGAAGATGTAATCTGATTTGAGGGTAACAACGATGCCATACCGGAAAAAATGGAAGGCCTCGATGTAGATATCGATGAGAAAGCTGTTGTACGCTGCATCGATATATCCCTCGGTATCAGAGAGGATCCTGGTTTCAGAAATTAATCCCTTGAAGTGCTTGTAAACTGGACGATGGATGGCACCGAAAGGGTGACCAGCATCGGGACGGTGGCCGGCACCGAGACTGTGATCAGCATTGGGACGGTGGCCGGCATCGAGACGGTGGTCAGCCTCGGGACGGTGTCTGGCATCAATACGGTGACCGACATCGGGACGGTGCCGGCATCGGCATCGGGATTGTACCCGGCATCGGGAGATTTCCCGGAATCGGTGTCGCTGGTAACTCAGTCATCAGCACTAGTTGTGCCGGCATCGGTGACGTCTTAGACAAGTCAGATGTCACGGCATCGGCGAAGTTGCCAGCATCGGTGCAGGCACCGGTAAACTTTCCTTTATAGCCTGTAGGACTGTTTCCTTTATAAACACGGTTAAGTCCTGTGGCATCAGAGCAGACAGCGGTGTAGGTGGAGACGATGCTGTTTACATTGTTTGTTTGTTTGTTTGTTTGTTTGCATTGTGTCTGCATGGCATCGAAGTATCGGTACGTTTAGGCTGCTTTTCGATCAGTTCTTCACAGATAGATGTCGAAGTTGAGGCCGAGGCATGTCGATAGAGATGTTTATGTTTGGGCCTTACCTCTACCGCTGAGTGGATCGATGATGTCGATGGCGTGGGCGAGGATTTTCCTTCCAAAGTCTGCAATCGGCGCTTTTTTAACAAAACTTTTTGAGGAGCACCTACCGGTGAAGACTTTTTGGAAGTGGATGGAGAGGGAATTAACTGCAAGCTGAAGAGTTGCTGGATCTTTTCTTGGCGCAGTTTTCGTCCCTTGGGTGTCATTTCTTGGCATTTTTCACACAATGAAATATCATGCTGATCACCCAAACATCAAACGCACTCTAAGTGCAGATCGGTAACCGCCATTGTTCGATTTCTAGTCGGGCATTTCTTAAACCCCGAGGCCATGGTATCATCGATGGCTATCGATGACTGAAAAATGAGATAGCGTATATCTTAAAAAATAACGCTAAGTTACTTCACCAGCTGGTGAGGTGAGACAAAGTGAGATCCCGTGAGGGAGAATTTGTGAAAATAATTATGTTATTGTAGAAAAACTGAGAGTACTCTCAGGGGGCTCTGGTGTCCGTGCTGCTATCCAGCAGCGCGGAAAAACAAAGACTGAAGTGAGACACCTGTGGCAGAGAATATTATAGCATGCTGGGCATGCTCAGTGGCCTCACAGGGCCAGTCAAAAGTTTCTAGAAACTTTGATAGAAGTTTTCCCGCACTAGGGCTCCGTTACTGATGTCACCCATATGTGAGGACTAGCATCCTGCTTGTCCTGGGATAAAGGCTGGAGTCTGACTACTTCATGTCTCCAGGCCTATGGGATTAGCTGCTCGTTCCCACATATGGTGTCATGCATGGGATTTTTTCTGAAACTTTGCAAAGAAAATACCCAGCCTCCAAGAAAGTTTCTGTTTGGAGTAAAGAAAAGGTTGTGAAGAGGACCTATAGTACAGAACACAGAGGGCCTGTGGCTCTAAAACAAAGTACAGAGTGCAGGGGTGCACAGAGCATGGTAGCTTGTGGCTGGTAGGATGTGGCTCAGAAGCTTCACTAAAGAAAAAAAAAAGTTTAAAACTTTACATGAAACAATGTAGAGAAGAAACTGTGAGTGGGCCTGGTCGCAGTAACAGCCAGGACGTGGTATATTTGTATCGGCTAAGTGAAGAAGCCTGGCTAGAGTTAGATAGGGATTAAAAGTGATTTAGTTAATGCTGGTTATGCAGGCTTTTTTTTTTTTTTTACATTTTTTGCCTTGAAAAAAGAAAAGAGGAAGGAACTCTGGTACAGCAGGGCTGTGCTGAACAAGGTATGACCAGAAAAGCTGCCAGAGTGGGCAGTGGGTGTGGTGAATGGAAACAAGATGAGGCCCTCTTCCAGCAAGCAAGCCACTCTGCAAGGAAGGTGTGAGTCAAGAGAAAACCTGGAGTGGAGTGACCAGGCTATGGCAGCACTAGAATACAGCAGTCTGAAAACATGACTGAAGGAAGCTGGCAAGCAATGATCCAGAATCTACAGAAGAGAGAGAGGTTACAAGAGAGCATTGCAAAGAGTCAGCTAGACTGGGCTGAGCAAAACTGTAAGCAGGAAATACACTGGGCCAAAGTCAACTTCTATTTGGAGTGGAGTCTTGTGGTCTTGTCAAAGTATGATGACACAGAGTACCCAGGAGGGGGCACTACAGAGTAGCCAGAAGCTGCAACACTGATTGGCTAGAAGATGGCAACTATAGATGGTCCAGAGGACGACCCTGTAGGGTGACCAAACACAACAGGGAGTCAGATACTGCTCCCATGAGAGGCCACAAGAAGGGGATGGTGAAGAACCCTGAGAGAGGGGTCACAGAGAGCCCTGGAGAGGGCAACACAGACTGCCTAGAAGGAGGCAGTGTTGAGAAGTTGGAAGTTGGTGCTTCAGGAGATCCTGAGAAAGACCTTGTAGGGTGCCCAAACACTACTGGGTCCAGAGACAACTCCTGTGAGAAGCCCAAAGAGAGAGAAGGCACAGAAAGGCAAGTTAGAGATGCCTCAGAGAGCACAGAGGGTGGAGCTGTGGAGATTCCAGTGAATGAGGCTGAGGAGCAGCCAGAAACTGGCACAGGCAAGTGGCCAGAGTGTACAGAGGTGGAAACTGCAGAGGTCCCAGAGGGAGGCACTGCAAAGTGTACAGAGGAGGAAACCATGGAGAGTCCTGAGGATGGCACTGTGGAGACTCCATCAACTGAAGATACAGAGGAGCCAAGGAGAAGTTCTACATCAGAGATACCAGATGCCAAGAAGCAGGTGCAGCTTGTTATAGATGAACCAGCACTTGTGGTTCCCCAGTCGATCCATAAAACTCCATCAGGGTGGAATTCAAACCCATAGCCAGCAAAGGACTTAGATAAAGGACTGGGGATGTGCACTGTGCAAATGGCACACTGGGTGGTGGTTGTGATGCAGTCAAGTGTAACCCTAAAAGAGGGGGTAGGCATGTCAAGAGGTACCTGTTCCCAGGTATAACTGGTGGGAAGCCAGAGGAAGAAGTCTGGGACATCTTGGAATCTCCTGGATGAGATCCAGGAGGGAATAGAAATGCTTGGCTCGATGGTCCAAACTGAGAGGAGGGGTAAGTGAGGCAGTGCCCCTAGTGTTCCCCTATTTACCTGTGTAGGACCAGGCTAGAAGTCTGGTCCACGTTAAATTCACTAAGGAGAATATGCTCTATGGGTGGGATCCTGCAGGGCAGGTTGGGCTCAGATGGTATAACAGAGACTGGGGAATAAGAGCTGGGATCCAGGTGGGGATAACCAGAGCAGACCCAAGTCTCAGAGAGGAAAGCAGTTCCTGTAAATTAACACTGTCCAAACACTGAGCTGAGACAAAGCAGTACAAACTATGAGTAGAGAGAGTATACTGTGGCTGGTAGGATGAGGACAAAGGTAAACCGGTGGATGTAGTGTATTTGGATTTTCAGAAGGTGTTTGACAAAGTTCCACATCAGAAGCTGAGAAGAACACTAAAAAGTCTTGGGATAGAAAGTGATGTCCTTTTGTAGGACAGCAAGTTGGTTAAAAGGCAGGAAACAGAGAGTAAGATTAAATGGTCAATTTTCACAGTGGAAAAAGGTAAACAGTGGAGTCTCTCAGGGACTTGTACTTGGACCGTTGCTTTTTAATATATTTATAAATGATCTGGAAAGGGGTATGACAAGCGAGGTGATCAAATTTGTGGATGGCACAAAATTATACAGAGTAGTTAAATCTCAAGCGGATTGTGATGAATTACAGGAGAACCTTGCGAAACTGGAAGATTGGGCGGCCAAATGGCAGATGAAATTTAATATAGACAAGTGCAAGGTGATGGATATAGGGAAAATAACCCATGCTTTAGTTACATGATGCTAGGTTCTAGGGATGTGAATCGGGCTTTGGACGATTGAAAATATCGGGCAATATTTTCAAAATCGTCAGAAATCGGGGGCTCCCCCAAAATGATAGGAAAACCCCACGATATTGATTGTGGCGGTTCTCTTATCATTTTGGGGGAGGGTGGGAAAAACGACACACAAAAATAACCCCTAAAACCACCCCGACCCTTTAAAACTAATCCCTTAGCTTCCCCCACCCTCCTGACCCCCCAAAAAACTTTTCACAGGTACCTGGTGGTCCAGTGGGGGTCCCTTGAGCGATCTCCCGCTCCCGGGCCGTTGGCTGCCACTAATCAAAATGGCGCCGATGGCCCTTTGCCCTTACCATGTGACAGGGTATCCGTGCCATTGGCTGGACCCTGTCACATGGTAGGAGCACTGGATGGCCGGCACCATCTTGTGCTCCTACCATGTGACAGGGGCTGACCAATGGCACCAGTAGCCCCTGTGACATAGTAAGGACAAAGGCTATTGGCACCATTTTGAACACTGGCAGCAGACGGTCCGAGTGCAGGAGGTCGCTCCTGGACCCCCGCTGGACATTTGGCAAGTCTTGTGGGGGTCTGGAGGGTCCTCCAAGACTTGCCAAAAGCCCCTGGTTGTTCAGCGGGGGTCCAGGAGTGATCTCCTGCACTCGGGCCATCGGCTGCCAGTAATCAAAATGGCGCCGATAGCCTTTGCCCTTACTATGTCACGGGGGCTACTGGTGCCATTGGTCAGCTCCTGTCACATGGTAGGAGCACAAGATGGCACGGGCCATCCAGTGCTCCTACCATGTGACAGGGTCCGGTCAATGGCAGGGATACCCTGTCACATGGTAAGAGCAAAGAGCCATCGGCGCCATTTTAATTAGTGGCAGCCGATGGCCCAGGAGTGGGAGATCGCTCCAGGGACCCCCACTGGACCACCAGGTACCTGTAAAAAGTTTTTTGGGGGGTCGGGAGGGTGGGGGAAGCTAAGGTATTAGTTTTAAAGGGTCGGGGTGGGTTTTTTGTTTATCGGCTCGGGCGCAGCCGATAAACAAAACCGCAATCGGGCCCAATGAAAAAAAAAACACATGTGAATCGGAACCGGAATCCGAACCGATTCCGGTTCTGATTCACATCTCTACTAGGTTCCATATTAGGAGTTACCTCCAAGGAAAAAGATCTAGACATAATAGTGGTTAATGCATTAATATCATCGGCTCAAAAAAGCAAACAGGATATTAAGAATTATTAAGAAGGGACTGGTGAATAAAACAGAATATGTCATAATGCCTCTGTATTGGTCCATGGTGAGATCAGACCTAAATTACTGTGTGCAATTCTAGTTGCTGCATCTAAAAAAATACATAGTTGCAGAGGAGAAGGTACATAGAAGGGTTAGCAAAATGATAAAGGGCATTGAACAAGCTCCCCTGTGAAGAAAAGCTAAAGAGATTAGGGCTGTTCAGCTTGGAGAAAAGATAGCTGAATCGGGATATAATAGTGGTCTATAAAATTATGAAAGAATTTGAATGGGTAAATGTGAATCGGTTATTTACTCTTTCAGATAATACAAGGAGTTGGGGGTACTCCATGAAGTTATCAAGTAGCACATTCAAACAAATTGGAGAAAACTGTTTTTTACTCAATGCACAAATACGCTCTGGAATTCATTACCAGAGGATGTGGTTAGGGAAGTTAGTGTAGCTGGGTTTAAAAAAGATTTGGATAAGTTCCTAGAGGAGAAGTTTATAAACTACTATTAATCATGATGATTTAGGACAGGATGGGCAATTCAAGTCCTCGAGGGCTGCAAACCATTAAGGTTTTCAGGATATCCTTAATGAATATGCATGAAAGGGATTTGCATACAACTGATGCAGAATACATGAATATCTCTCTCATGCATATTTATTAGGAATATTCTGAAAACCTGACTGATTTGAGTCCCCCGAGGACCGGAATTGCCCAACCCTGACTTAGGAAATAGTCATTTCTTATTAATGGCATCCATAGCATGGGATCTATTTAGCATTTGGGTACTTGCCAAGTACTTGTAACCTGGATTGGCAACTGTTGGAAACAGGATGCTTGGCTTGATGAACCCTCAGTCTAACCCAGTATGGTAACTTCTTATGATCTTTTTTTTTTTTTTTTGAGAAATATTTTTATTAAAGTTTTGACATTACAAATAAACTAAATAACTTACTGATCGGAATACATCCCCAAGGTACCTACCATTTCCAACCCACCCTTCCCACCTCTCTACTCCGGCCTTGACAATTTCAAACGATTATACAGATATTTATAGGCATATCAGATGATCTGATTTCTTGCATTTCCCGATCAGCCTCCACTGTAGGTGCTAGATAAGATAAGAAAGTAGACCACATTTGTAAAACACTGATAAATGTCTTTGGCGAGGTATGCTTAGCAATTGCATACTCTAGGGAACAGAGGTGGAGCATGCGCTGAAATCAGTCCTTGTGGCTGGACCCATGGTTGTCAACCCAACATGTTAGGATAACTTTCCTACAGATGAGCCCAGCCATCTTAAGAAATAAAAGGGATTCAGGGTTCAAATTTAGTTGTACTGTTGTTTTGGAACCAAAGATCCACAAATTGGGTTCCAGTAGTAGGTTTAATTTCACTAAGCCTGCACAAGTGTTCTTTACTTCTGCCCAGAACTCCAGAACTTTGGGGCATTCCCAGAAACAGTGGTAAAGAGTACCCTCCTCCCCCGACACTTCTGATACAACTTTGATATGCTTATCTAAAAGTAGAAGGCTCGAGATGGAGTGCTGTTCTCACTAACTTTTAAAGTTAGTGAGAACAGCAGCCAGCTTCCCCATCTTGTGTATATATGATCTAAAGCTGGTAATTTGCTGATAATCACTGTTTTTACAATATGTAGATACTGTGGGGCATTGTTGTTTTCCCAAATGAATGGTATCTCGTAACTTTTTATTATTAGGGGATTCCTGAAAGTAAGTCAACTTGCTGTTGATGAAGTGTTGCACTTACAGGAAGGCAAAAATGTCAGTGTAGGAGTGCAAATTACTGGCATAGATCTGTAAAATCAAGTAACCGTTCAGATAAAGGATCAAACATTTGGTAGATATATGTGAGACTTTGATTGTGCCATCTATTAAATGACTTTGTATTCAAGCTGGGTGGAAAAAGAGTGTGATTGGCTATTGTTAGAAGTGACGACAATCGAGATGAGTGATGGTAGAGTATACAAATTTGTATCCATGCATTTCTACATGTACAAAGCAGAATGTGTTGTTTAAGGTTTGAGGGGATTAAATGGGAATCTATCTGAAGGAAAGAGTTTAATGAGGGAACCCAATTCCATTTTAAGAGATTCTGACATGGAATGAAATTTGATGTATTAAAGAGCCAATCCCCTATGTATCTCATGCTGCACACTAAATTATAAAGTTGTAAATTTGGGCATCACAGTCCACCTTCCTCTGTAGGTCTCATGAGAATTCACATTGGTATTCTAGCTCTCTTCCCCTGCCAAAGATAAGATCAGAGAGCTCTGAGGAAGTATTTATAGTCTCGTTTGGTAATCCAAAGAGGTGCCATTTATAAGATGTACGACTACTTGGGAAGGATCACCATTTTGAAAAGCTGGATTCTTCCTATTAAGGAAAGAGGTGGTGATTGCCATCTTTCTAGTGGTTCCTTTGTGTAATTTAGTTAGGGTTGTATATTTGCTTTATATACGTTATCTACACTAATTGGGATTTTGATGCCTAGGTATTTCATTTCTCCCATTACCCATCTCAGAGGAAAAATTCTAGGCCATCCAAGTTAAAGAGTGCCTGTAACATCTATAGCTTCAGACTTGATATGATTGATTTTCAGGCCCGTGAACTGTCCAAAGTCATTCTGTAGTTGCAATACTGCAGGGAGGGATTATTGTGGGTCAGTAAGGAAGACCAAAACATTGTCCACAAATGTCGCTGCCGTAAAGTAGTGTGGGGGGATTTCCAAAACCTCGAATGTGGGGGTCTATCTCTGTCTTTTTCAAAAGGGGATCTATGGATAAAATATAAAGCAGTGGTGATAAGGGACACACCTGTCTTACACCTCTTTGGATGCATGCATCCCCTGATAAGCATCTATTGACTATGATTTGTGATGCTGGTTGTTTGTAAAGTAATAGTATATATTTCAAAAAATCTTCTTGGAAGCCAAATCTTCGCAGTGCCGAGAAAAGATATGACCATGAGACTCTGTCAAATGCTTTCTTAGAGTTGAATCCAATGGGCAAAGCTGGGGTGGAGTTTGCTTGGCAGACCTGTAGAACTGTCAGTAAACTAATAATGATTGAATTTGCCTTCCTCCCCTTGATAAATCCCACCTGATATGTTCAAATCAGAGCAGGCAGTAAGATAATTAGTCTTTCAGCTAAAAAATTCACTAAGATTTTTAGATCACAATTTAAAAGTGAAATTGGCCTATAGGAGGAGGGTAGGAGGAGATCTTTTCCAGATTTGGGAAGCACTGTGATATGAGCCAAATTAAAGGTTGTCAGGAAAACCTGCCTAGCAAGACCATCTAGATAGAAGTTTGTCAAGGGGGTGATCAAGTTTCCTCACAGTATTTTGTAAAAGTCATATAAGAATCTGTTGGGGCCTGGGGATTTGCCAGATTTTACAGATGTGATAGCCTGCAGTACTTCGTGAGTTTGAATTGGCTGGTTCAGAAATTCCAATTGATGTTCTGAAAGCTTTAGGAGTGGTAAATTTTGGAAGAAGAGGTCTTCTAGGAGGCTGAGGGACACGACAGAGACTTTTCCTCTTTTCAATTACTTGGTATTTGGGGTAAGGTGGCTTTACCTGCCCCGCTGGACTTTGTTGACAACGCTTCCTGTTAATCACTTGTATAATCGGGGTAAGGTGGAATCAAGCCTGCCCCGATGAACTTTGCCGAAAATGCTCCCTGATTGGTTCCCATCACAAGGGAGGGACCCGCTTGAGTCTCAATAGCCAGTTCCCCTGCGGCGCACAGTTGACGTCGGCACGCTGCCTAAGCCGCGCGCTCCAAAGGGGCGCGCGGCTTAGTTGGAGAATTTACAATTTCAGGACCTTCTGATTGTGAGTAATTTAAAGTTTCTTTAATTTTCTCTTCATTCAGAAGGATAAAAGGCTAAAACAATTAAGAGTGAGGAGTGGGAAGGTTTGCGTTTAAATTAATGCCTCATACAAAGCGCAAGGCAACAATTAGGGAGATGGCTTCATCTTCTCCCTTGTTAGAGCCTACACAAATGCAAATATCAACTTTTTTCCCTCCTACATGTGGAAAAGCACCAGAGGAGGTGGCCGCTGGGGGTTTTGATATGGAGCGGATTTCCGACCCCATGGCCAAAATATCTTTGAGCCCTGGGGCACCAAGCACTCCGCACCCCCCCCCCCCCCCCCCCCCCGCATATGATACCAGTGGACTTTCTTAAATTAACAACACAATCCGGAGGAGTGATAGAGGAAACTATTACTGCAGAGGGGAAGCTGGATACAGGACTTGCTCAAGATTTTATATTACCCTTGGATAAACCTGCTGAAATCACGTTGGATTCACTATGGACAGCTATAAAATCATTAGAAGGAGCTATTATGAATTTAACTAAATTAACTGTGGACTCAAATCAACGTTTTAAAAATATTGAAGTATCTCTTGGAAAAAATGAAGATAAGATCAATCAACTGGGAATTAAGATGGAAAAACTAGAAAGCTGGCAGCAAAAATTTGCCAAAGCTGAAATAACATATGATAAGAAATTTGAGGGAATTGAGAATGCATTGAAATATTTAAATTTAAGAATTCTTAATTTCCCTAGACATGATATGATTGATTTCTGCATATGATATGTTTAAAGAATATCTAGTACAAATATTGAAAATGCCAGAGCAATCGTTACCCATCTTATCAAAAATTTATTATGTATTGCCAAAAGATAGGATAGTTGATAAGTCTAAATTAACTGAAGGACAGTTAAATTTATCTGAATTAATGGAGTCCTCTGTTGAGACACCAATATTAAATAGAACCATATTACCTGCATCATTTACTTTTGCTTCTGACAGAGAGACAGTGTTAAGACTCTATATGAGAAATCGTTTAGCTATGTTCCATGGTGATAAAATATGTATTTATCCGGATTTCAGTAGAATGACACAAGATAGAAGAAGAAAATTTCTTGATATGAGAGCAGAGATTGAATCTAAGGGTGGAAAAATGCTCCTTAAATTTCCATGTAGGTGTGAAATGTCTTATAATAAAAGTATGTATTTTTTGAAACATCATAGCTTAGAGCTTTTCTTGATTCCCATCCCCTAGAATCTGCAGTGATAGGGCTTGATGCAGGTAGAGGAATCAGATGACACTCTTTTTTTCAATTGTTAAAAGGAGGAAATGTATACCTCTTTGTTTTCCTAGCACCGCTCTTTATTTCCGCCATAATTATCTTTCTGATGCTTCCTTAAATTTCAGATGAAAATTGTTTCTTTTGTCTTATTTAGCTTTAGTTAATAATTAGTACATCTGTATGTTGTAAACAAATAGTTGTATTTGTTTTTGAATAAGCATAAATAAAAAATTAAAAAAAAAAAAGAAGAGGTCTTCTACCTCCTTCCCTTCATTAGGATCTGTGGTGTATAAAGTCTCGTAAAATGTATGGAAGACCTCGCAGTTGTCTTTTTTTTGGGTGACAAGTACTTTATGATGATTTCTCATATGGGCAAGAAAAGTATTTTGTTTCGTAGAGCGCAATAGATTTTCCAGGAGTTTCCCAGCTTTGTTTCGAAAGTGGAAAAGGTGTTGGCCCTCTTTTTGTAAGGTGTGCTGGGCTCACAATTGGAGAAAAGTGTTCAGACGCCCCAGAATACTGTAATATTTATGTCTCTGAACTTCAGACAGGATCTTATATGAGTGTGTCTTTAACATCTGCTAGTTGTGCTTCTAGTTGAAGGATTTTGTTATGAAGGCTTTTATTGCATGATTTAACATAAGAGATTATGTCTCCACACAGCACTACCTAGCCAGTTTCCCAGTATAATTGAGGGTTTTGGGCATGTGGCTGGTTGTGTAGGGCAAAGTCTTTCCATTTTGCTGTAAAAATTTATGGAACCTTATGTCATCCCTAAGGTACCTGGGAAAATGCCAAATTCATCCATAGTCTTTGCCATTTGAAAAATTCAAAGTAGCAGGGACCAGAGAGTGGTCAGAGATTGCTTGTGACTCGATATCTGCTCTTACTACTGCGTGAAATTGAAATTGAGAGACCAAGATGTTATCAATTCAGGTGAGAGATCAGTGTGACCTAGAAATATATGTGTAATCTCTCTCTGTCAGGTGGAGGGACCTCCAGATATCTAAGAGCCCTAACTGATGGCAGAGGAACGCTATTCTTCTCTTCTTTCCACCTCTGTTTCTCAATAGCGGTGAGTTTTTATCCCAAGTAGTTGTCAGTTTTAAGATCATTTAAGGCCTGATTTACTAAGGCTTTTCTCCCATTCTGTATCTATGGGAAAAATTCTTGGAAAATGAGGCCCTTAGGTTTTAGATTTGATCTTAACTAATTGCTTTTAGGCTAATTATATTGGATTTTAGTTACTATATTATGAAATACTTTTAGGATTATTTAAGATGTATTTTAGGTTAATTATGATCTATTTTAGGTTTAATAATATATTTTAATTTTATTTTAGGTTTATTAATGTTGTACAATGTATTTTAGCTGGATGTTTTATTTCTGATGTGAACCGTTACAATGGGTCCTTAGTGACGGTATATAAAACCTAATAAATCTAAATCTAAATCTAAGTGTGGTCATGCTTGCAGATGAAATTTCCCATCAGCAGGAGTGTGCCCTGTTAGTGTATAAATAGAGAATTCACTAATTTAACAAACAACTTGTGTGAATATTCATTAGGAGAATAGACATTGCATATTGTGACTAATAATCCATTCCACTCTCCTATAAGGATAACAGATCTACCCTCTGGGTCTTGTATGCATTTGATTATCTTAAAATTTGCTGATTGTTTATCAATATGGCAACTCCTGCTTTTTTCCTTGAGCTGCTGAGTAAACGCAAGAGGCAACCCACTCTCTCTTTAGTTTTACACTTTCTCCTGATGAAAGATGTGTCTCTTGTAAGCAGAACCTTTTTCCTTTTAAAGGGTGATCCCAGACCATTCACATTCCATGAGGTTATTTTATTCATAACTCTTAGGTTCAGAGCTCTCTATGTTATATAACCATAAGTCTATGTTGTCAGGGGAGGCTCCCAGCCTACCCCCCCCCCCCCCCCGTCTGTGCCTCTCTTCCTCCTCTCACTTGAAAAAGGAGGTCGTGAAAAAGATAGCACAGATAATTCTCAGTTTGAATAACCTCTCTTACTCTGGTAACTTCTAAAATAGTTGCTGAACCTTAATAACATCAGAATTTTAGAAACCTTAAGTTGCCGCCAAAAGTAAAGCCACAGTAAGGCCGGAGTAGAAAACCAGAATATCCCTTTCCCAACCAACCCTTTTCCCACCTCCTACCTATAAACCTGTATTCCCATTGCACCCCTATTCCAGAAAAAAAAAACTGATTTTGGGGGGTGGAGTCATGCCTCTATGTGGGCGAGTGCCATGTTCCCAATCATAATGTTGAAGTCTGAAAAAATAAAACATTGCTCACAGATAAGGTGGAGGCCATGAACTCTAAGTAAAGTACCTTCATAGTTTTTTTTTTTTTTGTCTAGTTCAGAAGTGGTAAATCTTGGTAGGATGATTTCCATTGAGCTGTAGATGTTCAGAGAAGTTCCCAATTTGTCCATAACTTAGCAATATGTGCTGGCTGTTTTTCTTGGGTCCTCTGTTCCCAAAGGTTCCAGCTAAGAAACCCATTTCCAACTCCTGTTTCAAGGATCATTGTATAGTCCTGCTTTAGTTAGACTGTGTTGGCTCACAGCATATTAAACTGAGAGGGGACCTCTCGAGTGGGGTTGACATTCCCAATAGAGCGAGATAGATACCGAGTCCCCTTCCTCACTTCCTTGTACAAAAAACATGGTCCTCTCATCAAGCCAAGATTTCTCAACAAATTAGCCATATTAAGAGAGAGAAGAAAAAAAAAGAAAAAGAAACTTCACCCACAGTAAACTAACTGCAGGAGCCATCCATAGATGCAGCATGCATTATCCTTCCATAACTTGATTAAGAACATAAGAACATAAGAAAATGCCATACTGGGTCAGACCAAGGGTCCATCAAGCCCAGTATCCTATTTCTAACAGTGGCCAATCCAGGCCATAAGAACCTGGCAATTACACAAAAACTAAGTCTATTCCATGTTACCATTGCTAATGGCAGTGGCTATTCTCTAAGTGAACTTAATAGCAGGTAATGGACTTCTCCTCCAAGAACTTATCCAATCCTTTTTTAAACACAGCTATACTAACTGCACTAACCACATCCTCTGGCAACAAATTCCAGAGTTTAATTGTGCGTTGAGTAAAAAAGAACTTTCTCCGATTAGTTTTAAATGTGCCACATGCTAACTTCATGGAGTGCCCCCTAGTCTTTCTACTATCCGAAAGAGTAAATAACCGATTCACATCTAACCGTTCTAGACCTCTCATGATTTTAAACACCTCTATCATATCCCCCTTCAGTCGTCTCTTCTCCAAGCTGAAAGTCCTAACCTCTTTAGTCTTTCCTCATAGGGGAGCTGTTCCATTCCCCTTATCATTTTGGTAGCCCTTCTCTGTTCCTTCTCCATCGCAATTATATCTTTTTTTAGATGCGGCGACCAGAATTGTACACAGTATTCAAGGTGCGGTCTCACCATGGAGCGATACAGAGGCATTATGACATTTTCCGTTTTATTCACCATTCCCTTTCTAATAATTCCCAACATTCTGTTTGCTTTTTTGACTGCCGCAGCACAATGCACCGACGATTTCAATGTGTTATCCACTATGACACCTAAATCTCTTTCTTGGGTTGTAGCACCTAATATGGAACCCAACATTATGTAATTATAGCATGGGTTATTTTTCCCTATATGCATCACCTTGCACTTATCCACATTAAATTTCATCTGCCATTTGGATGCCCAATTTTCCAGTCTCACAAGGTCTTCCTGCAATTTATCACAATCTGCTTGTGATTTAACAACTCTGAACAATTTTGTGTCATCTGCAAATTTGATTATCTCACTCGTCGTATTTCTTTCCAGATCATTTATAAATATATTGAAAAGTAAGGGTCCCAATACAGATTCATCATGGTAAAGTTTCCAGAAAGTCTTTTTCTGTAGTTGGCATTTCAAAAACATGGGATTTGTCACCATGCCATATTCGCAGCCTGGCTGGATACTGCTGTGTAAACCTGATCTGTCTCTGATAGAGAAGGGAGCAAACCAGCGAGTAGCTCTTACGTAGTTCAGATACTTTAAATGAGTAATCCTGAAATATGCAGACTCTGTGCATTTTATAAGAAATGTCTTGCTTTTTTCTGTATACTTGCCAGATTTCATGTTTGTGAGCGAAGTTGAGGACTTTCATTATCACTATGCGGGGCCTAGCTGCTTGGTCTTTTTTTGCCCCGAGTCTGTGAGCACGCTTTACAATGAATGTCCCTTTGAGGTCCGGTAAGTCTAAGACCTTGGGCAGCCATGATTCTAGCAGAAATTTTAAGTTGCTGTCCTCGACCATTACAGGTATGTCTAAGAAACATAGATTCGACCGGCGAGCTCTGTTTTTTAAATCGTCTACTTTTCATTGAGCTCCGTCAGTTTTCCTGACGGAGCTCAGGAAAACTTTTTCTTGGGCTGCCATTTTGGTAGTGACTGCTAGAGAGTCGTCTTCAAAGGATGGATATGCAGCCCTCAGCCTGATCTAGTCGTGGAGCCAATTCAGTGACTATGGAGGTCATTTCAGAAATTTGTGCTGCGATTCCAGCTAGTTTTTCATCCTATTGCCACCCATATCACCTCCTTTATGTTGGCAGTAGTTACAGCCGAGGGGGGCTTTCACCCGCAGAGTCACCTCCGCCTGCCATCTTAGGCTCTAGGCCTCAGGGTTTTTCATTTTCCTTTTCTACCTCCCTTGGTTGTCATCGTCCTGGAAGTCTGCTGCATATAGGGGCGGATTTTCAAAGTGTTAGGCGTGTATGTTACTCGCGTAACCCTGAAAACCCGCTCCTGCGCGCGCCGAGCCTATTTTGCATAGACTCGGCGATGCGCGCAAGCCCCGGGACGCACGTTTGTCCCGGAGCTTGAAAAAAGGGGTGGGGAATGGGCGGTCCGGGGCGGGGTGGGGGCGTGGCCAGAGGCCTCCAAAGGCCTGGTAGGCTGTGGAATCGCACGCCGGCCGAGTGCCCAGTCAGGCGCAATTTAAATAATAAAGGTAGGGGGGGATTTAGGTAGAGCTGGGGGCGGGTTAGATAGGGGAAGGGAGGGAAAGGTGTGGGGGCCAAAGGAAAGTTCCCTCCAAGGCCACTCCGATTTCGGAGCGGCCTCAGAGGGAACGGGAAAAGCCATCGGGGCTCCCCTAGGGCTCGGTGAGTGCAAGGTCCACAAGTGTGCACCCCCTTGCGCACGCCAACCCCAGATTTTTTTTTTTTTTATAGATTTCTTTATTGAAAGATTTTTGTTATGCGAAATACAACCGTATATCAAACAATGTCCTTGAACATGTAATGAAAAACAGTTTCCTTGAACATGTAATGAAAAACAGTGACACCCACCCACCCTTCCCCCCTCCCTCCCTGTGTCCTGAATGGATGAATAAATTGAGTCCCAGCTAGTACGCCCATGGTCCACAGTCTATATATAAGGAAATACTGAAGACTAATAGTCCAGGATTGGAGATTGTCCTTCTTAGGATGCCTCAGGCCTGCTCGCTTTTCTAGAAGATTCCCTATAGTCCATGTACAGTTGAAGCTTAAGTGTTGCCTGTATGTTTGATGGGAGATTGTTCCAAAATCTCAGCCAGGTCTCCTCCCAAAGGGCCACCCTCTTCGTGGTCGAACGTCGGGCCGACAAATATTCAAAGCACATAAAGTTAATCATCCTCAAGCGCCAGTGTGCCTTTTCTGGTGCCTCCTCTGTAATCCACGTAGCCATGATAGTCTGGAGCCCTATCAATACAGCTTTCTGTACAAAAAGACACCCCTCATTATCTAACTCTGCCAAGTCCCTGTGTGTCATCCCTAGTAAACATAATAAAGGTTCTCTGGAAATGGTAAGCCCCAAAATCCCCCCCACCTTCATTAATAACGTACGCCAAAATTGTACGATCACCTCACAGTCCCACAACATGTGAATTAGGGTTCCATCATACGTGCCACATTTTACACACTTAGCAGAATCACATATCATTGCTGCATACATCTGGGTTCGGGACATGTACATACAGTGCAGTATTTTATATCGAACTTCCCGAAGAATTACATTTTCAGTCAATTTATGGCTGTGTTGGAGACATTCTTTTATGTCATCTACCCTTAGCTTAATACTTGCCCGGACTTCCCATTTAGCCTGTATGCCCTCAATGGCGCTGTTATTCTCTAGCCCCTTCAGTAGTCTTGAAAAGGCCCCACTCGAATTGGATTTCCGCCCCATAGGAAGAAAGAACACCCGTAGATCCTGACTCTTAAGAAAATCTTCCTTAATATATTTAAGAGAAAATATATAATGCCTAATCTGCAGGTAAGCAAAGAAATCGTGAGAGCCTAATCCATACTGCTCCCGCAGTTCTTGGAAGCTTTTCAGGCTTAGGGATTTTAAGTCCAAGCAGCAGTATACATTATCTAGGCCCTTACCCTCCCAGGTCCGAAACACCCATGTCATCAAGCCACTGGGGAATTGTGGATTTCCCACAAAGGAGAGATATGCAGAAACAATACCGGCCATTTTCAATTTCGTCCGGCACAAGTATCTCCAAGTGCCTCTACCGGAGAATAGTATCAAGCTCTGTTTGAATCTATCTGGCACCATCTTTTCCCGGTATCTGTAAAAGATTCACAGGACGATATGGAGACATCCAGTCAAGTAGAAACGGGGTCGGTGAGTATATACTAGTGCCATTTATACAATCATATATATGGCGGAGGATACAGGTAAGATTGTAGTCCCTCCAGTTTGGACAAGCCAAACCCCCCTGCAGTTTGGGCAACATCAGCATTGATAACTGTAGACGGGGTCTTTGCGTCCCCCATAAGAATTGCCGCACGAGTCTATGTATGCGTAGTACCTCCGCCCTTGTTAACCAAAGCGGAAATTGTTGTAGGACATAGATCCATTTCGGCAGTTCCATCATTTTCAACAAGAAAATTTTCCCTGTAAGGGACAGCGGCAAACCCCCCCACCCTTTCAGCTTATGGGCCATGTTTTGATACAGGGGCTCAATATTAGCCTTATGCAGTTGGTGCACCTCCCTAGTCAAATGAATCCCAAGATATCGCATATCATTATCTACCCACTTCAAGGGGAAATCACCAACCCACGCCCTCCTTAAGTTATTTCCCAGCGCCATGGCCTCAGATTTTTCCGTATTAATTTTCAAGCCTGCAAAGGCCCCAAACTCCTTCTGGTACTGGAGGACTTTGGCCAAGTCCTGTTGGGGAGAGGTAAGGAATACCAAGACATCATCGGCAAACGCGGAGATGTTAAAATGATGTACCCCCCCTCCATATCCTCGAACCTGGCGATCCCCGGCTATCTTCCTCAGTAAAGGGTCAATCGACAAAATATATAACAGAGGAGACAATGGGCACCCTTGGCGAGTGCCGCGATGTAAACAAAAATCTGCAGAGGGCCGGCCATTCACCAGAATCGCCGAAGTTGGGTGATGATACAACAGTGATATACAGTTAAGAATTTCCCCTCTAAGGCCATAGCGCTGTAACACAAGGAAGAGGTACGCCCACGACACTCGATCGAAGGCCTTCTCCGAGTCAAATGTGACCAGCATTGCCTCAATGCCTTTGTTTTGGCATTCGGCCATAGACACCAGCAATTTCGTCATGTTAATACTGATTGCCCTTCCTTTAACGAAACCAGCTTGATGTTCCATTATCAGATAAGGAAAAACCACACTCAGTCTGTCTGCAATTATTTTAGCAAAGAGTTTCACCTCGCAATTTAGCAATGAAATAGGTCGGTAAGCCGCTGGGTTCGATAGGTCTTTACCAGGCTTTTCCAACACCGTTATATAGGCTTTTGTCACTCCATCTGGGAAACACCCCTTCAGCTGGGCGTTATGAAAAAAAGCAAGCAACGCTTCCGAGGCAACATTCTTGAGGATCTTATAGTATTCAGCGCTCAAGCCGTCAGGTCCTGGCGCCTTGTTCCGTTTGCTTGAACTAATCACCCCCTGAAGTTCCTCCAGAGAAATGGGTTCGTTCAGTTTCCGTAAATGTTCCTCTGTGACTTGGGGTAAAACTAGATCACGGAAAAACAGGTTTTCTTCCGCAACTCCTCCCTCTCTGTCCTCTTGGTAGAGGTCCATATAAAAGCGTCAAAATTCTGCACCAATCCCCTCCGCTGACGTGAGAGGTTTCCCATGTTTGTCTTTCAATTTGTCTATAAACGTTTTCCCTCTCTGCACCTTAACTAGCTTGGCTAATAGGCGGCCTGCCTTGTTCCCGTATTGGAAGAGCTTATGTTTCCCAGCTAGCAGAGTTCGTTGCGCCCGGCGATGTAAGGCATCATTTAGGGCCTTAAGACATTCGTGATATGCTTCCAGGGTCTCTCTATTCCTGCGCCAACTCAGGGCCTTCTTAGCTTTGGCTAGTTTGTGCTCCAAATCCAGGATATTCTTATGCAAACATTTAGCTTGCGCTATCACATAGGAAGTAATCTCACCTCTCATGACCGCCTTGCCGGCCTGCCAGTACAACTCTGGGTTCTGCACATGTTCCTCATTATGGGCCGCATATTCTTTCCATTTAGCTACCAGAAAGTCCCCAAACTTCAAATCGTCCGCTAAATGGGCTGGAAATTTCCATAATTTAGGGTGGTCCGAACCACCTCCTTCCCGGATTTTCACCCCTATCAAGGCATGGTCTGATACTGCGACATCCCCTATGGTCGCCCCCTGCACCCTGGGAAACAATGTTTCCGATATCAAAATATAGTCTATCCAGGACATTGTCGCATGTGCCCTGGACAAATGGGTATAATCCCGCTCTGTAGGATGCAAGGTGCGCCAAATGTCAATCAATGTAAGTTCCTTGCAGAGATAAGCAATCCCCTTCCTGTCAGTGAAGCTGGCACATGCTCCAGGTTGGGATCTATCCAGAGCTGCATCATGTACACAATTAAAGTCTCCCATGAGAAACAACTGCCCTCTTTGAAATTGTAACAATTTTCCCACCAAACTTTGAAAAAATTTATGTGAGTATTGATTGGGCGCGTAAACAGAACATAGTGTTACCTCCTGGCCTTGTAATTTACCAACTACAATTAGCACCCGCCCTTCAGTGTCTGTGTACTGTTGTAACAGTTCAAACCGCAACTGCTTATGAATCAGTATTGCCGTACCAGCTTTTTTTTTTACCGCTGGATTATAAAAGCAATGCCCAATCCATCCCCTTTTCAATTTTTTACACTCCACCTCACTTAAATGAGTCTCCTGAAGCCCCACTACATCCACCTTCATACGCTGTAATGTGCTTAAAATTTTCTGTCTCTTAACAGGGGAGCCAAGGCCCCCTACATTCCAGGAATGTATCCTCAAATTACTCATGTGAACCCAAATATCCATTGTCTGCTTAACACACTAAACAGCAGTCCTAAACCGGTGAGCCCCCCAGCCTGGACCCCCCGGCGATTCCGTACCAGACACACCCTTGTGACAATGGCGTGGACTAGCAGCATTTCCCCCTTCCTAATTTCCCGAGCAGGAACTTTATAGTCTATGACCCTTCTTTCGCACCCCCTAGCTAGGTACAACCTCTGTGTCCCTTCCCTTCCCCTTCCCTTCCCTGTATCTACCCCCACTCTGATTACTCCTTCTGAGTACCACCCCTCAATTCGTCTGAATATGCGCCCCACTCTCTATGGGGATTGAGGTCCGTGTCTATGTGACCAGGTTCTGCCCTCCCCGTTCTACTACTAACCTTCCCCTGACTAGCTAGACAAAATCCCACTAAAACTTTTACATAATGTACTTATTACCCACTTTAGCAAAACATATAACAGGTTGTCGTAACTGGAATCACTCCCAACATGACAGACAAGGCATATTGTCCAGCTCAGTTTCACTCACTGTTATGCCCCTTGGCTGAGAAAAAAACCCAACACAGTTAAGGAAAAATAAAGGTTATCTTCTGCACCGGCCCCGGAATTTCATGAACCGGTCCCTTGATTGGTAAGCCAAGTCGCCGCTTTGTCTGGAGCGTCAAAGGAGAGTATCTGTCCCGCGCTCCAAATTTTTAGGACGGCCGGGAACTGTAGGGCGAATTGAATATTTTTATTGAAAAGGGTGCTGCACGTTGGCGAGAATAATTTTCGTTTGGCCGCCACCGCGGCAGAAAAGTCCTGAAACATTATGATTTTCTCCTCTTTATACCGCAGCTCCTTCATCTTTTTAAAGGCTGTGATTAATGCAGTTTTTTGGGCCCAATCAAGAAATTTGGCGATTACAAGCCGTGGGCGTCTGTCCGAATCCCGCCTGGGTCCCAAGCGGTGAGCTCTCTCGATGGTCAGCTTGCCTTCTAGATCCGGTAAGTTCAGAGCTCTCGGCAGCCAGCCCTCCAGTATGGTTTTGAGTTCCATCTCCGCGATGTTTTCTGGGAAGCCCATAAATTTCAAGTTGTTTCTTCTCGCCCGATTCTCAAGCTCCTCGAGCTTTTGTTCCGCAGTTTTGACACTCTGCTCCAATGCAGTTAACCGCGTGGCCGCCGCCATGATGTCTTCTTCTGCCACAGACACCCTGCCTTCAGCTATCTTGATCCGTCGTCCCACATCACTCAGCGCCTCCTTCAAAGCCCCAAACCTCTCGGAAAGGTCGTCAAATTTCGGCGTTAAGCCTGTAATGACTGCTTCCGTAATCTTGGCGACAGTCTGCTCTTCTACTGCCATTAGATCTCGGCTGGCAGTGGCGTCCGCCATTTTGAGCTCTGTCTCCGCCGCTTTTAATTTTTCTTTTCGTACCGGTTTGGCACTCAACTCCGCTTTCCTTCGTCTCTGATGGTGCTGGCAACAAGTACCTTTATCTCCCGGGGCAGGTGAACCAAAACTTTGGTTGTTTTTTAGCTCGCTAGTTAGGTTTTGGGGAGCGCAGAACCCGGAGCAAGGAGAGATAACCTCCTTCCTCGCTCACCACATCACGTGATCCCCCAACCCTGGATTTTATAACATGCATGCGGCTGTGCGCATGTTATAAAATCAGGCATAGATTTCTGTGCGCTGGGTTGCTCGCACAAATCTATGCCCGTGCGTATGTTAGAAAATCTGGCCCATAATGCATTAATGACATATGTTTCAGACAATTTGTGAGGCTCTCAGTTGTAGTTGGCAGAATTTGCAAGGATTTTAGCTGATTGTGGGAAGTGGCACTCAGAGCTAGTGAGAAACCCTCCTTCCCGGCTCACCACATCACGTGACTCCCCTCACTTCTTATGTTCTTATTGTTTTTATTTTGTTTTTGGAATGTATTTTTTAACCAAAAAATTTGATTTTACAATAAAAAAACATTTATTACTTTTTGTTTTGTTGTACATACATGGAACAGCATGTCCAATCAGGAGAATGAATTAAAAAATGCATTTTTACTATTCTTCCAAGTTCAGATTACACTTCATAATCATTTATTTAATTTATATTTGCATTTAATAAAAAAAAGATACCTTAAGTGCAAATAGATTTCCTTAGGGGCAATGTGCAAATTACTGTTATTCCCTGATCTTTTTTTGTTTAACATTGTCTTAAATATTAAAATTTGATTGATTCATTATGCAGAAAGATGACATTTTATCCTTGAAGCTATTCAAAAAGAGGAAATTGTAATTAGTTATTTTCACTGATGTTTTTTCTTTCCCCGCTCCTCTTCTAAAATTTCACACTGAAAGGTTCAAGCTTAGCTGAATCCATATTCACATGTGCCAGATTTAGTATTTTTATCCAGTGTTTAAATTAAATATAGTGTTTTTTGTTGATTTAGGATGAAATGTTTAGAAGTCAGAGAAATCAAAATTGTAACAGTGAAGGTTCAGCTTTTACTATACTTAATAGAAGGGATAGGGGTAACCTACATGGAGTGGCAGTTACTAATCTAGCAGAAAAAAAAAAAACTTGCATGGCAGACTAGATGGAACATTGTGGTCTTTATCTGCTATCATTTACTATGTTGCTATGTTACTGATATGGCTGTGGGCCCGATTAGGACTAGTAAACCCCCACAGGGGCAGGTCAGGTCTTTAGACCAGATGCAGACAGGACTAAGGATCTTCAGCCTATACCAGCCACTTCCCCCTGCAGTTTGAGCCCTTGGGTTCAGGTGGTCGGCAGGACAGAGCGTGCATAAGAGGTGCAAGCAGTGCTGGACTGGAGAAAAGGCGAGGCTGGAATCAGGTAGGCATGGAACTGGAGTCTGGAAGTGGGTGCAAGTAAGCGTCGAACTCTGGAACAGATTGAAACACACAGAACAGATAGACTGGGACAAGACAAGGACAGGACAAACCAGAGCAATGAATACAAAAGCCCAAAAACACATTAGAAAGCAGGCCTGAGAAGGCCACCAGGCAGGACTATAGCAGAAGGCCTGAAAGGCCACAAAACAAGGCAAACGCAAAAGGTCTGAGAATGCCAAAGCACAGTCTAAAGAAGGACAGAGCCAAGCAGAGAGCTAGCGAGATTCAATGATAAGGCAGAGAGCATAGCCAGAAGCAGGGTTAAATAGTCAGAGCCCTGCTGAGTCATGGGATCATGGAGAATTTGACTAAAGCGAGAGTAGGGGGCAGCTCCACGAGGACCTCTGGAGGTTGGGAGGCTGCCCAATAGACAGGATCACTATAGTACATTTCTTATATTTTCTTTTCATTTTGAATTTTATACAGTATCCTAATCTATGGATTTTACAACAATTTATATGAAGGGAAAAGGAATCCCTTCCCCAAAATTTTAATAGTACATTTTCAATGGGTTTTCATGTGCAAAAATAGCGTATATATATATGTAAATAGGATATATTCGCATATATGCTATTTTTTAGGTGGGCCTGAACCGAATGGCCAGAGCCCAACCATAACCGATACGCTGCTCCCTACCCCACCGGGGACGGTGTCCCGCCAAAGGGGGAGGAGAGGTGCACGCCGACACAGCAGCACCGACGCACGAGGGGGCCATCACCCACCCTCCAGCGTGAGTGAGAGCACGAAGACGTGGGGCTAGGCCACGCCCTCGGCACCAGCGCACAGGGTGAGCGCAGGCGACGCGGGTCGATGATGTCATCAGCCCCTTTTAAAGGGCCACGACGGAGGCCAGGTTCCCCCCCCCACCCCCTTTGTGTTAATGTGTATAAAGTGAATACTTACATGACTAAGGAGAGTAAAGAGACAGAAAGTAGGGACGACGGCCACGTGGGTAATGTGGTGGCTGCTAGAGTTAAAAAATAGAGATGTGAATCGTGTCCTCGATCGTCTTAACAATCGATTTCGGCTGGGAGGGGGAGGGAATCGTATTGTTGCCGTTTGTGTGTGTAAAGTATCGTCATAATCGTTAAAATCGTGAGCCGGCACACTAAAACCCCCTAAAACCCACCCCTGACCCTTTAAATTAAATCCCCCCCTCCCGAACCCCCCCCCCCCCCCAAATGCCTTAAATTACCTGGTGGTCCAGCGGCACACTAAAACCCCCTAAAACCCACCCCCGACCCTTTAAATTAAATCCCCCACCCTCCCGAACCCCCCCCCCCAAATGCATTAAATTACCTGGCAGTCCTCCGTAGCGGCGGTCCGTGGCTAAATCGGGGGAAGGGGGAGAGCACGAAAACCGGCACACTAGATCGTGAGGTCTTCAGCCGGCGCCATTTTTCAAAATGGCCGCCGCAAAATGGCGGCGGCCATAGACGAAAAACGATTCGACGCAAGAGGTCGTTCCGGACCCCCACTGGACTTTTGGCAAGTCTTGTGGGGGTCAGGAGGCCCCCCCAAGCTGGCCAAAAGTTCCTGGGGGTCCAGCGGGGGTCAAGGAGCGATTTCCTGCCGTGAATCGTTTTCCGTATGGAAAATGGCGCCGGCAGGAGATCGACTGCAGGAGGTTGTTCGAGGGTTCCGGACCTCGCTGAACGACCTCCTGCAGTCGATTTCCTGCCGCGAATCGTTTTCCGTACGGAAAATGGCTCCTTGACCCCCGCTGGACCCCCAGGAACTTTTGGCCAGCTTGGGGGGGCCTCCTGACCCCCACAAGACTTGCCAAAAGTCCAGCGGGGTCCGGAACGACCTCTTGCGTCGAATCGTCGAATCGTTTTCGTCTATGGCCGCCGCCATTTTGCGGCGGCCATTTTGAAAAATGGCGCCGGCTGAAGACCTCACGATCTAGTGTGCCGGTTTTCGTGCTCTCCCCCTTCCCCCGATTTAGCCACGGACCGCCGCTACGAAGGACTCCCAGGTAATTTAATGCATTTGGGTGGGGGGGGTTCGGGAGGGTGGGGGATTTAATTTAAAGGGTCGGGGGTGGGTTTTAGGGGGTTTTAGTGTGCCGGTTTCCTGCCCTCCCCCTTCCCCCGATTTACGATTTTTTGACGATAAATCGGGGGAATTGGTATTGTATCGTGGCCCTAACGATTTTTGACGATTTAAAATATATTGGACGATATTTTAAATCGTCAAAAAACGATTCACATCCCTATTAATAAATGTTGAGTGTAGGCATGTATTTTCCAATTCATACATATATTTTACCAGCATAAAAAAAGGACAGGCTAGGAACATTTTGGGTTGGGGTTCAGAAGCACAAGCAGTAGTTGCTATTTTATAATGAGATATGCCTTTACTTTATCAAAATTATTTCTACACTTTTATATCTGCAAATTGACTGGTGCAAATGAAATAAGACTTGTCTGTTGCCTGCAGTTTTGGGGTGGGAGGTCTGGGTCAATTT
The DNA here is from genome assembly GCF_901001135.1 of Rhinatrema bivittatum. Taxonomy (NCBI): domain Eukaryota; kingdom Metazoa; phylum Chordata; class Amphibia; order Gymnophiona; family Rhinatrematidae; genus Rhinatrema; species Rhinatrema bivittatum. Next base: position 322,741,298 of record NC_042616.1, on the reverse strand, counting down.
ATAAGGGTTCATTGTGAAGTGCTAGAGGGTCTAGATGATCTGGAGATGAACTGGTGGATGTATCAGGGAATGGGGATTTCAAGTAAATGTGCAAGTAAATATTTTCAAAACAGCCTACTATATGTGCATACTTTATTTATTTATTAAGTTTTACATACCGTCACTAAGGGCCCATCGTAACGGTTCACAACACGAGTAAAATACATCATACTTAATCTAAAATACAGCATAAATAAACCTAAAATACATTGCAGTTAACCTAAAAGCAATTTTAGTTCAAATCTAATTTAAAACATATATGAAAAACAAACCTAAAATTCCTTAATAACATCTTAAAAACTATTGGCTGCAACTCAAAACATAAAATAATGGTTAAAACAAAGAACAAGAGAGAGGAGCAAAGTGGCCCCTGGCAGCCCCGTGGGCAGGTTCCGTCCCCCCTCCCACTGAATCGTGGGTCCCCTGCGAGAACTCCGCTAACTTGGGCGCCTTGGTGGGAGGCGGGTCTGGACTGGAGGCCCTAGGGACCTCCAGAGGCTGCAGATAAGCATTGTGCGTTAGGGATGTGAATCGTTTTTTGACGATTTAAAATATCGTCCGATATATTTTAAATCGTCAAAAATCGTTAGGGCCACGATACAATACCAATTCCCCCAATTTATCGTTAAAAAATCGTAAATCAGGGGAAGGGGGAGGACAGGAAAACCGGCACAGTAAAACCCCCTAAAACCCACCCCCGACCCTTTAAATTAAATCCCCACCCTCCCGAACCCCCCCCCCCAATGCTTTAAATTACCTGGGGATCCAGCGGTGGTCCAGAACGGCGGCGGTCCGGAACGGCCCCCTCAATTGAATCCTGTTGTCTTCAGCCGGCACCATTTTGCAAAATGGCCGCCGCAAAATAGCGGCGGCCATAGACAAAAACGATTCGACGCAGGAGGTCGTTCCGGACCCCCGCTGGACTTTTGGCAAGCCTTGTGGGGGTCAGGAGGCCCACCCAAGCTGGCCAAAAGTTCCTGGGAGTCCAGCGGGGTTCAGGAAGCGATTTCTTGCCGTGAATTGTTTTCCGTACGGAAAATGGCGCCGGCAGGAGATCGACTGCAGGAGGTCATTCAGCGGTGGTCCGGAACCCCCGCTGAACGACCTCCTGCAGTCGATCTCCTGCCGGCGCCATTTTCCGTACGGAAAACAATTCACGGCAAGAAATCGCTTCCTGAACCCCGCTGGACTACCAGGAACTTTTGGCCAGCTTGGGGGGGCCTCCTGACCCCCACAAGGCTTGCCAAAAGTCCAGCGGGGGTCCGGAACGACCTCCTGCGTCGAATCGTTTTTGTCTATGGCCGCCGCTATTTTGCGGCGGCCATTTTGCAAAATGGTGCCGGCTGAAGACAACAGGATTCAATTGAGGGGGCCGTTCCGGACCGCCGCCGTTCTGGACCACCGCTGGATCCCCAGGTAATTTAAAGCATTGGGGGGGGGGTTCGGGAGGGTGGGGATTTAATTTAAAGGGTCGGGGGTGGGTTTTAGGGGGTTTTAGTGTGTCGGCTCACGATTTTAACGATTTTCACGATAGTTTACACACCCAAACGGCAACAATACGATTCCCTCCCCCTCACAGCCGAAATCGATCGTTAAGACGATCGAGGACACGATTCACATCTCTATTGTGCATTAGCACAATGAACTCAGGGGAAAAAGGAGGGGGACCCCGGGGGGGGGGGGGGGGCGAAGGGTGACACATCCGGAGGGCCCTGGGCCCCCAATCAGAGCGAGGATCGGCGGTTCTCCCTCATCGGAATCCTCTCTGTCCTCTCCTGATGAATGCAGAGACTGCTCGGGAAAATTCAAAATGGCCACCGTTCCCACTGATAGCGGTGAAGGGGCCGGCCCCCCGAAGCCTGGAGCGCGCCGAGGCGCGGTAAAGAGGAAGGTCCAGCGGCCCGGAGGTGCCCTCCCCACCAGGGAGGCACCTAGCACAGACTCCCTCCCTCAAAATTCTCGACCCCGGCTCACCGCAGGCAGAGCAGTGGGACGGCTGCTGACAGGCAGCCGGGGGAGGGGGAGGGGCAGCCACGGAGGGGGGCCGGTGAGGAGAAAAACGCCACGGGAAGCGGGGAAGAAGCCCTGCGCTCACCCGGGTGCCCCCGAAATGGCAGCAGAGGAAGTCCTCCTCTCTGCTGCGGAGGCCCCGGGGAATGAAGCATCTCGGGGCCGTGGGGCAACCTGCGGCAACGGGGGGAGAGGCTGGCACCACCAGTGTTCCCCAGGAGAAGGCAGCTACCGCTGAAAAGTAAAATCAACCAAAATAAGCACTTACCCGAAGGCAGAGCAGAGACAGAGAGAGAGAGAGAGAGAGAGGGAACTGCAATCAGTCCTGCCTGCAAGCTCCGTGAGAGAAACTTTCCACGCTCCTCCCTCTTCTTTTTTTTTTCTTTTCAACAACTCAAGAATGAACTTTGACAACCTTGATCCAGCCTGTGAAAAAATAAAACTAAAGAAAGGAAAAATCCTTCATTGAGGGGAAGCACCAGGTTCCCCTGCTCTCATCTGCTGGAGTCAGAGATATACTGAGCTCCTGCAGAGGGTGCACAGGTACTTATGCCAGCACCCTTCGAAGCCTTGTCTGACTCCATCTGCTGGACTGGGGACATAACCCACCGTCTGGACTGATCCTGGTACGTACAGGGAATGTCAGATTCCTATAATGGAAGAACCCAGTGTTGTTATTGGGGTAAGTCAGGAGGCAGCAGGGAGTGACAGGCCCCAGTTTGGTGGATGGGGACAAGTCTGGAGGAAGTAAGCTGAGACAGATCCCAGTTTCAGGATGGGACAAGTCAGAAGGCAGCAGGGAGTGAAAGGCTCAGTTTGGTAGATGGGGACAAGTTTTCAGGCATGCAGATAGAGACAATTCATACTGGCCCCTGTGATGTTGGTAAGGGCAAGACAGGCAGATTAAGTTCATGTATGTTAGCCATAGGGATGATTTTTTGTAGAAGAGGAAAGGTATATCAGTGGAATCATGTCACACTAGTGTTTGGCTAACACACTACCAGTCAGCCATGACTCCACTGTCTTCCCCTGACAGAATCTCAACAAATGTTTGGGGTGAATCGGGCAGAGGAAGTAAGTGAAACCTAGCATGAATCAGCATTGTGTTTCATAGCCCTTGGATTGCTTTTTCAGCCAGGAGCCAGCAACAGTGTGGTTCTTGTAGTGTGGCCCAACTGGGGTGCAGATAGAATCAGCATGTTATGTTATAGTCCATGGATTGGCTTTATGGGCTGCAGGGTAGCAGCAGTATGGTTGCCATAGTGTGGCCCAGCTGCCAGTGCTGGGGACACAACCGGACAGAGCATTGCAACTCTTCCAGCCCTTGATCTGGCATCTCAGGCTGGACAGGAGCATCTGAGTGGTGGTTGAAGTGTGGCCCAATGGACGGTGTTGGGGACACAGCAGGACAGCATTAGTGTGTTGTGGCACTTGGATTGGCTTTTCAGGCTGGGCAGGCCTTTGGTTTGGCATTTTGAGCTAGAAAGCCTCCTGGTGAGAAGGCCTGAAGGGATGGATGGCTCCTGCTAAATGTGTTCTAAGGACAGGGATAGTGGCATCTAGTAGCCAGAAGGTCTGACACACCCTGTTCACCACGAAGCATTTTACTTTGAAGAAAAGACTGGGGGAGTGATTTAACTTATTTATGAATTACTCCTTAATCTCTCTATTTTCTATTATTATGAACCTATTGTGTAATTTATAATTTCATTTTATTCTTTTAAAATTTTAAGGCTATCAGGATTAGGATTAATCCATTGCTGAAGCACTTTCATTTTGATGAGAAAAATGGTGAGTGACATATCTTAACTACAAATTCTTTCTTATCTTTTTTATTTTTCTGTTAGCGTGATCTTATATTGTAATTTATGATTTCATTTTATTCTTTTAATTTAATTTTATATTTACTTTTATCTTGTGTATTTATGTAAACAGTTGTGATGCTTTTTCCAAACAACAGTATAAAAAACCCAATAAATAAATAAGTAAATAAATAAAATGACTGCCAATGTGCTTAATAATTGTATTATTTTTGCCATAGAATCTACCCCTGAGCTACTGCAGGAATCTGTGGGCAGTGTCACAATCCTGGCTGATAGGCAGCCTTCCTGCCAGCAGAGTTCCTCATGAAGCCATCCTCTGTCCTGTTCTAGCCACTTCCTTGATGCTCCCATGACACCGCAGAGCCCTGCCTCTGCCACAACTCAGTGCCTCTTCATCGATTCACCTTAGCTCTATGCATTTGCCTACCTTGCCTTGCTTTCTTTCTGCAAAGCACCTGTATTCTTCTGTCTTATCTGAGGCCTCCTTGGCCTTCAGCCTTGTCCTGTGCCCACCTATGGCTTCTGCCTTGTATATGCTGTTTGTGGCCTTCTGCTTTGTTATGTGGTTCCCTGTGACCTTGTGCCTTGCTTGTGGTCTTTGTGACCTTCTGTACCCTTGCTTTGTGTAAGTTTTCTATTATTCTGTGTCTGTATATTCCTTATCCTATTCTCATGGCCCTGACCAGTCCTAGTCTTGTCCTTCTCTGTTTCTCCTTGTCTTGTCTTGTCCTGTCCAGTCCTCCCTGTATCCCCTTCTTCCTGTGGGCTTTTGGTTCCAGCCCTTGTCTTTGTAAATACCCTTGGGCACCAAACTATTTCAAGTACTTACCAATAGCACTTACCAATGGCACTTACCAATAGCCTTACCAATAGCCTTACCAATAGCCTTACCAATAGCACTTACCAATAGCCTTACCATCTGGCTACCTTGGGTAGCCAGATGGTAAGGCTATTGGGGTATCCTCTTAAATGATGTTATGGAAATAGCTTTAACACTCAAGAGTATCTTCACCAAAAAATAAATCAAAATAGAAAAATTATCTCAGAGGCAATTCTAAAATCTAATTAAATAATTTTATTTGACTGGCAAATGGATACATTTTCAGTTTCTTTATTTCTAGAAAAAAATGTAAGTATTGAACAAACAAAACATTTCAATAGTGTCAATATTTTGTTCTTCCTATTTTTACCTACGGTTCTTGTTACAGTTCCCCCTTTCGATGTAAACCGATCTGATATGGTCCTCAACCATGAAGGTCGGTATAGAAAAGTGTTAAATAAATAAAAATAAAATATTTTCAATGAGAATATTTTGCTTCTGATACACAAAACAATTCTGCATATGTAACTATCACTGTATTTCTTAAGCACAGTGTTTGAATAGAAACCAGTTCCTGTAAAAGAAGTAAATGTAACTTGGTTTAACTCAATGATTAACTATGATTTCTTGTGTGTCTAGGTGTGTTTTCTTCACTAGTTCAATTTACCAAAATTGTGTCACAGTTCATTGGTACGCACTTATCTTTAATTGATTTCTAGGTAATAAATTTTGAGATGGGCTTACCGCGGCGGTAAAATTAAAATTAGGGGAAGGGGTGGAGTTTGGGAGGAGTTAGGAAGGGATTTATGGAAATGGGGTGGCAGCACTGCTGCCGGCAATAATGTTTTGGAGATTATCGCTGGCAGAAGCGCGGGAAATAGCACCACCTTTTAGCTTGGTACTATGGGGGCGAAGTGTGCATCATGACTGCACCCTCGCAGGTGAAACTGCACCGCCGTGATGCGGCCGGCTGCACATTAGTGCGCTTCCACCCCTGATTGAGCTCCCCCACCCCCTTTATCGTGGCAGATCATCATTCCTCATGGAATGATGAATCTAGCCCAAAGCTGGCAAAATTTTGTGGACCAGCTATAGAAAGTTAAACCTAATTTTAACGAATTCCTTACCTCAAAAAGGATTAGAATTACAATAAACACTGTTACCACACACTGTGACACACTACACTAGTGTTTCCTATGGTACTTTTCCACTCAGTCTAGGCCTCTGTGACAGGAACCTGCAACCTGGTCTCTCCCTCTCAGTCTCTAGCTTAACTACTCTGCTGCAGTTTTGCAATGCATTTTCTGAAAATCCTTAGCAGAAATCCTTATTCCTCTGAGTTCTATTCAGGAAATAGTACTTATCTACTTCAGTAAATATTCTTATCCTCCTAGAAACCACTTAAAAACTCCTTGACTAAGGAAATAAGCTTGCAAAAGAACTTTTAACATGTTGAAAACATTATTTTAAGGTAAATTACTTCTCAAATCTGTCTGTGCTTTGCATCAATTTGGTGTTATTACACAGACCTGATTACTCAACTGCTTTGCATAGACACTGAGGCACTCTGGCGTTACTATGGCATTGCCACTGCATAGTATGATATGGCAAAGAGTTTTCTTTCTTTTTTTTTTTTTTTCATCTCTGAAAGCTGGAGGGAACTTGTTTTTGGCCAGTTTTTACATTGCCCATTAAAATGAATGGGAAAATGAAACCAATAAAAAACTCTACTTACACAATTCAAAATCACACCAAACTTTCATATTAGCTTCTAAATAAATGTGTCAGTTGTCCTTTGTGTCTTTTCATGACCATATTAATTATTTTAACACTTTTACAGCTAATTATATTTTTAACTTTGATATTAAACATGTCTTTCTCAAAACAAGGGTTAAAACCAGGTTTACATGATCTCACCTGGTAACCACCACTACCAAACTCCAATTTCTGACATGTTTTAATCACCTTTTAATCACAGGGACCCCCCCTGGGAAAATGGGTGGTAGAAATGTATTAATATTCACTTCTGACACCAAATCCTGGATATGGTCAGGTCACAAGCACCCTAAATCACACCAACACTGCCAAAATATTCATTTTTATTAATTCTGAAAAGTTTATTAAATTTATTGGCACCGGGTTCATCAGAGTGCTTCCCAGGGACAGAGCCTCTTTACATACTCCCCTCCAAAAACACCACCGTTTTAAACTTTTAGAATCATTGGTTTTACTTTTTATAACTTTAAAACTTTAAAACTTTAAAATTTGTCTGCAGTCACTTCCTGGAGGCAACATCTTGCAGACATCACTTACTGACATCAGCGAGGACCCTGGACCTTCACCAAGATCACACTGGGGCTTGGATTACAGCCCTAATGCTGTCTTGCCTTTCAATTTATGCAGTGGCAGTGTTCCCACAGCTGCCGTTGAATCCTGGCCTCAGCCATACTATTGCGGACTTTATTTATTTAAAAATCTTTTGCTGCAGCCCTCAGGCCTCCACTGTGGCCACCAGGAGCTCACCAGACTCCCACGGCCCATTTTGCCTCAGGTGCAGCTGTAGCACCTTGTTGGGGGGGGAACCCTGGAGCAACTAACATCCCTGCTCCTGCTGTCCCTCTGCCGCACTGGGGGAGGGGAAGGGAATACCCGAAGCGATGCTGGCCTCTCTTCTTCGCAGTTCATTGCCGCTTTAATTTTCAGTGTGGAATCAGTTCTGCCGGCAGCAGGAGGCTTCCTCTTCTCCCGGGCACCATTAAACTTTTAAAAACATCAGGGGTGAACTTCCTGCAGGCCTATCCCTGCCCCAACAGCCACTGTGCTACTATTTCCTGGACTCCATTGCCCCAGCCACCAGGCAGGTAGTTGTTTATATTAAATTTTAATTTTCCCTCTATTTACCTCTCCCTCATATGCCTTGCCTCTAGTTCTAGTCCCTGTCTCTTGCTACTTCTTCCATATTCTATTTCCAGACCCAGGTTTTGCCTCCTGTTCCAGCCCTTGTTTCCTGTGCCAGATCCCTGCTCCTGCCTGTTTCTCTTGTGCTGTCTTATCTTGCCTTCCCTGTCAGCATTCCTTGGACAGAACTCGTTGCTAACTCGGATTGTCCCTTGCCTTCATCTCACTTGTTTGCTGCCTGACCTGACCTCCTGCTTGGATGCTGACTTCATCTGAACTCTGCCTGCCCAGACCCCTGCCTATGTACTACTCCTGGAAAGCTTTGCCAGTCACCAGAACTTGCGGGCTCAACCTAAGGTGGAGGTAGCTGGTCAGGCAGAAGATCCTGTCCAGCTTTGCCCTAGGATCTGGCCCTGCTCCTGCTGGGGAAATTCCCCATCTAGCTGTTTCCTTACTCTGCTGCCTTTTGCCTGACCCTACCAATAGCACCAACAGTATCTAGGGGTGACAACACTCTAAATCTGAACGCACATATATTTTTTTCCTCATATAGAATTTGGGCAGCCCTCTTACCTGGGTAAATTATTATTCTGTGTTTATGATTATTGTATTGAAGTGAAAATGTTATGTTATATTCTGATGTGATATTACTGCATTTTTTATCATTTTATATAATTTTAATGCCTGTTTGTTTTGGTCTTTGTCAAATTTTTTTGTTTATATTATGTATGTTTATTCTGTATATCGCTTAGGCCTTTTGTGTTAAGCGATTAATAAATTTTTTAAATGAAATGAAAATGAAATTATTTACTTCATGTGATAACATAGGGGTGATCCTTAACTTCAAGGAGGGTGCTGGAGGGCAGAAACTCGACTCTGGACTCAGGCCTTTCTCACAAAAAAAAAAATATTTTTTATTATTTGCATAAAGAAAACAACAAAAGTCTGCTTACCTCAACAATATCTGTCTTAAAAGTTAGGGTCATAAGGACATATAAGGTTTTAGCACAGTGTCTGCTGCTTCTTCCTCTCATCCTAGGCCTTCTATGTTCTCTTCCTGGGCCTGAGCTTTTATTCTTCTCCCTAGGGAAATGCCCCGTGTCCTGGATTACTACTTTGGGTGATTTAAGGTGTTCTGGGGGTCTCTCTTATATACCCTCTTGCACTCAGGTAAATGGATTTTGAAAACACCCTCTATTTAGTCATGAACAATTGTGAACCTTGATCATTTATCGTAATTTTAAGAAGGAGGTTATAATAAATGATGTTAGCAATCTTTCATATAAACTGAATTTGCATAAATAAAATTACATTCTGCATATGTTACAGTACCCAGTACTTATAAAAGTGCTCATCATACTGAAGAAACAAAGTCCAAAATTAAAACTCAGAAACAAAACCCTGGTGACTCACCATTTTGACTCCAACTGGGAGAATGGAAGGAAAAAGAATGCAAACAAATGGGGCATCTATCTTTGCAGTGTTATATATGTATTGCACCTGCTAATTAACTTAATCTTTTAAATATAACATTTGAAAAGCTCCTCATATTTGTGTTAAGTGATTGAGGCAAAAAATGTTTATGATCATTTAATGTTGAGCTGTTTCCTAGTGACTAATATGCTTTGACAGCATAGTCGTTGATCCCTCTTTAGTTTAAGAAAACATAAGTGTCTGGTTGCTTTATTGTTCAGACATTATATTCCCAAGAAAAAGCGTGGGTGGGCATAGACTGAGTCTAGGTTATCTGTTATCCACCATCTATTTCTCCTATGAAAAGAGCGGGTGCATAATAAGGCACCTGTTCACATTAGTTTTCTGACATTAGACGAAGGTAGTGGTGATGGGGGAGCGGGTTTCATTTTGGTTCATTTTTGTTGTTTTGGGGAATGGAACGTATTTGGGTTTTGGTCCATTTAATGTTTATTTTGGTTATGTTTCTTTGCTAAATGGAAATGAATATTACATTTTAACACATCAAAACAGAAAGGAAACCAAAATAGTGCCTCCCTACTGCTGCCTTAACTATACTGGGGCCTCTCTGGGCCCCTCTACGCGTCCCTTCTTACTTTTCTGGAAAGGAAATTGTTTTCCAGCAGTATTGCTTAATGGCAATAACACAATAAGGTGCTGGCTGGCCCGGAGTCTGGCACACTTTAGAAATGGGAGCCGGTAGGGCAGGAGCAACATGGGCGTGCTCCTCCCGCATTCTACCTGGAAGAACCCCACAGGAGGAAGGATGGAGGGGACCAGAGAAGGGCCTGGCACAGTTAAAATGTTCAAATATTTGTGGATATTGGTGGCTAACTCTATTTTCTGTTCATTCCATATGGAACAAACCACTAATAATAGACATTTTCTTTATGAAAAATACATTTGAATAAAATGAATGTGAATCCCTGGAAATTAATAGAAAGACTGCTTAAGGAAAAGATAATGAAGAATCTGCAATCCAATGGTTCCCAGAATCCAAGACAAAATGAATTTAGCAGCAGAAGATCCTGTTAAACAATTGGATAAAGGAAGAACAATTGATGTGGTTTACTTGGATTTCAGCAAGGTTGTTAATATGGTCCCACATAGAAGGCTCATAAATAGAATGAGAATGAGTGGGTTCCAAGGAGATGGAATGGATTACAAATTGGCTGACTGACAGATGGCAGCAAGTGATGGTAAATGGAACCTATTCTGAGGAAATAAGCCTGGTAAGTGGAGATCCTGAAGGATCTGTTCTGGGAGTGGTTCTGTTTAACATCTTTGTGAGTGATATTGCAGAGGGATTAGAATGTAAAATTTGTCTTTTTGCAGATGACACTAAAATTTGCAACAGAGTGGGCACGCCTGAAGGAATAGAGAGAATGAGAAGTGACCTAGGAAAACTCAAAAAGTAGTTGAAGGCTTGACAGTTGGGATTCAATGCTAAGAAATGCAGAGTCAAGCATTTGGGGCATGGCAATCTGAAAGAGTCACATGTGTTGGGGGCAAAAGACTGACAAGCATGGAAGAGAGACCTCAAGGTGATAGTGGCTGATGATTTGAAAGTGGCAAAGCAATGCAACAAGTTGATTGCCAAGGCCAAAAGGATATTGGAATCTATAGAGAGAGGCATTTCCAGCAGGAAAAAGGAAGTGATAATGCCCCATACAGATCATTGGTGAGACCTCATCTAGAGCATTGCATTCAGTTCTAGAGACCTCATCTCAAAAAGGATAAGGACAGAATGGAAGCAGTCCAGACAAAGGAAACCAAATTGGTGTTGGGTGTGCCCAGAAATCCTTATGAGACTGAATGATCCTAATATGTATAGCCTGGAAGATGGAGAGATGGGGAATACATTATACAGACATTCAAATACCTGAAAGGAATTAATAATGCACAAAAATCAAATCTTTTCTGATGGAAAGAAAGCTGTAAAATTAGAGGTCATGATATGAAACTCCAAGGGGGAAGACTCAGGAACAATGTCTTGAAATATTTTTTCATGGAAAGGTTGATGGATGCATGGAATGCTCTCCCAGAAAAAGTGGTGAAGACAGGAATAGTAATGGATAGGGATGTGAATCGTTTTTTGACAATTTAAAATATTGTCCGATATATTTTAAATCGTCAAAAATCGTTAGGGCCACGATACAATACCAATTCCCCCGATTTATCGTCAAAAAATCATAAATCGGGGGAAGGGGGAGGGCAGGAAAACCGGCACACTAAAACACCCTAAAACCCACCCCCGACCCTTTAAATTAAATCCCCCACCCTCCCGAACCCCCCCCCCCAAATGCCTTAAATTACCTGGGGGTCCAGCGGCGGTCCGGAACGGTCTCCTGCAATTGAATCATGTTGTCTTCAACCGGCGCCATTCTGCGCCGCCATTTTGCAAAATGGCGGTGCAAAATGGCGGCGGCCATAGACCAACACGATTTGACTGCAGGAGGTCATTCCGGACCCCCGCTGGACTTTTGGCAAGTCTTGTGGGGGTCAGGAGGCCCCCCCAAGCTGGCCAAAAGTCCCTAGGGGTCCAGCGGGGGTCCGGAACCCCCGCTGAACGACCTCCTACAGTCAATCTCCTGCCGGCGCCATTTTCCATACGGAAAACGATTCACGGCAGGAAATCGCTCCCGGACCCCCGCTGGACCCCCAGAGACTTTTGGCCAGCTTGGGGGGGCCTCCTGACCCCCACAAGACTTGCCAAAAGTCCAGCGGCGGACCGGAACGGTCTCCTGTAAATGAATCGTGTTGGTCTATGGCCGCCGCCATGTTGCGCCGCCATTTTGCAAAATGGCGGCACAACATGGCGGCGGCCATAGACCAACACGATTCGACTGCAGGAGGTCGTTCCGGACCCCCGCTGGACCCCCAGGTAATTTAAGGCATTTGGGGGGGGGGTTCGGGAGGGTGGGGTATTTAATTTAAAGGGTCGGGGGTGGGTTTTAGGGTGTTTTAGTGTGCCAGTTTTCCTGCCCTCCCCCTTCCCCCGATTTAGCTACGGACCGCCGCTGGACCCCCAGGTAATTTAAGGCATTTGGGGGGGGGGGTTCGGGAGGGTGGGGGATTTAATTTAAAGGGTCGGGGGTGGGTTTTAGGGGGTTTTAGTGTGCCGGTTCACGATTTTAACGATTTTCATGATACTCTAAACACCCAAACGGCGACGATACGATTCCCTCCCCCTCCCAGCCGAAATCGATCGTTAAGACGATCGAGGACACAATTCACATCTCTAGTAATGGAATTCAACAGGGCATGGGACAAATGGAAATTAAGAAATGGGGTAACTATCTGATACTCTTATTGTTGCATCAGAAGTGGACCCTTGGCCCGAGGTAGGGTTTACGCCTCCCGTAGGTAAGGACCTACGGGTCCCCACCATTGGCAGGTGAAGTGGGCTGATATGCAGAGGCCACTGGAGCTTCACCTATACCAGCCCTCGTTCCCTGTGGGTTGAGCCTTTGGGTTCCGGGGCCCGCAGGTCTTAGGTAGGCCTCAAGATAGGATAGTAAGAGAAGCTGGTTCAGCCCAGGGAGAGCAGGCGGGGGATGGAGTAGTCCCACTCTGGACTGGGTAAGGTTCTGAAAACTCGGGTGCCAATGAGTCAAAGGCAGACTTAGGGCACTCGAGCAAAGATAGGCCAAAGCCTAGTAACTCCAAGTCCAGGAAGTAGGCAGAAGAGGCATCCAATGGTAGGCTTGAGTCAGGGCCCATGGTAATCCAGGGGCTGTGGCAAGCAATGCTGAGGTCTGATCACGGAGATAGTCAATAGCGTAGTCGGATGAAGTGGTGGCCTGGGTTTGGAGATAGGCAATACGTGGTCAGGCAAACAGAGGTCTGGGTCTGGAGATAGGCTGTAGTGTAGTCAGGCGAAGCAAGGTCAAAGTCCGTGTAATCCATCTGAACCATAAGCAAGGCAGGAACAAGGAGAACAGGAATCAGGAACGATGAGGATCAGAAATGAGGAGTAGAGATGAATCTCTTAGCAGCAACGAGTACTCGAGTAGCGAGGAGACCTGTTGCAAAGGCAACGCTATGGAGCGGGGCCTGAGCTTAAATACTATGCAGAGGTTGATGTCATCATTCGGGGCCGAGGCCAGGTTCCCGCCGCGGTCCCTTCATAAGGGTCAGCAATGCGTGCACCTAGGGAGGGGCGCGGCGCGAGTGGTGGCGTCTCCCCGCGGGCCACGCAGAGAGGCCCGACGAGTAGTGGCATCAGGACTGGTGAACGCTGGAAACTGCAGCGGGGCCTGAGACACCAGGAGAGCCCCGAAGACAGAGCTGGAGGCCCACGGCCGCCAGGGAAGAGGAACCAGAGGCTGGAGTCCTTAAGGAAAGGTGAGAGGGCCGTGCCGTGGCTGTGCCGTGGACGGCATGCATAACACTTCTAGTTTACATTTAGGCTTGGGGTGGCCTGCACAGACTGGCAGTTGCTAGCTACTACCCTAGAACTAAAATAAAGAAAAAGAAAATTCTGGCAAGGTTGGATGGATCATTTTGGTCATTATTTGCTGTCATTCACTATATTAATATAAATGTGTGGGCTAGATTCAAGCAGCATTGCAGTAATGGTGCTTCTACTCTTTTCTGGTTTATGCAACTATGATGTTCTATGAGTCTCGTTCTGACAACCCTTTTGTACAGCCCACATACAGCTGGGGACAAGGACATATAATAATGTAAATTACATTGCTGGTATCAGAGTTGGTGTACTGGCATAAAAGTAAAACTTGCCCCGTTATATGATTTATCCTTTCAGGCATTTTCATGGTCTGCTTGAAAAAATTGCAACTATCTCAGGCATAATGACCCCTTGGTTGTGTTACACAACCCCCTAATGACTTTCTAGGGCACCAATTTCACAAAAATATCCCTTGGATTTTGTGCCCTAGAGAAAGCTACACAAGGAGAGTGTGGGAGTTTCCTTGGCTGGAGACAGAAATCCACACTGACTCCAGCCTTGCTGGCGCACAAACTTCACAATGGACTTCCTACCTTAGCAGTAGTCACATACACATACAGGGGCTGTAGACTGCCTTGCTTCAGGCCAGTGTACCTTACACTCCCTTCTGGTTTGGACAGAGCGCGTTACAGGAGCTGCCTTCCTCCTGGAGGCATAGGGGCCTCCTGAACACAGCTGGGTCTGCACTCTAATCTCAGCCCCAGCTGGGTCCCACCCTCTGGACTCTTCCCTGTCCCTGCAGGGCCCCGCCCACAGAGCATTCTCCCTCTATGGAATTAATTTGGATCAGGCTTCTAGCCTAGTCCTGCGTATACAAACAGGGGGAAACGGGGTCACTTTGTCACATAACCCCCCCTCCCCCCCTCAGTTTCGACCTATTGGTCCAAGCACCACTGCTCCCTACTTGATCCTATCCAGGAAATTCCATCACATCCCATTCCCCTTCATCTGGCCTCCCACTAGCTAGGCTTGGGTAAAGGGATCCTGGTTCATGATCCCCCCCACACACATTAGGGTTACCCCAGACCATATTGTTAATACCACTCACTGTGGCCCTCACCCAGCGTGCACCCACAGTTCTTTGTCTATCTTTAGCTCTGGGTTCCATTACTCAAGTGAATACTTTCCACTCATGGTTGTTCAAACATGCCTACCCAGAATAAAAACTCACACCTCCTCCAATAAAAATAGACCACATTGCATCTGTTCCATCTTCCTCATACTGAGGAACCATATGTTGTTATCCTCTCTCCTCGCTCACACCGAGGAACCATGTTAATTAGGGATGTGAATCGTTTTTTGACGATTTAAAATATCGTCCGATATATTTTAAATCGTCAAAAATCATTAGGGCCACGATACAATACCAATTCCCCCGATTTATCCTCAAAAAATCGTAAATCGGGGGAAGGGGGAGGGCAGGAAAACCGGCACACTAAAACACCCTAAAACCCACCCCCGACCCTTTAAATTAAATCCCCCACATGCCTTAAATTACCTGTGGGTCCGTAGCCTTAAATTACCTCCGTAGCGGCGGTCCGTAGCTAAATCGGGGGAAGGGGGAGAGCAGGAAAACCGGCACACTAAATCCTGTAGTTTTCAGCCGGCGCCATTTTGCAAAATGGCCGCCGCAAAATGGCGGCGGCCATAGACCAAAACGATTCGACGCAGGAGGTCATTCCGGACCCCCGCTGGACTTTTGGCAAGTTTTGTGGGGGTCAGGAGGCCCCCCCAAGCTGGCCAAAAGTTCCTGGGGGTCCAGTGAGGGTCCAGGAACGATTTCCTGCCGCGAATCGACTGCAGGAGGTCATTCAGCAGGGGTCTGGAACCCTCGCTGAACAACCTCCTGCAGTCGATCTCCTGCCGGCGCCATTTTCCGTACGGAAAACGATTTGCGGCAGGAAATCGCTCCTGGACCCCCGCTGGACCCCCAGGAACTTTTGGCGAGCTTGGGGGGGCCTCCTGACCCCCCCAAGACTTGCCAAAAGTCCAGCGGGGGTCCGGAACGACCTCCTGCGTCGAATCGTTTTGGTCTATGGCCGCCGCCATTTTGCGGCGGCCATTTTGCAAAATGGCGCTGGCCATGCAGCATGCAGGAATGCTGTCTCCACCTAAGCTGATATAAATCCTAAGGGCTAGGAGCTGTGGCCGCCAGTGAGTGACCCATCTCAGGTCTGATCACGCTCGTTTTGTTTTCTACTTATTTGCCAGTTCTATGTGGTTAGTTACTCTGAAGTTCGCTGTTCATGGAGAAAAGCAGCCTTTAGATGAGAATGTTTTTGGGGGGTTCCGGGGGCATAGCGAGCACGCTTTGTGTCTCTGTTGTCTATAGGGGGATGGGAAGATTTGGAAGCGTTATTACCTTTCCACGCTGTCCGCCATGGACAAAGACCATGCATATTTTTTTTTTTTTTTTGCCTGCTGGCTTTGCACCAGTGTTCAAAGGGACAGCAGACGCGAAGCTTTGAAAATGCCATCTAAGTACACACTTTTAGTGTGCCGGCTCACGATTTTAACGATTGTCACGATACTTTACACACCCAAACGGCAACAATACGATTCCCTCCCCCTCCCAGCCGAAATCGATCGTTAAGACGATCGAGGACACGATTCACATCTCTAATGTTAATGTTACTGTTATTTCTCGTCTATCCTATTTAATTATTTACCCTCCTCCCAGTTTTCTAATTCCCTGTTAAAATGTAATTTCCATACTTTACCAGTTTTGATGTAAACCGGCATGATGTCCACAACTAATGCCGGTATATAAAAATGTTTAAATAAAAATAAAATAAATCTCTGCATTGAGTGGTGCATCCTCTGCACTTTCATGAGCAGCGCTCTCTGGCGACTCCATCCTGGCTCCTGTTGACTCCTTGTCATTGCCACATATTGACTCCACTGTGCTCTCTCTCACTAGGGATTCGGCTGACTCCTTTTCAGGGTTTGGGCATTCAACAGGCCTTCCTAAGGACCTTCTGTAGCACTAAATTCAGGTCTCCCTGCAGATTCCTACTCAGGCTTTTCCCTGTTGCATTCCTCAGGCCTCATAATACTGCCTCCTCCTGGGCAGTGTGTTTCCCCCTCCCAGGGCTTTCTGTGACCTCTCTCTCTCAGGGTTCTTCATAGTCCCAGTCTCTGGGCTTCTCACATGTGCTATTTCTGGACTCCCGATAGTGTTTAGGCACCCTACAGGGTCTTTGTCAGGACCATAGGTAGCTCCAACCTCTGGCCTCACTGCAACAGAGTGGTTTGAGTGCACTGCAACACTTCATTTAGCTCTTGATCTATATCTGCAGACAACGCCCATATTTCAGCTACTGTCTGTGTCCATTCCTGACTTCGGTTCGCTATGGCCTGTCATTCCTGTCTTAGCCATTCCTCTCTCTTGTCATCTATGGCATCTAGAAGTGGCTTCAGGTTCTCCCTTTGTGCTGCCTCTTGGGCCCGGAGAACTTCCATGACATCGTACTCCTTGTTCAGTGACTCTAGGCATTCACTCTCCTGCCTGGTCTGGACTCCTGGAAGTCGGTTTGCTTGCTCTGTTACTCTGGTTGGCCTTTCTACCTGCCACACCTCAAGCCTTACATTCTCTCTCTCACCTAGTTCTTGGAACTGGGGAATACCCACTACACAGAAGTATTTGGCTGTTCTTCTTTTGGCTTCTCTTTTCTCTTTCTTTTTCTCTTCCCTGCACTGCAGTATACCCACTGGATCCAGACCCGGGTTTTGGTAATACTACCAGGCCTTTAAGTTGCTGCACTTTTAATCTGGGCAACCCCCTGTTCCAGCCACAGTGCACAACTGCTTTTTTTTTTCTTTCACTTTTTTGTTTTTAAAAGAAAAAAAAAAAGGTTAAAAAAAATCCTGCCTCACCATGGAACAACAGCCCTAACTCTAGACAGAGCTGACTCTTTAGTCCACAAAACAAATGTACCCCTGCCTAGCTTTTGGGCCACACAGCTCACTCATTAGCTAAAGGCAGTTTCAATTTATTTTCCTCTGTGCTCTGCAACTCCAGGGACTTGGGATATTCCAGTCACCTCATAAACAAAGCAAAGGAACATATTAGGGTAAAGAAGGAACAGTGGGCACCCCACAAACCCTTGAGTGGTTTTGCAAATAGACTGAGAGGGGAAAACATAGATGTATTAAACAGCCCCAGCATGGGGCTGGGAAAGAAGAGAGTAGGGATGTGCAGAGCAAAAGTTTAAGTTCATATGTCCATATGTCCAAAGGGGGTCCCATTTGCGGTCAATATGGACATAAACAGAATTCAATGAGTTGAGTATATGTCCATATGTGCAAATAAAAATTTAAACCCCTCACCCTCCTTAATCCCCCCCCCCCAAGACTTACCACAACTCCCTGGTGGTCCAGCGGGGTCAGGACGCCATTTCTGACCAACTTTGCAAGGAGCACGTGACGTTGGCGTCACGTCGGAGTGACGCGGCGTCACGTGATTCCCCGTGGGTTCGCGCCGGAACGCTCGTTCGGCCCAAAAGGAACTTTTGGCCAGCTTGGGGGGGTCAGGAGGCCCCCCCAAGCTGGCCAAAAGTTCCTTTTGGGCCGAACGAGGGTGCCGGAGGGAACTCGCGGGGAATCACGTGACGCCGCGTCACTCCGATGTCACGTGATTCCCCGCGGGGTCGCTTCCGGGATCCTCGTTCGGCCCAAAAGGAACTTTTGGCCAGCTTGGGGGTGTCAGGAGGCCCCCCCAAGCTGGCCAAAAGTTCCTTTTGGGCCGAACGAGCGTTCCGGCGCGAACCCGCGGGGAATCATGTGACGCCGCGTTACTCCGACGTGGCGCCGACGTCACGTGCTCCTCGGAAAGGATTTCAGAAATGGCGTCCTCACTCCTTGCTGGATCACCAGGGAGTTGTGGTAAGTCTTTGGGGGGGGGATTAAGGAAGGTGAGGGGTTTAAATTTTTATTTTGGATCAACAATCGCGATTTCCAACTTATTCAACATAGCTATGTTCAATAAGTTGGAAATCCGATCGTTTATGTCTGATCACTTTTTTAAGTTAAAAAAAAAAAAAAGTAGCGTTTTACATTTATGTTCAATACGAATGCACACCCCTAGAAGAGAGGCATGGAGGATTTCCTAGGAGTATACCCCTTGTAACGGCAAGTGTCGAACCTAAGAAGTTTGAGCTAAGGGAGAAGATATGTGAAGGCGTATACAGGAGAAATCCCCAAAACACCTTAAAGCAGTGGTTCTCAACCCTGTCCTGGGGACCCCCCAGCCAGTCGGGTTTTCATGATATCCACAATGAATATGCATGAGAGAAAATTTGCATGCAAATTTTCTCTCATGCATATTCATTGTGGATATCATGAAAACCCGACTGACTGGGGGGTCCCCAGGACAGGGTTGAGAACCACTGCCTTAAAGGAACTGAACCAGAGATCTTTGCTCAGTCCATCTTAAGGTAAGACAGCAGGGAATCTTGATCCAGGTGGAGGTCCCTGGGAAGGTGTATATCTAGCCAGGCCCAGGAGAGAACAGGAGGCCCAGAAGGAAGCCTAGAGAAAAACTGTAAGTTGTGATCCTGCATTTTTGTTGTTGAATTGCAGAGCTACTTTATTTATTTTCTTGTCATTGATGAAGTTTATGCAAGATTTTCTCCAGAGTAGAACCTGAATCTGTCCTCTGGCTACCCTAAGACTGCTCATAGTTCCACAGCATAGTACTTGACATTCAACAGATTTTTTAGTAAAAAATTGTTATATGGAAATCATTACCTTTGGACATATATTTGACAGCTTGCAAAAGAAAGTTGCTTGATATTTTTTATTTCAATTGCAATAAAATTAGTTTTGAATTATTGAAAAGATAATACTGCACTGCATATGAATACATAGTAGAATACTATTTCTGTGTATTCCTTATATGAATAGGTAGCTGCTGAGTTCAGTGGCCATTTATTTGCATATGCTAAAATGTGGGAACTTTAATTTGTATTACCAGTTTACTATGCTGGAGTTAAATTGGTGTTCATTCTTTACGAAAGTGTGGCTTGTTTTATACTTGGTTCTGCTGTTATTATTAGAGATGTGAATCGGAACCGAAATCGGTTCAGATTGCGGTTCTGATTCACATTGTGATTTTTTTTTCTTCCGGCTTGATCGCGGTTTTGTTTATTGGCTGCGCCCGAGCTGATAAACAAAAAAACCCACCCCGACCCTTTAAAACTAATCCCTTAGCTTCCCCCACCCTCCCGACCCCCCCTAAAACATTTTACAGGTACCTGGTGGTCCAGTGGTTGTCCCGGGAATGATCTCCCGCTCTCGGGCCGTCGGCTGCTATTAATAAAAATGGCGCTGATGGCCTTTGCCCTTACCATGTGACAGGGTATCCGTGCCATTGGCCGGCCCCTGTCACATGGAGGGAGCACTGGATGGCCGGCGCCATCTTTAAAAATGGCGCGGGCCATCCAGTGATCCTGCCATTTTTCCCGCCCTCCCCCAAAACGATAAGAGAACCCCCATGAACAATATCATGGGGTTTTCCTATCGTTTTGTGGGAGCCCCCAATTTCTGACGATTTTGAAAATATCGTACGATATTTTCAATCGTCCGAAGCCCGATTCACATCCCTAGTTATTATTTTACTTAACTTCTGTATACGAAAAATTATTTTCAATAAAAAGAAAAAGCATATATTAAAGAAGATTTCCTTTCACCCAGGGCAGGATGTGATAATTTCACCCTTCTTCCTTTTGTCTACCCTTTCTTTCTTTTCTTCCTTCCTTTCCACTCTTCTCCAGTGGATGAAGGGACAGATAAAACTTAAAAAATAACTAAATACATGAATAGTGATATTAGTACCAAAAATAAAACTGTTGGTAGATAAGACACTATGGGGGTCATTTATCAAAGTGCTATATGGTGTTTTTTTCATGTTTTAACACCATAACACATGGTGTGATGCAAATTAGGAAAAGGGGAGATTTCTGGCCAAGTGGGCTGGCTTTGCAATTTTTCATTTGTGTTAAGCCATGTGAAATGGCTTTATGTTTTTGCAAATAGCGTTTTCTGAATTTTAAGCTGCTGGGGGGGGGGGGGGGGGGGGGAGGGGGAGAGAGAGAGAGAGAGAGAGAGAGACTAGCTATAAGGCCCTCATACTAGGTAGGAGGCCCACCTAGCTACTGGAGGTGAGGTTTAGATATTAGTGTAGGGGTTAGGGGCTACTTTGACACACAGAGTGCGACGTATGAACAGAGCAGTGCACTCTTGTAAAGATTTGATGACCTTCGGAATGAGGAAACTCACCCAAAGATGAGATTTGTGCAATGTTCTCTCAACCTAGCTTGATGGACTCTCTACCTGCACGTGTATCTCCTGCTGCCTGCTCTTCTCACTTTATTTCAAAAAGGGGCACGGTTTGGGCAAGGCATGGGTATTTTGGGGCGTGGCCAAGAGATTTGCATGTAAATACCTGCGTGCCCTGGTCTATTGCCACATAAATTTACTACTGCTATGGAGGAGGTGTAAATTGTAAAAAAAATTAAAAATCTGCCATTTTGGAGGGGTTTAAAGGGTCTGAGGTAACTGGGAGGAGTAAGACTATTAAGTCAAGAGGGTTTATAGGACCGAGCTTAACACTGGGTGAACTAGTGCACAAACTGGAGAAACTGGTTATGGCATTGACACGCGCTGGTTTTAAAATACCCTGATTTACGCAGTACAAGAGAGATTTACGAGCCTAAGTGCATGCCCACTTAAAATTAGTCATACATATGTGCATGCTCAGGCTATTTTGTACCATGTATGTGCATGTCCCTGGGGATATGCCAATGTGTGTTCACATGCTGCTTTGAAAGTTACCATCCCTGTGTTTTACTTCTTCACAGGCTGAGCTTGTCACCCAACTGCATGAATGGGATTATGCTCTAATCCTAATTCCCATTGCACAAATAGAGGGCTCTAGAGTTCCCTTAGTAGTTATTGAATATTAGGGATGTGAATCGTTTTCCATATCGTCTTAACGATAGAAATCGTGTGGCAGGAGAAGAAAATCGTGTTTGGCACGATTATTTCATTGAAAAATCGTTAAAAATCGTTTTTTCCGATTACTGCGCACTAACTCGAGTTAGTGCGCACTAACTCAAAATGATACAAATAGACACTTTCCAGGTCACTGAAGGTCAGTTAGGAATGAATATGTGTTCCTATTGGCTGGCAGCCCTCTTATCTATCGATGTTACCAAGGTTTCCACTGAGGTGATGGTTGGGGGGATGGGAAATGGAACTGGAAACTCATGAACACCAACAGAAAATGAAACAAAGTGTTCACACTTCCCAGGTCAGTAAAGGTCACTTAGGAATGAATATGTATTCCTATTGGCTGGCTGTGCTCTTATCTATTGATGTTACCAAGGTTACCACTGAGGTAATGGTTGGGGGGATGTGAAATGGAAACAGTTGGAAGCTTGACATGTGATGATCAGCACTCACGTGACTAGAACTTTTTGTTTATTATTTTTGTTAGCAGGCACCTGAAATGCTAGTGCATGTTGAATTTGCCAATCACTGTGCATTTTAGAAAGGTGGTCCTGGCTGGAACTGTAAACAGTTCAAATATATGTAATTGATTGTTGGTAAGTGTATTTTTTAAGTAGCCACACTGGCACAAGTATGTTTACTTTTCCTCCTACTTAACTCACTAGCTCAGCTTTGTAAGAAGGGCTTCTCTGCTTGAGTGAGGGTCAGGCAGCTCCCCCCTGTCTGTGAAGCCAGCCTCTCACTAGTAATGCAGGGAGGGAGCTGTCTCAGACTTCACCATCCTCCTCCCCCCCCCCCCCCTCACCCACACACCATTCACTAGCTGGGACATGGGGGAAGTCAGGAGTGAGGGTCAGGCAGCTCCCCCCTGTCTGTGAAGCCAGCCTCTCACTAGTAATGCAGGGAGGGAGCTGTCTCAGACTGGTATCAGGGTTAGGGCACTGTGTGCAGAAAGATCACAACACTCCTGGTATTAATAGGGATAGGGCACTGTAAGAGATGACTGTAGTAGATTGAATAAAGATCTGATGTTTCTGCTCTCCTCACACCAAACAAAAACAACACACAAGCAGAGAAGCCCTTCTAACAAAGCTGAGCTAGTGAGTTAAGTAGGAGGAAAAGTAAACATACTTGTGCCAGTGTGGCTACTTAAAAAATACACTTACCAACAATCAATTACATATATTTGAACTGTGTACAGTTCCAGCCAGGACCACCTTTCTAAAATGCACAGTGATTGGCAAAATCAACATGCACTAGCATTTCAGGTGCCTGCTAACAAAAATAATAAACAAACAAGTTCTAGTCACGTGAGTGCTGATCATTACATTACTTTTTTTGTCAAGCTTCCAACTGTTTCCATTTCACATCCCTCGAACCATTACCTCAGTGTTAGCCTTGGTAACATCAATAGATAAGAGCACAGCCAGCCAATAGGAACACATATTCATTCCTAAGTGACCTTTACTGACCTGGGAAGTGTGAACACTTTGTTTCATTTTCTGTTGGTGTTTGTTAGTTTCCAGTTCCATTTCCCATCCCCCCAACCATCACCTCAGTGGTAACCTTGGTAACATCAATAGATAAGAGGGCAGCCAGCCAATAGGAACACATATTCATTCCTAACTGACCTTCAGTGACCTGGAAAGTGTTTATTTGTATCATTTTCAGTTAGTGCGCACTAAATCGAGTTAGTGCGCACTAACGGGGAGTTAGTGCGCACTAACTCGAGTTAGTGCGCACTAACACAATTTAACGATTTTTAACGATAAATCGTTAGAATTTCTATTGTATCATGTTCTATAACGATTTAAGACGATATAAACATTATCGGACGATAATTTTAATCGTTGAAAAACGATTCACATCCCTATTGAATATTCATAAGTCGGCTGCTTCAGCAGTCAGGATAAGTTCCAATGATTTTAAAACTTGCTTCTGGTTCTTGCCGGGATTTGCAACATAGGTAAGTCAAGCTGGATCACTCTGCACCATATAGGCCCTCTTCCTTATAATAATAGATGCCAGGGATATGCTTTAGAGACCTCGAAGTGAGGCCCCTATTATACCCCATGTATATCAGTGCCATGGGGCTTCAGCAGCAAGCTTCAGCACGCTAGACCTGACCTTGTACTGGCTCGTGCAACTCTCACTTATCTACACTTATTTTTTTCAGTAAGTTGATTATTAACCCATAAAATGAATGGAGGTATTCTGGTCCTGACATAAAGGATTACTTAGTAGGGATGTGAATCGTTTTAGGACGATTAAAATTATCGTCCGATAATTTTAATATCGTCTTAAACCGTTATGGAACACAATACAATAGAGATTCTAACGATTTATCGTTATAAATCGTTAGAATCGTGAGCAGGCACACTAAAACCCCCTAAAACCCACCCCCGACCCTTTAAATTAAATCCCCCACCCTCCCGAACCCCCCCCCCCAAATGACTTAAATAACCTGCGGGTCCAGCGGCGGTCCGGAACGGCAGCGGTCCGGAACGGGCTCCTGCTACTGAATCTTGTTGTCTTCAGCCGGCGCCATTTTCCAAAATGGCGCCGAAAAATGGCGGCGGCCATAGACGAACACGATTGGACGGCAGGAGTTCCTTCCGGACCCCCGCTGGACTTTTGGCAAGTCTTGTGAGGGTCAGGAGGCCCCCCCCAAGCTGGCCAAAAGTTCCTGGAGGTCCAGCGGGGGTCAGGGAGCGATTTCCCGCCGCGAATCGTTTTCGTATGGAAAATGGCGCCGGCCATACGCGTATGGCCAGCGCCATTTTCCGTACGGAAAATGGCGCCGGCAGGAGATCGACTGCAGGAGGTCGTTCAGCGAGGGTTCCGGCGCCTCGCTGAACGACCTCCTGCAGTCGATCTCCTGCCGGCGCCATTTTCCGTACGAAAACGATTCGCGGCGGGAAATCGCTCCCTGACCCCCGCTGGACCTCCAGGAACTTTTGGCCAGCTTGGGGGGGGCCTCCTGACCCCCACAAGACTTGCCAAAAGTCCAGCGGGGGTCCGGAAGGACCTCCTGCCGTCCAATCGTGTTCGTCTATGGCCGCCGCCATTTTTCGGCACCATTTTGGAAAATGGCGCCGGCTGAAGACAACAAGATTCAGTAGCAGGAGCCCATTCCGGACCGCTGCCGTTCCGGACCGCCGCTGGACCCGCAGGTTATTTAAGTCATTTGGGGGGGGGGGTTCGGGAGGGTGGGGGATTTAATTTAAAGGGTCGGGGGTGGGTTTTAGGGGGTTTTAATGTGCCGGTTTTGCGATTTTACGTTTTTTCACGATTTTTCACGATATTTTACCCCCCCAAACGGCAACAATACGATTCCCTCCCCCTCCCAGCCGAAATTGATCGTTAAGACGATCGAGGACACGATTCACATCTCTATTACTTAGTACACTTTCAAGGATAGTTGTTATTGCAGCATGTTGTTTTCATTTTCCCAGGTCATCTAAATTTGATGCTCGGTCTCTTTAACCCATCACACCACCATTTGGTTTTTGCATGAAATTCATCTCAGCCTTATTAAATACACTGGCCAGAGCCATAAAAAAGGGCCAAGGCAAATTTATGATCCCAAACAAACTAAAATATGGTGCGGAAAAGCAAGGGGAGCAAATGAGCTAAGCAGCTAACTTCATCCTGACTTGCTAGCTCCCTTAAAATCAGGTTTTATGTTTAAAAATGACTTTGAAAATGATTCCCTTTATGAACAAGTGTCTCTCCTTTATTTTCAAAAGGAACTTACACTCTCTGATTTACATCTGGGAATAAAAGATCTCAGCCTTCCTTTCTCACTATGCAAAGAAAGCTGGAACTTCACTGGTGAGAATGTACACTGATGCCACCATGGAAGAAAGCTTGGAGGAAAAAAAAAAAAAAGAATTAACCCTCCAGGTCACCCACAATAAGAGAGGAATTTACAATGGGACTGTGTAAAGAGAAACATGCTGACAATAATGATGCTTTAGTGAACTAGAGGTGAAAACTGAGCCAGCAATGATTGAGACCTGTACTCTACGGAGCCTGCAGGCACTGATAACTGTGGAGAGAAGCTGAGAGGTAATAGCCAGTTCGGCTGGGATTAAGAACTGCAATTTGAGAAACCACAGTGGTGCAGATAGTCATGGTGAGGAGTTGTGAGGTGAAAGCTGGAATGACAGAGGTTATGAAATGATGGAAGTGTAGATCTATATTTTTACAGACACTGTGGGAATAAACAGTCACAGAAGCTGGCTTGGAGGTGATCTAAGTTGCCCTCCAGCAGTAGCTGACATGCATGGAGACAGACATGAAGGTGAAAGCTGACTGGGTGGTAACACAGAGCTGCAACTTTCAAGATACCACAAGAGTAGATAGCTATGGACTCAATTTGGGTTTCCAAAGTTGTCAGTGATATAAGTAATATTCTGGGAGACACCAGTCATGAAAACAAATTGAGAGTTAGAAGGCAACTGAATAGTGATGTAAAGTTGTACTTCTGAGAGATATCATGGGAGTTGACAGTCACAGTGAATAATAGTAATGTAAAAGTGAAGAGGCATTGATGCATATCAAAAACGTATCCATCATAGTCAAGCCAAGTGGGAAGGAAAGCATTTTCTATCTACCGCCTAATTAATATTTATATGTTTTTATTTTAAAAAATGACTATACATAAAGAAATCTATCCTCAAACAAAGATTCATACACAGTCAATACACAACAATGAAAACCAAATTCTGTGTTGGTTCTCTCTTCTTCCTTTTGACTGGTTATAGAATTGTTTCATAGTTAAATATGAAATGAATCCACAGGAATAATACAGTAAACCTGTAGCAAACCCCCCCCCCCCTCATATTTATACAGATCTTGACTTGTCCTGAATATTTAGTTATTTATTTACAATTGTTATATACTGTACTCTATCCTATGACCTGAAGAGGTTTACAAAGGTTACAGACATAAATTAAAATGCAATACAATATACACAAATTAATCATAGATAAAATACATCACAAGACACTGCAGAATAAAGCTAAACACAAAAAAAAAAAAAAAAAAAACCAACCCAGGACAACCATTGGTTATGATGGTCTGCTACAGAGTTCATGAGCTTTCAGGAGATATAGTTTCATTAAAATCTACTTTTATTTATAACACATAGTAGTGCAGCCCTTATGGTATATATGGTCTTGAATGTAAGTACAACAGAGATGTAAAGTCCAATTAATTCAGGATGCATGAATACAGCCACCTCTCAAAAATCTCTGAAACCAAACATGAACTCCTTCTCCTCTATCTACTGCACTTCACCCCTCTCCTGTATTTAAAGCTGAAGGAGAGTTGTTTTAGAATTTAAGCCAAACAGAATGACATATCTGGCAGATAAAGGAAAGAAAAACATAGAAAGAAAGAATACCGTCATGCTATTGATTTAGACTGCCCTTGGCTGAAATCCTTTCTCAAATAAAATGTATCTGCTGAGTGAAATGAAATAATGTTTGAAAGACACGGGTCCTTTCAATCCTCTAATAGTGTCACCCTTGTGTACTGTAAAATTGCTGAAATTACATAATTATAATAAGTGAAATGACTGCTCCACTGTACCACATTCCTCCCTACCCTCCCTTCCAGAGATCATATTGAGATACAAGTTTAAAATAAACGTGCCTTCCAGTTTGTATCTATTGAGCTACAAATTGGAAGGCATGACAGATCATTCTCCCCCTCCCTTCCTCCCCTACACGCAGAATCTAGAAATACTGTAGAGGTTTTTTTTAAGACCCGTGCGCATGCGTGCACGTTTACTGGCTCGCGCACATGGACATGGCGTGTTTTTTTTTAACATAAGCGCATTTATGTGCACACATAAACAAAATCAGCTATTTGCGCGTTCATGTGCTCACAACTTTATATTGAAGTGTGCATGTGCTTGCAAATGCCACTTAAAATACGCAAGTGGGGAGGATTTTAGTACATACTCATGCTGACGCAATTACTTGTTTCTCCAGTTCGTTCCCAGGTTGCCCCAGTAAAAGAAAGGACTTTCTAAACCCCCTAGCTAATTTGCAACCTTTTATCCCTATTAGCCCCAACCCTTTAAACCCCACTAACTATCCTAACATTTTTTACTTCACAACTTACACACCTTCAGTATCAGAAGTAAAGTTACGTGATAGGGGACCCCAGCGAGCACTTCTGCGAATAAAGAACATGTGCAGACTTCATGTTCAGACCAGGCCTGCCCCAATTTGTGAAAAAAAATATGTTGTGCGTGTTCCAGGAGATCCACGCATACTTGTTCGGTTTTTAAAGTCCACACAGTGCACGCTGAATCGCGTTGCGTGCGTATCTCCTGGCTTTGGCATACATAGAGTTTTTAAAATTGACCATATTATGTTTTCTAATCTCAGTATGTGGGAGATTCTTGGTTAACTCTTGAACATAGTCTATTTATCTTATGTGTATAATCAGGGTATGCCTGCCAGCATTGACTCTTAAAAACCACAGCCTTCACACAGGGTATTTGATATCCTTACCAAAGGGCCATGAGCTACCGCTTACGTGCTCCTGAAGTTAAGCATAATGTTAAGCAATCCAGTAGTGGATGTACTATATTACAAAGAGTTCTAGAAATTGATAAATGAGTCAACCTGAGAGGCAGAAGGAGTCTTAAGGGTGAATTTTCAAAACAAAGGAACATAAGAACATGCCATACTGGGACAGACCAAGGGTCCATCAAGACCAGCATCCTGGTCAGTCCAGGCTACAAGCACCTGGCAAGTACCCAAAAACTAAGTATATCCTATGCTAGTAATAGCAGTGGCTATTTTCTAAGTCAACTTGATAAATACCAGGTAATGGACTTCTCCAAGAACTTATCCAAACCTTTTTTAAACCCAGCTACACTAACTAGATTAACCACATCCCCTGGCAACAAATTACAGAGTTGAATGAAAAAGAACTTTCTCTGATTAGTTTTAAATGTGCTACATGCTAACTTCATGGACTGCCCCCTAGTCCCTCTATTATCCAAAAGAATAAATAGCCAATTCATATTTACCTGTTCTAGACTTACATGATTTTAAACACCTCTATCAAATCCCTCCTCAGCTGTCTCTTCTCCAAGCTGAACAGTCCTAACATCATTAGTCTTTACTCATAGGGGAGCTGTTCCATCCCCTGTATCATTTTGGTTGCCCTCCTCTGTACCTTCTCCATCGGAAGTATATCTTTTTTGAGATACGGCAACCAGAATTGTATACAGTATTCAAGGTGCGGTCTCACCATGGAGCGACACAGAAGCATTATGATGTTTTCTGTTTTATTAACCATTCCCTTCCTAATAATTCCTAACATTCAGTTTTGCTTTTTTGACTGCCACAGTACACTGAGCCAACAATTTCACTGTATTATCCACTATGATGCTTAGTTCTCTTTCCTGGGTGGTAGCTCCAATATGGAACCTAACATTGTGTAACTATAGAATGGGTTAGTTTTCCCTATGTGCATCACCTTGCACTTATCCACATTAAATTTCATCTGCCTTTTGGATGCCCAATTTTCCAGTCTCACAAGGTCCTTCTGCAATTTATCACAATCTGCTTGTGATTTAACTACTCTGAATAATTTTGTATCATCTGCAAATTTGATTACCTCACTCATCGTCTTCCTTTCCAGATCATTCATAAATATATTGAAAAGCACGGGCCACAGTACAGATCCCTGAGGCACTCCACTGTCCACCCCCTCCACTGAGAAACTTGTCCATTTAAATCTATTCTCTGTTTCCTGTCTTTTAACCAATTTGTAATCCACGAAAGGACATTGCCTCCTATTCCATGACTTTTTACTTTACCTAGAAGCCTCTCATCAGGAACTTTGTCAAATGCCTTCGGAAATCATTTATGCATAGAAAATTAGCATATATGAGCTTAAGTAGTTTGTACTTGCATACATGCTATTTTATGTGTGTATTTTTGGTCTCAAGTGCACATTTTTGCACAAAAAATATAGCGGTCTAGAGGCATTCTGGGGTGATATCAAGAGGCACATGTGCAAGTTGTTATTTTATAAGAGACATATGCATGCATATGTGCAAACTTTTTTGCGTAATATTACACCTGCTAGTTATCTTGCACAATTGATTTCAGACTCATCTATTCATAATAACAAAGTAATAACAGCAGAAAAAGACCAAATGGTCCATCCACTCTGCCCAGCAAGCTTTTTGTGGTAGTATCTGCCGTGCTGGGCATTACACCTCCATGTTTCTCTTAAGGGTAGCAATTGCTATTTCGTGCAGTTTCCCCCAAGGCTTATGATAACCTACAAAAAATTACTGCTAGTGTAAACCAATCTTTGTGAGAAAACTTGTTGTGGCTGAATGTTATCTAGTAGTTGTGACCGCAATTAATTGTTGTATTCACAGAGATACAGTTTAACTTAGGATATTAAACAAATAACTTCACCAGTTTACTTTTTATTTGTACACAATGGGCCAGATTTTCAAAGGGGTACGCGTGTAAGATACGCGTGTACCCCCTGAAAACCTGGCCGAAGTACCCCCTACGTGCACCGAGCCTATGTTGAGTAGGCTCGGCGGTGTGCGCAAGCCCCAGGACGCGCGTAAGTCCCGGGGCTTTCTTGGGGGGCGTGTCATGGGGTGTGTCGCGGCGGTGCATCATTTGGGGGCGGGGCCGTGGGCTTGGTTCTGGCCCGGGGGCATGGCCGAGGCCTCCAAAACGGCTCCCGGGCCTGGGAATCGTGCGCCGGCGGCTGGTCCGGAGTGCGCAAGTTACGCCTGCTTTTGGTAGGCGTAATTTGTACAACAAAAGGTAGGGGGGTTTTAGATAGGGCTGGTGGGGGGTGGGTAAGGTGGGGGAAGTGAGGGGAAGGTGGGGGGAGGTAGGGAGGCTGTGCGGCTTGCCGGCTGCCAATTTTGGGCAGCCTTGCGCGCCGACCCTGGATTTTAATGGATACGTGCGGCTACACGCATTTTTATTAAAATCCCGCGTACTCTTGTTTGCGTGCAGGCACAGATTTATAAAATCTACCCCAGGTCTTATTTAAAATACATTACTTTTAGTTTCTTAACAATGACTTAACAATGACTTGTAATGAAAATCAACAGATAACATTTTATATATAATTTTTGTTGACTAACTTTTTCAGACTAGTAAAGAATTAAATAACTTCAAGAAATACAATACAATATCTATATTTTTCTATAACCTATTTCCTTGAAACTAATTGTAATTATCATTAGTTACTCTTATTTCAAATGCTAAGAATTGATACTTTGGGTAAAATCATAATTTTTTTAGTAAAGAAGACAGTCAATATGTGATGGATGATACTTGCTGGTAAGTATCTCTCTCTTCTATTTCTTTTCTTTTCTTTTTAATGCAAAAGTATTCCATGTTCCTAAAGGTAAAGAATTTCCTGAGCTAAAAGATTTATATTATCCCTATCAACTGAAAAGCAAGTTGTTAATATAAACAAAAAGTGATCTCCTTCACTCAGGCCATGGGCTGCCGGTATTCAAAATGGCGCCGATAGCCTTTGCCCTTACTATGTCACAGGGGCTACCGGTGCCATTGGTCGGCCCCTGCCACATGGTAGGAACACAAGATGGCACCGACCGTCCATTGCTCCTACCATGTGACAGGAACCGGTAGCCTCTGTGACATAGTAAGGGCAAAGGCTATCGGCACCATTTTGAATACCGGTAGCCAACAGCCCGAGCATAGGAAATCACTCCAGGATCCCTGCTGTACCACCAGGGACTTTTGGCAAGTCTTTGGGGGGGTCAGGAGGATGGGGGGGTTGTAGTAAATTAAATTTAAAGGGTTGGGATGGGGTATTTTTTGGGAAACGAATGCATATGTAAGTAATGAACGGATCAGGGTCTCCCGAGAACGGATGCAACAGATTTGGGTCTCGACTATGAATTCCGAATGGGACAAATCCGCCCCTGCTGCACATCCCTAGCGTCTGTCCATCTTCCCAGGTAGTACCCTCGGACTGTCTCTCTGGTACTGACCTCAGCCTGTTCCTTGACCATCCTGTCCGCTGCCTGCATCTTGAGCTCTGCCTGCTTTGTTACCTCGTCTGACCTCCAGAACCTGACCTCTGCCTTGTTGACTACTCCTCGGACTGATCCTCGGATTCTGACCTTGGTTGCCATTGACTACGTCTCCTGATTCTGGCTCTGTCCTTTGCCTTGTCATCGCTTATGCTGTTTGGGCCTTCCTTGCCTCTCCAGGCCAACAGCGTGAAGTCCGACTGCGCTCCCTTGCTGATCATGGGCACGCCTCTCTACTACCTCTCCGGGAGACCCTGAGAGGCCCACCTAAGTCCAAGTGGCCCGGGTCCCTATGGGCTCCACCCGGGGGGACCTCTGACTTCCAGTGGTGAAGTTCATCCTAGCCTCTGTCTCCTCCTGTGCTCCGCCCCCTGGGGGCAGGTGCTTCCTGGTCCCTACCAGGGAGCCATTCTCCACTGCTCCAGGACAAGGGTTCAACTCCACATGCAACACTGGGCATCCAAATGGCAGATGAAATTTAATGTGGACAAGTGCAAGGTGATGCATAAAGGGAAAAATAACCCATGCTGTAGGTACACAATGTTAGGTTCCATATTAAGAGCTACCACCCAGGAAAAAGAACTAGGCATCATAGTGGATAATACATTGAAATTGTTGGCTCAGTGTGCTGCGGCAGTGTTG
Source organism: Rhinatrema bivittatum (assembly GCF_901001135.1). Classification (NCBI taxonomy): domain Eukaryota; kingdom Metazoa; phylum Chordata; class Amphibia; order Gymnophiona; family Rhinatrematidae; genus Rhinatrema; species Rhinatrema bivittatum. Next base: position 322,709,034 of record NC_042616.1, on the reverse strand, counting down.
TGTCTGTCGCTGTCCGACGTCTCTGCTCCACCCACCTTACCTCGTTAGCAACTCCCTTCGGGGTTGATGGAAGGCTAGCTGCTGCAGCGTCTCCAGGCCGTCCTCCTCCGGTGTTCTCAGACTGGCTAGACACTGCAAGCCGCCATGTTGACCAGATGCCTAAGGGCGCGCGTGCGCGGCCTGACTGATGTACCAGCGTTGGCGCGAACCTCAGGGGCATCCCTCTGAGATGACGTCACCAGCTCCAGATATTTAAGGTCTCAGTTTTCGCTAACAAGACGAGTTAGCAAGGGATTGGTTACCTAGCTTCCTCCTGGTCGCTGCGGATGGGATTCACTCTCCGCAACCCTAGCTACTCTGCCTCCTCGGACTTCACTAGAGGTACCCGCTCCTCTGGGGCCTTGCTCTCTCTTTTTCTTTGCAGATCGCAGTCCAGAACCGGTACTCGCTCCTCGAGGACCCATGTCCCGGACTTGCTCCTGAATACCTCTTCTGCTAAGAAGCCATCGCTGCTTACAACATTGTGAGTTTCCATCAATCTCTCGGAGCTTTTCCTGGGTACAGGTACTCGCTCCTCGAGGACCTAATGTATACATTCTCCTGGGCTGCCTTGTGTGAGTGTTACCATTAAGGACTTGTTCCAGAACTCTGCATATACTGCCAACTCACTGTCTTAGTTTTTCTACAGCTCAGCCACCCTGGGATCCGCTGTTCCAATACCTGAGGGACTACAGCCCAGCAGGGCGTTTCCAACTCACTACTGCCACCTTTGGTGGTTTAATATATTGCTTCTAAGAAGTCTTTGTTGCTTAAACATCAGTGAGTCTGTATCTATCTCTCAGAGCATTCCCTGAAACCAGGTACTTGCTCCTTGAGGGCCTAATGTATACCATCTCCTGGGCTGCCTTAAGAGACTATTGTGAGTGTTACCATCAAAGACTTATTCCAGAACTCTGCATATACTGCCTACTCACTGTCTTAGTTTCTCTACAGCTCAGCCACCCTGGGTTCGCTGTTCCAATACCTGCAGGTCTACAGCCCAGCCAGGCACTTCCAGCTCACTACTGCCACCTCTGGTGGTTTAATATATTGTCTAATAAAAGAACTAGTGTGTGTCTGTCTCCTACACCAAGCCTGAACAGTGGTCCCTCTCGGGAGCTCCCCCGAGGGTGTGGTCGCCTGCCATTGGTCCAAGGATCCACCCACAACTAGTCTAAATAATAACAGATTGCTAAATAATAGCTTTAACTACAGAGCTTTCTGACAGGCAGTCATAAAAGCAAAAAGAATGTTAGAATTATTAGAAAGGGAATGGTGAATAAAACAGAAAATGTATTGATGCCTTTATATCGCTCCATGGTGAGACCGCACCTTGAATACTGTGTACAATTCTGGTTGCCACATCTCAAAAAAGATATAGTTCCGATGGAGAAGGTACAGAGAAGGGTGACCAAATGTTACAGGAGATGGAACAGCTCCCCTATGAGGAAAGGCTAAAGAGGTTAGGGCTATTCAGCTTAGAAAAGAGACAGCTGAGGGGGGATATGATAGAGATCTTTAAAATCATGAGAGCTCTAGTACAGGTAAATGTGAATTGGTTATTTACTCTTTCGGATAATTCTGTCTGTCCCCCACATTGAGCAGCCTGACGTAGTGTGCAGTAGGGCCAAACAAAACCTCATTTCCAATGTTATCGACAATGCCCCTCTGTCCCCTTTCACTTCGCCACTGCATTCCACCCCTAACCCCCCGAGAGAGAGTGGGGAATGAGGTATGAGGCTGGGAAATGGGGGCCATTCTTCACGGGTGGGGGAGGGGGCAGACAACACCACCAACGGTGTCTTAGGGGGTGACAAAATCCAAAGGCTATCCCTGATAATTGCTAACAATAAAACAATACAGAAGCTTAAACAAATTTAAATATTTAACCAGATAATCGGGCCGAAACAGTAAAAATTGTGGGAGAGTGGGCGAATGCCCGCTCTTCCGGCGTGCCCACAGGCCACTCTCCTGTGCGCGATTCTGTATTCAAATGAGGGCCCGTGGCAAAAAGAGGTGCTAGGGACACTAGTGCATCCCTAGTGCCTCTTTTTGGACAGGAGCGGCGGCTGTCAGTGGGTTTTATAGTCGACGCTCAATTTTGCCGGCGTCGGCTCTCAAACCCGCTGACAGCTTCGGGTTTGGAAACCGGACGCTGGCAAAATTGAGCATCCTGTTTTCAACACGTGAGCCGTGGGCCAATTTCAAATTATTTTTTTCACTTTTTTTTAACTTTCAGGACCTCCGACTTAATATCACCATGATATTAAGTCGGAGGGTGCACAGAAAAGCAGTTTTTACTGCTTTTCTGTGCACTTTCCCGGTGCCCGGAGAAATTAACGCCTACCTTTGGGTAGGCGCTAATTTCTGAAAGTAAAATGTGCGGCTTGGCTGCACATTTTGCTTTCTGAATCGCACGGGAGTACCTAATAGGCCATCAACATGCATTTGCATGTTGCGGGCACTATTAGGTTCGGGGGGGTTGGACGCGCATTTTTGACGTGCTATTACCCCTTTACTGAATAAGGGGTAAAGCTAGCGCGTCGAAAACGTGCGTCCAATCGTGGGTTAACAGTGCGCCGAAGCGCACTGTACTGTAATGTCCTGAATGTGCTTACAAGTCAAAGCTATTGTGCTTTTTAAAAAAATCTTCCATAAGGGGGCGCGCTGACGTCACCGGCGGGAATGGTCGCATAACCAGAGAGCTCCCGGCTAATATTTTTTGCATTCGGCCAAACCCTAACTTTTCGAGACTGCAAACTCTATACGCGACCCGCTCTCGACTGCCCGTGGCTTCAGGATGGCACAAGGGAAGCCGGGCTGCGATTTGACGCGCTATTCATATCTGAAATCGGGGCAGGAAACCAGATCGCTCGAGCCGGACCCACCTGCAGGCCCCAGCTCTGCGGAGGCAGTAGAACACCCAGCCCCGGAGGCGATTTCCGAATTGCCGTCGCGTGCTGAAATGCGGGACTGGTTTATTGGCTTACGAGCGGACATGAAGCAGCATAAGACGGACCTCCTGCACTCGATGACAGAGCTCCGTGAAGATTTAGCTGCCCTCGGATATCGGGTGGATGAAATGGAGACTCGGGTGGAGGGCCAAGACGACATGCTCCGCAAAATGGCCGCCGCGCTCCAAAACAGCATGAAGGAGCAGGTACAGCTAGCCGACAAGGTGGAAGACCTGGAGAACAGGTCCCGCCGAAATAACTTGAGAATCCGAGGTGTACCTGAAATGGACTGCTATGCGGACTGCGAGGCAGTAGTGCAAAAAGTGTTTCAGTGTTTAATGCGGGAAGCAGTGGCTGAGGGGGAGCAGGCTCCGGATGCAGGCACCGGTTACCGTATCGAGCGCGCCCATCGGACATTGGGGCCCAGGACGTCGGAAAAACCAAGAGATATATTAGTGTGCCTTCAGATGTATAAGGAAAAGGAGATGCTCTATGCGCAGTCCCGCAAACAACGAGACTGGGACTGGGAGGGTCATAAACTTTCTATTTTTAATGACTTAGCGGCCTCCACTATGCGTAAGCGTTTTGAATTTCACTCAGTCACGAGCACGTTGCGGGACAGGAACATTCGTTATAAGTGGACATTCCCCTTTGGCCTCCAATTCGAGGTCAATGGGAGCTCTTTTCGAGTTCGCACTCTGGAAGAAGCAACGGAGGTGTTTACTAAGATACAGTTCCCTTTACCAGCCCCTGCATCGACTACTGATTCCCAGCTGCGTAATGTACCGAAAACGCCACGCTGGCAAAGGGTTGGTAACAAGCGACACCTGGAACGACAGAGACGGACACCACTGGGAGTGCAGACAGCATCCACTTCTGGAGCCCCGGGATGATGGGACTTGTGAATATCCTTTACTTTTACTCAAAAGGGGTTTCTGTCCACTTGTTGTATAGTTTGCACTTGGAGTGTTGATTTCTTTTGATATATGATATGGGTTCAGGCCGTGCTAATACGGAGAATTTCTATTTCAAGAGCCGGGGGGGCGGCCTATCTCGCTGGTTACTAGGACCCCCGGTAGAGGAGTTATCCCAATGGGGGATATACAGGGAGTTGGCAGGGGAGGGAGGGGGGGGGGGGATTTTATCCATGTGCTCAGGGGGTATTGTATGGTTTATTCAGTATGTTGGGGGTCCCAGGAATGGAGGTCAGGCTACGGTACAGCAGTGTGGTTCCCTTAGACACCATTGGCTTCCCATATGGCTTTGAAGATCTGGTCCCTGAATGTAAAGGGACTTAATATGCCCCTAAAACGACAACACCTACTTAAAGATTTGAGGCGCCAACATGTAGATATTGCACTAATCCAGGAGACACACACCAGGAAACATCATGAACACTTATTGCAATTCGGCAGCTATCCACATGGTTATTTTGCCGCTAGTTCCCCTACCTCTAAATATGCGGGGGTGGGTATACTTGTGGCCCAATCTGTAATTTTTGAATATAAATCACACGTAGCAGATCCCGGGGGCCGTTATTTATTGTTAAAAATTCAGTTGGATGGTCGCCTGTATAGTATTGTTAGTATTTACGCCCCCAATGCGGACCAGCACCTCTTTTTTCAGAAATTGGAGGACGTGGTATCCTCCTTTGCTGAGGGTATGCTCATCTGGGGAGGGGATCATAATGTGGTGCGGAACCCTAGAGTGGACTCTTCCAACTCCAGAAAGGCAGGGAGCTGGAAGGCTACGTCCTCTTTAACAACTTTGATGCGTGAGTGGAGCCTTATCGATATTTGGCGACAGAGGAACCCAATGTCTAGAACATATACCTTTTATTCTAATCCCCATGATACATACTCTCAACTTGACTTCTTACTAGTGGAAAAAGGGGTACAGAATCAGGTGCTGACTACCGGTATCGGTGACATAACGTGGTCGGACCACGCCCCAGTGTGGCTTACTGTTGTATTGACTGACCCAGACCCAGGATGCCGGTTTTGGCGCCTCCGGGAAGAACTATTGCGGGACCCCACCCATGGTGATCTTTTGACGGCTCATCTGCGGGACTATATGACGTTAAATAAAGGGACGGTGCAGGATACGGGGATCTATTGGGAGGGATCCAAAGCGGTTATGCGAGGGCATCTGATAGCGCTCACCTCCGCCCTGAGGAGACAAAGAGATGCGAAGCGGAATACCCTTTTAAGTGATATCGCTTCGCTGACCCGGGAGCACTCGATCCACCCTACCAGGGCTATACTTGTGCGACTCCGGCTTAAACGCACTGAATTACATTTGCTGGATGCTGAACATATTGCCCATGCTATGCTTAGGGCCCGCCAACGCTATTATGAAGGTAATAATAAAGCGGGACGGTTCCTAGCGCGGATGCTTAAGCAGCATATTTATTTGGCCACTATAGCTAAGATACGGGACAAAAAGGGCACTATTTTGACGGCGACTAGGGATATCCGTAATTGTTTTACCCAGTATTATGCCCAGCTTTATGCGGCAGACCTCTCTATTACTGCAGCCCAGGTGGATCGATATCTTGAGTCGATGCCCTTAGCATCCCTGACTAAGTCCCAGCAAAGCTATTTAGATGCTCCTATACAAGCTATTGAGGTGCAGGAGGCTATACGGGATCTTAAGGCGGGCAAGTCGCCTGGCCTGGACGGATTTTCGGGGGGCTATTACAAAAAATTTAGCACTCATTTAGTGGGACCCTTGACTGATTTTTTCAATGGCCTGTGGGAGGGGGCCCCATTGCCTCCGCATTCCAATGTGGCGGGCATCACTGTCCTACCAAAACCAGGGCGGGACCCTACGCAGTGTGGGTCGTATCGCCCCATTTCGCTAATTAACGTTGATTTAAAAATATTGGCCAAAGTGTTGGCAGCCCGGCTTAATGTCGTCCTTCCTTTATTAGTTCATAATGACCAGGTCGGATTCATACCTCACCGGATGGCTGCTGACAATGTTCGCAAGGTGACGGACGCGATCTGGTGGGCTACTACTGCTCAGGCCACTATGGTACTGATGGCCATTGACGCCGAAAAAGCCTTTGACTTAGTTCATTGGGACTTTTTGTTTGCCACCCTGGAAAAAATGTCCTTTGGCCCTGGATTTTTACGTTGGATTCAATGTTTATATCAGGACCCAGGGGCTAGAATCAAGGTGAATGGGCAGTATGGGTCTCTCTTCCCGGTTAAAAGGGGGACTCGACAAGGTTGTCCCCTGTCCTCTTTATTGTTTGCATTATTTTTGGAACCCTTAGCGACTAAGGTGCGTGGTTCAGCCTCTATCTCTGGAGTACCCATGAAGCCCCACCCCATGAAAATATCGCTCTTTGCCGATGACATCTTACTCACGCTCACACGCCCCTTGACTTCTATTGAAGGAGATGCGGAGGAATTGCGGGAGTTTGGCGAGGTGTCCGGCTTTAAGATCAACATGGACAAAACGGAGATCTTAAATATCACTGCCCCGCCCGAGGTCATGGGGGAATTGGCGAAACATTATCCCTTTAAAGTCTCCCATAAAGTGTTAAAATATTTAGGAGTCCATATAGGAGCAGATCTCAATGAGTTATTTCGACTTAATTATCTCCCACTGCTGAACAAAATTCATCAGGATCTCCATCTCTGGGACAGGGGGTCATACTCATGGCTGGGGAGGGTGGCTATTAGGGATGTGAATCGTTTTAGGACGATTAAAATTATCGTCCGATAATTTTAATATCGTCTTAAACCGTTATGGAACACAATACAATACAGATTCTAACGATTTATCGTTATAAATCGTTAGAATCGTGAGCCGGCACACTAAAACCCCCTAAAACCCACCCCCGACCCTTTAAATTAAATCCCCCACCCTCCCGAACCCCCCCCCCCCAATAACTTAAATAACCTGCGGGTCCAGCGGCGGTCCGGAACGGCAGCGGTCCGGAACGGGCTCCTGCTCCTGAATCTTGTCGTCTTCAGCCGGCGCCATTTTCCAAAATGGCGCCGAAAAATGGCGGCGGCCATAGACGAAAAAGATTGGACAGCAGGAGGTCCTTCCGGACCCCCGCTGGACTTTTGGCAAGTCTCGTGGGGGTCAGGAGGCCCCCCACAAGCTGGCCAAAAGTTCCTGGAGGTCCAGCGGGGGTCAGGGAGCGATTTCCCGCCGCAAATCGTTTTCGTACGGAAAATGGCGCCGGCAGGAGATCGACTGCAGGAGGTCGTTCAGCGAGGGTTCCGGCGCCTCGCTGAAGACGACAAGATTCAGGAGCAGGAGCCCGTTCCGGACCGCCGCTGGACCCGCAGGTTATTTGTTATTTGGGGGGGGGGGTTCGGGAGGGTGGGGGATTTAATTTAAAGGGTCGGGGGTGGGTTTTAGGGGGTTTTAATGTGCCGGTTTTTCGATTTTTTGATTTTTCGATTTTTAACGATTTTTAACGATTTTTCACGATATTTTACCCCCCCAAACGGCAACAATACGATTCCCTCCCCCTCCCAGCCGAAATCGATCGTTAAGACGATCGAGGACACGATTCACATCCCTAGTGGCTATTATAAAAATGAATGTTATTCCTCGTTTTCTGTACTTTTTTCATACCATCCCAGTTTTCATTTCCTCCGCAATTCTTCGCTCCTGGCAGAAGATTCTCTTTGACTTTATTTGGCGTAAGCGCCCACCCAGGGTGTCCCGACGCCTATTGTTTCAGCCTCGTGACCGAGGAGGACTGGGGGTTCCCAATCTCGTTTGGTTATATGCAGCGGCCCAATTAAAGGCCATTACAGACGCCCATGGACGTCGATCTCCAAAGCAATGGACCCTTTTCGAGGAGCAGGTCCTTGGGGGCATGCCGCTGACTGAACTCATATGGCAACCGCGGCATACCTGGATGCCGATGGGAACGAGGACGGTAGCTTTGGACACTATGTTGCGGATTTGGGACCGCTGGCGAGAGAAACTGATGGGAGACCGTGGATATTTATCACCATTTGCAATTTCCGGCGGGACGTCACCATGGGGCATTCCGTGCTTGGCGACGGAAAGGGATAACTCGTATTGAACATTTGCTTAAAGGTGAGACCCTAATGACGTGGCCGGAATTACAGGCTCTCTATAAACTACCTCTTTCTGATTTTCTGGCCGGAAGTCAAATGCTCCATTTTCTCAGAACACCCCGAATTCTGGACTCTATAAAAATGGGAAAGTCCCCATTTGAAAATCTTTGTGCGGCAGTTGATAAAACTCGTGGGATGATCTCCAAAGTATATGCCCTCCTTGCTTCTGACGATGAGAGACAGTTTTCGCACATGGGCCGATGGGAGCAAGATCTGGGGCTGACGTTAACAAAAAAGGACTGGTCACACATATATCGCCAAGCGCGCCGGTGCTCAGTGTCGGCACTCTATCAGGAAAACTGTTACAAAATGATAACTCGCTGGTACCTAACGCCTCATCTTTTGCAGCGTCGGTACCCACATTTGGATGCGCAATGTTGGCGGGGCTGTGGACAATTGGGGACTTTTTACCATGTCTGCTGGCAGTGTCCGAAGGTACGGGACACTTGGACTGCGGTGGCAAAGTGGGTGGAGGGTTTACTGAATGTTACTGGAATATATGAGCCTAGTTTTATGCTCCTACATCACCCGCCCTTAACTCTCAGACAAAATCAAATACTTTTTTGTCATCAAGTCTTTATTGCAACTAGATTGACAATTGCCAGTGCATGGAAACAAGTAGGAGTACCCTCGCTGAAGGTAGTCCAGCATAAAGTTCATCTTTCCTGTCAGTTGGCGGCGGTAACGGCAGAACTCCATGCGACCGTCTCTAAATTCCAGGCGATTTGGTCGCCTTATCTACAGTGGGAGAAACAACAACTCATGTCAAGGACTGGATAGCACTCTACGATTTGCAAGCTCTGTTCATGTGGTACCACTTAATTGTTGTTCTTCATACAGTATTTACCTACCTTTGACTATAGCGATGTTCTTGGACCTGAGACTCTTGTAGTACTGAGCACATGGATATGGGGAGGGAGGGGAGGGGTATTTTGGGAGGGGAGGGTGCACAACCCCGACTTTGTATTTTAAGAGTTGTAATGCTACGATTTGTTGTGCTGTTTATTTTGTTGTATTTCTAAAAAACTAATAAAATTATTAGTAAAAAAAAAAAAAAAAAAAATCTTCCATAAATAAGTGAGCTTTCAGGTGCTTTTTAAAGTTTTTATAGTCAACTTCTTTTCAAAGCATTAACTTGAGTCAATTCCACAGTATTGGCCCTGTTACGAAAAAAGCCTGTCCCTTGATTTCACAAGCTTAATTATCTGATGACTGTGCGCATCAGATAAAGATGACCTGTTGACCACAGATTCCTTGGGAGTCAGTGCATTTTTAATAAGGACCTAATACACTTGGGAGCCTCATTACTTAAGGCTTTATGAGCCATCAATAAAATGTTCACTTGTGCCCACCCTTCCATTGACAAACAGCACAAAGGGCCGGATTTTAAAAGCCCTGCGTGTGTAAATCCGGATGGATTTACACACAGCCCCGGTAAGCGCGTAAGTCCCGGGGCTTCATAAAAGGGACGGGGAGGAGGCGTGTCCGGGGTCAGGGGCGGTTTGGGGCGGGACCGGGGGCATGGCATCGGCCCGGGGGCATGGTCGAGGCCTCCGAACAAGCCCCGGGTCGGGTGATGGCGCGCCAGCAGCCCACTGGCGCGCGCAGATTTACGCCTGCTTAAAGCAGGCGTAAATCTGCCAACAAAGGTAGGGGGGGGGGGGTTTAGATAGGGCCAGGGGGTGGGTTAGGGAGGGGAAGGTGCGGGGGGGGTGGAAAGAAAGTTCCCTCCAAGGTCGCCCCTTGCACGCACCGACCCCGGATTTTATAAGTTACGTGCGTATCTTATAAAATCCAGCGTACTTTTGTTTGCGCCTGGTGCGTGAACAAAAGTACGCGCTCGCACAAATTTATAAAATCTACCCCAATATGTTCAAATCTAGGAGTTCCATTAAAGATTCATGTTGCGGAATTTTGGATTACCTGTAAAGCCCTTGGAGTACACTGTGGTAGACCAAGATAGATTGAAATACAATAGACGATGTTGAATTTTGCAAGAGATGCAGCATAGTCCAAAAAATCATAAGGTTCAAGATGAAGCTTCAATCTATGCAGCATCCCTAGTCTCCAAAATGATTTCTGCACTACCATTTTAACATTGGCTTTGAATGTAAGCTAAGAATCAAAAATAACCCCTAAATGCCTTGCTTCTCTAATAGGGATCAAACATCCTGCTGTATGGACATCAAATAATTAAGAGGTTACATTCTTTGTAAACTATGATACGCAAGGGTAAATAATCGAGGGATAGACTTTCTGTAAAATATGATATTTGAACAAATGAACAATGTTCTAGCCTATCAATAATACAGACATAATGCACTCATTATGTCTGTATTAATAACATGTATACGCACACCTTGCGTATCATGTTATATAAAAAAAATACTCTTTACTCTGTTGGTCAAATGTAGTACTTGTACAACTAATAAACCTGGTTAACAATGCTGCAATCCACTTTGAGTTGATTTACCAGGCACAAAAGGCAGAACTGAAATCTTAATTAAATTAAGTAAAATACAGAAAACACTATTGTCATTGAATGATTAATCTGGATGTTACTGGTCTTTCCAAGGATGACTATGTCCTTAAAATAAATTAGTTCATCCAAAACTTACTGTGTATTTGGGATTTTAAAAAACTGTTTATTTTAAATAAAAATGCTCACCTTTCCCTCTGGACAATAAATATTTAAATAAATGTTTCCAAAAAGAGTGGCTAAATAACTTTTCAGAAATTGTAAAATAATCGCTTTCCCTAACTTCCTCATATAGGAGTGATTCATGCTGCAATACCCCATGAAGATGGAGACCATACATTCCTTAAGATTCAAGCTGTTTGTGGACCAGGCAGAGGCAGCAGAGTTCAGTTAGGCTAGTAAGAAAACTCCCCACCATGGTCCCTTCAGTTAATAAGTTAATGCTGATAGGCCTTTTAGGATGAGAAATGCAATCACTATTATAAGATTTTATTACAACCACTGTGAACCTCAACTGTTTTTTCTCCTACTCTTAGGAAACAGAGAATCGCTGAACCTCGCTTTAGAAAATGTGTGCTTCATAGTCAATATTTTCAATGCATGCCTTAAGTTTGGACAGAAAATATTTGGCTAATTGTTCTGCTTCCCTCCAAAATGATAAATACAATCACTTGGCACAGATACATCCATGTAACTGCAAATGGTGAAACTAGCTGTCCTTGGGGATGTGAGTATAATTAAGACAAACACAGAGGTACAAATGTAAAAATCAATATTATCCCCTGAGGGGCACTATATCATTTTGATAGGCAAATATGTGGTGTCTAAGATTACCTTAGACAATATCTATGCTCCAAATGCAGGAACAGAAGGGTTTTATTTATACTTTTTAAAGCATTTGAAATATTGGCCATAGAAGTTAAAGGCTAAATATTGATGGCAGAATTTCAACACTAAGCTTAGTTGCTATATTTATAGATCCTATAAAAAGTGTTAGCAAAGTTGCTAATTTGATAGCAAAGCTGATCAAAATGTGATGAAAGATTTGACAATAATAAATATATAAAACGAAGGCTATTCAGACTTATGGAACTCTATATATCACTGTGCATTGCTTAAATCTTATTCTAGAACAGTCTACGGATTTATCAACTCATGTGAATTGTTTTGGATCTCACTTTGTAAAATTGGCAGCATATTATCATCTGGCTCTGGTGAATAGAATTAAAGCAGACAAAACTGGCACGAAACCATTGAAAATAAACAAAACCCTGTGAAAGAGCCTGGGGTTGTTCTTATGCTGCTAAAGGAAAAGACAGAATATTTGAATTTTAATGATAAGGGTGAAAATCAACGCAATAAACCAACTGTGACGGGGGTGCTGATTTCTTTCCCTACCAGGAAAAATTATAATTGACAAATTCGTAACCCCAAGGGAAGATAAAAGAGCAAAAATATAAACTGTGGCATGCATAAAAGCATTAAGGAAGCTGATTGCTACTGAAGTAATCTAACCACTAAACTCACCCACAGAATGGAATATTGCCATGATATAGTCAGGTGCATAATAATATGAAAATGTTATATAATTCATTAAATTCTTGTCCACTGATAAAAATATAAACAAAGGGGTAAATATGGCAACAGAAGAGATGGAAGCTCCCTGCGAACATACATAGAGAATGCATACAGTTTTTTAAAGATCTGTATTCTTCAGAAAGAATTATAACATACATTTTAGCTGAAGAGGTTTTAAACCAAATTTCCCTTCTAAGACTGTTTGTAGAGGACAGGGACAAAAATGAAAAGAACAAGAACAGAGGCAACCCTCCATAGCCAGCAAGTAGCACAAAGGAGTGAGAGATAAAAATAAACCCCACAAAATAAATAAATACATAAAAACCATATTATTAATAAATATAAGGACTGATTTTTAATCCCCTGCACGCGGGGAAAATGGGGGTTATGTGCGCAGCCGGGCCATGCATGCGCTGCGCGCATTTTAAAAGAGGCCCGCCTGCGTGTGTAACACCCGTTACACGCATAAGAGCCAGGCCTCTTCCAAGGAGCGGTCCCGGGGGCGGGATTAGGCAGTCCTGGGGTGGGGGGCAGTCTGGGGGTGGGAATGGGCGGACTAGAGGATGGGCGGGCTGGAGGCTGTCGGTACAGCAGCCATTTGCCACTATGCCGGGGTATCGCACAACTTACGCCAGTTCAGGAGTTGGCGTAAGTTCTGATCTGGATTTCTTTAAAAGATATTTGTATAAGTAGTGCTGTCAGTGTCAGCATGAAAAAAATAAAAAGATATCCAAGGGCCCGCAGCTCTCAGTTGTCCCCATAAATTGCCCTGTCTCTTCCAGCAATTTTGAAACCTCACAGATTTCTGGGCTGTCATGTGCTGGAAGTGCCTGTGCATGCAAACTGTTTAATGAGGAGGGAGGAGGCATTCCTGATGGGAGAAGTCAGCAAGGGGTACCACTACACACATATGCCTCCATGTGCATATGTAATTTCGCTGAAAATACCTGCAGGTCTTTGGCGTTTCCTTTCCATCCCAGTTTTCCCTTTTGAGTTACGATTGAAATCCTGCTAGTAAAATATCCTTCTTACTTTACATTTCTGTCACCATTTTGAAAGTTGCCCTCTTAAGCAATGAATGATATAACCTATTTCCTTCTCAATGTATGTAATATAGTAAAATAGGATGGTTTATTCTCAGAAGGTATGTAGTATTTCTCATAACAAGAAAACCAAAAATGATCCAATTGACTCTAATGGGAGCCTTGGCCAGAGATATACATGGCATGCAGCAGGAGCAAATTTATTAATTGTTATTGACTTCAATAGCTGAATATAAGGTGTGCATATTGAGCAAAAAATACTGGCAAACAGAGAGTATTAATTGAGTAAATGTAGTGGGTCAATCTAATGTAAGCTCCAGATTTATTGTGCCCTAATGAACGTCTCTTTCACAGATCTTAATGTCTCCTAAATATCACTTTTTATGACATACTATGTAAGAAAACCTATGTTAAGATATTCACTCTGCTGAGCACAACACTCTAGTCGATGAATTTAACTTCTTTTAACTAGATGTAGAGTTAATTTTTCCAATAACTTTTCTAAATTGGGATATTGATGAATGCAACTTGGACATGAATAGTAGCACATCATTAACATATAGATCAATACTTTGATCCCTAACTTGCCATGAATCACTTTAATGTTCTTTGTAGTTGTGTTTCTCACCTACAGATATCTAACTATATCCAAAGAAAGAGGAAATAATTGCTTTATTTTGCTAAAGTAACATGCTTAGTAGAAGTTGACTGTAAGCTAAGAAATAAAGAAAAATGCAAACATTTAGAAAGATCAATGCTATACTTACAAAGTACTTATTAGAGCATGCTGTTTCATAACTAATCATGGCTTGATGAACCTTGTGACATGCGGTAGAAGTATGCAGTGAAGAAAGTTCAGTTTTCTTTTTGTTTCATTTTGCTTTGTTTTTTCTTGAACGTCATTTGGTGTTTTCTTTGATCTGTTTTTAGTGTGCACAGGGAGGATAACTTTAAAAGAGTTGTGCACAACCCATATTCAGACGCATATGAGCTCACAAGCACATATATGCAATTTTATATTGTGCACATGCAAGTGAGTATACAATATACAATACAAGTAATGTTTATGAATACATTGCATGTATATGTTTTCTGTACATTTACACATGGTCTTAAACCTATTGTAAATTTGTGCATAAAAGGCCAGATTTTAAAAGCTGTATGTGCGTAAATTTCGGTAGTTACGCGCATGGCCGGGCCTTGCGCATGCTGCGCACATTTTACATAGAAACATAAGAAATTGCCATGCTGGGTCAGATCAAGGGTCCATCAAGCCCAGCATCCTGTTTCCAACAGAGGCCAAAACCAGGCCACAAGTGTTGTGACTATCCAATTCCGGAAGTGGATCCTTAGGCCGACCAGCCAGGAATGGCGGCCGGGAGGCAGAACACACACTGGGCTGACGAGGCTTCACCTGGAAACCCGTGACCCCTCCAGAGGAGCTGTAGGGACCCGGGTCGCTAGGGCTTAGGAGTCTTCACCCTGGAAGTCCGCGGTCCCCCCAGGAGGAGCCCGTAGGGACCCGGACCGCTGGGACTTAGGCGGAGTAAAGATGCAACCCAGGAGGTGTACGAACCGGAATCAAGACAGGCAGCAAACAGGCGGAGACGGAGTCACGGACCGGAATCAAGGCTGGTGGCAGGCAAGCGGAGTCGGAGTCACAGGCTGAGGTCGAGGCAGGCGGCAGGCAAACGGAGACGAGGACACGGACCGGAATCAAGGCAGGCGGCAGGCAAGCAAAGTCGGATACACTGGCAGGAGTCAAGGCAGGCAGCAAGCAGGAAACACGGTCAGGCAAGCAGGATTCAAGGCAGGCAGGCAGGCTGGAAACGGGAACCAGAAGATCAGGACGGCAACTAGCACTTCAGGAAGTAACCTCGTTGCAAGGCAAAGTCAGAGTTCCCGGGTCCCTGTTTAAATCCCCTTACCGGCATCTGACGTCATCAGGAGGCGGATCCTGACATCCGGGGCTGAGAGCTGAAAACGCCGGTCCTCGCGCGCGTACCCCTCCAGGGGGGCGGAGTCTTCGGCGGCGTCTCCCTCGTGGAGACGCTGCTGCCACGCGGCTTGAGAGGCCCAGAACCCGGCGGTCTTCAGCAGCTGCCACGCGGCTCGGGGAACCCGGAACCCAGCGAATCGCGGCGCTTCAGGAGGAGGTAAGGGCCCGGTCACTGCCCCAGTGACCGGGATCGCAACAGTACCCCCCCTTTTACGCCCCCTCCTAAGAGGACCAGGTTTTCCAGGATTGTCCAAGTGATATTGGGTCAGCAGCGACTTGTCAAGAATATTTCGTGCCGGTTCCCAGGAGTCCTCCTCCGGACCACAACCCTCCCAGGCCAGTAAGTACTCCCAGCGTCGATTATGGAAGCGCACATCCTTCACCTCCTGTACCTGATAAGCCGGATCTTCAGGTGCAGAAGCTGACACCTCATCTTGAGTAATTCAATGAAAACGGGAGTACACTACAGGTTTCAAGAGGGATACATGAAACACATTGTGGATGCGTAAAGTTGAAGGCAGACGAAGCCGATAGGAAACCATTCCTATACGTTCGGCCACGGGAAACGGCCCACAAAACTTGGGAGCCAGCTTGCGAGAACGACCTGGAAAGTGAAGGTTCTTGGTGCTTAACCAAACCTTGGACCCAGGCAACAGTTCGGGGGCTGGACGTCGATGACGATTTGTACTTTCCTGCGCTCTCCGAGCTGCTGTGGCGAGTCGTTGTTGTAGCAGTCTCCAGAGTTGATGAAGTTGTGTGGCTACAGTTTGAGCTGCTGGCGAAGGAACTTCTACCGGAACTGGGACAGGAGACCTGAGATGGCGCCCAAAGACAGTCTGGAACGGGGACTGACCTGTAACAGAATGGATGTGATTATTGTAGGCGAACTCAGCTCAAGGCAACAGGGAAACCCAGTTATCTTTATGCTCCGAAATGAAGCTTCGAAGGAAAGTCTTGAGAGAGTGGTTCATCCGCTCAGTCTGTCCATTGCTCTGTGGGTGAAACGCAGTGGACAAATTCAATTGTACTCCAAATTTCTTGCAAAGAGAGCGCCAGTAGCAGGCCGTAAACTGTGGCCTGCGATCGGAGACAATGCTCTGCGGAAGACCATGAGCTCGGAAGATGTGCTGGATGAATAATGTTGCTAGTTCAGGTGCTGATGGAAGTTTAGGTAGAGGAACCAAATGAACCATCTTAGAGAACTGATCCACGGTGACCCAGATTACCGTGTTACCATCAGATGGGGGCAGATCCACCACAAAATCCGTGGCAATGTGAGTCCAAGGCTCGGTGGGTATTGGCAGAGAATGTAGAAGACCCCAAGGTTGTCCAGTGAGCGGTTTCTGTCTTGCACAAGTTGGACATGCCGCAACGTACTCTTGCACATCCCGCCGAACTTGAGGCCACCAGTAATACCAGTTCAAAAGGGTTAACGTCCTTTCCTGACCGGCGTGACCTCCCGTGAGGGAGTCGTGGGCCCATTCTAGCACCCTCCTACGGTCCCGTCGAGGAACGTCCACCCTTCCTTGCGTGGCTACACTGGTGCTGGCAAGAAGAACCCGGGCCGGATCAATAATGTACTGAGGAGGATCGTCCTTTTCTTCGAAGATGGTGTTTTGAGATAAAGCATCGGCCCGGACATTCTTAGAGGTGGGCCGGTATTTAAGAATAAAATCAAATCGACTGAAGAAAAGCGACCATCTAGCTTGCCTAGGGTTAAGGCGTTGAGCTTGTGAAAGGAATTCGAGATTTTTATGGTCAGTGTAGACAGTGACTTGATGCTGGGCTCCCTCCAGCCATTGTCTCCACTCCTCGAAAGCTAACTTAATGGCCAATAGTTCCTTATCACCAATTCCATAGTTGCTTTTGGCAGGGGTGAACTTTTTGGAGAAGTATGAGCACGGTAGCAAATTCCCGGTGTTGGAGTACTGAGAAAGTACTGCCCCTACGGCCACACTAGAAGCGTCCACCTCCACTATGAACGGACGCAATGGATCAGGATGGCGTAAGCATGTCTCCAACAGGAATGCCTCTTTCAAGTCCTGGAATGCTTGACATGCTTCAGAAGACCAATGTCGAGTATCCGTCCCTTTTTTAGTTAGAGCGGTCAATGGTGCCACTAAACGTGAATATCCAGGGATGAAGTGTCTATAAAAGTTCGCAAAACCTAAAAAGCGTTGCAACGCCTTTAATCCAATAGGTTGCGGCCACTTCTGGCTTGCAGACACCTTTTCGGGATCCATGTTGAACCCCGTAGCGGAAATAACATATCCCAAGAAGGGTACAGAGTCCTGCTCAAATAAACATTTCTCTAATTTCGCATATAGATGCTGCTCACGAAGGATCTGGAGTACTTGTCGTACCTGGCGTCGATGAGACTTCAAGTCCTGCGAGAAAATAAGGACATCGTCCAGATACACAATGACACATGAATACAATAGTTCACGAAGAATCTCATTCATGAGATGCTGGAATACCACTGGGGCATTGCATAAACCGAATGGCATGACCAGGTACTCATAATGCCCGTCCCGGGTATTGAACGCAGTCTTCCATTCATCCCCGGGACGGATCCGGACCAGATTGTAAGCCCCCCTTAAATCCAGCTTTGTAAACACTCGAGCCCCCTGGAGTTTGTCCAGCAGCTCAGGGATTAATGGTAGTGGGTAGCGGTTCTTCTTAGTAATGGTATTCAAACCCCTGTAATCAATGCAGGGTCTGAGGGATCCATCTTTTTTAGCCACAAAAAAGAATCCCGCCCCAGCAGATGATTTAGACGGTCGGATGAACCCTTTAGCGAGGTTCTCTCGGATATATTCAGACATAGCTTTTGTCTCAGGTTGAGAGAGAGGGTAAACCCTACCCCGTGGAGGAGTGGTCCCAGGAAGCAAGTCTATAGCACAATCAAAGGGGCGATGTTCGGGTAGAATCTCTGCTCTTTCCTTCGAAAAGACGTCAGCGAAGTCTGCGTAGGGTGCTGGGAGAGAGACCCCAACATGGGCCAACGGAATGGGTGGAACCGCGTGGACCTGATGCAGGACTGGAAACAATGTGGGCTCCATCGAGTAATTTGAAGATCGTCCCAGCGAAAGTCGTCCCAGCGAAAGTAATTTGAAGATCGTCCCAGCGAAAGTAGCTGCAACTAGGGTAGACCGAGGACTACTGGATGTACTGAGCGATCCAAGACCAAAAAAGAGATTGTTTCTTCATGTAAAATCCCAGTTTGAAGTATCAGCGGCATCGTGGTAACAGAGATACTCCCGGGCAATGGGGTTCCTTGAATAGAAGTAACCCGTAGTGGTGGGTCACGAGGTCGCATGGGTAACTGAAGTTGCTGGACTAAAGTCTGGGTGATGAAATTCCCTCCGGCTCCGGAGTCAATAAGCGCTTGTGTCTGGAAGGAACCACCGTGAAACTTTAAGGTTACAGGAACTGTACATTGAGGAGCAGCATTAAGACAGCCCAGAAGACACTCCTCCACTTCTTCTAGGCTCGAGCGTTTTCCGCCCGTTCTTTACATTGCGACAGGAAGTGTCCCTTTCCAACACAATACAAACAAAGGCCCAGAGACCGGCGACGGCGTTTCTCCTCTTCCGTCAAAGAAGTCCTGCCAATCTGCATGGGTTCCTCGGAGGAAGGTTCGGCGGATGCTCCCGTGGATCGAGGAGTGGACACGAGCGGCCTTGAGAAAGCAGGAGCCAGAGGCGCCATACGTCGGGGAGGCCATACCTCCTTGGCCCTCTGCAGCAGACGTTGGTCTATACGCCCGGCGAGTTCAATAAGGGCGTTAAGATCTTCGGGGATGTCTCTGGCTGCCAGAACATCCTTGATTCGACCCACCAGGCCTTCAAGGAATATCCCGCGGAGGGCGTCATCACGCCAGCCCACTTCCAGTGCCAGCGTGCAAAATTCCAATGCATATTCAGCCAAAGTACGGGCTCCTTGCCGGAGCTGTAGTAACTCCGAAGTTGCCGAAGTCTGACGAGCGGGCTCATCAAAGGCTGCTTTAAAGTTAGTCACGAAATGATCCAAATTGGAGAGAGTAGCGTCGTTCTTCTCCCACATCGGAGATGCCCAGTTCAAGGCCTTACCATCTAGTAAGGAGAAAATGTATGCCACCTTGATGGAGTCAGTAGGGAACTGATTCGGAAGTAAGGCAAATCGCACAAAACACTGGTTTAAAAAACCACGACACGCCTTAGAATCTCCCGCGTATCGGGAGGGAGCGGGAAGCTGTGTAGGCGTCTGAAGTGTGACGACCGGAGCGGCCACTGGTACAGGCACTGGAGCCGGCGGTTCCGCATCCATGCGGGTAGCCATGCGTTCCACTGTGGCTACCAAGGAGTCCAGTACTTGCTGCTGTTGCACCAGCCGTTGGGCGAACCCCGGAATGGCCTGGAGACCAGCGAGGTATGCCGGATCCATGGCCTTGCAAACTGTTGTGACTACTCAATTCCGGAAGAGGATCCTTAGGCCGACCAGCCAGGAATGGCAGCCGGGAGGCAGAACACACACTGGGCTGACGAGGCTTCACCTGGAAACCCGTGACCCCTCCAGAGGAGCTGTAGGGACCCGGGTCGCTAGGGCTTAGGAGTCTTCACCCTGGAAGTTCGCGGTCCCCCCAGGAGGAGCCCATAGGGACCCGGACCGCTGGGACTTAGGCGGAGTAAAGATGCAACCCAGGAGGTGTACGAACCGGAATCAAGA
Source organism: Rhinatrema bivittatum (assembly GCF_901001135.1). Lineage (NCBI taxonomy): Eukaryota > Metazoa > Chordata > Amphibia > Gymnophiona > Rhinatrematidae > Rhinatrema > Rhinatrema bivittatum. The sequence continues at coordinate 322,689,118 of NC_042616.1, read as the reverse complement.
CAGGCAGCAAACAGGCGGAGACAGAGTCACGGACCGGAATCAAGGCTGGTGGCAGGCAAGCGGAGTCGGAGTCACAGGCTGAGGTCGAGGCAGGTGGCAGGCAAATGGAGACGAGGACACGGACCGGAATCAAGGCAGGCGGCAGGCAAGCAAAGTCGGATACACTGGCAGGAGTCAAGGCAGGCAGCAAGCAGGAAACACGGTCAGGCAAGCAGGATTCAAGGCAGGCAGGCTGGAAACGGGAACCAGAAGATCAGGACAGCAACTAGCACTTCAGGAAGTAACCTTGTTGCAAGGCAAAGTCAGAGTTCCTGGGTCCCTGTTTAAATCCCCTTACCAGCGTCTGACGTCATCAGGAGGCGGATCCTGACATCCGGGGCTGAGAGCTGAAAACGCCGGTCCTCGCGCGCGTGCGTACCCCTCCAGGGGGGTGGAGTCTTCGGCGGCGTCTCCCTCGTGGAGACGCCGCTGCCACGCGGCTTGAGAGGCCCAGAACCCGGCGGTCTTCAGCCACTGCCACGCGGCTCGGGGAACCCGTAACCCGGCGAATCGCGGCGCTTCAGGAAGAGGTAAGGGCCTGGTCACTGCCCCAGTGACCGGGATCGCAACAACACGAACCTGGCAATTACCCAAACACAAAGAAGATCCCATGCTACTGATGCAATTAATACGCAGTGGCTATTCCCTAAGTAAACTTGATTTAATAGCCATTAATGGACTTCTCCAAGAACTTATCCAAACCTTTTTTGAACCCATCTTCACTAACTGCACCAACCACATCCTCTGGCAACAAATTCCAGAGCTTTATTTTGCATTGCGTGAATAAGAATTTTCAACGGGCCCAGCCCAGCTTGTAACCCCCGATACGCGCATAAGTGTCTGGCCTGCTGAAAGGGGTGGCCCAGCGGGCATGGTCTGGGTGGGGAGGGGCGAAGCCAGAGACAGAGACAGGATGGAGGCGGTCCAGAGAAGGGCGACCAAAAAGGGCCCAGGGCAGCACCATTAGCCGCTGTCCCAGGAAAGCATGTGCTGGCAACCGGCCGACATGCAGAGTCTACTGATGCTCCAAATGAGCAGCAAGTTAAAAAACAAAAAACATTATTATAGCTAGGAAAGGGTTAGAGGTTGGGGAGGAGAAGGAAAAAGGTAGGTAGTTTAGGTAGGGGTATAGGGAAGTTTCCTCCCAGTCTGCTCCCTAATTGGAGCATTCTAGGAGGGAACTGGGGAAACCCTACTTGCATCATTGGGCATATTTTTCTAAAATCCCCCCCCCCATGCAAGGAGCAGGCCGCCCGCCCGCACATGTGTGTGGACATGAAAATCCGGCATGAAAATCCGTGCATATGTTATAAAATATCTGTGTCCATGTGCACGTGCCGTGCGTGCTCCTTTTAAAATCTACTTAAACTATATACATGTATGCTCATCCCATTCAGAGCTTTCTACATGAGCTTTCTACATGAGGTAAATAGATTGTGGGTAGTAGGGATGGGGGTTGCTTAGGGTGTTCATATGGGGTCACTGAGGGAGGCTATAGGGATGTGAAATTGTTTGGTTTTCCCGGTAAGTTAAGAGGGTTGTTTTGTTTAGAAAGCTTTTTCCAATATCTTTGTGAGTGACATTGTGGATGAGATAGAAAGTAAGGTTTGTCTTTTTGCAACAGAGTGGACACTCCGGAAGGTGTGGAGAGAATGAGACGGGATTTAGGGAAGCTGGAAGAGTGGTCAAAGATATGGCAGCTGAGATTCAATGCCAGGAAGTGCAGAGTCATGCATATGGGGTGTGGAAATGCAAAAGAACTGTATTCGATGGGGGTTGAGGGGCTGGTGTGCACGAGCAGGAGAGAGACCTTGGGGTGATAGTGTCTAACAATCCGAAGTTGGCGAAACAATGTGACAAGGCAAAAGCTAAAGACAGAAGAATGCTGGGCTGCATAGAGAGAGGAATATCGAGTAAGAAAAGGGAAGTGATTATCCCCTTGAACAGATCCTTGGTGAGACCTCACATGGAGTACTCAGTTCTGGAGACTGTATCGCTGAAGGGACAGAGACAGGATGGAGGCGGTCCAGAGAAGGGCGACCAAAAAGGTGGAAGGTCTTCATTGAATGACTTATGATGTGATGTTCTCCTAACGAATGTCGGTATACAAAAATTGCAAATAAAAATAAATAAATAAATTTAATTCTTTCGCATCCCCCCCTCCCGACGCCCCCTCAATTTTTTTAAAGAACCTGGTGGTCCAGTGGGGGTCCTGGGAGCGATCTCCCGCTCTCGTGCCATCAGCTGCCACTAATCAAAATGGTGCCGATGGCACTTTGCCCTTAGCATGTGACAGGGTATCCATTACATTGGCTGGCCCCTGTCACATGGTAGGAGCACTGGATGGCCCGCGCCATCCAGTGCTCCTACCATGTGACAGGAGCCTGCGCCATCCATTGCTCCTACCATGTGACAGGGGCCAGCCAATGGCACAGATACCCTGTCACATGCTAAGGGCAAAGGGCCATTGGCGCCATTTTGATTAGTGGCAGCCGACAGCCCGAGAGCGGGAGATTGCTCCCGGGACTCCTGCTAGACCACCAGGTACTTTAAAAATTTGGTAGGGTGTCGGGAGTGTGGGGGATGCAAAATAATTAAATTTAAATGGTCAGGGTGTTTTTTGGGTTTTTTTGGCACGACACAGATGATTAAAACGGGTAACAATCATGGGAACAAGGATTTCCCACGGTTTTTCCCCGAACTCGATACTGGAAACGAGCCCGGTACCGATTCACATCCCTACCTGGAACACCCTTCCGGAGGAAGTGGTGAAGACCAAAACTATGAATGACTTCAAAGGGGTGTGGGATAAATACTGTGGATTCATAAAGTCTAGAGGATGTGAATGAAGAGAAGAAGCATGAGGGTAGCTTGCGGGAATGACAGCTACTTCCTGGAGATTAATACCCATATTCAATAAACATGTTATGGTCCCGGGCCATGCCCCGGTCCTTCCACTTACCTCGGGGACTGTCCGGGCCGCTGCGACGATTCCTCAGGCCTGCATGATGCTGACCGCGGTGCTCCCTCCTCAAGGGAGATGCCATCGATGCTCCGCAGCTAGCCCCATCCTCTAGGCGCGCGTGCAGGGGCTCAGCTCTTAAAGGGGCCAGCGTGAGAAATTCAGCCCTGCCCTGGGATCACGTCAGATGCTCACAGGGTATATAACCCTGCATCTGGATCTCTTCCCTGCTTTGCAACAAGGTTCACTCTCTGCTGAGAGCTACTAGTTGCTGTTTTGACTACTGGCTTCTGACCCCGACTTCTGACTACTGGCTTCTGACCCTAGCTTCTGACTCCTGGCTTTGACTTTGGCTCGTCCATTGGCTTCTGACTTCAGCTTCTGTCCATTGGCTTTGTCTTCAGCTTCTGATTCCTGACTTTGACTTTGGCTCATCCACTGGCTTCTGACCGCTCATCATCCGCAGGTATCCGGTTCTGCACCTTCCAGGAGGTCTCACCTAAGTCTCAGCGGCTCGGGTCCTCACAGGCTCCTCCCAGGGGGACCACAGGCTTACAAGGGTGAAGTCCTACTAGATCTCCTGGCTCCATCTTCTTCGCTTGACTCTCTCCGGGACTTCTCTTCGGATCCTTGGCCGCAGAGGATCACGCCTAAGTCCAAGAGACCCGGATCCTCATGGGCTCCTCCTGGGGGGATCTCGGGCTTCTGGTGGTGAAGATTCTTCAAGATCCCTCTCCTGTGCCACCTCCCAGCTTCGGCATCCACTGTAGGCCTCCCCACAGTGCATCATCATCTGTCCTAGCTGGCTCAAGGGTCCACAAATCCAACAAACATACTCACTGTCAATGCGACTCCAGCATTGCTCTATGCTTCAACAGCAAGAGGAAATGTGGTAAAAAAAGATTTGCATTCACAAAAAAACTGGGAAGTAGCTTGCTTGTTGCGGCAGTTACTACCCCAAGCCAAATAAATCTGATACTTCACTTTCAATGCATATCCAGCATAAGCTCTCTGCTTCAACGGCAGGGGAGAAAGACTGATACTTCACTTTCAATGCATATCCAGCATAGCTCTATGCTTCAACGGCAGGGGGGAAAGAGGAAAAGAGGATTTATAATCAGGCAACAACCAACAAGGACTGGATTACATAGTCTGGGTAAATAAATAATTATGGGTGAGGCTTGATTGTTACGGCGGTTACTACCCCGAATCAATTAAGCATGATACTTCACTTGGAATACATATCCAGCGCAACTCACTGCTTCAATGGCTGGGGGGAATAAAGAAAAGAGGAATTATATTCAGACAACAACCAACAAGGACTGACTGGCACAGGCTGGGTAAACAAATAAGCGTGGGAGTAGCTTGCTTATTGCAGCAGTTACTACCCCTAACTAATTAAGCTAAATACTCGTACTTCACTTAGATGCAGCTCCAGCACTGCTCTCTACATCAATGGTGGGGGAGGAAGGTAACTAGAACCAAAAATGTTACTAATAAGGGCCAAGAGTAACAGATAAGTATGAGAAAAAAAAGTGTGAAAGCTTGCTGGGCAGACTGTATGGACCATTTGATCTTCTTCTGCCGTCATTTCTATGTTTCTGTACGGAACTCTGGTTGTTTCATTTCCTTATTTTCTGGTTTTGCATGATTTCTCACTCATTACTATAACTTTTATATTCAATAAATAGAAATTATTTCTCTTGAGCATCTTTTTTTTTGTGTGCCTGTATTTTTTCTTCTGAATTAGGGTTTTTGTGGATAAACCACCCCAGTATAATCAATCATCAAACAAGGTGAGAGAAACAGGATGGAATTGTGAAGGGGTGGAAGAAAAAGAAGAACTATGGAACAGGCTCTGTGGAAATAGAAACTTGTATATCTTTTTTCATATTTCTGTTCTGCGGACAAAACACCCTAGTATAACAAACCAGGAAGAAAGGTAATGTGGGAAGAACACAACAAGGCTCCGAAAGAAGGCAACAGGAACAGTTTCCTAGTAAGTTGTAAGAATTGCTTTATTAGGAAAGTTTTTCCCAAATAAAATAGCTGAAATGTGGCTGTTCCATTACTTGGTTTTCTGGTTTCTTTCATTTTATAGAGTATGGTAGCTGGACATGACACAACAAATCCCCTATGATTCTCTGAACCAATCATTGTTTATTTGTTGTGTAATAATAACCATGAGTGTCACTTTGTAAAACATTGTGACCTACACATGGAACAACAGTATATAAAATGACTAAGAAATAAATATGGTGGCATTAGGGGTTGTAACGCTTGGCCAGCCACAGAAGGACCCTGCGATTGGTCGTACTCACCCACATCAGCTGCTGATATGGAAAGGCCATTCCTCATGATTGAACAATGCCAACCAACCCTAACACCATTTGGAAACACAGTATCAGAAATGCCTTCATCACCCTGGTCTTTGTGCTGCTTTATAGGGTGTGCACACATCCGCATCACTGTTAAGGCCCCCAAAGTGGAAAACAGCCCTTTCTGTAGCCTGATGACAACATGTCTCAGCAACAGGTCACCTGTCTAGCAGAGCATGTCGCTACCTGTGACTGTGTTCCTCTTTGCCTTGCTCTTTGTCCTGCCTTGTCTTCTTACCCATTGTCTTTGTTGTGGTTCTGCCTCTGTTTCCCCGCTCCTGCCTTGTCTGTTCTGCCTCTCCTTTGTCCTCCATTTCCTGTTGCTTCCTCTGTCTTGTCTATCTCAGCCTGATTCTTGCCTTTGACTATTGCTTTGGACACTGACCATTCTCTTGTCTGCCACCTGCCTTGGATCATTGCTATAAACACTGGCCTCTCTTTTGGTTCCCACTTGCCTTGAATCATTGCAATGGACACAGGCCACTCTCTTGCATGCTGCCCACCTCTGACCCTTGCTCTGGACCTGAACTATGCTCTTCTCACTGCCTGCCCTGACCCTTGGCCTGGGTATGATTCTCTGTTAGCTACTTGCCCTAACCTCAGCCCAGCCCTGGACATTCTCTTCTTCCTTGCCCTTTAGGACCATTACCTATGTTTTGCCAGCCCCTGGAACCCAAGGACTCAACCTATGTGGGATGGTGCTGGTACAGGTGAAGCCACAGATGTGTCCCAGCCCAGGAACATCTGCCAGCTGTTGGCATGGGCCTAGCAGGTTCACCTGTTAGGCTAAGCCACACAACAGCATGAGCTTCAAGTTTGCTTACAGGATTGCTGAAGCTAAGGACCCAGCAGACCTGTCCACCCTTCAGGCTATCCCTGGCCTAGCCCAGCAGATTCACAAAGAGCAATAGATCCTAGACCAAGTCACTGAATTGCTTGAGGAATTGGCAGGAAAGTTGGATGCTTTGCAGGCCCAACCACCAGTCCCAGTTCTTCTGCCTGTGGTCCCTCCTCCTCTGGATTAAGTCCATCTTCCAGGACCAGTCCTGTATTTGCCACCACCTGCTTGATACCTTGGGGACCCTATAGAAAGCCAGGGCTTTGTGAGCCATTGCACAATGCAATTTGAGCTCCAGTCTACTTTGTTCTGTCCTACAGAGGTAAGATAACCTACATGCTCTCCTTGATGGGTTGTACAGCTCTTGCCTGGGTCTTTCAATTGTTGGAGCAAGACAACCTGATTCTTCCGAATGTACAATAATTTCTCCATCAGTTCCTCTTAGTAGTCAATGAATCTGGCTGATCCTTATCCACAGAAGCAGCATCCACATATCCATCAAGGTACACTTACATTAGGAGAATATGCCTTACCTTGGCTTCAGAGCTATGGTCGGGTGAAAACAGTCAGACAGTCATCTTCTGGAAAGAGTTGTCTGGTCAGATTAAAAGTAACAATTATAGAGCCTTTATCTTGAGACAAATCATCTAGAAATGTAAGGCTTGCCCCATCTGTTAACAACTCTCTTCCATGAAAAAGGGGCTCACCTTAAAGCGAAATTAGCTGCAACAAAGGAAGTATCAACAATCACCAATAAATCCTCACCCACTTTACAGCACTCAGGAATCATTTCCCTATTACCACAGAGAAATCAAAAGCCCAAGAAAAAATGGTTTACAGTGGACTCAGGAAGCATAAGACCTGTGACCATAAGACACCCAGCCGTCACAATTGTGCAAATCATATGGCCCCCCCCCACCCCCCCACACACACACACACTTACACAGAGCATACTGAAAGCCAAGAACAAATTGATTACAGTGGGCTCTGGTAGAGTAAGACCTGTATTGCGGAGACACACATGATCTCAAGTGAGACAAGCACAAAATGCCTTCTCTGTATTAGATAATGAAGAAGCACTAGCAAAGAAAGTATCTGAAAAGAAAGAAGAAACCCAATGCATGCAGAAATTCCATAATGCAATAAATAACCATAAGAAAAAGCTCATTGTGCTGGGTGACTCAGTCATCAGAGGCACTAATTTGGCAACTCTTTTCGAGGGAAACACTATAGTTGAAAGCCTTCCATGTTCATCAGCCAGTAGAAATGCTATTCAGATAGACAATGCAATCAAAGAGAAAGTAAGGACTTTGAAGTTGATATTATCATCCATCTGGGAAACAATGACTTGGATAGAAACAGCATCCAAGTGGTACAGAAAGATTTCCAGAGTTTGGCGAACCAGATTAGTCATATGGCAAAGACTATTGCCTTTTCTAAAGTGCTACCTGTTCATGGAAAGGGGAAAGAGAGGCTAAGATATAGAGATAATGTCAATGCATTGCACAAAACTATGTGTAAGGAGAAAAGTTCTGGATTTATTGGGGGCTGGTGCCATGTATGGAACAGTAAAAGGCTCTATGTCAAAAATGGTTTACATCTGTCTGTGGCAGGAAAAAGATCCTAAGTGATAAATTCAAATCCTATGCCAAAAGGCATTTAAACTAGAGGACGGGGATGGCAGAAGGAAACTGGAATGTTACCACCCAATCTCAAAGAAATGAGTGAAGGGGATAACAAAAGTCAGCTGAATAAGGCACAAAAGAATCCCAAGAAGAGCAGTAACCTGAAAGAGAAAAGCTGGAAAGCTATGAGCACAAATGCTCATAGTCTGGGCAATAAAATCCAAGACTTGCAGATGCTAATGGTAGAAGCAGATCTAGACACCATTGCTGTTTCAGTAACATGGGTTGCAGAGTCACATGATTAGGATATAGCCATCCCTAGCTATAACTACAAAAGGACAGAAAGGGCAGGAAAGGGTGAGAAGTAGTGTTTTATGTCAGAAGCAGTAACCAAGCAATTGAAATGCAGAGAACATGGGGTAGGGAAGAAGCACTATTGGCTAGCCTAGAAAAAGATGAGGATTCTATTTACATTGGAGTCGTCTATAGGCCTCCAATTCACACAGAACAGCTAGACAGAGAGCTAATCAAAGATATTGAAAATATTAGAAAGAAGGGATAAGTGTTGTGCATTGGAGATTTTAATCTGCTGGATGTAGACTGGAGTATCCCTTCGGCAGAATCTATGAGAAGTAGAGAGATACTGGATGTCCTACAAAGGGTCATGCTGAAACAAATGGTAATGGATCCCGTGAGGGACAGTGCAATCCTGTACCTAGTGCTTACAAATGGGGATAAGGTCTATCATGTCCAAAGAGGTGCCCACCTGAGTACAAGTGATCATCAGACAGTATAGTTTGACATTGCGAATAAGATACCAAGAAGTCACACAAAGATCCAAGTTTGAATTTCAAATATATGGACTTTGATAAAATGGATTTGTACCTTGAGGATGAACCACAAGGCTGGGAGAAAATGGGAAAGATGGAACAACAGTGGGCTAAATTTAAAAGGAGCTAATTACAAAGACTACATATCTATGTATTAGAAAAGGAAACAAAAATTCAAGGAAAAAGAAACCTATTTGGTTATCAAAGGAGGTGGCTGCAAAATTAAAGGCAAAAAGATCAGCGTTCAAGAAGTATAAAGAATCCCAAAATGTGGAACACAGGGATCAGTACCTGGTAGAAATGAGGGAGACAAAGAAAGAAATCAGAAAAGCAAAAGGTCAAGTGGAAAAAAAGATTGCCCAGGAGCTAGAGAGGTGACAAAACATATTTCAGATATCTAAGAGAAAGAAGGAAAGCCCAAAGTGGTATAGTGAAATTGAAAGGTGACAAGGAACAATGTGCCAAGACAGATAAGGAAATTGCATAAATATTAAACAAATTCTACAGTTCTGTGTTCACTAAAGAAGACCCTGGAGAAGGGCCATTGCTGGTTGACAAGACCATAGAAAGGAATGGACTAGACACAACTCCTTTTACAGAAGAAAATGTATGGAAACAGCTAGAAAAACTGAAAGTGGACAAGGCCATGGGATTGGATGAGATTCATCCTAGGATACTGAGGAAGCTCAGAGATGTGCTGGTGGGTCTGCTGCATGACCTGTTCAATAGATCCCTGGAAACGGGAGTGGTGCCGACTGCCGAGTGATTGGTGAAGAATGGTGGTGGTTCCACTTCACAAGAGTAGTAGCAGAGAGGAAGCTGGAAACTACAGGCTGGTTAGCCTCACCTCAGTGGTGAGAAAATTAATGGAGACTCTGCTGAAGGAAAGGATAATGAACTATCTAAAGTCGGAAGGATTGCTGGACCTGAGGCAACTTGAATTCACTAGGGGATTGTCTTGTCAGACAAGCCTGATTGATTTTTTAATTGGGTGACTAAAGAATTGGACTAAGGAAGAGCACTCAATGTCATCTACTTGGATTTCAGCAAATCTTGTGATACAGTCCCGCATAGGAGGTTTGTGAATAAAATGAGAAGCTTGGGAGTGAGTGCCAAGATGGTGGCATGGATCACAAACTGGTTGATGGATTGAAAATAATGGCAATGTGTGATGGAACCTTTTCTGAAGAGAGAATGGTGCTAATTGGAGTGCCACAAGGATTGGTGTTGGGTCGGGTTCTGTTCAATATCTTTGTGAGCGACATTGCGGAAGTGATAGAAGGTAAAGTTTGTCTATTTGCGGATGATACTAAGATCTGCAACAGAGTGGACATGCAGGAAGGAGTAGACAGAATGAGATGTGATTTAAGAAAGCTTGAACGATGGTCAAAGACATGGCAGGTGAGATTCAATGTCAAGAAGTGCAGAGTCATGCATCTGGGGTATGGTAATCTAAAAGAGCTGTATGTGATTGGGGGGGGGGACGGGGACGAAGGGCTGATGTGCATGGAGCATGAGAGAAACCTTGGGGCGTGTCCAGCAATCTGAAGATGGTGAAGTAATGTGACAAGGTGATAGCTAAATGCAAAAGAATGCTGGGCTCAGGCTGCATTGAGAGAGGAATTACCAGAAAGGAGGAGATGATAATCCCCTTGTACATGTCCTTGGTGAGGCTTCCCCTGGAGTAGGATGTTCAGTTCTAGAGACCGTTTCTCAAAAGGGACAGAGACAGGATGGAGACAGTCCAGAGAAGGGTGACCAAAAAGATGGATGGACTCAATAAAATGTCTTATGAGGATGCATATAGGGAAAAATAACCCATGCTATAGTTACACAATGTTAGGTTCCATATTAGGTGCTACTACCCAAGAAAGAGATCTAGGTGTCATAGTGGATAACACATTGAAATCATCAGTTCAGTGTGCTGTGGCAGTCAAAAAAGCAAACAGAATGTTGGGAATTATTAGAAAGGGAATTGTGAATAAAACGGAAAATGTCATAATGCCTCTGTATCGCTCCATGGTGAGACCGCACCTTGAATACTGTGTACAATTCTGGTCGCCACATCTCAAAAAAGATATAATTGTGATGGAGAAGGTACAGAGAAGGGCTTCCAAAATGATAAGGGGAATGGAACAGCTCCCCTATGAGAAAAGACTAAAGAGGTTAGGACTTTTCAGTTTGGAGAAGAGACGGCTGAGGGGGGATATGATAGAGGTGTTTAAAATCATGAGAGGTCTAGAACGGGTAGATGTGAATCATTTTTTTACTCTTTTGGATAATAGAAAGACTAGGGGGCACTCCATGAAGTTAGCATGTGGCACATTTAAAACTAATCGGAGAAAGTTCTTTTTCATTCAACGCACAATTCAATTCTGGAATTTGTTGCCAGAGGATGTGGTTAGTGCAGTTAGTATAGCTGTGTTTAAAAAAGGATTGGATAAGTTCTTGGATGAGAAGTCCATTACCTGCTATTAATTAAGTTGACTTAGATAATAACCACCGCTATTACTAGCAACGGTAACATGGAATAGACTTAGTTTTTGGGTACTTGCCAGGTTCTTATGGACTGGATTGGCCACTGTTGGAAACAGGATGCTGGGCTTGATGGATCCTTAGTCTGACCCAGTATGGCATATTCTTATGTTCTTATAAACTCTGGAGGAAAGGAGGTACAGGGAAGATATGATACAGACCTTCAGATACCTGAAAGGTTTTAATGATGCACAATTGACAAGTCTTTTCTGTTGAAAAGAAATCAGTAGAACTGGGGGTCATGAAATTAAACTCCAGGGAGGAAGACTCAAAACCAATGTCAGGAAATATTTCTTCACGGAGATGGTGGAAGATGCCTAGAATGCCTTTCTGGAAGAGGTGGGGAAGGCAAAAACAGTGAAACAATGTAAAGGAACATGGGATAATCACTGTGGTCCCTAAAGGCTAGTGGACAAAAATGAATAAAGTGTGCATGGGGATAATTTACTGGTATGGAGGTTTCTACCCTTAACCAATAAGCCTTCATACTGTTGATTCAACTCCATCATTGTTCTCAGCTTCAAAGGCAGGGAAAAATGAGGAAAAGAGGAATTAGACTCAAACACAACCAACAAGGACATTGAATTTTACAGTCTGGGAAAACAAATAAGCTTGGGGGTAACTTGCTGATGTGGCTGTTACTACCTTTAACCAATAAGCCTGAAACATTTGATCCAACTCCAACATGGCTCTCTGCTTGAATGGCAAGAGGTGATGGAGAATTGGACTCAAACAGCAACCAACAAGGTCCCTGACTTTGATAGCCTGGGAAACTGATATATATGAGGGAGACTTGATGTTGCATGTCCCGTCCGCGGTAGGCCTTTGACCGGGCCTACTCACCTTCGCAGAGCTGCTCCTGGACCCGGACGATCCTCGCTCGTGGCTGTGGGCAGCCGCCTATGCTCCCGAGCGCCTGCTGCCTCCTCAGCTTTTCCTGGCTCCTCCGCGGACCTCCCCAGTGCCCAGTTGTGGCTTAGGTGCGTGCCTCTTTTACCTTTAAAGGGGCTGTGGTAGGAACCTAGCCTGCGGCTCCGGATGATGACAACATCAAGCCCTGGTATATAAGGCAGGGCTTGCCACTAATTCCTTGACTTGGCAACAGGTCTCCACATTGTTCATGTGCTCGTTGCCCATTGTTCCTGATCCTGACTCCATTCCTGGTTCCAGATCCTGACTCCGTTCCTGGTTCCTGTTCCTGACCCATACCTTGGTCCCTTCCTAGTCTTGCTGGACTGACCTTTGGCTTTGACCTTTACTACATTAGACCATGCTCAGGATTGACTCTCTGGCTTTGACCCTCGCTACGTTAGACCATGCTCAGTATTGACTCTCTGGCTTTGACCTTCGCTATGTTGGACTACGCACTGGACTGTCCATCTGGCTTTGACCCTTGCTCCATTTGACTCTGCACCTTGTCTTGCTCAGCCACCTGCCCTGACACCAGCTTGCCTTTGACTATGCCTTCGGTATCTCCCTGGACTTGGCCTTTCAGGATTTGGCCTTCTATTACCTGGGCGCCACCTTTCTCCGCCCTGTTCCTTTCGGCGCCCGGGTCTCTGGATCCCTGCCTCGTCCAGACCTATGTCGGTTCCTTGATATCTCTGTTGTATCCCGGCAACCCTTGTAACACATCTACTGGGAGTCATCACTCGAAGGCCCACCTAAAACCAGTCAGCCCCGGCACCCATGGGATAAACCTGCAGGGAACGAGGTCTGGTAGTGGCGAAGCTCCGGTTGGCCTATATCTTCTAGTCAGCTCCACCTCCAAACTGTGGGGACCCATGGGGCTTGCCCTACGGGTAGCGTCAACCCCACCTCGGGCCAAGAGTCCACCACCAGCGCAACACTTGATGGCATAGCAGATGGTACCATAAGCTTGCTGAGCAGACTGGATGGACTATTTGGTCCTTTTCTGTTGTCATTTCTATGTTTCAATAGAAAGGTTGATCATTAAAGTTTGATCTATAGAAAGGTTGGCCATTAAAGTGGACCTGAAATTTTAAGAATGGGCCCAGGACTACAAGGCCTCCCAGTGCCCCATTAAGCTGGCCCATCACTTCCAGTGTCCCCTGGTGCCTACATCTAACCTGTAGCTCAAACCCTCAGTGGAGGATCCTATGCAACTAAGATGCTCGAAGCTCTCTGATGAGGAAAGCAGAGCTGTTGGCAACTCCGGCTGAGCCTGTACTGCACCAGCCAGTGTCATTTTTCCAGTCACTGTCCCAGAAAGCTGGGAAACTCCACTTAGGATTGGTTGAAGAGGAAAATTTCAGGTGGATACCATCCTTTCCACAGATGTTGGTACTTGCCTGCATCACCAGCGGAAGTTGCTAATCCACATAGGCATTTTTTGACTCTGGGGTCAGTGGTTATTTTATTGAGGAATTGTTCATATGTATGTATGACTTACCTACAACTTCCTTGGAGAACACTATTACCATCTCATCAGTTTTTGGTGAGCCTCTCCTGGGTTGACTCATTGAAATAACCCTGACATTGATCATGCAGACTTGGATTCTTCACAAGGAAACCTTCGCTTTCTATGTACTACCCCAGAACTACCCTGGCAATAGGAACATCAACCTATCAAACATTGGGGCACTTTGCATGTGCAACGCTGGGGATCCACTTGTGTCAAGCATGTCTCTCTACCAACCCGCCTCTGTCTCTATGATTCTAGCCACCACCAGGCCTGGTCTTCCACTCCAGTATGCTGCTTACTCATACAACTTTATCAAACAGCAGGCAGAAACCTTGACTCTGCACAGGTCATATAACTGTCCTATAGACTTGCTACTAAGGAAAACTCTGCCTCGAGGCAGGCTCTAGCCCCTGTCAGCACCAGAAGCCACTAATATGTCTCAATACATCCAGGAAAACTTAAAAAGAGGCTTCATACAGCCTTCCTCATCTCCTCCAGGTGCAGACTTCTTCTTCGTGGGTAAAAAAGATGAATCTTTCAGACTGTATTGATTACAGGGATTTAGGGTGGGAATGCAAGAGAAATTGGATTCAGGTGACAACCAATATGGGCCCTGACTTTTATGGTCTGTGGTGCTGATAGGCAGACATAATTGAAAAGCATAGTACTGCTTCTAAGTCATGTCACCACTGTCTGAATATTCAAGAAAGCTCTTCACCCAGTAAAAATGTTGCAAGTAGTACATTTTTTATGGATTATTATAAGGCTTGGGAATAACTACATGAGTGGCAGTTGCTACCCTTAAGAGAAACATGGGGTTAACCTGCATTGTATGACAGATACTACCATAAGAAGCTTCATGGGCAGACTGGAAAGACCATTTTGTCCTTTTCTGCTATCATTATTATGTAGTATGTTACTAAAAAGAACCTGTATCCATTGCCCCTTATCTTTGAGCTATTTGACCGTTTCCAAGGAGCCTGAATCTTCACAAAACTAGACCTTTCAGGAGTGTACAATATCATATGCATAAGAGAGGGTGAAAAGTGGAAGACAATGTTTATTACCAGGAATGGGCACTATGAGTACCTTGTCATGCCATTTGGACTATGCAGTGCTCCAGCGGTATTTTAACACTTGGTCAATGAGATCTTTTTGGGTCTTTTGTATTCTCATGTGGTAGTGTACATTGATGATATTCTCATATTTTCCTGATGATTGGATCAACATTGGGAGCACATCAACCAAATGTTACAGATGTTGTGGGAACATCATCTATATGCAAAGCTGGAAAAATACACCTTTGATAAGAATAACTCCTCTTCTTGGGATACATAATTTCCTGATACATGGTTCATATGGACCCACAAAGTTAAAAGCCATTCTAGACTAATCCCTGCCCATGGGACTCAAGCTGCTAGATCATTGCCAATTCTATGGAATTTAGTTTCCACCCGTGTTAAGAACACAATGCTTTTTGGGGCGGATTTTCAGAGCCCTGCTCGCCTAAATCCGCCTAAATCCGGGCGGATTTAGGCGAGCAGGGCCCTGCGCGCCGGTGCGCCTATGCTCAATAGGCCTACCGGCGCGCGCAGACCCCGGGACTGGCGTAAGTCCCGGGGTTTGGCGAGGGGGGCGTGTCAGGGGCATGTCAGGGGTGGGCCCGGTCGGCGTGGCGTTTTGGGGGCGTGTCGGCAGCATTTTGGGGGCGGGCCCGGGGGCGTGGTTACGACCCGGGGTGGTCCGGGGGCGTGGCCGCGCCCTCCGTACCCGCCCCCAGCTCGCGTCCCGGCGCGCGGGGATTTACGTCTCCCTCCGGGAGGCGTAAATCCCCCAACAAAGGTAAGGGGGGGGTTAAGACAGGGCCGGGCGAGTGGGTTAGGTAGGGGAAGGGAGGGGAAGGTGAGAGGAGGGCAAAAGAAAGTTCCCTCCGAGGCCGCTCCGATTTCGGAGTGGCCTCGGAGGGAACGGGGGTAGGCTGCGCGGCCCAGCGCGCGCCGGCTATACAGAATCGATAGCCTTGCGCACGCCGATCCAGAATTTTAGCGGATATGCGCGGCTATGCGCGTATCTACTAAAATCCCGCGTACTTTTGCTTGCGCCTGATGCACCAGCAAAAGTACGCCAATTTGCGCGGTTTGAAAATCTACCCCTTCATGTCTCATTATTAAAACCCCTGATCTTTTTCAGATTTCAGATTTTTTTTTATATACCGGCATTCGAGACAGCAGTCACATCATGCTGGTTCACATAAAACAGGGGTGCATAGTAAACATAACAATAACAATGGTGCTGAAAAGGCAGTTACATATAACAGGGTGATAAGAACTTGGCTGAGAAGGAAGAGAAAGGACAGGTTATTAATTCACACAGGTAAACGATAGAAGATATGGTTAACCATGGTGTAGGTGGAGATTAGGGGTGGCTTGGAGGTGTTAGATCAATTGGCGTCCGGGAAAGCTTGTATGAATATCCAGGTCTTTAGTCTTTTTTTGAAGGTTGAGATGCATGATTCTTCTGTTGAGATGACTAATCTTCTGTTAGTCATCTCAATGACCCCCTAGTTTCATAGAAGAGATATCCATGACTGATATGGAATTTAAACTGCAATAGATTCTAGAATCGAGAAGATGCCAGAACCAAATAGAATACCTCATACCTTGGAATAATTTCATACCAAAATAAAACTCCTGGGAGCCAGCATCCAATCTTCAGGCCCTTCAAATGTCAAGAGATTTCCATCAATGCTTCCCCTAGAAGCCCAAGCCCAGAAAAACGAGGAGAGGACTTAAGGGGGAAATACTGTATCATTTAGACAATCATGGGAGTAACCTGTAACCGACCACACTCATAAGAACATAAGAACATAAGAAAATGTCATACTGGGTCAGACCAAGGGTCCATCAAGCCCAGCATCCTGCTTCCAACAGTGGCCAATCCAGGCCACAAGAACCTGACAAGTACCCAAAAACTAAGTCTATTCCATGTAACCATTGCTAATGGCAGTGGTTATTCTCTAAGTGAACTTAATAGCAGGTAATGGACTTCTCCTCCAAGAACTTATCCAATCCTTTTTTAAACACAGCTATACTAACTGCACTAACCACATCCTCTGGCAACAAATTCCAGAGTTTAATTGTGCGTTGAGTAAAAAAGAACTTTCTCCGATTAGTTTTAAATGTGCCACATGCTAACTTCATGGAGTGCCCCCTAGTCTTTCTACTATCCGAAAGAGTAAATAACCAATTCACATCTACCCGTTCTAGACCTCTCATGATTTTAAACACCTCTATCATATCCCCCCTCAGTCGTCTCTTCTCCAAGCTGAAAAGTCCTAACCTCTTTAGTCTTTCCTCATAGGGGAGTTGTTCCATTCCCCTTATCATTTTGGTAGCCCTTCTCTGTACCTTCTCCATCGCAATTATATCTTTTTTGAGATGTGGTGACCAGAATTGTACACAGTATTCACCATGGAGCGATACAGAGGCATTATGACATTTTCCGTTTTATTCACCATTCCCTTTCTAATAATTCCCAACATTCTGTTTGCTTTTTTGAATGCCGCAGCACACTGAACCGACGATTTCAATGTGTTATCCACTATGACACCTAGATCTCTTTCTTGGGTTGTAGCACCTAATATGGAACCCAACATTGTGTAATTATAACATGGGTTATTTTTCCCTATATGCATCACCTTGCACTTATCCACATTAAATTTCATCTGCCATTTGGATGCCCAATTTTCCAGTCTCACAAGATCTTCCTGCAATGTATCACAATCTGCTTGTGATTTAACTACTCTGAACAATTTTGTGTCATCTGCAAATTTGATTATCTCACTTGTCGTATTTCTTTCCAGATCATTTATAAATATATTGAAAAGTAAGGGTCCCAATACAGATCCCTGAGGCACTCCACTGTCCACGCCCTTCCACTGAGAAAATTGTCCATTTAATCCTACACTCTGATTCCTGTCTTTTAGCCAGTTTGCAATCCATGAAAGGACATCGCCACCTATCCCATGACTTTTTACTTTTCCTAGAAGCCTCTCATGAGGAACTTTGTCAAACGCCCTCTGAAAATCCAAGTATACTATATCTACTGGTTCACCTTTATCCACATGTTTATTAACTCCTTCAAAAAAGTGAAGCAGACTTGCCCTGGGTAAAGCCATGCTGACTTTTTTCCATTAAACCATGTCTTTCTATATGTTCTGTGATTTTGATGTTTAGAACACTTTCCACTATTTTTCCTGGCACTGAAGTCAGGCTAACCGGTCTGTAGTTTCCCGGATCGCCCCTGAAGCTCTTTTTAAATATTGGGGTTACATTTGCTATCCTCCGGTCTTCAGGTACAATGGATGATTTTAATGATAAGTTACAAATTTTTACTAATAGGTCTGAAATTTCATTTTTCAGTTCCTTCAGAACTCTGGGGTGTATACCATCTGGTCCGGGTGATTTACTACTCTTCAGTTTGTCAATCAGGCCTACCACATCTTCTAGGTTCAATGTGATTTGATTCAGTCCATCTGAATCATTACCCATGAAAGCCTTCTCCATTACGGGTACCTCCCCAAAATCCTCTTCAGTAAACACCAAAGCAAAGAAATAATTTAATCTTTCCGTGATGGCCTTATCTTCTCTAAGTGCCCCTTTAACCCCTCGATCATCTAACGGTCCAACTGACTCCCTCACAGGCTTTCTGCTTCAGATATATTTTAAAAAGTTTTTACTGTGAGTTTTTGCCTCTACAGCCAACTTCTTTTCAAATTCTCTCTTAGCCTGTCTTATCAATGTCTTACATTTAACTTGCCAATGTTTATGCTTTATCCTATTTTCTTCTGTTGGATCCTTCTTCCAATTTTTGAATGAAGATCTTTTGGCTAAAATAGCTTCTTTCACCTCCCCTTTTAACCATGCCGGTAATCGTTTTGCCTTCTTTCCACCTTTCTTAATGTGTGGAATACATCTGGACTGTGCTTCTAGAATGGTATTTTTTAACAATGACCACGCCTCTTGGACATTTTTTACTTTTGTAGCTGCTCCTTTCAGTTTTTTTCTAACAATTTTTCTCATTTTATCAAAGTTTCCCTTTTGAAAGTTTAGCACGAGAGCCTTGGATTTGCACACTGTTCCTCTTCCATTCATTAAATCAAATTTGATCATATTATGATCACTATTGCCAAGCGGCCCCACCACTGTTACCTCTCTCACCAAGTCCTGTGCTCCACTGAGAATTAGATCTAAAATTGCTCCCTCTCTCGTCGGTTCCTGAACCAATTGCTCCTTAAAGCTATCATTTATTCCATCCAGGAACGTTATCTCTCTAGCGTGACCCGATGATACATTTACCCAGTCAATATTGGGGTAATTGAAGTCTCCCATTATTACTGCACTACCAATTTGGTTAGCTTCCCTAATTTCTCTTAGCATTTCACTGTCCGTCTCACCATCTTGACCAGGTGGACGGTAGTATACCCCTATCACTATAGTCTTCCCCGACACACAAGGGATTTCTACCCATAAGATTCAATTTTGTATTTAGTCTCATGCAGGATGTTTATCCTGTTGGACTCTATGCCATCCCAGACATAAAGCGCCACACCTCCTCCCGAGTGCTCCTCTCTGTCATTGCGATATAATTTGTACCTCGGTATAGCACTGTCCCATTGGTTATCCTTTTTCCACCATGTCTCTGAGATGCCAATTAAGTCTATGTCATCATTCCATCATGTCCATCAACCACCAACACAGGAAGGCCCTTCTTCACAGCTGTACACTGACAACCAGCACCAACGCCATCTAGAAAATTGGTTTCAGGAATTCCACCATCACCTCAGTCTTTGCACTAACTCCTAGAGCATGAGCATGTGTACTTGCATCACTGATAAGAGCCCCTTGGTGGGAAATGGCCATCAGCACAAGATCTCCTCTCCTTACTTAAGCCAGCCAGCTCTCTGTATCCCTGCCTCTGCAACAGGTCCCCCTGCCTAGCAGTGCATGCTGTTATCTGTGCCTTGCTTGCTCCTTGTCCTGTTGCTATCTATCCTCGTTGCCTTGCTCTTTTCTTTGCTCCTTGTCCTTCCTTGTCTCCTTGCTCATTTCCTTTATTGTGGTCCTGCATCTGTTTTCCCTGCTCCTGTGATCCTGTATTTTTCATCCTTCCTCTCCTTGATCCTCAGTGCCCTGTCACTTTCCCTGCCTTGACTGTCCCAACCATTCCCTTGCATGCCAACTGCCTTGGACCATTCCTATGTAAACGGTCCATTCTCTTGCTTGTCACCTGCCTCTGACCCTTGCTCTGGATCTAGACTACATTATCCTTGCTGCCTGCCCCAACCCTTGGCCTGGACCCTGTGATTCTCTGTTAGGCACCTGCCCTGTCCTCAGATCAATCCCAGATATTCTCTTCATCCTTGCCCTGTGGACCATCACTTAAGTCCGTTCAACACCTGAAACCTAAGGGCTCAACCTGCAGGGAACAGAGCTGGTACAGGTGAAGACCCAGCTCGGTTCCAGCCCAGGGCATGTCTGCCAGCTGTTGCCATGTGCCTAACAGCTGGCAGTTCACCAGTTAGGCTGAGCCAATCATGCCACAGAACGAGGGGTATAACAGCTATGCATAAGGCAGCAAGTCCCTTGTGGTTCTATTAAGGGTATGATAGCTAGGCATGAGGCAGTAAGCCTCCTATGATAGTATTAGTGTTAAGGCAACTAGGCATGGTGTTATTAAGAATATGGCAGGTAGGTATGAGCACCAAGTCTGTGGAAGAAGAAACCTGATTCTTTTGTCTTTTTCACATTTGTGCTTCAAGGACAAAACATTCCAGTGCAACCAAAACGGAGAGGGGCGGAGAGAACCAGGCTAGGATCACTGTATAATGTTTAGAAGAGGAGGGCTCAAGATTGGCGCTTGGTGAGACACACTGACTGAGAGCTCTGGATTCATTTACCTTCAATTTCCTGATTTCCTGTTTTCAATGCCGCACATGAAGAGAAAGACAAGATTGAGGTGAGCTGGTTTAAGCTCCCCTCTACTTTGGAGACATCACAGCCGCAAATCGGGAGACTGGTTTTGGCGTCCACCATGAATATGCCGGCAGAGTTGGTCGTGTCGGGGATGGTTGTAGAGTGTACACCATCCCCTTTGACCCAATAAAATATTTCAAAACAGCTGACACATCAAATAACCCCCAATCATTAAAACTAATAAGGATTAAAAATGCTCCTGCTGTGCATAACTGGTAACTCTAGATTTCTAGTAGGGATGTGCAGAACCAAAAAATGTGTTTCTGTTTGTTCATTCATTTCATTGGGACCCATATTTGTTTCTTCAGTTTCAATATGAAAAATTATTTTGCGTTTGTTTCATAGTTCCATTCGTTTTCCATTAAAACATTTTTTTTTATTTTTTTATTTATTTAACAGCTTTTAATATACCGGTGTTCGTGCAAGCACATCACGCCGGTTTACAATAAACTTGAGAAAGGAGGAAATTACAAAAAACAGGGAGTGGGGGAGTGGAGCAGGAGCGAAAAGAGGGGGGGGGGAAGAGGGGGGAGAGAGGTAAAGGAGGAAAGACAGCAGCTGAGAAAGGTACAAGGAACATATGGGAGAATTATTACAGGCTCTAGAATAGTGATTTTTTTAATATCAATTTTAATGAAACTTGGGAGAAGAAATCATCAAAAGGGGGAAAGAGCCACACAGAATTTTAGATCATGGCCAAGTGGCATCAAAAAGTGGCATAAAGTAGCCTAAGGATCTGCAAAGGAGTACGAGGATTAAACGATTGTCAGGGGTTCTCTAATGCAATGTAAGTGAAGCAAAGAAGAAGTAAAAGGAGGAAGAACAGCTCAACAATCCAGTGGGAGCACTGAGAGGAGAGGATCACCTTGCTGGTGGCTGAACGGAATCAGTAACTTTTTGCTTGGGAAATTTTCTTTTTTAAAAGTATTGGGGCAAGTTAACTAGAGATGTGAATCGTGTGCCCGATCGTTAAGACGATCGGGTTCGGCTGGAGCGAGAAAAAAATCTGATCGCTGGAGATGTGAATCGGAATCGGTTCCGATTCACATCGTTAATTTTTTTTTAGTGAGGCCCGACCCTTTAAAATTGACCCCTTACCTTCCCCCATCCCCCGAACCCCCCAAAACGTTTTGCGAGTACCTAGTGGTCCAGTGGGGGCGCGGGGACCGATCTCCCGCTCTCGGGCCATCGGCGCCATTTTGACTGCCACTCAAAAATAGCGCCGATGGCCCGATTAAAAAAAAACCCACCCGACCCTTTAAAGATGACCCCTTAGCTTCTCCCACCCTCCCGATCCCCCCAAAACATTTTTAAATTACCTGGTAGTCTAGTGGTGGTCCCGGGAGCGATCTCCTATTCTCGGGCCGTCAGCTGCCACTCATAAAGATGGCGCCGATGGCCCTTTGCCCTTACCATGTGACAGGGTATCCGTGCCATTGGCTGGCCCCTGTCACATGGTAGGAGCATAGGCTGGCCGGCACCATCTTTACAGATCTTTAAAGACGGCCAAAGGGTGGGGTACGTAACATTGTTACAATCAGCACCATCTTGCCCCACCAGCAGGAAGTCATCCAGGTAGTGAACCAACTGCTGCGAGCCCGATTGCTGCTCGAATACCCACTGCAAAAAGGAACTAAACAGCTCAAAGAATGCACAGGAAATCAAGCAGCCCATCGTGATGCAACGGTCATAATAGAATTGCCCTCTGAAATGAAAACCAAGCAAGTGGAAGGACTCCAGGTGCACTGGTAAAAGGCGGAATGCAGACTGTATGTCCACTTTTGCTATTTGCACGCGGCATCCCACATTTTTTATGATAAGGATGGCGGAGTCCAAAGAGGTGTAAGACACCGAGCATAGGTGAGGGTCTATCTGATCATTGACAGAATTACCCGGGGGGGAGGAAAGGTTATATATGAACCGGTAGCGGCCCGGCTCTTTTTTGGGTACCATGCCCAGAGGGGAAATCACCATATTCAAAAAGGGGTGGGTTGGTGAATGGGCCCGCTACCTGCCCTAAAACCAATTCTGAATGGATTTTCTCTGCTGCCTCCTCCTCGTGCAAAGATAGGGAATGAGCGTTGTACGGTGGGGGGTCAGGGGTGTGAGGGGCAATGTATTGACACGGAATTCTAAATCTGTAAGTGAAGCCATTAGTAATCTGTACTGCTTTTTCTGGGAACGGGTAACATTGAAGGCAGGGCCCAAGCACTAACGCTGACTGGTGTTCGGGCCAGCAAGCTCAGCTGGGTGGCTGCTGGGTGTCTGGTGTATCGGTCTGCATTCTCTGGCATTCCAGCATTGTGTAGCAGGGTGAAACCCAAAACCACAGGTGGTGCACAGGTGCTTAAATTTGCAGTTCGCCCATGTGCAATGGCCAGTGTTGAACTGCCTGCACATGTCACGCCTCCCACTGCCTTGAAAGGTACTCCTATCTCGAACAGTGCCTGGGTATGACAAGGATCTATCCTGCCAAGAGGACTTATGTAATGTCATCTCGTCCAACCATAGATCCAACAATCTATGTTTCCATGAAATTGCGCAATTCAGTGCCATGCTTTTCCTAAACCTGATGTTGTAATTTAACCAAGCCCATCCACTGCGCCTCTGGGCTTTCATTATGGTGTCAATATTTCTAATGAGGAATGGGGACTACTCAGGCTCGCACTCTACAATGACACTCATAAAAATGTGGAATGCCTTAATCCAGTTGTGGATATTCTTGGCAATTTTGGGTTACTTATCTTTTATTTTTCCCGATCTCCTTTTTTCTGACTCAGCGTCCAAATCAGTTATAAGTAAGGAAAAAATGTCGATAAACTCATGTTTCCATATCTTATTTTTAATTGGAAGGGGAACGCTGTGCATCAAAGAAGTAACCCCGAATAATACTTTCTATGCAACCGGGGGTACTACGATTTGAGAGCCCATAACTCGGGTGAGAATGCCTGTAATGGGAGGCACTGGCAATGGGGCGAGTGCGTCCATACTTGGGTCAGCTAGCACAGCCAGCGTGTCCACATTACGGGCCACCACATCACCAGGGGCTGCCAAATCGATTACAGGGTTAGCGTTCCAAACAGTTGCAGCCGAACCTCTGTGCCCAGACACCCGCTTCCTTTTGTATGACTTAAACACAGTATGTATAGCCCTAGCCAAAGCCATCTCATTATCACGCAGTTCAATGATGAACCAGTGTCAGACTCAGTCCATAAGACAGTGGGTTTACCTCTTCTTAAGTCCTGACAGCTCATCCCACTCCTTGCCGCAGCCTGAGGTACTGCTTCTTCAATGGTGGCTCTAGAAATTCCTCGGTGAGGTGTCGCTGTCTGTGTCTGGGGCCTTGCAGTGTTTTGATGTGAGGCCATTGCTTGCCTTTGCCGAGAGTCTGATGCTGCCACAGTATCTTGCCCCGCCAAGCTTCTCTGTTCTGAGCTTGATCCCAAGGAGTGTGCTGGCTCAGGCATCTTCTTGGAGGATCCTGTGTTTTTCCTGCGGGATGTCCCGTGAGCTGCTGCTTGTTCCTGGATCTCAGATAACAACTGTTTCACGTTGGTCTGTTCTGCTGCTGTCGAGGTGCCTTCTTCCTGTTGGCTTCTAGGCTTTGCAGCCCTTTGTCATCTCTGATGCGCTTCCGATGCTGGCCTTGAGTTAGGGGTTCTGCTCCTCTTTTGGACTTTGTCTTTGGGTTTGAAATCATTTGACATCGTCTGTGGCAAGGGATTCTCTAGTATAAGACTTGATGAAGTCTGTTTTGAGTGCCCCGCTCTCGTCTGATGGGCACCATTTTAGAATGCTGGGGAAGGCAATAAGAAAATAGTAGCAAGATACAAACCGTAATACCTAACATAATTTAACATTCCCTCTGAACTTTTTTTTTTGTATCCCATAATTAATAAATGTACATGTGCTCCTGATGCCCGCTGCCATGCAGTCATGCTAACATGGCTGCCACCATGTGCTCCTGCTAACATGGCCACCACCATGTGCTCCTGCCAAAATGGATGCCGCCATGCCGCCACCATGTGTCCCTACCAACATGGCTGCCAACATGTGTCCCTCCCCAACATGGCCGTCACCATGTGCTCCATATTCACATGGACGACCATTGCTAACATAGCAGCCACCATGAGTCGCTTTGAATTGACCATGATCTCCGTGTTGGAATGCTGTAACCACTAGGTTACTCTTCCAATTTAAACTTACAAGTCTCGCCCTCTAATATGCATCGACCATGGAGGCTTCTCTCTTTTCCCTTCCCGAAATTATTAGTAGCACAATTAAAAATTATCTTATATCTATATCTATCTATCTCTCTCTCTCTCCCTCTCTCTCTCTCTATATATATATATATACTAGCGGTACCCGGCCACGCATTGCAGTGGCAGAGTCAGGTTCTTTACCCTCCCTCCCTCCCCCTTCCCCTTGCTTATTTACCTCAGTCACTCATCCTCCTCCCCCTTGGTCACTCACCCCCCCCCCTTTCCCTCTCCTGTCCCCACTCTAACTCTCTCCCCTCACACTCACCTCTCCCCTCATTCTCCCTCCCCTGACACTCACCTCCCCCCTCATTCTCCCTCCCATCACTGTCACCTCCCCCACCTACTGCCTACCCTTCAGATCAGAAAACCTTTGTCTTTCTATTTCTGTGGGAACACCCCCACCCCCACCCCAACTCCCCCAAATCCCAACCCTTTAAATCAAATAATAACCCCCCTACCCTCCTGCCCCCTCCCAAGACCTGGGAAATTAAAATTGTTGGTGCTACATGTGGTCTGTCCCTGGGCGTCTGTGCGCATTATGTAGCCAAATAGGGGAGTGCCTAACCAAATTTGCACTTCCAAATTTGTTTTGTGGTCTGGGGAGGGCTATTTTGGTGTGTTCCCGAGATTGTGCAAGTTTAGTGTATGTATTTGTGTGTGAACCTCCCCCTTCCCCCAAAAAACAACCATATGAGAAAAGTTCTCTTAAACTAACCACCCCACACTCTCCTGCCCCCCTCCCCCAGCCCTGCGAAAAACAGTAGCCCACCCCCTGCCCCCCCCCCCAGAGTTGCTGAATGAATGAAACCTGCCCCCCCTCGTGACCCCTCCCCAAGATGTTCGCAATAAATTCATTACCACCCCCCCACCCTCCAGACCCCCGAGACCTGATAAAAATGTCAGTCAGTGGAGCGGGCGTTCAGGAGTGGTCCGGGAGCAATGTATTGGAGTTGGTCCGTCAGCTGCAAGCACTGAAACGGGTTCCGACGGCCCTTTGCCCTTACTATGTCAATGGGGTGGAGCAATGGCAGCGGTAGGTCCTCTGACATAGTAAGGGCAAAGGTCTGCTGGCTGCCAGTCCTGAAAATGGCGCCGAGGGGCCCTCGCCCTTACTATGTCACATGGGCTACTGCCGCCATTGGTGTCCCCGAGTGGCATAGTAAGGGAAAGGGCCATCAGCACCATGTTGAGTGCTGGCAGCCAACGGCCGTAGTGCAGGAGATGTTTCCCGGACCGGTCCTGGCCCCCTGCTGGAGCCTCCCGGACTTCTGTCAGGTTTTGTGTGTGTTGTTAGAGCCTGGGAAGTAAATAAATTTGGCATGTGTGTGGGGGGTGTGAGGAGGTTGGTTTTGTGTGTGTTGGGAGGCTGTGGGAAGTAAATCAATTTGGCATGTGTGTGGGGGGTGTGAGGAGGGTGGTGGGTGTATTTTATCTGTAAAGGAAATAGTTATCTTCTGGCAAAAAAAGTGCGCGAATGTGTTAAAATGGAAGTGAAACGTGGACCTGGACTGGTGAAATGATTAGTGTAGCGTGTGTTAGTGTAAGGTGTAACAGATAGCGCTTACATCCAGCAGATGTCGCTGTTTTCTCGAAAAAATTTTTAAACCTGTCACAGGTGTTACATATCTGTAATGTAAGTACAGAAGAACCTTCCTGTATGTGAAATGAAGGTTGTGTCCAAATTTGAAAGCAATCGGTTCAGTGGTTTCTGAGATTAGCGATTTTGTCCAAACTATTTAACATTTTTATTTATATAGATAAATATATCAATAGCCACTAAATGTACCTTTCCCCTCTATTCATATCTCCCTCCAAACAAATTTTTTTTTTACACTTTGTCGCAAGCAACCAACAAAGTTCTCTTCGGGCCTGTATGCATAACAGCCATATCCCCCCTTCCTCTTCCCTCTCTCATTTAACCCTCAAAACATTCCCACCTACAGCAAGGCAAAGAACCCTAAATGGTGGGCCACAGGCCCATAAGCATATCTAAGTAATAAAACCACATGAACATTTTTTTTTTGTATATATAGCCAAGGCCGCTGACCCAAATGGCAATATGCAATATAAAAGCATGGGCCGCTGGCCCTTTTAAAACATGTGAGAAGCATAAACATGTAAGGACATGGGCAATATGCAATATTAAGCATGGGCTGCCAGCCCTTTAAATGCAATTCATTCATTTTTTTTTTAAACTCACAATACCATGTAAGAATAAATGAAGGTGCAGTTGATGGGGATCTCCGGGCTTCTGGCTCTCTGCCCTGTTCTCCGGGGCTTTTGGCTAATCTGCAGATAGGCTTCCTGCGCTGCTGCCGTGCCGTACAGGCTTCCTGCGCCTCCACTGAGCTAAACAGGCTTCCTGTGCCGCTGCCTGGCTGGACAAGCCGTGCAGCCTCCTAGATGCCTGCCGTCAAAAGTGAAAGTGAAAGCAAACAAAAACCATGCCAGCAGTGCCAGGCAGCTGCCCGCGCTGAAGACAGGACCTGCTGCAATAAACACGCGACCAGAAATGCTGCAAAAACTGGAACGACAATGTCGCCCCCGCAGCACCAGAGAAAGCACAGTCTCTGAAACACCGCAAAGGCCAAAATCGCAGCTCGCACTAAAGGTAAATGAAAAAGAAGAGGCAAAACTAAATCGAAACTCTTGCCGGCGGTGCTTGGGTCGAAAAGGGTGCTGCATATTCCGTGCATCCCCTTTTCAATCCAGGCACCGCCTGCCAGGCCAGCCCCCACCCTACTGCCAACCGCCTTGCCTTCCCCGCTCCCATTGTGCCCTACGTCCTAACGGAGTCGCGGGCTCTCTATTCATATAACACTGGCCCCAAAACCCTAAACCACCACCAAAACCTCACCTCAAATTATTAGCTGGCCCTCTTGTAGTGATATTAATAGTTGAATATTGTGAAGGCCTCCCTAGAGGCTCTCTCTCTACTCCACTCCATTTTCCCTCTCCCTCCCCAAGCCCAAAAATGGCCAAAATGCAATTTGCACCTGAGGAAACAGAGGGTAAAGTTATTTTCCCTCATTGTGAAAATATTCATGGAAAATGATAAATTTTATCTTGGGTTTGGCTCCCTCTTAGAACTGAGAAATTTTTCATCTGCCTGGATCCATTGAGAATTTACATTACAATTTAGTCCTATCACACTGGCTGTAAAAAGTACAAATGCTAATTTTACTTGAATATGTTTTTCAAAAGAAAGAGTTCAGCAAGAGAAACAGATTTTTCAATTTTCTGACATCACATCTCTTAACAGGTGCTCCAGCTCCTGAAAAAGTATTTACAATATTAAGAAAAATAAAGATCATATGGAATTTTAATAAGCAACTTTCTAATATAAGTGTGAGTGGAGTAGTCCATTTGAACACTATGGAGACTGTTTTTGCTACACATTGAATAGTAAACAGATTCAATTGTGGGAGAACTAAAGTAGAGACTCCCACTGGCAAATTCTGAAGACATTAACAGCATGATCGTAATTAAGGAAATGACTTTTCAGCACAAGAAATATGTGGAAACACATTCAAATTACTGTTAGATACCTAATTATTTTGACAGAAACACTACAGAATATTGCTAATGTTTTTATTTTGATTTATTGTTATGACAGTAGAGGTCATAAAGGGATTTCCCATTGGCAAGTAAAACCTTTAACTAATGTAATTATATCTTTTTTCAAAAGGTTGACTGTAATAAACTCAGGACAGCCTGGAACTCTACCATTCTTTCAGGTGATAAAGAATATTATGTCTCCAAGGCTAAGCAATGAATGAAGCAATAAGATCTATGAAATAAAATATTGATATGACATCTTATCATTCCATAAATGTTAACAATATTTATAACTGCAAATAAACCTAGACAAAAAGTAATACATATAGCCGAATAAGTTACAGTGTGTAAATCTCCAAAGAAATAAACACAAAAAAATGTTTGGATTAAAGCACTGCAACTGAGAAATGTTTGCACTGTAAGATAATTTGCAAAGCTTCTCTGTATCTTTATTTATATCTCTGGAATCCTTGACAGTGTCTTGCTGAAAGGGTAAAAGGTGAGAACAGTAAAGCAAAACTCCCTACAGAATCATCTGTGATAATATTGCTGACAAATGAATTTTTTTAAGTAGTATTTGTTTTCAAAGATATCCACATTTTATTTCAGTCAATGCTCTTTACATCTGTGAGAATTCCATTTTTCATAGAAATATTACATATAACAGCTAGGGATGTGCATTTGTTTGCAACGAAATAGGAAATAAAGATAATATTTCCTATTTTGTTGCATTTCGGGGGGCCGAAGAAACGATAGAAAAACCCAAGAAATTCCGTATGGTTTTCTTACCATTTTTTGGGGGGAGAAATGGCACATAAAAAAAACCCCAAACCCACCCCAACCCTTCAAATTTAATTAAATGCAAACCCACACCCTCCCGACCCCCCAAGACTTGCCCGCCCTGCCCCAAGACTTACCGAAAGTCCCTGTAGTCAAGCGGGGTCCCGGGAGTGATTTCCCTCTCTCGGGCCATTGGCTGCCACTAATTAAAATGGCGCCAATGGCCCTTTGCCCTTACCATGTGACAGGGTCTATCGTTGCCATTGGTTGGCCCATGTCACATGGTAGGAGCAACGGATGGCCCGTGCCATTTTTTAAGATGGCGCTGGCCATCCATTGCTCCTACCATGTGACAGGGGCCAACCAATGGCACCGATAGCCCCTGTCACATGGTAAGGGCAAAGGGCCATCGGTGCCATTTTGATTACTGGTAGCTGATGGCCCAAGAGTAGGAGATTGCTCCCAGATGCCCGCTGGACAACCAGGGACTTTCAGCAAGTTTTGGGGGCTTAGGAAAGTGGGGTTTTGTAAGTAGTTAAATTTGAAGGTTGGGGTGGGTTTTGGTTTCCGTATCGGGGGCAGCTGAAATAAAATCGACTTGAATCACGGGAAAACAAAATTTCCCGCGGTAGGCCGATAAAAAAGGCCGGACCAAAAGGTTCAGCCGAATCACATCTCTAATAACAGCAGTCTGCCAAAATTGCTTTCCATTGCAATAGATTAGACCACAATTGATATCAGAAGTTCCTTTACATCTTTGTAGCTATGGATTTTGTGTTTATATTATCCTTTCTTAAACTCTGTTACAGTATTGGCTGTTCCATGTCCTCCAGAAAGCTGCTCAATGCAGTCACCATCTTCTCTATGAAGTACTATTTTTTGTTAATCCTAAAACTATACCTTTGGTTCTTCATATCAGAACCTCTTGTTACAGAACATCCTATCCACTAGAAGAAAATATAATTCTTCTCTGTCATTTATACATTTGAAGTATTTGAATATGTGTATCACACACTCCATGATTCTCCTCGCTAGGGTATATGTATTGAGGTCAATATTCAAAGCTAGCCATTTAAGTAAATTAGGGGGTCATTCTCTAACGCTATCGCATGCAAAAAGGGACTTTTCGCACGCAAAAAGTCCCTTTCCGCATGGGATAGCTAGCTGGGGGCGGAGTCGGGGCGAGTCTGCCCCAGAAGAGGAGGAGTCGGGGTGGCATCGGGGCCAACGCTGTGGACACATAGCTGGCGGCGAAAGGTAAGATTCCTTATCACCGCCAGTTTCATGTCGAATAACTACACCTTTTATGGTTTAGTTATTTGGCGCGAAAGCCGGCACTGATCGCAGCACGGAGGGGCGATCCCTGCCAGCTATCGCAGGATCGCCCCCCGTTACCACCGGATTCTCTAAGGTCGCAGACCTTAGAGAATCCAGGCCTTAGCCATAAGAACATGCCATACTGGGTCAGACCAAGAGTCCATCAAGCCCAGCATCCTGTTTCCAACAGTGGTCAATACAGGCCATAAGAACCTGGCAAGTACCCAAAAGCTAAGTCTATTCCATGTTACTGTTGCTAGTAATAGCAGTGGCTATTTTCTAAGTCAACTTAATAAATAACAGGTAATGGACTTCTCCTCCAAGATCTTATCATCTAATCCTTTTTTAAACACAGCTATACTAACTGCACTAACCACATCCTCTGGCAACAAATTCCAGAGTTTAATTGTGCATTGAGTGAAAAAGAACTTTCTCCAATTAGTTTTAAATGCGCCACATGCTAACTTCATGGAGTGCCCCCTAGTCTTTCTATTATCTGAAAGAGTAAATAACCGATTCATATCTACCCGTTCTAGACCTCTCATGATTTTAAACACTTCTTTCATATCCCTCCTCAGCCGTCTCTTCTCCAAGTTAAAAAGTCCTAATCTCTTTAGTCTTTCCTCATAGGGGAGATGTTCCATTCCCCCTATCATTTTGGTCACCCTTCTCTGTACCTTCTCCATCGCAATTATATCTTTTTTGAGATGTGGCGACCAGAATTGTACACAGTATTCAAGGTGCAGTCTCACCATGGAGTGATACAGAGGCATTATAACATTTTCCGTTTTATTCACCATTCCCTTTCTAATAATTCGGGTAGATGTGAATCGGTTATCTACTCTTTCGGATAATAGAAAGACTAGGGGGCACTCCATGAAGTTAGCTTGTGGCACATTTAAAACTTATCGGAAAAAGTTCTTTTTTACTCAACGCCCGTATGACATAGTGAGGGCAAAGGTAGCACCGGCGCCATTTTGAAGATTGGCAATACGGCCCGCGTGCAGGAGGTCGCTCCCGGACCCCCGCTGGACTTTTGGAAAGTCTTGTGGGGGTCAGGAGGCCCCCCCCAAGATGGCCAAAAGTCCCTGGGGGTCCAGCGGGGGTCCGGGGGCGATCTCCCGCACGCGTGACGTCGGGAGCCAGGAAACAAAATGGCGCCGGCGCTACCTTTGCCCTGTCACATGATAAGGACAAAGGGCCACCGGCGCCATTTCTCAATGCAGCGGTGGCTAGAGAGCGGGAGGAGATCGCGTCGGGACCCCCCCACTGGACCCCAGGTAATTTAAAACATTTGCGGGGGGGGGGGTTCGGGAGGGTGGGGGATTTGTTTTAAAGGTTCGGGTGGGTTTTAGGGTTTTTTTTGGTGTGCCAGTTTTCCCGCCCTCCCCCGATTTATGATTTTTAACGATTTTTAGAAAAAAAACAACTTGACGATCAGATTTCCCTCCCCCCCAGCCAAAATCGATCGTTAAGACGATCGATTACACGATTCACACCTCTACTAATAGGAGGTGTATTTGTGTTTTAGAGTCTGGTGTAATGTTTGCAGGTTTGCCTTTCATAGGTAGGGTTGTCACTGTTTAGGTACTGGTAGTTAATGCAGTTTTGGTATGGGAGATTTACTATATTGTAATTGTAATTCAATTTACTCTTGGCATTCTGAGGGTCAATTGCAAGTATCCTTTTTGGGCTAGAGTGATTAAACATTTTGAGCCAATGCCCCCCTTCTATTCATGCAATTGGTTGGGGATACCACAATATTGGTGGAGTGAGAGTGGACATGTATTTTATTTTGGGGTTGGGGGGCGGGACAGGTAGGGGAAGGGAGGGGAAGATGGGAGGGGGGGGGGCAAAGGAAAGTTCCCTCTGAGGCCGCTCCGATTTAGGAGCGGCCTCAGAGGGAACGGGGAAATACATTGGGGCTCCCCTAGGGCTCGTCGTGTGCAAGGTGCACTATTGTACACCCCCTTGCACGCGCCAACCCCAGACTTTATAAACATGCTTGCTGCAGCATGCACATATTATAAAATTGGGCATACATTTGTGCACGCCGGGTAGTGCGTACAAATGTAGGCCGCGCAAGTAGGTTTTAAAATCTTTCCCTTAAGATTTATTAAGATATAAATTTGTAGTTCCCATTGGTTTTGATTGGGTAATTGAAATCTCCCATTATTACCACACTTCCAATTTGGTTAGCTTTCCTAATTTCTCTTAGCATTTCACTGTCCATCTCACCATCTTGACCAGGTGGACGGTAGTATACTCCTATCACTATAGTCTTCCCCAACACACAAGGAATTTCTACCCATAAAGATTCAATTGTGCATTTAGTCTCATGCAGGATGCTTATCCTGTTGGACTCTATGCCATCACGGACATAAAGCACTACACCGCCTCCCAGGTGTTCCTTTCTGTCATTGCGATATAATTTGTACCCCGGTACAGCACTGTCCCATTGGTTGTTCTCCTTCCACCATGTCTCTGAGATGCCAATTAAGTCTATGTCATCATTCACTGCTATACATTCTAATTCTCCCAACTTACTTCTTAGACTTCTGGCATTAGCATACAAACATTTCAAAGCTTGTTTTTTGTTTGTATTTTCATTCTGCTTTTTAATTGATAGGGATGTTAGAATGTTTTAGCTCAGGTGAGTTTTTATTTACAGGCACTTGGACTACTTTCCTTATTATTGGAGCCTCACTGTCAGGATGCCCTAATTCTAAAGCTTCATTAGTATCCTTTGAAGATACCTCCTCTGAACCATGCGTTGCTGAGTGACTGTCGGTTTTCCCCTTTGTTCCAGTTAAACATTTGCTCTATCTCCTTTATAAAGATTAACGCCAGCAGTCTTGTTCCACCCTGGTTAAGGTGGAGCCCATCCTTTCTGAAAAAACTCCCCCTTCCCCAAAAGGTTCCCCAGTTCCTTAGAAAATTGAATCCCTCTTCCTTGCACCATTTTCTCATCTACGCATTGAGACTCCTGAGCTCTGCCTGCCTCTGGGGATCTGCGCATGGAACAGGGAGCATTTCAGAGCATGCTACCCTGGTGGTTCTGGATTTAAACTTTCCACCTAAGAGCCTAAGTTTGGCTTCCAGAACCTCTCTACCACATTTTCCTATGTCGTTGGTGTCCACATTTACCATGACAGCTGGCTCCTCCCCAGCACTGTCTAAAATCCTATCTAGGTGATGCGTGAGGTCCGCCACCTTCGCACCAGGTAGGCATGTTACCAGGCGATCCTCACGCCCACCAGCCACCCAGCTATCTACATTCCTAATAATCGAATCACCAACTATGATGGCCGACCTAACCCTTCCCTCCTGGGCAGTAGGCCTTGGGGAGATATCCTCAGTGCGAAAGGACAATGTATCACCTGGAGAGCAGGTCCTTGCTACAGGATCCTTTCCTGCTACACCTGGTTGGTGCTCTCTCCCATCATGAGACCTTCTTCCTCCAAGGCAGCACCAGGGCTGCCAGTCTGAAGATGGGACGACTACTATGTCCCTGAAGGTCTCATCTATATACCTCTCTGACTGCCTCAGCTCCTCCAGGTCTGCCACTCTAGCCTCCAGAAATCGGACTCGTTCTCTGAGAACCAGGAGCTCTTTGCATCACATGCACATGTACAACTTCTCACCGGTGGGTAAAAAATCATACATGTGACACTCTATGCAAAAGACTGGGAAGCCCCCCTCTTGCTGCTGGACTGCTGCCTTCATCTCAATTTTGATCAGTTCCTAGTTAAGTTTTAGGTTGCTATGGGAGTAGGAATGTGTCTAACGTCCTTTAAATGTATTAGTGAATTCACTATGTGTCTGGTAGTGGCCTACCGGTGTCTGATCAAATTCTCAATAAAGTTTTTGTTGATGTGTTTTGTTTTGTTTTTGTGAAAGTGGCACCTGCCTAAAAATTAAGGGATGAGCTAGGGGTGGGTGGGCGAGGGGTGGGAGGGTTCGGAAATACAGTCTAACTTCAGTTAGTCAGTCAGAGTGACTCACTGCTCTCTTGATTAACACATGTTGGTCCCTATTCAAACCCAATCACACTACCTCAACACCTTTCCAAGGTGAGTAGAGTCCGAGGTGGAGAGACTGAGAGTGGGACTCCAAATCGGGGGGTGCCTGTTGAGACTGACCTTGCCGAGGGAGGTGAGAGACCCCGGAACATCTTTCTCGCTTGTTGGGAGCTCGGCAGGGGGAGGTGCCCCAGTGACATCATTGCTGCGCGTCTCCAGATAAATTTGGACGGCAGACGCGGGAATTTGGAGTCCGAGGTGGAGAGACTGAGAGTGGGACTCCAAATCGGGGGGTGCCTGTTGAGACTGACCTTGCTGAGGGAGGTGAGAGACCCCGGAACATCTTTCTCGCTTGTTGGGAGCTCGGCAGGGGGAGGTGCCCCAGTGACATCATTGCTGCGCGTCTCCAGATAAATTTGGACGGCAGACGCGGGAATTTGGAGTCCGAGGTGGAGAGACTGAGAGTGGGACTCCAAATCGGGGGGTGCCTGTTGAGACTGACCTTGCCGAGGGAGGTGAGAGACCCCGGAACATCTTTCTCGCTTGTTGGGAGCTCGGCAGGGGGAGGTGCCCCAGTGACATCATTGCTGCACGTCTCCAGATAAATTTGGAGGGTAATCGTTGCTCAGCCGCCGTCGGCGTGCGGCCGGCGAAGGCTAGAAGGCTCCTAGACTCTTCAAGATATTCCCCTAATTTTGGACTCTCTTCCACTCTCTCCTTCTTAAATACTTATATGTTGTTTTACTAGGTGAGTGTAAACCGTCATAGTTTGTTTAGGCACTGAGTTGCTATGCCACATACCAAACGCAAAGGTAGGGTAAGGCAGGAAGCCTCAACCCCTGTATACCCATCCTTGGTTCAAACAACAATGACTGGTTTCTTTTCAGCAGAAAAAGAACCCCTGGAGAGTCCCATTGGAGGTGGGGAAGGAGAGCAATCTACCCCCCCCCGGGAGAAGTCAGTCTAAGTCCCAGGGCCCCAATGACACCTATTCCCCCTGGTAGCACTGCAAGCAATCCAGATCTAGGTTTCACTCCTTTACGGATTGCGTCAGGACAAGAAACCCTGATTGAGGAAGTATCAGGATTGAATATTGCAGGGCAAAGAAGGGAGGGAGAAAATGAACTCCCCCCATCTAGGGTGGGAACTAATGGAGAAGAAGTCTCCATTATGAGAAGTGACTCAGACTCTTCCTCAGGGGACAGCAGTAGACAAGACCTAAATGGGCAGCAAATAACATCTTCGAGTCCACAAATATCGCTAGGACAGGCTACTAATGTGACCATGGATACGATTTGGCAAGCCATTGTGATTTTGCAGAAGAATATCCAAAGTTGAAACGGTAATATTAGGGACATGCAAATGTCCTTAATAAATTTGACTCCAACTGTCACTGGTCAGACAGAATCAATAAAAAAGGTAGAAGAAGACATTAAACAAATTAAAACAACTCAATTTTCTATAATTCAGGGAGAAACGATTCTACAAAAAAAAGTTGAAAACATAGAGAACTCAATTAGATATAATAATTTGAGAATAATTAACTTTCCAATGTGTAAATTGATGTCTGCGAAAGAACAACTGAAGAATTATTTTTCAGAAGTACTTTTATTACCATTGGATCAGTTTCCCATAATAATGAATGCATATTTTGTTAGTTGGAATAGTAATGTGGTACCAGAACAAGGAGGAATTGATGCCTCCTTAAATGTGACTGATTTAATAGAATCATCCCTCAGTACCCAAGTTGAAAAAAGGGGCACGTTATTGGTCAAATTTACTGATGTTTTGCAAAGGGAAAAAATTTTAAAATTGTACTTGGCCAAACGAAACTCTTCCTACTTGGGACAGCGGGTATGGATCTACCCTGATCTCTCTAAAGAAACACAGATAAGGAGGAAAAAGTTTTTCTCATTGATAAGTCAGGCCAGAACTTTTGGTTTCCAAGCATTAATGAGATTTCCATGTAAATGTATACTATATGCTGAAGGAGTAAGATACGTGTACTTTGAACCTGCTCACCTAGAGAGGTTCTTGGAAGCTCGCCGTAATCCTGAGGCAGTAGCTGATGTCACTCAATAAGTTGGGAAAGATTGTTATTTCTGCTAAACCCTAGATATTAATTATTATACAATATTATTGTAACATTATTTGCTCAAGTATAGGACCCCCTAAGTTCTTGTATGGTTAAAGGAGAGGAATAGGTGAAATTCTTTTTCTTTACTTGGTTATTGAAGAAATGTATGACTTAAATTATTTGATTTTTTTCCAAGGTGAGTAACTGAGCTGAACTATTCAACTTTTTTACTTAGGTATACACTGCTCCTAGCTTATTTCTAGCTTCTGGCTACGTTTTGTGTTGGTTTTTTTTTTTTTGTTTGTTTTTTCAATACAAACACTCAGTTTATATTAAATACAAACACTCAGTTCTTTAAAAGTCTGCAGAACACTCAGTTCTGCAGACTTTTAAAAATAAACACACTACCTACTGCTTACTAGCTACCTTATTGACTGACTATTTAAAAATATAAACAGTCTAACTTGTTTATTCACTGCCTTTCTGACTATTAAAGGCACAAACACACAAACACACTAAATAATATTCACAAATAGTTAACTTTGCCCCAATACTTTTTAAAAAGACAATGTCCCAAGCAAAAACTTGCTGATTCCTTTCAGCCACCAGCAAGGTGATCCTCTCCTCTCAGTGTTCCCACTGGTATTGAGATTTATTAATCTTAGAGGCAGTCTCTTTGTATTGTTTCTTATAAATTCATTGTAGTATGACAATGGTTGATGGTTATGTAGGTGTGACCAGATCCACCTTTCAGATATTGGTAACAACCTTTTCAATAATACCATTTAGGAGGCCATCAAATCTGTATTTAGTTGAAGAGGCTACAGCTTTCGGGAGCATGAGGCAAGTGATACTACTTCATGCTGGTGTCAGGGGCATGAGTTATGGGGGTACAAATTTGGTAGGCCTTGGATGGGCCCCCCTTGCTAGGAAGATCAAGGTGGAAGAAGGGTCTGCCTTGTTAGGAGATATGGCGGGTGGCACCCAGGACTCTGTGTTATGAAAACAGCTCATGCTTCATATGGTAATTCCAGTTACAAATATTAATTTTATATTAAAGCTGCGGCCTCTTCAGCCAGCAAACGTCTTCACCTCAAATTTGTAACACAATTCACAATTCAGACTTTGGGAGACTGAGCGGGCAGAAGTGCGCTATCAGTTAGCGATCTTGATGATAATGATAATGCAAGGGCTCATGCCCTGTGCACAAAGGACCAGCCCTAATGGCGAGGCCACTGGAGATAGGGATGCACTCACCTGCCACAACGCGGCGATTCCAACTCCCAAGGGGCCGCGTGCAGGTGTGGCCTGGAAAGTATGCTCAGTAACTGGGGTGACATCATCGGTCTATGACGTGCATCCCAATGTGCATCACAGCACCGATAAAAGCGCAAGCTATCTCCACCATTCCTCCTTTTTCCTCTGGCAATGATGGCGCATTACTCTGTCCACCCTCCCTAAGCAAGCAAAATGCTTTTATTTTTGTTCTTGTTCTGTATAATTTTAATATTATATCTAACATGGGCCTCACCCAACTGCTGATAGGCGCATACACTTATTGAAAGTAGGTAGGAGGGTTATGTTAGCTAGTAGCCCGTTTGCTTTGACAATTTTGTGTACCTTAATCGATTACATTTCACAAAGAGTATTATTATGTATTGCAGCATTTAGGCAGAGGCACAAGTCATGAGGGGCCAAATTTGGTAGGCCTTGGGTGGGCCCCCTTACTAGGAAGATCAAGGTGGGGGTTGGAAGAATGGGCTGCCTTGTTAGGAGACATGGCGAGTGGCACCCAGGACTCTTTGTGTCATGAAAAATGGCTCATGCTTCACATGGTAGTTCCAGTTATAAATGTTAATTTTATAATAAAGCTGTGGCCTCTTCAATTATCAAAAGTCTTTGCCTCAAATTTGTAACACAATTCACATTTCGGACTTTGGGGGGCTGAGCGTGCGGGAGTGCGCTATCAATCAGCGAATTTGACGTTATTAGATTTAGGAATCATATTTATGACAAAATATGTATATGTTATCAAAGTAGTAAAGAAGAAAAGAGAAGAAAAAATGCATAATTGTACTAATAACAGTAATTAAAATTATAGATACAGAATTTTTAATAGTAGGGACAATTACCAGGTTCTGGTGTTGCTCTGCATTATCCCTAATTACAGCATACAGGGCTGGGGCACAACTCTATTGTCCAGAGACCTGCGGAGAACAGATTGGAGCAGAATAGAGTTTCTCTGCTTCCTAATCCAGCCCCTCCCCTCCTGTCACTTACTAGAGGCTGATGCATAGGGTAAAAAACGTGCCAGTACTAAGTACAGTCAAGTACTAGCAGAAAAAAAAGCCCTAGTTTCTATCATTTCTACTAATATTCTATTCATGATAATTAAGAGGTGCAGTTTATGATTTACTTGAAGCCCATTATACTATGCAATTGCAGTCAAAGTAGTACAAAAGGTGAATAGCATTTACAATCACAATGCCTCCTGCTGAATTTTAATGGGCTCTGATTTCAGCTTGGCGTGATCTAAAGGATAACCATGTTCTCCATTGTATTTAAAAAATGAAAAGAAGAAATGAAAACATAAAAGCAGTGATAATGATGATTAGCTGAGATACAGGCTTGCACTATCTATAAAATAAGAATATTATGCTCTAAGGTGACTCTACATTAGACTATACATATTGAGTGAATTTTCAAAACATTACACATGTAAAGCTTAGCATATATGCACGTAAATAGCCTCTACTTGGGCTTCTGCATTTTATAAAATTTGAAAATACTCGCATGTTTTCATTTTCACGTGCGCAAAAAAGGGGAGGTCTAGCACTTACGTGTGCAAGTTGCTATTTTTAAAAAAAAAAAAACATGCTTGTACATTTGCCAACTTACTCACATATTTCTAGCCCTGCTTATTATCTGGCGTAAGTAATATTAAGTGTGATTATTGTGTAGCACTGACTTGGTGGGAGGTCTGTGTGAACAGAGGGAGTAGTTCAGGCTGAAAAACCAAAAAGGCCTCGATGACTGGAAAAGGACAAGGAAAACTGGTGGAATAATTGATAAGCTGGTAAATTTCCTTTACATGTGCATGCTCTAAAACTGGTTGATTTATGCGTGTAAACCAGGACATGCATGTAAAATATGCATGCATATGTTTTAAAATAGGTAAGAAAAGTACAGACATTCAGTGCAATGATATGTTTTTTATATGCATTGTATGCATTTGTGGGTTAGCTTACATATGCACAAATGTTTCAGGAAGAGATACACCTATTTTATAAAATGTGCATATATCTTATGCATGGGTTATAACATATTTGCATAGATCTGCTCACAGCCATATATGTGTATATATCCATCACGCGCATTTGTTTGAAAGCTATTCTCCCTATATCCTTGGTAATACACGTTTAAATCCTGTTACTATCCTGTGAAATTAATTGTAATGTTTAGCAAAGAATAAACCTGTTAATCATATTTACTTTCAAATGTCAAAAAAATGCCATGACCCACCAGGGTTCATTACAAGAGTGAAAGGTGGAGATTGTGGGAAGACACCATTCGGTATTGTCCCTTCCTTTGAGGAAGCTGGGAAGGCTATCCCCCCTGGTAAAGAAATAAAAGAGCTTACATCAGTGTAAGGGGAGGCAGTGCTTTTGAGTTGTGGAGTTAGGAGGAAGGTTTGGGAGGGTTTTTTCATAGCTGGATTGTGGGCCTACTTTTAGGACTTAGGC
The DNA here is from genome assembly GCF_901001135.1 of Rhinatrema bivittatum. Classification (NCBI taxonomy): domain Eukaryota; kingdom Metazoa; phylum Chordata; class Amphibia; order Gymnophiona; family Rhinatrematidae; genus Rhinatrema; species Rhinatrema bivittatum. The sequence continues at coordinate 322,648,693 of NC_042616.1, read as the reverse complement.
AAGGCCTGGCATCCCTGAGCAAGGTCGGGCTGCTTCCCTTCCAGTCTCTCACTGGCTAGCTGGGGAGGTTTCCAGGGTTGTTTTGGATTTTTTTGCACCTTTTCTTGGTAAGAAGCCTGCAAGACCCCTGGGTGTTGCCTAGAAAGAGGTCATGGGGGGGCAGGATAAGGAATACTTGCCTCTCTGCAGTCTCCTGGTAGTGACCCATGGCAGAGAACATCTGGTGTTTGGAATCAGGTTTATGGAAGAAGACTTTTTTGTTTGAGGAACCAGAAGGGAAATTTGCTGCTCCCTTACTACCCTGCCCGAAAGAACATCGAGAGCTTTATCAGATTGTAGGATTTTCTCCTTCCCACACAGGATAGCCTGTCCACTTGGGAAACTCACTTGTCCATGCCCTGGAGGCTGAGTGTTTTCCCTTGACCTGGTAGTAAGAGGCCCTTGCACAGACAGAGAAAGGAATGTAAATGAAAAAAGACCTACTGTGAAGTTAAGAACAGATTTTTGAACTGTGCCATCATCAGTCCATCTGGTTCCCCTTCAGCAAAGTATTTATCTTGGACACTCAGAGTCTCCTGTGTGTTATTGGCACTGACAGCATTCACATCAGTTGAAGATTTACACTTCTTCCAGGGACAAGAACTGCCAAGCACTCCTGTCTCTCTGGGTCTTGAAGGAGAAATACCTTCCCCCCACCAACAAAGGACTCAGGCCCTGGGAAAGGAGGATTGAGTGAGAGCTAGCATGAGGCTCCAGCCCCCGAATTATTTTATGGCCCCTGTGATATATATAGTAGCCACCCTAAGCAGGGGTTACATGAAGATAAAGGAGGTAACTGAATAGCCAGCAGACGTTTGCATTCGTGGACAGCTCATTTTAGAAGGGAAACTCCCTGTGCAGTTAACAACTTTGCAATGTCTATTGGTGCAGGCTGCCAAACTGGGAGAAAATAAACTTGCCGAAGTGCCAGGCTGTACCACAATCCAAGGTGAAGAAGGTACCGACTGAAGTTACCGGGAGGTTTAGAATTGTGTTGGAGGAAGGAGGAAGCCCTGGAGCTACTATATGTTTCAAATTTGACGGGACCCAGGAGTCAGCAGTGGAGGAAGTACTGGCACCGGCCCTTTAATTTACTGTATATATTTCTGAGATGGAGGAGGCTTTTTTTTTTTTTGGGGGGGGGGTGGGGGGGAAGGGGGAGGATGCAGGTTCAACCTAGCGAGGATGAGCATTTGGAGCACGGATGAAAGGGAAAGTGTGCTATGATAGGGCCAGTGGGTCCACAATCATTTTATTGTTTGAAGCCCGCGGCTCCACTCAACTTTCTTAACATGAGATCTGCTCTCAGGTATAACTTAAGTTAGTCCAAATAACTTAAATGTGAATTTTAAAAGCCGGGTTTGAGTCAAAATCGAGAGATGTGTGCGCATCTAGCACATCCGCGTGTCCACCTGTTTTATAAGCCGCCCACATGTGTGCACAGGAACCAATAAAGCAAATATCCAGCATCAGGGAAGAAAGGGGCAGAATGTGGGCAGGGAATGGGCATTCCAGGGTGGGGTCCAAGACATATGCGGGCAAGTAGCTACGTGTCAGGGCATGCCCAGGTATATTTTAGCCCAAAGTTACTTCTGCTATGGTTGAGGTGTAAGTCTGAATAAAACTATTTACAGGTAACTCTGAAGGGTTTGAGGGGTCTAAAATAACTGGGGGATGCAGGATAAAGAACCAGGGGGGTTTGGAGGACCAAGCGCTGGACTGGGCAAACTAGTGGATGAGCCATTATAAAACTTCCCTCACTTGTGTGTCCCAAAGCAGACCTATGATGCTGTGTGCGTTCTAAAATTCAGTGCCTGGCATTTGCTGCCATGAAACAGAGCCAGGACCGGATCTTGGAAGTACAGAAAAAGCCTAGAGCTGAGGATGTTTTGAGGCCTAGGAAGAGCAACACTAAAGCTGAAATTTGTGAAAAGCAGGGCTTCCAAAAGAAACTCAAAGAAAAAAATATCTGCAATACACCAGGCTACAAACCATGCCAACACATATCACAGGACTTCACCGTCACTCAATGAGAAAAGCATTCAACATAAGGAGGTCCAACTCCTGCTCCTCCCTTAATGTAATATGTGTTATTCAATGCAGAAAATATGAAGATGCATGCTACCTTAGTGAGATAGACCAGATATTAAAGGTAAGGATCAATTCACACAGACACAAGATCAAATATTACAGGGAAGACCTGGCTGACCCTTCCATGGGGAGAACGTTTTGGAATCAGACCACTGCATCAATGACCTAATGAGCAGGATAATCAAAGGAGAATTTTAAACCCAAGAAAACAAAATGTTTGAAGTTAAAATGAGTAGACACTTTGGAACTTCCAAAAAAGGTTACAACAGAGACATAGGTTTCCTATCACTTTATGCATCATAAAATTATACTGCCTTTCCCCTTATTATCCATCAGCTCCCCTCATCTCTTTTCCCCCTTCCTCTTTACACTATCACTTGAATGCCTGAATATTGTCCTTTGATGTTAATTATACCACATATTATTTTCCTTTACATTATTTCAGATTTGTTTACGATCAGCTAATTATTTACCACCATCTTGGCATGAATGTTTTTTGTTTCTGTTATGACTTGTAGGTGTGTGGGCCCTGGACCAAGGTGAGAGATGGTACCACCCACAGGGAGGAGCCCTGTGAGCCTCACCGTTGGGAGGCACAGTCTCAGCAGACGTCAGACACAGCTGTGGAATAGAGTCTTTATTACAGAGGTAGAAAGGCACAGCCCATGGAGTGGGACGAGCAGGAAAAGTAAGAAGGTCTAAGCAGAGGGGTATACCCAGAGGGAATACCTCAGATGTGGAGATCCGGTAGTGGCCCACAGCGCGGGGTATGCCGAAGAAGTCTCTCCATAGTGGTGATGTAGTAGTGGCCTGCAGCGCAGGGTACACCGAGGGATTCCTTACTCAGAGATGGTATGGTAGTGGCTTGAGGTACGGGAACACGGGTGAGGTTCCTGTAGCGATGATGCGGTAATGGCCTCAGCGCAAGGTACAGGTGAGTGGTTCCTCACTTAGAGATGAAACGGTAGTGGCCCGAGGCATGGGGTATACCGGAGAGGATCCCACAATAAGGCTGATACAGTGGTGATCCATGGAGACAAGGTACTCAAGGAGTGGTAGTTCCAGGAGAGGTCCCGAGGAATGGGAACAGACAGTAGTCCAAGGCAGAAGGCCCTCCGAGGAGCGGATAGTCAGAGACGAGGAAGGGCCCCAGAGCAGCGGGTACCCAGAGCGTCTCACGCCGAAGTGTAGAAACTGGAACAGGAAGACCGTAAGAGTGAAGTGGATTCAGCAACGAGGGAACTCCTTGCTAACTCGTCAATATGCAGGGCCAGCCAGCTTAAGTATAGCAGAGTGAAGACGTCATCCGGTGGGGACACCCCCGAGGTTCCTGCCATGACGCGCTTAAGACTGACCTTTGCGCGTATGCGCGTGCTTAAGTGATCCTGAAGGCAAGATGGCGGTCGGCAGTGCCCACACTGTCCCGGGAACACTAGGAAGGTTGGCAGTAGCTGGCGGAGGCAGCCACTCTCCCCAATGATGACAAGGCAGCAAAGAAAGAGGTGAGCATTAGTGGTCGCAGCCATCTGCAACTGAAGGGCGTAACAGTTTCTCTGCATTTGGCCAAAACATTGGTCTGTTTTTATGAAGTTTCATAATTTGTAAAATTTTCCTTCAATTATTTCTTTATTGTAGAATTGTTCCTCTCGATGCAGCTTTATGCAAAAACATGCTCCCATGTTGGAGGACAGAGGAATGCCACACTGTTTGTTTTAGAAAGTATCCCTTTTTTTGTTTTGGAATTCATGTGCTATTCCCAACAATTTATTTGCCTGGAACTTACTTGTTACCACCAGCGATTGAATTGTTCATGTTTACATTAAAACTTTAAGTCTTTATACGAACTCACAGACTGCTAAGTCAGTTTTTTGCTGCACAATTTTGCCCTTGAATAATTTTTGGTGTGTCCTGCTTAACATTTCGGACAATCAGAAGAAGCCCTTTATTTCAATGCCCGACTCTGGCCGAGTTTCGCTCATAGAGCTGCCTCAGGGGCAATTCAATTAGCAGGACTTAAAATATGCCTGCAGGGCTGCTGTCACACTGTCACACTGTCACAATGTCACAATATCATTAGTGTCTGCAGAGCACTGTAAAATATGCCTGCAGGGCTGCTGTCACACTGTTGCAATGTCACAATATCATTAGTGTCTGCAGAGCACAGTGCTCTGCAGACACTAATGATATTGTGACATTGTGACAGTGTGACAGCAGCCCTGCAGGCATATTTTAAGTCCTGCTAATTGAATTGCCCCTGAGGCAGCTCTATGAGCGAAACTCGGCCAGAGTCGGGCATTGAAATAAAGGGCTTCTTCTGATCGTCCGATTCTCATTGTCTTTACTGTATCACAGCCAACTGGATCGGCTTCCGATTTGTTTCTTGGGTCCTGCTTAACATTTCTACATCTACTGTGATCCTTTTGGCAGTCACGCTGCTTTATCTTTTCTATCATCTTTTACTCATTCTAATTTTGTTCTGAAGAGAGGTTTAGCTTTTGAAAGCTAGTCAAGAAGGGCCAGATTTTCAAAAGCATTTACTCAAGCAAAACTGGTTTTTGCTCGAGTAAATACACTTTACTCAAGTAAGTGGGCTTTTCAAAATTGCTACAATATATGCCATTGAATTGTCCATAGGATTTACTCAAGTAAGTGCACTTTACTCGAGTAAATAGCTTTTGAAAATTGCTACGATAGTATGTCACATTTACATGCGTAACTCCTTTGAAAATGACCCCCAAAATGTTTTATGGTAGTCCAATAAAAAGGTATCAACTGATATATATTTATGTATATATATATATATATATATATATATATATATATATATATATATATATATATATATATATATATATATATATATTTATATATTTAATATAAGAACATGCCATACTGGGTCAGACCAAGGATCCATCAAGCCAAGCATCCTGTTTCCAACAGTGGCAAATCCAGGCCATAAGAACATGGCAAGTACCCAAAAACTAAGTCTATTCCATGTTACCGTTGCTAGTAATAGCAGTGGCTATTTTCTAAGTCAACTTAATTAATAGCAGGTAATGGACTTCTCCACCAAGAACTTATCCAATCCTTTTTTAAATACAGCTATACTAACTGCACTAACCACATCCTCTGGCAACAAATTCCAGAGTTTAATTGTGCGTTGAGTGAAAAAGAACTTTCTCAGATTAGTTTTAAATGTGCCACATGCTAACTTCATGGAGTGGCCCCTAGTCCTTCTATTATCTGAAAGAGTAAATAACTGATTCACATTTACCCGTTCTAGACCTCTCATGATTTTAAACTCCTCTATCATATCCCCCCTCAGCCGTCTCTTCTCCAAGCCGAACAGTCCTAACCTCTTTAGTCTTTACACATAGGGGAGCTGTTCCTTTCCCTTTTTGGTCATCCTTCTCTGTACCTTCTCCATCGCAACTATATCTTCCTTGAGATGTGGTGACCAGAATTGTACACATTATTCAAGGTGCGGTCTCACCATGGAGCGATACAGAGGCATTATGACATTTTCCGTTTTATTCACCATTCCCTTTCTAATAATTCCCAAGGGCCATCCCCTTCTCATATCACGGTTGGGCAGTGGGATAGAGTGAGGGAGCTCAAAGGACCACGGAGATGGTTAGGCATGCAGAAAAGGAGCAAGACGAAAGGGTGGATGGGAAGTATGAGGAAGGGACTGTGGACCAATAGGAACGGCTTAGTGGAGGAGAGGGGGAGTGATGATGATACAGGCCATTTAAAAGGCCAGTGATTGGCCTTCACCCCTTTTAGCCCTTTCCTTCGATTGGCTTTTGGTTTTTCCTCATGCATTCATTCTATCTGAGCATTGTGTAGGCCAGCTCCTTTCATTTTCACCAATGTTAGCTTACTGCAGAGGTACAAACAATTCCTTGGCTCAGCATGAGTCACACTATTGAGAGAGTCAGATCTCCAGGTTGTATGGTGGAGCAGTAGTTGCAGTGAAGTAGGATCAGCTTCTCAATTTTCCTTGGGAATGCGGCATATCAAATAAATGTATGCTGAAATACTTGTTCAGAGCAGCGTGGCTGCTGTTGCAAAAAAAACAATTTTGCGAGGGAAATCCACTGCCATCTTGTTGGAGAAGAGTGGGCGCCCATGCAGCCTTGATGTGGTGGTTTTTGTTGTTGTGGGCAGATTCTGAACCCTACAGCCTCCATGTTGTCATTACTATTGAAGGAGGGAGGCAGAACTGAAGTTGATGAAAATGCATTTAAGTGAACGCAATGCCGGAACTATATGCAATGGCCTAGGTGGGTTGCACCTGCTATTCTAGGGCAGGGACAGTGTTGTGGCATGGGACGCAAGACACAAATGGAATTGGGGGAACTCCCAATGTAGGGCAATCCTTTTCCCTTCACTTGGTGAAGGAGTGTCACCAGTCCATTCAGCATGTATGATGCGAGTATGGTGCATACGAGGGGGCCAGCCCAGATGCATATGCAGTAGCCACATATCAGAGGGTCAGCCATTTAGGGAGGGTCATTCTGTGAGCATACCTTGGCAGCCATCTCATGAGGGAGTGATGGTAATCAGTGATTCGGAGAGATCCCAATTTGTGGTTGATTGGTGGTGTGGCAATCTCCAATTATAATTAGGTCCCTGGTCCTTAGTCTTATTTAGATTAAAAGTCATACCCGTTAGATACAGTATTACTGATTATCCACATCAGAAAGAAATATGACAGAGCCAGTCTTGTCATAGTTCTGAAGTTTATAATAAACATAGCATGTCTCTTATACCTAAACAAAGTCAACATGAATCACTTATCTCAGCATTTTTAGGTCAATGTGACCAGTAGCTTTCCATTTCTGCTTTTTCTTCCAATAAATATATATAATTAATTATTTCTTTATTTTAGCATAATTATTATTTGCTCTTCTAAGCAAAGTCAGAGTATCCTTCCTCTATAACCTTTCACCCTGTTCCCTTTGTACCCCATCCCAAATTTCTGACATCTGCTAGATATCACACATTCTAAATATGTTCTACCAATCACATGCTTCTATTTTGCGCAACCGCTGACCTCTAGCCCATTTCTGAAAATTAAACTGTAACTGTGGTTAATCACCATAGTGGCAACTCCAAATAATTAGTAGGGGAACGTGCGGAAGAAAAAAACATTGTTTTGTTTTCAATTTGTTTTCAGGAGGGTTTTTTCTCACGAATTTCATTTCATGGATTGTATGATTCATTTTCATTCATGAGAAAAAAAAATCAAACAATAAAACGAAGGCCAAAAAAACAAAAACAAGTCCTCCCAGGGCCTTCCGCCCACCCACCCGAAAAAATGATGGAGCTGAGATTCTCCCCCAGTCCTCACTTATTCAGTCTGGTGGGGATCCACCGGCTTCAAGCTAGACTCATGCTGAAGTCTTGACCTTGAATAGGTCAAGACTTCAGCATGTGCAACAGTAAGTTGCCGTGACCTCAGAATACTCAAGGCTTTGGCCTGACCTGATGGCTGGGTCCCAACGCAGGGGCCTAGACCTGGACCCAGGCCCAATGACATGACATGACATGACCTGGTACCTGACTCCGGGTCATAGGCCCAGAACTAGCCTGACATTGCAACCCCGCCCGGAGGTCGGGTCTCGAAACTGGGGCCTGGCCCAGACCCATGTCCAACACCATGACCCAACCCAAAGGCCAGGTCCAGATGCCTGGGCCTCAGCCCAATGTCAGGCACAGGCCTTGAAGCGTCTTCTTAGTCCACTTCCTTCTTCGGCACTTGCAAGCCAAATGACAAAGTCCGAAGGGGTTGCGCTGGCGTTAACTCCAGTGCATTAACATCAGTTGATGGTGCCTTTATGATATATGGAAATGCCTAGATCTCTTTCTTGGGTGGTAGCTCCTAATATGGAACCTAATATGGTGTAACTATAGCATGGGTTATTTTTCCCTATATGCATCATCTTGCACTTATCCAAATTAAATTTCATCTGTCATTTCGATGCCCAATTTTCCAGTCTCACAAGGTCTTCCTACAATTTATCACAATCTGCTTGTGATTTAACTACTCTGAACTATTTTGTATCATCTGCAAATTTGATGATCTCACTCATTGTATTTCTTTCCAGATAACTTATAAATATATTGAAAAGTAGGGGTCCCATTACAGATCCCTGAGGCACTCCACTGCCCACTCCCTTCCACAGAGAAAATTGTCCATTTAATCCTATTCTCTGTTTCCTGTGTTTTAGCCAGTTTGTAATCCACGAAAGGACATCACCACCTATCCCATTACTTTTTACTTTTCCTAGAAGCCTCTCATAAGGAACTTTGTCAAAGCCTTCTGAAAATCCAAATACACTACATATACCAGTTTACCTTTATCTACATGTTTATTAACTCCTTCAAAAAAGTGAAGCAGATTTGTGAAGCAAGACTTGACTTGGGTAAAGCCATGCTGGCTTTGTTCCATTAAAACATGTCTTTGTATATGTTCTGTGATTTTGATATTTAGAATACTTTCCACTATTTTTCCTGGCACTGAAGTCAGGCTAACTGGTCTGTAGTTTCCTGGATTACCCCTTTTTAAATATTGGGGTTACATTAGTCACCCTCCAGTCTTCAGGAACAATGGATGATTTTAATGATAGATTGCAAATTTTTACTAATAGGTCTGAAATTTCATTTTTTAATTCCTTCAGAACCCTTGGGTGTATACCATCTGGTCCAGGTGATTTACTACTCTTCAGTTTGTCAATCAAGCCTAACACATCTTCTAGGTTCACTGTGATTTGGTTCAGTCCATCTGAATCATTACCCATGAAAACCTTCTCTGGAATGGGTACCTCCCCAACATCCACTTCAGTAAACACCGAAGCAAAGAAATCATTTAATCTTTCCACGATGGCCTTATCCCCCCTCGATCATCTTTCCTCGATCATCTAACTGTCCAACTGACTCCTTCACAGGCTTTCTGCTTCGGATAAATTTAAAAAAAATTTACTGTGAGTTTTTGCCTCTATGGCCAACTTCAAATTCTCTCTTAGCATGTCTTATCAATGTCTTACATTTAACTTGCCAACGCTTATGCATTATCCTATTTTCTTCTGATGGATCCTTCTTCCAATTTTTGAATGAAGATCTTTTGGCTAAAATAGGTTTTTTTGCCTCCCCTTTTAACCATGCCGGTAATTGTTCTGCCTTCTTTCCACCTTTTTTAATGTGTGGAATACATCTGGACTGTGCTTCTAGGATGGAATTTTTTAGCAATGGCCACGCCTCTTGCACGCTTTTTACCTTTGTAGCTGCTCCTTTCAGTTTTTTTCTAACAATTTTTCTCATTTTATCAAAGTTTCCCTTTGGAAAGTTTAGCACGAGAGCCATGGATTTACTTACTGTCCCTCTTCTAGTCATTAATTCAAATTTCATCATATTATGATCACTATTGCCAAGCGGCCCCACCAATGTTACTTCTCTCACCAAATCCTGTGCTCCACTGAGAATTAGATCTAAAATTGTTCCCTCTCATTTATTCCAAACAGGAACTTTATATTGACCGGGTAAATGTACCGATGATACATTTACCCGGTCAATATTGGGGTAATTGAAGTCTCCCATTATTACCGCACTATCAATTTGGTTAGCTTCCCTAATTTCTCATCATTTCACTGTCAGTCTCACCAGCTTGACCAGGTGGACAGTAGTATTCTCCTATCACTATAGTCTTCCCCAAAACACAAGGGATTTCTATCCATAAAGATTAAATTGTGCATTTAGTCTCATGCAGGATGTTTATCCTGTTGGACTCTATGCCATCCCGGATATAAAGTGCCACACTGCCTCCCGGGTACTCCTTTCTATCATTGCGATATAATTTGTACCCCAGTATAGCACTGTCCCATTGGTTGTCCTCCTTCCACCATGACTCTTAGATGCCAATTAAGTCTATGTCAACATTCACTGCTATTCATTCTAATTCTCCCAACTTACTCCTTAGACCTCTGGCATTAGCATACAAACGTTTCAAAGTTTGTTTTTTGTTTGTATTTTCATTCTGCTTTTTAATTGATAGGGATAAGTTGGAATTTTTTAGCTCAGCTGAGTTTTTAGTTACAGGCACTTGGACTACTTTTCTTATGATTGGAACCTCACTGTCAGGATGCCCTAATTCTAATGCATCATTAGTATCCTTTGAAGATACCTCTCTCTGAACCATGTGCTGCTGATTGACTGTCGGCTTTCCCCTTTGTTCTAGTTTAAAAGCTGCTCTACCTCCTTTTTAAAAGTTTGCGCTAGTAGTCTGGTTCCACCCTGGTTAAGGTGGAGCCCATCCCTTGGTACAGTGGGCCCCAAAATGCCAAACGACTTGTCTGCATCCAATATCCCCCGTGATACCTGTCTTGAAATTGGTTACACTTCCAGGTTTACCGCTGCAGTACTCTGACTTCAATGTTGTGTTCTCTAAGCAGAAAGCGGATACCTTACTCCCGTTACGCAGGTTCAACTGTCCTATTGAACTCCTGCTGGGCACCATGCCTCAAAAAGGCAGAACCTACCCGTTGTCTCAGCCTGAGACCTAGGCTATGTCAGAATATATTAAAGTGAATCTTGAAAAAGGCTTCATTCGTCCATCTGATTCCCCCACTGGAGCAGGGCTCCTTATTTGTGATGAAAAAGGATGGTGGACTCCATCCCTGTATTGATTACAGGGGTCTCAATGTGATAACCCGTAAGGATCGCTTCCCGTTACCCCTTATCAGCGAATTGTTCGATCGCCTTTAAGGGACACAAATCTTCTCCAAACTAGATCTGAGAGATGCGTACAATTTGGTACGCATCTCTCAGATGCGTACCAAATTGTACGCATTCAACCCGATGATATCCGGAAGACGGTGTTTAATACCAGAGACAGCCACTACGAATACGTGGTAATGCCTTTTGGGATATGTAATGCTCCAGCCGTCCTTCAGCGCCTCATGAATGAAATCTTCTGAGATCTCCTGTACAATGTTGTAGTCATCTACCTCAACATCATCCTAATCTTTTCTAAGGATATATAGTCACACCGTGAATGCGTCCGCATTGTTCTCCAATGTCTGAGGAATAATCACCTGTATACAAAGCTAGAAAAATATTTGTTTGAGTGGAACCGCTTACCCTTCTTGGGATACTTCATCTCTGATCGTGGATTCTCGAGTGACCCAGAGAAGCTTCAGGGAATCCGCGACTGGCCTCAGTCAATAAGCTTCCAGGCGTTACAATGCTTCCTAGGATTCACTAATTATTACCAGAGCTTCACTGCAGACTACTCTTCGATAGTTGCCCCACTTACTGCTAGGACTAGAAAGGGGGCCAAGACCCGAGTTTGGAAGCCTAAAGCCATTGCTGCCTTTCAGAGAATTAAAGAGGCCTTCAGCTCTGGGCCCTGCCTCTTCCACCCTGATCCCAGATGTCCATTTATTGTGGAAGTCGACGCCTCAGTGGTCGGTGCTGCTGCCGTCCTGAGTCAGCATTCTCCCACAGGCAAGCTAGTACCCTGCTCAGTTTACTCTCATAAGTTTTCTCCCATGGAGCAACATTACACCGTCGGCAACCGCAAAGTTTTTGTGGTCAAATTGGTGCTTCAGGAGTGGCACCCCTGGTTGGAAGGGGCACAACATAAGTTTACCATCTTCATGGACCACAAGAACCATGAACATCTCAAAGAAGCTCAACTTCTGAACCCCCGTCAAGCCCGGTGGGTTTTGATCTTCGAGAGGTTTAACTTTAACCTTTGCTTCTGTCCTGGTTCTAAGAACTCGCACACTGATGTGCTCTCCAGATCCTTTGAGCAGGAGGATGTTCCAGGGGCCCTCAGCTTCATTACTGACCCTGCTTGTATTTCCCTTGCTGCGACTACCACAGTCCAGGTTAGGAAGACCAGGTTCAATGCCGGTTACGTGAGCGTGTTTTAAGGTGGCCTCATGATTCCAAACTGGCAGGCCACCCCAGTCGTGCCTGGACCTTGAAGATGCTGAGAAGGCATTATTGGTGGCCTACTATGATACAATATTCCCGAAACTACATGGACTCATATCACACTTGTGCTCAGCAAAAGCCGCCTAAGGAGAAGCCTTGGGGCTTGCTTCAGCCTCTCCCAGCACCTACTGAACCATGGTCCAGAATTTCTACAGATTTTATTACAGATCTGCCTGCTTCCCAGATTAACACAGTGATATGGGTCACCATCGACCGCTTCTTGAAAATGGGACACTTTATCCCTATGCTGGGTCTTCCTTCAGCCCCGGAACTTGCCAGACTTTTTCTGAAGAATATCTTTTGTTTTCATGGACTCCCCAAGGAGATTGTATCCAACTGGGGACTACAGTTTGCTGTCAAGTATTGGCATTCCTTGTGCCAAAAGTTCAATATTACCCTGAATTATATGTAGGCCTACCATCCTCAGGGTAATGGGCAGGCCGAGAGGACCAATCGGACCTTGAAGACAGTTCTACATTCCTACGTTAATAATCAGCAAGGCAATTGGTCAGAGCTCCTCCCCTGAGCCGAGCTGTCACACAACACTCATGTCGCAGCAGCCACTGACACATCTACCATTTGCAGTAGTCTTCGGACGGCAGCCCCGATTGCCTTTTCCTGTACCTTTGACAGTTCCATCTCCAGTGGCTCAATCCATGGCTCAAACCATTCGCCACATGTGGACCCGAGTAAAGGAGCGACTGGCGCAAGCTGTGGAATGCACCAAGCACACTTCTGATCTTCATAGATGACCTGCTACACTCTTTTGTCCAGGCCAGAAAGTATGGTTGAGTGCTCGACACTTTCGCCTAAGGCTACCCTCTCACCATCTGGCTCCCAAATACATAGGACCATTTCCGATAATCAGAAGAGTGGGAGTTGTTTCGGATCAACTCCAGTTACCTCGTTTAAGGGTATCCACAACATGTTTCATGTGTCCCTGTTGAAGCCATTGGTTCTCTCCTGGCCTTCTCGTAAAGACCCTCCTGCTCCGCGTGTCTCTGCAGAACCAGACATGTCTCTCCAGGTAAGAAGGTCCTCGACATCCGGCGATGCCGAGGCAAGTGGGAATATCTCTTAGCCTGGGAGGGCTATGGGGCCAAGGAGAATTCGTGGGAACCATCACAAAACATTCTCGATAAGGATCTTCTGAGGACCTTCCATAGAATGCACCATGAGAAACCACAGCTGCATAATGGGAGGCCTAGAAGGGTGGGTATGTTTTGGGTACTTGCCAGGTTCTTATGGCCTGGATTGGCCACTGTTGGAAACAGGATGCTGGGCTTGATGGACCCTTGGTCTGACCCAGTATGGCATTTTCTTATGTTCTTATGGTACTGTTATGCACCCCACCCGCAGCTGTCCCACGCATGGGACTGCTCACCTGCATAGTTCCTCAGCAGGTCCCGGGATGACCTGCCTTCCGGTAGTTGCTAGCCCAGCTAGGCCACAGCATCCCACAGTGGTGGTCGCTGGGCCTTCCACTGCGCGCCAGGCCTCACACCGAGGTTTGGTGTCTCCTACCATGCCAGCCACACCCCTACGTACGCATGCGCGTGGACCGCCCGGACACTTTTAGGGCCGAGGGCGGGTCTTGGTTCCACGGGGCACCCTGATTGATCTAACAATATAAGGAAGTTCCTGTCTCCACTTCCTTGCCTTGGCAATCGGGTCGACTTGTATGCTAGATTGTCTCTGAGCTTGTTCCTGCTTGTTCTTAGTCTCGTTCCAGGATCCTTCTGTTCCAGTTCCATTCCTGACTTGTTCCTGCATCCTTGTTCCTGCCTGTTCCTGTGTTTGTCTATCTGTCTACCCAGGTAGTACCCTTGGACTCAAGTTTTGGTACTGACCTCGGCTTGCTCCTAACCTGCCTGCTGCCTGTCTACAACCTCAGCTAGTTCCTGACCTGCCTATCTGCCTGCCGCCTGTCTACGACCTCAACTAGTTCCTAACTTGCCTTTCTGTCTGCCGCCTGCCTCAAGACCTCAGCCTGCTTCTGACCTACCCGCCTGTCTGCTGCCTGCCTCAAGACCTCAGCCTACTCCAGACCTGCTCACCTGACTGCCGCCTGCCTCAAGACCTCTGCTTGCCTCTGACTTCTTCTGACCTCCAGTATCTGACCCTTGCTTCGTTGACCACTCCTCAGATTGACTTATGGACATTGACCTTTCGCCTGCCTGACCTCATCTCCAAATTCTGGCTCTTTTTCTCACCTTGTCATCACCAACTCTTTTCTCTGTTCTCCCTGCTCCAGCTCGAATCCGACCACACTCCTTCTGTGTCTGTGGGCAGACTTCCATTCTCCCAGGAGACCCTGCAAGGCCCACTTAAGTCCAAGCGGCCCAGGTCCCTACGGGCTCCTCCCTGGGGGACCTCGGGCTTCCAGTGGTGAAGCTCTTCCTAGCCTCTGGCTCCTCCAGTGCTCTGACCCTCTGGGGGCAGTTACCTCCTGTTACCTTTCAGGAGCCATTCTATCCCTGCCCCAGGACAAGGGTCCACCCCCAAGTACAACATAGAAAAGATCATACCTGGGAACTTTTGATTTCCTGTCACCCTGAGATTGTCATGTGGGGTAGGGGGCAGTAGCAGCATACACACTAACTCTCTCTCATACTGTCACACTCATATGTTCACTCAGACACACTTGCTCACTGCTCTCTTTCATCCACACACATGCACTTTCTCACATACATACACCCTTCTCTCCCTCTATCCTTCACAGAAAGTGGATGCACAAACTTTCTCCTTCTTCCCTCCTTCCCACATACACACTGACAGGAACAATCTCCTTCTCTCACATACACACCACGCAGAAGTACCTTCCCTCTCTCACATACAAACAGAAGTACACTCCCTTTTTCACATACACACACACACACACACACACACAGGGGCACCCTCCCTCTCTCACATACACACACACACACACACACACACACACACAGAAGCACCCTCTGTCTTATATACACACACAGAGAAGCACCCTCTCAATTTCACATACATACACATACAAGACACAAAGCGCCCTCCAGATTTCTCATAATATACACACAAACAGAAGCACTCTCCAGATCTCACATACATACACATACACAGACAGAAGCACCTTCCCTCACTCACTTAAACACACACACACAAGAAATTAGGGAAGCTAACCAAATTGGTAGAGCAATAATAATGGGAGAGTTCAATTACCCCAATATTGACTGAGTAAATGTATCATCAGGACATGCTAGAGAGATAAAGTTCCTAGATGGAATAAATGATAGCTTTATGGAGCGATTGGTTCAGGAACTGACGAGAGAGGGAACAATTTTAGATCTAATTCTCAGTGGAGCACAGGATTTGGTGAGAGAGGTAACAGTGGTGGGGCCATTTGGCAATAGTGATCATTTTTTTGCCTTTCTCTCTCGATTCCCAGTGTGATGGCATGTTGATGGGACAAGTAATTGAAGAATAACAGCATGGTCCACAATTAATAAGCACATATAATATTTGAGGGGATGGTTTTGTTCTGAGTGATTTATCATTTAGCACTTATCTAAATTTGGATCGCTAATAATTTCTCTTTTTTCAGATATTCATTTTTAGAAAATAATATAACAGAGTTACAGGGTCCTTTATCATTTTCTGTTAGGCTACTATTTATACCACTGTAAGAGGGGGCACTATTACTGCAGGGTGACATTTCGGCGGTGGGGAAAGATGGGGAGGGGGGGGGCAGTTTTACATATTGTTGCGCTCGGAGGTGTCCTGGGGCAGTGGAGGAACACCTCCTAATAGGGATCAGGAGGGAACTGCCCCCAGGGGAAGGAGTACTGGAGGAGACAGAGGCTAGGATGAGCTTCGCCACTGGATGTTCGAGGTCCCCCCGGGAGGAGCCCGTAGGGACCCGTGCCGCTTGGACTTAGGTGGGCCTCGCAGGCTCTCCTGAGAGAGTAAATGTCTGGTGTGCCCACAGACACAGGGAGAGCGTGGTCAGGTTCGAGGCTAGAGGTCCAATGGAGGAAGGAGGACCAGAACCACGTAGGAGATGACAAGGCAAGGAACAGAGCCAGAATCTAGGGACAAGGTCAGGCAAGCAAAGGTCAGCGTCCAGAGATCAGTCTGTGGAATGGTGAACAAGGCAGAGGACAGTAGGGATGTCCAGAGGGACGCCATATGTTGCATTTGGGATTCAGATACGTTGCATTCGGCTGTATGGCACCCCGATATGTTGATACGTTGATTCCTATTCGTTTCCCCACTAAAATTAAATTAACTACAACCCCCACCCTCCTGACCCCCCCCCCCCCAAGACTTACCAAAACTCCCTGGTGGTCCAGCGGGGGGTCAGGGAGCCATTCCCTGCACTCACACCCTCGGTGCTGGTTTCAAAATGGCGCCATTTTGAATACTGGCAGCTGGTCACCTTTGCCCTGACTATGTCACAGGGGCCGACCGTCGACCCCTGTGACACAGTGAGGGCAAATGCGATTGGCGCCATTTTGAATACTGGCACCCGACGGCTGGAGTGCAGGAGGTCACTCCTGGACCCCTGCTGGACTTTTGGCAAGTCTTGTGGGGGTCAGGAGGGTTCCCCAAGACTTGCCAAAAGTCCCTGGTGGTCCAGCGGGGGTCTGGGAGCGATCTCCTGCACTCAGGCCGTCAGCTGCCAGTAATCAAAATGGCACCGATAGCCTTTGCCCTTACTATGTCACAGGGGCTACCGGTGCCATTGGTCAGCCCCTGTCACATGGTAGGAGCACAAGATGGCACCGATTGCCATGTCACAGGGGCTGACCAATGGCACCAGTAGCCCCTGTGACATAGTAGGTCAAAGGCTATCGGCACCATTTTGAAACTGGCAGCTGAGGATGTGAGTGCAGGGGATGGCTCCTGGACCCCCCGCTGGACCACCAGGGAATTTTGGTAAGTTTCTTTTTTTGGGGGGGGGTCAGGAGGGTGGGAGGTTTGTTTAAATTGGCTCCTAGGAGGCTGAATAATTTGGCGAAGATTTGTTGTATTCGTGGGGAATCGCGATACGTTTCGCTTCCCCACGAATATAACGAATAGGGCCCTATATGTTGCGGATTCCTAATTCTTAGGGAACGAATGCACACCCCTAGAGGTCAGGTACCGAAGACGAGGTCACAGGCAGGCTGAAGTCAGGAGGCAGGCAGCAGGCAGATGGGCAGGTCAAGGAAAAGGCTGAGGTCTTGAGGCAGGCGGCAGGCAGGTCAAGGAACAAGCTGAGATCTTGAGGAAAGCGGCAGGCAGTTCAAGGAACAAGCTGTGGTCTTGAGGCAGGTGGCAGGTGGCAGGTGAGCAGGCCTGTGCGCGGGTCGTCCGCGGACGGGGCGCGTAACACATACACGGTCAGAAGTACGAACAACAAAAGTGCCAATAGTGAATATTAAGCTAGGTAGAGAGTAAATTGTGCAAATCAACTCCTCTTTTACCTTTCATCAAATTACATAAAATCTTCACTGATGGCACCTTTGCTGTTCGCACCTCTGTCCATGTATGTAAAACTGTCCCTCAAAATCTACCCCACGCCCCCCCCCTTTTTTTTATCGTGGGTGCTATTTCCTATATATTTATAGCATTTTGGTGAATCCAGGGGTAAGTACTTAGAATCTTGTCAACTGTGCATTTTTTTTTATTTGTACTTTTACAATTTTCCCAATTTATATTGATTTCCAGGGAAATATATCATTTCTCAAAATTCAATACTTTTATCCAACTTTCAGGTGCTTGGATTGGCAACACAGCTCAAAGCATTTTAAAGTTCTCTATTCTATTGTTCTACATGTATTAATCTCGCTACCACAGGTATTGTTATTAGATAAGTTCAATGTAAGAATTTTATTTACCATATGCATTAACAATTTTCTAAATTACAACGGAGGTCTTCTCTCAAAATACATTTTTTTTTTCATTTTCTACCTCAACACACCACTTCCTGAGGAATGTAGGGAAAAAGAAAAAGATTAACAGGGTAAGCTAACTAATGATGTGCAGTCATTTAAAAGCGAATGATAGCCCAAAGTAAAAATGGCCATTTTTATTTTGTTAAATCCAGAAAAATAATAAATAGACTCAATCTCATTTCCCCCCAACACAATTTTCTTTTTATTTCAGAAAATAGTGGGCAGTGGGCACTCATTTCTGAAACCAATTTAAACAAAATTAAATGAAACCCCCGCAAAAAAATATTATTTGCAACAAAAAATGATTTCAAATGAAACAAATCAATGGAAATGAATATTTTAGCTGGGCACATCCCTAATACTTACTTTATTTCTCTTCTTTCTGAACTCTGTTGTATCATCGTATGTAGGACTACAACTTTTTCTTGCTTCAGAAATATATATTAACTATTTATGAATGTGATATAACTGAGCAATGATGATCATAATGATGTGAGAATGTCAGTGTTCCTGGCCAGAAACATATTTTCTTAATGCCCTATATGGCTCACAGATTAGTTGCTCAAGAATGTGCCAATCTTTTAAAACTCCAAGTGGGCAGGTTTATCTCTCTCTCTCAGTTTGGATTCCTTTTCCTGTGCTGCTTACTACTCTAACTTTAAGAAATCAATAAGAGATACTATCTGCACTTTCGTGTTTATATCTTATGCCTCATTTACGGGAAGTCGAGAGTGTTCTTTTGAAGATGTCAACTAAAAGAAAAAACAACAGGAAGGGGAGTTCCGTGGGTGGAGGATATCTGCAATGGGGGAGTCCTGGACAGCACGGGAGCTGTAGCTGTTCCACCAAGTCCGCCAGGATGAAGTTTCCTCCAGTTCTGGAGTTGATGAAAGCTAATATAGGGAACAATCCTCCTGAGTACATCAGGGACACAATCCTCCTGAGTACATCAGGGACACAGGAACTGTACATTGAGGAGTAGGATTCACACAGCCTAGGGTCAGCTCCCCTGTGACATCTAGGCTCAGGAGTTTTCCAAATGTTCTTTGCACTGAGCCAACAAATGGCCTTTGCCTCTGCAGTAGAGGCAGAGGCCAAGAGTGATGTTGCTGCCTCTCCTCAGGAGTAAGAGGACTGTGCCCAGCTGCATGGGTTCTTCACCATGCGATGAGTTCTGCTCAGCCAGAGGAGGTGCCAGAGGTAAGAACATAAGAAGATAAGAACATAAGAAATAGCCATGCTGGGTCAGACCAAGAGTCCATCAAGCCCAGCATCCTGCTTTGAACAGAGGCCAAACCAGGCCACAAGAACCTGGCAATTACCCAAACTACTGATGCAATTAATAGCAGTGGCTATTCCCTAAGTAAAATTGATTAATAGCCATTAATGGACTTCTCCTCCAAGAACTTATCCAAACCTTTTTGAACCCAGCTACAATAACTGCACTAACCACATCCTCTGGCAACAAATTCCAGAGCTTTATTGTGCGTTGAGTGAAAAAGAATTTTCTCTGATTAGTCTTAAATGTGCTACTTGCTAACTTCATGGAATGCCCCCTAGTCCTTCTATTATTCAAAAGTGTAAATAACCGAGTCACATCTACTCATTCAAGACCTCTCATGATCTTAAAGACCTCTATCATATCCCACCTCAGCTGTCTCTTCTCCAAGCTGAACAGCCCTAACCTCTTCAGCCTTTCCTCATAGGGGTGCTGTTCCATCCCATCTATCATTTTGGTTGCCCTTCTCTGTACCTTCTCCATCGCAACTCTATCTTTTTTGAGATGCGGTGACCAGAAAAGGAGGGAGCAAGTGGAATTGGTCTAGGTCCAGATTTTAATTCTCGGGCTCACTGCAGTAGATGGAGGTCAATCTACCTGGTCAAATCAATCAAAGTTCATCCTTGATCCTTGAGGCCAGATATTCAAGGAAAATATTTCTCACGCTATCCTCCCACCAGCCCAGTTCCAAGGCCAGCATGTGAAATTCAACTGCGTAGTCATCCAAGGGTCAGGAACCCTATCATAGTTGGAGAAGCTCTGTGGCAGCTGTACGACTGTCAAGCTGGTTCATTGAAGACCTGTTTGAACGTATGGACAAACTGCTGAAGATCCCCGAGCAAGGAATCGACTCGCTCCCACAGGGAAGAGGTCCAAGCCAGGGCTCTGCCATCTAGCAAGGACAAGATATAGGTCTTAAGAACATAAGAACATGCTATACTGGGTCAGAACAAGGGTCCATCAAGCCCAGCATCATGTTTCCAACAGTGGCCAATCCAGGCCATAAGAACCAGGCAAGTACCCAAAAACTAAGTCTATTCCATGTTACTGTTGCTAGTAATAGCAGTGGCTATTTTCTAAGCCAACTTAATTAATAGCAGGTAATGGACTTTTCCTCCAAGAATGTATCCAATCCTTTTTTATGATGGAGTGCCCCCTAGTCTTTCTATTATCTGAAAGAGTAAATAACCGATTTACATCTACCAGTTCTAGACTTCTCATGATTTTAAACACCTCTATCATATCCCCCCTCAGCCGTCTCTTCTCCAAGCTGAAAAGTCCTAACCTCCTTAGTCTTTCCTCATAGCGGAGCTGTTCCATTCCCCTTATTATTTTGGTCGCCCTTCTCTGTACCTTCTCCATTGCTATTATATCTTTTTTGAGATGTGGCGACCAGAATTGTACACAGTATTCAAGGTGCGGTCTCACCATGGAGCAACACAGAGGCATTATGACATTTTCCATTTTATTCACCATTCCCTTTCTAATAATTTCCAACATTCTGTTAGCTTTTTTGACTGCTGCAGCACACTGAACCAACAATTTCAATGTGTTATCCACTATGATGCCTATATCTCTTTCTTGGGTGGTAGCACCTAATATGGAACCTAACATTGTGTAACTATAGCATGGGTTATTTTTCCCTATATGCATCACATTGCATTTATCCAAATTAACTTTCATCTGGCATTTCGATGCCCAATTTTCCAGTCTCACAAGGTCTTCCTGCAATTTATCACAATCTGATTGTGATTTAACTACTCTGAACAATTTTGTATCATCTGCAAATTTGATTACCTCACTCATTGTATTTCTTTCCACTTCATTTATAAATATACTAGCTGTACCCGGCCACGCGTTGTTGTGGCTCAGTCTGGTTAAATGGAAAAGAAAGAAAGAAAAGAGAAAGTGCACGTTTCTAATATGTTTAATCTCACAATGCTTGTGGGTATACAATAGTTTTTGTTGTTCCATTGTCTGTGCAGATACAGAGATTGTCTTGTGTGAGAAGCAATCTGTGTCTAGATGTAAACCGCATAATTCTAGAAATGAAAAAAGAAAAAAAATAAACTATACTCAGTAAATGAACAGTATGGTAAATGACACAGCTCAATGCCAATGTAATGTCACATGAAATAATTAAATCAAAATGAGAATAAATCAAAATCTATGAAAATTAAATTTAACAATGCAATCGGAAACATTGAAATGGAATGGTAAAATATTTCGTACAAGCCGTTAAGCCCATTAAAACAGGCGAGATTTTTGTCCCCTCTCCTCCTACGTCTTTGCTCTGCTCCGCTCCTCCCCCACCCAGCACCACGAAAGGCCAGAGGCGGCGGTGGTGGTAGGAGCTGCAGTGATGGCCGAGGGGAATCTCGTGAGGCGTAATGGTCCTGCCATCCCAACTCCCTCCCCCCTTCCCCGGTGGCGGAGGGACAGGCTCAGACCCCTTTCACTCTATCCTTAGAGGCCCCAACTCCTTTGCTCTCCCATTCCCCTCTACACTGAACCCCTTCCACTGTAACCTATAAGTGGAGAGCTGGGGGGGGGGTAGAGACCCTCTCTCTCATACAGCCCCCTACATAGGCTTCCTCTCTCTCTCTCTCTCTCTCTTGCACATACCCTCTCCCTCTGTCCCTCACACATGCATGCCCAATCCCTCTCACACACATACACAATCCCTCACGTAGTCTCCCTCTCTCTCTGGCACTCACACTCGCCTTCAGCACACATTAACACACTTCTCTCTCACACAGTTAAAACGGGTGATATTTTTGTCGCCTTTTCACCTAAGTCTTTGCTCTGCACTCGCAAGAGCTTGCAAAGTTCCCACACCTGTTGTGTCTGGGAGAGTGAGGAAAACACTCCGCCCCCCCCCCCCCTCGCAAAGGGCAGGCGGCAGGCACTGCAACAGATTTGGGACACATTGCCTAGCGTACTTTGTTCTTTCTGGGAGACCTGTGCCTTTAAGAAATCTGATTGGGGGCTTGAGAAGGAGGAGGGAGCAGGGCTCTGGCTTTCACTTTCGTGACGGTGCTTTGTTGGGAGTGGGAGTGAAGCGATGCCCATGTAAACTCTTCCCGTGGTGGCTGAGTTCCACGGGCGGCTTGTCAGCACTTTCTTCCCCCCCCCCCCCCCACAGTTGCGGGATATTTACTTGGGTTCTCCTTATCTGCGGGACTCAGGGGGTGGGGGAGGAGGGCGAGCTGTTCTCTGTTCAGCTCTTTGCGCTTTGGCTGCTGCAGGCTGCAGCTGCTTGTGATCTCTTCTCAGCCACTTTCTACTGCATTTGCTCTGCTCCAGCCGTCCCAGGTCCCTCCCCCCCTTCCCCGGCAGTGGACGGACTGGCTCGGCGACTCTTCTACCCTTTCCTCCTCCTGTGTGTTACTGTCCGGCAGTCCCTACTCCCTCCCCCCTTCCCCAGCGGCGGAGGAACGGGCTGAGCTTTTTCTCAGAGTGGCGACTCATCTTCCCTTTCCTCCTCCCCTCTGTGACACCCAGCACGTAACGTAGAGCTCTATGGTCCGCACCTGCGTGGTAGAGCTTCTCTCTACTGCGCATTTGCGGTCCATTGGTCAGAGCCCATTTATATTGTAGATAGCGTGTGTTGCTTTTACGTCCAACAGATGGTGCTGTTTTTCCCAAAAAGCATGTTTTTACCTGTCACAGGTGTGACATCTATATAATATAGGCTCTCTAGTTGACAATTAGAGAGACAAGATGGTGCTGGCCATCGCTTGCTCCTACCATGTGACAGGGGCCAACCAATGGCACCGGTAGCCCCTTTGATATCGTAAGGGAAAAGGGCACTGGTGCCATTTTGATTCATGGTAGGCCCGACAGCCCGAGAGGGAGACATCGCTCGCTGGACCCCGCTGGTCCACCAGGGTTTTTAATAAGTCTTGGGGAGGGATCGGGATGGTGGGGGGTTGTAAGATAGTAAAATTGAAGGGTTGGAGGTGGGTTTTTCCAATTTGTTTTTTTTTCCCGATTCGTTTTTTTTTCGATTCATTTTCTGACTCGTTTTCCCGATCTGTGCCGATAAAAAACGATCCGTAGAAAAACAAAAATTTCAAAGAAGCGCCCGAACCGAAATCCAACCCAATACGAAAAAAAGAAGCTCATCTCTAGCAGACACCCCTGCATGATCTGTCTTGGGAAATATAAATAGGTGTGCAGGGTCTCCTAGAGCATAATGATTTGTCAGTCATGAGACAGCTTGTGAAAATCCTGAAGCTCTTTAAGGATGCCACAGGCGAGCTGAATGCCATAAGCACCACTTGAGAGATGTCATCTCTATGCAGTTAGAAAAGTTGGAAGGCTTTCAACAAGAAGAGGGAATGAGAGGTGTGGTGACCTTGGAAAGGCAGGTGACAGAGAGATTAGGACCTCTTACCACAAACCCCACATACATGCTCAATACATTACCTGATCCATGTGTGAAAGTGAGACTCGTAACGCAGGCCAGGAATCTGAATGAAATGAAGAGCATGCTGACAGAGTAAATCTGTCAACTAGAGAGCCAGAGGCTAAGGCAGTGGAGGGATTAGCACAGGAGGAAACACCATCATTGGCTAGGTCAGACAGTAGTGGAAGTCAGAGCATCGCTCTCTGTCATCGCCACCTAGCACTCCCTCAAGCATAGTAAAAGAAAAGTAATGCTCACTTCTGTCCCAGGAAATTGCAAAACAGCTGGGAAGAAAGACACATGTCTAATACCAGCTCAAATCTCAGTGACACAATATCTCCCAGAGACCACTGAGTACATAAAGACAGATGTGCTGGCATATTGGTCCCACAAGTCCAGCAATGTGCCAGACCTTGCAAGAGAGGCTCAGCACTATCTCCCTTGCCCACCAAGTGTCCCCAGTGAAAGAGTGTTTTCCATGACAGGAGACATCTTAAGCCCTCATCGCTCCAGGCTGTCACCACACTTGATGGAGAAACTAGTGTTCCCTAAAATTAATCTGCTTTTGCTTGGCTTTCCAGATTTGCCATGCGAGTGACAAGATGAATAAAAGGAACTTGAAGGTCCTGTAGATGGTGGATATTCTGCCTGTCTGCTTGCCATGCCTTAGTGACAACAATGAGGCCTGCATCCAGCATTCAGCAACATCCAGTGACTGTGACTGACTGATTGCATCCACTTGCTGTGCTCCTGACATGATCAGTTGGACCACAGTTCTACAACCACATTGCTGCTCCTGTCCAGGCCTGAGATGGTACATCGAGGGCTGTAAGAGATGCAGTGCTGAGTGTTGATATATACCCAACACCACCAGTTGGGCCACGCTTCAAGATCCACACTGCAGCTGCCTCTTCGGGCTGAAAAGCCAATCCAAGGGCCATAACAAAGCAGTACTGAGGCTTGCTGTGTCCCCAATACTGCCAGTTGGGCCACATTTCAACAACCACACTGCTGTTGCCTCCCCAATCTGAAAAGCCAATCCAAGAGCCAAAACACACCAATGCTGATTCCTGCTATGTCCCTAACACTGCCATTTGGGCCACACTTCAACAATCATACTAATGTTGCCTCCCTGGCACAAAACGCCTATACAAAGGTGAAAAAATATGAATGCTGAGTCCTGCTGTGGCCCCAACCCCACCTTGCTATCATCAACATCACAGGGGCTAGCATGCACTAACTCAATCCACCTGTTTTGCCCTTTCCAGGGGCCAATGTGCTCTGTCACAATCAGACTGTCTTGCCCTGTTAGTGTCTACCATCACAAGTGTCTGATCAATCCTCCTACTTCCTGACTTGTCTCCATCCACAAAACTTGGGCATTTCAGAATATGCTGCCTTCTGATTTATCCCCATCCACAAAACTGGGGCCTTTCACACCCTGATGCCTACTAACTTGTTTCCATCTACAAAACTGGGGCCTTCCACATCATCCTACTTCATGATTTTTCCTCATCCACAAAACTGGGTCCCTTTCACAGCATGCTATGTCTTGACTTGCTTCCATCTAGAAAACGGGGGCTTTTCAAAGCATGCTGCCTCCTGACTTGTCCCCATCCACAAAACTGGAGTCTGACTCAGCATACTTCCTCCTGACTTGTCCACACCCTGCTGCTTCCTGATTTGATCACTTCCACAAAACTGGAGCCTTTCACAACATGCTACATCCTGACTTGTCCCCATTCACAAAACTGGGATATGACTCAGCTTACTTTCTCCTGACATGTCCCCATCCACAAAACTGGGGCCTTTTACAACATGCTACTTCATGGCTTATCCTACCCAGAAAACTGGGACCTGTCACATCCTGCTGCCTTCTGAATTGACCCCATCCAAAAACTGGAGCCTATCACATCCTGCTGCCTCCTGACTTGATCTCATGATGAAAACTGGGGGTCTGACTCAGCTTACTTCCTCCTGACACATTCCAAACAACAACTCTGGAGTTTTAATCTTCCTGATTCCTCGTGACACATCCCCTTCAACAATAATGGGGTCTAACTCAGCTTACTTCCTCCTGACACCCCCTCAACAACAACTCTATGGCTTAAATCTTCCTGCTTCCTCAACCTCAAAACTGGAGCTTCAATCCTCCTACTTTCTCCTGACACATCCCCCAACCTCAACATTTATTTTTTTTTAATTTTTATTGTTTTTATATACCAACATTTGATCTCAATTGAGATATCACACTGGTTTACATTCAGGTACTGTAGGTATTTCTCTATCCCCAGCAGGCTTACAATCTAATAGGGATGTGAATCGTTTTAGGACGATTAAAATTATCGTCCGATAATTTTAATATCGTCTTAAACCGTTATGGAACACAATACAATACAGATTCTAACGATTTATCGTTATAAATCGTTAGAATCGTGAGCCGGCACACTAAAACCCCCTAAAACCCACCCCCGACCCTTTAAATTAAATCCCCCACCCTCCCGAACCCCCCCCAAATAACTTAAATAACCTGCGGGTCCAGCGGCGGTCCGGAACGGCAGCGGTCCGGAACGGGCTCCTGCTCCTGCATCTTGTCGTCTTCGGCCGGCGCCATTTTCCAAAATGGCGCCGAAAAATGGCGGCGGCCATAGACGAAAAAGATTGGACGGCAGGAGGTCCTTCCGGACCCCCGCTGGACTTTTGGCAAGTCTCGTGGGGGTCAGGAGGCCCCCCACAAGCTGGCCAAAAGTTCCTGGAGGTCCAGCGGGGGTCAGGGAGCGATTTCCCGCCGCGAATCGTTTTCGTACGGAAAATGGCGCCGGCAGGAGATCGACTGCAGGAGGTCGTTCAGCGAGGGTTCCGGCGCCTCGCTGAACGACCTCCTGCAGTCGATCTCCTGCCGGCGCCATTTTCCGTACGAAAACGATTCGCGGCGGGAAATCGCTCCCTGACCCCCGCTGGACCTCCAGGAACTTTTGGCCAGCTTGTGGGGGGCCTCCTGACCCCCACGAGACTTGCCAAAAGTCCAGCGGGGGTCCGGAAGGACCTCCTGCCGTCCAATCTTTTTCGTCTATGGCCGCCGCCATTTTTCGGCGCCATTTTGGAAAATGGCGCCGGCCGAAGACGACAAGATGCAGGAGCAGGAGCCCGTTCCGGACCGCTGCCGTTCCGGACCGCCGCTGGACCCGCAGGTTATTTAAGTTATTTGGGGGGGGGTTCGGGAGGGTGGGGGATTTAATTTAAAGGGTCGGGGGTGGGTTTTAGGGGGTTTTAATGTGCCGGTTTTTCGATTTTTCAACGATTTTTAACGATTTTTCACGATATTTTACCCCCCCAAACGGCAACAATACGATTCCCTCCCCCTCCCAGCCGAAATCGATCGTTAAGACGATCGAGGACACGATTCACATCCCTACAATCTAAGTTTTTGTACCTGAGGCAATGTAGGGTAAAGTGACTTGCCCAAGGTCACAAGGAGTGACAGCGGGACTTGAACCTTGGTCTCCTTGTTCATAATCCACTGCTCTAACCACTAGGCTATTCCTCTTCCCTCGAAACATTGGGGACTCAATCCTCTTGCTTCCTCCTGACATGTCCCCAACAAGAACACTGGGACTGACACTATAGGGGTCTGACAACCCATCCAGTAACAGTCTTTCAATACCATACCTCAACATCAACAGCACAAGGGTCTGGCAGCACATTTTTCAGCAGCCTTACACTAAGTACCCCAACACCAACAATACCAGGGGTCTAGCAGCACATCCAGCAGCAGCTGCACAGTTCTGTATACCTCACATAACCTCAAGGGTTTGATACATCCTTTGTCTGCCTGCCGTGTTCCAAGCACCACTGCAGAGTCATGACTTCACTGAGTTCCTCTGTCTCCTTTTCCCCAAATGCCAACACTAAGGCATGAGTTTACGCAGTTCCTCAGCCTCCTTTCCCCAAAATGTAACCCAGGAATGATTCTGCTGAGTTCCTCTGCTGAGTTTTCCCCAAATGAAACCTCAAAGGCAAGATTCCACTGACTCCCCCTTCCTGCTTCGCTCCTGACAATTGTTGAGGTGAGCCATAACTACTATGGCCTGACACAGCTGCAGCATGCCATTTTCAAACCATAACCACTGTGGCCTGTCACTTAAAGCTATGGCATGCCATGTTCCATCCCTAAATACAGTGGCCTGACACAGCAGCAGCATTTCATACTCCAACTATTATCACTGTGACTTGACACTTCCAGTTGCAGTATGTCATACTCCACCATATCCACTCAGGCCTGATGTATCCTACATAAGTCTGTCTTCCTGCAGCCATGATCACCGTAGCATGACACTTCTAAATGTAACATCCCATGTTACACCATATCCCTTCAGGCCTGATGTATCCTGCATAAGCCTATCTTGCTGCTGCCTTGACCTCTGTGGCCTGCCATTTCCAGCTGCCGCATCTCATGCTTCACCACATCCACTCAGGCCTGATGCATCTACTTAAGCCTGTTTTGCTCCAACCACAACCCCTAAGACCTAACATTCCCAGCTTCAGCATGTCATCCTCCAACTATATCAAAACCCTCTTAGCAAGACTCAGGATCCATAATAATTTCCAATAAACATTGCAGTCCCTATGGATGCTACATTTTCAACCTGCAAAGGTATTTCTCAAACACTACATGGACCTGAAACTGACAAAACCACAGCTTTGGTGGTGTTACAGCTACACTCTTCTCTGCATTGCTCTGCTCTTATCATTTCAATATATTTAATTATTATCCGACAACATTTCTGCTGCCACTGCTCCAAGCCTTCTTGCCACATTATGGTGCTCACTCGCTCAGCTTCTCTGTGCATGTGCAAGAACTGGCAAATGCCTTTGGGAGTATTATATGGATATCCTTCTCACTATATTGCTCTGCTCTTACCATACCAGTTCTTAAGATATACTAGTACCACTGTTGCTGATGTCTTTCCAAGCCGGTCTTGGTATTGATACCTGAGGGTACTTCCTACTACTCCAGCTGTGTTCAATATTCTTGCCAAATCCCCTTCCCCTACAGTACCTGCCCATGTTTTGTCATACTCTACTCATATATTATTTTGCAAACTTACTGAAACACTCCGTAGGATTTTAATATCATTCTTCTTCTATGGTTCTCACTTTCTTGCCACCTCTTGTTCTTGTCATTGCTATCCATTCTTTTGCTCCATGAACCATAACTGATTTAATGGCCCACTTGCAATTCCACTGTACTGTGCACTTGGGTACCTACCTACCTATGATGGGCGTGGCTTACTCCATGACATAAACATATCCTACTGGACTGGTGGATCAGCCAGGTGCAGCTGTACTTTGACAGGAAGAGGAATTCCCTCTCTACGGTTGTCTACATGTTCCAACATCTCCTCTTCCACTCTGCCTTAATGCTATGTCCTTCATTCTACACCTTCAGATCCTTGTGTCACTTGGCCTTGCAGCCATGTGCAGATTTTATACCTTGGGATTATTTACTTCTTTCTGCCACTGTACCTTCCTGGCATACTCCAGCTCTTACACTTTGAGGTCTTCTTGCCAATTTGGAGTGCTGCTGTTCATCTCTCCTATGCTTTTGAAATCTTGATACCACTATTTCTGATTCTTGGTCCCTTTATCTGTACCTTGGGATTTTTTTCTGCCGTGTTTTCTGCTTCATTCTTGCTTAATGGTGCCTTAGGGTGCGGATGCCACTTTGGTGCCACTTTGCTTTTTGAGCTGCCATTAAGTGTTCATTACACTACTGCTGGGCTGGCATCCTCTTTTTAAACCTTGATGTGTTCTTCCTCCTCTTGCTGGTTCTTTGCTTTACTCAGGCTGTATTAGGATCCTGCCAATCCTGTAAGCCTGCTACCCCTTTGTGGATTCTTAGGTTATTATTTATGCTTTTGATACCACTTTGCCACTCTCTAAATACCTTGCAGTTCTTTCCCCTTTCTGATGATTTCTTCTCACAAGTTTCATTAGAATTGATTAAAAAATCACTATTCTGAAGTCCATAATAGACTGTAATACTTCCTCCATAGGTTTTAGTGTAAAACATATAAAACTAATGAAACAAATAAGCAAAAAAAGGTTTTGGATTGAAACTAATGAAACAAATATGGGTCCCAACAAACCAAATGAATGAACTGAAACACATGTTTTCCTTCTGCACATCCCTACTGGAATTCCACCTATTTGATGCTGCTAGAAGTTAGTGGAGCAGCAGACAACCCTTCATGATTTGACTCTGTAAACAGAAATAGGTGTGCACTGCCCCTTGGGCATCATGTTTGGGATGTGATGAGACAGCTGATACAAATCCTGAAACCCTTCAAGGATGTCACAGAGGATCTGAGTTCCATAATTGCCACCCTGGTTGGGGTCATCCTCAGAGTAAACATTCTGGAGGACAAAGTAGAGGGTTTCCATGAGCAAGAGGGAATGGAAACAGAATCCTTGAAGTTTGTAAACTTCTTGCAGTAACAGGTACAAGTGAAAAGGAAACCTCTGACAGAAAAAAAAAATATTACATGCTTGCCACACTTTGTGATCCATGGGCAAAGGAAGTCTTGCTTTCTAGTCTCAGCATCTCACATAATTGAACGAAATGCTGGCAGCAAGGGTGAAAGGACAGAGCACCAGATTTAGAGATGCAGTGGAGATGCAGGGCAGGAAAGAGTGGCCAACCCAGAGAGTAGTGCAAGCATGAACAGCATCATCAGTAACCACTTCCTCCAACATCTCAATATTTCAAAGCCATGTCGTTCACACAGTATCATCTCTCCTGACATAGGCCATAGCTAAAAGCAGGTGGCAAGAGAGACCCTTGGCCCACCACAGGAAAGAAGACCCCATCAGAAATTTCTATGACATGCTTTGTAACAGAGCCCATCAAGGACATATACACAGATGCATTGGCACATGGGCAAACAATTCCATTGTTTGGCCAGACCTGTCTAAGGTGACTCAGTGTTATCTTTTCTGTCTATCAACCAGTGTGCCCAGTGAGCATGTCTTCTCAATAGCAGGGGAAATCATAAACTAGTACCAGGCTAGTACCAGAGTTGATGGGGGAAAATTGGTCTTTTTGAAATTCAGTCTGCCTTTGCTGGGCTTTCCAGAATTTCCAAGTGAGTGGCAAGATGACTGAAAGCATCTTGGAGGTCTTATTGCTACTCTGCCTAGCTGCCATGCTCCTGCTGCTACATATTGGGGTCTTCATACCATTCAGTCTAGCTGCCATGTCCCAGCTGTACCACCTTGGAGGTCATGGTGATACTCAGCCTGGCTATCATATCAAAGAATTTACATTGCAGTGTGTTGTTACCACTGGGTGGCTGCTTTGCACCTCTCATGCAAGTAAATTTTCAAAGGCCCACGCGTGCAAATACCAGTGGTTACGTGCGTTACCAGACCCTGCGCATGCCACGCGCATTTTTTAAAGGGCCCGGCCACATGCATAACCACCGATATACGCACAAGTGCCAGGCCTCTCAGTAGGTGCAGGCCATGGAGCAGGGTCTGGGCGGGGAAGGAAGGGGAAAGAACGGACCAGCTCAGCACCACCTGATGCTATCTCGGGGAAGCGCATGCTGGCAGCTGGCCAGCGTGCGGAATCTACTGCTGCTCCAGAAGAGCAGCGAGGTAAAAATAAAAAAGAATTGTAAGAGTTAGGTAGTCGGTAGGAGTTGGGGAGGAGAGGGGAAGAGGTAGAACAGGTAGGGTTAGGCATAGGAAAGTTCCCTCTAATTGAAGCGGACTTGGACGGAACTGGGGGAGACCCGATTGTGTTGCCGCGCGTAGGTTTTACAACCCTCTCCCCCTATGCGCGCGAGTTGTGAGCCGCCCACACAGGGCGGCCATCAGTTCTTATAACACGCGTGCAATGTTATAAAATCGGCACGGCCATCTGTGCGTGCCGAGAACCATGCGCAGGCCTTAAAATCAATCCCATGGTGTCTTGGAGTCTTCATGCCACTCTTTGTGCTCCTTTGTTCCTCTATCAATGCCTGGGGCTTTTTTTCTGCTACGTATACAGCTTTGAGCATCCTTCTTGGTGCCTTAGGATGTTCAGGCCATTCTTGGTACCTCTTTGCCAATTTCATGCTGCCTTTTGATGTTTATGCCACTATTAGCAGCGCCCTCTTTTGAAGCCCAGGGATTTTATTGACACTTTTGCTGCTGATTTGCTCCTTTGATGGTGTTTTGGAAAATTCTTGCCACCACTGGTAACCTTTTGCCTTTTTACAGTACCTTAAGTCTATTTGTGCCACTTTGGTGCCACTTTGCCACGGTCCTGGTTCCTTGTTCTTTTCCCCTTCTGATGTCTACCCACAAGTTTCATTAGAATTGATTAGAAAACTCCAGGGTTGAAGCTCAAAATAGGCTGCATTGCTTCACACAATTAAATTTAATGGGAAACAAATGGAAGGAAACTTTTTTTTTCCATTTGAAACTAATGAAATGAACAGAGGTGACCTACAAAATGAATGACTGAAGGAAAATGAAAATTTTGTCTCTGCACATCCCTAATATCATTTGTGGGCATAAGTGGGCACAGCGATTCATGCTAGTATTTTATATACTGTAAACCAAGCACAGCACAGTTTATAAATTGCAGTGTTTTTCTGCCCAAAAATACACAGAAGGGAAATAAACTTTCAAACAAATGTGAGTGATGGCATATTCATATGTATATGGCCCCAAGTAAATCTATGCAAGTATTTTATAAAACGTACATATGATACATGTATGTTTTATAAAACATGCATATCTTTACCCTTAAACATACATATGTATCTAGGCTTATGCGTGAATGCATACAAAGCGTGGAAACCACGTACATCAATGCATTCAACAAGCATATATTTCCTAATTATTTAAAAAATATATGCACATATATTTTATGAGTAAAAGTAAAGTAGGACTTATTTGTATACATCCCATTTACATCGGATGTCAGACAGTTTTAAAACATGTACATGTAAATGAAATTAACAAGTTCACCAATTAGTCTACCAGTTCTAGGTCATTAAAACCTTCCTGGATCTTCAGCCTAAACTCCCCTCAGTTCACTCAGACATCCGACCCAGTCAGTGCTACAGAATAAACACATTTAATATCACTTATGCCAGATAATTTGCAGGTGTTAAAATACATGAGTAAGTTGGCAAATGTACATGCATGTCATTTCAAATAGCAACTTGCGTAAGTGTTATACATATTAATAAACATTTGAAGCTAACTCTTAAGATTGCTAAGTATATTCAGTGATGTGAATATATCCTGCTAATTAGCCAGATAGGTTTATCCAGCTTACTAGTCAAGCCACTCAGTGACTGAATATTGGCCCCTGTAAAACTGGAAGATGGAATAGAACAAATTGTCAATTTGCCAAAATCAGATGGTATTCACCCCAGAACTCAAATATTAAATTGCAAACCTGTTATTAGCAATCTGTAACCTATCAATTAGAAAAGCTTCAGTACTTGAAAATCTGCAGGGAAGTTAATGTAATGCCAAATTTTAAACAGGGCTTCAGGGTTAATCCAAGAAACTATAGGCTGGTAAACCTGATGTGAGTCCTGGTCAAGACAGCAGAAACTATTCCCAAAAATACAATTATTGGCCAGTTTTATCTGTGTTTGCTGTGTCCTGTCTTCTGCATAGTCCACTGTTGAGTTAGTTTACCTCTCTTTATCTATTCTAGTGTCAGATTTTAATCTACATGTGGTTGTTGAAGTAGCACTTCATATTTTTATACATTTTTACTTCTTTTTTCATATAGAGATTTTTCTTTTGTTGCTTCTTTCTCTATGAGTGCTGGTGGATTCTTACTACAATTTTGTTGTCTACGTTTGTTGATGGATATGCATATTAGGGATGTGAATCGGGTGCCCGATCATTCCCACTTTCAGGTTCGTTTGGCTGCAGGAAAATCTCGTTTTCCCGCAGATCGACATTTTTTTTTTCCGTGAAAAATTGGTTTTTGGCTTAGTGGGCGCAAACTAACAAAAAATAGCAAAAAGAAACAAAAAATAACAAAAATAAACATTTTTTTGTTAGCGTGCACTAACCTGAAAAATTATTTTCATGAAAATTCGGGGGAAAAATGTTTGTTTCTTTTTTTAACCGATATATAACGAATTAAGAAAAATGATTCACATCCCTACATATTTATCTGTCTATATGTGTGTGTATATATCAAAGAGAGAGAGAGAGATCTAGCTCTATTGATACATTTTTTTATTTATGCATGAGTTTCTATTGATGAGAACTTCTATAATAAACAGCTATTATGAAGCTAATGAAATGAGTATTATTACATTTAGCAAAACATAAAACTAGAAATAAAGAGCAATAAAACTGTACTGAACATGTAATTCAAAATTTATTATACAATATATTTTGATAACTCTCCCTTTGCAAAGTTATATTCTATAGATGATGTTAGCTATTATTTCACAAAGCAATAAACTTCAATAATCACAAATAGAAAGAACATAAAATCAAAGCAGCATAACATTTATACATTTTAGAATTATAAATAACCTTAGCAGAATCATTTGTTTTCCATTCACTGTTGTCATTTCCTCAGTCATGGTTATGTACCAATGTGACTTAGAACACATCTAAGTCAGCTTTGCTCCGTTTGCTAAAATCTGAGACAAACATGAATTATTTCTGATTCTTCATCATCATTTGTTTATTTATATCATGCTTTTTCATGACTTCAACCTTCATGTAGACTCAGTCCCATTATCCCTCAACTGTGAAGCCGTCCTATCCTCCTTTAATGCCATGGGCTTTAAACAAATTATAAACTCCCCCCCACACAAAGCAGGTCACTCCCTAGACTTAATTTTTATAAACTCACTCATTCACATCTCTGAAACACCATCCTGCACCTCTGTCCCTTGGTCTGACCATTCCGTTATAAAAAACCAAGCTCATCATAAAGGAAACTCCCATTTCCCCTCCCACATACAACACTATCCAAATCAGAAAACCCTGCAACAAAGATGACTTAATTCCCTCACTGATGCCCTTAATGAACTTGACCTCACTAACACCGAATCTGCCCTCTCCACTTGGAATAACATTACTAGCAACATAGCCGACAAAATCTGCCCCCTAACATCCAAAGAACTAAACCCTTCTCACAATAACAAAAATGCCTGGTACTCCCCTGAACTAAAAAAACTAAATGTGACCTGAGAAATGGCGAAAAGACCTTCTCCCTCCCTATTGGCCTCATACAAATCCTCCCTTCACTTCTACAGAACCACTATCCTTAAAACCAAACATGATTTCTACGCCTCGAAAATTCACGACTTCCAATACAATGCGAAAGCCCTTTTCTCTTATGTTTCCGATCTAACTAAACTCCCCCCCCCCCCCCCCCCCCCCCATATCTGACAAGGACTCCAAAATCAAATGCGATGCCCTTTCCCACTTTTTCAATGACAAAATCTCTAAGCTAATGGTGAATTTTCCCCCTACTAACTCCAGCACTATTGTCCTCCCAAAAAAACCCAAATGCTATCCTGGGATCTTTTGAGACCACCTCAACCTCTGAAATTGAATCAGCCTTAAAAAAAATAAAACCTGCATCACACCCAGCCAATGCTATCCCTATAAAATTCCTTTTAATGATCCCAAACATAATAGCCAAACCCCTAGCTGAGATCATCAACACATCCCTTACACATGGATATGTCCCTGCCATATTACAACAAGCCATAGTCAAACCTATCCTAAAGAAACCTAATCTGAACCCTTCAGAACCAGCCAACTTTAGACCAAATTCAATTCTCCCCTTCTTAGCAAAACTCCTGGAAAAAGTAGTAAACCTCCAACTTTCTGAACACTTAGAGAAACACAACATTCTATTCTCTTTGCAATTTGGCTTCCGCAAATTCTTTAGCAACAAAACTTTAATAATCTCCATCACTGACACCCTCCTCAAAGGATTAGACAATGGCCAATCTTACATTCTAGCATTGCTAGATATCTCGTCAGCCTTTGACACCATCAGCCACAAAATTCTGCTAAACAGACTCACCGAAATTGGCATAACAGGCACCGCCCTTCTCTGGTTTGAATCTTACCTAGACAATAGACACTACAAGGTCAAAATAGGTAATAGTGAATCTGAACATATCACCTTAACCCAAGGTGTACCCCAAGGTTCCTCACTATCTTCTATGCTTTTCAATATGTACATGCTGCCCCTTTGCAAACTTCTTTCTGATCTAGGTCTCACTCACTTCATCTACGCGGACGACGTCCAAATTCTAATCCCTATCACAGATTCCATTCCCAAATCCCTCAAGATCTGGGAAAAGTGTCTCACAGTGATCAACCATCTCCTCACTAATCTTAATCTCACCCTAAATACCTCCAAAACAGAACTTATCATATCCCATAACCCTAATACTAAGACCCCTACCGACATCAACTCCATTCCCCCCTCACTACCAATCTCTCAACAGGTAAGAGATCTTGGCGTCATCTTAGATAGCCAACTGAACCTAAAAAAATTCATAAATGTTACTGTGAAAGACTGCTACTACAAACTCCATGATCTAAGAAAACTAAGACCCCCCTCCTTCATTTTAATGATTACCGTACTGTCCTTCAGGCAATTATATTCTCCAAAATTGATTACTGCAACGCCCTACTTCTAGGCCTGCCTACAACTACCATCAAACCCCTCCAAATGCTACAAAATGCCGCTGCCGAGTCCTCACTAACACTCGCAGTAAGGATCATATCACACCTATCCTAAAAGACCTCCACTGGCTCCCAATCCCATTCAGAATTCTCTATAAGGGTCATACAACTATACATAAGACACTACATAACCAAAATGTACACTGGCTAAACAACTCCCTACACTTCCAAACCCCTAACAGACCTACTAGATCTGCCTACAATGGAACCTTACATATACCCTAACTTAAACTTACACATCTCACCTCCACTAGAGAACGAGCCCTATCTATTGCAGGCCCTGCTAACTGGAACTCAATGCCCCTCGACCTTTGTCTGGAATCCAGCACACAGAAATTAAAAAAAAAAAAACTTAAAACCTGGCTCTTCAAACAGGCCTTGGTATAACTCTCCCCCGCCCCCACCCTTTCCATCCTTCATTCTTTAGTAATACATATAATTCTCCTGTTTAAATTTTTACGTTTCTCCTGCTTCTTGTTGCTTGTTTTTTTCCCCCTTGTTTTTACTCTCTATTTTTAATTACTTATTTTGTTGAATTTGTAACTCCTTTCTTCAAGCATTGAGATGTATTTTCCCTTTTTCCTATGCTTGTTCAACGTTTCTTACTACTTGTTCCATGTAAATCGATGTGATGTGCAAACAAACATTGGTATAAAAAAAACTTTAAATAAATATTTATATATAAATAGAAATTCTGGTGCAAGTCTGATGTAGATAAGATTGGTGTGGTCAGATAGTTCCAGATTGCTGGGACCAATCCAGCAAATGTTCTCTTCCTTGTGTTGGTGAGGTGTATTCTTCTGGATGAAGGCCTGTGCTGAGGAGGGCAGGGAGTGAGTCAGTGTATAAGGGGTAAGAGATGTACTAAGCTAGGTTAATGCTTTTGAGTGTCTTGTGGGCAAGTGTTAGGAGTTTAAATTTGGTACAGTAGAGAGTGAGGAGCCAGTACAGGACTTTTAAAATTGGTGTTATGTGATCAAATTATTTGCATTCATTCTCAAGTAGGCAGCCACATTCTGTTTGAGTTGTAAGTGATGGTTCACTTTCATAGGGATCCAGTGCAGAGTGCATTGCAGTAGTCTAACCAAAAGAATATAGTGGCTTGGACAAAAGATATGAAGGCAGAGTCATCCAGGAAAAGACAGGGATGGCAGATCTGGCAGAGATGGAAGAAAACTGTTTTTGTCACTGCTTGGACCTGGGATGCCATGGTTAATTTGGAGCTCAAGTTGAAGCCTAGGTTCCAGGCATGGGAGCTAAGGGTCAGTGTTGTTCCATCTAGAATCAACTTTGGTTGAGGCTGGCTGGGTTCATGATTTGATATCCCTAGCATTTTGGTCTTGTTTGGCTTTAGACTTAGTTTGCTTTATCTAATCCAGCAGGCCACCTGGTCAAGACAATTATTTAGGTTGGTGGTGACAGAGTTTTGGTTTTTGTTGCATTGGCTCAGTAAATGGATGTTTTCAGTATAAGAGTAGTGGTTGATTTGATGGATTTTTTTTTTAATTTATACTTTATTAGATATTCAAACATTACATTGTAAAAAATCAAGAAAATATTTGTGTTTATTCTAGGAATAACAATTATAAAGAATGTTCTTTTTACCATAAGTACAACATAAAAATATTTAGTCCTCATTATGGGAGGATATTTCAAAATATAATACTAGGAAAACTGTAATCTTAAGTTACAGAAAAAAGAAGAAAAATGACTTATTTGCAGTTTCAAATCTCAACCTTGTTCCTTGTCTAACAGAAAGGACTCCAGGTGGGAGGGGTCTTGGAAAATAAATGTATTCTTTGGATGGACAACTGCACATTTACAGGGGAATTTTATATAGAATGTTGCTCCTAAGGACAACACTCTAGGCTTTAAAGCCAAAAATTGTTTCCGTCTTAGTTGTGTCACCCGAGCTACGTCGGGAAATATTTGGATCCTTTGTCCACAAAACCTATAATCTTTATTAAGAAAATACTTTTGTAGGACCTGGTTTTTATCCCTTTCTCTACAAAATATAACTAAAAAAATTGCCCTTTGTGGTATATCATCAAGAGATGACTCTAAAAAATAAGTTAAATTTGGAGATTGCTGGACAAGGTCCATAGCCTCTTGTCCCACTTGGGTTCTTAATCTGGATTTTGGAATATAATATATCTTTAATATACTTGTCTCATCAATTGTTGAGATAGATACAATCTCTACAAGATACTTTTTCAGTAATTTAATGGCAGACAGTCATCTGGATTCAGGAAAGTTTAATAATCTTAAATTTCTATTGTGGTTTTCATTTTCCAGATTTTCCATCTGCCTATGAATCAATATACCATCCTTTATAAAAGAGTTATTAGCATCCTGAAGTGCAGTTACTTGAGTTGACATTTGTTTACCATTCTCTTCAAATTGAGTCAAATGATTATTATACATTTCAATCATATTTTTAAATTCATCAGTAGATTTTCTATTCTGCTCAATTGAATTTGACACAATCTTCTGAAGGTTATCTAGAGCCCTCCATACATCTCTCAGAGTAATATTCTGGGGGTCTATGGGTTCCATGACCATCTCTTGAGCTCCGGGACCCACTTGAACCCCTTCTCTTTGTATATTCCTATTTATATCAGATTGGTCAGAGTCAATATTCTCCATTTCTCTTAAACCAAGGAAACTGGTCTGGGTTATAGGACTATGCTCTTCCACCTTGGGTTGAGATGACTGTGATGGCCCTTGGCTGTCTGGGGAACCCGAGGAAAAGGATATCTCAGGAATAGACCCTCAAATAGGGTAACTTACCCCTCTTGCAACGTGTGAGTCCATAGGTCCCCTCACAGGAGCACCTGGAGAGGAAGTCCAAAATTTAACTTTCCTTTTCCTACCCTTAAAGGTCTGGTAAAAATAAAAAAAGAAAAACTTGAGAAGGGGCGCAGTCCGTCCCCATCAGATGACATTTGCGGGGTGGGGATTCGAGTAGGTCTGCTGATGTTACTCGGCTCCAATGCTGCAAAGGTGGGAGCCCCAGACACAATCCCGGCCAGATACCTTTCTTTTGAGGTTTGTCTCCTCCAAGCTCCTCCAAGTAAAAACACCGCAGATTCCTCAAATTTAAAGCCCAGGCAGTCTGTTCCCGTCAGATGGCATCAGCGAGGCAGGGCTTCAGGTAGGTCCGCTGATGTTGCTCGGCTCCAATGCTGCAAAAGTGGGAGGCCCAGACACAATCCCGGCCAGATATCTCTCTTTCGAGGGTTCTCTCCTCCAAGCTCTTCCAATGATTTGATGGATTCTGATGTTTGCCCAAGGGAGATATATAGATTTTGAAGAGGGTGGGAAATAAGATGGAGCCTTGTGAGACCCCACATGAGAGTGGTAGCAGTTCTGAAAAAGTGACATGGGTGAGTCTTGGAGGAATGAGATAAACCATGATATTATTATGTCCATTAGGCAGGTGATGAGAATCTTGTAGTCTATTGTGTCAAAGGTTGCTGTTAGGTCTCAGTGTATTAAAACAGCCTATTGCCCTCGGTCTATACAGATTCACCAGATGTCCACCAGGCTTATTAAATGGTCACTGTGCTATGGTGTGGCCAGAAGCCAGAATGATGATGAGGGATCTAGGGCATTTTTGGTGATCAGGGATTCAGAAAGCTGCATTAGCCCTACTATTTTAATGATCTAACTCAAGAAAGACAGGTTTGATACTGAACAGTAGTTGCTGAGGTCCTATCACTATAGTCTTCCCCGACACACAAGGAATTTCTACCCATAAAGATTCAATTGTGCATTTAGTCTCATGCAGGATTTTTATCCTGTTGGATTCTATTCCATCCTGGACATAAAGGGCCCCACTGCCTCCCGGGTGCTCCTCTCTGTCATTGCGATATAATTTGTACCCCGGTATAGCACTGACCCATTGGTTGTCCTCCTTCCACCATGTCTCTGAGATGCCAATTAAGTCTATGTCATCATTCACTGCTATACATTCTAATTCTCCCATCTTACTTCTTAGATTTCTGGCATTAGCATACAAACATTTCAAAGTTTGTTTTTTGTTTGTATTTTCATTTAACTTTTTAATTGATAGGGATCAGTTGGAATTTTTTAGATTTATTTATTATTTATTTATAGATTTTTCTATACCGGGGTACGTAAGTAACATCACCTCGGTTTACATTCAAACAGTAATTCAGCATTGTGCTTTACAATATAACATAGTAACTGAACAAATACAATATAATGTATAACTTTGTATTAATAGAATATAAGCAATATATGAGAGACTGTGGAAATTAGGAAGAGTAGTTGAGGTTCAATTCATTAATAGTAGGCTTTTTTAAACAACCAGGTTTTAAGGTTTTGTTTAATTTTTTTGTGACAAAGTTCTTGGCGTAATTCAGAGGGCATAGTGTTCCAAATAGTTGATCCAGCAATGATGAAAGATTGTTGTTTTGTACTAGAGAGTTTAGTCAGATTGGGTGCTGGAATCTTTAGTTTAGCTAAATTTTGGGATCTCGTTGGGCGGGAAGACGTTTTGAATTGTAGTTGATCTGTGAACCAGTGCATATCTCTATTTTGAATGGCTTTATGTATCAGCGTCATAGATTTATCGATTATCCTGTAAGCCACGGGTAGCCAGTGCAAAGACTGAAGAGCTGGAGTGATGTGATCATGGCGGCTTGTGTCGGTGATAATGCGGGCAGCTGCATTTTGCAGCATTTGCAAAGGTTGAATGGTGGCTTTAGGTAGACCCAGTAGCAGAGCATTGCAGTAATCAATCTTTGACAAAATAGTTGCCTGTAAGACTGTGCGGAAATCATATTGGTGTAAAAGAGATTTAATACGTTTAAGCGTGTGTAGCTTAAAGAAACCATTTTTTACCATATCCGCGATGAATTTTTTAAACGTGAGATTGCTGTCAATGATGATACCAAGGCTGCGTACTTGCTGTGAAATAGTGGAGTTGTCTTGTGAAATACCAGAGTTGATCATTGTTGTATTTTTTGGAGGTGAAATTATGATAAGCTCAGTTTTACTGGTATTGATAGCCAATTGGTTGTCTGTGAGGATTGTTTTAATTTCTAATAGAGCTGCCTTCCAGGTACTCAGGGCATTTGTGATTGTGCTGGTGATAGGTATGAGTATTTGAACATCATCTGCGTAGATGAAGTATTGAAGACCCAATTTTGAAAGTAACCGGCATAGCGGTGTAAGGTAAACATTGAATAATGTGGAGGAGAGAGATGATCCTTGGGGGACTCCTTGAGAGAGGTTTCTTGGCTTGGATTCACTTCGACCACATCTAACGCTGTATGTTCTGTTGCTCAGGAATGACTGAAACCATAGTAAAGCCGATCCAGAGATACCTATTTCAGAGAGGCGGATAATAAGGGTGTTGTGGTTTACCGTATCGAAAGCAGCTGATATATCCAGAAGGGCGATGAGGTATGATTTGCCAGCATCTAAAGCTTTTAGTAGCACCTCAGAAAGTGATATCAAAAGTGTTTCCGTGCTGTGGTACTTTCTGAACCCATACTGGGATGGGAAGAATATTTGATGATCATCTAAATAATCAGTTAGTTGTTTGTTGATGACTCTTTCCATAATTTTTGAAAGGAAGGGTAGGTTTGATACTGGTCGAAAGTTTGCTGGATCAGATGAATCTAGGTTAGATTTTTTTATCATTGGAGTTATGATAGCATGCTTAAGTATAGAAGGAACTATGCCTGTGGTGATGGATTTGTTAATAATCTTTGCAATAGGTTTTGCTATTGTAGACCGTATTGAAAGAAGAGTCTTAGTGGGTAAGATGTCTGTGGGGTGGAAAGCTGGTTTCATTTTCTTTAGAATTGACTCAACTTCAATACCAGTAGTGATCTCAAGATTAGTTAGCTTTGTTTCAAATTTATCTTGAGCGGCTGATGTAGTTTGGTTGTTGTGTAAAGGAGCTGGAAATGACTTAAATCGCGTTAAAATAGAATGTATTTTGTTATAAAAGAACGTAGCTCGTTCCTCACATTTTGAATCATCGTTGTTGTTTAGATTGTTGTAAGCTGGAGCAGTAACAAGGCTTTTGACATATTGGAAGAGTGCTTGAGGGTTGAATTGATATTGGTGAATTCTGGAAGCATAGAAATATTTTTTTGTTTTATCGGTGGTTTGGCGATATTTGTGTAGCAATGTTTTGAATTTTAATAATGTCGTAGAATTTTGGTTTCTGCGCCATTCTTTTTCTGTCTTACGTAGCTCCATTTTCATAGCTTTAAGATCGGGAGTATACCAAGGTTTTTTTTAAATTATTTTTTCAGAATTGATTTCCTTGGA
This sequence comes from Rhinatrema bivittatum, assembly GCF_901001135.1. Taxonomy (NCBI): domain Eukaryota; kingdom Metazoa; phylum Chordata; class Amphibia; order Gymnophiona; family Rhinatrematidae; genus Rhinatrema; species Rhinatrema bivittatum. The sequence continues at coordinate 322,605,897 of NC_042616.1, read as the reverse complement.
TTGAATGGGACAGAGATTCTCTGCTATATTACTAGTAATTTTAAACCAAGAAGAGGTAGCTGTTTCAGCGTCTGTGAGATCTAAATTTTTGAGATCTTCTGATATCATATAATTAATTTCATCTGTTTGACCTTGTTTTCGGAAGTAGATGGTTTTTTTGCTGTGAACATTAGTTGGTAATTGCTTTATTGTACAGCAGGTGTCAATCCGAAAGTGGTCCGACCAAGGAATAGGAGTGCAGAGGGGAGGTTTTGTATCAATATGGGAGTTAGTAAAAATGACATCAAGGGTATGACCAGCTTTATGAGTCGGGTTAGTCACAGCTTGTTGAAAGCCTAGAGCATTAAGAGAGGTCAGTAATGCTTCACAGGATGGGGTTAGCGGGATGCGATCAAAATGTAGGTTCAAATCCCCAAGTATAATTGTTGGGAGATGAATATCAAAGTTTTTGATAATAAATTCTGTTAGTAGAGATGGGTTATTCTCAAGTATGCTGGGGGGGGGAGTAGATCAGGCAAATTTGAAGATCCTTAGATTTGAAAAGTCCAGTCTCCATTTTGGAGGAAGGGGAAGTAGTTTGAACTGTAAGGTTAAATTTCTTTTTGGCAGCAAAGAGAATACCTCCACCTTTCTTTTTGTTCCTTGGAATGGAAAAAACATTGTATGTGTCAGTGGGAAGTTGATTTATTATGGCTGTGTCGGTGTCTTTTAGCCATGATTCAGTGATTGCACATATGTCTGGCTTTTCATCTGTGAGTATATCATTTAGTAGGGTGATCTTTTTTAGTAAAGATTGTGTATTTAATAGAAGGATGGAGAAAGTTATTAGACCTAACATTTGAGTGATAGGAGCTACCATAATAGGTGTTAATGTTCTGGTTAATGGAGAGGGTTGGATAAATCTAGTCGGTTTATGATTCGCGTTGAAGTGTTTGATAGTAGGAATGTGGCGAGAGAAAATTTCTGATTGGTGCATAGTGACAGGCAATTCTGTAGGAATCTTGAGTTTAACAAAATGGAAGTGTTTTTTTTTTTTTTTTAATGGTACTGAGTGAATGGGCGAGATGCAGAAGCAAGCTCTTTTATTGCTGTAGGGCCCAGAATTTAAAGGTCTCTAGACGAGCAGGAAGACTTTGATAGCAGTGAGGTCAGATATGGAAAGCCACTAAAGAAAGGAGAAGAAATAGTAGCCCTGAAGTTAGTCAGTAGGTGAGGGTTTTGGGTCAAAGTGAAACTTGCTAGAGAATGTCTGTGGTTGAGAGAGGTCCGAGTGAAGCTTGCTGGAGTATGTCTGTGGTTGAGAGAGGTCGGAGTGAAGCTTGCTGGAGTATGTCTGTGGTTGAGAGAGGTCCGAGTGAATCTTGCTGGAGAATGTCTGTGGTTGAGAGAGGTCCGAGTGAAGCTTGGAGTATGTCTGTGGTTGAGAGAGGTCCGAGTGAAGCTTGCTGGAGAATGTCTGTGGTTGAGAGAGGTCCGAGTGAAGCTTGCTGGAGTATGTCTGTGGTTGAGAGAGGTCCGAGTGAAGCTTGCTGGAGAATGTCTGTGGTTGAGAGAGGTCCGAGTGAAGCTTGCTGGAGAATGTCTGTGGTTGAGAGAGGTCTGAGTGAAGCTTGTTGGATTGTTGGATTGTGTCTGTGGTTGAAAGAGTTTTGAGTGAAGTTTGCTGGATTGTATCTATAGTTGAGAGAGTACCGAGTGACCAATGAGGTGATATTACTGTGAATGTAGAGTTCTGAGCATTTTTTTTTTGAGGATTTTTTCGTTTAAATTCTTCTTAATCTCAGTGGCTGCACAAAGGGGCGCACAAAGGGGCCAGCCCCTTTGCGCGCCCCTTTGCGCGCCCCTTTGTGCGCCCCTTTGTGCGCGACAAAGGGGCCAGCCCCTTTGTGCGCGACAAAGGGGCCAGCCCCTTTGTCGCGGTTAAGGCAATTTAAGTAATGTTTTTGTATTTTAAAACCCCCTCTCTGCTTTCAATTGGCTGCTCGTTGTTGGTGGGAGGGTCCAGGAGACGGAGTCGCGCTGATGGGCGGCACGGCTGGCAGGCAGGCAGTGCGATCGGAGGCTGGGCTCGTCGGGGGCAAGGGGAATATGAAGGCCTTACCCCGACGGGTCTGGGCGCCGATCGCGCAGGCCCTCTCTCCCCAGATCAGCTGCGTTTTTAGTTACAGGCACTTGGACTACTTTTCTTATAATTGGAACCTCACTGTTGGGATGCCCTAAATCTAATGCATCATTAGTATCCTTTGAAGATACCTCTCTCTGAACCATGCGCTGCTGAGCGACTGTCGGCTTTCCCCCTTGTTCTAGGTTAAAAGCTGCTCTATCTCCTTTTTAAAAGTTAGTGCCAGCAGTCTGGTTCCACCCTGGTTAAGGTGGAGTCCATCCCTTCGGAACAGACTCCCTCTTTCCCAAAAGGTTCCCCAGTTCCTGACAAAACTGAATCCCTCTTCTTTGCACCATCATCTCATCCATGCATTGAGACTCCAGAGCTCTGCCTGCCTCTTGTGACCTGCTTGTAGAACAGGGAGCATTTCAGAGAATGCTATCCTGGAGGTTCTGGATTTAAGCTTTCTACCTAAGAGCCTAAATTTGGCTTCCAGAACCTCCCTCCCACATTTCCCTATATTGTTGGTGCCCACATGTACCATGACAGCCGGCTCCTCCCCTGCACTGTCTGAAATCCTATCTAGGTGACGCGTGAGTTCCGCCACCTTCACACCAGGTAGACATGTTACCAGGCGATCCTCACATCCACCAGCCACCCAGCTGTCTACATTCCTAATAATTAAATCACCAACTATGATGGCTGACCTAACCCTTCCCTTATCTGAATGTGGATGACTTAAAGACTGTTGTACATTTGGGGGTAGATTTGAAAAAAGAGCGCGATCGCGTACTTTTGTTTGCGCAGCAGGCGCAAAAAAAAGTACGCTGGATTTTATAAGATACGTGCATAGCCGCGCGTATCTTATAAAATCCTAGATCAGCATGCGCAAGACTGCCGATTTTGGGCAGCCTGCGCGCGCCGAGCAGCGCAGCCTGACTCCGTTCCCTCCGAGGCCGCTCCGAAATCGGAGCGGCCTCGGAGAGAACTTTCTTTCGCCCAACCTCACCTTCCCCTACCTAACCCACCCCCCCGACCCTATCTAAACCCCCCCCCTTACCTTTGTCCCTCGATTTACGCCTGCTAGAAGCAGACGTAAATCTACGTGCGCCAGCAGACTGCTGGCGCGCCGTCATCCAACCCAGGGACTGGTCCGGAAGCCTCGACCATGCCCCCAGGCCGGCACCACGCCCCCGGTCCCACCTTCGAAACTCCAAGTCCCGCCCCCGAAACCCCGTGTCATTCGGCCCCGCCCCTGACACGCCCCCGGCACACCCCCTTAAAAAAACCCCGGGACTTACACGTGTCCCGGGGCTCTGCGCGCGCCGGCGGCCTATGCAAAATAGGTGCGCCGGTGCGCAGGGCCCTGCTCGCGTAAATCCGGGCAGATTTACGCGAGCAGGGCATTTAAAATCCGCCCATAAATATGTTCAAAATTCTGTGGCAAGGATTGTGCCAGGGACCCCTCTCCGGCAACATATTACTCCAGTTTTAGCTCAATTTGATTGGCTCCCTATAGCCTGACAGAAAAAATTCAAACCAATGCTGTAAATTATCCACAAATCATAAGGTGTAAACTAAACCCAAAATAGTTGTGTTTGTGGCATAATATGGACTCTTGGTCAAAGTGGTGATGACTCCTCCCAATGGGAGGGACCCCCTGGGGAACCACAACAATAGGCTAGACTCAATAGCAAGCAGACACAGAGGAAAGGAAGCTTTATTATACTGCTTTGATGAAGATGATACTCATCCAAGGACGGACAGTGATGTAGTCCAGAGATATCACAGTAAGACTCCAGATAGTCTCAGTAGTACTGTAGTTGATGATCTTACCCAGATATAGCAAAGGTCCGGTAGTGTTCCGCAGCATGGGATAGGCTGTGAACCTGAAGGGTGGAATGAGGAGAGCTTGGAGCATAGTAGTATTCACAGGGTAGCAGAGATGATAGCTTCCTTTTGTAGTCAAGTGAAGAGAAGGACCTGTGCAGGAGGTGCAGGATACACAGTGCAGGATAGGCCTTCGAGGAGTGAGTACCTAGGAGCGCCGAGGGTACCTGGAATAAAGCAGACAAGACCCCCGAGGGGTGGGTGTCCTGAAGGTTAGGCTGAATAAACCCGGAGGGCGAGTAGAAGCCTGGCTTTTCCAACAAGCCTTCCCAGACTCTTAATGCTACTTAGACGGGAGGACTTCCTAAATATTAGGTATCCCCAAATTATGGACACTTCACCAAGTCCTACTATCAGGACTCTGCAACTGTTCAATCAATCTTTGAGTACAAAAGTTCATCATATTTTTATTGTATTTATACTGTAGCTTTAACATGTTATTATTTCTACGTTAAATAGTTAAATTGTATATATTATACTCATATATTTATTTATTACTATGTTAAATTGACATTCGGTTATATTGTTCCATCTGTTCTATGGTTCCATGTAAAGCCCCTTTCTCTTCTGGGCAGTTCATCGTTTTATGTAAACCGGAGTGATTTGTGGTTCTCACAAGAACTTCGGTATATAAAAATTAAAAATAAATAAATAAATAAATAGAAGTGAGGGGCCCCCGAGGAGCGGGTACCCAGAGCTTCAGTAGGTAGAGAAATACCCCAGAGGGTAGTAAAGAATCCAAGTGAGCAGCTCAAAAGCGGTCAGAGTAGCAAAACTGAAGTCCTTGCTAACTCATTGTATTGGAGCGGAGTGGAGGTTTAAATACCCGGAGGTACTGACATCATGCGGTGGGGCCACCCCCGAGGTGTTTAAGAACAAGGGCAGCTTGCACCCCCCCACCCTAGGAGGCCTCAGGAAGAAGCATGACAGATGGGGACACCCATGCTGGCTCGGAGATGCTGCGGGTTTCGGCAAACAGCAGCGGATGCAGCCATCTTCCCAAAGGAGGAGGAAAAAGGTAAAAGAGAGGTGAGGCAGAGTGGTCACAGCTGTCTGCAACCGATGGACGCAACAGTACCCCCTTCAAAGTGCCCACTCCAGGACCTCTTCCTGGTGGTCTGGGTTTCCGAGGGTGTGTAAGATGAAATTGACGTACCATAACTTTATTCATGATGTTGGCCAGAGGCTCCCATGAGTTTACTTCTGGTCCATAACCCTCCCAGGAGATGAGGTATTCCCACATCTTGCCTCTCTTACAGACATCCAAGATGTCATCTACAGCATATTCAATATCGTCCTCAGTGTCCAGATTTGTGGATTCTGGGGTCTTCTTAGAGAACTCCGAGAGCATCAAGGTTTGTGTATTCTCATTGATGGAGGTAATTTCAAACTGTGCGTCAGATCTCCCAAGCGCCAAAAGATTGCAAAGGGTCCTACATAGCGAGGTGCAAAACTTGCTGATGGCAGTTTAAGACAGAGGAATGTGGTACTCAGCCAGACTTTTTCTCCAGGCTGAATCTGAGGTGCTTCTCGATGGTGAGCATCATAGATCTTTTTTGCTTTCTGTCCTGCTTTAAGGAGTAGATCCTTCATTTGCTTCCAAAGCTGAGATAACACTGCTGCAGTTGCCTGTGCTGCAGGAGAAGCCACCAATAAGGGAACTGGCAGAGGAAGAAGTTGTTGTCGTCCATAGATGAGTTGAAAATGAGAAAACCCAGAGGTAAAGAGAACTTTCATTACCTGATTGTGGTGTGTGGAGCCTTTTTCCTGCTTGGCAGTGCCTCAGTGGAACTTTTCTTATTTTCCCTGCATTGTGGCTTCCGGGGGTAGGCAGGAGCCTGCCCCAACGGTGTACCCAAGAGCCAATCAGGTTGGACCTTGTTACAGGGAGGGGCTACAGGAAACAGCTAAAGTAGCCTTTCTTCGGCGTGTAGTCGCCGAGGCGTGCAACCACGCGCCAAAGGGGCGCGCGGCTCTGACTGGCTCCGGCTGGATCCAACTGGGCCTATATAGAAATTGTTGATAGAGGTAAGGGCTTCTTGTCTTTTTTATTCAGGTAGGAAAAGTAAAGGAGAAAGGAAAAGGAAAGAAGAAAGGAAAGACAATTTTATTTTTTTCGTGGTAATGATCTCTTTTGCCTTTGTTAGAGAAGCATCTCATAAGTAGGGACAATCAGGTATAACAGTCCTAAAGTTCCTTGATCTGTTTATTATATAAATGCCTCATACTAAACGGAAAGCAAAATTAAAGCCAACTGTAAGTACACCAAATTTAGATCAAGGACAGAGGACAGTAGCCGATTGGTTGAACTCCCCACAGATAGCTCCTGTAGAGGGGGCCGCTATAGGGGCAGAAATGGAGCTAAATCTGTCCCTATTGGCCGATAATATGTCTTTGAGTCCAGGAGCGTCGGACATTCCACCACCTCCTGGTAAAAAAGGGGAAGTTTCCCCCAGTTTGCCAGAAAGCTCCCAGGATGGGTTGGATTTGGAAGAGGTTAGTGAAATATTAAATGGGAAAGAAGTATTGGAAGGGGGGACTCTTCTTTCAATAATTGAAACTAAAGAGAGTAAACTAGAAATGAATGTAAAATCTGCTAAAGAGGTTCTGAAACATATGAAAGGGAAAGCAAAATCTCAAGAAATAATAGTAAGACCTACATAAATAACCATGGATACTTTGAGGAATGTTAAACCTCCAATTAATCTCTCTAATAATTACCTCTCAGTTCCTGTTCTTTCTCAGCTGCTATCCCTTCCTCCTTTAACTCTCTCCCCTTCTCCCCCTCCCCTCCTTTGTTCGAGCCTGCTCCATCACCCGCTCCCTGTTTTTTGTAACTTTCCTCCTTTCTCAAGTTTATTGTAAACCGGCGCGATGTGCTCGCACGAACACCGATATATTAAAAGCTGTTAAATAAATAAATAAAATAAATAGTGAAGTTAGACTCTTCTATTAAGGATTTATCTAAAGTTGTTAATGAAACAAATGAAACAGTTAAGAGTAATTCATCAGCCTTGATTAATTTGCAAAAGCAGAATAATATTTTTGATCAACGCCTCTTGAAGGTGGAAAAGATTCAAGTTCAACAAATTAAGGCTGAGTTTGAAATGCAGAGGAAAATTGAAAATATTGAGAATTATGCACGTGTCTTGAATCTCAGAATTGTCAATTTTCCTTTTATAAATAAGATCTCTCCTATAGAATTGTTTAGGATGTATATTGAGAAAATTTTGAATATAACTGGTCAGAGTATGCCCACTATTGTAAGGGCATTTTATATAAGTAATACAGTTAAAACGAAGGATCAGGTTCATTTGACACAAGATAATGCTGTAAAAGATTTTAGAGAAAATGTTGAATCCACTATAGATTTGTCTGATCTCCTAGAAAAATCTCAAGATGAAATTGTGGTTGAAAAAACAGGTACTATGTTGGTAACTTTTGCATTTATTTCAGATAGGGATACTATCTTAAAAAAAAATTTCCGTAACAGCTTAAAAACCTTTTACGGGAATAAAATATGGATTTATCCTGATTTAGTAAAAACCACACAAGCTAGAAGGAAGCAGTTTCTTGAATTAAGAGCTAAAGTAAATGAGAAGGGTGGTCATTTTATTCTCCGCTACCCATGTAAATGTGCCATAAAATTGAATGGAAAGAATTATCAATTCACTGACCCTCAGCATCTCAGAACCCTTCTGGGAGATTGAAGGAATGTCAGTTAGTATAAATGAAGGGGGTTAGGAACCTACATTTTTTATACTTATTGCTTAAATAATTGCTCATAATGTTTAAATGCTTCTCTAAATTTTTCTTTAAAATCTCAGATGGATGTATGAAAAGTGATTCTTTTGAAATATGTAGTATGGATTTGAAAATATGTATAGAGTACTCCATCTGTATAAGTCATTATAGCAAGTAATGTATTGTATTTACATGTTAAAATCATAAATAAACAATTAAAAAAAAAAAAAGAGAAAACCCCATAGATGTAGCAGGATGCGAGTTGATAGCGAATTCTGCCCAAGGTATCAGTTACACCCAGTCACTCTGTCTCAAGTTAACATAGGACTGTAGAAACTGTTTAAGTGTTCTGTTCATTCTTTCAGTCTGTCTATTAGACTGAGGGTGGTAAGCGAAGGTCAAGTCCAAGGAGATGTCAAACTTTTGACATAGGGCTATCCAGAATTTAGTAGTGAATTGTACTCCTCTGTCGGACAATATATGCTTAGGCATTCCATGAAGGCAGAAGATATGTTTGATGAAGAGTCTCACTAACTCCACGGCAGAAGTTAATCCTGGCAAGGCTACAAAATGTGCTATTTTGGAGAAGCGATCAACAGTGACCCAAATGGTATTGTTCCTATTGGAGAGCGGTAAATCTACCACGAAATTGGTTGCTATATGTGTCCAGGGTTCATCTGGCACTGGCAGGGGGTTGTAACAGACCCCAAGGACGTCCAGCTGGTGGTATTTGCTTGGCACAAACAGCACAGGAACCCATATAAGCTTGTACATCCTTCTTCATGGTTGGCCACCAGTAATACCGCTGTAACATGCCCAAGGTACGACTCTGTCCAGGATGGCCGGCCTGGCAGGAATCGTGCACCCACTTCAACAGATTCTTCCTTTGACTTCTAGCCACAACTGTCTTCCCAGCGGGTACAGCATAAGTGTCTGAAAGAATCACCTTCTCGGGATCAATAATGTGACGGGGTTCGTCAGACACATCCTGAGGAGAGAAGGATCGTGCAGGGCATCAGCCCAGGTTTTCTCCTCTCCCAGACGGTATTTCAAAAGGAAATCAAATCTTTTAAAGAACAGTGACAAAATTGCTTGACGGTGATTGAGTCATTGTGCATGTCTGAGGTACTCCAAGTTATTGTGATTGGTGTACACTACTATCTGATGTTGTGCACCTTTCAGCCAAGGATGCCATTCCTCAAAGGCCAGCTTGATTGCAAGTATCTCTTTGTCTCTGATTCCATAATTTCTTTTGGCAGGCGAGAATCGCCTTGAGAAGAAGGAGCAGGGATGGAGCACATTGGATTCACTGTATTGGCTTAAAACCACTTCCACACCAACATCCGATGCGTCAACCTCAACGATGAATGGGCGATGCGGTTCTGGATTGCGGAGGCATGGCTTCTCTTTGAGAGTCAGGAAGGCTGATATTGCTTCAAGAGACCAGTTGGCAGGGTTGGCCCCCTTTCTGGTCATTACTGTGAGAGGGACCGTCAATAATGAATAGTTCTTGATAAAGGAACGGTAGTAGTTCATGAAGCCCAAGAAGCGGTGCAGTGCCTTTAGGCCTGTAGGTTGGGGCCAATCTCAGATGCTTTCTAATTTCTTGGGGTCCATCTGAAACCCGTTCTTTGAAACAATGTATCCCAGGAAGGGTACAGACTCCTTGTGGAACTCTCACTTCTCTAGTTTTATGTATAAGCGGTACTCCCGCAGGCATCTTAGAACCTTCTTGACGTCCTCTTGATGTGTTTGTAGATCTTGGGAAAAGATCAGGATATGATCAAGGTACACTACTACACATTGATATAGTAAGTCCCGTAAGATGTCGTTCATCATATTTTGAAAAACTACAGGTGCCTTACTTAATCCGAAGGGCATGACGAGATATTCAAAGTGTCCATCGCGGGTGTTAAAAGCTGTTTTCCATTTGTCGCCCTCACGAATGCGCACCAAGTTGTAAGCCCCTTTGAGATCCAATTTAGAAAATATCTTGGCTCCCTGGAGCCTGTTGAATAGTTCAGAAATTAAGGGCAGGGGATACTGGTCCTTGATGATAATCTCATTCAGACCCCTAAAGTTGATGCAGGGATGTAAAGTGCCATCTTTTTTTCCCACAAAAAAGAATCCTGCACCAGCCGGGGAGTTAGAGCATCTGATAAATCCTTTTTGAAGGTTCTCTTGTATATAGGCGGACATGGCCTTAGTCTCTAATGTGGAAAGAGGGTAGACTCTTCCTTTTGGAGGCTCAGAATTGGGTTTCAGATTTATAGCACAGTTAAAAACCCTGTGGAGTGGAAGTACATCTGCTGCTTGTTTAGAGAAGACATTCTGGAAGGAGGCGTATTGTGGAGGTAGGCCTGGTAAAGATGGTGTAGTGGGCATGCATATCATTGGAGAAACTTCTGCGAGACACCGGCCATGACACCCAGGTCCCGACCGGGATAATTCCAGCATTACCCAGTTAAACTGTGGCATATGATCCTGTAGCCAGGGCAGTCCGAGCACCACCGGATGCATGGCCTTTTCCAATATGAGCAAGGAGATCGTTTCAGAGTGCAACGCTCTGGTGCGCAGGCAATGGCCTGGGTAATCAGGGAAACCTCTCCAGGAAGTGGCTCTCCATGAATTGAAGATAATAGCAATGATGTAGCTATTGGTGTGGTAGGAATCCGTAGATGTTCTGCTAAGCGTTTTAAGATAAAATTTCCTCCGGACCCGGAGTCTATGAGGGCAAGGGTCTGAAAGGAAGAAGCATGGCGGATGGGGACACCCATGCTGGCTCGGAGACGCCGAGGGGTTTGGCAAACAGCAGCGGAGGCAGCCATCTTCCCAAAGGAGGAGGAAAAAGGTAAAAGAGCAGTGAAGCAGAACAGTCGCACCCATCTGCGACCAACGGACGCAACAAAAATAACCAGAAATATGCACCTTTACTTGAACTTTAGAAGCAGGCACAAACTATAAATGCATGAACAAATCCTTTTATGCGGTATTTAAGCACTAAAAATATTTTTGTGAAGAGATTGGTGGTTTCATATAACTTACACTGTTATCACCCAGATAATCAGTAAAACATAATTTGTAAAATCATTAACCACCCACCACAAATTGAACACTTTAGGAGGTATAGAAAAAATTCAAAAACATTTGGCTAGTTTTTAAAGATTTTTATGGCTTATCCCACTCAGTTTTAATGCAGCTTTGAAATTATACCAGCCTACCCAACATAAAATATCTGCATATCAGAGTTTACTTGATGTTCCATCATTCAGACTAATCAGACTTGAAAGAAAGAACCCCTATAAGGTCACAGTAGCAATCTGTTGCACAATTGTTTAGATACTATTAAGTGCTGCCTAAATAGTAGACAATTTCTTCTGAATATTCAAAAGACAAAAACATTATGGGTAAGTAAATACTGACCAGCTAAAGAAATGAGTATTAGGTATTACAGCAACTCAATACCATTGCTTCCTGAGGTTCAGAATGTGATGGTGCTCCTAGATTCACAGTTGACATTAAAGTCACATGTTCAGCATTTAGAAAAAGGATCCTTTTACAAGTAAAATATGTTGAAACCATTCAAATACTTCTTAAAACCTGAGCTTTTTAGGACAATATTGCAAGCATTGGTCTTTCCTAGTCAATTTACATTCATGTTGCAGTTTATTGGCTGGGCTTTCTGCCAAGTCATTACATGTTTTACAATTAGTCCAACATGCCGCAGCCAGGGTAATAAGTGGTGCTGGTTACTTGGATTGGATATCACCAGTTCTTTTTGCCATCTTTAGCAGTAGTGCTTGTTACTGGTGCGAGGGAGGTACCACTTTAGAATTGTACATATTATACACAAGTTGATTTACAGGGGCGGATTGAGGGAAAACAGTGGCCCGGGGGATTTTTCTCCACAATGGCAGATGGGTTCCAAATTACATATACAATATAATTTACATATATAATTTACATATATATGTACACACCCCTATATTTCAGCATGGTTCTCCCATTTCTCCCATATCAACACAGTAGTATTTGTCAAAACTCAAAGAATAACAACCCCACCTATGAAAAAGAATACCAAAAATATTACACCAGAATGTAAAATATCAATACACTTCCTATCAGGAAAACAGAACTGGCCAAGCTACTACACATCCCTACAGAGAAACCACATGCTAAAAGAATGCTTCATCTCAGTCTGCATGTAGAACACAAACTGTCACCAAATACAGAATAAAGCCACATAAAGTATAAATAGAAATGTGCAGACAAAAACTAAACTGTAAAACGTATCACGCCAGACTCTATACAGTGCAACAATGGAAAAACAAAAATGTCACCATTCCTCATGAAACAATCAATAAAATCACAATATATAAATCATGAATCATAATTATAAAACCATACTAATAAAATAATTTCAAAACAGCTGATAAATAGAATATCCAATAATTAAAGACTCAAGCAAATTTTGAAACCTTTACCAAACACCAATAAAATATTTCAAACAGCAGACACATCACATACTACCCAATAATTAAAATGGTAGTCAATCAAGAAAAATGAACTTAAAAAGCTACTTTTACTTACCCTCTCCAGCAGTTCTCCTACTCCTTTCCCTTGCAGGCCACACCAGAAGCAGCAGTAGCTGCTGAAGCTGTCCTCAAGGTCCTCTTCCTTAGGGACCACAACCAGTCTCTTCTCTCTCTCTCTCTCTCTCTCACACACATACACACATACACACACACACACACACACACACACACACACCAGTCATACCCTCAAGACCAGTTTCTGTCTCTCACACAGCAATCATCTCCCCAACCAGTCTCTCTAACACACACACAAGCACACACATACCAGTCATCTCCCTGATCAGTCTCACACATACACACATCACCTCTCTGGCCAGTCTCTCTCACTCACACAATGCTCTCGTTCCCTCTTACACACAAGCTCTCAATCACACACATGTTCTATCTCACTTACAAACAGGCTCAATCACACACATGTCCTCTCTCACAGTCACAAGCCAGCCAAAAACATGCTCCATCTGTCTTGCACACACACATTGACACACACAAGCACCCTCCCTGACTCACATATACACCACACACATACAGAAGCACCCTCCCTGTCTCACATACACATTACACTCTCACAGAAGCACCTTGCTTTCAGAATTGCAGCATTTTTCACTTTTACTAAAAGTGAAAGTGATGATCCCAACCATTAAATAAGAAAACCACATTCCTATCAGAAGCCGAAATGACACCCTTCCTTCAGGTTCTGTCCTCCCAAGGGACAGCCACCCATACCATACAGCTTCTCTTGTTTTACACTTTCAGGCAATAAAGCAAGTGTCTTTCTTCAAACTATCAGTCATATGATTATTCATGTGGGAGATATGGAACTGAAAGACATCCTTAGTCAGCTTCCCTTTTAAATGGGAAGATTCCAGTCTTAGTCATTTAAAAATATACATTTTCTAAAGGCTTAAAAAAAAATAGCAAAACCGTTTCAGATTGGAACTATTCTAGTCTTCATGCTTAAATTATGCTTCTAAAAAAAATAAATAAACCCAAACCCCACCTGGCATCAGTGTCTTAAATGTGTGATTTTGCTGAGATGAATATTTTAAATATTTTAAATTTTTTTTGCTTTAGTATTTGTCTCTACCCACTTTGCTAAATTTTATTTTCCAGAAGAGGGATGCTTAAAATTCAGTAATTTCATCTTTTATACATCTTTTCAAAAGTTGTGCTACCAGCACAAAAGTTGAGGTATATATATTATCACATTTCATTTTTTTTTAAACTGGCAGATTCCTTTCTCATATACATAACACACACAAGCACCGTTCCTTTCTCAAATACACACAGAAGCACCCCGCCTGACTCAATTTTAATTTTTTTGGCCCCCGCCAGCCTCGATTTTAATTTCTTCGGCCCCCCGGCTTGGTCTCCAGCGGGGGCCGAAGAAATTAAAATCGAGGCCGGCGGAGGCCGAAGAGAAGAAGATGGGCGCCTCCCAGCCAGCCTCAAGTGGGGGCTGGCTGGGAGGCGCCCATCTTCTTCTCTTCGGCCTCCGCCGGCCTCGATTTTTATTTCTTCGGCCCCCTTCTGGCTTGGTTCCGGCAGGGGCTGGCTGGGAGGCGCTGAGGCTGGGCTGAGGAAGAGCCACGCGGTCAAGACCACGTGACCAGCTAGACCGGCCCACCGGGGGAAGCCCGATCCCCAGATAGGCCAATCCGCCCCTGTTGATGTACACTGAGGCAAGTTGTATAACAGCACAATAGTTATGTTGGTATGTCCCGGTGTGGGACCTAAGATTGGCAGGTCTGTACCTGGCAGAAAGTCTGTATAAGCTACAGAGCACCCGTAAAAGAGCATTCTTTCATGCAGGTCCTAAACTATGGAATGCTCTGCCAATAGAACTGAGATCTGAGAGAGACATCAAATTGTATAGGAAGATGGTCAAGGCACATTATTTTAACATGGTATTTTAGTAATACTAATTTAATTTTATCAGTTTTAACTATATTTTAAGTGCTAATTTTAGGATGACATTTGATTGTGAAGTTTTATTGTAATTTATGAATGTACTGTACATAATCCACACTGGACACATGTAATGGAAGACATGGAATATAATAAAGCTTAAATAAGTAAATAAATATGTAACCCATTCTTTGTGAATGACCTGTGTTCTAAAGGCCAATTACAAATAAATAAAGAGCCAAATTAATCCTGTAAATTAGAATAAAAAAAAAAATAAGGCATAAACAATCATATATATATGATCAAAAAGGATCTGCAAAGAACACAGTCTTTAATAAATAATAAAGAGTTGGTCTAATCAATCACTTGCTGCAATTGCTCAAAATAACACACCATTTGTGAAAAAAACATTTTTTTAAATAGTTTTTTTTAGAGCAAATAAAAATAAGGCACAACAATTCCAAAATTTAATATATCTTGAAATAGAAATCAGTGAAGAGCTCATGAGACAGGAAACCTGCCTCATAAATTTTAAAAAGAAACTGAAGACTTGGCTTTTCGGTAGAGCCTTTCCTGTCTCCTAGACTATATTCTACTAAGATATTATTCAATCAGCTGTGCTTCAATAACTAGCAGAATGTCATATAATCACGTTATAATGCTAGAGTTATTCTCCTGAGGTTGGCTTCAAGCCCCTTCTCTCTGTTATATCTCTCTACTTTTATTATCTGTCTCTTCATTTCCAATTCCAAGTTTTCACCCTTGTTATAATGTAACTTTTACCTTCTGCTCCCAATCTGTCTCCTCTTTTGAGGTTTGACTAGTTACTGTTAATGTACTATTGTTCTATGTAAACCGAGTTGATTTGATCTGTATCAAGAAAATCGGTATATAAAATCCCTAAATAAATAAATAAATAAATAAATAAATAAATAAATGAGAACCTATTCATCCATCTCTGAAGACTTTATAGATACTAGAATAGGACTCTAAAATTAGTTGAAGCTCTTCTCAAGTAACCCCCCCTGAGGAAGAATTTGTTGGGTTTTGAGCTCTATGAACATAACTGTAAAGTTCTGTCTTTTCACACCCATCTCAGTTGTCAGTAGGCTATACTATAATGCTATTAACACTCTCCACACCATGTCCTACCTAATTGAATGTCTTCTTTTTGGGACCCATGCAATACAGTGTGCTCAGCCGAGCGCACTGTTTAACCCGCTGTCGGCCATGGGTTAAATAGGCGCTAATCCACTCCCTAATGCAATAGGGGGATTAGCGCCTGGAATGAGAAAAGATTCACAAAGATGAGATTTCTACAAGGTACTCTTGCCCTAACTTGATGTTAGGGCAAGAGTACCTCATTCCAAATCACAAATCACAGTTTCCTCATTCCAAATCACATCTAATCTTCACTGATGTGTACTGTGCTGCTTGTACATCTGACTGTGCATGTAAAACTGCCCTGCAAATCCTAGACCACCACCAAAATCTCACCTCAAGTTACTACATGACCCTTCTATAGTGCTATAAATAGATGACTAATAGGTGTGCCACCCCATAATCTCTCTCTCCCCCTCCCTGGCCAAAACAGGATTCATGATAAATATTGCAAATCCAATTTTGGGCATATCACATAGCTTATCGGCAGGAATAAAGGTATAGTTATTTCTAACTTTAAAACACACGTTACACCATCGCATGTAATATTAAACATCCCCCATTTTCATAAATGTCCCCCTTTTGACTAAATTTTTGGAATTTGCATACGCATTGTGTGATGCAAAAAATAATGCGTGCATTATCACAGGCGTTAGGGCCCTAATGCATTTTGATGAATGACCCTGTTGTTTTGAAAAAGGGCAGGGCATGGGCATGGACTTCATCTGGCCAGGACATGGATATTCCAGAGCAGGGCCAAGGGATGTGCACATATCAACCTATGTGTCTGAGTGCGCCCAAGTTCCCTGCTTTGTACACTTACTTCTGCTATGGAGAAAATATGTCAGAAAATATCTGCTATTTTGGAGGGGTTTAAATGGTCTGCGGTAACAGGGAGGTTTGGAGAACCTAGCTCATTACTGGGAAACTGGAGGATGAATTGGTGAAAATGGCAATGGCATGGACGCGTGCTCCTTTTAAAATTCCCTGACTTATGTTGTAGAAGTGGCATTTATGCTCCTAGGTGCTCACCCATTTAAAATTGGGCACATATTGGCGCGCCAGCCAGCGGGCTGCTGGCGCGACATCACCCGACCCGGGGGCTGCTCCGGAGGCCTCGACCACGCCCCCGGGCCGGCACCACGCCCCCGGACACGCCCCTTTTACGAAGCCCCGGGACTTACGCGCGTCCCGGGGCTATGCGCCGGTGGCCTATGGAAAATAGGCGCGCCAGCGCGCGAGTGCCCTGCGCGCGTAAATCCGGCCGGATTTACGCACGCAGGGCTTTTAAAATCCGGCCCATAATATATTAGAGAAACACACATGTCATTCAGTCCAGCATATAAAAAATGATATATTACTACTCTGAGTTTAAACGAACTTGACATGACTCTGAATAGATGTTTGTTCTGCATGGGCTACCCTAGCTCAGATGCTTATTTAGTTTTCTGAATATTTATTTATTTATTTGGTTTTACATACCGTCACTAGGACATGCCATCGTAATGGTTTACAACATAATAAAAAATGGAATAATAACAATTCAGTGATACTAATACAGATATTATCAAAACAGTCTTTCTATAACATCAGAAATCAGCAATAAAATCAAAATAAATAAATTAATATAGAATTGTTACAGACAAAATTAAAAACATGAAATACAGGCCTAAAAATGAACTAAAAATAATAAAAGCCAAAGTAAAAGGAGGATAAAAGGCATAAGAAACAATCAGAGGCTGGCTAATGCCGAAAACAGCATAAAAATAAAGTAAAATAAAATAGGATCATAAAACATGGAAGGCTCAGGCTGTGTATGCCTCATAAGTTCCATTGTTTTGCCCAATGTTATTCTACTAATTTTTTGCTTATGGTGTAAGATACTTATGACTTTTGTTATAATGGAGGCAATTAGATTACGATGATAGTGAACAATATGGGCAAATGAAAAACTGACTGGTTGGTAAACTTTCTTTAAGTGCTCTCATATGCGCATTGGTAAAATGTAGTAAAGTATTAGAACTTACAAGTTTCTAAAAAACAGAAGTAACAAGCCCACAGAGGGAAGGGTGAATTTTAAATGATTATTAATTCTAATTGATATGGGTGATGATTCACCCCACCGTGAATCATCGCCCATATCAATTAGAATTAATGTCATGGAAGTGATACATTATGATGTCTTTATGTTGTGGAGGGGTACACAATCATGTTTTGACAACTTTTTGATATGGCTGAATTCTTTAAACAATCATCTTAAGTTCTCTAAAAAACTTCCTCCTAATGTAAGGTCTGAACTTCTAATGCTGGCAGTTCAATGATGTATCAGAGTTTAATGTTATTGTATGTGATATTATTGTTGTTTGTTTTTGACATTAGTTTAGGGATGTTCCATTGTAAATCGCCTAGGCCACAATCCTGTTGTGTTAAGCGATTAATAGATTTTAATAAATGGAATGAAAAATGAAACAGGAGAACCAAATCTCTTTCCTGGATATTATGATTTATGAAACCAGTGAAGGCCATGTTGTTCACTGCCATATGACCAGGAAAGCAGTATATAAAAGCATTTTATTTAAATTGATTCATATAAAAAAATCTTAGATTTGTTTAGCATGCCTTATAAAATCAATAATTTTACTGAGCACATTATTCAAATATATTTGTACCTTGAAGTACATGAAAACTGCATACTTGTATACAATACACTTGAAACTGTTATCCTATAAGTAAAACACTTCACTTTCCATCTCTAAACCTACTCACTTCTATTCAGCTAGTGCCTACTGTTCACACATGCACATCTTATGTTCAAAGTTCACATTAAACTATTATCTGTCTAATGGAATATCAACAGATATTCTGATGTTCAAAGAATGTATCCATACCATATGACATTTCTTTCTCTTATTATTCATTCTAGCAATGAATTCTTCAATTAGGGAGTCCTAGAAATAAACTCCCACTAGTCCCAAAAAATGGTCTGATCCAATTATTTTCCAGCATCTCAAAATTATCCCCTCTGCCAGTAATGAAGATATTTTTCATCACCACAATATAGTTTCCCCTTTGATTACCCATCTGACAATTTATTGAGAACGAAGCTCACTCCATTTCCCAAGTTAGGTTTGTAACAACCCAGTCCATAAAATTGAAGACTTTTGTCTGAAAATATGCACATGTGAACAGGAACAAATCATGTGAGTGTGTGTACCATTCAAACTACAGCATCTCCAGTCTATGAATTTTAGTTGGAGGCATTGACAGGATATAAAACTGGGGTCAGAATCACTTGCATAATTCTTCCATGGTGTTAAATTATCTTCTGAAATCCTTCTCTATAGTTATCCATCCAATTTATCTTCCCATGAATGTTTCAGCTGGTCCGTGTTCTCAGTTAATACCCTTCTGCAGAAAAGCATACCCCCATCAGTTGACCATACCCAACATGCCCCACAGAGATATACATCAATCAAAATCTGGACACCAGTTGGCAGAATTAGAGGGGTAAAAGATATTCTAAAGATGATGGATGACCAACACAATTATAAGTACCCAGAGAATAATCTGTGACTCGTCAAAGGGATCCACCTAATGAATATTTTCCTATAAATGTCTGTCATTGGGTAGCATAATGACTTTTCTGAATGTTTGCAAGTGCCTTCTCAAGGGATGTCTGTCTCTGTCTGGCATGCTGCTCTGGTACCTACCATTTTCTCCTGTCTTGTTTAGGTGTATCATTTGGTCCAGTTTTTGTAGAGTGCTTGCTCCCTCCTCTCTGTCTTTCTCTTTTGTGCCTCTGCATGTGTACTATGCAATTATTCCCTTTCTGTTTCAGTGTAGTCCTCTTTCTTACATTAAGGACAGTTTTTTTTAAAGAGATCTGTCTTGGTAATTCAACAATTGCGCAGATGAAGTGTCTTGGACTGAAAAATACCCACCCTCTCAATCTAAAAATGCAGCCACGGGGGAAAGGGGGTAGGGCCATAGGCAATGGAGATAAACTACGCTCTGGTTCCCTCCACTCCAAAATTTTCAAGTTGATTTATTTGAAATTCACAGGAAAATTAAAAACAACACTGAAAACGAAGGTCCCTATCAGTAGGGCAGCCTGACTGAGTGTCCTTTTTTTCTTACCTTGTCCTAACAAACTGCTGTATCTACAAATATCTTTTTTTTTCAGGCACACCCAAATAACTTTTAGCATTTTCCAAAACACCCTAAATAGCATCCAAATATGTCCTTTTTGTGACAGCACATATTAACAAAATCTGACCACTATTCACCAACTGAAGGCCCAAACTTCCAGATAATAAATTGACACCACAGTGAATTCTAAACTTTTTCTTGGATCACTCTGTCATGCACACAACAAGCATGGGGTAAAGAAAAGTTTTCAGTAAGGACTTTGCTCTAACAATTGTCCTATAATACTTTTCCATAACAATAATTAATTCTTCTGTGCACTATACCTTTAGGAGATAATTAAGTTTGTCAATTCCATCACACAAGGTGCTTTAAAGCTAAATACTTTCCTCTAATATTATCAATACAATGCTTTACCAAGATTAAAATGTACATTGTGCACATCTTCTTTTGTTCTACAAAGTATAATGATAACTGTACAGAATGCCAAAATGAAGTACCTCTAGTAGGCTGTCAATATCTAGGTCCTTCTAAAACAATTAACTGAGTTCCTAAAGTCTTTATTTTGCTATCTATTCTATTGCATTTTCAAATTTAGAAACAAAAATTGATTTTGGACTTGATCCAGTCTAATTTTCTGGTAAGTGGAAAACAGCGTGTGCTTTTGAAATTCAGTGAAAAGCATATGAATAGGAGCCAATGCAAGTCATTAACTAGATGAGTCCTGTCAATGTTCTTCACAGTGCTGATCTTCTGGAAAAAAAAGGTGGCAGTACTCAGATGCAGGGGCATCTGGGAGGTGGGGAGTGTGAAGGGGCAATAAGCAGGGAAATTACCCCCATCCCTGCAATTGAATGAACGGTTCAATCACTGCATGATCTTCCTCTGTCACATCCTACTGCCCACTAGCAGGAGACGTATGAGAGCAGCCCCTCCTTTGCCATCTTCATGACATGGGCAAAGCACCAGTGGGAAAAGGCATTAAAAAAGAGAAATGAACTACTTCTCTACCAGTGCTTTGCTCATACATACTTTGAGGACAAGTATTGGCAAATCTAAATGAAATTTGTATGCGTGTCACCAAAGAATTACATAAAGTGGTTAAGAAAAGAATAAAGAAGAAAAAATACATAATAGTGCTATAACAGTAATTCAAATTATAGGGTACAGAATAGCATGGGCAACTACCAGGTTCCAGTGCAATTCTCTGTTGTCCCTGGTGCCCTAACTCTATCTGTCAGTGCTCTGCAGTGCACAGCCCTCTGCTCCCTGCTCCGTCCTGCCTCATTCCTTCCAGGCAGCAGCCTGCAGAGATCAGGAGGGACTGAGGTGAGACTGGAGCAGACACCACAGAGCAGAGAAGTCCTACCCTATTTCCTAGTCCAACTCTTTCAATCTTGTCATTTCCTAGGGGCTAATGCAAAAGGGAAGAAAAAGCTGCCTTTACTAAATACCAGATCTTCTAATAACTGTGTGACTCTAAGCTTTTTTGTCTTTCCGATGTCAAATGATATGTTTTGATGCATCTTATTCCCGATCCTTTCCAATTAATGGGGCACTTTTGGAGCTTCTTCCTTGAATTCTGTGGATAGGATAATCATTTCCCAATTTAAATGTATTCAAGTAAAGTCCCATTTTCATACCTTTAGTCCAGTCATTTAGTTATTCTCCTTACATTCCTGTTTGTACCTGGATTGTGTATCCATGCTTCTCTCTTTAACATCCTGACGATGTAGATGTGGTTAACACTGGATGGATATCACAGATCTTCTTTCTCCTTCTCCTCCCCAGGAGTGAATTCAGGTCCATTCCTCCTCAGGACTTCCATTAGTCCATCCATGATCTCTGGTTGAGACAAACCACTCTATTTTCTGAACCACACTTAGTCCCTGGATTGTAGGGCACTCAGGCAGCATGTAGAAAAAGGACAAATCAAAATAGAGATCACCGGAGGTGGACCCTTGGGCCGAGGTGGGGTTGGCGCTACCCGTAGGAGGGATCCTACGAGACCCACCATCGCCAGACAGAGAGGGTTGATGGACGGAGGCTGGCTGGCGCTTCACCAATGCCAGCCCTCGTTCCCCGCGGGTTGAGCCTTTGGGTGCCGGGGCCGGCTGGACTTAGGTGGCCTCTGTCGGTGGTCATCGATGGATGGATCGAGGTCAGCCCAGAGGCAGCAACAGGTGAAGGTATCAGTCCATACTGGACGAGGCAGAGTCCTGGAGACCCAGTCGCCAATAGGAACAGAGTCAGACAGGGGGCGCCCGAGCAAGAGCAGGTCAAAACCTGAATAAGCCATGTCCAGGTCAAGGGCTGAAGAGGCGTCATTGAGCAAGCTGGGTTCAAGGCTGGTGGCAATCTGGAAGCGGTGGCAAGCAAGGCTGAGGTCTGGCGAGGAGAGAAGCAAGTGGATGGTCAGATGAAGCAGAAGTCCAGGCTGGAGAGAGGCAACGGAGTAGTCAAGAAATGCAGAAGTCAAACCAGGTCAGCAGTCCAAAGGGGAGATGAAGGAACAGGAACACAGGAATGAGGAAACTCAGGATCAGGCACCAGGAACAGTAGAAGCAACGAGCACTCGACAAGTGAGGGGACCTGTTGTAAAGGCAATCTGAGGTAGCGGTGCCCGGCCTTATATACTGAAGCTCCGCTGACATCATCATCCGGGGCCTGCGGCTAGGTTCCCGCCATGGGCCCTACTTAAGGTCTGGTTGTGCGCGCATAGGGAGGGCTGCGGCACTGGTTGGAACGGTGTCTCTCCGCGGGCCATGTGGAGCGGCCTAGCGCGGAGCGCCAGGCGCAGTAGCAGAGCCGGATACACCAGGGGTGGTCTGAGGATGGAGCCGGTGGCCCACAGCCACCAGAGATGAGAGACCAGGCACTGGATTACTCTGAAAGAGGTGAGGGGGCTGAGCCGCGGGTCTGCTGCTGCCGGCACACGTAACAAGAGTGGACAAACGTTCTCCTCCAAAAAAGCAAAAGGTTACAAAGGAGACATCTTAAAGTTATGCCAAGGCACCCTTTCCACTTTTGTTAACCCAGGTCTCAGCCCTAGAGTCCCAAGGGTCCTTCCCTAAGAAAACCAATAAAAACAGGGATCAGCATAGTGGCGTGCTGTCCCTACTTGAGATAACTCAAAAATCCACACCATAAGATAGTGGCAGGGATTTATATACTCAGAGCTCACCATCTCAGGCTCCCACATGAGGGCACCACATCCCACAATGATACTATTTCTGGGTCCCCGTAATCAATGAAACAATCCTCTTTAATAGAGATCCTTTAGGATCCTTTAGGATCTCTACTCAAATAATATAACTTGTGGCAGGAAGCCAAATTATAAGGATACTAAGGTCCATAATTAGGGGTCGGAGCACACAAGGGGGTGCACACTAGGGATGTGCAGAGGGACGACATACGTTGCATTCATGATTCGGATTCGTCGGGGAGCAGATACGTTGCATTTGGCCGTATGGTGCCCCGATGCGTTAATATGGCGATTTATATTCGTGTGCCAGCTAAAATTCAAATTAACTACAACCCCCCACCCTCCTAACCCCCCCCCCCCCCAAGACTTACCAAAACTCCCTGGTGGTCCAGCGGGGGGTCCGGGAACCATCCCCTGCACTCACACCCTCGGTGCCGGTTTCATCATGGCGCCGATAGCCTTTGTCACACGGGCTTCCGGTGCCATTGGTCAGCCCCTGTCACATGGCCATCGGCGCCATCTTGTGCTCCTACCATGTGACAGGGGCTGACCAATGGCACCGGTAGCCCCTGTGACATAGTATGGGCAAAGGCTATCGGCGCCATTTTGAGTAGTGGCATCGGACGGCCAGAGTGCAGGAGGTCGCTCCGAGACCCCCAGGGACTTTTTGCCAGCTTGGGGGGGCCTCCTGACCCCCACAAGACTTGCCAAAAGTCCAGCGGGGGTCCGGGACGGTCGGCCCCTATGACATTGTGAGGGCAAAGGCGATCTGCTGCCAGTATTAAAAATGGCGCTGATCGCCTTTGCCCTCACTATGTCACAGGGGCCGACCGTCGGTACCTGTGACATAGTGAGGGCAAAGGCGATCGACGCCATTTTGAGTACTGGCATCGGACGGCCAGCGTGCAGGAGGTCGCTCCCGGACCCCCGCTGGACTTTTGGAAAGTCTTGTGGGGGTCAGGAGGCCCCCCCAAGCTGGCCAAAAGTCCCTGGGGGTCCATCGTGGGTCCCAGAACGACCTCCTGCACTCCAGCCGGCCGATGCCAGTACTCAAAATGGCGCCGATAGCCTTTGCCCATACTATGTCACAGGGGGCTACCGGTGCCATTGGTAAGCCCCTGTTACATGGTAGGAGCACAAGATGGCGCTGATGGCCATGTGACAGGGGCTGACCAATGGCATCGGTAGCCCCTGTGACAAAGGCTATCAGCACCATGATGAAACCGGCACCGAGGGTGTGAGTGCAGGGGCTGGTTCCTGGACCCCCCGCTGGACCACCAGGGAGTTTTGGTAAGTCTTGGGGGGGTTCAGGAGGGTGGGGGGTTTGTTTAAATTTTTATTTAGGTGGCCGTATAATTCGGGGGAAGATTTGTGTATTCGTGGGGAATCGAGATACGTTTCACTCCCCCACAAATACTACAAATAGTGCAATATACGTTGCGGATCGCCAATACGGCGAAAACGAATGCACACCCCTAGTGCACACTTGTGCACCTTGCGCACGCTGAGCCCTAGGGGAGCCCCGATGGCTTTCCCCGTTCCCTCCGAGGCCTCTATGAAATTGGAGCGACCTCGGAGGGAACTTTCCTTCCGCCCCCCCCCCCAACTTCCCCTCCCTTCCCCTACCTAACCCGCCCCCCCCCCAGCCCTACTTAACCCCCCCCCCCCGAAATACCTTTGTTATACAAGTTGCACCTGCCTCTGGGCGCGCGATCCCCCGGCCTAGTAGCCCCATGAAGGCCTCTGGCCATGTCCCCTCCCCGCCCCACCCTGCCCCTTTTTTCAAGTCCCGGGACATACGTGCATCCCGTGGCTTACGCGCATTGCCGGGCCTGTGCAAACTGGGCTCGGAGCGCGTAAACCCCCCTGCTCGCATAAATCTAGCTGGATTTATGCGCATAGGGCTTTTAAAATCTGCCCCAGAGTGTTTTTATATGAGAAATGTGCAGTAATTCCCAGGAAGCTATGATTCAAACTGACATTGTTTTCATTAAGAAAGGCAGAGGCAGACCTAGTTTGAACTGCCTAAGTTATGTTATGTGATGTGATGTGTATATTCCTCTTTCCCAAAGCAAAGTTCAACCCAAAGCAATTTACAGTAGAAATAATACAATAACAAATACATTGTAATACAATAATAAAAAATACATGCATCCACTATCTACAAAAGTCTTTCCTAATTATTAAAATTAAGAACTTGGCCTTTCTGAATGTAACATGGGTGTTATCTGGATTGGCCACTGTTGGAAACAGGATGCTGGGCGTTCGTTATGGACCCTTGGTCTGACCCAGTATGGCATGTTCTTAAATATGGGCATTGTATGGACTCAAATAATGCCCAGGATGAGATGGATGGGAGCAAGAAGGATAAAAAGAATTAAAATGAGCAGAGAGAAACTGATCAAGGAGGTGAATGTCTTTGTAGAGGCCTGGGGGATGGGGAGGAGGGAAAGGGATGGGTAGTGAAGAACGAGGGAATGTCTGAACTGTAGCTCTCTATCACCCAGACAAAACACATGGAATAGATATAGGACTAGTGCAGAAAGTAGTCATTTTAGTAATTAGATTAGATGGGGTAATAAGGCCCAAATGAGATGACTTTACCAGCATAAAAGAGAGGATACTACACAAAAAGATGCACTGAGATGTTGAAAGAACTTTGGCGCAGGGGCAGTTCTCTCATTAGGGAGGGTGAGATGGCTGCTTCTTGTGGCAAACTTTTAGGTCGGCAGTAAGAGTCCACCAAAACACACCTGAGGCAAGCTGCCTTACCTTCTATGCAGAAGCTGGTGATGTGGGTTTAATGACATGCCAGTGGGGTTCCCACTCCTAACCAGCAGAAAGAAATCCCATGCAGCGTTGAGTTGTGAATGGCATGGGATATAAATTCTTAAAGCAAGAAAAGAATGGCATGCATGTGGGTTTTCCACACCCCTCCATCAGGAATAAGACCTATGTTGCAGTGCATGCAGAAAGATGACATGCAGGTGGGGGTCTCCACAGACCACTGACAAGAAGACGACCACAGACAGTGGTATCAAAGTGATGTGCATCCCAGTAGAGTTCGTACACCCCCACCTTCAGAAAGAAGAGCACAGCCAATGGTGCAGGAAAATGATGTGCCTGCTAGAGGGGTTCCCTTACCCCACCAGCAGGAAGAAGACAACAGGGGGAGATGTGGGTGGGAAGTGAGTGAATGATAGAGCGAGAGAGAGAGAGAAGAGTAGTAAGGAGAGAGAATGAGAGAAGAAGGGGTTCACAAGTGAGTGAGTGAATGAATGAAAGAGGAGAGGAGAGGAGGGGAGGGTTTGTGAAGTGACTGAGTGAGAGGGAAGGGAAGGGAGAGAGGGGATGTGTATGAGGGGAGAGGGGAAAGGGGAGGAGGAGTTTGAGTGAGAAGAGAGGAGATGTGGGGTGTGAGTGAGAATGAGAGGGGAGGGATGAGAAGAGGGTGTAAGTGGGAGAGGAGGAAAGGGAAGGAAATTGGAAGGGAAAGGGAGTGTGAAAGAGAAGGTGGAAAACAAGAGGTATGAGTGAGGTGGAAGAGGGAAGTAAGAGGGAAAAAGGGAACAAGGGAAGGAAATAGAGCAGGAGCAGGACTGTATGTGGGTGTGTGATTGGGAGAGACTGCAAGGCTGGTAGAAGGAACAAGCAGCAGCCTTGAGCACCACAGTGGCAGTGCAGCAGTGGCAGAACTGTAGTGAATGTTCCTCATTGTTCTTCTTACTTGCATAGCCCTGGAAGAAGAAGTTGTATTGCATACGCTTACGTGAGTGGGAAGCAGGAGGCACAATCACCCTGCCAGGAGGAGAGAAAAGTGAGCCTGTGCAGCCATTAAAAAAAGAGCAGGAGCAGCATCAGCCTGAGCCTCTACTCTAAAAGGAAAGAAGAGGAGTCCCATCAGCTGCATGGGCTGAAGGACAAGACTGCTGATCAGCCTTGTGAGTTTGAGAGGGAGAAGGTTACATGTGCGAGCATGTTTGGGTGTGTTTGTGAGAAAGTGAATGTGTGTGAGTGAATGTATGTGTCAGAGAGTTTGCAAACAAGCAGATGAGTATGTGAGAATGACATAGATTGTGTGTGTGTGCATATACATACATAAATATATATTTAATAAAAATACTAAATATTTCATAACAGCTTATGAACAGAATCTCATTCAATAATTAAACTCACATAAAAAGTTCCCCAAAAATCTATTAATTATATGAAACCAGTAGACACAACAAATAACACTAAATAATTAAAACTAATGATTTTAAAAATCCTCCACACTTTATAGCTGGGAACCTTTGCTTTATAGTCACCCTAAGATTGCTGTGGATAAGTGGGGAGAGTGTGTGTGTGTGTGTGTGCATGTGTATATATACAGGGTGGCTCATGGAAAAGTAGCCTGCTTCTAATGCACTGGTATTGCGGGCAGTCTACGTTTCCATGGGCCACCCTGTATATTATGGTTCTACTATTATGATCGATGTTTTGTATTTCATGATTTTATTGCTTTATGAGGAATGGTGATTGTTTTTTCCATTATTACATGACATACAAAATCTGGTATGCTGCAATTTATAATCTCTTTATTATGTATTTGGTGAGTGTCTGTCTGTGTTCTGCATGTCTGACTGAGCTACGATATTCTGCTAGCATGTAGCTTCTGTGTAGGGATCTGTAGTAGCCTGGCTTGGTTTGTTTTCATTATAAAATAGGTATTAGTATTCTAGGGCATGTGCAGTATTTACTAGGGATGTGCAGAGGGATGGCATAAGTTGCATTCGGTATTTGTATTCATCGGGGGGCAGATATGTTACTTTCGGCAAGGGGGGCCCCCAATACATTCATGCGTTCATTCTTATTCATACCGGTGCCATTGGTCGGCCCCTGTGACATAGTGAGGGCAAAGGCTATCAGCACATTTTGAATACTGGCAGCCGATGGCCCGAGTGCATAGCTTCTTTCACCTCCCCTTTTAACCATGCCGGTAATCGTTTTGCCTTCTTTCCACCTTTCTTAATGTGTGGAATATATCTAGACTGTGCTTCTAGAATGGTATTTTTTAACAATGACCACGCCTCTTGGACATTTTTTTCTTTTGTAACTGCTACTTTCAGTTTTTTTCTAACAATTTTTCTCATTTTATCAAAGTTTCCCTTTTAAAAGTTTAGCACGAGAGCCTTGGATTTGCACACTGTTCCTCTTCCACTCATTAAATCAAATTTGATCATATTATGATCACTATTGCTAAGCGACCCCACCACCATTACCTCTCTCACCAAGTCCTGTGCTCCACTGAGAATTAGATCTAAAATTGCTCCCTCTCTCGTTGGTTCCTGAACCAATTGGAAAGAAATACGAGTGAGATAATCAAATTTGTGGATGACACAAAATTGTTCAGAGTAGTTAA
This sequence comes from Rhinatrema bivittatum, assembly GCF_901001135.1. Lineage (NCBI taxonomy): Eukaryota > Metazoa > Chordata > Amphibia > Gymnophiona > Rhinatrematidae > Rhinatrema > Rhinatrema bivittatum. The sequence continues at coordinate 322,577,746 of NC_042616.1, read as the reverse complement.
ATCACAAGCAGTTTGTGATAAATTGCAGGAAGACCTTATCAAGCCCAAACTCTTACCTCTATATTACACTGTCTGATGTACAAAAATACTTTTAAAAACAAGAAGCAAAAACAGAAGATTGCAATCGTACTTCCTTTATTTCTCATCAGGTGCATGCACTCCGATAACAAAAAAGAAAGTTTCCATCAAAATCAGGAAGCTGTTCAGAGCCAGTGTCACAGTTTTAATTCTTATATATGCTATAAAGATCATGATAATAAGCAATCAACAAATCAACTGGCAGTATATTTAATACTCTAATTTTAATATTCATTAAATTCCTGTAACTAATACCTATGCATAAGCTTACGCATTGCCTACATGCTCTAAGGGTCAATTTAAGTATTGCTATATATGGTAATACCTGTATACCAAAGTTTTGCATATATATATATTTGTTTATCCTCGCATGCTCCACCTATATGTCATTTTTTGTTCCCTTGCCTTATGTGAGTAAATGAGGAAGTTTCTTTCTCTAACTGCGTATCCAGGGCCTTGTCAGTCATAATGCATCAATGCAGGCAGGATTCTAACCAGAAATTCCTTCTAGATTATTGGTGTATGTTAGCGCGTTCTTTAGTCTGCTTTGTCACGTTGTGCCTTAAGCTATATTGCCCAGCTAAACAATGCAGTCTCAAACCTTACAACTCTCTGCACAGTTAATAAAGGAATTCAAAATTGGAACCCCTGAAATTTTCGACAGATTAACTTTCCAGTCTAGTAATTAGAAAGGTGAGATTGAACGTGATCTGCATCTGCAATGCATAAAACATTTGGGGGAACATGAGTTGTGGATTGAATCTGAGCAAGAGAGAGGTTTCATTTAATGTGTTAGAAGCTAGTGTTATACCCTTATGCGCATGGAAGCTATTCAAAACTCTATATAAAAAAGGCTTCCATGGCTACAGGTCATCATGTTTTGCTCATCTCTAAGGCAAAGGAGTTTTGTTTCTTAAGGCAGAGAAGAGGTTTCTGTTTGGGTTTTTTTTATGCTGCTTTTCCCCCATTGTTTTCTATGAAATATTTTTTGCTTCTTCCCATTACTTTTGGCTGATGTCATGCACCAAGCTGCTCCATGCAGGTACTCAGATGTTGCTGACAACTGTAGAGGAAGTTTGCATTGTCAAAAAGAACTGGTGAACCTCTTGCACTTTATATAATGAACCTGTTAATGTTTTATGCACTGGAGAAAGTAGGAACAGCTTAAAACCCTGGATACAAAGTGGTCTAAGTTTGGCTTTTTCTAGAAGCACAGGGTCACCCAGAAGTCATTTACAAAGAGAGGATTCAGATTGAAGTGAGACTATACTGAGAGTACTATGCTGCTAACTTTTATGATATACTATGCAATCAAAAAAGAGTCCTAGCAAGAAATGAAAAACATGACTCAGGATTTTATATCTCCTTAATTTTTAATTGCTGCTTAAATGTAGGCATTTGGATTATTTTTTTTTAATGTAAATGAATTTCTTTAGATGCAAAGGGCAAGAAATGCATTTTGGGATGCAATCTGTACTGCTTCTTTACATTTAAATTAAGCTCTGGCAGATGCTTTTTGAGTCTGGCTCATATATTTTTCATTAAAATGTGTCCTGACCTTGAGACTATGTCTCTTTATGCTTTCCAAAGCATTACAGGATATAATCACGCTCCCTATACTAATGACGTTTGTGAGATAACATTTTGCAGAACTTTTAAACCAAAAAAAGCAAAAAAAAAAAGGGTAACACCCCTGAGATCCATGATAGGTAAACATCAAAGAGGGTCAATATACAAAACCATTTTTCCCAGGCACAATGACTATTTCATCTGGCAAAATGGCTTGGCTGAACACATCTGTCCTCTACCTAGATAAATTTACATGCAGGATTCCACTGCTCATTGTGCTTTCAGGTTGGATTGGAAGGATGTGTTCCCATGAGGCATGTTTAACTTGAGGGGAAAGGCAGGTAAATATCAGTGCATACACCTAATATTTACACTATTTTACCTTTTTCGACAGCCTGAACTGGGTACTGAGTATATTGGTGGATTTTTTTTTTTTTAAAACCACGTACCCAGATAACAAAAAACACATGCAAAACATGCTCACTGATCACTAACGTCACACTTAGAGGACAATTTTCAAGCAATTTTACTCAGGTAACTAAGCAGTTACTCAGGTAAAATATTCCTTTGAAAATTAACCTAGGGTCTGCAGATAAAAGAACCCATACTGCAAGGGGCGACCATTGGGGTGAAGAAAAGGCCGGGAGAACAAACATGAATGTTCACTAACACAGGTTTTATATTCAATGATAAATTATTTGATGAAATTTCAGACCGATTGCAATTACGAGGGTAAAACAGTAAGTAAGTAACAAATTTCTCTACTAAGGTAATAAAACATATATCTGTAATGTTGTCATATTCCATAGATGGCAGCACCTTAGAAGTGCTTATATACATAAATAGTTATTTAAACTGTGCATGCGCAGGGGCTGTGTACATAAAGAAAATGGCTGCCGTGTTGACAGATTGTACGGTCGAAGAACAACGTGCTGTTGTCCGATTTTTATGGGCTAAGGGCTTAGTGGCAACAGACATTCATAAAGAAATGTATCCAGTATATGGAGAGAAATGTCTCTCGTGTAAAGCAATTTATAACTGGACCGTTAAATTTGCACAAGGACGTGCCAACGTGAATGACGAAACCAGACCTGGTCGACCTGTAGAGATTGTGACAGAGGCAACTGTGAAGCAGGTTGAAGAGATGGTTCACGCTAACCGGAGGGTAACAATTGATGAAGTTGCCAAAGAAATTGGGTGTTCTCACGGATTAGCATATTCCTTAGTGCACGATGCATTGAACTTTCGCAAAGTCTGTGCAAGATGGGTTCCCAAACAGCTGACCGAAGACAATAAGAACAACCGGATGGGTGTCTGTTTGGAAAATCTCTGCCTTTATGCAAACGAAGGTGAATCAATGATGGCACGTATTGTTACTGGCGATGAGTCGTGGGTGCACCACTATCAACCAGATGCGAAATGCGATTCCATGCAGTGGAAGCATCCACTATCACCGACAACAAGAAAGTTCAAGCTTGTGCCTTCTGCAGGAAAGGTGATGTTGACTGTGTTTTGGGACCGAGATGGGAAACTCTTAACCAGTTTTCAGAAGTGTGGTGAATCTGCTTATTTGGCTTCCTACTGTGCTACTCTATTAAAGTTTAAAGAAGCTATTCAGAGAAAACTCCCAGATCTGGAAAAAAGAGGAGTGCTGATTCTTCACGATAATGCCAGACCACACACTTCGAATGAGACTCGTCAGACAATTGCGAACCTGCACTGGGAAGTTCTTGAACATCCACCATACAGTCCGGATTTGGCACCAAGCGATTTTCACTTGTTTGGCAAACTGAAAAGCCATCTCGGTGGTAAACATTTCACTAGGTATTTGTGACTTGGTTTGGCCACTGTTGGAGACAAGATGCTGGGCTTGAAATACCCTTGGTCTGACTCAGTATGGCATACCTTATATTATTATGATATATAAACTACATGTCTGATTTTCAAAAGCAATTACACCCTTAAAACTGAATTTTACATATAAATGCACTTAACGCAGGTAAATGACTTTTGAAAATTGCTACGGCAGTATGTTACATTTACATGCGTAACTTCTTAGAAACTCCTTTGAAAATTCACCTGATGTTGATTATTTTCTTGAAAGTACATGGGATATCCATTGGTACCACCTGCGCTTGAACAGAGGCTAATTACTTTCTGAAATTATGGAAAGAAGAAACTATAACAGATGAAAGGAAAATATACATTAAGGTGGATATTCCAAAAGCTGTTGAGCAACAAAAGGCAACTGTGTAATATTTATTTTTAGCTGAATTTTCAGCTGAACCTAACTGGCTATGAGTTAAGCTGAAAATTCATTTAGATCTAGCTAGGCAAAATTTGAACAGTTAGATTTAGCAAACTCTTAGGGGTCTATTTACTAAATTACAATAAAATGAACCAGTGTTAATGTGGTTTAGATCCCGCTTTTATTTAAACTATGGTATATGAATACATAAAATGCACACCCACATGACCATGAGGAAAAACACTTTAAAAATGGGAATCTGTATTAGAATGAATGTGCTCTTGTTAGTTTAATCTACAGGCTCTTGCCCACAATGGGCTATAAACAGCATCATAAATGAGCACTAAATTCACGTCATTTACTTCTTCTCAATCTTACCAAAATCGTGTCAAAAATTCACTTCTTATTATATATAGCAATTTTTATTATTGAAACTACTTATCTCTCTGTTCATTTTCCAGCCCGCTGCGGTACTTCAACTGTGATGTTGAGGTACCCACTGAGGTATAAATAATAAGAAGTACATTTTTGGTAGGATTGGGAAGAAGTAAATGACATGAATTTATTGCTCATTTATGATGCTGGTTGTAGCCCACTGCGGGCAAGAGCCTGTAGATTACACTAACAAGAGCACATTCATTCTGATACAGATTCCCATTTTTTAAGTGTTTATTTTCTCGTGGTCATGTGGGTGTGTGTTTTGTGGTTAATTACATGAGGTGTATTTGCCATTTTTTCTGATAGACATTCGTATATGACTACATGCCAGGAACACATCTATGCTAGCAGCTGTAATAAGTCCATGCATATTCGGATATCCTCACCCCAATCTTTAAAGGAAATTTAAGTCCCTAGTTGAGCACCTCCCTAATGCCAAAAACATCCTTAAATATTCAGCCCCCTTAAGCTCAATCCTCCATCTCCCCCCCCCAAGTGTCAAAGATGAAGTCCTGCCCCCAATCCAAACCCTGCTCACACCAAAAAAATAAGACCCACTCACAAACACCCATTGGCACCTTCATCCACATCTCCTACCTTTAGAAGTCCAACAGATGTAAAAGGAACAAATGCAATCCACAGTCTGAAGCCAAAGATATTCTATTTGGCCACCCCCCCCCCACCCTGCCAAGTAGATCAATAGGAGGTGCAATGTATACAAACATTTTAACTGCACATACTTTCCATTTATTAATTTTGAAAAAGAAACAATTGGTAGTTTATATTTATTTACAGTGTTCCTAAAGTATGTGTGATAAACCTGCCCACATAGTTTGAACCAAAAAAGGCTATTTGAAAAGTGCACCCTTTTTCCAAATTACAACCTACATTAAAGTCCATATTTACTTTCTACCTGCTGACCTTGTACTTACATTTGAAAAATAACCATAGGTAGGGATGTGCATACATTTGAAACAAATGGGCAAAATGCAATGAGTGAATCTGTTTTTTTGTTTCATTCATGGAAAAAATATATTTTGTGAGCAATTGAAGATTGACAAGCATTAGGAATACATCAATTGAGCTAAGTATATATTTGAGAGATTTATTAACATTATATACTGTGTGGCTTTATATCTTCTATCACAGTTTATTGTTAATGGCGCAGACAGACATTTTTTCACAGCAACATTAATTGTTTCCTTTTTAAGTATATACAGTTTTTTGTGAGTAACACATGTTTCAGGCACTGCACTTTGCTTTCCATTGATATAACTTGGTTGTTGGTGGGTGGTCAATGATTATAATATATCATATCATATCATTCATTGGGCTATCTGGTCAGGTATTTATAATGATGCACATCAGTATGAAACCCCCACTATCCATCTATATATAATTGTTTTTGCTATTTTGGCATGTTAAGATAGCAGTGCAGTTTTGCCATTAACACAAGTTTTTGAAATTGAGTGGGGCTTGATTTTGTTTTTTACTTTTTTGACATATTGGCACTCACTTTGGTGCTGAATTTTTGGTATTTGGGTTTGTCACATCTTTTGGAAGGCATGTATAAACATGTGGCAAAAGGTCAGCCAGTTGATAAAGTGTATCTGAATTTTCAGAAAGCGTTTGACTAATTAGTACCTTGTAAGAGATTGAGGAAATGAAAAAGTCATGGGATAGGAAGCAAAGTTTTATTGTGGATTGAGAACTGGTTAAAAGATAGAACACAGATAGTAGGGCTAAATGGTCAATATTTTCAGTGGAGAAAGGTGAATAGTGGAGTGCCCAGGGATTTGTATTGGGATCACTGCTTTATAACATATTTATAAATGACCTAGAAATGGGAACAATGAGTGAGGTGATCAGATTTGCTGATGATACAAAATTATTCAAAGTTGATCACAAAGGGATTTTGAGAAGCTGCAGGAGAACCTTGTGAGACAGGGACACTGGGAGTAGAAATGGCAGATAACATTTAATATGGACAAGTGCAAAGTGATGCAAGTAGGGAAGAGCAAGCCATATTATAGTCGTACAATGCAAGATTCAACGTTGGGAGTTGCCACCCAGAAAAAAAGATCTATGTGTTCTTGTGGATAATATGTTGAAATCCTCTACTCAGTATGTGGCAGCAGCCAAGAAAGCAAATAGAATGCTAAGAATTATTAGGAAAGGAGTGGAGAATAAAACAGAGGATATCCTAATGCCTCTGCCCCATGGTAAGCCGCACCTTGAGTATTATGTGCAATCCTGGTCACCGTGTCTCAAAAAAATGTAGTGGAATTAGAAAAGGTTCAGAGAAGGGTGATCAAAATGATAAAGGGGATGGAGCAATTCCCCTAGGAGTAAAGAGGTTAGGACTCTTCAGCTTGGAGAAAAGATGGCTGAGGGGAAACATGACAAACGTTTATAAAATAGTGGAGTCGAACAGCTAAAAGCAAATCATTTGTTTACTCTTTCAAAAAGTACCCAGACTAGGGGACACATAATGAAGTTATTAGGTAATTCATTTAAGACTTAGGAGAAAATATTTTTTTACTCAATGCATAATTAAACTGTGGCATTTATTACCAGAAGATTTAGGAAAAGCTGATGGTATGGCTGTGTTTAAAAAGGTTTTGAGTATGTTTCTGGGGAAAAAAGACCATAAACCATTAATATGATGGACTTACGGAAATCCATTTTTATCCCTGGGATAAGAAGCATGGAATCTATTAGGAATCCTGCCAAGTACTTGTGACCTGGATTGGTCACTATTAGAAATAAGTTACTGGAACTTGATGGACCTTTGGTCTGATCCAATATGGCAAATCTTATATTCTTATATTCTCTTTTCATAAATGTTCACATACAATTCCCAAAATAAAACAAATCATCAATCCCACCATGCCACCTTGTTTTTTTCCACTTGATTTCTCAATCATCCTGTCATATCTACTCCAAGCATGTTCAAGTCCATAATGGTCATCACATTTTTTGCCTCCCCATGTATTCTTTGATCTCTGATTAAGTTGTTATTGCTGTTCTGTGCCTGTTATCCCAATATACTTAGTTTCCATCCTCTTGACACTATGGATTCCTTGTGCTTATCCCAAGAATATTTGAATTAAGCTACCGTTTTTGTCTTCACCATCTCCTCCACATGGGCATTCCAGATATCTACCACCCTTACTGTGAAAATATATTTCCTGATGTTGATGATCCTACCCTCTACACCTTAACATCATGTCTACCAGTTCTACAATTTTCTTTCCCCTGGAAAGAAAATATTCTTTCCAGGGGAAAGAATATTTTCTTTCCCCTGGAAAGGTTTTCCTCTTGTGTGTTGTGCTCACTCGTGGGACAGGCCCATGAGTGGCTCCCCTCACCTCCCCCGATGCCTCCAGTAAAGCCGTAGCCCAAGTGCTGCTGATGCCTGCTTCTGTGTGGCAGGGAGCTGCCACTTCTGCCATCTTAGTGTGGCCTGGAAGGGGCCCCCAACGCTGCTGTGGCGCCACTCCCATGCAGTGTTAACTCCATTGCCACCTTGCTTCCTGCATTTATGGAATGCTGCTGAAGCTGCTTTCTTTGCATTATAAATGTCACTGACATACCACTTCTCCTGGCATTCTCCCTAGGTACATGATTTAAAGACCCTGTGGCAGGAAAAGCCCTATGGCCCCTTCTGATAATGTCTTAATTTGTCATCCAGCCAGCCCTATAAAAGGGCTTTTCAGACTTCACTCCTGGCCTTCACAAGGACCTTCATGGTTGTCCATGGTGTACTTCATCCTTCAAGGTCTCCCATGGTCATGCTCATGTCATGATGCTCTTCTTGTTCCATGTTTCATGTTCCTGGTCCTCAGCATCTGCAGTCTTGAGTCCAACTCTTTGCTGTTGTTGCGGAGTTTAAGTCTTCATTCCTGAGTCTTCATCTTGTTCCTGGCTTCTGAGTCTTTATCGTATTCCTGAGTCCTGGTCTTCCAAATGTCCCGTGTCTCTACCATATTTCTGTGCCCAAGTCCTGGGAGCTCTGTTCCTTGTTTCTAGTGTTCCAGTCTTTGTCTCCAGAGTATCAGTCCAAGCCTTTGTTCCAAGTACCAAGTTTCTGCAGGCATGCCAGCGTCGTGGTCATTGATCAGCCCATGGCGGGCTATGTAGGATGCCTCATAGCACAAGACCTGCTTCCAACTTTCCAAGTCCATCTTCGTTGGATCAAGTTCTCAAAGTCCATCCTTGTTTTTAATTTTCAAAGTTCCAAGTCAAGTTCAGAGTTCCAGGTTTATAATCATGTTCCTAGTTCTGATCTCATGGAGCTTGTCCAGCTAGCAGATCACATTGTTCCTCGTCCAAAGCCATGTTTCTTATTCCGAGACATGTTCCCCATTTTAAGCCTTGTTCCTTGTTTCAAGTGATGTTCCTCAATGTTCCTAGTCCAAATTCTGCACCACTGTTCAGTGTGGTACTCAATCAGTCAATGGGCTGTGTAAGGTGCACCACGGTACAGGGCTCCTTCAGCGCCTTCATCTAAGTTCCAAGTCTTCAATGCCTTCATCTTAGTTGAAGTCATGCCCATGGTTTGAGTCATATTCCATGCTCAAACTCCAACTGTCCTAACACACAAGCCATTCCCAAGTGGCAGGTCCAAAAGCACTATTGAGTGGCTGGAGGGCTACCCCAGAGACCAGCATTGCATTGCTGGATCTCATTCCTGCGCATGCAGGTTCAGCAGAGCTTACAAGTGTTCCAAGTCTTTAAGTGATCCAAGCTTCTGTTTAGCCCATGCTCGGATGTGCTCGCCTACCCATAGTGTGTATCTTGGAGCCTTGCCCTGAGGTTGTGCCATGGTCCAAGGGCTCACTCTCTCTCCGACGACAGGGCCCAAGCCCACTTGCAATATTGTGTATCAATAAATACCTTTCAAGCATTTAAATGTCTGCATCATATCCCCCTGTTTCTCCTTTCTTCAAATATATACATATTTAGGTTCTTCAATCTCATTTCATATGATTTTCTTTGTGCAGTCCCACATCATTTGGTTGTCTTTCTCTGAAACAACTCTAGTTTCTCTCTGTCCATTTTGAGATATGACTTCCAGAACTGAACACAGTATTCCAGATGAGGTCTCAGCAATGAGCTGCACAAATGTATTGTAACCTTCCTTTTTCTGCTGATTCTATGTCTCCGTTTACACCCAATCATCCTCCCTGCTCTGGCCACTGCATTATCACACTGTTTTCGCTACCCTGAAATCACAAGATACCATCATCCCAATTTCTCTATCGTGTTCAGTGCACACCAGCTCTTCACCTCCCAACTTTTTTTTTGGATGTAACCTGCAGGAATATTGGTACATGCAGTTAACAAGTATTTGAAATAAATAAAGGTGACAGACTCTAATATTGTGTAGCATGTATAGCACCCCATCAATGCTTTACACAGAGATGAAGTTGTCTACCAGGAAATGCTAAAAATGATGAAAACTTACTTAGCATCACTGAGGACTACAATAGTTTGAGAACTTATCCAGGAAAAATATATTTTTCTTTATTATGGAAAACATAGATGGGAGCAGTGGAGCAGAAGTGATGGACATAGAGAGGGAAAATGAGAATGCAAATGGGATTACTGTAGGTGCAGCATCCCAGAGAGATAGCTTGGTCTCACATATTTCATCTAAGAACTCTAAGGAAGATGTGTAGTATGTTAGGGATGTGCAGAGCAAAATTTTATGTTCATATTTTTTATGTCCGAAAGGGGGTCCCACTTGCGGCCAATATGGACATAAAAAAAATCCAATGAGTTGGGTATATGTACATATGTGCAAAAAAAAAAATTAAACCCCCTCACCCTCCTTAATCCCCCCCCCAGACTTACCACAACTCCCTGGTGATCGAGCGAGGAGTGAGGACGTCATTTCTGCAATCCTTGGCGAGAAGCATGTGACGTCGGTGGCACGTCGAGTGACGCGGCGTCACGTGATTCCCGGCTCGTTCGCGCCGGACGGCTCGTTCGGCCCAAAAAGAACTTTTGGCCAGCTTGGGGGGGCCTCCTGACCCCCCCAAGCTGGCCAAAAGTTCTTTTTGGGCCGAACGAGCCGTCCGGCGCGAACGAGCCGGGAATCACGTGGCGCCGCGTCACTCAGACGCGACGTCACGTGATTCCCGGCAAGTTCGCGCCGGACGGCTCGTTCGGCCCAAAAAGAACTTTTGGCCAGCTTGGGGGGCCTCCTGACCCCCTCAAGCTGGCCAAAAGTTCTTTTTGGGCCGAACGAGCCGTCCGGCGCGAACTTGCCGGGAATCACGTGACGTCGGCGTCTGAGTGACGCGGCGCCACGTGATTCCCGGCTCGTTCGCGCCGGACGGCTCGTTCGGCCCAAAAAGAACTTTTGGCCAGCTTGGGGGGGTCAGGAGGCCCCCCCAAGCTGGCCAAAAGTTCTTTTTGGGCCGAACGAGCCGTCCGGCGCGAACGAGCCGGGAATCACGTGACGCCGGCGTCACTCGACGTGCCGCCGACGTCACATGCTTCTCGCCAAGGATTGCAGAAATGGCGTCCTCACTCCTCGCTCCATCACCAGGGAGTTGTGGTAAGTCGGGGAGGGGGGATTAAGGAGGGTGAGGGGGTTTATATTTTTATTTTGGCTCAACAATCGCGATTTCCCACATATCGAACATATCTATGTTCGATATGTGGGAAATCCGATCGTTTATGTCGAATCAATTTTTTAAGTAAAAAAAAAATATGAGTTGCGTTTTACTAATGCGGTCAATCCGAATGCACACCCCTATAGTATGTAGATGTTGAAATGACATGACTGATGAGATGTTAAAAGGTAAGAGTGTGTTGTTGCCCTGCTGTTGCACTGTATTGTTGACCTTTTCTTTCAGGAGCATCTCTTTTGGAGGTGACCCATGCTATGCCATGTAAAGGAAGTTAAGGCACATTTACATCCTGCCTCTACTTTCAATTCTACTTTGTTCTGATTTAAATGTAACAGAGCTGTCATCCCACTCTATCATCGGCAAAGTGGAATGGTGATTCCTCAGATTCATAGGAAAGACGTTGAATCATCAGAGTAAGTCAGGTTACCGCATTATGTCCAGAAGAGCTCTTCATCAATACAGTGATGTTAGTGATGGGATTTGTATACACATTTGCTAGAAAAGATTGCATCAAATGATGCTTTGCACTTCCCAATCCATTGCTGGTAATGTTTTATATGCATATTAGATGTTGATGTGAATTTTAAAAGCCCGGTGCATGCCAAAACTGGGATACATACACAAGTTGGGCTGGCACATGGCGAAAAGATTTTAAAAGCCGCTTGCTTACGCTCACAAATGAAAAGTTCCCAAAAAGGGGTGCAGTGTTGTTGTGGTCTGGGCGGGGCATGGGTATTCCTGGATTTCACCTCAAAATCTGCACATAAATACTGATGTGCACAGGCATGCACTAGGGTCCCCTGCCGCGCAACTCTACTTCTGCTATGGATGATGTGCAAGTTATAAAATAAAAATAATTACACATATCGGCAGGGTTTTAAAGGTCAGGGTAACAGGGGAAAAGGGCGTCTATTAAACAAGAGGGGTTGGAAATCCTATTCCTTACCTGGGTGATCCAGGAATGAGCTGATAAAACTGTAATGGTGTCGGCGGGTGTGTCTTAAAATGCCCCGATTTACATGGTAGAAGTAGAATTTGTGTGCATAGGCATGCATCCACTTAAAATTGCGCAAACAAGTGCATGTAGTCAGGCAATTTTATAACATGTGTGCATATACTTGCGTATGTTATAAAATGGCCGAGTTCCTGGACATGGGCCGAAGAACATGTGCACATGTGCCTGCACGCCTGTTTAAAGGTTACCGTGTGGGTGTGGGTGTGTGTTTGAGAGAAAGAGAATATTGAGGTTTTCATCATTTATTCTCATCAACTGAGGGGAGCTGAGGTGAATATGTGTTTTAAAGATTATGGGGCGGATTTTCATACTCCGCGAATAGGCCTACTTTTGTTTGCGCTCCAGGCGCAAACAAAAGTACGCTGGATTTTAGTAGATACGCGCGGAGCCGCGCGTATCTGCTAAAAACCTGGATCGGTGCGCGCAAGGCTATCGATTTTGTATAGCCGGCGCGCGCCGAGCCGCGCAGCCTACCCCCGTTCCCTCCGAGGCCACTCCGAAATCGGAGCGGCCTCGGAGGGAACTTCCTTTTGCCCTCCCCTCACCTTCCCCTCCCTTCCCCTACCTAACCCACCCACCCAGCCCTGTCTAAGCCCCCACCTTACCTTTGTCGGGGGATTTACGCCTCCCAGAGGGAGGCGTAAATCCCCGCGCGCCAGCGGGCCTCTTGCGCACCGGGCCGCGACCTGGGGGCGGGTACGGAGGGCGCGGCCACGCCCCGGACCGCCCCGGGCCATAGCCACGCCCCCGTACCCGCCCCCAAAACGCTGCCGACACGCCCCAAAAACGCAGCGACGACCGGGACCGCCCCCGACACGCCCCCCTTGGAGAACCCCGGGACTTACGCGAGTCCCGGGGCTCTGCGCGCGCCGGTAGGCCTATGTAAAATAGGCGCACCGGCGCGCAGGGCCCTGCTCACGTAAATCCGGGCGGATTTACGCGAGCAGGGCTCTTAAAATCCGCCCCTATATGAATGAGGTGATGTGGACTTTGTAGTACTGGCAGGTATTTTTGGCTTCTTGACCTTAGTTTATATTGACATGTCCCTTGCATTGTCAGTTTGGTTTTCTTTCCCTATTTCTAATATGGGACTGATGTCACCCCCGTGACTTTATATATCCTAATAGAGATCATGAAGCTAACCCACAGAGAATGAAGCAGTTAATACATTTCATGGCTTCAGTGAGGCTGAGCCTGAAATACTAATTTTTATGGATATTTTCACCCAATTTGCCATCATTTGACTTTTTGCACATCCTCAGCCCCAGCTTTTTTTTATCTTAGTGACCTTCACAGATAGCTATTTTTTATGACCTGCTTTCCAGCCTCACACTGAGTGGAATGAGCCCAAATTAATTAGTTAAGTTCAATAAAATTGTCTCATACTCAATTTATTTCATGAACCATTTTTCTAAATACTTAAAAGGACTAATATGATGACTACAATTATAAAAATAAGTAACAATTTTGCCCTTTATATTGGGGATATTATCATTTCTCAGATATTCTATGGCTCTTTCATTTTTTATTCACAAATATTTCTGAGGTTCACTGAAATTGGCAAAACAGTTCAATGCAATGCTTACTGTATGAACATTGTATTTACTAGGGATTTGTTATAAAATAATTTATTAAACTGCAAGTTATAAATTATGGTGCCAATACTTGTTCCAAAGTAAATATATTATGTTAAATATTAACACAACCCCACTGTAATTTTACAATACTTAATATTGTTAAGGGGTGCATCTGAATCCCCATAAGGATTGCTTTGCAATGGAATTAACAGGATTAGCAATCCGATCAGAAGTACTTAATGATGAAGTAGCAACCTAATATGTGCTGATAGAACAACCAAGCACTCTGGAAAAATATGGCTGTATGGACAGCTATCGAAGTCATTTTTCAAGGTGCGTCTTGCAAATTTTTTATGCATCCTGGGCCACGAGCCTTGAAAATCACATGTTCTAAACAAGGTTCTGTAGAACCAAGTCTTTAAATCCTGAAATGACCAGGGCTGCAGATATATCCCCAATAGAAAAGGAGGAGGCCCAGAATACCTGGGGCATATTTGAACCCTCTCTTTTGATCTGCAGGGACCAGATTATTTATTGCAATGATCTGCCCTTTAGACGTTTTGTAGAGTGGGCAGGTAGATGGTGATAGAGTCATCCAAAGGCAATATTTTACAACCAGGAACAAAAAGTGTCATAAGCTTCTTTTGCTGAAGGGGTGCAATTGCTCCACTTTTGCTAGGTTTAAAAGCTTTGTACTAGTGCTATGTACATTAGGGATGTGAATCGTTTTTCAACGATTAAAATTATCGTCCGATAATGTTTATATCGTCTTAAATCGTTATAGAACACGATACAATAGAAATTCTAACGATTTATCGTTAAAAATCGTTAAATCGTGTTAGTGCGCACTAACTCGAGTTAGTGCGCACTAACGGGGAGTTAGTGCGCACTAACTCGATTTAGTGCGCACTAAATGAAAATGATACAAATAAACACTTTCCAGGTCACTGAAGGTCAGTTAGGAATGAATATGTGTTCCTATTGGCTGGCTGCCCTCTTATCTATTGATATTACCAAGGTTACCACTGAGGTGATGGTTGGGGGGATGGGAAATGGAACTGGAAACTAACGAACACCAACAGAAAATGAAACAAAGTGTTCACACTTCCCAGGTCAGTAAAGGTCACTTAGGAATGAATATGTATGTATGTATTCCTATTGGCTGGCTGTGCTCTTATCTATTGATGTTACCAATATGGTTGGGGGGATGTGAAATGGAAACAGTTGGAAGCTTGACAAAAAAGTAATGTAATGATCAGCACTCACGTGACTAGAACTTGTTTGTTTATTATTTTTGTTAGCAGGCACCTGAAATGCTAGTGCATGTTGAATTTGCCAATCACTGTGCATTTTAGAAAGGTGGTCCTGGCTGGAACTGTACACAGTTCAAATATATGTAATTGATTGTTGGTAAGTGTATTTTTTAAGTAGCCACACTGGCACCAGTATGTTTACTTTTCCTCCTACTTAACTCACTAGCTCAGCTTTGTAAGAAGGGCTTCTCTGCTTGTGTGTTGTTTTTGTTTGGTGTGAGGAGAGCAGAAACATCAGATCTTTATTCAGTCTACTACAGTCATCTCGTACAGTGCCCTATCCCTATTAATACCAGGAGTGTTGTGATCTTCCTGCACACAGTGCCCTAACCCTGATACCAGTCTGAGACAGCTCCCTCCCTGCATTACTAGTGAGAGGCTGGCTTCACAGACAGGGGGGAGCTGCCTGACCCTCACTCCTGACTTCCCCCATGTCCCAGCTAGTGAATGGTGTGTGGGTGAGGGGGGGGGGGAGGATGGTGAAGTCTGAGACAGCTCCCTCCCTGCATTACTAGTGAGAGGCTGGCTTCACAGACAGGGGGGAGCTGCCTGACCCTCACTCCTGACTTCCCCCATGTCCCAGCTAGTGAATGGTGTGTGGGTGAGGGGGGGGGGGGGAGGATGGTGAAGTCTGAGACAGCTCCCTCCCTGCATTACTAGTGAGAGGCTGGCTTCGCAGACAGGGGGGAGCTGCCTGACCCTCACTCCTGACTTCCCCCATGTCCCAGCTAGTGAATGGTGTGTGGGTGAGGGGGGGGGGGGGGAGGATGGTGAAGTCTGAGACAGCTCCCTCCCTGCATTACTAGTGAGAGGCTGGCTTCACAGACAGGGGGGAGCTGCCTGACCCTCACTCCTGACGTCCCCCATGTCCCAGCTAGTGAATGGTGTGTGGGTGAGGGGGGGGGGAGGATGGTGAAGTCTGAGACAGCTCCCTCCCTGCATTACTAGTGAGAGGCTGGCTTCACAGACAGGGGGGAGCTGCCTGACCCTCACTCCTGACTTCCCCCATGTCCCAGCTAGTGAATGGTGTGTGGGTGAGGGGGGGGGGGAGGATGGTGAAGTCTGAGACAGCTCCCTCCCTGCATTACTAGTGAGAGGCTGGCTTCGCAGACAGGGGGGAGCTGCCTGACCCTCACTCCTGACTTCCCCCATGTCCCAGCTAGTGAATGGTGTGTGGGTGAGGGGGGGGGGGAGGATGGTGAAGTCTGAGACAGCTCCCTCCCTGCATTACTAGTGAGAGGCTGGCTTCACAGACAGGGGGGAGCTGCCTGACCCTCACTCCTGACTTCCCCCATGTCCCAGCTAGTGAATGGTGTGTGGGTGAGGGGGGGGGGGGGGGAGGATGGTGAAGTCTGAGACAGCTCCCTCCCTGCATTACTAGTGAGAGGCTGGCTTCACAGACAGGGGGGAGCTGCCTGTCCCTCACTCCTGACTTCCCCCATGTCCCAGCTAGTGAATGGTGTGTGGGTGAGGGGGGGGGGGTGGATGGTGAAGTCTGAGACAGCTCCCTCCCTGCATTACTAGTGAGAGGCTGGCTTCACAGACAGGGGGGAGCTGCCTGACCCTCACTCCTGACTTCCCCCATGTCCCAGCTAGTGAATGGTGTGTGGGTGAGGGGGGGGGGAGGATGGTGAAGTCTGAGACAGCTCCCTCCCTGCATTACTAGTGAGAGGCTGGCTTCGCAGACAGGGGGGAGCTGCCTGACCCTCACTCCTGACTTCCCCCATGTCCCAGCTAGTGAATGGTGTGTGGGTGAGGGGGGGGGGAGGATGGTGAAGTCGTCCCAGCTAGTGAATGGTGTGTGGGTGAGGGGGGGGGGAGGATGGTGAAGTCTGAGACAGCTCCCTCCCTGCATTACTAGTGAGAGGCTGGCTTCACAGACAGGGGGGAGCTGCCTGACCCTCACTCCTGACTTCCCCCATGTCCCAGCTAGTGAATGGTGTGTGGGTGAGGGGGGGGGGGGAGGATGGTGAAGTCTGAGACAGCTCCCCTCCCTGCATTACTAGTGAGAGGCTGGCTTCACAGACAGGGGGGAGCTGCCTGACCCTCACTCCTGACTTCCCCCATGTCCCAGCTAGTGAATGGTGTGTGGGTGAGGGGGGGGGGGGGAGGATGGTGAAGTCTGAGACAGCTCCCTCCCTGCATTACTAGTGAGAGGCTGGCTTCACAGACAGGGGGGAGCTGCCTGACCCTCACTCCTGACTTCCCCCATGTCCCAGCTAGTGAATGGTGTGTGGGTGAGGGGGGGGGGAGGATGGTGAAGTCTGAGACAGCTCCCTCCCTGCATTACTAGTGAGAGGCTGGCTTCACAGACAGGGGGGAGCTGCCTGACCCTCACTCCTGACTTCCCCCATGTCCCAGCTAGTGAATGGTGTGTGGGTGAGGGGGGGGGGAGGATGGTGAAGTCTGAGACAGCTCCCTCCCTGCATTACTAGTGAGAGGCTGGCTTCACAGACAGGGGGGAGCTGCCTGACCCTCACTCCTGACTTCCCCCATGTCCCAGCTAGTGAATGGTGTGTGGGTGAGGGGGGGGGAGGATGGTGAAGTCTGAGACAGCTCCCTCCCTGCATTACTAGTGAGAGGCTGGCTTCACAGACAGGGGGGAGCTGCCTGACCCTCACTCCTGACTTCCCCCATGTCCCAGCTAGTGAATGGTGTGTGGGTGAGGGGGGGGGGGAGGATGGTGAAGTCTGAGACAGCTCCCTCCCTGCATTACTAGTGAGAGGCTGGCTTCACAGACAGGGGGGAGCTGCCTGACCCTCACTCCTGACTTCCCCCATGTCCCAGCTAGTGAATGGTGTGTGGGTGAGGGGGGGGGGAGGATGGTGAAGTCTGAGACAGGTCCCTCCCTGCATTACTAGTGAGAGGCTGGCTTCACAGACAGGGGGGAGCTGCCTGACCCTCACTCCTGACTTCCCCCATGTCCCAGCTAGTGAATGGTGTGTGGGTGGGGGGGGGGGGGGGGAGGATGGTGAAGTCTGAGACAGCTCCCTCCCTGCATTACTAGTGAGAGGCTGGCTTCACAGACAGGGGGGAGCTGCCTGACCCTCACTCCTGACTTCCCCCATGTCCCAGCTAGTGAATGGTGTGTGGGTGAGGGGGGGGGGGGAGGATGGTGAAGTCTGAGACAGCTCCCTCCCTGCATTACTAGTGAGAGGCTGGCTTCACAGACAGGGGGGAGCTGCCTGACCCTCACTCCTCCGGGGTATTGTGATCTTCCTGCACACAGTGCCCTATCCCTGATACCAGGGGTGTTGTGATCTTCCTGCATGCAGTGCCCTATCCCTATTAATACCAGGAGTGTTGTGATCTTCCTGCATGCAGTGCCCTATCCCTATTAATACCAGGAGTGTTGTGATCTTCCTGCATGCAGTGCCCTATCCCTGATATCGGGATGTGTGCAAGAAGATCACAACACCCCCGGTATCAGGAATAGGGCACTGTGTGCAGGAAGATCACAACACCCCCAGTATCAGGAATAGGGCACTGTGTGCAGGAAGATCACAACACCCCTGGTATTAGGGATAGGGCACTGTGTGCAGGAAGATCACAACACTCCTGGTATTAATAGGGATAGGGCACTGTGTGCAGGAAGATCACAATACCCCTGGTATCAGGGTTAGGGCACAAGTTCTAGTCACATTGACTGATCACATTACTTGTTTTGTCAAGCTACCAACTGTTTCCATTTCCCATCCCCCATATACTGTCAGTAGGAAACTTGGTAACATGAATAAATAAGAGGGCAGCCAATAGGAATACATATTCATTCCTAAACTGACCTTAACTGACCTGAAAAGTGTCAAATTGTATCATTTTCAGTTAGTGCGCACTAACTCCCAGTTAGTGTGCACTAACTCCCGTTAGTGCGCACTAACTCGAGTTAGTGCGCACTAATCGGAAAAAACGATTTTTAACGATTTTTTAACTAAAAAATCTTGCCTAAGACGATTTTCTTGCCCTGCCACACGATTTCTATCGTTAAGACGATATGGAAAACGATTCACATCCCTAATGTACATCATTCAAGAATAAAATGAGAGCACCAGAAAACACTAAGGAGCGGATTTTCATACTCCGCGAATAGGCCTACTTTTGTTTGCGCTCCAGGCGCAAACAAAAGTACGCTGGATTTTAGTAGATACGTGCGGAGCCGCGCGTATCTGCTAAAAACCTGGATCGGCGCGCGCAAGGCTATCGATTTTGTATAGCCGGCGCGCGCCGAGCCGCGCAGCCTACCCCCGTTCCCTCCGAGGCCGCTCCGAAATCGAAGCGGCCTTGGAGGGAACTTCCTTTTGCCCTCCCCTCACCTTCCCCTCCCTTCCCCTACCTAACCCACCCACCCGGCCCTGTCTAAGCCCCCACCTTACCTTTGTCGGGGGATTTTCGCCTCCCGGAGGGAAGCGTAAATCCCCGCGCGCCAGCAGGCCTCTTGTGCGCCGGGCCGCGACCTGGGGCGGGTACGGAGGGTGCGGCCACGCCCCCGGACCGCCCCGGGCCTTAGCCACGCCCCTGTACCCGCCCCCAAAATGCTGCCGACACACCCCGAAAACGCCGCGATGACTGGGACCGCCCCCTGACACGCCCCTGACACGCCCCCTCGGAGAACCCCGGGACTTACGCGAGTCCCGGGGCTCTGCGCGCGCCGGTAGGCCTATGTAAAATAGGCGCACCGGTGCGCAGGGCCCTGCTCGCGTAAATCCGCCCGGATTTACGCGAGCAGGGCTCTTAAAATCCACCCCTAAGAGATCCAGGGACGGTAACTTTCATACCGGTGTGTGGGCATACATTGGTGCGTGTGCACTAGTGCATATTCTGGGATGCTGTGATTTTATAACTTGTGTACACATATGCACACATGAAACAGCCTGGATGTATGCACATGTACACTAATTTTAAATAGATGCACAAATCCCACTTCTACCATATAAATTGTGGGATTTTTAAAGGGTCGCGCGCCAATGCCATTGCCAGATTCTCCAGTGCAGTCACCCAGTTAGCAGCTGGGTCCTCCAAACCTCCCTGGTTGCATAGCTTACATACCCCCTTAAAACCCCTCAGGTGTGGGTAATCTTTCTTTGTAAACTTACATCTTGTCCCTAACATAAGTAAACTTATGTGGCAGAGGATCTGGGTGCACATCCAGGCACATAAACATTTGCATACACATCTCTTGGCCATACACCAAAATGCCCATGCCCAATCCAGACCATGCCTATGCTGCACCCTTTTGTAAAAACCTTTGAGATGTGCGTGCAGCAGGAGATATGCACACATCTTGGCAGTTTCCAAAATTCAGTGAGCGCATGAACCTAACTTGTGTAAGTATCTCTTGATTTTGATGTGCACCAGACTTTTAAAATTCACCTCATAATGAATAAATAAGCCAGGGAGTGTGAAAGTTAACCAGGTACAGTTATTTTACTTGTATATTCAGTAGAACATAACTGGATTTGCAATCCAATGAAAATTCCCAGTTAAAGTCAAAGTTGCCCAAGAAATGACTACAGTTCTTTGAATGTAATCTGCTTTGAAGTGCCTGAAAAGCAAAATGTAAAAAACAATAAAATAATTTTAAGGGATGACCAGACTTACACAGATAACTTTATCCAGATAGTGTTAACGGACTAATGTTAAGCCCTGCCCTGGAAATATCCCACCATTGCCTTTTTTATCCGGCCAATGAGGTACTTCAACATTTTTTAAACCAAACCTTTGTCCAGGTACCTCACAAAGTTATCAAGACACATTTTTTGAATGTGGACTTCTAATTGGTTATTTCTTTGGGATCACTTTCCAAATGATTTTTTTTAGACTTCATATTAAAAAAAAATCATATTTCCTACAAATGATAGTGCAGCAGTCAAATATTTAAGAACATCACACAGTGGCTTTCTGTGTGACTCAATTCTGGGAAAGATTCAAATTTCCAGGGAAGAGCTAATTTCTCTTTGTGCCAATGAATGAACAGCAGAAAATACAGAGACAAATCTTCAAAGCCATGCAGACAGGGAACTCACAAGTTATCCATCTAAATGTAATTTTTTTAAATTAATTTTTGTCGGTCTCCCCAATAACACACTTAGATCCATTCAGCTTGTTCAAACTCCGCTGCCCACCTTCTCACTGATACGAAATGTCATGACCACATATCTCCTGCTTTATAATCTTTTCACTGGTTACCTGTGCAATGGTGCATAATATATAAGGTATAATCCATTAGTCACAAACTCCTGTACAATGTCACCAGCCCAAAGATTAGCTTCATTTTAAACTTTTAAGTTCCATCGCAAAATTTGAGATCTGTGAACTAATTCCTTCTTATGTCTCCTCTGCTATCCATGGCTTGTGAAAGAGCCTTTCCACTATGTGAAACTCCCTTCCACTAGAGAGCAGAACTCAGAACAACACTAAGGAGTTCAAGAAGGGATTAATAACCTTCTTGTTCACACAGGCATTCCAAGATTTGTCCTCCCAGCCTTAATCGCAATTTACGGCTTCTGTGTTCCTTCAGTCAGACACTATGGGGTAGATTTTCAGACGAGCGCGAACAGCCTACTTTTGTTTGCGCTCCAGGCGCAAACAAAAGTACGCTGGATTTTAGTAGATATGCGCGTAGTCGCGCGTATCTACTAAAATCCTGGATCGGCGCGCGCAAGGCTATCGATTTCGTATAGCCTGCGCGCGCCGAGCCGCGCAGCCTACCCCCGTTCCCTCCTAGGCCGCTCCGAAATCGGAGCGGCCTAGAAGGGAACTTTCCTTTGCCCTCCCCTCACCTTCCCCTCCCTTCCCCTACCTAACCCACCCGCCCGGCCCTGTCTAAACCCCCATCCTACCTTTGTCGGGGGATTTACGCCTCCCGGAGGGAGGCGTAAATCCCCGCGCGCCAGCGGGCCTCCTGCGTGCCGGGCCGTGACCTGGGGGCGGGTACGGAGGGCGCGGCCACGCCCCTGGGCCGTAGCCACGCCCCCGTACCCGCCCCCAAAACGCTGCCGACACGCCCCCGAAACGCCGCGACGACCGGACCCGCCCCCCGACACGCCCCCGACACGCCCCCCTCGGAGAACCCCGGGACTTACGCGAGTCCCGGGGCTCTGTGCGCGCCGGGAGGCCTATGTAAAATAGGCTTCCCGGCGCGCAGGGCCCTGCTCGCGTAAATCCGCCCGGTTTTGGGCGGATTTACGCGAGCAGGGCTCTGAAAATCTGCCCCTATCAGTGTTACTTTTCTAAACAGCTAGCTGGTAGTTTCATATTATTTTGTCTTGTAATAGACTTGTTTGATTTTAATTATGTATGTTCTCTTTTGTACCCCATCCCAAATTTTGAAGGGTGTGGGCTAGAACACTTTCTAATAAATAAATAAATATATATTGGATTGTTAGCCTTATTTATTTATGCATTTGACTACATATCCAGCTAAATTATAGCTGGTTATGTAGCCGAATGCATAAATAAATAGCTGGATATGTCATCATTCGGTTATAATTTAGCCAGTTAAAAAAGAGGCGTTCTGGGATATAACTAACAGCCAATTTTCAATTGTAACCAGATAACAGGCTAATTTATCAAATTGCTATAAGGTGTTTTCGCATGTGCTAAGCCCCTTTAACGCCTGCAAAAGCACCATAATGCATGGTGCGATGCAAATCAGAAAAAAGGGAGGAGTTTGGGGTGTGATTTGTGACAGGGATCACAATTTTGTGAAGCTACATTGTGTGGCTTTAATGTGTATTTTAACTTTAGTAGTTTTAAGCTCCTGGAGAGCTAGTCTAGCTGTCAGGGCCCTTCTACAGCCATGGGAGGGGGGAAGAAAGAGTGAGAGAGAGAGAGAGACTAGCCTTAATGCTCTCACACTAGATGGGTATTTATATCTCTATGGGAGGCCCACCTAGTAACTTGAGGTGAGGTTTAGGTATTAGTGTAGGGGTTAGGGGCCACTTTGACATTCAAAGTGAGAAGTACGAACAGAACAGTGCACTTCTTGTGAAGATTTCATGACCTTCGGAATGAGGAAACTCACTCAAAGATTAGATTTGTTCTCTCAACCTAGCTTGATGTTACCCAGTTAGAGAGTCCATCAAGCTAGGTTGAGAGAACATTGCACAAATCTCATCTTTTCCTATCGCATTGGATATTTAGTGCATTTTGATAAATCCAGGCCTAAATTAGCCAGATAACTTTAGACCTGCTCCAGAGTGGGTCTAAAGTTATTCAAGCCTTGTGTGGCTGCTTAAGTAGCCCTGTCAATATAAGCATTTAAAAAAAAAAAAAAAAAAAGAAAATGTGCTTATGGCCTCTTTCTTCCCCCTCCATCTCCAAATTTCCCATGTGGTCCTATTGGGCTGTGCACCGCCACTCCTCAAAACCCTTCAACATTAATGAGACTTGTTGCAGACAGCCATGCCCCCCCCCCCCCCCATCCCTTCCTTGTTTTGAATATGATATTAACCTACCTTCCCCCATGGACCCTCCCATTCACCCTCTGTCCCTCCACCTCTACAGAACCCCCTATCCCACTTTCAAAACAAAAAAAAAAAAAAACAGGCTGAGAGCAAGGTCTCAACTTACCCAGTTCCAGTGCTGCCAGATAACTTAGGGCTGGATTTTCTAATGCCACAAGGCACAGTGAATTTGGCGGTAAGGGGGGCGGGAGGGGGGTGGTCCTGCGATAGCCGGAAGCGATCGCACCTCCGCTGTGCGATCGCTACTGGCGTCGCGCCAAATAACTACACCATAAAAGGTGTAGCTATTCGGAACGAAACTGGCAGCGAAAAGAAGCATACCTTTCACTGTTGGTGAAGTCTTCGCAGCGTCAGCCCCGGTGCCGCCCCGACTCCTCCTCTTCCGAGGCTGACGCTGTCCCGACTCCACCCCAATCTTGGTATCGCGTGCGATCCGCATAGAAAATGACCCCCTTAAAATCCTAACAGGCTATATTCAAATAAAGCCAAATAGACCTTTAAGTTATCTGGCCACATGTATCCAGATAGCTTTAGGCAAGAATATTCATTGGGATGTATATGTATATGTATATTTCACTGAATACCTGGGTCAAGTTATCCAGCTTACTGAATATTGGCTTGCAATGTACAGACTACAGAGCAATCCTTCTGTAACTAGTGAAAAAAATCTTGCATTGCAATAATTTTCATAAGGAATCTAAGGTCTAATACAGCTAAAGCATTCATATTTATCAGCATACAATTATATTTTGACATTTTCCTAATGATTTATAATAAGGACAGTCAATTTGCTCTAAAAAGTACAACTGAAATTAATTTTATATATAATTATGGTTATTACCCTTCTCTCAGCATCAACCTCCAGTATTTACTTTTTGCTATTTTACAAAGAATGCACCTGTTGTCTTAACTATTAGTCCTTCATGGTATGCCAAGCCGCTGAAAAAATCATTTCAACAGATTCTGAAATACATGATGGCAAAAAACCCAAAATAAATTTACTAACTGTTTCAATTAGTGCATAATTGTGTTAAGCAAAAATAAACATTTGGAAGTTGATTTATCCATTTTGAGGATGTTTTGAGGTTGGAAAGGAGACTGAAGTAAATAGCTATTTGGGCAAGCTGACAAATAAAAGTACTTTCTATTCAAAGCTGGAGCAGAAGCTTTGTAGGAAGCCAAGATTAAATATGAACATAGTAGGGAGCCTAACTTTCAAACCTATCTGAGGTAGAGCATCTACGTGCCTAAGTGGACAAGCAGAGCTGCACATTTTATAAAATACCATGCAGCTCTGCTACGAAAGTATGTGTGTATGTTTCAGTACATGCAAAGACTTGCAATGCAAGAAAATGCATCCTTTTGCTATTGTATAAACATATGTATGTATAATTCTCAAAGAATAACTTTCAAAGAACTGCAAGTAGCCCCACATATGTGTGTATATGGGTCCACAGAAATATATTATAGTATTTTATAATCTGTGTGTATTCATCTGTGCAGATTATAAAATACAGAAACAAAGAAGGAAAAAAATTAAACTTCCTCATATATTCATAAACCATCAACACAAAAAGAAGAAAGTTGTCAAAATAAACCAAAAAGCAATTATAAAATTGTTTTAAAAAATGATTTACAAAGTCTGTATATTTTATCACAAAAGACACACAGAATAATCACATAATCTAACAATATATAGATACAATCATGTATTCATATTATTACAATGCTGGAAGAGTCCCATACTCTTATAATCAAAACCTTTCTAAATTCAACACACTTATACATTCACTCACAAAAACTCCTCATGATACCAACTCTGAATTAAGTAATACATGCATGCCGCTAAAGCAACCATAGGATATTTTTGATTTTGCAGTTTGTGGATGAATAACGCTGGATAGTGCCGTGGACGTTTTAGCAGCATGTATGTATTATTTAATTCTGAGTCAGTATCATGAGGATTATTTCAGTTCAGACAATTTCTATTCGATAAGTATGTATAACTCCTTAGATATTGTTGCAAGGTAGAGGTTTATTAGGTATTGAATAATGATATTTGTTATTGTTTAGATCAGCGGTTCTCAACCGGTGTGTCGCGACACACTAGTGTGTCGCCAAGCACCGGGTAGTGTGTTGGTGCTCCGGGTCTCTCCCGCTGCTCTTTCTTCCTTGCTGCTGTTGCCGCCGGGCTATCAGCACGTTCAAGCCCAGCGGGAACTGCAGCGGCGCTAAAAGAAGCTGTGGCACTTCTGGCTGGGCCTTTTCTTCTTCCCACGCCCCCCCCCCCCCCCCGACCCGGAACAGGAAGTGATACGCGGTGCGCGGGAAGGAGAAAGAGCCGGTTCGTGCCGCGTGATAAAGTAGCAGCGGCAGCAGCAGCAGCGTCATCGGCCCCCGGGCAATCGAAGCAGCTGGTAATCAAGAAAGGAGAGAGCAGCTTGAGCCTCCCGCGGCCGATGGGATTCTACTTTCTTGGCTTGCGGGGGCTGGAGGAGAGGAGGCTGCTGCAGTTTCCATTTGTGCTCCGGGGGGGAGGGGGGGGAAGGAAGTGAGTGAGAGAAAGAAGCAGCCAGCCTGCGTGTGATTGAGAGCACGTTTGTGAGTGAGAGAAACTGGTCAGAGAGTTGATGTGGTGTATATGTGAGAGACAATGAAAGTGACTGCTCAGGGAGATGACTGATGTGTATGTGAGAGTGTGAGACATTAGTCAAAGAAGTGACTGATGTGTGTGTGTGTGAGAGAGAGAAAAAGCATGGAAGTGAGAAATCTGGGTATGTGAGAAAGCAAGGGCGTAAGAAGCCTGGTGTTGGCGGGGAGGGGGTGTGTGTGTGAGTGAAAAAAAAGCATGGGAGTGAGAAGCCTGATTATGTGAGAGAAAGAGCATGGGAGTGGGAAGCCTGTGTGTGTGTGCATGCATGAGAGCGAGAGACTGGTTGGTAAGGTGACGGGGTGTGTGAGAGAAAGAGACTGGTGTGTGTGAATATGAGAGAAAGAATGTGATTCAGGGAATGAGAAGCCTGTGCAGTGGAGAGCGAGCCTGGAAATGAGAGAGAGACTGGTGTGTGTGTGTGTGTGTATGTATGTGTGTGTGTATGTATGTGTGTGTAACAGAGAGAAAGTGATTATGGGAATGAGAAGCCTGTGCATGTGAAGAGAGTGAACATGGGAGTGAGAAACATGGGTGTGTGTGAGACACAGCATGTGAGGGAGAAGCCTGTATATGTAAGACAGAACATGGAAGTGGGAAGCCTGTGTGTATATGCATGAGAGAGATCAGGTGATTGGTGTGTGTGTGTGTGTGTGTGAAAGAAAGTGATTATGGGAATGATAAACCTGTGCATGTGAAAAGTGAGCATGGGAGTGAGAAACCTGGGTGTGTGTGAGACACAGCATGGGAGTGAGAAGCCTGTATATCTGAAAGAACATGGGAGTGGGAAGCCTGTGTGTGTTTATGCATGAGAGAGTTCAGGTGACTGGTGTGTGTGTGTGTGTGTGTGTGTGTGTGTGTGTGAGAGAGAGAGAAAGAAAGTGATTATAGAAATGAGAAGCCTGTGCATGTGGAGAGAACAAGCATGGGAGACTGGTGAGTGTGTGTGAGACAGAGAAAGTGATTATGAGAGTGAGAAGCCCGTATATGTAAGTAGAACACGGGAGTGGGAAGCCTGTGTGTGTGTATGGCATGAGAGAAACTGTTCAGGAAGGTGACTGGTGTGTGTGTCAAAGACTGGGAGATGATTAGTGTGTGAGAGACAGAAACTGGTCATGGGGGCATGACTGGTATGGTGTGTGTGTGTGAGAGACATGGGCATTAAGGAAGAGGACCATGAGTATAGAGCTTAGCCTCTACTGCTGCTTCTGCTGTGTGCTACGGCCTGCATGGAAGAGGAGCAGGAGAGCTGCTGGAGGGGGTAAGTAAAGGTGGCTTTTTAAGTTTATTTTTCTTGATTGACTGCCATTTTAATTATTTAATATTATGTGATGTGTCTGCTTTTTTTGAAATATTTTATTGGTGTTTGGATAATTTTTTAATAGTTTTTAATAGTTTTTAATTGTTGGATGTTATTCTGTTCATAGCTTTTTAGAAACATTTATTCTGCTTATTAGTATAGTTTTACAATTATTTCTGTGTGGGGATCTATAGCTGCTTGCTAGTTCTGTTTTCCTAATAAAAGGTGTATTGGTTTTTAGGGCCTGATTTAATATTTGTAGGGTTGCCTTTTCATAGATAGGGTTGCTCCTATTTGAGTGTATTCCATAATACAAGTGTAAATGTGTGTGGATTAGTTTATGTGCATTACTACAGATCCTGGGAGTATGTTAGGTCGGTTCTGTGTCTGTTACTGAGATGAAATATTTTACTAGCATGTAAGAGTTTTATCAGTCTTATTTGTTGTGTTTTCTCAAGAGGACATGCATTGGTGGTAAACTGCTGTCTTTTCATAAGTAGGGCTATTGAGCCTGGAAGTAGAAGGAGTTTGAGTTGCTGTTGCTGTTACTGAGATGACACCAGAACCAGAATATCTTTTTTGTAGGGTGAGTTGTATGGGGAATGTCATAATTCTGCTTTACATCCATTATTGTGGGTCAGGGGGGTTCCCGTGGATGCAAACTGAACTTTTACATCTAGCCCCGTGACGATCATGGGTCAGTGTGTCACGCATGTGAGAACCATCTGTCAGGTGTGTCCCAACAGAAAAAAGGTTGAGAACCACTGGTTTAGATAACCGGGTGAGATCTATACTTCCCTTGAAGAAGCCCTGAATGCGGGGATGAAATGAAGAATTATTTGTTGGGAGTCAGGATTGGTACGCCAGATATGAGGGATTGAGCCAGATTTGAATGAGCAAGGAAGATATAGGCCTGGATTCACTAATGCCGCAAGGCATAGTGAATCCCGGCGGTAACGGGGGGGGGGGGGGGGGGCGGCGAAACGGGGGATGGTCCAGCGCTAGCCGGCAGCGATCGCACCTCCGTGATGCGATCGCTGCCGGCTAGCGCCGAATAACTATACCATAAAAGGTGTAGTTATTCGGCACGAAATAGGCAGTGTTACGGAAGCTTACCGTTTTGCTGTCCGCGCTGTATTCGCAGAGTCAGCCCCGGTGCCACCCCAAAGCCTCCTCTTCCAGGGCCGACTCTGCCCAGATGTTGCTTTCGCATGCGTGTGCTAAGCTTTCTAGCTATCGCACGCTTGCACTGGTAGCTCAAGCGTGCGATAGCTTTAGAAAATAACCCCCATAGTCTTAGACTATGTTGTTTACCAGCAAGTTTTAAAATTGATGAAGAAGTGGAAAAGAATTCTATCTTCTTAAAGGGCTGTGGTTGACTTTAATTCATCCCAGTATTTTCTGGCATCCTTTATTACTCTCATTTTATGTGGTTTTTATTTTTAGAGGTTTGTTGAGGGATGGTATGAGTTAATGTGTATGTGTGTGGACTTTAGCAAGGTTTTTATTATAGGAGCCAGGGGTTGACACTTCCAGCATTGTAACAATATGAATTCATGATTGTAACTATATATTAGATTATGTGATATTCTATGTGTTTTATGTGATATAATATAGATTTTGTAAGTTATTTTTGTAAACAATTTTATAATTGCTTTTGGTTTATTTTGATGTTTCCTCTTTTTATGTTGATAGATTATAAAAAAGCCAAAACATAAATGTATATGTTTGCTATTTGCACATATGTTCACACATAAGCGACCTTATATACAAATTAATTTTCATTCATCACAAATGTATGCACATATGTTTTTCAGTGCATGAAGGAACTTCCACTTCTTCTACGTTGGGCTCATTTTAAAATGGCCTCCACAGTTGGGAGGTACAAAAGAAAAAAAAAATATTTTGGTCCATTCATTCATTTTGTTGGAACCCATATTTGTTTCATTAATTTCAATACAAAAAAAATATATATTTGTTTGCTATTAAAAGCAATGGGGAAAGCATTGCAATCTATTCTATGCTCCAGAATGGTGATTTTTTTTTTTTTTTTATCAATTCTAATGAAACTTGTAAGAAAAAATGTTGAGAAGGGGGAAAGAACTGTACGTTCTTAGACTGTGGCAAGGTTGCACCAAAAAAGTCATAAATAGTAGCCTAAAACTCCACAAAGGGGCAAAGAAGTACCAGCATTGGCAGGAGTTCTCCAAAGCACAATGAGAGGATCAAAGAAGAATCAAGAAGAGGAAACCACCCCCCAAGGTGCAAAAAAGAATGCCAGCAATAGTGACATTAACACTAGATGGCATCATGAGGGGCACAGTGGCACCAAAAGTGGCATCAGCATCCAAAGGCACCATGAAGGAGGAATGAAGCAGAAAACATAGCAGGAAAACTCCGAAAGTACAGATAAAGAGACCAAGAATCAGAAAGAGAGATATCAAGATTTCAAAAGCATAAAAGAGGTGCACAGTAGCACACCAAATTGGCAGGATGACCTCAAGGTGTAAGAGCTGGAATATGCCAGGAAGGTGCAGAAGCAGAAATAAATTAAGAACCCCAAGATGTAAAATCTGTGCAAGGCAGCAAGGCCAAGCAGCAAAAAGATCTGAAGATATTGGGATATGGCAGTATTAGGATACTGCTGGATGTTCTGTCAGACCTCTTCAGTGTCAGAGCCCAGTGTTATTGTTAGGGATCTGTTAGGAGAACACAGGCTGAGTCAGGCCCCAGGGTTGTTTTTAGGGACATGTCAGGAGGAAGCAGGAAGAGTTAAGCCCAGTGTTGTTGTTGAGGACATGTCGGGGGTGGGGGGGGGCAGTAGAATGAGTCAGACCCCAGTGTTCTTGTTGGGGATGTGTCAGGATGAAGGTAGAGGAGTGAAACTCCCAAACCCCAGAGTTGTTGTTAGAGATGTGTCAGGGGGAAGCAGGCTAAGTCAAATCCCAGTGTTGTTGATGTTGGGGGATATGTCATGAGGAAGCAGGCTGAGTCAGGCCCCAATGTTTTTGTTGTGGATGTATCAGGAGACAAAAGGATGTGATAAGTCCCAATGTTGTTGTTGGGGATGTGTCAGAAGAAATCAGGAGTGAAGCACCAGCGGTTGATATTGGTGACATGTTATAAGGAAGCAAGCTGAGTCAGGTTTCAATGTTGTTGGGGATGTGTCAGGAGGCAGCAGGATGTGACAAGCCCCAATGTTGTTGTTGGGGGATCTATTAACAGAAAAACAAACAAACAGTGTCAATACTGCAAAATAAATTGCTTATAAAACAAATGTATTTAAACTAACAAAATTTCCACAATATTTATTTCCCACACATATGAGAATTTTTATTACACATCTCTTTACAAAATATACTAAAAAAAAAACCAAACAAAATGTTTTTGTTTTTAGACAACCCTAATGAATCCAACCCCCAATATGACTAACCAATCCCTACTAGGATCTTAGTTTCGACACCATTTAGTCGCCTTCTTAAGGGGAACCCACCACTAAAATTATGCAACCATTAAAAACAAAGTGTAACATCTAATACAAAATACAATCATTGACCAAGGCCAAGTCTGTATTGGTGTTCAAAAATGAATTACACATTTTTTTCTTTTTAAAAATTACTATGTGAAAAGGAAACACGCCCTACATGCCAAGAACCTCACATATATGAAGAGCATGCTGACAGAGGAGTGAGTGTGAGGCAGAGGAGAGATGTAAAACAGGAAGAAATATCATTTTTGGGCAGGTCAGACAGTAATGCAAGTCAGAGCAGCACCCTATCATTGACAACTAGCACTCCCTCCTCTACTGTAAAACATCAAAGCAAGGTTGCCCCAAAACCATCCTCATTTCTCTCCCAGGTGAGCATGAAAGCAGTTGAGAAGAAAGACACACATATGACACAAGCAAAGGAAACATCAGCTAAAATCTCTGTGACATGGTATCTCACAGAGACCTTTGAGGACTGGACACAGATGTGCTGGCATATTTGTCCCACAAGTCCAACATCTGGCTAGACCTAGTGAGAGTGGCTTAGCACTATATCTCTTGCCCACCAATGAGTATGCCCAGTGAAAATGTGTTTTCAATGACAAGGGATATCGTGAGCCCTCATCACTCAAGGCTGTCACCACACTTGATAGAAAAGCTAGTGTTCCTGAAAATTAATCTGCCTTTGCTTGGGTTTTGAGATTTGTGATGCGAGTGGTAAGATGAATGAAAGTAATTTGAAGGTCTTGTAGCTGGTCTGCTTGCCATGCCTCAAATACCAGCAATGGGGGCTAAATCCACCATCATCCAGTGACTGACTACATCTGTCTTCTGAGTCCCCAACACCATCGGTTGGGCCACATTCCCGCTAATACACTGCTGCTGTCTCCCAGGCACGAGATGCCATTCCAAGGACAGAACACATCCAATGCTGAGTCCTGCTGTGTCCCCAACACCGTCATTGGGGCCACACTAGGGATGTGCAGAGGGACGCGATATGTTGCATTCGTGATTTGGATTCGTCGGGGAGCAGATACATTGCATTCGGCCGTATGGCGCCCCGATGCGTTAATACGGTGATTTCTATTCGTGTCCCAGCTAACATTAAAATTAACTACAATTCCCACCCTCCTGACCCCCCCAAGACTTACCAAAACTCCCTGGTGGTCCAGCGGGGAGCCCGGGCGCCATCCCCTGCACTTTCACACCCTCGGTGCCGGTTTCATCATGGCGCCGATAGCCTTTGTCACAGGGGCTACCGGTGCCATTGGTCAGCCCCTGTCACATGGTCATCGGCAACATCTTGTGCTCCTACCATGTGACAGGGGCTGACCAATGGCACCGGTAGCCCCTGTGACATAGTATGGGCAAAGGCTATCGGCGCCATTTTGAGTACTGATATCGGACAGCTGGAGTGCAGGAGGTCGCTCTGGGACCCCTGTTGGACCCCCAGGGACTTTTGGCCAGCTTGGGGGGGCCTCCTGACCCCCACAAGACTTGCCAAAATTCCAGCGAGGGTCCCGGAGTGACCTCCTGCATGCCGGCCGTCCGATGCCAGTACTCAAAATGGCGCCGAGCGCCTTTGCCCTCACTATGTCACAGGTACCGACAGTCGGCCCCTGTGACATATGAGGGCAAAGGCGATCTGCTGCCAGTATTCAAAATGACGCCGATCGCCTTTGCCCTCACAAACTGGCTAAAAGATAGGAAACAGAGAGTAGGAGTAAATGGACAATTTTCTCAGTGGAAGGGAATGGGCAGTGGCGTGCCTTAGGGATCTGTATTTGGACCCTTACTTAAGAACATGCCATACTGGGTCAGACCAAGAGTCCATAAAGCCCAGCATCCTGTTTCCAACAGTGTCCAATCCAGGCCATAAGAATCTGGCAAGTACCCAAAAACTAAGGGGCGGATTTTAAGAGCCCTGCTCGCGTAAATCCGGGCGGATTTACGCGAGCAGGGCCCTGCACGCCGGTGCGCCTATGTTCAATAGGCCTACCGGCGCGCGCAGAGCCCCGGGACTCGCGTAAGTCCCGGGGTTTTCCGAGGGGGGCATGTCGGGGGCGTGTCGGGGCGTGTCGGGGGCGTGGACGAGCGGCACACCGTTTTCGGGGCGGGACGCGGCATTTCGGGGGCGGTCCCGGGGGCATGGTTTCGGCCCGGGGCGGTCCGGGGCGTGGCCGCGCCCTCCGGAACCGCCCCCGGGTCGCATCTAGGCGCGCCAGCGGCCCACTGGCGCGCGGGGATTTACTTCTCCCTCTGGGAGGCGTAAATCCCCCAACAAAGGTAGGGGGGGGTTTAGACAGGGCCAGGGGGGTGGGTTAGGTAGAGGAAGGGAGGGGAAGGTGAGGGGAGGGCGTTAGCGAATTCCCTCCGAGGCCGCTCCGATTTCGGAGCGGCATAGGAGGGAACGGCGGCAGGCTGCGCGGCTCGGCGCGCGCCGGCTACACGGAATAGGCAGCCTTGCGCGCGCCGATCCAGGATTTTAGCGGATATGCGTGGCTACGCGCGTATCTACTAAAATCCCTCGTACTTTTGTTTGCGCCTGGAGTGCCAACAAAAGTACACGAACGCGCCATTTTTTAAAATCTACCCCTAAGTCTATTCCATGTTACCGTTGCTAGTAATAGTGATGGTTATTATCTAAGTCAACTTAATTAATAGCAGGTAATGGACTTCTCCTCCAAGAACCTATCCAATCCTTTTTTAAACACAGCTATACTAACTGCACTAACCACATCTTCTGGCAACAAGGGGGTGCACAATTGTGCAACTTGCGTGCGCTGAGCCGCGCAGCCTTCCTCCGTTCCCTCCAAGGCCACTCCGAAATCGGAACAGTTTCGGAGGGAACTTTTCTTCTGCCCCCCCCCCCCACCTCCCCCTTCCTTCTCCTACCTAATCCACTGCCCCAGCCCTACCTACCCCCCCCCTTATCTTTATCCTATAAGTTGCGCCTGCCTCTGGACAGGCATAGGTTTTGCGCGCCGACTGATGGCTGGCCTGCAATCCTGGGCACAGCGGAAAATTGCTCCAGCCCTGCAAGTCCCGCCTCACCCATGCCCCGCCCCTTTTTTCAAGCCCTGGGACATACGCGCATCCTGGGGCTTGTGCAGATTGCCGGGCCTATGCAAAATAGGCTCGGCACGTGTAACCCTCCTGCATGCGTAAATCCAGCCAGATTTACGCACAGGGCTTTTAAAATCTGCCCCATTGTGTCACATGATCTCAGCATGGATCTTTTAAAATACCAACTTACACATGCAATTGCTAGCCCTGACTCTGAACAGCCTTGGGCCGCCCCTTTTGTATATGCAGATATGTGCATGCAAAAGTGAATGTACACCCATATTTTCTTTTATAAAATACAGAATATGCAAGTATAGGCTACTTACATGCATTTATGACATATTTTATACTCGCAACATTTTGAAAATTCACCTTTAAAGCTGAAATATGTTTTGGTCCTATATCTGAATATCTGCACTAACTTAACATATTTATCAGACTTATCTGGTTTTTCAAAGTTGGAAACCTATAAGGTGGTAGTATTTTGGTTATAATTTGGGATTATGTTTCCAATTTACCTAGTTGGTTTCTTGCATTTACAACATTAGTGTAATGAAACACCATGGGCATGGTAACACTATTTACCATAATTTTAAATGTTAAGTAGTTAGGATTGTATTTACAGGGCATAATGAATCCCTGTATCAAACAAGGAGGTAATGGTTATTATATTTTAGTACATTGGCCCCTTAAAGTTATAAAAAGTGGGCATAATCTGTGCTGCCTCATGAAACTTCATTTTACAGTATTTATTGTTTTCCACTTAAAACTTCAGGAATTATTTTAAAACTGTTCTAGGAAGTTCATTATTGCAAAATTTGCTAAAGAGGTTTGTAAAGTATTTATATTTTAATTTAGTTACAGGCACCAATACTGCACTGCAATTCTGCTTCATCCAGTATCATTTAACCTCATTTTGATGCAAAAATACACAGAAAGGCACCGTGCCAGAAGAATCTCAAAACAGTATCTAGATGTAATAGGCCATCAATTTGCATTAATTCAGCAGACACTTTAAAGGACTTTCTAACATCTAACTAAAAATGAATAATACATTACATGCTACACAGCCAGTTATAAGTTTTTTAATAGAAAACATATGTTTAATAAAAAAAAGATGAGTTTTATTTTATAATTATTAAATACTAGTACCATGCCAAAATAAATGCTTACCATAGACTACTAAAAGAAAGTAATTCTACTCTATAAAAAACTTTAAACTTATCTCCTTAAGCATTGTTTACTAGTTAAGAATATAAGAACATAAGAAATTGCCATGCTGAGTCAGACCAAGGGTCCATCAAGCCAAGCATCCTGTTTCCAACAGAGGCCAAAACCAGGCCACAAGAACCTGGCAATTACCCAAACACTAAGAAGATCCCATGCTACTGATGCAATTAATAGCAGTGGCTATTCCCTAAGTAAACTTGATTAATAGCCATTAATGGACTTCTCCTCCACGAACTTATCCAAACCTTTTTTGAACCCAGCTACACTAACTGCACTAACCACATCCTCTGCCAACAAATTCCAGAGCTTTATTGTGCGTTGAGTGAAAACGAATTTTCTCCGATTAGTCTTAAATGTGCTACTTGCTAACATCATGGAATGCCCCCTAGTACTTCTATTATTCGAAAGTGACCTCTCATGATCTTAGACCTCTATCATATCCCTCCTCAGCCGTCTCTTCTCCAAGCTGAACAGCCCTAACCTCTTCAGCCTTTCCTCATAGGGAAGCTGTTCCATTCCCTTTATCATTTTGGTTGCCCTTCTCTGTACCTTCTCCATCGCAACTATATCTTTTTTGAGATGCGTTGACCAGAATTGTACATAGTATTCAAGGTGTGGTCTCACCATGGAGCGATATAGAGGCATTATGACATTTTCTGTTCTATTAACCATTCCCTTCCTAATAATTCCTAACATTCTATTTGCTTTTTTGACTGCTGCAGCACACTGAGCTGACGATTTTAAAGAACTATCCACTATAATGCCTAGATCTTTTTCCTGGGTGGTAGCTCCTAATATGGAACCTAACATCTTGTAACTACAGCAACGGTTATTTTTCCCTATATGCAACACCTTGCACTTGACCACATTAAATTTCATCTGCCATTTGGATGCCCAATCTTCAAGTCTTGCAAGGTCCTCCTGCAATGTATCACAGTCTGCTTGTGATTTAACTACTCTGAATAATTTTGTATCATCTGCAAATTTGATAACCTAACTCGTCGTATTCCTTTCTAGATCATATATATATATATTGAAAAGCACCGGTCCAAGTACAGATCCCTGAGGCACTCCACTGTTTACCCTTTTCCACTGAGAAAATTGACCATTTAATCCTACTCTCTGTTTCCTCTTTTTTAACCATCTTGTAATCCACGAAAGGACATCGCCTATCCCATGACTTTTTAGTTTTCGTAGAAGCCTTTCATGAGGGACTTTGTCAAACGCCTTCTGAAAATCCAAATACACTACATCTACTGGTTCACCTTTATCCACATGTTTATTAACCCCTTCAAAAAAATGAAGCAGATTTGTTAGGCAATACTTCCCTTGGGTATATCCATGTTGACTATATTCCATTAAATCATATCTTTCTATATGTTTTACAATTTTGTTCTTAAGAATAGTTTACACTATTTTTCCCGGCACTGAAGTCAGGCTCACTGGTCTATAGTTACCCAGATCACCCCTGGCGCTTTTTTTAAATATTGGGGTTACATTGGCCAGCCTCCAGTCTTCAGGTACAATGGATGATTTTAATGATAGGTTACAAATTTTAACTAATAGATCAGAAATTTCATTTTTGAGTTCCTTCAGAACCCTAGGATTGACAAACTTTAGTTTGTTTGCTTCCAGATTCACAGTGATTTCGTTCAGTTCGTCTGACTCATTACCCCTGAAAACCATCGCCGGAACTGGTATCTCCCCAACATCCTCATTAGTAAATGCGGAGGCAAAGAATTCATTTAGTCTTTCTGCAATGGCCTTATCTTCCCTAAGAGCCCCTTTAATCCCTCTGTCATCTAATGGTCCAACCGGCTCCCTCACAGGTTTCTTGCTTTGGATATATTTTAAAAAGTTTTTATTATGAGTTTTTGCCTCTATGGCCAATTTCATTTCAAATTTTCTCTTTGCCTGTCTTATCAATGTTTTACACTTAGCTTGACAATGCTTATGTTTTATCCTATTTTCTTCAGATGGATCCTTCTCCCAATTTTTGAAGGATGTTTTTTTGGCTAAAATAGCCACTTTCTCCTCACCTTTTAACCATGACGGTAATCGTTTTGCTTCCTTCTACCTTTCTTAATGCGAGGAATACATATGGACTGCGCCTCTAGGATTGTATTTTTAAACAATGTCCATGCCTGTTGAACACTTTTATCCTTTGCAGCTGCACCTTTCAGTTTTTTTCTAACTATTTTTCTCATTTTATCAAAGTTTCCCTTTTTAAAATTTAGTGTTACAGCTGCAGATTTACTTATTGTCCCCCTTCCAGTTATTAGTTTAAATTTGATCATGTTATGATCACTGTTGCCAAGTGGCCCCACCACCATTACTTCTCTCACCAAATCTTGTGTTCCACTAAGAATTAAATCTAAAATAGCTCCGTCTCTTGTTGGTTCCTGAACAAATTGCTCCATGAAGCAATCATTTATTACATCCAGGAAGTTTAAATCTCTAGCAAGTCCTGATGTTACATTTACCCAGTCAATATTGGGGTAATTGAAATCTCCCATTATTATTGCACTGCCAAATTGGTTTGCTTCCCTGATTTCTCTTAGCATTTCATCATCTGTTTGACCATTTTGTCCAGGTGGACGGTAGTATACTCCTATCACTATACTCTTACCCAACACACATGGGATTTCTACCCATATAGATTCTACTGAGCATTTACTCTCTTGTATGATCTTTATCCTGTTGGACTCTATACCCTCCCGGACATAAAGTGCCACACCCCCACCAAGTTGATCCTCCCTATCATTGCAATATAATTTGTACCCTGATATAGCACTGTCCCATTGGTTATCCTCCTTCCACCAAGTCTCTGTGATGCCAATTATGTCAATCTCAACATTTGCTGCTATACACTCTTAACTCTGCCATCTTACTACTTAGACTTCTGGCATTGGCATACAGACATTTCAAAGTGTGTTTTTAGCTTGTTTTTGCTTGTTTTAGTTATGAAACAAAAGTGTAATAGTTAGTTCAGAACAACTTGAAAAACATTTCAAATGTCAAATATTGTTAGAAAAATACACAAAAAGGATTACACACCTACCGGGTTTGACATCTACTTGAGTTTTCTGAATTGTGGCCATCCTGACCCCCAGTCATATAAATGAAGACCTAGAGAAAAGGACAATA
This sequence comes from Rhinatrema bivittatum, assembly GCF_901001135.1. Lineage (NCBI taxonomy): Eukaryota > Metazoa > Chordata > Amphibia > Gymnophiona > Rhinatrematidae > Rhinatrema > Rhinatrema bivittatum. The sequence goes on along the minus strand of NC_042616.1, from coordinate 322,539,522 downwards.
GACAAGGTTTTTAGAGTAAGATCCAGAAAAACATCATTAGCATGACAATGTTTGCAAGAATTGCCCAAAATAATACAGAAGGAGAGCAAATGTTAAAGCCACTCTCCATGAATGCTTTAATGCATAGAACTGGGCTTTTTGAAAATGACTCACCCTTCGTGGAAGTAAGCTTACATACATAGTGCCACTCCACATTTAATTTTACCTGCAGTAAGAGGAGGAGTTCTTGGGGGCAAGATTGGGGAAGGGTTTGCCCGTATGTACATAGCTTTGAATGCTCAAAATTATCAGGTGAAATATTCAAAATGCTACGTGATTAAAATATTGCAAATACATGTGTACGTAGCCTCTACTTTGCATTCTGTATTTTATACAAAAATAAAAAGTGCACATGTTATGTTCACATTCGCATGCACACATATATGTATAAAAAAGGGGCTGTCTAGGGGCATTCCAGGGTGGGGTCAACAGTTATGCATGTATCTTACTCGCTAATTATCTGGTGTAAGTGATATTAAATATGCTTATTGGGTAGCACTGGGAGGTCTGGATGGACTGGAGGAAGCTCAGGCTGAAAAACCAGGAGGGTCTTGATAACCTGGAGAAGGATTGGGCAAACTAGTGGACTAAATGGTAAACTGGTTGATTTCCTTGACATGTGCATACTTTAAAACTGGATGACATATTATAAGATGAACTTTACACAAGTAAGTCCTAGCTTACTTTCATTCATAAAATATACTCACATATATATTTAAAATAAGTAGGGACAGTATGTGAGTTCAATCCATTGATATATGTGGTTTCAATGTATTTATGTGTGTATGTTGCATGGTAGGAGTGCATGTATTTTAAAAAAATGCTCATAAAATACTATAGCAAATATGCATGTAGCCACTGCAAATATACATATATGCCACTGCATGCAGTTCTTTGAAAGTTAACCTTCCTGTGTGTAATTTTTATTGGAAAAACTATTCACCAAAATTAGTGCATATAAATGTGTGTGGAAAATGTTCAAAGTGAAACAATACATGACTTTGTATCAATGTGGACAGTTTCGAAATAACCCCCAACGTGGGAAAAAGACCACAAAGCCCAACTAGTCTGCCCAATTATTTTAATATCAGTACTATAGATTTCATAGAGGCAATATTCTGCCACTAGGCATAGGTCACTCCCGGACCCCCGCTGGACTTTTGGCAAGTCTTGTGGGGGTCAGGAGGCCCTCCCAAGCTGACCAAAAGTCCCTGGGGGTCCAACGGGGGTCCCAGAGCGACCTCCTGCACGCCAGCCGTCTGATGCCAGGACACAAAATAGTGCCGATAGCCTTTGCCCATACTATGTCACAGGGGCTACCTGTGCCATTGGTCAGCCCCTGTCACATGGTAGGAGCACAAGATGGCACCGGTGACCATGTGACAGGGGCTGACCAATGGCACCGGTAGCCCCTGTGACACAGGCTATCAGCGCCATGATGAAACCGGCAAATGAGGGTGTGAGAGTGCAGGGGATGGCTTCTGGACTCCCCGCTGGACCACCAGGGAGTTCTGGTAAGTCTTGGGGGGGTCAGGAGGGTGGGGGGTTGTAGTTAATTTTAATTTTAGCTGGGACACGAATATAACTTGCCGTATTAACGCATCGGGGCGCCATACGGCCGAATGCAACGCATTTGCTCCCCGATGAATCCGAATCACGAATGCAACGTATGACGTCCCTCTGCACATCCCTAGTATTCATTATCTCAGTTTTCACCACTACAGCACAGCCCAGCACCCTGTTTCCAACAGTGGCCAATCCAGGCTACAAGTACCTGGAAAATACCCAAACACTAAGTAGATCTCATGTTACTGATGCCAGTAATAGCAGTGGCTATTTTCTAAGACAACGTGATTAATAGCAGTTAATGGACTTCTCCAAACCTTTTTTAAACACAGCTACACTAACTGCACTAACCACATCCTCTTGCAACAAATTCCAGAGCTTAATTGTGCATTGAGTGAAAACAGTTTTTCTCCAATTAGTTTTAAATGTGCTACTTGCTAACTTCATGGACTGCCCCCTAGTCCTTCTATTATCTGAAAGAGTGAATAACCAATTCACATTTACCTGATCTAGACCTCTCATGATTTTAAACACCTCTATCATATCCCCCCTCAGCCGTCTCTTCTCCAAGCTGAACAGTCCCAACCTCTTTAGTCTTTCCTCATAGGGGAGCTGTTCCATCTCCGTTATCATTTTGGTTGCCCTTCTCTGTACCTTCTCCATTGCAACTATATCTTTTTTGAGATGCGGCAACCAGAATTGTAACAGTATTCAAGGTGCGGTCTCACCATGGAGCGATACAGAGGCATTATGACATTTTCTGTTTTATTCACCATTCCCTTCATAATAATTCCCAACATTCTATTTGCTTTTTTGACTGCCGCAGCACACTGAGCTGACAATTTCAATGCATTATCCACGATGATGCCTAGATCTTTTTCCTGGGTGGTAGCTCCTAATATGGAACCTAACATCATGTGACTACAACATGGGTTATTTTTCCCTATATGCATCATCTTGCACTTGTCCACATTAAATTTCATCTGCCATTTGGATGCCTCTCAAGGTCCTCCTGTAATTTAACACAAAATGGGGAAGATTTTATAAATTTGCGCGAGCGCATACTTTTGTTCGCACACCAGGCGCAAACAAATGTACACTGGATTTTATAAGATACGTGTGTAGCCGCGCATATCTTATAAAATCCAGGGTCGGCGCGCGCAAGGGGGTGCACATTTGTGCAACTTGCGTGCGCTGAGCCCGGCGTGTGCTGCCTGTTCCCTCCGAGGCCGCTCCAAAATTGGAGCGGCCTCGGAGGGAACTTTCTTTCCACCCCCTCACACCTTCCCCTCCCTTCCCCTACCTAACCCACCCCCCCCGGCCCTATCTAAACCCCCCCTACCTTTGTTGGCAGATTTAAGCCTGCCAGCGGGCTCCTGGCGTGCCATCACCCGACCCGGTGGCTGGTCCGGAGGCTTCGACCACACCCCCGGGCCGGTGCCACGCCCCCGGTCCCACCACGAACTGCCCCTGACCTTGGACACACCCCAGGCACGCCCCTCCCCGCCCCTTTTACGAAGCCCCGGGACTTACGAGCGTCCCGGGGCTGTGCGTGCGCCGGCGGCCTAAGCAAAATAGGCGCGCCGGCGTACAAGTACCCTGCGCGCATAAATCCGGCCAGATTTACGTGCGCAGGGCTTTTAAAATCCGGCCCTATGCTTCTGATTTAACTGCTCTGAATAATTTTGCATCATTTGCAAATTTGATTGCCTCACTCGTCATATTTCTTTCCAGATCATTCATAAATATATTGAAAAGCACCAGTCCAAGTACAGATCCCTGAGGCACTCCACTGTTTATCCACCATTTAATGCTACTTTCAAACACTTTTTAATCCATGAAAGGATACCGCCTGGGCAACCCAGGTACTATTATAGTGGAAGGCTAGAGGTTAACTCAGGGAAGGTTGGGATTGGCTGACTACCTTTATTTAGCCTGCTTACCTGGTAATATGGTGTGGCTATGGTGTGCTGGCTAATGGTTATTGCTTGGCTTGTGTAATGTTACCTCTTGAATCAATAAAGCTGTGGCTTATGTTATATTCTAGAATCATAGTATTTGTGTTTTATTTAGAGGGTGTGTGGGGAGAGAGAGTGGCATGAGTAGATTTCATGATGTGACCATACCATCTGCTTATGTTAAGAAAAAGTTATTTCCTGTTACCAACAACTTTTTTTCCCTTTAATCTAAATATTTTTCATGCTTCCTGGCCATCTGTTATTCCTCATGATGAATTGGTATAATTATTTCATGTTTGACACCTCATGTTACATGACTACATTCTCAGATGATCTGGAACAATTAGTTTGCTAATTAAAACAAATTCAGTTACCATTTTGGCTATTTTTGAATGGACATTGTTAACAGATTTGTTCATTAACTCCTATTTCATACCCCAAATATCTTTGAATATGCAAGGCTTGAATTAAGAGTTGCTAAGGATGAAATGGGTTTTCCTATAATTTAAAGAGGGGAAATACAATTTCACAGCTTTCTGTAAACTGTTTTCAAGCTAAACCAGTAAATAGCAAAACAGAAAACATCATTTCATATGCAATGCTGTGTAAATCTCTTGGAAAGAGTTTTTCCAAATAATTCAAGGAACCTTTGAAAAATGTATAAGTTTGACAAAATGATTTATTTATTTTATTTTTATTTAAAATTTGATTTAGTCTATACATTCTAAATAAAATGGGCAACAAAAAATAACATTCATAAAACCATCAAGTAAACAAACAGACAAAAACACAACAAAACCACCCTATCTGGCCCTGGATGAAACATCAATATTTTTCGTTTGCTGGTCTGCATTTTGATTTTGAGACTAATGGATTCCTCTCTTTTAATTAATCAGACTTGGAGCTTTTTTTTTTTTTTTTTGGAGTATATTGTTTGTAATGTAGTGTGAATGTGTATTTAATTGTGATTTATTGTGGATGTTCTTTTTAACTCATGGACTAAAAATCTTATAAATAAATAAATAAATAAATAAATAAATAAATAAATATTGTCTCTAGGCCTAAAAATTGTATTTTTGATGAGTCTCTCTGTAAGGGAGTGGTAAGAAACTCCCTCAGTCTACCTTAAAGGACTGGGCACAGCTATCCCACCCAGTCCCCCTTAAGAGAGAGAGAGCTGCAGGGATTCCTGGGTAAAAGGAGAAGCCCTTCCCCAGAAAATAAGACCTCAGGCCCTAGAAATGTTAGGCAAGGCCCTGGAGAGCATGGATAGAATTGCTATATACTAAGATTTGCTAAAGCTGAAGACTAATTGTTCTCCAAAGCTAAGGTGAGCTGTACTACTGTTTTGAGAATGCATTTAAGCTGGGCTGCCATTTGTTATTGCTATTATAAAAAACTGTGCATTGCTTTCACTCTCCTGATATTAAGGTGAACGGCTGCACTGTTTGCTTTTGTTGCATTTCTTGTCCTGAAGTATCTGAAGTGAAGGCCAATGGCCATTTCTGTTTCTTTAAATTCACTGTAAATAAAAAGCACTGAAGCACAGCCAGAGTCTACTGTTGGTTTCCTCCGGCTGTACTCAAGCTACTGACCGCTCGAGCTACCACACTCTCTTGAAAGAAAAATTGATATTTGCATAAAATTTCTGCCTGAACTGGTGAAGTGAAAGAACAGTGGGCTTTAGGAGCTGTAGAAAGAACAAATCTTTATGTAAAAAAATGTACATAAAGGCATGAGTAATAGATATCTATGCAGTTTTCAAAAGATGCAGCAGAAAAAGTGAGGGCACAAAAATTATCATTCAAACATTACATGGGATCTTTGAAAGAGATTCACAAAGAAAAATATCTGGTAAAGTTGAAAAAGGCAGGGAAAGTAGTTCAGAGTTAATTTGGCAAAGCTGCCAGTGGAAGAAAATATACTATAGCTGAGGAGGTAAAGCAAATTGCCAAAGCTTTTAATGGCATGCCAGTATAGCCCCTATGCCAGTCAGCCATTGGACATGGAGGTACATGGGAAGGGCAACAGATCACATAAGGCCCCATGACCAACCCAGGGTTCTTGCACAGGGGATAAATGCACAGTTTTCAAGACCCTTAAGGCTTTGTACTTACAAGGGCCCTTCCTGCACACCAATCAAGCTCTCCAACAGTAAGCAAGCAGAATAAGGATTCTAGAAAGACATCTCAGATTTGGAGTCACTTTCCTGTATTGGCTGATCAGAGGTTTGCTGAATGTATCCATTGTAGAAAGATTATAAACAGGGGAAGGATAATCGGACATCTGCCTAAAAGCAACATGAGATACCACATGGAAAAGCAAGAGAGAGCATTGTTGCTTGCAGAAAAGGCTGTTACAGTGGTTGCCCATACCCATGCATCAGATACAGCAGCAGCAGAGCCACAGGAGCAAACCGGAGATTGTGGTCAATCTTCTAGTGTTAATCGCCAGTCCTCACGCTCGAATACTGCACAGTCCTTTCCCCAGCAGCAGCAGCAGTGACAAGCTACCATGCACAGATGGGGTGGTATCCCATTGCACAGTCTTGGTTCAGGAAACAGACAGCATCCAGTGATTACGTGATATATTGGTGAAATTATTGTTCCCTGTACGTACCCGGATCAGTCCAGACTCCTGGGTTCTGTCCACTCACCAGCAGATGGAGGCAGGAAAAGTTCCAACTGACTCCGTGAGGTGCACCTACAGTACATCAGTATTTTTCTGCCTCCAGCAGATGGAGGTGCAAAACCTACAGTCAGGTTTTTAGTCAGTTAGTTTAAAAAATAATAATAATAAAATAGAACAGTTTTTTGTGAATTGCTATTTTAGTTCTTTACTTTAATCAGTTAGAATAACTTAGTTAAAAAAAAAAATTAAGATTTTTCTCAAGGACAGTCAGCTTCATTGGTAAGCTGACCTTAGCCTCCCAGGGGGTCTTTTCCTTTTCATCATTCTGTAACAGACTTATTATTTCAGGAATGGGACATGCCTGACTTGGGCTTAAAGGTCAGCAAGGCCATGGATAAGCTATATCCTGTGCCTGAGGATGATTTAGATCTTCTTCGTGTTCCCAAGGTTGATGCTGCTGTATCTGCTGTCACCAAAAAGACTACAATCCCGGTTATGGGTGCAGCAGCTCTCAAAGATCTTCAAGATCGTAAGTTAGAAGTCCAACTAAAAAAGATTTTTGAAGAATCGGCTCTGGAAGTACGAGCCGCCATGTGCAGCAGTTTCGCCTTAAGGGCAGGACTCTGCTGGGTTCAACTCCTGCAGAGTAATTCTCTTTCTGAGTCCGAAGCTATTCATACTGGGTGTTTGGAAACCACTGCTGCTTACAGTGCTAATGCTCTTCATGATTTGTTGTGTACCTCAGCCAGGTCAATGGTTTCGGCTGTCTCTGCCCGCAGGCTTCTCTGGTTGAGAAACTGGTCTGCCGATGTCTTTTCCAAAGCTAAATTGGGATCTTTGCCTTTCAAGGGTAAACTTCTTTTTGGGAAAGATCTTGAGGACTTAATGCATTCCTTAGGAGAGAATAAAGTTCATCGTCTGCCTGAGGATAGGCCCAAAACAAGGGGGTTGTTGCCTTTCAGATCTCGTTTCCAAGGGAATCGTAGATTTCGCTCCTCCCGCTCTTCAGATTCTTCCTTTCGGCAACAGCCAGCTAGACAGCAGTCCTGGACGCAGTCCTTTCGAGGATGTTGCTTTGAGAGATCTGATCCCTCCCAATCCTCTGGTAGAGAGAAACCTTCTCAATGAGATGAGGCCGGTCTGTTCCTTGGTTCCAGTAGTGGGAAACTGTCTGTCTCTCTGTTTCGAGGAATGGACCAAAATAACATTGGACCAGTGGGTCCTCACTGTGATAAAACAAGGCTACGCTTTAGATTTTGTATGGCGCCCTCGCAACCGTTTTCTCGTTTCTCCATGTTCTTACGCTCAAAAGTGTCAGGTGGTGCAGGACACCATACATCTTCTAAGAGAGCTTGGGGCCATCAGAGTGAACCCTTGCTTCATAATTACATTGGGACTCCGACTATCCATGTTCCATCTTTCTCGAAGATTTGAGTCCTCGGATTAAAGATGAGTTGGCGGCTCGTGAATTGCCCTCCTCCTTGGACTCTGATTGACCTCACTGGGAGTATCGACCGTTGGTTACAAGAATGCTCCCTAGAGTCCAGTGTGCCCCAGAAGTCTGCACCATGCCCGTCCAGAGCTCAGTGTTCTTCTTCTCCTAGAATGAACACACCATTAAATCCAGCAGAGGAGGAACCCATGCAGATGGGTAGGAGTAGACTTTTTCCTAAAGAACAACGCCATCGACAGCAATCTGGCCTCTACCTGTAATGCGGCCAGCCTGGACATGCCATTGCATCGTGTCCAGTCTGTCTGGAAAACTCCCAGGCCTAGGGTCTGCTGGAGGAATACTCCTAGGCCTGACATCACTGTCTCCTCCACTGACTGTTCCAATGTCCATCAAGATAGATAACCAGGAGTTCCACACGTTGGCACTCCGGTGCTGGTGGGAACTTCATTTTGAAGCAACTCACAGAACACCTTTGGATCCCACCAGCCATTCTACGGTGCCCTTACTACTCTCATCTATCCATGGGGAACCTCTCCCTGGTGAGGTTACCCACACCATGGCTCCTATTCAACTATGCACCGGGACCTTGCACATGGAAACCATTTCATTCCATATATTGGACAAGGCCATCCACCCTGTAGTATTAGGACTGTCCTGGCTTCAGCAGCACACTCCACAGTTCAATTGGGCTAACCTACATTGGGGCCCTGCCTGCTATAAGAACTGTTTGGAACCCATCTCTCCACTGCCTTGTATGACAACCGCACCCTCTCTTCCTGGCCTTTTACCACAATATGCATATTTTTCCGATGTGTTTTCAAAGAAGACCACGGACACTCTCCCTCCTCATCGCTGCTAAGACTGTGCAATAAATTTACTGCCTAACACAGAGCCTCCTCAGGGTAGGATCCATCCCTTTTTGCAGACGGAGACCCAAGCCATGTCTGAGTACATTTGTGAGAACCTAGCCAAAGGGTTCATACAGTCCTACAAGTCTCCTGCTGAAGCAGGAGTTTTATTCGTAGGAAGAAAAGATGGCTCTCTCCATCCCTGCATCGATTACCGAGGCCTAAACAAAACTACTCTCAAGATTCGCTACCCAATGCCACTTATCTGTGAGCTTTGACAGGCTTCAAGGAGCAAAGATATTTTCAAAATTAGACCTCCGTGGAGCCTATAATCTGGTCCGGATCCACAAGGGCGACGAGTGGAAGGCCACCTTTAACACGCGCGATGGTCACTTTGAATACCTTGTGATGCTATTCGGGCTTTGCAATGCACCCATGGTATTTCAAAACCTGATGAACGAGGTTTTCAAGATATGCTTTATCAGTGCGTAATTGTATACCTCGACAATATTCTAGTCTTCTCGCAAGACCTTCAAAGCCATCGCCAGGATGTCTCTCATGTCCTCCAGCATCTGCGATATAATAAACTTTTCGCCAAGCTTGAGAAGTGCTCCTTTGAACAAGAGACAGTTCTTTTCCTGGGCTACTTGGTGTCCAGCCAGGGGTTTCAAATAGATCCTAAAAAATTGAAGAACATCCGTGATTGGCCTCAACCTATGGGCCTCAAGGCTCTCCAGAGATTCCTTGGCTTCACCAATTATGATTGCTCTTTTATTCACCATTATTCTACCCTGACTGCACCACTCATGGCCATGACTCGCAATGGGGTCAACCCCTTTCAGGGGTCGCCCGAAGCTATGACTGCCTTTTAGGACCTCAAGTCTGCCTTTCTTATGGAACCTTTTCTCAGCCATCTGGACCCTACACGACCTTTTGTGGTTGAGGTTAACGCCTCCGACGTTGGAGTGGGAGCCATACTGAGTCAATACTCCACTACTCACACTCTGCACCCCTGTTCTTTTTTTCCCAATGCTTCTTGCCGGCGGAATGCAATTATGCCATCGGAGATAAAGAATTGTTTGCCATCAAGCTGGCCTTTGAGGAATGGTGACCCTGGCTTGAAGGGGCACAACACCAGATTACTGTATACACGGATCATAAAAATCTCGAGTATCTACATAATGCTCAGCATCTAAACCATCGCCAGTTCCGCTGGTCCCTCTTCTTTACTCAATTCAATTTCATACTGCGTTACCGCCCAGCCAATAAGAATGGTCATGCCGACACCCTCTCTAGGTCTTTCGTCACAGAGGATGTACCAGATACCCCTCGGCACATAATAGACCCTGCTAAAGTCATTCTGTCTGTCACCTTTACAGTACCACCAGGGAAGACAGTGGTCCCTAGCCCGCCACAACGGAAGGTTTTGCAATGGGCTTACGGCTCTTTGACCTCCGGTCATCCGGGTCAGTCCAGGACTCTCTCCACTCTTCAGCAGTACTACTGGTGGCCTACAATTCGAAAGGTTACCCAAGCTTACGTAGAGTCCTGCCCTACGTGTGCCCGAAAGAAGCCTCCAGCAGGAAGGCCATGGGGACTCCTGCAGCCACTTCCCATTCTGAGTGAGCACTGGACCCATATCGCAACAGACTTTATAGTGGATTTGCCTGTTTCCAATGGAAATAATATCATATGGGTCACTGTCGACCGCTTCTCTAAGATGGCACACTTTGTGGCTCTACCCCGGCCTCCCAATGGCACTCCAGCTGGCCAAACTGTTCTTTCAGCATGTATTCCGGCTCCACGGTCTTCCCAAGCATATTCTCTTGGACCGTGGGGTTTAATTCACTGCATGCTTCTGGAAATCTCTCTGCAAGAATTTTAATATTGCATTAGATTTCACCTCGGCTTACAACCCTCAAGCCAATGGCAAAACAGAGAGGACCAATAGAACTCTAAAGCAATTCTTGCAAGCCTACATGAGTCTGGGGCAGGATGACTGGGCCTACTTCCTTCCATGGGCAGAGTTCACATTAAATTCTCATCTGTCCACCTCCACCGGTTCATCTCCTTTCCAGGTGGTCTATTGTCGCCAACCTTTACCACCACTCCTGCTCCCGATGTCTGAGGCATCTCTGGCAGTGCAAGCAACTGTCCAAGAATTGCATCAATTGTGGCAAAATATCCAACAGTTGCTCAAGCAGGCTGCCCAGAGATCGAAGAAGGTCTTTCATGCCCATTACCGCGCAGCACCCCAGGTCCAACCTGGGGATAAGGTATGGCTCAGTACCAAATGTATTCGACTCAAGCTGCCCTCAGCTCACTTTGCTCCTAGATATATTTGCCTCTTTCTGGTGCTCTGCCATCTGGGCCCCATTACCTACCAAATCCAGCTGCCTTCCTCGCTCAAGATTCACAATGCTTTTCTCGTTTCTCTACTAAAGCCTCTGATTCTCTCAGGATTTTCTAAAAAAACACCGGACCCCCTACCACTGTTCTCAGAAGCAGATGTCACATATCAAGTTCGAGATGTCCTGGACACTAGGAAACATGGAAGAAAATGGGAATAACTTCTTTCATGTGAGGGCTTTGGGCCTGAGGAGAACAGCTGGGTACCCATGGCCAATATCCTGGACAAGGATCTCATTTGGCAGTTCCATGCCAAGCATCCTTGCAAACCCAATCCCCCCGGGGAGGGGCCTTAAGAGGGGGGTACTGTTATGACCGTCAGTTGCAGACAACTGTGACTGCGTCTACTCACATCCTGCACCATTCTCTTGCCTTCCCCGGGTCTGCTCGCAGCGCATGTTAGTCTCCACTGCCATATTCCCCGTGGCTCCTCGTGGCAGCTGAGATGCCGCCACCTCCCACATTGACTCTGAGCCTTCCTAAGTACGCACATGCCACCGGGTCCTCTTTTGAAGCCTCTTTGGCAGGAATCTCAGGGGTGTCCCTGATTGATGATGTCATCGGATCAAGCTACTTAAGCCCCACCTTTGCCCCCAGCTAGCCAACTTTGCAACAAGTTCCATACATCTCTACAAGCTCCTGTCTCCGTGTTCCTGTGACTACCCTGTCAGACTCCTTGGATTTTGGACTCTGTCTGGTACCTGCTCCTCGGGGGCCAGTGTGCGCACTCTATGGGGACTTGGTCTCCAGGCCTCCCCGGCTCCTTGGCCTGGCCCTGCACCTCCTGAAGTCCTACCCTGCAAGGCTCCCCGCTCCTCGGGGCTGGCCCCTGGAACACCTTTACCCCTCGGGAGTTCTATCTCAGTGCTTCCTCACTCCTCAGGATCACACCTACATGCTATACAAGAGACTGTCAGGGCTTCCGCAATCCTTGGGGCAGTGCTTCCGTGCTATACAGAGACTCAGTGCTTCCTGCTCCTCGGGGTTGAGCATACGTCATCTTTGGAGTCCTGACTCTGACTTACCTGCTCCATGGGTTGGCCTATGTCATTGCGTCAGTACATCCTTCGCTGCGCAGCTCCGCCCCTCAGGGTTGCTTCTCTGGAATACCTCTTGTACGGCCAGTCTCGCACCTCCCACTCTGCAGCCTGTATAGTGTCTTCCCCCTCGGGGGTCCCTGCCCAGGTATTATCTCCAGCTTGTCTACCTACTTTGGGAATTCCTCCTGGCTCCTCGAGACCTCTCCACAGCTTTACCCAGAGCTCCCTGCTGTGCCTGACCTTGCCTCCCAATGGTGTGGACCTGTGGGGCTCCTCCCCACAGGTGGTAACAACTCTCATCTCGGGCCAAGGGTCCACATACCCACAAACCATAACAAGTCATATGCCTTAGCTGTGCAAGCTGGGACCAAACTTGTGAAACTGGTGATGTCCTCAGCGCCCCTCTCTTTTAAAATTCCCCCACTTGAAGAAAGAGGTATTAGCGTGCACATTTGCACATCCATTAGAAATAGCCGAAAATGAGCACACATGTGCAAAGGAGGCATTTCGCAACGTGTGTGCACATTCTAAAATAAGCATATGTGGATGCTGACAATTGTGCGTGCACATTTGCATGCACATGCACACTTGCATGAGGGCGGAACTTCCTGTTCATCCCAGTCCTGCTGCATCAAGAGGCTTCCACCTGCGTGCCAGCCCATTTTTACCACCGGGCATGTCGCCCACTTGGCATCCCTGATAGTAGCCAATGAGGATCACCTCTTTCCATGCACTGGTGTGAGGCAAAATCTATGCAGGAGCATGCAGGCCTAGGAGGACCTGTGAGACAATTTTAATCAAGTGACCTCCCACCCAGATGGGGTAAGTAGTGCATGGGGACCCCAGGGGCTTAAATGTATTGCATGGTGGAGGTGGCATAAGGATACCAGAATTGTCCAAAATAAAGCACCTGAGTAAATATATAACATTATACAGGCAAGCTATATCTTAAAAAGCATATTTTAATATACATATATAACATTATACAGGCCAAAATATTTACTCAGGTGCTATATTTTGGACATTTATGGCCTTAATGTTTATATATAGCCAATCATACATTGTTGGGGCCTGTTGAATGGTTCTTCATACACCACAAAGCTGTCCCCTCTAAGTAAATAGATATTCCCACTGCCTGCTCTGCACAGCTACCTTAATAGTGACCTAAGGTATTCGGCCCTTCATGCAGGCTGCTTGTGCAGAAATACATTTGGTGCAAGAGCCATTGCATCACTTCTATGTAGAGATGTGCATTCGTTGTGGTTTGGGGGGACCTGAACCACGAAATGGGTAGGTTCGGGCTTCGCACATTGCTAATTTATTCACCTCACTGTCTCTGGACAGTGAGGTGAATATAGCAGATTCAGAGACTGAAAATAATGCTTTTACCAAGCTGCTAGTCTATTTTGTCTGTTATTGTTTAACAGTTTTCTTGTGTATGGAATCAGCAGCACTACTGCATATAGTATGGCACACATACACCGTATATGTGTCTGTGTTTGTGTCTTGCAGTTCTCCATATAGATAGTAGTATTGTGAGTAAGGGTACAGTTACAGTATCAATACATTCATTTTTAATATCTAAACCTCCAGTAGGCAGTGCACTTAAGCAAATTTTATCATGTCAGCAAAAAGAGAAAGGACGGGATGCTGGCAGGATTGGCAGCTTTGGCAGTTACAACAATTAAAAAAGGCAGTAGAGCACATAAATTAAAGAGGGGCTTTTTTAGGTCCAGAATAGTAAGAGAGGAAGGCAGATCAATGCAGAAGATAATGAAATTTGGAGATTATGAGACATCTGTTTCTCTTCCTCTTGTTTTGGAACAGAGGAATAATGTGGGAGAGTAATCCAAGAATAGTATTAGCAAATCAGGGGGTAGCAGAAGTGCAAAGTCCAAAACCAGAAGTTCACTCTTCTTTGGTTCCTGCTTCTGAGGCAGTGAAGGCAGCATTTGCACCAACTGATTCAGATGAAGAATCTCTAAATCTAAAGATGCTAAGGAGCTTGTAGCCAAAGAGAAATTGTGAACTTTAATCACAATTGCAATATAGAAATTCTCCTATATAAAAACATTCTCCTATATAAAAACAGCACTAACTGTTAGCACTCAAACAAAAGCAACACTTATCTATGAAAATGCAATACTGCAAATATTACACCAGGCCCTAAAACACCAGTGCATCTATTAGGAAAAAAGACCAAACCAGAATGGCTTGGCTTCAGTGGCAGAACATTATGGTTGGTCCTGACTGGAAGCTGGGCTGGGCTTCTGCCTAGCCATTCCCCTCCCACGCAGGTTGAAACTTTGGGTTCTGGGGACCAGTGGGGCTTAGCTAGACAAGGCTGGCAAAGACAGGAAAAGGATGAACAGTTTGGACAAGTCAGGATAGGCTGGACTTTGTTGGCAGATAGAATGGAAGCAGAGGTCTAGGAATGGAACAGGCAGGGAGCTGAGGATTGAATACTGGAAATGGCTGGACAAGACTGGACAGGATACTAAGTATGGATGAGGACTGGATACACAGACAGGCTTGGACAGGATACTGAATAGAGACTGGGAATGGATACAGACTGGGGCAGGGCAAAGCAAGGCAATAGCAAGGTAGAGAATAGATACTAAGAACTGGACTGGACATGGCAGGACAAAACCAGAAAAGGCCAGGGCTAGACAAGACAGATTAGGACAGGACCAAACAAGGACTAGGCAAGACAACATAAAATAAAGAACACTGAGGCCTGTAGGCCGCTAAGTATAAGGCCTGGAGACCACTAGGTAAGGAGAGTCCTGAGAAAGCCACAGAGCAAGGTATAGGGTAAGAGCAAGCCTGTAGGCCACAAGGCCAGGTAAGGCCTGAGAAGGCCACAAAGCAAGGTCCAAGGAAACAGAAGGTCCAGAGGCCACAAAGCAAAATAAGGCATGAGTAGGCCATAGAGCAAGGTACAAGGAGATAACAGGCCCAGAGACACAGGGCAAAGTAAAGCCCAAGCAGATCATTGAGCAAGGTACAAGGAGCTAGAAGGTCTGGTGGCCACAAGGCATGGACAAGGTAAGAGCAGCCAGGTCAGAGAGCCAAGGATGACTCCATGATGGCATCTAGGTTCTGGCAAGGCAGGGTTAAATGGGGCTGGAGCTTGGGTGTGGTATGAGCAATGAGAAGAAGCTTGGGAAAAACCCCCGGTGCAGGAAAGGCTACACAACAGGCTGAACCAGGGCACGGAGAGCCTGTGAAACAGGCAAAACAGTGACAGTACCAAAAATGTCTAATTTGTCTACATTTAACCCTTTATGTCCCAGTATCCTATTTAGACAGGGGTGGGCAAGTCCAGTCCTCGAGGGCTGCAAACCAGTTGGGTTTTCAGGATACCCCTAATGAATATGCATGAAATAGATTTGCATACAACTGAGGCAATGTGTATGCAGGTCTCTCTCATGCATATTCATTAAGGATATCCTGAAAACCCGACTGGTTTGCAGCCCTTGAGGACCGGAATTGCCCACCCCTGTATTTAGAGAACTGCTTTTTAACAAATTTGGGACATAATGGGTTAAGGATCTAAGTAAATATATATCTGGAGAGAGACTTACAGCAGGTAAATTTGAACAGATCTTGAGAACATGATCCTTTGTGGTCGGAAGAGGTGAAACTATCAAAATAGGTTATACTGTATTTGTATATTATATGATACTATATTGTAGCCCTCATGAAGGGCCTAAAGAGTGCAGAAACTGTTTTCTATCATACGTGCATTATCTCCATGCATATATATATGTAAGGAAATTAATTCTAAATTGTGATAAGCATGTTAATCAAACCAGAAGCCTTCAATGACTTCGATCTGAAGCATTTCTATTAAGATATGCTAACAGAGTACAGGAAGTTCTGTGTGACTCATATTATGTTCTCTGACAAGTTACATGCTATCTTTTTTTGACACATTTCTCTATTTCTTGCTGTTTTTCCTTAAATTTTACAATCAAGCAAAGGTACTGCAAAACTTTCTGTACAAGTTTTACTTGCAGATTAATTTTTGCAGGATCAAATTTTATTTTGGTCATTTTATTCCATTTTATTTTTTTGGCCAAGGTTTTGTTTCTATCCGTTTTTGTTACTTTAATCAGCACATGCGCATATAAGTTTGTGCATCTAAAGTCCAGGCTATGTTTTACAAACAGTAAGGCATCACTTACATAGTTTATAAAATATGCTGATCTCCGCTCTCATACTAGCACAGTTTAGCAAGGGAATCACATGTTCAGCTCTGTGTCCAACAAAGAGTGATGGTACAGCACAACAAAAATGTAAAAATGTTCAACCCAGCATGAGATGTTAAGCATTTTCTTGAGGATTTAAAATAAAGAACCACACCAAGATGGGCAATGTGATTTTATTACTTTTACAGGGGAGCAGAATCCCAGGATCCAAAGATCTCAGCTTATGTTTAAACAACCAGGACAGCTTTGAAGCTGCAGTTTCAACAGAAGCCAGCATAAGATTTTTTTTCCCCTTTTATTTCTTCTTATATTGTCTCAATTGAATTGAATTTGACATATACAAAGAGATAAAAACTCTCATGGAGAAGAATGGTCACTAGAGAGAGGGAGGAGGAAGTGAGATCAAGACATTTGTGCAGGAAGGACAATGTTTAATTGTTTTGAGTTGTTATGGTTTACATATTAAAACATTTGAAGTACAGGTTAAATATGGATGTTTTGTATGATTATAAGTATATGCAGGAAGATGAGAAACTGAATGAATGGCACATACAGAAAGGAAGAAATAAAGGCCAGAATCAAGCTGTACTATTCCCATTTATGTGAGTGTTATGCAAGATCAGAATGTTCCTGTATTACAAAAGGTACTTAAGGGTAGAAGAAAGAGAAATCTGTTCTGGTGAGTGTCCAGGCTGGGAGGCAGGCCTCTGAAAACAAATATAGAAGGAATGCATAAACTATGTTTAAATCATAAGTTGTGTATTAAAGATATTGAATGTGTACATTCTAACATAGCAATCTTGAACGGTCTACATAGTTGCAGGGAGGAACAGCTGCATACACCCCTATATTTGCATGTATTAGGGATGTAAATTGGGCTTTGGACAATTGAAAATATCGTCGATATTTTCAAAATCGTCAGAAATCGGAGGCTCCCCCAAAACGATAGGAAAACCCCACGATATTGTTTATGGGGGTTCTCTTATCATTCTGGGGTAGGGCAGGAAAAACGGCACACAAAAATAACCCCTAAACCCACCCCGACACTTTAAAACTAATCCTTTATCTTCCCCCACCCTCCCGACCCCCCCCAAAAACTTTTTACAGGTACCTGGTGGTCCAGTGGGGGTCCCGGGAGCGATCTCCTGCTCCCAGGCCGTCGGCTGCCACTAATCAAAATGGCACCGATGGCCCTTTGTCCTTACCATGTGACAGGGTATCCGTGCCATTGTCCGGCCCCTGTCACATGGTAGGAGCACTGGATGGCCCACGCCATTTTCAAAAGGGAACAATTTAAATTCCAATGAAATTTCAGTGTTTCATTTTAAAAATTGATTAAAAAAACAAAACAAAAATAAGACTCGTCAGTCACACATAGGCCTAAGAACGAAGGCAGGGCCTCGCCTAAGGAATAGGCCAAGACCCAAAGCAGGAGCTCCGGCCTATGTCCAAGCATGACTCTGGTGCCTTGGACCTAGGCCTAGGTCGTGGCCTATGCCCAAGCACAATGCCAGGGTCTTGGCCTTGACCCAGATGTGAGCAAAGGCCCAGGCCCTAAAAAATATTTCAGTTACATGATACAACATCCCCGCCCTACCTGGAGGCTGAGTCTTGACACCTGGGCCTTGACTTAGAACCAGGCATGACACTGGAACCAGGCCAAGACCCAGATATTGGGACCCGGCCTGCAGGCCAGGCCGTGGTGTTGAGATCCAGCCTCCAGGCAAGTATATGACATCAGCAAGCTATAGCCTAGGCCAAAGCCCAGATATTGGGATCCAGCCACCAGGCCAGGTCCCAGCATCAAGCATGGGTCTGGGTTAATGCTGCAGTGTCGGTCTGTGCCCATGCTCCATCCTAAGCCAGGGCTGAAGCAGCAGCCTTGGGTAGGCCGATGCTGAGGTTGTGGCAACTTGCTTTGGCCTGTGTAAGGCTGAGGCTTTGGCCTGGGTCTACACCTTACAGGCTGAGTCCTACCAGACCAGATAATTGGGGCAGGGCATATTCTGGTCCCGGCATGATTCCAGTTGGGAAGGATGGATGGTAGAGATGGGAGGCCTTGGGAGACCCAGTTTTCTATTTTTGATTTGTTTTGGAGGGGATTTAATGTTTGAATCATTTTTTTCACATGAATGAAATGAAGCAAACATTCCATGAACTATGTAAAACAAAACCTCCCAAAAAATGAAAACACATTTTTTTATCCCTGCACACCCCTGCAGTTCAATAAGCTGCTGTACATCAAAATGCTGCACTCTGCTGTGAAGGATGCAGAGTTAATTTAGTCCAGCATGTCCCAAGCGGTTAGCATTATTTCATGAAGAATAGTGAAGACAGAAGACATCTGATGAGGACTTGTGAGATCTGGGCTCTGGACCTGGGCCCTGGCTTAGACTGAGGTCCAGGCTTCAGGAGCTGGCATCAAGCCTGGGCTGGGCCCTGGCCTCGTATGTCCTCTTTAGACATCTTCTGATTTCTTTTTTTTTTTTAATTCTTTATTTATCCATTTCACATTATTACAAAACAAAAAATTTTGCAAATAAGAAAATCAGATAAGATGGAGTAATAAAAGAAAACATTTCACTTAATACTTATTCGAATTGATAGTAATTTTCTCCATCAATCTTAATTTTGTAAATCAATATACATTATAATCCAAAATTCCAAGATCCGACATGACAGAGAGACATAGGGAAAAAGCAGTCAGATAGAGTAACGCAGCCGTCTAAACAACCACCTCATTAGTTACTTGGGGTTGATGTGAGGGGAATTTTTGACTTAAGAAAATCATTTAATTGCTGGGCAGTGAAAAAAATGTTAACCTCGGCTCCTTTCTTCAATATACATTTACAAGGAAGCTTTAAATTAAACGAATAACCCAAAGTAATAGCCTGCTGACGGAGGGTTAAAAACTCTCTTCGCCTGCCTTGAGTAATTGGAGATATATCAGGAAAAATTTTAATATTTTCACCATAATAATTGGTAGGAAATTTTCTGAAATAGTTTTTCATTATTGATTGAAGATCCATAAGTGATATTACAGAGACCAATAAAGTAGCCCTATCTACTACCTCTGCAGTTGAATCTTCTAAAAATGCCGTCAGATTCTCTTGTATATTGATTCTGTTTACAGCCGACTTCGATTTCGGTAGAAAAAAGCATTTATTTATAACTGGTAAGTGTTCCTCATCAAAGCAAAGACCTCCTTCAGATATCTCTTCAAGGAGATATAAGGATTTTCTCCCAAAATTCGAGGAAAATTTAAAATCCTTATATTTAGATGTCTGGAGGCGTTTTCTAATGTTTCAATTCTTCTTGCCATAAACAAATTGTCCTTTACGACCACTGCTTTAAAGTTACAATTTTCAAGATCTTTTTCTTCCAATTTCTCTACCTTTTTAAGTACAGAATCATATTTCTGCTGATATTCGAACAAATTTTGAGTACCCTGGGAGGCCAGCATTTCCACTTTTTCACTCACTCGGTTCACCACAGTTGCTACCCCCTCCATCAAATCCCACACTGCAGCATTAGTCACATTTTCGGGTCACTCTGGGATCTTTAGGGGAATATCAACTTGGGGAATTGCCTGTGGTAGAGGTGAAAAAATATCCACAGGACTTACCCCAGGACCCCTTTCTCCCAATCCGGTAGATGGTCCCGCATTGATGGTTACTTCACCCTGGGCTTCTAAGTCGATGGTCTGTGCTGGAGATGCTGTATTCAGCGTTGCTGCCTCTGCTTGCAGCCCGGAAGAGGTTCCTTCAAGCAATGCTCCAGGTAGAAACAGTGACACAGTTCCTTGTGCTGGTGCTGACCTCAGTTCGGGACTCAGGCTTGTCTCCTCTGGCGCGACTTCCTCTCTCTGCTGAAGCTGCGCCAAGGGCTCCTTGACTCCTGGAAAAACTGTGGTTGAGGAGGTAAGGAACCGAGTAATCTCCTGCAAAACAGCCGTACAAGGTGGGGGCATCGAGGGATATACCCTAACTTTCCCTTTCCTCTTTGGTGGCATAGTAGAAAGTTAAAGCAACTTGTTTACAGAGAAAAATGCGGAGGTACTCGGTGCCAGCTCCTAATGTGCCGCCATCTTGGAACAACACCCTGATTTATTTATTCTTCTTGAAATGACACCGTCCAATTGGGACATGCCGGAGTAAGTTAGATCAAATGCAGACTCCCCAGTGAAGGGTGCCATTTTGATTTACGGTAGCTAAAGGCCCAGGCCCTCTTAACTTTTTTAACTTACCTGATCCAACATCCCAGCCCAATCCAGAGGATGGAATTATATAAATGGTGACAAAAAAGACAGGTATTATCAGAGGAATTCCCTCCTCGCAAAAAAAGGGTTTGATCTCTATGAATTAGATTTCCTAAGACAGAAGCTAGTCTCTCAACTAGAATTTTAGCATTTATTTTGCAATTCGCATTGATTATTGATATTGGTCTGAGATGATTTGGCAGTAGCTTCTGTGCTGAAAAGGGACTATGCCTTTCAAAAGGCAGTATTTGTTTTCCTTGTCAGAGAATAACAGAGCTGAGAAACTAAGATCGCTATGGTTTAGGACTACATCCTTGAGAATTCCTTGCTGACTGACTGCAATAAATTTTGCAGAAAGCGGGCACTGACTTTTCAGTGCCCGCTTTATTAGCACACGCATGACGCCCACAAGGGGGGCACCATGCAATATGCAAATTAGGGAGTCACGCTAGCAAGGAGGCACTAGGGTCGCTTGCGCGATCTTAGTGCCTCCTTGCTAACGCGACCCCGCGGCAGCTGCAGGTTATGAAGACCGATGCCAGTAAACTCGGCGTCTGTCTTCATAACTCGGCGGTCTGCCGAGGTGTTTTTTTTTTTTTTATTGAAGAAATACCAAAAAGCAGTTTTTTCTGCTTTTCTGTACTTCTACGTGCGCTGAGCTATTAACGCCTGCTCCAGGCAGGCGTTAATATCTGAGCGATAAATGTGCATCTGAGACGCACATTTATTTTTTTGAATGCAGAGTGAATGAGTAATAGCCTCATTCACAATCATTTGCATGTGATGAGCGCTAACTCATTCACGCCACGTCAGACGCACATTAAATAGGCACTAATCCCCCTATTGCATTAGAGGGTGGTTTAGCGCCTATTTAACCCACGTCCAACAGCAGGTTCAACAGCGCGCTCGTGTGAGCGCACTGTATTGCATTGGCCTCTTTGGCTGAAAGACAGCAGGGGTGAATGAGCATGGGTGTGGCTAGTCACATTTCCCTTGGCAGCTGCTTCAGTGTATAAGAGGTGTCTGCAATAGCACTAGGGGGTGAGCATGGGGAAGCAAGAAGAGAACAAGTAATTTCCAACAGTTCCTCTCCAGCCCAGCTGTGGAGGAGGTGGACTCTGAGACTGAGATGGACCGAATAAATCACTACTAACGGTTAAGTTAAAATGCTATGATTATGCAGGAAGAGACTGTCTTACTTTACTACTGAACAGGGGCGGATTGAAGGAAAATAGTGGCCCGGGGGATTTTTCTCCATACTGGCCCATGGGTACCCAATTACATATACAATATAATTTACATATATAATGTACATATATATGTACACACCCCTATATTTCGGCATAGTCCTCCCATATCAGTACTATTTGCCAAAACTCAAAGAATAGCAACCCCACTTATGAAAAAGAATACCACAAATATTACACCAGAATCTAAAATATCAATACACCTCCTATCAGGAAAACAGAACAGGCCAAGCTACTACAGATCCCTACAGAGAAACCACATGCTAAAAGAATGCTTCATCTCAGTCTTTGCATGCAGAACACAAACTCTCACCATATACAGAATAAAGCCACATAAAGTATAAATAGAAATGTGCAGACAAAAACTAAACTGTAAAACATATCATGCCAGACTCTATACAGTGCAACAATGGAAAAACAAAAACGTCACCATTCCTCATGAAACAATCAATAAAATCAAGATATATAAATCATGAATCATAATTATAAAATCATACTAATAAAATAATTTCAAAACAGCTGATGAATAGAATATCCAATAATTAAAGACTCAAGCAAATTTTGAAACCTTTACCAAACACCAATAAAATATTTCAAACAGCAGACATATCACATACTACCCAATAATTAAAATGGTAGTCAATCAAGAAAAATGAACTTAAAAAGCCACCTTTACTTACCCTCTCCAGCAGTTATCCTACTCCTTTCCTGCTGAAGCTATCCTCACAGTCCTCTTCCTACGGGACCACAACCAATCTCTTCTCTCTCTCTCTTTCTCACACACACATACCAATCATACCCTCAAGACCAGTTTCTGTCTCTCACACACCAATCATCTCCCCAACCAGTCTCTCTCTCTCTCTCACACACACACACACACATGCACACACATACCAGTCATCTCCCTGAGCAGTCTCACACATACACACGTCACCTCTCTTGCAAGTCTCTCTCAATCATACAATGCTCTTGCTCCCTCTTACACACAGTATTTCAATCACACACTTGCTCTCTCTATTTCACTTACACACAAGCTCTCACTTATACACATGTTCTATCTCACTTACAAACAGGCTCAATCACACACATGCCCTCTCTCACAGCCACAAGCCAGCCAAAAACATACTCCATCTCTCTTGCACACACACATTGACACACAGAAGCACCCTCCCTGTTTCA
This sequence comes from Rhinatrema bivittatum, assembly GCF_901001135.1. Classification (NCBI taxonomy): domain Eukaryota; kingdom Metazoa; phylum Chordata; class Amphibia; order Gymnophiona; family Rhinatrematidae; genus Rhinatrema; species Rhinatrema bivittatum. Next base: position 322,516,680 of record NC_042616.1, on the reverse strand, counting down.
CATACACATTACACTCTCATAGAAGCACCTTGCTTTCAGACTTGCAGCATTTTTCACTTTTACTAAAAGTGAAAGTCATGATCCCAACCATTAAATAAGAAAACCACATTCCTGTCAGAAGGCGAAATGACACCCTTCATTCAGGTTCTGTCCTCCCAAGGTACAGCCACCCACACCGTACAGCTTCTCTTGTTTTATGCTTTCAGGCAATAAAGCAAGTGTCTTTCTTAAACTATCAGTCATATGAGTATTCATGTGGGAGATATGGAACCGAAAAACATCCTTAGTCAACTTCCCTTTTAAATGGGAAGATTCCAGTCTTAGTAATTTAAAAATATACATTTTCTATAGACTAAAAAAAATTAGCAAAATCGTTTCAGATTGGAACTATTCTAGTCTTCATGCTTAAATTATGCTTCTAAAAAAAACAAAACAAAAAACAAACCCCACCTGGCATCAGTATCTTAAATTTGTGATTTTGCTGAGATGAACATTTTAAATAGTTTATTTTTTTTGCTTTAGTATTTGTCTCTACCCACTTTGCTAAATTTTATTTTCCAGAAGAGGGATGCTTAAAATTCAGTCATTTCATCTTTCATCCAACTTTTTAAAAGTTGTGCTACCAGCACAAAAGTTGAGGTATATATATTATCATATTTCATTTTTTTTAAACTGGCAGATTCTTTTCTCATATACATAACACACACACACAGCAGCACCATTCCTTTCTCACATTCACACATACACACACACACACAGCAGCACCATTCCTTTCTCACATTCACACATACACACACACACACACAAGCATCGTTCCTTTCTCACGTACACACAGAAGCACCCTTCCGATCTAAGGCCCTCCCGCTGAACAGCTGGTCTCCGGCGGTAGTTAGCAGCACCGGTGTTCACTTCTTCAGGCCAGCGGAGGCTGAAGAAAAGAAGATGGGCGCCTCCCAGCCAGCCCCGCTTGAGGCTGGCTGGGAGGCGCCCATCTTCTTTTTTTCGGCCGCCGCCGCCACCGGCCTCGATTTTAATTTATTCGGCCCCCGCCACTTGGTCTCCAGGGGGGGCTGGCTGGGAGGCTCCCGCCGGCTTGGTCTCCAGCGGGAGCTGGCTGATCTTCTTTTCTTCAGCCTCGATTTTTATTTCTTCAGCCCCTGCTGGCTTGCTCTCTGGCGGGGGCTGGCTGGGGGGCGCTGAGGCTGGGCTGAGGAAGAGCCACGCGGTCGAGACCACGTGACCATCTAGACCGGCCCACCGGGGGAAGCCCGATCCCCAGATAGGCCAATCCGCCCCTGCTACTGAAGATTGACTTTAGGGAAAAGCCAAAGTGGTCTATATACAAGTATGCTAAAGACCCATTTTGAAAGGTAGAGAACAGGGAGACTAAGCTTAGCTATGCAGCATTGAGAAGCTTACAAATACAGGAGATATGGGACGTTTTAGTAGTAGTTATACTGTGACCATGTAATGATTTAAACTCTGATTAAAAAGAGGGATACAAGGAGGCTTTGTTTAGGAAATCTTTTAGCCATAAACGTTCCTCCTTGAATCAGAGAAAGAAAGTGTAACAGCAGGTTTTTTCAAAGTAGAATCAATCTCTGAAAAGGCATTCCAGGCCTCCTCCGGTGGTGGAGACCTGGATTGCCCTTCTGGAGGAGGTGGTGAAGAAGAAAAAAGTCTATGAATTCAAAGGAGCATGGATGAACACTGTGGATTCCTTAAGGCTATAGAAAGAAAATGAGATAAACATGCAGGGGGGTAACTTTCTGGTTCGGTGGTTACTATTCTTAACCAATATGCTTTGATACTTTTAATGCAACTGCAACATTGTTCCCCACTTAGGCCTAGCTTTTCTAAGACACTGCAGCATCATAAATTGTGTGGTACAGGGGGGCGGGCCTGCAATAGCTGGCAGTGATCGCACCTCCACAGCGCAATCGCTGCCGGCTTTCGCACCCAATAGCACCATCGTAAAAGGTGGTGCTATTGGGCGTGAAATTGGAAGCGAAAAGGCTCCTTATCTTTTTGCTGTCCACGCTGTCTTTGTGGTGTCCGCCCCGGTGCCACCCTGACTCCTCCTGTTCCAGTCTTGACGAGGCCCCTTTTTAGTGATCGCACATGAAAAGGAACGTTTTATGTGTGATCGCTTTGAAAAATGACCCCCTAAGACGGCAGGGGAATAAGAGGAACTGGATTCAGACAACAATAGAGTGCGCTGACTTCCATGATCTGGGATACTGTTATGCAGATATAAGGGGAACCTAGCTTGATGGAATTTCTACCTGGGTAACATCAAGCTAGATTGAGAGAACATTGCATAAATCTCATCTTTGTGTGAGTTTCCTCACTCCAAATTACATAAAATCTTTACAAGAGTGTATTGTTCTATTCATTCATTCTACTCTGCATGTAAAAGTGGCCCCTAACTCCTATACTACTACCTATCCTCACCTCAAGTAACTAGGTGGGCCTCCTATAGTAGCATAAATAGCTGCTTACTAGGGTGCCCCTCTCCCACACCCTTCCCCAACTTAAAAATGCCCAAAATGGAATTTGCAAAAAATCACAAATTGTATTATGGGCATAACGCATGAGATCGCACAGCGATATTGTGCATTATGGCTTCATGAATCCAGCCTACTTTTCGGGAAACCCCTCCCCTTTTAAAAATTTGCATCGCACCATGCGTTATGGTGCTTATTGCATGCATTAAGGCATTTTTTTCATGCGAAAACGCCATAATGCAAGTTGATAAATGACCCTGTAAGTCTGATGGGCCAAAAAGCTGTCCTGAAGTTAGGTGGCTATAATTAGCTAGCTATCTTTAAGATAGCTGGCTATATTCCATAGTGCGGTTTCAGTATTGAATATACCTTCAAAGTTAGCCAGATAAGTTTATCCTGCTAACTTTGCTAGCCACACTGTCTGAATATGGACCTCCTTGAGACCTCATTTTCCTAATCAGGACATTTCATAAAATAGGGCTACAGAAAAAAAAGCCTTCTGAGTGCATAAATATTTAGCCTCAGCTAGAAAAGGAAGAGTTAAAAATATATCTAAGGGAGGATTGCAGAAAGAGTGAGATCAAACCCTGTCAGCTGTGGAGATCTTCCCATGGTGCCTGTGGTGGTTTTCCTTCCTATTGAGGAGTTTCTGTGCCCTGCCTGAGATCAGGTATATGATGTCATTGACCCGCAACATAAGTAGCTGAATACAAATTGAGCCTGCAGCAGCACACAGCCGCCAGCATGTACCCAAAGCTGCATGCCAAAGGGATGCACCCCTGGGAAATGTTCATCTCTCTCTGCAGGTTTGCTGGGTTGTAAGAATTCTTCTTCTGTTTAATTTTCAGCCTTTCCTCCTTTGACCATATGGGGAAGAAGAGAAAAGGGTCTTTGCAATTTTTCCCATCAAAATCTATGACCATCTCTGCTTTATCCCAATCGTCTATTGAGGAATTTATTCATCCTATACTAGGGATGTGCAGAGAAGCTGCATACGTTTCATATGGCATTCGTATTCGTCGGGTCCAGATACCTTGTATCCATTCAAAGGGGCCCCCGATCCGTTGATACGTGCCATTCTTATTCGTTTCTCTTTTAATTTAATTAACTACAAACCCCCCCCCACCCTCCTGACCCCCTCCAAGACTTGCCTAAATTCCCTGGTGGGCCACCAGGGACTTTTGGCAAGTCTTGGGGGACCCTCCTGACCCCCACAAGACTTGCCAAAAGTCCAGTGGGGTCCGGGAGCGACCTCCTGCACTCGGGCCGTCAGCTGCTAGTATTCAAAATGGTGCCGATAGCCTTTGCCCTTACTATGTCACAGGGGCTACTGCTGCCATTTGTTGGCCCCTGTCACATGGTAGGAGCACAAGATGGCGCCGGCAGCCGACAGAGGGAGGGCAAGAGATGCTCTGGGACCCCCGCTGGACCACCAGGGAATTTAGGCAAGTCTTGGAGGGGTCAGGAGCGTGGGGGGGGGGGGGTGTGTGTTTAAAATTGTCATTTCAACAGCCAAATGATTCGGCCACGATTCGTTGTATTCATGGGAAATCGCGATACGTTTCGCGACGCAACGAATACAACGCATCTGGCCGTATACATAGCGGATTCTCGATACGTTGCAAACGAATGTGCACCCCTATCCTGTAGGCACAAGTATTCCTTCAGGACTTAGTAGTTGTGGCATAATTACTCATGCTGCTTCTTCAAGAAATTCTATCTCCCTTAGGTCTGATACTCACCTTCCCCCTAATTTGCATTTCTTAGCACCAGCAACTTCTCAGGAGGGTGCATCTGTATCCCATAGTATTTTTTCTTTCCCTCCTGATGATGGGGAAGTTGCTACATTTAAGAGTGTTGATATGGTGTGGAACATCAATGAAAATTTGATTGTTCCTGCCATTAAGACTGCTTCTAATGATCCTAGTTTTGAAAGACCTGAGCATATCACACCAGGAACACTATGGACAGCTATTAAGGGATTGGAACAGTCTCTAGAATCTAGAATTGATAATGTTATGTTGGTTATTGTGAAGTACCAAATCAGACTGGGGGTCATGATCAATTGACCAAAAGTAATACAGGAAGAATTTGTTCTTTAGACAAGCAGTGTGAAGCTTTGGGAAAATCTGATCTAACTGTAATTAATGGGCAGGAAGTTATCAATCAGATTGATTTTCTAATAATTCCATTCTAGAAGACTAAATGTACGGATATTGAATTTTCCTAAATTGCCTGTAATCTCTTCTATAGAATTACTTAGGAAACTCTATGTTGAGGTACTGAAAGTTCCTATGAGTTTTATTCCAACAATTACTAAGGCCTTCTATTTGCTAACAGGAAAGAATATAGCACCTGTCAGTACTTCTTCTGTTCAACCTAATTTGTCTACTACGTTGCAGGAATCTCAGATAGAGCTTCAGGGCTTGGTTATGTTGCTTGTTTCTTTTGCTTTGGAACCCAATTGTATTTGGACCATGACAATGCTTTTCATGACGTGGGTAAGTCCTTTTTAGGCTATCAACTGGCACTATTTCCTGATGTTGCTAAGGCAACACAATTAAGACGGAAGGCTTTCTTAATGAAAAAGCAATGAGTAATAGCCCTTGGAGCTATGTTTTGCTTCACTTCCCATGTAAGTATATAATTAAATTAGGAGTGAATAAGTATCTCTGTTTTTGAGCCAAAACAACAAGAGGGTTTCCTTCAAAACTGTAAATCACCTATGGCTGTTTCCTCTTAATATAGCTGTCCTGATGTGTTAACATACATGCTAGTTATATAAAAGGTTTTTTTTGTGCCTTTTTTTCTCATTATTAATTTTTTCTTAAAGAGTCCCCACACTATTGAACTCTCAATTGGATATTTGATTTCTTCATTGTTGAATCGTTTCCTTTTTATGTAATTCATTGTTACTCATATGTAACAATGTAGTTTTGAAAAGTTAGAAAAATTTAGAGCAAATAAAAAAATATCTATATCTAAAGATAGATAGATAGATACCAGGCTGATTGTGGTGTTCTAGTTCTTTAAGATACTGAGGGGCTGCATCAGAAATAACCTTATGCACCAGCAACATTTTAAATTGAATTCATGAGGCTATATGAAGCCAATGCCATTTTACTAAAGTGGGATGTTAGGGTTGTGAACCTTTATTTTGTTTGACATTTATTGTGATTCATATGAAATTAAAACAAAATGAAAAGAAAAAAAAGACAAAACAAAAAAATAAGGCTCCTTCACAGACAAAAACCAGGGTTGTCAACATTAAAAAAGAAATAGCCCTAGGCCTTCTCCTATCCCCCTCTCAACCTCCGTGAATCAACTTACCCCATTCTTAGGGTCTAGAAAAACAAATGAGCCAGAAATGATCCCTAATTGATCCTGCCTGGTCAAATGCTTGGTTGAAAATGTTTTGGCCAACTTTCCATAAAAAAACCTGTTACCAGCTTCAGGGAACACTCCAGCCCTGTGAAGATGCTTACAATTGTGGGTAAGCTGGTGGAGTGGGAGGGGGCACCTGAATGAAGAATAGGATGGAGAATAGGTCGAATGGGACTTTTAGATTTTAGAATCATAATTTCTGTGGTAGGGGGATGGGGCCCTGGAACTAGATGCCACAATCTTCTTTTATAAAACATGGCACTAGAATGGTCTAACTAGAGACATAACCTGGCTTTTTCCCACTATGATTGCATTACACATATGGAGTGATAAGTTAAGAAAGTATTGAGCAGACAATATGGCGGTTGCAGAGACTATTAATCCCATATCAGAATACATATGGGGAGAGGGTAATTCTACATAGGAAAATAGTCTGGAATTAGTGCAGGGTTACATCATCTTTTGTGCCTTTCGAGTTCTATATTTGTCAAGGTTGGTGAGCTGTTAGACTGAGGCTTGATTGGCTCAGCCTAGCAGGCAAAGCCATTAGCCTCACATTCAGGCTGATACAGCATAGTGCGCTCCGGTGCTTGTGCACACAAGTGGAGATCGAGTGCGTTTGGTACATGCACATAAAGCATCTGACCACTAACACATTCTCAATTAAGAACATAATTGGTTCTTAAATATTGTTTTTCAACAGGCCGGAGTTTCGCCCCGGTGTGGGGCGAAACTCTGGCCTGAGTCGGGCACATACAAAACTAATGGTCTCCATCTGTTAATAAAGTCGTACTTGGACATTTTATTGGCGTCTAATCTTCATATTTGCCCCCACGGCTTTTTTAGATAGCCTACCCTCCTGCTTTTTTGGCCCATGGGTCTGAAGACAGATGCTCAATTATGCCGGCGTCCGTTTTCCGAACCCGTGGCTGTCAGCGGGCTCGAGAACTGACACTGTAAAAATTGAGCGTCAGCTGTCAAACCCGCTGACAACCCCCGCTTCTGTCAAAAAGGAGGTCCTAGGGACGCACTAGTGTCCCTAGCGCCTCTTTTTACCACGTGCCCTCATTTAAATATTTGATCGCGCACCCAGGAGAGTGGCCTGGGCGCACATTGAGAGAGTGGGCGCTCACCGCGGAGCGCCGGGTTTCCCGTGGGATTTACTGTATCGGCCCGATTGTCAGTAGGCAGACATGATCGGGGACTGGATCTAGACCTCACCCATTCCAACTCCTTATCCCACAGTTTGAGGGTCTGTGTTCAGGGGCCGATGGAAGCAGGAAGGTTGAGGATATGCTGTGAAGGAATGGCCCTAAAACTCCTCCTTAATCTGTTCAGGACCAGGCATCTAATCTGGTCTATCTTTAATCCTACAGGGAAAGAGAGCTTTGTGGGTGGGACTTTGCTGGGAAGGGACTAAGTATGTGAGCCCAATGGGATCATAAAGCCCTACATCTCTAGTAGGTTCTCCTGACCCTCTGGAAGAAGGTATTATAAAATACACTGCTAAAAAGGTAGAAAGTCTACTATTTGTGTTTGAATGTGATAATACAGTTTAAGTTCCATGAAGAAAGGCTGGAGTCAGCATGGTTCCTGTTTCAGCTTGTGAAGATTTGCTTGGCTATCCTCACTTATGGTGTCAGTTTGGGGATTTTTTTCTCTACATTTGGCACAGAGGAAACCAAAGACTTTAAAGGGAAAAAGGAGAAGAAAGAGAAAGTTTATGGTGAAAACCCTACCTAAAGACGTGGGTTTCAATCAGAATAAGTGCTGCTAATGCTGTAGTGCACTGGCTCAGAGAAGAGCACAGAAAAATGGTTCCCTTTAATAGAGAGTGGTCTTTGGGGCCTGTAGGGAAGAACAGGTTTAGGTTTATAGAAGGTAAGGGGACAAGCTCTACTCACTTCAGTCAGTGGACCTAAATAAGTGGCTAGAAAAGCAGGATTTGTTTCCTTTTTTTTTTTTCACCTTTGCATAGGCAGAAAAAACAAAATAGACAGAAACAGTGTGCAACTAGGAACAGGGCATGGTCTCCACAGAGACCATGCCCTGTTCCTGGCTGCACACTGTGAAACTGTGTGAAACTGCATTGAGTGTGAAACTGCATTGAGCACAAAAGGCAACAAAATGAAAGCATAACTGAGCTCAACGTACAAGCATTGTTTCAGAACACTCGGGTGCAGCTCAGGAAAATGGCCTGAAATTTCAAGTTTTCTGGACAGATGCCAGGAAAGAACAGGAAGCACACTGGTCATGGGTAACTGCCTGTCTGGAAGAGCTGAAGCTGGAAGCAGAGGGTGCACAGCAGCTGAGTGAATCACATGACTGAAGCTCGACCATTCAGAGGGACTTTATTTCAGAAGCAGCTGAAAGCAGCAACTGGCTGAAGCCAAAACAGACCTAGAGTTGCAACAACAGGATGGATACCAGGTGATTGAACCTGTAGTGACTGAGTCTGAGATAACATAAAGCTCATGGTGGAGCTTCATACCCTTGCCTGGAAGAGGCAATACAGACTGTCCAGAAGGGGTCAGTACAGAATAGCTTTCTGGATGCAGTGTTGATTGCTTTATGGAAGGAAGCATGCAGGAGCCAAAGAGGGGCATGGTAGGCTTGCCAGTGAGAGGTGCTGCAGAGGAGTCAGTGACAGGCACAGCAGAGGGGCTACTAGTGTGTGGAGTTGTAGAGAGCACAGAGAGAGGTGCTCCAGGGAGCCTAGAGAGGGGAGCAGCAGAGTTGCTAGAGGGAGTCACTGCAGAGAGCCCAGGGAAAGATGTTGTAGAGTGCCCAAACACCTCCACTGCGGAATGGCCAGAGGGAGGTACTGCAGGTGGAGATGGTACAGATGAGTCACAAAATGTCATAGCAGCAGCTGAAAGAGTGTGGAAGCCTGAAGGAGAGCAAGTTTTGCAGTGATTGGAAAAGAAGCCACCACAGGAATAACAACAGAAAGTCCAAGGAGTCTGGCCGGAAAAGGAATGGAACCTGGAACCATTAATGGGCTCAGTTAAAGGACTGGGGGTGAATACTTGGCAAAGAATGCAGTGGATGGTGGTAATAGCTCTGTCAGGAATAACCTTAATGGTTACAGGTAAGCTTGACCCTAGAACCCCGACCCCAAACCTAGCTAGTGGAAGCCAGAAGACGGAGTGTGGGTATTTGAGACACTTCCCTGGATAGGATTCAGGGAGAGTAAAAGCTCGAACCAATGGGTCCAAGCTGAGGGGGAGATTATGTGAAGGCATGGCCATAAAACCCCTCCTTAACCTGTGCAGGACCAGGCATCTAACCTGGTCCACCTTAAATCCTACAGGGAAAGGGAGCTCTGTAGGGCTACTACTGGGAGGATGATAAGAGTATGAGCCTAGCTGGGATCAGGAGGCCCCACATCTCCAGGCGTGAGAGTATTGTAAAGTAAACTACTAAAAAGGTAGACAGTGTACTGATATTTGTATTTGAATTGATAATAAAGTTTAAGTTGCATGAAAAAAAGGCTGGCGTCAGCGTGGTTCCTGCTCCAACCTGTTAGGATTTTCTTGACTATCCTATCAAAGACCAATGGCTAATGGCAGTCATGGGCAGGATTAGCAACACTGGAGGCAAAAGCAGGAACAGGAGTGAGGTACAAACATGACCACGACAATGGATGTACCAACATGCACTGCAGAATAGAGAGACCTGTTGCTGAGGTACTGGCTGATCGCAAGGGACTTCCTTATATATTCATGCAGGATGTGATGTCATCAGCCAGTGCCACAGGAAGTCCCAGCTGGAGGACATATAAAAGGAGTTCAGAGTTATAGGAAGTTCAGCTATATTCTATAGATACAGCATGATGCCAGAGGCAATGTCAGAAGTGCTTCAGATTAGAGGTAAGGTGTTCAAAGTAGCCCCCCCCCCCCCCATCCCTAGGCTTGGATTATGGGGATAAAGACTATGAAATCTCCTGATTAGCTGAAGTGCATGAACATTTGAAACAGGCTCCTAGGTATTTTCCTCAGGAACAAAACCTTGCCATGATATGAAGTAATGCAACTTGCCTTGGATACACTTCAATTCGAAGACAGCACAGACACTTTGATTCGAAGATAGCACAGACAATGGAAGCAACAATGGAGTGTGAGGGTGCCTGCTATAAATGATCCAGAAGGGTAAAGATTCTACTGCTTCTCTCATATAGTTATGAAGGCAAAATTCAGCCCAGGGTAACAGTGAAACCTAGTAGGGGTGGGCATTCATTTAGAACAAAATAGGAATTATCCATGAAATTTCCTATTTCATTGCATTTCGTGGATTAAAAATAATGAAAGAAAAAAACCCACAAAATTTTGTGGGGTTTTTTCTATCTTTTTTTTAAAAGATGTAATAATTTAATTAATAAAATGCATGCAGAACCTACCCTCAACCCTTTCCCTTAAATAAATGTTAAACCCTGACCAGCTAACCCATCTAAGCCTACCCTCCCAAGCCCTCCTGGACTCACCATCATATTCCTGGTAGTCTAGTGGGGGCCAAGGAATAACCTCCCACTCTCAGGTCAAGTGGCTGCCATTATTCAAAATGGCAGAGGCCACCCTTTGCCCCATCATGTCATAAGGACCTTTGGGTCCCCAACAAACCTCAGCAGAGGAGTCACATGCAGGATAGGTCTAGATACATGTATGGGGCCTGGATGCGGCAGGACAGGAGGAGCCAGTGCTGGGAGATGACCCTGAAGAGCCACCATCCAGCCAGCCATTCCCTGTAAAAGGCTCACAGTTTGTTGAAGTTGCTGGACTCTGAGGGCTAAATGTGGTATGGCTTGAACAGTGATTTCAGCAATCTGTCATGGACTGAGACAAGATTTATTCAACCTAGCAGGCAAATCCACTAGGCCCATGCTGAAAGTAGACTGGACATGCTTGGGGACTAAGTAAGACCACCCTTACCATCCCCTTTCCCCGCAGGTTGAGCCCTTGTATTCATAGTGTTGGGAAACACAGTCGCGGCAACCCGCAGCCGGTCCCCCTTACCATACTGGCATGCACCCGATCTGGACTCCCTCCTTGATGGCCTGGGGCGGCTGAGCCCTGAATCCAGCACTGGATGCCATAGACTTCCTCTCTCCATGTGCTCCCCTAGGTGCATGCACAGTGCTCGTCCCTACTTAAAGGAGCCATGGCGGGAAACCTTGGCCTGGCCCCCGAAGATGTCATCACAAGTCAGGGCTATTTAAGGCCACATCAGCTTCCTGCACCTTGCCTTGGCAACAGGTCCTAGTCATGAGAGTGTGTTGTTGCTGCATTCCTGCTTGTTCCTGATCCTAAGTTCCTGTGAGTTCCTGACCCTGAGCCCCTGCTCCTTGGACTGACTTCCTGGTTCTGACCTCAGCTTGGCTTCCTGACTCCGCTTGTCTGCTGCCCGTCCTGACCTTTGGCTTGTATCGTCGTACTGCTGGTTTGCTGCCTGTCCTGACACCCGGTCCATCCATGGCTTCCTCTGACTTCCGCCTGCTTCAACCTGGACCTCCTGATGCCACCTCTTCATCTCTTGGACCCTCATTGTGAGAAGACCTACACCTAAGTCTTGCCGGCCCCAACACCCAAGGGCTCAACCTGAGGGGAACGAGGGCTGGTATAGGTGAAGCTCCAGCTGGGTCTTCTCCACCAGAACTGCCTCCCGGCAATGACGACCACTGTTGGCCGTCCCTCGCTGGTGGTTCCATCCCTCATCCCGGCTCAAGGGTCCATGCACCTAACATGTAGACCAGAGGGACTTAAGCAAGATCCCAAGGAGAAAGGAGGGTCTGAGGACAGGCCAATGATCAGAGTTTTCAGTGTGTGGTAGAGTTGCATTCCAGGCAGTGGTTGGGGTAGGCGGTGCGCAGGTGGAGTCATATATCAAATAGAAGTCAAGCACAGGAGGTCAGACTGAGGGAGACAAGGATACAGGTAGTGGGAGGAAGCAGAAGAGAACATGGCAAAGAGGCTCAGACAGGTAAGGAATAGAAGACACAGAGACAAGGGCAGGATCAGGAACACCAGAGGCACACCTGCATAGCAGGGAGATCTGTTGCTGAAGCGCTGAGTAGTCACAAGAGACTTTCTTAAATGCTCATACAGGATGTGATGTCATCAGCCAGCAGCACAGGGAGTCCTGGCTAGAGGACCTATCAAAAGAATTCAGAGCTATAGGAAGTTCAGCCATGTTCTTTGGATAAACTATGATGCTGGAGGCTACATTAGAGGCGCTTCAGATTAGAGATGAGGAGCATTACAATATTCAAAGGAATTTGTCTCGGTAAATTGTGATTTACTCAGACAAACTCCAAGGATTTTTTTAATGTTTTAAAAAAATATTTATTTATGAAATAATAGTACAATAAACCATCAATACTTAAAATTATAATGCCCTCCATACTTCACATCAAAATCCTAATATAAAAATCATTAAAAGAGAAGATCCCTCAAAATACAATAAATCTATTTTAATTTCTGCACCTTTAGCCTGATAAATGTTACCTAGGTAAGGGCTAGATTCATCAAACTACTGCATTTGATAGGAAGAGGGGTGTGTTTTATGATAATAGGCAATTTATCACAATATGTGGAGAGAGAGAGAGAGAGAGAGAGAGAGAGAGAGAGAGAGAGAGAGAGAGAGAGAGAGAGAGAGAGAGAGAGAGAGAGACTAGCTATAAAGCTCATCTAGTAGTTAGCTATTTATTTCTCTATTGGAAGTCCACCTAGTAAGTCGAGGTGAGGTTTAGGTAGTAATGTAGGGGTCAGGGGCCATTTTGACATGCAAAATAAGATGTACAAACAGAACAGTACACTTTTGTGAAGATTTGATGTCCTTCAGAGTGAGAAAACTCACACAAAGATGAGATTTGTACAATGTTCTCTCAACCTACCTTGATGGACTCTCTACCTGGGTAACATCAAGCTAGGTTGAGAGAACACGGGATGTAATTATAGGAGATGCAGGATGGGGGGGGGGGGTGGGGGCAGCAACCATTCTCTATGTGAGAATCTAGCCTGTAAATATGCTTTTCTAATACATGATCTGGGATATCTGTGAACTTCAAAATGTGTAGACAATATAATAGCTTATCTCTTAAAGTCTTCCATCGGAGCTGAAAAAAATGGCTGACAGGTAGGTTCTTTTTTAGGCATCATGGGTGTGCACTGTCAAAGTGAAGATATGTATTCAAATCTGTTGACTTCCTATAGAGAGTAGTATGAAAACCATATGAAGTCTTAATAATTCTCAAATCCAGGAAGGAGATGCTTGTTTTATGTATCATAGCTGAAAATTTCAAATGATGGTCCTGATCATTCAGCCACAATAAAAATTCATTGAGATGTTCACTTCCCCCCCACAAAAAAAACAAATATATCATTGATGTTACATTTCCACAAAAGTAAAGATGTCACAAAAGTATGATCATTACTCCATAAGGATTTGAAATCAGCCATGTAAAGATTTGCCACATCAGGAGCCATTGTTGCTCCCATGGCTGTCCTGCAGATTTGCTGGTGAATATACAGTATTAATTTCTCAGGTAAGGTTATCTAGACCATCTGAGTACCAATATAAACATTTAAATGTCCCAGGAATTAGGAATAATATCACTAACTCACTTCCTATTTTAATTATTCCACGTTTAGATCCTTGGCCACGGCTGCCAACATTATAGGAATGACAGTCTGCCACAGCAAGCATGGAAGTTTGGCCTGGTAATGTGTGGTGACTAATTCTGAATTCTATGTTGCTGAGCACCAGCAGGAACTACACCAGGGAAATTGCAGATATTGAGGCCTCCTGCTATTAGAGTAGTGATGTATATCAATGGCCTATCAAGCCTCACTCTATTACGTACTTCATATAACAGTCAAGTGTGAGGGCATGTCCAGGTCTTCAATGACATTCAGACTCACCAGGATTGTGTTTTTCTCCCACACTTTGTTTTGAGAAGACTGAACCCCAGCTGAATTTTAGTGGATAAAAAGCTGATGCACGGGTAAGCTACAGGGATGTGCAGAAGAAAACTTTTTGTTTCCGTTTATTCATTCATTTTGCAGGGCACCAGCATTTGATTCATTAGTTTCAAATGAAAGAAAAATCATGTATTTGTTTTATTCATTCATTCTTTTACCATTAAAGTCAAAGGGGGAAGCATTGCAGCTTATTTTGGGCTCCAAAAATGGGGTTCTCTCATTAATTCTAATGAAACTTGTGGGAAGACAGCATCACAAAAGAGAAAAAACTCCAGGCTACTAAACTGTGACAAAGCTGCCTCAAAAGTGGCATGAAAAACCTATGACACCGTAAAAGGGCAAAGGGATGCCAGCATTGGCAGGAGATCTCCAAGGCATCATGAGAGGAGCAAAGTAGCAGCAAGAGTGGGAAAAATACCCCAAGCTTTCAAAAGAGAGCACCAACAACAGTTGCATAAACCCTGCCTGCTGCGCAAACAAAAGTACGCAATCGTGCAGTTTTTCAAAATCTACCCCTACTTGAATTTGATCTTGCTGCTGAATGTAATATTGGCTTTTTGGTAAAATGTGCTTTCTGAATGAAACTTGTCACAATCATCATATGAAAGTAATCTCTCAATGTGACTTTCCTGGTAATTTGTGAGGTTTGTTTTATTAGAAAAGCTTTTCAAATATTCTGTAGCTGAATAGAGTCTCTTCCCTTTGTTAATTTTCTGGTGTTGCATTAGTTATCTCTTCCTAGCGAAACCTTTTCCACATTCAGAAGTTGCAAAAGGTCTCTTCTATGCATATTTTCTGTTGTGCCTGGATTGCTTCCTTCTGACTTAGGGTTTTGCTATAATGTGTGCATGTAGCTGTTTTCAGAATCAGATCTCTGCTGTGATTTCAGAATACAGGATCCCTAAGGAATATCACACATACATCACTTATGCATCTTTCTTCAGATGTATGATTTTTCTGCTCTCCATCTTTTTGTGTGATAAAACTGGCATTTGCTCATACACAGGAGAATTCTGAGATGAATTTCTGGCTGAATTTCATAGCTTCTTTTCTGAGACACATTTCTTCCTGCACTTTTTTTTTCCACAGACAGAAAAGGGGAAGTTCTCTTTGTGTCTCTCTGGAGGAGAAACTTGTAATTGTTGTTCTTTTCTTAACTATTTCTTTTTGGAGATAAAATACCCCAGAATAATAAAAAAGGTAGGGTAGAAGAATTATGCTAGGATCCAGATAGAAAACAACAAGAAGGCATCAAAAACTCTGAGGTAAAAAATCAGTGGTATAGAAGGTAGGCATAGTAGCAGTAAGACCCCTAAGATGGTATATCTGAAGTATGGCAGATAGGAATACCACAAGGAAGATCCCTCACATGTTATATCTGGGGCACGGTAAGTAGGCATATGCTCTGGGTTCAGGCTGCAGACATACACACACATACACTTACACAGGGGCTCTTCCTGTGCTCCCAAAGGCTCATCTCAGGGCTAATTGTCAGGAAAGAGGGACATACCTAGGGGCTTCTGTACCTCAGGGCTTCTCTGATACACAAAAAATATGCACACATATATCCAATAACTGGATCCTAGTGTAAGTTTATGTGAGCTCTTGCTAAGCAAAAGGATAGTAACACAAATGAGAAATCACAGCAAGCACTAGAGAGTTGATTGCAAGCAAATAATAACAATAATTACTAGAAAAGTATTAAAAGATACACATAAAGATAGCAAATCTTACGTTCCTAATGAATGTTGAAATGGGCCCTAGAAAATTGTCTGCAGTCTCAGCTCCAGAAGTCTGACAAGCAACAATGATGCTGAGATTCTTACATCTCCATTCTTTTTTATAGGACTTTTCTTTCACTCCTTGGAGCAGGAGTGGGTCCCCCTCCCTCCCATTGTTCTTATCACAGTTCAGCTCATCTGTTTCTCAAAGCTTGGTACTATTTGTTGTTTGCTCCTATGCCCTGCAACTTCCAGTTCCTTGTCAAACCTTGTCTAACA
This sequence comes from Rhinatrema bivittatum, assembly GCF_901001135.1. Lineage (NCBI taxonomy): Eukaryota > Metazoa > Chordata > Amphibia > Gymnophiona > Rhinatrematidae > Rhinatrema > Rhinatrema bivittatum. The sequence goes on along the minus strand of NC_042616.1, from coordinate 322,500,813 downwards.
GCTCTCATGGGTTCAGTGCATAAGCATTTTTTAGTATAAACATCTGCATAACCCTTAGAAGTTATAATAACCATAGTTTCCAAAGACATCTAGAGAAGACTCTCTAATCATAACAGCATTTTCAGCAGGTGACATAGACATCTTCCATCTCTGTGGCCTTTGTTTTACCTGACAGTTCTTACACTAACTGAGGTTGGCTACTTGTAGCCAGCAATTAGACAAACCCCCATTAGCATAGTAGCAGCAAGTCCCCTAAGGTGGTGTAACTGGAGCATGGCAGGTAGGCATAGCATAAGCAAGACCTCCAAGATGGTACAACTGGGACATGGAATATAGGCAGAGTGGCAGCAAGACCCCTAAGGATGTATATCTGAGGCCTGGCACCTTCAAGGTGCTTTCAGTCAACTTGCCACTCACATTGAAATTTGGGAAAGCCCAACAAAGGCAGACTGATTTTTTTGAAACACCAACTTTTCCATCAAGGTTGGTACAGGCCTGGAATGAGGGAGGCTCACAGTGTTCCCTGCCATTCAAGAGACACTTTCACTGGGCATGTTATTGGTTTGGTAGGAAAAATAGTGCTGAGCCACCTTGGCTAGGTTTGTCCAGAATATGGATTTGAGTGCCCAATATGCCAGTGCATGTGTCTATGTCCTCAATGAGCTCTGAGAGATAGCGTGTCATAGAATTTTCTGCTGAGGCTTTCTTTGCTGATGTTGGTCGGGGGTCTCTTTCTAAGTGTTTTAGCTATGGTCTGTGTCAGATTAAAATGGTTCTATGTGGGCAACCTGGCTTTGATGTATTTAGGTGGGAGAGGAAATGGCTGCTGACAGGGTGCTACTTCTGCTTTCACCTCTCTTTGATGTGGCCACTCTATCCTTTGCTACATTTCCAATGTATCTCTGCCTCTGGCACTCCTCTACATATATCCTAGCTTCTAGTATCTCCCTCATATATATGACATGATGGGACTGGAGGGTGAATCCTCCTTTCAGCTGAGGGTCACAAAGTGTGGCAAGCATTAGCGATATGATTTGGCAGAACCTTTTGGTTTGGCCTTTGTTGTCAGCCCATCGTGGGAAATTTCATTTTCTTGCGGTTCAGGCCGATTTTTTTTCAGCTGCCCCAAAATGACTTTTTCCAAAATTTCTGGAAAATCCATTTCTCACATCCCTATAATCCCCCCCCCCCTTAAGACTTACCCAAAAGTCCCTGGTGGTCCAGTGGGGTTCCCGGGAGCAATCTCCCCCTCTCGGGCCGTTGGCTTCCAGTAATCAAAATGGCGCCGGTGGCCCTTTGCCCTTACCATGAGACAGGGGCTACCGGTGCCATTGGTCAGCACCTGTCACATGGTATGAGCAATGGATGGCCCGCACCATTTGTTAAGTGTGCCCTTTCTCCCCCCCCCCCCAAAAAAAAAAACACACACAAAAAACAGATAGGAAAACCACACAAAATTTTGTGGGTTTTCCGTTTGTTTCGTCAGGCCCCCAAAATGCAACAAAATAGGAAATATCGTCTTTATTTCCTATTTTGTTGCAAACGAATGCATATCCCTAGCAAGCATGTATGTATTGTATTCTGTCAGAGGTTTCAAACTCACTTGCAGCTGCTGCTGTAAAACGTCCACAAATCACAATAACTCTGCTTTTATTTCTTCTTGTTAACGGAAACCCTCTAATTTTTCCTCCATAGTATTTACTATAAGGATGATCCTGCCCAAGATGGTGCTTCTGGAACGCAGATCTTCCATGAAATCCTTAACAGGCTTCAGGAATTGTATCAGCTGCCGCATCACTACTCAATCATAATGTTTCCAGGGGGCAATCCACACTTATCTCTGTTTCCTGTTACAAATCATGAAGGGTTATCTGCTGCTCCACTAACCTCTGCAGCACTAGAGCTACTGTCTGCCCCTGCCCTAGCTAAGTCCATCCTGTTTACTGTCATCATGGAGAGATAAGCATGTGTAGCATTCATGCTGTTCCAGATATCACTGGTGAAATGCATGCTACTCCCCTCTGCCTTGGTGAGCTGTACCTGTATGCAACTATGGCAGTGGTTTTACAGGGTGGGTATAACCTGCCTGCATATTAAATGTAATCATGGTTGGTACTTTGTAATTGAGGGCTAACATATGTAGCAGATGTGTAAAGCCCATATTTTCCACTATTTTATTTATTTAAAAAGCATTTATCACCTGCCACTCCAAGAACTGTGGTGAGTTACAATATTAAAACATACATAAAAGTATGAGACATACAAAAACATGTAATAAAATCACAACAATAACAAACACAGTAGTCTGCTTAGTATGTTCAAATACACTGCTTATGTTACAGACACTCATATGAAATACTTAAAGGAACATACAGTCAATTTGAAAATGCCTGTTTGAAAATCCAAGTTTTTAGATTCATTTTAGATTCCTTGGTGTCAGTTATGAGCCAGAGTTGTTTAGGTAAAGCATTCCACAAGATTGGGCCAACTACCGAGATTGCACATTCACGTACTTCACCCAGCTGTGCCTGGAATAATATGGGAATGACAAGAAAGCCTTTATTAGCTGAACTGAGTGCTCTTTGAGGGGTATGAACACGGAGAGCTGCTCCTAACCACAGGGTGTCCTTGTTGAAGATGATTTTGTGAATTGTTAGTGCTTTATAACTTAAAATAACTTTATAACTTAGACTTTAAGCCTGCTGGGGATAGGAAAATAACTACAGTATCTGAAGGTAATCCACTTTGAAGTGCCAAAAAAAAAAGCAAGAAAATCAGAATATATAAATCTAAATAAATGTTAATTAATTCATTAATTAATTAATTTAAAAAACTGATAGGAAGTTGGTCAAGTGAAGATAGGATGGGCGTGATGTGGTTATATCTTGAATTACCAGTCAGCATTCAAATCACAGAATTTTGTAATAGTTGGAGCACTCATATTGTATATTCAGGGATGGTTAATATTAAGGAGTTGCAGTAGTCAATACCAGAGAAAAGCAATTGTTGTAACAATTCTGAAGGCAAAGGGTTTGAGGAGAGATTTTAGCCTGTTTTTAGTAAATTGCAAATGTGTGTTTTCATTTTGTGGTTTGCATCTAATAAGACACTCATATTGCATACATAAGATGAGATTGCAATAGTATGATTACCACAAGTGAATTTAGGAAATTCTTCAGTGATGGATCTCTGGGTCAGATATATTATTTCAGTTTTGGAAAAATTAAGGGAGAGGTGGTTGTAGAACAACCATTTGTCAATGGCAGCAAGATAAATCTGTAGATGTTTTAGGGTATTAGTGATTGAATTGGTAGCTGAGAAATACAGATGAATGTCATCTGTGTAAATATGAAAATTAAGACCCAAGCAACCAAGTAATTTGCATAACAGCATTAAATGAATGTTGAATGGGGACGCTGAAGTGTGGAACCTTTGGGAACCCCAGTTTTATAGATTTCCACTTTGAGCCATTAATCTGAAGTTGTTGTGAACGGTCTGATAGAATCAATGAAAGCCATTTTAAAACAGCATCAGATATTTCAATCTCTGCTAGGCATGTTCTCAATATACTATGATCAATGGTATCGAATGTGGCCAAGATGTCAAAAAGGACCATGATGTTGCTTTGGTCACAATCAAAATCATGCCACAGTACATTGGTGATCGAGATAAGATTTTCAGTACTTTGGTTTTTCCAAAAACTATATTGATTAGGATTTAACCATGCATTATCTTCCAGGCAATTGATAAGTTGCTTGTTGACTACATTCTCAAGAATTTTGGAGAGAAAATACAGGGAACAGTTTGGACAATAGTTTGATATAGCATTAGGATCAGCAGAATGAGTTTTGAGTAGTAGATGCAAGAAGGCTTTTTTGATGGATTCAGGAACGAGATAAAAATAGATTTATAATATGGCTAATTTATGGGGAGATTTCAGTTCGTGTGCATTTTAGTTCATTTACTGATACTGAATTTTAGATACAGAAAGATGGATTTAGTTTGTTAATGATCTGTTGGATCTTTAATGACAATACTACCCAGATTGGTTCCAGTTTGTGACAGATTTGTAGGGTATAGTAAATTGTGTGTTCTGAATTGGAGGAAATTTGGAGCATAAATCAGTGATTTTTTTTAATTTAAAGTATTCTGAAAATTCTTCACAGCTATCTGGGGAAATAGAGGACATCTTGTTAGATTGTACCTCCCAACCTGAATTTGTGAAGTTTCTCACTGTGGAGAATATATATCACATATTGTTAAGTGCTCCATGAATTTATGATGACAAGTATCATTTTTTAGCCAATTTACTGATTCTATATAATGTTGGAATTGTTGTCTGTAGATTATTAGATTGGAGTTGGATTTATCTTTTCTCCATTTTTGTTAAGAGCACGTATGTTTTTGTTTTTCCCATCTGAGTCTAATAGAGAACAAGGGTAATTGCTTTAAATGCTTGGAGTTCACATTTACTTTTTGCAATGGAATTAATTCATCAGCAATTCTAAGTAGGCTGGTATTCCAGTCAGTAATTGGGGAGGTAGTGTTGTCATAATTGACGTTTTCTTCTAATTTTTAAATACTTTTTAATTGTTCTAGGTCAATTTGTTTTCTGCTTTTTGGGGGGCTGTTTAATGGTTAGGATGATTTGTTTTGAGAATTCTGGTTAATATTTATTTATTTATTTATTTATTTATTTATTTAAAGTTTTTTATATACCGCCGCTCATCAAAGATATCACGTCGGTGTACAATGAACAGGAACTTACGCCGGAGCGTTATACATTTAATCTAAACTGTGTACTGCTTTGTGGGTGTCATCATGAATAATCTGATCTAAGCCTATAGCATTCATGGATGTGAGAAATATTTCACATGCATTTGTCATCAGTAATTCATCCATGTGGATGCTGAAATCACGTAAAATAATGGTAGAGGCTGCATGTAAATCACTATTAGCAATTAGTTCAATAAGAGAAAGCAAGCTGTGGGATAAACTGGGAGGCAAAACACTAGGCATATATTCAATTCTTGTGATGTTAAAATGAACACTTTAAAGGGTGGTGCAATTGAAATAGAGGGAGACCGACCTAATACTTTTTTCTATATTACGAAAAGCCCACCACTACATTGTCCTTGTCTGGGAAGGAACATAACAGAATAGTCATGAGGCACAATTTGATTAATCAGGAGATAGTCTAAATTTGAAAGCCATGACTCAGGTATAAACGTGAAGGTTCCCAATCATGAAGCAGATCCATGATGGCAGGGCTTTGTTTTGTGATGACTGGGTGTTCAGGAGTAGCACAGTCAAAACCAAACAGGAAGACATCATGGTCATGCTATTAAGTCTGATAAGCATGAGGTTTGAATAGTTTATCAATGCAGAATACCTAATTTGGTGAGCCAGGGCACCATAACATCTCCATCCACAGAAGAGGGATAGGACCTTCAGACATTGTAGGCCAGGAGGTATCAGATGTAAATGGTCTAAGGATCAAAACATGTTTAATTTATGTTTTCCATAGGCTATTTAAGATGGCAAAAAGGGTGCAAAATGGGGCAAGCTCCTTTCACATGCTCCTTTGGCACATGCAAAGGCACATGGCACCTACAGCGCTGAGCCCATCCAGCTGACCTGAAACCCCGGTGATGTCATCAGTGGTGGGCAAGATCAGCAGTCCCATTTGGTATCTGGAGGGGGTGGTGAGCCAGTCGGAGTTCAGTGGCAGGCTGAAACAGGTTGAGAGAAGGCAGAGCAGGTAGTGCTTAGCAGCAATGGTGGCAGCAGATGATTCTTCAGTGCTGAGCCACTCCAGATGACCGGACATCCTAGAGATGGCATCAGTGGTGGGTAAGATCAGCAGTTCCACCAGGTCTGCAGGGGATGGTCATCCAAGGCAATCAATTTCCTGATGTTCTTTATTACTACATTAGCTGCTATCTGCCTCTTGTCCCAGGACAGTGATATGGAACACAACCCCATTTCTTCTATAGTGGATTGCTTCTTTGGATGCATGGCAGGAGGCTTCTAGCCTGCCACCTAATTGGTAGAAGGGGCTTTCGGATCAGCTTGAGGAACAGTCTTCCCTTTATTAATCCCTTTTCTTTGGATTTTACTTTGAATGGCAGAAGAGGTCTCCAGGCTATTACTACCACTCTCCCCTGATACCAAATGCTAGTGAGTGCTGCTCCTGCAGGTGATACTGCATATCAGCATTTGTCATTAGGGATGTGAATCGTTTTTCAACGATTAAAATTATCGTCCGATAATGTTTATATCGTCTTAAATCGTTATAGAACACGATACAATAGAAATTCTAACGATTTATCGTTAAAAATCGTTAAATCGTGTTAGTGCGCACTAACTCGAGTTAGTGCGCACTAACTCCCCATTAGTGCGCACTAACTCGATTTAGTGCGCACTAACTGAAAATGATACAAATAAACACTTTCCAGGTCACTGAAGGTCAGTTAGGAATGAATATGTGTTCCTATTGGCTGGCTGCCCTCTTATCTATTGATATTACCAAGGTTACCACTGAGGTGATGGTTGGGGGGATGGGAAATGGAACTGGAAACTAACGAACACCAACAGAAAATGAAACAAAGTGTTCACACTTCCCAGGTCAGTAAAGGTCACTTAGGAATGAATATGTATGTATGTATTCCTATTGGCTGGCTGTGCTCTTATCTATTGATGTTACCAATATGGTTGGGGGGATGTGAAATGGAAACAGTTGGAAGCTTGACAAAAAAAGTAATGTAATGATCAGCACTCACGTGACTAGAACTTGTTTGTTTATTATTTTTGTTAGCAGGCACCTGAAATGCTAGTGCATGTTGAATTTGCCAATCACTGTGCATTTTAGAAAGGTGGTCCTGGCTGGAACTGTACACAGTTCAAATATATGTAATTGATTGTTGGTAAGTGTATTTTTTAAGTAGCCACACTGGCACCAGTATGTTTACTTTTCCTCCTACTTAACTCACTAGCTCAGCTTTGTAAGAAGGGCTTCTCTGCTTGTGTGTTGTTTTTGTTTGGTGTGAGGAGAGCAGAAACATCAGATCTTTATTCAATCTACTACAGTCATCTCTTACAGTGCCCTATCCCTATTAATACCAGGAGTGTTGTGATCTTCCTGCACACAGTGCCCTAACCCTGATACCAGTCTGAGACAGCTCCCTCCCTGCATTACTAGTGAGAGGCTGGCTTCACAGACAGGGGGGAGCTGCCTGACCCTCACTCCTGACTTCCCCCATGTCCCAGCTAGTGAATGGTGTGTGGGTGAGGGGGGGGGGAGGATGGTGAAGTCTGAGACAGCTCCCTCCCTGCATTACTAGTGAGAGGCTGGCTTCACAGACAGGGGGGAGCTGCCTGACCCTCACTCCTGACTTCCCCCATGTCCCAGCTAGTGAATGGTGTGTGGGTGAGGGGGGGGGGGAGGATGGTGAAGTCTGAGACAGCTCCCCCCCTGCATTACTAGTGAGAGGCTGGCTTCGCAGACAGGGGGGAGCTGCCTGACCCTCACTCCTGACTTCCCCCATGTCCCAGCTAGTGAATGGTGTGTGGGTGAGGGGGGGGGAGGATGGTGAAGTCTGAGACAGCTCCCTCCCTGCATTACTAGTGAGAGGCTGGCTTCACAGACAGGGGGGAGCTGCCTGACCCTCACTCCTGACTTCCCCCATGTCCCAGCTAGTGAATGGTGTGTGGGTGAGGGGTGGGGGGAGGATGGTGAAGTCTGAGACAGCTCCCTCCCTGCATTACTAGTGAGAGGCTGGCTTCACAGACAGGGGGGAGCTGCCTGACCCTCACTCCTCCGGGGTATTGTGATCTTCCTGCACACAGTGCCCTATCCCTGATACCAGGGGTGTTGTGATCTTCCTGCATGCAGTGCCCTATCCCTATTAATACCAGGAGTGTTGTGATCTTCCTGCATGCAGTGCCCTATCCCTATTAATACCAGGAGTGTTGTGATCTTCCTGCATGCAGTGCCCTATCCCTGATATCGGGATGTGTGCAAGAAGATCACAACACCCCCGGTATCAGGAATAGGGCACTGTGTGCAGGAAGATCACAACACCCCCAGTATCAGGAATAGGGCACTGTGTGCAGGAAGATCACAACACCCCTGGTATTAGGGATAGGGCAATGTGTGCAGGAAGATCACAACACTCCTGGTATTAATAGGGATAGGGCACTGTGTGCAGGAAGATCACAATACCCCTGGTATCAGGGTTAGGGCACAAGTTCTAGTCACATTGACTGATCACATTACTTGTTTTGTCAAGCTACCAACTGTTTCCATTTCCCATCCCCCATATACTGTCAGTAGGAAACTTGGTAACATGAATAAATAAGAGGGCAGCCAATAGGAATACATATTCATTCCTAAACTGAACTTAACTGACCTGAAAAGTGTCAAATTGTATCATTTTCAGTTAGTGCGCACTAACTCCCAGTTAGTGCGCACTAATCGGAAAAAACGATTTTTAATGATTTTTTAACTAAAAAATCGTGCCTAAGATGATTTTCTTGCCCTGCCACACGATTTCTATCGTTAAGACGATATGGAAAACGATTCACATCCCTATTTGTCATATGTCCCACTTCCTTCCCTCGACTGATATCCTTACTGTGGTGAATGCACCAAGTAAAATGCAAGTCCATTCTCACTTTGTAATATGACCACATCAGGGATGTCTTCCATGATCACTTATTTACATCCTTGGGGGCTGATGCTCACACTGGCATTGAGGTTGAGAGTGGACCCTGAGGAAAAATGACAGGGACATCACTCATGGTCTCTACTTGCTGTTCCTGATGGTTGCTTTCATTATCATCAGTATCATCTATCTCCCCCATCACTGTACTAAATTATTTATTTTATTTATATTTGGCCTTTAAAGAAGATTACATTCAGGAACTGCAGGTTCAGGTTCAGGAACTGCAGGTTCTGCAGGTATTTCCCTTTTCCAAGAGGGTTTACAATATAAGGGCCTCATTTGGAGCCGACAGTCGCTCAGCAGCGCATGGTTCGGAGAGATGTATTTTTAAAGGATACTAATGATGCATTAGAATTAGGGCATCCCGACAGTGAGGTTCCAATAATTAGAAAAGTAGTCCAAGTGCCTGTAACTAAAAACTCACCTGAGCTAAAAAATTCTAACTTATCCCTATCAATTAAAAAGCAGAATAAAAATACAATCAAAAAACAAACTTTGAAATGTTTGTATGCTAATGCCAGAAGTCTAAGAAGTAAGATGGGAGAATTAGAATGTATAGCAGTAAATGATGACATAGACTTAATTGGCATCTCAGAGACATGGTGGAAAGAGGATAACCAATGGGACAGTGCCATACCGGGGTACAAATTATATCGCAATGACAGAGAGGAGCAGTCGGGAGGAGGTATGGTGCTTTATGTCCGGGATGGCATAGAGTCCAACAGGATAAACATCCTGCATGAGACTAAATACAAAATTGAATCTTTATGGGTAGAAATCCCTTGTGTATCAGGGAAGACTACAGTGATAGGGGTATACTACCGTCCACCTGGTCAAGATGGTGAGATGGACAGTGAAATGCTAAGAGAAATTAGGGAAGCTAACCAAATTGGTAGTGCAGTAATAATGGGAGACTTCAATTACCCCAATATAGACTGGGTAAATGTATCATCGGGTCACGCTAGAGAGATAACGTTCCTGGATGGAATAAATGATAGCTTTATGGAGCAATTGGTTCAGGAACCGACGAGAGAGGGAGCAATTTTAGATCTAATTCTCAGTGGAGCACAGGACTTGGTGAGAGAGGTAACGGTGGTGGGGCCGCTTGGCAATAGTGATCATAATATGATCAAATTTGATTTAATGACTGGAAAAGGAACAGTGTGCAAATCCAAAGCTCTCGTGCTAAACTTTCAAAAGGGAAACTTTGATAAAATGAGAAAAATTGTTAGAAAAAAACTGAAAGGAGCAGCGACAAAAGTAAAAAATGTCCAAGAGGCGTGGTCATTGTTAAAAAATACCATTCTAGAAGCACAGTCCAGATGTATTCCACACATTAAGAAAGGTGGAAAGAAGGCAAAACGATTACCGGCATGGTTAAAAGGGGAGGTGAAAGAAGCTATTTTAGCCAAAAGATCTTCATTCAAAAATTGGAAGAAGGATCCAACAGAAGAAAATAGGATAAAGCATAAACATTGGCAAGTTAAATGTAAGACATTGATAAGACAGGCTAAGAGAGAATTTGAAAAGAAGTTGGCTGTAGAGGCAAAAACTCACAGTAAAAACTTTTTTAAATATATCCGAAGCAGAAAGCCTGTGAGGGAGTCAGTTGGACCGTTAGATGATCGAGGGGTTAAAGGGGCACTTAGAGAAGATAAGGCCATCGCGGAAAGATTAAATGATTTCTTTGCTTCTGTGTTTACTGAAGAGGATGTTGGGGAGGTACCCATAATGGAGAAGGTTTTCATGGGTAATGATTCAGATGGACTGAATCAAATCATGGTGAACCTAGAAGATAAGGTAGGCCTGATTGACAAACTGAAGAGTAGTAAATCACCTGGACCGGATGGTATACACCCCAGAGTTCTGAAGGAACTAAAAAATGAAATTTCAGACCTATTAGTAAAAATTTGTAACTTATCATTAAAATCATCCATTGTACCTGAAGACTGGAGGATAGCAGATGTAACCCCAATATTTAAAAAGGGCTCCAGGGGCGATCCGGGAAACTACAGACCGGTTAGCCTGACTTCAGTGCCAGGAAAAATAGTGGAAAGTGTTCTAAACATCAAAATCACAGAACATATAGAAAGACATGGTTTAATGGAACAAAGTCAGCATGGCTTTACCCAGGGCAAGTCTTGCCTCACAAATCTGCTTCACTTTTTTGAAGGAGTTAATAAACATGTGGATAAAGGTGAACCGGTAGATATAGTATACTTGGATTTTCAGAAGGCGTTTGACAAAGTTCCTCATGAGAGGCTTCTAGGAAAAGTAAAAAGTCATGGGATAGGTGGCGATGTCCTTTCGTGGATTGCAAACTGGCTAAAAGACAGGAAACAGAGAGTAGGATTAAATGGGCAATTTTCTCAGTGGAAGGGAGTGGACAGTGGAGTGCCTCAGGGATCTGTATTGGGACCCTTACTGTTCAATATATTTATAAATGATCTGGAAAGAAATACGACGAGTGAGATAATCAAATTTGCAGATGACACAAAATTGTGCAGAGTAGTTAAATCACAAGCAGATTGTGATAAATTGCAGGAAGACCTTGTGAGACTGGAAAATTGGGCATCCAAATGGCAGATGAAATTTAATGTGGATAAGTGCAAGGTGATGCATATAGGGAAAAATAACCCATGCTATAATTACACGATGTTGGGTTCCATATTAGGTGCTACAACCCAAGAAAGAGATCTAGGTGTCATAGTGGATAACACATTGAAATCGTCGGTTCAGTGTGCGGCGGCAGTCAAAAAAAGCAAACAGAATGTTGGGAATTATTAGAAAAGGAATGATGAATAAAACGGAAAATGTCATAATGCCTCTGTATCGCTCCATGGTGAGACTGCACCTTGAATACTGTGTACAATTCTGGTCGCCGCATCTCAAAAAAGATATAATTGCGATGGAGAAGGTACAGAGAAGGGCTACCAAAATGATAAGGGGAATGGAACAACTCCCCTATGAGGAAAGACTAAAGAGGTTAGGACTTTTCAGCTTGGAGAAGAGACGACTGAGGGGGGATATGATAGAGGTGTTTAAAATCATGAGAGGTCTAGAACGGGTAGATGTGAATCGGTTATTTACTCTTTCGGATAGTAGAAGGACTAGGGGACACTCCATGAAGTTAGCATGGGGCACATTTAAAACTAATCGGAGAAAGTTCTTTTTTACTCAACGCACAATTAAACTCTGGAATTTGTTGCCAGAGAATGTGGTTCGTGCAGTTAGTATAGCTGTGTTTAAAAAAGGATTGGATAAGTTCTTGGAGGAGAAGTCCATTACCTGCTATTAAGTTCACTTAGAGAATAGCCACTAACATTAGCAATGGTTTCATGGAATAGACTTAGTTTTTGGGTACTTGCCAGGTTCTTATGGCCTGGATTGGCCACTGTTGGAAACAGGATGATGGGCTTGATGGACCCTTGGTCTGACCCAGTATGGCATTTTCTTATGTTCTTATGTTCTTATTTACTAAGAATTTTTTTTCCTTAGACACAGAATGAGAGAAAAGTCTTAGTAAGTTTGGCCCTATGTTTGTATGTGAGGCAATGGCTAACCCTCCCAAATTTTCTTCAGCTACTAGTTCTTCAATTTCTGATTCAGGAAATCTCAGTCAAGATTCTTCCTCAGTGTCAGTTGAAAAAAAATACCTTCATTGCCTCAGAAACAGTAACCAATATAGAGGAGTGTGTATATGGTTATGGCAGTTGCACTTGTGCTGCCCAAGGTCATACTCCTGCTTTGCTACTGTCAGATTTGGATTGCTCTCTTACCTTTCCCTACAGTTCCAAAAAGAGATGGTGATGGTGGCACATGATCTCCAAATTGCAATTTCTTCTTTCTTGAGCTGCTTTCCACTCCTGCCATAGTGCAGCTAAAGAAAGTGGTTTGTTTTTTTTCAGTTTAGGGACAGGACTGCCTTGTTTTAACTTTATATTTATTAGTTTAAATCAAAATTACAAAGCAATAACTTTGAATCAAAAACATCATGAAAGAAAAAAATATAAAAAAAATCAGAGTAAATACATTCAATATAAGCACAATTCCTTGATTTCATTGGCCCACAATCATTAAAAGAGGAGGTGAAAGAAAAAAGGGGCCAAGTAAGAAACAAACAGCTATAACAAGAGAATATTGCCATTACAATGGAACCTACAAACTAGGTCATAATTGGGAACTGGTGAAGATATAAGCAAATATTTTGAATGTATAAAGAACCTCAGTTGTTCAGGTATAAAGAAGACATAACAATTGGCATTATATTTCACAACACATTATAGGGGTATCGTAAAATAAATGAAGCCCATAAGCACAACCTTTTTGCTGAAGAGCTAGGAAATCCTCCCTCATTTCTTGAGTAACCCTTGCTAAATCAGGATAAATCCTAAGAATTTGGCCAGGAAAACTAGCATTCATATTCTTAAAATATAATTTCATGACATAGCTTAAATCCTAGTCTGAAATCCTGGTCTGAAATAGATAATATCAACAAAGCAGCCCTTTCATAAACCTCAGGGGTGAAATTTTCTATTTTTAGCATATCTACAAAAGAATGAACAACCTGGTTTTGCTGATCCCTTACATATGAGATGGATGGAAGAAAATAAACCCTGATAAGAGACAGAAAAGTATTAGGTGCTATAAACACAATTTCCAAAAAAATATGTTTTTTAAGAGTCACACATGGTAGTTCTACAATAACTTTGGGGAAATTCAGCTAGCACAAATTTAAATGTCTCTGATGATTATCCAGAAAATCCACACCTTGAAAGGGATCCCTGCTGCTGAATTAAGTGGCTATAACAGCTTGGATATCTATCTTCAAAGTTTTATTTTTCTCTCTACGTTTCTGAAGAAATTCCTAATGCTTCTGAAGCAAAGGGTCAACTTTCTCAGTAAGCCTATTCATTTTGAAAAAAAAAAAAACCAATCTGATAGAGAAACACCAAAACCAGCCATCAAGTTCCAGAGACAGTCCAGGGTTATTACCATGGCTTCACCAATGAACTAGAAAACTCAACTGGAGAAGTATTCTGTGGGGTCTCGGAAATTCCCAAGAAAGAAGAATCCATCACAGCCAATTCAGGACCACCATCCAAAGAAGCAAAGTAAGGAACATAAGAACATAAGAAAATGCCATACTGGGTCAGACCAAGGGTCAATCAAGCCAGCATCCTGTTTCCAACAGTGGCCAATCCAGGCCATAAGAACCTGGCAAGTACCCAAAAACTAAGTCTATTCCATGTAACCATTGCTAATGGCAGTGGCTATTCTCTAAGTGAACTTAATAGCAGGTAATGGACTTCTCCTCCAAGAACTTATCCAATCCTTTTTTAAACACAGCTATACTAACTGCACGAACCACATTCTCTGGCAACAAATTCCAGAGTTTAATTGTGCGTTGAGTAAAAAAGAACTTTCTCCGATTAGTTTTAAATGTGCCCCATGCTAACTTCATGGAGTGCCCCCTAGTCTTTCTACTATCCGAAAGAGTAAATAACCGATTCACATCTACCCGTTCTAGACCTCTCATGATTTTAAACACCTCTATCATATCCCCCCTCAGTCGTCTCTTCTCCAAGCTGAAAAGTCCTAACATCTTTAGTCTTTCCTCATAGGGGAGTTGTTCCATTCCCTTTATCATTTTGGTAGCCCTTCTCTGTACCTTCTCCATCGCAATTATATCTTTTTTGAGATGCGGCGACCAGAATTGTACACAGTATTCAAGGTGCGGTCTCACCATGGAGCGATACAGAGACATTATGACATTTTCCGTTTTATTCATCATTCCTTTTCTAATAATTCCCAATATTCTGTTTGCTTTTTTGACTGCCGCAGCACACTGCACAGACAATTTCAATGTGTTATCCACTATGACACCTAGATCTCTTTCTTGGGTTGTAGCACCTAATATGGAACCCAACATTGTGTAATTATAGCATGGGTTATTTTTCCCTATATGCATCACCTTGCACTTATCCACATTAAATTTAATCTGCCATTTGGATGCCCAATTTTCCAGTCTCACAAGGTCTTCCTGCAATTTATCACAATCTGCTTGTGATTTAACTACTCTGAACAATTTTGTGTCATCTGCAAATTTGATTATCTCACTCGTCGTATTTCTTTCCAGATCATTTATAAATATATTGAACAGTAAGGGTCCCAATACAGATCCCTGAGGCACTCCACTGTCCACTCCCTTCCACTGAGAAAATTGCCCATTTAATCCTACTCTCTGTTTCCTGTCTTTTAGCTAGTTTGCAATCCACGAAAGGACATCGCCACCTATCCCATGACTTTTTACTTTTCCTAGAAGCCTCTCATGAGGAACTTTGTCAAACGCCTTCTGAAAGTCCAAGTATACTATATCTACCGGTTCACCTTTATCCACGTGTTTATTAACTCCTTCAAAAAAGTGAAGCAGATTTGTGAGGCAAGACTTGCCCTGTTTAAAGCCATGCTGATTTTGTTCCATTAAACCATGTCTTTCTATATGTTCTGTGATTTTGATGTTTAGAACACTTTCCACTATTTTTCCTGGCACTGAAGTCAGGCTAACCGGTCTGTAGTTTCCCGGATCGCCCCTGGAGCCCTTTTTAAATATTGGGGTTACATTTGCTATCCTCCAGTCTTCAGGTACAATGGATGATTTTAATGATAAGTTACAAATTTTTACTAATAGGTCTGAAATTTCATTTTTTAGTTCCTTCAGAACTCTGGGGTGTATACCATCCGGTCCAGGTGATTTACTACTCTTCAGTTTGTCAATCAGGCCTACCACATCTTCTAGGTTCACCATGATTTGATTCAGACCATCTGAATCATTACCCATGAAAACCTTCTCCATTACGGGTACCTCCCCAACATCCTCTTCAGTAAACACCGAAGCAAAGAAATCATTTAATCTTTCCGCGATGGCCTTATCTTCTCTAAGTGCCCCTTTAACCCCTCGATCATCTAACGGTCCAACTGACTCCCTCACAGGCTTTCTGCTTCGGATATATTTAAAAATGTTTTTATTGTGTGTTTTTGCCTCTACAGCCAACTTCTTTTCAAATTCTCTCTTAGCCTGTCTTATCAATGTCTTACATTTAACTTGCCAATGTTTATGCTTTATCCTATTTTCTTCTGTTGGATCCTTCTTCCAATTTTTGAATGAAGATCTTTTGGCTAAAATAGCTTCTTTCACCTCCCCTTTTAACCATGCCGGTAATCGTTTTGCCTTCTTTCCTCCTTTCTTAATGTGTGGAATACATCTGGACTGTGCTTCTAGAATGGTATTTTTTAACAATGACCACGCCTCTTGGACATTTTTTACTTTTGTAGCTGCTCCTTTCAGTTTTTTTCTAACAATTTTTCTCATTTTATCAAAGTTTCCCTTTTGAAAGTTTAGCACAAGAGCCTTGGATTTGCACACTGTTCCTTTTCCAGTCATTAAATCAAATTTGATCATATTATGATCACTATTGCCAAGCGGCCCCCACCACCGTTACCTCTCTCACCAAGTCCTGTGCTCCACTGAGAATTAGATCTAAAATTGCTCCCTCTCTCGTCGGTTCCTGAACCAATTGCTCCATAAAGCTATCATTTATTCCATCCAGGAACGTTATCTCTCTAGCGTGACCCGATGATACATTTACCCAGTCTATATTGGGGTAATTGAAGTCTCCCATTATTACTGCACTACCAATTTGGTTAGCTTCCCTAATTTCTCTTAGCATTTCACTGTCCAAAGGCAGATCGACCATGAAGTCAGTCGCGAGATGTGTCCCGGGTTCGGTGGGCACTGGTAATGGCTGGAGCAACCCTGGGGACGAACCTGGAATCCTCTTATGACGGGCACATGACTGGCAGGATTCCACATAGGATTGGACATCCTTGTTGAACTTGGGCCACCAATAGTACCAGCGAAGGGTCTGTAAGGTTCGATGTTGTCCTGAGCAACGGAAGTCATGAGCCCATGCCAGAACTTGTTTCCACAGTTGCAGCAGAACAAGAGTCTTAACGGGGGGGATAGTCGTAGTGGCGGACAACAGGATGCATGAGGGCTCAATGATGAACTGTGGGTCATCTAGAGTGAGCGTAGTTTCAAAGACACGGGACAAGGCATTGTCCTTAAGGTTCTTGGCGGCTGGCCTATAGCATAGGACGAAATTGAAGTGGGTGAAAAATAATGCCCATCGTGCCTGTCAAGGATTGAGTCGCTGTGCACGATGCAGATACTCAAGGTTCTTGTGGTCTGTATAGCCCGTAAATCGGTGTTGGGCCCCCTCCAACCAAGGACGCCATTCCTCTAAGGCCACCTTAATGGCCAGGAGCTCTTTATCGCCGATGGCATAGTTCCGCTCTGCTGAGGAGAACTGGTGAGAGAGGAAGGCACATGGGTGTAACTTGTGGTGGTCTGAAGTCTGCCTCAGGACGGCCCCTACGCCTTTTGAGGATGCATCCACATCAATGAGGAATGGGCGTTGCGGGTCAGGATGGTGAAGACACAGTTGGTGAAGGAATGCCTCTTTAAGGCGGCCTCCGCTCCAGGAGGCCAGTTCTTGGGATCCGCGCTTTTTCGAGTTAAGGCCGTCATAGATGCGACAATGGATGCGTAGTGGGGAATAAATGAGCGGTAGTAGTAATTGGTGAAACCCAAAAACCATTGGAGCGCCTTCAGTCCCGATGGTTGCAGCCATTCCCGAATGGCTTTTAGTTTCTGCAGGTCCATGCAGAATCCCTCACTGGAGACAATATACCCCAAGAAAGGAAGAGACTCCCGCTCGAAGAGACACTTTTCGAGCTTGGCATAAAGTCTGTTTTCTCTTAAGCGTTGAAGTACCTGGACGACGTGCTGACGGTGAGTGCGAGGGAATCAGAGAAGATCAAAATGTCGTCGAGGTACAGGACCACACAACGATTTAACAGGTCTCTGAGTATTTCATTCATAGTGTTTTGAAACACCGCCGGGCCATTACAAAGCCCGAATAGCATCACTAAAACTCATAATGGCCATCTCAGGTTTGAAGGCCGTTTTCCATTCGTCTCCCTCTTTGATGCGAATCAGGTTATACACCCCCTGGAGATCCAACTTGGTAAAGATTTTTGTGCCTTGCAGATGATCGAAAAGCTTGCAGATCAGGGGCAAGGGGTACCAGTCCTTGATTGTTATGGAGTTCAGGCCCCGGTAGTCAATACAAGGGTGAAGGGTTCCATCCTTCTTTGCAACAAAGAAAAAACTGGCCCCCACCGGGGATGTTGCCTTGTGGATGAAGCCCCTCTCCAGATTTTCTTGGATGTACTGGGACATGGATTGGGTCTCAGAGGGTGAAAGTCATAGGTATGGACCCAAGGAGGTTCTGTGCCAGGAAGGAGAGTAATGGCACAGTGGAATGGTCGATGAGGTGGGAGTATCTCGGCCTTCCGCTTGGAAAAGACGTCCAAGTACGCAGCATAGGAGGCCCGCAGGCCTTGGAGACTGGCGAGGGTGGTGGAGAATTGAACTGGAACTACCGGTTGAAGGCAGTTGTCATGACAATTCGGTCCCCATTAGGTTAACTGTAAAGTTCTCCAGTTGAACTGGGAAAAGTGTTCTTGAAGCCAAGGAAGTCCCAGGATGACAGGATGTATGGAATGCTTCAGGATGTGGAAGGGCATCCGCTTAAGGTGAAGGAGCCCAACCCTCAGCTGGACGGGTTCCGTGATATGTGTCACTCATCCCGGGAGGGGCTTGCCTTGAATTGATGAGATGACCAATGGAGCTGGGACACGGAGTCTACCAGGGCTAACATGTGGAACTCACCATCTGCGGACATTAGTGCAACTGGTAGGGTTAGTGGAGGTGCAGGTGAGGTTAAGCCCATGAAGAGACCTCCTTCAGGTCCTAGGCCCGGGAGTTTCCCGGCCGCGCTGGGCATGCGGCTACTTGATGGCCCGCTGCGCCACAGTAGAAGCAAAGTCCTTCTCTAATTCACCGTCAGCGCTCTTGTGTGGAAAGTTTCCCACGGCCCAATTGCATGGGCTCTTTGACCGGTGTTCGGGGACTCCCGATTCACCTTTGGGAGAAGGCGAGCGTCGAGGGCATCTCGAAGGAGCTGAGGCTTTCGTGGTCATCTGGGCTTCTTGGCGGCTTTCTTGATGGCGCCTATCAATACGCCCTGCCAGGTCGATGAGGGCGTTCAAGGACCTAGATAGCTCCAGGCCCGCAAGCTC
The DNA here is from genome assembly GCF_901001135.1 of Rhinatrema bivittatum. NCBI lineage: Eukaryota > Metazoa > Chordata > Amphibia > Gymnophiona > Rhinatrematidae > Rhinatrema > Rhinatrema bivittatum. The sequence continues at coordinate 322,481,881 of NC_042616.1, read as the reverse complement.
ATCCTTGATTCTGGGGCTGAGTCCCTGAAGGAAGATGGTTCGTAGGCAGTCAGGGCCCCAGCCGAGCTCCGAAGAAAGGGTCCAGAAGTCAATGGCAAACTCGGCCAGCGTCCTTGAATCTTGGTGCAATTGGAGAAGTTTGGGCCCGGCGGAAACCTCCTGAGTGGGATCACTGAAGCTCATCCGGAAGAGCTCCCAGAACTCTCTCAAATTACTCAGGACAGGGTCATCCTGTTCCCACAGGGGGAAGCCCATTCTAGGGCCTTTCCTTCGAGGAGAGAGAGAATGAAGGTGGTCTTGGTAGCATCGTCGGGAAAAAGGGGCCGACTGCAGGTGGAAGTGCATGTTGCACTGGTTAATGAAACCCCTGCAGGCCCAGGGTTCCCCAGAAAAATGTGGCAGTGTAGGCAGGCGAATTACTGAATGGCCCCCAGAAGCCACAGATGGGGATGGCAACGTGGGATTCATGGGCCTTAATGCCTCGAAGCGTTGATTCAGGACCTCCACTGCGGAGACAAGGGCATCCAGGGTCTTTTGCTGGTCCATCATACGCTGGGCCTTTCCAGGAATGGCCTGGCGGGCAGACACCTCCGCCGGGTTCATGGACTTGGCAATCTGTTATGATCAGGCTTGTGAACCCTTGGACCGACGGGAGGATGGTATACCTTAGGAGGTGGTCCTTAGGTTCCCCCATCGGATGGCGAGGCAGAACAAGATGTGACTGGCTGACCCTCGGCACTGAAGACTGAGGCGACCGTGGAGAAAGTGAAGAGTCGTGACGTTGGAGAAGCCAACTGGGTCTTTGCCACTGGAAGCCTGCGGTCCCACCGGAGGAGCCCCTAGGGACCCGGACCGCTGGGACTTAGGTGGGCCCTTGGAGATGATGGTCCAGAGGAAGTCCAAGGTTAAGTGCCAGAGGGTCGTCGCTTACTAGTCCAAGATCACACACCGAGGGATCGCCAGTCCGAAGTCACACACCAAGAATCACCGCTTGCCAGTCTGAAGTCATACAACAAGATTCACCGCTTGCCAATCCAAAGTCAGACACCAAGGAATCACTGAGAAGAAACAGGAACCAGGAAGCAAGGAACCAAAGCACCAGAAGACTCACCGAAGCAAGCAGACTTGAACAACAATGTTACCAAGTCAAGGAGTGAGCGGAGGAAGTCTCCTTATATACTTCCCCTGGTCTGGTTCATTGGAAACAGGTGCAGGCAATTAAAGGGATGAGGTCCCTTTAAATTCAGTGAGGAGGCGCGGCATTGCACCTAACAGGATGGTGGCCATCTTGGATTCCTGGCCATGGAGGAAAGCGGCCTGATGCTGTGAGGGAGGAGCAGGGACGTCCCCCAACCCGGTGGCCACCGCGGAGGCCCGTGCCGGCGCGCGGGAATGACTGGCACAAGACTCCTGCGGCCTCCCCGACGCTGTCCTGGTGGCCCGCCGTCACGGGTCAGGTAGGGGATTTCGGCTGCGGCTGTGGGACCCAACAGTTCCTTTTCTCCATAAAACATTTTTTTCTTTAGAGTAATTATCACTTCAAACAAATAAAGATACAAGTACAATCTGTATTGGGAGGTATAATAGTTTTAATCTTTATTGTAAAAGAACTTTTGAAATATTTTAGATCAAGAGGTGATATTTTTTTTTCATTTTTGGTGTCATTTGATAAATCCCTCTAGAATATCACAGTGCAGTTTTGGTTTTTGGTATCTTACATATTTTGCACTTACTATATACCACGTCATGGAAGCACGGAAACAAATTTTCAGCTTCACTGAAGCCCAGATCACTAATGTCAAAACTCAACCTTCACTGTTATCCAATTTATAGAATAAAATCATTAATACGTCAGGGGATGAATATATACGACTGATTAAGAAATGCATAAGGGCAGAATTACATGGCACAACGTTAATAGAATATATTAAACATCAAATTATTCCTAGGGGGTTACGAATCCAAAAAGAACCCATGTTGTTCACAGATGATAAACCTTTTATGCAAACTTGGATGGCTATTCTTAACAAATGCTCCCTCGACCTCATGTTACTGATAGTTGGTCAAGTCAAGAAATTTACTGAAGAACTAATAATTCCTATACAAGAACAGATTGATCACATCAAACGGGAATCAGAGCCCATCTAATTTGAAGAGAAATTTCAAGAACAGCAGTCATCACTGGAGAAGTTTAAAAATACCATCAAGGAAACAAAGATCAACAAATTCAGAAGGGACCAAACTAATTATAAACTGGATTGAGTCCGGAGGAAATGGATAATCAGGAACCCCAAGAAAATGACAAGGAGCAATGTGATGTTTTACCCAAGCGGGGCATAATCTTGATATGACCTAGAGGTCAATGACAATACAACACCTCAGAAGAAACAACACAGCCCAGCACAAATATGAGAACAAGAAACAAACAGGGTCAGCAGTGGTAAATCTATCATCGGTCTCATTATCAACAGAACAGATTGAATTATTAGACCATGGATTATCTTTTGTCCCTACATCAATACATTCACCTTTTGATGCAAGAATAATATTACATCGATTCAATGTCAGATTAAGTGCGGGACACTAACCAAGACGTTGGTCAAATAATTGCTGTACGTTCGATGATATTAATTGTGCGGAGTTTCAATTTGGAATCTGAAGTGTTCAAGCCCCTGAGGCAGCGGCTAACAAGCTGCGAAACTCGGCCTGAGTCGGGCATCCTCTGAACACATCTCTGTTCTAATAAATATTGAAATAAGACTGAGGCATCTATTTTGTTTTTGTTTTCCTGACGGCTATCATAGATTGCCTACCTCTTTGCTTTCTTGGACTGTTGTACATATTGCAAGATATTGTGGAACAAGCCCAGGGCTTTACAAAAAAAGAAAAGAAATTTCTAGTAATAGAACATCCTCATATCCAGGTGATTTACTCGGACCCCAAAATACACAAGGATATAAAGAAACCTCCCATTCGACCCATTGTATCTCTTAATGATTCTATTCTGGAGGCTCCAGCGATATTCATAGATAATATCTTACAATCCTATGTATTAAAAATGGAATCTTATACCAAAGACACAATTCATTTCTTGCAGAAACTCCAGAACCTGACTTTGGAGAATGACAGTCATTATTGGCTAGTCACATTAGATGTATCTGCCCTATATATCAATATTCCTCAAAATCAAGCATTTGAAGTAATCCAACAATGCTTGACAGACAGAATGGGGCCTCAACGGATCTCCACTCATGTCATCTTACAATTATTGCAAACAGTGCTGTACAATAATTATTTCATATTTGAAACAGAGATTTATTTCCAAATCCATGGAATCCCAATGGGGTCTCTGTTAGCCCCTAGTATAGCTAATATTTACATGGCACATTTTGAAGAGGTCATCGTTTACAAATCAGAATGGTGGCAAGACATCATTTTGTGGTGCCAGTACATAGACAACATCTTTCTTAGCACTCCATGAAATATTTAATGATCTCCCGTTGATTGTGACCACTAGAGGCATCAATATAAGAGATAAATTAATTCACGCACATTCACGTCCTCAGATACAGACTACAGATTGTGGACACTATCAATGTTGTCAATGTACCCACTGTCACAATAGCATTGAAGGCATCATATGGGTTGATCCTATTACAGGATACAAAGTAACACGCAAATCCAGTACTACATGCAATTCCAATCATGTTGTATATGCTATAATTTGCACCTGTCCTAAGGTGTATATAGGTAGAACAATGAGGAAAATCAAAATAAGACTTAATGAACACAAAGATTGGAAAACCCAGTCTTCTGTCCCTGCCATTTTTCTGTCCATTATCATTCCCTCCTCTCCCCTTTGCTTGATGGAGATGGAAGTAGATACAGTGAGTTTTGTTCTGTCAATATACATTATTGATACTGTACCACTCATGAGTACCACTGTAATAATGACTGAGAGTCCATCACATACACACACACACACAATCAAGTTGACAGACTGAGTTTACTTTAGTACTTAGTAAGCACAGTGCCAACTTGTCAAATAGAGTTAGCAGCTTCCTAGTTGCACAAATTTAGTGTCTGTCTTTTTAAGGCTATTCCTCACAGTAGGGTGAATTTTCAAATTGTTACATGAGTAAAAATTAGCATATATGAACGTAAGCATGTACTTGTACATTCTCTATTTTATAAACATTGAAAATGTGCACATTCTTTATGGTCACACACATATATATGGGCATAAAAAAGGGGAAGACTAGGGGTGGCTCTGGTCAGGACCAACATTTATTCATGTAAGTTATTTTAAAAGATATGCATAAATATGGCAACTTACTTACATAACTTTAAATCTTCTAATTATCTTGTGTAAGTGATATCAATCATATTTATTGTGTATTATTGATTGGGTGTGAGACATAGCAGAACTGGGAAGAGTTCAGGTTGAAGAACCAAGATGGTCTTGATAGCTAAGAGAAGGACTGGAAGAACTAATGGAGAAACTGGTGAATTAGTTAATTTCACTTTGTACACACATGTTTTAAAATATATCAACTCACATATGTAAATTGGGATTTACACAAGTCCTACTTTAGTTTTGCACATAAAATATATTCATATATGTTTTTTAAATAAATAGGAAAAGTACACATATTCAATGCATTGGAATACTTACTTTCAATTCATTGCATGCATTTGCAAATGGATGTTGTAGTGTAGAGATATGTGTATTTTATAATATGCATGTATGTGATACACATGGATAGTACATGTATGTGATACACATGGACATGGACCGGTGCTTTTCAATATATATATAAATGATCTGGAAAGGAATACGATGAGTGACGTTATCAAATTTGCGGATGATACAAAATTATTCAGAGTAGTTAAATCACAAGCAGACTATGATACATTACAGGAGGACCTTGCAAGACTGGAAGATTGGGCATCCAAATGGCAGATTAAATTTAATGTGGACAAGTGCAAGGTGTTGCATATAGGGAAAAATAACCCTTGCTGTATTTACACGATGTTAGGTTCCATATTAGGAGCTACCACCCAAGAAAGAGATCTAGGCGTCATAGTAGATAATTCATTGAAATTGTCAGCTCAGTGTGCTGCAGCAGTCAATAAAGCAAATAGAATGTTAGGAATTATTAGGAAGGGAATGGTTAATAAAACAGAAAATGTCATAATGCCTCTATATCGCTCCATGGTGAGACCACACCTTGAATACTGTGTACAATTCTGGTCGCTGTATCTCAAAAAAGATAGAGTTGCAATGGAGAAGGTACAGAGAAGGGCAACCAAAATGATAAAGGGGATGGAACAGCTCACCTATGAGGAAAGGCTGAAGAGGTTAGGGCTTTTCAGCTTGGAGAAGAGACGGCTGAGGGGGGATATAATAGAGGTCTTTAAGATCATGAGAGGTCTTGAACGAGTAGATGTGACTCGTTTATTTACACTTTCGAATAATAGAAGGACTAGGGGGCATTCCATGAAGTTAGCAAGTAGCACATTTAAGACTAATCGGAGAAAATTCTTTTTTACTCAACGCACAATAAAGCTCTGGAATTTGTTGCCAGAGGATGTGGTTAGTGCAGTTAGTGTAGCTGGGTTCAAAAAAGGTTTGGATAAGTTCTTGGAAGAGAAGTCCATTAACTGCTATTAATCAAATTTACTTAGGGAATAGCCACTGCTATTAATTGCATCAGTAGCATGGGATCTTCTTGGTGTTTGGTTACTTGCCAGGTTCTTGTGGCCTGGTTTGGCCTTTGTTGGAAACAGGATGCTGGGCTTGATGGACCCTTGGTCTGACCCAGCATGGCAATTTCTTATGTAAAATACTGTTGTAAATCTATGTGTGAATATGTAACTGCATGCAGTTGTTTGAAAGTTATCCTCCTTGTGTGCAAAAATTACTTTTTTTTTCACTCTCTCTCACACACAGTGTATTTGTGTGAATAGCTAGCTGACTTTTTCTGCACACACACAGTCAGAAAGAGAATAAACTAAGGAAGTTGTCGAGACTATGCTTCTCTTCACTCCAATCTGCTCATAAGCAGTTCAGTGCACTGCAGAGTCAAACAGACACAAAAACATCACTGCTGTTCACTGCTTCTTTATCTTCATTCTACTACGCTATCCCAGTGAACAGACAGAAATCAGTGCCTCTTGTGTCTCTCTCTCTCTCACATAGTGAATGCATTGTGTCTGCAGCAGTGAATATAACAAAAATCTATTTGCCAATGTCAAACTTATTCTCCTTTTCAAAACCTTTTCTTTGATTCTAAATCAGTTCTGAAAAGTAAAACTTTCCTTGTAAAATTCATCAGAGAAAATTATTATTATTTTTTTGTACATCCTCATCACTTTATCCAGATGCCAACTATGTGCTAGATATAAAAATGCTTCACCTTGATTGGTCCTCCATAGTCTACTTACTTGCCTACTTCTCCCATATTGGCTCTAGCATGGCTGCTACTATAGTTATCAGTCCCATTGCAGAACTTTTCAATGGGCTAGATGATGAGCCAAGTAAGCCGTAAGTGATTGTATATTGAGATCACTGTTACCAACACATAGATGACAGTATTCTAAAATGGCAAAGTTGTAGAGTCATTTATATGTATGTTCTGCAAAAAGAAAATGTGCTCCCAGACAGCCTGTTTCAGAGAGAGAGAGAGAGAGAGAGAGAGAGAGAGAGAGAGAGAGAGAAAGCCTTCCTATGATGCCTCTGCCCTAGACAAGTATTTGTATCCCTATGGGAGGGCCACCTAGTAACTCGAGGTGGGGATTAAGTATGAGCGTAGGGGGTTGGGGGCCACTTTCGCATTCAACATGAGACCTACGGAAAGAACAGTGGTCTCTAGTGAAGATTTGCTGGCCGTCGGAGTGAGGAAACTCACTCCAAGAAGAGATTTGGGCAACGTTCTCTCAACCTAGCTTGTTGTTGCCCAGGTAAAGTGTCCATCAAGCTAGGTTGAGAGAACGTTGCCCAAATCTTTTCTTGGAGTGAGTGTCCTCACTCCGACGGCCAGCAAATCTTCACTAGAGACCACTGTTCTTTCCGTAGGTCTCATGTTGAATGCGAAAGTGGCCCCCAACCCCCTACGCTCATACCTAATCCCCACCTCGAGTTACTAGGTGGCCCTCCCATAGGGATACAAATACTTGTCTAGGGCATAGGCATTATAGGAAGGCTCTCTCTCACCCAGGCCATTCTCTTGGGTACATGATTCAGTATGCAAATGAGGGCCTTCTCCTGGGTACATGATTCAGTATGCAAATGAGGGCCCACACTAATAAGGAGGCACTAGGGGACACTAGCACATCCCTAATGCCTCCTTATTGGCAGAACCGGCAGCTGTCAGCGGGTTTGACAGTGAGACACTTAATTTTACCAGCATCAGTTGTCGAACTCGCTGACAGCCACGGGTTCGGAAAATGGACGCCAGCAAAATTGAGCATCTGTTTTCCAACCCGTAGGCAGATTTTTTTTTTTTTTAAGATTTTTTATTTTTTCTAATTTTTGTAGCCTCTGACTTAATATTGCTATGATATTAAGTCAGAGGGTGTACAGAAAAGTAGTTTTTTCTGCTGTTCTGTACACTTTCCCGGTGCTGGCCAAAATTAACTCCTACCTTTGGGCAGGTGTTAATTTCTGAGAGCAAAATGTGCGGCTTGGCTGCACATTTTACTTTCTGTGTCGAGCGGGACTAACTAATAGGCTCATCAACATGCATTTGCATGTTGAGCACACTATTAGTTTCGGGGGGGGGGGGTCGGATGCACATTTTCCACGCGCTATTACCCTTTACTGTATAAGGGGTAATAATAGTGCGTCGAAAACGCGCATCCAAACGGGGCTAACGGTGTGCTCGACCTCAGCGCACCGTACTGAATCGGCCTGATTGAAAGTTCAGCTCAGTTTCACAGCTATTTCTGTGCACAAGCACAGTAGAGTTAAATAAAGCTATGTTTTAACTGGTTAGATTTTTGCCAATTTTGAGCCACAGCTATCCTATTAGGATCCATCTGTTAAAGTGCTTAAACAATAGTAAAACAGCCTGTTAAGTCACCATTTAGCGGCTTAGTGAATATAAACCCCTGTCTTTACCCCTAAAGTCTAGCATATATATTATCCATACTCAAAAGTCTTATGAGCTTGAAATTTACCTAACATATTCCATTGTAATTGCTCATTAGTCTCATATTGATCCTCAAGAGCCCTCATTTGATATTTTGCATGTTTTACTATATAGATTTGGCCACCAGAATCTCTTTATATGCAGCTTCCAGCTTAGATAGACATGCTAGGATATGAATGATGGGGGATGGAAATCTTTAATTAAATTTGATTTTTGTATCCCTCTGTATGTCCCTCGGATGCTGTACCCTGCAGTGTTGATATTGGACAATACTGATTTATTGAGTGCTGGAGCATATTAATGTCTGTGACTAACAATAAAAAGATTTACAGATAAGGAAAAAAAGAACATTTTTATTCCCAGCACATTCTCTTTACTTAGAAATAATAAATAAGCAATGAAATAATATAACATATCCTCACTCACATCAATATTAGCTTGCTAAACATGATTCTCATCTACTGCCAATTAGTCCCCCTGAGAGCTGATACTGATTTGAAAGAATATTATAGTATGGATGTTTGATGAAACTCCAATGGGGATTACAGTTCACACCCTTTCTAATCTTCATGCATTCTTCCTATGATATAATAACAGATTTGTTATTACATTTATATTTAGCAACTGATTTGTTTACATTTTAGCAAGTAAATATGATGGAGATATTCCTTTCATCATGAGTTTATAAGAAGGCAAGGCATATCATAAAAATGCATGGACCTCCTCTGACCTGATTAGAATCCAAGCTCAATTCTTGTTTCACTACCTATTTTATCTTAATTTTATCCAGAGACAGCTTTAATTTGACTTTAAAAACTTTTTTAAAATAATTAGAATTTACCTTGATTACTTGAAGTCAATATCAGCAAATAGTCTGAATATTTCAATACATTGAATTTAAGTTTATATATTTAATAAAACATGAATTTTGTGAATATTGAAATCTAACTCAAGCTGTAAATTAATTGGTTTTATCCTAGTAAATTTGTGGCCTATAGATGAAACTCTATTATTTAAGCTCCCTTAATCAGGACAGCATTTTTCATAACTAACTGCAACATTCTTCAAAATGGGTTATGGTGTTAATGCATGCATTAACACCATAACACATGTGAAAAATGCTGTAGCGCATGGCACGAAAGCAAATTTTTTTTGGGGGGGTGGATCGGGGAGGAGTTTTGGGCAGGAATTAGTTAAATTAGGAGACATATTTCATGATCTTAATACAAGAAATAACTATACTTTTTTCCCTAGCGCTAAGCTGTGCGATATACCTGAAATGGCCATAATGTAATTAACGATGAGAGAGAGAGAGCGCCTCTGGGGAGGGCCTCACTGTGTGTACCTATTTAATTCTCTATAGGAGGGCCACCTAATAGGTCAAGATGAGGTGTTAGTGGTGGTTTTGGGTTTAGAGGCCAGTATTGCATGTAGAGTGAGAAGTACAAACAGCACAGTACACCTTGGTGAAGATTTGACATCATTTGAAGTGAGGAAAGTCTAACAAAGATAACATTTTGTACTATGTTCTCTCACCCTAGCTTGATAACAGGGTACCATCATGTACCATCATACTATGAGGGCCTTGTAGAATGGCACTCTCTTTCTCTCTCTCTCCCCCTATTGCTGGATGTGCAAAATAGGTTTTATCGCATTGCACGGTAAGTTTACCATGCAATGCAATAATATTGATGCAAAGTGGTAAGTTACTGTGTGGTGCAGTAACTCCAAAATTTCCCTAAACATGCCCCTTTTTGTTAGCACAGGCATTATCACTGCATTAAGAATTTTTGATGACTCTTTGGGTGATAGAGGAGCTTCACTTTAATTCACCTTGAGTCCATTAACATGAAATTATATTTAATTTAAATAATACATTATCTTATTTGAATATAGAAGTCTATACTGAAAAGAATTGATCCAGCTAAAGTCAAGACTTAGTCAGACAAACTTGGGGATTAAATATCTTCCTCCACTGACCAGAAATATTTTTCTATCCAGGTAAGTCAATACTAGGAATGTGCTTACATGTGAAATGACCTTGTCTATATAATTTCATGCTAGATGTAGGCATTTATTTATTTATAGAGTTTATTACCTATCTTTTTCAATAAGAAATTTACTCAAGACAGGGTATAGGAAATAAGAATAGCAGATTTACAATTCTAGCTTGAAGATGTAAAATAAGGACTAAACAACTTAAATCAAAACTAACAACTAAATTTAGCAGACCATGCTTCTACAAAAAATAATCTCTGTGGATAGACAAGTTCTGAATAAGGCTTAATTCACCAGTTTCTTCCTATTTACTTGTGAAGGATGACACTATGGGGGTCATTTTTTTAAAGCTAGTGCATGCGAAAAGGGACTTTTCGCGTGCGATAGCTAAAAAGGGGCGGAGTTGGGGCGGTGTCTGCCCCGGAAGAGGAGGAGTCGGGGCAGATGCCACAAAGACAGCATGGATGGCGAAAAGGTAAGGAGCCTTTTTGCTGCCCATTTCTCACCCAAAAGCACCAACTTTTATGATGCGCTATTGGGTGCCAGCTATCGCAGGCCCGCACCCTGCTTCACCTCCCCCCCCCCCCCGCCCCCTTGAACAGCGCGATTCACGCTGCCGCGGTGTTTTAGAAAATATAGGCCTACCATAGATGAGAAAGGATGCTCTGAAAAAGAACTAATCACTCCACTTGCACAAATCTCAATACCATCAGACTACTATTACTTCAAATTGAGAGAGGTAGCATTTTGTACTTTATTCCTACTAATGCTCCCTTAGAAAGGTGAAAACAATACTGTGCCCAAAGCCATTGAAAAGATACACTGTCGCCTGCCAATGATACATGTTGGATCCAAGGGCCAACTTTGCACACTAGTAGGGAGCCTCCTAAAGAAACAATCTAGACTTAGCTTTTATCTAGGTTTAGGTTTAGAGCTTGTCCAATTTCTTTTTGGGGCACCTCATTAATTGCGACACCGATAATTTTCCAGCGATACTTCATGACACTATATTTTCTCTCATTCTAATAAGAAGAAGCCTGTACAGGCAGTATAACACCAATAAAAATAACTAGAACCACTGTAGTCTAGAGTGAGATAGAGACTTACAGCACTGCATATGTTGAATAGCACAATAAAAATGTTAAGTAGTAGTAAGTAGCATTAGTACACAGTTACTTTACTGAAAAAGTCACTAACTGCTTTTGTGTGCTGCACTGTTATTTTTAATCATTATTCTCTTTGGGACTTCACACTTTTTATATACTCATTTTTTTCTGTGACATCTAAGCATTAAGCCAAGTAATGCATGCAGGTATACTACTGTCATAAAAATATCAAGTGACTTAGATTTTCAGCAATTGGCATTTAGAAACAGCGTCCATTTGTGGTGTCTCTTAGAGTGGATGAGGCTATTGGAAACAGGTATTGGATTATAAATAGTTCTTACAAACAATTGACATTGAATTATTGGGGAACTAATGCTCTTTTACTTTCAGAATCACATATAGTTGAGAACTGCACTTGCCACTGATGAAGTTATAGAATACATGGCATGTCAGATCATAAGTGCCATTGTGGACGTCAGCTATTACTAATATGAATCCCAATATGAGAAGTTTTTTTTAAATTTTTCTAAATATTCAGCAAGCACTTGCTTTTTATTTGCATTCAAAAAAAATATTTTATAAAAAAAAAACTTTAGTGAAAAACACAAGTATGAGACTGATGATTAAAAATAAGCACAGCACACAAGGGCAGTTATTGACTTTTTCTGTAAAGATATTATGTTCTAATGCGTTACTTTGCTATGAATTTTATATGAAGGTCTCTATCTCACTCTAGACTATGGTGGTTATAGTTATTAATTTATTCTCCCTGCCAGCACTATTGCCCCACTTTTCCCTCCATACTCTCACTTTTACAATATCCCTCTCCCCCCAGCTGAAAAACAAATAGAATTCAAAATGTATGGGATATCTATAGTGGATCTCTGGTTGCAAAGATGTGATGGGAAAGTCAGAGATAAAACGTGCTCTGTGGCAAATCAAAAGGAAAAAGATTGGGCTGATGAATGGGTCTGTAAGGCAGTTCCCCTAGTGTTCCCCTATTTACGTGTGCAGGACCAGGTTAGATGCCTGGTCCATATTAAATTCCATAATCAGTGTATGCTCTATGGGTGGGATCCTGCAGGGCAGATGGGGCTCAAAGGGCATAAACAGAGACTGGGGAATAAGAGCTGGGATCCACTTGGGGATAACAGACCAGGCCCAGGTCTCCAGAAGGAAGGCAGCTCCTGTAACGTAAAACTGTCCAAACACTAGATATGTGAAGAAGGGACTAGGGATGTGCATCAGGGACGGATACGTTCGATTCGGTATTTGTATTTGTCAGGACCCAAATCCATTACATCCATTTTTGGGGGACCCCGATTCATTTCCCATTAAAGTTAAAAAAAAAAACCATCCCAACCCTTTAAACTTAATTAACTACAACCCCCACCTTCCTGACTCCCCCCCCAAGACGTGACAAAAGTCCCTGGTGGTCCAGCAGGGGTCCTGGAGCATTCTCCTGCACTCGGGCCATCGGCTGCTGGTATTCAAAATGGCGCCGATAGCCTTTGCCCTAACTATGTCATAGGGGCTACCGGTGCCATTGATCGGCCCCTGTCACATGGTAGGAGCAATGGACGGCTGGCACCATCTTGTGCTCCTACCATTTGACAGGGGCCGACCAATGGCACCAGTAGCCCGCCCCTGTGACATAGTAAGGGCAAAGGCTATCAGTGCCATTTTGAATACCGGCAGCCGATGGCCTGAGTACAGGAGATCGCTCCAGGACCCACGCTGGACCACCAGGGACTTTTGGCAAGTCTTGGGGGGGTCAGGAGGGTGGGGGATTTATTCATTAATGATACATTGCATTCCTGGGGGTTTGCCATACGTTTCGGGAACCCACAAATGCAACAAATAGGGATCTATATGTTGAGGATTGCGCATTCGTTCAAAATGAATGCATACCCCTAGCAAACACTGAGCTGAGATGAAGCTGAACTGTGAGTAATTAAGTACACTGTTCTGAAAGGAAGACAGTCTACTGTTATGTAGTGTGAAGCTATAATAAAGATAAGTGTTTTAAGAATGGCTGGAGCAAGACTAGTGTTGTCTCCAAGCCTATGGGAACAGCGCTCATTTCAGAGGGTCTTAAGTTCTTATCTTCCATTTAAGGGGGGTCAATGTTCCAAGGATTTTAGCAACTACATTTCAGAGATACATGCTTATAATGGCTGCCTAAATTTTGCCACCTACTGTAATTTCTGTAGCCAGCTAAATAAGCAAAAACTAAAAAATGGGTGGGGGCAGAGGTTGGCTCCAGCTGGGGGAAATAAATTAGGTACTTATCACTGATTTTCAGTGTTAGACACCTCACTGAGTACCTGATTCACTAAGTCATTTCTCCCATTCTGTGTCTATGGGAACATTCCTTCATGAAATGGGCCCTTAGGTGCCTAAATGTCAGTTAAAAATAGAAGCCTTGAATTTAGTTGCCTCAGTTTTAGAATTCCAAAGGTAGGCAAGTTTTCTGCCCCAAAATTTGGGCTAGATTGATCAAAATATTCCATGCGATAGGAAGTGGGGCATGTTTTATGGTAATAGCCTATTTATCGCAAAGTGTATTATCTTAGCGCTTCGCATAGGTATTGCTGCAAAGTGAGTTAACACCTACATAATGCCATTTTCCTACCTGCAAAGTGCTCATTTCACCACTGGGGGGAGAGAAAGAGAGAGAGAGAGAGAGAGAGAGAATCACAATTTGCGTTATGGGCATATATATAAATGATCTGGAAATGAATACAACGAGTGAGGTTATCAAATTTGCAAACGATACAAAATTATTCAGAGTAGTTAAATCACAAGCAGATTGTGACACGTTACAGGAGGACCTTGCAAGACTGGAAGATTGGGCATCCAAATGGCAGCTGAAATTTAATGTGGACAAGTGCAAGGTGATGCATATAGGGAAAAGTAACCCTTGCTGTAGTTACACGATGTTAGGTTCCATATTAGGAACAACCACCCAGGAAAAGGATCTAGGCATCATAGTAGATAATACTTTAAAATCGTTGGCTCAGTGTGCTGCGCTGCATTAGTCAAAAAAGCAAACAGAATGTTAGGAATTATTAGGAAGGGAATGGTTAATAAAATGGAAAATGTCATAATGCCTCTGTATCGCTCCATAGTGAGACCGCACCTTGAATACTGTGTACAATTCTGGTCGCCGCATCTCAAAAAAGATATAGTTGCGATGGAGAAGGTACAGAGAAGGGCAACCAAAATGATAAAGGGGATGGAACATGTCCCCTATGAGGAAAGGCTGAAGAGGTTAGGGCTGTTCAGCTTGGAGAAGAGATGGCTGAGAGGGGATATGATAGAGGTCTTTAAAATCATGAGAGGTCTTGAATGAGTAGATGTGAATTGATTATTTACACTTTTGGATAATAGAAGGACTAGGGGACATTCCATGAAGTAAGTAAGTAGCACATTTAAGACTAATCAGAGATAATTCTTTTTCACTCAACACACAATTAAGCTCTGGAATTTGTTGCCAGAGGATGTGGTTAGTCCACTTAGGGGCGGATTTTCAGAGCCCTGCTCACCTAAATCCGCCCAAAACCGGGCGGATTTAGGCGAGAAGGGTTCTGCGCGCCGGTGAGTCTATTTTACATAGGCCTACCGGCGCGCGCAGAGCCCCGGGACTCGCGTAAGTCCCGGGGTTCTCCGAGGGGGGGCGTATCGGGGGCGTGTCAGGGGGCGGGCCCGGTCGTCGTGGCGTTTCGGGGGCATGTCGGCAGCGTTTTGGGGGCGGGTACGGGGGCGTGGCTACGGCCCGGGGCGCTCCGGGGGCGTGGCCACGCCCTCCGTACCCGCCCCCAGATTGCGGCCCGGCGCGCAAGAGGCCGCTGGCGCGCGGGGATTTACTTCTCCCTCCGGGAGGCGTAAATCCCCGGAGAAAGGTAAGGGGGGGGTGTAGACAGGGCCGGGCGGGTGGGTTAGATAGAGGAAGGGAGGGGAAGATGAGGGGAGGGCGTTAGAGGATTCCCTCTAAGGCCGCTCCGATTTCGGAGCGGCCTTGGAGGGAACGGGGGTAGGCAGCGCGGCTCGGCGCGCGCCGGCTATACAGAATTCATAGCCTTGCGCGCGCTGATTCAGGATTTCAGTGGATATGCGCGGCTCCGCGCGTATCTACTAAAATCCAGCAAAAGTACGCCTATTCGCGTTTTTTGAAAATCTACCCCTTAGTGTAGCTGGGTTCAAAAAAGGTTTGGATAAGTTCTTGGAGGAGAAGTCCATAAACTGCTATTAATCAAGTTTACTTAGGGAATAGCCACTGCTATTAATTGCATCAGTAGCATGGGTTCTTCTTGGTGTTTGGGTAATTGCCAGTTTCTTGTGGCCTGGTTTTGGCCTCTGTTGGAAACAGGATGCTGGGCTTGATGGACCCTTGGTTTGACCCAGCATGGTGATTTCTTATGTTCTTATATCACACAGCCTAACACTAATGAAAAAGGTGTAGTTATTTTTGACGTTAAAACTGTGCAATATCATGCGTTATGGCTTTGTACTTTGTGAAGCCAGCCCACTTTAACAAAATTCCCGCCCCTGACTCCGCCCTAATCCCTCCCCTTTTAAAAATTAGCATTGCACCATGTATTATTGTGCTTTTTGCATGTTTTCACTTGCAAAAACACCTTAACGCGAGTTGGAAAATTACCCTATTTGCTTCCTAAGTTAGGCTGAAAATTTTCTAAGTTAAGGCACCTAAAACTGAGGCTCCTAGGTTAGGTGATCAGCTTTCTTTCAGTATCAGCTATTAATTTCTTATGTTCTGTGTACTATGAGGTTGATATCAAAAGATTTGCCTGGCTAATATTTAGAGATATGTAGAAATTGAAAGGGTGCCAACATCTTCAGTCATAAAATTGAGGCATTACAGCAGTGCATATAAAGATCACGCGTGATGCCTCTGGCCTTTTTCTTCATGATCCACCCTCAACTTTAACTCAGTGCCAACATAATTCCCCAAAGATGCAGAGAAGAGATTGTGTAAGATATCCCTGATATAAAATCACTTTAATATCAGTGAAGACCTTTATTTTGCTGAGTGTATTTACCTCAGTAAGGACATCAGAGGGGGAAGATACTAGGGCATCTGCCAGTTCAATTTGAGGACCCTTACATTGGGGTGAGGTTGGCACAACCTACAGGAAAGTTCCTGTAGATCCTCACCATGAACTATCAGAGCAGAGCAGACTGAGCTGTATATTAGCCTTTTCTAGCCCCATTCCCCTTAGGTTGAGCCTTTGGGTTCTGGGGACCAGCAGTCTCTGAGGTGTATGCTGAAGAGTGGATCTGATATCAGGCTGTGGTCAAGGCAGGTGGCAAGCAAGGATGGACAGGTCACAGGCTATGGTCAGTTCTGAGGATTAGTCCAAGGGCAGGCAGGCTGAGAGACAAGAGAAGATGATGAGGCAGGACAAACCAGGTAGGACTGAAGATGAAGGCAACCCTGAAGATGAAGGCAAGGAAGGCTGGACAAGGCTGAAGGCAAGGATGCAGCAACTAGCAGGAATCAACCTGCTACTGAGGGACTGGAACATTGCATGGCCAGGGTTTAAATACTTGGCCATGTGATGTCATCAAGAGGTGCCGGCCCATACTATTCCTGCTGCTGGGCCTTTAACAGTGGATGTGTGCTGTGCATGCACACTTAGAAGATGTCCGGGAAGTTGGTGACAGTGTCTCAGGCCAAATGGGCTGGCAGTGTTTTTGGGCTACATGGAGTAGCACAACTTCAGGGAAGGCCATCGAGGTATGAGTGAGCTGATTTGAGGGGGCAGCCAAAAGCCAATAAATGTAACACTTGCAAATGCTGATATGCATCATCATTTGCAGAAGCAACATCCACTAGCATTAGCCTCAGGGGAGGGCAGCAGGACCAGCCTGGGGACCGCTCTGCCACTAAAAGCGAAAGGCATAGGAAAGAGGTTGGAAAGGGGTGGTTTTTCATATCACTGTCCCAGGGCAAGAGGTAGGTAGCATCGAAAGAAATGTGCATCA
Organism: Rhinatrema bivittatum; assembly: GCF_901001135.1. Classification (NCBI taxonomy): domain Eukaryota; kingdom Metazoa; phylum Chordata; class Amphibia; order Gymnophiona; family Rhinatrematidae; genus Rhinatrema; species Rhinatrema bivittatum. The sequence goes on along the minus strand of NC_042616.1, from coordinate 322,464,615 downwards.
GGGAAATGACTGCCCTGGATGACCAGACCCTGGATATGGTGGAGAACCTGGATATTAAGCATCTGCTACACTTGTTAGCTCCCAATTACAAAGTGTTCTCCAGAACTACATTTAATCTGTGGGTTATTCTCACCCTGTACAGCTAGTTCCAGAGTTGCATATAGGCACAACTGTCAAAGGCATTTCACCAGCAACATATGCAGCAGTGCTAATGCTACACATGCTTTTCTCCCCCTGATGGCACAATGGTGGAAGCTAGCTGAGGCAAGGGCAGGGTGCAGGTAGGCTGTGCTGCACACCCATGTGATAGATAGGATGAGGTGATAGATTGTGGGGGTCAGGAGGCCCCCCCAAGCTGGCCAAAAGTCCCTGGGGGTCCAGCGGGGGTCCGGGAGTGATCTCCTGCCGCAAATCGTTTTTCCGTACGGAAAATGGCGCCGGCAGGAGATCGATTGCAGGAGGTCATTCCGGACCCCCGCTGGACTTTTGGCAAGTCTTGTGGGGGTCAGGAGGCCCGCCCCAAGCTGGCCAAAAGTCCCTGGGGTCCGGGAGCGATCTGCTGCCGCGAATCGCGGAAAAACGATTTGCGGCAGCAGATCGCTCCCGGACCCCCGCTGGACCCCCAGGGACATTTGGCCAGCTTGGGGGGGCCTCCTGACCCCCACAAGACTTGCCAAAAGTCCAGCGGGGGTCCAGAATGACCTCCTGCAGTCGAATCGTGTTGTCTACGGCCGGTGCCATTTTGCGCCGCCATTTTGCAAAATGGCGGTGCAAAATGGCACCGGCTGAAGACAACACGATTCGATTGCAGGCGGTCGTTCCGGACCCCCACTGGACCCCCAGGTAATTTAAGGCATTTTGGGGGGGTTCGGGAGGGTGGGGGATTTATTTTAAAGGGTCGGGGTGGGTTTTAGGGTGTTTTAGTTTGCCGGTTTTCCCGCCCTCCCCCTTCCCCTCCCCCTTCCCCTGATTTACGATTTTTTGACGATAAATCGGGGGAACTGTTATTGTATCGTGGCTCTAACGATTTTTGACGATTTAAAATATATCGGACGATATTTTAAATCGTCAAAAAACGATTCACATCCCTAATAGTGGATAACACATTGAAATCATCAGTACAATGTGCTGCGGCAGTCAAAAAAGCAAACAGAATGTTGGGAATTATTAGAAAGGGAATGGTGAATAAAATGGAAAATGTCATAATGCCTCTGTATCGCTCCATGGTGAGACCGCACCTTGAATACTGTGTACAATTCTAGTCACCACATCTCAAAAAAGATATAATTGCGATGGAGAAGGTACAGAGAATGGCAACCAAAATGATAAGGGGAATGGAATAGCTCCCCTATGAGGAAAGACTAAAGAGGTTAGGACTTTTCAGCTTGGAGAAGAGACGACTGAGGGGGGATATGATAGAGGTGTGTAAAATCATGAGAGGTCTAGAATGGGTAGATGTGAATCGGTTATTTACTCTTTCGGATAGTAGAAAGACTACTGGGCACTCCATGAAGTTAGCATGGGGCACATTTAAAACTAATCAGAGAAAGTTCTTTTTTACTCAACGCACAATTAAACTCTGGAATTTGTTGCCAGAGGATGTGGTTAGTGCAGTTAGTATAGCTGTGTTTAAAAAAGGATTGGATAAGTTCTTGGAGGAGAAGTCCATTACCTGCTATTAAGTTCACTTAGAGAATAGCCACTGCCATTAGCAATGGTAACATGGAATAGACTTAGTTTTTGGGTAATTGCCAGGTTCTTATGGCCTGGATTGTGCAGTTGTAAAAAAAAAAAAAAAACTACAGGAAGTAGAAAGGTTATCAGACTTTTGTGTTTGATTGGGGATGAAGCGGGGCTGGATGGAGGGTGGACAGGGGCCATGGGGGCTGGGTTGGTGGTGCTGTGATTAATAGTTTTTTTCTCTTTACAGAGCATGGCAGGGTGGCAGGAAAACAGGACTACATCTGGATTGTGGGCCACTATGTGCATTGGGCACAACGACAGGCTTTGAAGAGACCATACGGCGAGCATCTTGATCCCGAGAGCCGGAACGCAACCATTGCTTGGTTCAGCAAGCCAGGTTGCCTGGTTCAGCAAGTGTGACATGGAGTGGGATGAGCTGCTATCCTTTTTTTGGGAAAGGGAGGGCTTGTGGGGAGTGCCCAATATATTACTCTTGCATTTGGGTGGCAATGATGAGGGGTTTAAAATGTGTAGGGCGTGGGTTACGTGTGTAAAAAAAAGACTTGTCTCAAATTCTCATTCGATGGCCACAGGTTAAGATTGGTTGGTCGGACATTATTGTTAGGTTGTGGTGCAAAGATGATGTTTTGTGGAGGTCGGGGGTGCCCAAGATGAACAAGCAAAATGGAAAATGAGTGATTCGTGACGGGGGATTTTGGGTGCAACATGGTTGGGCATAGGGAGTGGACGAAGGTTTTTTCTGAGGGTATGCGATCCATTTATCTGACATTGGAATTGATCTGTTAAATAATGATTGGTAGGAGGGATTGGAGAAGGTTTTGCAAAAGAAATAAAAAAAAAAAATGGGTAGGTTGGAGGCCGCAGTGGGGGAACAAGGGTGGCAAGTGCAACTCTTGTTTGTGGCAGAAACCCGAGCCCAAGGGATTGTTGAAGGAATGTGGGGTTAAAAAGGGCTAAAGGGGGGGAGCTCGTGTAGCGGGGGGCTGCTACATGGGATGGCCAGTGAGCTGAGGGGCTAAAGCTTGTGTCCAGGTTTGCCCATGCTGGTAGTGAGGTGGAGCAAATTTTTTGGGGGGATGGGAGGGGGGGCTCTACCACTGGGGCAAGGTGGAAGATCATTTGGGGGAGGTTGGGGGGAAGTCAATGGGAAGGAGGTTGTTTGTTATCATTGCTAAGTTGCCATGTTAGTTGTCTGTTAGGGCTCGGGTTAGTGAATAAACTGCGGCCTGTATAAAGCCAAAAGAAATAAATGGTGTTATTTGTTCTTTGGGGGGTGATCGGGGTATTGAGCCGAGCACAGATCTTGACTCCTTGTGTTATGAAAATAGCACTCATGTTGACTGTTTAAAATAAATATTACTTTATTCTTGAAATACACATGTTAAAATAAATGAACAGTACCTAATATCATGTCTAATGTGTTAAAGTTAATACAACGCTGTACACTGCACATTGTAGTGTTCTTGCATTTTCAGATACATTGGTCACCATAATATATTAGGCCAATATACATTGTTAATACATGAACATTTTGTTCTATTCATACAATAAGACCAAAATAACAAAATGTGTTTGTTTTTGTATACTGAGGTCAAAGTACCTAAATTTAAAACGATATACTGCTACTACTCCTCATCACATACAAATTAACAATTGTGTAGTATTTATAGACACATACTAGCTACACATAAATACATAGAATAGTAGACCAATGATATGTAAACTTGCATACACTCCATACAGACAGGCCTTATAGACGACAGTGTGTTGTTTCTCGGGTCTGATGGAAAAAGCCCCAAAAAGGCTCTTGTTTCACCAGTAGGTAGAGAGTACTATAAGCTAGATAGAGAATGCATTGTACAAATCAACTCCTCTTGTACCTTTCATCGATTCAAACAGCAGAAAATATTCAGTGAAGTCAGCTTTGCTGTTTGTATCTCCTACTGTTTATGTAAAACTGCCCCCCAAATCTAACCCACCCCCAAACCCCACTCCAAGTTAAAAGTCCCCCCCCCTTACAGTGGTATAAATAGTAGAGTAGACCCAGCAAGTAATGAAAACATTCATTTGTCTTATGCTTAATCATTAGCCAAAGTTCATTTTTTTCTTTTTTTTAGATTTTGCAAAATTAGTACTTATCTCAATGTGTTCAGTAAATATGGCAAGAAATCCCGACATGGAGCTGCAGTTTGCAGTAAGATTCACTTTATACAACATGGCACATTGTGATGAACATAAGAACATAAGAAAATGCCATACTGGGTCAGACCAAGGGTCCATCGAGCCCAGCATCCTGTTTCCAACAGTGGCCAATCCAGGCCATAAGAACCTGGCAAGTACCCAAAAACTAAGTCTATTCCATGAAACCATTGCTAATGGCAGTGGCTATTCTCTAAGTGAACTTAATAGCAGGTAATGGACTTCTCCTCCAAGAACTTATCCAATCCTTTTTTAAACACAGCTATACTAACTGCACTAACCACATTCGCTGGCAACAAATTCCAGAGTTTAATTGTGCGTTGAGTAAAAAAGAACTTTCTCCGATTAGTTTTAAATGTGCCCCATGCTAACTACATGGAGTGCCGCCTAGTCTTTCTACTATCCGAAAGAGTAAATAACCGATTCACATCTACCCGTTCTAGACCTCTCATGATTTTAAACACCTCTATCATATTCCCCCTCAGTCGTCTCTTCTCCAAGCTGAAAAGTCCTAACCTCTTTAGTCTTTCCTCATAGGGGAGTTGTTCCATTCCCCTTATCATTTTGGTAGCCCTTCTCTGTACCTTCTCCATCGCAATTATATCTTTTTTGAGATGTGGTGACCAGAATTGTACACAGTATTCAAGGTGTGGTCTCACCATGGAGCGATACAGAGGCATTATGACATTTTCCGTTTTATTCACCATTCCTTTTCTAATAATTCCCAACATTCTGTTTGCTTTTTTGACTGCCGCAGCACACTGCACCGACGATTTCAGTGTGTTATCCACTATGACACCTAGATCTCTTTCTTGGGTTGTAGCACCTAATATGGAACCCAACATTGTGTAATTATAGCATGGGTTATTTTTCCCTATATGCATCACCTTGCACTTATCCACATTAAATTTCATCTGCCATTTGGATGCCCAATTTTCCAGTCTCACAAGGTCTTCCTGCCAATTTATCACAATCTGCTTGTGATTTAACTACTCTGAACAATTTTGTGTCATCTGCAAATTTGATTATCTCTCTCGTCGTATTTCTTTCCAAATCATTTATAAATATATTGAACAGTAAGGGTCCCAGTACAGATCCCTGAGGCACTCCACTGTCCACTCCCTTCCACTGAGAAAATTGCCCATTTAATCCTACTCTCTGTTTCCTGTCTTTTAGCCAGTTTGCAATCCACGAAAGGACATCGCCACCTATCCCATGACTTTTTACTTTTCCTAGAAGCCTCTTGTGAGGAACTTTGTCAAACGCCGTCTGAAAATCCAAGTATACTATATCTACCGGTTCACCCTTATCCATATGTTTATTAACTCCTTCAAAAAAGTGAAGCAGATTTGTGAGGCAAGACTTGCCCTGGGTAAAGCCATGCTGACTTTGTTCCATTAAACCATGTCTTTCTATATGTTCTGTGATTTTGATGTTTAGAACACTTTCCACTATTTTTCCTGGCACTGAAGTCAGGCTAACTGGTCTGTAGTTTCCCGGATCACCCCTTGAGCCCTTTTTAAATATTGGGGTTACATTTGCTATCCTCCAGTCTTCAGGTACAATGGATGATTTTAATGATAAGTTGCAAATTTTTACTAATAGGTCTGAAATTTCATTTTTTAGTTCCTTCAGAACTCTGGGGTGTATACCATCCGGTCCAGGTGATTTACTACTCTTCAGTTTGTCAATCAGGCCTACCACATCTTCTAGGTTCACCGTGATTTGATTCAGTCCATCTGAATCATTACCCATGAAAACCTTCTGCATTACGTGTACCTCCCCAACATCCCCAACATCCTCCACAGCATCCTGCTACCAGAATGCTTAGCCCCTGAGGCAGGTTTCCGAAACACAGCTCCGTGTCGGGGTTTCTTGCCACAGTTACTGAACCCATTGAGAAGTATTTTGCAAAATCTTAAAAAAAGAAAAAAAATGAATTTTGGCCGATGATTAAGCATAAGACAAATGAAATCTTTGATTACTTGCCAGAAGTGCTTATTATGACTGGCCACATCAATGGTAGTTATGCATAATGAGGATATTGTGATTTATTGCATAAATAGTAGAGTGACATTGTTCTCTACAGATTGTCTCACTCACCATGGGGGTCATTTTCCAAGGAGTTACATTCGCAAATCGTGCTAACAGCCGTTAACGCGATTTGCGAATTTGTTATTCAGGGGGCAGAGCATATGTAAAGCGGGAAACAGTTATCGTGTGCCGCGAAGTTAGCGTGGCTCCTATCGCTGCTAATAGCTACAACCCTTTCATTCGCGTTACATTGTACACTAGAGGCCAGTAAAGGTTTATTGCGGTCCACGACAATTCCAAATGGCCTTTTTCAGGAGAGAGAGAGAGAGAGAGAGAGAGAGAGAGAGAGAACCTTGCTATAGGTCCTACTCCCTAGACAGGTATTTGTATCCCTATGGTAGGCCCACCTAGTAACTCGACGTGGGGATTAGGTATGAGCGTAGGGGGTTGGGGGCCACTTTCACATTCAACATGAGACGTATGAACAGAACAGTGGTCTCTTGTGAAGATTTGATGACCTTCGGAGTGAGGAAACTCACTCCAAGAAGAGATTTGGGCAACATTCTCTCAACCTAGCTTGATGGACATTCTACCTGGGCAACAACAAGCTAGGTTGAGAGAACGTTGCCCAAATCTCTTCTTGGAGTGAGTTTCCTCACTCCGAAGGTCATCAAATCTTTACAAGAGACCACTGTTCTGTTCGTACGTCTCATGTTGAATGTGAAAGTGACCCCCAACCCCCTACGCTCATACCTAATCCCCACCTCGAGTTACTAGGTGGGCCTACCATGGGGATACAAATACCTGTCTAGGGAGAAGGACCTATAGCAAGGTTCTTTCTCTCTCTCTCTCTCTCTCTCTCTCTCACACAGGCTGTCTGGGAAACATTGTGAACTGCAATGCTTCTTTGGGTGTTTTATCACGCACCGGGGACACTTCGCAAATGGCGAAAACATCGCGGCATGCAACGTTTTCCCGCTGCACAAAAAAAGCCTCATTTGCATGGGAAACGCCCCTTAATGCGATATTGGTAAATGAGGCCCTATGTGTGATAAAACATTTTCCTGGTAACTCCCAAACTCCTTCCACTTGCATAGTAAATGCGACATTTGCATACTAACATGTGCTATTTAATGCATGCGTTATAGCATTATCTTGTGCATTAGGTCCTTAAAGCTTGAGTTAAGGCCCTAACATGAAATGATAAATGACCCTGTTTGCTAGCTAACGTTTCAGTCGGATAAAAAATTAGCCAGCTAAATGGCAGCCTTTGATTGCTCTCAGATATTTAAACAGAACCACTTAGCCAGCTAAGTCCAGACTTAACTGAGTAGAGCTGAATATTGGGCCCTACATGTTTATTATTTTGCTTTATTTAATCAACAAAATGTATTTCATATCTTATTTTTTTAGGAACTGGAGAGGATTTCTGCATTTTCAAGTAACCACTGCATCTTGGTTCATTAAATGAATATCAACTTCCTCATATACCCAAGTAAAAAAAAAAAAGATAGATAGATATCTATAGCTATCTATTTACACACACATATATATACAATTTAGTTTTGTAAAGCTAGCAATACTAGTCTTGACAGCATTCAATTCACAGGTCAGCAGTAATTTACGATTATTCGAAATGTTAACGCACCGTGATCAAAAATATTGATCCAGTAGTTTATTATTCTAATAGCAATGCTTGACACTTAAGCAAGGTTATCCTTCTAACCATTTTTTTTCTGAATAAAGTATGTTTCATAGAGAGCAGAATGGTATAAGGATTTTTCTTTTTTTAATTAGAAATTTCTACCTAGACTCTGTGCATTCACTGTGTGGGTTTTGATGTTTTCAGGTGTGTTTTCCTCATCAGTAGTTGTTACAGTGCATTTCATTTACAACACCCACACACTGTATAACTTATTTAAAGGGACTCTTATGACAAAAAAAGGTTAAATGGAGAATGTCATCTTAAATATTTATTTTGGATGCAAAACAAGAAAAGAACATCTAAATTATGAAAGTCCATGAGGTATAATTTGTTTTTGTTTCAAAATAAATTCCTCCATTTTTTTAAATGACGGTTTTAAAAAGAAAGCACAAGATTAAATCACAGTTAAACAACATTGAGTTTGGTATCTGAGAGCAACACAACCTTTAAGTTACTGAAGTGGAAAGGAAAGGCATATACTATTTTATTGTTTGGCATCTTAGTAATTCACTTTCTCCCAATGATTTTTTTCTCCAGAATTACAGTTTACAGTGCTGAAAGATTTGTTTTAAAATAGAAACAATAATAGATCCATATCTGCAATGGCATGAATGAATGCTGCTGTTCTGAAGGTAGACAAGGTAAACCTAATGAATGAAAGACAATTCGTTCCATTGTATTCTTTTTCAATTCTTTACTATCTCCTTTTCTGGACAATATTCTTTTCATTCTAGCAATACCTTATTAATGTAGAAGAAAAGGAAAATAGTCTATTGATGTAACTGACAAAATTCAAAGCTTGTTGATTGCATTCTGTAAATTAGTATTTTCAATATGATGAACATAGCAACATCTACATTTGTAAAACAAGAGATTGAATCATGCATGAATTTGTTACAATAAATACTAGTAAAGACTTTACTTTTTTCCCCTCCATCCTTCAGTGCATCTATTTATTTTTCTTTTTATGCTAGCTGCTAAAAAAGGGATTAAACTTTACAGCAAAGGTAACACTGCCAAGATAATAGTAATACTTTCTACAGAATTTTTTTTGTTTTAAAAAAAATAAATATATCTCCATAGTTTGAAAACCTTTACTTAAGATATCCCTGCACTTTAATAACCAAAGATGGTGACTTTCAAACCTGCGCGAAGGTGCACATTAGCACATGTGCATCGGCGTGCACCCAGGGAGACAGCTATTTTATAACTTGCATGCTTATATGACACATGTTTTAAAATAGTCTGGCCACACGTGCATGTGTGCCTAATTTTATATAGGCCCACAATTCCCGCTTCTACCACATAAATTGGGGGATTTTAAAAGGGGTGTGCATGCATGCCATTGTCAGTTTCCACAGTTCTTCCACCAGTTCATCCAATTAAGAGCTAGGTCCTCTGAATCCCCCTAGTTCAATAGCCATAACTCCCCCCCAGTTAGCTCAAAACCTTAAAACCTCTCAGATATGGCTAGTTTTTTGTTTTTTTTTTGTTCTTGTTGCTTAACTCACACCTCCTCCATAACAGAAGTAAACTTACACGGAAGTAGATCTGGGTGCACACACTGATGTGAAAGTATTCACGTGCACATCTATTGTCCCTGTCCCAGAATGTCTATTCCCCATCCAGACCACGCCCCTTTTTGAATCAGAGCGAGATGTGTGTGCAGCGGGAGATTGGGTGGCTTTTAAAGTATGGTTGGTATGCGCAAGCCCAACTTGTTCGCATATCCTCTAATTCAGTGGTTCTCAACCTTTTTTCTGTCAGGACACACCTGACAGATGGCTCTCACATGCATGACACACTGAGCACATGTAAACGGAGCTCAATGTAAACATATATTCTGTATCTACAGGATCCACCCTGACCCCCAACAATGGCTACAGAACAGAACTAGGACATTCCCCGTTCAATTTATCATACAAAAGAGATATTTCTGGCATCATCTCAGTAACAGCAACATAAACACTCTCTCTCCTACCAGGTGCAAGAGCCCTCCTTATGAAAAAAACTGCAATTTACCACCAATGCATGTTCTATTGAGAAAATACAACAAACAATATTGATACAAATGCCTACATGCTAGTAAAATACTTGACCTCGGTCACACACATAGAATTGACCTTCACCAAGTACAGAAAGACCACAAATTACAAATATGGAAACAAACTGGAATGGAAACCCAAAAAAGCCACTCTGCATTCTGTGCAAAACAGAATTATAGCACCTAACAGACTTCCAGGATCTGCAATAATATACACAAACTAATGCTCACAAAGTTACACCTGCATTATGTAACTCAAACAGTAACAACCCAACCTATGAAAAGGCAGCACTGCAAAAATTACACCAGGCCCTAAACACCAATACACCTCCTATTAGGAAAACAGAACAAGCCAAGCTGCTATAGATCCCCACCAAGAAACTACAAGCTTGCAGAACACCCTTAGCTTGCAGAACAGACAGACCCTCACCAAAAACAGAATAAAGTGACCATAAAGCTAATGTTTTTGTGTTGTTGCACTGCATAGAGTTTGGCTTCTTGCTGTTTCCAGTTCAGTTTTTGCCTCCACATTTCTATTTATACATTCCTTGAGAAATATAAAATAATTCTAAAACTAGAATATAATAAATGTTTCAGAACAACTGATAAATTCAACATCCAATCATTAAAAATTTTCAAAATTATTAAAAATTCTCCAAACACCAATAAAATATTTCTAACAGTAGACATATCACATAATACCCAATAATTTAAATGGCAGTCAATCAAGAAAGATAAACTTAAAAAGCCACCTTTAATTACCTCTCCAGTAACTCTCCTACTCTTTTCCCTTGTAGACCAATAGCACATACCAGAAGCAACAAGGGCTGCTGAAGCTCTGTCCTCACATTCTTCTTCCTTAGGGCGCATGACTAGTCTATTTCACACACACACACATACATACACACTTTCTCTCACACACACCAGTCACCTCCCTGTCCAATTTCTTTCTCTCTCACACACACATCAGTCACCTCCTTGACCAATCTCTGTCTCACAACAAATGTCACCTCCCTGACCAATCTATTTCTCTCTCTCACACACATAACCTCCCTGACCAATCTATTTCCATCACATGTCACCTTCCTGACCAATGGCTCTCTCTCACACTCACATACCAGTCATCTCCCTGACCAATATCTTTCTCTCCCTCAAACACACACACCAGTCACCTCCCTTACTAATGTCTTTCTCTCTCTCTCTCTCACACACACACACACACACACACACACACCAGTCACCTCCCTGACCAATCTCTCTTTCTCTGTCACACACACACCAGTCACCTCCCTGAACAATCTCTCTCTCACACACACACCAGTGACTTTCCTGAGTAGTATCGTGCTCTCACACATTTTCTCTCATACTTACACACACACACACACACACACACACACACACACACACTCTCTCTCTCATACACTTATACACATGCTGGCTCATTCTCTCTGTCTCACTCACCCCCACCCTCATCACACATGGCAACTATAGCACAAGGTAGCCGGTTAGCTGCTATTAAAACAGAGTCCTGACAGGCTAGAAACTGCAGCAGGAATGACCTCCCCGCCCCACAGTGGTGAGAAGGCAGCACTCAGCTGATTGCTTGTGCTGCTATCACGGCACATAGCAGTCAGCCTAGAATGTAATTCTATGCTTTTCTTCTCCCCACTCCAGCCTTTTATTTTTTTGCAATTTGATTATTATTATTTTTATGGTTTTCTTGCTGGTGTTGCACTGGCGAGAGAAGGCGAGGTCAGAGACAGACCGGGGGGGGGGGGGGGGGGGGGGGAGAGGGGGGTAGCATTGGCACCATATTCCTGCAGCCTCTGGCAAAGTGACCAGCCAGCACTGATCTTCATCTCTGGATCCAGGCAGCTGATGGACAGCTTTCCCCAACAGCCACGCGGCAGGAAATCCTGGCGGCCACATTCTCAGCTGACTGCTCTGTGCCGCGATGATCGCAGCACAGGCAAACTGCTGAGTGTAGTGGGGCCGGGGAGAGCCTTGAGGTGCAATATATGCAGCAGCAGCATGCAAGCATGGTCTTTTCTTCTTCCCGCGTGCCTGGTAAACATCACTTCCTCTTCCTAGCCACAGGGGTGGGAAGAAAAAAAGGTAATTTTCCTGTTGCCAGCTTCCACAAACACTGCTGCCGTTCCCCCTCGTGGCTTGAATATGCTGATAGCCCGAGCAGGAACGGCAGCAGTGCTTGTCTCGCTGAGGTGAAAGGGGGGAAAGACCAGCGGATGCACGGCACACCTGCCGGTGCTTCGTGAGACACTCGTGTGCCGCGACACACCGGTTGAGAACCACTGCTCTAATTGATGCAGGCACCCGTCTTTTAAAATTCACCTTCTAGCCTTAATCTATATTACTACATTTTCCAAATTAATAAAAAGTTATTTGTTTCTTATTGTTTTGCTAGTCAGATTAGCTACTGCTGGGAAGCAGAAAATAAATAAAGATACAGGTAAATATAAGTATGAAAATAGAATCGAGCAACATTCAATACACTGCCTTGCTTTTTTTTCTAAATATAGTGATTTCTATTCAAAAGATTTTGGGCAGATAAATTTACCCACACAGAAGAGGTAGAGTCAGAGGAGTTCGCAGGGCATAGTTCTCTTTATCCAGACAGTGCTGAATATCATGGTTTGGCTAAAGTTTGTCAGGTCAGTCTGGCCACATTGGATGCCTGTCCTACATTATCCAGGTAGCTTTCCCCGGACATATTTAGTGGCAGACTTACCTTGATAAGTGCTGCTGAATTACTGGGTAAAGTTACCGGGATAACTTTGCTGCTCACCTCAATCTCTAGAACAGAGCTTTCCAAACTTTTCATGTTGGTGACACACTTTTTAGACAAACATAATTTCACGACACGGTAATTCAGTCTACTAGTAAACCAGAGGTTAAAGGTTAAACGAACAAAACATATTTCGACAATTTATGTATGTTTCTTTAAATATATACATAAATAAAATGTTTCACAATACAACCTATCTCATGAAAACCTTAAATTTATATTAAAAATATATATTCCAAGATTCATGTTATTGTTATAATTTATGAGAAACATAAAACAAATTGTCTGTCCCCCACACACTCATCTCTCTCCTCCCCCCATTACATGTCTGGCCCCCACACACTCATATCTCTCCCCCTCAAGCACATGTCTGTCCCCCCAGCACGTTTGCCTCCCACTCACTCATCTCTCTCCCCCCAGCACATGTCTGGCCCCCACACTCATGTACCTCGTCTTTTTGATTGTTGCCAGTTAAGTGCTTCACTCCCTTCCATGATCACCAGACACTGCTGCTTGCAGTCAGTACTCCTCATGGCCAGGCCTCATCGGCAGCAGCAGCCAATGCAAGGTTGGCTGGGCTCGTTCCACCCACCAAGCCCCCCCAAAAAACGTGATTGAAGCAAAAATCACCCAATAATAAGCAACCCATAAACCGAAAAAAAAAAAGTGAATCTCTAGAAAAAAAAAGCCCAAACTTGCATCAGAGTTGACCGGGCTTGCGCGACACACCTGCACACTGCAGGCGACACACTAACGTGTCCCGACACACAGTTTGGAAAGCTCTGCTCTAGAAGCATGGCTTGGGTCCTGATTTGTGCAACATTTGCACTGAGGCTCATTCAATCGTTCTGTAGTTCATATCATAATCTGAACCATAGCAAAGTGATCCAGTCTAGAGTCCAGTGTTCTATCATTACTAGGGGATTCTGTAAATTGCATGAGTACAATAGCAAAAGTTCTCCAAATTGCAGTCTGTCAATCATATTTATTTCCTTTATTTAAAATCTTTTATATATTGCTTATAACAAAGTCATTCTAGGTGGTTTACATGAAGCATACCTAACAAAATAATATTTCAAACACAAGATCACAAAAACAAAACATAAATAAAAAGGTTCATCACATAAGTGAACCGCAAAGGGGCCTATGCAAAAAAAAATAAAAAAATAATAATAATAATAATAAACTCCTCATGCAACACTAATTTTGGCATAGGCTTGTAAAATATTAAGCTAACATACAAAGCCTCTTAAAGTGATTCAAAAAGATTCAGCATGCTCGTAAAAAAAAAAAAAAAAGTCTGAAAGAGAAATACTCATGTTATTCTTCTGCCAGGTGACCTGAAAGTGCACTGGGTAAATAGTGCAAGCATATTACTTAAGAAGGGCATGGTAAATAGGGGAAGCAAGCTCAGTTCTTGCTCCTATCAAGTTCTCCTGCTGATAAGTGGGGGGTTGCTTGTCAGAGCACAGGAAATAACAGAAAAAGCTAGCACATTGCAGAAGAGGAAATCAAAAAAGAGTGGAGAGATCTTATAGAACAGAAAACGCATAGGACAACATTTTTAACCATTTGTTTTGCACAAGATAGATATTCAGCAGATTAGCGAGTGAGGGAGCTACCCGGGTAACTTTATTTATGGATATTGAATGTTGTGAACATGCCCGCGAGGAGCGTGGGTAGGTCCCCTACCTCCTGCGGCCAGTCGGGCCGCCGATGCTTTTTCTTCGCGGCAAGCCTGCTGCTGCCTCCGGGCTCCTCCGCAGACATCATTAGCCCTGCTTGGCAGGGCTGAGCAGCCGGGAGCAGGGCCGAGGATGTCTGCGGAGGAGCCCGGAGGCAGCGGCAGGCCACGAGGCTGATGTTGCTCCAGCTCCCCAACGCTCCTCCTGAGGTCCTCAGATGGCAGGGAGCTGTCCTCGCCACTGCCGGTGTCTTCGACCAGCAGGGAGGATGTTCCTGCTGGTGCCTGCAGCGAGCCTGCCTTTCCCTGCATCTGTGTCAGCATGCAGGGGGATGCCACTGTCCAAGGTGCTCTGTTCCTGCTTCCTGCTCTTGGCGCCGGCACACACCACTTCACTACATTTAAAGGACCCGCGGCCGGATATGCCCTGGGCCCCACCTGATGACAACTTCCTGCTTCAGCCCTATAAAAGGGGTTCCTCTTCAGTCACTCCTGGCCTTCGGATTGGGTTCCACAGTCGTCTGTGTCTTCTCTCCGGTCCAGGTCCTCCGAGTTCTTCTCCTGCGTTGACGGCTTTGTTTGCACATTCCTGATGTTCTTCGTCCGTGCTTCTAGTTGTCTTCATGTTCCTGATGCTCTTCGTCCATGTCTCCAGATGTCTTCAGGTTCCTGATCTCCTTCGTCTGTGTCTCCAGATATCTTCATGTTCCTGATGTTCTTCGTTTGTACCTCCTGATATCTGATGTCCTTCCGGATGCCTTTGCCTTTGCCTCTGCCTCCATGCCTTGGTTTCTTGATGTCCACTTTCCTGGCATGCCGTTGTAGTGGTCTGCAAC
This sequence comes from Rhinatrema bivittatum, assembly GCF_901001135.1. Taxonomy (NCBI): domain Eukaryota; kingdom Metazoa; phylum Chordata; class Amphibia; order Gymnophiona; family Rhinatrematidae; genus Rhinatrema; species Rhinatrema bivittatum. The sequence continues at coordinate 322,449,603 of NC_042616.1, read as the reverse complement.
CAGCCCACAGTTGGGCTGTTTAGGGCACCTCATGGTAGAATGGCCATCTGCATCGTCGCAATGCAAGCCTCCAGAAGACTTCTGCTTCAGTCCTAGTTTTGAAACCTGAGTTGTCTTTGAATCCTTGAGAATCTTGAATCCTGTGCTTGAATCTTGTCCCGGTCTTCAGAGCTCCCTTGCATTTGCATCCGTCCATGCCAAAGACTTTGTTCGAACCTGCTCCGCTCCAGCGTGGTCCGCGACCAGTCCCGTGGGTGGACTGTGTAGGGCACGCCCTGGTGCAGGTCTCTTCAGTTTCTTCGCCATGTTCCAGTATCCGCTTCCAGTATCGCTCCTAGAGTCTGCTTCAAGCCCAGTGTGGTCCGCGACCAGTCCCGTGGGTGGACTGTGTAGGGCGCGCTGCATTGCAGTCTCGACACAGCACTTTGTTCCTTGATCCTATGTCTGCAGTGCATTGATCCTTTGCCTACATCTACAGTCCCTTGATCCTTTGCCTATGTCTACAGTGTCCTTGCCTGAGTCTTCATCTACAGTGTCCTTGCCTGAGTCTTCATCTACAGTGTCCTCGCCTGAGTCTTCATCCAAAGTCTTCTGTATTCTAAGGACTCCGTCTGCCCTCATCCTCTGTCCAGCCTGCCACCTTTTGCCATTACCCAGCGGCAGGTCCGAAAGGGCTTAGAACGGTCGGAGGACTGTTCATTGATCAACATTGCATTGTTGGTCATCCTGGAGTGTGCAGGTCCGGTAGAGGGTCAGACTTCTCCGTCTCCTTGTCTCTGCTTCAGCCTTGTCCTGCTCTTCGTTACCCATGCTCGCACCAGCTCACCTCCCGTGGTGTGTCTTGGGGCTCCTCCCTGAGTCATGCCATGGCCCAAGGGCTCACAACACCCATTTCAGAAACACCCGTGCCTCCACGCTCATAACAATAGCACAAGGCCCCCAAGCCCTCAGTTCGTAACAGCAGCCAAAGGCCACGCTCATAACATTGAATGGCACTTAGCTGGATAAGTCAGCTGCTGAATATACCCAGCTAAAGTAAGAAAAGTAATTTTCCCTACCAAACAGACCCAGCTAACAGGTCGATACAGTAACGTTGAGTTAAAGATTCCCGGTCTGTAACGTGCTGGGAGCGCACAATACAGACGAGTAAGGCCATCCAGCGATACAGTCTCCAGTTTCACGCATCCTTAGCGCTTCCTAAACCCTTTCCTAAACCCTTTCCGCACCCAGCATGTAAATGAACGAAAAAGCTGTATAATGAAGGAATTAGCTATTCCCCTGCGATACTGTAACGGGCGCTGATATTATCTCCTCCGTAACCCGCTGTTCTGCCGCGGCCTTAACCTGCTAGTTTACCGCCTCCCCCCTAGTAGGAGTTAGTGTAGTGTAGTGTAGTGTAAAAACATTGCTTACCCGCCCTGGTCCCGTCCGGTCTCCTGCAGCCCCATCCGGTCCCCTCCTCCCGAAGCAAAAAAAAAAACAAACGAAAAAGTAGCAAGGCTCGGGCCTGCTATGGTAAGTGTAAAAAGTGTAAAAAGTGTTGAAAACAAAAAACCTGTGTGTTATATAAAAAAATAAAACAATTTTAAATACCTGTCGGAGGGCCGTGGGTCCAGGCGGCCGGTGGGCGGCGGGCAGCCATCAGCGGCATCCGGTAGTCCCTTCTCCCTTCCTCCCTCCCTCCCCTGCCTGGATGAGCGCCAAAATCGCACGGGAGGGTCGGCAGCGGGGGGGGGCGGCAGCAGGATCCGGGAGCGGCGGGTAGGCAGCAGCGGGGTCCGGGGGGCAGCGGCAGCAGGATCCAGGGGTGGCAGCGAGATCCGGGGAGCGAGTAGTGGCAGCGTGTTCGATCGGGCAGGCAGGTAGGTGGCAAAATAAAGATGGCCGCCTGCACGGGAAAATCGTGCAATTGGCCGCTGAAGACGTGACGTCACATCCCGTGACGCCAAATGTCGTGACGTCACGTCTTCAGCGGCCAATTGCACGATTTTCCCGTGCAGGCGGCCATCTTTATTTTGCCACCTACCTGCCTGCCCGATCGAACACGCTGCCACTACTCACTCCCCGGATCTCGCTGCCGCCCCTGGATCCTGCTGCGCTGCCCCCCCCGGACCCCCGCTGCCGCTGCCCCCCCGGACCCCGCTGCTGCCTACCCGCCGCTCCCGGATCCTGCTGCCGACCCCCCCCCCCTTGCTGCCGACCCGCCCGTACGATTTTGGCGCTCATCCAGGCAGGGGAGGGAGGGAGGAAGGGAGAAGGGACTACCGGATGCCGCTGATGGCTGCCCGCCGCCCACCGGCCGCCTGGACCCACGGCCCTCCGAAAGGTATTTAAAATTGTTTTATTTTTTTATATAACACACAGGTTTTTGTTTTTTACACTTTTTACACTTTTTTACACTTCCTGGTGCCTGTCATTTCAAATGTCATTTGAAATGACAGGTACCAGCGCACCCTGGTTACTGTATAGGCGCTGTTACAGCGCCTATACAGTAAAATGGGTTGCGCGGGCATAACCCTTCCCTAACGCTTCACAGCCGCGGCATGCATTTGCATGCGATTAGAGGAGAGTATCGGGGAGTTAGTGAAGAGAACTGTGTGTGCGGGGCGGACGGGTGCGCCTGACACTGCCGCACTGTTTTTACCGCGGCCTTACTGTATCGAGCCGTAAGTTTTTCCAATTAGTACTGAATATTGTCACTAGCTGGATATAGTTTAGCCATGCCCCTGGCATTCCCCCTGTTCTTTTTTTTTTTTTTTTTTTATCTAGCTAGGTATGAACTTACCAGGGTAAAATTTTGATGGTGAAAGGGACAGGAAATTCAAATATTTTGGTTTGTCTAAGTAACTTAAATGATACTGAAGCAAATCCTTTTGAGTGTTGAAAGATTCAAGAAAGATTCAAAGAGTGGTATAAGACAACATGACTAGGGAAAGACAGTAGTATGTATACCAGCCCAACAATGCTAAAACTCTGTTTATTTCCATCTGCATAAATCATTTCTGAACTACAGCATACCTCTTAACAGTCTGTAAATAAACAGCACACCTGCAGGAAAATCTTGACTGATATTTAATCGAGAAAAGTCAAATGTCTCACTTTAGCAGTGGTTTGTAAAAACCACCTCCATGTCCCTTTATTATGAAATATGAAGCTGTCAATCTATTTTCTCATTTCTCTAATATCCTAGTTTTTATGCCACCAGGTAAACCAATAAATAAGAAAATTCAGTTTGTCTGTGAATTTAATGCTTCTAGACCCACCTGTAGTAAATATAGGTTAACCCAACGGTGAGAAATGGATTGCTGAAAGGGAAAGGAAATGCTGAAGCTTTGACAAAAGGCCTTGCTCTTTGACAAGATTGTTTGAATTGACATAAAAGGATCCCAAGACAAGCCTCAAGAAGAAAAAATGGTGTATACAAACATGAATCTTAGGAAGATGCTGCAATGATGTGGAAGCTAGAGAAATCCATCTAAAAGTGATCAGATTTCAAATAAGAGTTTGGAAACAAAATAAATGCTTTGAAAAAAATATATACTTTGAGTGCTATTTTTGTAGTTATTCCCTAGACATACCATCAAAAGGCTCAATTCACTCAAAATGAATGTGAACTCTGGAGGACGAATGGTAGTAAAAAAGTCAAACAGCAGTTAACTGGAAAGCAGATATTTGGAAGATATGTACTCATACAAAATGAAATTAAGAAAGGCATGAAGAAAGGCAGTTGGGTATATAAGAGGAATACCATGAAAGTCCAATCAACTTCCTCCATTATGCCAACAAACCTATAAACATTTGATTCATCCACATGCATGCATCCTTTTTGTTTGTCTCCTGTAACTCACAGATCTGAATAGATTTACTCTCGCCTGAGCCAGAAGTGAATCCAGGTCAGAGCACTAGGGATGTGAATCATTTTTTGACGATTTAAAAAAATTGTCCGATATTTTTTAAATCGTCAAAAATCGTTAGAGTGCGCGATACAAGATAAATTTTCCCGATTTATCGTGAAAAATTGGTACTCCCGTTAGTGTCCACTAACGGGAGCTATTTGTGGGGAGGGCAGGAAAACCGGCACACCAAAACAACCCCTAAACCCACCCTGACCCTTTAAAACTAATCCCTTACCTTCCACCACCCTCCCGAGCCCCCCCCAAAATATTTTACGAGTACCTGGTGGTCCAGAGGGGGCACGGGGACCAATCTCCCACTCTCGGGCCATCGGCACATTTTGGCTGCCACTCAAAAATGGTGCCGATGGCCCGATAAAAAAAACAAACCCACCCGACCCTTCAAAAATGACCCCTTAGCTTCCCTCACCCTCCTGATCCCCCCAAAACATTTTAAAATTACCTGGTGGTCCAGTGGTGGTCCCAGGAGTGATCTCCCGTTCTCTGGCCGTCGGCTGCCACTCATAGAGATGGCGCCGATGGCCCTTTGCCCTTACCATGTGACAGGGTATCCGTGCCATTGGCCGGCCCCTGTCACATGGTAGAAGCACTGCCTGGCCGGCGCCATCTTTAAAGATGGCCGCCGCCTTCGTAAAGGGTCGGGCCTCACTAAAAAAAATTAACGATGTGAATCGGAACCGATTCCGATTCACATCTCCACCAATCAGATTTTTTTCTCCCTCCAGCCAGACTCGATCGTTAAGACGATCAGGCACACGATTCACATTCCTACAGAGCACTACCATTGCTCTGTACTTTTCCATTGAAGCGACAGGAAGCATTTTAACACTCTAAAATAAACCTTATTCACCTTTGAGAACAATAGAAGATATTTATCAGATCTTCCTCTTAACCCCAATATTTTTTTTCCTTCTCCCTTCTAAAAAATATAGGAAAGGAGGAGGTGCAAGATGGCGGCATGAGCTGGACTTGTAGCTGGGTCTGGCCATGTTTGTTTCCTTTTTACTTGTTTCTTTGCCATGGTGCTTTCTTCTTTTTTTTTTTTTCATTTTTATTTATTGAATTTTTGTTTTCAAGCAGATATTACACAGATGTACAAACACTTAGTGAATAACTTCCAAGATTAATTTACATTTACATTCTGTGAAAAACCGCACATTTGACATTAGTAATTACAGAGCCTGGCTAATAAGAAAAGAGCAGTGATTAACAAAATACATTGAACTAATATTGTGTCTAAACCATATTAATTATCAATTACTCCCAACAACTAAGGCTAGGATGAAATTAGGACTCTAGGTATGTACGTAGCTGTTCTGGATAATTAAATATATATCTTGTATTCTGATGTAAAAGAACACATTTACAAGGAAATTGTAATATGAATTTAGCTCCTCTTTGTATAACCTTTTCTCTCATTGTCAAGAACTCTTTTCTCCTTAATTGTGTATCAAGGGAAACATCAGGAAAAATTCTAATTGGATTGAAAAGGAAGGTTCTGAGATTTAAAATATAATTTAAGAATCAGATCCCGTTGAGAAACTTCTGCAAATTGGACAATCAAAGTGGCACGGGTTTTAATTTCCATATCAGATGATTTCTCAAGAAGTTCTGACAAATTGGTATCATCTTTCAGATCTTCCTGCTGCTGTTCAGGTAGATCACCCCTTGCAGCTCTTTGAGTAATATAATATATCCTTGAGATTATAGGTAATGTTATATCAGTAGGGATGTGAATCGTTTTAGGACGATTAAAATTATCGTCCGATAATTTTAATATCATCTTAAACCGTTATGGAACACAATACAATACAGATTCTAACGATTTATCGTTATAAATCGTTAGAATCGTGAGCCGGCACACTAAAACCCCTAAACCCCCCCCCGACCCTTTAAATTAAATCCCCCACCCTCCCGAACCCCCCCCCCAATAACTTAAATAACCTGCGGGTCCAGCGGCGGTCCGGAACGGCAGCGGTCCGGAACGGGCTCCTGCTCCTGAATCTTGTCGTCCTCAGCCGGCGCCATTTTCCAAAATGGCGCCGAAAATGGCGGCGGCCATAGACGAAAAAGATTGGACGGCAGGAGGTCCTTCCGGACCCCCGCTGGACTTTTGGCAAGTCTCGTGGGGGTCAGGAGGCCCCCCCACAAGCTGGCCAAAAGTTCCTGGAGGTCCAGCGGGGGTCAGGGAGCGATTTCCCGCCGCGAATCGTTTTCGTACGGAAAATGGCGCCGGCAGGAGATCGACTGCAGGAGGTCGTTCAGCGAGGGTTCCGGCGCCTCGCTGAACGACCTCCTGCAGTCGATCTCCTGCCGGCGCCATTTTCCGTACGAAAACGATTCACGGCGGGAAATCGCTCCCTGACCCCCGCTGGACCTCCAGGAACTTTTGGCCAGCTTGTGGGGGGCCTCCTGACCCCCACGAGACTTGCCAAAAGTCCAGCGGGGGTCCGGAAGGACCTCCTGCCGTCCAATCTTTTTCGTCTATGGCCGCCGCCATTTTTCGGCGCCATTTTGGAAAATGGCGCCGGCTGAAGACGACAAGATTCAGGAGCAGGAGCCCGTTCCGGACCGCTGCCGTTCCGGACCGCCGCTGGACCCGCAGGTTATTTAAGTTATTTGGGGGGGGGGTTCGGGAGGGTGGGGGGATTTAATTTAAAGGGTCGGGGGTGGGTTTTAGGGGGTTTTAATGTGCCGGTTTTTCGATTTTTCGATTTTTAACGATTTTTTAACGATTTTTCACGATATTTTACCCCCCCAAACGGCAACAATACGATTCCCTCCCCCTCCCAGCCGAAATCGATCGTTAAGACGATCGAGGACACGATTCACATCCCTATATATCAGAGTATTTCAAAACTTTTACCAAATAACTTCTAAATAATTCTCTAGGAGACAATAAATGGGTCCTAGGAAAATTTAGGATTCTTAAATTGACTCTCCTTATTTGGTTTTCCAATTGCTCCAATTTGTTTAAATGCATTTTATCTGATTTTATTAAATTTAATTGAACTTTTTCCATCTCACTAGTTTTAGAATCTAGATTTTCAACTGTTCCTTCTAACTTTTCCACTCTTGTTTGTAAGATTTTATTATTACTCAGACCTTCTTGAACCAATTTAGTTAAATCACTAATTGATTTTTGCATTGCAAAAATCATAGCCCCAATTTCTTCCAAGGTATACTTAGTAGGTACTATTACAGATGTCCCCACCATTACCCCCCTTTGTCCTTCTTCCATCCCTTCAACCTCAGAGTCCAAAATGGTACTATATTCCTGATTTTGATTTTCTAAAACTTGATTATCAGGAGATAACAAAGAAACCAAGTTCAGGTTGGGATCCTCGAGTAGTAACTCTCCTCCTCCTCTTCCCGTTGGTGGTTCCGGTGTTAAGGGAGCACCAGGGCTTAAGGATGTTTCATAAGTCAAGGAGTTAAGTCCCTGCGACTTCTGCTCCTGGTGTTATTGCTATGGTTCTACTGAACAGATCTTGAATCCGTGGCTGATTGTTACCTACAACCAGTGTTGAATTAACCGTTTTCCCCATCCTCTTAGTATGTGGCATTACACAGAGGAAAGGGAACCATGATAAGATAAAAGAAATTGTACCTCATAGAAAATTGTACCTCATAGAAAAGAAGGATCCTTCAGAGACACAATGTCAATTAGCCAGGTTCCGTTGATTGCTACTTCAAAAACACCAAAACTTTTCCAGTTTCTCATGAAATCTCTAACGTACGCCAACAAACTCCGGCAAACTCCGGCGAAGCCCGGCAAAGCCGAGCGGCTTTGGCGATGTGCCGACGGCGAGCGCGCTGTTCAGACGCCAGTCTTATGGGCGTTTGAATGGGCTCCTCCCTCTGACGTCAGAAACCGGAAGGGAATCCAGACAAGCACTGTCAGCTGCACAGCCCGCAGGCTTCAAGCGGAAAGCGAGGAAACAGTCCGAGGAAAAAACTCACAAAAGCCCACAGGCTAGCAGGTAAGCAATGAAGAAAGACAGCAGCCTGCCATGGTGCTTTCTAAGAGGAAAGGGTGAGTCCAGGTCTACCATCCTGAGTTTCCTGTCCTTTCCAGTCAGCACTCCATCATTGGTTTCATGTTCCAACCAGTGTTTCCTCTAAGGCTTGGGTTGCCATGAGCAAAATATTTTGTTCATGAGCAAATATTTTTGGTTGCATTACCCTGGCAGACCTCACGCGTCACCTAGATAGGATTATAGACAGTGCTAGGGAGGAGCCGATTGTCGTGGTACACGTGGGCACCAACGACATAGGAAAATCTGGGAGAGAGGTTCTGGAAGCCAAATTTAGGATTTTAGGAAGGAAGCTGAAATCCAGAACCTCCAGGGTGGCATTCTCTGAAATGCTTCCTGTTCCACGTGCAGGTCCCCAGAGGCAGGCAGAGCTCTAGAGTTTCAATGCGTGGATGAGACGATGGTGCAGGGAAGAGGGATTCAGTTTTGTAAGGAACTGGGGAAACTTTTGTGGAAAGGGGAGACTTTTCCGAAAGGATGGGCTCCACCTTAACCAGAGTGGAAACAAGCTGCTGGCACTAACTTTCAAAAAGGAGATAGAGCAGCTTTTAAACTAGAACAAGGGGGAAAGCTGACAGTCACTCAGCAGTGCATGGTTCGGAGAAATGTATCCTTGAAGGATTCTAATGAAACAGGAGAGTTAGGGCATCCCAACAGAGAGGTTCCATTAAATGCAAACATAGTTCATATACCTATATGTAAAAAATCACCAAAGCTAATGATTTCCGAATTATCCCAAACAACTGAAAAGCAGGTTGTTAAAACAAGCAAAAAACACTCTTTGAAATGTCTGTATGCCAACGCCAGAAGTCTAAGTAGTAAGATGGGAGAGTTAGAGTGTATTGCAGCGAATGATGAGATTGACATAATTGGCATCACAGAGACTTGGTGGAAGGAGGATAACCAATGGGACAGTGCTATATCAGGGTACAAATTATATCACAATGATAGGGAGGATCAACCTGGTGGGGATGTGGAACTTTATGTCTGGGAGGGTATAGAGTCCAACAGGATAAAGATCATACAAGAGTCTAAATGCTCAGTAGAATCTATATGGGTAGAAATCCCATGTGTGTTGGGTAAGAGTATAGTGATAGCAGTATGCTACCGTCCACCTGGACAAAATGGTCAGACAGATGATGAAATGCTAAGAGAAATCAGGGAAGCAAACCAATTTGGCAGTGCAATAATAATGGGAGATTTCAATTACCCCAATATTGACTGGGTAAATGTAACATCAGGACATGCTAGAGACATAAAGTTCCTGGATGTAATAAATGATTGCTTCATGGAGCAATTGGTTCAGGAACCAACAAGAGAGGGAGCTATTTTAGATGTAATTCTTAGTGGAATGCAAGATTTGGTGAGAGAAGTAACGGTGGTGGGGCCACTTGGCAACAGTGATCATAACATGATCAAATTTAAACTAATAACTGGAAGGGGGACAATAAGTAAATCTGCAGCTCTAACACTACATTTTAAAAAGGGAAACTTTGATAAAATGAGAAAAATAGTTAGAAAAAAACTGAAAGGTGCAGCTGCAAAGGTTAAAAGTGTTCAACAGGCATGGACATTGTTTAAAATACAATCCTAGAGGCGCAGTCCATATGTATTCCGCACATTAAGAAAGGTGAAAGGAAGGAAAAACGATTACCGTCATGGTTAAAAGGTGAGGTGAAAGAGGCTATTTTAGCCAAAAAAAATCCTTCAAAACTGGAAGAAGGATCCATCTGAAGAAAATAGGATAAAACATAAGCATTGTCAAGCTAAGTGTAAAACATTGATAAGACAGGCTAAGAGAGAATTTGAAATGAAATTGGCCATAGAGGCAAAAACTCATAATAAAAACTTTTAAAAATATATCCAAAGCAAGAAACCTGTGAGGGAGTCGGTTGGACCATTAGATGACAGAGGGGTTAAAGGGGCTCTTAGAGAAGATAAGGCCATTGCAGAAAGACTAAATGAATTATTTGCCTCCGTGTTTACAAATGAGGATGTTGGGGAGATACCAGTTCCGGAGATGGTTTTCAGGGGTGATGAGTCAGACGAACTGAACGAAATCACTGTGAACCTGGAAGATGTAGTAGGCCAGGTTGACAAACTAAAGAGTAGCAAATCACCTGGACCGGATGGTATGCATCCTAGGGTCCTGAAGGAACTCAAAATGAAATTTCTGATCTATTAGTTAAAATTTGTAACCTATCATTAAAATCATCCATTGTACCTGAAGACTGGAGGGTGGCCACTGTAACCCCAATATTTAAAAAAGGTTCCAGGGGTGATCCAGGTAACTATAGACCAGTGAGCCTGACTTCAGTGCCGGGAAAAATAGTGGAAACTATTCTCAAGAACAAAATTGTAAAGCATATAGAAAGACATGATTTAATGGAACATAGTCAACATGGATTTACCCAAGGGAAGTCTTGCCTAACAAATCTGCTTCATTTATTTGAAGGGGTTAATAAACATGTGGATAATGGTGAACCAGTAGATGTAGTGTATTTGGATTTTCAGAAAGCGTTTGACAAAGTCCCTCATGAGAGGCTTCTACGAAAACTAAAAAGTCATGGGATAGGAGGCGATGTCCTTTCGTGGATTACAAGCTGGTTAAAAGACAGGAAACAGAGAGTAGGATTAAATGGTCAATTTTCTCAGTGGAAAAGGGTAAACAGTGGAGTGCCTCAGGGATCCGTACTTAGACCGGTGCTTCTCAATATATATATAAATGATCTGGCAAGGAATATGATGAGTGAGGTTATCAAATTTGCAGATGATACAAAATTATTCAGAGTAGTTAAATCACAAGCAGACTGTGATACATTGCAAGAGGACCTTGCAAGACTTGAAGATTGGGCATCCAAATGGCAGATGAAATTTAATGTGGACAAGTGCAAGGTGTTGCATATAGGGAAAAATAACCGTTGCTGTAGTTACACGATGTTAGGTTCCATATTAGGAGCTATCACCCAGGAAAAAGATCTAGGCATCATAGTGGATAATACTTTAAAATCGTCAGCTCAGTGTGCTGCAGCAGTCAAAAAAGCAAATAGAATGTTAGGAATTATTAGGAAGGGAATGGTTAATAGAACGGAAAATGTCATAATGCCTCTATATCGCTCCATGGTGAGACCACACCTTGAATACTGTGTACAATTCTGGTTGCCGCATCTCAAAAAAGATATAGTTGCGATGGAGAAGGTACAGAGAAGGGCAACCAAAATGATAAAGGGGATGGAACAGCTTCCCTATGAGGAAAGGCTGAAGAGATTAGGCCTGTTCAGCTTGGAGAAGAGACGGCTGAGGGGAGATATGATATAGGTCTTTAAGATCATGAGAGGTCTTGAACGAGTAGATGTGACTCGGTTATTTTCACTTTCGAATAATAGAAGGACTAGGGGGCATTCCATGAAGTTAGCAAGTAGCACATTTAAGACTAATCGGAGAAGATTCTTTTTCACTCAACGCACAATAAAGCTCTGGAATTTGTTGCCAGAGGATGTGGTTAGTGCAGTTAGTGTAGCTGGGTTCAAAAAAGGTTTGGATAAGTTCTTGGAGGAGAAGTCCAGTAATGGCTATTAATCAATTTTACTTAGGGAATAGCCACTGCTATTAATTGTATCAGTAGCATGGGATCTTCTTAGTGTTTGGGTAATTGCCAGGTTCTTGTGGCCTGGTTTTGGCCTCTGTTGGAAACAGGATGCTGGGCTTGATGGACCCTTGGTCTGACCCAGATGGCAATTTCTTATGTTCTTATGTTCTTATGTGAGCACTACTTTCTTTGACACAAAGGTGTAGATTTTAAAAGGTGCACACAGGTGTACATGTGTGTGCGCTACCCGGCGTGCACACATTTCCGCCCGATTTTATAACATACACGCACAGGCGCGCGCATATGTTATAAAATCCGGAGTCGGCGCATGCAAGGGGGTGCACAATTGTGCGCCAAGCCACGCTGCCTTCCTCCGTTCTCTCCCAAGCCTCTCTGAAATTAGAGTTGCCTGTGAGGGAACATCCCTTCCCCCTATCCTGACCTTCCTACTCCTTCCCCTAACCTTTGCTCCCCTAGCCCTACTCTAACCCCCCCAACCTTTATCTTACAACTTGCACCTGCCTCTGGGCAGGCGCAAATTGCATGCGCTGGCAGCCTGCCGGCACGTGATCCTTCGAGACAGCAGCAAATAGCCGCTGTGTCGGAGGCCTCTGGTCCCAAGATTCACGTAGGATGTTCGACACGACCTATCAAAGCAAGATTGGTGAACACCAGTCGTGCTTCAATATGGTTAAAATGACAACACCGATGGTTCAACATTTAGTGGAGACGGGGCATGACTTTTCACAATTGAAATGGACTATAATTGAACAGCTTTATAGTTCTGTGCGTGGAGGTGATTTGAATGCCAGGTTCAATTACCGTGAGGCATTTTGGATTTATAAACTAAATACATTGATACCCAGGGGAATGAATGAAGAGCTTAATTTTACGACATTGATATAAAGGAGGTGTGTGATGGGAGGGTTATAAGATTTGGAGGGTTCCCATTGGTGGGGGGTTGTGGTTGGTGTTTTCTGATTGGTTGCTTTTACTAGTTTAGATGATGTATAAAAGACATTCAGCTCAGTGGTCAACTGACATTGAATGGTGCCAACCATGAACAAAATGTCGGACTAATGGATGATCATTAAAGGAATTGCATTTTTCCAAAAATCACCCGCGGATTACACCATAGAAGGATATCACCTGAGGAAGGACTGTTTGTTTGAAATGTGGCCATACTGGGATAGTAAGCAGGGTTGGTAACACAGTATGAAAAATTGTTGATTCATAATATGTTGGGTCAAGCGATATAGCAGTCTTTGAAGTTTAGCCATTCAATTTAAATTACACTTTATATTACACTTAAAAAAAATACACAAGGGAGGTGGTTGGAGGTTGATGATTATAGATAATAGCATCTAATAGTGCCATGCGGCAACTACAATTATATGAAACCAACAACCCCTTCCTTAAAATATTGATGAGTGTGCCTGAACAGAAAACCAACATGGAAAAGTAAATCCCCAGAATCCTCTGCTTTTCTTTAGCCTGCCTGGGCTGAATGAACTCTAAGTGACTTTCTGAGCATGACTTGCAGAATTTCCCTGGAAATCTACAAAGGCAGACAAGCTGGCACCAGAAAGGTGATGCCTATTCATAGGGTCACAAAGAAGAAACCAACGGCGGGAGCTTCAGGCACTATTCTCAGGAGGTTGTATCAACACAGCTACAGATGTGTTAATTATCTTGACCAGTAAGATTTTAACAGAACAAAGGACTATCTCGAGAGTGAGAGCAAATGGGCACCACCTCTTGGGAAAACTAATCAGGGGTAGCTAGGGATGATCTTATCATGCAGTTGACATGACAACCTATGTAAATGATTCTTTGGGCAGTCACGCAAGTCTAGAAGCTTCCACAATATTGTATGTTATCTATAAAAGAAGGATCACTTCCTGTATATGATGAGATGCTGGTCAGTTTGTCAGAGAAATGGCATCCATTACCCAGCATCTCCCAGGAAATCTTATACTAATTAATAAAAAGAAATTATACTTTCTACTGAGTCTAAGTGTTCTTGTATCCCTGGCCATAAGCATAAAGGGTGCTTAACAAGATTAAGGTGCTTTGAAAAAGATGGCGTAAAAATGATGATGTAAAAGATTTTTACCCATCGGGGAATATTAAGGTGTGAAGAGGTTCAAAGTGAATAGATTACGATTTACGAGAGGTGATGGGATATTTTGTCCAATTTGATTCACTTTAGATAACAATCTGGCCTCATTCAGGATTTAAATGAAATGGCTTCACATTCTGCTGCCTTAGCAATTTCCTTAAATTTTTCCTTTTGCAGGCTTGATTTTCAGAAATGTGTGTAGACTGTATGTATGTATAACGGAACCTGTTTTGAGACATCATCAAGGCCTAAATCCTCATGGTATACAACACAGTGTTGCTCTGTCAGATGAGGAATTCATTAATGCAAAAGTGCAGCCACACTGATACATTACAGGAGGACCTTGCAAGACTGGAAGATTGGGCATCCAAATGGCAGATGAAATTTAATGTGGACAAGTGCAAGGTGTTGCATATAGGGAAAAATAACCCTAGCTGTAGTTACACGATGTTAGGTTCCATATTAGGAGCTACCACCCAAGAAAGAGATCTAGGCGTCATAGTAGATAATACATTGAAATCGTCAGCTCAGTGTGCTGCAGCAGTCAAAAAAGCAAATAAAATGTTAGGAATTATTAGGAAGGGAATGGTTAATAAAACGGAAAATGTCATAATGCCTCTATATCGCTCCATGGTGAGACCACACCTTGAATACTGTGTACAATTCTGGTCGCCGTATCTCAAAAAAGATATAGTTGCAATGGAGAAGGTACAGAGAAGGGCAACCAAAATGATAAAGGGGATGGAACAGCTCCCCTATGAGGAAAGGCTGAAGAGGTTAGGGCTGTTCAGCTTGGAGAAGAGACGGCTGAGGGGGGATATCATAGAGGTCTTTAAGATCATGAGAGGTCTTGAACGAGTAGATGTGACTCGGTTATTTACACTTTCGAATAATAGAAGGACTAGGGGGCATTCCATGAAGTTAGCAAGTAGCACATTTAAGACTAATCGGAGAAAATTATTTTTCACTCAACGCACAATAAATCTCTGGAATTTGTTGCCAGAGGATGTGGTTAGTGCAGTTAGTGTAGCTGGGTTCAAAAAAGGTTTGGATAAGTTCTTGGAAGAGAAGTCCATTAACTGCTATTAATCAAGTTTACTTAGGGAATAGTCACTGCTATTAATTGCATCAGTAGCATGGGATCTTCTAGGTGTTTGGGTAATTGCCAGGTTCTTGTGGCCTGGTTTGGCCTCTGTTGGAAACAGGATGCTGGGCTTGATGGACCCTTGGTCTGACCCAGCATGGCAATTTCTTATGTTCTTATGTTCTTATGTTCTTATTATGTTTTCCAAGCATCACTGATGCACCAGCCATTGTACAATCACCATTAGGTGCATATCAAAAGTAACACAATAAAACTTCTTAATTGCTTCAACTATTGCAGCACTGTCACACATCACTAACTTAATAATTCCAGCAAAACAGTGGTATGAGTAGGATCACCAACTTTCCTAAATTTCATATATAAATCAACATCTTTGAGACAGAAATATCTGTACTTTTGCAAACTATGAGGGGTGGAATGCTGATTGTCAGATTGCATTGAATAATTCAGATTTAATAATGTTATTTACACATTCACTGAATTAAAAAGCATAATTTTTGCTTCTCCAGCTGTATGGATTTGCATAGTTTGCTGCATGATCATGGATTTCCTGCACAGATAGCATGGATGAATTTAGTTTGACTGCTAGCAAGACATTATCAATTAAAACCTTTACATCATCAGCAGTTGATTTATTCTGTTGCACCAATTCTTTCCTGTTGTTTTGCCTTTAGGGTGATTTGGTTAATAGATTTTTCAAAATTCCTCGATTCAGATTTTGAAGCTGTGTAACAGTGTCCATATGGGTTTTATGACTGATGTGAGATTTTAGATAATTCAATTTCCATTCATTCCATTTTTCACCAGAATTCCATTCACCAATAATTGCTACTTTTAAGCATATTCCACAGATAGCATCACCATTTTCACCGTATTCAAAAAATTCACAAAGATGCATGTTGTAATGACCTTTCACAGCTGGCATATCGGTCTAAACTGATTAATCTGTCAATCATTCCTTCTTGAAGCTTTTTTTTTTTTTTGAAGTATGCATTTGGATGTAGTTCATTGCTGAGACTTTTAAATATAATGATCTGTCAGGCTGAAGAGGTGATAAACAGCAGTGAATCTCCATAGCATCCTCAGCTCGAGGCCTCCAGCACCCCCTAAAAAGAACGGGCTCGCACTCGATGTGCGGAAGCCCCGCATAACGGGGAGGTCCAAAAGGACACTAGGCCCGACGCCATGATGTGCTGCTGCTCTCAGACGGCAGCACGTGCGTCAGGATGTCAAAGGCGATGCCATCGGACCACGGCACCACGTGGGGTCACGGTCCGATGACTATGTTTAAAAGACCCAATCCTGCCACAGGACGGCCTTTTATGCCACACTTTCAGCGAGAGACCCCCGTGCCATGATTGGAGCCACCATGCTGACACCCGCATGCTACGCCAAGGCCCTCGTGCCATGATCGGTGCTTCTGGGCCAGCAGTGCTGATCCCCATGCTGCTATCAGCATTAAAAAAAAAAAAAGTTCCCCCCCTCTCGGAAACAGGCAAGGAGATTGGCTGGGGCCGTCAGAACAATGAAATAGGAGAGAGCCTGACTGGGAGTGCTTGGAAGGAAATCCATTCCACCGGAGGATAATCACAAGTAGTAAAAAAAAAAAAAATGGGGGGGGGATGACTCCTGTGCCAGGAAGCAAAGAACAGTCCTACATACGCGCTTCAGCCTCCATAAACGGCACTCTGCGTACCAGAGGCTGAAGCACAGGTGAATAGCACACGGTGGCACAAAAAAGCACGTGTCATGTGCGCTCACTCCGCACGTGTGTGCTAAGGCGGCTCGCGCGGGGGGAGCTGTGGCGGGACTGTGAGAGGAGCTGTCCAAAGGGAATATTTTCCAAGCCGAGACAGCACACGTTCCCGAGCAGAGGTAAATCAAGGTATAGAGAAGGATGGAAAAAACGGGAGATTAGTCAAAGGGAAGAATAAAGTTAAAGCCAAAGCTAAAGACAGATCCAATTCCAGCTCTAATAATTCCTTGGATTCTGCCAGTTCAGAATCATCATCGGAAGATAATCAAGGTAAGGCGATGGAGGATGACAGGGGACCCTCTGCATTGACAACCTTATCGCAGTTATGGGACAGGGTACCAAAGGAATTAAAGAAAAAAATCAAGAAGCAGACATACATTGATATCTTTAGAATCATGGAGGGTCGGCAGCAAACCAGTGATAAGAACGGTGACAAACAGAGATCATGCACCAGATGTGGAAAAACCTATTACAAGAAATATAATAAATTGGACAAAGCCTTCCTGTGGATGACAAGTGAGAAAGGGCATGATGACCCAAGGACAGTATGGTTACATGCTCAGCTATGCTGATACAATATTAGATGTGGTAAATTAAATAATGACGACTCCAAAAGAACGTAAATAATTTCCAACAAAAACCAAATCAGCAATAGAAAAGGAAATGTCAATCTGTGTGCCGTTTCCCAATGTAAGTGTGTTTTCGTGTTTTTTAATTTTTATTTATTTTATTTATTTTTTAATTTTTGTATATATATATATCTATATCTAGCCGCATCAGCAAGCCTGTCAGCGTGCTTTCTTATGATATTTCAAACGAAAGCCGCCCGGACTTCTAATCATTTGCGGCAGTCCTTAATATTCTAAATATTCTTTTGTTATATAGTGTCTTCTTGCAGTTTTTCATTAGATCATCAATAAATTGTGCCGTATACTAATCCAACACTGCTCATCGAGTGTATTTTCTCAAAACGTAGTGCATTGACAAAGTCAGATCTTGGTTCAATGATAGCTCAACAACCGGCCGAAGTTTCGCAGCTTGTGCTGCTTCATCAGGAGCTTGGATTATAAAACTTTGTCAGAGCGGCATGTAACTCTTCAAAGCAGGACGACCTCGTCTCAAAAACTTTGTCAGAGCGGCATTTAACTCTATAGAAAAACGATAGACATGATGATTTCAATGTGTAAAATTCAATAAATAAACCACTTATCTGGGATCAGCAGGAACTCAAACCTTCAAAACAGGACGACCTCGTCTCATGACAACTTGAAATGAACAGAGACCATTTTGACCACAGATGCAGGTATTTAAGTGAGAACTAACCAATCCAGAACGCGTACGTCAACATCAAAAATGGCGTCACTGTCAAGTAAGTTCAAAACAGGGTCAAGACTTATGTGACGTCAGTATCAAGATAGCGTTCACAAAAATACATTAAGTTCTGTTTCTGAATTCAGACCCTTTGGATGTAGAGTATCCAAATAGTGGATCCATCTTTGTTCGGCTTGCAACAGCTGTTTATTAAGGTCACCGCCGCGCCAGTGAGGGGAAATCTGCTCCAAAACGCAGACTTGTAAAACGTCAAAACTATGTCTGAACAATAAACATAGTTTTGACGTTTTACAAGTCTGCGTTTTGGAGCAGATTTCCCCTCACTGGCGCGGCGGTGACCTTAATAAACAGCTGTTGCAAGCCGAACAAAGATGGATCCACTATTTGGATACTCTACATCCAAAGGGTCTGAATTCAGAAACAGAACTTAATGTATTTTTGTGAACGCTATCTTGATACTGACGTCACATAAGTCTTGACCCTGTTTTGAACTTACTTGACAGTGACGCCATTTTTGATGTTGACGTACGCGTTCTGGATTGGTTAGTTCTCACTTAAATACCTGCATCTGTGGTCAAAATGGTCTCTGTTCATTTCAAGTTGTCATGAGACGAGGTCGTCCTGTTTTGAAGGTTTGAGTTCCTGCTGATCCCAGATAAGTGGTTTATTTATTGAATTTTACACATTGAAATCATCATGTCTATCGTTTTTCTATAGAGTTAAATGCCGCTCTGACAAAGTTTTTGAGACGAGGTCGTCCTGCTTTGAAGAGTTACATGCCGCTCTGACAAAGTTTTATAATCCAAGCTCCTGATGAAGCAGCACAAGCTGCGAAACTTCGGCCGGTTGTTGAGCTATCATTGAACCAAGATCTGACTTTGTCAATGCACTACGTTTTGAGAAAATACACTCGATGAGCAGTGTTGGATTAGTATACGGCACAATTTATTGATGATCTAATGAAAAACTGCAAGAAGACACTATATAACAAAAGAATATTTAGAATATTAAGGACTGCCGCAAATGATTAGAAGTCCGGGCGGCTTTCGTTTGAAATATCATAAGAAAGCACGCTGACAGGCTTGCTGATGCGGCTAGATATAGATATATATATATACAAAAATTAAAAAATAAATAAAATAAATAAAAATTAAAAAACACGAAAACACACTTACATTGGGAAACGGCACACAGATTGACATTTCCTTTTCTATTGCTGTAAATTAAATAATTTAATGATTATTTTCTCTGACGGTGAATGTTAGATACAATATTAGACGCATATAGAGAATATGATGGCTGGGCATGGCTTAATTACAAAGAGCGCTTCAGGGACAAGATGGAAGAGAATCAATACATGTCTTGGGGCATGCAGGATGTCGGCTTATGGCTCAGACACATGAAGAACATAGCCCCAGATTCAGGAAAAAGTGCTAGCCCGTTACTCCGATCAAGACAGAACATTGGACAGATGAGCAATAGTACGACCAATGCAGGAACATGTTGGAGATATAATAAATCCTCTTGTGCATTTCAGGATTATAAATTCAGATGTGCTCGATATGCATGGCACCACACCCAGCGGTAAAGTGCTCGAAGAAGTGAACATAGGGAGTAATCCAAAATCCAAATAATTACAGCAGATTAGAAAAAGCACCATCCCCAATCAATTTGGAAGCAATGAAGATCTGGATAGATCGATATCCAAGGAGGAAGCAACAGCAAGCCTATATATTGATTCAAGGTTTTCAACACGGATTCATTATACCTTGCCAAGGCGTCATGGAATGAACACATGTGAAGAATACCCCTACAGCGGCAAGGCATGTGGACCTGGTACAGCAAAAAATAGAAGTGAAGCTGGTGATGGGTAGGATGCATGGGCCATTTGCATCTCCTCCTTTTAGAAAGATGATGATTTCCCCATTGGCTGTATTCCTAAGAAAGAGTCAGGAAGATATCAGTTGATTCAAAATTTATCTTACCCTTGTGGAGCCTCCATGAATAACCGTATACCGCAGGCTGAATGCTCGGTACAGTACGCATCGTTCGACAGTGCTATAGACATTATACGCAAGTGCGGCAAGGGGACGCTGAAGGCCAAGGCAGACATTGAATATGCATTTAGCCTTCTCCCAGTATATCCATCCAGTTTTCCGCTATTTGGGATTCCGTTTTAGAGGAGAATATAACTTAGACAAGTGCATGCCCATGGGGCGATCTGTATCGTGCGCATACTTTGAAATGTTCAGTTGCTTCCTTTATTGGGTCACAGCCCAGCAGGTTGGCCTAAACAATATAATTCACTATGTAGATGATTTTCTCTTCTTGGGACCAAGACAAACACAGGCTTGCTCTCACTTGTTAAGTGCTTTCTATAGCATTGCCGAGCAATTCAAAGTACTGATAGCACATGAAAAAACTGAAGGCCCCACGATGACAAAGTTTCTAGGATTTGAACTTGATTCCATCAGGATGATATCCAGACTTCCTCAAGATAAACTGCAGGCGATACGGAAGAAATTGAAGCAGGTAGTATCATCCAAGAAGATGACACTGGCCAAAGTTCAATCCCTTATAGGTAAGCTAAACTTTGCGTGCAGAGTGACTCACATGGGAAGGGCCTTCTTGAGGAGGTTAACTGCAAGTACCAAGGGCATTAACCATCTGAACCACCATATTAGGATTAATGAGTCAATAAAAGAGGACTTGAGTTTATGTCTAAATTTTTTGAGTACATAGAATGGCATATATATATGGCAAGATCCACCCATCTTCAATCTCGACCTAGGCCTATAGTCAGATGCATCAGGAGGCTGGGGTTTTGGAGTGTTCTGGCTGGGCACCTGGGCTGCGGAACAATGGCTGGAGCATAGGTAAATGAAGGTTTGACATGTAACATCACCTTCTTGGAATTATTCCCCATTCGGTTTTCAAGGGCCATATGGGGTAAGAAACTAAAAATAAGCACATAATATTCTGGTGCAATAACATGGCAGTAGTCCAAGTACTTAATAGACAGTCCACCAAGTGCGATAAGGTAGCCGAGTTACTAAGGGAGGTGGTACTAAATAGCTTGGAGCTATACATAATATTACGTACCGGGGATACATAATGGGATTGCTGATTCCTTGTAGAGAGCTAAATGGGATTTATTTTGAAAACAGGTACCAGGAGCAGACAAGGAAGGTATACCAGTGCCGGAGCATCTGTGGAGAATTGGGACGACACCACGAGAGTCCTCCTCCAGCGATCTGTAGCTCCGGTGACATAGACCGCGTACTGCAGGGCATACGAGAACATGTCAAAATTTCTAAAAGAGCGGGGATGGGTAGAAGGAATGGTGCCGCTAATCACCAGATTTAGGGTTAAATTTTAAGACCTGTGCATGGGTGTACATATGTGTGCACTACCTGGTGCACTACCAGGCATGCGCAAGTTATAAAATTGGGGGTCGGTGCGTGCAAGGGGGTGCACAATTGTGAACCTTGTGCGCACCAAGCAGCGCTGCCTTCCCCCGTTCCCCAACCCCCGCCCCTTCCCCTACCTCACCCGCTCTTTCCCCCCTACATTTTTTTCTTTTTTCTTTTGTTATTAAACTTACTTCAGCCCCGGGGCAGAAGTAAGTTGCGCACGCTGGCCGACTGCCGGCATGTGATCCCAGGCACAGTGGCAAATGGCCACTGTGCTGGAAGCCTGTGACCCCCGCCCCCCAATCCGCCCCTCCACGCCCTTTCCCCACCCCTTTTTGCAAGCCCCGGGGCTTACGCGCATCCCAGGGCTTTACGTGCATCACAGGGCCTTTTGAAAATAGGCCCGGTGCGCATAACCTTTTGAAAATCTGGCCCTTATTGTTTGGACCAAAGATAGCGGGAAATACAGGGGTGCGGTAACTAATCTGCTGGCGGGATTCACATTATTCGCAAAAGTACAAGGGTGGGGTGACGCCACAAAAAGCTTTTTGGTAAAAAAGATGCTTATCAGATGGGCCAGAAAGGCAGGGCCTGCAACGGACTCAAGACTACCTATTGCACACAATTGGCTTATATCGCTGTGGCTAGGGTTGCCAGCCGTATGTCATTCAGATTTCGAGACAAAATTGTTTAGGACTACATTTTCGCTGGCATTCTTCGGCGCGTTGCACATCAGTGAGCTAACAGCTGCGTCCACAAGAGATAGGGGCAGTGGGAGGGGTAGTAATGCAGAATGTAAAAGTTTCTGATCAGTCAGTACAGATATTGATACAAAGGCCAAAAACAGACCAGGCAGGGAGGGGATTGAAGTTAAGCCTTAACAGGAAGGCATCATTAATGACCTGTCCAGTGCAGAATGTCTCGAATTTCTTAGCAATATGGCCAGAAGGGGGGAAATTCTTATTGATCCTTGCGGACCATTCCCCACTCACCAGATACAAATTCATGGTAGTATTGAATCTAACCTTATCAGAAATTGGCTGCAATCCCAAAGACTTTGGGACTCATTCATTCAGAATAGGAGCAGCTACTAGCGCCTCACAGGCAAGGGTTGAATATTGAAACCATTCAGAAAATAGGGAGGTGGAAGTCAGACGCAGTATACACATATCGGGACAGGATGAATATGATTCTATAACCCTTCTTTGGCTTCTTTTCGCAGAATTATCACAACAGCAAAGGTGTCTGGATCGTCGGTCACTCCTTTGTTCGTTGGGCATTGAGGAGGGCCGGAAGTTGTTCATATGGGTTTCATTTAAACTTAGTGGCACGAAACATTAGTATAATCTGGATGGGGGAATGAGGAAGGATGTGGGATCAGTTACTCCCCTTTTTGCAACTCAAGAAAGACATGCAGGCAGAACTTAATATCATCATCATTCACCTAGGAGGAAACGATCTGGGGAAATCATCATGTGTCCAACTGACACGGTGCATGAAGAATGACTTGAGGGAATAGATTTCATGATTCCCGAGGACTTGCTTCATGTGGTCCGACATCATACATAGGCTAAAATGGCAAGACAGCAAGTTATGGATCAGAGGTTGAAGGAAGGTGAACCGGCAGGTGGGGCAATGGGCCCAGAGGTTAGGGGGTGCCATATATTACATGGTTGGGCAGATGATCTCTGTAAAGGACTGTATAGACAAGATCAGATTCATATTTTGGATATTGGGTATGATCTTTTCAACAACGCATTACAGGAAGCTATAGATGATTTTCTGAAGTGAAGAGACTGCAGCTTTGGGGGGCATGAGGCAAGCTTCACTACCTCATGCTGGTGGTGGGGAGCATGAGCCTCAGGGACAATTAATAAGCTTGCTCGGAGGTCATGGCAGGGGGGCCGGTTAAGGAAGCTGCTTTGCTAGGATACACGGCAGGCTGCACCAATGACATGGTGAATGTCTGATGGGAGCAGCTTGTGCTGACTAATTTGTAAAGTTATGATTTTGATGTTTAAATAAAGCTGCGGCCTCTTCATCCATAAAAAGTCTTGGGTCAGTTTGTTAAGATAAGAGTCACATGGAAGAGAGGACATGTGGGCGACAGCTAGTCAGGGATCTCAGCATTATAGCTGCTTCTTAAGCAAATGGCTAAATATTGTCAAGACAGTTCTGGGATTGTTGGATGATACCATGTGGCCAGCTCCCCATGAAGGAACTGCCTTCAACTCATACAGAGAGCATTTGTGAAGCTGCAGACTGTAAGCTGGGATACAAAGAAGAAAGTGACCAAGTTTTTTGAGGAGACCACATCTGGGGAGAAGATGAGATGACAGTGATCTCACTTATAGACTCAGCACTTCGAAAACTATGTTGTTTCACTCCCTGGAGACAGTTTGGAATGTTTCTTGTGCTAAGGTGATCACCAGATTTCAATCCTAGTCTTGTGTTTGGTTTGCAAGGCACTGCAGTCCTGAATCATTGTATATTTAAGAGACAGGATGAAATTAAATTCCACCTAGAAAATATTTTGCCATTGGTGAGCAATGGGAGGATTACGCTGCCAGCTGGCTTATTTAAATACCATCAGTCGGTCCCTCCCCTGCCCATCTATCCCTACAGTGCAGGCCTATCAGGACCAGTTAATATTTAACTAAAAAACTTCACCATGAGAATGGGTGGGCAAGGGGGGGCCATAGGCCAAGGGGAACTAGCCAGGCTCCCACCCAATACCATGTTACACTACAGTTTTTTTGTTTGGGTACCAGAATTAAGATTTAAAGCAGAACTACTTTAAGCAGTTTACTCCTCTAATTCAGCACAGATTATCTCAATAATTCAGTTTAAGTCAGGTAAAAATGTTACTTGCTTTGATACGTCAGGCCAAAACCTATTTCAGATTTCTATTTTAGTAGCCATCGCTTGTAACCCTAATAGTTCTCAGCTACTGAAGGCTGAAATATATGAATAGCCCCATTTCATTTTGAAAATGCATTTGTCCTGCAATTGCATTTGGGGTTTTCTTTTCTAATTTTTCAACACAATAATCTATATGAGTATCCATACACATCCAAGACTACCTGCAGTTTAGCCTTAGAATTTTTTCCTCCTGGTAGTAAAATTGCAGCCTGGGATAGGATCTTTGAACCACCTTTGAACCCCTCTTCTATATTTGGGACCTGGAAATGGTTTTTAACTGATCTGCAATGAAAGAGATCTACTTTAAAACTAATCTTGCATTAGACTGGATACTTCTAAAAAGAACCCTGCACCCCACTTGATAAAAGTTCAATTTTTGCCTTTTTATTTGTAGTCATCTGGACACATCAGGAAAGAGCCTTACATTAAAGCCCAACAATTTTTATTTAAATTATGGAAAGTTAATTGTATAACCAATTTCTTATTTGGTTGCAAGACTAAAGTTATCAGAAGTATACAAAAAAAGCCCAACAAAAAAACCCTAATTAAATAAGTCACAGTCACTGTAACAGAGACTCATTCACTGACAGAAGACATTCAGAATAATAAAAGATTACTTCACTTCAACTTCTTGCCTGTCTCCATTGACACAGGTAAGAAGTTAATAAAAATGCAGGGAGCTTTCACAGTACCAAGGAATCATATATAAAAGAAAAACATCAAGAAAATGAAAAGCAAAATACAGGATCCTGAACATCGGAAGCATGGGTAACAAGCATTTTAAATAAATGAGTAAATCTTACTGGAAGACAAAACAGACCTGTTATGTTCAGCAGCAGCCTTCTCATATTTACAATAAAGACAGACATTATTTCATCACCAGTATACAACAAGGACCATATTTTCCTTCTAATGATTAAGAAATAGTTACAAAGCAGTGAAAATCAGAAAATCAAAAAGTCTCTTTCCCAGCTTAGGTAGTGCAGTTCGGCAAAGATAAAGTCCTCCAAATAACTATAATAGCGAATCATGAATATGAAATATTAAATTCTGCCCCAAACATTTTTCCAAATATCAGACATGTTATGGAAAGGAAAGCGTGTATGACAAAGACGGGGCCAGTGCTAGCATTTTTGCTGCCCTGTGCAAAAAATTGTTGAGCTGCCTCCCACACTCCATACCGCGCGCATGTTATAAAATCCGGGGTCAGCGCACGCAAGGGGGTGCACACTTGTGCACCTTGTGTGCACCGAGCCCTAGGGGAGCCCCAATGGCTTTCCCCGTTCCCTCCGAAATCGGAGCGGCCTCGGAGGGAACTTTCTTTTCGCTCCCCCCCCACCTTCCCCTCCCTTCCCTTATCTAAACCACCCCCCAGCCCTACCTAAATCCCCCCCACACCTTTGTTATCTTCTTTACGCCTGCCCGAGGCAGGCGTAACTTGCGCGCACCGTCGCGCCATCCCCTGGCACGGCCGCTGTACCGGAGGACTCGGGACTGCCCACGGCCTGCCACCCCGCCCCTGCCCTGCCCCCTTTCCACCCCTTTTTCAAAGCCCCGGGACATACGCGTGTCTCGGGGCTTGTGCACGCTGCCGAGCCTATGCAAAATAGGCTCAGCGTGCGCAGGGGCAGGTTTTCGGGATTATGCACGTAAGTTAAGCACGTAACCCTTTGAAAATCTACCCCTAAATTTGTGTTGTTTTCCCCCAATAACCAACATACAATGCATCTGATGAAGTGGACTGAGTACTTAAAAGCTCATGCTTTAATACATTGGTTACTCTATAAGGTGCCACTCAACTCATGTTATTTCAACCCACAATAGAAACTGTAAGTCTCACGCTCTGTCCCAATCCCCCTTCTGCTGCCGAAAAAAATCGCCGCTCCCTCTGGCAATCCAATGAAAATTAACATTCTCTCCCGGAACCTATATTATCCCATTCACAGGTCCAAAATTTCTAAATTATGCAGCAATGCTCCCCAGCTGCTCCTTCCCCATCTACCAGTACATAAAATTGATGCCGATACCAGTTTGTTTTACAGAAAAACATGCACTGCTGTGGTGCCAGCCAAAAAAAAAACTTTGCATAAAAAGATACTTGAAACTAGGGATGTGAATTGTTTTTTGATGATTTAAAATATCGTCCGATATATTTTAAATCATCAAAAATAGTTAGGGCCACGATACAATACCAATTCCCCCGATTTATCATCAAAAAATCGTAAATCGGGGGAAGGGGGAGGGCAGGAAAACCGGCACACTAAAACACCCTAAAACCCACCCCCGACCTTTTAAATTAAATCCCTCACCCTCCCGAACCCCCCCCCCCCAAATGCCTTAAATTACCTGGGGGTCCAGCGGCGGTCCGGAACGGTCTCCTGCAATTGAATCGTGTTGTCTTCAGCCGGCGCCATTCTGTGCCGCCATTTTGCAAAATGGCGGCGCAAAATGGCGGTGGCCATAGACCAACATGATTCGACTGCAGGAGGTCGTTCCGGACCTCCGCAGGACTTTTGGCAAGTCTTGTGGGGGTCAGGAGGCCCCCCCAAGCTGGCCAAAAGTCCCTGGGGGTCCAGCGGGGGTCCGGGAGCGATTTCCTGCAGTCGATTCGTGTTGGTCTATCGCCGCCGCCATTTTGCAAAATGGCGGCGCAGAATGGCGCCGGCTGAAGACAACACGATTCAATTGCAGGAGACCGTTCCGGACCGCCGCTGGACCCCCAGGTAATTTAAGGCATTTGGGGGGGGGTTCGTGAGGGTGGGGGATTTAATTTAAAGGGTCGGGGGTGGGTTTTAGGGTGTTTTAGTGTGCCGGTTTTCCTGCCCTCCCCCTTCCCCCGATTTAGCTACGGACCACCGCTGGACCCCCAGGTAATTTAAGGCATTTGGGGGGGTGTTCGGGAGGGTGGGGGATTTAATTTAAAGGGTCGGGGTGGGTTTTAGGGGGTTTTAGTGTGCCGGTTCACGATTTTAACGATTTTCACAATTTTCACGATACTCTAAACACCCAAACGGCGACAATACGATTCCCTCCCCCTCCCAGCCGAAATCGATCGTTAAGACGATCGAGGACACGATTCACATCTCTACTTGAAACCCAGATAGTATTATTTTAATGAGTCTTAGGTGTGGGTTTGGCTCTTGGACAGCCAACAATATAGTAAAAATCTCATACCAAAATAGTACTAACTGCAAGCACTGAAATAGTAACAACCTTATCAATGAACAGGCAAATATTAAACCAGGTCCTAAAACATCTATTAGGAAAGCCGAACAAACCAGTTTGCTCTAAATTCCTACTTAGAAACTATCAGGTCGATACAGTAACGTTGAGTTAAAGATTCCCCATCTGTAACGTGCTGGGAGTGCACAATACAGACGAGTAAGGCCATCCAGCGATACAGTCTCCAGTTTCACGCGTCCTTAGCGCTTCCTAAACCCTTTCCTAAACCCTTTCCGCACCCAGCATGTAATGAACGAAAAAGCTGTATAATGAAGGAATTAGCTATTCCCCTGCGATACTGTAACGGGCGCTGATATTATCTCCTCCGTAACCCGCTGTTCTGCCGCGGCCTTAACCTGCTAGTTTACCACCTCCCCCTAGTAGGTGTTAGTGTAGTGTAGTGTAAAAACATTGCTTACCCGCCCTGGTCCCGTCCGGTCTCCTGCAGCCCCGTCCAGTCCCCTCCTCCCAAAGCAAAAAAAAAAACAAACGAAAAAGTAGCAAGGCTCGGGCCTGCTACGGTAAGTGTAAAAAGTGTAAAAAGTGTAAAAAGTGTAAAAAACAAAAAACCTGTGTGTTATATAAAAAAATAAAACAATTTTAAATACCTGTCGGAGGGCCGTGGGTCCAGGCGGCCGGTGGGCGGCGGGCAGCCATCAGCGGCATCCGGTAGTCCCTTCTCTCTTCCTCTCGATTTCGCACGGGCATTCATCCAGGCAGAGGGAGCCGACGGCGAACAACCTCCGGCTCCCCCTGCCTGGATGAGCGCCAAAATCGCACGGGCGGGGGCGGCAGCGGGGTGGCGGCAGCAGGATCCGGGAGCGGCGGGCAGGCAGCAGCGGGGTCCGGCGGGGGTAGCGGCAGTGGGGTCCGGGGGGGCAGCGGCAGCAGGATCTAGGGGCGGCAGCGAGATCCGGGGAGCGAGTAGTGGCAGCGTGTTCAATCGGGCAGGCAGGAAGGTGGCAAAAAAAAGATGGCCGCCTGCACGGGAAAAGCATGCAATTGGCCGCTGAAGACGTGACGTCACGACGTTTGGCGTCACGGGGTGTGACGTCACGTCTTCAGCGGCCAATTGCAGCTTTCCCCTGTGCAGGCGGCCATCTTTTTTTCCCACCTACCTGCCCGATCGAACACGCTGCTGCTACTCGCCCCCCGGATCTCGCTGCCACTGCCGCCCCTGGATCCTGCTGCCGCTGCCCCCCGGACCCCGCTGCTGCCTACCCGCTGCTACCGTATCCTGCTGCCGCCCCCCCCCGCTGCCGCCCCCTCCCCCCCCCGCTGCCGACCCGCCCGTGCAATTTTGGCGCTCATCCAGGCAGGGGGAGCCGGAGGTCGTTCGCCGTCGGCTCCCTCTGTCTGGATGAATGCCCGTGCGAAATCAGGAGAAGGGACTACCGGATGCCGCTGATGGCTGCCCGCCGCCCACCGGCCGCCTGGACCCACGGCCCTCCGACAGGTATTTAAAATTTTTTTATTTTTTTATATAACACACAGGTTTTTTGTTTTTTACACTTTTTACACTTTTTACACTTTTTTACACTTCCTGGTGCCTGTCATTTCAAATGTCATTTGAAATGACAGGTACCAGCGCACCCAGGTTACTGTATAGGCGCTGTTACAGCGCCTATACAGTAAAATGGGTTGCGCGGGCATAACCCTTCCCTAACGCTTCACAGCCGCGGCATGCATTTGCATGCGATTAGAAGAGAGAATCAGGCGTTAGGTCAGGAGAACTGTGCGTGCGGGGAGGAAGGGTGCGCCTGACACTGCCGCACTGTTTTTACCACGGCCTTACTGTATCGAGCCGTATGCAAGCTATCAGAATATGTCACCTCACTTACAAATGCAGATCACAGATAGACCTTTACCAAATACAGAATAAAGAGAATAAATAGAAATGTGTATACAGAAACTGAACTGGAAACCTCAATAAGCTAGACACTTAATATTATAAATCAATGGAAAAACAGAAACATCACTAATCTTCATAAATCAAACAATAAAACCAAGAAATATAAACCATATAGGGATGTGAATCGTTTTTGACGATTTAAAATATCGTCCGATATATTTTAAATCGTCAAAAATCATTAGAAGCGCGATACAATAGGAATTCCCCCGATTTATCGTCAAAAATTGTAAATCGGGGGAAGGGGGAGGGCGGAAAAACCGGCACACTAATACAACCCTAAAACCCACCCCGACCCTTTAAAATAAATCCCCCACCCTCTCGAACCCCCCCAAAATGCTTAAATTACCTGGGGTCCAGAGCGGGGGTCCCAATGTGATCTTTTACTCTCGGGCCTGCGGTGTGTTGTAGAAATGGCGCCGGCGCTACTTTTGCCCTATCATATGACAGGACAAAGGTAGCGCCGGTGCCATTTTGTTTTTTGTCCCCCGACGTTAGGAGCATAGGAGATCGCTCCCGGACCCCCACTGGACCCCCAGGGACTTTTGGCCAGCTTGGGGGGGCCTCCTGACCCCCACAAGACTTGCCAAAAGTCCAGCGGGGGTCCGGGAGCGACCTCCTGCACTCGAATCGTTTTGCCGTACAAAATGGCGCCAGCCATACAGCGTATGGCCGGTGCCATTTTGTACGGCAAAACGATGTCAGGAGCGTAGGAGATCGCTCCCGGACCCCCGCTGGACCCCCAGGGACTTTTGGCCAGCTTGGGGGGGCCTCCTGACCCCCACAAGACTTGCCAAAAGTCCAGCGGGGGTCCGGGAATGACTTCCTGCACGTGAAAATGGCGCCGGCCTTACGGCGTATGACCGGCGATTTTGTACGGAAAAATGATTCGCGTGCAGGAAGTCGTTCCTGGACCCCCGCTGGACTTTTGGCAAGTCTTGTGGGGGTCAGGAGCCCCCCCCAAGCTGGCCAAAAGTCCCTGGGGGTCCAGCGGGGGTCCGGGAACGACCTCCTGCAGTCGAATCGTGTTGCCGTACGGCCGGCGCCATTTTGCACAAAATGGCGCCGGCCGTACGGTAAAACGATTCGAGTGCAGGAGGTCGCTCCCGGACCCCCGCTGGACTTTTGGCAAGTCTTGTGGGGGTCAGGAGGCCCCCCCGAGCTGGCCAAAAGTCCCTGGGGGTCCAGCGGAGGTCCGGGAGCGATCTCCTACGCTCCTGACGTCGGGGGACAAAAAACAAAATGGCTCCGGCGCTACCTTTGCCCTGTCATATGACAGGGCAAAGGTAGCACCGGCGCCATTTCTACAATGCACCGCAGGCCTGAGAGTAAAAGATCACACCGGGACCCCCGCTCTGGACCACAGGTAATTTAAGGCATTTTGGGGGGGGTTCGGTAGGGTGGGGGATTTATTTTAAAGGGTCGGGTGGGTTTTAGGGATGTTTTAGTGTGCCGGTTTTCCCGCCCTCCCCCGATTTACGATTTACACGATATTTACAAAAACAAAACCGCGATGATCCATTTCCCTCCCCCCCCAGCCGAAATCGATCGTTAAGACGATCGATCACACGATTCACATCTCTATAAACCAATCATAATAAGCCATACTAATAAATATGATATTGCAAAAAAGATGACAAATAAAATAACACCTAATAATTAAGAGTTCATATATAAAGTTTTAAAAATTTCCAAATGGCAAAAAATATTTCAAAATAGCAGACACAAACACCTAAAAATTAAAACAAGAAGGGAAAAGTATCTCGCTTCCCTTAACTGAAAACCTTTGCTTTCCAGTCACCTTGAGCTTGTTGACGATTAGTGTGGGGCAGGGGGGCAAAACATGTTCACCCTCCCCAAGGCAGGCTCCCATTCACAACCAATCAATTAACCTACCCAGGCATCCCAGGCAGTCTACCATTCACACACACATACATATACCCCCAGGCAGGTTCACACACATAAACACACATATCTCCCCCCAGGCAGGCTTCATTCACGCACATACACACAACTTCTATGCAGGCAGGATCCACGGATCTTTTTTTGATGCTGCCGCCTCCCGGTGCCTCATTCCTTGAAAGAGTGCAGGATTTATCGCAGAGCTGAAAGGTTCCTTCCTGCAGCTCCTCCTCATGTGTAGGCCAGCCCACGATACTCAACACTCGCACTGCTAGGATCTTTCTATATGCTCATCTCGTGCATCACAAGATGACCATACAAGAAGTGCTAGTACTGCGAGTACAGAGTACCGCAGGGTCGGCCAGCACACAAGGAGGAATCACAGAAAGAGCTCCAATTTCCTTCTGCTGCTGGCGGTGACTGCACGGGCCTCTGCATGATGGGATCCACTGGCGGTTGCATGGGCCTCTGAATTCTTCCACCGCCGGTGGGATGGGATCCACCAGTGGCTACATAAAAGTCTCTTGCTGCTCCCTTTCATTGCAGCCAGCACCCTCCCGGGTATGCCGCCAAATGGAATTGCACGGTTTGCACACCCAGACGCACCAGGCCTGAACAAAGATCCCGCCTCCATAGCACATGACCAACATTTAGCATTATCAGTTTTCAAGGCCTTAGCCACCTTTACAGGCATCCAGATATGAGCAATAAAAAACACTGAATAATTGAAGCCGAGAGCAGCTTCAGTAAGGACTTCTCCCAATGAAAATTCAAAGTCCTTTTCACAGACGTTTTGAGTACCAGTGCAATAGGAATAAGGCTTAGGTTTAAAAAGTTGCTTAGAAGTGTCAAGAATGCTTGAACAAAGTAGTTTTATATCAAGATCAGCAGTCAACACAGAAAAATCAAGTTTTAACATAACTAAACAGTGCTTTAATTGTGGCCATCAAATAATGAGAGTAATGAAGGCCAAAATTTTGCTGCAATTCAAAGGATTGAAAGGTAGCCCTATTCAATTAATTGGAGCAGACTGGGAAGGACCTGTGAAAAAGCCTGATCACATCACTATGTGTAATTGAAAAAATCCCCCCCCCACCCCCCCTGTGCGCAGAGGAGGCTACCTGCCCGCACATGCATGCACGGACATTAAAATATGGCATGCCTGTGCGTGCAGGAATTGTATTTTATAACAAGCATAAACCACACGCATGTTATAAAACAGCCGCATCCATGTGCACGCGTGCCTTTTAAAATCAACCCCCATGTCCCGTTAGTGCACACTAACTCTGAAATTAGGGAAACGCAAAATAAACACCTCCTGAACAATTTTAAAAGTGAAATCAGACAGATAACGACCTGAAACGAAAATGTCATGAAAAAAAAATCTATGCACATCCCTAATAAATAATCTGGCTCTGGGAAAAGTTGAATCATCCATATCAAAATGGGTATACTACCAAACCATTTTAGACATCATTATACCTGGCATAAAGCCATTTTGATCTGAGTAGACAATAGATTCCATACCTTTAACCAGTCTTAATGCACAAACTTTTGCAAATATGTTTTAGTCCACATTAATGAAAGAGATAGGACATTATGTACATAAGAGGATCTTTGCCTAGTTTCTCCAAAACAATTATCCTTGCCTCTAGAAAGGAATGTCCTGCAGAGCCTGCCAGCAAAAACTCATTGTACAAGTCTCTTACTACCTGATTCACTAAAGGCCTAATTTTAAAAGGCCTGAGTGCGCCTATAGTGGGAGATACGCACATGGCTGGGCCTCCCACATTTTAAAAGGCCCATGGCCATGCGTGTATCTCCCGATACGTGCAGACCTGCAACAAAAGGGGTGGGCTGGAGACGAAACATGGGCAGGGCATGGGTGGGCCACATCAGCACCATTAAGTCACTGTCCCGTTACCACGCGTGCCAGGAACTCCGGACCTGTGCATCTTACTGCTTCTCCAGACTGCGGGTTAGTAATAAAACAAAAAAATATATAGGGAAGATAGGAGAGTTTTAGGGGGTCAGGATGTATAGGGGGAAAAGGTGGCAGGTTAGTCAAGGGGTTTAAGAAATTCCCTTCCAGTCCGTTCCTTTATGCGCGAATCACCATTCGCATGCACATGCGTGCACCAATATAAAATTGAGGATGCATGTGAGAGCAGATAGAAGATTTTATAATATTTGCGCATATTATAAAATCATCGTGTCCGTGTGCATGCACCAGGAACCGCATGCACATGGATGCCCGCTTGTGGGTATTAAAATGTCTCTTTGAGGATTTTTCCCATAGATACAAAATGGAAATCTTAATGAATCTGGCCCTAAGTTTGGGAGCCAACTCACTCAGAAAGGCTAAATATAAGCCCATATTGACCAGGAGCCTTCTGAAATGTAAGAGATCTAATAGCCTCACAAACTTCATCAGAAGTTCTCTCAGCTCCTAAAACTGCATGATCTATACCAGATAGATAAGAATGTGTCAGCTGAGTCAAAAACTGGCCCAAACCAACCAGACTAGAGGATGACTCCAAGGAGTATAGCTAAGAATAATAACTATTAAACCGTGGATTTCATCCTTTGCCCACCTCTTTTGCCTTTTAAATACTGCATTAAAATGCTACTAGATTTATTATTATTAGCATAAAACCTAGATTTCTGATGGAAAAGAAAAGCACCTTCCCTCTGACTTAAAATAGAGTTGCAATTTCAACTCCTTGAAAAGCATCAACAAGGCATAATTCAGTGACTGAATATACTGAAATTCCAACAACTTAATTTTCTTTTCCAGATCTTCTCATTCCTTATTCCTCATTTTAGACTTCTCAGATGAAAAATTTATAACACCTCTTATTATGACTTTGAAGGAATCCCACCAAACATATGTAGTATAAGACTGCAAGAATATTTTCAATATTAATGTTTAATAATTGAGAAAGAAACACAGACACCAGAAAAAAAATCTATTCTGGAATAAGACTGGTGTCTAATGTGTTTCTTTCTCAATTATTAAAAATTAATATTGAAAATATTCTTCTTTCTGATAACACTGCCATTACATTAAATTTCTCTTCCTTGAGTCCCATCATAGAGATTTAATTGTGGCTTACTTGAATATGATGACTTTGATACACTTAACGAATTCTGTGAGGATTATTTTTTTCATAATCCTTATGAGCATGGAGTATAAAGTTATCTCCTCGTTTTCTGTATCTTGGAATTAGGTTTTCTATCTAAACAGGAAATCCAAGGGAAGATTGAAGTCACCTCAAAGTATGATTGAAATATCTCTCAGCTCAGCAATAACAGATGCAAGATGTTGAAAACTAAAAATAATCAACTGTGAGTGCATAAATATATATTAAATAGAGCAATGGAAGAACCATCTAACCACAATTACCTTAACCCACCTGACCTCACTGTCAGATTCCTGAGAGAGCATTTTAACTGCAGAGGAGCTTCTAGAAAGAATGACAACTCCATTTGTCTTGCCAACAGCAAGAGAGGAAGCAATAACCTCAAACCCCATCATAGAAAGTTTCAGAATTTCCTTGTAGTCCAAATGAGTTTCTTGAAAAAAAAAATTAAATCTGACTGAGTTTGCTTGACAAACTAAAACTAACTTTCTTTTTATAGAATTATTAAAACTTTTAACATTTAGGGAAATACACTTCAATTTATGAGCAATAGTGAGAAAAAATATAGAGCATGATCATAATATGTGCTGCCTAGATTGCTGGCCTCACCTCATACCAACATTCATCACAAGCATCGTCTCACCAGCTCTGACCTGACATAACTAATCACCAAAACCCCAAACTGGGAATTGAAGGCTGCAGCTTCATTATAACAAACTAGCAATCAACATCATACCCAAGCCAGTATGATAACCTACTCCAAAACTGCCCTGGTGGGCATCTACCATGCCCCAGTAAAATGTGCTACCCCCAGGCACACCAGCCTTTAGACTTCCAGCAGCATCCGCTGCCTTCTCTGAAGCCCCCATCACATCTCAGCAAGGAGCCTTGCACCAGATGTGGCACTTGATGGCCGGCACCATCTTTAAAGATGGCCATCTTTAAAGATGGTGCCGGCCATCAGTGCTCCTACCATGTGACAGGGGCCGGCCAATGGCACGGATACCCTGTCACATGGTAAGGGCAAAGGGCCATTGGCGCCATCTTTATGATTGGCAGCCGATGGCCCGAGAATGGGAGATCACTCCCGGGACCACCACTAGAGCACCAGGTAATTTAAAAATGTTTTGGGGGGATCGGGAGGGTGGGAGAAGTTAAGGGGTCATCTTTAAAGGGTCGGGTGGGGTTTTTTTTAATCGGGCCATCGGAGCCATTTTTGAGTGGCAGCCAAAATGGCGCCGATGCCCCGAGAGCGGGAGATCGATCCCCGCGCCCCCACTGGACCACCAGGTACTCGTAAAATGTTTTGGGGGGGTTCGTTGGGGGTGGGGGAAGGTAAGGGATTAGCTTTATAGGGTCGGGGTGGGTTTAGGGGTTGTTTTGGTGTGCCGGTTTTCCCACCCTCCCCCCAAATAACTCCCGTTAGTGGACACTAACGGGAGTAACGATTTTTCACAATAAATTGTGAAAATTTCTATTGTATCGCGCACTGTACCGATTTTTGATGATTTAAAAAATATCGGATGATTTTTTTAAATCGTCAAAAAACGATTCACATCCCTATTGGTTTCTACAGCTGAAAGAGATTCCGGAGGACAGATTGGCCGAAGCTGCTATCATGTCAGCCACCCCTGTCCAAACAGTGGTGGGCTGCGAAAGAATGAAGAGAACTCCACATCACAGCTTTGTAGTTCTCAGTGAAGCCACCATGGCTCTGACAGAGTGAACCTTGACATGGCCCCCAAGTTTCAGTCCTGCTTGCACATAACAGAAGGAAATGCAATCGGCCAGCCAGTTAGACAGGGTCTGCTTGGTAACCGCAAATCCTAATCTATTCTTGTCAAAAGAAATGAAGAGTTGTGTAGACTGCCTGTGGCCTGCTGTTCACTTCGTATAGAAGGCCAAGGCCCTCTTACAATCCAAGCTGTGCAGAGCCCATTCATCCTGGTGCAAATGAGGCTTGGGAGAAAAGATGGGTAGGACAATGGGCTAGTTAATATGAAAATCTGTCACCACCTTAGGCAGGAATTTAGCATGCATTAGCAGTACTACCCTATTATAAAAGACATTTGTGTATGGTGGGTACATCAGCAAAGCTTGAAGCTCACTGACCCTGCATGCCAAAATGATAGTAACCAAAAACATGACCTTCCAGGTCAGGTATTTCAGGCCACAGGAACGCAGTGGCTCGAAAGGATCAGTCATGAGCCAAGCCAAAACCAGGACATGGCAGAAGGCCGCAGTGGAGGCTTCAACTGAAGCACACCTTGCATAAAATGCCCTATTATGGGTTGCACAAAGATGGGAAAACCAACCACAACCTGATGGTAGGCACTGATGGCACTCAGGTGTACTCGAACGTATATGGACTTCAAGTCAGCATCTGACAGATGTAGTAGGTAATCAAGCAGTTTTGGTGTGGAGCAGGAGAACGGATCTAAGCCACAACGCTCCCACCACATGGTAGGAGCAATGGATGGCCCACACCATTTTTTAAGATTGTGCCAGCCATCCATTGCTCCTACTATGTGACAGGGGCCGGCCAATGGCACCGATAGCCCCTGTCACATGGTAAGGGCAAAGGGCCATCAGCACCATTTTGTTTACTGGCAGCCGACGGCCCGAGAGCAGGAGATCGCTCCTGGGACCCCCACTGGACCAGGAGGTACTTTAGAAAAGTTTGGGGGGGGGGTCGCGAGGGGGGGATTCTAAATAATTAAATTTAAAGGGTCGGGGTGGGTTTTTTTTTTCTTCAGCTCGGAACCACGGGAAACCTTTGTTTCCCGGGGTGGTTCTATGAACACAATACCAAAAACAAGTCTGGTACCAATTCACATGGCTAGTATATGCCCCAAAGAGAACTACAATCAATGAGTAGTAAAGGATTTGTAGACAAATTCACTTAAGCATGATACATGAAAGGGTTATAACATTGGTAGTGCCGACACTCTGGAATTTAATGCCAGAAGAGCTGTGATTATTGTGAGATTAGAAATTGTTTTAAAAACTAAAGTCTTGGCTCTTCAGAGAGGTGTTTGAAAAGTGAAGCTTGATTAGATCAGTGGCAGGGGAGCATTTTGTATGATACAGGTTGGGTGGCAAAAAGAAAAGGGAGGAATAAGATGCTTTTGTATTTGTGGGGGGTTGTTGGCCTGGTCATGCTATTTCCAGTGGGAGAGGTGGGGAGGGGTCCAGCCACAATGGCTGTGTAGGATTTTACGGCTCTAGTTGGTATTCTCGGGCCCTTTTCCTCCCCTCTTGTTTTCTTCTGCCTCTTCTTTCCCCCCTAGGCTTCTCCCCCCTGACCCCTGATGCCATGGCTGCCTTGGAGTGAGGTGGTGGGTGGGATAGGCCTACTTCTGGTCTTGGAGTTGCTCTTCACTGTGCCGGCATCTAGTAGAGAAGGATCGTGGATTCCTGCAGGGGACTCAACATGGGGGCTACCCAAGGGGTCCTTGCTGGCATTGGATTGGAGGAGTCCATCCTTGGACTTACCCACAAGGTTCCCACTCATGTTGGTCCAGGGTTGTTCACCCTGGGGGTACCTCGTGGGACTCATTGGTTCTGCCATGTGCCCTCCCTGGGGTTTAAGTGCATCTTGAGGGACGGGGATCCATCACGGCAGGTGTCTCTTTTGGTTGTGGAATGGAGAGGGCTCCCTCCATTCCTGTCTGACCTCAGCAGTGGGCCCACGGTACCGGCTGGACCAGTTGGGCAATGCCAGTCTCCGATGGTCGTTGAAATCCTCCGAGGTCGCCTCCCCTGGACTCTCGAGCTCCAGCTCCTGACAGGGCACCTGGACAGGTTGTGACTCCTTCTTCCTAAGCTTAGGTTGTATGCTGGGGTGCTTATGCCTCCACCTGGCTGGGCCCTTCAGGGGCATGATGACCTTAAGTTTGGCCCCAAGGTGTTAGTGGAGCAGCCTGTGATGATGTGGGGAGGTGCTTCTCTGTGATACAAGGACTTTAATGGTATTTCTAGAATTGTGCCTCTTCTGGAACGCTCAGGCTTCTTGGTCCTCAATGTGCTTGTGTAAAAATAATAAAGGGATGGGCAGGGGTTAGAGGGAAAAATAGGGATGGAGCGAGCCTTGGTCATTGGAGGGGGTGGGGGTACGAACAGGAGGGGGGAGCAAGCTCAGGAGACCAAGAAACAATGGAGGAGCCAGTCAGAGGTCTTAGGAAATAAGGCTGTGCACAGACCTAGCAGGCGCTGTGCACAGTGGTGGTGCATCTATAGGGGAGGGAAAAACTCAAACGAAAAAAAAAGGTGGCAAATTAATCAAAACTATGAACTTAAAAGAACACAAAAGGGACATAACACAAACCAAACACACAACTACAAAGGGACAAACAGAAACCACAAACAACCCTACAAAATCAAAGAAACAAACACATAACTGCAAAACTAAACCACAAGCAAACAACCCTACAAACTATGCAATAACAAATGAACAAACTGAATCAAGCACAAAAACATAACTACCAGAAATAAACTCTAAAGAAATACAACTAAGGAAAAACTAAAGAAAATGGGGGAGGGGAGAGGGAAAACTGCAGCTACTCCTGCCCCATCCCAGGTGCCTTGCCTGGGAAAATTCCTCAAAAAGCACCACCGTCCACCTTATAGTCCTTTGCGAGCTTTTTTATGGATTTAAACAACGGACGAGATTGAGCTGGGATGTGCAGCGATTAAGTGGCTTCCCCTCATGAAGAAGCAATTCGAAACCTGGCCTTGTTGGGGCAAATGCCGCTAAGGACTACACTGAAGCCTGAGGATTTAAATTGAAGATAACTGATACTTGAGATTATGCTCCGTTTTTGAATGACGGGTGGGCAACCTGTGTTTCTCTGTTTTAAACTGTTTTGTTACACTTACATCTAAAGATGTTTTTTTGAATATACATAAAATAATAGAACAAATAATAAAAAAATGTTTTTTTTTGAGAAAATAATTAAAGGACTATAAGGTGGACGGTGGTGCTTATGATTAAACAAAAAATTAAGTAAGGTACACTGGATGGTGCCCCTGAAGTTTTATGAAGCATCACTTTACACCTTTTAAATATTTTCTAGATATTTTAGTAAGATATGCAAGTGTGATGAATACAGTTAATAATATAAAAACAACTTTTTTAGGATTTATGAAAAGGAAGAAAAATTTAAAAATAGTAAAAATGTTCTTAGCGTGGGTTATTTGATGTGATTGATATTAGGATTACCCCCACTGTTGGTGGATTGGTAGTAATTGAGTGGGAAAATTCCTCAGCAGAAAGTTAAAAATGGCTTACCTTGGGTGAGGCAGTAGCAGCAGCAGCAGCAAGTCCAACTCCCCTGGAGAAATTAAGGGAAAAAGGATTCTCCCCTTCCTAGAGGGGAGAAAGAGCCAGGTGAAAGGAAGCTTTCCCCTGAAAAGAAGCAGAATAGTGCAGCCCCTCTCTGCTTAGAGAGAGCTCAGAACTAGCAGCCTCCAGACAGCAGAAAGTTCCTGGGCATTTGTCACTGAATTAATGTTCTATTCCTTACAGAGAACAACAAAAACAGATATAAACAATAAAAGCCAAGGCCAAAATGTAAAACATCCAAGCTTCTTATGAGGTACATGCCTTGCTTTTCTAACACCCAAGATATACTTCCTAGAGGTGGGATAGCAGCAATCTCCATACTATCAAGGACAGGCATAAACAGGCTTGGTATTACCTAAATTGAAAGCTATAGGGATAAACACTGGACCAGCTCTGAAAAGTCCCTGATAATTTGGAGCCTGATGCAATCGCATTTTTAAACCAACTCTGTACACACCTATTTGGAAAAAGTACACATATACCATTACATTACAGTGGCTATATACATTTATATTGAGCCAATGTATGGAAATGCTCCCCCTTTATAGGCACAAATGCATGCCTTTTAAGCAAGTATGCAGGTAAAAAAGGCTCGCACCCAAAGATTGTCTCCCTATTTGCACTTTGGAAGTGCAGTCCTGCTTAGGAAGCCCAACTTCCGGCCAAGAGAAGTGAATCTTCTGGTCAAGAGGTCATGAAGATCTAAAATATCCTGTATAGCAGGAGTTGAGGAGCATGGGCTCATACAGAGAAAAGCAGACCTGGGAGAAAATTTGTCACAGGCTCAATGCGATCTTTCACAACAATGGGAGTGTGAAAGACCTGAGCCTGGTGAAGCAGAAGTGGGGCTTGAAAGCCAGATCAACATTCTCTGCATGAGAAGATCCCTCAGTATCATTTCAGAGGCCGCTGTGAGAGGTATGGTAGAGCTGGACACCTCGGATCCTCAAGTCCATCAGGATGAGCAGTTTATAGGAAAGGCATATAAAGCACTTGCATGTAATGACTATAATAATGTCTTCTACCAGACATAAATATAAGTAGCCTCCGTCCTTTAAGGTCCTGTGCATATGGCACATGGGGAGGGCCATGGACTACACAAGACCTGATAATCTCCAGGGATTCCCACACAGGGAGAAGAAAGCTGAGTATGTTCATGGACATAAGTGTTTTTTATTCACAGGGACTATTCCAGTTCACTAGTCAATCCCTTCACACCTATGCCATTGTACAAAATAAAATGCTTTTATGAATGAGGGCAGGGAAATTGAAGTCCAAACATGAAACACTTCTGAATAGTATTCCACCAGTTTCTCTATAAAAAAAAAAAAATTAAAAAGTTAAAGTGTTTGGGATAGTTACTACTTCCACACTGGGCCCCCAAGTAATATTTGCTAACAAACAGGCCCATTCAATAAAGTCCGCGGAAGAGCCGGCTCTTCGAGGTGAGCACCCGCTCTCCCAACGCGCACCCAGGCACCTCTCTTGGATGCGCAATTCTTTATTTAAATTAGGGCCCGCACTAATAAGGAGGTGCTAGGACACTAGCATATCCCTAACTCCTCCTTATTGGTGAAGCGACGGCTGTCAGTGGGTCTGACAGCCAACACTTAATTTTACAAGCATCAGTTGTCGAACCTGCTGACAGCCACGGGTTCGGAACACGGACGCCGGCAAAATTAAGCGTCCATTTTTTAACCCGTGGGCAGATTTTTTTTTTTCTAATTTTTGGGGCCTCCGACTTAATATCGCTATGATATTAAGTCAGAGGGGGTACAGAAAAGCAGTTTTTTCTATACACTTGCCCAGTGCTGTCTGACATTAACTCTTGCCTTTGCCAGGCATTCATTTCTGAGAGTAAAATGTGCGGCTTGGCCACACATTTTACTATCTGTATTGTGGGTGACTAACTAATAGGCTCATCAACATGCATTTGCATGTGATGAGTGCTATTAGTTTCGGGGGGAGGGGCTGGCCACACGTTTTCCATGCGCTATTACCCGTTACAGTATAAGGGGTAATAATAGTGCATCAAAAACGCGCGGCCAAACGGGGGTGTTGCATCCGTCGCTGCTCGACGCCTTCACTCTGCCCTCTTCACCTCTGTAGTGACTCCCTCCAGGTCTGATGGACGGTTAGCTGCCACGGCGTCTTCTTGCAGTCTCCCTCCAGTGACCCTGGACTGGCACGACGCTGCGGATCCACCATGTTCCTGATGATGTAGGGCGCGCACGCACGCTCTGATTGATGTACCAGCAAGGGCGCGAACCTCGGGGACGTTCCCTGAGATGACGTCATCCGCTTCCAATATAAAAGGTCTCAGTATTCGCTAACGAATCCAGTTAGCAAGGAGGATTGCTTCGGCTTTACTCCCAAGCTACTCTTCCTCCTCGGACTTACCAGGGGGGCCTCGGACTTACCTCGGGGGCCTCGCTCTCTTTTCTTTATTTCAGATTGCAGATAGGAACCGGTACTCACTCCTCGAGGGCCCATGTTCCTGAACACTCTGAAGATTCTCTAATTCCTGGAAGCTATCACAGATACAGACATTTGTGAGTTACCATCGCTCTCTCAGAGCTTTCCCTGGAACCAGGTTCTCGCTCCTCGAGGGCCTAACCCTTTCTAGCTACTGAGCTTTCTAAAGACCTTATTCGAGTTTTGTCATCCAGTTCTGGCTATGAACACAGCATACCCTGTCTACTCACTATCTATAGTTTCTCTACAGCTCAACAACCTTGGGATCGCTGTTCCAGTACCTGAGGGACTTTAGCCCTGCCGGACATATCAGCTCACTACTGCCACCTCTGGTGGTTCTACTAACCTGTCTAATAAAAGAACTATCTGTGTCTATCTTCATACACCAGCCTAGCTGGTGGTCCCTCTCGAGATATCCTCCTGAGGACACAGTCATCTGCCATCGGCCTAAGGATCCACCTATCTACATTCCTCTACAGCTGAGTGCCCTCTCCAAGCACTCTGCTGGTAACAGATTGCTACTCCTTGTCCATCAGGAGTCTTGAGCAACAGATTCATAACAGATTGCTACTCCGCAGTCTAAACCCTAACAGATTGTTTACTACTCCCTCTATAGGAGCTGAGTATATCAGATTGCTAACTCCTCCTTCCACAGGAGCAGATTCATAACAGATTGCTAACTCCTTCCTTCTTGAGGAGTAGATCATAACAGTTGGGTAACTCCTCCCTTCCACAGGAGCCAAAGCATAATAGATTGCTAACTCCTCCCTTCCTCATGAGCCGATTCATAACAGGGGGCTAAACGGTGCACTCGGCCAAGTGCACCGTTCTCTATCGGCCTGAAAGTTTTTTTCTCCTAAGCCCTTTTCTCTCTCCTTAGGAGTCTCAGTCTGCTTGTTGCTGAATCAGACTCAGACTCTGGTGAAAACTGCCAGGCAGGATGCCCTTCCTCTTTCACCTCCCATTACTCTAGTCCATAACTCATCGGATCCTCTTTCTCTCTTCACTGTTCTGGACTTCCCAGAACTCCTATCAGTGAACCTTTCTCCTCAACTCTCCTCTGAGCCTTCTGTATGGAAAGAAGAGTCCCATGTGTTAGGCAAAAGTGAAAGTCCAGTGAGTGTGAAGAGAAAAGCTCACCTAGCATATATTTCGAAAGTCTGTACACTTTTCCTTTTTGCAGGGGATGAAGGAGGCATTCATGAGTGCTGCCCATAAGTCCAGAAGAGGATAGTGAAGAGGAGGGGTCAGCTGATGAACACTTATTAACAGAATATTACCATGCTGTTACGGAGGAAGAGACCCAGCCAATTCATACCATGTCAATCACACCTGACATCTGGTGTTATGCAGTTGACAAAGGGGAAGGCACCAAGAGGAGGAAAATATCTTCTCAGGAAGAGAAGAATAGGTACAGACTACTCCAGAAAAGAGGTACATGCAGCAACTCAATGCTAGAGTGGTGGAAGAGATAGGAGGCCTCACGTATTAAGTCCAAGGCCTGAAGAATTTGG
The DNA here is from genome assembly GCF_901001135.1 of Rhinatrema bivittatum. Taxonomy (NCBI): domain Eukaryota; kingdom Metazoa; phylum Chordata; class Amphibia; order Gymnophiona; family Rhinatrematidae; genus Rhinatrema; species Rhinatrema bivittatum. Next base: position 322,405,904 of record NC_042616.1, on the reverse strand, counting down.
TACAGTTGGAGATGCAAGGCATTTGGCAAGAGCTGAGGAACATGCATGAAGAAATATAGGCCCAGACAGCAGATACCATCCTGCCAGCTGTTGCCACCATGGAATATTCCCTGGTATCCAATGCCTCCCTGGGTGCAGCTACCACCAGCTTTTGCAGCACTACCACCCTGGATGGTACCTCCTCATGCCTGAGTTCTGCCTGCCCTTTTGGCAGCTCCCTCTCTTGCTCCATCTCCGTCCGTGATGGTTTGCCTCCTTGGGTGCCAATACCACCTGCACCAATGCTGCTTCCAGCAACACTACCACCACCACCACAGAAAAAGACTTCTCCCCTTTCTGAAGGCACAAGTGGGACTGTCATCCTCTGCCGTTATGGGGGTGGCTTCACCTAGTGCAGTAGATGGAGAGACCCACCACCACTGCTCCCAAGCCATCATCTCTACAGCTTCACATCCCCTTGCCAGAGCAAAGCACACTTTCATGCCACTTCAGCAGCTATCAACTCTTGCCAGTGCCTCCAGTTTACGTGCCCTCTGAGGGTATGGTCATTAGTGATTGCACAGCGTTGTGGAAGAGTACACAATTGGGAGAGGTGAAGGCAGTGGAGCTTCCCCTCTAAAAAAATAGAGTGACCAAAGCAACATTAATTGTATGTAATTTGCATCACTTATATCACTCTTGTAAATAAATGCACCATTACCATCTAAATTGTCTTTTCTTTATATCAGAGTGTTCCTTTCCTGTGCAGCCTACATTTAAGTCTATCAATGTATCTCCTGCAATTTCTCAGGTTGTGTGCTTCCTCCTTTTCATCCAGACAATCTTCTAAATCCCACTGGAGGAGACAGGCCCCTGAGTTTGGCAAGGTTATGAAGCATGCAGCAGGCTGGCATCCCCCAGATCTATTCATACAACAGAAATGTGTTTTGAGTAGGCCATAGGCTCCATCAGTGACTCTCCTTGTTTGCCAGTGGGTTAGCTAGTGGGATTGTGAGCCAGGTTTTCAGTGGATATCACCTGTAGGGGAGAAGGCAGAGAAGAGCAGGATTAGACATCCCTTAGTTTTGGGCAGTGGGGCAGTTCCCTGGTAAAGGCTGAACTTAAGGGTTGCCAACTTTCAATGATTAAAATTCCAAACACTTAGGCTCACAGAGTATTTCCTATATGTCCTTCCACACAACACCCTTTATTATTTGCCTTATTCCTAGATAACTGTGAACCAAATGATTCTAAATGTAAAAATATCAATAACATTACATTAGCACTGTCAGGAAAAACTACAAGTACTTAACTACCTTCCCACCATCAGGAAAACTTGTATTTTTTTTTTAACTGATATCACATCCGTTTACCCTCCACTGCCATCCTAGAACTGGTACAAGGGTACTAGGTGCCTTAGACAAAGCTTACAGTGTTATGCAACCCCCCTCCAACACACATTTGCATAATTTTTTAATGGATTTTAAATGGAAAAGGACATTTAAAGAACAGTCTTCTGAGATAAAAATTTCACTTACAATGACATATATATTATATTTATATGCTGTGGTGCCAGCCAGAAAACCCTGCAAAAAAGACACTTGGAACCTATAGGATATCAGGCCTATTGTAATGTGCATTCAATGTGGGCTTGGCCACCAGAAAGCCATGAGTAAACAATTACAATTTAGTAAATCTCCCATACCAAAACAGCACTAACTGCCATTACTCAAACAGTAACAATCCTACCTAAGAAATCAAATAAAGTCCAATAATTAAAACAAAGATCTCCCTCCCTCCCTCCCTCACACACAGACACACACACACACACACACACAAGCTCTCCCAATCACTGGATCACTTTCTTTCCCTCCCTCCCACAAGCTCTTTCTCTCTCCCACCCACACCTGAGCTCTCTTTCACACACACTGGCTTTCTCTCCCTTTGTCTCACACACACACACACACACACACACAGGCTCTTTCACACTCACTGGCTCAATCCCCCTCACACACATATACAAGCTTACTCACATTCATAGCTCTCTTCCTCACACACAGGATCTTTCACACTCATTGGCTCTCTCTCCCTTATATTCTCTCTCTCATACACACAAGCTCTCTCACATTTATTGTTTCCCACATATATACAAACTCTAGGCCTCTGTTTCCACAGCCAAAGATGTTGAAGACCTGGTTAGGCCTCTTGTTGTTGCTCTGCAGACAAGTGGGTAGATGCAGATGCCCCAGGCCTCTTTATATTGTGCTGCAGGCAAGAAGGAGGAGAACCCAAATGGTCTTGCCTAGCTTCTTTCTATTGCGCTATGGGCAGGAGGAAGGAGATGTCAATGGCCCCCTCGGGCTTCTTTCTACTGTACCATGGGTGGGAAGGAGAAATGCCGACAGCACCTCCTGGCCCCTTTGTGTTGTGCAGCCTCATTGGTGGCAGTAGGACGGTGCATAATTTCCTTAACACAGCTCACCCTGGCGGTGCTGTTGTGATCCCCTCATTTACCCTCCCTGCGCCTGAAGCATGGACTGTTTCCTCCATCCCAGCTGCTGGTGTCTGAATGACATCATCAGGTGCCGACAGTCGAGGAAGAAGAAGGAACCTGTGCTGCAAGGCCCTGATCCTTCCATTCTTCAGGAGCAGGGAGGGTTGAGTGCGGGGGTGAGCTGTTTTAAGGAAATTATGCGCTGTCCCACTGCCACCAAGAGGCTTTTCCCGTTGCCGGCAGCCCCCTCCCTTCCAATGATTATGATTGAAAAACAATGCACTCATATAATCTCCCACCACACAGGTTGTGTACTGGCTGGGCAGAAACCCTCCCGACCCTAGCCAGGACCATAACCGGGGCTTGCTTGGCTCCTCTGGCTGGGCCTGTAAAATAACAAAAACTGAACTCCTCTCTACCTCTGTACTTCATACTAACCAAAAAGGGCTGCCTTCCAAGCTGTAGCTGGTAAGCTGTCATATACTATTACAAGTGGGACGGCCACTCCAGACTCCATCCCACTTTAGCCAGTGGACTATTAAACACCCAGGTCTTATTGGAAACCTGAGAAGACACCCAGGTTACACTTGTATGAGTTAAATTTGGTTTGATAATATTGAAAATGGACTTATGCACAATAATACTGCTTTGAAAACTAGTGCAACTTATGTGTGTACTTGTGGCAAACATTATGCAGGATGTTTGAAAATCACCCTGCCTATTATTAATAATTTGGATTTTTAGCCCATCTTTCAAGACAATGTTCTTGACGGCTTACAGAAGTTTTAACAATTCAGGTATATTAAGTTCTTGCTCAAAAGTGTTCACATTAGCTGATATGCCCAAGGTCACAAGGATTTATAGTGGCCTGGTGGAAAGTGGGATTTTAACCGAATTTCCCTGGTTCTCAGTCAATTGATTTAACCACTAGGCCTCTCCTCCTCTATTAATCTTAAAAATTCAACAATCAAAAAACAGCAGCTTTGTTTTTATGACCAAAATTTACAATGAAAAAGCCAAAGAAAGCTTCTGCATGTGAGACACCTTCTGCAGAACAGTGCTTCATTGTTTTCCACACTTAAATTTTATATAAAGGTCCCAAGAAGCAGTAGCGCAGCTGCAAATATGCTAGGGATAATAAAGCAACAAGCGAGAACATCTGGCAAATTTAACTACTTCAATATTTCAATTACAATTTCCCCCCCCCCCCTCCAATGGAGGTATATCTTGGCTCAGTAATCAAGTACCGTGCTGTATGTATGTGAGAACGGTGAGAATGACTGCATCAGTATAAGGTTTGGGTGAACCAGCCTGAATTAATTTACAGCTAATTCTCCCTAAACTGATTCAGACTCCCCCCCCCACACACACTCACATGTACATATACACTGTTTTCTTCTTATGTTGATGTACATTTACTGTAATCTTTTCTAATCCTAGCAATTAATCACTGGGGAAGAAAGACCTTTCACTGCACAATATTATCAAAGTTTGTCAAAACAATTCAAACAAAATAAGCAATGAATAAATATCATAAACTTTGATCATGTGCTGGGATTAGAAAATAAACTAGCTTTTTTTTTTTGCTTTTTGCCAATAAATGTAGTGAAGCTAAGTTCAGTGAAAGCTATGGTAAGCTAAGGGAGCTATGAAATGAAATGGGATTTAACCACAAATGACCTTAGGTTCTATTATCTTCACAAAGGGGCCGATGCAATAAAGGCGCGTAGAAAACGGGCGCTGAACAGTCCACACCCACTCTCTTAACGTGCGCGTGGTAATCAATATTTAAATTACCAAGTTAAATTACTAAGTTACCAAGGATGCGCTAGGGTCGCTTGCGCATCCTTGCTAACGTGAACCCAAATGGTCACGAAAACAGATGTCGATAAACCCGGCGTTGGTACCAAAGAAAATAGAGACCAGCCTGGATCGTGCTTCTGCAAGGGCTTGACACCCAGACACAGTCATTGCTGCACTGCCAGCGCAGAGAGAGAGAGAGAGAGACAGACAGACAGACAGACAGATGGAGTTGCGCAGCTCGTCATCCCCCATACCCCTCGAGGTACCCGATGCCTTTTCCTCTCCGCTGAGCCCCTCGCCTGGGAACGATGCCGACATCCAGCCAAGGCGCAGAGCAGTAAGTTGTAGCCGTTAAACTTGGCGTCGGTTTTTGAGATGGGCCCGATCGTCAAATTTCTTTTTCTTTTTTTTCTTTAATTTGTCTTCTTTTTTTTGATGCGCACATCTATAACGCCTGCTCCTGGCAGGTGTCAATAGATGACAGTTAAATGTGCAGAGAGGCACATTTTTCCTTTTGCATCAGGAGTGAATGCCTAATAGCCTCATTCACATGCATTTGCATGTGAAGAGCACTATTGCATTCACTCCGCGTTAGACGTGTGTTGAATAGGCGCTAATCCCCTTATTGCATTAGGGGACTGATTAGAGCTTATTTTACCCGCGTCTAACTGCACGTTAACAGTGCACTGGGCTCAGCGCACCATATTGCATCGGCTCCAAAGCATGCCTAAATAGTTTGCTGAAGGACTAAAAAGTGTGTGGATACTGCCTGCAAAGGGACATCTATACTCTGGTCTGGAACCACTCCGGACTCACCCACTGTTGTTAGGACTCAGTCTGTGGCTCCTGCATGGCTCCTCTGCCTCTTTTGCTGAGGCACTATGGTACTGGTTGCTTGGAATGCAGGCTGGTACTTCCTGGTTCCTATTCTGGATGACAGCACACTTTGATGACATGCAGCCCTCATCACTGGGGGAGGGAGGTGATGATGCTGGCAATATCTAGCCCCATTGGCTCAGCTGCTGGGATCTGACATTGGGGAGGGGGAAACAAACCCAGAGAAGGTTTAAACGAGAAAGGCATGTGGCTGACTTCTTTCTTTAACTACTGCTTCCCTTCTGGTTTGGCAGCCAAGTCTGTCTGCTTGAGCAATATCTGGCCACAAAGGGGAGCCTGACTTCACTGCTGGGAACAATCGTGGAAACTGATATAAAGAATAAAATCACAAAACATTTAGATAGATAGGGCTTAATGGGACACAGCCAACATGGATTTACTCAAGAGATGTCTTGCCTCACAAACCTACATTTTTTTGAAGGGTTGAATAAACATGTGGACAAAGGTGAACCGGTAGATGTAGTGTATTTGGTTTTTCAGAAGGCATTCAACAAAGTCCCTCATGAGAGGCTTCTAAGAAAACTAAAACATCATGGATAAGGATGCGATGTCTTTTTGTGGATTGCAAATTGGTTAAAAGACAGGAAACAGAGTAGGTTTAATTGTTTTGTTTTCACAGTGCACTGAAATCAGGCTCACCAGTCTATATAGTTTCCAGGCTCATCCCTGGAGCCCTTTTTAAACATCGGGGGTTACTTAGGCCATCTTCCAATCTTCAGGTACAATGGATGATTTTAATGAAAGGTTACAAATTAATTGAAATAGGTCTGAAATTTCATTTTTTAGTTCTTTCAGAACCCTGGGATGTATACCATCCAGTCCATGTGATTTACTACCCTTCAATTTGTTAATCTGGGCTACCATATCTTCTAGGTTCACCATGATATGGTTCAGTTCATATGAATCATCACCTTTGAAAATCATCTCCAGAATGGGTATCTCTCAAACATCCTCTTCAGTAAACACTAAAGCAAATAATTTGTTTTATTTTTCCGCGATGGCCTTATCTTCCTTAAGTGCCCCTTTAACCCCTCCATCTAATGGTCCAACCGACTCCCTCACAGGCTTTCTGCTTCAGATATTTTTTTTTAATTATGAGTTTTTGCCTCTATGGCGAACTTCTTTTCAAATTCTCTTAGCTTGTCTTATCAATGTCTTACATTTAACTTGGCAATGCTTTATCCTATTTTCTTCTGATGGATCCTTTTTCCAATTTTTGAATGAAGATCTTTTGGTTAAAATAGCCTCTTTCACCTCAGCTTTTGGTTATGCTGGCAATTGTTTGTCCTTCCTTCCACCTTTCTTAATGCGTGAAATACATCTGGACTGCGCTTCTAAGATTGCACTTTTTAACAATGTCCACGCCTGTTGCACACTCTCTACCTTTGTAGCTGCTCTTTTCAGTCTTTTTAAACAATTTTTCTCATTTTATCAACATTTCCATTTTGAAAGATTAGTGATAGAGCCATGGATTTACTTACTGTCCTCCTTCCAGTCAATTAAAATATGATCATATTATAACCATTATTACCAAGCAGTCCCACCACCATTACCTCTCTAACCAAATCCTGTGCTCCACTGAGAATTAGATCTTAAATTGATCCCTCTCTTGTCGGGTCTGAATCAATTGCTCCTTAAAACTGTCATTTATTCCATCCTTGAACTTTATCTCTTTAGCATGTCCTGATGTTTCATTTTCCCAGTCAATATTGAGGTAATTGAAATCTCCCATTATAACTGTTCTACCAATTTGGTTAGCTTCCCTAATTTCTCTTAGCATTTCACTGTCTGATTTACCATCTTGGCCAGGTAGATGGTAGTATACTCCTATCACTATACTGTTCCCCAACATACAAGGGATTTCTACCCATAAAGATTTGATTGTGCATTTAGTCTCATGCAGGATCATTATCCTGTTGGACTCTATGACATCCCGGATATAAAGTCATACCCCATCACTAAGATGCTCCTCTCTGTCATTGCGACCACATCCACACCCTGCCCCTTTTTTTTTTTTTTTTTTAATTCCAAGATGTGCAAGCTGCAAGAGATATATACGTATCCGGGCAACTTTTAAAATCCACTCGGCAAGCACCAGCCCAACATATCTCTACTGACTCAAGTCTACTGACTGGACAATCTCTACTGACTCAAGCCACTGATGCCTCCTTTTTGAAGAACCCAGTTATCTCTGCCTATCTATTCAGTGTATCTACCCTGTTTACACTATGTTCTTTGTTCATATCTCTTCTTTTGGTGCCATTTCCCACTATTGTTAAATTTAAAGTTTAATATCTTTCAATGTAACAAGTTGTTCTATATGTAAACCGGAGTGAAGGCAACTATGCTATACCTCGGTATATAAAAAAATGCTAAATAAAATAAAAATAAAACATATTCACGCATCCCCTAATCTGTGCATGCCTTGGGCTTTTAAAATTCACTTTTAAGTGAGAAGTGATGAGTCAATGGATTAGCATTCTGGTAGTGTGTTCAGAAAAGAAAAGGAAGATTTTGGTGATGTTACAGAGAAAGAAATGACAAGTTTTAGCAGTCTTTTGCATGTGGTAAACTATTACAGACTGAGATGATTAGGAGGATGACATTGTTATCCACAGAAATAAAGAAATGGAGAAGAATGGAAGTAGGTTCAGTGAGAAAGATAAGGAATTTTATTTTGGCTATGTTGAGTTTAGAGTGGCAGTGGGACCTTCAGCCTTGCACCCCCTTCCCCACCCATTAACTTTCAGGCCCATAGGCTACCCAGTAACATGCCACCGACCACGGGATGTTGCACCGCAGTTGGCATCCTGTACCTCATGGTCCCAGCCCAGTCCTGTGTCATGTGAACTTCTGGGGCCTCCCAGCATGGCTTTTGCATCCTGCTCCCCTTCTGGAAACATGATTGTATCTATACGCTCCCATCCATGCCTTTGTCATCCAGCAACAGTCCTTCTCCAGGGTCTTCTTTAGTGAACACTGTATTGAATTATTTATTATTTCTGCTATTTCTTTATCTTTCTCCACATATTGTTCCTAGTCTCCTTTCAATTTTACTATATCACCTAGGATCTTTCTCTGATCAGTAAGATATCTGAAAAATGTTTTGTCATCTCACTTTACCTCTTTGGCAATTCTTTCTTCTGTTTGATTTTTTGTCTTTCTGATGTCCTTCCTCATCTCCCTCAGCTTCAGCAGATATTCTTCCCTGTGCTCCTCTTTTTGGGAACCTTTGTACTTCTTGAACACTGTTCTGATTGCTTTTATCTTTTTTTTGTCAACAGGCATACAGGTTCTTTCTCACACCTACTCTCTCAAGTGCATACACTCAAACATGCATATAAGTTCTCACATATGCACAAGGGTTCTCACTCATCCTTTCACATACACACTCAAAACACAGGATCTCATTCTGTCTTACACGTACAAATACACACGCTTACTAAGGGACTCACCTTCTCTTTCTCAGGCCATAGCGATGCCACTTTTCAGGCCCTACTGGGCTTCTCTTCCAGCCATGCTCTTCAGGCCGCAGCCATGCTATGCCAGGCCTCTCTTCTGTCCATTGCTACACTGCCCTTTGGGCCTGCCAGGTCTCTCTTATAGTCACAGCAGTATGGGGAAGCTGCGGTAATTTTGATCTTCAGGCTGCAGGCACTTAGGCACATCTTTGACAAGATAAGACTGCCATCGCAGGAGAGTTTTTTGGTGGTGCTGTTTGCCGGTCATCAAATTTTGCCACCTGAGGCAGCCATCTCACCCTGCCTCATAATAGAAACACCTCTGGCCATAGTGTCTTTCAGCAACTTTTTCAGTTTCAGGAGCAGCATGAACTTAGGCAGCCACCAGATCATATGTAATATTTTAAATATGGTAAAGCCTTCTATGTTATACTCCTGAACTATTTTGTCTTTTATATCACTTTAGTCAAGATGGAGCAAAATCCTAATTTTCTTTCAAATTGTTAGTGTCTTGGGAAGTCATGGCTGGATCAGAGGCTTTGTAAGCCAAACAATTTGTTGGCTGAGCACTTGCAAAACACATGATGGATAGATGGGGCTGTGCTATAGAAGAGTACCTGCTAACTACAGATTTAGGAAGTACCAAACATTTTTTATTTTTAGGCATTCAGTGTCATTTGATTTTTGAAGAAAGGGAATTTCTGTTAAATTGCCTATCAGCTATAATGGAGTTTTTCAACATTTATTTACCAGTAAGTTAAAAATTATATATACCTATGCAGCATTGCCTTCTAAAAACATCAATTCTCTGGGGTTTTTTTTAGAAGTACATAAACCAACAAAATTAGATTTAAAATCTAGGCATGCTGTAGAATTCCAATGCATATCTACTAGAATTAGTTAAGTCCTGAGAGAAAATTCTGCTGCGTGCATTAACATAAGCAACACATTGCTTCAGGCTCCATACACCAAAGAGATACACAAGGGTGAGCTGGTAATTACTGAGAGCTGAATTCTACAGCAATGGTTTCATATTTTTTTATGTAGATGGATGTACATTGTACATTCTTTATAAAGAAACACAGTATTATGAATAATCATTCAGTACAATAATATGTTTAAGATGTGTTGAAAAAAATATTCAAAGAGCTAAATTAGAAACCCTAAAAACTGATTAATAAAATATGTATGCTACTGATATGCTGTCTGATTGTTTAATAATAGGACATCATAGCCATTCTGTTCTTACTTTTGCAGGCTTTTCTTGACATTCATGCACTTCATAAGCAAAAAAAAATCTCTTCTAGACTTTTCTGTCTGTCATCTCTTTCCATAAATCTGGATGTTATTTTATTCATCTCTTCCTGTGGCCATCCTACATATTTTCTTTAATATTCTAGTTGCCAAAAATGTGATATATTGCTCATTTCTTTCCTCCTGTTATGAAGGAACTTACCCATGCTAAGCATTTTGCTGCAATGATGTATATGAATATAATGGCTGTTTTGATAATTGCCTCAATTCAGTATCTTTTTTTCAATGCCAGCCCTGCACAGCCAGGTTCCATTTTGTGCCAATAATTGTTTTGGTGCGCTCTAATCTTGAAAGACAAGCTCATCCCCCCCCCCCCCCCCTTCCTTCTCCCTGACTCATTCTTTTCAATATCACATATGAACATATTCAATTGAGGAGTTACCGAACTCACGCTAAGCAGCATGACATGCTCGCGCTCCACGCTATTCAGCCTAGGGATTACAGCAGCGGGCTGCAAAACTAAGGAAACCTGGGTTCAAATCCTGCTGTTGCTGTTTGTGACCTTGGGCAAGTTATTTCACCTTCCATTCCCTCAGGTACAAACTTAGATTATGAGCCCTCTGGAGACAGGGAAATACCTACAGCACCCGAATGTAATATGCATTGAAGTGCCTGAAAAGTAGAATATAAATCAAATAAATAACTGGATGCTATTTAATACCTGCTAGGATCTGAGGCTAACTTACTAACATGAGTACATTACTTACTGAGAGCAAGCTACTTAGCATGATCTTGCTAAACTAAGCATGTACTTGAGAGGGCTCAGCTAATTGGAACCAGAGGGCCTGAAAAGTCAAATTCATGGACAGGAGACAGCACTGTGCAGCTGTGCCCATAAGTCCAAGGGGAATGAGTACATTTGACCACATTTCTCTAACACTCCCTTTTTCACAATCTTATGCACAGTCGTACCATTAATAGGTATTCTCAACTAAACAGTGACACATTACAGAGACTCTTCAAGTATTGCTCCACATCTCAAAATGCACAAGGCACAGATGTTTTCTCAGGAAACTTTCCTGTGGTTAATCTGGCCATAGAGCACTGTAGTCATCAATCATGGATTTCATCCTGAACCCCAGTGTTTGTGGGAGGTGGCAGCCTCCACCCCCCCCCCCCCCCACCACCATGGTTACAAAAGCAAGTAGCCTTTAATTTATGGGTTTTCCCCAAGATCAAGTGATTACTATTGGGGGCACTAATCCTTTCCCTTCCTTATCCCTCTAAATATACAAAGAAAGAGGATAACTTTCAAACAACTATGCATAACAGCATATATGGCCATATATATAGCCTTGCATAGATGCACAATATTTTATAACCTCCACATATCATAAAACACACATTTTTGCCCCATAATGACTGTGTGTATGTTTGATTACGTACATGAAAGCCACCCACAGGGCAGGGTCTCTCCCACTTTGGTGTCCCGGGCTGAAGGAGTGAAGTTGATCGGGAATCCCCGATGTGTTTTTTTTTAGGGGGGGGGGTACACATGAAAGCCCTGTTTTTTGCTAGGCTTTGTGTGGTCAAGTATAACCCACCAAGTCAGTCTCCTAGGGGGTAGGAAGGGAAAGCAATGATCAAAATAGGGAAATATGCTGTGAGAGGATGTTAGTATTGAAAACTAGGGATGTGCAATCGTTTTTCCTGAATTAGGCAATGACAACGAAACTGCCTAATTCGGAATGGTTCGGGAGAACTGAAAAACAATTTTGGAAAAAAATTCATTTTTGAGTTAGTGCGCACTAACTCCCGACAGCGCACACTAACTCTGTCAGGTTAGTGCACGCTATCGAGAGTTAGCGTGCACTAACCCCTGGAAATGTGAGACTTATGCAGCTAAGTAGCAGCCTCTGAACATGTGCCTCTGATCAGCGGCCACCACTTAGCCATAACTTTTAGCCCTTATAAGGCAAACATACGCACAAATAGTAGAAATATACTGGGTGGATTGGGGCAGAGTGGGTTAGCCATATAACTTATACCGTTAACGCCAGATATTGGGAGTTAGCTGCATATGTTGTTATGTTATGAGTAAAGTCAATAGTGGACCCTTGGGCCGGCTGAGGTGGACAGCGTCCACAGGAGTTAATAAGCCGGGAGGCGGCACTCAGCTGGAGCGGACTGGTGGCGTCTTCACCCTGGAAACCCGAGACCCCCCCAGGAGGAGCCCGTAGGGGTCCGAGTCGCTGGGACTTAGGAGAATCGTGAAGAAGACCAAGGTTCGTGGCTGGCTGAAGACAAAGGAGAATCGTGAAGAAGACCAAGGTTCGTGGCTGGCTGAAGACAAAGGAGAATCGTGAAGAAGACCAAGGTTCGTGGCTGGCTGAAGACAAAGGAGAATCGTGAAGAAGACCAAGGTTCGTGGCTGGCTGAAGACAAAGGAGAATCGTGAAGAAGACCAAGGTTCGTGGCTGGCTGAAGACAAAGGAGAATCAGGAACCGGAGCTGGAGTCAGGATATGTAGACAGCAAGTGGAGCCCAGAGCTGGAGCCAAGGCACAGCAGGACCAAACAGAACCTGACCTGGAAGCAAGGCACGGCTGGGACAAGCTGGAACCGGAGCTGGAAGCAAGGCACGGCTGGAACAAGCGGGAACCGGAGCTGGAAGCAAGGCACGGCTGGAACAAGCAGGAACCGGAGCTGGAAGCAAGGCACGGCTGGAACAAGCAGGAACCAGAGCTGGAAGCAAGGCACGGCTGGAACAAGCAGGAACCAAGGCTGAAAGCAACGCTGGGAAGCAACTAAGCACTCAGGAGAGCGACCTCGTTGCAAAGGCAAAGCAAGGAAGTCAGACGATGGTTTAAATAGCCAGCCAGCGTCTGACGTCAGGAACAGGGCGGTTCAGCACTTCCGGGTGCTGGACCTTTAAGAGCCCCCTGCTCACGCGCGCGCGTTGCCTGGCAGTGGGAGGAGTCAGAATCGTCCTTCGGCAGCGTCTCCACGTGGAGAGAGACGCTGCCATGCGGCCCTGCAGGCCCCAGGAGCAACGGATTGCAGCGAGACCGGGGGAGGCAGGAGAAAGGTAAGGACCCGGTCGCTAGCCTAGCGACCGGGACTGCAACAGTACCCCCCCCTTTACGCCCCCTCTTCAGAGGGCTTGGCCTGTCAGGATGGTCCAGATGATATTGCTGCAGAAGAGTCTTGTCCAAGATGTTGCGGGCAGGCTCCCACGTATTGTCTTCGTCTCCACAACCTTCCCAGGCTAGCAAATATTCCCAACGTCTGTTGGCGAAGCGAGCATCCAGGACCTCTCGTACCTGAAACGTAGGATCCTCATCCGTAGTGATGGAAGCGTCCTCAAGAGGCCTGGGGTGGAATCTGGAAAGAATCACTGGTTTTAAGAGGGAGACGTGAAAGACATCATGAATGCGTAAAGTGGTTGGGAGTCGTAGACGGTAAGAGACCAGCCCTACCCTCTCTGCAACGCGGAAAGGACCACAGAACTTGGGTGAGAGCTTCTTGGAAGGTTGCCTCAGATGAATGTTCTTTGTACTAAGCCACACTCGATCGCCTGGGAAAAAAGCGAATGCCGGTTTTCGGTGTCGATCATAGTAGCGTTTAGAAGTGCGTGCGACTTTCTGAAGTCGGTGTTGAGTAGAGGACCAAAGTTTACTCAATTGGTCCGCGGTCAATTGAGCAGCTGGTGAGGAGGTTGGTACTGGTAGAGGTAACGGTGGTTTGAGCTGTTTACCGTACACAATTTGAAAAGGGGATTTCCCCGTCGCCGTATGTATTTGATTATTATAGGCGAATTCTGCCCAAGGCAAAAGCTCCACCCAATTATCTTGTTTGTGGTTAATGAACGCTCGTAGGAACAACTTTAATGAACGATTCATGCGTTCGGTTTGCCCATTACTTTGCGGGTGGAAAGCGGAGGAGAAACTCAGCTGGATCTTAAATTTTTTGCATAAGGCTTTCCAATACCTGGCTGTGAATTGAGGGCCTCTGTCAGATACAATGTCCTGAGGCAGACCATGAATACGGAATACATGGTGTGTGAACAGAGAAGCCAGTTCAGTGGCGGAAGGTAATTTGGGCAAAGGCACAAAGTGAGCCATTTTAGAGAAGCGGTCCACCGTGACCCATACCACAGTCTTGCCTTGCGAAGGCGGGAGTTCCACCATAAAATCAGTAGCAATATGTGTCCAGGGTTCCGTGGGTATAGGCAACGGTTGTAGAAACCCTCTCGGAGGGCCATTAAGCGGTTTCTGCAGGGCGCAAGTGGGGCAAGAATTCACGTAAAGGGAAACATCACGTCGAAGACCAGGCCACCAATAGAAACGATTTATAAGATCCAATGTTCTTAGTCTACCAGCATGTCCCCCGGTCAAGGAGTCATGGCCCCAAGACAAGACTTTCCTCCGAAGCCTCTTAGGAACGGTAGTCTTATTTGAGGAAGCAATGGAAGTGGTAGTTATTTGAACACAGGCAGGATCCAGGATGGTTCGTGGAGAGTCGTCCTCTTCTTCCGGCTGATAGGTACGAGATAGAGCATCGGCTCGAACGTTCTTCTCAGCTGGTCGAAACTTGAGGATGAAATTGAAACGACTGAAGAAGAGTGACCATCTTGCTTGCCGCGAGTTTAGTCGTTGAGCTTGGGCCAAGTACAATAAATTTTTGTGATCAGTGTACACTGTCACCGGATGATTAGCCCCCTCCAGCCATTGCCTCCACTCCTCGAAGGCCAACTTGATGGCTAAGAGTTCTTTGTCTCCGATGCCATAGTTACATTCAGCAGGCGAAAACTTTTTAGAGAAGTAAGAACATGGCATCAATTTGCCCGAAGTATCGTGTTGACTGAGCAACGCTCCAACAGCCAGATTCGAGGCATCGACCTCCAGGATGAAGGGTCGTTGTGGATCTGGGTGTCGTAGGCAGGAAGCGTCTAGGAATGCTTGTTTTAAGTCTTCAAAGGCAGCCGAGGCAGTGGTGGACCAATCGTGAGCGTTAACCCCTTTGCGAGTAAGCGCCGTGAGAGGAGCTACCTTCTGGGAGTAATGTGGTATAAAATGCCTGTAAAAATTGGCGAATCCAAGGAATCGCTGTAGCGCCTTCAGGCCAGACGGGCGAGGCCATTTGACAATGGCCGCCACCTTCTCTGGGTCCATCTGGAAACCGGACGAGGAAACAATATATCCCAAGAACGGAAGCGACTCGCGCTCAAACTGACATTTTTCAAATTTAGCGTATAGATGATTGTCTCTTAGAGCCTGTAAGACCTGTTTGACGTGTTGGCGATGGGAGGAGAGATCTTGGGAATAGATCAGTACGTCATCAAGGTACACTATGACGAAAGAATGAAGCATCTCTCGGAGTACCTCATTCATCAGATTCTGGAAGCCAGCAGGGGCATTACATAAGCCGAAAGGCATTACTAAGTATTCGTAATGTCCATCTCGCGTGTTGAACGCTGTCTTCCACTCGTCACCGGGACGAATACGAACCAAATTGTATGCCCCACGTAAATCCAATTTTGTAAAGATCTTGGCCCCCTGAAGTCTATCGAGCAGTTCTGGGATCAGAGGCAAGGGATAGCGATCTTTCTTAGTGATGGAGTTCAGACCTCGATAGTCTATGCACGGCCGGAGGGAGCCATCTTTTTTGGACACAAAAAAGAATCCTGCTCCTGCAGGAGAGTGCGAAGGGCGAATGAACCCTTTGGCAAGATTCTCCGTAATGTAGTCTGACATTGCATGGGTTTCTGGCAGAGAAAGAGGGTATACCCTACCCCGCGGGGGAGTGGAACCAGGTAGTAAATCAATGGCACAGTCGAAGGGCCGATGGCATGGAAGCAGTTCAGCTTTTTGTTTGGAGAACACGTCAGCGTAATCCTGGTACGGCAAAGGAAGGTCCAGGGCAGAGTGAGAGAGTAATATCTCCGGTCTAGGAACGGGATCCAGGCAATTCTGGAAACAGGAAGGACTCCATTGCGCAATTTGGAGAGAGTCCCAATGGATCACCGGAGCATGTTGTTGCAACCAAGGGAGTCCCAGGACCACAGGGTGCACCGATTTATCCAGTAGCAAAAAGGAGATTGTCTCAGTGTGAAGCACTCCCGTCCGTAAAGTGAGAGGCATCGTGGTTTCAGAAATGGATCCAGGTAGAGGGGTTCCCCGGATAGAGGTAACCCGTAACGGAGGTATCCGGCGCTTAGTAGGTAGTCCTAATTGATGTACCAGTTCTCTCCAGATAAAGTTCCCTCCGGCTCCGGAATCAATGAAAGCTAGAGTCTGCAAGGAGCCACCTGGATATTCCAGCGTTATAGGAACTGTACATTGAGGAGTAGCATTAACATAGCCTAGGGGAACCTCCTCATCTCTCCCTAGACTCGAGCATTTCCCGGTCTCGCAGGACATTGACCCAGGAAATGACCCTTAGTGCCGCAGTATAAGCACAGGCCCAGAGTGCGGCGTCGTGTCTTCTCCTCCTCGGTTAGCGGTGCCCGTCCAAGCTGCATAAGTTCCTCTGAGGAGCTGTGGGAGGCTGATGGTGTCTTGTGAGGTACAGTCAGAGACCTGGAGAAGGAGGGTGCCAATGAGACAGGCCGACGAGGAACTCGACCCTCCTTAGCTCGTTGCTGCAATCGCCGGTCAATCCTCCCGGCCAAGTCTATCACCCCGTTCAGAGTGAGGGGCAGGTCGCGAGCCATCAGCTCGTCTTTGATACGACCTGCAAGACCTTCCAGGAAAATACCCCGCAAACAGTCATCCTGCCAGCCGAGTTCCATCGCCAGAGTACGAAATTCAATAGCGTACTCCGCCAGAGAGCGGGATCCTTGTCGTAGCTGTAGAATTTCAGTGGTAGCAGTGGTAGCACGAGCTGGCTCATCAAAAGTCTGTTTGAAGTGAGTCACGAAATCCTGCAAGTTGTGCAGCATGGTGTCCTGTTTCTCCCACATGGGAGAGGCCCATAGCATAGCCCTCCCATCGAGCAGAGACAAAATATATGCTACCTTGACGGCATCAGACGGGAACTGCCCTGGTAGCAACGTGAAGCGGATGAAGCACTGATTCAAAAACGCCCTGCACGATCTGGCATCCCCGGAGTATCGAGTAGGCGCTGGAAGCTGAGTCTGTGCGGGAGCTTGAACCGCCAGTGGAGGCGGGGGTGGTGCCAGCGGTGGAGGATTGGCGTCCAAGCGACTGGCTAGGCGATCCACCGTAGCAGCCAAGACCTCCAGACATTGCTGTTGCTGCTGGATTCTTTGGGCCATGCCAGGGATGGCCTGCATAGGAGCGGAGTGCGCCGAGTCCATGGCCTTTGCAAACTGTTATGTTATGAGTAAAGTCAATAGTGGACCCTTGGGCCGGCTGAGGTGGACAGCGTCCACAGGAGTTAATAAGCCGGGAGGCGGCACTCAGCTGGAGCGGACTGGTGGCGTCTTCACCCTGGAAACCCGAGACCCCCCCAGGAGGAGCCCGTAGGGGTCCGAGTCGCTGGGACTTAGGAGAATCGTGAAGAAGACCAAGGTTCGTGGCTGGCTGAAGACAAAGGAGAATCGTGAAGAAGACCAAGGTTCGTGGCTGGCTGAAGACAAAGGAGAATCGTGAAGAAGACCAAGGTTCGTGGCTGGCTGAAGACAAAGGAGAATCGTGAAGAAGACCAAGGTTCGTGGCTGGCTGAAGACAAAGGAGAATCGTGAAGAAGACCAAGGTTCGTGGCTGGCTGAAGACAAAGGAGAATCAGGAACCGGAGCTGGAGTCAGGATATGTAGACAGCAAGTGGAGCCCAGAGCTGGAGCCAAGGCACAGCAGGACCAAACAGAACCTGACCTGGAAGCAAGGCACGGCTGGGACAAGCTGGAACCGGAGCTGGAAGCAAGGCACGGCTGGAACAAGCTGGAACCGGAGCTGGAAGCAAGGCACGGCTGGAACAAGCAGGAACCGGAGCTGGAAGCAAGGCACGGCTGGAACAAGCAGGAACCAGAGCTGGAAGCAAGGCACGGCTGGAACAAGCAGGAACCAAGGCTGAAAGCAACGCTGGGAAGCAACTAAGCACTCAGGAGAGCGACCTCGTTGCAAAGGCAAAGCAAGGAAGTCAGACGATGGTTTAAATAGCCAGCCAGCGTCTGACGTCAGGAACAGGGCGGTTCAGCACTTCCGGGTGCTGGACCTTTAAGAGCCCCCTGCTCACGCGCGCGCGTTGCCTGGCAGTGGGAGGAGTCAGAATCGTCCTTCGGCAGCGTCTCCACGTGGAGAGAGACGCTGCCATGCGGCCCTGCAGGCCCCAGGAGCAACGGATTGCAGCGAGACCGGGGGAGGCAGGAGAAAGGTAAGGACCCGGTCGCTAGCCTAGCGACCGGGACTGCAACATATGTTTACATCTAAGTTTAAATACCCCATAGAGCAGGTCTAAACTTTGCCAGGTAGACTTATCCAGCTAAGTGCACACATATATGCGTATTTTCAGTGGCTTTGGCATGCCGCTGAACATACATAATAACCTATCAGAATTAGTCATATCTGATTAAATTACTTAACTGAGCAGCACTGAATAGTGGGCCCTTTGTTTTTTTTCTCCTTCTATGGGTATTGTTTCCTCTTAGTATTTCTCTTTTTTAGCTGTTTCTACTATTGAGGCTAGTAAAGTATTGCTAGTCTGAATAGACCTAATGTGTTTCTTTGATGTGATGGTGCTCTTATCTCTGATCTTTTTTTCTGGTTCAAGATCCAATGCAATGGGTATTTCCTGGGTGATGAATTCAGATGCCATGGGTGTCCTTGGGAGATGAGTCCAGATACTCCGGTCATCTGTCTTTTGTTGTTCTATCCTCCAAGATACCTACTGCCTGACTTTACAAAAATCAATAGAAAAGTCTAACTTTCTGACACAGAAAATCTTCTACCAGCTAAGAGCTCCCTAGAGAGGTGTCCATTGGTTTAATGAACTGACCTACTAACTAGGACAAATAAAGAGATAATCAGAAATTCCCTGTCTTTAATTTTACTTTAGGAGAACAGCACTCACTCTTTCTCACAATCTTCCATACTTCCCTCTATCAAGAACAGGTGAAAGAACCATGCTGCTGTTCAATATTATTATGATTAATACTCTGTCCCTTTACCTTAACAAAAGGCACAGGAACAAATTAAAAAAAAAATACTTTCTCCTCTCAAACTATGCACACTCACACAGTAACACAGATGTTACCAGTTTGTTCAACTGTTCTTTAGGTGAAAGCTGGCCCCTCCAAGATTGTTCTTCAGTCAAGCAGAGCTGGTGTCCAGAGCTTTTTCCTTTGTCCAGCACCATCTGTCTTCTGCTCAGGTTTCACAGAAAGCATATCCTTGCTTTGCTGCCATCACACAAAGTTGTGCACATAAAAGTTCTCATGTACCCTATTCATACACCTCTCAGCTTTCTCAATAGTCTGTCATAGGTGCCAACTGCTTCTATTTAATTCCTATATCCTTTAAAGTAGTAGTTGTGCTGTCTATAAAAGATCCCAGGGAGCTGGTAACTTTACATAAGGCTATTCCTTGTATTTCTGTGGTTGCCGTGGTAACTGTCCTCTTTAGTTCACAGAACTGCAAGAGGTAAAAACAGTGATCTGCAAATAAAACCAGGACTGAAATCCTGTTCAGTTTGGTACCCTGGCATAAGGGTTTTCCTTGGTCAAACTAATATATTCAACAGCTTGTGTACAGGTGATGGGGCTAATAAAGGGTACATCCAAACAAACCAAAGCAAGGTACTGCACTACAGAATAATCCAAATCACAAAAGTGCAGAGCGTAGAACATTTAGTCCTGATCAAAGGAAATTCCAAGCATTTTATGAGAAAACAAATTCTGAATTTTATTGCGGCAACTCCACTGCATAATGTTAACACAGCAAGCAATTTTCAAGGTGCCCCAACGCGGACCCGTGTTTCGCCGGAGGCTGCATCGGGGGGGACCAACAGGGATTCAATCAATCTGCAATATTAGAATAATTAAAGATCAGGACAACAAAGTTCTATGCTCTGCACTTTTGTGATTTGGCTAATAAAGGGTACCCCATCACTCAAAATTCCCAAATAAATTAATTTAAATATTTTCACTGGGTGTATCACTGGCAACCCACTACAGGTTTCACTTTGAACTTCCTATACATAGGAACAGCAGCGGCTTTCCCAGGTTCCTTTGCTGCTTTACATGCCCCCAGAGTGCCACAGTGCATCCTGGGTTTGTTCATGTGGCAAGGGCTTACCCAAGGCTCTCCTTTTGCTTTGATGCTCCCCCATGTCTTTAATTATATTTTTTTAAATTATATTTATTTCATTTTTGTCTCTTATTTTTCATTTTGTTTGTGCGACTGCCCTGCTGCCCCTTTAAAGGTCGCAGCAGTGATAATGTCATCGATTGGCCTGTGAGACTGGCCACATTTATTTTAAAATGGTGAGAGCTTTCCTAAGGCTCAATGTGACTACCTGCCAACTCCCTGAGCCTTTCTACTTGTACCATGAGCAGCAGTAGGAACAGGAGGTGCTTTTCTCCTCTGCCGTGGCCGTGAAGAGCTGCAATGACAACATTCTCTGCTTCCCCCCTACTTTAAAGTCATGGGAAACAGGAAATATGCTCATGCAGCTGCCTGTGGCTGCCTTTCTTCTCCTAATGTTCTGTGGAGGCAGAGAATGTATTGTGCTCCTGCTCACAGGCTGTGCCGTGAGCAGGTGCTTACCTTCGCGGCTTGGAGGCCGCCAACCTCGCTGCTGCTGTGCGCGGCAGGAGCCGCTGACTTCACCTTCCTCCGTGGCTGGAGCCGCCCCCGAACATCCCCATGTGGCAGGAGGCTGGCTTCCCCCTTCGGAATGGCGGGACCGTGCTGGCATCCAAGAGTGGCAGGAGTCGGCCTGCTTCACAGCCAGAGGCCGCAGTCCCCGGCCTTGCTGCAGCAGGGAGCCGCCCTCAGCCTCACCTCCGCAGCATGGACACCATCGTTCGAATGTCGGGCCTGGTCGCGTTCTGCTCCAGATCTTCCTCTTCTCTGTGGCAGCAGGACCACTCTCCAAGTTCCAGCTTCCTCCTTAGGCATGGGGCCGTGCTTCTCTTCCTGTTTTAAAGGGCCAGTGAGGGAGAGGTCCTTTAGTGGTGTCATCTGGGAGTCGCCTCTCCAGCCCTACAAAAGGGCTCAGTCTTCACTTCTCCTTTGGCTTGGCAAAAGGATAGTCCTTCTGTGGAATTCTGCTTCCTGCTCCTGCTTGGCTTTCCTTTCTTCATGGGATCCCTCATCGTTTCGTCCCCTGATCTCTTGCTGGATGTCCTTTCATCCTGTCCTGATGTCCGTCATGACCTTGAGTTCCCGATGTCTCCTTTGTGATGTCCCTGATGTTCATCCATCTGGATCCTGGATCTGAATCTGAATCCGTATCCTGGGTCCTGATGATCTGTATGTCTCCAATGATTCCCAAGGTTTTGCTCTGTTCCAAACCTGCGTGGTCCGCGTCCAGCCCGGCTGGGTTGTGTAGGGCGCGCAGTGGTCCAGTGGTCTGCGACCACCCCGGCTGGGGTGTTTAGGGTGCTTGGTGGGACTATTCCTTCCACTGGGATCAATGAACTTTCTTGTACTTCATCTTGTCCCTTCCATGTCTGGAGTTCCTGATGTCCTTCCTCGTCCTTCATCACTGTCCTTAATTGAGCATCCTGGGAGTCCGATGGGAGTCCGGGCCTTCACCGTGGAAGCCTGACTTTTATCCTACCTCCGATTTCCTGGACTCCGGCTTCACCTAGCCTCTGGTGGACTGTGCTCAGTGGATAGCCTGAGGGCCATTCTAGCCACTGGAGCCTCCTTTCTGGCTATGGGTGTTAGTGTGCTATCCAGATTCCACTCCATCCAGAGTTTTAGCTTGTCTTGCTTCTTGTGTCTTCATCTTCACCTGTTCCAGAGTCTTCTTCAGCTCCTGGCCTTTGTCCACCTTTGCCTCCTGTCCAGGTTTCCGCCTCTGCCGTTACCCAGTGGCAGGTCCGAAAGGGCTTGGAGTGGTCGGAGGACTACTCAGAGACCAATGCTGCATGGTTGGCCTCACCGAGGCCGTGCAGGTTGGCGGGGGCCTGGGGTTCCGATCTTAGCCCAGATGGGACATTGTCTCACCTGCCTCGGCGTTTCCTTGGAGCTTCTTTCCTGGTTCACCGAGGCCCAAGGGTACACCTCCCCAGAATCAAGAGCATCCCCTCGCGCTCCCTCCTATGGATGCGCTACAGAATGACTTTCTCACAACAGCTGGCCCTGCTCTTCACTTCTAAGTACTACAGGAGACAAAAGTCAACCCTCCTGTGGCTGAAGGTAAAACATTTTCTCTTGTCCTCATGGAAATAAATGGAATGCATTGAAAGTGAGTATTTCAATACATTTAACACATGTATTGACCACAACAACAAAGAATCCATTTAACACATAATCCATTTAACACATAATCCATTTAAAGAATACATTTAGCACATGTATTTAACACAACAACAAAGAATCCCCAAATTACAAATTAACTCTAGGTGTCCCCCAAGTCTCCTCCTTATCACCCACCCTTTTCAATATCTACCTACTGCCCCTTTGTCAGTTGCTCACAAACCTAAACTTAATACACTACCTCTACGCAGACGACGTACAGATCTTGATCCCCATAACAGAATCCCTCTCAAAAACTCTCACCTACTGGGAAAAATGTCTCAAATCCATTAACCATCTCCTCACCAGCCTTAACCTGGTTCTCAATGCGAACAAGACAGAAATCCTTCTCATCTCCCCTGACCACTCGGCCCTTACCGATCAGACATCCCTCAACTCCAACATCACACAAGTAAGAGACCTAGGAGTAATCCTTGATAATCATCTAAATCTAAAGAAATCCATTAACAACAACACTAAAGACTGTTTCTATAAGCTTCAGGTTTTGAAAAGACTCAAACCCCTTCTTCATTTCCAAGACTTTAGTTATTTAGCTGTTTTCCAAAACTGACTATTGCAACGCTCTCCTCTTAGGGCTCCCCATCTCCGCCACAAACCCGCTACAGATGCTCTAGAATGCAGCCGCGAGAATCTTAACCAACACCAACCGGGGAGTGCACATCACCCCCATTCTCCGAAACCTGCACTGGCTACCAATAAAATACAGAATCTTGCACAAGGCACTCACTACAATCCACAAAACCATCCACAATCATCTACCACTAGACCTTCAGATCCCTTTCAAACTCTACACATCCTCAAGACCCATCAGAGAAGCATATAAAGGTACCCTACAAGTCCCTCCAACTAAAGCCATGCGTCTGACTTCAACCAAAGAACGAGCATTCTCCACAGCTGGCCCTACCATCTGGAACAAATTACTGTCTGACCTCAGATTGGAACCCTGTCCTCTAACTTTCTGAAAAAAGCTCAAGCCTTCCCTTGATTTGCAATATTTCATCATACCGCTCAACAGACTTCACTCCACTGACCAGACGCTATACCTGGTCTCAATATATATATATATATATTCTTCCATTAGTTATGCTTTACTCTACTTCCCAGCTACCCTAGCCTCTCAAGTTCAATTTCCTTGTTATTTGTAACTTTGCCTTCTGCCTTTTGTTATTTGGTTATTTAGCTAGCCCCTTAGTTCCATGTAAACCGATCTGATATGAATTACTCATTCATGAAGGTCGATATAAAAAAGTGTTAAATAAATAAAAAATAAATGTATTTTCCTAACAATTTAAAAAATATATGAGTATATATTTTATGTGTGAAAATAAAGTGGAACTTTTTTTACATTAAACTTGATGTATGCACATAAATCAGCATATTTAAAAATATGCAGACATACCTAGAATGATCCTTTTATTCCCAGTTCTTAGGTGGTTAGCACAATGCTGAGTGAAGGGTTGTTAGTGCCCCAGCAATGTTTAGAGCCAAATGAACAATGAAGAAAAAGGTGGGTTTTCATAGCCCCAGGGCTAAGGACATGAGCTAATTCTTTTAAGAGAGATAGGAAACTGGCTGTGGAAGCAGGGCTGCACTGCTTCTGCTTGTGATTTCCTTGTTTAAAATAAAACAAAACTGCAATTTACAGGCAAAAGGGTACCAGAGAAGCACATGGATTAACTCTCTTGGGGCATCTAAAGGCAGTTTGATCACTTTTAAGGACATTAGATTAAACTAGAATGGTTAGCAACCTAGGAAAAGGGTACTAGTGTGATCTTTTTTGGGGGAAAAACATCTTGTCTTTACAGTCAGATACACACCTCTTAGTCACTGTAGCGGGAAGAGAGAGACTTCTTTCTGCCCCCACAGTGCAGAGAAAATGAAGGAGGCATCAGATTGGCCTGTGTAGGCCAATCAGATACTTTTTAGTCTGGCTGCTTCACTAGCACAGCAGTGCTTTCCCATAGCCTTTATTTGTTTACAATAGTTCATAGGTGTTCTGTGCAGAGCTTTTTCTTTTTCCCTGTTCTAGGATACCTCAGGCCAGAAGATGGAGAACTGGCAAGCACAGTTTGAGGAATTCACTCCAAGGTCAATATCCAGGAGACTCAGATCCAGGAACATGATAAAGCTTTTTCTTAAGCAATTGAAGTGATGTTAGGCTGCCTGAAGGGCAGGTTTACAAGTTCTACTATCACCTCCAGCACCAATGCTCTACATTCTCAAGGAAAAGAAGTTCCATGACCAAGGGAATACTACCAAAGTGGGATATCTCACAGCAGAAAAATGGATAATCCAGACATGTTATGGTTTCGAGGTGTTTGAGTGGATTCTTGGGTACTGTGGCAGAAGACCACGCCCACGGGGAGGAGCCCCGTAGGGAACCACAGTACTGGGCTAGACTCAGGATGCACAAACACAGAGTTTTGTCTTTTATTGTACAGCTGATGAATACCATCAGAGGTGGCAGTAGTGAGGTGATCCAGAGGTAGCAGTCCAGGGACCCTCGGCAGAGGGAACCCGTCTCGCCAAAATGGAATAGGGAGATCCCGGTGTAGGTATCCCAGCACGGCAGAGCTGTAGATGAGACAGACTGAGAATTAGATTACTCACTAGATGGTAGCTGTAATGTTGATGATTCCACCAGGCTGAAGTAGATGGTAACAGGCACCGAGGCAGAGAGAGCAGGCCCTCGAGGAGCAAGTACCTGATCCCAGTAAGGCACCTGAAAGAAAGCAAAGGACCCCCGAGGAGTGGGTACCCAGGTTAGATGAATACCCCAAAGGGTAGAGAGAGCTTCCAGTGGCAGCACAGAAGCGGCAGAGTAGCTTAGACCGGACGAGTCCAATCCTTGCTAACTCAATGAGCTAGCAAACAAGCATAGGCTAAATACCCGGATGGCGTGACGTCACTTGAGGGGGATGCCCCAGAGGTTCCCGCCATGACGTGGATAAAGACGTGGGTGGCGTGCACGCACACACCCTAGGAGGCCCTTAGGAGAAACATGGCGAGAGGCTTTGCCATAGCCGTTCCGGGGATGCCGGAGAATGTGGCTTGCAGACCTGGCGGTAGCATCTTCCCAAGGCTAGCAGGGATAGCAGAGAAAAAGGCGAGGCACAAGGGTCGAAGCCATCTGAGAACGACGGAAGCAACAAGACAAAGTCATCATTGAAGATTCTTAGGATTCCACCAGAAGATCAAATAGAAATTGTACAGGGGCATTTGAAGGGCCAAAGAAAACTATAACATTCATTGCTTCCACTTTCCCAGCATCAATGCAAGATATCTTTGAAGTACTGAAAAGGGTTTATGGGAGCCAAGTTCCTGTGACTGATCAAGTACGGGAGTTTTATGATTGTAAACAGCTGACTCATAAAAGCATTCAGGACTTCACATACACTCCTCAGGATGTTAATCAAAATCCTGGCAAGAGACATCATACACTGGAGATCCTGAGATAATGCTCAAAGACAAATATGTGAATAGCCTCATAGACATAGGTCTCAAAAGGGAGATGAAGCAACAATACACTGAAATACCAGATATTTCTTTCCCTGAGTTGATGCAAGTGGCAATTGCATTGTCCAAAGTAGATCAGGTCCAGGAACCTGAGGTAGAACCACCTAAAATCTTGTAAAGAGCAAGAAGAGAAGTAGAGCAGGCTGAAGTAAGTGTAAGAGCCATCATGGCTACCACTAGTCCCAAGAAAGATCCAATGGTTGCTACATTAGAAAGTTTGATCAAGTGTATTGAGTGCTTGGACAGAAGGCAGGAGGAATTTTTCAAAAGAAGCTTGACCACAAGGAGAGAAGTGCATTTCGGAAAACAATGTGAGGCATACAGCAGAAGTGATCTGCTATACGTGCAATTAACCAGAACGTTATAATAGAGAATGCTTAAGTGAAAGGTCAAAAGTTTCTGAACAGAGTTCAGTAACAGCTGAAATGAGGTAAGCTCCTCAAAAGCCATCTAAATGGCATAATCTATGCTTTCTAAGGCTGTTAAAAAAAAAAAAGAAAAGAAAAAAAAGGAACAACAAGGCTGCCAAATCTCTTCCATCTTCTTTAGCAGTACGCATGCAGGCTGCTGATGCTCCATCTATAGGTAAATGCAAAAGAACTGTATTTTGGAAAAGCCTAGTAAGAGAAGTCCAAGGTAGTGGAGTTAAATCATTATAGCCCAGATTTTCAAAGGCCTGTGCGCGTAAAAACTGGGGTTTATGTGTGTGGCTGGGCGTTGTGTGCTTTCCATACATTTTAAAATGGATCCAGTCCTGCGTGTAAACCCCAGTACATGCACAAGTGCCAGGCCCCGAAAATGGGCGGGGCTGGGGGTGGAGTCTGGGTGGGGCAGGACAGAGGCCGGCCAGGATAGTGGCCATTAGCTGGTGTCCCGGGGAAGCATGTGCTGGCAGTTGGCCAGCGAGCAGAAAATACTTTTGCTCCGGAGGAGCAGTAGATAGTGAAATAAAAAAATGTGGGGTTGGTAGGTAGGAATTAGAGGTCAAGGTGGAGAGGGGAAAGGGAAGAAAGGTTAGGCAGGGAGTAGGTAAGTTACCTCCCAGTCCACTTCTTAACTGGACTGGGAGGTACATGCAGATTTTAAAATCCATGTGTGCATGGCCATTGGATTTTATAACATGGGTGCATCGAGAATCACATGCACATAGACAGCCACACGGTCCTTTTAAAATCGAATCCTATGCTATCTAGATACTGGGTCCAGTGTTACAACTATATAAGCCAGCTTCCTTGAAGAAAACTTTGAACATGCATAGGTACAAGTTGCAACCTGAGTGAAACTTACTGCAGTCAATGGACTGTGTTTATTCATGTTTGGTTGTACCAAAGCAGAAACAATGTCTGGGACAAAAATTACCTTCAAAATGTGTTTTATACTTCAAGAGAAAATAAGAGCTGGCTCATCTACACTATGAAAACATTCTTGGCATTTTGGCAATGAATATCCTCCAGGACTTAGAAGGGATATTCCATGACATCAATTTTTGCCAGTAATGTTGGAAAAAAGGGAAGCTTGTCCAAAATTCAGGCTGAAATATAGCAGAGAAAAGAGGTGAAGAACCAACCCAAGGGAATTGGGTTAGTTAAGCTATTGGGAAGACCCAGTGGAGTAAGTTTCCCAATAACAGAAATGCTGATGGAAGGCAAATGTTTCTAGCTACAACAGACAATAAATTATCAGGTGGCAATTGTATCAACTAAAACCATTCGCTTGCAATCCTCACTTATTGCACATGTATTGAAAACTTCACGGAAGGGCAGTGTATCAGTGAGGCTACTGAATGCTGGCTTGAACACCATACATGAATTTGTGTAGCTGAGGAGAAAAGGACTGATTAGGTACAAAGTCCTGAAGTTTTTCAGTTTCAGCAGGTTGAATATAGAAAAGTTGTGCATCTGTTGCAAAACCAATTAGTAGAAGAAGAAACTCCATCAACCACAATGACATGTGATATCCTAATTAAAATGAGCTGGGAGAAGCTTTCTGAACCACAAACTCAAGCGCTGGAAAATTTATTGATAAAGTACAGAACTGTATTCTTGGTATCAGATATACCTGTGCAGTGCAACTTGCCATTGACACTGACAATGAACATCCTAGTAATCAGCCTTTTAGGTGAGTGTCACCTCATGAATTTCAAGAGTTTGAGACATGTGCAGGACCTGGTAATGCAAGATATCCTCAGGAAAAGTGATAGCACTTGGGCAACTCTGGCAGCTGTGATTCACAAAAAAGATGGAAGCATATGTTTCTGTTGTGATTACAGAAAACTGAACACTAGGACACTTCCAGAATAGATACATCTCATGATGCATTGGATAAAATCTTTCTATTCTCATAGCTAAACTTGACGTTCGGCTACTTTGGTGTGGTAATGAGAAAGGAAGATATTCAAAAGGCAGAAGTAACACCATTTTCATTATTGGGTAGATTTTCTAAATCTACGCATGCGTGTACTTTTGTTCGTGCACCAGGCGCGAACAAAAGTACGCCGGATTTTATAGGATACGTGCGTAGCTGCGCGTATCTTATAAAATCTGGGGTCAGCGCGCGCAAGGGGGTGCACATTTGTGCAACTTGCGCGCGCCGAGCCCTGCGCACGCTGCCCGTTTCTTACGAGGCCGCTCCGAAATCAGAGCGGCCTTGGAGGGAACTTTCCTTCTACCCCCCCCCCCCCCCCCCGCACCTTCTCTTCCCTTCCCCTACCTAACCCTACCCCTGGCCCTATGTAACCCTTCTCCCTACCTTTGTTGGCAAAGTTACGCCGGCCGGAGGCAGATGTAACTTTGCGCGCACCAGCGGACTGCTGGCACGCCATCACCCAACCCAGGGGTTGGTCCGGAGACCTTGACCACGCCCCTGGGTCGGCACCACGCCCCCAACACGCCTCCGACATGCCCCGAAAATTGCACCGCCCACCCAGCATGCCCCGACACGCCCCCTTACGAAGCCCCGGGACTTACGCGCGTCCTGGGGCTTGTGCGCACTGCCGAGCCTATGCAAAATAGGCTGGGTGCGCACAGGGGGCTTTTAAAAGGGTTACACGCATAACTTATGCACGTAACCCTTTTAAAATCCGGCCGTATATGAATGGATACATATGCTATTTGGCTTATGCAATGCACCTTCAAAACTTCCAGCGACTTATACAGATGGGGGTACTTTCCTTCCCCTTCCCCTCCCTTTCCCTCCCCTTCCCCTACCTAACCCACCCCCCCCCCCCAGCCCTATCTAAACCCCCCCTACCATTGTCGGCAGATTTATGCCCACCCGAGGCAGGTGTAAATCTGCGCACGCCAGTGGGCAGCTGGTGCGCATTCTCCCGACCTGGGGGCTGGTCTGGAGGCCTCGGCCACGCCCCCGGACCGGCACCACGCCCCGACACGCCTCCCACCCCGCCCCAAAATTTGCGCTGCCCACCCGACATACCCCCGAGAAGCCCCCTTTGCTAAGCCCCGGGAATTTCACGTGTCCCGGGGCTTGTGCGCGTCGCTGAGCCTATGCAAAATAGGCTCGGCATGCGCAAGGGGCTTTTTTAAGGGTTGCACGCATAACTTATGCATGTAACCCTTTTAAAATCTGGCCCATGGTGTTCAGTGAATCTATGTTTGAGATACTGTTGCAATTCTGCCCTCCTGGGCAGCTTCTCACCCTTATTTTACCTTTTCTAGCAGCCTGGATGCTGCCAACGCTTCCTACAAGCGGCCGTAGCCACGTTTCTACTACCTATGTAGCATGGAGGCCGCCCATATCTTTGGTTCGCGGCTGGAGCCATGCTGTGTCACCCGGCTCGGTCCAGAGACCGCCGACATTGCTGCTGCCTTCCCTGGTGGCAGGGAGCCGTCGGGGTGTGCATATATGCACTAGGAAGCTGCCAGCTGGCGTTCCCATGTGGCCCAGAGGCCACCATCTTACCTTGGGCCCTCCGGGGGAAGAGGACCTGCATCCCCAGTCTTTCTTACGGCAAGATGCCACCTTTGGTCCATCCTTTGCTGCAAGGAAGCCGCTGTCCATTCCCAGGGCCTGCTTCTCCTTCTGCAGCTTTCAACTTTGCAGCAGGACCGCTGTCCAGGGTCCTGCTCTGCTTCCTGTTTCCTCCTAGGGGGCGAGGCCAGCTCTATCTTCAGTATTTAAAGGAACAGCGAGGGAGTGGTGACTTCTGATGTCATCATTGGATCTGCCTCTTCTGCAGTATAAAAAGCTTCAGTCTTCATTCCTTCCTTGCCTTCGCAAGGAGCCAGTCTTCTTTAGGACTTCTTGTCATCTGCTTCTTAAGGCATTTCGTTTTAAGAACATAAGAAATTGCCATGCTGGGTCAGACCAAGGGTCCATCAAGCCCAGCATCCTGTTTCCAACAGAGGTCAAACCAGGGCACAAGAACCTGGAAATTACCCAAATACTAAGAAGATCCCATGCTTCTAATGCAATTAATAACAGTGGCTATTCCCTAAGTCAATTTGATTAATAGCAGTTAATGGACTTCTCCTCCAAGAACTAATCCAAACCTTTTTTCAACCCAGCTACACTAACTGCACTAACCTCTGGCCACAAATTCCAGAGCTTTATTGTGCGTTGAGTGAAAAAAATTTTTCTCCGATTAGTCTTAAATGTGCTATTTGCTAACTTCATGAAATGCCCCCTAGTCCTTCTATTATTCGAAAGTGTAAATAACCAAGTCACATCTACTCGTTCAAGACCTCTCATGATCTTAAAGACCTCTATCATATCCCCCCTCTGCCTTCTCTTCTCCAAGCTGAACAGCCCTAACCTCTTCAGCCTTTCCTCATAGGGGACCTGTTCCATCCCCTTTATCATTTTGGTTGCCCTTCTCTGTACCTTCTCCATCACAACTATATCTTTTTTGAGATGCGGTGACCAGAATTGCACACAGTATTCAAGGTGCGGTCTCACCATGGAGTGATATAGAGACATTATGACATTTTCTGTTTTATTAACCATTCCCTTCCTAATAATTCCCAACATTCTGTTTGCTTTTTTGACTGCTGCAGCACACTGAGCTAATGAATTTAAAGTATTATCCACTATGATGCCTAGATCTTTTTCCTGGGTGGTAGCTCCTAATATGGAACCTAACATCGTGTAACTACAGCAAGGGTTATTTTCCCCTATATGCAACACCTTGCACTTGTGGGATCCCGTGTCTTCTTGATGTCCTCACGCTATGTCTACATCTTTATCTTTTTAAAGTCACCAGGTGTCTCATCTTGATGTCTTCTATATCCAGTTGATCTTCATCCTGGGCAGTGCAAGTCTCCAAAAGGATCCATCTTCTTATTTTAACCTTCGTCATAGAGGCATCCCCTTGAATCCTGAATCTTGCCTGGATGCTTGGAGTCTGCACCCTTCCTCCACTTCACGAATGAACTCTATTATCCGATCCATTCCAGCATGGCCCTGCCTGGCCTTTATCAGCTGTGCAGGGTGCATTTTAGAACAGGCTTCGACAGAGTCTTCATCTCCTTTCTTCCCTGTGTGGGGAAACAAAAGCGTGGTCCGTGATCTGTCTTCATTGGCTGAGTATATGGGCACGTGATGTGCAGTACCGACTCAGCTCTGTCAACTTGTGTGGGGAACCACTAGCGAGGTCTGCTACCAGCCTACCCTGGCTGTGTAGGGTGCGCCACCTGCATGGTCCGAGACCAGTCCGGCTAGGTTGTGTAGGGCGCATTATGTCCAGTACTGACTCAGTACTCTTCAAGTAACTCATGGCCTTCCAGAGTTTCTTCATATATGTGACCAGAGTCCCTCTTCCACATAACCAGATTTCATCTCTTCATGTTCCGAAGTCTCATCTTACATCATGTATCCAGAGTGATGTTCCACTTCACGTATCCTGAGTCTTGTCTCACTTCAAGTCTTCGTCTTTGATGTCCTCATCCTCTGACCACTGTCCGCCCTGTTGCAGTTGCTACTCCCGTGTGGCAGGTCCGAAAGGGCTTGGAGTAGTCAGAGGACCACTCACGAGACCAACATAGTGTTGTTTGGGTCTCTCTGTGCTGCATAGAAGTGTGGCTGTGGTCGAGGTCATCATTCTCCATCTTCGGCACCTCTCACCTTCCTCGGTGCTTGCTGGAGCTCCTCTACGGCTGTATCGGGGCCCAGGGGCACATGAAAACCCATGAGATGGGATCACTACCTACGTTCCCACAACACTGTAGAGCAATGTTGGATTTATGTATTTAAAACATTTATTTCCCACCCATTTCAAACCAGTTGTACTAAGTGGATTATACCACCATATAGTAAATACAATACGAAAATGTATACATATGAAAATATTTTAAAAATATTACTTTAAAAACAATAATAAAAGAGAGCAAACCCTATGCACTATAATAGAATTATCTAACTTCCAAAAGCTTCTAAAAATAAATGGGTCTTTAGCTGTTTATGAAGCAACTTTAAATCGGATATCTCAAGTAGTTCCCTCAGCAATAAATTACACAAAACTGGGCCAATAACAAAAAGCACCTGCTTTCTATTTTATGTCAAATGAGCTTCTTTAATTGATGGAACCTTTAAGAAAAACAATTCTTGTGACAAGTGAGTGAGACTAGGAACACAAGAATTCAAAAGACCCTTCAAGTATAAAGGCCCATCCATTTTCAGAGCCTTAAAAACTAAGACCAATAGTTTTGAAATAAATATGCTATTGGAGTGGAAACCAATGCAAGTCACGTAAAAGGGAATGACACTTACACTTTACCTGGGGAACTCTAACTCCCGTTTTGTTCAAGCTTATTCGAGAATGCCGGTGGGTGACTCCACCCCCTGCTGACATCATCAACGGAGGCCTGTGAGGCCCTTTAAAGGATGCTTCCCTGAGGTTATTTTAATCTGGCTTTTTTGCTTGTAAAGTACTGGGAACTCTAATTCCCTTTTTGTTCCATTTTACTCGAGAATGCCAGTGGGTCGTATTATTACAAATGCAGATATATTGTCAAAGATGCCAGTAGAGTGGGAAGATGGAACTAAGAATGAGGAAGGTGATTTCCTTAAGCTGTTGTTGGAGTATGTCTGAAATTACCTCTGGCAACAAGAGAAAGAAACTTCATATGAACTTAACCTTGTTATATACACTATAAAGGCAGGTCAAGAACCAGAGACAATACTAAATCCTGTTATACAGACTATAAAGGCTGATATACACCCTTAACCAGAAGGCATGAGGGGATTATTAATCTTAACCAATTAGCCTTGATGATTTAGACACAACTGCAACATAGCTCTTCCTTTTGATGGCAGAGCAGGGAAAAATAGGAATTGGATTTGAAGACAGCCAACGCTGGACCCCAACTTTTACGATCTGAGGTACTGATATGCTGACACTGGATATAAAACTTCCATGGTCAAGTCCAAAAGCAAAGAATGCTAATGCAGTATTATCAGAATTATCAAGAAGGCTGCCCACCACTTAAAAATGTTGCAGTAATTTTGTTTTGGGTTTGACAGTAGCATGGTTTTGCTTGTAAGTATACTATTCTTAACATATGGTATGAGGGTAACCTGAACGGAGCAGCAGTTACTCCTCTTGGTGGACACTTGGAGGTAACTTACATGAAACAGCAGTTGCTGTCATTGGAAGCTTACTGGGCAGCCTAGATGAACCATTTGGTCTTTTTCTGCTAACAATACTATGTTACTATATTAGAAAGGATTGTAGAAACAAAGAGCAAAACTGATTCTTCAAAAGGACTTGCTATATAAATTGATATGAGACCCTAGAGACGGCCAGAATGTTAAATAATTTGTGGTAACAGAAATATTGCAGAGAAAAGTATAAGGCAAAGCATGCTTTTAGAAAACATTTTGGGGTGGAGAACACTTTAAAAAGCCTGAGAAGAGACTATTACTGGTCCACATTGACCATCAAGATGGAGAAATGGATCAAAAATTGCAAAAGATATCATTTTATAACAGATTTATTTACTCAAGAGACCTCGTTGCAAGGCAGCTTCTTGCAGTCGGACGCCGGCTTAAATACTTTGCCGGCGTCTGACGTCAGTTTGGGGGCTGTCCAGCACTTCCGGGTGCTGGACCTTTAAAATGACGTCCTTCGCGCGCATACTGCTGAGGGGGCGGAGTCAGCGGCGAACCTCGGCAGAGTCTCCCTCGTGGAGACGCCACTGCCATGCGGCCTAGAAGGCCCGGATTGCGGCGGTTCCCAGGGCCTGAAGCGAGGCGAAGCAGGTAAGGACCCGGTCGCTAGTCTAGCGACCGGGACGGCAACAGTACCCCCTCTCTTACGCCCCCTCTTCAAGGGACCTGGTTTACTAGGATGAGCCAAGTGCAATTGCCACAAGAGAGACTTGTCTAGGATGTCACAAGCAGGCTCCCAGGTGTTGTCTTCAGTACCACAACCTTCCCAAGCCAGCAGGTATTCCCATCGATGGTTGAAGAAACGAACGTCGAGGACCTCCCAAACCTGGTATGTGGGGTCCTCGGTAGTGGAGGAGACTGTTTCATCCGGAGGACGTAGATGAAATCGGGAAAGGATTACCGGTTTAAGGAAGGAGACATGGAAAACGTTGTGGACCGTCGCCCGTATGACATACAGGTCGATACTGTAAGACCGCGGGAGAGCGGACGAACGCCCACTCTCCCGGCACGCGCACCAGCCCTTCGCCGGTGCGGGCCGATTCAGTATTTAAATGAGGTGACGTGGGAAAAACGGGGGGAAAGGAGGCGCTAGGGACACTAGCGCGTCCCTAGCGCCTCCTTTTGGCCTGGAGCGGCGGCTGTCAGCGGGTTTGACAGCCGACGCTCAATTTTGCCGGCGTCGGGTCTCGAGCCCGCTGACAGCCACGGGCTCGGAAAACCGGACGCCGGCAAAATTGAGCGTTCCGGTTTTCGGCCCGACAGCCGCGGGCCGAATTCAAATTTTTTTTTTTTACTTTTTTTTACTTTTGGGGACCTCCGACTTAATATCGCTATGATATTAAGTCGGAGGGTGCACAGAAAAGCAGTTTTTACTGCTTTTCTGTGCACTTTCCTGGCGCCGGAAGAAATTAGCGCCGACCCAAAGGTCGGCGCTAATTTCTTAGAGTAAAATGTGCGGCTTGGCTGCACATTTTACTTACTGGATCCCGCACGCATACCTAATAGGGCCATCAACATGCATTTGCATGTTGAGGGCGCTATTAGGTGCCGCGGGTGGGCCGCGTGTTTTCCTCCCCTTACTGAATAAGGGGTAAGGGAAAACACGCGTCCAGAGCAGGCTGACAGTGCGCTCCGACGGAGCACACTTTACTGTATCGACCTGATAGTGAGGGCAAAGGTAGCGCCGGCGCCATTTTGAAGATTGGCAATACGGACCGCGTGCAGAAGGTTGCTCCCGGACCCCCGCTGGACTTTTGGCAAGTCTTGTGGAGGTCAGGAGGCCCCCCCAAGCTGGCCAAAAGTCCCTGGGGGTCCAGCGGGGGTCCGGGGGCGATCTCCTGGACGCATGACGTCGGGAACCAGGAACCAAAATGGCGCCGGCGCTACCTTTGCCCTGTCACATGATAAGGGCAAAGGGCCACCGGCGCCATTTCTCTCAATGCAGTCATGGCCGGAGAAAGGGAGATCGCGTCGGGACCCCCCCCCACTGGACCCCAGGTAATTTAAAACATGTTGGGGGGGTTCGGGAGGGTGGGGGATTTGTTTTAAAGGTTCGGGGTGGGTTTTAGGGTTTTTTGGTGTGCCGGTTTTCCCGCCCTCCCCTGATTTACAGTTTTTAACGATTTAAAAAAAAAACAAAAAACACGACGATAAGATTTCCCTCCCCCCCCAGCCAAAATTGATCGTTAAGACGATCAATCACACGATTCACACCCCTATTAATTGCATCAATTGGTTGTAGCCAAGAACATCTCTCCCTTACATCTTCCTCAGTAAAAACCAAAGCAAAGAATTAATTTAGTCTTTCTGCTGTGGCTTTGTCCTCCCTTAATGACCCTTTTACTCTTCAATCATCCAATTGTTCAACTGACTCCTTTGCAGGCTTTTTGCTTTGAACATACCTGAAAATGTTTTTAGTATGAGTATGATTTCAACCTTTTACTTAAAATCCTACCAATAATGGATACAAAGCTCCTAATTCAGATATTTAAATGAGCCTTGATAAAGGCAAATATGCCCAGATTAACTCATTAGTATTTAAATGAGTAACATAAATAATATTAAGTCATACAATGGGTTAACAATGCCTCAAGATGTAGTTAACTATTTGCATTAACTGCCACTGGTAGATTAACTTTCTGAGCTGGCATTGGTGGGCTAATCTGCTTGCTGAGATCTTGATCCCTCCTGCCCCCCCACCCCCACCGAGTCTGAAAAAAAGGGAGCTCCATTTCCCAACATACCCCCTTCCCCCCTCCCACTCCGTGAATCAAGTGGTTGCAGGAGGACAAGCTCCACTCCTTGCTCCTGCCCCCGAAGCCTCCACAGGTGCCAACTCCAATGTTCTGGTAAAGAACTCTGTGCTCTTCTATCCCCCTCCACTCTGGCTAATATCCCCAGCACCCCCTCTCAGAGTTCCTTCCTACCCCTGTCTATCCCATTCAATAGTGTCAAAAGGCTCTACAGGGCAGGAGCGATCCACACTTGTTCCTGCCCCACTCTTATGATCAAAAGGCCTCTGGTGGATCTAACTCCCCTTTAATCCATAAGCACATTAGCAGCAGAGGTAAAACCTCCTTAATGTAGCATTTACTAGCGTTTAATGCACTTTAGTTAATACTGTATCAAACAGCTTTCACTAATACACATTAGAAATATAAGTTAACACACCATTTTTTTTTAAGGAATTTATTAAGTAGGACTTTAAATGAACCCTCTTTATGTGCTAAATCATGTCACTGATGGAATAAAAGGCCTGGCTGTATGTAAGATGGCAAACTGATTCTTTAAGCCTCTTCCTTTAACAAAATGCACTATTGGCTAAAACACTGAATGGAATCTCCTGATACAAATGCAAGGACATGTTCTGTCTGAAACATATCTTTGATAAATTGGCATCTTTAAGAGAAGCTCATCATTTACATTTATCCATTTTATTGTGAATCATGCAGTACACTATCTTTTAAGATGTGTGTATACTACTGACTAATGATTTGGACTACATTTCTTGCAGTTTATGGTGTTGTCTAATCATGTTGATGTAGGTATGCAACACAGTAATGAAAATAGATGAAAATGACTTAGCTCTGCTGTGCATTCATGCATACTCTATTATATACCAACTAGTTAATGGCATTTTAAATATTAACATCATGGCATGCTGTGTTCTAATGTTTATGATTGTACAAGCAGTGTTCTAATGTTTATGGCTGTACATGTTTATTAACTGCAACTATAGAGGAAATATTACTTTGCTTTGAATTATCTTTCTCTCTCAGGAAAGTTTAGATGTGCTAGTGGCTCTTAAATGTATATTTTATATATACTGAGGCATTTGCATCTTTCCACAGGGAGAGTAGTTTTTAAGTGTGCAAAAGTATGCACATACATGCAGAGGTTTTCTCAGTGGAAGTTATGGTGACATTTTTTGAGGTATTCAGAGACAGTTGCACAGTTACTGAAATACCATGTATCTCCATACCAAAATACACATCCCTATGCAGCAAAGCATGTTTGTGAGATCCTCTCTTCATTGTCAGAAGGAATAAAAGGCTGCTGTTTTCCCAAATGTCCCAAACTTCTCTCTCTTCTCTGCCCACCTCAAAATATGAACCAACAAGTCTCTGGGCAACCAGGGTTCTACCAGTGGGGAGGTTTTCCAACCTCTGGGACCCTCAGTCCAACAAAATCTCCCTCACCATAGTCCTTACAAAGAATTCACTGAATATTCAGGGAAACAGAATGGAAGACATCAAAAAGGTCAAGAAAAATGCTGCCAGAGTCCTTTTAATAGTATTTATCTTAAAACTGGTTTACTGAGACTTGAAAAATAAAATCCAGGCCAAGATGGCAAACCTAGTGAAAAGAAACATGAGAATGACAACTAAAAGATCAGCAGTTATCTTCAGCCATAACAGGCTTTCTTCTTGCTTTCCTTCTTTGAGCTGAATCAATGTCCTTTTGACCATCCCTGTGAAGGGTGGGAAGTTTTGGCTTTGCTTGGATCATGAGCCACCAAAAATAGATTGAAGAAAAAACAACCTCTTTCCCAATATGCTTGGTCTCTACTATTAACTGAGTGTAGAGAATCAAACAAGCTGAAATGAGGTCCCTCCTGGAAGGGTAATGTATCCTTCAGGTTGGGACCACTCAGACTTTAATAAAAAAAATAATACAAACATTCTTTCAATGTCCAAATATACTTCTTTAATTGGCAGACTTTGGGGCCTATCAAATACAGCAGGCTAAGACCCTGATTGTCAAGGTCTCTTTCCAGCTCTTACAAAATCTCCTGATCCCTATGCAAAAACAGTATTGCCAACCCCTTTTATAGGAAGGCTAAAACCCATCTACATTAAAGATAGACCGAAGCCAGGGGGAAGCCCAAAAAAATGCAAAACCTACCATAACCTGGAGAACTGAGATGATAAAGAGGAACAAAATAAAAACCCCTATTACATAGGTAAGTGCATCAAAGTGCATGTAAAATATGCACATAATTTAAGAGCACAAACTACAATATATGTTCTACATGCACCGTGACTAGTTCCCTTGCAAGAGCAGAGATCAATAAAATGCCATCTTCATGCTCTGCTAGGTGCTCCTACTGGCATATCTGATAATGGCAGGGGAGGACAGATTTCTCCCTATAAAGGAAATAGCTATAGCAAATGAGCTAGGCCTAGAACACCTTCCAATGCCATTACAATGCCAGAGCATCCTACCAATACAAGATAAGAACCTTCATAGAGGTAGATTTAGGAGGCAGGTGTAGGAATGGTAAAGGTAGGTGCTGTGCTGGCAACTAAGGGGGAAAAGCTTCTCTGCTTTTGCATTGCACATGGTGGTATACAAAGGAGGGAGAGCAAAAGGCTGAGCAGTATAAGAATAAATCTGGCAGGTGGCCACACACTGTGGTTTGCAGCTAGAAGGTTTCCTAACCAGTAGGGACAGTTAAACTAGGTGGACTGCTGGAACAAGATGGTGTTTGAATGCATATTTATGATGTTACTGTGTTGATGCAATTGGTGCCTGGGATAGGCTCCCAAGGGAAGTTATGCAGACTAAAGTGCCCAGCTTTGTTCATCAAAGCATGGGAGAAGCAA
Organism: Rhinatrema bivittatum; assembly: GCF_901001135.1. Taxonomy (NCBI): domain Eukaryota; kingdom Metazoa; phylum Chordata; class Amphibia; order Gymnophiona; family Rhinatrematidae; genus Rhinatrema; species Rhinatrema bivittatum. The sequence goes on along the minus strand of NC_042616.1, from coordinate 322,366,823 downwards.
ACAATAGCCATACATAGCAAAAAGGAAAGGACAGTTCCACAGCAAGTGGTTATCCTCCTACAAAGACACAGAGTTCACTGAATGAACATAATGGTACATATCTGCGTGCTCCTATTAGCTAAGATTTCCTGTAACCACTAAGGATTCAGAGCTAGCTTGCCAAACTCTGCCCTCCACATGACATGTCAGCATTGCTCTTTCACTATAGTCTGATCATGTTTCTCATCCAAACTTAGATAAGCCTCATGCTCTTGTTCTACTCATGTCCAGGCTTGCAACAAAAGATCAGTCCTGATGAATCCACAGCTTCCTTTCATATCCCCTTGTCACAATCCATCAACATATTAACCTGACACTTTTTCTTTCAAGTAACTATTGTATACACTAATTTACAGACTACTTGCTCACTTAATCCCTAATCTTTATCTTTTCACAGATAAACGCAGCTTCTCAGAGGAAGAGAAGGAAGATAAGGAGGAAATGATGGAGGAGCACCAAGTCTCTGCCCACTTTAGTACTGGAGGCATCCCAGCACCAATTGCAGCACTTGCACCAGGGAATACCCCTTTGCTCTTGCCTCCTGCAGCTTCTTATTATCCTACCCTTTTTTTTTTTGTTCCCCACCTGTAGGGCCCTCCTCTGTTTTAGCTCCAGGACAAGAGGACAAAGTGTCTGGTGGATACTTCACTTTGGAAAAAGATGAGGAAGCCCTGCATAATGTACTGGATTTTGCCATGCATACTCCTGAGCCTCTCTCTCTCTCCCCCCCCCCCCCCCCCCCCCCCCCCCGGTACTAAGGCTGGTTTTACAGGAGGAACATCCACTTCTCTAGCAAAGCTCAGCTTTCCTGGAGCTGTCAGTACAGCTCTGGAGTGGTAATTGTTGCTCTGGTAACCCTCGTTCATTGTAACTCACCTCTTCTCTTAACTCTCAGTAGCCTCATAGCTATGATTAAGTTAATGTTAATTTACCCTTGTTCGATGTGAACCGATGTGATATAACAATGTATGAACATCATATATTAGAAGCCGATGTAGTCTTGTTTAATGCTCTTATTGAAAAAACTTGGTAAACCTCATAACATTCAATATTAGCTCACTTTAAAACAGCTGTAACACCACTTTTTTTCAGCGTTGCCTCTTTCACGCTTATTTCTTTTTCTTTTTTTTGTGTATTGGCTTGTTTTTGAGCTTTAACTTACAGCCTATTTGTTGGCAAAAGGCTGTGAAATTGTAATCATTGGTTTCTAAGCTAAATCGATGAAACTTGAGCATTTTTTTTTTTTAAATTCTTTATTTATCAATTTTTTCAATCTTACAAATGAAGCAAATGGTTTATACAATTGAATTTTACACATTCAAATTCAATTTTCGAAAAGTAAGCAAATAATACAATAAACCTTGTAATACTGCTTCATAAACGTATAAAGAAAGAAAGAAGGGTTTATTTCTCTATAATTAAGAACACATAATAAGGTAATTGAGTAGACTTATAAGGAGGAAACGACAACCTTAATTACTCATATTTCTCCTGACTTCATTGGTTATTGGACTTCTAATTTACTTTTCTCCAAATAATTTTTCATATCCTGAGGATCATAAAAGATATACCTATTTCCTCTATGTCTCATTAAACATTTACAGGGGTACCTGATATTAACCTGAGCCCCTATATCTCTAGCTTCATGGCTCAGTGGTCTAATGTGCTTTCTTCTTCTTCTCTGTGATTTGTGTTTGGGACTCCTGCTGGAGTCGTGGGTTCAAATCCCACTTCTGATTGGTGAGTTTGATACTTTGGTCTTTCAATTGCCCTTACTTTCTAATGGAAAAAAAAGATGTTTCCTAGCAAAAAGATCAGTCCTGATGAATCCACAGCTTCCTTTCATATCCCCTTGTCACAATCCATCAACATATTAACCTGCACACTAACTAGAGATAGTGCACACTAATGAGAGACAGTGCACACTAACTATAGTTACATTCACCCAAGTCTCTTCCCCTCTCACCAGTCACCCCCACTCACCCAAATACACAGACTCGCCCCAGGGCAATTCAAAGTATGCATATCCCAAAATGCCTTTCCTAAAAAAAAAAGGATTAGTGAATTCTAAATATGCATTTGCATTACATGCGTTTTCTGACTAGAACTTGATGCAATAAAATTACATCACTTGTTTGTTCACACTTGTTACCCCCATAAACACCACCTTGCAATCATAGGAACACAAACAAGTACCGGTAACCAATGGAATGCAGAACCATACCTCTAGCTAATGAATTCCTCCCAAATTGATACTTTTTTAAACTGATTGGTAACATTATCAGTTAGTGTGCACTAACTCCGAAAATAGGAAAACACAAAATAAATACCTCCCGAACCATTTTAAAAACTAAATCTAACAGATAACGTCACGAAACAAAAACGACATGAAAAAAAAAAATCTGTGCACATTCCCCAAATACAAGGGGTGAAACTCGGTCAGAGTCAGGCTTGCTTATAACACTTTGTATCTATTTGAATAAAGTATTCTGATCAGACATCTGGCATCTATTTCACTTTGTTTACCCTCAAAATGATGATACAGACAGTGAAATGCTATGAGAAAATAGGGAAACTAACCAAATTGGTAGTGCAGTAATAATGGGAGATTTCAATTACCACAAGTGAACACGTTGTACAAAAGTTTTGAATTTTCAGTGTGTTAAATTTTTATATAAGTATATATTTTATATAAGTATATATATATTTTTATAAGTATATTTATAAGTATATATATATATATATATATAGAGAGAGAGAGAGAGAGAGAGAGAGAGAGATCGACTACTACAATTCCATCTTGCAAGGTCTCCTGGCTTCTACTATAAAACCCCTCCAGTTGCTCCAAAATGCAGCGGCGAGAATTTTGACGAATACCAATCGGAGAGCGCATATCTCTCCCATTCTAAAAGATCTTCACTGGCTCCCAGTAAACTTCAGGATTCTCCATAAATCACTCACAATTATCCACAAAAATATTCACCATCAGACCCCTCTTGATCTGCTACACCCCCTCAAATTGCACTCGACGGTCAGACCCTTAAGGGATGCCTACAAGGGATCCTTACATGTTCCTCCAAGCAAAATTGTACACCATTCAAACATCAGAGACAGGACATTCTCTATCACAGGTCCCTCCATCTGGAACGCCATGCCTCTGGACCTCAGGCAGGAAACTTGTCTACTAACTTTTAAAAATAAACTAAAGACATGGCTGTTCTGCCAAGCCTTCCCCACCTCTAGTCCAACAGCCTGACTTAGAATTGTTCCATCACTTATGTAAATAAACAAATGCTAAATCACACTTACAAGTTATTATGAGGTCGGCTCCTTGCCTCCCTCCCATATTCTATGGAATATAGTACTTTATCTTCGTTCTCCCTCTCTTTTTTTCCTACTCCCAGTTAAGGCATCCTTGTTATAATGTAACTTTATGCTCCTTTTGTTGAGTGGTTGGTTTATAGTTACTGCTTAGTTCGATGTAAACCGAGTTGATTTGATTTGTATCAAGAAAGTCGGTATATAAAAGCCTTTAATACATAAATAAATAAATATATAAAATTTAACACACTGAAAGTTCAAAACTTTTGTACAACATGTTCACTTGCAGTACTTGTATTTTTCGTTGTATCTTGGATAAATTGTACGGATATTGTTTGTAGATTTCAATTACCCCATTAATTGTAACATCAGGACATGCTAGAGAGATAAAGTTCCTAGATAAAATATATGACAGTTTTATGGAGAAATTGGTTCAGGAACCAACATGAGAGGAAACAATTTTATATCTAATTCTCAATATAGATCAGGATCTGGTGAGAGAGATAACAGTGGTGGTGCCGCTTGGCAATACTGATCATAACATGATCAGAATTGAATTAATGACAGGAAGGGGTCAGTAAGTAAATCCATGGCTCTAGCACTAAAGTTTCAAAAGGGAATCTTTGACAAAATGAGAATAGCTTAAAAAAAACAAAAACAAAACCTAAAAGGTAAAGAGTGTGCAACAGGCATGGACCTTGGCCTTCCTTCCACCTTTCTAAATGCATGGAATACATCTGGATTGCAATTCTAAGATGGTATTTTTAAACAAACGATTGCCAGCATGGTTAGAAATTGAGATGAAAGAGGCTATTTTAGCCAAAAGATCTTCATTCAAAAATTGAAAGAAGGATCCATCAGAGGAAAATAAGATAAAGGAGAAGCATTGGCAAGTTAAATGTAAGACAGTGATAAGACAGGCCATAGAGGCAAAAACTCATATTAAAAACTTTTTAAAGTATATCCAAAGCAGAAAGCCTGCAAGGAAGTCAGTTGGACCTTTAGATGATAGGTGTTAAGGGGGCACTTAGGGAAGAGAAAGGCATTATGGAAAGACAAAACTTTGCTTTGGTGTTTACTGAAGAGAATGTTCAGGAGATACCCATTCTGGAGATGGTTTTCAAGGGTGATGTTTCATATGAACTTAACCAAATTAAGGTGAACCTGGAAGATGTAGTGGGCCAGATTAACAAATTGAAAAGTAGTAAATCTCCTGGACCGGATGGTATGCATCCCAGGGTTCTGAGGGAACTCAAAAATGAAATTTCAGACCTAGTAGTAAACATTGTAACCTATCATTTAAATCATCCATTGTACCTGAAGACTGGAGACTGGCCAATATAACCCTGATATTTATAAAGGGCTCCAGGTGAGATCCAGGAAACTATAGACCGGTGGCCTGACTTCAGTGCCAGGAAAAATTGTGAAACTGTTAAAAATAATAAAATCATATAAAATTTAGATAGATATGGTTTGTTAAATGGGACATAGCCAGCATGGATTTAACCAAGGGAAGTCTTGCCTCAAATCTCCTACATTTTTAAGAAAGGGTAAATAAACATGTGGACAAAGGTGAACCTCTAGATGTGGCATATTTAGCTTTTCAGAAAGCATTCAACAAAGTCCCTCATAAGAGGCTTGTAAAAAAATTAAAAAGTCATGGGATAGGAGGCACAATCCTTTTGTGGATTGTAAACTGGTAAAAAAACAGATAACAAGAATAGGATTAAATGGTCTGTTTTCAGAGTAGAAAAAGGTAAACAATGGAGTGTCTCAAGGATCTGTACTAGGCCAGTCCCATCTCCTAAGTTTACTCACCTTGAGGAAACCAGAGAACGTTATTTCTTTGCTGAAGATACTCTCCTATGGAACAGTCTACCAAAACAAGTAAGATGTCTCTGAGAGGGAATATTCTTTTAAAAAGCCCAAAAAAATCCTCTTCAAAAAACATTCCAAACCTAAGCGATAATTGTTGCATCAGAGGTGGACCCTTGGGCCGAGGGGGAGTTGACGCAACCCATAGATAAGGACATACGGGTCCCCAATGTCGGTAGGTGGAATGGGCTGATAGACGCCACTGGAGCTTGACCTATACTAGTCCTCGTTCCCCGCGGGTTGAGCCTTTGGGTGCCAGGGCCAGCAGGACTTATGTGGGCCTCTGTGTATAATCAAAGTAAGAGTTGATTCAGCCCAGAGACAGCAGGTGAGAGATGGTACAGTTTTACTCTGAACTGGGTAATGTCCTGGAAACTCGTTGCTCCAATGGAATGGAGGCAGACAGAGGGCGCTCGAGCAAAAGCAGGCCAAAGCCTGAAGAAACCATGCCCAGAGAGTAAGCTAGAGAGGCGTCCAAGAGCAGGCTTGAGTCAGGGCTGGCAGCAATCCAAAGGCAGTGGCAAGCAAGGCTAATGTCTGATCACGGAGATAGTCAAGAGTGTAGTCAGGCAAGGCAGAGGTCTGATCACGGAGATTGTCAACAGCGTAGTCGGATGAAGCAGAGGTCTGGGTCTGGAGATAGGTAGTAGCGTAGTCAGGCGAAGCGAAAGTCTGGGCTTGGAGAGAGTCAATGGCGTGGTCAGGTGAAGCAGAGGTCTGGGCTTGGATAGAGTCAAACGCAAAGTCAGGCAAAGCGAAGTCAAAGTCTGTGTAGTCAATCCGAGGAATGAAGTGAGGTAGGAACAAAGATACAGGAACCAGGAACAATGAGGAACAGGAACGCAGGAGTGGGAGGGGGCGTGTCCGGGAGCGTGTCCGGGGTCAGGGGGTGGTCTGGGCGGGTCCAGGGGCATAGCGACAGTTCAGGGGCGGGCCAGGAGGGCGGTCCCAAGTCCCCCGGCACTGCGGCCTGTGCTTGAAGCAGGCGTAACTTGCCCAACAAAGGTAGGGGGGGATTTAGGTAGGGCTGGGGGGTGGGTTAGATAGGGGAAGGGAGGGGAAGGTGGGGGGACACGGAGGGAACGGAGGCAGGCTGTGCGGCTCGGCATGCGCAGGCTGCCGATTTTGCGCAGCCTTGTGTGCGCTGACCCCGGATTTTATAAAATGCGCGCGGCTACGTGCGTATCTTGTGGAATCTGGTGTACTTTTGTTCGTGCCGGTGGCGCGAACAGAGGTACATGCGCGTGTATGTTTTGAAGATCTACCTCTTAGAGAATAGCCACTGCCATTAGCAATGGTAACATGGAATAGACTTAGTTTTTGGGTACTTGCCAGGTTCTTATGGCCTGGATTGGCCACTGTTGGAAACAGGATGCTGGGCTTGATGGACCCTTGGTCTGACCCAGTATGGCATTTTCTTATGTTCTTATGTTCTCTAGGAGGCAACGAGAACGCTACCAGCGAGGAGACCTGATGCAAAGACAATGCTAGGAAGCAAAGCCTGAGCTTAAATACTGTAGTTAAGTTGACATCATCATCCAGGACCGAGGCTAGGTTCCCGCTGCAGTCCCTACTTAAGGATCAATGGTGCGCACGCACACGCCTAGGGAGGGGCACGGCGCGAGTAGCAGCATATCTCCGTGAGCCACGCAGAGAGGCCTGACGAGAAGTGGTAGCAGGACCGGAATGCCGGGGACTGTGGCAAGGCCGGAGGCACTGTGGGAGGCCCGAGGACGGAGCTGATGGCCCACCGCTGCTTTCTGTTTCAGTAGATCTCCTCCCTGCCACGGGGTGGGATGATGGCTAAGTGAGTGCATTCAATAGCTTCCAAAAATATAGAAAAGTTGGCAATGGAATAAAAATCTCTCTTCAAGTTCAAGTCCTGCCTTTAATGATGGAATCTTAAGTAATGATTAATGCTGCCATGTACAGCTGTTATGACCTGGCCCAGATAAGAACATGCCATACTGGGTCAGACCAAGGATCCATCAAGCCCAGCATCCTGTTTCCAACAGTGAGAACCTGGCAAGTACCCAAAAACTAAATCTATTCCATGTTACCGTTGCAAGTAATAGCAGTGGCTATTTTCTAAGTCAACTTAATTAATAGCAGGTAATGGACTTCTCCAATAATTTATCCAATCTTTTTTTAAATCCAGCTACACTAACTGCACTAACCACATCCTCTGGCAACAGATTCCAGAGTTTAATTGTGCATTGAGTGAAAAAGAACTTTCTCCGATTAGTTTTAAATGTTCCACATGCTAACTTCATGGAGTGCCCCCTAGTCTTTCTATTATCTGAAAGAGTAAATAACCGATTCACATCTACTCATGATTTTAAAAACCTCTATCATATCCCCCCTCAGCTGTCTCTTCTCCAAGCTGAAAAGTCCTAACCTATTTAGTCTTTCCTCATAGGGGAGCTGTTCCATTCCCCTTATCATTTTGGTCACTCTTCTCTGTACCTTCTCCATCGCAATTATATCTTTTTTGAGATGCGGTGACCAGAATTGTACACAGTATTCAAGGGGCAGTCTCACCATGGAGCGATACAGAGGCATTATGACATTTTCCGTTTTATTCACCATTCCCTTTCTAATAATTCCCAACATTCAGTTTGCTTTTTTAGCAGGAAAAAGACTTTTGGGACATTCCCCTGATGACCCCGACTATTTGGAAAGAGCCATATGCCATAAAATGCAGGGCTCACAATAGTTTGTGAGGCCGGATCCAGATCCTCTTGAGTTCTTGGTATAATTACATGATAGCCTGAGAGCTCAGGCGATACCTCATAACCACATGTTGCTATGGCATCCACAGCAATGTGGTTCACGGATGAAAGATGTGCTTCCTATACTGCCTGCATGCCCTTCTGTGTGGCAAGCCCTGCTGTGGGACAGGGCACTCCATTGGCGAGCTCTGGCTCTGGTGCTGGTACTTTCCTAGGAGGTGTTTGAATTTCCCTTGCCTATTGCAGTCGTTGGTATTGTTGTTGTTGAGCAGCCCAAAGCAGCCAGTATCCCATTAATAGTATTACTTCCCCCTAACATTGTAGCTTTATGAAGACAGGGCAAGTAAGAAAAGCTTTTTTTCATTGGGCCAGCAGGGCTGTGTTCATGTGTCTGAGAGAAGGCCTCTTTTTATCATGCCTATAACAGCTGTGATCACAATAATGGCCACTATGGAGCAATAAAAACTCTATTGCAAAAAAAAAAAAAGTTATTTCCCACATTAAATCCTGCATTATTATGCATTATTTTACCATAAAATGTGGTAGGGGTCCCTCATTTGCATAGTTTTCCTGATTTTGCATACTCATTATAATATTTACATGCTAACGCGCGATGAGATAAATATCACGCATTAGATCCCATGTATTGCACCATAAGTCCCTATCATGGCTTGATGAATGACCCAGTAAATATGTAATAGGTTGTGTCAAGGCAGTCTGATACGAACTGAGAACAGCATGGGAACAATATAAAAAAAGCACTATCCTGTAACAAGTTCTATTTTTCCAAAACGAAGACAAAGTAAGAGTTTCAGAAATGAATGACTGTTCTTTCCCTTGGAATCGTATATGTTGCTTTGCCTTTAATCCTCCTTTTAAGTGATGTATTTTTACTAAACAAAAATAATACAATATTTCCAGAAGTGTCCTCTTGGTAGAAAGGGGTTATTGTTTAAATATAATTGCAGCAATAAAGTTCTCTTGTGCTTAAGTATGATATAATTTCTGCTGGAAATAACCATCTATTTATTGATTTATTTAAAATTATTTATATACAGTCTTACAGGTCAAAAGACTGCTCAAAGTGGTTCACAGCAAACACAATATAACATCATATTATTATGTTCGATGTAAACCGTCCTGATATGGTATTTAACCATGAAGGTCGGTATAGAAAAATGTTAAATAAATAAATAAATAAATAAATCATAAAAATGCAATACAATCAACTTAATATTCAAACATCTAGTTATATGAATAATACATCGGCCATCTTCCCACCAAGCCTTTTAAACTCTTCACTACATATCTTAACCATTGTTATTGTAATTTGAATATTTAAGTTCAACCCCAAATGAACCCCAACACAAAGGCACACAGTTCCTTTGCCAAGGCAGAGGGATCCAAACATATTGGAAGTAATGAGAATAAAGTTAAATTTGCAGATTAAATATTAAAAATGTAACAGAAAATCATTATCACAGCGCAGTCTAAATCCAAATCACTATGGCATTATTTCCTGTCAGACAGAATTAAATCTGATCATATATTACTATTTCATGACTTTATTATACCCTTTTTATCCTATTAGATAACAATCCACTAAACCTGATCTGTAGACAAATCTCATTATTTGGGGCAGTTAGGTATTTGATCATAGATTATAATTACTGCCTCATTTCTATTTAATATATATTTTTTAAATGAATTAAATGTCATATACTAGGGACTGGTTTCCTAAATCACAACTATGGGGTATATCTTCTTCTATGTTTTTTTTTCTTTAGTATAAGAAAAGTGTTTTCTAAATTTTAACATTCATTTTATAAGTGCAACAACATGTCCTATGCTGTGCATTAAAAGATTTCAACATACTTTCATAACATTGAAGGCACTTAGCCTTTTGAACTGTGTCCAGCAATATATCCAGACAATGAGTCAAAATGTTTTAATGCATCCCCTGCCATGTGTTTTTCCCTACATGAAGCAAAGCTGGGGCCTCTTCATCTCTCTGATATCAATGCTTTGAACCACAGGGATTTGCCTACACTAAAATCTTTCATCTTGGATTATTCATTTTTTATTCAGCTCAGTTTACTGACTACTGCATGAAGTTCCAAAATTTAAACCCTTAATCTTCACATATGTATTATTTATAGATAGGATATGCTAGCAGAACAGACATCTCTAAAAATGTTCAACTTGTATTACTATTCAATCTATGGGACAGAGCTACTGCTGGTATAGTCATATAGAGGGTAATTTTTCAAAAAGATTTAAGAGCATGAATTCTGGAAGGGCGGTCCGGACAAAGTGCCGGGCTGCCAGATGCTAATGGGCACGGCAGACAAACTCCGGCAGCTGACGCCGGAAAGGGGAGGGGGTACGATAGGGGAAGGGATTAGGAATTATTTAACTTTGAAATACTCCCTTCGCAGCGCCAGCCCATTGGTGGGTACCGCGGGAAGTATCAGGAGCCTATAAGGCTAATTAAGGAGACGGGATTTCCGGTGGGGGGGTTTCTTCCCCTGAGGTCCTGGACGAACTGCAGCGTGCTCTGTTCGGGGTCGGCAGTGGTAACTCATCCCTTTTATCCTCGGTTTAACAATGGCGAATGAAGATAGTTTGGTGGAGGTTGTGGTCAGTGATCATAATTCAGACGGTGATCGCCCTCTGATTCCGGCGAGAGTCGAGGGTGAAGCTTTGTCTAGGGGAAGAGAGGGGGAGGAGTTTAGGGCCTTACCTTCTCAGTTAGCTGGTACGAGAGCAGCAGGTAGTGAGCGGGTACGGCCATAGGAGGGGTGTACACTGTCTCTCCTGGTCGGGCTGAGGCTTCTGGGTCTGTTTTGTTGTGGGCAGGGAGAAGTAGGAGCCGGGAGAACAGTACCTCTCTGTTGCGCTCTGCCTTGGAAGGGCTCGAGGGACACCTTAATTTACCCAGGGTCTTTAGTTTGGCCAGATGGGGGGTAGGAGAGCTTGAGACAGGCCCCAGCACAATAGTGAGAAAGGCTAGATCCTCTCATGCAGTGGGATCACGGTTCACCCAGCTTAGTGTGGGTCCTTCACAACATTTTGCTTCAGAAGTTGGTGAGGTGGTATCTAGAGGCAGTGCCTCCAAGCTGGTTAATCAAGGGGTGGTGTCCTGGGGTACAGGAATTAGCCCGGACCAAGAGGGTACTTCAGTCTTGAGGCATGAGCCTATTGCGAGTTCTGTTAGGCCCCAGGAGCATGGGGCAGGAAGGCCTAGTGTAGGTTGGGGGTGGGGGGGGGGGGGGCACTGCGGTGACCCTTGTGCTTCAGGAGAGGGTATTGGAATGGTGCAAGGTTGGCATACTGGAGCTTTCGGAGTTTCTTGGTTGGGTGTGGCTCTTTTTCCCGAAGGATGAGGTTTTCCTTAATGGTCCAGGGCACGGTTATGCAGGGCATGGTGATGGAGGACTGAGGTCCAAGGAATACTCTCAGCAGTTATGGGGATATGGGGGCTTGGAAAGAGGCATGGGCTAGATTCCTCCATGCAGCAGGGGTGATTGGTTCACGGCACCCAGTGGCCCTTTAAAGGGAGGATGCTCTTGAGGTGAACCTCTGTACTGATGTTATACCCCCAGCATAAGCGTAAGCTTTCATTCCTGTGGCTGGGATGTCTTCCTCTGTATTTCAGGGCAGCCAGTCTGGGCTGCAGTCTGTGAGGATGGTGCCTGGTGACAGGAGCAGTCCTGCACCAGAGGAGCATGGGTACGGTTTGACGGAAGCAGCTGAGGGAATGCTGGATGCCTGGGGGCAGGAATCTCTGGAGTGGCTTCAGCCCCCCCCTTCACAGAGTGAGTATGGTAGTGGGGGTGGTATTGCTGATGGTGTAACTTCCGGCGGGGGTGGAGTAGAGGGGGCAAATAGAGGGGACAGAGATGGAGTCCAATGATGGTACACTGAGGCAGGGTGAGCAATCCTCCACATCGCTTGTCAAGGTTCGGAGAAAGAAGTAGGAAAATTCAAAACAAATGGAGAAGGGACCATTCGAGTTCTTTGAGCTCCTTTTCATCCTTGACATCATCTTTTAGTTCCCCCTCATCCGTATCTTACAGAACAGCGGCAGCAGCAGGTGAAGGGGGTTCCCAATTGGGGACAGGGGTGCCCCCGCACTGGTGACATTATCAGAACTATGGGAAGATGTATCACGCTCCATGAGAAAAAAAAATACAGAAGCATAGGTATATAGACATTTTCAAGCTTCTCAAGGGTCGTCGGGGTGGAAGGAAGAAGGATGGTGTGTGCCCACAAGGACCTCAGAGAAAGGTACCTAGGACCATTCTCAACTGGGTATGCTGCTTTTTGCAGATGGCTAGTGTGATAAGACATCAGGATTCATCCCAGAACGACCTGATGCTGGTCTATATGGATACGATTACGAAGGTTGGGCATGGCTTAATTATGATGAGCACTTTCGAGACAAGATGGAGGAAAATAAGTTTGTGTCTTGGAGTACTCAGCATGTTGGGTTATGGCTCACTCAGGTGACAAGGCTCCGCTGGGTCAGAGCAGCAGCTCTGCTGGGTTGTGCCCTCGGCCTTTTCGATTAGGGATCATGCCACCTGGTGCGGGTGAACAGGGGTCCGGAGTCTCAGAAGTCTGTTGGCGTTTCAACAGGTCCATTTTTCAGACTGCAAATTTTAACGTGTGTTCCAATTGCCATGCCATTCACCCGGCATTTAAGTGTGCAAAGCGAGGAACCCTGGGAAGTGGGAGTAACCTAGCTGTTAAATTTACAGGGAAGTGAAGTATACTGGAGGGCCTCATCCCCTGTGAACATTGAGGTGATAGAACTCTGACTTCGAATTTACCCTAGGGCTGAGGTTGTGTGTGCTTTGCGGGATGAGTTTTCTATCTGTTTTCACATTCCTTACACTGGTGCTGTAGGACGTTGTCAAGTTAGAAATGCTGCCTCTGTAGTTAGGTGGCAGGAGGTTGTCACTGGTAAGTTACAGGTTGAGTTATCTCTGGGTAGAATGGCTGGACTTTTTTAGGAATCTCGTTTTGAGAGAATGTTTTTATCTCCATTGGTGGTGGTTCCAAAAAAGGAGACGGGTAAGTTCCAGCTTATCTATAACTTGTCTTTCCCCTAGGGTAGCTCAGTCAATGATATTGTACCCCGGGAGTTATGCACCGTGTCTTAAGCCTCTCTTGATTTGGCTGTGCGGATACTTACGTAGTGCGGAGTGGGGACTCTTATGGCCAAGACTGACATTGAATTGGCCTTCTGCCTACTCCCTATTCTTCCTGATAGCTTTCCTTTATTAGCTTTTCAATTTTTTGGGACATTTTACTTCTATAGGTGTTTACCCATGGGCTGTTCCATTCCTTGTGCATACTTTGAGATGTTTAGTTCTTTTGTGGATTGGGTGGTTGAGCAGAGGTCCAGAATACCTAATAGGGTTGTGCATTTGTTTTCGACGTATTGGCAATCCGCAACGTATATGTCCCTATTTGTTGTATTCGTGGGGAAGCGAAACGTATCACAACTCCCCATGAATATAAGATATCATCCGTTCCATACATCTGGTCCAGATGATTTGCTACTCTTCAGTCTGTCAATCTGGTCTATTACATCTTCCAGGTTCACCTTTATTTTGTTTAGTTCAACTGAATCATCACTCCTGAAAACCGTCTCCAGAACAGGTATCCCCCCCAACATCCTCATTAGTAAACACCAAAGCAAAGAATTAATTAATTCTTTCCATGATGGCCTTATCTTCCCTAAGTGCCCTTTTAACCCCTGGATCATCTAACGGTTCAACCAACTTCTTCACAGTTTTTCTGTTTCGGATATATTTTAAAAAGTTTTTAAAAGTTTTCATTATGAATGTTTGCCTCTACAAGCAACTTCTTTTCAAATTTTCTCTTAGCCTATCTTATCAATGTTTTCCATTTAACTTGCCAATGCTCATGCTTTTTCCTATTTTCTTCAGATGGATCCTTTTTCCAATTTTTGAAGGAAGTTCTTTTGGCCTCTTTCACCTTGGGGCTTTAGTAAAAGCTGGTCTAGAGTCTATACCTATTCACATAATGGAGTTGGCTTTGAGTATATAGCATGCAGGTTGTATTTTTGAAACTAGGCACGGAACTTGGTGTAAGTATATCTTCAGAATCAGGGCTAACTATACAGGATTCAAGGCAATGCATAAACAGGCAAACCACCCAAAAGTGGCACTGGAACATCAAAAAGTATTTCAATTGGTGCATTATTGACTCTTAAATCAAAGCAGAAATTCAAAGGCAACAGATTATCTTTTTTTTTTTTTTTTAAATCAGAAACTAGTAGAGTAAGGCAAGATTCAGGATACAGCTTAATGTCTGTGCAAGGAGTTGACTTCAGCTCAACAATTGAAATTGACATAACTGTGGAAATGCCCCCTCCTCAGCACCATAAACAATTAACAAAATAAAAACCTAGCTATTCTTAGATTATTGATCTATTTATTTACAAGAGACAAAGCAAAGCATTTTATCATCACAAGTAACAAAAAAATCTTCAATTTTACACATTTTATCTTTCCCAGTTTGCTATGTCCTGTAGCCATAGCCTCATTTAACTTTGGGTCTGGCAAGGGGGTACAATCACACTCCTTCAGCAGGAAAATCTTAACCTTTCAGTTCCTGGTTCTAAGATTTTGCCTTTTTAGGATATTGTCTCAATTCATCACTGTACAAAACCTCCAAAATATATGTCATTACAATCAACAGTTTGGTCTCTGTTTTTCTATAGGGGGTGTGCCTGCTACCCTGGCTATTTCAGGGTTTAATGGCTTGATTCTCCAGAATTTTGTTTGGAAGATATTAGTTGTGAGGCCTGTGGCTCAGGGTGCACAATAAGTCCACCAGGACCTCATCAGCATATCTTAAAATGTTAGTCCAATAGCTGTCAGTAACCATCAATACTGCATTTGCTATGCTAATATACTTCCAAGATAATATTTTCTCCAGAGTGCTCAGATGCACAACCAGCACCTACTATATTTGGCCTCTGAATAAGAAAAGAAAATTGTACAGATAGGCTACGTATCTATCCTGGCCAGACTATTTTCAGTCCTTAACTATGTCCAGACCATTGTCAGTCTTATCAGCTTTTTGTTTTTAGAGCAATGGAAGCTTTCAAACCTTTGAATAGCAACTATTTGGAGCTTCTATGAGAAAAAAGATGTTTACATATTAGATATTCATCTATCATTTTCTCTAGCAACAGTCATTATCACCTATAAAGGAAATACTAGGGATGTGCAGAAGGGACGGATTCATCCAATTTGGTATTCATATTCTTTGGGACCCAAATACGTTGCATTCGTTTTCATAGGAGGAAACCCGATTCATCCATCAGTTGAATTCGGTATTCGTTTTCCATTAAAGTTGGAAAAAAAAAAAAACATCCCAACCCTTTAAATTTAATTAACTACAACCCCCCCACCCTCCTGACCCCCCCCCCCCCAAGACTTGCCAAAAGTCCCTGGTGGTCCAACGGGGGTCCTGGAGCGATCTCCTGCACTCGGGCCGCCGGCTGCCAGTATTCAAAATGGCACCGATAGCCTTTGCCCTTTCTATGTCACAGGGGCTACCGGTGCCATTGGTCGGCCCCTGTCACATGGTAGGAGCACAAAATGGTGCCGGCTGTCCATTGCTCCTACCATGTGACAGGGGCCGACCAATGGTACTAGTACATAGTAAGGCACTGGTACATAGTAAGGCACTGTGACATAGTAAGGGCAAAGGCTATCAGTGCCATTTTGAATACCGGCAGCCAACGGCCCGAGTGCAGGAGATCGATCCAGGACCCCCGCTGGACCACCAAGGACTTTTGGCAAGTCTTGGGGGGGGGTCAGGAGGGTGGGGGATTTATTTGTTAATGATACTTTGCATTCGTGGGGGTTCGCCATATGTTTTGGGAACCCACAAATGCAAGGAATATATGTTATGGATTGTCCATCCGTTCAATACAAATGCATATCCCTAGGAAATACATTATGGAGTTACTTTCCATGAGGAGCTACTCAAGAATATTCAGGAATACTACTACTTTGCACATTTGTCCATTCAAAAAATGTCATAAGATAGGAATGATGGCAGAAAAAAGACCAAATAGTCCATTCAGTCTGCCCAGCATGATTCTTATGGTAGTAATAGCCACTAGAGATGTGAATCGTGTCCTCGATCGTCTTAACGATCAATTTTGGCTGGGAGGGGGAGGGAATCGTATTGTCGCTGTTTGGGTGTTTAGAGTATCGTGAAAATCGTTAAAATCGTGAACCGGCACACTAAAACCCCCTAAAACCCACCCCCGACCCTTTAAATTAAATCCCTCACCCTCCCTCACCCCCCCCCCCAATGCCTTAAATTACCTGGGGGTCCAGCGGCGGTCTGTAGCTAAATCGGGGGAAGGGGGAGGGCAGGAAAACCGGCACACTAAAACAACCTAAAACCCACCCCCGACCCTTTAAATTAAATCCCCCACCCTCCCGAACCCCCCCCCCCCAAATGCCTTAAATTACCTGGGGGTCCAGCGGCGGTCCATAGCTAAATCAGGGAAAGGGGGAGGGCAGGAAAACCGGCACACTAAAACACCCTAAAACCCAACCCCGACCCTTTAAATTAAATCCCCCACCCTCCCGAACCCCCCCCCCCCCAAATGCCTTAAATTACCTGGGGGTCCAGCGGCGGTCCGGAACGGTCTCCTGCAATTGAATCGTGTTGTCTTCAGCCGGCGCCATTCTGCGCCGCCATTTTGCAAAATGGCGGCGCAAAATGGCGGCGGCCATAGACCAACACGATTCGACTGCAGGAGGTCGTTCCGGACCCCCGCTGGACTTTTGGCAAGTCTTGTGGGGGTCAGGAGCCCCCCCCCAAGCTGGCCAAAAGTCCCTGGGGGTCCAGCGGGGTCCAGGAGCGATTTCCTGCCGCAAATCGTTTTCCGTACGGAAAATGGCGCCGGCAGGAGATCGACTGCAGGAGGTCGTTCAGCAGGGGTTCCGTACGGAAAATGGCGCCGGCAGGAGATCGCTCCCGGACCCCCGCCGGACCCCCAGGGACTTTTGGCCAGCTTGGGGGGGCCTCCTGATCCCCACAAAACTTGCCAAAAGTCCAGCGGGGGTCCGGAATGACCTCCTGCAGTCAAATCGTGTTGGTCTATGGCCACCGCCATTTTGCGCCACCATTTTGCAAAATTGCGGTGCAGAATGGCGCCGGCTGAAGACAACACGATTCAATTGCAGGAGACCGTTCCGGACCGCCGCTGGACCCCCAGGTAATTTAAGGCATTTGGGGGGGGGGGTTCGGGAGGGTGAGGGATTTAATTTAAAGGGTCGGGGGTGGGTTTTAGGGTGTTTTAGTGTGCCGGTTTTCCTGCCCTCCCCCTTCCCCCGATTTACGATTTTTTGATGATAAATCGGGGGAATTGGTATTGTATCGTGGCCCTAACGATTTTTGACAATTTAAAATATATTGGACGATCTTTTAAATCGTCAAAAAACGATTCACATCCCTAATAGCCACTAAGTGCAGATTTCACCCATGTTTCTATTAAGGGTAGTAACTGCTGCTATATGCACGTTACCCCCAAGCCTTAGGCTAAGGGTTGTAATATTTACAATCAAAACCAGGTAACTCAAACCTATAACAAAATTACTGCTCGCAACATTTTTACAAGGTAAGCAGCCTTCTTGTTAATTCAGTAAAAGTTGCTTGAATGTATTTAGCTTTTGGACTTGGCTGTAGAAGCAGTTCTGTGCTTTTTCCCTAATGTCTGAGTACCTGTCCTTGGACCATAAAAGTCAGAGTCCAGAGTTGGCTGTTATAAATTCAGTTCCCCTTTCCTCTCCCGCCCCCCTTCAAAGCTGAGAGTGATGTTGTAGTCCTGTAACAAGCATCAAGGCTAATTGATTAAAGGTAGTAATCCCCTATGCTTTCCATTAAGGATAGCAACTGCTGCTCCATGCAGGCTACTCCCATGCACCCTTTTCTTCATTTCCAACCTCTAAGCCTTTAGGGATCCACATTGTTTATCCTGTGCCTTTTTAAATTTCTTTACAGTTTTCATCCTCATTATCTTCTCCGGAAGTGTATTCCTGGCATCCACCAAGCACTCTGTGAAGAAATATTTCCTGATATTGGTTCTGAATCTTCTCCCCTGGAGTTTAATTTTCTGACCCCTAGTTCTACTGTTTCCTTTCCAATGGAAAAGGTTCAAAGTTTGTGCAGGATTAAAACCTTTCTGGTATCTGAAGGTCTGTATCATATCTCTCCTGTAACTTCTCTCTCTTCCAGGGTACACATATTTACATCCTTCAGCCTCTCCTCATAAGTCTTCTGATACAGAATCATGTTACGATCCCTGCCCGCGGAGCAACTCTCCGTGAGCAGGCCTCTCACCTTTTCAAGAAGCCATCAGCACTGGACCCACCTCGCGGCAGTCACGGGCTGAACCGCCATGCTGCCAACCTCCAATGCAGCCTAGGGCCGCTGCTGCCAACGTCCTCCAGCTCTTTGTGCAGCCTGGAGCCGCCGCTGGCCTGCCTCTGCAGCAGGGAGCCACAACGTCATCGCTGGGGTCCTCGTCGGCCGACAGGAGGCCATCCTAAAGCCTGCCTGCTTCTCCCTGCTCTGTTTCTCCTTCATGTGGCTGGGTGCTGCTGTCCATGGTACTTCTTCTTCCTGCTTCCTCTTAGGCACTGGTGCGCGCCTCTTCTCTGCATTTAAAGGGCCTGCAGACGGATATGCCCCGGGCTCCACCTGATGACAACTTCCTGCTTCAGCCCTATAAAAGGGGTTCCTCTTCAGTCACTCCTGGCCTTCGGATCGGGTTCCACAGTCGCCTGTGTCTTCTCCTCGGTCCAGGTCCTCCATGGTCTTCTCCTAAGTTGACGGCTTCATCTTCATGTTCCTGATGTCCTTCGTCCATGCTTCCAGTTGTCTTCAGGTTCCTGATGTCCTTCGTCTGTGTCTTCAGATGTCTTCATGATCCTGATGTTCCTCGTTCATACCTCCTGATGTCTGATGTCCTTCCTGATGCCTTTGCCTTCGCCTCTGCCTCCATGCCTTGGTTCCTTTATGTCCACTTTCCTGGCATGCTGTTGTCATGGTCCGCGACCAGCCCACGGGCGGGCTGTGTAGGGCACCTCATGGTACAAAGGCCATCTTCAACTCCGCAGTGCAACCCTCTGGAAGACTTCTGCTTCAGTCCTAAGTCTTGAATCCTGAGTTGTCTTTGAATTTTTGAGAATCTTGAATACTGTGCTTGAATCTTGTCCCAGTCTTCGGAGCCTCTTGCATTTCATGACCGTCCATTTCAAGACAAACCTGCTCCGCACCAGTATGGTCCGCGACCAGTCCCACGGGTAGACTGTGTAGGGCGCGCCCCGGTGCAGGCCTCTTCGGTATCTTCATCATGTTCCGGTATCAGCTTCCACTATCTATCCTAGAGTCTGCTTCGAGCCCAGCATGGTCCACGACCAGTCCCATGGGTGGACTGTGTAGGGTGCGCTGCGTCACAGTCTTGACCCAGCACTTTGATCCTATGCCTTGAGCCTACGGCTACAGTGTCCTCGCTTCAGTCTTTATCTACAGTGTCCTCACCTAAGTCTTCGTCTACAGTGTCCTCGCTTCAATCTTCGTGTACAGTGCCCTCACCTGAGTCTTTGTCTACAGTGTCCTCACCTGAGTCTTCGTCCAAAGTCTTCTGTGTTCTAAGGACTCTGTCTGCCCTCGTCCTCTGTCCAGCCTGCTGCCTTTTTCCGTTACAGAGCAGCAGGTCCAAAAAGGCTTGGAACGGTCGGAGGACTGTTCAATGATCAACATTGCGTTGCTGGTCATCTTGGAGCATGCAGATCCAGTAGAGGGTCAGACCTCCTCTCCTTGTCTTCACTTCAGCCTTGTCCTGCTCCTCAATACCCATGCTCGCACCAGCTCACCTCCCACGGTGTGTCTTGGGGCTCCTCCCTGAGTCATGCTGTGGCCCAAGGGCTCACAACACCCGTTTCAGAAACAACCGCACCTCCACGCTCATAACAGTAGCTGAAGGTCTCCAAGCCCTCGGTTCATAACAGCTTCCGGAGGCCGTACTTGTAACACCACAGCATTTGGTTGTCTTTCTTTGGACAGGCAAAGAGAGAATTTGAAGTGAAGTTGGCCATATAGGCAAAAACTCATAATAAAAACTTTAAAAAATATATCCGAAGCAAGAAATCTGTGAGGGAGTCGGTTGGACCATTAGATGACTGAGGGGTTAAAAGGGCTTTTAGGGAAGATAAGGCCATTGCAGAAAGACTAAATTAATTTTTTGCTTCCATGTTTACTAATGAGGATGTTGGGGAGATACCAGTTCCGGAGATGGTTTTCAGGGGTGATGAGTCAAATGAACAACCAAATCACTGTGAATCTGGAAGATGTAGTAGACCAGATTGACAAACTAAATTGTAGCAAGTCACCTGGACCAGATGGTATGCATCATAGCGTACTGAAGGAACCAAAAAATGAAATTTCTGATCTATTAGTTAAAATTTGTAAGCTATCATTAAAATCATCCATTGTACCTGAAGATTGGAGGGTGGCCAATGTAACCCCAATATTTAAAAAGGGCTCCAGGGGTGATCCAGATAACTATAGACCAGTGATCCTGACTTCAGTGCCAGGAAAAATAGTGAAAAGCATTCTCAAGATCAAAATCGTAGAGCATATAGAAAGACATGGTTTAATGGAACACAGTCAACATGGATTTACCCAAGGGAAGTCTTACCTAACAAATCTGCTTCATTTTTTTGAAGGGGTTAATAAACATGTGGATAAAGGTGAACTGGTAGATGTAGTGTATTTGGATTTTCAGAAGGTGTTTGACAAAGTCCCTCATGAGAGGCTTCTAAGAAAACTAAAAAGTCATGGGATTGGAGTCGATGTCCTTTCATGGATTACAAAATGGTTAAAAGACAGGAATCAGAGAGTAGGATTAAATGGTCAATTTTCTCAGTGGAAAAGGGTTAACAGTGGAGTGCCTCAGGGATCTGTACTTGGACCGGTGCTTTTCAATATATATTAGAGATGTGAATCATTTTCCATATCGTCTTAACGATAGAAATCGTGTGGCAGGGCAAGAAAATCGTGTTAGGCACGATTTTTTAGTTAAAAAATCGTTAAAAATTGTTTTTTCCGATTAGTGCGCACTAACTGGGAGTTAGTGCGCACTAACTGAAAATGATACAATTTGACACTTTTCAGGTCAGTTAAGGTCAGTTTAGGAATGAATATGTATTCCTATTGGCTGCCCTCTTATTTATTCCTGTTACCAAGCTTCCCACTGACAGTATATGGGGGATGGGAAATGGAAACAGTTGGTAGCTTGACAAAACAATTAATGTGATCAGTCAAAGTGACTAGAACTTGTGCCCTAACCCTGATACCAGGGGTATTGTGATCTTCCTGCACACAGTGCCCTATCCCTATTAATACCAGGAGTGTTGTGATCTTCCTGCACACAGTGCCCTAACCCTGGCACCAGGGGTGTTATGATTTTCCTGCACACAGTGCCCTATCCCTATTAATACCAGGAGTGTTGTGATCTTCCTGCACACAGTGCCCTAACCCTGGCACCAGGGGTGTTGTGATCTTCCTGCACACAGTGCCCTATCCCTATTAATACCAGGAGTGTTGTGATCTTCCTGCACACAGTGCCCTAACCCTGACACCAGGGGTGTTGTGATCTTCCTGCACACAGTGCCCTATCCCTGGCACCAGGGGTGTTGTGATCTTCATGTACACAGTGCCCTATCCCTAGTAATACCAGGAGTGTTGTGATCTTCCTGCACACAGTGCCCTATCCCTAATATCAGGGGTGTTGTGATCTTCCTGCACACAGTGCCCTATTCCTGGTACCGGGGGTGTTGGGATCTTCTTGCACACATCCCGGTATCAGGGATAGGGAACTGCATGCAGGAAGATCACAACACTCCTGGTATCAGGAATAGGGCACTGTGTGCAGGAAGATCACAACACCCCTGGTATTAGGGATAGGGCACTGCGTGCAGGAAGATCACAACACTCCTGGTATTAATAGGGATAGGGCACTGCATGCAGGAAGATCACAACACCTCTGGTATCAGGGATAGGGCACTGTGCGCAGGAAGATCACAATACCCCGGAGGAGTGAGGGTCAGGCAGCTCCCCCCTGTCTGTGAAGCCAGCCTCTCACTAGTAATGCAGGGAGGGAGCTGTCTCAGACTTCACAATCCTCCCCCCCCCCCCTCACCCACACCATTCACTAGCTGGGACATGGGGGAAGTCAGGAGTGAGGGTCAGGCAGCTCCCCCCTGTCTGTGAAGCCAGCCTCTCACTAGTAATGCAGGGAGGGAGCTGTCTCAGACTTCACCATCCTCCCCCCCCCCTCACCCACACACCATTCACTAGCTGGGACATGGGGGAAGTCAGGAGTGAGGGTCAGGCAGCTCCCCCCTGTCTGTGAAGCCAGCCTCTCACGAGTAATGCAGGGAGGGAGCTGTCTCAGACTTCACCATCCTCCCCCCCCCCCCCCACCCCCCCCCCCCCACCTCACCCACACACCATTCACTAGCTGGGACATGGGGGAAGTCAGGAGTGAGGGTCAGGCAGCTCCCCCCTGTCTGTGAAGCCAGCCCTCTCACTAGTAATGCAGGGAGGGAGCTGTCTCAGACTTCACCATCCTCCCCCCCCCCCCCTCACCCACACACCATTCACTAGCTGGGACATGGGGGGAAGTCAGGAGTGAGGGTCAGGCAGCTCCCCCCCTGTCTGTGAAGCCAGCCTCTCACTAGTAATGCAGGGAGGGAGCTGTCTCAGGCTTCACCATCCTCCCCCCCCCCCCCCTCACTCACACACCATTCACTAGCTGGGACATGGGGGGAAGTCAGGAGTGAGGGTCAGGCAGCTCCCCCCTGTCTGTGAAGCCAGCCTCTCACTAGTAATGCAGGGAGGGAGCTGTCTCAGACTTCACCATCCTCCCCCCCCCTCACCCACACACCATTCACTAGCTGGGACATGAGGGAAGTCAGGAGTGAGGGTCAGGCAGCTCCCCCCTGTCTGTGAAGCCAGCCTCTCACTAGTAATGCAGGGAGGGAGCTGTCTCAGACTGGTATCAGGGTTAGGGCACTGTGTGCAGGAAGATCACAACACCCCTGGTGCCAGGGTTAGGGCACTGTGTGCAGGAAAATCACAACACCCCTGGTGCCAGGGTTAGGGCACTGTGTGTGCAGGAAGATCACAACACTCCTGGTATTAATAGGGATAGGGCACTGTGTGCAGGAAGATCACAACACCCCTGGTATTAATAGGGATAGGGCACTGTGTGCAGGAAGATCACAACACCCCTGGTGCCAGGGTTAGGGCACTGTGTGCAGGAAAATCACAACACCCCTGGTGCCAGGGTTAGGGCACTGTGTGCAGGAAGATCACAACAGTCCTGGTATTAATAGGGTTAGGGCACTGTGTGCAGGAACATCACAACACCCCTGGTGCCAGGGTTAGGGCACTGTGTGCAGGAAAATCACAACACCCCTGGTGCCAGGGTTAGGGCACTGTGTGTGCAGGAAGATCACAACACCCCTGGTGCCAGGGTTAGGGCACTGTGTGTGCAGGAAGATCACAACACTCCTGGTATTAATAGGGATAGGGCACTGTAAGAGATGACTGTAGTAGATTGAATAAAGATCTGATGTTTCTGCTCTCCTCACACCAAACAAAAGCAACACACAAGCAGAGAAGCCCTTCTTACAAAGCAGAGCTAGTGAGTTAAGTAGGAGGAAAAGTAAACATACTGGTGCCAGTGTGGCTACTTAAAAAATACCCTTACCAACAATCAATTACACATATTTGAACTGTGTACAGTTCCAGCCAGGACCACCTTTCTAAAATGCACAGTGATTGGCAAATTCAACATGCACTAACATTTCAGGTGCCTGCTAACAAAAATAATAAACAAACAAGTTCTAGTCACGTGAGTGCTGATCATCACATTACTTTTTTTGTCAAGCTTCCAACTGTTTCCATTTCACATCCCCCCAACCATTACCTCAGTGTTAACCTTGGTAACATCAATAGATAAGAGCACAGCCAGCCAATAGGAATACATATTCATTCCTAAGTGACCTTTACTGACCTGGGAAGTGTGAACACTTTGTTTCATTTTCTGTTGGTGTTCGTGAGTTTCCAGTTCCATTTCCCATCCCCCCAACCATCACCTCAGTGGTAACCTTGGTAACATCAATAGATAAGAGGGCAGCCAGCCAATAGGAACACATATTCATTCCTAACTGACCTTCAGTGACCTGGAAAGTGTTTATTTGTATCATTTTCAGTTAGTGCGCACTAACTCCCGTTAGTGCGCACTAACACGATTTAACGATTTTTAACGATAAATCGTTAGAATTTCTATTGTATCGTGTTCTATAACGATTTAAGACGATATTAACATTATCGGACGATAATTTTAATCGTTGAAAAAACGATTCACATCCCTAATATATATATAAATGATCTGGAAAGGAATACGACGAGTGAGGTTATCAAATTTGCGGATGATACAAAATTATTCAGAGTAGTTAAATCACAAGCGGATTGTGATACATTACAGGAGGACCTTGCAAGACTGGAAGATTGGGTATCAAAATGGCAAATGAAATTGAATGTGGACAAGTGGAAGATGTTGTATATAGGGAAAAATAACCCTTGCTGTAATTACTCATGTTAGGATCTATATTAGGAGCTACCACCCAGGAAAAAGATCTAGGCATCATAGTGGATAATACTTTAAAATTGTTGGCTCAGTGTGCTGCCGCAGACAAAAAAGCAAACAGAATGTTAGGAATTATTTGGAAGGGAATGGTTAATAAAACAGATAATGTCATAATGCCTCTGTATCGCTCAATGGTGAGACCATATCATGAATACTGTGTACAATTCTGGTCATCGCATCTCAAAAAAGATATAGTTGCGATGGAGAAGGTACAGAGAAGGGCAACCAAAATGATAAAGGGGATGGAACAGCTCCCTATGAGGAAAGGCTGAAGAGGTTAGAGCTGTTCAGCTTGGAGAAGAGATGGCTGAGGGGGGATATGATAGAGGTCTTTAAAATCATGAGAGGTTTTGAACGAGATGATGTGAATCAGTTATTTACACTTTCAAATAATAGAAGGACTAGGTGGTATTCCATGAAGTTAGCAAGTAGCACATTTAAGACTAATTAGAGAAAATTCTTTTTTACTCAATGCACAATAAAGCTCTGGAATTTGTTGCCAGAGGATGTGGTTAATGCAGTTAGTGTAGCTGGGTTCAAAAAAGGTTTGGATAAGTTATTGGAAGAGAAGTTCATTAACTGCTATTAATCAAGTTTACTTAGGGAATAGCCACTGCTATTAATTGCATCAGTAGCATGGGATCTTCTTATTGTTTGGGTACTTGCCAGGTTCTTGTTGCCTGGTTTGGCCTCTGTTGGAAACAGAATGCTGGGCTTGATGGACCCTTGGTCTGACCCAGCATGGCAATTTCTTATGTTCTTATGACTCCCTTTATCCTGTCTCTATCCCTTTTGAGAAATGGTCTCCAGAACTGAACACAGTACTCCAGGTGAGGCCTCACCAAGCACCTCCTTTTTCTAACTGCTTATTCTCTCTCTATGTAGCCAAGCATTCTTCTGGCTTTAGCTGTCGCCTTGTCACATTGCTTCACTGCCTTCAGATAGCCAGAAACTATTACCCCAAGGTTCCTCTCCCAGTCCATGCACATTAGTTTTCGCCCCCACCCCATCACATACAGCTCATTTGTATTACTGCACACCAGTTGCATTTCTCTGCACTTCTTGGCATTGAATCCCAGCTCTGACAAAGAGTGTAACATCATTAATCTAGGTACTGAAACTTACACTTATCAGTCATCCCTGGAAATACAGCCACTCAGGACGACAGACCAGCAGCCAAGGGTGGATTAACCCAAAGAAAAGGAAACTATCAGGTAAGTAGTAATTTCTCATTTCTTAAATTTTTCCAGATTAATCCACACCAATGGGATGTACCGAAGCTACTCCCGAATAGGGCGGGAGGTTGCCCTTGGTCCAAACCACACCGCATGCTCAAGGTCTGCACCTGCCAAGGTCTGCAGATCTAGGCAGCAATACTTGGAAAAGTATACAATGCAGAGTCACATTGCAGCTCGGCAAAACTCAATGGCAGACAAAAACGAATCTCCAGCCATGACACTGCTCGAGCCCTAATGGAATGAGCCCTAACTCATCTAGGTAACGTCTTCTCTGTATTCATAAACACAACTGAGATAACTTCCTTAATTCAGTGGGATATGGTAGCCCATGATGCAAACTCACCCTGTTTACTGTCACCGTGAAGAATAAGCAGATGATCAGTGCTCTTGAGATATTTAGAAACCTCTAACTCGGCATCCAAAGTCTGCAGCAGAGGATGTGTGTTCATTCTCTCTCTCTCCCTGCCAAGCATTGGCAGGGAAATTAAATGATCCAAGTGAAAGTCCAAGACCACTTTTGGTAAAAAGACATAACAGACTGAAGCTGGACCATCCCTGGAGACACCCACAGGAATGTTTCCCAGACGAAGAGCCTGCAGCACAAAAATCCTTGTGCAGAACAGATTGCAATGAGAACAATATCCTCAAACCCAGTAACCTCAAGGAAAATTACATAGTGCTTGAAAAGAGAAGCCCAAAAATTCTATAACCAGATTAAGGTTCCATAAAAGCAACTGTAGGGGGTGATGCTGCTTCTTCCCCTTCAAAAACTGGACTACATATGAATGGGTTGACAAGGGTCTACCATTCACCTGACCCTGGACCTGAGCAAGATCTGGCACCTGCGTCTTCAAGGAGTTACAGGCCAAGCTCTTAAGTAACCCGTCCTGAAGAATTGCATAATGAGCAGCATCTAATCGAATCATGCCTCGTTCCTTTCACCAAGCTTCAAACATACTCAAAACTCGATTGTAAGCTAAAGAAGTGGAAAACTTCCATGCCTGAAGCAAGGTGGAAAACATAACAGTAGAAAATCCATGCTTTAGCAACCGAGCCCTTTCAAGGGCCATACCATAGACAAAATCAAGACAGAACTTTGTGAAGAACAAGTCTCTGTTGTAGTAGGTTCCTGTGGATCATTTTCCAGAAAGAGAGTTCACTAGATATCTCTACAATTGTGAATATCATGGCTTCCCAGGCCAATCTAGAGCCACCAGAAGCATCAATCCTATGTGTCCTTTGAACTTTTGAATCACTCTGCCCAACATGGGCCACAGGGAAAAGACATATGGAAGCTTGCCTTCCACCCATTCCTGCACAAGATCATCGATACTAAGGACTTCTGATTCTACTGCAACGGAAAAAGCAAGGAACCTTCACAGTGTGCAATATCATCAGGAAGTTTAAAAACAGTAGAATCCAGAGGGCCACTATGAGCTGGCACACCTTGTCTGACATCTCCCAGTCTCTCAATCCAGACTCTGCCAGCTGAGAAAAATCGGCTCTTACATTGCTTTTTCCCACAATGTGAAAGGTGTATATCTCCTGAAGATATATCTCCACCCAGTCCATGAGCTAGGTTATGTCCTCCGACACTTCCTGGCCTTAGGCACCTCCTTGGCAATTGACATAAACCACTGTCATCATATAGTCTGACATTACTCAGTCCACTTAATCCTGTAAGCAGTCAATGAACTGAAAGCATGCTATCCGAACGGTAGGCGCTTCCAGACAAGAGATGCCCCAGAAAGTCATCTGCACTGCAGAGCCCCTGTGCTATTAACTCTTGTCAGTGAGTTCCTTAATCCCAGAGGCTCACATCTGTCATGTGTACCAGTCAGTCTGGGGTCTGTAGGGAACGCCTTTCCTTAGAACATCTGCTTTCAACCACTGCTGCAGTTGGATGTTGTTCTACACCAGGTAATTGAAGCTGCATCAAGTAGTCCTGAGAGCAACAGGATGCGCTGAAAAGGATGCATATTTGTCCTCACTCATAAAACCACCTCCAGGGTGGCTGCCTTCAAAACTAGTGGTTGTAGGTAAGATAACACCATCAGGAGGAATACCTCTGTCAATAGCTGCACCTGCACCAGCAGTTTCTGAATTTTCAATTGACCTTCTGGCAGGAACATTCTGCCTTGCTTCATTTTGAAATAGTTCAACCTCTGAGATGGCTGTAGACTGCTCTTGGCCAGGAGATCCACTTACATGAGGCCTGAAGACTCTCTTCCAGGCTCTTGACTTAAATTAACCTAGATAGGTATAGGAGAAGCAGAATGCCATCCTTTTCCAATCCTGTCGCTATCACTACCCTGACCTTGGCAAGGTTGTGGATGCAGTGGCTAGACTGAAAGGTAGCACACAAAACTGATAATGCTACCACAAAATGGTGAATTGTGGAAAACTGCTGATGCTCCAGCCAAATAGGCATATATTGATATGCTCTGACAGATCCAAAAAGGTAAGAAATTCCCCTGACTGTATTGCCATTATCAACGAACTTAAGATTTCCATATGGCCAATGACAATTGACCCCCTTTTTGGTCCAGGATGAGGTGAGAGGAACTTTCCTTCTCAGAAAGAATGGAATAAATTGAATAATGTCCATTATCTTTTTGTGACTTGGGCAATGAAACCATGGCCCATCAGTTTAGAAGCCTTGACAACAAACTACCCTACATATCTCTTCTGCGGAGAGATGCAGAGTCACACCATGAAGACGTCTCTAGGGATGCAGAGAAAGCTCCAGAGTATAGCCTTCACTTATCATTCCTGAAAACACCGGTCTGATGTGGACTTGACCCACTTCCAATTAAAAAGAGATAGACAACCTTTTATCTCTTGCTTTGTGAGATGGGTCACAAAAACAACCCTGAGGGAGTCAGGAGACACTTCCACCCAAGCCTGTGCCCCATCCGGGCTGCCTAGGCTGAATGAATTGAGCCCTACTCAGGGGCCATCCTGCAAGAAGCTGCCCCTTTAGCAACTGAAGAACCAGGACTCAATTAATGCTATCTTTCTTTGTTGTTTGTTTTTTTTTAGCCCACTCCCAAACAAGATTAATTCCGTAAGATTAAACTTTGAAATTGTATCGGCTGAACAGCTCAGCCACAGCTGCTGCCTAGCTGCTATCACCAAAGCCATTCCTCTGGCAGAGGTATGAACCAGGAGCATCCTGCATCCACCAAAAAGGTAGCAGACAGTTCCATCACTACCCTGGTATTCAAACCAAACTCATCAACTTCCTGAAATCGGAACAGACAAGAGTGAACCACCAGGGAGCAGCAAGAGGCTATCTGCATCCTTCAATGCCGCACTCCTTTCCACAGGAATGATCGTCCACTTGGTGATGGAACACACTAGTGCATTCCCATTTTAGAAAATGCAACTGTTCTCTCTCTCACTGCCAGAAACAGGGGGTACAGCCCTACTAAGGCTTGCCCCCCTCTAAAATCAGCTTCCAGAGCATCCCAGTCAAGATCATCAAGCCTTGAATGGCTACCCATTCGCTACAGAATTCTCTTCAAGATACTTACTATTATCCACAGAACCTTATTTCAGGAATCCCAGCTCCAACTCACCATACCCCTCAAACCACACTCCTCTGCAAGACCCACCAGATCTGCATACAGAGACTCCCTCCAGGTTCCCCCCAAAAAATCCATTCTTCACAATGCCATTGAAAAACGAGCACTATCAATTGCCGGTCCGCATCATTGGAACTCTCTCCCGCCAGATCTCCGCAAGGAACATTGCCATATCACTTTCAGAAAAAAATTAAAAATGTGGCTGTTCGCCCAAGCATACCCTTGAAGAAGCTTCAGGGTCACCCACACAGTCACATACCCCACGGCTGCGTACCCCTCCCGCAACTCGAAAGAACTGTTTTTCGGCTAACTGCACTTTCATATAACTTGTCTAATCGTATACACTGTGTAAATTGTATATAACTCTTACCATGTAAGCACTTACTCTATGCTTATATGCTTTGCTCTCCAGTTACAAATTGTTTAACCTTTCCTTTTTTTCCAACAGCCTAGTCCCACATTCCCTATTATAATGTAACTTTTTGCTTTCACTGTTAACTGGTTTACCCCCCTTGTTTATTGTAAACCGGTATGATAAGACCTGGTCTTGAGCATCAGTATATTAAAAGAATTTAAACAAATAAATAAATAAATAAATAAATAAATAAATAAATAAATAAATAAATCTATAATGGGGAAGTAACTTCTTTGGTTCAGAAATGGAATCAACACCGACAATCCCAACATCTTCAGATTCATAGTGAGAAGAGCCGGCAAATTATCTCTATGACAGAATGCTCTGTATCACTTTCGTCATCTGTGCTACCTGGTTCCCTTCAGAGTGACCAGCAGCAGGCTAAGGCATACTCCAACACTTGTCCATGGTACAACAAGACATGCAGGTTTCCACGGCCTGCGATAAATTATTTTTTTCGGGGGGAGAGGATAACTATTTTTTTCAGGTTGGCCGGCTCCGCTGAACATACCTGTAGAAAGAACTGCCGCTCTTGGAACAATTCCACCAAAGAAGGGCAGAAGGATCCATACAAAAGCCAGGAGGAACTGGGCTTGTGCCCACTGAGTTGTCCTGCCCTGCTAAAATCCAGTTAGGGGGGCCTCAAAACCAAACAAAACTGACAGATCATTTAACGGACCCACACCCGTATTCTGCTGGGAAGGGCCGGGCTCAGCAAAAACTAGCGAGAGACAACTTTCCCTGAGCCTCTGAACAGCACTGACAAGATTAAAGGGAGCACGAGGCTGTAATGCAGCAGGGTGGAAGGAGGATAACGAATGGGACAGTGCTATATCAGGGTACAAATTATATCGCAATGATAGGGAGGATCAACTTGGTGGGGGTGTGGCACTTAATGTCTGGGAGAGTATAGAGTCCAACAGGATAAAGATCATACAAGAAACTAAATGCTCAGTAGAATCTATATGGGTAGAAATCCCATGTGTGTTGGGTAAGAGTATAGTGATAGGAGTATACTACTGTCCACCTGGACAAAATGGACAGACATGTGATGAAAAGCTAAGAGAAATCAGGAAAGCTAACCAATTTGGCAGTGTAATAATAATGGGAGATTTCAATTACCCCAATATTGATTAGGTAAATGTAACATCAGGACTTGCTAGAGATAAAGTTCCTGGATGTAATAAATGACTGTTTCATGGAGCAATTGGTTCAGGAACCAATGAGAGAAAGAGCTATATTAGATTTAATTCTTAGTGGAACGCTGGATTTGGTGACAGAGGGAAATGTGGTGGGGCCACGTGGCAATAGTGATCATAACATGATCAAATTTAAACTAATAACTGGAAGGGTGACAAGTAAACCTTGTAAACAGTAAACAGCTCTAACACTAAATTTTCAAAAGATAACATTTGATAAAATGAGGAAAATAGTTAAAAAAAAACTGAAAGGTACAGCTGCAAAGGTTAAAAGTGTTCAACAGGCATGGACATTGTTTAAAAATACAAACTTAGATACGCAGTCCAGATGTATTCCATGCATTAAAGGTGGAAGGAAGGAAAAACAATTACCAGCATGGTTAAAAGATGAGGTAAAAAAGGCTATTTTAGCCAAAAAAAAATCCTTCAAAAATTGGAAGGAGGATCCATCTGAAGAAAACAGGATAAAGCATAAGCATTGTCAAATTAAGTGTAAAACATTGATAAGACAGGCGAAGAGAGAATTTGAAATGAAGTTGGCTATAGAGGCAAAAACTCATAATAAAAACTTTTTAAAATATATCTGAAGCAAGAAACCTGTGAGGGAGTCGGTTGGACCACTAGATGACCATTTCTTTAGCAGGACCCGTCCAATGGAACATGCTCCCGCCAGACATCCGTCTTGAGATCTGCTACGCTTCCTTCAAAAAGAAAATTAAAACCTGGCTCTTTAGCCAAGCTTTTCCAGAACTATGATCATTTTTTTTTCACCTCCAGCTATTAAGATTTTCTCGCCATCGCAATACTAATTTCTTTTATATTACTTGACATTGATTCCAATCCCTTCTGCAGATCACATTTAACTTTGACAGTTACGCCTTATTTTATGATTTGGATACTCAAAGAGACTTTACAATTTTCTCAATGTTAATTTTTGAATCTAGTTTTCCCTGTTTCCAAGTTCTATAACCTTGTTATATGTACCGCCTCTTGGCGTAATTTTATGTTTCAATGTAAACCGATGTGATTTGTATTTTAATACAGGAACACCGGTATATAAAAATCTAAAAATAAATAAATAAATAAGGGATTAAAGGGGCTCTTAGGGAAGATCAGGCCATTGCAGAAAGACTAAATTAATTCTTTGCTTCCGTGTTTACTAATGAGGATGCTTGGGAGATAACCTGCCCCTTTGTCTCGCCCCTTCGTCTCAGCCCCGAGAAAGCCACGAACCTTACCCACAGACGAAACTACAGCACAAACAAATGCCAATCAGCCATAGACAAACGGATTTTTCTGACCAGATAAAGCCATAACGCACCGACCACTTTCAAACATCTAAACCAATCCTTTCCAGCCACAATACAACACACCCTTCACAATCTCGCCAGCGTCCATCAACTAAAATCAAATGCCTAACTAGCCCTCACAGAATCCACTCCAGCAGTTCTAGCATCCATCCCAGCAGTTCCAGCATCCATTCCAACAGCTCCAGCATCCACTCCAGCAGTTCCAGCATCCATCCTAGCAGACTCCGCACGTATCCAGTCACAGACCTACCCCTACTCATAACCTCTAGCAAACCAGCATATAATGATACACAGCCATTCAATCCCCATACTCAAGAGAAAACCCAGAAATAACTCTCCACCAGACCCCATTCAGACACCCAGACAACAAAGACTCATCAACATCATGACATCTCCCATTACACAACTCCTCGGCCTTTCATTATTCGCTTTAACCTTATTCAATGCACAGTCACTGCCCAAAAAAATGCACCTTCTAAATGATTACCTAATTGACAACAACCCTGACATATGTGCAATAACGGAAACATGGCTAAAACCCACGGACATATCATTAACAAACCAACTACCTACACAATCCTTCGACCTCTTCTCAATACCTAGACCGAAAAAGAAAGGAGGAGGAATTCTACTTGCTGCAAAAAAACAATTGGGTATAACACTACAACAATCATACTCCACCTCAAAACTTGAATGCTCCATATTCAAATCTCAACATCTACAAATATTCCTCATTTACGCCACACCAGGAACTCTAGAGGCTAACCCCTCCCCTCTAATAGAGATGATAGCCAAACATCTAAATTCAGACAAACCAACCATCATACTGGGAGACTTCAACATTCACGTAGACTCCACCCCTCAATCCACTAACTGCGAAACTTTCCTCACCTCCCTCAGTCACCTTGGATTCACACAAATAATCAGCGGGCCCACTCACAAAGCAGGTCATACATTAGACCTCATATTTATCAACGATAGCTGGTCCATCCATACAAATCCCACCTGCACGCCAATCCCATGGTCAGACCACCAGCTTATAGACACAACCCTCAAAATGAAAAACACACCTCCTCCAAACATCTCCAAAACCACCATTCTTTTCAGGAAACCATGCGCACTGGAGTTACTCAACAAACAATGCTCCAAAGACCTCAAACAAATTGACTTCTCAGACGCCAACACAGCCACCACTTCATGGATCAAACTCACGAACAAAATAGCTGATCAACTCTGCCCAACCTCCTCAAAAGAAATCCAACCGACACGAGACAACAGAAAACCATGGTTCACCCCGGAACTCAAAACCCTGAAACAGAAACTACGAAACAAAGAACAAAGCTGGAGAAACAACCCTTCTCCCACATCCAGACTTGACTACAAAGCCACCCTCAACACCTACAGAAACGCCATACACAAAACAAAAAAGGACTTCTATGCAAAAAGAATTCATAACTTCATCTTCGACTCGAAGGCTTTATTCTCCTACGTTTCATCACTCACCAAACCAACACCACCATCCATTCCAGACCATCTAGCGCTCAGTAAGGCCAACGAACTAGCCACCTACTTCAAAACAAAAATCTCAAACCTCACCCTCTCCCTTACAACCCACCAAACGCTTCCAACACCTCATAGCACATACCAACTCACTCTGAATTCTAGACTAGAGTCATTCGAGCCCACATCAGCCATGGAGATTGAAAATTTACTTTAAAAAATTAAACCATCGGCACATCCCTCGGACCCACTCCCTACTAATTTGCTCACTGCCATCTCTAGCACGTCGCAAAACCTATTGCAGAAATCATCAATACCTCCTTAGCCATGGGCACAGTTCCTAATCAGCTAAAACTTGCAATCCTCAAACCCCTACTGAAAAAACCAACTGCATCACCCATGGACCCAGCCAACTACAGACCCATTGCAAACCTGCCCCTGATCTCCAAACTGATGGAAAAAGCGGTAAATAAACAACTTTCCGAATACCTCGAGGAGCACAGCATTCTTTCCCCGGCACAATATGGTTTTCGCAAATCTCGAAGCACAGAGTCCCTTCTGCTTTCCCTCACTGATAATTTACTTTTGAACCTGGAGAAAAAACAGTCATTCTTACTGGTCCTACTAGACCTATCTTCAGCGTTCGACACGGTAAATCACTCACAACTCCTAGAAC
Organism: Rhinatrema bivittatum; assembly: GCF_901001135.1. Classification (NCBI taxonomy): domain Eukaryota; kingdom Metazoa; phylum Chordata; class Amphibia; order Gymnophiona; family Rhinatrematidae; genus Rhinatrema; species Rhinatrema bivittatum. Next base: position 322,332,142 of record NC_042616.1, on the reverse strand, counting down.
AACTATCAAACATAGGAATCAAAGGCACAGCCCTCTGTTGGTTCAAATCGTTCCTATCCAACTGGTATTACAAGGTCAGAATCAACAACAAGGAATCTGACCCCATCCTATCAGACCAAGGCGTACCACAAGGTTCATCCCTCTCCCCTACCCTGTTCAACATTTACCTCCTCCCCCTCTGCCATTTGCTATCTCAACTCAAGCTTACTCATTACCTCTATGCAGACGACATCCAGATCCTAATCCCCATCACAGAATCAATTCAAAAAACCTTCGTCTACTGGGAGAATTGTCTTAAACCAATTAAACAACTACTCTCCAGCCTAAACCTGATTCTAAACTCCAGCAAAACAGAGCTGCTACTAATCTCACACAACCCGAACAACCACCCACCTAGTCTGGCACAAACCACATCTTTAAACATGGAGCTCTCTGCAGACGTCAGGAATTTAGGAACTTGGCTTGACAATCAACTTAACCTTAAAAAATTCATAAACACAACCACCAAGGACTGCTTCTTTAAACTACAGGTCCTAAAGAAACTAAAGCCACTCCTTCACTTCAATGACTTTCGCCTCGTTCTTCAATCCATTATTTTTTCGAAACTTGATTACTGCAACTCAATCTTACTGGGCCTCCCCTCCAACAGCATCAAACCCCTACAGATGGTACAAAACGCCGCAGCCAGAATCCTAACTAACACTAATAGAAGAGACCATATTACCCCCATCTTGAGCTACCTCCACTGGCTACCCATCAAACAGAGAATCATATATAAAACCTTAACCATTATCCATAAAACAATTCATAACGTCGCACCTATATCTCTACAAACTCAACTTCGCCTACACTCATCGGCCAGACCCATCAGAAGCGCCTACAAAGGCACATTAGTCGCAGCTCCCACCAAATCAACGCTAAGAAAAAGAGCACTATCCACTGCGGGACCACATCAATGGAATGCGCTCCCACCAGACATAAGACTCGAACCCAACCTACCAGAGTTCAAAAAAAGGTTAAAAACCTGGCTCTTCAGGCAAGCGTTCCAATTCCCAGAGTGTAACTAGGCACCTCCTCCTGTCTTTCAGATCCAACCATTGCAAGGTGTCACAAACACATTGACACTCAAATTCATACACGGACTTGATTATTCGCAATATCTATTTATTTAAGTCATCCTTCTCATATTATATTATTTAACCGATTACTTGCAGACTATATACGCTACTAAAGTTCCTTGTAAAATGTGAACACAAATAATGTTATAATAATATTATCTGTTTGTTAAATACTATTGTTACTTTCACTGTTCCTTGTAATAATGTTCAATAGTTGATTGTTATTGTTCTATGTTCTATGTAAAAAACCCCAGTCTAACCTCCCAGACCAGGGCAACCTTTTCGTTACTTGTAAACCGGACTGATTTGTATTGCATACAGGAATTCCGGTATATAAAAATTAAAAATAAATAAATAAATAAATAAATACCAGTTCCGGAGATGGATTTCAAGGGTGATGAATCAGATGAACTGAACCAAACCATTATGAACCTGGAAGATGTAGTAGGCAAGATTGACAAACTAAAGAGTAGATGCAATTAATTAAGTTGACTTAGAAAATAGCCACTGCTATTACTAGCAATGATTACATGAAATAGACTTAGTTTTTGGGTACTTGCCAGGTTCTTATGGCCTGGATTGGCCACTGTTGGAAACAGGATGCTGGGCTTGATGGACCCTTGGTCTAACCCAGCATGGCATGTTCTTATGTTCTTATAAATCACCGGACTGGATGTTATGCATCCAAGGGTACTGAAGGAAATAAAAAATGAAATTTCTGATCTATTAGTTAAAATTTGTAACCAATCATTAAAATCATCTAGTGTACCTGAAGACTGGAGACATGGATTTGCCCAAGGGAAGTCTTGTCTAACAAATCTGCTTCATTTTTTTGAAGGGGTTAATAAACATGTGGATAAAGGTGAACTGGTAGATGTACTGTATTTGGATTTTCAGAAGGTGTTTGACAAAGTCCCTCATTAGAGGGACCTAAAAAAACTAAAAAGCCATGTGATAGGAGGCAATGTCCTTTTGTGGTTTACAAACTGGTTAAAAGACAGGAAACAGAGAGTAGGATTAAATGGTCAATTTTCTCAGTGTAATAGGGTAAAATAGTGGAGTGTACTTGGACCAGTGTTTTTCAATATATTTATAAATGATCTGGAAAGGAATACGACGAGTGAGGTTATCAAATTTGCGGATGATACAAAATTATTCAGAGTAGTTAAATCACAAGCAGGTTGTGATACATTACAGGAGGACCTTGCAAGACTGGAAGATTGGGCATCCAAATAGACTTAGGGGTACATTTTCAAAAACAGCGTGCGCGCGTACTTTTGTTCACGCACCACGCGCAAACAAAAGTATGCTGGATTTTATAAGATACGCGCGTAGCCGCGCGTATCTTATAAAATCCGGGGTTGGCGCACGCAAGGGGGTGCACATTTGTGCAACCTGTGTGCGCCGAGCTCGGCGCGCGCTGCCTGTTCCCTCTGCCTCCCCTCACCTTCCCCTCCCTTCCCCTACTTAACCCACCCCCCTGGCCCTATCTAAACCCCCCCTACCTTTGTCAGCAGATTTACGCCTACCCAAGGCAGGCATAAATCTGCACGCGCCAGTGGGCTGCTGGCGCGCCATCACCCGACCCGGGGGCTGGTCCGGAAGCCTCAGCCTCAGCCATGCCCCCGGGCCGGTGCCACGCCCCCGGACCTGCCCCGAACCGCCCCCTGACCCCCGGATACGCCCCTGGACATGCCCACTCCCGCCCCTTTTACGAAGCCCCGGGACTTACGCGCATCCAGGGGCTATGCGCACGCCGGCGGCCTATGCAAAATAGGCGCCGGCGCACGAGTGCCCTGCGTGCATAAATCCAGCCAAATTATTCTGGACTCAGTGTCAGAATGTAGGTGCTTTAAATCAACAAGTCCCCCAAATTTAGGCACCTATAAATTGCGTAGGACCATGGCAGGGAAACAAATTTAGGCACTCAATGCTGATTCCTAGTGCTGGACATCTACCTTAGGTGCCTAAAGTTAGGTTGTCCTACATGTTAATGTGACTAAAGTTAGTTAGGGACCAATATTTAAGGAAATATTGTAAGTACCTGTACAGTATAGTCTATATTCTTCAGAATAAAGGTGTATATTCAAGAACTTATAATTCTATGAATATCAAGCTCCCTTTTAATTTCATTTTCAGTCTTGGTGTGAATTCTTTTTAATGTGGCTAGATTGTCCAAGTTATATGTATTTTTCATATGTTTTACTATATCATGACCCAAATAGACACCCAATATTTTGCAGCTATTTTCCTCCTGGAAGCCAAAACTAATCGGGACAAAGTACATCCTTTATGAATACAATTGAATTTCACTTGGATAAATTGGATTTAGTTAAGTGTGATCAAACATGGAACTCTGTTTTTGTGCAAATATTTCAATTTATATGTTAAAATTCAGAGTAAAATCTTTTGTTCTATGTCCATGGCAATATAATATTGTCACAGTCAATGGGATGTGCTCATTGCTAATTGTCAATATGAATTATTAGGAATCTGCATTTATTTGAAACAAGAGTAATATGAAACAAATGAGACCATTTTTGTTTCCTTTGTGAACCCCCGATACAAGTATATAGCCCATTCAAAACTGCTCTCATCAGAAAGCTGCAGTGACTATAACAACCAACCCTGGCCTATAATTCCAAATAAATGCTGGGGTGATTGGACACTTCCAACATTTTGACCTTTTCTTTTTTTTTTTTTCTTTTTGTTAAACCATCTAGGTAAAGAGGATTTAGAAACTGTGTTGCCTGTAGAAAGCCCTGCAATTTAAAACAATATATCAGGGCCAATGCCAAGGCAGGAGACCTAGGAAAATAGACAGGCTGACCAAAGTGAAGCCTATAGTTGCCATCTGGATCGAATGACACTGATGTCCTCCCATTGAAAGGTCTGAGCATGTACAAAAAAAAAACTCCATCTGTACTGTTCGATTTTGCAGAGAAATGTTGTGTGTTCAGAAGCTCTCTTAGAATGGAAGAAACACTTAAAAATAAGGAATTAGAAAAGGGCTTTTATTGATTTTCACTGCTGAAGTCAGTCAGTGTCACAGTGCTCTCCCTGTTCACTGGCACAGGGAAAGACTGGAGATCAAAGCAGTGCCAGTTAAGACTGATTTTATTTTGTCTCTGTCTGATGCTGCACAGTGTGAACTGCACTCAGATTACCTATCTGCAGACAGACTGAAGAGAAGCACAGAAAGCAGTGTACGTACATACGCTGTAGATGTGTGTGTGAAGCACAGGCATTTTTGCATACAGTGGGAGGGATAGCCCTAGAAAGATAGAAACTGTGATTGTGCCACTAGAAATAGCAAGCTGCTAACTGCGTTTGACAAGTTTGCTCTGTACTTGCGAAGCACGGAAGTAAACTCAGTTTGTGTGTGAGAGACTCATTCAGTACTAGAATGGTGCTGATGAGTGCTGGTAGAGCAGTAGGACAGTCTACTGTGATATCAAAACACCCAGTTGCTACTTAATATTCTATCATGCTGTGAGGAAAGGGGAGAAGAGGGAATGAAAGAGGCAGAGAATTGGGTGTTGCTGCAGAGCAAGTCCAGCCCTTCTGAAATACAAGTAGTACAAGTAGCAGCAAGATAAAAGGGAGTCCTGCTCTTAAATTTAAGAGATTTTGACTCAAGCCATAAGAAATTGAAATAGGAGGAGCATTTGTCACCCATCACTTGTTCTTCACCTTCTTGTTTTGGAGCAAGGGCAAAAGGCAGACAAACATCTGAGGCTGTTAGGGTAGGGTATTTTCAAAAGCTGATTTTGAGAAAATAATTTCTGGGATTCCCTGAATCAGAAGATATCTAAGAGCTAGATCCTGAAGAGAATTTTGGAGCTCTAGCAGTCAGTAGCATCTTAGCTTACAGTGAGGATGTGGGGGAGGACAATGATATTGATCATGTTGAAAGCAAGCCCCAGACAGTGTACGTAGAGAGCATGAGTAATGCCTCTTTGCTTTTACTTCAGTCAACCCTCAACCTCAATCCCAATGTCAACAGCTCTCAATAATGCAGAGAGGAGATTGTGCAAGACATCCCTAGTGTGGAGACACTCAAAAGTTAGGAAGGATTCATGTTTTACTTTGTGTATTCACTGCAGTAAGGCCATTAATTGAAGAAAGGTACTTGGGTCATCTGACAAAAGCTGGTATGCGGCATCATCTACAGAAACACCACCTGAAAGCATTGCCATCAGGGGAGGGCAGCTGTACTGACCTCGGGACTCCCTGTCTCTCAAATCTATACCAAAGGGGTTGGAAAGGAGAAAACTTTCGCTGAAGCTGAGATCACAGCCCCTTCCACTAGTCAGGTGGCAGGCTGCCATATGTCTGTAGCAGCATAGCACCATTGAAGAAATGGGATGTTCTGTATCACCATCCTGGGGCAAGAGGCAGGCAGCATCCAAAGAAATTAAGTATATCAGGAAAATGATTGCCCTGAATGACCAGCCCCTGCAGATAGCGGATAACCTAGGCTTTGAGAGTCTGGTGCACCTCTTAGCCCCCGATTACAGTTCCCTCCAGGACTAGATTTAGTAGGCAGATTGTTATGTAAATAATGAAATCCTTTCAAGATAATGCTCCAGATTATTTAGCCAAGTTATTTAGAAAACATGTTCTGCTCTGGTATCTACATTCAGCTTCTCAATCTCTTCTTCATTACTTGCATAAAAGAGGCTCGTTTAGATGTCTGTTGTTATGCTATTTCCATAGTTGGTCCAAAATTATGGAATACACTCTTAGACGAAATTAGGTCCACAAATGAAATAAAGGTCTTTTGTAAAAAGCTGAAAGTTGAATTTTTGGGGAAGCCTTTTCTGTTTTGATAGAATGAAGAGATTATTCTAAATGTTTTTCTCTATTGTTTCTGTGGGTTAAATATGAATATGTGATATGTAAGAAGAATAGTTTTTGGAAGAGTGTTAATATGTCTCGTTTTAATATATTTGTTTTTATCATGCATTTGTAATCAAATCCACTTAGCATGTGCCATTATATATGGACTATACATATTTTACGTAATAATAATAATAATAATCCTCATACTGTACAATCAGTGCTGTAGCCACATGCCAGCACATCTGGCCAAGTCAGACGGGAGAAGTATGCATTTCACCAGACACATCTGGGCCAGCACAAATGCTACAAATGCCTATCTCTCCTGAGGGCATACTGATGGGAGCTGGTCGAGGTGGGGCAGACAATAGCTGTAGTGGGGACAAAGCATCAGGGATACAGGTGGGCTGTGCTTGCACAACCAGGTGATGGATAGTCTCCATACCTTATGCCAGTGGTCCCCAACCCTGTCCTGGGGGCCCACCAGCCAGTCGGGTTTTCATGATATCCACAATGAATATGCATGAGAGAAAATTTGCATGTCATGGAGGCAGTGCATGCAAATGTTCTTTCATGCATATTCATTGTGGATATCCTGAAAACCTGACTGGCTGGTAGGCCCCCAGGACAGGGTTGGGGACCACTGTCTTATGCAATAGGCTAAGAGCCATAAGAAAGATGCTGGAGAGGTGGTAGCTAGACAGAGATACAAGCGTATTCATGCAGGATTTTGTGTGGCACCCAATGGGTAAGATATGATAAGGGCAGTGGACGATAGGGACTATCACAGTCTCCATTTGCATACTTGCTGTACCTGACAGTGAGGGATGCCCTGGGCTGGGGCCCAATAACCATGGGATTTCAGTTGTGCAGGCTCTGACAGAGAGGTGAAGAAAAATAGGGAATTTTCATTGTATTATGAAGGGTGTGTAGCTTCCCCATGAGAATCAGGAAGAATTTTGGGATACCTCATAAGTGTTTGACACAAAATTTTGGCACCCTTGTGAATTTCATCTATCTGATACTTAAGAGGTTAGTAGAGCAGCAGACTCCCCATCTTGATCTGTCTCTAGAAGCAGAGATATGTGTGGATTGCCCCAGAGCATCATGATTGTGTAGTGATATGGAAGCTGATACAACTCCTGAAACCTTTCAAAGATGCCAGAAGTGACACTCTGGGTGGAGTCATCCCCATAGTAAATATTCTGGAGGAAAAGTTAGAGGATTTCCATGAGCAATAGAGAATGGAAGAAGAGGTACTGCAATTTGTAAACTCCTTGAAGAAGTAGGTGCAAAAGAGACTGAAAGCTGAGAGAAAACAAAATGTATATGCTTGCTATGTAATCTATAGGTAAAAGAGAGGAGGGGGCTTATAAGTAGGTGTGTTGTTCTGACTGGCCAGCCGTGAGATGTTCCCATGGCTGAATGCACTCACTGCAAGACACCCAGTACATCACGGACACTGCTATCAGCAGCTCCCAAATGCCATTATTCCAGCATGCCGCCAAATTCCTCCCTCTGCAGGCCCTCCCCAGGCATGTGCATACACTGCACAACCTTTAAAGGGAGAAATAAGACCATGGTGTGTACTGATGACTTCAGGCCTACCTGCCTACTCATGGTGCCACCATATGACCAGCAGATGCCTTAGCAACAGGTCCCCCTGCTTGCAGTATGTGTTGCTCGTTCCTTGCCTTGCCTGCTCCAGCCTGTCCCTGCTCTGGTCCTTTGCTATCTCTACTTGCTCCTTCCATGGTCTGATCTCTCATGCTTCACCTTTATTTGGATTTTGTATCTGCCTGATCTCGATCTACTTTGACCATTGCTTAGTTCTCGACCATGCCTGTCTGTTGCCTACCCCATTCATAACCAGCTCCATTTGCAGTCTTCAGTATTGTCTCCTAAGATCTGGCAGCCCTCAAAATCCAAGGGCTCAACCTGAAGCGGAAGGAGCTGGTAGAGGTAAAGCTCAGACCTAGTCTCAGTTCCTGAGAGTTACTGTCAGGAAGGAGCCCCACTGGGTCTCAAATTGAGATGTATCAATCTCATCACAGTACAAAGGCTCACATATCATGACATCCTTTGTCTGGTCAGATCTAGCAAAGGTGGCCCAACATTATCTTTCATTCCCACCAACCAGTGTGCCCAGTGAACATGTCTTCTGGATGGCAGGGTACATCATGAGCCCTCATCATTCAAAGCTGGCACCAGAGTTGATAGAAAATATGGTCTTTATGAAAATTAATCTGCCTTTGCAGGGTTTAACAGTTGCCATGCCCCTTATGCTACACTTTGTGGTCTAGCTTTCACTGCCTTTCTTCCATACTCCTGACACTATACCTTGGGGGTCTTACTACCACTATCTCTTGCTGACATACTTCTGCTACTACAATCTGGGATTTTGCTACATACATCTGATGCTACATTTTGGGGGTCTGGCTGCCACTCTGATTTGCTGGTAAGCGTGCCCCTGATGCTACAACTTGGATCTTGCAGCTAGGATGCCTTGCTGCCATACAGCTGATATTGCATCTTGGGGGTCTTGCTGCCATACCCCTGATATATTGCCTTGGGGTCCTTTTGCGCTAATGCCTTGCTGCCATACCACTGAAGCCATACCTTGAGGGTCTTACTGTTAATCTGACTTGCTGCCATATGCCTGATGTTTTACCTTGGGGGTCTGGCTGAACTTTGACTTTCTGCCATCCATGCCCTTGATGCTACACCTTATGGGCCTTAAGGTGATACCTCTGATGTACCACCTCTGGAGTCTTGTTGACATAGCACAGATGCTATGCCTTGGGGGTCTTGCTGCCACTCTGGCTTGCTGCCATAACCCTGTCTCTACATCATAGAAGTATTTCTACCACTCTGACTTGTGTAATCCAAGCTCCTTATGATACACATCAGAGGTTTTGTGGCCAAACTGCCTTATCCGTAACACTACACCTTGGGCATCTTGCTGCCACACCTCTGATGTACAACCTTGGGAGTATTTTTGCCACTCTACCTTCTTGCCATACCCCTGAAGCTATTCCCTGGGGGTCTTTCTGCCTCTCTGATGCATCAGTCATGCCCTTGATGCTACACCTTGAGGTCCTTGCTGCCACACCCCTGATGTAGCACTTCAGGATTCTTGGTGCCATTATGCTTTGCTGCCATATCCCTGACAGTACATCTTGGGGTCTTGCTGCCAACATACCTTTCTGCCATACCCCTGCTGCTAAACCTTGTGGGTCTTGCTCCCATATCCTTACTACTACACCTTGTGGGTCTTGCTGCTATATCATATACCACTTTGGGGGTCTTTCTGCCACTATGATTTGCTATCATTCCCCTGACACTATATTGTGTAGTCTTGCTGACAATATGATTTTCTGCCATACCCCTGACACTATACGTTGGGGGTCTTGCTGTGATTATGCCTTGCTGCTATACTCCTGACACTATTCCTTGATGGTTTGATGCCTCCACATTTGTTGCTTTGATATCAGTCTATTTCTTCCACCCTACTTCTTTCTTGGTTATATAGGGGGTTATGGCCCATCCCACTTCTTTTTTTTTGTCTTACTGTTTTGTTATATACCTCTATGATCCCGGCCTAGTTCTCTCATCCTGAAGCTCTCTTGTTTATACTGGTATGTTTAGAAACCAGAAATAATGATAGATTTGATATGGCAGTGGAAAGTAAGCCTGGAGTCTATCCAGACCTAGATGCTTTTGATGCTTGTCCTGATGGAGAAGAAAAAGCCTTCAATGATGGTAGTTGAGTTTTATAGTTCAGAATATGGTCTCTAGATCAGTACTAAATCTGACATATTTAAAACTTGTTATAATGGAGCTATTTCTTGACTGTAGAAAGACAAAATTGCAAGAGCTAGACTGTGGCAGACCAGGCTAGTTGTTTGCAGATGAAAAACTGGACATCATCGATGTGCCCATTGCACAAACCAGCCAGGACTTTGCACACAGGAACTAGGTAGATGTTAAAAAGCAATTGGGGGCACTCCATGAAGTTAGAAATTAGCACATTTAAAACAAATCAGAGAAAATTATTTTTCACTGAATGCACAATTAAGCTCTGGAATTCATTGCCAGAGGATGTGGTTAAGGCAGTTAGTATAGCTGGGTTTAAAAAAGGTTTGGATAAGTTTCTGGAGGAGAAATCCATAAACTGATATTAATAAGGAATAGTCTCTGCTTGTTGCCAGCATTAGTAGCATGGGATCTATTTAATGTTTGGGTACTTTCCAGGTACTTGTGATTTGGATTGGCCACTGTTGTAAACAGGATACTGAGTTTGATGGACCCTTGGTCTGACCCAGTATGTCATAGCTTATGTTCCAATAATTAGAGTGCATATCCTTGAGGGATGCTCATATTAACAGCAGACCATTATGAACATTTGTTTCCCATTCTTACTCGTGAGCACTCAGATAGGTAATATTTGAACAAGTCCAACACAGACATCACTATACCATTCTCTTGTTGATGGTATAACATGATATTATGGTCAATGTTGTTATGCGATGTCAAGTGACAAGAACGTAACTAATCCCACAGTCTAGGCTTCTTCTGAGTGAATCTAGTAGGGGGCCCATAAGTTCTGTGCTAATAGATTTCCTAAACCTGAACTGCTGGAGAATCAAGGATTTGTCTGTCCTTAATTGCCTTAGTACAACAGTTTCCAAGAGCTTGGCCAAAAATGATGAGAATATTGGTCTAAAGTTACCTTGGTCGGATACGTCAAAGTCTTGTTTTTTTATTTGTTAAATATTTTATTGGTATTTCTTATACATAACATAACAGATACGATGAATTATAATAAGTTATGTACAAGCCCTTCCCCCTCCCCTTCCGCTTCCCTCCCACCCCATCTCTGACATATTATCAGACAGTGTAGCAGTCCTTACAGAGGCTTGCTTGAGGCATGCAGGAAAGTGACCTTCTGTCAAAGATGCATTAACAATGAAAGTGAGCACCGATGAGATGGTGTCACGTATGGCTTTTAAAACCGGTCTCGCACAAGTTTTCAGGGGACAATATGAGTCATTCATATTGGCAATAGCATGAGAAATTTCACTTATGGATGAATACTCAAAAGAGTCCCAGTGCCAATTAGTGGTATGCAATTGTCATACCAGATTGGAACAGAGGCAAAGCTGATGGTCAGTTCTGCTATTTTAGTGGTGAAAAACTTAAAAAAAACCCACTTCACAAGTAGGAGTGTCAGAAGATTGAATTGCATTGACTGATGGTTTATTAGAGGCATTGGTAAATTGCTTTGCAATGTTGAAACATTCCTTGTGATTATAGCCCACTTCCATTTATTGTGCTTTTTTGTGCACACAATGAAGCACATGCCCCTCTGGAACCAGCTGCCAGCTCTTGACCCCCCTGTACAGATAACATCAGCGGAGAGGCAGTGCTATGGCCCAGTGACTGCAGAGATGGTGGGAGAAATACTAGGGAAGAGCCGCTGTTGTTCTCACTGGGGGCTAAAGATGTCAATGGCCTTTATGCCCCGGAGAGCAGTGCAGGTGCTGGCAGAGCAAGTCTATCAGAGATGCCAGCTGCCAGCTCTTGACTCCATTCGCACAGATGGCATCAGCGGGGCAAGGGGCCACAGCACACCAACAGCACTGCTGGTGGGAGAGTTGTCGGAGAAGAAGCGCTTTTGCTCTTGCTGGGGACTGAAGTTGTCACTGGCCCTGATGACTCTGAGAGCAGTGCAGGAGCTGATAGAGCAAGATATTGAATAGCTAGTGGCTGAAGAGAATTTGGGGTCTCTAGACAACAGAAGAATAGATGATACTGAAATAGACACGGCAAAAGAGAAGACCAACTCCAAGCCAGAACAACTAGATCTTTCCCCAAGGATTTCCTTTTGTTTCCAATTTGTTTTGTGGCTTTTTCCCTTCACTTGGAGCTCTAGGGTATTCCTGCCACTGTGGGTGGATGCTTTGCACCTCTCATGAAGTTTTGGGATCTTCAAGACGCACCTCATGCTGCTTGGACCCTCCATGTCTGTCTTGGGGTTTTTCCTGCTTCTATAGATGGTTTGTTCCCCCTTCATGCCTTGCCCCATTGCGAGCACTTGGGGTATTCATGCCACTTTTGGTGTCATGTTGACACAATCTTGATGCATTGGAAAGCCTTTATCCTTCTGATGTCTTCCCAATAGTTTCATTAGACATTATTAGAAAATCCCAATATAGGAGCCCAAAACAGGCTGCTTTGCTTCCCCCTTTGATTCTAATGGGAAATGAATGAATAAAATGAACAAATATATTTGTTTGAAATGAACTAAATGAATGATTGTGATCTACAAAATGAATAAATTAACCAAAACAATGTTTTCCTGTGCACATACATATGAGTTATCTTACATCTCATCTCATTATTATGTTGCCAAGTTAACAAAAGTTAAATGTCTTAAATACACACCTCCTGCCACACAAGCTCTTCTTTAAATTCTGAAATGTAAAAATATTCTGTCAGTTGTTGGCAGTCTATCATTGTGATAAATAAGCAAATATTAAAGCAGTATTATGAATATGTAAAAATAAAATAAATGAATCATGAATGAGGAATTAAATATATGTAATCTATAATACAATATCAAAAGGTAAAATAATTTAAAAATATATTGAAAATTTAAGTTATTAATTACCAGAGGATGTGTTCAAGGTGACTAGCATAGCAGGGTTTAAAAAAGATTTGGACAAATCACTGGAGGAAAAGTCCATAACACATTAGGTAGACTAAAGAAAGCTTTTGCTAACCCTTGGAGTGAATTACAGGAATTGGATCTACTTTATGACATTTTCCAGGTACTTGCGAGCTAGATTGGCCATTGTCAGAAACAGGATGCTGGGTTTAACGGACCTTGGTCTTATGTGGCATGGCAATTCTTATGTTCTTATGGAACACTATGTATTTAATGCTCAGAATCTGTTCATGGAATTCTTTTTCAAATTGACAGGTTACTTAAGAAGATATTCCTAAAAAAAAAATGATATAGATTTAATATAATTTTCTCTTGTGTGTTAAGAAGTAAAATATTTAAGCAAATTATAGAAAAACCTTATGATGAAGGTCATTTAATCTTCCTAAGAATGTGTTCAATTTTGCAGGCATAATTTAGATGTATTGACTCATTATAGAGTAAATGAAGGTGAAGCAGTAGGAGCAGTGCTGATTGATTATAAAAAGCTTCTTCAGCTAATTTATCATTATGTTCTCATTGAAAAATGGGATAATTGGTGATTCCCTACTTTGCATACATGGGTCAGGACAAGAGTATATGGATTGTCATTTAAGAATCCCTTTTTTTTTATACTATAGAAGGCAAATCTAGAATGCTTTTCTAGCAATACTGAATTAGAACATAAATCAAACTAAATGGAAATACAATTTAGAAAGCATGTTGGACTAGATAAGTGCCTCCTTTAGAGTTTGATTGACCTTCTGCAGTTTAGGTTTCCAGGAAACAAATAGGAACAGCAGTCCAATAACAGTTTTCCCAATATAACCTGTCATTATAAGGGATATTTCAACTGTTGTTCAGTAAGTTTTCAAACTCTCAAAAGGTTATTTGATCAGGTCTTAAAAAAAAAAAAAAAGACATTCAGAAGGCACCAAGGTAGCCTATTATCTTCATTATCAGGCTACATCATTGCAACTCTCCCCCCAAAAGGTTATTGAGTATCAGGGATCATAATTCAGATACCAATGAAATTTTGTACTCTAGATTCTTACTTTGTTGATACCTGACACCAGCCTATTGTTAATGCAGTTCTACTCCTTCAGCTGTTCTATAGATGCTCCCTCAGCACATCCTTGATCATTTCATAAAAATGTGCAATGCAAGTTGATTCTGTTTTCATTGTAAATGACCCTTTATTAATGTTATTGTCACTGTTCTATTCAAATTTGTTTGTAATCCATCTTGAAGCCATTCTTGAAAAAAGGCACAATATCAAATGTTGAAAAAATAAATAAATGCAATATTCACCCATCTAAATTGCAGTCAATTATTCACTTCACTGAGGTCTTTACCCCAAATTTATCTACTCTAGCTCACAGCAGAAATAAATCTAACTCGTGTATGCATAACTCCTATTTCTCCCTATCAGTAGAAGAATTAATTTAAATGTTATTTTCCTTCCTTGGAAAGTTACGTGAACTAGTTCACACTACACTATTTCCTATTACTTTGTTTATAGTGACATGGACTAATAAAAAAAAAGGCTCAAGAAGAAATTTCAATAAAGTCCCACCTGGACTTGTCTTAGCTAGCTACTTATAGAAAGACAATATCATGAAGGCCCCAGCACTGGCAGACTCCATCTATTGCGCAAACATCACAACATACTATCCAAACATTCCTTCTTGTCCGTCCCCCCCCCTCCCTCGCCATATCTTACAATGATTTCCATCAAAATACAGTATCAAAATTTCCCTGTGCAAATTCAGTTATGTTCCTGCAATCAGAGCCATCATGCAGGCCCCAATACCATTAAGCCTAGGGAAAAATACAAAAGACAAAACAATGTTTCACTTATCAGAATACAATAAAAAATGTTTTATTATTCCATTTTTCTGAAGAGAAGGAAGAAAAGAGTGCAGCCAAATTCTGAAACCTCTGGATGAGGTAAGAATTCTCACATTACCTCCAGGTGACTTCCTCCTCCTTTTTTTGCTCCTTAGGTAGGGGATCAGTATGTCTGCATAAGACTGAAAGACAAGAAAAGAGTAGAGATGTGCATTCATTTTAGATGAATTAGACAATTTCAAATTTGTCCTGTTTCGGGAGTGCCCTGAAACGAACAACAATAATTCACTGAAATTTGTGAAAATTTTGAATTTTGTGTTAGTGCGCACTAACACGAAATTAGTGAAATAAAGAAAAACAAACCTGAAACATGGAAAAAACCAAAGTTAACTGCGGGAAAAATGAAGTATGGACCAAAACGATGTATAAAAATGATACACATCTCTAGAAAAGAAAAGTCATTCAGGATTCACCAGAAACAAATCATAAAGTAATAAGTACAAAGCCAGAAAGTAGGAAGAAGGTAACTACCCCCTCCAGCAGGGGGCATCTCTTCTAGTGCAAACCCTAAAGAACAAACGCATGCATACAAGCATTCAATGGTGGCATATATGGCCAGCAGGACACTGGTCATTTGAAGATACTTCTGCATATTCTGGGTAATCAAGGGAAAAGAGAAGTGGGGAGTGGGACAATATCAGATATAAGAAGTTAAAGTTACACTAAAAAGCATTGACAGAATGGAATAACAGGATGAACAGAAGACAGATGGCACAAAAGTAACCAAGTCAAGTACTTCTGATGGGGCACTACAGCAGCATGTGCATTACCATTGCATTTAACAAAAGTCTGTACCCAAAATACAGAAAAGAAATACTGCCAGAGCATACAAACAGAGACACAATAAAGAGAGACAAAAAAGGAGCAGGTACTATGCTAACAAGAACAGATCAAGGTCCATTAAGCCCAGGATTGTGTCTCTGATAGGGGCCAGTCTGAATCACAATTATCCGGCAGATCCCCAATAATTGATTTATTTCTTGCATTTCACTCCCAGAGAAAAGTGCTGGCTTCCCAAGTCTACTTGAATATTAATTGTTCATATGGCAGTGACTCAACTTGTGGTTCTGGTCTGCTAAACCATAACAGATAGTCTGTGGGCCACTCTGCTAAGAGGAAAGAGCAGCTGCCAGTCCTGGCAAAAGAAAAGGCCTGACAAGCTGCCATGGACCCATCCCATGGCGGCTGAAGAAGAGGCCTGGAAGTCAGCACAGACCCCATCCTGCAATGGCTGAAGAAGAGGTCAGGCCCTCAGTGAAAGGCTGTGAGTATGTGCATGAGTGAAAGAGAGCATGTGTGAGTGTGTGTGTGTATGTGTGTGAAGTAATCTTGAGAGAGAATGTATATGGGAGACAGAAAGGCTGTTGGGTTAAGAGCATATGGGTGTGTGTGTGGGGGGGAATTTGTGTGAACGTGTGTGAGGGAACCTGTGGGGTTGAGAGCATGTATATGAGAGGGAGCTTGTAGGATAGCGTGTGTGTGTGTGTGTGTGTGTGTGTGTGTGCCAGAGAAAGGGAGCCTGTAAGGATGAGAGCTTATGGGGTAGATTTTCCACTTTGGCACGCGCATGGTAGAAAATCCATGGGCCATGCGCACATGCATGCCAGATTTTATAATCCCGCGCACATATATGCTGGCGGCGAATGCAAGCGAGGGGGAGAGATGTCTGCAATTTCCAAGCGGTGACTCCTTCTGGCCTTCCCCAGTCCACTCCAATTAAGCAGCGGACTGGGAGGGAACTTCCCTACCCCACTACCTAACCTCCCTTCCCCAATCCTCCCCACCCCCTAAACCCTGCCTTTTTCTTTTTTTTTCTTCATTTTGCAACTTACTTCAGCTCCCGAGCTGAAATAAGTTGCATGCGCCAGCAGTCTGGTCTTTGGGACAGTGAACAATGGTGCTGTCAAAGGCTGCCCCACCGTGCCCCTCCCAGAACACGACCCCCCAGCCCACCCCTTCAAAGAAGCCTGGCACTTGTGCGTGTATCAGGCTTTATGCACGTGGCTGGGCCCCTTTGAAAATTGGCTCAGCCATGCACATAAAGCCCGGATTTTATGCGTACAGGTTGTTTAAAATCCAGGCTTGTGTGTATATTGTGAGGGAGTCTGTGGGAGTGAGACCCTGTTTGTGTGTGAAAGTATGTGCATGAGAAAGGGAATATGAGAGAATGTATATGAGTTAGATTATGAACATGTGTGTTATAGAATGTGAATATATGACAGATAAAGGATAAAGTTTGTACGCTTCCATCCCACCCTACTAATCCAAGATATCTGAGGATGACTGGAAATCAAATGTTCCCAGGTAAGGAGAGCAGAGGATACTTTTATCCCTATTAGTTTTAATTATTATTTGGTGTGTCTGCTATTTTGAAATATTTTATTGGTGTTTAGTAAATTTAAAAATTATATGTTTTAAATATTGGATGTTATTTTATAAATTAGCTGTTTTGAATATTTATTCTTTTTAGTATTATGGTTTTACTATTATGAATGTTTCATATTTCTTGATTGTATTGTTTGATGTTTTATGAGGAATGGTGATGTTTCTGTTTTCCATTGTTGCACTACATATAGAGGGGCAGAGTTTTAGAGGAGCGCGTGTGGGGTACATTTGTGCACGCTACCCGGCGCGCACAAATGTACACCTGATTTTATAACATGCTCGCACTGCTGCGCGTATGTTATAAAATCCGAGGTCAGCGCACGCAAGGGGGTGCACACTTGTGCACCTTGCGCACGCCGAACCCGAGGGGAGCCCCGATGGCTTTCCCCATTCCCTCCAAGGCCGCTCCGAAATCGGAGCGGCCTTGGAGGGAATTTATTTTTTGGTCCCCCCCACCTTCCCCTCCCTTCCCCTATCTAACCCACCCCCCAGCCCTAACTAAATCCCCCTCTACCTTTGTTTCCGAAGTTATGTCTTGTTTCTATTGGCCATTCCATCAGCAAGGTGAGTCAGCGACCTATAGACATTAGTTCACTACTCTTCTTATTTGCAGTTCTGCCATGACAAGGTCACCCTGTGAACCAACCCAGCTTTTATCCCTAAGGTAGTCTCAGCATTTCACTTGAGCCAGACAATCACCTTACTGACTTTCTTCCCAAGGCCGCATGATACGGAGAGAGAAAAATCCCTTTATACCTTAGACTGTAGAAGAGCTTTAGCTTATTATGTTCAGAGGACTCAGTCCCCAGATCTAGTTCACGACTGTTTGTCTCATTCAACCCGAATGTGCAAGGCTTGCCAGTCTCTAAGCGCATATTGGTGAATTGGTTATTCCAGTGTTTTAACTTCTGTTACTCAACGCACAAGGATAGACTCCTGGATGGAGTAAAAGCTGGAATATGCAGGGCAGCCACTGCAATAGGAAGAGGGGCATGTTTTATGGCAATAGCCTATTTATCACAAAGTGTGCTATCTTAGTGCTTTGTTAACTTGGTCTTATTATTAACAGAGTAGTACAATGCCTGTAGGCATTAGCTTGTATTCTGTCTGGCATGGCTGCAAAGCCTGTAGAAACTTATAATCCGTCTGGCACGGCTGCAAAGCCTGTAAAATTTCTTATTTTAATAACCCGTCTGTCCCATCTGTGATATCTCTGTCTCTTGTCCCGACAGCGGCCGATGTTTCGCTACAAAATATGTAGCTTCCTCAGGGGCAAGTAACAAATAGTAACAACGAATCTTCTTCTTTTTGGATGCCAAGTCTCGCAATGAATCATCATGACAGCAGGACAGCCAGACGGAATACAAACTAATGCCTACAGGCTTTTGCAGCAGTGCTCTACAAATATCAGTTAATGCTATTTTCTCAAGAACTTCACAGGCTTCGGTGTCATTAAGAGATGCAGATGATTAATAGACCGGACGGTTCTACAGTCAATGGTTGAACACGTCGTCAGGCTTGCTGATGCGGCATCTTAAAAAATTAGTATACCTTTACACAAAGTATACATTTATTGTTACGTCCTTCTGGATCCATAGTGGTGATAGAGCCACATGAAAATTATTAGAGGTGGTACCTTTTGTTTAGATTTGGTTTGATTTACAGGACCAATAGAGTGCTCTTTTTTGTTATTATTATCAATATACCTAACCCAGAGGGTGACATGTTGGAAGTATGATGATGAATACAAAAATGTGGATTCAAACTTGGCCATGTATAAATTAGCCAAAGAGGGGACCATAGTAGTCCCCATAGCTATCCCATGTATGTGTTTGTAAAAAACCTTTTCAAAACAAAAGTAATTCTCTTGTAAGGCTATAGTAGCCATAGTCATGATAAAGTCTGTGGGGATCCTATGAGGATGCTCATGGGTTTCCAAGATCTCCCTGATTATTTGTAAAGCCTCCACTGGTGGAATGCTGGTATACAAGACTTTAATATCAAGCGTGACTAAAGTCAAATCTTGAACATTTTGAGCAGTCTCCAACATTGTTAATATATGAGTGTTTTCACGAACATAAGACTTAATCAGGGGAACAAAAGGCTGCAAAAAAAATAGTCCACAAACATAGAAAGCGGTTCCAAGTCTGAAGCAATGGCAGCCACTATTGGCCTGTCTGGTGGAAGTTCCAAATTCTTATGAACTTTTGGCACCACATAAAAAGTAGGAAACTTCAGATACTTTGGCATCAAAAAATCTGCTTCTCTGGATGTTTTGAAAAACCAGCACTTAAACCGATCCCAACAGAATCGGTTATACGCTTCTATAATGTAACCGTGGGATCGCTATGTAAATGCCTATAATTATTATGATCAGCTAGTTATGAATGTACCTCTGTAATATATTGTGATCTGCTCATCACCACGATCACACCACCTTTATCTGCAGGCCTAGTGACAGACGACACTTCTCTAGACAAATCCTGCAGAGCTTTATACTCAATCTTGGTTAGATTGTTCTGGGCCTTAAACGAGAAGATTCAATATGCTGCAAATCATGTAGAATCACATCCATGAACATTTTTATGTGTTGATCTAACGGATCTAACATAATAAGATATTCATATACAGTATATTGCTTTTTAGCTGTGTCACATTTGTTCATTTCTCAGATTTATTAACATCCTTTCTGCTTTCCATAGCTTAACTTTTGCCCAGCATGCAGCCAGTGAGTGTGCATTCAATCCAGATACCAGCTATGTTTGTTCTTATACAATGTTTGGAACAAATGCCCATGAGACAGGACCTGCCTATTCTTCCTTCTGTTGCAGCCCTGTATAGGATGTACCAAAAAAAAAAAAAAAAGATGAGGGTTGGGAAGACAAATGTATGAAGGAACCTACAAGAGTTAGAAAGAGTACTCCTTTGTGTCTAAGGGACCAGGATTTCAGCAGTCCAATATGATTCTGCGCAGGTTTGCTGCATATATGCACAATTAATCCACATTTTAGGCAGGAACAAGGACAAGTCATAAAAGAATAGTGCATGCTTGCAATGGGGTGAGAGGTGAACTTCATCCATCCCCACTGCAGACATGGATCCTATGGGGCAGCTTAGTTTAATGTCTCCTAGGCCTAGGTTCTGGAGGACTCCATTCCAGGAGGAAGACTGTTTTGAATTTTCACCCCAATGCAGTGTGGTATTTGTAGTCTCTGACTGTATCCATTGCAATTAGTAATAACTGAGTTACATGCACAGGCTTGCATTTTATAAACAATGTGCATATTCCACTTTAAATGACTCATGTTCAGCAGTTTCCAATTACAAGCATTAAAAATGTATGCTCACACTTTTCACGCTTTTTAGTAAATAGGCTCCTACATTTGATGATATTTATATTTTGCTGACTAAAAATGTTGTCACATTTTTAATGATCTACCATTTGATCACCGTTTTCATCTACATTTAGATTCTAAATAGATAGAATCCTAGGCCACAGGCTCTTCCACATCAAAGTAATCCTGGCAGAAATTGGAGATAGGGTTGTCACCAGGCTTCAGAGTTTCAGAACATGTTGATCCAGTCCTGGTTTGACTCCAGTGCCTGCAAAAACTTGTAGACTTGTTTTGTTTTCTTCAGGGTAAACAATACATACAGTTAATTTACAAGTCCCTGCAGGCAATGTGGTAAAGCCAGAGCTGGATTATGCTGTTCTAAAATCTAGAGCCAGGTGGCAAGTCTAATTTGATAAGTGAATGCCAACTTCATATCTCACAACTTCATGACCATTAATTATGTAGGAACCCTATGCTAATGTGCTCTGCTACTCGAATTCTGCACTGTTTATATGTCTGGCTCCTTGACCTTCCTAATTGTGCAGCCTTCCCACATATTGGTAGCTATTGTGACAAGCTGAGCTACCAAGGGGCTCAGTTCAAAGAGGGTGATTGTAGACCAGACCTGGATTTCTACAAACCCAATGCTGAGGCATTAAGAGACCTTCAGCACTGATTTTTGTAGGTATAATTGTACATGCCACATTGATTCAGCACTTGCCATTTTGAAGGCAGACATGGAAAACAGTAATAACATTTCAATGAATATACCCCCAATGTTATTGTTTGAAACAATTATTTCAATTACATTTTTCTATATAAAAATATACTCAGAAATACTTGCCAAACATTACAATTAAATATTATAATTCTGTATGCATCAACATTCTTTGTGCTCAATGCAGACCTCCCCCATTGAAAAGTACCCCATAATGTCATGGGGATGATTGTGTTCTCTGCATCATCTTAAAAAGAAAATATAAATCAAGTCAACAACAGGACAGTAATCTCTTAACCAGTCTCAAAGACCCCAAGTAGCTCTTGTGTTCAATATATCTGCATGAATAGTACTCACTTTTAAGATCTTCCATGGCACCTGTCCTCCATAAATGTCACAAAGGTTATGTTGAAAATCATCAACCATAGACATCCGCCAACAATATTGCTATCAGTTTCAACTTCTATCAACAAGGGCTTTTTGGCACATTAAGTTGCAAACAGGTCAAGGACGAAAATAATATAATATGGTTTCACTGCAAGCTGAAGACCTGGTTAATGACTATGACTGTCTTGATAGAGACTAGCAGCAGGAAAATGGACATTTTCTGTAATGGCATTTTTGTATTTTTATTTTACTGTTTTTTTATTGTATGTTTTAAACTTTTGTTATATATTGCTTTGGAAGATTTTATTGTAAGACCTGGAAAGCAATTTATAAATTGTATAAATTAATATTCATGGGCATTTTTATACAGTTATTCTATAAATATGCTAAGTTTGCTAACTCTCAAAAATAGATCCATTTGAGAACATTTTTTTTTTTTATACTTAAGTAGTAGAAGAAATCTCAACTGCTTTGAAATTAAGATTTGTTTTTCTTTAAGAGGGAATGGGCATTGTTTAGATGCTGGTGGATTCCCTTCCTATCATTTCAAAGGATAAGAGTCTACTGGAAATAAAAAAAAAAAAGACATGCTCTCTAGGTTGTCAGGGAATGTAGTGTCTACTTAATGAAAGTAAAAGCTAATGGACATCAAGAGCTGATTATATGTTGAAAGGCTCCTACTCACTAGTACTGCTTTCTCAAACTACAAAAAGAGAGCAAATCCTGTGCATAAAGGCTGTGTGGTATGACATTCTAAGTGTAAAGGGAAAGAAAAAAACAACACTGCATCAATGACAGAGTGGTTCTATAGAAAGGTTTGCAAGAAAGGTTGAAGGGTGACCTTAATAAGAGAAAAGAGAATTTAAAGGACAAGGACAAGAAAAATATGTCAGAGGAAAATAAAAGAAATCCAAAGAAAAGAATGATTCAGGAAAAGGTAATATTTCTAAACAATAACTCCAAATCTTAATGAACTAAAGAAAATACTCTTGTTGATTTTAAACTATTCTTTTTTGCAAATTGCTACCATCGCCTGCCAAATAGCAAATAAAAATGTTTTCCATTCTTCTGCTTAACAGTAGAAGGTACAAAAGGAAATACATTAAGTCTGTTATCAAGGAATAAGATTTGCAATTTGGAAACAGAATGTTTTAATTTTGCATACTTGAATAATTGCATCTACATATATGGACTTGGTGAGTGCTAAAGTGAAAGACAGCAGAGCAAACATTGTATGGAAATTACTTGAATATTTTTTTAATCAAAATGAAAACGTAGTATTACACATTTAAATGTGCTTGTAATATCAGACTTCTCGAGGATATTGTGCAATTTGCATATACCATTCTTTTTTTGTTTGTTTTGCTTTTTACAGTGTGCTTCTATGTGGTAATAAATTTGTAGCACGGCAATTGCCAATAACACAATCATGGAAGCAATTTCCCTGCAAAATTACCGAAAACATACATATAACTGTTGAGAAAAAAAAGAAAATCATACATGAACGTTAGTCAATAACTTTTAAAAGTATGTCTATGTTAGAAAAGTCAAATGTTTGTCAAGCAAATTATTACAAATATTCAATTTATAAGATAATATTTGCACTTCTGTGCTGCTTTCTTAATATGAACCTGTGGGACCCAGCCCGGGTCAGCCTTAAACGAGCTGTGTGTCATTGAACCAACAAAATGGTCCTGAGCCAAATATGAACATTATAGCAGTGTATGGAACTATGGTTGTTTGGGAATGGCCACGAGTTGGGAAACAGCCAGGAGTACAAAATGGAGGACAAACTCCAGTTGTTTCCACATAATCTATTTATAAGCAAAACCAAAATATAGCATAGAGGATGCTTACCTTAATCTTCACACAACTATCAAGTATACTCAGTTCTTGTATAGGTTGGCTTCCTGCCTTCTCTCCAAGGCCTCTCCAGCCTTCTAGGCTCTACCTTTTTATCCAAGGCTGCAGGGATCCTCCCTAGTCCACTTGCTGGCTTGGCTCTTATGGAGGACTGGGTCAGATAGGTTATGGCTGACCTTTGGTGTTCTGAGGGAGTTTCATAGCTCCCTCATATATTCTCGTCCTCAGCTTGGCCTTGTCAAGTCGAGAGTGCAGCAATGCTTGGACTAACACCCAGCTCTTCCACTGTGACCTGGGTATCTCGATCAATGGACAAGCTCTCCTCAAGGATGTCCTGCCTCTGGGTGGACTGCTCCAACTACCCATAAGTTGGCCCCCACAGGGTTGCAAACTTGGGTCAATTGCATCCCAGAATGACTGGGTACAGGAGCTCAGGAAGGACTCCTGCTTCCATAATGGTTTGTCCTGCTGGGTTCTTCAACAGAATCTGACTGATACTTCTGTTTGTCCCCATATATTAGGGAAGTGTCTCCTCTTATGGTTGATATGCTCTTTTTGGAGCCAGTCCTCATGAGCCAGAGTCTTACCAAACCAAAATTCACCATTGGGTGGGAACTTCATCCAGTTCTACTTGGATCACAAAATCCTTAAGTCCTGAATGAAGAATATCCACAAAGTTTCAATTTTGAAACTTTGAAAAACTGCATGCCCATTTGCGCTCCCACTCTTTGTCTTCTTGTCAAGGGCCATGAAAACATGCTCTTTTGCTTAACAGTGGGAACATGCCATTGGCTCCTGCTCTTCTTTATTCATAGCAAACACCAGCAAGGGATTTTCAGTTCCTCCTCATGTCCATTTTCTGTACAAAGAGGTTAGATTTTACCCTCATCTCATAACCCCCTCACCCCTTGTGAAATATGAATGTCTATCATATCTCCCCTATCTTCTACGGCAGCAAATCTTAACTGGTATGTCACGATGCACCATGTGTTGCCAAGTACGACCAGGTGTGTCGCACACTTCCCGGTCATCTCAATGAGATGCAGGCAATTATTCCAATGAACACTGCTGCTGTTCCCACCTGGGCTATCAGCACACTCAAGCCTGGATAAGAATGGCAGCAGTGTTTGTGGAAGCCGGTAACAGCAACATAACCTTTTCTTCTTTCCACCCCCGTGGCCTGGAAGAGGAATTGATGTTCAGCAGGATGCATGTGAAGAAGAAAGGGCCATGCTGCATTCAAAAGTAGCAGAAAAATCAGCCCAGAGCAAGAGATGGCAATCAAGAAGAGGCGGCAGAGTAGTGTTAGCCCTCACAGCCGATGGCACTCTTCTTTTTTGGACTGTAGGGGCTGGAGATGGGGGCTGCTGCAGCTGCCATTTGTGCTTGGGAGGGAGGAGTAGGTGAAACAGAGTGAACAAGCAAGTGTGTAAGAGAGAGAAAGAACATGTGTGTAAGAGAGCATGTGTGTGATTGAGACCATGTGTGTAAGTAAGAGGGAGAAGATATATAAGAACATAAGAACATGCCATACTGGGTCAGACCAAGGGTCCATCAAGCCCATCATCCTGTTTCCAACAGTGGCCAATCCAGGCCATAAGAACCTGGCAAGTACCCAAAAACTAAGTCTATTCCATGCTACTGTTACTAGTAATAGCAGTGGCTATTTTCTAACTCAACTTAATTAATAGCAGGTAATGGACTTCTCCTCCAAGAACTTATCCAATACTTTTTTAAACACAGCTAAACTAACTGCACTAACCACATCCTCTGACAATAAATTCCAGAGTTTAATTGTGCGTTGATTGAAAAAGAACTTTCTCTGATTAGTTTTAAATGTGCCCCATGCTAACTTCATGTAGTGCCCCCTAGTCTTTCTATTATCCGAAAGAGTAAATAACCGATTCACATCTACCCGTTCTAGACCTCTCATGATTTTAAACACCTCTATCATATCCCTCCTCAGCCGTCTCTTCTCCAAGCTGAAAAGTCCTAACCTCTTTAGTCTTTCCTCATAGGGGAGCTGTTCCATTCCCCTTATCATTTCGGTAGCCCTTCTCTGTACCTTCTCCATCACAATTATATCTTTTTTGAGATGCGGCGACCAGAATTGTACACAGTATTCAAGGTGCGGTCTCACCATGGAGCGATAGAGAGGCATTATGACATTTTCCATTTTATTCACCATTCCCTTTCTAATAATTCCCAACATTCTGTTTGCTTTTTTGACTGCCGCAGCTCACTGAACCAATGATTTTAATGTGTATTTTTATTTATTTATTTTATTTTATTTAACACTTTTTTATACCGGCATTCGTAGTACATATCATGTCGGTTTACAAGTAACTGAGAAAGGAAATTACAATGAACAAGGGGGGGGGGGGGTGTGGGGCTAACTGGGTAATATGCAAAATACAAAGGAAGAGAGTCAACAGCAGAATTACAACTTTTTGCATTCAAGTTAGGGTTAAATATGCAAAAGAACTTATAAACAAATTAAACGAGGCATGTACACTTGAGAAATTAGCATATGAGGGCTTATTTACAGTATGAGGAGGCAAGTGCACATATGTACAGTTAAAAGCTAGTGAGAGGGGAGTAAGGAGGGAGGGAGCAGGGGGAGAGGGGCGGGTGGGGTAGAGTGAAAAGGGGTACATTAAGGCATGGGTACTTTCAGGGAGGGGTTGCTAGGGGGTGAGAGGGAGGGGTATTGGGTATCCACTATGACGCCTAAATCTCTTTCTTGGGTTGTAGCACCTAATATGAAACCTAACATTGTGTAACTATAGCATGGGTTATTTTTCCCTATATGCATCACCTTGCACTTATCCACATTAAATTTAATCTGCCATTTTGATGCTCAATTTTCCAGTCTTACAAGATCTTCCTGCAATTTATCACAATCTGCTTGCGATTTAACTACTCTGAACAATTTTGTATCATCTGCAAATTTGATTATCTCACTCGTCGTATTTCTTTCCAGATCATTTATAAATATATTGAAAATTAAGGGTCCCAAAACAGATCCCTGAGGCACTCCACTGCCCACTCCCTTCCACTGAGAAAATTGTCCATTTAATCCTACTCTCTGTTTCCAGTCTTTTAGCTAGTTTGAAATCCACGAAAGGGCATCACCACCTCTCCCATGACTTTTTACTTTTCCTAGAAGCCTCTCATGAGGAACTTTGTCAAACACCTTCTGAAAATCCAAATATACTACATCTACCAGTTCACCTTTATCCACATGTTTATTAACTCCTTCAAAAATGTGAAGCAGATTTGTGAGGCAAGACTTGCCTCGGGTAAAGCCATGCTGACTTTGTTCCATTAAACCATGTCTTTCTATATGTTCTGTGATTTTGATGTTTAGAACACTTTCCACTATTTTTCCTGGCACTGAAGTCAGGCTAACCGGTCTGTAGTTTCCCGGATCACCCCTGGAGCCCTTTTTAAATATTGGGGTTACATTTGCTATCCTCCAGTCTTCAGGTACAATGATGATTTTAATGATAGGTTACAAATTTTTACTAATAGGTCTGAAATTTCAATTTTTAGTTCCCTCAGAACTCTGGGGTGTATACCATCCAGTCCAGGTGATTTACTACTCTTCAGTTTGTCAATCAGGCCTACCACATCTTCTAGGTTCACCGTGATTTGACTGCTTCCGAAAGGATAACCTCAATATATTGTCTCTGTCTGACATTTGCATAAACATCACTAATAGTGTTCTTTCCTCTATTTTTCCTTCATATGACTTCTCCAGGAAATGTGTGAGATTATCAGCTGAAATGCTATTATCCTGTTGCACTTGGTGTAAATGTACTTGTCTTCCCGGTAAATAGTACAATTTTGAAAACGCTGGAATAGATGTTTCAGAAAAAGCTAAAATATTTGTAAGGTAACTTTTAAGTAAATCTTTTGGTGCCATCCATTTTGTTTTAGAGAAATTCAAAAATCTTAGATTATTTCTTCGCAACTCATTCTCAAAGTAATCTATCTTCCATGTAGCCATATTCACAGATTTTATTAAGTTGGTTTGCACATCTTTTATGTTCTTAATCTCTTTTTCCACACATTCCAAGAATTTTCAACAGTTTGAACTCTATTTTCCAACTTATAAGACTTTTTCATATTCTGTTTCACTACATTTGTTAAGTCAATAATAGCCATATTCATCGTAGTTAAAGCAGTCCAAATTTCCTCAGAGGTTATCTTTTCTGGCATTTTCAGTGGATAGTTCAAAGCCACTTGTATACCTTTCTCCTTACCTCCTGTCTCCAAAAGGCCTTCCTTATCTGGCTCTACTCGCCGTGTTTCAGCTTCTCCCTTCCTGGAGCCTGAAGTCGCTAGGCTCTCCGAAGAAGACATAGATTCCATGTTTCTTCTTTGGAGGTCAAAAGAAGTTTCCGTTGGCTGATTCCACGGGTTTTTCGACTGCTGTTCCATCCCTTCTTCCATTGGGGGCTTGCAGATTAAGGAAGGAACTGTTGGCGCTCTGGGGTTGAGTGATCCTTCTTCGGCCTGGGCGTGTGGTGTCCTCTCTCCACCATCCACGCCAGCGGCCACACACTCCGGCATTTGCTGCACTGCCCGGAATACTTCTTCAATCCGTGTTTGCCACAGGGGCGCTTCTGGTGTTGAGGTAAGAATCTCACGGATCCTTGCCTTTCTTTTAGTATGCAGCTTGTAGGAAACAGAATAGGAAATTTAATAAGAATGGCAAGGTTTAAGAAATCTCATGGAGCTAGGTTGTTTCCATGTTCACGGTGCAGCAGCCATCTTGGATCTCCACTACAGTACTTTAAAATATAGCATCCTGTTACCATGACTATCCAGCTTTGCTATTTTGGGTTCAGCTCTGAGTTGGTTCCATTCTTATCTGACAGAATTTAGTCAGCAGGTGTGATGAGGCTCACAAGTTTCTATTTGGTATCTATTGACATTAGGAGTACCCTCAGGGCTCTGCCCTCTCAGCTATTTTTTCAGTAGACAGTAGGGATGTGAATCGTTTTTTAACGATTAAAATTATCGTCCGATAATTTTAATATCGTCTTAAATCGTTATAGAACACAATACAATAGAAATTCTAACGATTTATCGTTAAAAATCGTTAAATCGTGTTAGTGCGCACTAACTCGAGTTAGTGCGCACTAACTGAAAATGATACAAATTGACACTTTCCAGGTCAGTAAAGGTCAGTTAGGAATGAATATGTGTTCCTCTTGGCTGGCTGCCCTGTTATCTATTGATGTTAACCAGGTTCCCACTGACGTGATGGTTGGGGGGATGGGAAATGGAAATGGAAACTCAGGAACACTAACAGAAAATGATACAAATTATTGACACTTTCCAGGTCAGTAAAGGTCAGTTAGGAATGAATATGTATTCCTATTGGCTGGCTGCCCTCTTATCTATTGATGTTACCAAGGTTCCAACTGAGGTGATGGTTGGGGGGATGGGAAATGGAAACTGTTGGTAGTTGACAAAAAAAGTAATGTGATCAGTCAATATGACTAGAACCTGTGCCCTATTCCTGATACCAGGGGTGTTGTGATCTTCCTGCACTCAGTGCCCTATCCCTGATACCAGTCTGAGACAGTTCCCTCCTTGCATTACTAGTGAGAGGCTGGCTTCACAGACAGGGGGGAGCTGCCTGACCCTCACTCCTGACTTCCCCCATGTCCCAGCCAGTGAATGGTGTGTGGGTGAGGGGGGGGTGAGGATGGTGAAGTCTGAGACAGCTCCCTCCCTGCATTACTAGTGAGAGGCTGGCTTCACAGACAGGGGGGAGCTGCCTGACCCTCACTCCTGACTTCCCCCATGTCCCAGCCAGTGAATGGTGTGTGGGTGAGGGGGGGGGGGGATGGTGAAGTCTGAGACAGCTCCCTCCCTGCATTACTAGTGAGAGGCTGGCTTCACAGACAGGGGGGAGCTTCCTGACCCTCACTCCTGACTTCCCCCATGTCCCAGCTAGTGAATGGTGTGTGGGTGAGGGGGGGTGAGGATGGTGAAGTCTGAGACAGCTCCCTCCCTGTATTACTAGTGAGAGGCTGGCTTCACAGACAGGGGGGAGCTGCCTGACCCTCACTCCTGACTTCCCTCATGTCCCAGCCAGTGAATGGTGTGTGGGTGAGGGGGGGGGGGGGAGGATGGTGAAGTCTGAGACAGCTCCCTCCCTGCATTACTAGTGAGAGGCTGGCTTCACAGATGGGGGAGCTGCCTGACCCTCACTCCTGACTTCCCCCATGTCCCAGCTAGTGAATGGTGTGTGGGTGAGGGGGGGGGAGGATGGTGAAGTCTGAGACAGCTCCCTCCCAGCATTACTAGTGAGAGGCTGGCTTCACAGACAGGGGGGAGCTGCCTGACCCTCACTCCTGACTTCCCCCATGTCCCAGCTAGTGAATGGTGTGTGGGTGAAGGGGGGGGGGAGGATGGTGAAGTCTGAGACAGCTCCCTCCCTGCATTACTAGTGAGAGGCTGGCTTCACAGACAGGGGGGAGCTGCCTGACCCTCACTCCTGACTTCCCCCATGTCCCAGCTAGTGAATGGTGTGTGGGTGAGGGGGGGGGGGGGGGAGGATGGTGAAGTCTGAGACAGCTCCCTCCCTGCATTACTAGTGAGAGGCTGGCTTCACAGACAGGGGGGAGCTGCCTGACCCTCACTCCTCCGAGGTATTGTGATCTTCCTGCACACAGTGCCCTATCCCTGATACCAGGGGTGTTGTGATCTTCCTGCATGCAGTGCCCTATCCCTATTAATACCAGGAGTGTTGTGATCTTCCTGCACGCAGTGCCCTATCCCTAATACCAGGGGTGTTGTGATCTTCCTGCACGCAGTGCCCTATCCCTGATACCGGGATGTGTGCAAGAAGATCACAACACCCCCGGTATCAGGAATAGGGCACTGTGTGCAGGAAGATCACAACACCCCCGGTATCAGGAATAGGGCACTGTGTGCAGGAAGATCACAACACCCCTGGTATTAGGGATAGGGCACTGTGTGCAGGAAGATCACAACACTCCTGGTATTAATAGGGATAGGGCACTGTGTACATGAAGATCACAACACCCCTGGTGCCAGGGTTAGGGCACTATGTGCAAGAAGATCACAACACTCCTGGTATTAATAGGGATAGGGCACTGTGTGCAGGAAGATCACAACACCCCTGGTGTCAGGGTTAGGGCACTGTGTGCAGGAAGATCACAACACTCCTGGTATTAATAGGGATAGGGCACTGTGTGCAGGAAGATCACAACACCCCTGGTGCCAGGGTTAGGGCACTGTGTGCAGGAAGATCACAACACTCCTGGTATTAATAGGGATAGGGCACTGTGTACATGAAGATCACAACACCCCTGGTGCCAGGGTTAGGGCACTGTGTGCAAGAAGATCACAACACTCCTGGTATTAATAGGGATAGGGCACTGTGTGCAGGAAGATCACAACACCCCTGGTGTCAGGGTTAGGGCACTGTGTGCAGGAAGATCACAACACTCCTGGTATTAATAGGGATAGGGCACTGTGTGTAGGAAGATCACAACACCCCTGGTGCCAGGGTTAGGGCACTGTGTGCAGGAAGATCACAACACTCCTGGTATTAATAGGGATAGGGCACTGTGTGCAGGAAGATCACAACACCCCTGGTGCCAGGGTTAGGGCACTGTGTGCAGGAAGATCACAACACTCCTGGTATTAATAGGGATAGGGCACTGTGTGCAGGAAGATCACAACACCCCTGGTGCCAGGGTTAGGGCACTGTGTGCAGGAAGATCACAACACTCCTGGTATTAATAGGGATAGGGCACTGTGTGCAGGAAGATCACAATACCCCTGGTATCAGGGTTAGGGCACAAGTTCTAGTCACATTGACTGATCACATTACTTGTTTTGTCAAGCTACCAACTGTTTCCATTTCCCATCCCCCATATACTGTCAGTGGGAACCTTGGTAACATGAATAAATAAGAGGGCAGCCAATAGGAATACATATTCATTCCTAAACTGACCTTAACTGACCTGAAAAGTTAGTGCGCACTAACTCGAGTTAGTGCGCACTAATCGGAAAAAACGATTTTTAACGATTTTTTAACTAAAAAATCGTGCCTAACACGATTTTCTTGCCCTGCCACACGATTTCTATCGTTAAGACGATATGGAACACGATTCACATCCCTAGTAGACAGTGGCTTGGAAATGTATTCAATCCCCTAAAAAGTCAGTAGACTTCTGTGGATTATAAATGATACCCAGATTATTCCAGACAGTATATTTATTGTAAACCAATATACTATTAAATTACATTTTCAAAGTCACAATTCATTATTTCTCTATCTTTTTGTAAAATGCACAGATGAAAGATATTGCCCTAAAAATTGGCTTACAATTGGCCTCTACCTGTGAATCATTAAAAAAGGTAATATTTTCTGGATAAAAGACACCCTAATTACAGTATCATTGGTCAGACTGTGAATCTGAAGGAAAACTGAAAATGAAGAACAAAAGAGCATTCTAAGGAAATTAAAGATAACGTTATAGACAAGCACAAGATAGGAAAAGTCTACAAAATAATATCCAAGGGCTTGGATATCCCAGTGATGTTTTCTTAAGTGTGGGGCAGCTGTGAGAGCTCTATTTCCCCCTCTCTGCAGAAGAAGGGGACAGGGCAGGACTGAAGAGA
This sequence comes from Rhinatrema bivittatum, assembly GCF_901001135.1. Lineage (NCBI taxonomy): Eukaryota > Metazoa > Chordata > Amphibia > Gymnophiona > Rhinatrematidae > Rhinatrema > Rhinatrema bivittatum. The sequence goes on along the minus strand of NC_042616.1, from coordinate 322,300,201 downwards.
GTGAGCTGTGAGTGGGGAGGGATCAGAGCTGCAGATTTTACTTTCATTTTGAAAAGGCAATCACAGCTTGGGCTGATGGAAATTCCATGTTGATTGTTATGCAAATTGGCAGCCCACACCATTTTGGGAGAATTTTTAGTATACGGAAAGAGATAATGGACACCAAGGCAAGCAGTTCTGTTATTGCAGAGCTCTGCCACGGGGCCTGTTATTGTTCAGCAACAGCAAACAGAGGGAATTCCTCTAAACACCGTCATGTTTGAATGAGAAGGGATGTATGAAGTGTGTCAGTGAAAGAGTTAAATTGTTTTAATTCTAGTCTTCTCAGGTGAGAGTTAGAATAGAATAGACAGACACAGTTTAAGTATAGCAAAATCATGGGATTTTCTTGACTTGAGTTAGAATTGTTGAAAGGAGTCATTGAATGCAGGAGAAATAAATAAAAAATAATTATTATTTGGTATAATTTGTCACTCTTTATGAGACAGTGCATATAAACTCTGTATTCCTGCAGTGCTGCAGTGTTATTGTTTAAGCCTGCTTGAATATTGAAGGAAGACCGAGATAGTGCAACAAAAGACTGTGAGAGAGAGAAGAAAGTTAGAGCAGGTTACTGATATCATTATCTTATCTGAGTAACTGAGGAGTCACTATTTAAATTAAAACAGGAATTTAAAATCCTGGTATAAGGAAACAGTGACGGGGAATGTTTCCCACATAATTTGTGTAACAACTGTACAGACTGTGAGACACTCTTTGAATGTAGAGGATGTACATTATTAAAAACAGTCTGTGGAAATGATTTAAGAATCCTGTATAAAATAGTTGGCACCATGAATCTCTGAAGTAGTAAAATTCTGAATCAACAAAGAGTCAAAGGAGTGCAAGAGCAAACACAAGCAGGCCGATGCAATATCTGCACAGGAAAAATGGGGGCTCATGATTGACCGCCCACTTCCTAACGCGTGCCCATCCACCTCTCCCGGGCAAGTGACGCAGTAGGCAAATGAGCCGCTGCGTTAAAAAGGAGGCAGCAGGGGAAATTGAGTGACCCTAATGCCTCCTCGGCATCAGGCACCCAGGAGAAGTGGCTGTGTGCAGGTTAGGAAAACAGATGCTCATAAATTGAGCATCCATTTCCTAACCTGACAGTCGTGAAGACAGACATTTTCTTTTTTTTACGTTGCTGTTTTCGGTGGTCCTCCGACTTAATATTGCATGATATTAAGTCAGAGGAACCACAGAAAAGCAGTATTTTTCTGATTTTTTTAATCAAATTTTGGGGCTCCTCAAAACTTAAGGCCAGCTATGGGGCTGGCATTAATGTTTGAAGGATAAAAATGTGTGCATAAGATGCACAGTTTTGTTTTGTTTTTTACATCGGAGAGTAATAGCTAATAGCATCATCAACCTGACATTTACATGTGATGAGCGCTATTAGCTACGCCCTGGTTTTGATGTGCGTTTTGGATACGCTGATCTCCTTATTGCATCAGAAGTTATGGACACGTGTCCAACCACAGGTTAACCTTTGCACTAGCCTGAGCATATGGTATTGCCTCGGCCTAAAGGAGAGTGACACCGTGAAAGTCCAGAAAGTAGTTAGTGATTGAGTGTGATAGGAGAAGAGAATATTTGTGAGCGAGTGTGAGAAACTTCGGAGAGAATAGAAACATCTCATATTCCCTCTGTGAGTCAGAATAGGGTGGAATGCTTTTTTTTTTTTAATTTACTCACTGAGCCAGCCCTAGTACAATGAGATAGCATAGACACCACATCTAGCAATATATTTAATATATCATCGGAAGAAGGGGACATGTTAGAGTATTTAGGGAACATATGCTTTATGTCATTTAAAGATAGCTTCAAGTCATCATCACTGGACAATGAAGAGAAGAGAAAGGCTGACTACGCACTTCAGAATCCAGAGCTGGAGAAGACTTCACCAGGGCTTGCAGCCTAAAAAGGAGACAGCACTGAAATTGTCAAGGATTGGCTAAGTGTATACACCTCCCCAAATAAACACTTATTGGCTAATTAGACCACAGTGACAGACTGAAAGAGTAAGACACACACAGAACAAGAGAAAATGGAAAGGGAAAATACAGAGCAACAGTATTAAAATACTTTGGCCAAATGGAGAAAGCACAAAGAAAAGACAGTAACATATACACAGAACATACTTAGCATTTATGCACTACAAGGAGATTGGCTGGAACACCTGAGAAAAGAAACATCAGAAAAAAATTGTATTTTTGTCATCAACCAACACTTACTTTACAAACACATCATTTCAGGTGGGACAAATTTGATAATTCAGAATCAAATGTAAATAACTATACTTATCTGAGAACTCTCATATAGCAATTCTAGAGAGGAAGAGATACAGGAGAAGGTTGAATACTCATAAGCTTCTACATTGTGAAGAACATTATTTGTTTTATATGTGATATTCAAAAGGTTGCAAACATTTCAATTGTTTTTTCATAACACTGTTTCTTGTTGAATAAAATGTTTGAGAGAATTTTGGTTTTGGATCCCAGCCTTGAATTCATCTGGACTTATTTATCTGAAAATACTCTGTCTTCCCTCTCTATCCCTGGGAGACTGCCTGGGTGGATTCAGTCCCTTATTTCCTTTGAGAAGACCAGACAGAAAAAGAGCAACATTTTTCTCTACCAGTTTTCACGTTGGGTGACATCTTACAGTGGCTCGCTCCCTACCAAACAGAACCTGTATTACTAATGATTGCCACCGTATCACTGAAATGGGAGAGTCATTACCGCAAAGCATCTGATTGGATAGACAGAGAAATAATAAATTGTGACTTTGAAAATTTACTTTAAGAACATACTGGTTTTCAGTAAACATACTGTCTGGAACAATCTGTGTGTCATTTGTAATCCACAGAAATCTCCTGACTTTTTTTAGGGGGTCGAATACTTTTGCAAGCCACTGTATACATTAATCTAATCTATAAATGTCTTGCAGGGCGAGGTCTTCACTATCTGCTATACAGTTTTTTTCCCCTATTATATTATAAGCATCAAATGCCTTTGCTACCACAACAATTTACTTATCTGCCAACAAAAGCTGGCTAACAGGCAATAAATTAGCTTTGAATGTGTCTAAAACAGAATTTATTATCTTGAGCCAACCTCCTCTTCCAAATCTTCCATCTAGGTTTCAATTTAAAAACATATACCTATTGTCAATCAAGTTATACTTGAATCTGATCCTTCTTTTCAAGCCCAAATTAAAGCAGTAGTGCAAAGTTTATAGTTTAAGATCAGAGTTGTTAGAAAGCTTAAGCCACACTTAGATCAGGTAGATTTTTGAATAGGTCTACAATCTCTTGTGTTAAGCAGCTTGGATTATTGCAATTCAATTTATTTGGGCCTCACTGTTTCTTACATAAAAGCAATCCATGTGATTCAGAGCTCTGCAGCCTGGATACTTGGAAATTACTCGATATGACTATATTACTCCATTACTCCAGTCTCTCCATTGGCTTCCAGTACAATGAAGAATTAAATTCAAAATCTTGACTCTAAGCAGTCACAGTAAGCAGTGATTATCTATTTTGCATTAGCTCATTGCTGAAAATGTATAAAATGACAAGATAACTCAGGTCACTGGGCCATTGTTTTTTTTGTTTTTTCTTTTTAGATGTCCGTCCCTACAGTGCATTTGATCCAGCTAGCAGAATTCCAGGAAAGGATGATGATTGTCAACTGGTACTTTATTATGTAACTGTCAGCCAGATTAATCCAGAAGAGCATTCTATTTTAAAACATTTAAAAATCATTAAAAACATATGTATTTAAGGCAGTTTTTGGTCTACAAATTAACCAATTAAAATGTATTTCTCTGTATTCTTATGTTTATAATGTATTCTACTATATTATCATGTTTGGCGAGATGATTGCTGTGATGAATCAGTAAAAGTATGGTACTTTGGTTTGGATCTGTACTGGAGCCTATGACAATGAGGTTTGTGCTGCTAGATGAGTAGACACCTGTCAGGGTTGTCAGTTTTAATACTTCTATATATGTTTATTTTGCTAGTTTTAATGTTTTATATATGTATTTAATGTAAACTGCTCAGAAACTTGGATGTAGCATCATATAAATATTTAAATATATTAAATAAACAATAGATTCAGGAATTATTTACATTCATTTTACATAGTTCCTACAGGGTGTTAGCCTGCACCCTACGATGACTTTCTAAGTAGTTTGCACAGCGGTTATGTGTCATGCGTGAAACTTTAAAATATTTTACCTCAATTATTTCAAGTACTGACCAGCATTAAAAAGTCCTTATTAAACTGTATTAATTTATTTTATTGCAGTTTATATGTGCACAAATATATTAAGTAAAAAGCAAAGAAAGCAAACAGATCCAATCAATCATGTAATAAAACAAAAAACAATGTATTCTTTCATAAATCCTCTTTTACAGAAAGCTAAAATTCATTATAATTGCAATAAGGAAAAATTACTACTTACGTGATAATTTCCTTTTCTTTAAGTAAGATAGGTGGATCCATGACCAGTGGGTTATGTACCTCTACCAGCAGTCAGAGACAGAGCTAAGCTGATGTCATGGTATATATACCCCTGCACTGACATCAGCCTGCTAGTATTCTCTGCAAAAGCCAATTATGGACAAATTAACAAAACTTGATTATTAATAACCATTCCAGCACTCAGCTAACAGGAAACCACTGAGCTTAGACAAGGAGTATAAAAACAGTAGTCTAGGGATCAAATTTACACCAGTAACCCCTGGAACACGTAACCATGCAGGACAATATCACAAACATCCAGAAGCCGAGGGTGGGAAGGTGGATCCACCTATCTTACTTAAAGAAAAGGAAATTATCAGGTAAGTAAGTAGTAAATTCTCCTTAGCATTCAGATAGGTGAAACCCAAACAATAGGTTGTACCAAAACAACTCCTGAACAAGGCGGGAGGTTGCCTGCAGTCTGATCAATACCGCACACGTGAAGGCTGCATTCCCCAGGCCTGCACATCCAGGTGGTAATGCCTGGAAAAGGTATGTAAGGAAGATCCCATCGCCGCTCGGCAATTCTCAGTGGAGGACAGCAATGTAATCTCTGCTCATGACACTGCCTGAGCCCGAGTGGAATGAGCCCTAACGTGACGAGGCAATGACTGTTCAGCATCCACATACATGGCCGTAACTACCTCCTTAATTCAATAAGCTATTGTAGCCCGCGTTGCTGGCTCACATGTTTACTCCCAACATGGAGTATAAACAGCCAATCAGTCTTCCTGAGAGGTTCAGAAACCTCTAAATACGACAAGATATGCCTATTGACATCCAAGGACTTTAACAGGTGATATTCATCCACATCTCTCTCCCTGTCCAGAGCTGGCAGGGAAATTGACTAATTAAAATAAAAATCTGAGACCAGCTTTGGCAAAAAGTGACAGAACTATACTCAACTGTATTGCCCCCAGAGTCACTCGCAGAAATCATTCCTGACCAGACTTGCCACAAAAATCCAAAAATAGGATTAAGGTTCCACAAGGGCACCGGCAACAGCAGGTGAGGAAGAAGATGCTTCATCTCCTTTATTATTTGTATTTATTTTTTTTTAAAGAAACGAGCCACATCTGGAAGAGCCAACAAGTATCCACTATTCACTTGACCTCGAACAGGCAAAAGCCACCACCTATGGCTTCAATGAATTAAGGGCCAACTCCTTACTCTATCCTGTAAAAAATCTAAAATGAGTGGAATCTTAACAGAATGAGAATAAACCCTTCGATTCTCACACCAAGCCTCAAACACTTGTCAATCTGCACACAGGCTAAGGAAGAGAAGAATTCTCTTGTTTGTAGCAAGGTAGCAATCACCACAGTGGAATATCCATGCTTCAGCAACCTAGCCTTATCAAGGGCCATACTGAAAGAAAAATCAAGTCATATCTTCATGAAAAACAGTGGGTTATGTACCTCTACCAGCAGAATCCTTTGAACTGGTAATTGGATAGGAGAGTCCACCAGGGGCCTTTGCAAATCTGCATACCATGGCCTCATGGGCCAATCTGGTGCCACCAAAAGCACCATCCGAAGTGACCCTCTATTCTTTGAACCATTCTGCCCAACCTGGGCCACAGGGGAAAGGCATATAGAAACTTACCCTGAAGTCACTCCTGCATGAGGGCATCAATGCCCAAGTTCCTTAATCTCTCCTGCGACTGAAAAAGTGAGGAACCTTCACAGTGTGAGATGTCGCCAGCAGCTCTGAAAGTGGGAGGCCCCAGTAGTTCACTATGAGCTGGAACACCGCATTTAATAGTTCCCATTCTCCTGGGTCCAAACTTTGCCTACTGAGAAAGTTCACTCTTATATTGTCTTTTCCAACAATGTGTGAGGATCAGACCTCCTGAAGATGTATTTCCATCCATCCATTCCATGAGTTGGGTTATTTCCTGTGACACATGGTTGCTCTTGTTTCCTCTCTGGTGATTGATGTAAGCCACTGTTGTTGTGTTGTCTGACATTATCTGGAGTGTTCGATCCTGCAATCAGTCTATGAATCATAAGCATGCCAATTGGATGGCCTAAGCTTCCAGCAAGTTGATGCTCTAGAGAAAGACTTCTGTACTCCAGCACCCTTATGCTGTCAACTCCTGACAGCAAGCCCTCCAACCTTGGAGGCTTGCATCTGTATAGAGTACTAGCCAGTCCAATGATCATAGGGAAACCCCCTTACTTAGATGGTCCACTTGCAACATCACAGCAGTTGTATGCTGATCTCCCTCGATAGGCGAAGCTGTATCGAATAGTTCAAAGACTCTGGACTTTAACAATCCAGAAGAGTGCGCCTAAGAGGGCGTATATGTGCCCATGCCCACGGAAGCCCTCTAGGTTGGCTGCCATCAACCTGAACACCTGTAGATAAGAACCCACTGGTATTGTTTCTGTCAATAGTCACATCTGTGCCTTCAGCTTCTGATTGCAGCACTCCTGCCTTGTTTCATGTTAAACCAAACCCCAAAATACTCCAGTGTCTGGGATGGCTGTAGATTGCTATTGACCAAGTTCACCACCCAACCTAGTTCCTGTAACAAGGAGGCACCTTGCATGAGACACAAATGTTCTCTTCCAGACCCTTGACCCAAATCAGCCAATCGTCTAAGTATGAGTTAACCAGAATGCCATCTATTCTCTACACTGCCGCAACCAATACCATAATTTTGGGAAGATTCTGGGTGCAGAGACCAACACAAAGGCAACACTCAAAACTGATAAAGTTGCCCTAAAACAACAAAATGCAGAAACTGTTGATGCTCCAGATGGATGGGAATATGAAGGTTCACCTCTGACATATCCAGAGACGTCAATAACTCCCCCAGCTGCATTGCCATTTTCACTGAGTTTAAGGCTATGTGAAAATGAGTCACCCAAAAATGACGGTTGACTCCATTGTGATCTAGGATTGGGCAAAAGATGCTCTCATTCTTGTGCACAATTAAATAAATGGAATATTGGTTCATATTTTCTTGAGACATAGGCACTAGAAATACAGCCTGCAAGATTAGGAGCCTTTTCAACATACTGCTTGTCTCTTCTGTGGAGAGTTGCAAGGAGACACCATGAAAACATCCCGAGGGACACTGAGAAACTCCAGAGCATAGCCATCTCATACTACCTGCAGAACTCACTGGTCTGACAGGATCTCAACCCACCTAAAAAAAAAACAAAAACAAAGAGAGACAGGCCACCCCTATCTCGTGCTCCTAAGGGTGGGTCAGCGCAACTTCATTGAGAAACGGGGGGGGGGGGGGGAGGGCACTACTACCCAGGCCTGCGCCCCTTTCGGGCTGCCGGGTAACAAAAGGACTGACACATTCCCAAAGGCCAAGTCTTCAAAAAATCTGTTCCTCTGTAGGGTCGCAAGCATCTGAATCCCCTAGCATGACTTCCTGTGCCGAAGGAGTGCAGCATCTGCTTCTTAACCTCTGGTAATGGAGGAACCTGGGACTCACCCCACTTATTGGCCTTTTTTTTTTTTTTTTTACTTACTCAAAACAAGAGTGATCCTTTAAAGGGCAATTTCGTCTGGCTGCTATTACCAAATCCACCCTTCTTGCTGAAGTGCTGGCCACTTCGCAGCACACATCTGCCAAAAAGGCAACTTCCAGTTCAATCACTGTCCTGGAATTCACACCAATTTCATCAACTTCCTGAGATATAGAGTGAACCATCAGGGAGCAAAAGAAGCTATCTACAAATTAATTGCCACCACTTCAAGGACTGCTTAAGGATGGCCTGCGGGGATAGTCATCCAGTTGGTGATGGCACACCCAAGTGCATCCACTTTTGGAAGTGTAATTGCTCTCTCCAACCAGATCCAGGGTGTACAGCCCTAAAAGGATCATTCCCCTTTAAACTTAGTTTCCAGAGCACCCAATTCAAGATCAATCAATTCTTGAATAGCCTCCATAACAGGGAAGAAACAAGAGGTTTTAGAACAAGAAATCAAAATGGAATCTTTCTTTGGCTAAGAAATGGAATCGGCCTCCAGCACACCCAGTAACTGCATAGTTCTACATGGCTCCAGCCCCTGAGGAATTTTCCCCATCCTCCAGGAAGTAAGGATCAGCTTCATCATCCATGCTATCTGGCTCCCTATTGGCGTGACCCACAGCAGGTCTAGACGTACTGTGACGCTTACCTGCAGCACAGATCCTGATTTGTTAAGATTGGCTTGGGTCAAAGAATGCTCCTGAAGAAAAGACTGAAGCCCTTGAAAAATACCCCTAGAAAAGGCAGAGGGGTCCTTGTCAAAACCAGGGGATATCAGTCTTGCGCCTACTGAACTACCTTTCCCCACAGACAAACCAGTTAGGGGAGCCTCAAATACATGCAAAACGTCTGGCAGCTCTTTTTTTTTATTATTATTATTATTTATTCCAGCATCATGCTGGGAAGGACCAGGCTTAGCAAAATCTGACAGAGAAAATTCTCCCTGAGCCTCCAAACAATCCTGACAAAAATCAGAGGAAACACCAGGCTGAGATTCCCGAATATGGCAAGCTGCACAAGGTTAAGGCACTTAGGCTTCTTTGCCTTTGGTGCCAAGAGTTTTCAGCATGCTCCAATAGGCATCTGAGAAATGTGCGCCCAGCTGTCCTCGCAATAGACACTTGAAAAAATAGGCGTTCAAAAACTAGGCGCTTAAATGTTAGGCACCTAATATACTATTCAGGTAGATGCTCAACTGAGTGCCTACCTGAGTGTTCACTCCGTATGCAACTTGAGTGCCCGCCTAGGTGTCCTTAAGCGCACCACTGTGCATCCACCTAGGCACCCCTACATGCACAACTGAGTGCCTAGGTAGGAACACAACTAGATGTACAGCCGGGTGCTTAAGCATGAACTGACTTATCTAAAGAGGGTGGCTATATGCACAGAGAAAATGTGCATGAATGCCACCTCAGCCAACTATGCAGTGAGTAATCCAAGCCTGATAGTAGGGCCTGGCACAGAAGGCTGCTCAATACTCCAAGCTGCCCAAGTCCCCAAGCTCCTCCCAAGGTGGGAACAGATGTAGGATCAGCTCTCCAAGCACGGAAACCAAAAGGAGGAGGAATACTTAAAATCAACTCCCCTTTACCTCTTTTCTCTTTTTTTTTCTTGTTACCTGAGCTCAGCCCGACACAGCTGCGTACAGCATAGGTCTCCGGCTGCGGGTACCATAAGGTATCACCACAGGAGAGCAGGGCAATAAACTTTTTTCTTCTTTTCTCCTTCCACAATCCCCAGTAGGGAGATGTATGTCCCCCATCTGCTGGAGACAGAGAATACTGGTAGGCTGTCAGTGCATGGGTATATATACCGTGACGTCAGCTTTGCTCCATTTTCATCTGCTGGTAGAGGTGGATCCACCTATCTGAATGCTAAGAAAAATAGCATTAATCATCAGAAGAGGTGCAGAGCAGAGCTAGGCAAATTCACATTACAACCAACATAAAAAAAATATTCAAATTCTGGTATCGTCTTAACAAGAAATATCCTTCTACTGCTAAAAAATTTGTAAAGTAACACAAATCTCTGCAAAAAATGAGCCATCTATAACGTTGCCATTCCATACAGCCAAAACACTGACTCTCAGGGCTCAAACAGCAAACTTACAAAAAAGCAGAAATGCAAATACTACACCAGGCCCTAGAACATTAATACACTACCTATGGGGTAGCAGAACAAGTCAGACTGTTACACATTCTTTCAAACTATATGCTTGCAGAAATACTGCACCTCAGTCACACAGAGGCAAACAGCAACCAGTCCTTACTTAATATAAAAATAAAGGGCTACAAATTAGAAACAGAAACATGCAGACAAAACCAAAATAGAAAGCAAATCCCTAAAAATATAAGAAATGCACATTTTTAAAGATGGCATATTCTAATTGCTGGGTAGCGAAGAAACGAAAAAGATCAGTGTAACAAGGGATTCTTTAATCAAACTTGCCCGACTCTTGCCGAGTTTCACTCACGTTAGAGCTGCCTCAGGGGCTACTGTACAGATGGGTTCTTTGAATAAGACAACTTCAATGTGAAACCATCACAAAATGCTAATAACGATTTTTAGCGCTGTCAGTGCAGTCAGTGCCACTCAAAAAAAGTATCAGGTATAATTGACAAAGTCTCTCATAATGAATAGCAAAAGGGGGCTCTCCCGTATTCAAACAATCATTGTAGCCATCGGCAGGAAACTGCAGCGCATAGTCAAATCAGAAAACCTTCTTCTGCATTTAAGAAAAGAGGCAACGCAGTGGGCAACAGTGAACAATATAAAATCAAGCGGTCAAGTTTTGAAGAAATTGAGATAAGTTGTAACAACAATATTGAAGTTTCACTTGATGGGAAATATTAGGGTATTATTCACATGTTGGTATTTAATGTCAAAGCAATCACTTTAAGCAGTAAAACATTCAAAAGAAAAATATTTTAAACGGGATGAAGTAAATGACATAACAACTGGTGCGTATACATGAGATGGGTTGCAGCCCTTTGCGGGCAAGAGCCCAGGAGATTGTAGTATAAGCACTCTTTATTCTGATACTTTTCCCGATATTTTAATAATTATATTAAAATTTACACTGTAAGTTACAGTTTCCCTCATATGGGTAGAGTTTGTGTAGTTATATTAATAATTGAGGGTTGATGCCAGTTGTTTAACATAATTTTTGTGATTCTTAAAGAATATCCTAATTGCTAAAATCTCAAAATACATTTTTCTTTTACCTTTGTCGTCTGATCTTTGTATTTTTCTAATGAGTTGGTCCTGGTTTCTTTTTCCCACTTTTCCCTTGTCAGTCATTTCCTAATTCCTTTTCAGGGCCTCTCTTCTCATTCTGTTTCTTCTCCTACTGTCTTCTTCCCTTCCTCTCTCACACACACACGAACCCACACTCATGCTTTTTCTCATAGACTTCCTCACAACAATCTCTCACTCTCATATGTTCCCCCCATACACACACACAAGCTCTCACGCTCACATTCTTTACCACAGTGGTTTTCAACGCAGTCCTTGGGGGCACATCTAGCAAGTTAGTTCTCAGGATATCCATAATGAATACACATGAGAAATCTGACTGGTTAGGTGTGCCCCAAGGACTGGATTGAAAAGCACTGCTCGACCACACACTCTCAAATGCTCCCTCACAAACACAAGCTTTCACATACACCCTCAGACTCCCATTCTCACACAACACCCTCTCAGATTCCCATTCTTATACAAACAGACACATACCCAGGCTTCCATTCTTATACACACACAGATGCACACCCAGGCTCCCATTGTTACACACACACACACACACACACACACACACACACACACACACCATTTCTCAACCACAGACACACACACACACTCAGGTTCTCATTCTCCTACATACCCACTCAGGCTCCCATTCTCCTCCACACACCCACTCAGGGTCCCTTGATCACCCACCCACTCATGCATACCCAGGCTTCCATTCTTACACACAAACCCAGCTCCCACTCTCTCTCTGTCACACACACCCAGGCTCCCATTTTCATCCCAACACAAACACCCAAGTTTCCATTCACACTCAGATGAAAACACTCATACCCAAGCTCCCATTCTCACCCACACACACAGACCCATGCACCCAGGCTACCATCCTCTCACCCACACACCTCCCCAAGCACCAATTCTCACCCACACCCACATACCCATGCTCCCATTTCCCCCACACACACACATTCAGGCTGCTATTCTCACCCTCTCTAACACACACACACATACACAGGGCCTTTTCATTAGGCATGGCAAACCCCTACTTCCACTGCTGCGGGGATAGGATCCCACTATTGTATTGCTATTCCAGTCCTCCTCTTTGCTGTTGTGGGGATGGGATCCCACAACAGCCTTGTTTCTGAGACCCAATTCTTTGCTGCCACAGAGGTGGGATCCTGCAACAACCTTGCTTCTGAGGTCAGCATTTTTGCAGCCATGGGGATGGGACATTACAGATCCAGCCCTCTTCTTCTCCATCGTGGGGATGAGATCCCATGACGGCTTTGCTTCCATGACCCTCTTCTTCGTTGTCAGAATGGGATCGTGCAACGGCCTTGCTTCTATGGCCCTCTTCTTTGCCACATTGGTTGGGATCCTGTGATTGCATTGTAGTTTCAATCCTCTTCTTCGCTGCCATGGGGATGGGAACCCATGTTGGCATTGCTCCAACATGCCTCTTTCAGTTTCAGACAGTTCTGACTGAGTGGGGCTGAGCCTAAAGTGGATGGGCCATGGTCTACCCAGGCCCACCTGTGGCTACACCACTGGGTGGAAGAGGAATTGGATTCAGATGACAACATAGGTCCTGACTTTTACGGTTTGGGGTATGGATATGCAGACAAGTGGAAAAGTACAGACTGCTTCTAAGGCCAAGTCCATAAGAAAACATGTCAGCACTATCTGAATTTTCAAGGCAGCTCATTGAATAACTGCATGGAGTGGCAGTTGCTAGCCTTAATTGAAACATAGGGTAGTCTACATGGAGTCACAGATACTACCAGAAGAAGCTTACTGGCCAGACTGGATGGACCATTTGGTCCTTTTCTGCCGTCATTACTATGTTACTATGGGTAAACAGCCATGTTTCAGTTGGTCTGAAGTCCATGTAATCATTGATTTTTTGTAAGTGAATGTTGTGGGGTGGGAGTGTGTTCCATGGTTCCAGTGCTGCTCCTGTGAAGATTGTTTGTGGTTGTTTTTTGGTTTTTTTTATCAGAGTGTTAATTGGTGCAGCGGTTAGTTGTTTTTCAGCTTAAGCATATGTTTTTCTAGGTGATATTCTTTTACCTTCTTGTTAGGTATGTGGGGATAATATTCTTCAGTGCTCTGAAAGTAAGGATTAGACTCTCAAATTTGATATGTAGGGAATATGGGCAGCTAACATAAGGAGATGAGAAGGAATGAGGCATGTTACCATTTCTTGTTACCTGTGATAGTTCTGGCAGCTGCATTTTGGATTATTCACAGTTTGTTAATTGTCTTTTTGAGTAACCCTGAATAAATGCCATTGCAATAGTCTATGTGCATCAGCACTACTACTTGCTTGACTGTTTTGAGGTCACTTAGTTGTAGAAATGGGTGGTGGTTTTTCCCCATTTACAAGCATCAGAATGTTTTGTTAGTCACTGCTGCAATCATAGCCAGCTCAAAGTCTAATATGCACCTAAACCAGGGATTGTCCACTGTGGTCCTCAAGAGCGGCAAATAGGCCTGATTTTCAAGGTATCCACAATGAATATGCATAAGACAGATTTGCATACAATAGAGGCAATGCATGTAAAGAATCATTGTAAAGAACCTGACCTAGGTTCCTTACCTTTTGTTATAGGTATAATGTGATATAGTCTAGGACAAGCAGAGTGGGAGAAGAGGCATGTTATCAGTTTTTGGTGAATTGCTGACCTAGAGAATCTCCATTTTCTCCCTGTTTATAAGAAGTCAGTTGTTGGTCATCCAAACTTATCTCCTTGGGGCATTTCTCCAAGACTGCTGCTGTTTTTCCCAGGTGTCTCTTTGCATTAGGATTTGGAAGTCACTGGCATCAATGTACACTTTGTCTTGTCTTAATATAGCTGCAAGGTAATTGGGGAAAGCTTTGGTGGTATGCCTCGGTTTAGTGGACAAGATTTGTAGTTAATTGAATTCCTGTTTATTTCTTGGATTCTGTCAGTGAAGAAAGATTAAAACCAGTTTATCGCTTTTCGTTTCATATCTATACCAGCTAGTCTGGTCAGCATGACTAGCCAGATGTGTTAAATGCAGCAGAAAGGCGGAGGAGGATCAAGAGACTTGCTTGCCATGGTCCATATCATCTAATAGCGACTAGAACAGTTTCTGTACTATATCCTGTACAAAACTCTGATCGGGCTGGGTCCAGTCGGTTAGTTTCTTTGTAGTCTCTTAGTTATTAGGTGTCTATAGATTCTAGGAGTCTGGCCAGTGTGAGAGGGTTTGATGCTGGGCTATGTTTGGCATATTTCAAGGTGTCTAGTGAGGAGGGTTTTTTTTAGCGTAGGCTTTACATTGGTTGATTTTAACAGGTCTAAGTAGTGTCTTTGCTGGAAAGAGGCATTTACAGTTTTTATTATGTAGGATTGGGTCCGACAGATCTTTGAGGAGACATGTGAGGCATGGATCAGGTGGGGATCCTCCATTTCATAATCACTCCTTATATATTCTTATACCTTTAAGGTCTACATTGCAGAATTCTTCAAGGGTTGTTGTACATTCTTTGTGTGTTTCTGGTTTTGTGCTGTGGTTCATCTCTCTCTCTATTTGCTATATTTATATTGGATCTGGTGGTGCTTTTCATTTCTTGGTTTAAATGTAATTCTGAGGAGCTTTGATGTGTACTATTTTGTTTTGTTATTGTTTTCTCTGATATGGGCTTGTGAGCTGTTTTTATGGTTGATATAACTTTAATATCCAAATGAGGTTGAATGGCTATTAAGTTTTATATGGCAGCTAATTTGTGATGGAAATATTCTGTAAGCTGGTTACAGTCTGGAGCATTTTCAGTGTGTTTTGGAAAGGTTTGGGAGCCTGTTAATGTGAAATAGCTTTTTGGTGAGGATGTATGCTTCCTTTATGGTATAGCAGATGTTGCGTGCCCCATCCGCACCTGGCCTGCGCAAGGGCCTGCTCACCTCGCTAGCTCCTCTGCAGGTCACGGGTCGACCTACCCAGCGTCAGCCACAAGCACCTCCAGGCCTCGACGTCCCGAGGTGGCGGTCGCCGAACCTTCCACTGTGCACCAGGCCTCACGCCGGAGTTCGGCATCCTCGGTGGCGTTGGCCATGCCCCTGCGCGTGCGTGGACCGCCCGGCCTCTTGTAGGGCCAGGGGTGGGTCCTAGCACCGTGGCACACTATGATTGAACGTACAATATAAGGAAGTCCCTACCTGCACTTCCTCGCCTTGGCAATTGGGTCGGCACTAAGTGTACTAGTTTGCCTCCGCATTCACAGTCTTGTTCCAGCCTTGTTCCAGCAACCTACTGTTCCAGCGTCCTTCTGTTCCAGCGTCTGTCTGTCCTGTCTCCCCAGGTAGTACCCTCAGATTGTTTCTCTGGTACTGACCTTGGCCTGTTCCTTGATCATTCTGCTTGCTGCCTGGATCCTGACCTCTGCCTGCCTTGTGACCTCATCTAACCTCTGGAACCTGACCCCTGCTTCGTTGACTACTCCTCGGACTGATCCTCGGATTCTGACCCCGGCTGCCATTGACCATGTCGCTTGATTCTGGCTTTGTCCCTTGCCTTGTCATCGCCTATGCTGTACTGGCCTTCCTTGATTCTCCAGACCTACAGCCTAGAGTCCGACCGTGCTCCCTTGTTGTTCATGGGTACGCTTCTCTGTTACCTCTCCAGGAGACCCTGCGAGGCCCACCTAAGTCCAAGTGGACTGGGTCCCTGTGGGCTCCACCTGGGGGAACTGCGGGCTTCCAGTGGTGAAGCTCATCCTAGCCTCTGTCTCCTCCAGTGCTCTGCCTCCTGGGGCCAGGTGCTTCCTGGTCCCTACCAGGGAGCCGTTCTCCACTGCTCCAGGACAAGGGTCCACCTCCAAGCGCAACAGCAGATTCAAAACAAATTGGAGAAAATATTTTTTTTTCACTCAGTGCATAACAATGGAATTTGTTTCCAGGGGATGTGGTCAAAGCATCTATATAATATAGCTGGGTTTAAAAAGGGTTTAAACAAGTTCCTGAATGAAAAGTCTATAAACTATTATTAGCCAGGTAGACTTGGGAAAGTCACTGCTTATCACTTGGATTGAGCAATAAGGATAACTGTTCTGCAGAATATTAATGGATAAAGTTGTCCAGGTAACCTTAGGGCAATTATTTTTCTGACCAGGCTTACCTGAATATCAGCACTTCCCAGACAAAATGAAACAGTACCAGGGGAAGGCAACCAGCTCCATGTTTTTGTGGTTGGGTACATTTTGTCTGAATAATGAGTTACCTAGACAAAATGTAGCCAGGGAGTAGAGAGAACATTTTCAAATCATAGTTTCTGTGCAGGTAAGTCCAAAATTTATCTAGACAAAGCCTCTGAATATTGAACTTTCAGCATCCATTTCTTGCATCAGAAGACAGATTTGCTTGATGTGGCAATTTGGAAGAGGAAATAAAAAATGCTATTTAGGTAGTATCCCACAAGTAAACACCAAGCACAAATGACCTATCAGCAGAATTTACCAGACTTTTAGTAAGTAGATAATTCCAAGGCAATAGACAATTATTTCTAAACTTGGATAAAACAGAGAGATGGATTTGAAGTAGCCATTATGGTCCTTGGAAAACCTGTAAAGGATTGTTTAAATGTACAAACTTCAGTCCTCTTTCCTTAATCTGTTGTAGATGTGGACCCATAGGCTGAGGTAGAGTTGGGGGTAACCTACAGGGAGGAGCCCTGCAGATCCCCATCATCAGCAGGCAGAGTTGGCTAGAGTAGAGACTCAACTGGAACTTCACGAATACCAGCCCTCATTCCCCTTAGGTTGAGTCCATGGGTGCCAGGGCTGGCTGGATTTAGGCGCAAGCCTCTGTGGAGGTGAAGATCTGTCACATTGAAGAAGTTATAGGCCAGCATGGAAGACAGCAGAGTCAGGACAAGCAGCGGTCAGAACAGGCAGTAGGCAAACGAAGACAGGTTCAGTCTATGATCAGAGATGGGCAGAGTTCACTCAGTGTCATGGTTTAGACAGTGGTCAGGGCAAGCAGAGTTCAATCAGTAATGGTGCGCAAGCAGTGTTCAGAGGCAGGTGGAGGTCAAGCAGCATCAAGTCAATCCAAGTCCAATCCAAGGTCAAGCAAGAAGTCCAATCCAAATTCAAAGCCAGAAATCCAATCTGATGAGATGCGGGATCACAGGAGCAAGATGAGACGCTGAAGACAGAGGCAGGGGAGACTGACCATAAAGGCAAGAACTCAGAAACCAGACTGCCGCAAACCAGGAACAGAACACAGGGACTATGGAACAACACACAATAGAATCAGGAAGCAAGGAACAGGAGCCAGGAATTAGGAATACAGAAGCAAAGCACAGCACTTCTCCAGATGGAGTTGGCCTATTGCTGAGGCACTGAAGTCAAGATTTAGAGGCCTTTATAGGCTTTAGCTGGCTGATGCCATCAAAGGGGGGCCACAAGATTCTTCCACTGTAGTCCTTTTAAATTTGAACTTGAGGCATTTGTGCACACGTAAGGAGGTTGGTGCCGGGCAAGAGCCAGCAGCAACATCAGTCGCATATAAGACAGAATCGGTTATTTAGTCTTTCAGATAATAGAAAGACTAGGGGGAACTCCATGAAGTTAGCATGTGGCACATTTAAAACTAATCGGAGAAAGTTCTTTTTCACTCAACGCACAATTAAACTGTGGAATTTGTTGCCAGAGGACATGGTTAGTTCAGTTAGTATAGCTATGTTTAAAAAAGGATTGGATAAGTTCTTGGAGGAGAAGTCCATTACCTGCTATTAATTAACTTGACTTAGAAAATAGCCACTGCTATTACTAGCAACGGTAACATGTAATAGTCTCAGTTTTTGGGTACTTGCCAGGTTTTCATGGCCTGGATTGGCCACTGTTGGAAACAGGATGCTGGGCTTGATGGACCCTTGGTCTGACCCAATATGGCATGTTCTTATGTTCTTTTGAGTAGATGTGTATCAGTTATTTACACTTTCAGATAAAGCAAAATTGCTTACCTTGTAATAGGTGTTATCCCAGGACAGCAGGATGTAGTCTTCACATATGGGTGACATCACTGACGGAGCCCTATTGTGGGAAAAAACTTCTGTCAAAGTTTCGAGAAACTTTTGACTGGCACTGTGAGGCCACTGAGCATGCCCAGCATGCCATAATATTCTCTGCCACAGGGTTCTCACTCTAGTCTCGTATGTAGCAATAAGCTTTAGCAAAATTAAAATAGTAAACCTAGAATTGAAATAAGACCCAACTCCGCGGGGTGGCGGGTGGGTTTTGTGAGGACTACATCCTGCTGCCCTGGGATAACACCTATTACAAGGTAAGCAATTTTGTTTTATCCCAGGACAAGCAGGATGCTAGTCCTCACATATGGGTGATTAGCAAGCTAGAGGCTGATTCATTTCTTACTGTTCAATATATTTATAAATGATCTGGAAAGAAATACGACGAGTGAGATAATCAAATTTGCAGATGACACAAAATTGTTCAGAGTAGTTAAATCACAAGCAGATTGTGATAAATTGCAGGAAGACCTTGTGAGGCTGGAAAATTGGGCATCCAAATGGCAGATGAAATTTAATGTGGATAAGTGCAAGGTGATGCATATAGGGAAAAATAACCCATGCTATAATTACACAATGTTGGGTTCCATATTAGGTGCTACAACCCAAGAAAGAGATCTAGGTGTCATAGTGGATAACACATTGAAATTGTTGGTGCAGTGTGCTGCGGCAGTCAAAAAAGCAAACAGAATGTTGGGAATTATTAGAAAAGGAATGATGAATAAAACGGAAAATGTCATAATGCCTCTGTATCGCTCCATGGTGAGACCGCACCTTGAATACTGTGTACAATTCTGGTCGCCGCATCTCAAAAAAGATATAATTGCGATGGAGAAGGTTCAGAGAAGGGCTACCAAAATGATAAGGGGAATGGAACAACTCCCCTATGAGGAAAGACTAAAGAGGTTAGGACTTTTCAGCTTGGAGAAGAGACAACTGAGGGGGGATATGATAGAGGTGTTTAAAATCATGAGAGGTCTAGAACGGGTAGATGTGAATCAGTTATTTACTCTTTCGGATAGTAGAAAGACTAGGGGGCACTCCATGAAGTTAGCATGGGGCACATTTAAAACTAATCAGAGAAAGTTCTTTTTTACTCAACGCACAATTAAACTCTGGAATTTGTTGCCAGAGAATGTGGTTCGTGCAGTTAGTATAGCTGTGTTTAAAAAAGGATTGGATAAGTTCTTGGAGGAGAAGTCCATTACCTGCTATTAAGTTCACTTAGAGAATAGCCACTGCCATTAGCAATGGTTACATGGAATAGACTTAGTTTTGGGGTACTTGCCAGGTTTTTATGGCCTGGATTGGCCACTGTTGGAAACAGGATGCTGGGCTTGATGGACCCTTGGTCTGACCCAGTATGGCATTTTCTTATGTTCTTATGTTCTTATTTCAGATTGAGGCAATAGTGAATTATTGTAGTTGAAATGAGTCAGCCGAAGATCACAGCAGGTTGGATGTAGAAGGAGTTGGGTTTAGACTGGAAACAAGTTCTTTAAAACTGTCTGTAGGCTGAATCTTGTCATCCCTGTTTATCCAAACAGTAATGAGCTGCAAAGGTGTAAAGAGAACTCCATGTTGCTGCTTTACATATGTCAAGAATTGGCACTGAACGATAGTGTGCTACTGAGGTTGACATTGCTCTTACTGAATGCGCCTTTACACGCCCTTGGAGAGGAAGGCCTGCTTTTTCATAGCAAAACTGTATGCAATCTGCCAACCAGTTAGAGAGAGTATGTTTACCCTCAGCTTTACCCGGTTTGTTTGGATCATAAGAAACAAAAAGTTGATTGGATTTCCTGTGGACTGCAGTGCGGTTTAAATAAAAGGATAACACACGCTTACAGTCCAAAGTATGTAAAGCCTGTTCTCCTTGGTGAGAATGAGGCCTTGGGACGAATGTGGGTAAAACTGTAGATTGGTTCAAGTGGAATTCCGTAACTACCTTGGGGAGGAATTTTGGATGTGTACGGAGAACTACTCTGTCATGTAGGAATTTTGTATAGGGTGAGTACGTGACAAGTGCTTGTAATTCACTAACCGTTCTAGCTGATGTAATGGCTATGAGGAAGATAGTCTTCCATGTGAGAAATGTAAGATCACAGGAATTCATGGGTTCAAAAGGAGAATGCATTAGTCTTGTTAAAACCAGATTCAGGTCCCATTCTGTGACTGGAGGTCAAATTGGTGTTCTAATTTGAGTTAAACCTCTCATAAACCTGCTGACAAGAGGTTGTGTGGATATAGGTGCATCTCCCATCTTGTTATGGTAAGCTGAGATTGCACTTAAATGGACTCTTACAGATGAAGTCTGGAGACCAGAGTCTGAAAGATGGTATAAGTAGTCTAGAAGAGAAGTAGTGGGGCAAGTGAAAGGATCAATATTGTTTTGCCTGCACCACAAGGTGAATCATTTCCATTTGGAAGAATAGTTCTTTCGTGTGGAAGGTTTACGTGAAGCTATAAGCACTTGAGATACATTGGTTGAAAGATTGAGTGGTTGTAAAATCAAGCTTTCAACATCCAGGCTGTCAGGGATAGGGATTGAAGGTTGGGATGGCGCAACCTGCCCTGATCCTGAGTTATGAGAGTGAGAGCTACTCCCAGGCAAATTGGATCCCTGACTGAGAGGTCTAGAAGTGTGGGGAACCATACTTGTCGAGGCCAATATGGGGCTATGAGTATCATGGACCCCTTGTCCTGTTGTAGCTTCACTAGAGTTTTGGTTATGAGTGGTATCGGAGGATACGCGTATAGTAGGCCTGAGTTCCAAGGGCGAGCAAAGGCGTCCTTGACTGGCTGGTTCTTCTGTTTATGTAGAGAACAGATTTTTCCACTTTGTGATTCAGATGTGACGCAAAAAGGTGTATTGTTGGTTGTCCCCAATCTTGAAATATCCTGGTCACTACTGAGGGATCCAGGGACCATTTGTGTGGTTGGAATTGACGACTGAGTCGATCTGCCACTACGTTGTGAATGCCTGCCAGATAAGTTGCCCGGAGAAACATTGAGTGGTTGAGGGCCCAGCCCCAAATCTGTGCAGCTTCTTGATAAAGGAGATATGAGCTCGTACCTCCCTGTTTGTTGATGTACCACATGGCTACTGTGTTGTCCATTTGGATCAGAACAGGCGTATAGCTCAAAGCTCCGGGAAGTTGATTTGAAATGTTGCTTCGAGTTTTGTCCAAGTCCCCTGAGTTTGGAGAGTGTCTATGTGAGCTCCCCAACCCAAGGTGGATTCATCTGTAGTTAACGTTATCTATGGGACTGGTTGTTGGAAGGGTAGGCCCTTGCGCAAATTGTCCTTGTTCTCCCACCAAAGAAGAGATGAACGTAGCTGGTGGGTTACTTGAATTGAAGAATGCAGAGGTTGAATGGCTTGGATCCATTGTGATCTTAAAGTCCATTGAGTTGCTCGCATGGCTAGTCTTGCTGTAGGAGTGACATGAACTGTGGATGCCATGTGGCCTAGTAAAGTTAGGAACTGGTGAGCTGTTGCTTGTTTGAATGAATTGAGTTTGCCAATAGGGATAGTGTTTCTGCTCAATCTTCAGGTAGAAAGGCCTTGGCAAGGGTGGTGTTCAATTCTGCTCCTATGAATTGAAGGAGATGAGATGGAGTAAGATGGGATTTTTGATAATTGATGAGAAAACCCATCGAATGGAGAACAGTGATTGATTGAGAGAAGTTAGAGCTCCTTGTAGAGATGGACTTCTGATGAGCCAGTCATCTAGATATGGAAACACATGGACACTTTGTTTGTGGAAGTGTGCTGCTATTACTGCTAGACATTTTGTGAATACTCTGGGAGCAGAGGCAAGTCCGAATGGCAGAACTCTGTATTGGAAATGCTGCTGACCCACCATGAAGTGCAGGTACTTGCGATGAGGAGGGAATATTGGAATGTGAGCGTAAGCGACTTGAAGATCCAGAGAACACAGCCAATCTCCTGTTTGAAGAAGTGGAAGCATGGTGCCTAGAGAAACCATCCTGAACTTCTCTTTCTTGAGAAATTTGTTGAGATTTCTGAGATCGAGGATGGGACGTAGGCCCCCGGTTTTCTTTGGAATGAGGAAATACCGGGAATAGAATCCTGTGCCCTGCTGAGACCGGGGCACCGGTTCTACAGCCCTGGATTTCAGAAGGGTGGACAATTCTACTTGTAGTTGAAACATGTAATGTTTGTTGAGATGAACCTGAGTCGGTGGAAATTCTGTGGGAATTGAGAGAAAGTTGAGTTGGTATCCTCGAGATATTATGGACAGATCCATTGTTATTGCAACCCAATTGTGGTAAAATTTGGATAATCTGCCTCCGACTGGGAGTTCTGGTTGAGGATTTATGGAGAGGCTGAGTTCCCTGGATGGATTTTCAAAAGCCCGCCACAGGTCCTGTCTGAGGAGCAGGTTGGGGCCTAGCTGTTCTTTGCTGACGTGATTGTGTTCTTTGCTGGGTTCTGGATTGCCTGGGCCTAGACGCAGGAAGATAATATCTTTTTTGACGGTAAAAAGGTCATCTCATGTCTCTCCTTGGAGGTCTATGGGTGGCATGTGCAGTGGGGTCCTGGGGAAGGGAAGGAAGTTGTCTCAAGGTTTCATTATGTTCTTTCAACTGAGACACCGCCTCTTATACCTTTGTACCGAATAAATTGTTCCCTGTACAGGGGAGGTCCACCAATTTATCTTGGACTTCTGGCCGAAGGTCTGAGGCCTTGAGCCAGGTCTACCTTCTAGCACTAATGTCTGAGGCTGCCACCCGTGAAGCTGTCTCGAAACCATTGTATGCAGTTCTTACCTCATGTTTACCAGCCTCGAAAGCTTTGTTGATGATGTTTTGTGCAGGCTCCCTATATTCTTGTGGAAGAGATGGAATAAATTATTCCATTTGCTTCCAGAGGTTTGGTATTGGGTGATATACAATTGATAGGAGGAAATCCTAGAATTGAGCATTGCACCTTGAAATACCTTGTGGCCAAGAGAATCTAAAAACCTGTTGTCCTTTCCAGGAGGATTGGATGAGTGAACTCTTGTCCTTTTAGCCTTTTTCTGTGCAGATTCCACAACTATTGAATTGTGGGGTAGTTGTGATTTCTGATAGCCAGGCGTGGCTTGAACCAAGTATGTGATATCCATCCTTTTATTTACTGAACAACAGTCATTGTTGCAGTTGTAGGAGGACATCATGTATGGGTATTGTCATTACTTGTTTAGGAGGATCAACAAATTGTAAGACCTCTAGGGTCTGTTGGCGGAGATCCTGCTCTGATTCCAATTTAAAGGAGATAGAATCAGCCATGTCTTGCACAAAGGTGGAAAAGGTAAGATCCTCTGGAGGGGATTGTTTCCTAGGGTGTGGTGGTGAAGGATCAGACATAAAGGTTTCAGAAGAAGTGTCTGATGCAGTATCACTCCATGTGTCATATTCTGGAGTGTGCTGTGGTTTCAGCACAGGTTTTGGTGGAGGAATCAAACCAGAAGGCCCTAGTAGAGGGTCCTGAGGAGAAGAGTCCTCTTCTTGTGGATTTGAAGGTAAAGAGTCCAATAAATCCTGGTATTTCTTCTGTATAATGGAATACAATGCTGCTTCTGATGATACTGGGGCCCCAGTAGGAAGCGGCATCGTCGATGAAGTGTGTGGCATCGATGGTATCGAAGATTTCGATATGTGTTTCGATGGCATCGTTGATGTTCCAGTTTTCTTATGTGATGGTGCAGAGGTGACAATAGGCACCGATATTTGAACAGAAGATGTTGTTCACATCGATGTGATCTCCGAAAAGAGAGGAGGCATCGATATCGGCATCGATGGAGTAAGTGTTCTTGATGTCCGTGGCATCAGGGATTCCCCCGGCATCGGGAAGGTACCCGGCATCGGCACCATCACAGGATCTGTCATCGGTATCGGCTGTACCGGCATCGGTGACGTCAGAGGTAAAGAAGACATCACTGGCATCGGCGATTTCGCCAGCATCGGTGTAGTCAACGGTATATGCTCCTTTATGGCCTGCAGTACCGCTTCTTTTATAAATGATGTCAAGTCTTGTAGTACTGGGGTAACGCTCGACACTGGTGGAGGCGGAGAAAGTATTACTTGCGGTGGAGCAGGTTCTACCGAGGGTGGCCTAGGCGACGGCGAGGTATCTTTGTGTTTAGGCCATTTTTCGCTCAGTTCCTCATGGGAGGAAACAGTTGGTGATGTCGAGGCATGCCGATGACGGTGTTTATGTTTTGGCCTTACCTCTGTATCCGAATGTATCGATACCGTTGACGGAGTTGGCGAGGGTCTGTCTTCAGAACCATCCGGTCGGCGCTTTTTCAGCAAAACTTTCTTTGGAGCTCTTGCCGGTGATGATTTTGAAGAAGTCGATGGTGAAGGAATCAATTGTAGATGGAAAAGTTGTTCTATTTTTTCCTGTCTCAATTTTCTTCCTTTTGGTGTCATCTCTTGGCATTGCTGACAGGAGGAAATGTTGTGTTTTTCACCTAAACAGACGACACATTCTAGATGCGGGTCTGTCATCGACATGGTGTGATTACAGGTGGGCATTTTTTGAAACCCGACGCCATTGTGATATCAACGGCCGTCGATGACTGAGAGAAAAATTTTGAATTAACGTTATTAAAATATAAACACTGAAAAACTTCACCAGCCGGTGAAGAAGAGAACAGAGTGAGATCCCGTGAGGGAGAGATTTTCAAATAATGACTTTTTTTAGTCAGAAACTGAGAGTAAGTCTCAGAGGGCTCCGATAACCGTGATGCTTGCAGCAGCGCGGAAAAACAAAGACTAGAGTGAGACCCCTGTGGCAGAGAATATTATGGCATGCTGGGCATGCTCAGTGGCCTCACAGTGCCAGTCAAAAGTTTCTAGAAACTTTGACAGAAGTTTTCCCACAATGGGGCTTCGTCAGTGACGTCACCCATATGTGAGGACTAGCATCCTGCTTGTCCTGGGATAATAGAAGGACTAGGGGGCATTCCATGAAGTTATAAAATAGCACATTTAAGACTAATCAGAGAAAATTCTTTTTCACTCAACGCACAATTAGGCTCTGGAATTTGTTGCCAGAGGATGTGGTTAGTGCAGTTAGTGTAGCTGGGTTCAAAAAAGGTTTGCATAAGTTCTTGGAGGAGAAATCCATTAACTGCTATTAATCAAGTTTACTTAGGGAATAGCTACTGCTGTTAATTGCATCAGTAGCATGGGATCTTCTTGGTGTTTGGGTAATTGCCAGGTCCTTGTGGCCTGGTTTGGCCTCTGTTGGAAACATAATGCTGGGCTTGATGGACCCTTGGTCTGACCCAGCATGGCAATTTCTTATGTTCTTATGTTCTTACAGTGTCAGCGTCCAGAGGCCCGGAAATTCTGGTCCGGTGACAAGCAATGTTCCTGGGTGTCCTAGCAGGAAGTGAGTGCGGCAGTCCACGGGGTTAGCCCACTAACCACCAAGTGCAACATAATCAAAGTGGTTTATAAGATTTATGCAATAATATTATCCACAGGATTAAATCAAACCCTAGGAAATAAGGAGGACAAATTTCCAAGTTTACCAAGGAAAACAATTTATCCAGGCCAATCGGTTTATCAGAAAATTGCCCTCCTCAATTTGGCTAATAGTTCATTCTGGCTTCCACAGCAAATACATACTTTTAGCCAGATTGTAAGAAGACCTTCTTGGGGGCATGTTTAGGTCAGCATAACAAAATAATGACCATAGATTTGATTTCAAAATATATGCATGTTTTTTCCAACCATTTTCTGCCCAGACAAATTGCAAGTAAAACTCTCCTCTATTTTAAACTCTCCTCTTTTCTTAAACTGAACAGTACTTAAGTCTCCTCTTCTTCTTCTCCAATGTAACATTATATTGAAATGTATATCTCTGCTTTCATATTGGACTGATGTTTTCATGAAATTCAATATTTATAAAGCAATGATTCCCAAATTTATCCTCTGGAAAGCCCAGGAAGCTGAGTTTTCAGAATATTCACAATGAATAGAGCTGAAATAGATTTGCATGAACTACCTCCATTGTATGCAAAAATCTCGTGCCTATGCATTGTGCATATGCTATAAACATGGCCAGTTAGGATTACCTGTGTTCCAATTCAGGAATTGGTATAAAGCATAAATCCTGTTCTTGCATCATGAGTTTAGGTAATTAGAGCAAGCTGATGCAATTCTAACCTTCATTTAGAAAGCTTAATAATCTGTTAAAAAAAAAAAATCTTACTATGCAAAAGGTAATTTGAGATGGGCCAGGAGAGGAATAGAGCATGGAGAAAGATATTTTGAAGACCATGTATGGACTTAGTTAATTGGGAAATAAGCATGTCTATGGAATATATTTTTCTTGTGTATGAAAAGAAAAGGCACTGATGTTGTATGACTTTTAATCTATAAATGAAAACATTCTCCTATAGAACCCTGGAGCTGGAGCGGCAGGCAGGGATCAGCGGTCAGGCAGGAACTGAAGCAGACTGGGACCGAAGCAAGCAGGAGCTGAAGCAGGACTGGCTACTGGAGCCAGACAGGAGCTGAGGCAGGACTGGCTACTAGAACCAGACAGGAGCTGAAACAGGACTGGCTACTGGAACCTGGAACCAAGCAGGAACTGAAGCAGAACAGGTTACTACAAGCAAGCCAGACAGAAGCAAGACTTGGGCACGGAGTGAAACAAGTCTCAGGCAGGAACGGAGTTGCTAACGCAATAGCACCCTTTGGGGCACGGCACAGCAGAGAACCGCAAGGAACCCCGTTGCAAGGCAAAGTCCTAGGCTCCGCGGTGGCCTTACATAGGCCGCGGCGTCTGACGTTACGGATAGGGCGGAGCCTTCAGTGGCGGGAAACGGCCTTCATAAGTGCGGCTTGCACGCCCGCGCCTAGGGAGAAGGCGTCCAGGCAGGGCTTCTCGGCGGCGTCTTCCCCCCCCCCCCGCGGGGATGCCGCGAAACAGGCCGCAGACCCTCGGACACGAGCCGGGACCAAGGTGGTAAGGGCCTAGTCACGGCTGCTGCGACTGGGACCGCAACAGTAACACCAGTTCACCAATACATCTACCAGTTCAACCAGTCCTCTTCTAGTTCACCTAGACCCTCTAGCATTTTACCTTGAACTCCACCCAAAAAACGTAGACAAGTCTGATTTCATTTGCATGAGTCAATTAACAGATGTAAAAGTGTATGAACACATTTGATAATGTATACATGAATATCTTTTACAAAACAGAAACTACCAGTCTTATTTCTGAGCCCTTCACCGGAGTATCCCTAGGCTGCCCTTTTCCCCCGGAAAAATATACACACAACTGAAAATACATGCACACTCTTGATGTTTATAAAATAGTATTTACACACATACACACATACATTCTACTTTTATATGAAGAGTCATTTTGAAAATGCACTCCTCATTGCTTTATCTGCTTAACTCTTCAACTACAGAAAAATAAGTGTAATTCATAATTAGGTTATAATAAATATTATGCAGAACATTTAATTTTCTGTTTTATAATTGACTTTTTATTCCCACTACAACAGTAATATCAATCATATGTGCAAAAATACACAATTTATAATTTGCAAATTACTTTTACCTCTAGGTTATATTTTAAAAGTATATTTGAATACATTGCTAAAACACTATTCATGAGAGATTAAGGAACAACCTTAATTATGGTACATAGAAAAGTCATTTGCTAGCAATTAGTATAAAAAGAAACAGAAAATAATGCACGTAAAGCCCAAAAGCCCCATCTAAACTCCACATATTTCAGCACTACAGATTTTACTAGATTTTTGCTTTTTTTCCTTATTCCCACAATTAAAGATTTGTGTTGCTTTTTTGCCAGTTTGAATTCACATACTATTTTTCCCCTCTCCTTCTTTGGAGAAGCTGTTCCATGCGTTCACCATCTTGTGTGGATAAAGCAAGTTTGCTTACCATAAACTATGTTTTCTGTAGATAGCAGGATGAATTAGCCATTACATGTCTACTGAGGCTATCTCCCCAAGGCTTACTGCCCAGGAGGGATGGGTTAGGTCGGCCATCATAGTTGGTGATTCGATTATTAGGAATGTAGATAGCTGGGTGGCTGGTGGGCATGAGGATTGCTTGGTAACATGCCTACCTGGTGCGAAGGTGGTGAACCTCACGCATCACCTAGATAGGATTTTAGACAGTGCTGGGGAGGAGCCGGCTGTCATGGTACATCTGGGCACCAACGACATAGGAAAATGTGGGAGGTTCTGGAAGCCAAATTTAGGCTCTTAGGTAGAAAGCTTAAATCCAGAACCTCCAGGGTAGCATTCTCTGAAATGTGGTGTCAGCCAGTTTTTTCTGCATCCCAGAAAGGTTGAAGAAGTGCATTCTGGTCAGAAGGTAGATATGGTTTAAGCTTTTGAAGACAATCATGGAGGTATTGCATCATTTAGAATTAATGGATAGCAATGGCAGAAAGTGTACCGCTCTGAAAAATTATTTTTCCAGTATTGTTCAGAAATTTATGATCTTTACATGGAGGGGGAATTAGAATGAAAATGAGTTGTTGTTTTGTTTTTTTTGCTTTCTTCAAAGCAAATTCCATGATGACTGATTGATGCAGCAGAAGCACCACGTCAAAACCTGTGACTGCTGAACTCTGAACTTGAGGTCTAATTTTCAAGTAGTTGGTTTACCCAAAACTTGTTTCCACAAAGTTTCATGAGTAAATTTGAAAACATCATGAACTGGGGTAAAGTAGCTGTTCAGCCAGGCTATCCAGAATCATAAGAATCCCAAGTAGTTTGGTACATGGGTCTTTATCCTTACAGACATGAACACCTAGTGTTCCTAATTTCTCCAAAAATTTTGAAAAGGTGAGATATTTCAGAGGGAAAGTGTACTCTGGAGGACCTGATGATTGGAGGCACTTCAGACCACAGGTGAGGAGCATTACAATCAGATATATGAAATCTTTTAGCTTTGAATAATTTTAGAACTATTATCCAGTCACAGGTACTAACAGATTGGATTATAGTAATGAGGTCTATTTAGGGTTTATAACCTCTTTGACCCATGTGCTCCAGCTGGTCCAAAATGCAGTGGCTCAGCAGGGACATAGGATGACTGTTGAAGTTAATATAACAGAGAATATGGTGCTGCCATGTGACTGATCCTCTGAGTAGCCTCCTTAGCCTGACATCAACAAAGGCCAGGCTTAAAATGTTCCCTTTGATATGCTAATACATGCGACACTAAGCCAGAATGTCATGATGATGCCAAGTTTGGGGCGACAAGTTAGAGTGCAGCCTAGAGCAAGAGCAAAGCTTTTGCTTTAATTCTAACAGGCAGGCCGATACAGTAACCTGTCTTGGACGCGCATTTTCCCTTACCCCTTACTCAGTAAGGGGCGGAAAATGCGTGTCCAACCCGTGGCACCCAATAACGCGATACAGAAAGTAAAATATGCAGCCAAGCAGCACATTTTACTTTAAGAAATTAGCGCCTACCTTTGGGTAGGCGCTAGTTTCTGCCGGCACCGGGAAAGTGCACAGAAAAGCAGTAAAAACTGTTTTTCTGTGCACCCTCCGACTTAATATCATGGTGATATTAAGTCAGAGTTCCCGAAGAGTAAAAAAAGTAAAAAAAAAAAAAAAAATTAAAATGGGCCTGCGGCTGTCAGGCCGAAAACTGGACGCTCAATTTTGCAGGCGTCCGGTTTTCAAGCCCGTGGCTGTCAGCGGGCTCGAGAACCAATGCCGGCAAAATTGAGCGTGGGCTGTCAAACCCGCTGACAGCCGCCGCTCCAGGCGAAAAGGAGGTGCTAGGGACACGCCCTAGCGCCTCCTTTTGCCCGTTTCTACCGCACCACCTAATTTAAATACAGAATCGCGCGCACAGGCAAGTGGCCTGTGCGCGTGCCGGGAGAGCGGGTCTTCGTCCGCTCTCCCGCGGACTTTACTGAATCGGCCCGAGGGTCAGCTCAAGGCAGTCTGCTGCCTGAGAAGAGGGATAAAATGGTGTTCACCCAACCAAGATACCCAAAAGGGAAATATTCTCCTTCACCAATTCACCTCACCAAAATAAATATAATGCTGGTGTCACCTTAGTAATAGCCACACAAACACTTTCCACTGCCAGAAACTTTGTAATGTAAAACAAATCCCTTTAAAAAAAAAAAAGTCTCAGAACATATATAGCACATATGCTATACCATAACACAGGGCTCCATAAATAGAGTGTCCCATGTTTCAAAAAGGGGATGTATCATTGCAGGGCTTCAGGAAGAAGGAAACGCTGGTGTTTAATCTGCAGCCCAACTAGCTTATAGGTGCTGGTTGGGGAAGAGGAAGACAAGGGGAAATGGAAGGCAGGAGGGTAACAGCATAGAAAAGTCGGTGGTGCATAGTGCACCTCGTTATAAAGTTGGTGGTGCCTGGGCACCAATGTGCAGGACAGCTGCTACACCCCTGTCTCTCACTGGCAACTTATTATCTAGTGAATAAAGTTCAAGATGGTACATTTGATGTTTAGTGTGATTCATGGAGCTGGTCCTGATTATTTGAGGGAGGTTGTTTGGGATTATGCCCCATTCCAAACCTTATGATCAGCAGGAAAAAGAGTTCTTTATGTTCCTTCTTTGAGTTAAGCTCATGTAATGGAAATTTGTGCCTGAACTTTTTTGGTAGCAGGCCCAGTTTTATGGAATGTTTTATCTTTTCATCAGGACCTGATTTATCCAAAGGCTTTATCTATGGGAAAAATGCTTAATGAATGACCCCCTTCTGTTGGATCTGGGTTATCTGTTCTTAGGGAAAAAAAAGTGAACATTTTCTTCTTTTAACAACTTTTGGTTACGCTTATTTGTTTTGTGGGGCTTTTTCTTTTTTCTTTTTTTTTAGATTCCTCCATGTTCTCATTTGTGTTTATGTTAATATATTTTTATTGGTGTACTTGATTTGATATTTGACCTATTTCATGTAGGTGCTGTGTTTTTGTTTTATGTTGCCACATAGTGTCATCTATTATGGTTTATATTCATTGCTTTTACCTATGTGCAAAGGCATGAATATAATTCTAGATGTTAGCTGATGGGAACAAGTATTTTTAAGACTAGCAGACTAGAAATATTTCAGATAAACAAATAGATAAATATTATGCATAATTTGCACCATTTTGATAGCCTTCCTATAGATTTCCTAAAATAAATGTTTATATTTCTTCAAAAATGCAAGCCAGGATTGCATATATCACTTTACACCAGACATCAACAAACTTTTGTTTTTTTTTTTAAACATAGTGGGCCACACTGATGCCTCTTAGTTGCACCAGGAACTAAGTGGGATAGAGATCCCCCATCAGAGCTCCCTTTGAGGAGGACAGGTGGTGGATGCTCTCCTCAAAGTAGCTCATATTCTCAAACAGCTTTAAGCTATATACACAGCCCCTCCTACTGCTTGAGAACTCCATGTCACTTTAAGTTTGTCTTTCTCCTTTTTTGCAATTTTCCCTCACAGGGAAGATTGCTTTCAAACCTATTTGCCTTACTGAATTTGTGCGCATATGTGAACATGCAGAGATTTATCCTAGTATTCCATAAACAGCGGCAGGTTGCTGCACAATTTTATAAAATACAGCATAGTTTAGTTCTGAAAGTGTGCGGGTTTGCTTCAATATGCGCAAATACCCGTGTGCCGAGATGGATTCCAGATATTCCTGATTGCTAGCCTTCAAGAATTCACTCAAGTTCACTGATTATTATTGACTGATTTTTATTGATAAAATTGTTGCCTGTTATAGGAGTTTACATTAGCAAAATTGTGTGCCTTGGTTTGAGAGGGGGCAGAGTTTTACTGGGGCTCAGCTAAAGACAAAAGCCTTTACCTCTAGCAATTGTTTAGTTCCCTCCCATGCTACAACTCTACCTACCCACCCCTGAGTTCATGTCCTTAAATATGCTTTCCTGGATATTTAGCTTCAATTAATAGTAATTAGTTTCAGCTTAGATAGTTGTAACTTAAACTGTCATATTGATTGTAAACATTGGTTTTCATATTCTACCTATTATTTCAAATACCTATTAAAAATAAAAGAAAAAAAATCTTTGCTAGAGTAATTTTCACCTTACTTATATTATTTTAAGGAATAAGTGTTAATTTAGCAAAATGTCCTTCATTCTAAGCAGCAATTGTGGGGCTTATGTCCCAAGGCCTAACATTTGGAGAATATCCCTTTTGCCTTCAGCTGTCTGCAATTAAAATGGAGCTGATTCATCTGAGGGAGGAATTGTCCAGGTTTCAATTAACCTCCTCCTCCTCCCCTTCCCCTTCCTCGAACCATCAGTTTCTCGCAACCATCTCCCACAGAGTATAAAGGAACCCAGAAAAAGAATGGTTTACAGTGGGCTCTGATAGTACAAGACATAAGAGAACATAAGAACATAAGAAAATGCCATACTGGGTCAGTCCAAGGGTCCATCAAGCCCAGCATCCTGTTTCCAACAGTGGCCAATCCAGGCCATAAGAATCTGGCAAGTACACAAATGTTAAAAGACATATGACAGACACCCACCTTCCCCAACTGTACAGCATCCTGTGCATCAACACCCACTCCCACAGGAATGTTGGACATCCAGGAATCAAAAAACCAGGAGCAATTGGATAATGGTGGGCTCTGGCAGAAAAAGGCCTGTGATGAAGAGACACCCATTCTCCCCTCTTTTACCCTTACAAAATGCTTTTTCTGCATTGGAAAATGAAGAAACCTTAGCAATAGATTTTGAAGAGATTAGTAAAAGTGAAGCCACTCAATGCACCCAGAAGCCCTTCAAATATCAGAGGAAACAATTTGGGTGTACATTTTGATGGAGATACAACAGTTAAATGCTTCTTGGAGCTTCAGTTAGTAGAAATGCAAACCAGATAGTCCAAGTCATTGCAGAATAAAGTAGGAACTTGGATATCAGTGTTATCATCCATCTGTGGATCAATGACCTCAAAAGACAGATGACCGAGGGATTAAAGGGGCTCTTAGGGAAGATACAACCATTGCAGAAAGACTAAATAAATTCTTTGCTTCTGTGTTTTCTAATGAGGATGTTGGGGAGATACTAGTTCTGGAGATGGTTTTCAAGGGTGATGAGTCAGACGAATTGAACCAAATCACTGTGAACCGGGAAGATGTAGTAGGCCAGATTGACAAACTAAAGAGTAGCAAATCACCTGTACTGGATGGTAGTATGCATCTCACAGTTCTGAAGGAACTCAAAAATTCAGATCTATTAGTTAAAATTTGTAACCTATCATTAAAAGCATCTATTGTACCTGAAGACTGGAAGGTGGCCTTTGTATCTCCAATATTTAAAAAGAGATCCAGGGGAGATCTGAGAAACTAGAGACCAGTGAGCCTGACTTCAGTGCCAGGAAGAATAATGGAAACTATTCTAAATATCAAAATCACAGAGCATATGGAAAGACATAGTTTAATTGAACACAGTCAGGATGGATTTACCCAAGGCAAGTCTTGCCTCATAAATCTGCTTAATTTTTTTTTTTTGAAGGGGGTTAATAAACATGTGGATAAAGGTGAACTGGTAGATGTAGTGTATTTGGATTTTCAGAAGGCATTTGACAAAGTACCTCATGAGAGGTTTCTATGGAAACTAAAAAGTTATGGGATAGGAGGCGGTGTCCTTTCATGGATTACAAACTGGTTAAAAGACAGGAAACAGAGTAGGATTAAATGTTCAATTGTCTCAGTGGAAAAGGGTAAACAGTGGAGTGCCTCAGGGACTGGTGCTTTTCAATATATTTATAAATGATCTGGAAAGGAAAATGACAAGTGAGGTAATCAAATTTGCAGATGATACAAAATTATTCGGAGTAGTTAAATCACAAGCATTTGTGATAAATTGCAGAAGGACATTGTGAGACTGCAAAATTGGCCATCCAAATGGAAGATGAAATTTAATGTGGACAAGTGCAAGGTGTTGCATATAGGGAAAAATAACCCATGTTGTGGTTACACAATGTTAGGTTACATATTAGGAGTTACCATCCAGGAAAAAGTTTTATGCATCATAGTGGATAATATATTGAAATTGTCGGCTCAGAGTGC
This sequence comes from Rhinatrema bivittatum, assembly GCF_901001135.1. Classification (NCBI taxonomy): domain Eukaryota; kingdom Metazoa; phylum Chordata; class Amphibia; order Gymnophiona; family Rhinatrematidae; genus Rhinatrema; species Rhinatrema bivittatum. Next base: position 322,265,739 of record NC_042616.1, on the reverse strand, counting down.
TGTGGCAGACAAAAAAAGCAAACAGAATTGTAAGACTTATTAGGAAGGGAATGGTTAATAAAACGGAAAATGTCATAATGCCTCTGTATCACTCCATAGTGAGACCGCACCTTAAATACTGTGTACAATTCTGGTCACCGCATCTCAAAAAAGATATTTTTATTTATATATTTATTTATCGTGTTTTGTATACTATCATTTGGTTTCACCATCAGAATGGTTTACAATTATCAGGAAATGTGTTAGATAAACATCATCACAACAGATTTCTATCACAACGGTTGATAATGTTGGTGTTTGCGTGTTAGTTACAACATGGTCAAAGAAAAATAGGGAGGGTTACAGGATCAGGTAGTTGGGAATAGAGATGTGAATCGTGTGATCGATCATCTTAATGATCGATTTTGGCTGGGGGGGAGGGAATCTGATCGTCGCAGTTTTGTTTTTGATTTTTAAAAATCGTTTAAATCGTAAATCGGGGGAGGGTGGGAAAACCGGCACACTAAAACAACCCTACAACCCACCCCGACCCTTTAAAATAAATCCCCCACCCTCCCGAACCCCCCCCAAAATGTTTTAAATTACCTGGGGTCCAGTGGGGGGGGGTCCCGGTGTGATCTTCCACTCTCGGGCTATGGCTGCGTTAATAGAAATGGCGCCGGCGCTACCTTTGCCCTGTCATATGACATATGACGGCCCGAGTATTGCAAAATGGCGCCGGCCGTATGGCCGTATTGCCGTATTGCAAAATGGCACCGGCCGTATGGCCGGCGCCATTTTGCAATACGGCAATATGACCCGACTGCAGGAGGTCGCTCCCGGACCCCCGCTGGACTTTTGGCAAGTCTTGTGGGGGTTAGGAGGCCCCCCCAAGCTGGCAAAAATTCCCTGGGGGTCCAGCGGGGGTCCGGGAGCGATCTCCTGTGCTCGTGACGTCGGGGGACAGGAACCAAAATGGCACCGGCGCTACCTTTGCCCTGTCATATGACAGGGCAAAGGTAGCGCCGGCGCCATTTCTATTAATGCAGCCATGGCCCGAGAGTGGAAGATCACACCGGGATCCCCCCACTGGGCCCCAGGTAATTTAAAACATTTTGGGGGGGTTCGGGAGGGTGGGGGATTTATTTTAAAGGGTCGGGGTGGGCTTTAGGGTTGTTTTAGTGTGCCAGTTTTCCCGCCCTCCCCCTTCCCCCCCCTCCCCCGATTTACGATTTTTGACGATAAATCAGGGGAATTCCTATTGTATCGTGCCTCTAACGATTTTTGACGATTTAAAATATATCGGACGATTTTTTAAATCGTCAAAAAACGATTCACATCCCTAGTTGGGAAGGTCTATAACTGGGAGGTGTTATACAGGTAGGTTGGTAAATACAGGCATTCTATGTTCAAGATACAATTACGATGTGGTTAGATATACACTTGAGGTTAGTTAAATACATTTAACATTTCAAATGGTAGTAGATAGTTCATTGTTCATGATATGGAAGGATGTTTCTTTATCTTGAATTGCATAGGTGTCTGGCTGTGCGGTTGCTAGTGTGAGTTTGATAAAGGGAAAGGCTAAAGTGGTTAGGGTTGTTCAGCTTGGAGAAGAGACGGCTGAGGGGGAATATGATAGAGATCTTTAAAATCATGAGAGGTCTAGAAAGGGTAGATTTGAATCAGTTATTTACTCTTTCAGATAACAGAAGGACTAGGGGGCACTCCTTGAAGTTGGCAAGTAGCACATTTCAAACTAAATTGGAGAATTGTTTTTAATACACAATTAAGCTCTAAATGTGGTTAGTACAGTTAGTGTAACTGGGTTTAAAAAGGTTTTGGATAAGTTCTTGGAGAAATCCATTAACTGCTTTTAATCAAGTTGACATACAAATTAGCTGCTGCTATTACTGCATCAGTAGCATGGGATCTACTTGGTGTTTGGGTACTTGCAGCCTGGACTGGACACTGTTGGAAACAGAATAGTGGGCTTGTTGGACCATTGGTCTGACCCAATATGGCAATGTCTTATCTTCTTATGTTCTTAAATTCAGATCAAATATTATCAGACATTTAACCTACAGAATGGAGGTACAGGAGATGACCAATGAAATTGACATATCACCCCCAGGCAATACAGGAAGTGGGAAGAGAAAATAAAATCAATCAGCTCAAAAAAGCAGAAAAGGTGTCTAGAAAGTATAACAAATTAAGGCCTGGATTTATTAAAATGCACTAAATATCGCATGCGATAGGAAAAGGGGCGTTCTCTCAACCTAGCTTGATGGACTCTCTACCTGGGTAACATCAAGCTAGGTTGAAAGAACACTGCACAAATCTCATCTTTGGGTGAGTTTCCTCACTTTGAAGGTCATCAAATCTTCACAAGAGTGCACTGTTGTGAAGTGCACTGTTCTGTTCGTACGTCGCACTCTATGTGTCAAAGTGGCCCCTAACCCCTACACTAATATCTAAACCTCACCTTGAGGTACTATGTGGGTCTCCTATAGAGGTATAAATACCTACCTAGCATGAAGGCTTTATAGCTAGTCTGTTTCTCTCTCTCTCCCCTAGCAGCTTAAAATACTGAAAACACTATTTGCAAAAACATCACAAAGTACAATAAAGCCATATCACACAGCTTAACACAAATGACAAAAGGTGTAGTAAAGTTTGTGCAATATGGCTTCAAAGCCAGGCCACTTGGCCAGAAATCCTGCCCCAAACTCCTCCCCTTTTCCTAATTTGCATCACACCATGCATTATAGTGTTTTCACATGCGTTAAAGATGCTTTTCGCATGCAAAAAAAATCATATAGCACTTTGATAAATGACCCACTAAAAGAGACAAATTGGAATGCAATGACTATTTATGCTCAAAGTTTGGACAACAAAATCCCAGACCTGCAGGCCCTAATGGTAGAGGCAGACTTGGACATTGTCGCAGTCACAGAGACATGGTTCACGGATTCTCATGATTTAAATGCGACCATACCAGGCTGTAAATTGTTAAGGAAGGACAGAGAGGTCAGAAAAGGGGGAGGGGAAGTTCTTTATGTTAAAAACAATATCCAAACAACTGAACTGCAAGTAATGTGGGGTAGAGAAGAAGCACTATGGGCCATCCTAAAAAAAAGATGATGATGCATCCATTATTATTGGAGTGATTTACAGGCCTCTGAACAAAACGGAAGAACTAGACAGAGATATAGTCGAAGACATCCAGAAAGTGGGAAAGAAGGGAGAAATGTTTATTGTTGGAGATTTTAATCTGATGGACGTAGACTGGAGAATCCTTCTGCTGAATCTACCAGAAGTAGAGAGAGAGTGGATGCCCTGCAAGGGGCTCAGTTCAAACAAATGGTGATCGAATCAATGAGGGAAGATGTGATACTCAGCTTAGTGATCACTAATAGGGATAATGTCTCTAATGTCTGGGTGGGTGCCCTCCTCAGTACTAGTGATCAAATGGTATGGTTTGATATTGCAAATATGATACAGGTAAGACACACAAAGACCCGGGTTTTGAATTTAAAAAATACAGACTTTGACGAAATGGGGACATACCTGGAGGTAGAACTAGAAGACTGGGAGAAAATGGGAGAGGTGGAACAACAGTGGACCAAACTAAAAGGAGCAATTACAAAGGCAAAAAAGCTATACGTGTGAAAAGTAAACAAAAGTAAGAGAAATAAGAAACTGATCTGGTTCTCAAAGTAAATGGTTGATAAAATAAAAGCAAAAAAAAAAGAAACCAACCTAGCATTCAAGACATATAAAGGATCCCAAAATGTGAAACACAGGAAAGAATATCTGATGAAACTGAGGGAGACGAAGAAGGAAATCAAGGACACTAAAAGTCAGGCAGAAGGACGGATTGCCAAAGAGGTAAAGAGAGGTGAAAACAATTTTCAGATATATCAGAGAAAGGAGAAAGATCCAAAATGGTATAGTGACATTGAAAGGTGACAATGATCAATGTGTGGAAAGAGATGAAGAAATGGTAGAAATATTAAACAAATACTTCAGTTCAGTGTTCACTAAAGAAGACCCTGGGGAAGGACTGTTGCTGGTTGACAAGACCATAGATGGAGATGGGGAGATGAAGTTCCATTTACAGAAGAGAATGTATGAGAAGAGCTAGGAAAACTAAAAGTGGACAAGACCATGGGGCTAGATGAGGTTCATCCCAGGATACTGAGGGAGCTCAGAGATGTGTTGGTGGGTCTGCGGCATGGCCTGTTCAATAGATCTCTGGAAACAGGAATGGTGCCAAGTGATTGGAGAAGAGCAGTGGTGGTTAGGGTTACGCTCCACAAGAGTGGTAGCAGAGAGGAAGCTGGAAACTACAGGATGGTTATCCTCACTTCAGTGATGGGAAAATTAATGGAGACTCTGCTGAAGGAAAGTATAGTGAACTATCTGCAGTCAGGAGGATTGCTAGACACAAGACAACATGGAATCGCTAGGGCAAGGTTCTGTCAGACAAGTATGATTGATTTTTTTTGATTGGGTGACTAAAGAATTGGATTGAGGAAGAGCACTCAATGTGATCTACTTGGATTTCAGCAAAGCTTTTGATATGATACCGTGTAGGAGGCTTGTGAATAAAATCAGAGGTTTGGGAGTGAGCGCCAAGGTGGTAACATGGATTAAAAACTGGTTGATGTACAGAAAACAGCGTGTGATGGTAAATGGAATCTTCTCTGAAGAGACAGCAGTTTTAAGTGGAGTGCCACAAGGATCAGTGTTGGGACTGGTTCTGTTCAATGTCTTTGTGAGCAACATCGCAGAAGGGATAGAAGGTAAAGTTTGTCTATTTGTGGATTATACTAAGATCTGCAACAGAGTGGACACACCAGAAGGAGTAGAGAGAATGAGAAGAGATTTAAGGAAGCTTTGACAGTGATTGAGAATCTGGCAGCTGGGATTCAATGCCAAGAAGTGCAGTCTCATGCATCTGGGGTGCGGTAATATGAGAGAGCTGTATGTGAAGGGAGGTGAAGGGTTGTTGTGCATGGAACAAGAGAGGGACCTTGGGGAGATAGTGTCTAGTGATCTGAAGATGGAAAAGTAATGTGACAAGGCAATAACTAAAGCCAGAAGAATGCTGGGCTTCATAGAGGAATATCGAGTAAGAAAAAGGAGGTGATAATCCCCTTGTACAGGTCCTTGGTGAGGCCTCACCTGGAGTACTGTGTTCAGTTCTGGAGACCGTATCTCAAAAGGGATAGAGACAGGATGGAGGCAGTCCAGAAAAGGGTGATAAAAATGGTGGGAGGAGTCCATCAAATGACTTATGAAGAGAGGTTGAAAGGCCTCTCCTGGAGGAGAGGAGGTGCAGGGGAGATATGATAAAGAACTTAATTTACCTGAAAGGATTTAATGATAGACAATCAACAAACCTTTTCCATTGGAAAGAAATCAGTAGAACTAGGGGTCACAAAATGAATCTCCAAGGAGGATGACTCAGAACTGACATCAGGAATTGTTTCTTCATGGAGAGGATGGTGGATGCTTGGACTGCTCTTCCAGAGGAGTTGGTGAAGACAAAAACAGTGAAAGATTTCAAAGGGGCATGGGATAAACAATGTAGATCCCTAAAGACTAGGGGATGGAAATGAAGAAATGAGTTCATGGAGGTAAACTTGCTGGTGTGACAGTTACTATCCTTAACCAATAAGCCTTCATTCTGTTGATGCAACTCTATCATTGCTCTCTGCAACAATGGCAGGGAGAAAAGAGGAAAAGGGGAATTAGTTTCAGACAGCAACTAACAAGGACTTTGAATTTTGCTGTCTGGAAAAGCAAATAAGCATAGGGTTAACTTGCTGATACAGCGGTTACTACTTTTAACCATTAAGCCTGTAACTCATGATGCAACTCCAACATTGCTCTCTGTTTCACGTCAAGAGGTAACGGGGATTTTGGACTCAGACAGCAATCAACAAGGGCCCTGAGTTTGATGGTCTGGGAAACTGATAAGTATGGGGGTAACCTGTATGGCGTGTCAAAAACTACCATAAGATTGCTCAAAAAAACTACCATAAGATTGCTGGGCAGACTGGCTGGACCATTGGTCCTTTTCTGCCGTCATTTCTATATTTCTATATATGCAATGCATTGAAAGTGCATACTCTCTCTATTTTCTAAATATATGCATGTATATTCCACGCTCAAAAAGGTATAACTTGTACGTTTAAAACCCTTATTTATATGTGGAGGCAGGTATATTTTATATACCTCTGCTAGTTCAACAGTCCATCTCCAGTTCACCTTCCTAGTACTTCACCCTGATATCCCCCAGTTCACCCAAACTCCTACCCAAAAATAGTAGTCAACAGACAAGTCCAATACCAATTGTGCTAGATAATTAGCAGATATAAAATTCCACAAATAAGTTGCCTTATGTATATCTGTAAATCTCTTATAAAATAGCAACTTCCATGGGTATCTTTGGATCCCACCCTAGAATGCCCCAAACCACTCTCCTTTTTTGCACAGGCAAATATGTGCACAAAACCAAAAAATCATGCGTACTTTCAATGTTTATAAAATAAGCAAGCTATTTAGGCGCCTACAGTATTTGCTAATCTTCCATGTATAACACCTTTGAAACTTTACTTAATATTTTTCTACAATTTCTGGACAAATCTGTTTATATAGAACAGAGATGCACAGAAAGAGAAAATGGCTACTAAATGACACTACATATTCCTCTCTGTACTTTTTTTTTTCCCTTCAGCAGACTCCCAAATATTGACCAGGTCTCTCTGAGCAAAGCAAAGAACAAGAGAAGCATACCTAAACTAGAGGTGTGATGAAAGACTCTCTCACTGCAGAGAACACAGCACTGTGCTTGAGGTGGGGAAGCAGGACACAGATACCCAACAGGATCCCAAAAGGTCGATAGATTCCATGCTGCTTATCCCAGCGGATTTCCCCAAGTTCACCTTAATAATGGTTTATAGCCTTTTCTTCCAGGAACTTGCCAAAAACTTTTTTAGACCCAGCTACACTGACAGTTTTCACCACATTCTCCAGCAAAACATTCTAGTGTTTAATTATGCATTGAGTAAAAAAAAAAATAATTTTCTCCTGTTTTTCTGAAATGTATCATCTAGTAACTTCATTGAATGGCCCCTAGTCTTTGTAGTTTTTGAAAGAGTAAACAGATTCACATTTACCTGTTACACTCCACTCAATATTTTAGAGACCTCTATCATATCTCTTTCTCAGCCATGTCTGCCTGTGAACAGCTGATTTAATCTTTTTTTTTTTTTTATCATCACAGCAGACTTGACTTTGGGGTTTGCCATCAACTCTGTCTGCCTATCTAATGACAGGAAATACAGAAGTCAAGCCAGTATTGACGGCAAAAATGCTATAAATAGCTGTTCCCAGCAGACCTGCAGAGAGCAGAGATCTCAGGTGAAATGCAGGAACTGGGCACTAGTTACTTCTTTTATTTACCAGCTTTTCAGTGGAGAGAACAAAGAAAAGACACCTAGTCCCAAATGTACCCCTAACAATGTCATCATCAAAAGCCCAAACCTTCTGCTTAGCATTACATCTTTTGACTTTGGCCCTTTGTTAATGATGTTGGCAGTGAGACAGTGATGGCAGACAACTAAAGATGTACTGGTGTGCGACTTTCAGTCTTTTATCTGCTTGGATTTTTAGTTTGAAATCCTGTCTGCAAAGAGTTACAGCAGAACTCAGATTGCTTCTAAAGTTGGGGCCAGGATACAAAAGGACATTAACAATAGTGCAGGCCTTAATGTGCATTAAATGCCTGCATTATCTGTTGCACGTGGATAATGCACATTAGCAAGCTTGCATTAGTTAACACAAATATATGCTAATGAGCAAAATTATGCAAAATCGCAGGTTATCTATTACTGTTAAAATCCCCACAAAATATAACAGATGTATTACAGTTGTATTATCCTATTTATTTATTTTTTTGTAAACCGCTTTGCTATTTTGATGGAATGTAGTCAATGAAGACAAAATAAATTAAATGTAATAAATTAAACTAAACTAGTAAACTGATTTTTTTTTTCATTATTAAAAAAAGGAGAAGCTGAATTAAATAATTCCATGGGGCAACTTTGGTCCCTAGGCCATATTTTGCCCTCCCCTGTTTTAATGTTATCTCTCTTGGTGCTAATAACCACTTTCACATCACCAGTTAGTGTTGCGTGTGCTGGCCATGGCAGGCCCGTAGGCAGGCTCTCTTACCCTCTTTTACCTGCTCCACCATCTGGCTCCATTTCCCTAGTGGCCATGGGCCACCGCCTATGAACTAAGGCCATCCCCGGTGCTCCTGTCACCGCGACGGACGTCCATGGTCCGCAGGGAGACACCACGCCCCTCCCTAGGCGCACGCATCTCCTCTTCCTTTAAGAGGGCCACGGTAGGAAACTAACCTGCAGCCCAGGATGACGATGTCACTGGGTCCCGGTATATAAGGCTGGGCCCAATACAGTTAGTTGCCTTTGCAACAGGTCTCCACGCTGGTCGTGTACTTCGTTGTTTCCTCTGGTGATTCCTTTGTGTTCCTGGTTCCTGCCCAGTCCGTGTTCCTGTTACTAGTTCTGGGGTCTTCCCTTGTTCCTGTGTTCCTGCGTTACTCTACTTGTTCCTAGGATTGACTATTGAACCCGACCTCTGCTTTGCCTGACCACGCTACTGATCATCTCCTGGACCTGACCTCTGCTTTGCCTGACCATGCTACTGATCTTCTCTTGGACTTGACCATTGCCATGCCTTACCATTCCACCTTGCCGGCCGCCTGCCCTGACTCCAGTCTGTTCGACGATGCCTCTGCTATTTTCATTCTGGACTTGGCCTCTCAGGCTTCAGCCTGTTCTTACTCGGGCACCCCCTGTCTGCCTCTCATTCCATTTGGCACACGGGTCTCTGGGACTCAGCCTCATCCAGATCAGACCTTCTACTCTTACCACTGCTGGCCTCTGGCTGACCACCTCCTCGTCCATTAGAAGACCTTGGACGGAGGCCCACCTAACTCCAGCCGGCCCCGGTATGCAAGGGCTCAATCTGCATGGAATGAGGGCTGGTACTGGCTAAGCTCCAGCCGGCCTCCATTAGTCAGCCATCTCCACCTATCAACAGAGGGGACCCGTAGGGCTTGCCCTGCAGGTAGCATCAACCCCACTTTGGCTCAAGGGTTCACCTCCTGCACAACAGTTAGCCATGCTGCAGTTTTTATTCCTGTAGAACTTTAATCCTACTTGACTCTATTCCACCTTTAACATACAGTGCCACTCTACGTTTCATCTGCTCTATCATGCTGATATAATTTGTACCTTGGTATCACAGTGTCCAATTAGTTATCCTCTTTCCACCAGGTCTCCCTCCTACACATTCCTATATTATTTATACCATTACAAAATCCTTCTTCCCATCACTTTTTGAAATACCTATCTAGGTAACACTTGAGGTCCATACGTTTTGCCCCAGGCAGGGAAGCTACCAAACAAACTTCTCAAGCCACTAGCACCCTAGATTTCTACATTTCTAATGACTGATTCATCAATGACCATGGTTGTCCTATTCCCACCATCCTGGGTACACAGCCGTAAAGACACATCCTCAGAGAAAGATGAAAATACATTGGCATGTATTGCAGATCTCAATAATGGGATTGCTTTTTGGCATTCCAAATCAATACTTTCCTTCTTAGAAACCATTCACCTCCAAATCTTCACAGGGGCTGCTAGAATGATGATGGGTCACTCTACTATTTTCCTAAAGGACTCTCTATATCTTTGTCTGCCTCATTATCTCCAGAAACCACACTTTTTCTCTAACAGTAAAGGATGGCTCTTTGCACTAGTTTTAAATAGGACTTTGCCTAACAGAATGATAATGTAGCATTTGGTTTAAAAGACTGAATAGTCCCAGTGTTCCTGATAGATTACTATTTGTATCACTTTGTTTTTCTTTAATGCAAGGGAGGATGCTTAATCCAATGTAAGAACTCTAAAATGTTCTATTGGGCCTTAGAGGTTAGCATTAGTTGACCTGTCTAGGGAAAACATTTTTTTTTGGAACACATATAATGATGAATTTTCAAAATGTTACACATGTAAAAATTAGCATATACACAAGTAAGTAACCTCTGCTCGCATATCCCATATTTTATAAAAGTAGAAAACATGTGCGTACATTAACTTTCATGCACATATATATGTGCATAAAAAAGGGGCGGTCTGAGGCTAAATAACCAGGAGGGTCTCAATGACCTGGAAAAAGACTGGGTAAACTAGTGGACTAATTGGTAAAATTGATAATTTCCTTTAAAATTGGCCAATTTATGGCATAAATCCCAATATATGCGATTAAGTCCGACTTTATTTTCATGCATAACATATATGCATGTATATTTTTTAAATAGGTAGCAAGCGTATACAGGCGTATACATTGAAACCATGAATTACTATTCATGGTTTCAATGCATGTATTTGCATGTAAGCTTACATGTGTGTATATATTGCAGGGTGCATATACACATTTTATGAGAATTGCAGGTTATAAAATACTATGGTAAAAATACTGGCCATATGCAAACTCATATGCCAGCATACAGTTATTTAAAATGTATACTCCCTGTAAAGGTATTGAATCAAATTGCTCCGTGAACAAAAAGTGCTCAATATCTAAAAAGAAATATACCCTTTGGCTCACTATGGAACTTCATGAGATAAAATGCAAGACATGTTGACAGGAGCACAGTGGGCTGAAATCTCATTCAAAGGACAATGAGGCATTGAAATCATTTGCACAGTTTTAGGGCAAAGCAGTGCTGGCAACTAAAATAAATCTTTGTCTTTAGAATGTGTATGCTTTTTTATATTATTGTGGTTTCAATTTGCTTTATCTTTACTTTCTGTTATGGTTTTTGATTTAAGTTTGTCAGGATTGTAATTTTTTGTGATTGCATGTTAAATATATGGAGGTATACTGCTTTCAACAATCCCGTTAGGGTAGGGAAGAGAGTTCATTTTTTTAATGGATAAATCAAGCAGACCCTTCTATTATCTACCTGCCAACACAATTAAACCTTTACAGATGGTCCAGAACGCCACCGCCAGGATTCTCACAAACGCCAACCAAAGAGAACACATTACCCCTATCCTTCAGAACCTTCACTGGTTACCAATCAAATTCAGGATTCTCTTTAAAGCCCTCACGATGATCCACAAAGCCCTGCATAATATCTCCCCCCTCAATCTATCCTTCCAACTACGGCCGCACACCTCAGACAGACCCATCAGAAGAGCATACAAAGACACGCTGTATACCCCCACCTGCAAAAACATCTTTAAGGAAGCGTGCCCTTTCCACAGCTGGGCCCCCCCCTTTGGAACTCGCTCCCACCGGACCTTTGCCAAGAACCCTGCCCTCTGTTTTCAAAAAGAAATTGAAAACCTGGCTCTTCAGTCAGGCCTTTTTGGATTGATAAGTCCTTGCATTGAGGCTCCCCCGGATTATGTCCAGCTATAGACCTGATGTGCGATTCCAAGCACCCTTTTTCCTTACCGGCACTCCACATATCCCTCAAATCTTTAACTACTCCGCGAGACAAACACTATATTAATGCCTTAACCTAGCCGTGGATCTACACGCAGCTAGAAATCACTTAGTCCCTCTTTGAATCCTTTTAAGTGAATCTTTCTTAATGCACTTTTTTGTGGATCTCTTCCTGCAGGTCAAATTAGTTCACCCGGCTACCCTAAAGATTATTTGGAAGTGTCATCAAGTATTGCCCTATGTTGTCCATTAATTTTATAGTAGACTTCTAATGTTTCACATGTTTATTGCTTCTGCTTGTCCATTGCACCTTGTTCATTGTTCCGCTTGTTCATTGTACCATATGTTTCATTGTATCCGCCATTTCGGCGACCGTTAAGTTTTATGTAAACCGGTGTGATATGTATCCTATACAGGAACATCGGTATATAAAAGTAATAAATAAATAAATAAATAAATATTATCCCATAAATAAATAAGAAGCACCCAATCCGTATCTTTTTTTTTTTTTTTTTACTATTTTTTAAATTGTTTTGTTTTTTTTTAGTTGAATGCAGCAGACAAATGGTGCTAAAAATTCCAATAACCTTTCTCTTGCCATGCAATGGGCTGCAGACAGTATCAGATATAACACCTTCAGAATCATTCATTTCCAGTGTACCACTTCAAAATTCATCCCTAAACAACTTTAAGGCTATAGAGAGTAAATACTTAGCTCTTTGTTGCTTTTCCAATATACTGAAGACCAGATTTGAATGTGATTGGTATCTATCTTAGAGTGCCATGATGTTGAACCAATAAGGAAATAGACATTTGATTTGCGCTTATAAGCTGCTGCCTTTCAAACATTTCTTAAATGAGGGTAGACGTCAGTCACCGTAAAGTCTTGCATGCTTTTTGAAGAATAAACATTGTTAAGTAAGGTGAGTCCATAGAGGGCAGTGGGCATAAAGAATTTTTAAAGTATGCATTGTAAAATTGATGGGTTTTTTTTATATTAGGAACATTGGCTGTTCAAACAAGTCTCCCTGATACAGCTGTTGAGGCAAAACACTGGCCAGCTTGTCTTATGAGCACAATTTGAGAAGAGCACGTTGGAAGAAGTGTACATATCAGTGGTTCCTTTTTAGAAAAATGAAAAATAAGAAAAAAAATATATTGATAAAATAAAGATAATAGAATTTCTATGAAACAAAGAATATAAAATTGGAGGTTTTTTAGACTAATGATTTTGCCCTTTTCCAGACTGACTGAAAGATTGTCTCTCTGGCATCTGAAGTCTTTTCCTTCTTTTTAAAAATTTAAAAATTATTAGAAATTCATGTTTGAAAATCTTTTTTATGATGTGGAATAAGAAATAGAGCATTTTGCTGGTGTCAAAATGTTAAAAGGTACGTGTTCAGTTCTGTGAGGATGTTGTGTGGTGGGGGACATGAAGGTTTGGCAATGCATAACACTTCCTTTTGTATATTTTTAGATAAGTGACCCCTGAGGCAGGTGAAGCATATGCTAAAACATGGGCCTATGTCGGGTCGAGTGTTTGAAACATTGAATGCAGCATCAATGATAGTGTACAGCGTTATGAGCTGAGTGGTTTATGATCAGGCCTTCAGAATATTGGAAAAGCAACAAAGCTTAAAGTTGTTTAGGGATGAATTTTGAAGTGCTACACTGTGCCAGCAAATGAATGATTCTAAAGGTGCTGTATCTGACAACGTCTGCAGCCCATTGTGAGGCAAGAGACAGGTTATTGGAATTTTGAGCACTGTTTGTCCGATGCTGCGTTCAAACAAAAAAACTTAAAAAATAGTAAAAAAATAGAAACGATACGGATTGGATGCTTATTTCTTTATGGGGTCATTCTTTTAATAAAATAAAACAATGCAAATAACTATGAAGGAATTATATAAATTGTCAACAATTTGGCAAAATTTCCTTTAATAGAACATATCCCTTCTTCAGAGTTATGTAATGCTTTATGATACACTTCAGGTGAATTCGTAAAGGAGTTACATGTGTAAAATCAGCATATAAATACATAAGTAGCTTGTACTCATGTAATGCTATTTTATAAATATCAAAAATACATGTTTTTGTTTTTTTTTTTGGCTTACACATTTACCTGTGCAAAAAAGGGGCAGTCTGGGGCATGGCTAGTGGCTACTAGTTACTGCCACATATTGCTATTTATAACAGACTTACATGTGTACATTTGGCAATTAATTTGCACAGTTTTACACCTGCTAATTATCTAGACAATTGATATCAAACTCATCTGTTGTCTGCTGATTGAGTGGGAGGTCTGGGTGAACTGGGAGGAGTTCAGGATGAAGAACTAGGAGGGACTTGATGACCTAACGGAGGACTGGGTGAACAGGTGAAAGTATCAGCAAACTGGTGATTTAAATTATGCTCTCGTTTTAAAATATACTGACTGTTTAAATCATGGTTTTATGCAGGTAATATTTTTTTGCACATAAAATATATGTACATATGTTTACAAATTAAAGTATACACTTTCAATGCATTGCAGGTTACAGAATACTGTAGTAGATATCCACATGGACATATTCGCACATATATGGGGTTGTGCAGAGTTGTTTGAAAGATATCTTCTATGTAAATACGTTTAGAGATCTGATCTCTAAACGTATTTATATTTAATACGTAAATACGTTTAGAGATCTGATCTCTAAACGTATGTAACGTATGTAAACGTATGTAAATACGTTTACATACGTACATACGTAAATACGTTGTCCTTGGAGAACACATGATACAAGTAAGCAACTCTTCTTTATGTGTTTCTATAATGTGCTGCATACACTTTGCAATGCTACAGTATTTAAATTTTTAGTAGTAGTAGCAATGTATGAAGGTTTTCAATTTTTCTAGAGAAAAATTGAAAACCTTCATACATTGCTACTACTACTAAAAATTTAAATACTGTAGCATTGCAAAGTGTATGCAGCACATTATAGAAACACATAAAGAAGAGTTGCTTACTTGTATCATGTGTTCTCCAAGGACAACAGGTCTATTGAATGGAGCTCAACATGGAAAACTTAAGTCAAAGTTACTAGAGCTTTGACTGAGCCTCACTGAGCATGCTCACACATGTAATATATTTACTACCTGTTCACACAGAGTCCCCTTCAGTCTTATAGAATTCAAGAAAATAAAATAATAAAGGAGAAAACAATCTACATAATGGAAACCCACTCCATGGGGTGGTGGATGGATTTTGTAAGGACTGCCATTCTGCTCGTACTTGAAGAACACCTGTTACAGATAAGCAATTCCACTTTCTCCGAGGATGAGCAGGATGGCAGTCCTCACATGAGTGAATCCGTAGCTACAAGCTGCCCCCAATATAAAAGGGACCAACAAAACACACATTAAGTGCCAACGGGGAAACCACCCCCAGTTTTATTGGTAAAGAAGGAGGGGGGCAATTTGAACAAAAACAGTGGTCCCTAGGCAAGAACATACTTGGGTTCTACACCTCAAACAAGTACTAAAGGACAGATTGGCCAAACCTGGTGTCAAGTTGGCCATCCCTATCCAAACAATAATGTGATGTGAATGTGTGGAGCACACTCTATGTCGTAACTCTGCAGATCGTCATGGGAACTGCTTGCAAGTGGGCCACTGGTGCTGCCATGGCTTGAAAAGGGTGAGCCTTGATATGACTCCAAACAGACAGATCTGCCTAGACATTAGAGATGTGAATCGTGTCCTCGATCGTCTTAACGATCGATTTCGGCTGGGAGGGGGAGGGAATCGTATTGTTGCCGTTTGGGTTTTAAAAATATCGTGAAAAATCGTTAAAATTGTGAGCCAACCCCCTAAAACCCACCCCCGACCCTTTAAATTAAATCCCCCACCCTCCCGAACCTCCCCCCCAAATGCTTTAAATTACCTGGTGGTCCAGAACGGTGGCGGTCTGGAACGGCCCCCTCAATTGAATCCTTTTGTCTTCAGCCGGCGCCATTTTGCAAAATGGCCGCCGCAAAATGGTGGCGGCCATAGACAAAAACGATTCAACGCAGGAGGTCGTTCCGGCCCCCCCTGGACTTTTGGCAAGTCTTGTGGGGGTCAGGAGGCCCCCCCAAGCTGGCCAAAAGTTTCTGGGAGTCCAGCGGGGTTCAGGAAGCGATTTCTTGCCGCGAATCGTTTTCCGTACGGAAAATGGCGGTCCGGAACCCCCGCTGAACGACCTCCTGCAGTCGATCTCCTGCCGGCACCATTTTCCGTACGGAAAACGATTTGCGGCAAGAAATCGCTTCCTGAACCCCGCTGGACTCCCAGAAACTTTTGGCCAGCTTGGGGGGGCCTCCTGACCCCCACAAGACTTGCCAAAAGTCCAGCAGGGGTCCGGAATGACCTCCTGCGTCGAATCGTTTTTGTCTATGGCCGCCGCCATTTTGCGGCGGCCATTTTGCAAAATGGCGCCGGCTGAAGACAAAAGGATTCAATTGAGGGGGCCGTTCCGGACCGCCGCCGATCTGGACCACCGCTGGATCCCCAGGTAATTTAAAGCATTTGGGGGGGGGGGTTCGGGAGGGTGGGGGATTTAATTTAAAGGGTCGGGGGTGGGTTTTAGGGGGTTTTAGTGTGCCGGTTTTCCTGCCCTCCCCCTTCCCCCGATTTACGATTTTTTAACGATAAATCGGGGGAATTGGTATTGTATCATGGCCCTAACGATTTTTGACGATTTAAAATATATCGGACGATATTTTAAATCATCAAAAAACGATTCACATCCCTACTAGACATAACAGAAGGAGATGCAGTCTGTTAGCTAATTGGAAAGCATCTGCTTGGCAATGGTGATGTTAAATGTATTCCTATAAAAAACAACAAAAAATAGGGTGGACTGTCTCAGGGCTTCTGTCTGCTCCAGACAGAACACTAAGGCTCTTTTGCAGTCCAAACTGTACAGAACTTATTCACCTTGGTGCAAATGGGGCCTGGGAAAGAATGTTGGCAGGACAATGGTCTGGTTAAGATGGAAGTCAGACATCACCTTAGGCAGGAACTTAGGGTGTGCATATGTAAGACCAACCTGTCATGAAAAAACAGTGTAAGTTGGGTAAATCGCTAAGGCCTGGAGCTCACCAACCTTAAAACGTTCAACTATAGGCTGTACAGATATGGGTGAACCAACTACACCATGGTGATTGGCGCCAGTCGCACCTAGATGAACTCTAGTGAAGTTGGTTTTCAAACCAGCTTCCGATAGGTATAGAAGGTAGTCAACTAGGTTTTGTGGAGAGCAGGATAAAGAATCTAGTACCTTCTGCTCACATCACATGGAAAACCTCCCTCCACTTCAGTCTGTAGGACTTTCTAGTGGAAGGCTTTAAGAAAGCCACCTGGACCAGAGACATATCTTCCAAAAGATTGAGTGGTTACAATATCAAACTCTGAACATAGAAACATAGAAACATAGAAATGACGGCAGAAGAAGACCGAATGGCCCATCCAGTCTGCCCAGCAAGCCTCACACATTTTTTCTCTCATTCTTATCTGTTACTCTTAGCTCCTTTTTCTATTCCCCTTCCACCCCCACCATTAATGTAGAGAGCAGTGATGGAGCTGCATGCAAGTGAAATATCTAGCTTGATTAGTTAGGGGTAGTAGGGGCAGTAACCGCCGCGATAAGCAAGCTACACCCATGCTTATTTGTTTTACCTAGACTATGTTGTACAGCTCTTGTTGGTTTTTTTTTTCTTCTCCCCTGCTGTAGAAGCAGAGAGCCATGCTGGATATGCATTGAAAGTGAAGTATCAGGCACATTTGGTTGGGGTAGTAACCGCCGTAACAAGCCAGCTACTCCTCGCTTTGTGATTGCGAATCCTTTTTTTTCTTCACCCCTGTCGTTGAAGCTATGCAGGATATGCGTGAAGCATCAGTTTTTTGTTTTTGTTTTTTGTTTTTGTTTTTTTTTTTTCCCCTGCCGTTGAAGCAGAGAGCTATGCTGGAAATGCGTGATGTATCAGTCTTTCTCCCATGCCGATGCAGCAGAGAACCATGCTGGGTATGCATGGAAAGTGAAGTATCAGGCACATTTGGTTTGGGGTAGTAACTGCCGTAACAAGCCAGCTACTCCCCGCGTTTTGAGTGCGAACCCTTTTTCTTCTCCTTTGCCGTTGTAGCAGAGAGCTCTGCTGGATGTGTGAAGTATCAGTTATTCTTCTCCCCTGTCATTGAAGCAGAGAGCTATGCTGTATATGCATTGAAAGTGAAGTATCAGGCATATTTGGTTTGGGGTAGTAACCGCCGTAACAAGCCAGCTACTCCCCTCTTTATGAGTGCAAATCCTTTTTTCCATTACCTCTTGCTGTTGAAGCTTAGAGCGATGTAGGAGTCAAAGTAAGCATGTGTATGTTTATTTAATAAGGGTATTGTGTCAATAGCCATCATTCTGGCGAGTCACCCACTCTTCATTGGTGGCCTCTTGACTTTATGGATCCGCAGTGTTTATCCCACGCCCCTTTGAAGTCTTTCACAGTTCTGGTCTTTACCACTTCCTCCGGAAGGGCATTCCAGGCATCCACCACCCTCTCCGTGAAGAAATACTTCCTGACATTGGTTCTGAATCTTCCTCCCTGGAGCCTCAAATTGTGACCCCTGGTTCTGCTGATTATTTTCCTACGGAAGAGGTTTGACGTTGTTTTTGGATCATTAAAACCTTTCAAGTATCTGAAAGTCTGTATCATATCACCTCTGCTCCTCCTCTCCTCCAGGGTGTACATATTTAGATTCTTCAATCTCTCCTCGTACGTCATCCTATGAAGATCCTCCACCTTCCTGGTTGCCCTTCTCTGTACTGCTTCCATCTTGTCTTTGTCTTTTTGTAGATACGGTCTCCAGAACTGAACACAGTACTCCAGGTGAGGCCTCACCAAGGACCTGTACAAGGGAATAATCACTTCCCTTTTCTTACTTGATATTCCTCTCTCTATGCAGCCCAGCATTCTTCTGGCTTTTGCTATCGCCTTGTCGCATTGTTTCGCTGTCTTCACATCATTAGACACTATCACCCCAAGGGTCCCTCTCCTGCTCCGTGCACATCAGCCTTTCCCCCCCCCATCGAGTACAGTTCATTCGGATTTCCACTCCCCATATGCATGACTTTGCACTTCTTGGCATTGAATCTCAGCTGCCATATCTTCGACCACTCTTCCAGTTTCCTTAGATCCCGTCTCATTCTCTCCACTCCTTCCGGCGTGTCCACTCTGTTGCAGATCTTAGTGTCATCCGCAAAAAGACAAACCTTACCTTCTATCCCGTCTGCAATGTCGCTCACAAAGATATTGAACAGGACTGGTCCCAACACCGATCCTTGCGGCACACCACTTAAAACCGCTCTCTCTTCAGAGAAGGCTCCATTTACCATCACACATTGTTTTCTGTCCGTCAACCAATTTGCAATCCAGGTCACCACATCGGCACTCACTCCCAAGCTTCTCGTTTTATTCACCAGTCTCCTGTGCGGAACCGTATCAAAAGCTTTGCTGAAATCCAAGTAGATGACATCTAGTGCTCTTCCTTGATCCAATTCCTTGGTTACCCAGTCAAAAAAGTCAATCAAATTTGTCTGACAGGACATCCAGGACATCCAGGACATCCAGGCTGTGAGCAACAGGGCCTGTAGGTTGGGATGGCGCTAACTACCTCCATACTAGGTGATGAGATTTATTAATTTATTTTATTTATTTAGACATTTTATTTACCGTTGTTCCAAGTAAAGATCACAATGTTTTACAATAATTACATTTATCAGAATAAATCTGCAAATAATGACGGATTACACAGGAAGTATTCATTACCAGGCATTACCACCTATCAATTAAATTGTTCAAATACATATTACTTAAAGATTGAGGGGTAGATTTTTAAAGAAGCACGGGTGGGGTACATTTGTGTGCACTACCCGGCGCGCACAAATGTATAAATACGTATGTAAATACGTATGTAAATACGTTTAGAGATCTGATCTCTAAACGTATTTATATTTACAGATAAGGAGCAGAACTGAGGAAACTTCCTGTTCCAAGGTGCTGCAAAGTGATCCACATTTGGACTTCCTCAGAGACAGAAGATTCAATTTGTGAACCCTTAGTCCAGAGATCAATCATGGGGTCTGAAAGCACAATTCAGTCTGTTCGCTATCACATTCTCCATTCCAGCCTGGATCATGGTCCTAGGCACCATCTCATGGGAAAGGGCTCATGACCAGATCTGGCCCACTTCCTGACACAGGAGGTATGATCCCGTATCTCCCTGTTTGTTGATATATCATATTGCCACTTGGTTGCTGGTCTGTATCTGAATAATTTTGTTGGACAGCCAATCTCTGAAAGCCCAAGGGTATTCCTGAAAGCCCAGAGCTCTAAAAAAAATTGATTTGATAAAGATGTTCTTGGGTGGGCCAATGGCCTTGAGTGCTGAGTCAATCTACATGAGCTCCCTAGCCCAGGGTGGACACATTCATGGTTAGGAAAATTTGGGTGGACGGACACTCCCCCTCTCTAGATTTGAAATTTCCTGCAACCAGGACAAAGAGTCCTGGAGAGATAGAGGGACAGATGTGGTCCTGGAGTCCTGAGTAGCTTGTCGCCACTGTGACCTCAGGGTCCTTTCAGTCTTTTGCATGTGTAAACATGCCAAGGAAATGGAAATGACTTGAACTGTCATGTCCATATGGCCCAACAGACATGTGCCAAGCTGACACCTGCTGACTCTGTTGAATCCCTGCCATGATGGTCATAGGTTAATGGCCCTTTGCCAGGGCAAGAAGGCCTTGTCATGAGGGGATGGACTTTTGAGAGGGGGGAAAGAGGATGGGAAAAGACATTGTTCAAGTCTTAGAGACGCAGATAAAGAGTTCCATAAACTGAGAGCAACCACAGAAAAGGCACAGTCTCTCATATATGCTAATCTAGCTAACTTTATTGAGGGAACATCAAAAGGCCTCGTTCCTGAGATCTTAGACTCCTTGTTGGTTGATAGATATGCAGTAAGGAGTTAATCTGAGGAAGGGAAGCACAACTTAATAGTTTGTGAGTCGTTAAGACGATAGGGCACACAATTCACATCCCTAAAGTTAACCATTATCTCAGGCCCTCTTGATCTGGCAAGTCAAATGTCTTATTTTTAGATTGTTTTGTATGTTTATTTTGACTTAAGTTTGTTATATTCTGTTCTTTTTTAAAATTTTATTTTTATTGATTTCAAACAATATTACATTGAACCAATGCATATAGAAAATCAGAAAAGAAAAAACACTTATTCGCAATGCTACACAAAGAAAAATCTGCAAATCAAAAAAAAAATTATTCTATCTGAATATTATAGGAATTCTCAGAGGGCTCACATTAAAGCAGATTATAACAATCTTATATAAAGAAAAACTGCATAGATATTACACCTTTCCCTTTTTTTGACCAACTCCTTCTCGAGGTTATCAGGAGTGGGAGTCCAGATACTGTCTCAGCTGTTCCTCTTCCATGAAAATATATCTATTATTTTGGTATACAATTATACATCTACAGGGAAATCTAAGATAAAACTTAGCTCCCCCCCCCCCCACCTAGCAATTACTTCATTTTTCATTAGTAGGAAAGCTTTCCTCTTCTCCTGCATCTTTCTTGTAATATCAGGAAACATCCTAACTTGCTTTCCACAAAATAGTTGTTGTTGTTTGCGGAAATATAATTGAAGGATTTTATTTCTTTCTACCTGCTGCACTAACGTTACCAAGAGTGTAGCACGATCCTCAATCATAGTTTCGAAAGACTTCTCTATTATGTCCGATAAATCATCAGATGACTTTTCTTCTTGATCTCTTTTTTCTTGTTTAGAGGGAAGATACATTATTTTTGAAAACAGAGGTAATGATGATTCTACATAACCTAATATATTTATTAGGTAACTCTTAAGGAGTTCTTTTGCTGGCATCCATTTTGTCCGGGGAAAATTAAGTATTCTTAAGTTTGTTTTCCTAAGTTCATTCTCAAAAAAATCAATCTTCTTTGACAAAACCATATCTGATTTGATCAAATTACATTGAACCTCTTTAACTTCTTTCACCTCTAATTCAGTCACTTTAACTTTAGCTTCTGTCTCCGTAATAATTTTCTCTTGATGTTGTGCTTTACTTTGATTTCCTTTCACTAATGCAGTCAAATCCATTACAGCCTTATTCAACGTTGTTAATACTTTCCAAACTTAGTCTAACGTTATCTTAACTGGCATTTCCAGTGAAGAAGGAAGCTGAACCTGTATTTCTGGCTCCTTATCTCCTACCTCTTATGGTTTCCTCACACCTTCCCCTTGCAGTTCCTCCTCAAACTGGGCCCTGGAGCCATGTTGTGGTTGGCTCTCCGAAGCACTCGGATCCAAACCGCTGCTTCTCTGGGCTCCTGGTGTCCTCGGGGTAAGCTGTTCCCTCAGCAGGCTGATTCGGGTTTCCCCCTCTCCCTCTGGGGGTCCCCACGGTGGTGTTTGTTTAGTTGGTGCCTCGGGACTCACGGATGTTTCTTCAGCCATAGCCACCAGCAGCTGCTCTCTGCTGGTCTCGCCTGTGGCTCCTGTTTCCGGTTGAAGGTGTAAAGGTCTTCCAAAGGCTTCCTCAATCCTCGGCTGCCTCGTCAAACCCAATGGCGTAGAGGTAATATTTTCTCGTAGCTTTGCCTTGCGTTTTGTATGTGGCATTTTCAAGTTTTCAAAGGCAAAAAATTAAAAGGAAATCGCCGATGTAAAGCTTCATTTTTCAGAGGATTCCTCGGAGCTGAGTAGCATGCATGTCTCTATGCAGCGGCCATCTTGCCCTTCTTGTTATATTCTGTTCTTTGTTTTATCTATTATTCTTAATTATATATAACATGTAAATCGTTTAGAGCTTTTGCACAAAACGATTAAAATATTTTAATAAACTAAACTAATGGGAAAGGGTGGTTGGAGAGGGGTGGGTGGAAGTAACACTTGGAAGAGGGTTAGTAATGGGGGAGGGGGAGGATAAGTTGCCAGACTCCTGTTTAGCTAGGCACCTTTCTAGGCATCCTAGCACCCTGAATCATGCCTGACTGAGCACCTATCTTGGTGCTCGAGCGGCCAGCTTATCTAGGCACCTTTCTGGGTGCCTGAGAGCCTTCAATCACGCCCAGCTGAGTGCATACAAGTGCACATGCACATGCGTGCTAATACTAACTTCCACAAGGTCGGAACTTCCTGTTTTTCTTGAGTATGATGCCACAATCCCTCCACCAACATGCCAGCCCAATTTTCCCACCAGAGACGTCACCCTTTTGGCATCCCTGGTGGTGGCTAATGAAGACACTTTATATGGGAGTGCTGGTGAGAGGCGCAATTAAAGAAGGATGGCATGAGTCTGGGAGGAACTGAGGGAGAAGTTTAATAGAGGAGCCTCTCACCCATATGCAGAAAGTAGTGCCTAGGTTAGGGGTTACAGGAGCTTGGATTGGGTACTTAATGCCTGGGATGGGATCTCTAGGGGTTGGAAGTTGGAATGTTATGCATGGGTGGGTACTTACTGCCATGAGTAAGGCTCTAGGGGCTGGTATTTGTATCATACTGCATGGGGTGTGAGTTGGAATTTTGTGCATGGGGTGTGTCATTAGTATCAGTTGTGAACTTTATGCAAAAAAGCCATAGTTTTATTTATATTAAATTATTCATGCATACATTGTAAATGTAAAGTGGTGTTACATTTAGGTTTGTGCATTTTCATTTTTCTAAAAGAAGGCCAGATGGCTCCAGCTGAAAAAAAGGAGGTGACAGGAGTGGATATGGGCTCAGCGGACCAGGACTGGTGGTTAGTTAGCCATGTAAGCCATTATTTGTTTGTATAGATCCTGTTTCCAGTGGATTGCCCACATTGGCCCCCTGCTGATAAATTCACATAAACACAGTCCTATCTTATAAAACCTCTATTGTGTTTCATCAAATGTTACTTTTTACATGCCATATTCAACATCTGTATATCCAATCTCTTGCCCCTACATGCCTCACTATGTAGACCACCAACCTACACCACAGACTGTCAGCAAGTGCAAAACACCACCCAATGTACATGCAAAGTAACAAACTACAGCCCTTTTATTTTATCTAAAACTGAAAGGTATTTTCTATAGGTTAGGACGTATTAGCTTTTCCCTTTCCATAATCTCAACTGGTAAAGCAATGCCCTTAAACAGATTGGATGCAAATGACATGACAATAGTTTTTGCTCTCTTCACAGATAACATCCCATCACCTAATGATGAAGTGGAGGAGAATGAGGTGATGGAGGCCAGTGATGCACCAATCACAGGCCCCACTCAGGCAAGCCCCACTCAGGCAACTGCATCTCCTCCTGGGGAGGAACAGGATGTTCCTCCCCCACTGCAGCCACAGCACCCTCTCCCCCACCCAGTAGAGCCTCCTCCCCTTTCTAACTGGAGCATAGGGAGGCAGGGACTCAGACTGGGCAGTCCTTACTGCCTGAGGGAGGCCTGTCTCACCATGCACCTCTTCCCTCAACATCTGGCGGATCGGCTGAAGAACCCAGCACATTGCTGCAGGCGATGAGCTGGTTACTCAGTGGCAATTTGCTTGATCTGTCCAGATGTTGGGGAGGAGATGTTGGGGAATCAGGCAGCCCTAGGGGGTTTTGCTGAGGCTGCCATGCACCTAGTTGAGATCCAGCAGAATCACACCAGACTTCTGCTGGCCTTAGCTAGGCGCATGGGCCTGTTTCTGCCTCAAGAAAACTGCTAAATATGTTGCCTCTGCCCTCCCTACTATTCCAGCCATTTTTTTTCCATGAGGATGATGGGCTTGAAGGACCCTTGGTCTGACTCAGTATGGCAACTTCCTGTGTTCTTATGTGGATGGTGAAGTCTCTGCGAACAGATGAGGCTTGCAATAATAAGTGTGGGCACCGGAAGAAAGTGAAGGAGTCAAAATTGCATCTATGCATACAACAGCGATGGAGGTAGAGGCAGAAGGTGGGGATCAAGATAGCAAGAACTAAGAAAAGAGGGTGCATGGTACAAAATCAAAGTTCCATAAAGAGAGAAAAACTATTAAGAACATAAGAACATAAGAAAATGCCATACTGGGTCAGACCAAGGGTCCATCAAGCCCAGCATCCTGTTTCCAACAGTGGCCAATCCAGGCCACAAGAACCTGGCAAGTACCCAAAAACTAAGTCTATTCCATGTAACCATTGCTAATGGCAGTGGCTATTCTCTAAGTGAACTTAATAGCAGGTAATGGACTTCTCCTCCAAGAACTTATCCAATCCTTTTTTAAACACAGCTATACTAACTGCATGAACCACATTCTCTGGCAACAAATTCCAGAGTTTAATTGTGCATTGAGTAAAAAAGAACTTTCTCCAATTAGTTTTAAATGTGCCCCATGCTAACTTCATGGAGTGCCCCCTAGTCTTTCTACTATCCGAAAGAGTAAATAACCGATTCACATCTACCCGTTCTAGACCTCTCATGATTTTAAACACCTCTATCATATCCCCCCTCAGTCGTCTCTTCTCCAAGCCCAAACCTTCTCCACAGTACACTTCCAGCTCTGCAAAACTACAATCTCAGACAACAGACATTGGGAAAGGGTAAGAACAGTGAATAAACAATTAGTTCAAAACCAGCAATCGCAAAAATAACTCCTAACCTGCCGTTAGCCACTGAACACCTCCTACTCCCACCAACTCCAAATTCACCCATGCCAGGCTAATGTAAGGATGTGTTTTTTTTAGCAGGAAAGGGATGTGCCCTGTAATTATTAACATGTATGTACACCAATAACAATTCTTTGAAGATCATGCAACTGTATAGAACCAATAAAACATGTGCTACAATTTCCCGCTCTCCTCTGTGCAGCCAATCCCACATTTCCCACTCTTAGCGATGCAGCCAATAGAGCAGGCACTGCTTTTCCCGCTCTTAAAAGACCCACCATTATAGCTGCCAGGAGGTGTGAATTATCACCCAAGAAAATATTAGCCATGCTTTCTGCAGCACTCAGTTATTCAAAATAATAATAATAATACATTCCAGGGTAGTATTTTTACTGAACAGGGAGATGCCTTCACGGTCAGATTCATGATTAGCTAGGCACTTTCCTGGGCCCTGAGCATCCAGATTGGAGATTACCTAGGCACCTTTCTAGGCACCCAGTCATCCAGATCTGCAGCCAGTTGAGTACCTATCTCACTGCCATGCGGAGTGAATTATCACCCATGAAAATATTTGCCATTTTTTCTGCAGCATAGTTATTCAAAATATCCAAATTATATTCCACGGTCATACTGTCACAGAATAAGGAGACCCATTCGCTCACTCGCTTTTATGGGCGGATCATCATTGCGGCTTTTCAGTGCAGATGCGATGCATATTACATAAGGCCTTACCGTGCTTAGGTGTGCACATTTTTTCATGTGTGTGTGGATTTCTGCATGCAAATTATTTACATAATTTATTTTTTACATACTGCGGACGTGCCAGGTTTAGCTTCACGTGGTGATCAAAACCCACACTCATAACTAGCGCCTGTTTTGCCATGGGTCTTATTACATCGGCCCTAAGTGAGATATCTTCCAAGGATACTTTCAAAACAAGGAACTTAGAATATCCCAGTAGAGGGGTTGTGGTTAAGAGGCCAAAGGGATGTAATTAGAGAGAGTACACAGATGTGAATGACTCTAAACTTGTTATGTCTTCTGCTATTAAGTAGGTTGTGAATACAAATATAAATAAAAAAACATAATTGAAAATGACTGTGTGAATTCCAGATGCCAGACTAGTAAGAATAGAGTTATAAAATATGGCATTAAAAGAGGATGGAGCCATTATAGCCATTTCAGAGACATGATGAAAAGAGAACAACCAATGGGGCAACTGGGAAAACTAGAGATAAATTAAATGGACAATAGGTCAGATCAAATTGGTGCAGGGGTGGCACTATGCATAAAAGATGGCAGAGTCAAGCAAGATAAAAATCCTCAGGAAAGAAAATGTATTGCGGAATTCTTATGAAAAGAAAGTTCATCTGTAGTGGGCAGTGTGTGCATACTACCATCTATCTGGCCAAGATGGAAAAAAACTGACAAATGCTAGCAGACATTAGAAAAGCAAATATATTTAACACTATAATGATAGGATTGTTTTATTATTATTATTATTATTATTACTCCAGTATTTGATAGGGTCTTTATCTATTGGGACATGCTAGAGAGATTATGTTTCTCAGTGTCATAAATGACTTGTTTCATGGTCTTAGAACTTAGGTGCAGCTAGTTTAGGTCTAATCCTCAGTGGAACTCAAGACCTGCTACAAGGGGTTATTGTGATAGGGCTGCTTTGCAATGGCTGTCATAATGAAATCAAATATGACATCATCACTGCAGGGAGAACATTAAGTAAAACTACTACAGTAGCATATAATTTAAAAAGGGAGACTGATACAATAATAAAAATTGATAAAAACTAAAAGGAGTGGCTGCAATGGCATGGGCATTTCCCTCTTCGATCTGGCTAAAAGTATGCATTGGATTGGCTTCCATAGCGCATAAAGGGGTAGATTTTCAAAGGGTTGCGCGCGTAAGATATGCGTGCAACCCCGGAAAACCTCCCCCTGCCTCCCCATGTGCTCGCCGAACCTAACTTGCATAGACTCGGCGGCGCGCGCAAGCCCCGGGATGTGCGTAAGTCCAGGGGCTTGAAAAAATGGGCGTTCTGGGGGCAGGGCTGCGGGCAGGGCGCCGGCCCGGGGGCATTCTGGGGGCGGGACTGAGGCCTCCGGAACAGCCACCAGGCCGGGGGATGGAGATCCGGCGCGCGCTAGTTATGCCTGTCCGGAGGCAGGCGTAACTTCAACAAAGGTCAGTGGGGGTTTAGTTAGGGCTGGGGGGTGGTTAGATAGGGGAAGGGAGGGGAAGGTGCGGGCACTGGAAGGAAAGTTCCCTCTGAAGCCGCACCGATTTCGGAGTGGCCTCGGAGGGAACAGAGGAAGGCTGCTCGGCTTGGTGCGCGCAAGTTGCACAATTGTGCAGCCCCTTGCGCACTCCGACCCTGGATTTTATAACATGCGCGTGGTTGCGTGCACATGTTATAAAATCGGGCATAGATTTGTTCGCGCCAGGTTGTGCGAACAAATCTACGTCCATGCGCATGTTATAAAATCGGGCCCAAACTGTACAGAAGGGAAGGCATTAGGCTTGTCTGTTTGCTGCTTTGGAACCAGTAATTCTATTGAATACTTTGCAACTGCTATCTGCTGAGCAAGTGGACAGAATCTTTAAGTAGATAAATTGGACTGATTTCCAAGTAGAACCCTGTCTATCATGGTTGCTAAGGAAAGGAAAACATGGTTTGATTGACTGGATAAGCCATATTAGTGCATCTTTAACAGATGGAAAAATGTGTGCTGTTCTAAATGTGGGAGTTAACTGTCCACTCTTAAAAATCCCTCATTAGATAAAAATGATCTAAACAACTATAGGTCAATTGCAAATATACCATTACTAGTTAAGCTGATTGTGTGTGCAGTCAAGTTTACAAAGAAACAAATTATTACAAAATTGAACTATCAATGACAGACAAATGGTTTTTGTGGATCCCACAGTACAGAAGCAATACTTTTGGCCTTACGAGATGACCTTCTGTGGACCTCAGATAATAGTAGGGATGTGAATCGTTTTTCAACGATTAAAATTATCGTCCGATAATGTTTATATCGTCTTAAATTGTTATAGAACACGATACAATAGAAATTCTAACGATTTATCGTTAAAAATCATTAAATCGTGTTAGTGCGCACTAACTCGAGTTAGTGCGCACTAACTCGAGTTAGTGCGCACTAACGGGGAGTTAGTGCGCACTAACTCGAGTTAGTGCGCACTAACGGGGAGTTAGTGCGCACTAACTCGATTTAGTGCGCACTAACTGAAAATGATACAAATAAACACTTTCCAGGTCACTGAAGGTCAGTTAGGAATGAATATGTGTTCCTATTGGCTGGCTGCCCTCTTATCTATTGATATTACCAAGGTTACCACTGAGGTGATGGTTGGGGGGATGGGAAATGGAACTGGAAACTAACGAACACCAACAGAAAATGAAACAAAGTGTTCACACTTCCCAGGTCAGTAAAGGTCACTTAGGAATGAATATGTATGTATGTATTCCTATTGGCTGGCTGTGCTCTTATCTATTGATGTTACCAATATGGTTGGGGGATGTGAAATGGAAACAGTTGGAAGCTTGACAAAAAAAGTAATGTAATGATCAGCACTCACGTGACTAGAACTTGTTTGTTTATTATTTTTGTTAGCAGGCACCTGAAATGCTAGTGCATGTTGAATTTGCCAATCACTGTGCATTTTAGAAAGGTGGTCCTGGCTGGAACTGTACACAGTTCAAATATATGTAATTGATTGTTGGTAAGTGTATTTTTTAAGTAGCCACACTGGCACCAGTATGTTTACTTTTCCTCCTACTTAACTCACTAGCTCAGCTTTGTAAGAAGGGCTTCTCTGCTTGTGTGTTGTTTTTGTTTGGTGTGAGGAGAGCAGAAACATCATATCTTTATTCAATCTACTACAGTCATCTCTTACAGTGCCCTATCCCTATTAATACCAGGAGTGTTGTGATCTTCCTGCACACAGTGCCCTAACCCTGATACCAGTCTGAGACAGCTCCCTCCCTGCATTACTAGTGAGAGGCTGGCTTCACAGACAGGGGGGAGCTGCCTGACCCTCACTCCTGACTTCCCCCATGTCCCAGCTAGTGAATGGTGTGTGGGTGAGGGGGGGGGGGGGAGGATGGTGAAGTCTGAGACAGCTCCCTCCCTGCATTACTAGTGAGAGGCTGGCTTCACAGACAGGGGGGAGCTGCCTGACCCTCACTCCTGACTTCCCCCATGTCCCAGCTAGTGAATGGTGTGTGGGTGAGGGGGGGGGGGGGAGGATGGTGAAGTCTGAGACAGCTCCCTCCCTGCATTACTAGTGAGAGGCTGGCTTCACAGACAGGGGGGAGCTGCCTGACCCTCACTCCTGACTTCCCCCATGTCCCAGCTAGTGAATGGTGTGTGGGTGAGGGGGGGGGGGAGGATGGTGAAGTCTGAGACAGCTCCCTCCCTGCATTACTAGTGAGAGGCTGGCTTCACAGACAGGGGGGAGCTGCCTGACCCTCACTCCTGACTTCCCCCATGTCCCAGCTAGTGAATGGTGTGTGGGTGAGGGGGGGGGAGGATGGTGAAGTCTGAGACAGCTCCCTCCCTGCATTACTAGTGAGAGGCTGGCTTCGCAGACAGGGGGGAGCTGCCTGACCCTCACTCCTGACTTCCCCCATGTCCCAGCTAGTGAATGGTGTGTGGGTGAGGGGGGGGGGGAGGATGGTGAAGTCTGAGACAGCTCCCTCCCTGCATTACTAGTGAGAGGCTGGCTTCACAGACAGGGGGGAGCTGCCTGACCCTCACTCCTGACTTCCCCCATGTCCCAGCTAGTGAATGGTGTGTGGGTGAGGGGGGGGGGGAGGATGGTGAAGTCTGAGACAGCTCCCTCCCTGCATTACTAGTGAGAGGCTGGCTTCACAGACAGGGGGGAGCTGCCTGTCCCTCACTCCTGACTTCCCCCATGTCCCAGCTAGTGAATGGTGTGTGGGTGAGGGGGGGGGGTGGATGGTGAAGTCTGAGACAGCTCCCTCCCTGCATTACTAGTGAGAGGCTGGCTTCACAGACAGGGGGGAGCTGCCTGACCCTCACTCCTGACTTCCCCCATGTCCCAGCTAGTGAATGGTGTGTGGGTGAGGGGGGGGGGAGGATGGTGAAGTCTGAGACAGCTCCCTCCCTGCATTACTAGTGAGAGGCTGGCTTCACAGACAGGGGGGAGCTGCCTGTCCCTCACTCCTGACTTCCCCCATGTCCCAGCTAGTGAATGGTGTGTGGGTGAGGGGGGGGGGGTGTGGATGGTGAAGTCTGAGACAGCTCCCTCCCTGCATTACTAGTGAGAGGCTGGCTTCACAGACAGGGGTGAGCTGCCTGACCCTCACTCCTGACTTCCCCCATGTCCCAGCTAGTGAATGGTGTGTGGGTAAGGGGGGGGGGGGGGAGGATGGTGAAGTCTGAGACAGCTCCCTCCCTGCATTACTAGTGAGAGGCTGGCTTCACAGACAGGGGGGAGCTGCCTGACCCTCACTCCTCCGGGGTATTGTGATCTTCCTGCACACAGTGCCCTATCCCTGATACCAGGGGTGTTGTGATCTTCCTGCATGCAGTGCCCTATCCCTATTAATACCAGGAGTGTTGTGATCTTCCTGCATGCAGTGCCCTATCCCTATTAATACCAGGAGTGTTGTGATCTTCCTGCACACAGTGCCCTATCCCTGATATCGGGATGTGTGCAAGAAGATCACAACACCCCCGGTATCAGGAATAGGGCACTGTGTGCAGGAAGATCACAACACCCCCAGTATCAGGAATAGGGCACTGTGTGCAGGAAGATCACAACACCCCTGGTATCAGGAATAGGGCACAAGTTCTAGTCACATTGACTGATCACATTACTTGTTTTGTCAAGCTACCAACTGTTTCCATTTCCCATCCCCCATATACTGTCAGTAGGAAACTTGGTAACATGAATAATAAGAGGGCAGCCAATAGGAATACATATTCATTCCTAAACTGACCTTAACTGACCTGAAAAGTGTCAAATTGTATCATTTTCAGTTAGTGCGATCGGGCTCAGCTAGAGGGGGAAAAAAATCTGATCGGTGGTGATGTGAATCGGAACCGAGTCCGATTCACATCGTTATTTATTTTTTTTTAGTGAGGCCCACCCCTTACCTACCCCCAACCTCCCGAACCCCCCCCAAAACTTTTTACGATTACCTTGTGGTCCAGTGGGGGTGCGGGGACCGATCTTCCGCTCTCGGGCCATCGGCGCCATTTTGGCTGCCACTCAAAAATGGCGCCGATGGCCCGATAAAAAAAAAAAACCACCCGACCCTTTATAAACGACCCCTTAGCTTCCCCCACCCTCCTGAGCCCCCCAAAACATTTTAAAATTACCTGGTGGTCTAGTGGTGGTCCTGGGAGTGATCTCCCGTTCTCGGGCTGTCGGCTGCCACTCATAAAGATGGCGCCGATGGCCCTTTGCCCTTACCATGTGACAGGGTATCCGTGCCATTGGCCAGATCCTGTCATATGGTAGGAGCACTGGATGGCTGGCGCCATCTTTACGACGGCGGCGGCCATCTTTAAAGACGGCGGCAGCCATCTTTAAAGACGGCAGTGGCGGCCATCTTTAAAAATGAATCCCCAGTAGGGAGATGCACATCCAACCATCTGCTTGAGAGGGAGAATACTGGCAGGCAGTCAGTGCAGGAGTATATATACACCATGATGTCAGCTTTCCTCCATCTCCATCTGCTGGCAGAGGTGGATTCTAGGAATGTGAATCGTTTTTCAATGATTAAAATTATCGTCCGATAATTTTAAAATCGTCTTAAATTGTTAAAGAACACGATACAATAGGAATTCTAATGATTTATCATTAAAAAATTGTTAATCGGATTAGTGCGCACTAACGGGAGTTAGTGCGCACTAATCCGCACTATCTCTGATACCGGGAGTGTTGTGATCTTCCTGCACACAGTTCCCTAACCCTGATAACGGGAGTGTTGTGATCTTCCTGCACGCAGTGCCCTAACCCTGATACCAGGGGTGTTGTGATCTTCCTGCACACAGTGCCCTAACCCTGATACCGGGAGTGTTGTGATCTTCCTGCATGCAGTGCCCTATCCCTGATACCGGGGGTGTTGTGATCTTCCTGCACTGAGCAGGGATACGGCACTGCATGCAGGAAGATCACAACACTCCCGGTATCAGGGATAGGGCACTGCATGCAGGAAGATCACAACACTCCTGGTATCAGGGTTAGGGCACTAGTGTATGCAGGAAGATCACAACACTCCCAGTATCAGGGATATGGCACTGAGTGCAGGAAGATCACAACACCCCTGGTATCAGGGATAGGGCACTGCGTGCAGGAAGATCACAACACTCCCGGTATCAGGGTTAGGGCACTGTGTGCAGGAAGATCACAACACTCCCAGTATCAGGGATATGGCACTGAGTGCAGGAAGATCACAACACCCCTGGTATCAGGGATAGAGCACTGCGTGCAGGAAGATCACAACACCCCTGGTATCAGGGTTAGGGCACTGTGTGCAGGAAGATCACAACACTCCCAGTATCAGGGATATGGCACTGAGTGCAGGAAGATCACAACACCCCTGGTATCAGGGATAGGGCACTGCGTGCAGGAAGATCACAACACTCCCGGTATCAGGGTTAGGGCACTGCATGCAGGAAGATCACAACACTCCCGGTATCAGGGATAGGGCACAAGTTCTAGTCACATTGACTGATCACATTACTTTTTTTGTCAAGCTACCAACTGTTTCCATTTCCCATCCCCCATATATTGTCAGTGGGAACCTTGGTAACATGAATAAATAAGAGGACAGCCAATAGGAATACATATTCATTCCTAAACTGACCTTAACTGACCTGAAAAGTGTCAAATTGTATCAATTTCTGTTAGTGCGCACTAACAATGGTTAGTGCGCGCTAACTTCCTGTTAGCGCGCACAAACTCCCGTTAGTGCACACTAATTGGAAAAAACAATTTTTTAACTAAAAAATCGTGCCAAACACGATTTTCTTCTCCTGCCAGACGATTTCAATCGTTAAGATGATCGGGCACACGATTCACATCCCTAGTGGATTCACCTATGTGAATGCTAAGAAAAATAGCATTAATCATTAGAACATGTGCAGAGCAGAGCTAGGACAATTCACATTACAACCAGCATGAAAAAAATATTCAAATTCTCGAGTCACCTCAGCAAAAAATATCCTTCCACTGCTAAACATTTTGTAAAGTAACAAAAAGCTCTGCAAGAAAAGATTCATATAGTAGCTTATCATACTATACAGTCACAGCACTGACTCTCAGGACTCAACCAACAGCAAACCTTACGAAAAAGCAGCAATGCAAATACTACTAGGGATGTGCAGACAAAAAGTTTGCGTTGATAAGTTGATAAGTTGAAGTTGAGGGTCGATTTCGTTCAATATGGACATATGGAGAATTCCATAAGTTGAGGGTCTGTCCATACGTTCACCGGTTCCCTAAATACAAATTTAAACCCCTCACCCTCCTTAATCCCCCCCCAAGACTTACCAAAATTCCCTGGTAGTCCAGTGGGGAGTCAGGAAGCCATCCCTGTATTCCTTTGCGAGGAGCATGTGACATCGGCGTCACTGCGAAGTGACGCCGATGTCACGTGCTCCTCGGCGCCTCCGCTCCGGGACCCCCGTTGGACCCAACCGGAACTTTTGGCCAGCTTGGGGGGGCCTCCTGACCCCCCTCCTGGCCTCCTGACCCCCCCAAGCTGGCCAAAATTTCCGGTTGGGTCCAACGGGGGTCCCGGAGCGGAGGCGCCGAGGATCACGTGACGTCGGCGTCACTTCGGAGTGACGCCGACGTCACGTGCTCCTCGCAAAGGAATACAGGGATGGCTTCCTGACTCCCCGCTGGACCACCAGGGAATTTTGGTAAGTCTTGGGGGGGGATTAAGGAGGGTGAGGGGTTTAAGTGTTTATTTAGGTTCAACGTATTCAACATAGCTATGTTGAATAAGTTCAAAATCGCGATGCGTTGCGCATTATCACTTTTTTAAGTTTAAAAAAAAAAAAGTTGCGTTTTACATATGCGTTCAAAACGAATGCACACCCCTAAATACTACATCAGGCCCTAGAACATTAATACACCACCTAGTGGGGTAACAGAACTAGCCGGTCTGCTACAAATTCTTACATACAAACTACATGCTCGCAGAAATACTGCACGTCAGTCACATACAGGCAAAACAGAGACTCTGAACAGTAGAATACATAAGAGAACAATCCAAAAAATATAAGAAATGCACATTCCCAAAGATGGCATATGCTAATTGCTAAAATCTCAAAATATATATATATTTTTTGTTACTTTTGTCATCTGACCTTTGTATTTTTCTAATCAGTAGGTCCTGGTTTCTTTTTCCCACTTTCCCTAGTCAGTCATTTCCTAGTTCCTTTTCACTGTCTCTCTTCTCATTCTGTTTCTTCTCCTACTGTCTTCTTCCCTTCCTGCCACACACATACATACACACACACACACAAACACATACACAATCATGCTTTCTCTCAGACTCCCTCACAACTATCTCTCACTCTTATATGCTTCCACCTCACGCACACACAAGCTCTCATGCACACATTCTCTACCACAGTGCTTTTCAACTTAGTCCTTGGGGGTACATCTAGCCAGTCAGTTATTCAGAGTGGGGCGGATTTTCAGAGCCCTGCTCGCGTAAATCCGCCCAAAACCGGGCGGATTTACGCGAGCAGGGCCCTGCGCGCCGGGAAGCCTATTTTACATAGGCCTCCCGGCGCGCGCAGAGCCCCGGGACTCGCGTACGTCCCGGGGTTCTCGGAGGGGGGCGCGTCGGGGGGCGGGGCCGGCGCGCGCGGCGTTGCGGGGGCGTGTCGGCAGCGTTTTGGGGGCGGGTACGGGGCGTGGCTATGGCCCGGGGGCGTGGCCGCGCCCTCCGTACCCGCCCCCAGGTCGCGGCCCGGCGCGCAGCAGGCCCGCTGGCGCGCGGGGATTTACGTCTCCCTCCGGGAGGCGTAAATCCCCCGACAAAGGTAAGGGGGGGGTGTAGACAGGGCCGGGCGGGTGGGTTAGGTAGGGGAAGGGAGGGTAAGGTGAGGGGAGGGCAAAGGAAAGTTCCCTCCGAGGCCGCTCCGAAATCGGAGCGGCCTTGGAGGGAACGGGGGGAGGCAGCGCGGCTCGGCGCGCGCAGGCTATACAAAATCGATAGCCTTGCGCGCGCCGATCCAGGATTTTAGTGGATACGCGCGGCTCCGCGCGTATCTACTAAAATCCAGCGTACTTTTGCTTGAGTCTGATGTGCAAGCAAAAGTAGGCTGATCGCGCTTCTTTTAAAATCTACCCCTATATTCACAATGAATATGCATGATAAATCTGACTGGTTAAATGTTCCACAAGGAACATACACACACACACACACAAGCTCTCACCTTCATATGCTCTCTCACAAACACAAGCTTTCACACACCTCCCCCTCAGGCTCCCATTTTCACACAGATACACATCGAGATTCCCATTCTTATACACTTACAGATGCATACTCAGGTTCCCATTCTTATACAGTAGACATACACCCAGGCTCCCACTTTTACACACACACATTCACGTTCTCACTCTCCCACATACTTCCACTCAGTCTCCCATTCTCCCTCACACACCCACTCAAGGTCCCATGCTCACCACTCCCCCCACACATACCCAGGCTTCCATTCTTACTTACAAACTCAGCTACCATTCTATCATACATATACCCAGACTCCCATTTTCACCCCAACACAAACATCCCTTTCCCACTCAGATGAAAACATACATACCCAGGCTCCCATTCTTTCACATACACACCCAGGCTCCCATTTTCACCCACCCACACATATCCAAACTCCCATTCTCACTCCCTCACACACACCCAGGCAATCATTATCTCACCCACACACACATCCAAGCTCCCATTCTCACCCAAACACACATATCCAAACTCCCATTGTCACACAAACACACATACCCAAGCTCCCATTCTCACCCACATACACATATTGAGGCTACTATTCTCACCCACACACAGTCATGTCCAAACTCCTACTTCCACTGCTGCTGGGATAGGATCCTGCAGTGGCATTGCTGCTCCAGTCCTTCTCTTTGCCATTCGAGGATGGGATCCCACCACAGCCTTGCTTCTGAGGTCCACTTCTTTGCTGCCATGAGGATGGGATGCTGCAACAACCTTGCTTCTGAGGCCTGCATCTTTGCAGCCATGGGCATGGGACATTACAGCTCCAGCCCTCTTTGCCATCGTGGTGATGGAATCCCATGAAAGCTTTGCAGTACTGGCCCGTTTCTTCACTGAGGCGGGGATGGGATCCCACAACAGCCTTGCTTCTGCGACTCTCTTCTTTCCTGCCATGGGGTTGGATTCATGCGATCGCATCGCAGCTCTGGCCCTCTTCTTTGCCACCATGAGGATGGGATCCCATGACAGCACTGCTCCAACAGGCCTCTTTTTCTGTCAGACAGCACTGGTTGAGTGGGCGTGAGCCTAAAGTGGGTGGGCCATGGCTCACCCAGGGCCATCTGTGGCTATGCCACTGATAAGAATATTTAGATTTTCCACAGCTCCTATTCTCACTATATGTCAAAAGACATCAAACAAGAATCCAGTATGGTTTCTGAATAAGATCAAGAGAAAAGTGTGGAAATCTATTTGTTTTTAAATATACTGTAGTTCTTAGTGGAGCTCTATACATTTTCATTTGATGTCCACTGATATGAAGAAGTACATATTATTGAGAGATAAGATAGAGTGAGCCATTATCTTGGTTCATGGGAAGTTTTCTGTTCACTAAACAGCTGATTAAGTCATGTTGTCACCATATCGACAGAGCAGGCAAGATGGAATTATATGAAAAGATGTAAGAAGGAGAGAAGAAATGTATTTTTGACTTTTAAAATTACATGTCGTAATCTGCCTAGCACAGAATCCTGATATATATAGAATATAAATATTTAAATAATATAAATCCCTGATGGAAATAACAATAAAAGGCTTGTAGACTTGTATCTTTCCATTGCAATAATGCTGGATCTCTGCTAGAACAGCATTCAGCCAATATATATATATATATATTAAACACAGGTGGAATAACTAACTAATGCTATTGCTTGCCTTTTGGAAATGATTTGGAACATGATATTTATCACCAGGGCTTTTTTGAGAGGGTGCATGCCAGTACTAATCACGGAGCCTTTTTCTTTCATCTGCTTCATTTGCCTTATGGTCCCTCAAAAAAAAAATGCATTCAGCTTATCAGCACCTTTTTTCTCCAGAAAGATAACACTGATCTGAGGTACTGTTACATAATTGTACATGATGCAGAGCTAAGCTGAAAGAGGAGTGAGAAAGCTGCAAACCTTGTGTCCTGAAGGCCATGAAGGTGAGCAATTTATACACGAAAGACATAAAAACTGCTTGCATGTAATGACTATAGTAATGTAAACCACCATACATTTATATAAGTAAACCCCATTCAGTTGAGATCCTGAACCTGTGGGCACACGAGGGCAGCCATGAATCATGCAAGGTCTCATGACCTCTCAGAGTTCCAGCACAGTGGAGAATTTTACTCAAAGAGAATCTTCCTGCTCACCAGTCACTCTCTCTAAAAAGAGATTCCACCCCTATTGTATTGTAGAAAATGAAATGCTTTACTGACTGATGGCTGGGAAATGAATGACCAAACATGAAACATTTCTGTATAATGTCCCTGCAATATCTCTATCCTAAATACACACAATTGTTTCTTTTCACCTCCTGATCCCAGAACAAATCAGGTCTTTGGAACAAGTACCACTTCTATATTGGCCCAGCCAAATAGATATAAGTTCATTGAAATCTTGTCCTCCTGTGTACTTTTTTTTATCTCCTTACGGTCTAGGGCTGCTTATAGCACATTCAGACTCAGACTCTGGTGACCATTCCCTGGCAGGATGCCCTACTTCTTCCTGTAAACGAATCTCCAGCGTGTCAGACCCCCTTTCTCTATTCACTGTTCTGCACTTCCTGGAACTCCTGTCCTAGAACCCTTCTCAACTGCCTTCTGAGTTTTATTTAAGGAAATACCGCCCCCTATGCTGCAATTCGGTAAAGTTACCCAGCTCAATGGGGAGTACTGCTCCTCCATTGCACTCAGTGCTGATATTAGACAGGCTAGGTCTAGTGAGACCTCTGTCATACTGAGGGCACTCAGAACAGCTGAAGTCACACACAGCATGTTTGTAAGGACCTGTGAAATTTTCCATGAGTCAGAACAAGGCCTTATATATAGATATGCATTTGTTTTTTAAATATGAAATGATGCAAAAAAAGGCTGATAGGGCCAGCAATTTGTGAGTCTTTTCTTTGTCCATGCCTGCTGGTACTTTACCCATTCTCAACCACAAGAAGGATTAATCAGCTGTTTGTGGAGTAGCAGGAGATGCTAGAGTAGGTCCCATGGAACAGTTCTGTTAGCCAAAAAAAGGTGGTCCTATGAAAACAAATTCCCAGATCACATATATATTGAAAATATGCACACTTTTTCTTTTTGCAGAAGAGGCAGGCGAGAATTTCTATGCTCTTGGACCCAATGGCTTCTGATGAGAGAGATGGCATTCATGGGTGCTTCTGCAAGCTGAGAAGACGACACACTGATGAGAAGGAACCAGCTGATTATCACCCTTCACCAGAACATCGCCTCCTCATCATGGAGGAGGAGGATATGGAGAACCAGGCCCAGCCAACTCATACCCTGTCATTCACACCAGATATCTGGCAGCATTCAGTTGGTGGAGGGCATTCCAGCAGAGGAAGACATCATCTCTGGAAGAAAAGAGGAGGTGTAGTCCACTGCAGCAGAGAAGTACATGCCCCAACTTAATGCTAGAGTGGTGGAGATAGCAGGCCTCTAGTATGTAATCCAGGGCCTGAAAAATGTCATCCAAGAAGAGATTAATGGTGTGCAGCAGGAGCTGAGGGGCATGCAGGAAGAAATGCAGGCCCAGTTTGGTGTGGAGAGATGCTGCAGAGGATGTCACCCACCCGCCCGGGATGTGCCTCCTCATGCCAGAGTTCCAAGTGACCCATTGGCAGCTCCCCCTCTTGTCCCACCCCCACCAATGATGGTTTTGCCTTCTCACACCACCACCACCTGCATCAATGCCTCTAACAGCACCACCACAGAGACAGACTCCCCCCCACCCCCCCTCTCAGAGAGCACGTAGGATCCTCGTCTTTTTATGATGGAGATGGCTTCACCTAGTGAGGTGGCTGAAAAGGAGAGAGTCACTACTGATCCCAAGCTATCTCCTTTGCAGTTTCATATCCCCTTGATAGAGCAACACAGCCCTCCATGTCCCCCTCCAGCAGCTATCAACCTCTGCCACCACTCTCAGTTTTCAGGCCCTCCAAGAGAATGGCCAGTAGTTATCAGACATCACTGAAGAGTAGCACGTTGTTAGGAGAGGCGAAGGCAGTGGAACGTCACCTCAGAATGTGAGTGTGGTTAAGGAAGCATTAACTCTATATATTTTTCTGCACATCTCTCACTAATGTAAATAAATATACCTTCACCTTCTAAAATATTTTTGTATCAGAGTATTCTGTTCCTGTAAGCTTGCTGTTCAGTCTGAATGTATCTCCTGCAATTTTTCCTGACTCCGGTAGTGTACCTCCTCCTTCTCCAGATTAATTTTCTAGTCTCTCTGGAGGTGGCAGATCCCTGGCTTTGGCAAGGTTATGAAGCAAGCAGCATGCTAAAAAGATCTCACACACCTTAGTGGGGTTGTAGAAAAGCATACCCCAGATCTCTCC
Organism: Rhinatrema bivittatum; assembly: GCF_901001135.1. Lineage (NCBI taxonomy): Eukaryota > Metazoa > Chordata > Amphibia > Gymnophiona > Rhinatrematidae > Rhinatrema > Rhinatrema bivittatum. The sequence goes on along the minus strand of NC_042616.1, from coordinate 322,225,606 downwards.
AGGCAGCGGTTATATATCTTGAGTAGGCCAAAGGCTCTCTCTCAATGACTGCCCTGATCTGCCAGTAGACCCTGTTGTAGTGAACATCTGCAGCAGTGTGTGGATTTTTTAGCAGGATCATGAGCCAAGTTTTGAGTGGATATCCTCTCTCACATGTAGGGGAAAACAGAGAAGAGAAGAGTTAGATATCTCTTAGTGTTGAGCAGCAGGGTAGTTCATCTAGATATTACATCTAGATATGAAAGAACAAAAAGAAGAGGTTAGTTGCTGTGTGACAAATACTTTCCTACTTAGAAGTCAGATCTGGGTTATATGCCCTTTTTGGAAACAGTCATGAATTCCTGACTACAAGAGGATGTAGACATTTGTGACTGGATCCTGAAAACCAAGATGATCCCCTTGGCATCACAGAGTACCTGCATATTGATGGAATGGAAGCCCTTACAGTTGTGGTAGATGGCATCACAATCCCCCAGTGCCCTTGTAGGGATATGAGCACAATCAATAGCTCCCGAGACAGAAAGGACACATGAAATGTGGTAGAAATGGGTCATAATTTGTGGCTGTTTGCTCCGAGGGCAAGATATATAGTGGTGTGTTCTCCTGAGAAATGCAGCAAGGAGCTGCTCCATACATATGAAGATGAAAGACTGACTTATTCCAGCTGTGACGCGTTTGATATGCTTGACCATAAAATTCTAATCTCTGATCTTCAATCCATTGGAATCTAATCAACAGTATTAAATTGGTTTGAAAGTTTCCTTAACAGACACACTTGTCAAATTAACATTGGTTCAAGCTTTTCACAATTCTTTACTCAGTCAACAGGTGTACCACAGGGATCGTCACTATCTCCCATATTATTCAATATATCTTTTACAGCTCTGTCAAATATCGTCACTAAATGTGCAATTTAAAATCTATGCAGACGATATACAGTTATTTATCCCTTATAAATCATCCTGGTCTGAAACTTTTTCTTTGATCCAACTCTATGTTAAAACAATAGAGCAATGGATGGCCCACAACCGTTTAAAACTGAATACAAAAAAAACTGAAATAATATTTACATAGAAAATCCCAGTAATGCATCTCCTGTAAATATCACCTGTAAATATCACCTTAGGTAAAGATACCATTACAATTACCAAACTAGCACAGAATTTAGGTGTTTGGATCAATTCTAATCTATCATTAACTCAGCACATATCAAAAATAGTTAAAAATTCCTTTTTTAAATTACATGTTCTAAAACGACTACACCCGCTGCTCTTTTTTTCATGATTATCAATCAGTACTTCAAGCATTGATATTTTCAGGTTTAGATTATTGCAATGGGATATACTTGGGTTTACCTGAAACTGTTATTAGACCTTAGCAGTTGATCCAAAATTTGGCCACAAGACTTCTTACAGGTACTGCTATGAAGCATCACATTTCTCCCATTTTGCAAAAATTACATTGGCTGCCAGTCAAATACAGAATCCAGTAAAAAATTGCCATGATAATACACTCTTTGTTAAATAATTCAGATTCTATTTGGTTATGCTTGACGTTACAGTTATACAAACCCACTAGAGAACTTAGATCTGCTGCAAAAAATGTACCTGAAATACCATCGGTAAGAATGGCTGCTTTGAATGTCACTAGACAAAGAGCCTTCTCAGTGGCGGGCCCTATCTTGTGGAACTCCTTTCTTAACCCTTTAAGGCAAATAGCAAATAGGAATGATTTTAAGAAAACATTAAAAACTTAGGGGTAGATTTTATAATTTTGTGCAAGCGCGTACTTTTGTTCTCGCACCAGGCGCGAACAAGAGTATGCGGGATTTCAATAGATACGCTCATAGCTGCGCGTATCCATTAAAATCCGGGATCGGCGCGCGCGAGGCTGCTGATTTTGCGCAGCCTGCGCGCGCCGAGCCGCGCAGCCTCCCTGTGTTCCCTCCAAGGCTGCTCCGAAATCGGAGCGGCCTCGGAGGGAACTTTCTTTCACCCTCCCCTCACCTTCCCCTCCCTTCCCCTCCCTAACCCACCCCCACCCCGGCCCTATCTAAACCCCCCCTACCTTTATTGCCGGATTTACGCCTGCCGGAGGCAGATGTAAATCTGCGCGCGCCAGCGGGCTGCTGGCACGCCATCACCCGACCCGGGGGCTGTTCCGGAGGGCGCGGCCACGCCTCCAGAATGCCCCCGGGCCGAAACCATGCCCGTGGCACCGCCCCCGAAACGTCGCGTCACCTGCGCCACGCCCCCGAAACGCCACGTCACGACCGACATGCCCCCCGACACGCCCCCCGGCACGCCTCTCCATGCAAGCCCCGGGACTTACGCGCATCCCGGGGCTTGTGCGCGCCGCCGAGCCTATGCAAAATAGGCTTGGCGCGCGTAGGGGGAGTTTGGGGTAGGTTTTCGGGGGGTACGCGCATATCCCTTTGAAAATCTACCCCTTATTTTTTTACGGAAGCGTTTGGAAACAAAGGTCTCTCACAATAGCTACTAATTTATAAATGAGGGTATTCTTAAATGTCAGGATTATCTTTATTAGCCCGATAAGGATTGTATATCTTATTTCCCATCTGTCCTAGGTTTATTAAAATAATGGTAATTAATTTACAGTATTCTTATTTATGATATAGTTTAAATTCTATTATTTTATATTGATCATGATAAGGATTTTATTTTTTCCAACTGTTTTTATTTTTCATTAGTATTTTTATTTCATTATTGTTAGTTAGTATTTTTAAGTTTTAATTTTTCACTATTGTAAACTGCTTTGATCAATTTTGCATTGGTAAAACGGTATATACATATTTTAAATAAATAAATAGATATATATGGAAGGTGCTGGTTGAAAAATTGCCAGGGTGGTGGTGATTTGATGGGTACTGGCAAGGCGTGGCCCCTGTGGGTGGAAGGGTGCAAGCCCTGCTCTAACTGTGCCCTGGTCCCATTCCCTCCCACTTTTCAACCACTATGCCATGAGTATTCATAAGCCTATTAATCATTATGAAAATAGATTATCCACCACCAATTCCTACCCTCCAGTACAGCCCAGTCTGTCCCAGTCACACTCACACCCACCCCATCTGCTGTGTCCAATGACACGGAGAAACTAGCCTGCCGAACACCAAGTTGAAATACACCATGAAAGTTTGAACTTGGTGCTTAAATAAGGTACACTAAATTGATTTGCACAATGTTGATTTCACACATAAGTCATTTTTAAAATAGCGAACTAAGAGCATTCATACAAACCATGCCCCGATATACCATTATCACACTCATGTTTTTCATGCATGCTTCTTCTTGTGAAGGTGTATGCGCTTTTGTGACCAGTTAAAATACAGATTACATGCAGATATTTCACATACACGTGTATATGTTCATTTTGTCACGCATAACATTTTGAAAGTTCACCCCTAAGGCTGGATAAACCAAGGGGTCCTTATCTTTGACATATTCTTTGTTTCTATCCTTAATAGCTATTCCTGCTGATTATACTGTGTATCTCATGCAGCTGTTCATTAATTCACAATTTAAAACTGACAGCTCATTATTTTGTGTGCCAGTGGTTGATAGTAGCCCTGTAACTGAAGTCGGCTGAAAGTTATGGAAAGACAGGGACAAAAGAGTAAGAACGCCCATTACAAACTCATCTAGGTTTCACTTCTGCTAGTAGAAAGTCTGATTTTTTTTATTTTATGCCATTTAATTTGTATGCTCAAGGAAAACTCTTTAGTGTGAGGCTCAAGTGCATTTGGGAGAATCAATACACTACCTGATGTTGATAGTTGTCAGCATTTTCTTTAGTTGATGATTTATGGGATGCCAGAAGCATTTATAGAATTCTTAACTCTTTGTCATGTCTCAATTTTCTCTAAGCAGAAAGCTCTTATTCTTCACTACACTTTTTTTTTTACTGAACTAAAATGCATATTGGATTTCTTTTTAAAGTATCATTTTCTTTAAAATAGAACTATGATGATTACACCTCATTTGTTAAAACGTATCAGATTATCTGACTTTATGCTTTATAAATTGAGTTAAATGTCGATCCAAAACAATGGCTATAAATTATAAGTGAAAAGAGTGTAAAACATTTTTTCAGTGGCTTTTTTCAATCATATTCAAGTATTAGCTACTAGCCATATTGCTAACTGAAATTTGAAAATTAATACTGTTATAAAGCTTACAAAAAAAAAAAAAAAGATGACCGTGAGAAAACCTGCTGTTTTCTGATTTTCGGATAGAAAACATTAAAGGTCAAAATGCTGTGGCTCCACACATAGGGGCGGATTTTAAAACAATATGGGGCAGATTTTCAGAGCCCTGCTCGCCTAAATCCGCCCAAAACCGGGCGGATTGAGGCGAGCAGGGCCCAGCGCGCCGGTAAGCCTATTTTACATAGGCCTACCGGCGCGCGCAGAGCCCCGGGACTCGCGTAAGTCCCGGGGTTCTCCGAGGGGGGTGTGTCGGGGCGGTCCCGGTCGTCGCGGCGTTTTCGGGGCGTGTCGGCAGCGTTTTGGGGGCGGGTACGGGGGCGTGGCTACGGCCCGGGGCGGTCCGGGGGCATGGCCGCGCCCTCCGTACCCGCCCCCAGGTCGCGGCCCGGCGCGCAGGAGGCCCGCTGGCGCGCGGGGATTTACGCCTCCCTCCGGGAGGCGTAAATCCCCCAACAAAGGTAAGGGGGGGTATAGACAGGGCCGGGAGGGTGGGTTAGGTAGAGGAAGGGAGGGGAAGGTGAGGGGAGGGTGTTAGAGGATTCCCTCCGAGGCCGCTCCGATTTCGGAGCGGCCTTGGAGGGAACGGGGGTAGGCTGCGCGGCTCGGCGCGCGCCGGCTATACAAAATCGATAGCCTTGCGCGCGCCGATCCAGGTTTTTTAGTAGATACGCGCGGCTCCGCTCGTATCTACTAAAATCCGGTGTACTTTTGTTTGCGCCAGGAGCGCAAACAAAAGTAGGCCTATTCGCGCTCCTTTTAAAATCCGCCCCTTTGCGCGCCGATACTTTTGTTCGCGCCACTGGCGCGAACAAAAGTACACCAGATTTTATAAGATACGCGCATAGCCGCGCATATCTTATAAAATCTGGGGTCGGCTCGCGCAAGGGGGTGCACATTTGTGCAACCTGCGCGCGCCGAGCCCAGCGCGGCCTGCCTGTTCCCTCCGAGGCCGCTCCGATTTCGGAGCGGCCTCGGAGGGAACTTTTCTTCGTCCTGCCCCCACCTTTCCCTCCCTTCCCCTACCTAACCCACCCCCCCTGCCCTATCTAACCCCCCCCCCCTTACCTTTGTCGGCAAAGTTACGCCTGCTGAAAGCAGACGTAACTTTGCGCGTGTCGCCGGCAGCCCCGCTCCGTCCTCCGGTCCCGGGGGACATGGTCCGGAAGCCTCGACCATGCCCCGGGCCAGCACCACGCCCCCGGGCACGCCCCCGAAACGCCGCGGCACGCCCCCGAAACACCGCGTCGTTTCGGGAATGCCCCCGGACACGCCCCCTCCCTCCCCGTTTCGAAAGCCCTGGGACTTACGCGCGCCGGCGGCCTATGCAAAATAGGAGCGCCGGCGCACAGGGGTTTTAAAATCCGCCCCATAGCGCACCAGCCCTGATCCAAGCAGAGCCTGGGTTCAAGGCTGGTTTTGGCATATTTCGTGATAAGCACAGGAGATATCCAAAGGTTGAGAAGGATTGCTGAGATGAGAAGTTGAGCAGACTAGATAGAAACATGAAGGCAGAAATAAAATGCATGGCCTATCTATCTAAAAAAAAAAAAATAGTCTGTATGATAGAGATGATACTAATGGAGTTTTCAGCAGCTTCTTTTGAATATGTTTGTATGTCTACAGATGCGATATAAGATCAGTCCTTCATTCACATTTGAGACCACAGGCAACACAGCAGAAACTGACAGTTGTGGAGTTGGTATTTCTTCTCTCCCTCTTTTCTTTCCTGCTTTTATTTGTTTGCTTTCCCAGCTTTGTTTGATGAAGCGTCAGTGCCTCCTCCGTGTCATCCGTGTTTGTTATCTGGCTAAAAGCCGTGGACAATTGTCTCATGTCTAGAAGATGAAAATGGTGAAAAGAACCCCTTACATAAACCACAGAACTTTAATTATATCACACTTTTCTCATAAGTTCTCTGAATTGTAATGCTATATTGAAAAAGCAGAATTTATTATTCAGTAAAGGGTCAATGATTCCATCAACATATTCCCTGTTCAATATCTATAACTCCAAACCATACCATTTGGCAGATTACTTCCATAACATTGCAGTTTATCTATATAAATAAAAATGTTAAATAGTTTATACGTCGTCGCTAATCTCGCCAACCGCTTAACCGAATGCGTTCAAATTTGCACACAACATTCACTTACCATACGGGAAGGATCTTATACACTTACATTACATATAGGTCACACCTGTGACAAGTAATACAAGTTTAAAAATTGCTTACACAAAAAAGCGACATCTGGTGGCCGTCAGCGCAAGCACAACCTCTTACACCTTTCACACACACTCACACACCACACCCCACTCCCACACAGGGCTATTGTCTTTCATTCACACTCCGTCATAACACACAGAAATCCACACTCATCACACCACACACTCCCACCCACACTCCTGCCAATGTCACTTACTTCACCCACCCTCCCAAAACACACCAAAACATGGATTCCTGGCTGCTACATTGGGAAGCCACGCATTTCGCACACCCTCCGAATTTAAATTAAAGTATCCTCTTCCACCCACCCACACACTGCACTCCGATCACACACTACACCTGAAACAAGTCCGTGCTTCTCCGCCGGCACCACAGGAATGGTCCGGGACACATCACATTCAATAGGGCCGTCAGATGCCAGCAACCAAAATGGCGCCGGCGGACCTTGCCCTTACTATGCTATATGGAGACAACAATGAAGTTGGTACTAGGGATGTGCAGACCAAAAGTTTAAGTTCATAAGTCCATAAGTCGAATGGGGGTCCCATTTGCGGTCAATATGGACTTATGGATAATTCCATAAGTTGAGTCTATGTCCATATGTGCAAATAAAAATTTAAACCCCTCACCCGCCTTAATCCACCCCCCCAAAGACTTACCAAAACTCCCTGGTGGTCCAGCGGGGTCAGGACGCCATTCCTGAACTCCTTTGCAAGGAGCACGTGACGTCGGCGTCACGTGATTCCCCTCGGGTTCGCTCCCAGAACCCTCGTTGGGCCCAAAAGGCACTTTTGGCCAGCTTGGGGGGGTCAGGAGGCCCCCAAGCTGGCACTTTTGGCCAGCTTGGGGGGGTCCTGACCCCCCCAAGCTGGCCAAAAGTGCCTTTTGGGCCCAACGAGGGTTCCGGGAGCGAACCCGAGGGGAATCACGTGACGTCGGCGCCACGTCAGAGTGACGCGGCGTCACGTGATTCCCCACGCGTCGCTCCCGGACCCTCACGGAACTTTTGGCCAGCTTTGGTAAGTCTTGGGGGGGGATTAAGGAGGGTGAGGGGTTTAAATTTGTATTTAGATCAACAATCGCGATTTCCAACGTATTCAACATAGCTATGTTGAATAAGTTGGAAATCCGATCGTTTACGCCTCATCTTTTTTTTAAGTAAAAAAAAAAAAAAATAAGTTGTGTTTTCCATTTAAGTTCAAAACGAATGCACACCCCTAGTTGGTTCACCATGTGACATAGTAAGGGCAAGAGCCCGTCGGCGCCATATCCTCAGCGGACATTTGCCCTTACTAGGTCACGAATCCTGACGCATCCCTTTCAGCGGTGAAGTTTTGCAACATGGCAGCCGGCGGAACAAACCCTAGCACATACCCTCACCACCGGCTGGCAGTTTACACAGGTAGCCGGGGAGGAGCACGGTGGGGGACCGTTCTTATTTTCCGCCACGCGTTTTTCACGGGGGGGGGGGGGGCACTCATTCTCCACATCTCCCGAGAGGGGGGCTATAGCGTGGGTTGCTCTATTTCGCCGGGTTGGGGAGGGGGGGGGGGGGGCCAGGAAGGTGTGCTTGCATATTTAAACTATTCTTTGCTGGTGCTGTTCATTTGGGGTAAAAAAAAAACAAAACACACAAATTGTAACCTTTACTGCTCTGTTCTGTTTTTTCAACTTTACCAGGCTCTGCCACAGCTGAACCGATTGCTTTCAAATTTGGACACAAGCTTCACCTCACATACGGCAAGGTTCTTCTACACTTACATTACATATATGTCACACTGGGGGATGGTAAAAAAGTTTTAAAATTTGGTTCCACAAAACAGCGACATCTGCTGGACGTAAGCGCAAGCTCTTACACCTTGCACAAACGCTCACACCCCACACTCACGTGACCAATGTTTGGGATTCACACACCCTCCGACCAGACACAAATCCACCCTCCTCACACACCCCCGCACACATGCCAATTCTACTTACTTCACACACCCTCCCAAAACACACAAAAACCCACAAAATTCCAGCATGCTACACCAGGAGGCCACTCACATGCCACATGTTTGCAATTCCCATACCCTATGAGATCACACAAAAACACCCTCCTCACACCCCTCACACACATGACTTTTCTACTTACTGCCCTCAACCTCCGAACGCACGGAAAACTGCAGAATAGTTCAGGTGCTCCTGTGGGGGGGGGGGGGGGGTGGCAACACCGCTCCGTGACACATCACATACACTACGGCCATCGGCTGCCAGCAATCAAAATGGTGCTGACGGCTCTGTCCCTTACTAGGACACTCGGGAACGCCAATGGCAACAGTAGCCCATGTGACATAGTAAGGGCGAGGGCCCGTCGATGCCATTTTCTGGACTGGCAACCGGCGCACCTTCGCCCTTACTATCTGAGCGAGACGACCGCTCCCATTGCTCCACCCTACTGACAGAGTAAGTTCTAACAGCCGTCAGAGACAGTTTCAGTGCTGGCTGCCGAGGGCCAGGCGCCAATACTTCCATGCTGGAACGAACGCACACTCCACCGACTACCATTTTTGACAGGTATCGGCGGGCCTGCAGGGGGGGGGGCGTGGGAATGTTATTGCGTCAATGTTCGGGGGGGGGGCAGGGGGCGGTTATCCCCATTCTCTTTTCTTTCTTTTCCACTTAACCTGGCTCTGCCACTGCAACGCGTGGCCGGGTACAGCTAGTAAAATATATATATCACTGACACCATGGTCATGTAGAAGCTAACTAATTTGTCTTCCTACATTATCTGTTACCCAATTTTTATATTTCACTGACTTGAATTCCTTGATGACAAAGCCATCTATGTCCTTATTTTTTCCCCAAGGTAAATTAATAATCTCCTCTCTTAACATAGGCATTCATGACCTCATCCAAATCCATCCTTCTTTGTCTAACTCCAGTATACTGTATAATCACTAGGGTCACAAGTTCAAATAATGATACTGAAAAAAAGTACCAGAAACAAATTAAATCAATACAACTAATAACCAAGCCAAAAAAGGATCTTAACATTTCGTTTGCCTGTAATTATATCAATTTGTATTTTTATTTATCACATCACATACAAATATTTAAAATGTCAGCATCAATTACAAATTTCACATACAGCATATCCCTACCACATACTGTCTAAGTGTCTATATAACAATTTTAGATCACATTTTGTAAAAGACAAAACTGTAAGTGAACATAGAAAACTTAGCTGAAAACAAGCATCAAATAGTTCCATACATTGAACATGTAGCTGGATTAACCCATATTAGTTCAGTTTGTTACAACAATTTAAAAGCAGAGATAAAATTAAATAATCAGAAGAATCCCCTTTTAATATTATATCCATTAAAATATACTCCTAACTCCCTACAAGGAATCCTTGTTTCACCATTAGCTGCCTTCATAAGAACATAAGTTTTGCAATGCTAGGTCAGACAAAAAGGTCTGTCAAGCTCATCATCCTTTTCCAACAGTGGTCAATCCAGGTCACAAGTACAAGGTAGGATTCCCAATAGATTGTTCCAGGAATTTGTCCAAACAATCCAGCTACACTAATAGCTTTTACCACATCGGTCAGCAATACATTCCTTAATTATGTTTAATTATCTTAAAAATGGTGCGAGCCATCCATTGCTCCTACCATGTGACAGGGGCCAACCAATGGCACTGATAGCCCGTCACATGGTAAGGGCAAAGCACCATCGGCGCCATTTTGATTAGTGGCAGCTGACGGCCAGAGAGGGGGAGATCACTCCCGGGACCTTAGGTAAGTCTTGGGGGGGGGGGGGGAGGGAGGGTTGCAATTCATTAAATTTGAAGGGTTGGGGTGGGTTTGGGTTTTTTTTTTTTTTAAATGTGCCCTTTCTCCCCTCCCCAAAAACTATAGAAAACCACATGAAATTTTGTAGGTTTTCTTATTGTTTCATTGCCCCCTGAAACATGACAAAATAGGAAATATCATCTCTATGTCCTATTTTGTCGCAAACAAATGCACATCCCTAATAAATATATCACCTAGTAACTTCATTGCATGTCCCCTAGTCTGTACTTTTTGAAAGCATAAACAACCAATTTGTGTTTACCTATTTCAATCCACTCATTATTTAATAGACATCTATCATATCTCCCCTCAGTCATCTCTTCTCTAACCTGAAGAGCCTTAATCTCTTTGGTCTTTCCTCATAGTGGAATCTTTTCATCCCCTTTATCAATTTGGTCATCCTTCTCTAACTTTTCTAATTTCACTATATCGTTTTTGAGATGCGGTGACCAGAAATGCACACAGTACTCGATAGGGATGTGCAGAGCAAAATTTTATGTTCATATTTTTTATGTCCGAAAGGGGGTCCCACTTGCGGCCAATATGGACATAAAAAAAATCCAATGAGTTGGGTATATGTACATATGTGCAAAAAAAAAAATTAAACCCCCTCACCCTCCTTAATCCCCCCCCCCAGACTTACCACAACTCCCTGGTGATCGAGCGAGGAGTGAGGACGTCATTTCTGCAATCCTTGGCGAGAAGCATGTGACGTCGGCGGCACGTCGAGTGACGCCGGCGTCACGTGATTCCCGGCTCGTTCGCGCCGGACGGCTCGTTCGGCCCAAAAAGAACTTTTGGCCAGCTTGGGGGGGTCAGGAGGCCCCCCCAAGCTGGCCAAAAGTTCTTTTTGGGCCGAACGAGCCGTCCGGCGCGAACGAGCCGGGAATCACGTGACGCCGGCGTCACTCGACGTGCCGCCGACGTCACATGCTTCTCGCCAAGGATTGCAGAAATGGCGTCCTCCCTCCTCGCTCCATCACCAGGGAGTTGTGGTAAGTCGGGGGGGGGGGGGATTAAGGAGGGTGAGGGGGTTTATATTTTTATTTTGGCTCAACAATCGCAATTTCCCACATATCGAACATATCTATGTTCGATATGTGGGAAATCCGATCGTTTATGTCGAATCAATTTTTTAAGTAAAAAAAAAATATGAGTTGCGTTTTACTAATGCGGTCAATCCGAATGCACACCCCTAGTACTTGAGGTATGGTCAAAACCATGGTGCAATAGAGATGCATTATAATATTCTCTGTTTTATTCTTCATTCCTTTCCTAATAATTCCTAGCATTCTATCTGCTTTCTTAGCCACTGCCTCACACTGGGCAGAGGATTTCAGCATATCTACGATAATGACTAGATCTTGTTCTGGGTGGTGACTGCCAATGTGGCTACAGCTGCAGGCAAAGAAACTCCTCAAAGTAAAGCGATAGGTATATTTGGAACAATTTTTAGCTGGGCTTGACCGGCCTATGCGAAATTGGGTCTGCTGACATACAAGTCTAACATTGGAAAGAGCACTAGAAGTGGCAGACACCTTCCACCAGGCACAGTTAATCCCCGATATTGTAAGGAACCTAGAAAGATAACCTGCATAAACTTCCTGGCAAGGCACGAGTGAAGCTTTCCGGCAGTGACCCTCAGAAATGAGATCTCATCTTCTGTACCAAGAACCCAGGCCACAAGTCTTTTCCACTTGCTTTAACTGTGATCAGAGAGGTCATTTTGCAAAGGGCTGTCATATTGAGGGGCTAGAAGTTATGGTCGTCAGCTTGATGACCCAGCTAACACTAAAGTCTCTTGGGATAAAGGAAAAACTCCAAAACAGGAAAAATCCTTGCCCTGGAAGAAGATAAGTACCTCAGGGAGTTCAAATCAGCCTACAAATGGAACTATGGACTGTTTTCCCTTCTATGCCCTTTGTGAGGGGAAAGGTCATCAAGAGAATTGCTACCCATTTAAAAAGGCCGAAAATAAATATCCCTCAAGAAAACTGACTAAAGGTAAAAAGGAAACCCACACAGTAGGCATGCTCTTTTTGTAAAGTGCTGGACCATAATATCAAAGATTGTCCATGATTAAACAACACAGAACAAACACAAGGAAGGACACCACAAAAAGGAGAAGGGGCACTTACAGAACCCCAGAATGAGATTGAAAAATGGGAAGAAGAGTGGCTGAACATGTTCACAAAGCTACAAAATTCTATATCCCTCTTTAGCATTGCAAGGAGTTTGTGATCCAGGTGGAACTGGAAAACGTTCCAACCCAAGCATTGGTGGATTTAGGGTCTGACGAGATTCTCGTTTCTGAGGATCTCCTTAAAAAAAAGGAGTGCATAAATCACCAGAAGAGAGAGACACTTACCTACTTACCTTAACCAGAGTGGAACCAAGCTGCTGGCACTAACTTTCAAAAAGGAGATAGAGCAGCTTTTAAACTAGAACAAGGAGGAAAGCCGACAGTCACTCAGCAGTGCATGGTTCAGAGAAATGTATCCTTGAAGGATACTAATGAAACAGGAGAGTTAGGGCATCCCAACAGAGAGGTTCCATTAAAAGCAAACATAGTCCATGTGCCTATATGTAAAAAATCACCAAAGCTAATGATTTTCGAATTATCCCAAACAACTGAAAAGCAGGTTGTTAAAACAAACAAAAAACACACTTTGAAATGTCTGTATGCCAATGCCAGAAGTCTAAGAAGTAAGATGGGAGAGTTAGACTGTATAGCAGCAAATGATGAGATTGACATAATTGGCATCACAGAAACTTGGTGGAAGGAGGATAACCAATGGGACAGTGCTATATCAGGGTACTAATTATATCGCAATGATAGGGAGGATCAACTTGGTGGGGGTATGGCACTTTATGTCCGGGAGGGTATAGAGTCCAACAGGATAAAGATCATACAAGAGACTAAATACTCAGTAGAATCTATATGGGTAGAAATCCCATGTGTGTTGGGTAAGAGTATAGTGATAGGAGTATACTACAGTCCACCTGGACAAAATGGTCAGACAGATGATGAAATGCTAAGAGAAATCAGGGAAGCAAACCAATTTGGCAGTGCAATAATAATGGGAGATTTCAATTACCCCAATATTGACAGGGTAAATGTAATATCAGGACTTGCTAGAGATATAAAGTTCCTGGATGTAATAAATGATTGCTTCATGGAGCAATTGGTTCAGGAACCAACAAAAGAGGGAGCTATTTTAGATTTAATTCTTAGTGAAATGCAGGATTTGGTGAGAGAGGTAACGGTTAGGGATGTGAATCGTTTTTTGACAATTTAAAATATCGTCCGATATATTTTAAATCATCAAAAATCGTTAGGGCCACGATACAATACCAATTCCCCCGATTTATCGTTAAAAAATCGTAAATCAGGGGAAGGGGGAGGGCAGGAAAACCGGCACACTAAAATCCCCTAAAACCCACCCCCGACCCTTTAAATTAAATCCCCCACCCTCCCGAACCCCCCCAAATGCTTTAAATTACCTGGGGATCCAGCGGTAGTCCAGAACGGCGGCGGTCCGGAACGGCCCCCTCAATTGAATCCTGTTGTCTTCAGCCGGCGCCATTTTGCAAAATGGCCGCTGCAAAATGGCGGCGGCCATAGACAAAAACGATTTGACACAGGTGGTCGTTCCGGACCCCCGCTGGACTTTTGGCAAGTCTTGTGGGGGTCAGGAGGCTTCCCCAAGCTGGCCAAAAGTTCCTGGGAGTCCAGCGGGGTTCAGGAAGCGATTTCTTGCCGCGAATCGTTTTCCGTACGGAAAATGGCGGGGGTCCGGAATGACCTCCTGCGTCGAATCGTTTTTGTCTATGGCCGCCGCCATTTTGCAAAATGGCGCCGGCTGAAGACAACAGGATTCAATTGAGGGGGCCGTTCCGGACCGCTGCCGTTCTGGACCACCGCTGGATCCCCAGGTAATTTAAAGCATTTGGGGGGGGGGGGTTTCGGGAGGGTGGGGGATTTAATTTAAAGGGTCGGGGGTGGGTTTTAGGGGGTTTTAGTGTGTCGGCTCACAATTTTAACAATTTTCACGATAGTTTACACACCCAAATGGCAACAATACGATTCCATCCCCCTCCCAGCTGAAATTGATCGTTAAGACGATCGAGGACACGATTCACATCTCTAGTAACGGTGGTGGGGCCACTTGGCAACAGTGATCATAACATGATCAAATTTAAACTAATAACTGGAAGGGGGACAATAAGTAAATCTGCAGCTCTAACACTAAACTTTCAAAAGGGAAACTTTGATAAAATGAGGAAAATAGAAAAAAACTAAAAGGTGCAGTCGCAAAGGTTAAAAGTGTTCAACAGGCTTGGACACTGTTTAAAAATACAATCCTAGAGGCACAGTCCATATATATTCCACGCATTAAGAAAGGTGGAAGGAAGGCAAAACGATCACCATCATGGTTAGAAGGTGAGGTGAAAGAGGCTATTTTAGCCAAAAAATCATCCTTCAAAAATTGGAAGAAGGATCCATCTGAAGAAAATAGGATAAAACATAAGCATTGTCAAGTTAAGTATAAAACATTGATAAGGCAGGCGAAGAGAGAATTTGAAATGAAGTTGGCCATAGAGGCAAAAACTCATAATAAAAACTTTTTAAAATATATCCAAAGCAAGAAACCTGCGAGGGAGTCGGTTGGACCATTAGATGACCGAGGGGTTAAAGGGGCTCTTAGGGAAGATAAGGTCATTGCAGAAAGACTAAATTTATTCTTTGCTTCCGTGTTTACTAATGAGGATGTTGGGGAGATGCCAGTTCCGGAGATGGTTTTCAGGGGTGATGAGTCAGACAAACTGAACGAAATCACTGTGAACCTGGAAGATGTAGTAGGCCAGATTGACAAACTAAAGAGTAGCAAATCACCTGGACCAGATGGTATGCATCCTAGGGTACTAAAGGAACTCAAAAACGAAATTTCTGATCTATTAGTTAAAATTTGTAACCTATAATTAAAAGTATCCATTGTACCTGAAGACTGGAGGGTGGCCAATGTAACCCCAATATTTAAAAAAGGCTCCAGGGGTGATCCGGGTAACTATAGACCAGTGAGCCTAACGTCAGTGTCAGGAAAAATAGTGGAAACTATTCTCAAGATCAAAATCGTAGAGCATATAGAAAGACATGATTTAATGGAAGACAGTCAACACGGATTTACCCAAGGGATGTCTTGCCTAACAAATCCCCTTCACTTTTTTGAAGGGGTTAATAAACATGTGGATATAGGTGAACCGGTAGATGTAGTGTATTTGGATTTTCAGAAGGCGTTTGACAAAGTCCCTCATGAGAGGCTTCTACGAAAACTAAAAAGTAATGTTATATGAGGCGATGTCCTTTCGTGGATTACAAACTGGTTAAAAGACAGGAAACAGAGAGTAGGACTAAATGGTCAATTTTCACAGTGGAAAAGGGTAAACAGTGGAGTGCCTCAGGGATCTGTACTTGGACCAGTGCTTATCAATATTTATATAAATGATCTGGAAAGGAATACGACAAGTAACGTCGTATTCCTTTACTTTATCCACTATGTGTGCTGCAGCAGTCAAAAAAGCAAACAGAATGTTAGGAATTATTAGGAAGGGAATGGTTAATAAAACGGAAAATGTCATAATGCCTCAGTATCACTCCATGGTGAGACCACACCTTGAATACTGTGTACAATTCTGGTCGCCGCATCTCAAAAAAGATATAGTTGCGATGGAAAAGGTACAGAGAAGGGCAACCAAAATGATAAAGGGGATGGAACAGCTCCCCTATGAGGAAAGGCTGAAGAGATTAGGGCTGTTCAGCTTGGAGAAGAGACAGCTGAGGGGGGATATGATAGAGGTCTTTAAGATCATGAGAGGTCTTGAACGAGTAGATGTGACTCGGTTATCTACACTTTCGAATAATAGAAGGACTAGGGGGCATTCCATGAAGTTAGCAAATAGCACATTTAAGACTAATCGGAGAAAATTCTTTTTCACTCAACGCACAATAAAGCTCTGGAATTTGTTGCCAGAGGATGTGGTTAGTACAGTTAGTGTAGCTGGGTTCAAAAAAGGTTTGGATAAGTTCTTGGAGGAGAAGTCCATTAACGGCTATTAATCAAGTTTACTTAGGGAATAGCCACTGCTATTAATTGCATCAGTAACATGGGATCTTCTTAGTGTTTGGATAATTGCCAGGTTCTTGTGGCCTGGTTTGGCCTCTGTTGGATACAGGATGCTGGGCTTGATGGAC
Source organism: Rhinatrema bivittatum (assembly GCF_901001135.1). Taxonomy (NCBI): domain Eukaryota; kingdom Metazoa; phylum Chordata; class Amphibia; order Gymnophiona; family Rhinatrematidae; genus Rhinatrema; species Rhinatrema bivittatum. Next base: position 322,209,066 of record NC_042616.1, on the reverse strand, counting down.
CCTTGGTCTGACCCAGAAGGGCAATTTCTTATGTTCTTATGAGACAAACAGAAATACCCAACCAGTCAGGTTCTGCTGATGACCACCACGGCAGGTCAAGCCATTGTGGAAACAGAAGTCTTTCCTGAGCTCCCATGCCAGATTATTCTGGGATGTGATTGTCCCCAATTTATGAACCTGTCGGCCCAGCTCACAAGGAATCAGGGTAGCCAACCCAAGGGTGGGGCACTGGTGAGGAAGAACCAGGAATTAGCCCAGTCACAGGTGAAGGCCGAGCTGAGGGGGAAGGTATTTGAGGGAGCATGTAAGGAACTCCCTCAGAATTACTTAAAGTACTGGGTAAAGCTATCTATACTGGTCCTCAACTCTCAGGCCAGCAAAGGATTCTGGTCCTAGTCTATTATCCCTACAAGCAGGGATAATAGACTAGCCTCCCTTATCCCTCTGGTCCTAGTCTATTATCCCTACAAGCAGGGATAATAGACTAGGACCAGAGGGATAAGGGAGGCCCAGGGAGAGAGATAGAAGCCTCAAGAATACAAATTGTAAGTTACAATTGTTTTTGTTGATGTGTTCAAACCAGCTGTTTTATTATTGTTTAAAAATAAAGATACTTGAAGATTATTACCTGATTCTAGCTTGGTCTGTTCTCTGGCTAATTCTGACAACTTGGCATCACACTTAACTTTATCCATGTGTTTATTCACATCTTCCAAAAAAATATAGCAGATTAGTGAGGCAAGATTTCACTTGGCTAAACTCATGTTGGGCTTGTCCCATTATACTAGGACCATATGTGTTTAGCAGTTTTGTTCTTTATAATAGTTTCAGTCATTTTTTCTGGCACTGTTAGGCTTACCGGTCTGTAGTTTCCTGGATCACTTCTGGAATCCTTTTTAAAAACTGGCATTACAATGGTATCATTCTGTAATCTATTAGTATAATCAACTATAACAATAGGTCTGCAATTTCATTTTTCAGTTCTTTTTATACTCTATGATGTATACCATCTGGTCTAGGTGATTTGCTACTTTTTAGTTTGTTAATTTTCCTTATTACATCTTCCAGGTTTACTGAAATTTGTTTCATTTCCTCTGAATTATTACCTTTAAATATCACTTCTGGCATGGGTATCTGCCTTATATCCTCCTCAGTAAAAACTGAAGCAAATAAATAATGTATTCTCTCTATGGCCTTGTCCTCAGTGAACCTTTCACCCCCTTGATTATCTAATGGTCCAACTCCCTTGCAGGCTTTTTGCTTCTAATGAACCTGAAAAATGTTTTATGAATTTTTTATTTTTCAGCAAGCTTCTTTTCAAATTCTGTCTTAGCCTTCCTTATCAATGCTTTGTGTCTAACTTGGCCTGCTTATGCCATTTACTGTTTTCTTTACTTGGATCCCTTTTACCAATTATGATATTCATTTTACTACAATAGCCTCTCTCCCTTCACCTTAAACCATGCTGACAGTCATTTGGCCTTCCTTCCACATTTTATAATGAGTGAAATACACCTGGTCTCGGCTTCCAAGATGGTATTCTTGAATAGCATCCATGCCTGATGTAAAGTCTTAACCTTTGCAGTTGCTCTTTTTTCATTTTTTTACTAATGATTTTTCTGATTTTGTCACAATTTTCCTTTTGAAAATTAAATGCTATCACAGTAGATTTCCTTAATGTCCTTCCTCTAGTTCTCAAGTCAGAATTGATAATGTAATGATCACTATTGCCAAGTGGCCGCAATAGTATTACATCTCATACCAACTCATGAGTTCCACTAAGGATTAGATCTAAAATAACTCCCTCTCATCAGTTCTTGTACCAGCTGCTCCATGAAGCAGTCATTTATTTTATCTAGAAACTTTACATACTTAGCATGCTCTAATGTGACATTTACCCAGTCGATACTGGGGTAATTGAAATCACCCATTATTACTGTGTTGCTGTTTTTGTTAATATCTCTAATTTCTGTTTACATTTCATTGTCTGTCTGTTCATCCTTCTCAGCTGGATGGTAATACTGCTATTTTATTCCCCATCTCATATGGAATTTCAATCCATAAGGATTCAACACTAGAGATGTGAATCGGAACCGGTTTGGTTCCGGTTCCGATTCAAATCTTATAATTTTTATCATCCGGCCTGATTGGTTTTTTGTTTATCAGCTGGCATGTCCAGGGCATGGCCAGCACCATCTTTAAAAATGGCGCGGGCATGGCCGGCACCATCTTTAAAGATGGTGCTGGCCATCCAGTGCTCCTACCATGTGACAGGGGCCGGCCAATGGCACGGATACCCTGTCACATGGTAAGGGCAAAGGGCCATCGGCGCCATTTTTATTAGTGGCAGTCGACGGCCCGAGAGCGGGAGATTGCTCCCGGCACCCCAACTGGATCACCAGATAATTTTAAAACGTTTTTTGGGGGTCGGGAGGGTGGGGGAGGCTAAGGGGTCAGTTTTAAAGGGTCGGGGTGGGTTTTTTTTTATCGGGCCATCGGCGCCATTTTTATTAGTGGCAGCCGACGGCCCGAGAGTGGGCGATCAGTCCCAGGGCTTCCACTAGACCACCAGGTGATTTTAAAATATTTTGGGGGGGGTTGGGAGGGTGGGGGAAGGTAAGGGATTAGTTTTAAAGGGTCGGGGTGGGTTTAGGGGTTGTTTTGGTGTGCCTGCTTTCCCGCCCTCCCCTCAAATAACTCCCGTTAGTGGACACAAACCCGGTTAACGATTTTTCACGATAAATCGGTGGAATTTCTATTGTATCGCACTCTTTAATGATTTTTGATGATTTAAAAAATATCGGACGATATTTTAAATCGTCAAAAACGATTCATATCCCTATTCAGCAGTACATTTTGGTTCTTGCAGAACTTTTATCCCGACTCTATGCCGTCTTTAATGTATAGTGCTTCACCTCCCTCAATTTGAACCATCCTACCATTGCAATACAATTTGGATGCTGGTATCACAGTGTCCCATTGGTTATCCTTCTTACACCAAGTTTCTGAGATGCCAATTATATCTACCTCTTCATTCAGTGCAATATATTTTAATTCTCCCAACTTATTTTTCAGACTTCTAGCATTTGCATACAGACATTTAAAAGTATGGGGTTTTTTTTGTTTGCATTAACAATTGGCTTAATACTTGACAGGGGGAATTTAGGATCTTTTTGACCTAATTGTTCTTTACTTAAAGGACACTGTGTTACTTTAGCATTGAATACATCATCTCTATTGGGATGCCTCAACATCCCTGTTTTGTTAGTATCTTTTAAAGATACTTTATTCCTAACCATGTGCTTCTGAGTGACTTTTTTCCTCCATTATCTAGTTTAAAAGCTGCTCTCTCCTTTTTAAAGATTAGTGCCAGCAGCCTGATTCCACTCTGGTTAAAGAGACAATCAAATGAAAATAGACTCCCCCTTCACCAGAATATTCCCTAGTTCCTAACAAATCAAAAACATTCTTCCTTGCACCTTTACCTCATCCACACATTGAGGCTCTGGAGCTTAACCTGCTCTGGGGTCTTGCACATGGAACAGAAAGCATGTCTGAGAAAGCAACCCTGGAGGTTCTGGATTTCAGTTTCCTACCTAAAAGCTTAAATGTATCTGCCTGAACCTCCTTTCTGCACCTTCCTATGTCATTGATATCCACATGTACAAAAAAGGTAATTATAGAGTCAATCATTATTTACCCCCCCAAAAAAAAAACCAAAACCCACTAAAACCCCCCTCAATTCTGCAGTAATTGTACTGTCTATGAAGTGTCCATGAATATTGGTTCCTTATACGTGACCTCTGCAAATATGACTGTTTTATTCTGCCAACAGACTACATGTCTGTCTTCTGGGATCATTTATGCCATAAGATGTCTACGCAATAAATTTTACATTGGCAAAACTAAGCACGAAATAAAAATGATTGAACATCATTCCAGTTTCCTCACTCAACGATTGAATGCGCCTTTAATTGAACATTGTTTGGCATATGTCCATACATTTAATGATCTCCAATTCTGTGTTTTGCAACAACTTACCCCTAGTTAGTGAGGAGGGGATATTGATCAAAATTGATTACATTTAGAACAAAGATAGATTTATAGATTAAATACTATAGCACCTTTTGGTTTAAACCTTGAGGTAGATTTTAGTAGGGGTGTGCATTCGGATTGACCGCATTAGTAAAACGCAACTCATATTTTTTTTTTACTTAAAAAATTGATTCGACATAAACGATCGGATTTCCCACATATCGAACATAGATATGTTCGATATGTGGGAAATCGCGATTGTTGAGCCAAAATAAAAATTTAAACCCCCTCACCCTCCTTAATCCCCCCCCCCAGACTTACCACAACTCCCTGGTGATCGAGCGAGGAGTGAGGACGCCATTTCTGCAATCCTTGGCGAGAAGCATGTGACGTCGGCGGCACGTCGAGTGACGCCGGCGTCACGTGATTCCCGGCTCGTTCGCGCCGGACGGCTCGTTCGGCCCAAAAAGAACTTTTGGCCAGCTTGAGGGGGTCAGGAGGCCATATGTACATATGTGCAAAAAAAAAATTTAAACCCCCTCACCCTCCTTAATCCCCCCCCCAGACTTACCACAACTCCCTGGTGATCGAGCGAGGAGTGAGGACGTCATTTCTGCAATCCTTGGCGAGAAGCATGTGACGTCGGTGGCACGTCGAGTGACGCGGCGTCACGTGATTCCCGGCGAGTTCGCGCCGGACGGCTCGTTCGGCCCAAAAAGAACTTTTGGCCAGCTTGGGGGGGCCTCCTGACCCCCCCAAGCTGGCCAAAAGTTCTTTTTGGGCCGAACGAGCCGTCCGGCGCGAACTCGCCGGGAATCACGGGACGCCGCGTCACTCGACGTGCCACCGACGTCACATGCTTCTCGCCAAGGATTGCAGAAATGACGTCCTCACTCCTCGCTCGATCACCAGGGAGTTGTGGTAAGTCTGGGGGGGGGATTAAGGAGGGTGAGGGGGTTTAAATTTTTTTTTTGCACATATGTACATATACCCAACTCATTGGATTTTTTTTATGTCCATATTGGCCGCAAGTGGGACCCCCTTTCGGACATAAAAAATATGAACATAAAATTTTGCTCTGCACATCCCTAGATTTTAGTGCTTTTTTGGGTAAATAACAATGAACTTTGTAATTACCATTTTTGTTTATTTTTTTGAAGTTCTCTTTTTGGATCTCACATGATAGACCATTTATTTGAATCACAGACTTCCCAAAAGAAAAAAAAATAACAGTAACATTTGAAATGGCATTACCGAATGCTGCTCCATTTTGAAGGAAATGGAATTACTAGCTGAAATCTCCATTTCACTTCCTGGATTCTGCCATCATTAATATCAATATGATGACTGACAGGCTTTTTTTTCATACTGGTTGAAGTTTCTCATCTTCCATATTTTCTACATCAACATATTGATTGATATTTTGGCTTTCTAAACCAGCATCCACCTGGTGGGTTTCCATTTTGAAGCTACAGAGAGACGTGCGCGTCTGTGTGAATGGTACCAGCCTATCATAAGATGAGTATTATTATCTTTTTGTATTTCTAATGGGGCGGATTTTCAGAGCCCTGCTCGCCGGTGAGCCTATTTTACATAGGCTCACCGGCGCGCGCAGAGCCCCGGGACTCGCGTAAGTCCCGGGGTTCTCCGAGGGGGGCGTGTCGGGGGCGGGCCCGGTCGTCGTGGCGTTTCAGGGGCGTGTCGGCAGCGGTTTGGGGGCGGGTACGGGGGCGTGGCTACGGCCCAGGGCGGTACGGGGGCGTGGCCGCTCCCTCCGTACCCGCCCCCAGGTCGCGGCCCGGCGCGCAGGAGGCCCGCTCGCGCGCGGGGATTTACTTCTCCCTCCGGGAGGCGTAAATCCCCGGAGAAAGGTAAGGGGGGGGTGTAGACAGGGCTGGGCGGGTGGGTTAGGTAGAGGAAGGGAGGGGAAGGTGAGGGGAGGGCGTTAGAGGATTCCCTCCAAGGCCGCTCCGATTTCGGAGCGGCCTTGGAGGGAACAGGGGTAGGCTGCGCGGCTCGGCGCGCGCCGGCTATACAAAATTGATAGCCTTGCGCGCGCCGATCCAGGTTTTTAGCAGATACGCGCGGCTCCGCGCGTATCTACTAAAATCCAGCGTACTTTTGTTTGCGCCTGGAGCGCAAACAAAAGTAGGCCTATTCGCGGAGTCTGAAAATCCGCCCCAATCTGTATTGATATATCATTGCCTGTTTTACAGAGAGTCTGCCGTCAAAAAGTGTGGATTGACGTTTAGTCACACACTGCTCCTGATTCGGTTCACTGTGAAACATTGGCCATCATTGGGCTTTGACATTTAAAGATGCAAGTTTATTTTCCTTGAAAGATTTATATCTAGTTTTAATTGCACATTAAAAAAATATATTATTTCAAGCAAAAGGTTGTAATTCGTCTTCCACGTATGAATGAGCTATCCGAGTGGCCCGTGGGATGCAGGGCACACTGTCTGGCTTGCTGATGTGGAAATAAGTAATCAATTAAGTTTACCCTCATTTTATAAAAGGCTGTTACCAGATAGAAATATTGACATTGTGTTTCCCTGTTTATATTTGAGCAAATGAAATAGGAAATGTCACTGATAGTCCTATTTGCTTTAAAAGAATACACATCCCTGATAATTACAGCCCAATACATATCATAAAACATATTTCCTGGATTGAAAAAGGGCCGCCGCTATATGAACAAAATAATGGACAAATCAAAGTAATTGCCCTGCTTGAATCTTGCTAAATCTTATCTATTTTAGTTTGTCTGCCCAGCAGGGACCAACCAGAAAGGCCATCAAGTTCTCCACTGAGAAACTGCTCCTGCTGGAACCAGTTAGGCTGCCATCTTTTCTGCCATTGTTTTAGTCTCGGTGCTGAAATCTAGGCAACCCATTGCTAGTGCAGCTAAACCCAGGACATGCAGTGCTCTTTTTGGATCCTTGTGATGTATCAGGAACCCTTGGCACATCCGCAGTCACCAACGGGCAGTGCATGGCAGCATCTCTATACCACAACTCCTCCTGCTCTCAGTAAGTATGCCAAGCTATGAGACTGCCCTCCTGGGACTTCATTTCCTGAAGACGTTTTTAGTATTTGAACATAAGCCTCTAATTACCACCGTCTTGTCTCAGGAAAACCTAGGAAATAAGGGTCAAAGTCAATGGCTGATCTCACTTGCTAGGGCCATAGGATAGATAATTGTCCTGCTAAGTAAAGGAAAGAAGCCAAATAAGACAAGCAGGGCCATTACCATTCAATATCTTCATCCTTGCAAATCAAGATGCAGTACAGGTATTTAAATGAGCTCATCTGCATGCAAATCTGCTTATTATTAGGTAAATTTAAAGCAATTATATAACGTGCTTTGCATCAAAATTCACAAACCATGTTATTTTATGGAAAATTAGCTACACTTCCAGAGGTATAGCTAACTTTCTCAGGGTGCACTGGGACACTAATGTGCATCCAAAGCCACCCCAAACTGACCTTAAAGGGGCTGAGCGGCCCAAATAATCTCCTGCCAAATAGTCCAGAAACCCTGGGGGTCTTGAGAGACTGACCTGTGCCACCTACACACTGTCCTCCACAGCCCCTTTCAGTGGCCAAAGCATTAAAATAATAAAAGGTGCAGCCTTTCTGCTGCAGGTCCTGCCCTTTCTCTCACAAACCCTGCCCCCCCTTGTAGTGAAAAACATCCACAGATCTCCCCCCCCCCCCCCCCACCGTTCTTACCTAGATAGCCCTGGTAGTGCAGTGGGGTCCGAAGTGCCCCCTAGAGCTCAAGACCCAGTGCCACTATTTGCGAAGTTATCAGCATTGCTGTCAAAGAGCAGGAAACACTGGGAGAATCTAGCATTGCTCTGACAGTAACACTGATAGTGTACGTTGAGGGGTAGATTTTAAAAGGAGCTCATGTGCGTCCATGTGCATGCAATTCCCGGTGCATGCACATGTACGCTGGATTTTAAAATCCATTTAAGGAGTGGACTGGGAGGGAACTTTCCTATCCTTAACCCGACTCTTCCTCCCCCTTCCCCTCCCCACCCCGACCACTAACTTAATCCTAACCCCATTTTTTTTGTTTTTGTTTTTTTATTTACTGTTCCATCAGAGCAAAAGCAACTTCCTTGTGATGGCCGGCTGCCAACGAGCACACCTCCGGAACAGTGGCTAATGGCCGCTGTCCTGGCCGGCCTCCGCCCCGCCCAGACCACGCCCTTGACCCGCTCCTTTTCAGGGCCTGGCAGTTGTGCGTGTATCAGACTTATGCACGTGGCCGGGCCCTTTTGAAAATATGCACAGCGCGCGTAGGGCCCAGCCACTTGCATATGTCCCGATTTTTACACACACGGTCCTTTAAATCAACCAAGCTGGGCTTTGTGTACTTTTGAACTGAGACTTTTTTGGAGTGGGGAGGGGGTGGGGTTGAAAATAGTTTTACCTTCAGGTAGGTGGGAGGCGGTGTTGGTAGCTTACGTAATTGTCTTTTTTTGGAGGGAGGGAGGGAGGATTTGAGGGGGAGAGGCAGGCATCTGGCCCAACATTTTTTAAGGCGTGGAGTGCAAGGCGAAGCTGGGGGGGAGGAGGGCTGGTGTCTCCTCTCAATATAAGACTAATCTCACAGGGAGGTGGGTATGTGCTTCTCCTAATGTGGTGGGAGTTGAGGACAAAACCTCACACTGTAAGTAGAGAAGGGTGGATGGGCTGCTACATTCCCAATATTTTTTCTTTTACTTGCAGTAGTGGTGGTGAGGAGTGGGGTTGCAATCAATCCATTACTGTCCCAAGAGGTTTTTTTTTTCCTTTCAAATATTTAATAAACCTATAAATGGCAAAATTACCCAGATAAATGATCAGCAGTTCGGGTTTGTCCTGCGCCGCCGAGGGTAATCAGGGCAGAGGTGCGAGACGGATGACGCGATCGGGGGGGGAGGGGTAAAGGGGGAGGAGGGGGAGGAGGGGGAGGAGGGGGAGAGCTGGGAATGGCGACGAATGAGGGCGCAGTGATTTGAATTGCTGTACTCTCATTGGGGGGGGGGGGTCACTGACTGGCGGGAGAGGTCAAAGTGGGTAGCAAGGCAGTCGGCTCAGGCAGGCTGAGGAGGCAGGCGTGGATAGGTTTGGCGTAGCAGTCTTAAAATAACTATAGATGATAAAAGTTGCCCACATGCTGGCTTGGCAGCATTTTAAATTATCAGGAGAGTGTTTAATTACCGTGGTATGCAGAGAAGAGGGAGGGAGTCGAGGCCCTCACCCCCACGGGCCGATTTTCAGGCGGCTCCGAAATTTCCCCCCTCCCCTGGTTCCCAGCCAGGGTGTCCCCCTTCCCCCTCGGGTTCAGGGGAAAGCGGACCGGAGGTGGAGTGTTCCCCTCCCCCTTTTTCAGGTGACAAATCCCCTGTGGATACCCAGGAGATCTCTTTGTATGCCATGGAATTTTCTTTATCCCCATCCCCGGTTTCCCCTGAAGTGATGCCCACCCCCCCTCCCTCGGCTCGGGGAGCGAGCTCCTTGGATGCCGGTCGGGGTCCTCAGGGTAGAAGCAGGGGCAAATGTAAAGCCCCGGTGGTGAGGTTCAGTGAGGGTGGCAGTAGCGGGGCGGATTTGAGGATAAAAGGAATTGTTAAGGCTAGGGAAGAGCAGGACAATGATGGTGATATCACGAGAGAGTCCTGTCCGGCGCACGGCAGTAAGAAAGGAAAAGAGAAGAAGAAGCCAGTTAGTGTCCCCAGCCAACCATGTGCCGGTGGTAAGAGGCAGGGTGGGATAGGAAGCAGGAGGGAGAGTGGGGCCAAGAGCAAAGCTGTAAGGGGTGGGGTGGATTCATCAGCTGAGGACACCAGGTTCGATGCTCCATTTTGGCCAGGCACGCAGGCTGGAATGCCCCCGCCATTCCCTTTAAGGTATAGGGGTTTCTGGGGGGTGAAGTGAAGCTTAAGGGTACCCTATATGGTAAGGGGAAATGTCATTAGAGGAAGAGGTCAGGCGTGGTGCTTGTGCAATAGAGACTGGGGCAGGTGAGAGGACGAGCAGGCAGGCAGTAGCGAGAGAGAGATGGGGGCAGGGTTTAAGGGGACCACAGGGGAAGGATACAGAGGGTACAGGCAGAAGAGCGGTGCTGCAGCTGGTGTGTCTGTTTTCACAGGTGCAGAGGAAACAGCTTGTCCAGGGACATCGCAGCAGGAAGCCTGGAGGGAGAGAAGCACAACGAGGGCAGATGAAGCTTGGGGAAAGAGTGAATTACCGATAGTCAATAGGGTACCGATGGTGACTGGGGGGAGTCTACCAAGGGCACAAGCAGGTGAGTTGGATGAAAGGGGGAGATTTGTGCCTGCAGGGAAAGAGGAGAAAGAAGAAAAGAGCCAGGCAGGACAGTTCGGTGATGGATTCGAGTTCGGATATGTCCTCATCCACGCGTGATTCTGAGGGGGAGAGGCCGGTTAGAGTTAGTCAGGGTCCGAGGCAAGATATGGGGCATCCAGTGCTGGCATCCTTGTCAGAATTGTGGGAGGAGGTTCCGCGAAAGCTTAGGAAGAGGATACGAAAGCACAAGTACATTAATATTTTTCAGTTATTAGAGGGAAGAACGGGTAAGGGGAAGGATAAAAAGAAAAGGAAGAAAAAAGGTAAAGAGGGGACAAGGGGCCCTAAAGTGGCAAAAAATATTTTAAACTGGGTGCGGGGATTTTTAAGGTTGGCAAGCGTGGTGGGGCACTTTGAACAGGTGCAATATGGGCTGTTGTTGGCCTATGCGGATAGCATCCTGGGGGCGATCAAAGATTATGAAGGTTGGGCTTAGCTCAACTATGATGAAAAGTTTAGAGATAAAATGGAGGGTAACAGGCACATGTCCTGGGGTACCCAGGATATCAATTTGTGGCTGACACAAATGACGAACAAAGATTTTAGAAGCAGAAAAGGGGTAGTGGGGGGGGGGGTATCGCTAACCAAGGGGTAGGGAGACAGAGTTCCTTTCACGGGCTTGGGATCAGTAAGACAGATGGGGGGAGCAAAGGGGGCGGGAGGAGGGGGAGACGTATGCTGGCGTTTTAACAAAGCCACATGTATGTTCCCTAAGTTCAGGCATGCCTGCAGTGGTTGCGGAGGTCAGCACCGGGCAAGTAAATGTCCTCAAAGACAAGGAAGCGGGTTGTGGAAAGGAAAATAGTGGAGCGGCTCGGATCGAGAGGGCGTGCTAACCTATAGCGGGGGAGGAGCTGGGTAGAGAGTTAATGGGTTATCCGGATTAGAGGTTAGCATTGTTTTTATAAAGGGGTTTTAAAGAGGGATTTAGGATCTCTTCTGAAGGTCCAGGGAGGGGGGAAGAATAATAAATGCGAGGTCCGCTGTGAGTATGGCAGAGGTGGTTAGGGAAAAGTTAGGATCATAGATGAGGTTAGAGCGCATTGCAGGGCCTTTTCAGGATCCTTCTTTTATAAATATGCATCTTTCTCCATTAGCAGTCATCCCTAAGAAAGTGCCGGGTAAGTATCGGTTGATTCTGAATTTGTCTTTTCCGAAGGGTGCATCGGTGGATGATTTCATTCCCAAAGATGCTTGTTCAGTGCGGTATGCTTCATTTGGGGACGCATTGGATTTAGTGCAGAGGGCGGGCAAGGAGGCTTTATTGGCAATAGCAGACATTGAGTCTGCATTTCGCTTGTTACCTATACCTTCTGAGACCATGCCACTGTTAGTATTTTCCTTTGAAGGGCTTTATTATGTTGATCGGTGCTTACCTATGGGATGCGTGATATCGTGTGCATATTTCGAGGCCTTCAGTTCTTTTATGCAGAGAGTTACAGAGCAGTATACGAAGTGTTAAAGTATGTTACATTACTTGGATGATTTTTGTTTGTAGGTCCAGGGCAGTCTCTGCAATGTCAGGAGCAGTTAGAGGGTTTTATGGAGGTGGCGGGGAGGTTGGGAGTGCCAATAGCTCAGGACAAGATGGAAGGGCCATGTACTAGATTAACCTTTCTAGGCCTTCAGATAGACTCCAAGGAAATGGTGGCGCGGTTGCCGAAGGAAAAAGTTCAGAAGTTAAAAGGGCTAGTGAAAATGGTAAGACGGGCAAAGAAAGTTAACTTGCAACAGATGCAGTCATTGATAGGATCACTGAGATTTGCTTGTAGAGCTATTCCAATTGGGAGGGTGTTCCTTAGGAGGCTGTCTGTGTCAACCACAGGGGTACGAGCCAGGTATCATTTTAAGGAACATCATTTTACGTTCTTGGAATTATTTCCTTTAGTAGTCACATTGGAGATATGGGGTGCACAGCTAAGCAATCAGCGGGTGGTTTTCTGGTGTGATAACATGGGCATGGTGCATGTAATCAATAGTTTGGCAGCCAAGTGTTTAAAAGTGGCCTCATTGTTACAAGAGTTAGTTGGTTTATGTTTGAAATGGAATGTTAACATCAGAGCGAAACATGTTCCAGGGGTGTAGAATGTCATTGCAGATGCGCTCTCTCGTTTCAAGTGGAGTGTCTTTCAGGAGCTGGCACCGCAAATGAACTTGGCGGCCGATCATTTTCTGGAACACCTCTGGAAGATTGGACAGAAGAAGAATGGCGATTAATTCAGAAGTCAGTTGCACCGGCAACTTAGAGAGCATATGTCGCTGGATGCAGAGCTGTATGACATTTTTTGCAGGGGCAGGGTTGAAGAGGGGGACCAGTCAGGGAACGATTGGTGATGCACTTTATAGCATGGGCTAAGGGTCATGGTTTTTCTAGATCCTTGGTTAAATCTCAGTTGGCTGGATTTTCCTTTTTCGAAAACCTGAAGGGATGGGGAAATCCAGGGGCGAGTTTTGTTTGAGGCGAATACTGGGGGGCTTGCAGCAGGAGAGTATAGGGGTGGGTGATAAAAGGCGCCCCATTCGGTATACTGAATTGATCTCCATAGCAGAGAGGTTGGGGCAGGTGTGTTGGTCAGAGTACGAAGTTCTTTTGTTCTGTGTAGCATTTTATCTGGCCTTTTTTGGAGCAACCAGGATAAGCGAGCTGGTAGCGTGTTCCAAGTTCAATGCAAGTGCACAGGGATTGATGGTTAATCAGGTGTCTTTGTGAATTCAGAGGTCAAAGACGGATCAGAGAGGCAAAGGACAATTCCTTAGGTTGGTCCTGGCAGGGAATGTGGTAGTGTGCCCTGTGAGAACAATGAGGGCATATTTGCAGATACGCCCCAAGGTCGGGGGATCATTTCTGGTGCACAAAGATGGTTTTCCGTTAACAAATTTTCAGTTCATGAGGATTTTGAAAAGGGTGGTGGGGGGATTTGGGATGGGATGTGGATTGTTATAGTTTGCATTTCTTTTGAATCGGCACAGCCACGATGGCAGCAGAATGTGGATGGTCAGAAAGTGAAATCAAAGCTATAGGGAGGTGGAAGTCCAGAGCTTATGCTTCATACGTATGTAAGTAAAGGGAGGGTAATAGGAGACAAATTAATTTGATTTTTCTTTTACAGAGTGCAAGGGGGTACTCCCTCAGCAGGGAAGCACCTGGGTTGTGGGCCATTCCTTTGTTCACTGGGCTCAACAAAGAGTGGTTGGAAGACCTTAGAGGGAGCATCTGCACCTGGACAAGATGCAATGGAGGATGCAGTGGTTGGGGAAAAGGGGAATGCGATTTTGCGAACTGTTTTCCCTCTTGCAAGAGCGGGTTAAGGAATTACAGGCTTTGAGGATTTTGTTGGTACACTTGAGGGGTAATGATATCAGGAAGGGTACGTGTAGGGAGTTAATTGCTAATATGCGAAAAGATTTAGCGAGAGTTGCCTTATTATGGCCACGCAGTAAGGTGGGTTGGTCGGATATCATTGTTCAGTGGAAACACAAGGAGGAAACGATTTGGAAAAGGGGAGTGAAGAAATTAAATAGACAAGTGGGGAGGTGGGTGGTGAAACAAGGTGGGTTCTGGGTGAGACATGAATGGGCATGGGAGGACAATAAGCGGTTCTTTCGGGGGGATGGGGTGCATTTGTCTGAGGTGGGGATGGACTTAACCAATAATGACTTGCAGGAAGGACTGGAGAGCGTAATTGTTAAGCAAAGAGATGCAGTGGGGGAACAAGGGTGACCTACAGGCACTCTTGTTTGTGATGGAAAACATGAGCCCAAGTTATGTTTGTAAATAATGTTTTGTTAAAAGGACATGGGGGGGGGGGGAGGAGTCCCGTGTAGTTGGGGGGGCTGCTACATGGGACAGCCGATGAGCGAGGGGGCTAAGCTCAAAACCAAAGTTTACTCTCACTGGGACGAGGCGGGGTAAGTAATGGGAGGGGGCAAGTATTCCTTATGCCTTACCATTGGGACGTGGTGGTTGAGGCGGTGAAGGAGGAAATATGAAAAGGTGGGGGTTGGGGGGGCTTTATGCTGGTTTGTAAGGGCTCTGGTTAGGAATAATAAACTGCGGCCTTTTATAATGCCATTTGAAGTGTCTGTGTTTGATTGGGGTGAGGTAAGGAAGCCAAGCGAAGATCTCACATCCCTGTGTTAATTTATATCCAGTAAGAGACTTGTACCGCTGCATATCTAGTAATTTTAGCTTGATACCTTGCCGCTCAGTGGCCTACTAAATATGGACCTCTTCATGCTTTTTGTCAATTCAGGAAATTAAGCAAACCATAATAGACATTGAAAAAAACAAAACCTGACAGAAAAAAAATCTGAAATGAACAAAATTAAAAAAAAAAATCTAAAAATCTTTTCCCATGTATATCCCTTGTTTTAATCAAATAGTCTATGACTGACGTGTATATTAATCTCAGTAATTTTGTCATCAAATATTGAATGTTTTGTAAAATTGCTGTATTGCTTGAGAAATCAACCTATTGTGTGAAAATCCATATAAAAATACAAAGTAGCTACAACTAATAGAACTAGAGAAGAAAAAAATTGCTCAGGCCTCCTTTTATGCACTGCACAGTCTTACCTAATTAGTTTTTGTCCATCTGTGAGATGGTCGTCTGAATTTAATGAGCTCTGTATATCTTAAAGTGGCTTTTTTTCCCCTTATATGGATAATTTTCCCCTTTTGTTGTCAGTTGCTAAGCACCATTACAAACACCAATTATACTTGTCACCTAATGTTAGAACTCTTAGCATAAATTGTTCTATTTTTTTTAAACAAAAAAATGTTAATGTTATAGAGCTCTGAAATTATATTCTGAAAAAGAGGCAACAACTGTACAAGAAAATGTTGTCAAATTTTACATAGGATATATTAACTACTGCTTTAATATAATATACAATCATGACTTTAAGCATTTTGGGTTCAATTCACCTAGTATGAGACTGGGAAGGAAGCTGTGCTGAATAGCTGTTGAAGAGCAGGTGCATAGAGAAAAAATAATCACTTTCCAAACTGGCGCAAAAGCTGTGTCAGAGGTCACATAGTGGCAAACTGGGCAATAATTAACATATACTAAAATATTTGGGTTCCATCTGCATCCAAATCATGGAATGCATTCATTATTTTTTTTGCAAAATACATGAACCTGATCATCCCATTTTGGACATAGGAGGGTAATCAAATCTCAAGTTATACATTTCAAAAATGCATATATTACACCAATTTTCAATTGTACACAAAAGCATGTGCAGATTAGTTTGAGTGCATGATTTTTAATGATTAGCAAAGCAGTTGTACCTGATCTTTGCAGGGCATAAATTATGCATGTGAATTTGCATGCATACTTTTTAAAGTCAGAAATATGCATTTAAATCCAAACTCTGCCCCAAATCCACCAACTGGATTGCCTATCTTTAATACACATAAGTATGCTCATAAAGTGCAAAATCATATTATGCACATATTTCTATGTGCACAACCCCATGAAATTTTGTGACAATTCATTTGTGCACATAAATCCATGATTTTAGTGTGTTAACACCTTTGACTTATCCCACAAAGTCACTTGGGTGGTGTCAACCCTATAAAATAAGGTAGAAAAATTGCAATAAACTTGTACTAACAATGACATCAGACAAATACCTCAAGCCAGAGATGTCTACCTTTCTTTAGCCTTAACATAGCTTATTTGTAGTCTCAAAAATACATTCACCCTAGCTCCATAGTATTCCAGGGAAAAATTATCAGCACTTACTTATAGTAACACACACCCATACTATCACTGAAAACAAATTGACAATGCCTCAGTAAACTGCAGTGGCATTCTTTGTTCTCGATCCTTCACCTTCAGCTGTCCTAATCACAAAAGGTCAGCATTCAAAGGATATGATAGAGGTCTACAAAATTGTGAAAGGACCTGAACAGGTTAATATAAATCGGTTATTTACTCTCAGATAATAGAAGGATAGGGGTCCTCTATGAAGTTACAAAGTAGCTCATTTAAAACAAATTGAAGTAAATGCTTTATCACCCAGCGCATAGTTAAGCTCTGGAATTCATTGACACTTAGGGGCAAATCTTTAAATCTACGCCTGATTTTATAACATGTGCGTGCTGCCGCGTGCATGTCATAAAATCCAGGGTCGGCACGTGCAGGGGGGTGCACAATTGTGTAACCTGCACGTGCTGAACCGAGCAGCCTGCCTCCGTTCCATCCGATTTCGGAGTGGCCTTGGAGGGAACTTTTCTTTTGGTCCTCCCCCATCTTTCCCTCCTTTCCCCTATCTAACCCACCCCCCCCCAACCCTAACTAAATCCCTCCCTACCTTATTTCGTGGCAGGCGTAACTTGCTTCCGCCATCGGCTCCCTGCCCCAGCACAGGCCGGGGTGCCAGAGCACTTGGCCCCACCCCCAGACCGCTGTCACGCCTCTGGCCCTGCCCATGGACAGCCGCCAAGCCCACGGACATGCCCCCAGACACGCTGCCACACCCCCGGCCATGCCCCCAGCCAGCTCCTTATTCGAAGCCCCGGGACATGCATATGCATGTCCCGGGGCTTGCACGCGCCGCCGAGCCTATGCAAGATAGGCTCGGTGCGCACAGGGGGAGCTTGGGGAAGTTTTTTGGGGGTTACGTGCGTATCTTACTCGCGCACACCTTTGAAAACCTGCCCCTTACAGTATATGTTCCAGACAGTATTGCAAACCAGTATGCTCTTAAAGTACATTTTCAAAGTCCAATATTTCTCTGTACTTTTTCTAAAATAAAATTAAAAATTGAAAAATGCTGCTTGCTTAAGTAATCAACTCCTGTTCTGTGCAAGCTTCAAGTTTACACAGATGAAAAACATTGCCTTAACAATTGGCCTTTACCTGTAAATCATTAAAAAAAAGTCAGCTTTTCTGGATAAGACACCTTAATTCCAGTATTATTGGTCACACTGTAAATCTAAAGAAATAATGTGATAATGAAGACCAAAGAGCATTCTAAGGAAATTAAAGATAAAATTATAGAAATGCACAAGATAGGAAAACACTAGACAATAATATCCAAGTGCTTGGATATCGTAATGAACACTGATAGATCAATTGTGAGGAAATGGAAGCTGCATCACGCCACCAAGAGATTGCCAAGACAAGGCTGTCCTGCAAAACTCAACATCAGAGCAAGATGACGACTTGTGAGGGAAGCCATAGAGAAGCAAACAATCACTTTGAAGGAGCTACAGAGTTCAGTGGCTGAGACTGGAGGTGAGATGCATTAGTCAACCATAACCAGAGTTCCGTATACAACTGGCCTGCATGGAGGTGTGGCTAGAAAGAAGGGAAAAGGCACATAACTGTGTCTATGGCCAAGCCCTAACTCAAAGCACGTTCAAGTAGTATTGTCTGAATTATCAAGAAGGCTGCTCACCTTGTATAAATGATAGTGGTAATTTTTTTTATGGGTTTATCAGTACTTGGTTTTGAATGTTAATATTAGAACCCTTAATATAAGGCTTGGGGGTAACATGCACAGGAAACTTGATGGACAGACTGAATGGACCATTTAGTCCTTTTCTGCTATCATTACTATGTTTCTATGAGACTCAGTGAACCAGGTCTCTATAACAGCAACTATATCGAAATCTGCTTCCACCATTAAGGCCTGCAGGTCTGGGATTTTATTGCCTAGACTATGAGTATTTTGTGGTCATAGCTTTCCAACTTTTAGGCAAGAAGGATGGAGCCAGAGTATGAGGAGCAGGCAAATGAGTAAGGAAAAACCTGAGTATAAATACTTGTCTAGGCAAGAAACAAGATAGCTGCTGGATGAAAGTGAGGGACATAGAGCTGAAGGACTCGATAGATTGTCAAAGCAGCTCACAGCACCACATGCATACTGGAAGTAAAGTCAGCCACAGATCTTAACAATGAGGGGCAGGAGGGGGGGGGGTCTATCTTCAAACATTCCATTCCAAAAAACAATCTGCCAGTTTTTATACCACATATATTATGTCTTCTTGCATAATGCCCTTGCATAATCTATCTGAAACTGAAATGCATTGTGTTTTTCTGATGGAATGAAAGAAAGTCCTAAATTCAAAACTTGTTGTTCTTCTTCTTTTAATGGAATACTTGATAAATTAGTTACAACTTTTTCTTGCCTCTGGTTGTTCCCCAGTTTCGGATAGATTTTCAGCACTTCATCAGAAAATTAATTTTAAAAAATGCTTTACAGAATGAAGAATTTTCAAAAGACAACAGTATAATTCATAATCCTTCCACATGGATGCCATCAGGTCCTATCCATCCTTTGATTGACTCTTTTCATCAGTTAGTCTTAAAAGACATACAAATATTTGAACAGAAAGATGAGAAATTCAAAAATAATTTAGACAGAAAATCTTGCTCAACTCTTTATTCCATGGCCAATAACTCCCATTACATTATAAAACCTGCAGACAAAGGCGGATCCGTTGCTTTGATGAATAAAACAGACTACTTTAAAGAAATCACACGACAAATAGAAGACAGTATCACCTATCTCAAATTGTCCAAAAATCCTTCAGATGACATACAGAAAATGATTAGATAATGTACTGATTTGGCAAAAGCCAAAGGCTTCCTGACACTCAAAGAGTACAATTTCTTGAACCCAAAACATCCCAAGGTTCCAACAATATACATCCTACCCAAGATACATAAAACTCTTCAGAATCCACCAGGAAGACCAATTATTTCTTCAAATTAATCCATATTAGAACCTTTATCCAAGTTTGTTGATTGTTTTTTGAGAGATTTTGTGCCGTCAATATCTTCTTACATTCGAGACACCAGTCATTTTTTGAAAATTATTGAAGAGATACAAGAAAGTGTCAAAGACAAATGGTTTATTACACTTGACAAATCTTTATACACATTGATACCCCAAGATGAAAATCATTGGGTTATATCTGGACAGAAGAATCAGACCACACAGAGTACCGGACAATTTTATATTACAACTGGCTACGATAGCATTAACCAAAATTTTTTTCATATTTCAACATAAATATTATCAGCAAATTTCCAGGACTGCGATGGGGGCCATGATGGCCCCCCTCTATTGCAAATGTGTTTATGGCTAAGTTCGAAATTGAATGGATACAACATTCACCATTCCTTTCTAGAATTAATTTGCACAAGAGGTATATTGATGATATTTTTATTCTTTGGAGTGGCAATGAAGCTGAGTTGCAGTCATTTGCAAAATGGATCAATACTTGTGATGAAAGAATTCAATTTACCATGACTTACAATTTTGAAGAAATCTCTTTTTTTGATGTATTATTGAAGAAAACAAATTTGGGATAAATAATAACAAGTGTGTTCAAAAAACGTACTGATAGAAACACCATGCATCATTATAACAGTGCCCATCTGTTACCCATAAAGAACAGTTTACCATTTTCCCAATTCTTAAGGTATAAGAGAAATTGTTCAGACATAGATACTTATAGACAACAATCGGCACAATTAACACAAGATCTGAAACTAAGGGGTTATCCAAAAAATGCATCAGCACGGGCTTTAAAAGAGCCTTGTATTACAATAGGGATGCATTATTGACCCCACATTCAAAATCAGAAGATACTACAGTAGTAACTTACATTACTAAATATTCACCGATGTCTCGTAAAATTATTAATAGCATGAGGAACCAATGGTATCTTATCCAGATGATCCCAGGATTGGAGGATCTAGAATTTAGAGCTGCTTTTCTAGAGGGAAGAATTTAAAGGAAATTATTTGTCCATCTATATTATATGATACAACCGACAACATGAGAACTCTTGAGGGAAAATGGTTACAGGGTCACTATAAGTGTGGCCATTGAAAAACGTGTGATCAAACTATGGAGCTCAAGGAATACACTTATTCGCACATGGGATATTCATAAACTCAAGCAATTTACAACATGTCAGACAAACTTTGTAATCTATATCATAGTTTGCCTGTGTAAGAAGATTTACGTGGATCAAACCACTAGATCGTTAAGATCCCACATCAGTGAACACAAAAGCTGTCTGAGAAATAAGAGAGCATCAGCACCCATAGTTGAATATTGCATTAGAGAAAATCACCAAGTTCAAGAATTACATTGGCTTGCATTGGACTATATTAAAATGAATTTGAGGAGGCAATCGTGAAAAACAACTCTATCGAAGAGAACAGGAATGGATTTTCAGACTGTTTTCAGAAGAGCCCGATGGTCTCAATAGCAAAATAGAATGGAACAGTTTGATCCATTAGAGATCATTTCAAGGGAATTTAAGGGAACTTTAAAGATAGAGCTATGGACTTTTAAATCTGACGTCATTACGTCAGTAAGCATAGATGTTTCCCTGAGTTTTTCTGACCAAGCAGCAACAACAGCCCTTTAAATTTCAGCGTCAGAACGTCACTATATGTCAGTACGTGGTTTGTAATTGGTCACATTTCAAGAGTGAGTGGAGTTTAAAAAGAAGCTGCCATGTTAAATGTTTTATCAAGCCTGAACATTAAAATATAAGGTCGAGAGAGCAGTGTGAGTAAAAGCCGACAGAAGTTTATAAAATGTTGACAAATGTCATGTATTAGAAGATATATAATATGGACTGTGTTAAATTTCAGAATCTGCCCTGATGCAGTTTTTTTGTGAAACGTTAACGATGGCGGTGACTGACAAAGACTAAATAAGTCTATGTATGCACTCACTTGTTTTGAAAAGAGCAAGCCCAAAACAAGTTGTCAGATAACTACCATTTCTTCTTAAAATGTCGGGAGTGTTTCAGAATTTTTTCAAGCATATGAGATAATTTTGTTCTGAAACTTGAAAGCATGGAGCACATTCCATTTAAAGAATAAATTGGGCTTGTGGTTGAATATAAGTTGTTGGAATTCTAATAAAGCTGTTTACAAAGAATTGTTGAACATTGGATAGAGTAATGTCATAAAGACAGAGCGTAATACTTTTTCAACATGAAGAAAAAAGAAAATGAAAAAAGAGATGAAAAAGACCAGTGACTGAAATTACTGGTCAGACAGATTCAAGCAATTTAGCAAAGTAAGGTAAGGAAGAATTAGGTCGGTAGTTATTGGGGTCAGTGGGGTCAAGTGAAGATTTTTTTTTTAAGAGTGGACTAACAGCTTTCTTCAAAGGTGGTAGAACAGTGCCTTCTGCTAAAGATAAATTGATGAGTTTGGCAAATGTGGGAGCCAATATATATCGAGGATTTAAAAAGTGAAGCCAGGCAAAGCAAAAGTGGACATATGTTGTTCGAATTGGCTATGAGATTTTCAACTTCCAAGGTGGAAACAACCTCAAAGTTCTCCCAAGAAAAAGAAATCTTGGAAGATGATGACTGGAAATTATTCTGATGTGAGTTACATGTTCTTTAGATAAAGGGATCATAGCCAGTCCCCTTTTTGCAAGATGATCAAGGTGCCAGGGAAACCATCTTCAACTTTTCTTTTCTTAGAAACTTGTTCAAGACCCTCAGGTCTAGGATGGGACAGAGTCCCATCTTTGAAATCAGGAAGTAACAGGAGTAAACCCCCTCTTTTTGCCATGGTGGAATGGGATCGACTACTCTGGCTCTTAATAGGGAGGAGTTCAGTAACCCACAATTCAGTGGGAACACAGAGAAGACGATTACCTTGCTGGAGGCTGAAAATAATCAGTACTACTTAGGGAAATTTTTAAAACTAAAAAGTACTGGGGAGAAGTAAAACTATTGGGGTATATTATTTAGTGTGTTTGCATGTCTGTATTGATTAGCTAGTCAGAGGGCAGGCAAAAATCAGGAGTTTTGTGTGTTTTGTATTAAATAGGTAGTCAGAAAGGAAAGCAAAAACAGAAGTTGAATTTAAATTCAGAAATTCCCCACACCTTATCAAGAGTTGAATTATTCCCTGGTAGATCAATACCAGATATATAGTGAATACACTAATACATTTAAAGACCCCTAATTGTATGCAGTCCTACTCCCATAGCAACCTAAAACGTAACTAGGAACTGAACAAATTTAAGACAAAGGCAGCAGTCCAGCAGCAACAGGTATGATTTTTACCCACCGGTGAGAAATTGTACATGTGCATCCGATGCAAAGAGCTCCTGTTTCTCAGAGAATGAGTCTGATCTTTAGAGGCAAGAGTGGCAGACCAGGAGGAGATGAGGCAGACATAGAGGTATATAGATAAGACCTTCAGGGACATTGTAGCCAAGTCCCAACTCCAGTCTGGCAGCCCTGGTGCTGCCTTGGAGGAGGAAAGTCTCATTATCAGAGATCATCAAATTGGTACAGCAGGAAATGATCCTGTAGCAAGGACCTACTCTCCGGGTAGAACACTGTCCTCTCAAACTGAGAATGTGTTTCCCAGGGCTACTGCCCAGGAGGGAAGGGATAGATAGGCCATAACTGGTGATTCGATTATTAGGGATGTAGACAGCTGGGTTGCTCTCACTCGTCATACGGGCCGACGTCATATGGGCCGACGTCGCCCGTATGACATAGTGAGGGCAAAGGTAGCGCCGGCGCCATTTTGAATATTGGCAATACGGCCCGCGTGCAGGAGGTCGCTCCCGGACCCCCGCTGGACTTTTGGAAAGTCTTGTGGGGGTCAGGAGGCCCCCCCCAAGCTGGCCAAAAGTCCCTGAGGGTCCAGCGGGGGTCCGGGAAAGATATCCTGCACTCGTGACGCCGGGTGCCAGGAACCAAAATGGCACCAGCACTACCTTTGCCCTCTCACATGGTAAGGGCAAAGGGCCACCGGCGCCATTTCTATTGACGCAGCTGTGGCCCGAGAGAACCCTTAAAAGGTAACTATCAAATTTGACTTAGAAATTGTATCTGCCAACCAGTTCCATAGGACAGTAGGCACCTTGCTGCTATCATAGAAGCTATAACTCTAGCAGTCGTACACACCAAGTCACAGCCTGCATCCACTTAAAACGCAGTTCCTGGCTCCATCTCCAGCCCACTATTGGCTCACACTCCTTGAACCTCCTGATACACACAAACCTGGTTGGGCCACCAAGCTGCAGCAAGAAGCTATTTGCTAATTATTTGCCATCACTTCAAATACCTGCTTGAGAGTAGTCTCAACCCTTCTATCTTGGGCATCCTTCAGAGCTGCTCCCCCTTTGACCAGGATGGTGGTTCCCTAGGTGAAAGTGCACACCAGGCAATCAACCTTCGGCAATTGCAACTGTTCCCTTGACTTCAGATTCAAGGGATATAGGCCCACCAAGGAATGCTCAATTTTAAAATTTGCTTCTGGGGTGTTCCATTCAAGGTCAATTAACTCCTGCACTGTTCCAGGAGCGGGAAGAAACAGGACGCTTTACACAAGGTGACCAAGATGGGGTCTTTCTTCTGTACTTCCATAGTGTCACTCATCTACTCTGAGTGTGTTTAGGGTCTGAGTCAACAGACATGGTAACACGTCCTCATGGAAGAAGTGAAGTAAAGTCATATCTGGCTCCAAGTAAGGTGGAATTTCACTCTCTTCCCCAGAATCATCTGACTGTTCACGATCTTCATTTTCCTCTACTTCACCAGGAATAGTCTCTTTACACAGCTTTTCCAACTTGGCCGCAGAAGTTGGAAGACCTATGATGTTTCCCCTCCTTTCAGGGCTGCTTAGTCTTTGCTGGATGCCCTTTCAAGAAGGCCTGTAAATACTGGAAAAATACCACTCAGAAGGAAGCTGAATCTATTCCAGGACCCACAGGATCAAACATGGTGCTCTCCAAGCCCTCCTCTGGGGCTGTCACCCCAAACAGGACAAGAGGGTGGGGAACTGTCCATTGCATTGCCTCCTGGGCCCCTACCACCATCGGTTGGGGGATGCCCCGACAGTGGCAAAATCCTTTGGAGGTAAGTAGCTTTAAGCTTCCAGACAGCGCTGGCATAGGCCAAGTGAAAGTGATGGCTGGATTGCCCTTATATGGCAAGCTGCACAAAAACAAAGAGCCTTTTTCCCTGGTGCTATTATCTGCTACCAAAAGCTACTCTCCTGTCCACCTGGTCACCTGCACGCACACTAAGCTGTACACAGGGGTACCCGCGCAGTTATGCGCTCAAGTCTAGGCTGTGGTCTTGCATGCATAATGCATGCAAACGTACGCACCAACTCTATGCTACATTCCCACTGTGCATACTCCAGTGCATGCACAAGCATGTGGGAAAAAATTCCTGCTGCACCTTACTCACATGTTTTGGCCTAGTTGTCTTTCCACGCAGTTGATCAAGAGGACCTCCACTGCAGTTTGCCTGCTGGTGCAGCACTTTTCAACTTCAATGGAGCTACTTAACAGCTTTTGTGGAACTCTATTATCCCGCGCTACATCGCCTGCCAGTTCAGCTGACCATGCCCCCTTTCTACAGCGTCATCAAGGGGCAACTTCGATTTAAAGCGTGCAGCGATGCCTGAGGGGCAAATCTTTGCTTGACCTCCGCTGCAGTTTGCCTGCTGGAGCAGCACTTTTCAACTTCATTGGAGCTACTTAACGGCTTTTGTGGAACTATTATCCCGTGCTACATCACCTGCCAGTTCAGCTGGCCACGCCCCCTTTCTACAGCATCATCGAGGGGCGACTTTGATTTAAAGCACGCAGCGATGCCGGTGGTGTCACGTGCTGTGGCGTCGTGTGAAAAAAAAGCAAGACAAATGGGCATGCCCCTTTGTTAGCCCATTCGTTAGTTCCCGAATTGGTTCCAGAGTGAAAGTTTTTCATCGGTGTCTCAACATGGAAATCCCAATTGTGACTGGTAATAGTAGATATGGAAAAATGGCAAAATACCAAAGGAGACACTATATGCAATCAAATGTCTGTAGATCTTCGCTAAAATGTATTACTCCTATTATGACGCTATCCTCCCTGCATTACTAGTGAGAGGCTGGCTTCACAGACATGGGGGAGCTGCCTGACCCTCACTCCTGACTTCCCCCATGTCCCAGCTACTGAATGGTGTGTGGGTGAGGGGGGGGGGATGGTGAAGTCTGAGACAGCTCCCTCCCTGCATTACTAGTGAGAGGCTGGCTTCACAGACAGGGGGGAGCTGCCTGACCCTCACTCCTGACTTCCCCCATGTCCCAGCCAGTGAATGTGGGTGAGGGGGGGGGGGAGGATGGTGAAGTCTGAGACAGCTCCCTCCCTGCATTACTAGTGAGAGGCTGGCTTCACAGACAGGGGGGAGCTGCCTGACCCTCACTCCTGACTTCCCCCATGTCCCAGCTAGTGAATGGTGTGTGGGTGAGGGGGGGGGGGGGGAGGAGGATGGTGAAGTCTGAGACAGCTCCCTCCCTGCATTACTAGTGAGAGGCTGGCTTCACAGACAGGGGGGAGCTGCCTGACCCTCACTCCTGACTTCCCCCATGTCCCAGCTACTGAATGGTGTGTGGGTGAGGGGGGGGGGATGGTGAAGTCTGAGACAGCTCCCTCCCTGCATTACTAGTGAGAGGCTGGCTTCACAGACAGGGGGGAGCTGCCTGACCCTCACTCCTGACTTCCCCCATGTCCCAGCCAGTGAATGGTGTGTGGGTGAGGGGGGGGGGGGAGGATGGTGAAGTCTGAGACAGCTCCCTCCCTGCATTACTAGTGAGAGGCTGGCTTCACAGACAGGGGGGAGCTGCCTGACCCTCACTCCTGACTTCCCCCATGTCCCAGCTAGTGAATGGTGTGTGGGTGAGGGGGGGGGGGGAGGATGGTGAAGTCTGAGACAGCTCCCTCCCTGCATTACTAGTGAGAGGCTGGCTTCACAGACAGGGGGGAGCTGCCTGACCCTCACTCCTGACTTCCCCCATGTCCCAGCTAGTGAATGGTGTGTGGGTGAGGGGGGGGGGGGAGGAGGATGGTGAAGTCTGAGACAGCTCCCTCCCTGCATTACTAGTGAGAGGCTGGCTTCACAGACAGGGGGGGAGCTGCCTGACCCTCACTCCTGACTTCCCCCATGTCCCAGCTAGTGAATGGTGTGTGGGTGAGGGGGGGGGGAGGATGGTGAAGTCTGAGACTGCTCCCTCCCTGCATTACTAGTGAGAGGCTGGCTTCACAGACAGGGGGGAGCTGCCTGACCCTCACTCAAGCAGAGAAGCCCTTCTTACAAAGCTGAGCTAGTGAGTTAAGTAGGAGGAAAAGTAAACATACTTGTGCCAGTGTGGCTACTTAAAAAATACACTTACCAACAATCAATTACATATATTTGAACTGTGTACAGTTCCAGCCAGGACCACCTTTCTAAAATGCACAGTGATTGGCAAATTCAACTTGCACGTGTCTGCTAACAAAAATAATAAACAAAGAAGTTCTAGTCACGTTAGTGCTGATCATCACATGTCAAGCTTCCAACTGTTTCCATTTCACATCCCCCCAACCATTACCTCAGTGGTAACCTTGGTAACATCAATAGATAAGAGCACAGCCAGCCAATAGGAATACATATTCATTCCTAAGTGACCTTTACTGACCTGGGAAGTGTGAACACTTTGTTTCATTTTCTGCTGGTGTTCATGAGTTTCCAGTTCCATTTCCCATCCCCCCAACCATCACCTCAGTGGTAACCTTGGTAACATCAATAGATAAGAGGGCTGCCAGCCAATAGGAACACATATTCATTCCTAACTGACCTTCAGTGACCTGGAAAGTGTCTATTTGTATCATTTTGAGTTAGTGCGCACTAATCGGAAAAAACGATTTTTAACGATTTTTCAACGAAATAATTGTGCCAAACACGATTTTCTTCTCCTGCCACACGATTTCTATCGTTAAGACGATATGGAAAACGATTCACATCTCTATGAAGGGATACAGTGGAACATGCTTAATTTAGAATCCAACTTAATTCCCAACATTGTCTATTCCTTTTAGTCTATCAGATTCAGTCTTACAAGGATCAGGATGTGTGGCCATCTTATATCTGTTGACTTAAAGAGCCTTAGATACCTGTGGGTTAACTTTCAATTTGTTAGAGATCTACGACTATGCCACTTGCTCTAAGAACCAGTTAAAGCTTAGAATTCTATCTGGATTTGAAGGATCAATATAGATAAAGCCTGTATATCATCTGCGAAAATAAAGCAACAATACCGCAAGCTTGAATAAGAGCTGCCAGAGCATCACATGGTTCTATCAGCAAGCTAAAAGCTATAGAAGCCAGTGTCAAATCCTGCTTCTCCCAATGATGTTTCTTGTGACCTTAGGTAAGTCAAGTCATCCTCAAATGGCTCAGGAATAAACTTAAGGGATCATGTACTAAGGAAAAAAGCCTTAGCAAATCTTACCCTAATTTACTAAGCATTTTTGTCAGACACAAACTGGGAGAAAACCTTTAGTAAATATAGCCCTTAGATTGTGAATCTTCTGGGTCATGGAAATACCTATTTTACCTGAATATAAATCACCTTGAACTTGAGTTTAGAAAGGTTGAGTAATTAAATATAAAATCCAAATCCACCTCAAGAGATGTAGTTAACTTTTCCAAAGAGCACTGGAAAGCTGATATTTTTGAGCCCTCCTAACCCCTGGGACTCAAGTCACATAGGGGCAGTTAGCCCCCTACGTGAAATTCCCTCCACAACCCTTCCCAAGCTGATTTCTTTCTCTTGCAGATGCCCCTAGTAGAAACCCCGCTTACTTTGAAACTTTACTAGCAGCTGAATTTAAACATGTATACTTCAAACTCTCTCTCCCCCTTCTGCCTTCCCAAGAGTCTTGAAGATCCTTCAGACAGGAGTAATACCCAGTCACACCTGCCTTACTAGTGCTAAAATTCAAAATAATGCTAGCTAACCAGAGGCTCTCCTTTTCAACACATATAAGAGGCCAAAGAAATCCTTGGATTAGCTTGCAACATTTTAAATTTCAACACCATAGGACAGGAATGAGCATCACTCATTTCCAGGTAATTCTGGGGCTGCCTCTTGGGTTTGGAGGGTTTGAAGGAGTCCAAAGGGGATGGTGGGGGGGAGAGGAACCTAGGGGATTTTGCATAATTTTTTTAAATTTATGCTGGGGTGGATTTTCAAGAGGGATTTCAAGAAGGTTGACTTGCAGGGATGAGGAAGGAAGTTAATATTCTGAGAGGAATTTAAACTGAAAATAACCTTCCATTTTTCCTGTGCAGTCCAGGAGCTGCTAGTAATGTACTCACTTGGGATATGCATTTGTTTCAAACAAAGGGGTAAAACATAACAAATGTGCCCATATTTGTTTCATTCATGGCCCTCTAAAATGAATGAAGGAAGTCCACGAATAATCTTGATCCCATTCTTTTATGTTTTCCATTCATTTTTATGGCTCATTGAAGCCTATGACTGTGTACTGCTGAGAAGAATAAACTGATAACTATAGCAACAAGCTGTTGCCCATGTGACCCAACTGCCTTGACAGAAAGAAGGTAAGTCAAGTTGGCAAGGAGACTAGCCATAGAACAAATCATGATGCAGCATATTTTTAAATAGCTTCTGGCAGCTATCTGGATCAGGTGACCCTAACCCACTCCCATTGTAAAGCCTGATCCTATCCAAGAAGCTCTGCAGTTCCTCTCTAGTTCTTGGAGAATAAGGAAGTGCTAGAAGTTCTCACAGTGGTTTAAAAAAGATTACAAACTTTGGAATTCAGCAATGTAAAAGGGCTGCTTCTGTTCTTCTCTGTATGTAGTGGTCTCACACACTCACTGTGCCAGAAAGAAATGCAGTGCAATACTGCTGATTTTGATTTTTCCTTTCAACAGTAGAATGTCAGGGTACAAAACAGAGTGGATATTGCAATTGTGACAGTGCTAGTGATTTTTTTTTTGTTATCTGCCATCTGGACAACAGTAAGATGTTCAGTGCAATCTCAGAGGCTGAAGAAAAGATTCTTACCAAGCTTCCATGCTCTTTTGTTTATTAGTAATTAACAGTCTTGTGTGTGGAGACAGTTAGCACTAGTGCACATAGCACAGATCACATACACTGTATATATGTATCTGTGACACAGCTTTCTATACAGAGAATAATGCTGTAAATCAGGGTACAGTTATAGTATCAAATTAATTTGTAATATTCAAACCCGCAGTAGACAGTGCACTCCAAACAATTCTATCATGTCAGGAAAGGAGAGAGGAGAAGATGTTAACTTTGGAAGGAACAGCAATAAATAAAAAAGTAAGTCCAAAATAGTGGAAGGCTGCTCAACCCAGAAATTTGGAGTGTATGTGCCATATTCAACTGTTCTTCTCCTCTGTTTCTGAAAAGAGGGAAAAGATGGGGGATAAATACCCAAGACTGGTATTATCAGGGCAGAAGTGCAAGGCTCAAAAACCAGCAGCATGCTTCTCTTTAGTTACTGCTTCTGAGGCAATGAAGGTAGTGTTTGCCCCAACTGATTCTGAAGAAGAATCTTCTCTGGGACTCTATCAGAAGAGAATTTGGGAAGTTCAGCCAGTAGCATCTTAGCCTCCAGTGAGATGGAGAGAGGGGATTGAAATCAAACCACAGGAAAAGAAGGCAGTGTAAGTAGTATGTGTGAGCATTGCACCTGGCATTTTCCCTCAGGTTCAATTCTCTACCTCAACTCAAGTGCCAACAATCTCCATGTATTCCAAAATGCTCTTATAAAAATGACTTCCACAATCTTGCATTTTACTTGCATTTGGTTCAGGTTATGTGTTTACCAGTGCTTTAAGCTCCGAGGAGAGGGAAAGAAAAAAAAAAGGTGTTTTTTTTTCACCTGCCTGTTTTCTAGATGTCTCATTGAGGGGCTTTTGTGAATCTTAATGATTTATGTTAAGTAGAGATTAATTGCAGACAGCCCAGGAGCTTTTCTGGTCAGTGCTCTAAATCTTGGAAACAGTGGCAAAAAAAAAATAAAAATAAAAAGTATCTACTTGTAAGTCAAGAAACTTAGAAGCATTAATTTAGTTAATTGTTTCATGTGAATGTTCCTTCTGAGAGACTAGGACATTTCCCCTACACAGACTAAGGTAATTTTTTCTATAGTCACTGAGCCCTAATGTGGTAACTGATTTCAAACATGATGTGATAAACAGTTTTCTCATGGAGATGCTTCTATGTGATTGCCTCTGTCAGTACTTGGTATGAGGATTTTAGATGTGTATATTTACAAAGAGGAAATAAACCCTGAAGTTGTGTTTGAATAGCTCCATACTGCAAGGTTAATTCTAAGCAGAGGTGAAGTAATGTGTAGGAAATTATAAAGTTTCTACGGATGATGGGCTGTTTTAATATTCTTTAGAGGGTAAAGAGAAGTACATTTTGTTTCAGTGTTCTTTTGAAAGACACAAAGACTTCAGGTAATTGCCCTGTTTTTAACTGGTTTAGCATAACATTATCAAATGTTGGCTTCAAATGGAAACAAAGAGCTATTCCTTTCTCTTTTCATACATCCTATCAGAAGTAGTATTAAACTTTAAATTAGCCAATGGTAAACTTTTGTCTCAGAACAAAAGTCTAGTGATGTGATACTTACATTACTCAAGTAATATATTATCCATTCATCCCTGTTAACCAATAAGAGGCTGGGAATGAATACTAATGAGCTTAATTAAGCAATAATAGCTATCTCTTTGAAACTTCTGGTAAAAAGAAAAAAAACTTTGTTTCATGCAGAGAGCTTAGGTGAAAATGATGCAGCTTATTAGGCTCACAAGAAAAAATAGAATTACTTGTGTAATGAGATTTAGATACACATGCTCATAGCCAGGACAACTGCATTTATAAGGAGGAATTGGAAGAACCATTGCAATTTTATTTGGGTATAGAGATGAATTTTAGTTTTATAATTGGAATAGGGTGTATGTTTTTGTGAGCCAAGATGATTTTACTAGTCAGTACTTAAAGAATAGAAGTCATCATGGGATTCCCAAACATCCAGAAATTGACTCATAACCCAATGATCTTGGGATATATTGTGAGCATTCTAATAATCAGGTGAGCCTGAAGTAAGCAAAACATTTGCATAAATTTGATCAAAATTTCACTTGGGACTTTAAGACAAATATCAAATCTGATTGAACTAGAAACATTGTTTTTTTTTCATAATTTACTAAAAATGTTTTACACTTTCCTGTGGGGATAACATTTTTATGTAAATATAAATATTTTCTTTTCTGTTGTAATATGATATGTGTTGTCTTTCAGTGAAGGCAGACATTCTTATAGAACATTTTTCTTCTACTGTAAGAAAATGTGTTCTATTATCCTATAGTGTATGAGTTCAAATTAATGCAAAAATGGAAAGTATTTTATTTTCATTAATTGTAGTAGTAGTTTTTCTGCTCCGATCTCTGTTACCTCTAGGAAGCTTTATCTGTGCTGGCACACTGATCATCAATTTTAAATACAGTGAAGAGGTGACATTATTTATGTACTGCCATCCTTCTGAGTGATAGCTGGCAATATCGTTATAAATGGTAACATTATTCCTTGGCCTAGCCACTGTGATAAGAAGGGAAACCAGCAATGCTTTCCTTAATGTATGTTTTTGCAATATTGATTTTCCCTCTAAGCCTCATGCTGATGGAATTTTGCTGCCCACCAAATTTTTCCACTCTAGGCAACAACCTAGTTTGCCTAATGGAAGCTCTGACTCTGTGTCATATCAATAGTGCTAATTTTTCACTGTGCACATGTCAGTGTCTGTTCACCAAAGTATAATACACCGATTTTCTTATGACTTTTTTTTTTTGCAATTTAGAATATAAATGCTGCTTTTTATTTTTTTAAGTACTTTTCTTGTTTGAAAGGAGGAGACTCCCACAGAGAAGACGCTATCCATAATGTGGCAAAAGATCTAGAATATACTGTCCCAATAGACACCTGCAGAAGGGCCTAGTCCCTAAAGGCTCCAATGATAAAAATCAGTCCTGGACCAGATGCCAGCATTTCAGCAACTTTATGTTGCCTACTTTGTGGAAATTCTTAGCGGAACAGTCCAAACACAGGATCTTCAAGCTGACAGTCTCTCGGCTTAATCCTAATGTGCCAATGTAAAGTCTCTCTTGACAGTGAAGCATAAACAAAAGGAGTATACAGCAGAAACTACCTCATACTATCTTACAGATGACAAACCCTAGAAACTAATTTTGATACCCAATTATGATGCAATAACATCTCTTAAAATGGCACCATACTAGCTTTCACTAGGGAACAACTGTATAGGTTAGTTTGTATGCTGCCATTTTTAGTAGGAGCATCTGCGGTTTGCAGGAAAATCATGAAAGATCGGCATGTTTTGAGTGCTGAAACTGATCTTCAAATAGCTACCAATCTTTGCAATTCATCAAACTTGTATGATATGGATCACCTTGTTTCATTTCAAGCTTCTACACAAACCCAGCCTAAGGGACATCAAATGTGTTGCCATTGCTCCATTTACACAATAATTCACTGGTTCTGAATTCTCTATTACAGAAGACTGCACAGTTCAGCTAAAATTTGGTAGCACATGTGTCTTCTGCAATTGTATATGCTATTGAATAACCATGTGACCTGTTATATAATTGGTAAAAGCATGTGGCCTTTTCTGACTCTTATAACAGAACATCAAAATTGCTTCCCTAGATTATATTTAGAAACTTAGCTTGTGGCTCACTGCTACTCTGTGATGTGTTTCCACTGATTTGATGTTTTCTGCAACTGACATTGTGCTTAGTACAGTGATTATGATCATGTGCTTACTCGTGAACAATGATGCATTTATGAGCTCAATACATTAGATCCTTTTGGAGCTAATTTAGATGTCTTAATTATTCTATAAAAAAATGTTATAAATGTTGATGATAGTTAAGAGATCTGTTATTGATGCACCATAATTGAGAAACATCTTCATTTTTTAGGTGGCCAGTATTAAAAATCCCTAATATGGCTAACTTATCCAGGTCAAGTTAGCAGAGATATATTATCCTGGATATTTAACAGGATAAATGCCCTGTTGAATACTTCTGAATAAAAGTTATCATGCTAACTCTAGTCAGATAGGTTTAAACCTAACTGGCTATCTTTGGATATCACTGTCAGGCTTAAAGTAATCCAGCTAAAGGTAATTGGATAACTTTAACCAGTTATATTCAAAGAGTACAGCTGGTTAAGTGCCAAAACCATGTCAATGGCCCCCATCTCCCTCACAATTCTACCTTTCAAATGTTGACAGCAGTGTCTGTCCCGTAGCCCCTTCCCAATTTAGAATTTTAGAAAGCAGACTGTTGGCCTGTTTGTGTTTTTTTTCCCAAGGCCAAGCTGCTTACTGCACAGATCACATAGAGGCTGCTTACTGACAGCAGTAAGACATTTAGAGAAGCAAAGACTGTGCATAGCAGAAATTATTATTCATGAAGGTGCAGAAACTGCTAGAAATAGATAAAAGTTGCTAAATCAGAGTTTTACTTTACATGAAAATACATAAAGTTGTAGGTATAGACACCTAGAAGTTCAGTACTAATTTAATATTAGTAATTATTAATGAATAATGTAAAATGATATAAGTGTTACGGTCCCAGGCTGTGACCCGGTACCTCCACTTACCTTGAGCTGGCCCGGGCCGCTGAACCGCCTTCCCGGCCCGTCGAGGCCCGATCCAGGCCCCTAATGCGGTGCTCCCTCTGCGAGGGAGATGCCGCCGACCCAACGTGCTTGGCCCTGCCTCCTAGGCACGCACGCGCAGGGCTTCCTGATTTAAAGGGGCCAGCGCGGGAAGATTGAGGAACAGCCCTGGGATGACGTCAGATGCTGCAGGGATATTTAAACCCTGCAGCTTGGCCCAGACGTTACCTTGCAACAAGGTTCACTCTCTTTGAGAGCTACTAGTTTCTGTCTTTGTCTTCTGGTTCACGACCCCGGCTTCCAACTACTGGCTTCTGACCTCGGCTTTGACTACTGGCTTCTGATTCCGGTTCCGACTTCTGGCTTCTGATTCCGGCTTCCGACTTCTGGCTTCTGACTACTGGCTTCTGATCTTGGCTTGGACTATTGGCTTCTGATTCTGGCTTCCGACTTCTGGCTCCTGGCTTCGGCTTTTGACCACTGGCTTCTGACCTCAGCTTGTCCATGGCTTCTGATTCCAGGTTTGCTTCACTGGTTCCTGACTCTGGCTCTCATCCAGGAGGCCCCTCCTAAGTCCAAGCGGCTCGGGTCCTCACGAGCTCCTCTCGGGGGGGACCGCAGGCTTCCAGTGGTGAAGTTCCAGCTGGCCTCCTGGCTTCGGCCCTTTGCTTCTCAACCTTCAGGAACTCCTCTTCTGACCCCGGCCTTCAGGAGACTGCACGTAAGTCCAAGAGGCTCAGGTCCTCATGGGCTCCTCCTGGGGGGACCTCAGGCTTCCCGTGGTGAAGATCCATCCGGTCTCCTGCTCTGTGCCGCCTCCCGGCTTCGACATCCACTGTGGGCCTCCCCACAGTGAGTCTTCATCTGTCTCAGCCGGCTCAAGGGTCCACGAATCTAACAATAAGTTTCTGTAAATTCTGAAATAGCTAGATTAGCATATGGATTTTATGATGTCTCCATGCATGTATGTACATTGAAATAAAGAGGAAATAATACCACAGTTACTAGGTGTGGTTAGTGTCTCAAATTTTAAGAGTTTTTGTATATCAGTTAGTTAGGGGGAAGTCTGGTTCCACACTGATCTTATATTAAAAATAAGTTAAGACACAGCACCCCCCCCCCCAAAAGACCCTTCCCAATCCTATTAATATTAAGTTAAGCAGTAGCAGCTCCCACTCCCACTTCCCCATTCTGTATTCAATTAAGCCACAACAGCCCCCCCAAAGCCCCTTCCAATAGAAAAAACAAAACAAAACTAGGAACAGTGGTTCCCCTCCTGTTCCTCCACTCCCAATCCACATTCCAAACCCCTCCCCCCCCCCCCCTCAGCATGGACCAGGCCCTCCAAAGGTTGAACGACTGCAGAGTGGGAGTGGTACAGTTTCTTACCTCCTCCCACTCTCTTAACACAGAGATGCCTGGAGTTCTGATAGCTCTGGGCACTTAAGTACAGATTTTTTCACTTCATTATGTAATGATTCACCATTCAATGATACCTGAAAGGCCAGCCCCTGTTAAGAGTTCAGTTCTGAATGCGGATTGGCTCTTTACTGTCAGCTAACAGTAGGGGCTTTTGGCTGCCACAGCCTAACAATGTAAATATACGATTAAGAAGGGGCGTGAAGACTGCCACTACTTAACTTAGTTTTAATGTAAAAATCAGAAAGGAGCTGAGAGGAATCTTAGTTTTTTGTTTATTTTTTTTTTTAAGTGAGAGCTTTAATATTTATTTGGCTAACTTTAGGACTGCTCTGCAGCAAGCCTAAAATTTATAGCCAGATAAGTTAACCAGATAATGCTGAATATGTGTGTTATTCGGCTAAAATAGGAGGTTAAATCAACTCCACGCTGGATTATCCTTGAAACACCCCTAAATTATCCTGCTAAATTTTAACCAGACAAGTGCCCCAATATTTAAAATATTGGAATTTAGCCAAACATTTGGTGAGTTATCCAGCTAAATGTCTTTGTATATTGACTCCTAGGGCCTTATCAACTGTAAGACATTCTGACATTTCTGCAATATACTCATTTAGTTTATGCTTTAAAATAGAGACTTGATTCTGGCACATTACGATTAAGCAATTTCATTGGCTGTTTTGAGCTGGCCCATCACAAGGCAGTTTGACAAGAGGCCATGTTAATTCAGCTTAAAGATCCTGTGTTTGAACTATTTCACTGAGAATCTCCCAAACCAGTCAATGTTGAAACTCTGGCGACGGATTCAGCACTCGTTCCCATCATTGTTGCCTTCAAGGATAAGTCCCCCCTGCAGGAGCTTTTTGGGACAGAATATTCTACCTATTTCATCAGATTCTGAATACCATCTTCTCTGAGGGATTCTCCATTTTTCAAACAAGATAAGTGCTTTAAAAAAGTTCCATATTAAACTGCAAACAAATTAATAATCAACAAATTACTCAATGAATGTATGATTATACTTTAGTGCATAGACAATGACAAGTGAACAGTGAAATCCCAGTATTATTTATATGACACCTACTTAACTTATTTAAGTATTTCTGTCAGCCTATTAGTTTGTATATTAATCTTTCATTGTTGGAGTGCACTGCACTTTTTGAATTTGGGTATGTCACATCAAAATCTTCAATATATGGCTCAGAAACTGGTATAAAGAGAACAGTTTTGCATATATTGGGGGATGGGGCCATACATAGAACAATAAAAGCCTATACTGTACTGATGGCCTACATCTGGGAGGGGAATCAAACTTCTAGATGAGAGATTCAAATGAAGCATAAACAAGAGTTTAAACTAGAGGAGAGGGTGATTGATAGAAGCCAATTGCATTAGGCCATCAACCCTGACAAACAAATTAAGTTAATGAAGAAAAATAGAGGGCTATTCTTAAATAACTATATACAGTGAAATGTGTGTGAGTATATGACTGAGCATAAATCTATATTTTACAACCCTTGCATATCATATACATGCATATTATAAAATATTAGGGATGTGAATCGTTTTTCAACGATTAAAATTATCGTCCGATAATGTTTATATCGTCTTAAATCGTTATGGAACACGATACAATAGAAATTCTAACGATTTATCGTTAAAAATCGTTAAATCGTGTTACTGCGCACTAACTCGAGTTAGTGCGCACTAACTCCCCGTTAGTGCGCACTAACTCGATTTAGTGCGCACTAACTGAAAATGATACAAATAAACACTTTCCAGGTCACTGAAGGTCAGTTAGGAATGAATATGTGTTCCTATTGGCTGGCTGCCCTCTTATCTATTGATATTACCAAGGTTACCACTGAGGTGATGGTTGGGGGGATGGGAAATGGAACTGGAAACTAACGAACACCAACAGAAAATGAAACAAAGTGTTCACACTTCCCAGGTCAGTAAAGGTCACTTAGGAATGAATATGTATGTATGTATTCCTATTGGCTGGCTGTGCTCTTATCTATTGATGTTACCAATATGGTTGGGGGGATGTGAAATGGAAACAGTTGGAAGCTTGACAAAAAAAGTAATGTAATGATCAGCACTCACGTGACTAGAACTTGTTTGTTTATTATTTTTGTTAGCAGGCACCTGAAATGCTAGTGCATGTTGAATTTGCCAATCACTGTGCATTTTAGAAAGGTGGTCCTGGCTGGAACTGTACACAGTTCAAATATATGTAATTGATTGTTGGTAAGTGTATTTTTTAAGTAGCCACACTGGCACCAGTATGTTTACTTTTCCTCCTACTTAACTCACTAGCTCAGCTTTGTAAGAAGGGCTTCTCTGCTTGTGTGTTGTTTTTGTTTGGTGTGAGGAGAGCAGAAACATCAGATCTTTATTCAATCTACTACAGTCATCTCTTACAGTGCCCTATCCCTATTAATACCAGGAGTGTTGTGATCTTCCTGCACACAGTGCCCTAACCCTGATACCAGTCTGAGACAGCTCCCTCCCTGCATTACTAGTGAGAGGCTGGCTTCACAGACAGGGGGGAGCTGCCTGACCCTCACTCCTGACTTCCCCCATGTCCCAGCTAGTGAATGGTGTGTGGGTGAGGGGGGGGGGAGGATGGTGAAGTCTGAGACAGCTCCCTCCCTGCATTACTAGTGAGAGGCTGGCTTCACAGACAGGGGGGAGCTGCCTGACCCTCACTCCTGACTTCCCCCATGTCCCAGCTAGTGAATGGTGTGTGGGTGAGGGGGGGGGGGAGGATGGTGAAGTCTGAGACAGCTCCCTCCCTGCATTACTAGTGAGAGGCTGGCTTCACAGACAGGGGGGAGCTGCCTGACCCTCACTCCTGACTTCCCCCATGTCCCAGCTAGTGAATGGTGTGTGGGTGAGGGGGGGGGGGGGGGGAGGATGGTGAAGTCTGAGACAGCTCCCTCCCTGCATTACTAGTGAGAGGCTGGCTTCACAGACAGGGGGGGGCTGCCTGACCCTCACTCCTCCAGGGTATTGTGATCTTCCTGCACACAGTGCCCTATCCCTGATACCAGGGGTGTTGTGATCTTCCTGCATGCAGTGCCCTATCCCTATTAATACCAGGAGTGTTGTGATCTTCCTGCATGCAGTGCCCTATCCCTGATATCGGGATGTGTGCAAGAAGATCACAACACCCCCGGTATCAGGAATAGGGCACTGTGTGCAGGAAGATCACAACACCCCCAGTATCAGGAATAGGGCACTGTGTGCAGGAAGATCACAACACCCCTGGTATTATGGATAGGGCACTGTGTGCAGGAAGATCACAACACTCCTGGTATTAATAGGGATAGGGCACTGTGTGCAGGAAGATCACAATACCCCTGGTATCAGGGTTAGGGCACAAGTTCTAGTCACATTGACTGATCACATTACTTGTTTTGTCAAGCTACCAACTGTTTCCATTTCCCATCCCCCATATACTGTCAGTAGGAAACTTGGTAACATGAATAAATAAGAGGGCAGCCAATAGGAATACATATTCATTCCTAAACTGACCTTAACTGACCTGAAAAGTGTCAAATTGTATCATTTTCAGTTAGTGCGCACTAACTCCCGTTAGTGCGCACTAACTCGAGTTAGTGCGCACTAATCGGAAAAAACGATTTTTAACGATTTTTTAACTAAAAAATCGTGCCTAAGACGATTTTCTTGCCCTGCCACACGATTTCTATCGTTAAGACGATATGGAAAACGATTCACATCCCTATAAAATATGTGCTTCTTTACCCCGAAACATATGTGTATTTATGCTTACTGCCGACATGAAGTGTCCTTGAAGGCGAGTATTTCAATGCATTGAATGTACATACTTTTCCTACTTATTTGAAAAAAATACGCATATATATTTTATGCATGAAAATAAAGGACTTACTCGCATAAAACCCAATTTACATGTGCAAGTCAGCATATTTTAAAACATGTGTGCTTAACTGAAATGAACCAGTTTACCAATTAATTCATCAGTTTGCCCAGTCCTACAGATCAGAGACCCTCTTGGCTCTTCGGCCTTCACGCCCTACCCCAGTTCACCCAGACCTCCTACCCACTCAATATACAGAACAAACAAGTTTGATATCATTACACAAGATAATTAGCTGGTGTAAAATATGAGCAAATTGGCAAAAGCACGTCTTAAAATAGCAACGTGGGTGTGTAACTGTTGGCCCCACTGTAGAACACCCCTAGACCTCCCTTTTTAATGTGCATATATGTACATGTGAAATGTACAGTACAAATATACTTTCAACTTTTATAAAATAGAGATTTAAGCACAGGCTACTTATGCATATAGGGGCAGATCTTAAAACATACGCGCGGGCGCAGATTTGTTCGCGCAACCCGGCTCGAACAAATCTACTCCCGATTTTATAACATGCGCGCGTTGCCGCGCATGTTATAAAATCCGGGGTTGGCCCTCGCAAGGGGGTGCACACATTTGCACCTTGAGTGCGCCAAGTCCGAGGGGAGCCCTGATGGCTTTCCTGTTCCCTTCAAGGCCGCTGCGAAATCGGAGCGGTCTTGAAGGGAACTTTTTCCCGGCCCCCCCCTGGCTTCCCCTGGTTTCCCTTATCTAACCCACCCCCCATCCCTAACTAAATCCCCACCCTTCCTTTGTTGGACAAATTACGCCTGCTCGAGGCAGGCATAACTTGTGCGCACCGGTTGGCTACCGGCTCACCATTCCCCGGCCCGGGGGCTGATTCGGTGGCCTTTGCCATGGCCCCGGAATGCCCCCAGGCTGGCACCATGCACACAGCCCCACCCCGGAATGCCCCTGAATGCTGCGCTGCTCCCTACATGCCCCCGACATGCCCCCCAGGCAAAGCCCCGGGGCTTACGCGTATCCTGGGGCTTTGCGCGCGCCAGCGGCCTATGAAACATAGGCCGCTGGCGCGCAAGTCTGCTGCAAGCGTAAATCCGGCTGGATTTATGCGCGCAGGGCTTTTAAGATTTACCCCATAATTCTTTGGAAATTGCCACCATACTTTTACTTTTTTCTTTTGAAAACTGCCTAGGGAGAAAGTACACACATTTGCACATGATTTTTCTGTGGGTACTTTTCCCCTTCAGAATACTTACATAATCCTGAACATGCAGAATTATGCACGTTATAGCCTCCCTCAACATAATCCTACCTTAGATCAGACATACTTTTCCTGTGTTGATCCCCATGGGCCATTTTTCCTTCAAAATGAGTGGGCAATTCCAGATAACTATTTACCCAAGTAATGTAAAGAGAAACAGCGTGAGCTTGTCTCACGCTGTGAAGTGTAACAAGGAGCAAGCAGAGCGAGGAAAGAGTTAATTGGAATAAGGGGGGGCAGGGGGCGGTAGCTCATGGAGACAGCAGCAGTTTGAATTGCTGCTTCGCCATTGGTTACAGGGAATAAACATTTCTGGCGCCTTTTTCTGTGGTGCTTCAGTTAACCGGGAGCAGCGAGGCAAAAGGCAGTGCTTGCTTTCCCTCCCACCCGCCCTTAAATATTGGTTGTACTGAAAGTGTATGAAAAGCGTTTGTTGTCGCAGTGGAAGCGGAAACCCGAGCCCTAAGTTATAATGTTGTATGTGTTTATAAAGGACATTGTTGGGGGGGGGGGGTGAATCTTGTGTAGTTTGGGGCTGCTACACAGGATGGCCGGTGAGCAGGAGGGGGGCCGATGCTCTTGCCGCAAACTTACCCTCGCAGGAGCTGCGGCGGGGTAAGTGGAAAGGGGTGAAGAAGCGTCTTACCCTTGCAGGAGCTGCGGCGGGGTAAGTGAAAAGGGGTGAAAAAGCGTATTACCATTCGGATGAAGTGGTAAGAGAAGTACCAGAAGAAGAAGGGGAGGAGGAGGGGGTTGGGGGAATGTTTTGACTAGTTGTTAAAAGTTGAAGGGCTTGGGTTAAGTTATGAAATAAACTGCGGCCCAATGTATAAGCCAAATCAAAAGGAGTTTGTCTTTTGTACAAGGGAGGGGGGGGGGGGGGGGGGGAAGGTGTGTCAGCAAGCGAATAGTCTTGCCTACCTATGTTACTATTTACTCATATAAATAGCTTTCCGAAAATGTCCTTCAAAATGAGATTTCATAAAGCTACCTGTAAGTAAAAGAGAAGACAAGCAGCGCAAGTATGAGGCAATATTAAAAAAAGAGAAGGTAAGGGCACATATCTGGAATGCTTATACTCTAGATAATAACGTTCTCGACTTGCAAGCCCTAATGTTTGAATCAAATCCAGATAATGTTGCTATCATGGAGACATGGTTATATTAATTGAAGAGCTGGTGAGAGAACCCACAAAGGAAGGGAGCAAAGGGAGAGAAGGGGTGACAAAAAATGAGGGTGTTGAAAAGGCAGAAAGTTTTTTCTGTAGTAGAACAAGAGTTTTAGTAAGGGTTAAACATTTATGTTAGGAAACTAAATAAAAGAAACAAGAAAAATAGTATGGTTTTCAAAGGAGGCAGCTTAAAAAGTATAAAGAAAAAGAGTAGCATTCAAAAGATACAAGGGCTCTCAGAAAGAAGAGGACAGGAAAAATATCTGGAAAAGCTGAGAGAAACAGGAAAAATAGTCAAGATAGCAAAGATACAAGGAGAAGCCAATATACAGCAAGATAATGTTTTTTCTGGTATATCAGCCAAAATGTGAAATGCAGAAAAGAGGACTGTTTGGAAGATAACAAGGAAAACCAAAAAATGCTAAACAAATACTTTAGTTCATTGTTCACAGATTCTTGGTTGCCATACAATTTATAGAACAGAGTTTGCATGGAGCTAGCAAAACTCCAAAACAAGCTATGGGTCCAGATGTGATACATCCCAGGATATTAAGGAAAAGAATTTCTGAAAGGGCCGCTGATTAATTGGTTCAATTTTTGGAGAGAGGGTTCATGGTTTCTTTCACTTGTTCCATGTTCATGTTCATTCACACCCCTTGTTAATTGTAAACCAGCATGATGTGATTTTATCATGAATGCCGGTATAGAAAAACTGTAAATAAATAAAAAAATTTTTTTTATAGGAATAGAGAACATACTGACAGATGTTGCTCCTTCATAAGAGCGATCATGGGGAAGTGGTAGGAAATTATTGTTATGGCCGCCGGCCGCAGCAGTCGTGGCGGTCCGCGGCCGGGACCAAACTCCTACCCGGGGCATCGGTTTGCTGCAGAGGCTCCCGCAGGTGCAGGGAGCCCCCGACGACGTTCCTCGCGCTGCCTGGGATGCTGTGTGGCTGGCCGCGGGCTTCTGACTCCGGCGGTGGCTCCGCCCCCTTCTCCTCTGCTCTAGGGCCGCGCGCACGGCTGAAGACTACATTTAAAGGGGCCACGACAGGAAGTGTCATGGCTCCCTCCTGCAGCACTTCCTCCTAGAAATGGTATTTAAAGGCAAGGTCTGCTCCTCAGACCTTGCCTTAGTATTGAGGTCTGCTTGGTTCCTGTGTTCCTGGTATCCTGATTCTTCGTCCCGCTTCTGCTCTGTCTTCCTCATTGGATTGCTTCTTTCGGACCCCGACCACCGGACTGGCTTTGGATTACGCTTTGGACTTCGACCCTTGGACCGGCTTCAGATTACGCTTGGACTTCGACCCTTGGACCAGCTTCGGATCACGCCTTGGATTTCGACTCTTGGACCGGCTTCGGATCACGCCTTTGACTTCGACCCTTGGACCGGCTTCGGATCACGCTCTGGATATCGACCCTTGGACTGGCTTTGGACCACGAACAGGTTTCCGACCCCTGGACTGGCTGCGGGCTGCTCTTGGGACTTCGAGTCTTGGACGACTTCCGGATTTTTCTTTAAACTTCTCTACTGAGACTACTTATGACCTGCTGGAGGCGCCAGCCATCTGGAACCCACGACCTGCAGGAGGCGCCTGCATCCAGACCATCTTCTATCCTCAGGAAGTCGCCTAAGTCCTAGCGGCCGTGTCCCTACGGGTTCCTCCTGAGGGGATCACGTGCTTCCAGGGTGAAGTCCGATCCGCATCTACAACAGGCCTCGCCATCTGATGGTAGAGACCGACGAGGAGTTCTCCCCTTGATGGCAGTACAGACTCTACCTCAGAAACAAGGGTCCACGCTCCAGGTACTAACATTATAGACTGGTTAGCCTTAATAGAATGGATAAATTAATGAGAACTCTACTAAAGGAAATTATAGAGAGATATCATGAATCCAGGAAGATACAGGATCCATTGCAGCATGACTATGTTAAATGAAAATCATGATTGCAAGGGAAGAGCTCAGTATCCCACATTCCAGTGGGAGCACTGAGAGGAGAGGATCACCTTGCTGGTGGCTGAAAAGAATTGGTAAGTACTGCTTGGGGACATTTTTAAAACTTATGTATTGGGGAGAAGTAAACTACTGTTGTACAATATTTAGTGTGTGTGTGTCTGTATTGAATAGCTAGTCAGAAAGGCAGGCAAAAAACTGAAGTTTGTTTGTAACTCCCAGCCTCCCACCTCTCTCCCACCCACTGCTAGTTCATCCTTTAATTTATAAGCAGGTGACACTTTCTCTCAAAATATGGGGCGGATTTTCAGCGCCCTGCTCGCCTAAATCCGCCCAAAACCGGGCGGATTTAGGCGAGCAGGGCCCTGCGCGCCGGTAAGCCTATTTTACATAGGCCTACCGGCGCGCGCAGACCCCGGGACTCGCGTACGTCCCGGGGTTTTCGGAGGGGGGCGTGTCGGGGGGCGTGTCGGGGAGCGGGCCCGGTCGACGCGGCGTTTCGGGGGCGTGTCGGCCGCGTTTTGGAGGCGGGTACGGGGCGTGGCTATGGCCCGGGGGCGTGGCCA
Organism: Rhinatrema bivittatum; assembly: GCF_901001135.1. Lineage (NCBI taxonomy): Eukaryota > Metazoa > Chordata > Amphibia > Gymnophiona > Rhinatrematidae > Rhinatrema > Rhinatrema bivittatum. The sequence continues at coordinate 322,164,879 of NC_042616.1, read as the reverse complement.
CGCCCTCCGTACCCGCCCCCAGGTCGCGGCCCGGCGCACAGCAGGCCCGCTGGCGCGCGGGGATTTACGTCTCCCTCCGGGAGGCGTAAATCCCCCGACAACGGTAAGGGGGGGGTTGTAGACAGGGCCGGGTGGGTGGGTTAGGTAGGGGAAGGGAGGGTAAGGTGAGGGGAGGGCAAAGGAAAGTTCCCTCCGAGGCCGCTCCGATTTCGGAGCGGCCTTGGAGGGAACGGGGGGAGGCAGCGCGGCTCGGCGCGCGCAGGCTATACAAAATCGATAGCCTTGCGCGCGCCGATCCAGGATTTTAGTGGATACGCGCGGCTCCGCGCGTATCTACTAAAATCCAGCGTACTTTTGCTTGAGTCTGATGCGCAAGCAAAAGTAGGCTGATCGCGCTTCTTTTAAAATCTACCCCTATATTTATAAATTAATTTTCAAAATTAATTAGCCTTTTAACAATTTCAGAAATTCCCCACACCATACCAAGAGTTTAATCATTCCCTTCTGGTCACTACCAGATATATATAGTGAATACACAAATACATTTCAAGGACCCTAATTGTACGCATTCCTACTCCCATAGCAACTTATAACTTAACTAGGAACTGAACAAATTTAAGATAAAGGCAGCAGTCCAGCAGCAAGAGTCACATGTATCATACTTTACCCACCGGTGAGATTGTACATGTGCATCTGAAGCAAAGAGCTCCTGTCTCCCAGAGAACGAGTCCAATCTGTGAAGGCTAAAGTGGTAGACCTGGAGGAGCTGAGGCAGAAAGAGAAGTATATAGATGAGACCTTTAGGGACATAGTAGCCAAGTCCCAACTCCACTCTGGCAGCCCTGATGCTGTCAGGGAGGATGATTGGCGAGCATCAACCTGGTGCAGCAGGAAATGATCCTGTAGCAAGGACCTACTCTCCAGGTGGTGCATTGTCCTCTTGCACTGAGGATGTCTCTCCCATGGGCTACTGCCCAAAGAGAAGGTCCTGTCGGCTATCATAGCTGGTGATTAAATTATTAGGAATGTAGACAGCTGGGTGGCAGGTGGGCATGAGGATTGCCTGGTAACATGCCTACCTGATGAGAAGGTGGTGGACCTCACGCGTCACCTAGATAGGATTTTAGACAGTGCTGGGGAGGAGCCATCTGTTATGGTACATGTGGGCACCAATGACATAGGAAATTGTGGGAGGGAGGTTCTGGAAGCCAACATTAGGCTTTTAAGGTAGAAAGCTGAAATCCAAAACTTCCAGAGTAGTGTTTTCTGAAATGCTCCCTGCTCAGGTCCCCGGAGGCAGTCAGAGCTCTGGGGTCTCAATGCATGGTTGAGATGATAGTGCAAGGAAGAGGAATTAATTTTTTAAGGAATTGGGGGACCTTTTGGGGAAGGGGGAGTCTTTTCCAAAGGGATGGACTCCACCTTAATCAGGGTGGAACCAGGGTGCTGGCACTAACCTTTAAAAAGAGATAGAGCAGCTTTTAAATTAAAGGGGAAAGCAGACAGTCAGCAGCACATGGTTTGGAGGGAGGTATATTCATAAGAAATTGCTATACTGGGTCAGACCAAGGGTCCATCAAGCCCAGCATCCTGTTTCCAACAGTGGCCAATCCAGGCTACAAGTACCTGGCAAGTACACAGACATTAAGTACATTCCATGCTGCTGATGCCAGGGGCTAGTTTCTAAGACAAATTGATTAATAGCAGTTAATGGACTTCTCCTCCATGAACTTATCCAAATCTTTTTTAAACCCAGATACATTAACTGCACTAACTACATTCTCTAGCAACCAATTCCAGAGCTTAATTGTGCGTTGAGTGAAAAATAATTTTCTCCAATTAGTTTTAAATTTGCTACTTGCTAACTTCATGGAGTGCCCCCTAGTCCTCCTATTATCCAAAAGAGCAAATAACCGATTCAAATCTACCCATTCTAGACCACTCATAATTTTAAATACCCCTATTTAGCTGTCTCTTCTCCAAGCTGAATAGCCCTAACCTCTTCAGCCTTTCCTCATAGAGGAGCTGTTCCATCCCCTCGATCATTTTGGTCACCCTTCTCTGTACCTTCTCCAGGGCAAATATATCTTTTTTGAGATACGGTGACCAGAATTATACACAGTACTCAAGGTGCAGTCTCATCATGAAGTGATACAGAGGCATTATGACATTTTCTGTTTTATTCACCATTCCCTTCCTAATAATTCCTAACATTGTTTGCTTTTTTTGACTACTCGAGCACACTGAGCTGACAATTTCAACATATTATCCACTATGACACCTAGATCTTTTTCCTAGGTGATAGCTCCTAATATGGAACCTAGCATCGTATAAGTACAGCAAGGGTTATTTTTCCCTATATGCATCACCTTGCACTTGTCCACAATAAATTTCATCTGCCATTTGGATTCCCAATCTTCCATTCTCGCAAGGTCTTTCTGCAATTTATCACAATCTGCTTGAGATTTAACTACTCTGAGCAATTATATATCATCCACAAACTTGATTACCTCACTTGTATTCCTTTCCAGATTATTTATAAATATATTGAATAGCACCAGGTCAAGTACAGATCCCTGAGACAATCAACTGTTTACGCTTTTCCACTGCGAAAATTAACCATTTAATTTTACTCTGTTTCCTGTCTTTCAACCACTTTGCAATCCACAAAAGGACTCAGACTCCTAGTCTATGACTTTATAGTTTCCTTAGAAGCCTCTCATGAGGGACTTTGTCAAATGCCTTCTGGAAATCCAAATATACTTCATCTACTGGTTCACTATACTACATATACTGGTTCACCTTTATCCACATGTTTATTAACCCCTTCAAAAAATGAAGTAGATTTGTGAGGCAAGACTTTCCTTGGGTAAAGCCATGGTGACTTTGTTCCATTAAACCATGTCTTTCTATATGCTCTACGATTTAGATCTTTAGAATAGTTTCCACTGGAGGCTGTCGGATTGAGTTTTTACTTGCCTTGCTCTTGGCCACAAGGACAATTTGTGATTTCTTGTGAGAAAAGACTGCGCCGGGAAGGAGACCGAACCTGACGTCAGGGGGGAGGCGCAGGAAGATTGCATAAAGAACGCGCCCCCTGTGGCCCTTCCCTGAGGCTGTCGGAGTGAGTTTTTACTTGCCTTGCCCTTGGCCATGAGGGCAATTTGTGATTTTCTGTGAGAAAAGACTGTGCCGGGAAGGAGACCGAGCCTGACATCAGGGGGAAGGCGCCAGAAGATTGCATAAAGAACACGCCCCCTGCGGTGCGGCGCCGGCGTGTCGCCGAAGCCGCATGCGCACAAGGGGCACATGCGACTTTGTTCGACTTGCTTCGAATTGGTTGAATTAAGTATAAGAATTATCGTGGTGGCTTTCTCTCATAAATTTCTTAAAATTCTTATCTCAATTTAGCATTGAGTAATTTTTAGTGGTGCAGAGTTCAGGGATTAATATAGGAGAATAATTATGCCACCAAAAAGGAAAGGGAAGGTTGGGGTCTTCCCCCCAGTGGCCCCTACTCCTTCTCTGACCCAATTGGAAATAAATAGATTCCTGACACAGCTAGAGAATCAGGACGCTAAGGATTCTGTTGGAGCCACACAAGCTGGAGAATTGAGTGGCTCCTTGGATGAAGCGGCTCTGAGCCCAGATAGCCGACCTCCACAAGTCCAACGAAATGGGGAAAATGGGGAGGCTCGGTTGCCATCCACAGATATGGGAGAGGCATCAGAGCTAGGGGGCCCAGAATCCCAAGTAGGAAATTTATCTCAGATATTAACGAGACCTGGGAAGGTAACACTGGAATTAATATGGGAAGCAGTAATTGGTTTAAGCTCAGCCATGAACAGATTAGAAAAAAAGATGGATGCATTATCTTCTGATTTTCAATTGAAATTAGCAAGTGTTCAAATTCAAAATAATTTAATTTCTCAAAAAGTAAACGATAATGAGAAAATTATTCATTCTTTGCAAAAACTTAAGGTATGTGTAATAAAGGATCAAATAGCTAGTTCACGAAGTTTGGAGGCTCTAGAAAATCATATAAGACATTTAAATATTAGATTGACAAATTTTCCACAAGTTCTGGGTGAACTTCCATATATTTCCTTCAAAAAAATTCTTTAGAGAAATTTTATTATTGGAAGAAGAGGAAATTCCCTTGATTAATAATTGCTATTTTCTAACAAAGAAATCTTCAGTTCCAACAAATCTTACTGAATTTTTAGAGGACTCCAACCTAGAAGTTATTAATAGATCTACTCTAGTAGCATCCTTTATTATAGCTCAGGATATTAATAAGGTAATGAAACATTATTTCCAGAAATTTCCTATGACATTTCATGGACAGGTGGTTAAGATTTATCCTGATTTAGCTTTGATTATAAGAATGAAGCGCAAAGAATTTTTGGTATTGAGATCTCAGATAACTTCATTACGTTTTACGTTTTTACTGTGCTACCCTTGTAAATGTGAGCTAAAAAAAGGAGAACATTCTGATGTTTTTCATCAAGTGGAGCAATTGCAACACTTCTTGGCTGCACAGCAACCAATAGCTTTCTCCCCTTTAGTTAATAATGATATATTAGTTATGCCTGCTATAACAGAAGAACCATCTACCAGTGTAAACCCTATCAATGAGTAGGCTTAGGTCGGCAAGTAAGTAAAGAAACCAGTATGTGATCTGTACTGTTTACTTTGTTGTTTATCCAAATAAGAGATCTCCAGTATTAACTAAATTACTCAGCCTTATTTTATTTTTCTTTAGATTATTAATCACTGTCTATAAAGATTAACACAAAATAGATTAAAGATAGACATTTTCTTGTTATTATTAAACAAATGATGTTTTGTTACCCTTTAGGGATATTCTATGATGTGATAACCTTTTTATTCACTAAAATGTAAATGTGAATGAAAATTATAAATAAAGAATAAAAAAAAAAAAAAAAGACTAGTTTCCACTATTTTTCCCGGCACTGAATGTTGTGAGTGTTTAGTGGACTCTTGGGCCGGCCTGGCGGAGACTGGGAAAGGTGGACCACTGTCTCTGTGGAGCAAGGTGCAGGCCGGGAGGCGGACATTGGACCAGGTGAAGGAGTAGGCCTTCACCCTGGAAACCAGTACTCCCCAGGAGGGGCCTGTGGAAGTCGGCCTGCTGGGACTTAGGAGAACAAGGAGATGATCTTCACCCTGGAAGCCAAGACTCCCCCGGGAGGAGCCCGTAGGAGTCCGGCCACTGGGACTTAGGAGATCAGTGAAGATGCCTTCACCCTGGAAGCCAAGACTCCCCCGGGAGGAGCCGGTAGGAGCCAGGCCGCTGGGGCATAGGCGAGCGGGTACGCAGAGATGATGATCCAGGATCAAGGCATACACCAGGCTGGAACTGAAGCAGGATACTGAGGCTGGAACCTGGCTGGAACTGAAGCAGGATACTGAGGCTGGAACCAGGCTGGAACTGAAGCAAGGCACAGAAGCAGGAACCAGGCTGGAACTGAAGCAGGATTCTGAGGCTGCATCTAGGCTGGAACTGAAGTAAGGCACAGAAGCAAGAACCAGGCTGGAACTGAAGCAGGATACTAACAGACGTTAGCAAACTCCGAGGCACACAGCAACTAGGAACCCCAAGGTAACCTCGTTGCAAGGCGTCTAACCGAGGTAGGCGCCGGCCTTACATACCCGCCGGCATCTGACGTCACTGAGGTGGGCGGGAAAGGGCCTACAAGTTCGGGCTCTTGGCGTGCGCGCCTAGGAGGAGGGTGGCTAACTTTGGTATCCCAGCGGCGTCGTCCCCGCAGAAACACCACCGAAGAACAGGCCCGGGACCCTGCGGACCCCTGCAGCGAGCCAAAGTCCCAAACCCGGAAGATCGAGGTAAGGTCCCAGTCGCGAGTGCCACGACCGAGGCTGCAAAAGTACCTCCCCTCTTAAGCCCCCTCTTAGCAGGCCAAGGTTTACCTGGATGTTGATGATGAAATTGCCGCAGAAGCTCTTTATCTAAGATGTTACAGGCTGGTTCCCATGTGTTGTCCGCAGGACCGCAGCCCTCCCAGGGAAGCAGATACTCCCACTGTCGGTGATGGAAGCGAACATCTAGGACCTCCCGAACTTGATAGGTTGGCTCATCAGGGACAGCGGGATCTGTGGAATCAGGAACTAGACGGTGATACCTGGAGAGAACAAGGGGCTTCAACAAGGAGACATGGAACACATTATGTATGGGCATGGAGGAAGGTAGGCATAAACGATAGGATACTGATCCTACATGCTAAGCAATACGGAAGGGCCCACAGTATCTTGGGGCCAACCTTCGGGAAAGAATTTGAAGCTGGAGGTTCCTTGTGCTGAGCCAAACTCGGTCCCCTGGAAGAAAGATAGGCACTGGCTGCCGATGCCGATCTGCCCATTTCTTGGTGGTCTTGGCCGCTTTGGCAAGTTTTCTCTGGATGGAAGTCCACAGAGATTGTAGTTGCTGGGCGGAGAGTTGCACCACGGGTAGCTCGCTTGGAAAAGGCAGAGGTAGTGGCGGTCGCAACTGTTTCCCATAGACTGTAAGGAAGGGTGAGCTTCCTGTGGCAGAATGCGTATGGTTGTTATATGAGAATTCTGCCCATGGCAGTAGCTTGGCCAAATTGTCTTGTCTCTCATTGACGAAGGAGCGAAGGAACGTTTTTAAGGTCTGATTGGTGCGTTCCGTCTGCCCATTGCTCTGGGGATGGAATGCAGTCGATAAGCTGAGTTGCACATTGAATCTTTTACATGGGGCTCTCCAATACCGGCCAGTGAACAGAGGACCTCGGTCGGACACTATGTCTTGGGGTAGACCGTGAATCTTGAAGATGTGTTGTGTGAACAATTGAGCCAGTTCCGGGGCCGATGGTAACTTAGGCAGAGGAACGAAGTGAGCCATTTTGGAGAACCGGTCCATGGTCACCCAGATGATAGTGTTCCCTTCGGAGGCTGGGAGGTCCACCACAAAATCAGTGGAGATGTGGGTCCAAGGTTCTACTGTGATGGGTAATGGTTGCAGCAGGCCCCATGGCTTCCCCGTGAGTGGCTTCTGCAAGGCACAGGTGGGGCAGGAATCCACAAAGGCACAAATATCTTGTTTTATCATTGGCCACCAGTAAAACCGATTTGCCAGATCGAGAGTTCTGTCACGGCCCGCATGGCCCCCTGTGAGGGAGTTATGGGCCCAGAGCAAGACCGCTCTTTGAGAGCATTGAGGAACCACTGTCTTCCCTTGGGAGCTTACTGCAGTCACAGAGAGGTTAATCTTCGCGGGATCCAGAATGTACTGGGGTGGATCCTCAGCCTCTTCCAGCTTGGTGGAATGCGACAAGGCGTCAGCTCGGACGTTCTTAGAGGCAGGCCGGTAAGGAAGCGTGAAGTTGAAGCGGTTGAAGAACAGGGACCAGCAAGCCTGCCTTGGGTTCAAGCGTTGGGCCTGACATAAGAACTCTAAGTTTTTGTGGTCGGTGTATACCGTGATGGGGTAGTTGGCTCCCTCTAACCACTGCCTCCATTCTTCAAAGGCCAGATTAATGGCCAACAACTCCTTGTCCCCAATGCTGTAGTTATTTTTGGCAGCTGAGAATCTCCTGGAAAAGTATGAGCAGGGGAGGAGTTGTCCGGAGTCAGAGCCTGGCTAAGCACAGCCCCTACCGCGACATTGGAGGCGTCCACCTCTACCATGAATGGTCGGAGGGGGTCTGGGTGACAAAGACAAGTGTCCTGCAGGAAGGCCTCCTTGAGGGTTTCAAAGGCTTGGCAGGCGGGAACGGGCCAGTCCACTGCATTGGCTCCCTTTCGAGTAAGGGCGGTGAGTGGAGTCACAATACGTGAGTAGTTAGGGATGAAGTGTCTATAAAAGTTGGCAAAGCCGATGAAGCATTGCAACGCTTTTAGCCCTCTCGGCCGAGGCCAGTCTCTGATGGCGGCCACTTTCTCAGGGTCCTTCTGGAATCTGGAGGCAGAGACGATATAACCCAAGAATGGCAGGGAAGTTCTTTCAAAGCAACACTTCTCCAATTTTGCATATAGACCATTGTCCCTGAGGATCTGCAAGACCTGATGAACTTGCTGGCGATGCGAAGGCAGATCGTGGGAGTAAATTAACGCGTCGTCTAGGTAGACAATGACTGAGGTATTCAGAAGGTCTCGAAGTATCTCGTTCATTAGGTGTTGGAACACCGCTGGGGCTTTGCATAGTCCAAAGGGCATAACGAGATACTCATAGTGCCCATCCCGGGTGTTAAAGGTGGTCTTCCATTCATCCCCAAGATGAATCCACACTAAGTTATAGGCACCTCGTAAATCTAGTTTTGTGAACACTTTAGCCCCCTGCAACCTATCCAGGAGCTCGGGAATTAATGGGAGTGGATAACGATCCCGCTTCGTGATCGCATTGAGACCCCAATAGTCAATGCATGGCCTCAATGAGCCGTCCTTTTTGCTAACAAAAAAGAAACCCGCCCCAGCAGGTGGTTTGGACGCATGGATAAAGCCCTTTGCCAGATTCTCAGAGATGTATTCTGACATGGCCCGGGTCTCTGCTAAGGACAAGGGGTACACTCTACCCCAAGGAGGCGTTGTCCCGGGTAATAGCTCAATGGCACAATCGAAAGGGCGATGCTGGGGTAGAATCTCCGCCTTAGATTTGGAGAACAAATCGGTAAAGTCTTCATAGGGTGCGGGAAGACTGATGGCAGAGTGCAGAAGAGGAAGACCTGGAGGCTTGGGGACCTTCAAACAGTTGGAAAAGCAGTACGGGCTCCACTTGGTAATTTGCAGGGTATCCCATTGGATGGTGGGAGAGTGTTTCTGTAGGCATGGTAACCCTAGCACCAAGGGGTGGACGGCCTTCTCCAATACCAGGAAGGCTATCTTCTCTGAATGGATCGCCCCGGTGCGTACGGTTATGGGTGTCGTGGAGGCTGTGATGCGGCCTGGAAGAAGTGTTCCCTGGATGGAGGTAATCCACAGAGGCATCTCCCAAGACTGCAAGGGGATCTGTAACTGGTGTACTAAATCATTCAGGATGAAGTTACCCCCTGCTCCGGAGTCCAGGAAGGCGAGAGTCTCCAGGGACCCACACAGATACTCCAGGGTAATGGGTACAGTACATTGAGGAGCAGCTGCACAACCTAGGAGGAGCTCCTCATGACCCCCAAGGTTCTGGCATTTTCCAAACGCTCTTGGCAGTGCGCCAGGAAATGGCCTTTCTGGCCGCAATAGAGGCAGAGGCCCAAGGCACGGCGACATTGTCTCTCTGCAGTGGAGAGTGGGGTATGCCCCCTTGCATGGGTTCTCTGGTCGTGACCTCCAGTCGAATTGTCTTGGAGGAGGATCATGGTTTGGAGAACGCAGGAGCCAACGAGGGTGTCCGTCTGACGGGTCGTTGCTCTCTGGCCCTCTGCTGGAGACGACGGTCGATTCGCCCCGCCATTTCTATAAGACCATTGAGCTCCTCTGGGAGGTCGTGAGCGGCTATCTCATCCTTGATACTTCCAGCCAGGCCCTCCAGGAAGACTGCTCGGAGGCTGTTGTCCTGCCATCCCACCTCTTGGGCATGCGTGCGAAAATCCATGGCGTAGTAGGGATGTGAATCGTGTCCTCGATCGTCTTAACGATCGATTTCGGCTGGGAGGGGGAGGGAATCGTATTGTTGCCGTTTGGGGGGGTAAAATATCGTGAAAAATCGTGAAAATCGTTAAAAAATCGAAAAATCGAAAAACCGGCACATTAAAACCCCCTAAAACCCACCCCCGACCCTTTAAATTAAATCCCCCACCCCCAAATAACTTAAATAACCTGCGGGTCCAGCGGCGGTCCGGAACGGCAGCGGTCCGGAACGGGCTCCTGCTCCTGCATCTTGTCGTCTTCGGCCGGCGCCATTTTCCAAAATGGCGCCGAAAAATGGCGGCGGCCATAGACGAAAAAGATTGGACGGCAGGAGGTCCTTCCGGACCCCCGCTGGACTTTTGGCAAGTCTCGTGGGGGTCAGGAGGCCCCCCACAAGCTGGCCAAAAGTTCCTGGAGGTCCAGCGGGGGTCAGGGAGCGATTTCCCGCCGCGAATCGTTTTCGTACGGAAAATGGCGCCGGCCATACGCGTATGGCCGGCGCCATTTTCCGTACGGAAAATGGCGCCGGCAGGAGATCGACTGCAGGAGGTCGTTCAGCGAGGGTTCCGGCGCCTCGCTGAACGACCTCCTGCAGTCGATCTCCTGCCGGCGCCATTTTCCGTACGGAAAATGGCGCCGGCCATAAGCGTATGGCCGGCGCCATTTTCCGTACGAAAACGATTCGCGGCGGGAAATCGCTCCCTGACCCCCGCTGGACCTCCAGGAACTTTTGGCCAGCTTGGGGGGGGCCTCCTGACCCCCACAAGACTTGCCAAAAGTCCAGAGGGGGTCCGGAAGGACCTCCTGCCATCCAATCGTGTTCGTCTATGGCCGCCGCCATTTTTTGGCGCCATTTTGGAAAATGGCGCCGGCTGAAGACAACAAGATTCAGTAGCAGGAGCCCGTTCCGGACCGCTGCCGTTCCGGACCGCCGCTGGACCCGCAGGTTATTTAAGTCATTTGGGGGGGGGGGGGTTCGGGAGGGTGGGGGATTTAATTTAAAGGGTCGGGGGTGGGTTTTAGGGGGTTTTAATGTGCCGGTTTTGCGATTTTACGTTTTTTCGATTTTTCACGATTTTTCACGATATTTTACCCCCCCAAACGGCAACAATATGATTCCCTCCCCCTCCCAGCCGAAATCGATCGTTAAGACGATCGAGGACACGATTCACATCCCTAATACTAACAGACATTAGCGAACTCTGAGGCACACAGCAACTAGGAACCCCAAGGTAACCTCGTTGCAAGGCGTCTAACCGAGGTAGGCGCTGGCCTTACATACCCGCCGGCATCTGACGTCACTGAGGCGGGCGGAGCATCTAGTGGCGGGAAGGGGCCTACAAGTTCGGGCTCTTAGCGCACGTACATGCCTAGGAGGAGGGCAGCTGGCTTTGGCATCCCGGCGGCGTCGTCCCCGTGGAAATGTCGCTGAAGAACAGGCCCGGGACCTGGCGGACCCCTGCAGCGAGCCCGAGACCCAGACCCGGAAGATCGAGGTAAGTTCCCGGTCACGAGTGCCGTGACCGGGGCCGCAACACTGAAGCCAGACTCACTGGTCTATAGTTTCCTGGATCAACCCTGGATCCCTTTTTAAATATTGGGGTTACATTGGCCACCCTCCAGTCTTCAGGTAAAAAGGATGATTTTAACTAAGTTCTGAAATTTCATTTTTGCGTTCTTTCAGTACCCTAGGATACATGCCATCTAGTCCAGATGATTTGCTTCTCTTTATCAATCTGGCCTAGGGGTGTGCATTCGTTTTGAACTTAAATGTAAAACACAACTTTTTTTTTTTTTAACTTAAAAAAGTGATGAGGCGAAAACGATCGGATTTCCAACTTATTCAACATAGCTATGTTGAATAAGTTGGAAATCGCGATTGTTGATCCTAAATAAAAATTTAAACCCCTCACCCTCCTTAATCCCCCCCCAAGACTTACCAAAACTCCCTGGTGGTACAGCAGGGAGTCAGGACGCCATTTCTGAACTCCTTTGCGAGGAGCACGTGACGTCGGCGTCACGTCGGAGTGACGCGGCGTCACGTGATTCCCCGCGTGATCGCTCTGGGACCCTCGTTGCACCCAAAAGGAACTTTTGGCCAGCTTGGGGGAGTCAGGAGGCCCCCCCAAGCTGGCCAAAAGTTCCTTTTGGGTGCAACGAGGGTCCCCCGGAGCGATCGCGCGGGGAATCACGTGACGCCGACGTCACGTGCTCCTCGCAAAGGAGTTCAGAAATGGCGTCCTGACTCCCTGCTGTACCACCAGGGAGTTTTGGTAAGTCTTGGGGGGGGGATTAAGGAGGGTGAGGGGTTTAAATTTTTATTTGCACGTATGGACATAGACTCAACTTATGGAATTCTCCATATGTCCATATTGACCGCAAATGGGACCCCCTTTCGACTTATGGACTTATGAACATAAACTTTTGCTCTGCACATCCCTAATCTGGCCTACTAAATCTTCCAGGTTCACAGTGATTTGGTTCAGTTCATCTGAATCATCAACCTTGAAAACCATCTCTGGAACCAGTATCTCCACACTCACTGGTTAACACAGAAGAAAATAATTAATTTAGTCTTTCTGCAATGGCCTTATCTTCCCTATCAGCTTCTTTAACCCCTCGATCATCTAATGATCCAACCAACTCCCCCACAGGTTTCTTGCTTCTGATATATTTTTTAAAGTTTTTATTATGAGCTAAAATAGCCTCTTTCACCTCACCCTTTAACCATGCCGGTAATAGTTTTGCTTTTCTCCCACCTTTCTTAATGCATGAAATACATCTGGACTGCACTTCTAAGATTGTATTTTAAACAATGTCCATGCCTGTTTCACACTTTTAAGCTATGCAGCTGCACCTTTCAGTTTTTTCTAAACTATTTTCCTCATTTTATCAAAGTTTCCCTTTTAAAAATTTAGTTTTTGAGCTGTAGATTTAAATATTGTCCCCCTTCCAGTTCAAATTTGATCGTGTTATGATCACTGTTGCCAAGTGGCCCCACCACCATTACTGCTCTCACCAAATCCTGCTTTCCACTGAGAATTAAATCTAAAATAGCTCCCTCTCTCATTGGTTCCTGAACCAATTGCTCCATGAAGCAGTCGTTTATTGCATCTAGGAATTTTATTTCTCTAGCATGTCCTGATGTTACATTTACCGAGCCAATATTAGGGTAATTGCAATCTTCCATTATTTTTGCACTGCTAAAATTGGTTAGCTTCCCTGATCTCTCTCAGCATTTCATCATCTATCTGATCATTTTGGCCAGGTGGACGATAGTATACTCCTATCACTATACTCTTACCCAACACACATGGGATTTCCACCCATATAGATTCTACTGAGCATTTAGTCTCTTATATGATCTTTATCCTGTTGGACTCTATACACTCCCGGACATAAAGTGCCACATCCCCACCAAGTTGATCTTCCCTATCATAGCGATATAATTTGTACCCTGATATAGCCGTGTCCCATTGGTTATCCTCCTTCTACCAGGTACCTGATGCCAATTATGTCTAGTTCATCATTCACTGCTATACATTTCAACTCTGTCATGTTACTTCTTAGATATCTGGCATTGGCATATAGCATTTCAAAGTGTGTTTTTTGTTTGTATTAAGCTTTTCAGTTGATATGGATAATTTGGAAATCTTTAGCTCAGGTGATTCCTTATTTATAGGCACATGGGCTATTTTTGCTATTTTTGAAACCTCTGTTGGGATGCCATAGCTCTCCTTTTTCATTAGTATCCTTCAAAGGTACATTCCTCAAAACCATGCACTGCTGAGTGATTGTTGGCTTTTCCCCCTTGTTATAGTTTAAAAGCTATTCTATCTCCTTTTTGAAAGTTAGTGCCAGCAGCCTGTTTCCATTCTGGTTAAGGTGGAGCCCATCCTTTCTTAAAAGTCTCCCCTTTCCCGAAAAGGTTGTCCAGTTTCTTACAAAACTGAATCCTTCTTTCCTGCACCATTGTCTCATCCATGCATTGAGACTCCAGAGTTCTGCCTGCTTCTGCGGACCTGCACATGGAACAGGAAGCATTTCAGAGAATGCCACCCTGGAAGTTCTGGATTTCAGCTTTCTACCTAAAATCTTAAATTTGTCTTCCAGAACCTCCCTCCCACATTTTCCTATGTAATTGGTGCCCACATGTATCATGACAGCTAGATCCTCCCCAGCACTGTCTATAATCCAATCTAGGTGATGAGTGAGGTCCACCACCTTCACACAAGGCAGGCAAGTTATCAGGCAGTCCTCATGTCCACCAGCCACCCAGATATCTACATTTCTAATAATCACCAACTATGATGGCCAACCTAACCCTTCCCTCCTGGGCAGTAGTCCTGGGAGACTTTTCCTCAGTGCGAGAGGACAACACATCACCTGGAGAGCAGGTCCTTGCTACAGGATCACTTCCTACTAAATCCATGCAATGCTCTCTAACTGGGAGCACCGGGTCTTCCACACTGGATTTGGCTCCTATGTACCTGAAGGTCTCATCAATGTAACTCTCCATCTGCCTCAGCTCCTCCAGGTCTGCCACTCTAGCCTTCAGAGATTAGACTCGTTCTCTGAAAGCCAGGAGCTTTTTGTACTGGATGCACACATACGATCTCTCACCTGTGGGTAAAAAATCATACATGTGATGATGAAAATGATTAGAAAGCTCCCATCTTGCTGCTGGACTTCTGCCTTCATCTTAAATTCGTTGAGTTCCTAGTTAAGTTTAGATTGCGAGGGGAGTAGTAATTAGAGTACTTTAAATTTATAGTTGTATTCACTAAATAATCTGCTAGTGACCTACAAGGGGATGATTCAACTCTAAGTAAGGGCTGGTACAACAGTATGAATTAGAAAAGAGCATAATAGATTTTTACTGAGAAAGTGTCTATTTCCTACAAATCAAGGGTTGAGCTAAGGGTGGTTGGGAGGGAAAGACAGAAGCTAGAATTAACTCCCTCTGGCTTGCTTATCTCAGAAACACAAACTCTAAAGAATATATCCCCCTATTAAACCTCACTCCAAACTTTAAGTCTAAGAATTTCCAAAACTATACTTACCAATCTTCTTCAATCACCATTAATTTGATCTTCTCTGAAAGGATTGAGAGGTTTGAGATTTGTGCTTCTGGCCCTCTTCTACTGCAAAGGACGTGAGGCCTCTGGAAGCTGGGGCTGTGAAGTTCGAAACCTGGAGCACTTGCTGTGACTTCTGGAGTCCTCTCCTGGGTGATGCTGGGAGCAGTATGCAGATGAGCCTTCTGGTCCTCTTCTGCTGCAAAGGGTATCAAAGGATACTAATGAAGCATTAGAGTTATGGCACCCGAACAGAGAGGTTACAAAATTAAGAAATGTAGTCCAAGTTCCTATAATTAAAATCTCACCTGAGCTAAAAGATTCCAATTTATTCCTATCAACTGAAAAGCAGAATGCTAATACAAACAAAAACACACTTTGAAATCTTTGAATGCTAATGCCCGAAGTCTAAGAGGTAAGATGGTAGAATTAGAGTATGTAACAGTAAATGACAGACTTAATTGGCATGTCAGAGACATGGTGGAAAGAGGATAACCAATGGCATAGTGCTATACCAGGATACAAATTATATCAGAATGACAGAGGAACATTTTGATTGTGGGGTGGTGCTTTATGTCTGGGATGGCAGAGTCCAACAGGATAAAGATTCTACATGAGACTAAATGCACAATTGAATCTTTATGGGTAGAAATCCCTTACATGTTGGGGAAGAGTATAGTGATAGGAGTATACTACCATCCACCTGGCCAAGATGGTGAGTTGGACAGTGAAATGTTAAGAGAAATTAGGGAAGCTAACCAAATTGTTAGTGCAGTAATAATGGGAGATTTCAATTACCCCAATATTGACTGGGTAAGTGAAACATCAGGACATGCTAGAGAGAAAGTTCCTGGATGGAATAAATGATAGTTTTATAGAGCAATTGGCTCAAGAACAGATGAGAGAGGGAACAACACCTGGTTCCTTGTCTTGCACAATCTCCCTTTTCCCACAGCCCTGTGGCTCCCTGGGAAGTGTAGTTATACCCTCCCCCACCCCAAGTTCTTCATCAACTACCTCTTCCCTTTCACTCCCTTTTAATCTAAGAAGTGGAATGTACCTCCCATTACAATAGACAGAATTCTATTATTGATTTTGTTTGAGAATAGGGAGACAGGTCACGCCAATGATCTTCAGTGGTTGGAATCAAGACAACAGGTACAAGGATGCAGCCCAGCTATGACTGGTCCAACACCTATTGGATGACTACCTCTACTTTCAAGGGACTACCTGAAAAATCATGAGCTCACAAATCACACTACATTTCACATTTGAGTATGCTACTATTCAAACCCAAATCCAGAGCTCAACATTAGGACCATTATGATACTAGCAAGAATTTACCTTTTTGTAGGATTCAACTGAAAACACAAAGAAAAGAACTTCAGAAAAAAAGATCAGAACGTATGAACTGCCAATTCTGTTAAGTTTGGAAAAGGTATTGTGTGTGATATGTGATAGTTGTTAGAACGGGGTGGTTTTAGTGTGACCTTGGGCCTCAGCCCAACCCCAGACGGATCCGGGACCAAACCGAGGGTTGACGGTGTGTTCCAGCATGGCAGACGGTCTTACCCTCTGCCAGGCCTGCAAGCTCCCAAGGCCAACAACAAGATGTTGGAAGTTGAATGGTCCTCCGAACATTCCGAGCCCTTTCAGACCTGCCACTTGGATCGGCATGGAGCAGCAGGCCTGGCCTGAGGATGAGGGCAGACGGACCTTGACATGAAGCCATGACACCAAGGTTGATGCAACGGCATCACAGACGAAGGATGTTGAAGACATGACACCAAGATTATTAAAGACATGACACCAGGACTATTGAAGACATGATACCAGGGCTGATGCGAAGACATCATGGACCAGGGTCGATGCGACGGCATCCTGGACCAGGGTTGATGCGACGACATCAGAAACATGACGAGGAACTTGACGAAGTCCAGACGAGATGAGAACTGGCAGGAGGACATTGGCACTGTCTCTCAGGGTGCCCTACTCAGCCCACCTTCATGGACAGACCCAGTGGGCTGGTCACGGACCACCCTGTCCCACTGCACGCCCTACACAGCCCGAGGAGGCTGGTCATGGACAACGTGGAGAGCGGGACAAGTGCAGGGAAGAATCCAGTCGAGGTGGGTCTCCGATGACGGAGCCAGATGTCGCCCAAACCACCACAAAGGCTGGCAGGACATGACTGATCAGGAGCACAGAAACAAATTCCACCTGTAGGCAACTCCACGCTCGGGAAAGACGTCATCCGAGGGAGCACGGCCTGACAGGACCAGAAGACTCAGGAGCACTGAAGCGAACACCAAGAAGGGCAGGACAACAGGAGGTGAAACACCAGGAGATGAAACACCAGGACACCTGGACGAGGACCTCAGGCACAAAGACATGACTTGACTTGACATGACATGACATGAAGACGAAAAGAAGAGGAGCTCCACGAAGAAGTCCTGATGGAGCTCTGGCAGGCAGGAGCCTCCAGAGTGAAGTAACTCTGATGCAAGGCAAAGACATAGTATGAAGGCAGCCCTTTTATAGTGCTCAAGCAGGAAATCAGTCCAAAGGTGGGGCCAGCACACTTCCTGTGTCTGGCCCTTTAAATTCTGGAGAGAGGCACGGCCACGCGCCTAGAGGAGAAAGCAGGAGCTTGTGCAGGACCACAGACAGCGGCCTGCACTGATGTCAGCGTCACAGGCAGCAGGGCTGGGCCTGAATGCAGACCCCGAAGACGGCAGCGGCTCCAGCCGCTGCAGGAGACCCTGAGGGCGGCTCCAGCCGCCACTCCAGCTCGGGGCTTGCGGCCTCTGGCTGCGAAGATGGCAGGAACATCGGCGGCGGCTCCAGCCACGAAGAAGGGCAGAAGGGCAGAAGAAGGGCAGAAGAAGGGCAGAAGGGCAGAAGGGCAGAAGGGCAGAAGAAGGGCAGAAGTCCACGGCTCCACCGCGACAAGAGCAGGAAATTCCGCGGCTCCGACCGCACCGGAAGGCTCGACCTCGGTGGCATCCGTGCCGCGTCGGGTGAAGCAAGCAGCAACGTGCGGGAAGGTGAGTGCATGCTCGCGGCGATTAGCTTCGCGGGCAGGGTCCATGACAATAGTATGCACCATATTCTGAGGTTCCTGGGAGACAGAAAGAATAGAGTTAATAAGTATGTCAAGCTATATATATCTGGAATCAAAGTATTTTTGAAAGTTGATTACTTACCTATTAGATCAGAATCTGAATGGTTACCTGTAGAGAGCAAAATAAGATTAAAAGTATTGCTGTAAAGTGGTACCAAGTGAGAAGAAAGTCATCATTTACCTGTTTCAAGATCTGTTAATTCATTTAATTCTTCCAGCATTAGGGTGAGTGAAATAAAATTGCATTCTATTTATTTTATTGTCTGGTTCTTGAAACAGATCCACATATCTTCCTACCTACAGAGGGAAACATCTTTCTTGTGTCCTCGCCCCTGCTCTCTACCTGCAGGAGATTCTTCGGCAGGGTAAGACTACCCATTATTTAAGCTACCCTGCAGAGGAGTGGGATTGTCTGGAAGGTGATATGGCCTTTCCCCTCTCGTGTCCAAGTTATTTCAGGTTCACAGGAGAACATGTAAATCACTAACAATTTATCTTTTTGTCACCATGACAAGCTGGGAGCTCCTTGTTGTCCTTGAGTGACAGTCACAATATCTTTATTCATGCCATTGGAAATATCTTTGTAACTGTTCTAAATAGCTCCGGAATAGACACTGATGACAGTTAATATTCAAGAAAAGCTAAACACCTGGCATTATTCTCTCAAGGGAGGCTGAAAACTACAAGGATCTATTGATTCCGTTATGGTTATTGCCATGGAGCTGAAATAGAACAGAAAAATACAAATACTATCACCAGAACCAACTATTCTTTGATGAGGTTATCACTAAATAATTTCCAGTTTGGGATTGTAGTGCATGTGCACAGCTAAGCACAACAAAGAGCCCAGCGGGCTGCCTACTTGAAAGGCATAAAGAGAATTTAACAAAGGCAGTCACAGAAGCAATTTCATCAAAAGTTCAAGGCAGTGGTGTAACAGTCAACACTTGCCGGGATCAGATGCAAGCTGTCAGACCTCTGTATGAACATGTAATCAACAAACAGGAGCAGGAACTGCTAAGCAAGTCGCTGCTTGTTAAAGCTTTGTCTCTCCAGACAAATGGCCTAACAAGTCTATTGCAGGTTTAAGGTGCTAGTAATACATGAGACAATCGTGTTTGTGCCCAATTCTAGCTATCAGGAAAACAATATAAGATCTTAACCAGGTTCATGGAGGTTTGTGTCTATCCCTATTGAGAATAATTTTGATGTCTGATTTGAAAACTGTTAGAAAGTTAAGCAGATTTTATTCTGAAAACAAAATGAGAAAAGTACTCTCTTCAGGGTCCTTTAAGATTTTATGCCCATCAGTGACAAAGATATTTCTAGAGAGAGAGATAGACTGTAGAGACCAATACATAACTTTACTCTTTATACCACTGTCAGCTCGATACAGTAAAGTGGGGCCGCGGTTACCCTGCTCCTAACCAGCTTTCTACTCACTATTCGGCCGCGTTAGTCCAACCCGCGATACACTATCCCCTTTAACCCATTCTTACCACCTCTTTAAATCCCCGGGTAACCCCTTCCGCACGCGGCATGTATATCAGAGGTAAACGAGCAAATTAGCTATTCCCTCCCATACAGTAACGCGCGCCCCGACTATCGCTATTTTACCCTGCCATTTTGCCCCGCGTTTAACCTGCTAACTTACCGCCTACCCTTACCCCTGGGTTAGAGGCAGGGGTAAAGGTAGACGGCAAACCTTCCCCCAAAAGGAAACCTCTTAAAACCTAAAATCCCCTCCTCCCCTCCTCCCGAAGCGACTCGACATTACTTTTTGTTGTTTTCTTACCTTTTGTTGCTTTTCAACCCCTTCCCTTCTCTGCCGTCCTCCGGAGGGGGCAGCCGGCGGCGAAAGCGGCTCGCAGCGGTCCCCCCCGCGCAGGTCCCGGTTCTCCTGGCTCGGCAACAGCAACAGCAGTACAATGGCCACCAATTAAAGCAACTTGTCCAGTCTGGCACAAGTTTCCATATCCATTCCCCCTTGTATTCACATTCTCCACCTGCAGCCACAGCTAGGGCTCCATCCACCCTAATCCTTCCTTCCTTCCTGGCTCGGCCAAATTGTGAAGCGGCTTGAAGCGTTCCCCCCCGCGCAGGTCCCGGTTCTCCTGGCTCGGCGTGAGGTGAGAGCCCACTGTTCTGTGCCCTCTCCGGCACGAGCGGAGCGAAGCGTTCTTTCGTTGGCCTGAGCGCCCTTCGATTTGGGCGCCCGTCGATTTGGGCGCTCCAGCCAATGAAAGCACATTGACGGGCGCGCGTGACGCATGCCGTGACGTCACGCGCGCCCGTCTATGTGCTTTCATTGGCCGGAGCGCCCAAATCGACGGGCGCTCCGGCCCGAACCGGGACCTGCAGGGGGGGGGGTGGACGCTGCAAGCCGCTTCACAATTTGGCCGTGCCAGGAAGGAATTGGGGTGGATGGAGCCCTAGCTGTGGCTGCAGGTGGAGAATGTGAATACAAGGGGGAATGGATATGGAAACTTGTGCCAGACTGGACAAGTTGCTTTAATTGGTGGCCATTGTACTGCTGTTTCTGTTGCCAAGCCAGGAGAACCGGGACCTGCGCGGGGGGGGGCCGCTGCGAGCCGCTTTCGCCACCAGCTGCCCCCTCTGGAGGGCAGCAGAGAAGGGAAGGGGCTGAAAAGCAACAAAAGGTAAGTTGGCACATGTCGAGCCGCTTCGGGAGGAGGGGATTTTCAGTTTTTAGGTTTTCATGGGTTAAAGTTGGGATCCACTTCCTGGTGCCTGTCATTTCAAATGTCATTTGAAATGACAGGTACCAGCGCACCCAGGATACTGTATAGGCGCTGTATTAAGCGCCTATACAGTAAAATGGGTTGCGCGGGCCTAACGCTTCGCCTAACGCTTCGCAGACGGGGCTTGCATTTGCAAGCAATTTAAATAGAGTATCGAGCGGTATGTGATCAGAACTGTGCCTGGGGCAAACGAGGGTGCGCCCGGCACTGCCGCACTCTTTCTTACGCAGCCTTACTGTATGGACTGTTAAACATAGCCAGTGAAAGGGCTCAGGACGCCAGCAAAATTAGAACCATTAGCACCCTTAGGATGATGCCTGAGCCAGCACCCCTTGCCCCTCCCTGAAATAAAATAGATGAGGTCCGGTGCCCCGCGCATGTAAGATACATTGCTGTTACCTGGCTGTTCATCCTGAACCATTTTCTTCTCCAGGGCTCAGACCAACCTTAGTCCAGCAAGTGACTGAAGCTAAGAACACCTGCTCCCTTCAGCAGTCACTGCCTCCTCAGAGATTGCTTCAGGGTGAAATGGGGTTAATTAGCTAGTTGTATTTATTAATATACCCAAGGCAAGCTAATGTGTCTAATATGTTTATATTTACTAATGATGCTTTACTTTGCACAGTATAAAATGATACTAAGCAACAAGGACTTTAGAAATATGCATTGTTTATTTTGTTCTAACTTCTAAACCTGAAAAAATCTGACACAAGTCTGATTCTAAAGAAAAACCCTGTGGTCTTTTCTGAGCTATTCGGCTTGCATTGGTATAGGTGGTGAGATGCACTTCTTTTGCTTATGTTATTTATAATAGTAATATTTGTTTGTGTTTTGCTTTTTTTCTGCACAGCCATTACTCCCCAACCCTGGGAGAACCTTTAGTTGTATGGGCAAGTTAGATATGACCATTCTAAACCACACAGCAGAGAGAACATAACATAAGAACATAAGATATGCCATACTGGGTCAGACCAAGGGTCCATCAAGCCCAGCATCCTGTTTCCAAGTTGCATGTACCTGGAAAGTACCCAAACATTAAACAGATCTCAAGCTACTATTGCTTATTAATTAATAGCAGATTATGGATTTTTCCTCTAGGAACTTATCCAAACCTTTTTCTTTTAAACCCAATTGTACTCACTACCTTAACCACATCCTCTGGCAATGAATTCCTCCTCCATCTGTAATTTTCTTGGAATCTACTAGGGATTCATTATTTATTAGATTTATATTCCACAATTACTATGGAATTCTTTGCCCCTATACATCCACATGGAAGATAATTATTTAAAACTTTGAAAAAGAGTCAAAACCTGTTTTTTTAATCTGGCATTTCAGAATATCTTGTTACTTCTTTTTTATTGTTCTAGGGCTAATTCAGTCTTTATTATAATTTTGTTTTATGGAGGTGGAATTATTTATATAGTCCCTCCCACAAGTTGGGAATTACAGGCTTGGCAGGCTTGCAGAGGCTGCTGTGAGGCAGGAGGTGGAATGGATGCTGGAACATGAGACTTGCAGCAGGATGGCATTGGGAAATTGTTGTGGGTGGGGACAGTCTGTTTCCTGGTTCGGCATGTGTTTCTGTGGAAGCAGGAAGGGGCAAAGCAAAGTTCTCTCTGGGCTACGGAAGTCACATTATTAGAGGGTTTGGTGAGAGGCCTGAGACTTTGCTGGTTTGGGGTGAGGTCAATCAGGAATGTGTGGGAGTTTAATGTGTAACGAGTGAATATGGGCTTGTGGGAGAGTTTTGAAGGGACATTAGTGGAACAGGCTAGAGATGTGAATCGTGTCCTCGATCGTCTTAACGATCGATTTTGGCTGGGAGGGGGAGGGAATCGTATTGTTGCCGTTTGGGTGTTTGAAATATCGTGAAAATCGTGAAAATCGTGAGCCGGCACACTAAAACCCCCTAAAACCCACCCCCGACCCTTTAAATTAAATCCCCCACCCTCCCGAACCCCCCCAAATGCCTTAAATTACCTGGGGGTCCAGCGGCGGTCCGGAACGGCAGCGGTCCAGAACGGCCTCCTGCAATTGAATTGTGTTGTCTTCAGCCGGCGCCATTTTGCAAAATGGCGGCGGCCATAGACCAACACGATTCGACTGCAGGAGGTCGTTCCGGACCCCCGCTGGACTTTTGGCAAGTCTTGTGGGGGTCAAGAGGCCCCCCCAAACTGGCCAAAAGTCCCTGGGGGTCCAGCGGGGGTCCGGAAAATGATCTCCTGCCGCGAATCGTTTACCGTACGGAAAATGGCGCCGGCAGGAGATCGACTGCAGGAGGTCGTTCAGCGGCGGTCCGGAACCCCCGCTGAACGACCTCCTGCAGTTGATCTCCTGCCGGCGCCATTTTCCATACAGAAAACGATTCGCGGCAGGAGATCGTTTTCCGGACCCCCGCTGGATCCCCAGGGACTTTTGGCCAGTTTGGGGGGGCCTCTTGACCCCCACAAGACTTGCCAAAAGTCCAGCGGGGGTCCGGAACGACCTCCTGCAGTCGAATCGTGTTGGTCTATGGCCGCCGCCATTTTGCGCCGCCATTTTGAAAAATGGCGCCTGCTGAAGACAACACAATTCAATTGCAGGAGGCCGTTCCGGACCGCTGCCGTTCCGGACCGCCGCTGGACCCCCAGGTAATTTAAGGCATTTGGGGGGGGGGGGTTCGGGAGGGTGGGGGATTTAATTTAAAGGGTCGGGGGTGGGTTTTAGGGGGTTTTAGTGTGCCGGTTTTCCTGCCCTCCCCCTTCCCCCGATTTACGATTTTTTGACGATAAATCGGGGGAATTGGTATTGTATCGTGGCCCTAAAGATTTTTGATGATTTAAAATATATCGGACAATATTTTAAATCATCAAAAAACGATTCACATCCCTAGAACAGGCTAAATATAATTAATCTTAGATACCCCATAACAGGGCAGAGGGACTTGGTGAGACTAGGTGAGGGACAGGAAACGTGCAATATGATCTGGCTTGTCGCAGCAGAAATCATGGAGGGAGCACAAGATTGCTTGTGAAATCCCAGGATTTGGGGGCAGGCCAAAAAACCAGAAGTCAAACAGAGCTGGTGGGAGGCAGGCCAGACCACAAAATGCAAGATTCAGCATGCTTGTACAATCTGCCAAGCCAATCATCCTGCATGCAATTGTCTAAAGCGAGCTATTCCAGGCCAGAGAGGGGGTACAAATGAGGGTGCGAGTTTTGCAAGGGTCCCCTCTCCAGTAAAGGTTTCTGAGGTGAGAAGTTGGCTGGAAAGTTATAACTAGGAGGATGCAGTGATCATAAGGGAAGGATGCACAGTAAATTTAAACAAGCTTTTAAAGAATGATAATTTGTTTTATGTTTCTTGTATTATGTGATATGTTTTATAATTATTGAATGCAATTTTGATTATTTTAACTATGAATGTTATGTTGTACCCCGCCCTGAACTTAGGATGCGTGGGTTAAAATGTTTTAAATCAAATAATTTGTCATTCTGTTTTTGAATGAGAGAGAAGTTGTATGGGGCTGGGGAATTGTAGAAAGGAAGGATTACGGGGCCTTTTGCAGTGCCATCCTTTAGAAAAATGTGCCTCCATTGGCAGTGGTCCTGAAAAAGGAGCTAGGGAAATTTCATTTGATCTTTCATTTGTCATATCCTGAGGGGAAGTCAGTGAATGGCTTCATACCAAAGGAATTGTGTCCCATTAAATATGCTTCCCTTGACTCGTGTCCATGGTGTATGGATCAGAAAACTGGGAATGTGCAGTTCTTTAAAACATGCACATTTGAACTAAATGAGGCAATTTTCATTTTGTTTTATTGTATCTAAAACAAATTGAAAATGCCTCAAAAAATCCTGAAAGTTTTTGGATTTTTCATTTCCACAAATAGTGCACACTATTTGCCAAAATGAAATATCAAAATGGAAACCAACCAAAATAAGAAAATATCTGGTCCAAAAAATGGGCTGTAAATGAACAAGCCAAACCAGAAATATTTTGCCTGCCCATCCCTGCAAGAAAAGCATTAATGATCAAAGCACATACAGACTCTGCATTCATATTGTTGCCAATTCACCCGATTAATTCTCCTTTGCTAGGGAGCACTATTTTGATAACTGCATGTCAATGGGTTTTTCCATCTCTTGCACTTATTTTGGGAAATTCAGTGTGCATGCACATTGGGTTACAGTGCATGGAGTGCCTGCTCATTAACTGGATGATCTCCTGTTTACAGACCCACTGCAGGTTGATGCATTTGCACCTCAGTCACTCCTGTCTCACCGTTTCCTGCTGAACAATGACTCCGGTCAGCTCTGAGGCCAATGCCATTTTGTTGCACAGCCATACAAACAAAATAGTGTCAGCCAGCTCTGAAACCGATGGCATTTTGTTTTATGGCCATATGCTTTAGGTCTGTAAAACATTGATTGTGGTCACACATTGAAGGGCCAAATGGCACCATTGTGCAGTGGGAAAAGGTAAGTAGAAGCCGGGGAGGTCCCAGCTGTAGCTCCCTTGCAGGGAGCAGGGGGAGAGATGCTCAAGATGTGCTTGCTCAGCTCTGGCTCACATGCGAGGGGGATGGGAGTAAAGAGGTCCTGGCTTATCTGCAGCTGTGGCAGGGGGTCCTGGGAGGTCTCAAGATTTTTTTTTATTAGAATTTATTTTTTTGGTATGATTGTGGAGAATATGGAGCAGGGTAGGGACCAAATGACAGTGTAAGCAAGCACATCTAATAGAAAACTGTTTGAATATGATGTAATCTAAATGTAAACTTCTAAATACCATCATATGAAAACCAAAGTTCTTGGCCATTGCCATTGTAGTCTTACAGTTAATGAGAAGTACAAGCTTATTCTTTTAAATGCCTAAGAAAATATTGAGAATAACTTTTTTAGGAAGTAAATGAATGTAACTGATTTATGCCTACTTTGACTTTGAGAGCCCTTCAGATCTTAGATTTAAAAATTTAATTACAGTGAGCGACTAACATACATTTTGAAGTCTGTAATGCTATGGAAATGCAAGAATTTGCAAGCAGTGGCATTTCTGCAGCTGATTTCTGGTAAGACTCACAGGGCTGGGCATACCCTCGACCTGCTGATATGCAGGAAGTATGATTCTGGATATTTGAAAGATATTAAAGCATGAGAGCACTTGGTGAGATCATTTGATTTGTTTTCCCCTAGAGCAGTGGTCCCCAACTCTGTCCTGGGGGCCCACCAGCCAGTTGAGTTTTCAGGATATCCACAATGAATATGCATGAGAGAAATTTTGCATGCACTGCCTCCATAACATGCAAATTTGCTCTCATGCATATTCATTGTGGATATCCTGAACACTCAACTGGCTGGTGGGCCCAAAGAACAGGGTTGGGAACCACTGCCCTAGAGGTTAAAACATAAGGAAAGGTTAAGGGTGCTTCAAGGGAGATAAAAACAAGTTGCCCCTTGTTAAACATTGAGCAGTTTAGGGAGAGTTGGTTAGATAACTGATTTGGAGAAATAGGACACTTTGAGCATGGAGTCCATGGCAGTTCAAATGGTATTGCTCTTCGATGCAGACTTTTGATCAGGTCGCCCCAGAATATGAAATTAAAGTTCGAGAGAAAGGAAAGCGTGTACCTTGGTATTTAGCAAATGTTGCCAGTGCTAACCAAGAATTAAGAATATATGAGAGACAGTGGAGAAAAGTGAAAGATGAAAGCTCTTTGTTAGAGTATAGAAAGATGTTGAAAGATTTTCTTGGTTGTTGTATGGGTGCAAAAAATGTGTATCATGTGTCAGATTTAGAGTGGGCAATAAATAAGCCTTTAGAGTTATTTTCCATAGTAAAAAGGTTAATGACGTGTCCAGCGACTCTAGATGAGATGCCTGACCGTGAGCTGGTTGCTAATTTTTTTTTGAAAATATGGAATTTAGAGCAGCAGCTTGGGCCTTTGTTGAGTAGATTAGTGCTGTCTGGGGTCCCTTCACAAACAAATGCATGGACTGAGTTTAATATAAGTATAATTAAAGATGTTGAATCAAAGGTGTCAGGATTGAAGTCTATATATTCTGTATTGGACACTTGCCCTTTTATGATAATCAAAAATTTCAAGGAGGTCTCTTATGAGATCATTAAAAAAACGATTAATAAATCTAAGCTAGGGAGAAATTCCAGCAGACTTGAAGCAAGCAACAGTAAGACCTATTAAGAAGGACTTTAATTTATCTTCCTCCGATTTGGCTAATTATCATCCAGTCTCAAATTTGCCAACAGTAGTAAACATTTTGGAAGAGTTTTAGAGCAGCTGGAAGAATTTGTAAACAGCATTTTGATATTTGAGTCTGCAACAATTTGGTTTTCATAGGCAGAATACAGAATATTTGCTGTTAAGCCTTATGGATAATCTGTTGACAAGTTTGATCATGGTCAAACAGGTATTCCGGTCCAGCTCAATCTGTCAGCATTTGATATGGTGCATCCCAAGATCTTGATTAGATACCTTGCCACATCTGGCATGGGGGGTTCAGTGTTGCGTTTGTTTCAGTCATAGTTTACAAATCTGATGTAGAGGGTCCAAATGGGTGTCCAGAATTCTACATGGCATAATATTCCACAGGAATCAGTGGTTTCTTCAGTCTTAATATATATATTTCTCCTGAGCTCCCTGCTACATTCTTTAGATGTAAAGCATTTTATGCATTTTGATGATCAGGTTTTTGTTTTTTTTTTGCCATGTGATCACTCTGGTGAACTCCCAGAATGTTGATTACAGAGGTAAAGGGGTAGCTTTAAAAATGAATAAAACTAAAGTTTTAATGGAATACTGCAAGGAAAGCGTATGTAGCTGTCTAAATGTAGGGCCTGCCAAAAAGTCCAATACCAATTTAATACTCCTCAAGGGCACTAGAAGCTGCAAGGGAGGCCGAATAAATTTCATGTTTCTCAGAAAACGGGCCACATCATGATTAGCAGACAAGGATCCTGACCCTATAACAGGAGAGTGCCACTACCTGTACCTTCAAGGACTTAAGAGCCAAGCTTTTATGCAAGCCATCCTGCAAACATTCCAAAATGAGCGAAATCTTGACCAAGGAAGGAAGAGTACCTTGATCCTCATACCAGACCTCAAACATTCTCAAAATAAGCCAAGGAAGTAGAGAACTTTCTTGCTCTTAGAAAGGGGAAAATCACTGCCGCGGAATAGCCACATTTCAGCAAGCGAGCCCTTTCAAGGGGCAAACTAAGACAAAATCGATTTTGATCTTAGTACCCTGGAAGTCGGAGACAAATCCACTAGGAGCATCTGCAGATCTGCATACCACGGCCTCCTGGGCCAATCCGGAGTGACCAAGAGCACCATCCCTCTGTGGCACTTGATCCTTTGAATCAAACTGCTTAACATGGGCCATGGAGCAAAGGCATACAGCAACTTGTCTTCCGGCTTCTCTTGCACTAGGGATCGATCCCCAAGGATTTGGGATCTCTTCTGCGACTGAAGAAGTATGGAACCTTCGCAATGGACAAGGTCATCAACAAGTCTAAGAATGGAAGACCCCAGTGATCCCAAATCAGTTGAAATGCTCCATCTGACAATGCCCATGCTCTTGGGTCCAGACTCTCCATGCTGAGAAAGTCTGCTCTTACATTGTCTTTGCCTGAGATGTATGAGGCCGAGATAATCTGGAGCTGCACTTTTGCCCATTCCATAAGTTCATCTATTTCCTGTGACACTTGTTCACTCTTGGTAGTTTCCTGCTGATTGATGGAAGCCACCGTCATAGCACTGTCCGACATTATTCGGACCGATCGACCCTGCAGTCTGTCGCTGAACTGTAAACATGACAACCAGACTACTCTGGATTCCAGGCGATCAAAGATCCAGAGAGACCCCTCTGCATTCCACCAGACTTGCGCTGTCAAGTACTGACAGTGAGCTTCCAACCAAGGAGACTCACATCCATCATCAATACCAGTCAGTCCAGAGAGATTAAGGAAACTCCCTTCCTCAGATGTTCTGCTGCAGCCACCTCTTGCAACCTCCATCTGCAAGAGAAGCCAAATCAAATATTCTTGAGACTATGGGTTCCACAGAGACAGCAGGGAGCGCTGAAGAGGATGCATATGCGCCCTCGCCCACGGTACCACTTCTAGGGTTGCCGCCATCAAGCCAAGTACCTGTAGGTAAGATCATTTTACAAGAAACACATTTGAATGATACAGAACATAATAAATTGCAACGAGAATGGGTAGGTCAGTGTTTTTATTCCTCTTTTACTACTATGAAGTGTGGAGTGGCCATTCTCATTCATAAAAATTTGCTATTTCAATGTGAACAAACTATACAAGATCCTGATGGGAGATTTGTTATAGTAGTTGGTAAATTACATCAACAGAGATTGGTATTTTGCAATATTTATGCTCCAAATTTATATTCTCAAGTTTTTTTTCTATCCTTGGTGAGGTTGCTTACTGATTTTTCCGATTGTCGTCTTGTTATAGGTGGTGATTTTAATCTTGTAGCTAATAAACAACTTGATAATTATCCATCTAAACCTATGTTGCTACGGGATCAACATACAGGTATTAATTTGCTGTGCCATGAATTACAGCTTTTGGATGTCTGGCGTGTATTGCATCCTAATGATTTGGAATTTACATTTTTCTCTAATCCTCATCAAACATATTCTCGCCTTGATTATTTATTAGTATCAGATCAATATTTTCAAACAGTGGTTGATGCTTCTATAGGGGCTATTTCTATTTCGGATCATGCTCCAATAACAGTCAAATTGCAATGTGGCATCCCCTATCATTCTCCATATTCATGGCGTTTGCGTCCTGATTTATATTTAGACAAAATATTTCATAAATATTTACAAGATTGCTGGAAAGAATTTTTAGAATTTAATGATAAACAGGATGTTTCCCCCGCAACGTTATGGAATGCGGGAAAAACAGTTATGAGGGGAGCTATAATTGCATATGTGGCAAAGCGAAATAAAAGGTGTAATGCTGAAATATTGAGGTTAACATCGGTTCTGAAAACAGCACAAATGCAACATGTGTTGGATATGACTAATGATACCAAGGCACAAGTTGATAGAATTAGAGAGGCCCTTAATACTTTATTACATCAGAGAGCTTCTAAATCGCTACGATACTATCGCTATCAATTATATAAGCATGGTAATCGTACTAGTCGTTTAATGTCGCATCTTATCCGCCCTAAAAGAAATCGTACATCTGTAGTTGGTATTCAAGATAGTCAGGGTTTATATCAGACTGCACCTGGGAAAATTGCTACTAGGTTTCTTGAATATTATGCAGCCTTGTATGGTCATAAACCTATGAATTTGGAAGTAGCAGAAAACCTTTTTCAAAATATTACTTGGCCTCAAGTTTCTAGAGATCAGGTATTGGCATTGAATACTCCTATAACTGAACAGGAAATTTATTCGGTAATTCAATCAATTAAATTAGGTAAAGCAGCGGGTCAGGATGGTTTAGGATCTGAGTTTTATAAAATCCTGAAATTTATTGTTTTAAAACCTTTACAAAAATATTATACTGGAATGTTAATTGACAAACATATTGCTGTATCATCTAATCAGTCAACTATTGTTGTTCTTCCTAAACCAGGTAAAGATCCCCTGGAAGTAGGTTCATATCGTCCAATATCTTTAATTAATGTGGACATAAAAATTTTGTCTGCAATTTTGGCATCTCGTTTAAATCAAATTTTACCTTCTCTTATTCATGAAGATCAAACTGGCTTTGTAAAAGGTCGCCAGGGGGTACGTAATGTTCGGCGTCTTATTGCCACATTAAGTTATCAACCAAAAGCAGAATCATTAATTCTTAGTCTGGATGCCGAAAAGGCTTTTGATTATCTTGGGAATATATGTTTTGGGCACTGCAGAAATATAATTTTTCTGGAAATTTCTTTACTTAGCTTCAAACTCTGTATAGTAATCCTAGTGCCATCATTTTGCTTAATGGAAATTCTACAGATTCTTTTCAATTATACTGCGGAGTCAGGCAGGGCTGTCCATTATCTCCATTGTTGTTCATTTTGGCATTGGAACCGTTGGCTAATGTCTTGCGAAATACATCACAATTTGTTGGAATTAGTTTAAATGGTCATCCATTAAAATCAGCTCTGTTTGCTGATGACATCTTACTTTTTGTAGGAAATCCACGCAAGATTGTTCCTGTTATTATTAACTTATTTGAACAATTTCATTTAGTAGCAGGTTTAAAAATAAATTTTGCTAAATCAGAAGCTTTGGCTCTTAATGATAATTTATCTACTACTTGGCATGGTACTTTTCCTTTTCAGTGGGCTCCTGAAAAATTAAAGTATTTAGGAGCTTTTATTCCTAGACAGCTAGATAAATTGTATGATTTAAATATTCCTCCATGCATAACACGCTTAGAGGAGCAGTTGAAGGTTTGGATATCTCTTCCACTTTCTTTATTTGGTCATTGTGCATTGATTAAGATGGTGATTGTTCCTAAACTTTTATATCTTCTCCATATATTACCTTGTTGGTTGAGAGTTAAAGATCTTCAACGATTGCGATCTATTATTCAAAATTTTCTTTGGAAAGGTGGTCGAGCCCGTATGGCTTATAATATTTTGGTAGGTCCTAAAGAACAGGGTGGATTAAATATGCCAGATTTTTGACTATATAATGTAGCTTGCCAATTGCGTTTTATTAGTGAATGGATTACGGGAACTTATCGTTATTGTGAGCAAGGAATGTTGGATTGTATGTCTCGCCCAAGTTCTCCTCTTAGTATTATTCAATTACGCCCAGGCCATAGATGTATTGTATCATTTCCTAGAATATTATTGGCTCCATGTATACGCGCTTGGAGATGGGTGCGACGTCGTGCACATTTATCAGGTGAAGCTTCTCTTTTAAATCCCTTTCTTGGTAATGTTAATTTTCTTCCTGGAATTGAGAATAAAGGTATTTCTTTATCATGGGCAAATCGTGGATTAAAGTTTCCAATTCATCTATTTGATGCTGATTCTCATATCTTACTAGACTATGATACATTGGCACGTACGTATCAGCTTCCAACAAAATATTTTTTTGCTTACTTACAAGTCCGTCATTATTTACATTCTTTCTTATGGAGTTCTGAAAAGTTAGCTGCTGAATCAAATTTTGCTATAAATATAATTGATACAGCATGTATGACAAACTCAATTACAGGTTGGGGAAAAGTAGTGAAGAAATTCATTAATGTTTCTTGTTTGGTCTCTTTGGCATCTCGTTGGTCTAATATGATAGGAATACAAATTACACCATCTTATTTGAAATATTGCTTTAGGACATTATACATGTCTCTACCTGATTTAGGATTACGAGAAGTCCAATTTAAAATACTTCACTGTTTTTATTATGATGATATACGAAGAAATAGAATGAAGTTGACTTCTACTTCTTTGTGTAGTAAGTGTGGAACAATGGTTGGAACATTATATCATCGCTTGTTTACTTGTCCAAAATTTAATGCCTTTTGGGATTCAGTTTTTCATATGATTGCCAAATGTACAGATGTATTTATTAGGGATGTGAATCGTTTTAGGACGATTAAAATTATCGTCTGATAATTTTAATATCGTCTTAAACCGTTATGGAACACAATACAATAGAGATTCTAACGATTTATCGTTATAAATCGTCAGAATCGTGAGCCGGCACACTAAAACCCCCTAAAACCCACCCCCGACCCTTTAAATTAAATCCCCCACCCTCCCGAACCCCCCCCCAAATGACTTAAATAACCTGCGGGTCCAGCGGCGGTCCGGAACGGCAGCGGTCCGGAACGGGCTCCTGCTACTGAATCTTGTTGTCTTCGGCTGGCGCCATTTTCCAAAATGGCGCCGAAAAATGGCGGCGGCCATAGACGAACACGATTGGACGGCAGGAGGTCCTTCCGGACCCCCGCTGGACTTTTGGCAAGTCTTGTGGGGGTCAGGAGGCCCCCCCCAAGCTGGCCAAAAGTTCCTGGAGGTCCAGCGGGGGTCAGGGAGCGATTTCCCGCCGCAAATCGTTTTCGTACGGAAAATGGCGCCGGCAGGAGATCGACTGCAGGAGGTCGTTCAGCGAGGGTTCCGGCGCCTCGCTGAATGACCTCCTGCAGTCGATCTCCTGCCGGCGCCATTTTCCGTACGAAAACGATTCGCGCGGGAAATCGCTCCCTGACCCCCGCTGGACCTCCAGGAACTTTTGGCCAGCTTGGGGGGGGCCTCCTGACCCCCACAAGACTTGCCAAAAGTCCAGCGGGGGTCCGGAAGGACCTCCTGCCGTCCAATCGTGTTCGTCTATGGCCGCCGCCATAATCGTGTTCGTCTATGGCCGCCGCCATAACAAGATTCAGTAGCAGGAGCCCGTTCCGGACCGCTGCCGTTCCGGACCGCCGCTGGACCCGCAGGTTATTTAAGTCATTTGGGGGGGGGTTCGGGAGGGTGGGGGATTTAATTTAAAGGGTTGGGGGTGGGTTTTAGGGGGTTTTAATGTGCCGGTTTTGCGATTTTACGTTTTTTCGATTTTTTACGATTTTTCACGATTTTTCACGATATTTTACCCCCCCAAATGGCAACAATACGATTCCCTCCCCCTCCCAGCCGAAATCGATCGTTAAGATGATCGAGGACACGATTCACATCTCTAGTATTTATACCTGTCACTGGACAATTACTATTAGATAGCTCTCATTTAGCAGATTTGCCATGCATAATTTCAAAACGGAAATTTGAGCGCATGGCTATTATGCTAGCATGTAGGACCATATTGGCGGATTGGACTGATCCAATGGCTATACCTACCCTACGAGCGTGGACAAATAGAATGATATTACTTTTACAAATGGAATTTATGGACTTCCGTAGCGGTACACGCAAACCTGATAAATTGTATTGTGCTTGTTGGCAAGCTTATTATGCGATACTCCCTCAAGATTTACAAGCTGGTTTGATTGATTCTGGTTATAAACATGACTGGTCTTAAATGGAGGTTTATGTAATAAGAAATGTATGAATATTGTGTTGAATGTGGTGTGGTTTTAAATGGATGAAAGATAATGTATGATTGTGATTGGAGATGTTTGATTGTTGTTTGATGGTTATTTAATTTGATATTGTATTTTTATTGTATTGTGTTTTATTTTTTGTAAGTTGTATTTATTTAAAAATAAAATAAAAATTATTTTGGAAAAAAAAAAAAAAGATCATACAGGTAGGCGCAGAGTGGCCATCAGACAGAGCTGGGCTAACAACGTCTGTTGTTGAACTGTCAAAAGAACACCTTGTCCTACTTTGTGTTGAAATGAACCCCAAAGTATTCCAGAGACTGAAAACTGCTCTTGGCTTGGTTCACCACCCAGCTGAGTTCCTGTAACAGGGACATAATCTTGTAAGTTACTAAGTGGCTCTCTACTGGTGACTTAGCTCGGAGCAGCCAGTCATCCAAATATGGAAGTACTAGGATTCCAGCTTTTCATAATTCTGCCACAACTACTACCATCTCTGGGAGAGATGGCCAAAACAAAGGGCAGTGCCCGAAACTGAAAATGGTACCCCAGCACTGAAAACCAGAGAAGGGATGAGAATGTTAAGGTACGCTTCTGAAAGATCCATGGAGGTCAGAAACTCCCCCGACTGCACAGCCTGTATTACTGAGTACAATGTTTCCATGCGGAATTGGTTCACCTGCAGATGGCGGCTGATACTTTTGACATCCAGGATAGGACAAAAGGAGCCCTCCTTCTTTGGCACAACAAAATAAATGGAATATCACCCTGTATTTCCATGAGATGAGGGCACTGAGACCACAGCCTTCAGACTGAGGATCCTCGATGTACTCTCCACCGCCTGCTTCTTCTGCAGGGAGTGGCAGGGCAACATAAGAACATAAGAACATAAGAAAATGCCATACTGGGTCAGACCAAGGGTCCATCAAGCCCAGCATCCTGTTTCCAACAGTGGCCAATCCAGGCCATAAGAACCTGGCAAGTACCCAAAAACTAAGTCTATCCATTGTTACTAGAGATGTGAATCGTGTGCCAGATCGTCTTAACGATCAGATTCGGCTTGGGGGGGGGGGGAAATCTGATCATTAAGATATGTGAATTGGAATCGTATCCGATTCCAATTCACATCGCTAATTTTTTTTTTAGAGAGGCCCGCGCCGCTAAAAAATAAACCCACCCGACCCTTTAAATCGACCCACCCTCCCGACCCCCCCAAAACCTTTTAACATTACCTGGTGGTCCAGGGGGGCCTCGGGGGATGATTTCCCGTTTCCAGGCATCAGCTGCGCTAAAAAAAAATGGTGCCGATGCCCCTTTGCCCTTACCATGTGACAGGGTATCCGTGCCATTGACCGGCCCCTGTTACATGGTAGGAGCACTGGATGGCCGGCGCCATCTTTAAAGATGCCATTGGCCGGCCCCTGTCACCATGTGAAAGGGGCCGGCCAATGGCACGGATACCCTGTCACATGGTAATGGCAAAGGGGCATCGGCGCCATTTTGTTTTAGCGCAGCTGATGCCTGGGAATGGGAAATCATCCCCCGATCCCCCCCTGGACCACCAGGTAATGTTAAAAGGTTTTGGGGGGGTCGGGAGGGTGGGGGAGGCTAAGGGGGGTCGATTTAAAGGGTCGGGTGTGTTTTTTTTTATCGGGCCATCGGCGCCATTTTAATTAGTGGCAGCCAAAATGGCGCTGATGGCCCGAGAGTGGGAGATCGTGCCGGGACCCCCCCATTGGACCACCAGGTAGTTTAACATTTTGGGGGGGTTCGGGAGGGTGGGGGAGGGTAAGGAATTGGTTTTAAAGGGTCGGGGTGGGTTTAGGGGTTGTTTTGGTGTGCCGGTTTTCTTGCCCTCCCCCAAATAATTCCCGTGCCCTATTTAACGATTTAGGATGATTTATGACGATAAATCGGGGGCATTTGTATTGTATCGTGCACTCTGATGATTTAGGACAATTTTAAAATTATCTGACGATAATAAGGTACTATTCTTTGTTAATCAGCACAGCAGTGAGTCACTCAGGAAATCTAACTGAAGTGTACATCTCCTAAGGGATTGTTTTACACTAATTTACCTTAGAAGCACATTATAAATTAGAAGGAAAGAGCTCAGTAACCCACATTCCAGTGGGAACACTGAGAGGAGAGGATCACCTTGCTGGTGGCTGAAGGAATCAGTTTTTGCTTGGGACATTGTCATTTTTAAAAGTATTGGGGCAAAGTTAACTATTTGGGAATATTATTTAGTGTGTTTGTGTGTTTGTGCCTTTAATAGTCAGAAAGGCAGTGAATAAACAAGTTAGACTTTGTATTTTTAGTCAGTCAATAAGGTAGCAGTAGGTAGTGTGTTTATTTTTAAAAGTCTGCAGAACTGAGTGTTCTCCAGACTTTTAAAGAACTGAGTGTTTGTATTTAATACTAACTGAGTGCTTGTATTGAAAAAAAAAAACAACCAAAAGATCTTCATTCAAAAATTGGAAGAAGGATCCAACAGAAGAAAATAGGATAAAGCATAAACATTGGCAAGTTAAATGTAAGACATTGATAAGACAGGCTAAGAGAGAATTTGAAAAGAAGTTGGCTGTAGAGGCAAAAACTCACAGTAAAAACATTTTTAAATATATCCGAAGCAGAAAGCCTGTGAGGGAGTCAGTTGGACCGTTAGGTGATCGAGGGGTTAAAGGGGTACTTAGAGAAGATAAAGCCATCGCGGAAAGATTAAATGATTTCTTTGCTCCGGTGTTTACTGAAGAGGATGTTGGGGAGGTACCCGTAATGGAGAAGGTTTTCATGGGTAATGATTCAGATGGACTAAATCAAATCACGGTGAACCTAGAAGATGTGGTAGGCCTGATTGACAAACTGAAGAGTAGTAAATCACCTGGACCGGATGGTATACACCCCAGAGTTCTGAAGGAACTAAAAAATGAAATTTCAGACCTATTAGTACAAAATTGTAACTTATCATTAAAATCATCCATTGTACCTGAAGACTGGAGGATAGCAAATGTAACCCCAATATTTAAAAAGGGCTCCAGGGGCGATCCGGGAAACTACAGACCGGTTAGCCTGACTTCAGTGCCAGGAAAAATAGTGGAAAGTGTTCTAAACATCAAAATCACAGAACATATAGAAAGACATGGTTTAATGGAACAAAGTCAGCATGGCTTTACCCAGGGCAAGTCTTGCCTCACAAATCTGCTTCACTTTTTTGAAGGAGTTAATAAACATGTGGATAAAGGTGAACCGGTAGATATAGTATACTTGGATTTTCAGAAGGCGTTTGACAAAGTTCCTCATGAGAGGCTTCTAGGAAAAGTAAAAAGTCATGGGATAGGTGGCGATGTCCTTTCGTGGATTGCAAACTAGCTAAAAGACAGGAAACAGAGAGTAGGATTAAATGGGCAATTTTCTCAGTGGAAGGGAGTGGACAGTGGAGTGCCTCAGGGATCTGTATTGGGACCCTTACTTTTCAATATATTTATAAATGATCTGGAAAGAAATACGACGAGTGAGATAATCAAATTTGCAGATGACACAAAATTGTTCAGAGTAGTTAAATCACAAGCAGATTGTGATAAATTGCAGGAAGACCTTGTGAGACTGGAAAATTGGGCATCCAAATGGCAGATGAAATTTAATGTGAAGTGCAAGGTGATGCATATAGGGAAAAATAACCCATGCTATAATTACACAATGTTGGGTTCCATATTAGGTGCTACAACCCAAGAAAGAGATCTAGGTGTCATAGTGGATAACACATTGAAATTGTCAGTACAGTGTGCTGCGGCAGTCAAAAAAGCAAACAGAATGTTGGGAATTATTAAAAAGGGAATGGTGAATAAAACGGAAAATGAGGAAAGGCTAAAGAGGTTAGGAGTTTTCTGCTTGGAAAAGAGACGACTGAGGGGGGATATGATAGAGGTGTTTAAAATCATGAGAGGTCTAGAACGGGTAGATGTGAATCGGTTATTTACTCTTTCGGATAGTAGAAAGTCTAGGGGGCACTCCATGAAGTTAGCATGGGGCACATTTAAAACTAATCGGAGAAAGTTCTTTTTTACTCAACGCACAATTAAGCTCTGGAATTTGTTGCCAGAGGATGTGGTTAGTGCAGTTAGTATAGCTGTGTTTAAAAAAGGATTGGATAAGTTCTTGGAGGAGAAGTCCATTACCTGCTATTAAGTTCACTTAGAGAATAGCCACTGGCATTAGCAATGGTAACATGGAATAGACTTAGTTTTTGGATACTTGCCAGGTTCTTCTGGCCTGGATTGGTCACTGTTGGAAACAGGATGCTGGGATTGATGGACCCTTGGTCTGACCCAGTATGGTATTTTCTTATGTTCTTATACTAACTGCACTAACCACATCCTCTGGCAACAAATTCCAGAGTTTAATTGTGCGCTGAGTAAAAAAAGAACTTTCTCCGATTAGTTTTAAATGTGCCCCATGCTAACTTCATGGAGTGCCCCCTAGTCTTTCTACTATCCGAAAGAGTAAATAACCGATTCACATCTACCCGTTCTAGACCTCTCATGATTTTAAACATCTCTATCATATCCCCCCTCAGTTGTCTCTTCTCCAAGCTGAAAAGTCCTAACCTCTTTAGTCTTTCCTCATAGGGGAGCTGTTCCATTCCCCTTATCATTTTGATCGCCCTTCTCTGTACCTTCTCCATCGCAATTATATCTTTTTTGAGTTGCGGCAACCAGAATTGTACACAGTATTCAAGGTGCGGTGTCGCCATGGAGCGATACAGAGGCATATGAATATGTCCTGAGGAACACTGCAAAACTCCATTACATATCCATCTCACATTACTTCCAGGATCCACTGATCCAATGTGATTTCTGCCAACCTCTGATAAAAGAGAGAGAGGCATCCCCCTATCTCCTGTTCCTGGAGGTGGGTCGGCAAACCTTCATTGGGAGGCTCGGGAGGTTCCACTACCCGAGCCTGCACCTCTTCTGGGGTGTCTGGGCAAAAGGACTGAGACCTACAGAAAGGCTGAGTCCTCTGAAAGGTCACTTCTCTATAGGGTCAAAAGTTCCTGGATCCTCTAGCATGACCCCTCATGTTAAAGGGGCACTGTGTCTGCTTATTCTCTGGGAAATGAACTGGAGTTTCAACCCACTTACTGGCCAGTTTCTCCAACTGCTCCCAAATAAAGGCGAGCCATTAAAAGGCAACTTGGTGAGGTTAGCCTTGGAGGTCACTTCAGCCAACCAATTTCTTAACCATAACTGGTGCCTGGCGACTACAAATCGAAGCAATCTCTCGGCAGAGGTGGGGACCAAATCACAGACCAAATCAGCCAAGAAGGCTGTGGATGGTTCCATAACTGCCCTGGAATTCTCCCCAGAATCATCAACCTCCTGGGAGAGAAGCAAACAAAAGCGACCCACAAGGGAACAAGAAGCAATCTACAGGGACATTGCCACCGCTTCAAGTGTCTTAAGGATAGTCTCAATCTTTCTAACATGAGTATCCTTCAAGGCCACTCTTCCTTCCACAGGAATAGTGGTCTGATTGGAGACTGCACACACTAGTGCATCTACCTTTGGATCCAGAGAGTACAGGCACCAAAACAGGATTTCTCTTTGACTCAGACACGTAATCTGTCCCTGAGATCGCAAGCATGTGCAAGGTCTGGGAGATCAGAGCTGGCAATTCATTTCTCTGAAAGAACTATATAGTTCTATATGGTTCTAGACATGGAAGAATTTCACCATCCTCCAAAGAAGCAGGAATCGGCATCATCCATGCCATCTGGATCCTTATCAGGAGGATCCTGTCACTCTAGGAGCACTGCATTAAAAAAAAAATGTCCAGACAAGGTTCCTACCTGCTCCTCTACTCTAGGAGCAGTGGACTGGGTTGAGGACTGCACCTGAAAAAATTCTATCCAGGAAAATGTAGATGTATCCAACAAAGAGACACCTGCAGCGCACTCACTGAACTACCATCCCCTGCTGAGGAGTCAGTTAGGGGAGATCCAAGGTCAGGCACTCCATCTGAGCAGTCTTTACCCAGAACTACAGGGGCTGGAAAGAACCATGCTCAGTGAAACCAGAAGAGAATAAAACTCCCAAAAACTCCAAACAGCGCTGGCACAAATTAGTGGGAACTCCTTGCTGAGATACCAAATTTTGACAGGTAGTACGAAAGGAAAAGCACTTAGGCTTCTTAGGAATAGATGCTATTATGGCTGACAGTGCATTGAGCAGTGGCCGGAGGTTTGCATCTAGTTTTGTTTTGTTTTTTTTGGACATTCAAAAATTCTAGGCATCAGAAACTTGGGCGACCTATACTCAGATGTCACAACAATAGGCATCCATAGAATAAGTGCCGCTCAAAGAACAGAGGCACAACAATTTAAAAAAAAAAGGTTCCCAAACCTGTCCTGAAGGACCCCCAGTCAGTCAGGTTTTTAGGAAACCTGCAATAAATATACATGAAGGAGATTTGCATGCACTGCCTCCACTGCATGCACATTTCTCATACATATTTATTGCCGATATCCTGAAAACCTGACTGACTGGGGGTCTTCAGGACAGGTTTAGGAACCTGTCAGAGCATTTTATTATTTTTTAAAGCCAAGTCAGAAATTGAAGAACTAAGTATGATTTTTACACTGCCATTAGAAGCAATTATAATAGGCAACTGAAGTAATTTAAAAAAATATATTCTAATTCAGGCTTTATCTGCTTTAAAGCTAGATCTATTAATGTAACAATGAACTGTTTGCTTTTCAAATATAGTTCTAACCAATCACTGTCTTTTCTACATACTTCATTTCACAAAGGTATGTTTTTGTGGTAGGTATTCATCCCCAGGCTCTCCCAATACCTTTTAGGTCTGTAGATCTTCTCTTGTTCCCTTCTTTCAACTCTTTTGCTCTGTAGAACTTCTGACTGATTTGTAGGATTAGTCTTTGTGGATTTTCCCACACAGGGTAACTTTTGGCTGATAGCAGAGTTGCTTACCTGTAACAGGTGTACTCACAGGACAGCAGGATGTAAGTCCTCACATATGGTGATATCATCAGGATGGAGCCCAATCACGGAATACTTTTGTCAAAGTTTCTAGAACTTTGACTGGCACCTACTGGGCATGCCCAGCATGGCACTAACCCTGCATCCAGTAGGGGTCTCCCTTCAGCCTCATGTATAGTTAAAAGAGCGTGCGGTAAATAAAACAATAAATTGCAAGCGTACCCAACTCCGTGGGGTGGCGGGTGGTTTTCATGAGGACTAACATCCTGCTGACCTGTGAGAACACCTGTTATAGGTAAGCAACTGTACTTTCTCACAGGACAAGCAGGATGATAGTCCTCACATATGGGTGAATAATGAGCTGAGAATGCCCACGCATGTACCAAAAACGCCCAAAGATGTGCAACAGGCACAACAACAGGTGTGATTTTTTGAAACAGGCAGCCTGAAAATCCCAGCAGGTCATTGTAGGAAGTTGGATATTAAGCTGAGAACAAATTGTGCAGAACTGACTGGCCAAAAATAATCTTGTGTGCCAGTTTTGTCCACGTAGTGGCACTGCAGATGTCAGCGAGAGGCACAGACTGAAGGTTTGTTACCGATGTTGCCATTGCTCGAATGGCGTGTGTTTTAACGCGTCCTTGTAGCAGAAGTTGGTAGCAGAAGGAAATACAATATGCCAACCAGGAGGACAGGGTCTGCTTTCCCACCGGGATACCCAGTTTAATTTTATCAAAAGAGACAAATAGCTGGGTGGATTTCCTATGGCTTGCAGTGCGCTCCAAATAAAAGGCTAATGCACGTTTGCAGTCCAAGAAATGCAGAGCCCGCTCACCTGGATGTGAGTGGGGTTTTGGAAACAAAGTTGGCAAGACTATGGATTGATTTAAATGAAACTCAGAGACTACTTTTGGTGGAAATTTAGGATGAGTGCGAAGGACCACCCGATCATGAAGAAATTTTGTGTAAAGGGGCAGGTAATCAGTGCTTGTAGCTCACTGATCCTGCATGCAGATGTCAAAGCAAGAAGGAAGAGCACCTTCCAAGTGAGATATCGTAAGTCGCAGGAATACAGAGGCTCAAACGGAGGTTTCATGAGACAAGCTAACAGCACATTAAGGTCCCAAGCAGGGGTCGGGTCACTACCAATGGTTGTGTTGAAATAGAGACATCCCTTGTACCCTGATGGAAGGCGGCCACCGCACTGAAATGCACTCTAATGGAGGAAGTTTGTAAACCAGACTCCGAGAGGTGCCAGAGGTAATCCAAAAACTGAGTTGTGGGGCAGGTAAAAGGGTCTAAGTCCTTTGCATCGCACCACACTGAGAATCTTTTCCATTTTGAATGGTAAGATTTTCTAGTAGAAGGCTTTTGTGAAGCTATCAAGACCTGGGATACAGAGTCCGAAAGATTAAGTGGGCATAGAATTAGCCTTTCAACATCCAAGCTGTCAGTGACAAGGCCTGAAGGTTGGGATGGCGCAACTGTCCGCTCTTCTGCGATATCAGGGACGGATCCTTGCCTAGTCGAATCTGCGGATACACTGAGAGATCGCGAAGGACGGGAAACCATACCCGACGCGGCCAGTAGGGGGCTATGAGAATCATGCGGCCCTTGTCCCGACGTAGCTTCACAAGAGTATTGCTGATGAGAGGAAGTGGTGGGTAGGCATACAGGAGACCTGTCGCCCAGGAGCGGGCAAAGGTGTCCCTTGGTGGAGTATTTTAACTGTGATGTAGGGAGCAGAAGGTCTCCACCTTGCGATTGTGAACCAACGCAAAGAGGTCGATGCCCGGATACCCCCACTTCTGAAATATCTGATCCACCACACTGCAGGGTTCAGGGACCACTCGTGGGGATGAAATGTTCAACTGAGTTTGTCCGCTAGAACATTGTCCATACCCGCCAGGTAGGTCACTCTCGGTAGCATAGCATGAGAGAGAGCTAATGCCCAAATTTGTGCTACTTCCTGACATAAGAGGTAGGACCCGGTTCCACCCTGCTTGTTGATGTACCACATCGCTACCTGGTTGTTCGTCTGTATAAGGATTGTTTTGTTGGACAAGCAATCCTTGAACGCAGCGAGAGCATATCTGATCGCTCGGAGCTCAAGAAAATTTATTTGATGTTGTGATTCCTCTGCCGAACAGGTTCCCTGAGTCTGCAGGTGTTTTGAGCAGGTTGGACTCCTGGATCCACCACGCCAGTGAGAGTTGAAGCTGCCCAGTGACATGGACAATGTTGGTCATTGAATGATGTGCCTGTGACCACTGGGACTTTAATGTCCACTGCGTTACTCTCATGGCAAGGCGAGCCATTGGGGTAACATGGACTGAGGATGCCGTTTGTCCCTGCAAGACTAGGACATGATGAGCTGTCGTGGTTTGGCGAGACTGTATAGTGTGCACCCATACCACCAGCGTATGAGCTCAGTTCCTGGGAAGAAAAGCCTTTGCTTGGATCGTGTCAAGATCCGCTCCTATAAAGGAAAGGATTTGAGATGGAATCAGATGAGACTTCTGATAACTGATTAGAAATTCCAACGATAGTAACAGCTAATGCCTCCTGTCTTTTTTGTATTAAGAAGTATCGGGAGTAGATGCCCTGTCTCTATTGGGAAGGAGGAACTGGTTCTATGGCATTGACTTGCAGGAGGGAAGCTATTTCCCCCTGCAGAAGATGAGTGGGTGGAGGAAGCCCACCCCAGCCGAGGTGGAGAGTCCGATAGAATGCAGAGGAAGTTTAGA
This sequence comes from Rhinatrema bivittatum, assembly GCF_901001135.1. Classification (NCBI taxonomy): domain Eukaryota; kingdom Metazoa; phylum Chordata; class Amphibia; order Gymnophiona; family Rhinatrematidae; genus Rhinatrema; species Rhinatrema bivittatum. The sequence goes on along the minus strand of NC_042616.1, from coordinate 322,121,526 downwards.
TGGTAAACTTGAGCTATGACCGACTGGACCCACCGGTCCATGGTGACCTTTAGCCACAAGGTGGTGAAGTGGCAGAGCTGGCCGCTGACAGGCAGGGATGGCAGAGGGGGATGACAATCATTCTCTAGCGGGGAGTCAAAACCCCGAGGCAGGACTATGTTGTGAGGAGGCTGTGCCTTCTGAGTCTGTGGCTGTCATGGTGGAGGCTTCTGGAACGGATGGGTCGGACGAGCCCACGCAGGTGGAGGATATCTTCGGGATTTGTAAGCTGGTCTTTTCATCTCCCGTCTAAACAGCCATTTGGAGGAGGCTGAAAACTCAGCATGAGCGGCGGAGAGCTGTCAGAGCGTTTCATTATGATCCTTCAGCTGTGCCACCATCTCCTGGATCTTCTCTCCAAAGAGATTATACCCTGTGCAGGGGAGATCAGTCAAATGGTCTTGAAGCTCTGGGTGTAGATCTGAGAACTTTATCCAAGCCCAATGTCTCGCACTTATTCCGGCTGCTGATAACCGGAATGCAGTATCAAAGACGTCATATGCTGAGCGGACTTCATGCTTCCCTGCGTCGAAGCCTTTTTTAATTATAGAGTTCAGCTGATCTTGAAGCTGTTCCGGGAGGGATTCTCCAACATCCTGCAATTGCTTGAAAAAATTTCAATTGTATTGGGTTATATACAATTGATATGCCGCAATATGTGAAATGAGCATAGAGCTGTGGAACACTCTGCACCCTAAAGCATCCAGGAACTTCTGCTCCTTCCCAGGTGGTGCTGAAGAATGAGGTTTTGGACGCTTGACCCTCTTCTGGGCAGATTCCACTACCACCGACTGATGCATCAACTGTGTCTTTTGGAAGCCAGGCGATGGCTGCACCAGAAAAATCGCATCCATTTTGCGATTTACAGCAGGGACCATCCCAGGATGCTCCCAATTGCGCTGCATCAAATCCAGTAGAACTTCATGGACAGGGACAGACTATCTCCTTTGGAGGATCCAGGAACTGAAGCACCTCCAGCATCTTGTGTCTAGAGTCATCCTCCGTTTGCAGTGTAAAAGGAATAGTCTCCGCCATCTCCTTAATGAAGTTAATAAAGGAGAGTTCCTCCAGCGGAGACTTACGCCTTTCCTCAGGAGGCGAAGGCTCTGATGGGACATCGGCAGAATCCTGGGAATCCGAGGTGTTATCTGTCCATGTATCATATGTCTGATCCCCAGCATCCAGCGGTTGTCTTAATGGCACAAAAGGACCTCCCCCGGCTGGAGGTCTTTGCACAGAAGGTATCGGTGCCAGCATAGATGGCCTCGGCCCTGGCACAGACAAATCCAGATCCGGCACCGGTGCAGGGTGAAATGGCATCCATGGCATCGGTGACTTCGCCAGCAGCCTTGGTGCACTCACTCCCGAAGGTCCCGAGATGGGCTCCGGTCTGATGAGTCCTCTTCATCTGAAGAGAGAGAAATGGGTATCAATGGAGCCATGGGAATTGGTGATTTCCCCGGTGCCACTGGTAGGGCACCGATGAGCACATCGAGCTTATTGAGGAGAGGAAGCAGCATCTAGTTTAGTGGCAGTATGCAAGTATCTGGGGTACTAGCCAGATTCCCCTAGCAGATTCAAGGTGAATATAAGGTCTTTGGGTTACACTGCTATATCCAGGGATTGTGGTTTCCACTACAAGGTAAATCAGTGAGTTTATCCCTGGATATTTAGCAGACATGATTGGGTAAACCTAGACATACCCCAGGCACAGAGAGCAGCTGGTTCCCTGAGCAGCACTTAGCCTAGAGAACAGTTTTTCTCCGAGGTGCTAGGAAGTGGATCTTAAATTAATAATTGTTTTGAGAACTTCAATGTTAAAGTCCCTGAGAAGATGGTTAAACTATTCTCTTGAGTCCTGCTAGACCAGTCAATATGTAAGATTTCCCCTCCTCCAAAACGTTTGGAGACAGAGGGCACAATTCTTTCCATGAACTTACTCTGGGTTTATGAGGGAGATTATGCACTGGTGCAATCCCAGTAGCCTTCTGCCAAAGCACTGTGACTAGCAGAAAACCATCCATTGCCCTATTAGAAAATCCTATTATGCGGGACTAAGGACCACTCATAGTAGACAAGAGGTTTAGGTGAGGGAGAGGTAGAGAGCATGAGGAGGAGGATGTTGCCTGGCTACCTCACCTGACTTCTGATTCTATGCATCATTATCTTCCTGGGAGGGATCTAGATTTATCTAGCAGGATGCAAGGAAAGAAAATCATCAATTAAGAATAAATGTATCCTTATTTTCTTGGTAGGCCAATCAATACATATGGGCGTTAGTGCAGGTTCCCATTGCTTGGGTGGGTGGAAGACATGGCTGTCCTCAATATTCCCACTCCAAAGGTAGAGTCCACCCTGGCCTGTTCATCCAATTTGTAATACCTTGTGAAGTTGTTCGGAGATAACCAAGTGGCAGCCTTGCATATTTCATTCAAAGATATTGTGGCTACTTCAGCCCATTATGTTGCTTGGGCCCTAGTTGAATGGGTTGATAGGCCTGTCTACTTGAGAGCATGTATGCTGAGGTAATTGTTTCCCTTAGTCACCTAGCTATGGTGTGCTTAGATGCTGCTTCTCTTCTCTAGAGATCACTGAACAGGGTGAATGACTTGTCTTTCTTCCTAAAGATGTTTATTTCCTTTAGGTACCTCAACAGGAAGCAGCATTCATCTATTTGCCATATGTCTTCCTTCTCCCTTCCTTCTTCAATACTGAAGGCTGGCAGTGAGATAGACTGGTTAATATGAAAGGCTGATACCACCTTTGGTTAAAAAAAAAAAAAAAAAAAAAGATATTGTCTGAAAGGTTATATCTGGGCCCCTGCAGGATAAGACCTATAGATCTGAAATGTGCCTTACCGAGCAGACTATTAAAAAGGTTATCTTTAGGGACACAACCTTTATGGATTCTTGCGTTATCGATTCTAAGGACACCTTGGCTAATCCCTTAGGACCAAGTTAAGGGCATTAGTCGGATCAATGGAAACTATTTTTATTACCAGATTTGTTAATTCTTCCCTTTCCTCTGGTTCTTTCCCATCATTGTAAAAAACATCAGTCCACCCCATATTAAAAAAAGCTTCAGCCGAACAGACACTGCTTTTGAACTACTGTCCCATCACATCCTTAAATCTAGGTAAGATGCTAAAAACTACTAAAATCCATAAAAGCCTTCAGAATCAACCAAGCTAATCTATTTCTGCACGTGACTCAAAATTGGAACCTGTTGTATTTTCTTAAGATTGCCTTTTGAAACCTGTGTACTGGCAGCTAGATCATATATGAAAGAATATCACACATATGCTTCAGTTCTTAGAGACAGTACAAATTGATGATTTTTTGTTGGTTACCTATTACATTGAATCACTATACATGGTAGTTCCACAGGATGAAGCATTAACTGAGATCAAGCAAGTTTTGATTCAACAATGTTTGCTGCAGAGAATTCCCATGGAGTTCATTATAGGGATGTGCATTCGTTCACGACAAAATAGGAAATAGAGACAATATTTCCTATTTCATCACATTTCGGGAGGGCAACGAAACGATAAGAAAACCCACAAAATTTTGTGTGGTTTTCTTATCTTACTTTGGGAGAGGGGGGGATAAAGGGCACAACCCCCCCCCCCCAAACCCTCCCCAACCCTTCAAATTTAATTAATTGCAACCCCCCCTCAAGACTTGCCTGGGTTTTGGGCTTCGTTTCGGGGGGGGCAGACAAAATAAAATCAGCCTAAACTCCGGGAAAATGAAATGTTCGGCCAAATCACATCTCTGGTTCATTATGGAATTGGCTCGTATAGTCCTTACAAGGAACTATTTTACACTGGAAAGGCCATGGGTGCCGCCATGGCTCCTGATATTGCCAACATTTTTGTAAGTGCAGGTGAATCGATGGAACATTTAGTATATTGGAAACATTATAGATTTTTTTTGTAATCTGGAAAGGAACCATTGATTCCTTCATTCTATTTCATCAATTGTTAAATACCTGCAGCATTCATCTAAATTTCACCCTGAATTTTTCAGATATGTAAGTTTCCTTTCTTGACATTTTAGTCATGAAGTCTGTGTCCCTTTTACAAACAACTGTCTACAGGAAATTGAATGAGAGAAATAATTTTCTCTCCTATCAGAATTGTATCCTAACACTTTCAAACAAATCGTCCTGTAGAACAGTGTTTAAGAATATGTTTGATATGTTCTGATACACTTGAATATAAACAGTAAGTCAAGGTGTTGGCTGCAAGATTTCTCAAAGATATCTATATCACATAGTGAAAATGGCCTATCAGAGGGCCTTATTTAACCATTGTGATTTGTTGCTAACTTCAACGTGTAGAGGCAGATGACAGAAATATGCATGCTAAGACATTTTCCTCTGGCATCAAATATTTGTATTGTTATACATCAGCATTGGTGTATCCTTGACAATTTTACCAGCACCCAGGCTCATGTCTGATTTGCTTTTGGCAAGAGGGAGCAGCATTAATGGTCATCCATTCCAGTTCTCCACGAAAAGAGGCAGCCCTTTCAGAAGAACCCATACAGTGCAACCAATGTGCCATTTGTGAGATGCAAAATGTGGATGAATACATTAAACTGAGGCGGAGAATGGTTAGAGTTGTTCACATCCCTACACGTATATCCGTGTGGCAAACTCAGATCATTTTGCACACAAAATCATAAAAACTTTGAAAACTAAGAATACAGGCACCTATGGTCTCATTTTATTGCAGCAAAGCATTCCTTTGATGATATAAAATGGTCTATTTTGGAATAATTAGCAAATGACTCAAGGGGTAGGAATCAGGCAAAAAATTTGATACATGTGCAACAGTGGATTTTTCGCTTAAATTTCGTATAACCAAATGGGATGAATTTTGATATAGCATGTGTCAGCTCTTTTAATTGACTTAGACATTTTATTTGACAGCTGTCCAATTGATTATATGATCTTTGATGTTATCATGTTAAGCTATTTAATGGTTAGAGTGCCATAGTATGGCACAGCTATCGGATTACCCGAGTGTGGCGATTTTACTCTGGGTGTAAATTGCTCATCTCTTAGATGACATTGGTAACTATAAGTGTGCGTGTATTACATTTTTTCACATTTGTTTCCATGCAGAGATGCTGACACTGATTATATGTTTACTCCTAACAGACCATTGCTCAAAGCATGGCATTGTGTCAGATGAAGCATAACACAATGTTCATTGCTGCTGCTGCTTTCCAATACAGCATTCACAACTTCGAACAAAGAAGGGAAATAATTCATTTATTTTGCATAAAAATTTTTTTTAAAAGAAGTTATAGGACAAATGATTAAACATGACCTAGGAATTATGTGCATAAATTGGCACATTAGGGTGTTATGATGGTCCTTTAGCAGCTTACGCTGAAGTGTCACTATCAATCAATTTACTTTAATTTGATTTTGAATGCTATTTTTGATTGTGTATTAAACTGTGCATTCACATTTTTGGACTCTTTTTTTTTATATTTGCCTAGCTAAGCATGTCAGAATATCTTTCCTCTGTAACCTTTAACCTTGTTCCTCTATTCATCCTGTCCAAGACTTCTGATGGTATGACCTTTAAGCATATTTCATGCATAGCCCTAAGAAATCAGAGATGATAAATATATTCTACTAATTGCTTGACTCTACATTGTGCAATGATTGACCTCCAGCCCACTTCTGGTAACTTAACAGTGATCAAGCTGAAAGCATGGCCTAGCTTTCACTCCCCTTGTGTAGATATTGGAAGTGGGTCAATTACACTCTAGAGGTTTCTATATCAAAGCCTTCAATAGTAAGTGAATACTTCTACTGGAAGATTAAAGATGCAGGTGGGGCCATAGGCAACTAAAATTTTTAGTGCCATAATAGTAGATGCAGTGGACAAGTTTCTTCTTGTGAGGGAAAAAATAAATTGCTTACACGTGCAAAATTAATATGCCCACTAGAAAAAACTACAACTGCCAACATGAAACTTGCTTTCCTAACCTCCCATACCATGATCCTATTTCCAACACCTCCCAGCTCCAACTTATTTTCTTTTTGCAAAGCATTGGCTTCGTGAGCCAAGTCAAAGTAGTGACTGATCAATTTTCCCTGACTGACCAATATATACACAACAGGAGACATTACTTGACACACCCCTCCCTTTTCTGCTAATAAAATATCCAATGCCATACAATTATTAATTACAATTTCAGCTAATGAAGATATTTCCCCTTCTACCCCTGATAAGGCTCCACTACTTTCATTGACCATCTGTTCTACTATTGAAGACAAATTCATAAAGGCAGTTTAGAGACCATAAACTCCTACTCCTGAAAAGAGAATTTCCATAAAAGCCTTAAAAGAAAGTTTCACTCATCTGCAGGGCTGAATATTTGGGTGATAATTATTAGAAATCAGTCTGGTCAAATTGGGAAAACAGAGAAATTGGGACTTGTAAAACCCAAAGCTTATCTCACTATAATTCCCATATGTTTTAACATTTATTTTTTCATTTATATAAAATATTCCTGGAGCACTAATACCAGCATGGCCCTCTGTGTTGCTTGGGTGAGTAGGACGCATAGCCCATTCATACTTATGTGAGGGAGTGCAACATTTTTTTATAGCACTGTAGACGAATAAGAAGATGCATAAGACATGAAAGGGGCATTAGATGCAAGTGTTCGGCAGAGGTGCAATTGTATTTGGTAAGGCTAAATAATTTCCAAAAGGCCCATATTGACTGCAAGCTTCCTTATATGAGTATACATTAACAAAGCTTTCATTGTAATATACTTTAACTGGCAAATGCAACCCACTAGATTTAATTACCAATATGCATGAACCATTAGATTGCCACCCAGGCGGAACCATATAAATGTCATTTGAAAAAATCATTACAGTTTTGTGGCAATGGGGAAAGTCTTCTATATCATAAGGCACAGTTTGATTTTCTGGTAAATTCTGATGATATCATGCAAACATTGCAAGAGCCATGAGTTCAATGGTGTCTACTCCTTTTGGTGGAGCACTTTTACATGCATAGGTTAGCACCTCAGAGTGATGCTAGGATCCATAGGATTTGCTGGCACTGCTTGAAAGGGGAAGAAGCTAAGAATGCTTCAGCTGATGCTGGTATTCTTGAATAAATCCTACAGTCAGTTTAAAATTGCTTTGGAGGGCCTTGGTGATCCACATAGTCATTCTTATCAGAAAGCATAAATGGCATAAATATGTGCCACTGCATTAAGAAACAGCCATGCCAGATACATCTTGGCCTTTTCTTTCACACATTGCAGGAAGAACACTTGGATTGATGCACTCAGACATTGAAGGACCTTCCAGGGCCTCCCCTTTCCTAGTACTCCTCAAGTATATTTTTTGCTCTGGTCAATTGATGCTGGCTTCACAGAACTCATTACAATCTCAGTCCAATCAATATGGATTGCTTATACTGCATCTTAAGCTTCTTAAAAAGATTGGCATGGACCCAATGATCTAGTCCTTGTAGTTTTAGTGTGGAATGAATTACTACTTGATAAGGCCCCTTCCAACAAGGTCTCAGGCAGTTCTTATGCTTGAATATATTGAAATAGACACAATTTCCAGATTGCACATCTGTCGCTCTATATTTGGTGGCTCTTTGAAGACAGGAGTAATCTGAATTTTCTTGGTTTGATGATGCAACTGTGATATATAGTGTAGAATTATTCACTGATAATTTTGGCATAGTAGGTACAGAAAAAGGTCTGCCAAACAAAAGCTCATGTGGAGTGTCCATACGTATAGGTTGGCATATTTCTCATTCTCATTAAAGCTAAAGGCAAAGCATCTGGCCACTTAAGTGAAGTCTCATCACATTATCTTAGCCAGTTTTATCTTGTGAGTCTGATTTAACTGTTCAATTAAACTAGATGCTTCCGATCTATATGGGCAATGCAAATGTTCTGTCTTTGTCAGGATATAGGTTTCTGCAGAGTATAGTTCGCATTAGTGAAAAAATGGCACAATTCTTGCAGTTAATAAGTCTGTTTAATATAGGTCACACCCCAACCATGTGTTCACACGCGATATCAATGAAAAAAAAGTGTTTTTAAAAATAAACCTTATTAGAATTATTTAAATGTTAAGAAACATTTATTTAGCTCTGGAAAGTCATCAAAGTCTTTAGCTTTTCATGCAACACTCATTGAAGTGCTCAGCATCGCCTGGATGGTATTTTGAGCTAGAGGGAATGGCCACCATGGGAATTTTTGCAAGCTATAGGACACTGTCAGTACTACTTTACAATCTCTCTCTCTCCATGCAATTCTCATTGCTGTTAGCACTTGCCTCCTGCACTTTTAAACATGGTGCCCTTGCGTCTCCTGACAGGGCCTCCTTATTTCTCTCCACATTATTTTCATCGTTAATAATAGCAAACATTAACTTACAATCTCGTGGCTCCGCTCTTGTCGTGATTCCACTTCAAAGCACTTGGGTCCTGAACTTTTAAACATGGCGCCTTGGCATCCTCCCACAGTGCCCCTCCTAGTACGCCTAATACCTCCCTGTCGAGCTGTCCTATCTGGTTCAAGGCCAGAAACCTGCAATGGAGAAAAGCAGCACAAGTGATATGCTGCATTAACATCTGTTGCTTGTTGTTCAGGCATTGGTCACCAGTCACTGCTACTACAACATGGGGATACAGCCTCGACTGCAAACCGCCCCTGGGTATGTGAAACTTTTTACAAAAAGTTAATATGTAGGTCACTCCTTTGTATAGGTTGCACCCACAAAGCTGCATTTAAAAATGCAACCTATATCCAAAAGATATGTTAGTTTAATCCCTAGGGCTTTACCCACTACTTGCACTACCAGCCAGACAAAGTGGGGACCTCTGTCACTCAATTCTGTGGAATTCTAAACCAAGGTATAAGTTATTTTAATAGTTTTTTTTCCCCAACTGCATCAGTCTTAGCTATAGGAAATGCCTCAACCCGTCCAGTAAACATACAAGCCACCATTAGGATATGCTTCAATTACAATGCCTATGTCATCACAACAAAATAAATTTGCAATATCACAAATGGGCCACAAGGAGCATATGAGGGTGCAACCCACAACCCTTTCCCTATATTATGGATTACGCAAGTAGAACACCTCTTAACTACATTTTGCACTATAAGCCCCAACTTAGGAGTCCTTCAATGAAAAATAATTTTTTTCATTACACCTGATTTACTAGAATGAGAATGGGCATTACTACCCTAGCCAAGAGAGGTGGTAATTTAGAAGGGGCAACAAGCAATGCATTTGAGCCCCTCCATAAGCCATCAGGTATTTTGGCGCATCTTTGTTTCAACCACAATGCATGCTCTGGAGCTGCCTCATGTTGTAATGTTCAAAGTTCAGTAAAAGTCACTCATTCAGATATCTGTAAAGAAAGCAAAATGGTTATTTGTCTCAAGAAGCAAAATCTAAGCCACTCCTCAAAATGCTACAACAGTAAGGACTTTGCCTTTTGCTTCAAAGGAGTCTTCTTTGGAATATCTAGAATACTTCACCACTGCTAGTTGTTTGGGTAAAAACAAAGTCACTAGTAATTCTTGCACAAATTGAACATTTTTAATGGGAGACCCAGAAGAAATAAGGAAACATTGGCTCTTTCATATAGCTCCAAAATTGTGCACAGCTCCAAAGGCATATTGAGAATCAGTATAAATGGTAGCTGACATCTTTAACCCTCTGACAGGCTCTGGTTAATGCCACTATCTGAGATGAATTACAATGAGGAGGAAGCTGTGCTTATTCCTTCACATCAAAAGGAGAATAAATAGCATAACTAGCAATCAAAGCCCCTGAAGGATCGTGGCTACAGGAGCCGACCACAAAAATGATCTGAATTTTGAAAAGGGATATCGAAAACATCTGGACAAAACCTAGCAACATGTTGCACTTCAGATATGTGGGTCTCTATCCTCTAGAATAGGTGGCAGTGACACAGGGATCAAAGGAGGTGACCGATGAATAGTTAAATTTTGCTTCTCTGTAAGTAAAAGTTCATAATGAGTGAGTCATGAATTAGATAGTAACTGAGTTTTTGAATCAGTCAACAAAATCATAACAAAATGTGGAACATGTAGATGTAAACTCTGACCCAAAATAAAAGGCTCAGCCATCTCAACCAGGTCTGCAACAGCCACTACAGCTTTCAAACAAGTGGAAAGTGCCTGAGCAGCTGAATCTAATACATGTGATAAATAAGCCACAGGCCTCCATGAGGCTGAGTTAAGACCCCTGAAGCTACTCTTCTTTTGCTTATAGCAGAACATAGAAAAAGATAATGTATAATCTGGGAGGCCCAATTCTGGGGCTGATGCCAGGCACTGCTTTAATATAGAAAAGGAATTCTCTGCTTCTGCATTCCATAGTATTTGTTATGAGGATGAAATCTGTGATCCCTGTAAAAGAATACAGTGGTCATGTCAATGCAGCAAAGATTCATAATCTACAAAAATGTACTGAAACCAGAAAGGGACTTAACTGTTTAACAGTAATAGACCATGAAATATTTAGTATAGCCTCTATAAGATCTGATGTTAATGAATGAGAGTCCTGTGATATTTGAAAAGCCAGATGAATGATTGTGCAAAAAACTTACTTATACACACCTTGAGCTCCACTATAGCTAATAATGAATAGCTGGGATGAGTCTGTAAATGATGCTGTGTGCGAAACAGAGCACAAGAGAAAAATCAATATATTTTAACAAGACAGACTGACATGGAAACATGAATGATTCCAAAACTATGTGTAGGGCTTGTGAAAAAAAGATGGAGAATTCACCAAACCTGAGGCAAACAAGTCCAAGTACATCTTTGTCCCTCAAACAAAAAATGCGAACAAATAGCGGGATTCAAGGCAATTTCTTTAGTAAAATAGATGGAACATAAATATACCACTGTAAACACCTGGGCTTCAGGTGGGATCATACACAAAAACAGTATAAATATCAGGCACTACTGGAGTGCTAAGCAAAACCACAGCATAAATCAAACAAATCCTGTACAAACCTATACTTGTCAGAATAAGGTTGCATCACAGGCAATTTGGAGTATTGCAAGGAATTGAATCTGCACAGGATATTTTAATTAAAACCTCTTGAGCCAGTAGATCCCTTATCTCTGGCCAAATTCCTTCAACATCCTCAGGTTTCAATGCAAATTATGTCTTCTATGACAACCATTTGGTTGATTTACTGATGATATCATGGCAGGTTCAGTATACAAATGCATGACTTCACTTAGCTCACAAGATATCAAGTACTTGTGAAAAATCTAAATCATGGGGACATACATGTTGATGAAGCTAGCCCTACAAAAGATGAAGGGGTGAATTTAAAACTGACTATACCATACAAATTTTTTCTTCTGGAAAGGTAAGAAAATTCCCATCAGGAGAGCAAAAATAGTACAATTCAATTTATATAATAAATCCCTTCCTAAGTTACAAAGGAGAGAAAGATGACAGTAAAAAGTTTGCAGATGACCTATTTTGTATAGGTACTAGATTGGAGAGTGGGAGGGTCGCTACATTATTAGTCACACCCATGATTTTAACATTTTCAGCTGACAATGGAATTGTGGTGTAGAATCTATTCATAATGTATAGTGAGAAACCCCAGTATCCACAAAGCATTTAACAGGTTTTTCAGAGATTGACAGAATGAATAGACGATATAGTAAGATCAGTAAAATTCCTTACAGTCCCTACACACCCCTAGTAAAGATATGGCATTTTCACTGTATTAGGGCTATATGGTTTCGCTGCTGTATGGAATGACTCTGTTCCACTAGAGATGGAGAAGGAGGAGGAGGAAGAAGAGGAAGAGGAGCTAAAGGAGGGCAATCTCTTCAACCCACTTTTTTGTTCCTTTCTAAAATTTGGTAATGAGCTTTTAAAAGCCAATAAGTCAGTATGAGCCTAAGACAAACTGTGCATACACCACTATTAGCAGCTGAGGTTGAACTTGGCACCCCATGCAAAGAGTACATGCCTTCTTGTTCCCCTTTGAGCAGCTTCTCCCTTTAAGTGTATTTTCCCCTAAGAGAATCATGCATACAATGAGGAAATTTAACACCTTTCAAGTCCAAGGTGTAGAAATTATACTCATCTAATGAAGTCTTTAAACTATTTTAAGGCTTGGCTCAGTTTTCAGCTTCAGGACTTATACTTAAATGAGGATAAGTATGGCTGCCTGAACTGGCCGACTCTGAATGTGGAGTGGCTGCTTGTGAATCTGAACCACTCTGGACAGGGGTGTGATTTGTGACCCAAGGGACCAGATCCTTTGCACCTAAAGGAGTATAATCAGAGCTTTCTAACATAGCTACTGGGGAACACAGGAGTCTGACAATATCCCCCTTGATAAGTTGGATCCTGTAATAAATTTATTTCAGGTATAATTTCAGATGACTCAACAGGTTTAGATACGGTCTCTAATTGCTTAACAAGATACAATGAAGCAGTAGAACACCGTGGTGGCAGATGTTTATCTTCCGATCCCTTGGGCTTATATGTTTTAATTCATAACACATTTGAGTTTTTGGAGACTCAAGTATTTTTCTTTTTTTTTTTTTTTTGCAAAGTAATTGTCAGTCCTCCATTAACTGATTTTTGTTTACACAAGTATGCTTCCTGCCACCAAGGCTGAAATACACCAACTTCATCTAGTGAGGATGAATTAAATACTCCCTTCAAATACCCAATTTTGTCCCAGTTAACACTGCCTTCCTCAAGAAACTGCAAATTGAGATTGACCTTCGTTTTAAAATGAAATTTATCTAAATATTACACAGCTGCAGGCTTGCATATGTGGCTGTGGAAGGGGCAATGATGAGCCACTCCCCATCATAAAAAGCTGAACCAGCAAACATGTCTCTTAATCGCATCTACAGGCAATTAAAAAATAATACCCACAACATTCCTAAGGTTTGTGCCAAGTGATTCTGGCCTGCTTTCTTCTTTTTTACATTCACCATCCAAAAAGAAAAAAAAAAACCCAACTCCTAAATAGACCACAGTAAGAAAGATATGAATTATAAGAACCACAATAGCAGCAATCATAAGAACATAAGAACTAGGGATGTGAATCGTTTTAGGACGATTAAAATTATCGTCCGATAATTTTAATATCGTCTTAAACCGTTATGGAACACAATACAATACAGATTCTAACGATTTATCGTTATAAATCGTTAGAATCGTGAGCCGGCACACTAAAACCCCCTAAAACCCACCCCCGACCCTTTAAATTAAATCCCCCACCCTCCCGAACCCCCCCAAATAACTTAAATAACCTGCGGGTCCAGCGGCGGTCCGGAACGGCAGCGGTCCGGAACGGGCTCCTGCTCCTGCATCTTGTCGTCTTCGGCCGGCGCCATTTTCCAAAATGGCGCCGAAAAATGGCGGCGGCCATAGACGAAAAAGATTGGACGGCAGGAGGTCCTTCCGGACCCCCGCTGGACTTTTGGCAAGTCTCGTGGGGGTCAGGAGGCCCCCCACACGCTGGCCAAAAGTTCCTGGAGGTCCAGCGGGGGTCAGGGAGCGATTTCCCGCCGCGAATCGTTTTCGTACGGAAAATGGCGCCGGCCATACGTGTATGGCCGGCGCCATTTTCCGTACGGAAAATGGCGCCGGCAGGAGATCGACTGCAGGAGGTCGTTCAGCGAGGGTTCCGGCGCCTCGCTGAACGACCTCCTGCAGTCGATCTCCTGCCGGCGCCATTTTCCGTACGAAAACGATTCGCGGCGGGAAATCGCTCCCTGACCCCCGCTGGACCTCCAGGAACTTTTGGCCAGCTTGTGGGGGGCCTCCTGACCCCCACGAGACTTGCCAAAAGTCCAGCGGGGGTCCGGAAGGACCTCCTGCCGTCCAATCTTTTTCGTCTATGGCCGCCGCCATTTTTCGGCGCCATTTTGGAAAATGGCGCCGGCCGAAGACGACAAGATGCAGGAGCAGGAGCCCGTTCCGGACCGCTGCCGTTCCGGACCGCCGCTGGACCCGCAGGTTATTTAAGTTATTTGGGGGTGGGGGATTTAATTTAAAGGGTTGGGGGTGGGTTTTAGGGGGTTTTAATGTGCCGGTTTTTCGATTTTTCGATTTTTTAACGATTTTTCACGATTTTTCACGATATTTTACCCCCCCAAACGGCAACAATACGATTCCCTCCCCCTCCCAGCCGAAATCGATCGTTAAGACGATCGAGGACACGATTCACATCCCTAATAAGAACTAGGGATGTGAATCGTGTGCCATATCGTCTTAACGATTGAAATCATGTGGCAGGAGAAGAAAATTGTGTTTGCCACGATTATTTCGTTGAAAAATCGTTAAAAAATCGTTTTTTCCGATTAGTGCGCACTAACGGGAGTTAGTGCACACTAACAGAAATTGATACAATTTGACACTTTTCAGGTCAGTTAAGGTCAGTTTAGGAATGAATATGTATTCCTATTGGCTGCCCTCTTATTTATTCATGTTACCAAGGTTCCCACTGACAGTATATGGGGGATGGGAAATGGAAACAGTTGGTAGCTTGACAAAAAAAGTAATGTGTTCAGTCAATGTGACTAGAACTTGTGCCCTAACCCTGATACCAGGGGTGTTGTGATCTTCCTGCACACAGTGCCCTAACCCTGGCACCAGGGGTGTTGTGATCTTCATGTACACACAGTGCCCTATCCCTATTAATACCAGGAGTGTTGTGATCTTCCTGCACACAGTGCCCTAACCCTGGCACCAGGGGTGTTGTGATCCTCATGCACACAGTGCCCTATCCCTATTAATACCAGGAGTGTTGTGATCTTCCTGCACACAGTGCCCTAACCCTGGCACCAGGGGTGTTGTGATCTTCCTGCACACAGTGCCCTATCCCTATTAATACCAGGAGTGTTGTGATCTTCCTGCACACAGTGCCCTAACCCTGATACCAGTGGTGTTGTGATCTTCCTGCACACAGTGCCCTAACCCTGGCACCAGGGGTGTTGTGATCTTCCTGCACACAGTGCCCTATCCCTATTAATACCAGGAGTGTTGTGATCTTCCTGCACACAGTGCCCTATCCCTATTAATACCAGGAGTGTTGTGATCTTCCTGCACACAGTGCCCTAACCCTGACACCAGGGGTGTTGTGATCTTCCTGCACACAGTGCCCTATCCCTATTAATACCAGGAGTGTTGTGATCTTCCTGCACACAGTGCCCTAACCCTGATACCAGGGGTGTTGTGATATTCATGCACACAGTGCCCTATCCCTATTAATACCAGGAGTGTTGTGATCTTCCTGCACACAGTGCCCTAACCCTGATACCAGGGGTGTTGTGATCTTCCTGCACACAGTGCCCTAACCCTATTAATACCAGGAGTGTTGTGATCTTCCTGCACACAGTGCCCTAACTCTGACACCAGGGGTGTTGTGATATTCATGCACACAGTGCCCTATCCCTATTAATACCAGGAGTGTTGTGATCTTCCTGCACACAGTGCCCTAACCCTGACACCAGGGGTGTTGTGATCTTCCTGCACACAGTGCCCTAACCCTAACCCTGACACCAGGGGTGTTGTGATCTTCCTGCACACAGTGCCCTTAGCCATAACCCTGACACCAGGGGTGTTGTGATCTTCCTGCACACAGTGCCCTATCCCTATTAATACCAGGAGTGTTGTGATCTTCCTGCACACAGTGCCCTAACCCTGACACCAGGGGTGTTGTGATCTTCCTGCATGCAGTGCCCTATCCCGCCTGCATTACTAGTGAGAGATTGACTCCTCCCCTCCCCATGTCCCAGCCAGTGAATGGTGTGTGGGTGAGGGGGGGGGGGAGGATGGTGAAGGGTGAGGCAGCTCCTTCCCTGCATTACTAGTGAGAGGCTGGCTTCACAGACAGGGGGGAGCTTCCTGACCCTCACTCCTCCCCATGTCCCAGCCAGTGAATGGTGTGTGGGTGAGGGGGGGGGGGGAGGATGGTGAAGGGTGAGACAGATCCTTCCCTGCATTACTAGTGAGAGGCTGGCTTCACAGACAGGGGGAGCTTCCTGACCCTCACTCCTCCCCTCCCCATGTCCCAGCCAGTGAATGCTGTGTGGGTGAGGGGGGGGGGGGAGGATGGTGAAGGGTGAGACAGCTCCTTCCCTGCATTACTAGTGAGAGGCTGGCTTCACAGACAGCGGGGAGCTTCCTGACAAAAATAAAAAAAAAATAAACAAACAAGTTCTATTCACATGAGTGATGATCATCACGTTACTTTTTTTGTCAAGCTTCCAACTGTTTCCATTTCACATCCCCCCAACCATTACCTCAGTGGGAACCTTGGTAACATCAATAGATAAGAGCACAGCCAGCCAATAGGAATACATATTCATTCCTAAGTGACCTTTACTGACCTGGGAAGTGTCAACACTTTGTTTCATTTTCTGTTGATGTTCGTGAGTTTCCAGTTCCATTTCCCATCCCCCCAACCATCACCTCAGTGGGAACCTTGGTAACATCAATAGATAAGAGGGCAGCCAGCCAATACCAACACATATTCATTCCTAACTGACCTTTACTGACCTGGAAAGTATCAATTTGTATCATTTTCTGTTAGTGCGCACTAACGGGAGTTAGTGCGCACTAACTCCCGTTAGTGCGCACTAACACGATTTAACGATTTTTAACGATAAATCGTTAGAATTTCTATTGTATTGTGTTCTATAACGATTTAAGATGATATTAACATTATCGGATGATAATTTTAATCATTGAAAAACGATTCACATCCCTAATAAGAACATGCCATACTGGCTCAGACCAAGGGTCCATCAAGCCCAGCATCCTGTTTCCAACAGTGGCCAATCCAGGCCATAAGAACCTGGCAAGTACCCAAAAGCTAAGTCTATTATCTTCTGCCAAGTCATGACAGAACCACCAAAGAGGGCCTCTAACCCTTAAATACCTTACTTGACTTTAATCAAATAGCCTCTAACTGATCAAATACTGGGTCATCCAGTTACCACAGTGTAAACTGGGACACCCAAGCATCGGACATCAACTGGTAAAAATTAAGTAGGTAACAAAACCAAAAAGATCAGTCTTAATCTAAAACATAATAAAGATAGTAAACCAAATACATACAAACATCCCCCTAATGGAACGGCACAATAGCTGCCAGACTATGAGAAGGAGCAAAAGAGGAGAGACAAGGACCCACAATAAAAACTCCACACAGGAAAAAAGTAAAACATGTAGATAAAAAACAATGCACTAATTCTTATAACAGAAGGAGCAGCATAGAATGCAGCCAGCCAAAGATAAGATTTTGTGGCACCAACTGAGGAAATCTCCAATTTAATTAGGTCTCTGGGGATACTCCTAACTCAGATGAAATAAAAATCACACCTAAATTAACTGCAATAATTAGTACCGCTTTATGGATTACACACAAAGAAATCTCTATATGAACAAGTCTGAGTTCTAAAAACAGAAACAGCATTCTCTTATACCCTAAAAGTTAGCATGAATTACATACTCCAGAATTCTTAGGTCATCTTCACTGGTAAATTCCCATTTCTCCTTTTTACTTCCAGCAAACATACTTAATTACTTCTGCCATATTTATATATTTACAGAGCTAAGCATGTCAGATCATCTTTCCTCTGTAATCTATGCAACGCCTCCTTGACTGCTTACTTTGCAGGGCGTTCCTGGATACAGGACTGATGTGGTGGGAGCCCCCCTAGGTTAGATTCCGTCGGTCCTCACGTTCTTGTCACCTGGTGCCTCCACCTGGGGAAGAAGGTGTTAGTGGGTGGAACTTTCCTTCCTTCACCCCAGGAAAAGAAATGGGACTGTGACCAAGGCTGGCAGTATATATATATATATATATATATATATATATATATATATATATATATACAGGTTTATTAGACTATATAAGTATATACATTTCTACATGCCTAAGTACATCACTAATAGGATGTCAAACAGCACACTTATCTACTCAGGTTAATAGTTTCAGGCCACACAATTATATACATTTCTACAAAGTATCAAGAACATTTAATATTTGGCAATTTGGGGTTGTTGGTCCCCATAAGATACCACCATATAGAATAGAAGGGACCTCTTGAGTTCCCACTTATCCCCCCCCCCTTTTTTTTTTTTCTTAAAGTCTCACCCATGTGAAAAGATGAAAATGGGCTGGTGGGCAGTGTTGGCCTGGGGGGGGGGGGGGTGGTTCCATTGTATCTAAACCAATGCCATCTCCTCGGGAGGCTTCTGCTCCGCTGAAAGATCCATGACAATGCTCGGGTTTAACTGCCTTCTGATCTGTCGCAGGGGTCCACATCATCCTGGGGGACCTGATTGCCTCCAGGAATGCTACAGGGTACCCCCTCACCCCCCTCACCCCCGGAAACCCACTAGGCATCTGGACCTGCTGCTGGGGTTACCTTCTTCCTGTGGAACTGCTCGATCTGCTACTGGGTCCACACCTTCCTGGGGACTGCTTGTACTGCTGCTGGGGTTCATGTCCTCCTGGGAATACTCAATCTGCCGCTGGGGTCCCGTTGCTCAGTCAGCACCCAGGGTCACTTCCCAGTCTGCAGCTGGGGTCCCTTCCACCTGGGGGATCTTTCTGCCTCTGGATCTTCTGCTATCCTTCAATTCCTCTCCCTTGGAAGGAGGGCTTTCCCTGGCTTGGGTTTACAGCTCCACTAGGCACATGGTTTGTTTAGTGTTTATTTATTCAGGCCCTCCACAGTCTCAGCTTTTAGTGATTTGAGCTTCGCTAAGCTCATGGTCAGTCATTCACTGTTACCCAGTCTGGATAGGTCACTTTTTCTCAGCCAAAAAGCCAAGACCCAGGCAGGACCATGGGAAGAGAATGTGTGCACAGATTTCTATCCTGCCTAGCTTTTTTCTATTGTCTGAGAACTGGACACCCAAGTGTCTGACTCCCCTTGTTTGTCAGGGTGAGAATTTACCTCCTAGGACATTTTCAGTACATTTTTCTCATAAATACTTCTTATTCAGAATTCTCCAATGGAGGACTTTTCCAGTCAGTTCTCTGATTTAGGATTTGGCTATCCTTTGATTTAAAGTGATATTTCACTGCAAGTTACCAATAGTAGTCCAAGGTGCTGTGACATGCAAATCCCCTACCTGAGTCTCTGACTTATCTATTTGATTATTTAAGCACCTTCACAGTAAAGGGTCTGGCAACCTTTTCAATCTCATTCTGGGTTTCCTGGGCTAGTGGCTCATGTTACATAGCTGCATTGTCTTCTTTTTGTCTCTGCTGCAGTTCATTAAAATGGTAGCATGCTCTTTAATCTCATCTTCCTTGGGAGGTGGGTTTCACTCACACCCAAATTAACTGCAATAAGTATTACCACTTTATGCATATGTTCACATCAAGAGAATGTCTACATGAACAAGTCTCCAAGTTCTAAAAAAAAACAAAAACAGGAACATCATTTTTTATACCCTAAATGTTAGCATGAATTAAATCTCAGCATTCTTAGGTCATCTTCACCAGAAAATTTCCATTTCTTCCTTTTTACTTTCAGCAAGCACACTTAATTACTTCTGCCATATTTTAATATTTGCATAGCTAAGCATGTCAGAACATCTTTCCTCTGTAACCTATAACCTTGTTCTTTTCATCCTGTCCCAGACTTCTGATGGTAGAGCCTTTAAGCACATTTCTTGCACAGCTGTAAGAAATCGGACATGCTAAATATATTCTAATTGCTTGTCGCTACATTGTGCAATCACTGACCTCAGCCTGATTCTGATAAATAATACTGAACAAGCTGAAAACATGGCCTATCTACTCACAACAGCATCATTGTTTCACACACATTGAGACTCTGGAGCTCAGCCTGTCCCTGCGATCCTGCACATAGAATAGGAAGGTGTTTCTATGAATGTAACCTTGGAGGTTCTGGATTTCAGAGCCTAAATTTCAACTCCAGAACCTCCCTCCTGAACCTTCCTATGTAATTCTACCCACGTGTACCATGACAGGTGACTTCTCCTAAGCACTATCTCTAATCTTATCTAAGTGGTGTGTGAGGTTCTCTACCTTCACACCAGGCAGGCAAGTTACCAAACAATTATCAAGCCCAGCAGCCACCCTATTTTCCTAATGATCAAATCACTCAATGGCAAGCTTAACACTTCCCTCCTGGGTATGGACTGCTGGAGACATTCTGAGTGTGAGAGGATAAAGCATCATCTAGAGGGCAGGTCCTAGCTACAATATCATTTCCTGCCACACCAAGACGACAGTCTCCTGCTAGGTGACCTTACCTCTCCAAAGCAGCAAAAGGGCTACTAGACTGGAGTTGGGACCACTTTTGTCCCTGAAGGTCTCCTCTATATAGCTCCCTGTCTGCCTCAGCAATTTCAGAACCGTCACTCTAGCTTCTAGAGATCTGACTTATTCTCTGAGAACCAGGAGATCTTTGCACCAGGTACACACATTCAACTTTTCACCAACTTATAGTTAAATATGATTATAAAATATATTAGGTGTCTTAAAATCTATGATTTTTAAATTTGATAATAGTGATTATTCAATGACCAGCAACAGGATTACAATTAGTCAATCACTAAAATCAGGATTCATAGAATGTTATTTTAAGCGATTAAAAGACATTTTGAAAATTGTCCTCCTAGTGGGGATGACAAGTTATATATCAAGAAAGACTGGGATAGGTTGGAAGGTGGGAATCCAACTAGTAAATAGTTGCTGAGGATCTGATACTCACCTTCTCAGATCAAGTAAATAACCTTTGCAAACTCACAATTCCTTCACTGGCAAACAAATATTATCTTTTACTAGCTCAGAGAATCAAAGTATTTTTCAACTACATAAACAAT
Source organism: Rhinatrema bivittatum (assembly GCF_901001135.1). Taxonomy (NCBI): domain Eukaryota; kingdom Metazoa; phylum Chordata; class Amphibia; order Gymnophiona; family Rhinatrematidae; genus Rhinatrema; species Rhinatrema bivittatum. The sequence goes on along the minus strand of NC_042616.1, from coordinate 322,100,571 downwards.
TCTAGCACTGGAAAATAAATGGTTACAATTTTTACCTACTTCTTTCCTTGGATCCTGCTTGACCAGTCATTTATTTCTCTCCTACACCGCTGATGGAGACAGAGGGCACATCTTTAATGACATGACTGGGTTATCAGGGATGTGCAGAGCACTGCAACCAATTCTCCCGTTTATTGCCAAAAAAAAAAAAAAAATGTCATAGGGCCTAAAACTGTTCTGAGTAAGCAAGTATTGAAAGAGAGAAGAGGTACCTTTAGGGATTATAGGAAATTTGCCTTTTGATAGAACCTCCAATCCTTTATTTTTGGGTTTGGTTCTGGTCCTAGCAGGACTCAAGGAAAGAAAATTATCAGGTAAGAATAATTTAACCTTCCTTTTATTCCTGTTTGCCAGTCATCACATATGGGGGTTATAAAAACTATTCCTTGCTGGGGTGGGAGGAATACAGGTCTGGCTTGATAATCCATGCCCCAGAAGCAGCATCTGCCTTGGACTTTATGTCCACCCTGAAATGCTTAAAAGAATGCAAGGGTGACCAAGCAGCTGCCTTACAAACTTCCTCCAGGGAGGCGGGGGCTGCCTTTGCCTAGGACAGTGCTTGTGCCTTTGTAGAGAGTCTGGGGCGCTGTCGGGGTCTGTTTACAATAGAAGTCAAAGCGATTACTTTCCTAATCCACTTAGCAAGGCCAAATAAGACAAACTCCATTTTCCTAAAGGCATTTGCCACTTTCTGATCTCAACAGAATTTGACATATGTTTAAATAGGCATAGACTCCTGTCCTTCCCCGACAGTGTTCACTATTAAAGGCTGGAAGGGGATACTACCTGATTTATATGAAATGCTGAGATCTTGGGTGAGAGCGATGGAACTGGCCGAAAGGTGACAGAATCCAACTAAAATTCTAAGTAAGGATCACTGCACAATAGAGTTTGCAGCTCTGATATGCACCTGGCTGAGCAGAATGCCATAAGGAAAGAAGCCTTCAATGAAAGTCCTTAACATATGCCTGCTTTAGCAGCTCAAAGAGCAGTTTGGCTAAAGTTTTTAGCACCAGACTATAGTACCACTGGCCTGATGAGTTGTACCTCTAAGAAAATGCTCTATGTCTGGGTGTGCTGCTACTGAGATGTCTAAGTCAGCCCCTATAACATGCAATGTTTGTGACATGGACTTTCAAGGACCAGTATCAGTCCTTTGTCCAGACCCACTTGAAGGAAATTAATATTTGTGAAATATCCACTCTCCAAGGAGAACAGTGGACATTTTTCACCACCCTGGCCAAACCATGGCACAGGACAAGAAGGTGGAAAACTGCCATGTCTAACATTGTTGAGACTAGAGAGGCAGAGTAGCCTCTCTTGCACAGGCACACTCTCTCAAGGGTCTTCCATTGGTACCTGATCTTTCCGAAGATGACCCAGCTCCTTGGGTACAGCCAGCAGGGCTCTGTTCAGATACCTTATCAGATCTGCATACTAGGGTCTCCTTTGCCAGTCTGGGGCTTCTAGGGTGACCAGAAGTGGATAATTTTCCACCTTATTTATTGTCCTGCCTATTAGTTGCCATAATGGGAAAATATATTGAGGGCAGAGCCTTAGCCATGGGCTTAAAAGTGTGCCTATACCCCTGATTCTGCCCTGTGGTTGAAAAATACCCGGGCCTTGACGTTTGCATTTGTCACCATTAGATCATGCACCTGGGACCCCCAGTGGCATACCATCCTTTGACAGGCCTCTGGCCCCATTCTCCTGAATCTAACTTTTTCCTACTGAGGTAGTTAGCTTGCAGGTTCTTCTTTTCTTCAAATAGGCTGCTGAGAGATGAGAAGATGCTTCTTTGGCCACTAGGGATGTGAATCGTTTTCCATATCGTCTTAACGATAGAAATCGTGTGGCAGGGCAAGAAAATCGTCTTAGGCACGATTTTTTAGTTAAAAAATCGTTAAAAATCGTTTTTTCCGATTAGTGCGCACTAACTCGAGTTAGTGCGCACTAACGGGAGTTAGTGCGCACTAACTGGGAGTTAGTGCGCACTAACTGAAAATGATACAATTTGACACTTTTCAGGTCAGTTAAGGTCAGTTTAGGAATGAATATGTATTCCTATTGGCTGCCCTCTTATTTATTCATGTTACCAAGTTTCCTACTGACAGTATATGGGGGATGGGAAATGGAAACAGTTGGTAGCTTGACAAAACAAGTAATGTGATCAGTCAATGTGACTAGAACTTGTGCCCTAACCCTGATACCAGGGGTATTGTGATCTTCCTGCACACAGTGCCCTATCCCTATTAATACCAGGAGTGTTGTGATCTTCCTGCACACAGTGCCCTATCCCTAATACCAGGGGTGTTGTGATCTTCCTGCACACAGTGCCCTATTCCTGATACTGGGGGTGTTGTGATCTTCCTGCACACAGTGCCCTATTCCTGATACCGGGGGTGTTGTGATCTTCTTGCACACATCCCGATATCAGGGATAGGGCACTGCATGCAGGAAGATCACAACACTCCTGGTATTAATAGGGATAGGGCACTGCATGCAGGAAGATCACAACACTCCTGCATGCAGTGCCCTAATAGGGATAGGGCACTGCATGCAGGAAGATCACAACACCCCTGGTATCAGGGATAGGGCACTGTGTGCAGGAAGATCACAATACCCCGGAGGAGTGAGGGTCAGGCAGCTCCCCCCTCTCTGTGAAGCCAGCCTCTCACTAGTAATGCAGGGAGGGAGCTGTCTCAGACTTCACCATCCTCCCCCCCCCCCCCTTACCCACACACCAATCACTAGCTGGGACATGGGGGAAGTCAGGAGTGAGGGTCAGGCAGCTCCCCCCTGTCTGTGAAGCCAGCCTCTCACTAGTAATGCAGGGAGGGAGCTGTCTCAGACTTCACCATCCACCCCACCCCCCCTCACCCACACACCATTCACTAGCTGGGACATGGGGGAAGTCAGGAGTGAGGGACAGGCAGCTCCCCCCTGTCTGTGAAGCCAGCCTCTCACTAGTAATGCAGGGAGGGAGCTGTCTCAGACTCCACCATCCTCCCCCCCCCCTCACCCACACACCATTCACTAGCTGGGACATGGGGGAAGTCAGGAGTGAGGGTCAGGCAGCTCCCCCCTGTCTGTGAAGCCAGCCTCTCACTAGTAATGCAGGGAGGGAGCTGTCTCAGACTTCACCATCCCCCCCCCCCCCCCTCACCCACACACCATTCACTAGCTGGGACATGGGGGAAGTCAGGAGTGAGGGTCAGGCAGCTCCCCCCTGTCTGTGAAGCCAGCCTCTCACTAGTAATGCAGGGAGGGAGCTGTCTCAGACTTCACCATCCTCCCCCCCCCTCACCCACACACCATTCACTAGCTGGGACATGGGGGAAGTCAGGAGTGAGGGTCAGGCAGCTCCCCCCCTGTCTGTGAAGCCAGCCTCTCACTAGTAATGCAGGGAGGGGGCTGTCTCAGACTTCACCATCCTCCCCCCCCCCCCCCCCTCACCCACACACCATTCACTAGCTGGGACATGGGGGAAGTCAGGAGTGAGGGTCAGGCAGCTCCCCCCTGTCTGTGAAGCCAGCCTCTCACTAGTAATGCAGGGAGGGAGCTGTCTCAGACTTCACCATCCTCCCCCCCCCCTCACCCACACACCATTCACTAGCTGGGACATGGGGGAAGTCAGGAGTGAGGGTCAGGCAGCTCCCCCCTGTCTGTGAAGCCAGCCTCTCACTAGTAATGCAGGGAGGGAGCTGTCTCAGACTTCACCATCCACCCCCCCCCCTCACCCACACACCATTCACTAGCTGGGACATGGGGGAAGTCAGGAGTGAGGGTCAGGCAGCTCCCCCCTGTCTGTGAAGCCAGCCTCTCACTAGTAATGCAGGGAGGGAGCTGTCTCAGACTTCACCATCCTCCTCCCCCCCCCCTCACCCACACACCATTCACTAGCTGGGACATGGGGGAAGTCAGGAGTGAGGGTCAGGCAGCTCCCCCCTGTCTGTGAAGCCAGCCTCTCACTAGTAATGCAGGGAGGGAGCTGTCTCAGACTGGTATCAGGGTTAGGGCACTGTGTGCAGGAAGATCACAACACTCCTGGTATTAATAGGGATAGGGCACTGTAAGAGATGACTGTAGTAGATTGAATAAAGATCTGATGTTTCTGCTCTCCTCACACCAAACAAAAACAACACACAAGCAGAGAAGCCCTTCTTACAAAGCTGAGCTAGTGAGTTAAGTCGGAGGAAAAGTAAACATACTGGTGCCAGTGTGGCTACTTAAAAAATACACTTACCAACAATCAATTACATATATTTGAACTGTGTACAGTTCCAGCCAGGACCACCTTTCTAAAATGCACAGTGATTGGCAAATTCAACATGCACTAGCATTTCAGGTGCCTGCTAACAAAAATAATAAACAAACAAGTTCTAGTCACGTGAGTGCTGATCATTACATTACTTTTTTTGTCAAGCTTCCAACTGTTTCCATTTCACATCCCCCCAACCATATTGGTAACATCAATAGATAAGAGCACAGCCAGCCAATAGGAATACATACATACATATTCATTCCTAAGTGACCTTTACTGACCTGGGAAGTGTGAACACTTTGTTTCATTTTCTGTTGGTGTTCGTTAGTTTCCAGTTCCATTTCCCATCCCCCCAACCATCACCTCAGTGGTAACCTTGGTAACATCAATAGATAAGAGGGCAGCCAGCCAATAGGAACACATATTCATTCCTAACTGACCTTCAGTGACCTGGAAAGTGTTTATTTGTATCATTTTCAGTTAGTGCGCACTAAATCGAGTTAGTCCGCACTAACGGGGAGTTAGTGCGCACTAACTCGAGTTAGTGCGCACTAACACGATTTAACGATTTTTAACGATAAATCGTTAGAATTTCTATTGTATCGTGTTCTATAACGATTTAAGACGATATAAACATTATCGGACGATAATTTTAATCGTTGAAAAACGATTCACATCCCTATTGGCCACTTGAGCAACCAGGCCGCCTCCTGCATTAATGAGGGTCTATGAGTACCCCCTTGTCTATTGATATAAGCTACTGGCATTGCATAGTCTGGCTGATCCCTGACTGCCTTTCCAGTGGAGTACTTGTGCTGATTGGCTGTTACCTGCATCTCTGTCTTCATCTTTATTGCCTCCCAAAAGGAATGGCCCCTACTTCATGCATCTAAAGAAAGCTGCTTAACGGTTTTATACCTTCACCAATCTTGGAAGCCTGGGATCCTGAAACTCCATGCCCTTGGGAGAGTCCTACCCTTGGGAACCTTTTGAAGTTTTGATTCTCCTAGGTGCTTCACAGTTTCTCTAAGTCCTCTCCAAAAAGAAGACCACCTTTCAAAGTTAATTTACAAAGGCATGACTTCAACGCAGAATTTACCACCCAACTGTGTTGCCATTGAAGTCTTCTGGCCTCTACTCATGAGGCCAGAACCCAAGAGGACATTCTCACTAGGTTGCACATATCAGCTAAAGATGCTATATCTGATTCCAGGTGGGCTATTTCTGGGCTGTCTGGATGCTGCTGGATCCAACAAAAGGCAACTTGAGCCACATAGCTTCCACAAATGGAGGGTTGCAGGGCCATTGCATTTGTTGTAAAGGCTTGTTTTAAGAGTTGCCTCTATTTTCCTATATTGAGGATCCTTCACTTCAGTACTGATCTCCCATCTCCAGGAATGGTACTCTTCCCCATGACTGCTGAACCCTGTGAAACTACCTCCAGAGATTCTCTGGAGGTAGTTTTTTTCCTCCAGTGGCAGGAAGTAAACTTTACTCAAAGTTCTTCACCCTTTTAACACCCTGTGTGAGGTGTTTCATTCTACAAGAACCATATGCCTGAGGGTGCTCTACAATGGGAACATCCTTAGTGGATTTCTAATGCCCTGGAGAAAAGGATCCACTCAATGGGTTCTTTAATGGAGGCATCTGACATCCCCAATGCCTCAAACATGCTAGAAATAAGGGTTACCAGCTCCTTTTTCCAGAATAAATGGCATCGCCCTCCTCCAAGAACTCCTTCTTCCTGTGAATCCTATGGAGAGCCCTGGGGAAGAGTCCACCTGAGATCATGAAACTTCCCTAGAGGCCTAGGTGCTTGAATGCCCCATATAGAGAAGTTCAAAGTCTTCTCTAGGCTTCTTGGCTGCTATTGCTTGGGGGCAAAAAGGTGTCCTTTGGGGATTCTGATGTCCCTGATTCTGCAGGTCTATGGATAGCCATGTATGATGTATGCAGAGCCATAATAAAGACTGTAGAAAGACTTCTACAGGGATCCTTAGTATACCCTTGTGTCCTTAGAGGGGGCAAGCCTGGTCCCACCAGAGATCCCCACCAAGACAACCACCCAGCGTGGCTTCAAAGGGAGGAGATTCATCCACCCACTAAGAGACCCTGACTGCCTTGCTCCACCTACAGATGACCTGGCTCAATCAGGGAATCTACTCTCAATTGTTCATCTCTTGGCTGAAACACTGAGCTCCTATTGTCTTCCATCATATTTATCTGGCTCCCCTTCACAGACCGGGAAGAAGGAGCATTCACTCGAAACCTACTTGGCCTTTAACACTGCACATTTCCTCCCTCTATGCATAGCTGCAAAAACCCCACAGAAAGAAAGCAAACAATGACATGGGTGAGCAAATTCCCCTCCCTGTAGTAAAGGTTAAATTATGCTTATTAGTTTTATTTCCTTGAATCCTGCTAGAACAGTCAATACATATGAGATTTGCCCTTCTTCACAGTTGGAGAGGGCACATTTCTTATAATCTCACTCTGAGTTAACAAGGAAGGTGTGGTCCCAGTCCATTTCTAGTAGCCTTCCAAAGCACTGTCACCAGAAGTCCCTTCAATGCCCAATTTGATGACATTATGCAAAACTGAAGACAACTCTCAGTGAGACAGGTGAAGTGCGGGACAGGTAGAGAAAGATAGAATGAGAAGAGTGCTAGTAGGCTACCTCACATGCTACTCCTATGTCAGTCTTAATCACCCTAATCTTTCTGGACTGTTCTAGCAGGACTCAAGGAAAGAAAAGTATCATGTAAATATAATTTAATCCTCCTTATCTTCCTACTAGACCAGTCAATAAGTATGGGAGTTTCCTAAGCTTTCCTTCGCTGGGGTAAGAGAAAGACAAGACTCAGTATTCACTCCAAATGCCACGTCTATACTGGCCTTCACATCCAACCTGTAGAACTTCTTGAAGGTATGGAGGGATGAACATGCAGCAGCCCTGAAGATTTCCTTTGGATATTGCAGATACTTTGGCCCATGATGCTGCTTGTGCCCTTGTCGAATGGTCTTGCAGGCCTACTGGGGCTTGCCTGCCCAAGAGCAGGTATGCCAAGGTTTTTTCTCCTTGATCCTCCTGGCTATGGATTCTGCTTCCCACTTTAAGGACCGCCAGACAGGATAAACATCTTGTCTGACTTCCTAAAGTTAGGTTAGGAAATATTTTATGTTAATAGACTCATTTTAGGCTTTTATAATGTATTTTAGTTTCTAGAAAATTTTATTTTAACCTGTTGTGAACCTAAGAGGTAGGCCAGTATTATTGTCTCCTTGATCCCTGTGGTATGGTGGCCCTAGAGGCCATCTACCCCATTTTGGGTACTAAGTATCAAGGACAGCTCATCTGTTCTTCCATGTTAGGTATATCAAGAGAATCCAATGTATATTTAATAAAAGCAAGTTTTAAATATTCCCTGATAGACACCACTGCAGAGATCTTGATGGGCTTCTGCTTCCCATGGAAAGCTGATACAAAATCAGGTAGAAAAATGGAACTGGACCTTGATAAATCATTAGATAAATATCTCTATAGTACAGAGCCTGCTACTCCAAGATGCGTCTTAGTCAAGAAATTACTTCAAGTAAGACCATTCCCGTAATGGCCCTTCATGGATGCCCATTTAAATGGCCCATGGAGCCAGCTGCCCAAGGCCTTTACCATCCAAATGATATCCCACTCAATTCCCAAACTAACTGTAAGATTATCCTGGAGGTCTGTGGCTCTCTGATATGCCTTGGCACCTATATGCCAGATGCCTAAGGGTGTGGCATGGTGCCCTGCATATACCAGACTGCTGGCATCACTACCACAACCTTGGTGAAGGTTCTGGGGGCTGCTGCTAGGTTGAAAGCCACCCTTGGAACTGGGCATGTTTGCTCTTACACAGAGCCTTGCTGTCTCTGGTTACACACTCAGATGGGATTATGGCGATGAGGATCCGCCATGTCTGAAGACTCCGGAAACACTTCTGGCCTCACCAACAATATCCCCCACTGCAGCCTCCATCCAGAAGTGGGGCACATGTAGGTAACTGATGATTTATTATTCTTTTACACCATACCCTGCATTAACAAGGAGCCAAGACTGTTCTCTTCTTGGGGGCCTCTGATGTCAGAGACCTTGAAGGTATCACCAGGTTGTACCTATCCCCTGCCCAGAATGCTAAAGCCATTGCTATCTAGGCTAAATTTGGACTGACTAGGATCCCTACATTGAGTGGCATGGACCCCCTTTTGCCTCCACAAATGGAGACTTGCAGAACTCTTGACTAAAAGGGAATATTTCAACCAATTTATTGACATTCAGTGCTGATCCTTTCTACCACAAGGCTGGTCTTGAGCATACCTGCCGAGACCAAGCACCCATATGGGAGAGAGAGAGAGGGCTATTCCACTCCTCCTGTGGCTGAGGATAGCTTTCCCTAACATACTTTCCTCTTTTTTTGGGGGGATATCCATTCCAATGAGTACATTTTCTGAAAGAGACATCCTTGGTGACTTCAGTACCCTGAGAAAACGTTTTGCAGGAATGAGTTATTGCTCAAGTGACCACTATCCTGGAAATGAGGGCTGCCAGTTCCCATTTTCAGGATAGGCATAATCTAGTGGAGTTACTAATGCCTGCTCCTTCTCTTCCTCCAGGATGGCTTCTTCCAGGGAAGCCTGCAGCTTGAATCCTTAAAGGGGGTTCAGGATTTTTCCCTCAGCCCTTTGGCAGGCGAATGTTAATCTTTAGGAACCAGAGATCAGACTGTGGAGGTCCCTGCATGACTAGATAAGTTTTGTGCATTAATCTCAACCTCTGGGGCAAGAGTTCAGTGCTAGGAAACCTTTTAGCCCCCTCCTGTGCCCTTTTTGGGGTGAAAAAGGGGGGGACTAGCCACTAGTATGCCCAAGGGAGAGGGATGTTGTCCTCCCGTGATGATCCTGCACTGTTCTGATCCTGCTGTATCTTCCCTGGATCTGACAAACAGGTCAGCTCTCGATTGCTATTACCTAGCTTGAGGGACTGAATGGTGTTTTTTCACCTTAGAGATAGTCTGCTAAGTTTTCTGTGAGACAGAAGGTGTCTGCAGGGATGGGCACCTGCTTGATTTCACAGCCAGTGCCTTCTCAGCTCCATCTGCATTCCGAGTTCATTTAAACACGTGAACTAAGTGCAGAGCTGCAAATTGCAACCTCTCATTTTAGGACAGTTAGGGCTGAGATTGCCACCCAAAGGAGTGGCCGGCAGCCCAGTTGCAGCGATCTTTAAAGCAAACCAGTTCTTAGCTCTGCTTTGCAGAATGGGGACGTAAATCAGTTAACTAAGGTAGGCTGGCTACCATCTGATTTGTTTTGATTTTTTTTTTTTAAACCAACTCTCCACTTCAGGATAGTTGTAAATACTTTTAAGATGTGCAACAGCATACCTAATGTAATCTCCTAAATTTGAGAGGAGCAATTTATGTCTCAGTGAACTCATACCTTTTGTCTTAGTTAGCTAAGCCTCAGTTGCTAATTAAGGACACTGTGATAAGATGAAACATTACTCCTGGGGGAATTCTGCGTACAAAAGTTTAAAATTCTGCATATATTACATTGGTCAAAATAATTCATTTAAAATGTAATACAGAAAAGTTATTACTCAAAGATGCAGAGTTTTAAATAGTTTTGTGCAGAATTCCCTTAAAAGTACACTGTAAGATTGTCCCTTCTGAATCCTTACTCCCCTGGCCAGACCGCTTTCACTCTGCCCTCATAGGAAAGTTTCTTCTGATTCTTTAATAAACGATTCTGTGAGTGAATTGGTTGGAGAAGGGGACCAGGCTAAAGGAGGTCGAAGTGGATCTAATGAACAACTACAGTTGATAAAAACTGAAGAAATAACTATGAGCTCTATATGGTCAGCAATAAAATCTCTGGAAGCTGCTATAGTGAATTTAACTAAGATTAAGAACATAAGAACATAAGAAAATGCCATACTGGGTCAGACCAAGGGTCCATCAAGCCCAGCATCCTGTTTCCAACAGTGGCCAATCCAGGTCATAAGAACCTGGCAAGTACCCAAAAACTAAGTCTATTCCATGTAACCATTGCTAATGGCAGTGGCTATTCTCTAAGTGAACTTAATAGCAGGTAATGGACTTCTCCTCCAAGAACTTATCCAATCCTTTTTTAAACACAGCTATACTAACTGCACGAACCACATTCTCTGGCAACAAATTCCAGAGTTTAATTGTGCGTTGAGTAAAAAAGAACTTTCTCCGATTAGTTTTTTTTTTTTATTATTATTATTTATTTATTGGATTTTCAAAAACAAATATACAGAACTTTTATCATTCAGAAGTTAAACACCAGTAAAAGAAATTACTCATATGGTCATAAGAAAAATTTACATCACAGAAGAATATAAAACAATTTTACCCTGTGTTATCAGTTATAGGAAATTATGGATCCAAGATGTAAATACAAGCAGTCAACTTAGGAAATATCAACAAAATATTATTACAAATTGCGTCAAAATTAACTAGTGTCTTCTCTAGATTTATACCTTCAACCCTTGGAACTAAACAGAGTGGGAGTCGAGGTAAGCTCGTAGTTGTTCTGGTTCTCTGAAGATATATCGTGAGTTCTGATAAATTAACAAACAGTAACATGGGAATCTGAGAATATACTTTGCACCTCTAGCAATAACTTCTTCCCTCATGGCGATGAATTTTTTCCTTTTAATTTGGGTACTCTTCGTTATATCCGGGAAAATCTTTAATGGATATCCATAAAATTTCTGATGTTGATTGCGGAAGAAAGTTTTCATAATTAAATCTCTGTTGGCTGACGTTGCAAATTGTATAAAAAGAGTAGCTCTTTCCTCCACTATTAACTCGTGGGATTTTTCTAATATGTCCGTTAAGTCATACGAAGAATTTTCCTTTTGATCTGGATTTTTCTCTTTATCCCTCTGAGGCAAGTAGTAGATTCTAACAATCGTTGGAAAATCTTGCTCAGGAATTTTAAGCAAATTCTGAAGGTAGCTTTTGAATAATTCACGATGCGATAATAACCTTAGTTTAGGAAAATTCAATATTCTTATATTATTTCTCCTTAGATGATTCTCAAGAATTTCCATTTTCACCATCTGTATATTTTCAGATTTTATCAGGTTCCCCTGAATTTTTTCTACATATATCATTTTTTGCTCAAATCCCTTAACAGAATTCTCTAGAATTCCCACTCTTCTTTCTGTATCTTGATGTTTTTCAATACTTTCTTTTAGCATTATAGTCAAATGCAAGATAGATTTTTCCATAGATGTAATGGCTTTCATAATCTCAGTTAATGTTATATTGTTAGGATTAAATTCAGGAGCCCCGCAAACAACATGGATTCCCTCGTCACCTTTACTCTTATCCAAAGGCTCACCTTCTTCCTCAACTCGCCTCGATGCTGGGTCTGGTCGGTCTCTGGAGCCAGGCATGCTCTGACTCACCGAAGGAGAGAAACTTTCGTCGCTCCTTCTCTGGACAATGACCCCCTCAGCAGTTCTTTCCTGTGGCGAAATAGCTGAATTCTGCTCGGAAGTAATTCTCCCGAGCGGTGGGTCAGGCGTAGAAGGCGCACCCAGGCTTAATGATGTCTCTTGAGCCAGGGGGCTCGGCGTCTGCTCTCCGCCAAAGCCGCCAATGGCTCCTCCCGCCGGGTGTTCACACACTAGTCCAGTGGAAGCTTCTTCAATACGGAGCTGTCTGATAGAGGAAATCGGTGTAGATGTAATTTCTCTGATTTTGGCTTTACGTTTTGTATGGGGCATCTTGCCGTCAAAACCCAGTAAGAAAGATAAAATGTTCCAGGAAATAAAGCCAAAATTGTATTACGCTCCGGAGCTCAGCGTTCAGCCGTTCATTTCTCCGCGGCCATCTTGGATCTCTATTTCTTCTCCGATTAGTTTTAAATGTGCCCCATGCTAACTTCATGGAGTGTCCCCTAGTCTTTCTACTATCCGAAAGAGTAAATAACCGATTCACATCTACCCGTTCTAGACCTCTCATGATTTTAAACACCTCTATCATATCCCCCTCAGTCGTCTCTTCTCCAAGCTGAAAAGTCCTAACCTCTTTAGTCTTTCCTCATAGGGGAGTTGTTCCATTCCCCTTATCATTTTGGTAGCCCTTCTCTGTACCTTCTCCATCGCAATTATATCTTTTTTGAGATGCGGCGACCAGAATTGTACACAGTATTCAAGGTGCGGTCTCACCATGGAGCGATACAGAGGCATTATGACATTTTCCGTTTTATTCATCATTCCTTTTCTAATAATTCCCAACATTCTGTTTGCTTTTTTGACTGCCGCAGCACACTGAACCGACAATTTCAATGTGCTATCCACTATGACACCTAGATCTCTTTCTTGGGTTGTAGCACCTGATGTGGAACCCAACATTGTGTAATTATAGCATGGGTTATTTTTCCCTATATGCATCACCTAGCACTTATCCACATTAAATTTCATCTGCCATTTGGATGCCCAATTTTCTAGTCTCACAAGGTCTTCCTGCAATTTATCACAATCTGCTTGTGATTTAACTACTCTGAACAATTTTGTGTCATCTGCAAATTTGATTATTTCACTCGTCGTATTTCTTTCCAGATCATTTATAAATATATTGAACAGTAAGGGTCCCAATACAGATCCCTGAGGCACTCCACTGTCCACTCCCTTCCATTGAGAAAATTGCCCATTCAATCCTACTCTCTGTTTCCTGTCTTATAGCCAGTTTGCAATCCACGAAAGGACATCGCCACCTATCCCATGACTTTTTACTTTTCCTAGAAGCCTCTCATGAGGAACTTTGTCAAACGCCTTCTGAAAATCCAAGTATACTATATCTACCGGTTCACCTTTATCCACATGTTTATTAACTCCTTCAAAAAAGTGAAGCAGATTTGTGAGGCAAGACTTGCCCTGGGTAAAGCCATGCTGACTTTGTTCCATTAAACCATGTCTTTCTATATGTTCTGTGATTTTGATGTTTAGAACAATTTCCACTATTTTTTCCTGGCACTGAAGTCAGGCTAACCGGTCTGTAGTTTCCCGGATCGCCCCTGGAGCCCTTTTTAAATATTGGGGTTACATTTGCTATCCTCCAGTCTTCAGGTACAATGGATGATTTTAATGATAAGTTACAAATTTTTACTAATAGGTCTGAAATTTCATTTTTTAGTTCCTTCAGAACTCTGGGGTGTATACCATCCAGTCCAGGTGATTTACTACTCTTCAGTTTGTCAATCAGGCCTACCACATCTTCTAGGTTCACCGTGATTTGATTCAGTCCATCTGAATCATTACCCATGAAAACCTTCTCCATTACGGGTACCTCCCCAACATCCTCTTCAGTAAACACCAAAGCAAATAAATAATTTAATCTTTCCGCGATGGCCTTATCTTCTCTAAGTGCCCCTGTAACCCCTCGATCATTACAGAAACATCTAATCAACGCTTCAATAAAATAGAGTCTGTGTTGTCTAAAATGGAAGTTCAACAACAAGAAATGGACATGAAAATAAATGGCCTGCAAAGTAGCTCTCAGAAGCTTACTAAAATAGAGATTCTATATGATAAAAGGCTTGAGGCCATTAAAAATTCTTTGAAGTATTTAAACTTAAGAATTTTAAATTTTCCTAGACATGACATGATTGTGCCCTTGGAAATGTTTAAAGAATATCTTAGTACTATTTTAGAAATGCCACAAAAAACTATCCATCCTATTGCAAAGATTTGCTATGTAGCAACAAAGAGGGAGAAAGGGAACATAGAAAATAAGTTGGTGGAGGTACAACTAAATTTATCAGAGATAATTGAAGCATCAGCAGATATGAAAATTGAAACCAGAGCTACATTGCATGTTTCCTTTGTATTCTCAGCTGATAGGGATGCAGTTTTTCGCATATTTATGAGGAAGAGGTTTGAAAAATTTCATGGAGCCCCTATGTGGATTTATCCTGACCTGTCTCGCCAGACACAGGTTAGGAGAAAACAATTTCTTGCATTGAGAAATCAAGTAGAAGTCAAAGGTGGAAAAATGTTGATAAGATTCCCATGCAAATGCGAAATAACCCGTCAAAATCAGAAATATATTTTTTATGATACTTCACAACTGAGAGTTTATTTGGATTCACTTGCCTAGAAGCTTTAGTCTGTGGCAAAGAGGCATGATAGAAAGCGCTACCTTATATTTCATTTGTATATTGAGTAGGGATGTGAATCTTTTTTGACAATTTAAAAAAATCGTCCGATATTTTTTAAATCGTCAAAAATCGGTACAGTGCGCGATACAATAGAAATTTTCACGATTTATCGTGAAAAATCGTTACTCCCGTTAGTGTCCACTAACGGGAGTTATTTGGGGGGAGGGCGGGAAAACTGGCACACCAAAACAACCCCTAAACCCACCCCGACCCTATAAAACTAATCCTTACCTTCCCCCACCCCCCGAACCCCCCAAAAAACGTTTTACGAGTACCTGGTGGTCCAGTGGGGGTGCAGGGACCAATCTCCCGCTCTCGGGCCATCGGCACCATTTTGGCTGCCACTCGAAAATGGCGCCGATGGCCCGATTAAAAAAAAAACCCACCCGACCCTTTAAAGATGACCCCTTTGCTTCTCCCACCCTCCCGATCCCCCCAAAACATTTTTAAATTACCTGGTGCTCTAATGGTGGTCCCGGGAGTGATCTCCCATTCTCAGGCCAACAGCTGCCAATCATAAAGATGGCGCCGATGGCCCTTTGCCCTTACCATGTGACAGGGTATCCGTGCCATTGGCCAGCCCCTGTCACATGGTAGGAGCACTGGATGGCCACTATCTTGCTTCCACTATCTTGCTCCCCCCCTCCTGTCCCTGCCATGCCATCTCCCTTCCCCTCTGCCCTCTCTATCCCTAGCCTACCTATCCTCCTTCCCACCTCCAATCCCCTTCCCTCCTATCCCTACTCCCACATGTCACCCACTCACTACCCCTCCACACCAAAAGAAACTGTTGAAATGAAAGTTTTTGTCGAAAGACAAAAGACCAAGATAAAGGGAAACAGTTGGCAAGAGAAGACCAGACAACCCTCAAGTAATCAAATTAAAAAAGCTCCTACTCCCATTAAACCACTCACCAACTCTCCTCTCTCTCCCACGCCTAACACACCCTCAAAGAGGCAACTGCAGGAAGCCTGGATATAAACTGAAGAAACACCATGCACTAATTTACACAAGGCATGTAAATTGACGCAGCACACGGTGATGCAATGCACTATGCATTATTTACCTATGCGATGCAGGAACCTGAAAATTAGCATGACCACATCCTTTTATCACAGGTGCTATTTTCCCTACATTTATAGCTTTTTGATGAATCTAGGTCTAAGAGGCCAATGCAATATATTTTCGTGGAAAGCAGGCGCTGAAAAGTCAGCGCCCGCTTTCCTAACGCATGCATGACGCCCGCAAGGGGGGCGCCATGCAATATTAAAATTAGGGGGTCACGGCTGCTGGTTATGAAGACTGAAACCAGTAAACTCTGCGTCGATTTTCATAACCTGCCATCTGCCAGCAAGGAAACGGATGCAGAGTTTATCGGTGGCCATTTTGATTACTGGCAGACAGCCGGTTATTAAAACCGGCGCAGAGTTTACTGGCGTCAGTCTTCATAACTCGGAGATCTGCCGAGTTGTTTTTTTTTTATTAACTTAAAAAAAGTATAGAAAAGTAGTTTTTTCTGCTTTTCTGTAATTTTACCTGTGCTCAACTATTAATGTCTGCTCCAGGCAGGCGTTAATAGCTGAGCGATAAATGTGCGACAGAAGCACATTTATTTTTTTGCATGCGGAGTGAATGAGTAATAGGCTCATTCACATGCATTTGCATGTGATGAGTGCTATTACATTAACTCCACATCCGACATGGGTTAAATAGGCCCTAATCCCCCTATTGCATTAGGGGGTGGAATAGCGCCTATTTAACCCGCGGAGTGAGGGTTATACAGTGCGCTCGGCTGAGCACACTGTATTGCATCGGTCCCTAAGTTTGTACTTGAGGCAATGGAAGGTAAAGTGATTTGCCTAAGGTCACAAGGAGCAGCAGCAAAATTTGACCCCTGGTAGCCCATGGCTTTTCTATTTTCTTGCACCCTACAGGGAGAAATCAGGAACGATTCTGGGATCAGATATGCACTCCATTGCATAACCACATAAAATTTCAAAGACTCTCACATCTCTATTTTTAAGCTTTATTGCTCCTGTTAAGACAAGCTGAAGGAAACTAAAAAGGGAGAGTGGGGTAGGTGTAAAAAAAATAAAGAGGGATCTTCAGACATCTAGAGGGGAAAAAATCAATTCATTTTTTTGTCTGTGGCCTATTCTACTCCCTAAGGAATGATGGTTTTCTCATGGATGTCCAAGTCCCTAAGGAGCAGGGTGGCCTACAAGGAAAGATCCCAGACAGTTTTCCCAGGATCTCAATGGGCTCAACCAGGCCAGAGCCAAATCAAGACTCTGGAAGCTTCTGTCAACTGTTCATACCCAAAACAGACTACTGGCAAGGTCTATAACCACTTTATGTCAGTGAATTCATTAAGGGGGTGTGACCTTTGTCTCCATCAGCTGAAGAATAGGGAAATCCCTACTGTAATGGACAGGTCTAGTAGGCAATTGTTGTGGGAGTCTCAGTTTAGTGGACCCTTTGGCTGACCTACTGGAGACTAGGAAAGATGGACACTGTCTCTGATGAACAGCAGGCCGGGAGGTAGATGTCAGGCAGGACGTAGATGCTCTTCACCCTGGAAGCTGGTGCTCCCCAGGGAGGATCCCGTAGGAGCCCAACCTCTGGGACTTAGGTGGCTTCACCCTTGGAAGCTGAAGCCCCCCTCGGAGGAGCCCGTAGGGGCCCGGCCGCTGGGACTTAGGTGGGTTGTGGATCAGGACAGGTAACTGGAACCAGACTAAGACAGTAGTGATACTGTAAATGGGTTCGGGTTCTGGAACCAGGCAGGAACTGTTTCAGGACTCGGGTACTGGAACCAGGCAGGAACTATAGCAGGATTTTGGTACTGGAACCAGGCAGGAACTGTAGCAAGACTTGGGTACTGGGACCAGGCAGGAACCAAGCAGGTACTGTAGCAGGCAGGCAGGAACCAAGCAGGTACTGTAGCAGGAATGGAGCGACGTAGCCAAGTGAGTCACTCCGGGGCGCAACACAACAGGAAACCAGAATGCTAACCCGTTGCAAGGCAAAGGCTTGATGGCTGCGGCCAGCTTATCAAGGCCGCGGCGTCTGACGTCAGGATTTAGGCGGTGTCAGCACTGGCGGGAAACGGGCTACAAAGGCGCCTAAGTGGTGCGCGCGCGCGCCTTGGAGCATGACGTCCACCGCATCTTCACGGCGGCGCTGCCCCCGCGGGGACGCCGCCAAACAGGCTGCAAGCCAGGACTCCAGAGGTGGGAGCAGGTCCGGGAATCAAGAGGTAAGGGCCTGGCTGCGGTGCTTGCGGTCAGGACCGCAACAGTACCTCCCCTCTTACGCCCCCTCTTAGCTAGTCCGGGTTTATTAGGGTGATCCAAATGAAACTGCCTTAATAAATCTTTGTCGAGGATATTACAGGCCAGTTCCCACGAGTTGTCCTCAATCCGCAACCCTCCCAGGCAAGCAAGTATTCCCATCGACGTTGATGAAACCGGACATCCAAAACTTCATGTACTTGATATGTAACCTCGTCCGGTACTGAAGGGTCTGAGGGTTCAGGAGCCTTGGAGTGGTATCTGGACAACACAAGAGGCTTCAACAATGACACGTGGAACACATCATGTATGCGCATGGAGGAGGGCAGGCATAGATGGTATGAGACCGCTCCCACTCGTTCGGCAACTCGGAAAAGCCCACAGAATTTCGGAGCTAGTCTTCGAGAGGGAATACGTAACTGTAGATTTCTTGTGCTAAGCCAGACACGATCTCCTGGGAGGAAGATAGGTGCTGGCTGACGATGCCTATCCGCCCACTCCTTCACGGATAGGACGGCTTTACAGATCTTTTCCTGGGTAGAGCTCCACAAGGCACGGAGCTGACAAGCAGAGAGTTGCACTGCCGGGAGTGCACTAGGTTCAGGCGAAGGCAGGGACGGTTGAAGTTGCTTCCCATAAAAAATGAGGAATGGGGAGCCTTCCGTGGCAGCATGTGTGTGATTATTATACGAGAACTCCGCCCACAGGAGTAGCTTGGCCCAATTATCTTGTCGTTCGTTCACAAAGGCACGGAGAAACGTATTCAGGGTTCATTCCGTTTGCCCATTGTTCTGAGGATGGAATGCAGACAAAAGTCTAAGTTGCACATTAAAGGGCTTACATAGAGCTTTCCAATAGCGGGCTGAAAACTATGGTCCTCGATCGGAGACGATATCCTGCGAAGACCGTGAAGTCTAAAGATGTGCTGGGCAAACAGGCCAGCTAGGTCAGGAGCAGAAGGAAGTTTTGGCAAGGGAACAAAGTGCACCATCTTGGAAAATCGATCCACAGTTACCCAGATGACCGAATTACCTCCTGAGACAGGAAGATCCACAACGAAATCAGTGGAGATATGTATCCAAGGCTCCACCGGGATTGGCAATGGTTGCAACAGGCCCCTGGGCTTCCCGAGGAGTGACTTTTGAACCGCACAAGTAGGGCATCAGCCCACAAAGGCTTGGACTTCTTGTCTCACCGTTGGCCACCAGTAGGAACAGTTTAACAATTTTAATGTCCCTTTCCAACCAGCATGGCCCCCAGTGAGGGAGTCATGGGCCCAAGCGAGGACTGCTCTCCTGGAGCGACGCGGGACGACAGTCTTCTCTTGGGAGGGCATCAAGGTAGCAGCAATACTTACTTTTTCAGGGTCCAAGATATACTGAGGTGTATCAGGGGTCTCCATGACCTCGGAAGAGTGCGAGAGCGTGTCAGTTCGAACATTCTTAGAGCCGTGTTGGTAGCGTAAGGTAAAGTCAAACCGATCAAAAAACAGTGACCATCGGACTTGTCTTGGATTCAGGCATTGGGCTTGCTTCAAGAATGCTAGGTTTTTGTGATCGGTGTAAATCGTGACCGGGTGGTTGGCTCCCTCCAACCACTGTCTCCATTCTTCCAGGGCAAATTTCACGGCTAGCAACTCTATCACCTACACAGTAGTTGCTCTCAGCCGGGGAGAATTTCTTTGAGAAATATGAACAGGGCAACAAGTGACCAGAATCCAAGTACTGGCTCAGTACGGCCCCCACGGCCACATTGGAGGCATCAACCTCCACCACGAAGGGCCGGCTGGGATCCGGATGATGAAGGCAGGTGTCTAATAAGAAGGCTTCTTTGAGGGCCTCAAAAGCTTGGCAGGCAGAGGGAGTCCACCGCGTTAGCCCCCTTTTGGATGAGAGCGGTTAACGGAGCCACAATACGAGAGTAATTGAGGAAAAAGTGATGGTAGAAATTAGAGAAGCTGAGGAAGCGTTACAATGCTTTAAGACCCCTGGGCTGGGGCCAATTCTTAATAGCCGCCACTTTCTCAGGATCCATTAGAAAGCCTGCTGCAGAGGCTATGTAGCCTAGGAATGGCAGGGAGGTATTTTCAAAACTGCGCTTTTCTAGTTTCACGTATAGACCATGCTCCCTAAGTATCTGGAGCACTTGGCGGACATGTTGACGGCGTGTCGGCAGGTCCTGGGAGTAAACCAACACATTATCGAGGTAAACAATTATACAGGTGTTCAGAAGGTCCCGCAACACCTCATTCATCAGGTGCTGGAAAACCGCCGGGGCATTACATAAGCCGAAAGGCATCATGAGATACTCGTAATGCCCGTCTTATCTCCAGGACGGATCCTGACCAGATTATAGGCTCCTCGTAAGTCCAACTTTGTGAAAATTGTTCCTTGAAGCCGATCAAGGAGCTCCGGGATTAATGGGAGCGGGTAGCGGTCTCGCTTGGTAATCAAATTTAGGCCTCGATAGTCTATACACGGCCTCGGTGAGCCATCTTTCTTGCTGACAAAAAAGAAACCCGCCCCTACAGGCGACTTGGACGGGTGGATAAACCCCTTGGCCAGATTCTCTGCAATGTACTCGGACATTGCCTGGGTCTCAGGTATGGATAAGGGGTAAATCCTTCCTCGAGGGGGCATAGTACTAGGTAGCAAGTCAATAGCACAGTCATATGGACGATGCTGAGGAAGGATCGCCGCCTTAGTCTTGGAGAATACATCAGTGAAGTCCTCATAAGGTGCAGGGGGACCCACCGCAGAGTGCATCAACGGAAGTGAGGGAGTCCTAGGCAACTTCATACAATTAGCTAGGCAGAAAGGACTCCATTTCACAATCTGTAGCGTGTCCCACTGAATCGTGGTCGAAAATTTCTGTAACCACGGCAATCCTAGCACCACAGGGTGGACAGCCTTATCCAGTACCAGGAAGGCTATCTCCTCCGAATGGATCACCCCGGTGCGGACCGTAATGGGTGCCGTGGACAGCTGGATGGGACCAGGAAGGAGCGTCCCCTGGATTGAGGTAATTTGCAACGGGACCTCCCGTCTATGCGTAGGGATTCGCAACTGGGAGACTAGGTCGTGTGGGATGAAATTACCTCAGGCTCCAGAGTCCAGGAATGCCATTGTCTCAAAGGAACCTCCGGGGTATTCCAGAGTAACAGGAACAGTTCATTGAGGAGTTGTAGCACAGCCTAGGAGGAGCTCCTCCCAACCTCCTAGGCTTTGGCGTTTTCCGCACGCTCCTGGCAGCGTGCCAAGAAGTGGCCCTTCTGGCCACAATATAAACACAACTTCAATGAACGGTGACGTTGTCTTTCTTCAAGAGAAAGTGGGGCCTGCCCCAGCTGCATGGGTTCACTGGTGGGGACGACTGGACGAGAACTCGTGGGAGAGGGCACAGGTCTCGGCCCACGAGCCGGACTATGGCGAGAAGAGCGCTGCTCCTTGGCCCATTGCTGTAGGCGGCGGTCTATGCGAGCAGCCATCTCGATCAAGGCGTTAAGGTCCTCCGGCAGATCTTGAGCCACAATCTCATCCTTAATGCGTCCGGAGAGGCCTTCCAGGAAGATGGCTTTAAGACTACCATCCTGCCAACCAACTTCCTGAGCTAAAGTCCGAAACTCCATTGCATAGTCTGCCAAGGAGCGAGCCCCCTGACGCAGTTGCAGCAGATCAGACATAGCCGTGGTTACTCGGGCGGGCTCATCAAAGGCCTGGCAAAAATTCGTGATGAACAATTGTAAGTCCGTTAGTGAAGAATCATTGTTTTCCCAAAGGGGAGAAGCCCATATCAAGGCCGGGAGGCAGATGTCAGGCAGGACGTAGATGCTCTTCACCCTGGAAGCTGGTGCTCCCTCGGGAGGAGCCCATAGGAGCCCAACCACTGAGACTTAAGTGGCTTCACCCTGTAGGGGCCCGGCTGCTGGGACTTAGGCGGGTTGTGGATCAGGACAGGTAACTGGAGCCAGACTAAGACAGTAGTGATACTGTAAATGGGTTCGGCTTCTGGAACCAGGCAGGAACTGTAGCAAGACTCGGGTACTGGGACCAGGCAGGAACTGTAGCAAGACTCGGGTACTGGGACCAGGCAGGAACTGTAGCAAGCAGGCAGGAACCAAGCAGGTACTGTAGCAGGAACGGAGCGACGTAGCCAAGCGAGTCACTCCGGGGCACAACGCAACAGGAAACCAGAATGCTAACCCGTTGCAAGGCAAAGGCTGGATGGCCGCGGCCGGCTTATCAAGGCCACGGCATCTGACTTCAGGATTTGGGCGGAGTCGGCACTGGCGGGAAACAGGCTACAAAGGCACCCAAGTGGCACGTGCGTGCGCTTAGGAGCAGGGCATCCATCGGCACCTTCACGGCGGTGCTGCCCCCGCGGGGACGCTGCCAAACAGGCTGCAAGCCAGGACTCCGGAGGCGGGAGCAGGTCCAGGAATCAAGAGGTAAGGGCCTGGCCGCGGTGCTCACGGTCAGGACCACAACAGGCAATAAGGTTATTGTGTATTTGTGAATAACATTAAAAGCTGCAATAGATAAGGTACCCCTGAAAGAGCAGACAAAATGAGAAGTGATCTGAGAAATCTTGAGTGGTCACATGTTTGGCAATTAAAATTAAATGCAAAAAAGACCAAAGTCATGCATTTGGGATGCAGAAATTCAAATAAGCTGTATGCAGTTGGGAGTGAAACACTGATGTGTACTAATGAGGAGAGAGACAGGGTAATAGTGTGATGATCACAAGGTAGCAAAACAGTGTAATAAGGAAGTGGCCAGAGAAAGGAGGATGCCAGGGTGCCCAGGGAAAGGCATAACCTGTAGTAAAAATGAGGTGAGAATTGTTTTGTGCAAGACATTGGTGAGACCTCACCAACAGTGCTGCATTCAATTCCAGAAACCATATTTAAGTAAGGATAGAGACTTGAGGCAGTCCAAATAAAAGCAATCAAAATAGTACAGGTTCTGCATCAAAAGCTGTGTGAGATGAGACAGAAGGACAAACATATATAGCCTAAGGATAGGAGAGATGGGAGTGTGAAGTAGGATATTAGACAAATACCTTACATATATTAATTAACTTAAAGCAAATCTTTTCCAAAGGACTCATGATGTGAAGCTCCAAGGGGTAAGGCTCAAATATTTGTTTTGGTTTTTTTTTTTTACACAGAGGTAGCTGCCTGGAACACCCTCTCAGAGGAGGACTTGGAGATAAATGCTAACAGAATTCATAAAGACATGGAAAAAAGAATCCCTACTGATAAGAGAAGCATAATGAATCTGCATGGAGCACTGAAAGGGCTGCATTGTGCTTTCAAGACAACCTGGGGGCAACCTATCAGATTCCCTACAAAAAAACAAAACTGTACCTTTGTAGTAGGCATGCCAAACCACAACAGCAAATATTACCGCCAGATCCCAAAACACTGATACACCTATCAGGAGGTGCAAATTGAAAAACCAAAACAGCTGAACTTATCGATCCCTACAAACTACACAATAACAAAATACTTCATCTTAAGTCATGCACACATATACAGCACATACTCTCAAATACAAAGTAAGGGATCAAAAATTAGAAACAAATATGCAGACAAAAACTAAATTGAAACCCTTAGGAAGCCAGTCTCTGCATGCAATGCAACAGAATTAAAACTAGAAATGTTTCCTCCTGTACTGTGCAAAATACAAAGATAGAGATGCTCATTTGTCAAAACAGAAAATAAAAGCCTTATCACAAAAGAGTGATAATCCCAGGGGTAAGACAAAACAAATATTGTATCCTGCCTTCAGGCCAGAAACAATCTGATCAAGACCATACAGACCAGCACCAGAACTTTGCTACACCCCTTTCTATTTTGTAACTGTGTAATTACACATGTTTTTCTTTGCTCTTATATGTTTAATCCCTATGCATTACCATACCTGGGAATTTTTTTCCAGGCCCTCCCAGCATAACTGCCTTTACCATTCTGGAACCACCTGTGCATTTTCACAGAGCCCATGCCGGGCACACACTGGGACAACCGCTGAAGTAGGTACCAGACAGGAAGCACCACTCAACCTATTGCTGCTTCCTCTGGCTCCTACCACTGATTGGCTTATTCTGCTCACGGGAACCAATCAGCATGAGGTGGGGGAAGCACCGTTTCCTGTTCTTGCAGACTGCAACAGTGTGGGAGGGAGCAGAGAGCAAGGATGGGAAGGAAGCAAGGAAGGGGAGAGCAAGAGAGTGGGATGGCACAAATGTTTGGAAGAAAGGCAGAGAGGAAAAACAAGAGTGCATGGGAGGGGCAATAAATAGAAAGTGTTCAGAATGAGGAGAGTTTGATGGGGCAGTGAGAGAAGAGTAAGAATGGGAAATGGAGAAAGCAAGAGCAGGGGAAAGAGGGTAGAGCAAGATTATAAGAGGAGGTGGCAATGAGAAAGGTTAGAGCAGGTGTGTAAAATGGGAGATCAAGTGTGCAGGGTGTTACAGCAATGAAGACACAACAGGCAGGAT
Organism: Rhinatrema bivittatum; assembly: GCF_901001135.1. Classification (NCBI taxonomy): domain Eukaryota; kingdom Metazoa; phylum Chordata; class Amphibia; order Gymnophiona; family Rhinatrematidae; genus Rhinatrema; species Rhinatrema bivittatum. The sequence goes on along the minus strand of NC_042616.1, from coordinate 322,076,238 downwards.
TCGTGGCCAAGGCTCGGCGAGGCTCCCGAACACCCTCGGGGGCCTCCTTTTATTGTACATACATTCATAGCATACAGATGTGTCATTAGATCATTGGTTCAGGAGGTGCGTACAGATCATTTCATTGGCTGCTGAAGCCTATACCATATATGTGTCTGTCTTTTGCCTGCAGCTGTGTACGTGGCAGACAGGCATCCTGTCTTTAGGCAGTGGGGGTTAATTATAAGCTAGAGCTTTAAGATGAGCTAATCTTACTGCGCTCAGTGCAGAGGTCAGAGATAAGGAAGTGAAGATGTGTTGAAATTGCTGAGTCAGCATGGTTTGCCAGCCACTGCTTCAGCTGATTCCCTACATCTCCTCCTTTCTGTTTTAATTTAAGCAGCATACAAAATATCTTTGTATCCAGGCTGAAAGCGGGGTTTCAGTATGGATATGAGATTGGGTATGCACTGAATGCAGCAGCACAGGCAAATAAGTAAGACAATTACAATTATTATAATAGGAATCACCTTTTTGAGACCAGAAATATCAGGAAGCCAGGACCATAGCCAGTCCCAGGGAGAAATTGGTGTCTTGTCTGAAAGTGGTGCATCAGAAACCATGGTTTCCATCTGCTCTATGGTATGTGTGAAATTTGCTTTATAATCTGATATGTATACACAGCAATGAGATCCAATTAATGCACAAACACCGCCTTTAGCAGCCAAGATGGTGTCTATAGCATAGCGGTTTTGTGATACCACTTCTCTCATTTGAGAGACTTCTGCTGTGAGTAGTTTTAACGAGAGGACTGTCTGATTCAATAGGGAAGTTGTCCAGTTGGCAAGGGTAAGCAGATCTCTGTAATTCAATGTTGCGCCTAATGGGGGGAACATGCCTCTATACACCATAGTTCCTGATCCCCTTCCCATGGGATTTGTGATCGTCTCTCTTTTGTTTCGAAGTCTGGCTTTGGGTAGTGTGGGGACGGTGTAAAAGGAAAGGATGACATAGCCTAGAGTGCATCGGCCTGTCCACCTGGGGGGGATGCGCATATATGCTCTACACCCGCATAGCATCCAAATGTTCCACAACTGGTTAGTGGACATGTCATTGGTATTTTTAATTTGTTGTATCGTTTGGGCTGCATAACCACAAAGGTAAAATTCATATGCTATGTAATCTCCTTTTTCATAATTTTCTCTTCTTCCCATTGAACATCTGGAGATCAGCCAATTGCACATAGCTTTGCTAAAATTATGCAAGTGTTCAGTGATATTTTGCTTGTATGTGCTTGCGTTATAATATGTTCTGTTCATGGTTTCTTGCAGTACAATGGTGCGGTTACAATATGGATATTTCCCCACCTGCAAATATTTCCCCACCTGAACCCCTTTACCCTGTACCCCTTTACCATTGTCTGGATCATATTCCCAAGAAAGTGCAGTAGTCTCTTGAATGCGTCTACCGATGTGTAGTATGGTATTCTCAACTGGAGAGTTAATGAAAACACCTCTCTGAAAAGGGTGAGTTGTCCATCTTGTAAGATTGAATGGTACGGCATGTATCTAGTCCTCTGCAGGTATGGGTCGGCATGTGCATGCAGATCCAACAGTCTGTTCGATTCAACAGGTGCGATAAGTTCTGTGTATCGGTGATGTACATGTTGTTCTGCCATAGTCCTTGTTCAGAAATCACCATGGCAGGAGGGAGAATGCAAGATAAGAAGATGCACATCACAATTGTCAATGAATTGGCATTCAAGCAAGAGAATGCAACAAGCAAAATGTTCTCTGGAGTTTTTTCAAGTTCTTGCTGTTCCAAAAGCTGTGTAGATTGGCTGGATAACGCTTTGATTTGTCCCCAGGTCATCTGTGTTGCTTGTTGCAGGGAGCTCAGTCTCTGTCCTTCTGAGGGTTGTGGAGGCTCAGGGAGAAGTTTAGGATCGGGTTCTGTAGACCTTGATGCCATGCCATCTTTCCACGGCTTTTCACAGCTGCTCGGGACCCAAAGTGGACCTGTGGGAGCAAGCACAGCAGCATATCCCCGTACCCATGTTAACAAGGGAACGGGACCATGCCAGACAGGGTTGGGTAACATTCTATACAAGACTGACGGCTGTGGGTGACTAACCCTAGTCCCATAATGATTATCCATGGCTGTGGTCTGATTTGAATTTGATATGTTTAGATGATTCAAAGTAAACAATACTTTGTTCAGCCAGTCTTGTTTAGGGGGAAGTCCAGGGGCATTCCCTGCCTTTTGTTTGTGTTTGTCAAGGGCTGTCTTATGGGTGTGGTTGGCTCGCTCCACAATAGCCTGTCCAGTGGAGCTGTAGGGAATGCAAAATATATGCTTAATGTTCCATTGTTGGCAAAAGTCAGCAAAGGAATGGCTGCTGTAAGCAGAGCCATTATCAGTTTTCAGAACAGAGGGTAATCCCATTATCGAGAATGTATTAATACAGTGATTAATAACATGTTTGGTTGCTTCCCCTTTTTGGGGTGTGGCCCATAGAAAATGCGAGAAAGTATCAACGGTTACATGCAGATTCAAATTAATCATTTAAAGGAAAAGTCATTTGCAGTAGGCTGAACCACAAACAACAAGTATATCAGACCCTACATTAATCATATGTTACACAAGACTGACACATATTCATCCATCCTACAAATATTCATTTATCGTCTTCTTGACATCAAGACAGACAACAGAAAACACATAATTGGAGCTCAAAATTCGTATCAAAAAATTATCAAAAAAAATTAGATCAAAGATCAAAAATCAAAAGGTGTTTGAAAAATGTTTGAAAAATAAAAGTTCAGAATTCTGTATAAAAATTAGAAAAAGAAAATAAAACTGAAGTTTATTTAAGACATGAGGACTGTAGACCTGAAAAGTAAAAACTAGTATACAACAGAATTATTAAAATAACAAATATTGTACAACTGGTAGAATAGCATAGTGCCTCCTAGTGGATGCACTATCATCACTTTATAGATAACACGTCCTTTCAGATTCAGATTTCAGTAGCTCAGATTCTGAATTTCAACACTAATAAAATGTCCTTGTCAGTAACCTCAGTTCAGTATTAAATAAATTTGAAAGTATAAAAGTAATAAAGGTTCAGGATTGAAGGGTGAGGGAAAAGAGGTTTGGATCAGCAGGAGATCTGATCTGTCTCATGCCCCCCTTTGAAAGCTGCAATGCACAGTTGGGGCAGATAATTCAGGAAGGAAAGGTATAAAGTATGTGTTGTGATAAAGAAATTATCAGAGATATAACAGATGAGCAGCCAATTGCACGCATAGGGGCCACTTTCCCACGTGCGATGCATCTGTCTGACAGCTGTAGGCTGGAGCCGCGGTCGTTGCTGATGTCCGGAGGGGGGGGCTGCAAAAGTAAGTCGCTTCATCGCTTTAAACTGCCCCCCCCTCCTCCCGGAGCAAGGCTGTTTTTCGCGCCCTGCTTCGGGAGGAGAGGAGAAGGGACTAGCAGGCACAAGACTAGGATTGCCCGTCTCTCCCCTCGCTCTCTTGCTACTTTTTCGTTTTTGTTTTTTTTTGCTTCGGGAGGAGGGGACAGGACTGGGGCTGCACCAGAGACCGGACGCGGCCAGGGCAGGTGAGCGAGGGCTGGGGGAAAGTTTGCCGAGCATCGGAGAACATAACTGTCCACTTCCTGGTACCTGTCATTTCAAATGTCATTTGAAATGACATTTGAAATGACAGATACCAGCGTGGCCGTGAAGCGTTAGGCCCACGCACCCAGGATACTGTATAGGCGCTCTATACAGTAAAATGGGTTGCGCGGGCCTAACCTTCGCCTAATGCTTCGCAGACGCGGCATGCATTTGCATGCAATTTGAAGAGAGTATTGAGCGGTAGGTGAAGAGAACTGTGCGTGCGGGGAACGAGGGTGCGCCTGGCACTGCCGCACTCTTTCTAACACGGCATAACTGTATCGACCTGTAAGTCAGGAAATATTTCTTCATGGAGAGATTGGTGGATGCCTGTAATGCTCTTCCAGAGGAGCTGGTGAAGACAAAAACAGTCAAAGAATTCAAAGGGTTAAAGGGATAAACACTATGGATCCCTAAAGGTTAGAGGATGGAAATGAAGAAAAGGGTACATGGGGCTAACTTGTTGGTGCGGCAGTTACTTCCCTTAACCAATAAGCATTGATGCTTTTGATGCAACTGCAACATTGCTCTCTATTTCAATGACAGAGGGAAAAGGAGAATTGGATTTTGACAACATCTGAAGGCTCTGACTTTTACAGTCTGAGGATCTGATAGGCAGAAGTGTAACATCTCTCTCCACTTTCATGGCAAGTGGAAGTGGGGCAGAGGAATTGGATTCAGACAACAAACAACATGGGCCCTGACATATGGTCTGGGATACTGATGTGCAGACATGAGGGAAAAAGCACAGGAATGATTCTATGGCCAAGTCCATAAGCAAAGCATGTCAAGCAGCACTGTCGGAATTTTCAAGAAGGCTCATCACCAAGTGAAACTATTGCTAGCAGTACATTTTTTCTGGGTTATCATATGACTTGGATTAACTGTACAGAGCGGCAGTTGCCACCCTTAAGAGAAACATGGGGGTAACCCACACAGCACAGCAGATACTGCCATAAGAAGTTTGTTGAACAGACTGGATGGACCATTTGGTCCTTGTTTGCCCATCATTACCATGTCACTATATTACCTACCCGATTACTTCCCACCACTCCTCTACAGAGCTCAGGGCTCCAACTCTACCTCCACTGTTATCAGAAATCAGTGAGTATGGGGACTGAGTCAGGCTGAGCCTTGTGTTCATAGGCCCCCCACATACACACACACACACACACACACAGATGTCAACAGGAGATAAGGTGTATGAGAACATGGCTCAGCCTTACTCAGGACTTACATTCATTGATTTATGATAACAGTGTAGGTAGGACCAGAGATCTACATTCTATTGAAAGGTGGTGGGAGGGAAAGGATTGCAGGTCCAGGCTGGCTGGGAATCAAATTGGAGGATGGCAAGAGGGAATGGCTGGAGAATCAAGGGTTAATGGGGGTGGGAAAAGCTGAGTTGGGGGGGGAGGGGATCTCAGGCGATAGTGCCTAGAGGCAGCAAAAAACATAATCTGTCCCTGCTCACTTCCCTTCCTTTCCCATCCATATCAATAATACTCCCCTCTCCTTCCTTTTTCCTCATATTTCCCTTCCCCTCTCATGCCCCTTCTCTTCCCTTCACTCACCCCCATTTCCCTTACTTCTCACTCACATTTGCCCTTTCTTTTCCCTCCTATATCCCTTCCTTCTCACTCACTTTCTCCCTTCCCATTCCATTTTCTCCCTTTCCCCTACCCCTCTCACTCATCTTCTCCCCTTCCTTTCCGTCTTACTCACCCTTCATCTGCCATAGTCATGTTTGCAACCCTACTACACTATACTTATCACACCACAGCAGAGGTGTTTTGGAAGGCAATTGCTGCCGCCTCAAAATTTTGCCAGCTGAGTTGTCTGCTTCACTCTGCCTAATGGTAGAACTTCCCCTGGATAGAGGTTTATAAAATCATATGCATGTAACACTTTTGAGACAGCGCCTCTAGTGTTCCCTTAATTTCCTGTGTGGGACCAGGCTTGACGCCTGGTCTACCTTAAATGCCTTAACAAGAATACACACTATGGGCTGGATCCTGCAGGGCAGGTGGGGCTCCATGGGCATTACCAGAGACTGGGGGAAAAAGAGCTGGGATCCAGTTGGGGATAACCAGAGCAAGCCAGGCCTCCAGAGGAAGGCAGTTCCTGTATGCAAAACTGTCCAAACCTTGAGCTGAGATTAATCAACACTAACAGGGCGATCCAATTCCGTTGCTAGCCACTGTGCACTAGGGGTGTGCATTCATTTTGAACTTAAATGTAAAACGCAACTTATTTTTTTTTTCAACTTAAAAAAGTGATGAGGCGAAAACGATCGGATTTCCAACTTATTCAACATAGCTATGTTGAGTAAGTTGGAAATCGCGATTGTTGATCCTAAATAAAAATTTAAACCCCTCACCCTCCTTAATCCCCCCCCCCCCAAGACTTACCAAAACTCCCTGGTGGTACAGCAGGGAGTCAGGACGCCATTTCTGAACTCCTTTGCGAGGAGCACGTGACGTCGGCGTCACGTCGGAGTGACGCGGTGTCACGTGATTCCCCGCGCGTTCACTCCGGGACCCTCGTTGCACCCAAAAGGAACTTTTGGCCAGCTTGGGGGGGTCAGGAATGGCGTCCTGACACCCTGCTGTACCACCAGGGAGTTTTGGTAAGTCTTGGGGGGGGGGGGATTAAGGAGGGTGAGGGGTTTAAATTTTTATTTGCACATATGGACATAGACTCAACTTATGGAATTCTCCATATGTCCATATTGACCGAAATTGACCCCCCCCCCCCTTTCGACTTATGGACTTATGAACATAAACCTTTGGTCTGCACATCTCTACTGTGCACAGCTTGATGCGTGTCCATAATCCCCTATCCAATATGGGGATTAGCGCGTCCAAAACGCATGTCTAAATCACCAAATAGCTAATAGGAGGTGCTAGGGACAAGTGGATAGCCACAAGAGAGGTGGCTATCTAGTGGGTTGGGAAAATGGATGCTCAATCTATGAGCATCTGTTTTCTCAAGCTACTGGCATATACATACACAAGGTACATGGCTTGGCCCGTATATCTTGTGCGTGTGTATTGGCTATCCAGATTTTTTTTTTCAAAGACTTCTTTTTTTTTTTTTTAAATAAATCACTGTTTTATTTGGTTCCTCCTACTTAGTATTGCTACAATACTATTAGGAGGAATCAAAGAAAGCAGGATTTTTCCTTTTTTTCAATGCGCCCTTGAGCATGGCATACCTTAACACCATCGCTGGCTAACCATTTGTCCCTAGCACCTCCTTTTTAGCGTGAACCCACATTTAAATATTCGATCGCACGCCCAGGAGAGGTGGCTGGGTGTGCATTAGGAAACTGAGCGCTCAACACTGAGCCCATTTTTCGCGTACATTATTGGATCATTCTAACTGTAAGTAAAAAGAGTGTACACAGTCTGAGGAGAAGGCAGTCTATGGATGTGCATATGTGTGAAATTATAATAAAGAGTTTCTGTTTTAAGAAGGCTGGAATCAGACTAGTTTGTCTCCAGGCCTATAGGAATCACCGCTCCTTCCCAGATATGTTGTCATGCATGGGATTTTTCTAAGCTTTGCACAGGGAGTAAAGTGCAGAGAATTGTGAAGAGGACCTGTGGTTTTAAACGCAGTACACAACCTAGGGAGACTGTGGCTCTGAAACTAAGTACAGATCACATGGAGTGCAGGAGTGCAGGGTTGTTTGTGGAAGGGTGTGGCCAAAGCTGCACTGAAGAAAAAACTCCAAAGTTAAAGCTTCAGGTAGAGAGGAAACTCTGTATGGGCCTGGTTGAAGGGACAACTAGGAGGTTTAGAGGTGAACTGGCTAAAGGGAGAAGTCCTGCTGGGAGATGGACAGGGAAAAACAGTGAGAAAGTTATCGCTGGTGAAGCAGGCTTTTTGAAAAATATTTTGTCTTGAAAAAACATTGAAAGAAACACCAGTGCAGCAGGGCTCTGCTGAGCAGTGTGTGGCCTTGGAAAAGCTGCCAGAGTTGGCTGAAAGAGCTATATGTGGGGCAGGGTGTGTCTCTGTAGAAGGGAGCAAGCTACTTTGCAGCGTTAGGTGTGCAGCCAGAAAGAAAACTTGGAATGGAGTAGCCAGGGTATGGCAGATACCAGAATGCAGCAGTCAGAGAGCAAAAGTTCCCAGGTATGCAGTTGGGAGGGGCTGAGAGGGATAGAAGGCTCATAGGAGGTGGATTCTATGCAGGGACTTAGTGACATGTGGCTTCCCGTGGGGGTGCCACATGTGAGAACTCACTAGGTCACCACCTGCCAAATTATACTTAGTTAACACCTGGTTAAGATTCAGTGGCTTACAGATCATTCCTTCCGGCATTCTCCACAGAGATTTGTCTGGATTGGTCAGCAGTGCACTATAAAAGCAGGCTGTGCAGAGGAGTGTGGCTTTTGAGTTAAGAGTTTTGAGGAAGTAGGAGAGTTGTTGGAAGAGGTCTCCATTTTTAGGCCCTACAGCCTGATCCAGGGAAAAAGGACTCTGCCCTGTTTCAGTACTCCACAGTCTGGAAAGGGATTGTCTTGTAAGTGTGAAGAAGTTTTGAGAGAGCTGTTTTTGTTTTCTGAGATTTTGTTTTCTGAGACCTGCTCCTGCCTGAGAAAGATGTTCCCCTTCCTTTGGCAGGTCAAGAAGATGTTGTGACTCCCTCCGTCCAGTTAAAGAAGGGACAGCAACTGTGTTGCCAACTCCTACTTGAAAAAAAGTCATTAGATCTACTGTGAAAAGTCTCCAGACCGGGTAAAAATTAGCTAAAACCATGGGGACCGATTTTAAAAGTTATGTGCGCGGGGTACATTTGTGTGCGCCACCTGGCGCACACAAATGTACACCCGATTTTATAGCATGCGCGTGCTGCTGCGCACATGCTATAAAATTCAGGGTCAGCGTGCGCAAGGGGGTGTACACTTGTGCACTTTGCACGTGCCAAGCCCTAGGGGAGGCCCGATGGCTTTCCCCGTTCCCTCCAAGGCCGCTCCGAAATCAGAGCGGCCTTGAAGGGAACTTTTTTTTTGGTCCCCCTCATCTTTCTCCACCTTTCTCTCCCTTCCCTTATCTAACCCACCCCCCAGCCCTACCTAAATCCCCCCCTACCTTATTTCGTCGAGTTACGCCTGCCGGGCAGCTGCCGGCACACCATGCCCCGGCACAGGCCACTGTGCTGGAGCACTCGGCCCTGCCCCCGGACCACCGCCACGCCCCCCGCCACGCCCCCGTACTATCCCAGACCGCCGGACCGCCCCTTTTTTGAAGCCCCGGGACATATGCGCATCCCAGGGCTTGCACGCGCCGCCGAACCTATTCAAAATAGGCTCAGCGCGCGCAGGGGTAGGTTTTCAGGGTTTACGCTGTATCTTACACGCGTAACCCTTTGAAAATTTACCCCTTGGTGTTCACTGGCTTTAGCATAGTTGGTGAGTCTATTAGTAGGGAAAGAGGGATGGATTGCCCTTAAAAACTTTCTCTAGTAGGGAAAGAGGGATGGATTGCCCTTCTCCGTAATGGAGAAGGTTTTCATGGGTAATGATTCAGATGGACTGAATCAAATCACGGTGAATCTAGAAGATGTGGTAGGCCTGATTGACAAACTGAAGAGTAGTAAATCACCTGGACCGGATGGTATACACCCCAGAGTTCTGAAGGAACTAAAAAATGAAATTTCAGACCTATTAGTAAAAATTTGTAACTTATCATTAAAATCATCCATTGTACCTGAAGACTGGAGGATAGCAAATTTAACACCAATATTTAAAAAGGGCTCCAGGGGCGATCCGGGAAACTACAGACCGGTTAGCCTGACTTCAGTGCCAGGAAAAATAGTGGAAAGTGTTCTAAACATCAAAATCACAGAACATGTAGAAAGACATGGTTTAATGGAACAAAGTCAGTATGGCTTTATCCAGGGCAAGTCTTGCCTCACAAATCTGCTTCACTTTTTTGAAGGAGTTAATAAACATGTGGATAAAGGTGAACCAGTAGATATAGTATACTTGGATTTTCAGAAGGCGTTTGACAAAGTTCCTCATGAGAGGCTTCTAGGAAAAGTAAAAAGTCATGGGATAGGTGGCGATGTCCTTTCGTGGATTGCAAACTGGCTAAAAGACAGGAAACAGAGAGTAGGATTGAATGGGCAATTTTCTCAGTGGAAGGGAGTGGACAGTGGAGTGCCTCTGGGATCTGTATTGGGACCCTTACTGTTCAATATATTTATAAATGATCTGGAAAGAAATACGACGAGTGAGATAATCAAATTTGCAGATGACACAAAATTGTTCAGAGTAGTTAAATCACAAGCAGATTGTGATAAATTGCAGGAAGACCTTGTGAGACTGGAAAATTGGGCATCCAAATGGCAGATTAAATTTAATGTGGATAAGTGCAAGGTGATGCATATAGGGAAAAATAACCCATGCTATAATTACACAATGTTGGGTTCCATATTAGGTGGTACAACCCAAGAAAGAGATCTAGGTGTCATAGTGGATAACACATTGAAATCGTCGGTGCAGTATGCTGCGGCAGTCAAAAAAGCAAACAGAATGTTGGGAATTATTAGAAAGGGAATGGTGAATAAAATGGAAAATGTCATAATGCCTCTGTATCGCTCCATGGTGAGACCGCACCTTGAATACTGTGTACAATTCTGGTCGCCACATCTCAAAAAAGATATAATTGCGATGGAGAAGGTACAGAGAAGGGCTACCAAAATGATAAGGGGAATGGAACAACTCCCCTATGAGGAAAGACTAAAGAGGTTAGGACTTTTCAGCTTGGAGAAGAGACGACTGAGGGGGGATATGATAGAGGTGTTTAAAATCATGAGAGGTCTAGAACGGGTAGATGTGAATCGGTTATTTACTCTTTCGGATAGTAGAAAGACTAGGGGGCACTCCATGAAGTTAGCATGGGGCACATTTAAAACTAATCGGAGAAAGTTCTTTTTTACTCAATGTACAATTAAACTCTGGAATTTGTTGCCAGAGAATGTGGTTCGTACAGTTAATATAGCTGTGTTTAAAAAAGGATTGGATAAGTTCTTGGAGGAGAAGTCCATTACCTGCTATTAAGTTCACTTAGAGAATAGCCACTGCCATTAGCAATGGTTACATGGAATAGACTTAGTTTTTGGGTACTTGCCAGGTTCTTATGGCCTGGATTGGCCACTGTTGGAAACAGGATGCTGGGCTTGATGGACCCTTGGTCTGACCCAGTATGGCATTTTCTTATGTTCTTATGTTCTTATGTTCTTATGTTCTTACACACTTTCTCTTGTTCTCTCAGAACTTTCTGGCAGTTACATTTTCTCAGATACTCTGACACACACATACACCGTCTTTTTCTGACACACACACACACACTTCTACTACTGCTCAAGTGTTCATTTAATGAGTGTCCCCTCCCCTGGATTGGCTAATCAAGGGCTCTGCAGCAGCATCCTTTAAAGTTCTGCACTTGGTGCTAGCCCTTACCCAGCCTGCATTAGCCATTTTTTGCATGTCCTCCTCCCTTTTCAGGACCCTCACTGTGCCCATAGCCCATTGCATTGCCCTTCTTTGAGATCAGCTTGGTCAGCTCACACAGAAGCCTTACTAGTATGGCAAAGAACTTTCCCTAATGACCAGCAGAGCAGCAAAAAAAAAAAACAAACCAAAAAAACTGATGATAAAAGATAGTCCTCTCCAGGTCTTCTTTTCTTCTGCTGTCAGTCTGTCATAAAGTGATAATAAAGTTGCTGTAGCACCTGCTTTTTTTTATTTTTGTGCTGGCTGTGATTTGTTCTTTCTCCTTCTAGCAGGATGTCAGAACTTTCTCCAGCAGTGGGGTAATAAGAGGGAGACTGAACTAGCAGACCCTGTTCTGAATAGTAGGGATTTGAATCGTTTTTTGACGATTTAAAACAATCGTCAGATATATTTTAAATCGTCAAAAATCGTTAGAGCTGCGATACAATTGCAATTCCCCCGATTTATCGCCAAAAAATCGTAAATCGGGGGAGGGCAGGAAAACCGGCACACCAAAACAACCCTAAAACCCACCCCGACCCTTTAAAACAAATCCCCCACCCTCCCGAACCCCCCCCCCAAATGAAGACTTGATTAATTACTTCTCCTCCAAGAACTTATCCAAACCTTTTTTGAACCCAGCTATACTAACTGGGCGTTCTCTACAGCCAGTCCAACATTATGGAACTCCATCCCCCCTAATCTCAGACTGGAACCATGCTTATCAACCTTCAAAAAAAGACTAAAGACCTGGATATTCTTACAAGCATTCCCGGACTCCAATTGATTTAACACCTCAACGTCATCCCTCAACTCCATCCACTATCGTTAGCCTATTTTGAATTAATAATCTGTCCTTTCTCTTCCTTCTTCGCCAAGTTCTAGTCTCCCTGTTAAATGTAACTGCCTTTTTCCGCACCATTGTTATAGTTAATGTTTTACTTTGCACCCCTGTTCTATGTGAACCAGCATGATGTGATTGCTATCTCGAATGCCAGTATATAAAAATCCGAAATAAATAAATAAATAAATAAACTGCACTAACCACCTCCTCTGGCAACAAATTCCAGAGTTTTATTGTACGTTGAGTGAAAAAGAATTTTCTCCGATTAGTCTTAAATGTGTTACTTGCTAACTTCATGGAATGCCCCCTAGAATATTGCTAATATTATAAGGCAATTGCTAAATCCCTTTTAAATCTATTTCATCATTAAAATTTAAAAACTTTAAGTTGAATGGAATAATAGGATACACAGTTCAGGATTCAGATGTCAAGATGTTGGGATTTTTTTTTTCAGAATGATACAGCTTCTTTTGCTTATCTCACCTAAGCTCAGAGCTTACTAGAATAAACACAATTAGTAGTGAAAGAAAGGTGTCATTTTGGCATAATAATGGGGACTTCCTCAATTTCTTTCATAGTCAGACAGGCTAGCCACTGTCGCCGCATTCCTCCGGGTTCCCAGGGATCCTCATGGCAGTCAGGAAGCCGCCGCCAACCACGCTGACTCCAGGCCTTTCTAGGCGCACGCGTGTGCACCACCGGGTCTTCCTTCGAAGGCCCAATGACAGGAACCTCAAGGGCATCCCCGACTGATGACATCACAAGGTTGGGATTCTTAAGCACCACCTTCGCCCCTTGCTAGCTGGCTTGGCACCAGTTCATTTGCTACTGGTGCTAGCTCCTGCCTCCTCAGACCCATGGTTCCCGATTCTTATCTACCTGCAACTCTGGACTCTGGCTCAGGTACCCGCCCCTCAGGGCCCTGCTTGCGCTCCAGTTGGAGACCTCATCTCCGGGCTTTCCCCGCTTCTAGGGCTAGCCCTGCGCTCCACAGCTCCTGCCTGCCGGCCTCCCTTTTCCTCAGGGTTGTCCCTCGGAACTGCCTTACTGCTTTGGAGACTCCGTGCTTCCTCGCTCCTCAGGGGAGTGCCTACACCAGTGACTGTGCCTGCGCTTCCCCACTCCTCAGGGCAGTGCCTACATTGTACACCAGTGACTGTACCTGTGCTTCCCCGCTCCTCGGGACAGCGCCTACATTCTACACCAAGTGACTGTACTCCGCACCTCCCCACTCCTCAGGGAGGTGCCCTCGTTTCTCTATCAGAGATTCTATCATGCGCAGCCCCACTCCTCGGGGTTGCTTACGTCACTACTTCAGAGATTGGGCTTCCCCACTCCACGGGACAGCCTACATCATCACACCAGAGCCTCTCTCGCTACGCAGCCCTGCCCCTCGGTACAGTCTCTGCTAGGGATGTGCATTTGTTTGTGACAAAATAGGAAATAGAGACAATATTTCCTATTTTGTCATGATTTGGGGGGGGGGGGGGCAATGAAATGATAGGAAAACCCATGGAATTTCGTGTGGTTTTCTTATTGTTTTTGGGGAGGGGAGAAAGGGCACATTAAAACAAAAACAAAAAAAAAACAAACCCACCCCAAGCCTTCAAATTTAATTAATTGAAACCCCCAACCCTCCCGACCCCCCCCCCCCCCCCCCCCCCCAAACTTACTGAAAGTCCCTGGTGGTCCAGCGGGGTCCCGGGACCAATCTCCCCTTCTCGGGCCATCGGCTGCCACCAATCAAAATGGCGCCGATGGCCCTATGCCCTCACCATGTGACAGGGGCTATCGGTGCCATTGCTCCTACCATGGTAGGAGCAATGGATGGCCCTGCGCCATTTTTTAAGAAGTTCACTTCCATGATTTAATTAGCAGAAGTAAAAGCATATGGGCAAGTTTGGTAACGTAAGAATGAATACCAGTTATGAAATTGAACGTGCATATACTTCAGAAAGGCCCCCTGAACACACTTAAACCACCCTTTTTTCACTGTTAACATTTATGTATGCGTGTATGCATGATGTTTCCAAAATAGCATATATAGTGCGTGTGTACATGCATATACGCTGATTTTATACAAAGATACCATTTGAAAGTTAATCCTAAAGACTATGTATAGAATGCAGCAAAATATAAGGACTGTATTTTTTGACAAATATTTATATTAATAGCTAGGAATATAAAGAGGGGTAAAAGGTAGGGATGTGCAGAGCAAAAGTTTATGTTCATAAGTCCATAAGTCGAAAGGGGGTCCCATTTGCGGTCAATATGGACATATGGAGAATTCCATAAGTTGAGTCTATGTCCATACGTGCAAATAAAAATTTAAACCCCTCACCCTCCTTAATCGCCCCCCCCCAAGACTTACCAAAACTCCCTGGTGGTACAGCAGGGAGTCAGGACGCCATTTCTGAACTCCTTTGCGAGGAGCACGTGACGTCGGCGTCACGTGATTCCCCGCGTGATCGCTCCGGGACCCTCGTTGCACCCAAAAGGAACTTTTGGCCAGCTTGGGGGGTAAGGAACTTTTGGCCAGCTTGGGGGGGTCAGGAGGCCCCCCCAAGCTGGCCAAAAGTTCCTTTTGGGTGCAACGAGGGTCCCGGAGCGATCGCGCGGGGAATCACGTGACGCCGCGTCACTCCGACGTGACGCCGACGTCACGTGCTCCTCGCAAAGGAGTTCAGAAATGGCGTCCTGACTCCCTGCTGTACCACCAGGGAGTTTTGGTAAGTCTTGGGGGGGGGGATTAAGGAGGGTGAGAGGTTTAAATTTTTATTTAGGATCAACAATCGCGATTTCCAACTTATTCAACATAGCTATGTTGAATAAGTTGGAAATCCGATCGTTTTCGCCTCATCACTTTTTTAAGTTAAAAAAAAAAAAAGTTGCGTTTTACATTTAAGTTCAAAACGAATGCACACCCCTAGTAAAAGGGCCACAAGGAGACCTCTGCAACAGGTAATGGCAACCTCAATGTCTCTGGATTGTGATGTTGCCATGCCAGTTCTTTGAAGGTTGTAGGTTGAGGCCTGTAAGCCATACATGCTCATAAAGAGGTCAATTTTTAAGACCCTTGCTCTGTTGCACGTGTGTGCATTTGTTGGCTCGCACACACCGATGCAGCAATTTTCTAACTTGCCCGCATACATGTGCACATTTGCATACATTATAAAATTGGCCTTATGCATGCATGCATGCATGCATGTATGCAAGATTTTATATAGACACACGCATGTGCGCACAAATGCCACTTCTACCACCCTGATATAGTTAGCAGGCTCCCCACTCCGATCCCAGTTCGCCCCAGTAAAGGATATGACTTCCTAAACCCGTTAGCTAGTTATCTTTCCTTTTACACTATTAGCCCTGAGCCTTAAAACCCTACTGACTAGCCTCTGTTTTTTTATTTCACAACTTATACGCCATCCATAGCAGAAGTAAAATCACGCAATAGGGTAGCCAGGTGCGCACTTTTGAATGTAAAGACACTTGCTAGAATCATGGTACAGACCCAGCCTGCCCATGCCCTGCCTAGTTCATGCTGACACCCCGCCCCTTTTCCCCCAAAATATTTTTGTGTATGTAACGGGAGATACACGCACAGTGCGCACCTTTTAAAATCTATGCGGTGCACGCTGGCCCGAGTCACGTGTGTATCTCACAGTTTTTGCATGGTAGGCCTTTTAAAATTAGCAAGAAAGTGATCCCTGTGCCAACTCACAGGCGGCGTGACCCTTGAGGGGTTAGTGCTCTGGTGCTGAGGAAGACACTATCAGGTGAATTTTAAGAGGAAGTTACACGTGTAAATGTAACATATTATCAAAGCAATTTTAAAAATGCTTTTATGCACAAAAAGTGCACTTACATGTGAATATCCTGTGGAAAATTCAATGGCATATATTATAGCAATTTTCAAAAGCCCACTTACACAGGTAAAGTGTATAGTGTATTTACATATATAAAGCCCAATTTTAAGCATGTAAATGCTTCTACAAATCAGGCCATATTTAACTATGGAGGTCACTTGTTTACAAAGGTGTTGAGGATCTTCTCCTTTCCAGCCATGCTTTTTGTATAAAACCACATACCCTCTGGAGGTGTGATTGCTTCTCTACCAGGTCCAGCAGGAGCAGCTGTCAGTTGTTATTGGGCTGATGCTCCAGAATATGTGGAGTGTGCCAAAAGGATCTCCTCCATAGCCTCTAAATATAAAGTGATCAGAACTCCCTTATAATTCAACGGTGACCAAACTGAGAATGTTCCTATGGAGTTATTTTCAGGGAGAGGGGCACAAGTACAGGGAGGAGAAGAGAAAAAGAGAGAACAGTGGATAGTCAAGAAAGTGCAAGGCAGCAGGTCCTGAGGAGGAGAAGGGAAGTTCTGGTAGAGTCAAGGTCATGAAGGAATCCTCCGGGTGCCTGTATCCATGCTTGTCATATCTGTTAGAAGAGAAAGATGTGCCTGATAAGAAACCAAATTGTACCAATGCTTAGCCACATTCTGTAGCTTCTAGAGAGCCTCTTCTAAAACGGTGCAGATGACAATTCTATATTGTGAAAGTTTCTCTTATAACATGTATGAGTATACCCGTCGATAGTAGCTCTTCTCTGATTTTAGTGATTGATATAGAAAATACATATAATACACTGTGTGATACTTCCAAAGTTCTCCAGATATTTTAAGGGCCTTTACAAGGATGAAAAGCATCTTTCACTTTCAATTGGTTTCCTCTCCCTTTTTCTACAGTGAGAAAAAGATGGAGAATATCTTAACCAGAGAAAGAAGTATACACAACATGAACAACATACACCCAAAGAAAAGAGGAATGCACCAACAATATAAAGCATCCAGAAAAAAGAGGAGAAAGATAACAGAGAGACTGTGTATCAATATTTTCAGAAATAAGAGTTCCTAAGTCAGAGTTCAGTATGAGCTATATGTTCAGAAATGGAATGACGAAGATGTCATCATGGATGACTTTCCACCTGCTTCATTGGGTCTCCAGGTCAGTCAGTAAAAGTAAAGCTGCTTCTACTTTAGAGACCTATCATACAAAGTTGAAAAGCTATAAGGAGGCTAATGATCAGGCTAAATGTTCTTGGCTTTCCAGTCTGATTTCTTCCACGGCATCTCAGCCACAGGAATTATTTAGGATTGTTCATTCATGTATGGCACCACTAAGCTTTTCATTCACAATTTTGCCTCACACCTTATGTGACTCATTTGCATCTACTTTCCTAAATAAAAGAACGTTGCTCCTTAGGCCTTTTGTTCCTGATGGGCTAAATGGATCCTTCTCACCAACTCTGCATTTCAGTTACTGGCAGAGTTTTCCCCATCCATAAATGTGGAGGTAGTTTCCATTCTAAATAATATGAAGGACAATTGTTGTTCCTTCAATTCATGTTCCTCTGATCAATGTCTTAAAGGCTGAAGTGAGTCCTTTTTATTTCAAATCTAGCTGATGCCTCACTTTCCAAGGGTGAACTGCCATCCCTGTTGAATGTGGCTACAGTCCACCCACTACTTAAATGGGCAAACCTAGACCCCCTCAGATCCAACTAATTACCCACTCTCATCTCTTCCACTCCTTTCTATGGTTCTTGAAAAGATTATTTTGGGCCAATTGCAAGAATATTTGGACAATAACCATTTTTTGGATAATACCCAATTTGGGTTACATGTATATACAGTACAGAATCTTTATTGTTGTCTAGCTTTGACAGTATTCGCATGGTCTTTGATGCTGGGGTCAATTATTTACTGGTCTTGTTAGATATATCTTCGGCTTTTAACATGCTCGATCATAAGATTCTGTTGGGATGTTTGGAAGCATTGGGTATTTCCTGTACAGTTCTCTCCTGGTTCTTTTCTTTCCCGTCTAATCATTCCTTTTGCGTTACAATGGGAAACACTACTTCTTCATTACATCCTTTAATTACTGGCGTCCCTCAGTGTTTCTTACTCTCACCTACTCTTTTTACTATTTATTTAGCTCCTCTATGCTTATTCTAACCAGATTAGTCATTTCATTTAAATTATTTGCAGATGATATTCATTTTTCTTTCCCTGTTTCTTCTATGTTTGCCTCTGCACTAGGCAAACTGACAGTTTGCCTTTCTGCCATAAAGGATTGGCTGTCAAGCAATATGCTTGCTCTTAGTATTAAAAAAACAGACATAGTATTTCTATCAAGAATAGAAAATAAAAATGTTCCTGAGCAATTTTTATTCAAGGAGCACACCATTCCTATTCAGTCTAAAGCTCAGGATCTAGGGGTTATAGTTGATTTCCCACTTTCCTTGAGTCCTCACATAGATACTCTGTTTAAATTGCCTTACTTCAAACTGCAGATGTTGCATTCTTTAAAGCCTATATTATCTAACTTGGATTTCCGGACTGTTACCTAATCTTTCATTCTATCCTCTTTGGATTTTTGCAATGTTTGATCTTGGGTTTTCCTGAGTCATTTGAAGGCCATCCAACTTATCCAAAACTCTGCTGCTCATCTCATTTCCAGTTCTTCACTGCATGACCATATTTCTCCTGTTCTAGCTGACCTCCATTGGCTTCCTGTCTAATGAAGAATAAAGTTTAAGATTTGTACTCTGGTTGATTGGCACCCCCCTGTAATGTCTCTTTCATACGCAGGTACTTTCTTACTCAGTGTCTCCTCTCAGTTACTCAAAATCTTGCTGAAATACCCTCTCTCAAACAAACCCATCTATTGGTATCCCATAAACAAATTCTCAGTATAGCTGGGCCTATACTTTGGAATAGTCCCCTAAGTGAGGTCAGAGCAGAGAATGATTTGTTATGGTTCAGAAAGCAGCTAAAAATGTATTTTTCTCTCTTGTGTTTCCTGACATAACTTAGGTTTGCTGATTAATGACTCTGTTTTATTGTTTCTCACTATTTGTTTTGTAATCAATTTCTATTTCGTGATGTATTATGTTTATTTATTATTTCTTGATTAATCACAACTTATTACATCTGTAAAACAGAGTGATGTGTTGTTGTTAAATATTTTTGTATATGTTACTTGTAATCCACTGAGATTTGTGGATTAGTGGAATATAAATTGTTTAAATAAATAAGAAATAGGAATGAGATTCTGGTGCCATGAGTCTTAATTCGCAACTACCAAGAGATTTTCTCCCTTATTTTATATCCCCCCTCAATGTACTTAATCTGGTCTTTGAGTGATTGTCCTGGGCCAATGATCATGCACCGGAACTCCTTCTAGAACCCTGAAATCATGAGTTCTGAATCAGCCAACTATGTGTTGCCCTTTGACAACCACAACTCCCACTCCCTGAGTACTGTGAAAGTTACCTTTAGAGCATCCCCAGCTCCTGATGACTAGGGGAGAAGAAGGCCCACCTTGGGTATTGAACCAAAGGCCTTCCACAATGTAATGCATGGCATTGTCACTGAGCAACAAGGCCAATCCTCCAGGACTAGTTCTTCAATGTCCTCTAGCTTCCAAGGATATGAGGTACATAAGCTGTAATGTCAGAGAAGGACATATCAGTAAGTGGAGATAGTGAATAGGTTTCTCTGTCTCCCAGCCAAGGTGGTGCAAGACAAGAGATGGGAAAGCCCTTTTCAGAGAGAAAGAGGAAGGAGGAGAGGGAGGGGCAGATGGAGAGAGTTCTACAATCAGAATTACTAAATAGAACTAGAACTGAAAATAATAGAATTATCAATATTTCCAGATGTACATTAAACAAAGATGAGCTATCTATTCTAAATAAAGGACTCTCATTTATTCCCACTTCAAAATATAATGCCTTCAATACTAGAGTAGACATTTTTAAATTCATTAGAAAGCTAAAGATTATGGATTTATTCTCTAATAAAGAAAGCACAAGTAAGGATTTTTCTGTAGTTAAACCAAAGAGCAAATGGAATCCAAATGGCACTATTAACCCAATTATCCACACTTTTGAAAAACTAGTACTACAAGATCTGGCAAAACAAGAAAAGCAAAAAAACTATTTTTTTTTTCACAACACTAAGTCCGAATGGGTAGCCATGAACGACTTAAGAAATGATTTGGATATTGTCATTAAACCAGCTGATAAGGATGGTGGTATAGTAATCATGGACCATACACAATATATCACAGAAGTAAATAGACAACTGTCTGATGATAACACATTCTACTCCAGGATGACCAAAGATCCTACTAAAGATATCAAACAAGAGATAGACTCCATCCTATCTTTGGCAAATACAGCTGGATACTTTACAAAAAAGGAAATTGAATTTCTGACTGTGAATCATCCGATCATGACCACTATATACATACTACCAAAAATACACAAATCCTTGATAGAGCCACCAGGCAGGCCTATCATTGCTGTCCCAGCCAAGGGAACAGCTGGCCTTCCTCTGGCAGGAACAGCTCCTTAGGGCACTGCAAGTAGAATTTCATTCTTTTCCTGCTCTTAGCTGCTCTTAGCTCTTTGCATGCAGGAACCATAAACTATAAGCACAGCAAAACCTACTATACAAAATACTTGTGTGCACATTTCCACTAAATGTATTGATTTTTAGTTGGACATTATCAAATTTTGGGAACAGTAGAGCTCACAGAGCAGCTATTTGACAATCAGGGATCGAATTTAGGAGCCTTATAGACAATTGCCCTGCACATATATGATATGCATCTAAATGGTACCTCTTTTAAGGTGCAGTGAAAATATTTGTCTAGACTAAGGGAACCCTTATTCTTTGTCTTGATATTCTATGAAAATACAATTAGTAGAAGAAAGTATTCCATAACATTTTCATGGTCTTTAGTAAAGAGTTTAGCATCAAATGTTTTCTCTTTTAAAATACTTTATTTGGAAGAAAGCACTTGCTTTCATGTGACTGGAAAATAATTTGATTATGCAAAGTAGAGTAGATTTTATTGAAGTCCTTTGAGGGAAAGTTTAAAATGAAATTAAATAATGAGCTGCTTTTGGCAGTACAATGAGTTGTTTATAGCCATGAGTTTAGTTACTGTTCTTTAGCTTGAAGGGCTGTACATTATTGAAAGGTGCCCATCACTGCCAAGTACATATGTGTCACTCAGATAAATAACTACTATCCTCCAGGTAGCATTTAGTTAATAACACCTTTAGTAGTTCTCCATCAATTACATAATTAATGCAATCCATTGTTTTTCTTTAGCTTCCTAAACAAGGGGAGGTTAATTTGCAAAGCTATTTGTTGACTTATATAAAAAGATTACATGTAAAATGGATGGTCTTAGGTTGGAAAGAGAAAATATGCACTGGGATTTCAATTTTATATCCCCATGTGGACTTTCACATGCATAAATTCAAAACAACTGCAAAGTATGGGTACAAATAACCCACATTCCCCTGTTTGCTCATATTTTCAACTCTTTTGGCGTTTCCCTTTGAAAATGAACTTGCAGGTCAATAGGCACAACGTACCTGTGACTCTGGTTGCATTATACAAGTTGTCCCCTTAATTGTTAAAAGCCAAAGATATATCTAACAAGACCAGGAAATAAGTGTTTATGATGGAGGAAAATTAGAACAGAACAGGTTGAATATATTATTAAGGTTCAGTTAGGGTAAATGGGGTTTGCTCCTAAGTCTTTCAAATAAGTAGAAATACAAGAGAGTGATTCCCCCTTTCCTCACTTCTGTTGATGATTGCAATACATCTCTTGGTGATTTTTATTAGAAACCTCACAGAAATAGAGATGAATTTTAAAAGATGAATGGAGCTAGGATATAGTTTTCATGACCTTCATAATACGGGCCATTTTCCCAAGCTGTTTCTTTGTTGCTACATTAATGTTTCTAGTGCTATAGAAAACTGGTGGTAGTTGTACTCTAGTTCATCCTCTGTGTTCCCATTGTTTACAGAGGCACTGTACGGTACAAAGTCAACATAGGTTGATATTGCAGTTTTGGACTTGAGTAGCAGTATTCTTATTTCTGAGAGCTCTTCAAGTTCCTTTGTCATCAGCTGAAGTGCGTAAGTATAGTCGGTATTCACAAGACGCCAACAGAATTCACAAGACGCCAACGGTATTCACTAGATGCCAACGGTATACACTAGACGCCAACGGTATTCACTAGACGCCAACGGAAACACCCCACTCTAGGGGTGAACCTGTTCTAGGGAGTCCTTTCCTGCACAAAGGAAAGGGAACTGTCTCCTGGGCCAGCCTGTCTTTCCCCTATCATAACCACAGGGACCAGACTACCTCAACTCTGCCAGCCTGTCTTGCCCCTATCAGCTTTCTGCCACTCTGCTTTGCTGCCATATACCAGATGACTCACTTAACTCCTTGTGGTGTTCTTGCCACTCTCATGGTTCCTCAGTGTGTTGGTGCTAGTCTATCTGCTTGCTATGTTCCCCCTTCATTGTGCTGTTGGATGTCAATGCCACTTGTCTTGCCGCTTTGCCTGTCGTGCTGCCTTCGATGGTTCATGCATCTGCTATCAGTGCTCTCTTTCGAAGCTGTGGTGTGGTTTTGACATTCTCACTGCTGCTTTGTGCCTCTGTTAAAGCACTCTTGCTACTTCTGGTACCCCTTTGCACCTTTCCAGTGCCTTAGGCTATTCATGCCACTTTGGTGCCACTTTGCCACAGTCTAAGTACCTTGGAGCTCTTTTTTTGTTGTGATGATTGCTCCCCAGAAGTTTCTTGAAAATTGATAATAAAACCCCAATTCTGCAGCCAAAAATAGGCTGGAAATCCTTCCCCCATTGACTTTAATGGGAACCGAAAACGTATTGACATATCGACGTATCGGATTCTCCATACGTCCGAATGCAATGGAAATGACCCCCGACGAATAGGTATCACAAATGCAATGAAGTTTTTTTGGCTGCACATCCCTAATTCATGAGGGAGTCAGGATACGTTTTGCTTCCCCACGAATACAACGAATAGGGACATATACATTGCAGATTGCCAATAGGTCAAAAACAAATGTGCACCCCTTCTTTTTTTCAAGAGCTTTCATTCACTTTACTGCCATAGGAGGAACATGAGCACATATAGACAATGTAAACTGCTGTTCCTTATTTTCCCTGAGACAATTTCCTTGCTTTACTCTAAGAGATCAAAAATATACAAATGCATTGATTGCTTGAATTAATGGTGGGAAGGGGCACATAGGTACAGATCGAGAACTATACAGAAAGTGTTCCTGTTTTTATACAGTGCCACTGTAATGGACACACTTCCTAATGCTCCCTGAGAAGAAAGGTACCCTGTTCAAATATATTCTGATAGGGTGTTTCACAGATGGTGCTATGCCCCAAAGGGGGGGGGGAGGGGGGTGAAGAGGCACCAATGAAGAAATGTAGTATGAGGGATGCTCTAGTTCGTTGCTCTTCGTTGCCACCAACCTAACCTGTTTTGTTCCCAATTCTTTCTCTTCATATTTATCTCTATCCCCACTAATTTTCTCTTACCAGTTATAAATGGAAAGGAAAAAAAAATAACACGAATACAACCAACCACTCAGTGATACCTTACTGCTCATATGAACAAAAAAAATACTGGCGTCCCACCCTCATCGCCAATTTTGTTCTGGGTTCAGACTGCACACACAAGGAGTTAACCTAGGGACTCATCTGTATGCCCACAGGACTAACCTCAGGAGCTTATCCAATGTAAACACACTCACTGGCCAGATCAAAGGTGAGATCTACAGAGGGGCTGACCTGTACGCCCACAGCACTTTCTCTTGGCACTTGCCCACCACACACACACACACACACACATTCACACACTCAGTATACTGTGGTTCCAAGAACTTAACAGCAAGTTTATTTGAGCAATAAAATACAGAGAATTAATTAAGCCAGATAATACAGAAGAGTTGATTGCAGATAATAACAATTACTAAAAAGAAAACCTATTGTTAGGATTTGTGGGTTTCTGGACCCTGGGCTGAGTGAGAGATGGAACCGCATACGGGGAGGAGCCCTGTAAACCTCACCATCGGGAGGCGAGGTCTCAGCTGCTGGGTGAGCAGAACAGCAGGTACTGGAGAGAGAGCAGAGAGAGATAGACACTGCCCGCGGAGAGGGGAATGTAGCAAGAAAGTCATACAGACACAGAGGTGCCACAGGGTCTGTGGAGTGGGCTATACCCAAGAGAGAGGATTCCTCTGTAGAGATGATATGGCAATGGTCCGCAGAGTGAGGTACACCGATGAGAGTTCTTCAGTAGCGATGATATGGTAGTGGTCAGCAGAGTGGGGTACACCGATGAGGGTTCCTCAGTAGAAAGAATACGGTAATGGTCCACAAGCAAATTATTCACAGTTGAAGTAGAGATAGTTCCAGAGGAAGCCCCGGGGAATGGGGCAGGCAGCGGTCCTAGGCGCAAGGCCCTCCGAGGAGCGGATAGCCAGAGATGAGGAAAGGGCCAGGAGCACTTTAAAGCTGGTGCCGGCCAGCCAGTGCTCCTACCATGTGACAGGGGCCGGCCAATGGCACGGATACCCTGTCACATGGTAAGGGCAAATGGCCATCGGCGCCATCTTTATGAGTGGCAGCCGACGGCCCGAGAATGGGAGATCACTCCCGGGACAACCACTGGACCACCTGGTAATTTTAAAATGTTTTGGGGGGATCAGGGAGGGTGGGGGAAGCTAAGGGGTCATTTTTAAAGGATCGGGTGGGTTTTTTTTTTATCGGGCCATCGGCGCCATATTTGAGTGGCAGCCAAAATGGCGCCGATGGCCCGAGAGCGGGAGATCGGTCCCCGGGCCCCCTCTGGACCACCAGGTACTCGTAAAATGTTTTTGGGGGGTTGGGAGGGTGGGGGAAGGTAAGGGGTCAATTTTAAAGGGTTGGGCCTCACTAAAAAAAAATTAACGATGTGAATCGGAACCGATTCCGATTCACATCTCCACAGATCAGATTTTTTTCTCCCTCCAGCCGAACCCAATCGTTAAGACGATCGGGCACACGATTCACATCCCTATTTATTAGTATGTCTCATTTGTTGTATGTTGTAGCCCCTGATGCAGCCCCATTGTAAGAGGGCAAAACTTGGTCTGAGTCGGGCTTGTTTGAAAATTTTGTGTCTCTGTCCAATAAAGAATCCAGATCGGACATTTGGCTTCTAATTTCGTATTTTCGCCTTCACGGCTTTGTTATCAGCCCGCCGCGGGCTGATAACAAAGCCAAACAAAACCAAATTACATCTCTAGTGACTATGCATGCACATATCAGCATGCAAGCAGAGATATGCTGCAATTATAAATTGTGCGTGCATATGTACGTGTATGCTTTAAAATACATCTCCCACACAAATGTATGTGCCAAATCTTAAGAGATTGCTTGAGAAAACGTATTTCGCAAATTTTTCCTTGAACTTTGCGAGCTTTTATGCTCATATATAGGCAGATTTTAAAACATGCTTGCGCGAAGGACAACCCAGTTTTTCAATTAGTTCACCAGTTTGCCCAGTTAATATCGAGGTCTTCAAGACTACACGTCCCCTAATTGACCCAGACCCCTCACCCTGTCCTGTAAGCCCAAAAGCTTGAGATCTACAGACTTGCTCCTCATTTGAAGCAGCAGTAAATGTACACGGATAACAAGCCAATGCACATAACTGTTGGCTTCACCCTGGAATACCCATGCCTTACCCATGCCCCGCCCCTTTCCCATCCTCTTACTTTTGATATGCGCACAGGTATATACGCGTTTACATCATGCTTTTTAAAAACCGCATTGCTCATGTGCAGCCCATATATGCACATATGTGAGTATTTTTGCAAAAGCAATCCTTTTAAAATCTACCTCTTAGAACATAGGCCCCAATGAAAGAAAAGATAAGAGGATAGGTGATATTTCCCATGCTTTTGAGTCAAGTTCAAAAAACAAGCTCATTTGTACTTTGAAAATCTAACTGCTAGCAGCTGGCTCTTAGGAACAACAGAAGACATGAAGGTTACTACCCTCAAACATTAAGCCTTATACTTCACTTTGATGTAGCTCCAACACTGCTCTCTGCATCAATGGCGGGGGTGGAAGGAAATTGGAATAAAAAAGTTACCAATAAGGGCCCTGAACTCAGAGGTCGGGGTAACAGAAAAGTATGAGAAAATAAGTGTGAAGGCTTGCTGGGCAGACTGAATGGGCCTATTGGTCTTCTTCTGCCATCATTTATATGTTTCTATGTTTCTATGGTCCTTGCCTAAAGCTATACAACTCTCGAGTCAATGGGTTCTGTTAGCCATCTGTGAGTGTGAAATACTTTTTTTTTAGAAGATTTTAACACTAATTTGTATGTCATTTTCTTGGAAGAAAGTTTTGGTTATACTTTCTGTACACATGCTCATATTCACAAATCAAATATGTCCACAAAGAAAAATTAAATAATTTGTTTTTACATGTACATAGAGAGCACAAGCAATTATTTTTTCCAATAAGATGAAAAAAAAAAAAAAAAGCTCCAAGGGGTGGCTTAGAAATGTTTCTAACTAATATATGTTCTGAAAAATTAGGAAAAGGAACTTTATAGCCATCTTTTTTGCTTCACATATAAATTACAGTCTTTGCCGTAAGCTTCAGAATGTGCAGGACATTAATACATTCCAGAAATGAACATTCAAATCATGCATTATACTAATCTGTTATTTGTAATTATAATGAGTACAGCTCATATAAACATGTACATTGCTTATCTTAACAGTCAAGGCAGCACTATTTCTGTGATTTTGTTTTATCTGAAAGAATCATGCTGAGCAAAACAAGAACGCATATAAAATTACATTGGAAAAATTTGGAATTTGGAAAATATACTGTATAACTAACTGTAATTTTTTAGTAGGGTACAATACATTGCTTTGATAAGAATATACTTTAAACCAAATAAGATGGTTCTTCTATCTAGAATGTTTTTAGAGTGGGAGTTTTCATAAGTATAAATATAGCGCTGTCGATTTAATTGTTTCTGGGATATAATTGAGAGCACTTGTAATGCTTTAATGGCTCCGTTTTTTTGTCTGCATTACATAAGACTACCTTTAGTTAACATGCCACACTAGCAGTTCTGCTCACAATGAAATACTTTTGGATTTTTTCATGTGAAATCGCAGCATTGTTTAACATGTTCTCAGTCTAATTAAATGCAAGGCAATGGAAACTTTAGTTTGGAAATATGCTTTTAGCAAAAGGGTACTAGGTAGGAAACTGAATCTTAAAATGTAGAAATAGGCTTTTTACATTTAGGATATTCCCACAGCCATTGTCAACTATAGTTTTCACTGATTATACTCCAAGTACTGGGTGGGGGTAGGGGGTATTTGCAGTTCATCTGTATATTTCTCACAGCTGGCTCTGTTGTCCACTCTGAAAGTCACCACAACTCACCCAGGCTCTGGCTGCCGTCACCCCTTGCACCTTGCAATGGCTGGCAAGGTACCTGGGAGGTTCTAGTTCATCTGCATATTTCTCATAGCTGCTCTGGAGATCGCCACCACACTCCGAGGCTCAGGCTGTGCTACCTTTTTCTCTGTGCAGCAGCCAGCCAACTACTAGAGAAGCTGAAGATTAAGGAATTTCAGGGTGTTATTTGATGAAAGTTTAAATTTTTCCCCACAACTAAAGTCCATAGTAAGATCAGGCTTTTTCAAATGATGGACATTACGTCATAGGAGGTATATTTTGTATTGTAATGACTTTCACACTTTGGTGCAGTCATTTGTGCTTTCCTCAGTAGACTATTGCAATGGTTTATAAATGGGTTTGCCAAGAGCTAGCATCTGGGCATTGCAGGTATTACAAAATTCTGCAGCGAGACTAGTAACGCGGGGCCAGCTTTGGGATCATGTAACTCCTCTTTTATGCAAATTATGTTGGTTACCCATATTCAATTTAAACTTTTGGTTATAATTGTTTAAACTTTGAAAATGGATGGGTCATATTTAAAGAGTCTTTTGAATCCTTATGTTCCAGGCTACTCTCTTCGCTTGCAGAAAATGTTTTTTTTGAAGATTCCTTCGATCAAAGAGGCTCATTTATCAGAGACCAGAAAACAGGCCTTCTAAGTTATTGGTCCAATAGTATGGAATTATGTGCCCAGATAATTATGTGAGTTGTCTGATCTTTAATTGTTTCAAAACAACTGAATACTTTTATTTTTGGAAACTTATGGGTGTTAAAGTAATCATTTAGAGTGTTTTATATTAATGCACAGGATTTATTTATTTTATTTTATTTTTTTGTTATGTTATGAGATGTATTACACTTATTTTGTCTGATTATATTTTGTTTATATTCTATATTCTATTGTGTTTATATTGTATATTGTATTGTTACCTGCCTAGCACAACTGGTTTGATATAGGCGGGAAATTAATGTTTTTACATTAATAATAAATTATCTGCATGATTCTTCCAGCTGCCTCATTTTGATTCTAGGGTACACCACAATAGGTTTCTGCCACCCCCATTGTATTGGTAAGCAGGCCAAACAATTTAGTTTTCTTTTATTTTGTTATAGGGGTGTTTTTTGACTAAATTATGTTTCATCAGGAGCCTTTTTTTCTTTTTTTTTTTGTCAAATTAATTTTGGCAAATAGATCTCACCAAGGATATAACCACAGATCTAGTGGCATATCGGGCACACAAAACTATGGTCTGGCTAGACCTGACCAAGGTGTCATGGAATTTCATCTCTGCCCACCAACCAGTGTGCTTAGTGAATAGGTATTTTCTTTGGCAAGGGACATTGTGAGTCCACACCATTCATGTCTGGTGCCAGAGTTGGAGGAAAGGTTGGTCTTTATTAAAATAGACATCCTTGTGATGGGTTTCCTTGAATTTCCATGCATGTGGCAGGAAGACTGGCCACAGGGAACCAATATCCACAATTTTTGCTATCAACGCCTTGCCATGTTGTTGCCAGTTGCCACTCTTGCCACTGCTGTACGACCCACTTCTCATGCCCTGGTTCATCTCCCTGATGTTTAGTTCTGTTGCTACTAAGGTCCAGCCTGCTTCTGGCCCTCTCAAGATGCCTTTGAAAACTCCTGGCACTACTGGTACTGTTTTGCCCCTGTTATAGTGCCTTAGGATTTTCATGCAATGTTGGTGCTATTTTTCTGATTTCTTGGTGCCTTGTACTTTTCATGCCACTGTTATTCATGTTCTTTTTCCCTCACCTTATGCCTTGGGATTTTGATGCCACCATAATTGCTGCCCTGTCCTTACTGTATGCAAACAAAGTAGGAATTGACCAATCGCCTTAGGTGTGAAGATTCCTTTCTTTGTTTAAATACGTAGAGCGAAATATACCTGACTCAGGCCGAGTTACATATGTAAAAATAATAAAAATTAATAATATGTGTGTGAAGAGAAAAGAAAGAAAGAGAAAAAAAAGTTCCAGTTCCAGCTCTGGTGATACCGACGGTGAGACAAACCCTGGATGAAGTTTACCAGACTTCAGGAAAGCTGTTCTTTTGAAGAGAAACTTTCTGTATCTATTAGTAATTGATAAGATTTGCAAGGTAATATTTCAATAATACTTATGTGTGAACTCGTGGATTTTTAGTGGACAAAGATATCAAAACAATACTCTATATAATTTTAATTTCTTTCTCTTTCTTTATTTTCTCTTCACACATATTTTTTATTATTTTTACTTATATAAACCTCACATGAAGGTAGAGAGCAGATTTTGTTGTTTAATATATATTTTAATATATAGTTTAATATATAGTTTAATATATATTTCGTTGTTTAATATATATTTTTCAAAACGGCTACTCCAAAAGTCATAAATGCAGTACAGTAGTTTTCAACCAGGTCCCAGTGTTTGGACTGTTTAATACTTTCTGCTCTGTACCTTCATGTGTGGTTAATGCTTTGAAGAGCAGTGATCTCCTTTTTGTATATTACATATATAAACCTGAAATGCATGCATGCATTATGGGCCGGATTTTAAAAAGGTTACACACGTGCTGGGCCTATTTTAAAAACGTAAAGCCCCGGGACGTGTGTATGTGGGGGGGGGGGGGGGGGGGGGGTGGAGGTCTGGGGGTGGGGGCTGTCTGCGCGCACCCTTTTAAAATCTACCCCAATATGAATACATGTGCAATTTTTTTCCATATCTGTATCTGTGCTGTTTTATATATATATTTTGCCATGTTTTGTTTTTATATGTCCAATTTGTAATGGTCATTACAATACTATTAAATACTTTTTACATGAGCTAGACCATATTTGTTTTCAAATTTGTTTTTAATTTCTTTTTTAATTTTGATTCAATTTTAATTAGTCGATAATTTAATGTTTTGCAGCTCCTGTCGCAGCCCAATTCTTGGGCAAAACTCTGCCTGAGTCAGGCATATTTCTCTCTGTGTATTTAAACAAATAAAGGAATCACCTAAGGCGATTGGGCAACTCCTACTTTGCTTGCTTCCTGGCTTTGACCATCTACCGTGCTGTTTTTGGGGACTGTCCTTACTGTATGCCTTGAGGTGTTTAATACCACTGTACTTGTTACCTTAGAATGTAATTTTCAAATGAGTTTCGTGTATATGTGTGACATACTATCACAGCAATTTTCAAAAGCCATTTTCTCAAGTAAAGTGCACTTACTTGAGTGAATCCTATGGACAATTCAATGGCATATATTGTAGCAGTTTACAAAAGCCCACTTACTCAAGTAAAGTACATTTACTCAAGTAAAATACAGTTGTATTTGAATAAATGCTTTCTAAAATCAGGCCCATATTTATTTAAAATATTTATAGTCCACTAATATACAATTCTAAGTTGGTTACAATTGACCATTCATTCTGTGTCTTGGACTTCTAATGGCAATGTTCTTGCTGCCTACCATCACTTATGAATAAATATTTCAAAGGGGTTACACATGGAAAATTAGCATATATACATTTAAGTAGCCTGCATTTGCATTTATAAGATTTAATAAACATTGAAAGTATGCATGTATTTTCAGTCTCACATGCACATTTATTGGCATACAAAAGGAGTGATCTAGGGCTGTTCAGGTGGAATCAAGAGGTATGTGTGGAATTTGCTATTTTATAAGACATTTATGTAAAAATTATCTAACTTATCCTTGCAATTTTACTCCTGCTAATTAACTAACTCAATTAATATTGGACTTGTCTGTTGTCTGCAATTTTGGGTGAGAAGTCTGAGTGAACTGGTAGAGGGCTCAGGATGAAGTGCTGGAGGGTCTAGGTGAACTGGAGATGGACTAGTGGCAGTATCGGCAAACTGGTGATTTCAAGTACGTGCATGTACCTGCCTCTGTGTATAAATCAGGGTTTTATGTGTTCATGTATTTTTTTCTGCACTCAAAGGGGCAGATTTTAAATGCCCTGCATGCGTAAATCCGGCCGGATTTATGCGCGCAGGGCCCTCGTGCGCTGGCGCTTATTTTGCATAGGCCGCTGACGCGCGCAGAGCCCCGGGACGCGCGTAAGTCCCGTGGCTTCGTAAAAGGGGCGTGTCGGGGGGCAATGCGGAATGACGCGGCATTTCGGGGGCGTGATGCGGTGTTGCGGGGGCGGGCCCGGGGGGTAAATCGTGCAACAAAGGTAAGGGGGGGGGTTAGATAGGGCCGGGGGGGGTGGGTTAGGTAGGGGAAGGGAAAGGAAGGTGGGGGGAGGGCAAAGAAAAGTTCCCTCCGAGGCCGCTCTGAAATCGGAGCGGCCTCGGAGGGAACAGGCAGCGCGTGCTGGGCTCGGCGCGCGCAGGTTGCACAAATGTGCACCCCCTTGCGCGTGCCGACCCTGGATTTTATAAGATACACGCGGCTACGTGTGTATCTTATAAAATCCAGCGTACTTTTGTTCGCGCCTGGTGCGCAAACAAAAGTACATGCACGCGTATGTTTTTAAGATCTACCCCAAAATATACATATACATATTTATAAATAGGTAGATAAAGTAAGCACTTTCATTCCATTTCAAATATTCATGCATACTGAAATATACGCTCATACTTTCAGAGCAGAACTGTACTATGTTTTGTAAACTGTGCAGAATTGTCCTTCTTTTGGTGCCATAGAGTGTATTTGTAGCTGTTGCTAGAGCCAATAGCCCCTCTTCTGGTGCCTTGTGGAATTATTGCCAGTCTTGTTGCTGCCATTTACCCCTATTTTGGATCTTTGGCCTGTTAGGAATGTGCATTCATTGCTTTGTTTCATTTGCATTTATTTGTTTAAACAAAATTATAGTCCACTTATCTACGAATTTAAATGGATAAAACATAAATCATCCTTAATAAATTTAAACAATACATATAACACATTACAGAGGTTATTATATAAAGGTTATTACTCTTCTAACTGTATCACTCAATACATCCAGAGAATATATGCTTCCCAAATGGCAGTGCATGGCATAAACTCAGACTAAGCAAAGGCCAGTAGCTATGTACCAAATGCTTGTGTAAACAATATCGCCTTAAGCTTTTTTCTAAAAATTGTAAATGATTGCTCAGTTATTAACTCACCAAGAAGAGTATTTAAATATAATGGGCCAACCACTGAGAACATTCATTCACAGGACTCTGCTAGCCAAACCATTTGCAAAAAGGCACATCTAGTAAGTTCTACCCAGTGCATATAATGGTCCGAGGTTTATATAGTTTGAGAACAGTATTTAAATACATTGAAGATGCTTTACTTAATGCCTTAAAAAAAATCAATTACATTTTAAATAGGTAACCAATGTAACCTACATAGTACAGGAGAAATGTATACCCTCAGTGAAGTGCTTGTCAGGATGTAAAGTGCAGTATTTTGGACCATGTGCAAAGTTGTAAAGTAGAAGCAGGGAGTCCAAGATAAGGGAATTGCAATTATCTAGATCATTCAGCACAAGTTTCTGAAAGCCCATATGAAACTGCTCAGTGACAAAAAATGGCCTTAATCTATGTAAGGGGTGAATACATTTGTTGAACCTTGGCCATCCTTGCATTCTTGCAATTGGTTGGGCCCTCCCTTCAGATGGATTACTTAATTTTATATATATATATATATATGCAGTATATCGTAACAAAAATCTGTACTGCAACAAAGCTCACCAAATTGTTTCTTCTATCCGTGTGGATATATGTAAAGATATATGAATATACCCATACAATAAACAACAATGTGATACTTATCAAAATGTTACAGTTTATTTATAGATATTTTTTAAATTGTCTTATACTGCAAAAGACACCGCCCTACTAGATAAAGTCAATTATATAATGCTCACCGTAGAATCACACACAAACCAATCAAACATACTAAGTCACACATACTCATGACAAAAGCATTCAAATTCACTATTAAAAACAACTAGATTGCTAACTGGAAATAATCTAAAGAAAAACAAAAGAAAAGAAAGCAAGTTTGCATCATATAGATATACTATATGTTTTACACCACAATTCTACAAAAATGTATAATGACCGATAATAGATTACAATTTCCAACTGCTAGATCCCAATCTCTGACATTAACATAACAAATTTTTCTACAAGTATTAATGGTATCCACACAACTGACATAATTACAATTACTAAATTTCAGTCTCCACATGCTAGATGCCAATCTTGACAAAGGCTTTTGTTTCACCCATCAGCAGGCTTCGTCAGGAGATCTCAATTTCCTTAATGTACAAACTAACAAAGTTACAATAGTTGATTTGAAGATTATAATTACTTCATAAATTTCCACTGATGACACAGTGTAGACATTTCCCAAGCTCAAATGTTCCACGCTTAGGGGCGGATTTTCAGAGCCCTGCTCGCGTAAATCCGCCCAAAACCGGGCGGATTTACGCGAGCAGGGCCCTGCGCGCCGGGAAGCCTATTTTACATAGGCCTCCCGGCGCGCGCAGAGCCCCGGGACTCGCGTAAGTCCCAGGGTTCTCGGAGGGGGGCGTGTCGGGGGCGTGTCGGGGGCGGGCCCGGTCGTCGCGGCGTTTCGGGGGCGTGTCGGCAGCGTTTTGGGGGCGGGTACGGGGGCGTGGCTACAGCCCGGGGGCGTGGCCGCGCCCTCCGTACCCCCCCCAGGTCGCGGCCCGGCGCGCAGGAGGCCCGCTGGCGCGCGGGGATTTACGTCTCCCTCCGGGAGGCGTAAATCCCCCGACAAAGGTAAGGGGGGGGGTTTAGACAGGGCCGGGCGGGTGGGTTAGGTAGGGGAAGGGAGGGGAAGGTGAGGGGAGGGCAAAGGAAAGTTCCCTCCGAGGCCGCTCCGATTTCGGAGCGGCCTTGGAGGGAACGGGGTAGGCAGCGCGGCTCGGCGCGCGCCGGCTATACAAAATCAATAGCCTTGCGCGCGCCGATCCAGGGATTTTAGTGGATACGCGCGGCTCCGCGCGTATCTACTAAATCAGGCGTACTTTTGCTTGAGTCTGATGCGCAAGCAAAAGTAGGCCTATTCGCGCTTTTTGAAAATCTACCCCTTAATGAAAGAGTGAATTAATTTTTAAACCATATGCTGCCACTCAGAAATGTTGGACCGATAGACCGATATCTGCCTAAGAGCTAGTTTGTAACGGCTATATATATATAGCCTGTGTGTGTGTGTGTGTGTGCACATCCGTGTGCCTGTGCCTATGGATGTGGAGGCCTACGCCTGTGTGTGTGTTTGGGGGAGACTGTATGTATGTGTCTGCTTGTGCTTCTGTGTATTTTCGTCTGTCTGTGTCTACATGTGTGAATGACTGTGCTTGCCTGTGTATGTGCATATGCATGTGCGCGCCTGTGTGCATGGGTGGTGAACCAGGGTGTGTGCTTGTGCGTGCATGTGTGCAATTGCATGAGCTTGTATGCACCTATGTGTATGTGCTTATGCCTGTCTGTCCCTGAGTGTAGGAGGGTAAGAGACAGGACTTCGCAGATAGAGCTTATTAATGAACAGTACCTAGCATTGCTTGGATTGGTCTGTTCACTAACATCTTCTGTGTGTGCTTCTGTGTGTGTTCCTGTGTGAATGTGCCTGTGTGTGTGTGTGTGTGTGTGTGTGTGTGTTTGTGCCTGTGAGTTTGGGTGCCTTTGCCTGTGTGTATGTGGAGGAGGGGGCATGTGCCTGTGTGTGTGTGCGAGGTCCTGTCTGTGTGTGTGTGTGGGGGTGTGCATGCAACCCTGTTTGTTTGTCTGTGTACCTGTGACTGTGTGTGTGTGTGTGTGTGTGTGTGTGTGTGTGCCTTCATGTGTGGGGTATGACTGTTGTTGCGTATGCACTTTCTACTGTTCTGGGTGCCACCTGGTGGCCAAATACAGACATGACAGTGTAGCAGACTGACAAAAGCCTTCATATATACCACACATACACGTACATTCTCATACACATAGGGCCAGATTTTAAAAGCTCTACGCGTAATTCACCTTACGCACGCCGAGCCTATTTTATAAAGGCCCGGCGAAGCGCGTAAAACCCCAGGACACATCTAAGTCCCAGGGCTTGCAAAAAGGGGCGATCCACGGGCGGTCTGGGGGGCAGGACTAGAGGCCTCCGACACAGCGGCCATTTGCCGCTGTGTCGGAGGATCGCGTGCTGGTGCTCACAACCTGCTCCTGCCTCCAGGCAGGCAAAAAAGGTTTGATAAGAATTTGGGGGAAGGTTAGGGGAAAGGATGGGAAGCTTAGGTTAGGGGGAGGGAACGGGGGAAGCCCGCGGGCGTCGGTGCAAGCAAGGTGCACTAGTATGCACCCCCTTGCACGCGCAGACCCCCGATTTTATAACTTGCGCGCACCGGATAGCGCGAGCACATGTAAGCCCGTGCGCAAGTCTTAAAATCTACCCCATAGTGATGTCACTACACTCTGCCAGCTTTCTCCCTCATAAGCTTGTTGTTCTTCAATTGCACCAAGACTCAACAGCACAGCCATTTTTTTCATCCCTTATTGGTTAGGTAGCATGCTCCCTTCAGGATTGTTTATATCCCCCCAGGGGGGCCGTCACCCCTGATCTATGTAATAAACAGAGCTTTAAAAAGGAGGATTTGATGACAGATCTAATGTGAGGATGCATCGACAAGGAGGAATCAATGATGATACCTAAATGCTTAGCTTGAAGAGAAATAGTAATATTAACTGTTCACTTTAAGAATGGCCAGCAAGTCAGGGGAAGGATATCTAGCTAGTTATAGCCATTCTGTTTTACCATGTTTAAAATCAATCTGTTTACCATCATCCGAGAGCTAATCAGAGCCAAACATCTGCTTACTCATAGCAAAGCATTATCAAATGATGAAATCACTGAGAGAAAAATTGGATATTGTCGGCATATAAATGATAGCCGACTTCCAGTCCAGCAAAAAAAAAACTGATAGGACAAAGATAAAGTTAAAGAGCATATCCAACCAGGCAGAACTTTGCAATACCCCAGAACGTAATGGGAATTTCAACTAGACAGTGTAAGCAAAAACAATCTGCTGACTCTGATTAGCCAAATATGATGTAAACCAAGACAAAACAGATGATACAATTCCCAATTCAGCTAAAACAAGATATCAAAATTGTATGATTTAAAGTACCAAATGCTGCCAAAAGATCCAATAATACAAAAAAAAATAATGGTCCACTGTATCAAAGCCCCTTAAAAAGGCCTCAGAACTTGAAACCAATAGCATTTCTTTGTTATAGCAGGTCTAAATCCAAATTGATAAGGGGCAAGGCATTCATGTTCATTGATTCAACTCTGCAATTGTTATAATTTCTACAGCTTCTTTCACCTTGGTTAAAAATTTCAGAAATAAAATTGGCTGATAATTCATCATTTTTTAAAATATTTGATGAATAGAAGCTTATTTTAAAGTGGCAGGCATCTGTCCTTCAGACAAAGAGGCATTTACTATATTGGCCATAGAACATTGATTCATAGGATAGAAAGAAGGGTTGGTCCGGAGGCCTGCTTTCAGCAGGCGTAACTTTGCCGACAAAGGTAGGGGGGGGGTTTAGATAGGGCCGGGGGGTGGGTTAGGTAGGGGAAGGGAGGGGAATGTGGGGGGAGGGCGAAGGAAAGTTCCCTCCGAGGCCGCTCTGAAATCGGAGCGGCCTCGGAGGGAACAGGCAGCGCGCGCTGGGCTCGGCGCGCACAGGTTGCACAACTGTGCACCCCCTTGCGCGCGCCGACCCCAGATTTTATAAGATACACGTGGCTACGCGCGTATCTTATAAAATCCAGCGTACTTTTGTTTGCACCTGGTGCGCGAACAAAAGTACGCGATCGCGCAAGTATTTAAAATCCACCCCATAGTGTCATAGTAAAAGGCGACATGGACTTTGGGTTCAGAAATAGCCTTTAAAGCTCATGTCAAGCTATAGCTTAGCTACTAGTATGTACCAGCATTCTGGGGGTTGGCAGTGATATCAAAAAGTCATGATGGTGTGAGTGATGCAGCTGTTCTCTCTTTGCCGCAGGAGATTTGGGAAATGTTTGCAGACCTGGCTTCTCATACCCATCGCTATTCCCAAAACATCAGCGGAGACAGGATATAACGAGACTTTATGTTCTACACACTGTGTCATAGAACACACCTTCAGCGTTCTTTAAAGTAAATTTTGCTATTTGGAAAAGATGGGGGGATCTTTAATGTATGTCCTACCCAGAGTCCCTGAGATCAATCTGCTCTGCTGTGTGTATTCATTAAACTGACTCTACAGTATGGTATCCCAGTAGACATCATTCCAGATCTACCCGAGGTTCTCCCATATCCTCCTGCAGAAGACAGGGAGACCACACGGACTGGTAGCCAGCTTTCACAAAGCATCACACAATGCTACTTTGCTGGTTAGCTCTCATCTACTCCTTTTCCTTCCATGGAAGAAAGCCCAGCAGAGTGGTTTTAACAGGTCTCATCTCTGTCTTTTACTCAAAGGTCCTCTGGGTCAGTGTGTAACAGAAACCAATTAGGCCTAGTTAGGCAACATCATGATAATGGAGCAATAGGTGCAATAGTCAGTAGTAGACAAATTAGACACTAAATAAAGCTAACACCAAAAATATGTGGATAGGCTTAATGTATTCATAATGATGGTCTGTTCCAAAGAGTCATGTCTCACCATAGCATTCATACAGGACCACCAACACAATGGTAGGTGATCTATGAAAGCCATTAGGAAAAACAAAAGAGATAGATGCCTTTAGTCTTTTTCAATTCCTTTATTGAAGTAGAGACGTAAAAGAATGATATAGCCAGACTCTGGCTGAGTTTCGCCGTGTACTACGATATATCTAATAGCTCCTGGATTAAACCATCACAGTGGTCATATAATGCAGCAGCAATCAATAATACTCCTTATAGTCCACTTATGGATACGGGTCTCCACTTGTAACAGGAGCTATTAGATATATCGTATTCACGAGAATATGATTGACTGTACAAGCAATAAGATCTAATATTGTTGCGGATCAGACAGACACTAATATCTCTTCCATAATCAAGAGTCCATGAACGTACAATTAAGCCCCTGAGGCAGCCATAGTACATGACCATGCACAGCTGGGCCCTGTGTGGTCAGCCCCTGTCACGTGGTAGGAGCACAAGATGGTGCCGGCCATCCATTGCTCCTACCATGTGACAGTGGCCGACCAATGGCACCGGTAGCCCCTGTGACATGGTAATGTCAAAGGCTATCTGCGCCATTTTGAATACCGGCAGCCGATGGCATGAATGCAGTAGATGGCTCCCGGACCCCCTGCTGGACCACCAGGGAGTTTTGGTAAGTCTTGCGGGGGTCAGGAGGGTGGTGAGTTTGTTTAAATTTGCTCCTTTAGACAGCCAAATAATTTGGTGAAGATTTGTTGTGTTCTTGGGGAATCATGATACGTTTCACTTCCCCACGAATACAATGAATATGGCCCTATATGTTGCGGATTACCAATCCGTTGCAAATGAATGCACACCCCTAATGCCTCTATATCGCTCCATAGTGAGACCGCACCTTGAATACTGTGTACAATTCTGGTCGCCACATCTCAAAAAAGATATAGTTGCGATGGAGAAGGTACAGAGAAGAGAAACCAAAATGATAAAGGGGATGGAACAGCTCCCCTATGAGGAAAAGCTGATGAGGTTAGGGCTGTTCATCTTGGAGAAGAGATGGCTGAGGGGGGATATGATAGAGATATTTAAGATCATGAGAGGTCTTGAACGAGTAGATGTGAATCAGTTATTTACACTTTCTAATAATAGAAGGACTAGGGGGGATTCCATGAAGTTAGCAAGTAGCACATTTAAGACTAATTCCCCCTGTGAATCCCCTATATTATATTTTATTGCTTCTAACAATCCTGTTATAATGTCTCTGGTCAAAACTACAATGGCGCTACCCTAATCTACTTATATTATCAAGCTTCCATATCCTCATTACTTTAAATCATAGGCAATGTTACCTTATATTTAACTAACTTTCCCATTACCTCATTCCCCTATATCCTAATTATTACCTTAATTACTGTTATATAATATTTCTGATTTTGTTATATAATCCTTCTGTTATGGGGCAGATTTTATAAAATTATGCGCGCGCATACTTTTGTTCGCACACCAGGTGCAAACAAAAGTATGCTGGATTTCAATAGATACACGCATAGCCGCGCGTATCTGTTAAAATCTGGGGTCGGCGCGCGTAAGGCTGCCCAAAATTGGCAACCTGCGCGCGCTGAGCCACACAGCCTGCCTCCATTCCCTTTGAGGCCGCTCCGAAATCGGAGCGGCCTCGGAGGGAACTTTCTTTCTACCCCCCACACCTTCCCCTCCCTTCCCCTACCTAACCCACCCCCCAGACCTATCTAAACCCCCCTACCTTTGTTGCACAAGTTACGCCTGCCCGAGGCAGGCGTAACTTGCGCGCGCCAGGCCAGCAGCCGGCGCGCCATGGTCCGGTCCGGGGACTGGTCCGGAGGCCGCGGCCATACCCCCTGAACGCCCGCGATGACGTGCCGGCCGCGACATGCCCCCGACACCCCCCCGATGATTCGCCAGCCGTGACACGCCCCCCCCAACACACCCCCGACATGCCCCCCAGGAAAGCCCCAGGACTTACGCGTGTCCTGGGGCTTTGCGCATGCCGGCAGCCTATGCAAGATAGGCTCGGCGCACACAGGGAGGGTTTGGGGTAGGTTTTTGGTGGTTACGCGTGTAACCTAATCACGTAACCCTTTGAAAATCTACCCCTATATGTTTTAATCTCTGTTCCTTGTAAATCCATGTTACACTACATTAATGTTCCATGTAAACCAATATGATGTTTCCAACGAATGTCGGTCTATAAAAATGTTAAATAAAAATTAAAAAAATAAATAAAAATTAAAAATTATTTTTCCCTCAATGCACAATAAAGCTCTGGAATTTGTTGCCAGAGGATGTGGTTAGTGCAGTTAGTGTAGCTGGGTTCAAAAAATGTTTGGATAAGTTCTTGGAGGAGAAGTCCATTAACGGCTATTAATCAAGTTTACTTAGGGAAAAGCCACTGCTATTAATTGCATCAGTAGCATGGGATCTTCTTGGTGTTTGGGTAATTGCCAGGTTCTTGTGGCCTGGTTTGGCCTCTGTTGGAAACAGGATGCTGGACTTGATGGACTCTTGGTCTGACCCAGCATGGCAATTTCTTATGTTGTTATGTACTTATACCAAATCACACTTCTGTAACACCTTTCCAAGGTGAGTGCTGAACTTTTTAACCTTTTTACATAGGTATACACTGCCCCTAGCTTATTTCTAGCTTCTGGCTACTGTTTTGTTTTGTTTTTTTAAATATACAAACACTCTAACTTCTGCTTATTAGCTGCTTTACAGACTATTAAAAATAAACATACTAACTACTGCGTACTAGCTGCCTTACTGACTGACTATTTAAAAATACAAACAGTCTAACTTCAGTTTATTCCCTGCCTTACTATTAAAAGCACAAAAGCACACACAGAAACACACAAAATAATATTCCCAAATAGTTAACTTCATCCCAATACTTTTAAAAAAGATTTCCCAAGTAAAAACTTACTGATTCCTTTCAGCACCAGCAAGGTGATCCTCTTCTCTCAGTGCTCATGCCTCTAGCCTGGCCTCCCACGTGGCATGGACGCAGCTGCAGGCCCCTGCTTCCTGGCTCCCTCTATGTGCGGGTGCATGCATCTCCTTTCTATTTAATGGGCTGTGGCCCCAATGTATGGCATCATCTCTGTGTTCCTGGATCAGCCCTATAAAAGGACTCTGCTTCATTCCCTCAGGGCCTTCGGATCTGGTCTGCACAGTGTCTGTGATCTTCCTTCCGATCCAGGTCTTCCGTGGTCATCCTATGCCTTGATGGATCTTCATTCCATGTTCTTCGTGTTCCTGATCTTCTTCACCTTGATGTTCCTGGTCTCGTCCCTCTTTGGAACTCCCTCGACGCTTGTTTCATGTTCCTGATGTTCCAGATGTCCAGTTCTCCTGATGTCCAGATGTTCCATGTCCAGATGTCTTGATGTTCCATGTCCAGAGGTACCATGTTCCATGTTCCTGATGTCCAATGTTCCTGTCTTGACTCCGTCCGTCTCTTCATCAGCCCTTCGTCCACTTCCAAGGTTCTTCATCTGTCCACCTTTCCTTGCGTGCTACCGTCGTGGTCCATGACCAGCCCATGGGGGGGCTGTGTAGGGTGCCTTGTGGTACAAGGCCTTCTTCTCATCAGCAGCGCTAGCCTCCGGAAGACTCCTGTTTTTAATGCCAGCTTCTGAATCCTGAGTCTTGAATCCTGAATCTAGAATCCTGTCCTAGTCTTTGGAGTTCCTTGTGCCTGCTTCATTCCATGCCCAAGTCTCTGCTAGAACCTGCTCCGCTTCAGCGTGGTCCACGACCAGCCACAGGCGGCTGTGTAGAGCACACCCCAGTGCAGGCCTCTACTGAAGCTTCATCATGTCCAGGCTTCAAGTTCCATTGCCTCGTCTAGAGTCTGCTTCGCTTTCGGCGTGTTCCGTGACCAGCCATGGGTGGCTGTGTAGGGCACGCCGCGATGCAGCACTCACCCAGTACTTTCTCCTGAATCCTAGCCTGAGACCTCCTAGTAACCTGAATCCTTGTCTGAGTCTTCTGAGCAACCTGAATCCTTGTCTGAGTCCGAGTATCCAGGTCTACCTCTGAGTCCTCTGAGTAACCTGTGTCTCTGTCTGAGTCTTCTGAATATCCTGAGTCTTCGTCTGAGTCTTCTTGTTCCTGCCCTCAGCCTCCATATGGCCTCACACACTTGTCGTTCCCAAGCGGCGGGTCCGGAAGGGCTATCTAGTGGCCCTAGGGCTACTCTCGAGACCAGCATTTCGTTGCTGGGTCTCATTGGTGTGTGTAGGTCCAGTGGAGGCCTAAGCCTGCCTTGCTCCTGTTCCGGTTGTTCCTTGTCTTGTCTTCAGTCCAGCCTCGTTCCTGCTCCACCTGTGCTTGTACTCACTCACCTCTCACGGTGTGTCTTGGGGCTCCTTTCTGAAGCGACCACATCTCCGCGACTCACAATAGGATCCGAAAGCTTCACATTTGCAACACACCCAACCCACGCAAGCTCCCATTCGCACCACACATGCAATCCAGGCAGGCTCCTATTTGTAAAATCACTCATTCCAGGCAGGATCCCATTCATACAACCCATTCATCCCAGGCAGGCTCCCATTCCAACACACATCCATTTACAGGCAGGCTCCCAATCACATACCCACTCATCCATAGGCAGCCTCTCATTCATACACACACACACACACCACCATCACAGGCAGTCTCCCATTCACTCATACACACATGCAACCCAGGCATTCAGGGTTCATGAGTCATTCCTCCTCTGATACTGCTACCACCAGCCTGTATTTCGGGGAAAACAGCTGTTCTGCAGCTCCTCCTGCATGCCGGCACTGCAGTAATTCAACATTCATGGTGCTAGCATTTCCTGTATTCTCAGCTCGAGATTCAAAAGTGTTGAATACTCCGGGGCAAGCACTTGAAGAGGAGCTGAAGAACGGGCTTCATCTTCTTATTTGGGTGGCCTTCTGCTTCTTCTGCCACTGGTGGGATGAGGTCCATCTGCGGCTGCACAGGCCTCCTGCTTCTTTCACCACTGGTGGGATGGAGTCCACCAGTGGTAGCATGGGCCTCTCCCTATTCCAAACATGCCCCCCCCCACCCCAAGTGTGCCATCCTGTACAAATGCATAATTTGTACATCCATTGGTGCCGGGCCTGCATACACATAAAGACAAGAGACAAGAGACAAAGGTAAACAAATGAGAACACTAAACAACAGAACAACTCACTCAGAAATCACTAAATAACTCCTACTCCAATCTCTAAACTCCAAGAACTCACGTCCTCTCTTCTCTTTCCCACTTCTGACACACCCTCAATGAGTCAGCTACAGGAAGCTGGTATATAAAAACAGAAAAAATAATGCATGATGCCTCCTGGAACTGTTGCACGCTGCACTTTTACCATTTTAACCTTGAAATTGGCCACAAATCCTTCTCATACTCTCACTACTGGGGAAGTGTATAGCCGAGCAGTGACATCATCAAAATAGGAACATTGGATCCCTTATAAGAGGCAGACCACTTAGGACATTGAGAGCAATACTTTGTTATATTTTTCTCCTGGAACTGTAGCAAGCTGCACTTTTACCATTTGCACCTAGAAATTGGCTATGAATACCTGCTAGCGCTCTTGCTTCTAGGAAGACGTGTCATGACATCATCAAA
This sequence comes from Rhinatrema bivittatum, assembly GCF_901001135.1. Classification (NCBI taxonomy): domain Eukaryota; kingdom Metazoa; phylum Chordata; class Amphibia; order Gymnophiona; family Rhinatrematidae; genus Rhinatrema; species Rhinatrema bivittatum. The sequence continues at coordinate 322,032,526 of NC_042616.1, read as the reverse complement.
AAGGGACATAAGATGAGGAAGAAGAGGCAGACTGCTTAGGTGGGCCTCTGCCTAGAAGGTCTTGCCCGTTTGTGAGCCTCTTAGTGAGACCTTTGAACTTGGACTTGATTCCTGTTTTAAATAATTAAGAATTATGATCATCTCTTCATGTAGTAAGAACAATGAAATTGTGAATAGAATCATTTAAAATAGTAAGTAATACTAAGTTACACGTACTATATTGATAATGTTTTATAATATGTGAGAATTTAACTATTGCGGGAAAGAGCAGGTATGCTGATCTACCTGCATGCAAAAGAAGATATGATGAGGGGAAAAGTTTTGTCAACTATAGCACCAGCGTCTTCAAGTACATATCATGCAGTAATTTCAGAGTATAGTTCATTAAAGCTGGGATGCATTAATGCAAGTTCAGTGTGCAATAAAGAGGAATTTTTGCAGGAGACAGTAACTCAAGTCAATTTAGATATTGTATTTATAAATGAATCTTGGTTATATGAATTTGATTATATTTTACTGAATACCATTTATCCAAATGGATATACATATATAAATAAGTCACGAGGAGACAGGTAGAATGTGCCTCAGGGATCTGTATTGGGACCCTTACTCTTCAGTATATTTATAAATGATCTGGAAAGAAATACGACAAGTGAGGTAATCAAATTTGCAAATGATACAAAATTGTTCAGAGTAGTTAAATCACAAGCAGATTGTGATAAATTGCAGGAAGACCTTGTGAGACTGGAAAATTGGGCATCGAAATGGAAGATGAAATTTAATGTGGATAAGTGCAAGGTGATGCATATAGGGAAAAATAACCCATGCTATGGTTACACAATGTTAGGTTCCATTTTAGGTGCTACCACCCAAGAAAGAGATCTAGGCATCATAGTGGATAACACTAGGGATGTGAATCGTTTTTTAACGATTTAAATTATCGTCCGAAAATTTTAAAATCGTCATTAATCGGTAAGGAACTCGATACAATAGGAATTCCCTCGATTTATAGTGAAAAATCATTAAATCGAGTACGGGAATTATTTGGGGGGAGGGCGGGGAGGGCGGGGAAAACCGGCACACCAAAACAACCCCTAAACCCGGGAGCCATCCCTTCAATCATACCCTCGGTGCCGGTGCCAGTGCCGGTGCCGGTGCTGGACTGGTTTTGAAATGACGCCGATCGCCTTTGCCCTCGCTTTGTCACAGGGAGCGACGGTCGCTCCCTGTGACATGGTGAGGGCAAAGGCGATCGGCGCCATTTTGAAACCAGTCCTGCACCGAGGGTATGAATGAAGGGATGGCTCCCGGACCCCCCGCTAGACCTCCAGATACATGTAAAAGGTTTTTGGGGGTTCGGGAGGGTGGGAGAAGCAAAGGGGTAATTTGTAAAGGGTCGGGGTGGGTTTTTTTTTATCGGGCCATCGGCGCCATTTTTATCAGTGGTAGCCAAAATGGCGCCGATGGCCCGAGAGCTGGAGATCGTGCCGGGACCTCCCCCCCCCCCCCCACACACACACACACACTGGACCACCAGGTAATTTAACATTTTGGGGGGGTTCAGGAGGGTGGGAGAGCAAAGGGGTCATTTGTAAAGGGTCAGGGTGGGGGTTTTTTTATCTGCTCAGGCCTCACTAAAAAAGTAACGATGTGAATTGGAATCGGAACCGATTTCAATTCACATCTCTAACGATCCGATTTTTTTCTCCCTCCATCTGAACCTGATCGTTAAAACGATCGGGCACACGATTCACATCTCTAGATAACACATTGAAATTGTCGGTTCAGTGTGCTGCGGCAGTCAAAAAAGCAAATAGAATGTTGGGAATTATTAGAAAGGGAATGGTGAATAAAACAGAAAATGTCATAATGCCTCCATGGTGAGACCGCACCTTGAATACTGTGTACAATTCTGGTCGCCACATCTCAAAAAAGATATAATTGCGATGGAGAAGGTACAGAGAACGGTGACCAAAATGATAAGGGGAATGGAACAGCTCCCCTATGAGGAAAGAATAAAGAGTTTAGGACATTTTTCAGCTTGGAGAAGAGACGGCTATGATAGAGGTGGTTAAATCATGAGAGGTCAAGAACGGGTAGATATGAATCGGTTATTTACCCTTTCAGATAATAGAAAGACTAGAGGGCACACCATGAAGTTAGCATGTGGCACATTTAAAACTAATCAGAGAAAGTTCTTTTTCACTCAGTGCACGATTAAACTCTGGAATTTGTTGCCAGAGGATGCGGTTAGTGCAGTTAGTATAGCTGTGTTTAAAAAAGGATTTGATAAGTTCTTGGAGGAGAAGTCCATTACCTGCTATTAATTAAGTTGACTTAGAAAATAGCCACTGCTATTACTAGCAATGGTAACATGGAATAGATTTAGTTTTTGGGTACTTGCCAGGTTCTTATGGCCTGGATTGGCCACTGTTGGAAACAGGATGCTGGGCTTGATGGACCTTTGGTCTGACCCAGTATGGCATGTTCTTATGTTCTTATTCTGATTGATACCTCTGAATGCGTAAAGGCATGTTTGATAAGAGCATGGGGTTGGGCTTTTTGTTTATTTTATGTGCTGCCCAATGTGCTAATTAAGGAATTCCATGGTTTGTTGGATTTTATAATGTCTTTAGCTATTTGATTTCAGAAACTATTACTTATGGGGGATTTTAATATACATATACATGGCCCACTTGTTCTTGAACCAAGGAGTTTTTAGAAGCCCTTTCTACCATGAGTTATGAACAAATAATAGCTACTGCAACACATAATGCTGGTCATGTATTTAATTTAATAATTTGTCCTCAATCTTTTGTTAAACAAATGTTGGACCTTAATCTTAAGGAAATATTATGGATGGATCACTGTCTGATAACATTTTCATTTATATGCTTAGAGAAGCATGAAAGAGGTGGAAAAAGGAAAAAGGAAACAGATAAGCTCTCCTCCTGTTGATGCAAACAAGTTGTAGAAACACAAAACTGGGAGGAACAATTGGTAGATGGAATACCAGTTTATCATAGATATATAATAATTTGGCCCAAGTGACTGAAAAATGGATTTGTATTCAGGAAAGATCAGCCATGTGATTCTCTGAGGTCATAAGAGATATGAGAAGAGATCTACGTAGGGCTGAAATGAAAAGGAGAAAGTATTGTACAGATACATTGAGAGAAGATTATCAAATATTACTGTTAGAGTACAGGAGATCTTGCCGTAGGGCAAAGCATACTTATTATTCTCGGTCTTTAATTAATTCTCTTAACCAGCCATTAGAGTTGTTTTCTATTGAAAGAAGTTTAACTCAAATAACCATAGAGTCTGAACAGAAAATGCTAGATAGTAATCAATTAGCTGATTATTTTCAAGAAAAATTAAGGTGTATACAAGTCAGGAGGATAAGGACATATATATTAGAGAAGAGCAAGTAGTTGATGAAATAGGAATTAAATGGTCAGCTTTTTTGCCCTTATCTTTGAAGGAACTAGGTACAATTGTAAACGTACTAAAGAGTACTTCATCACCATTGGACCCATGTCCATTTTATTTAATAAAATATCTACTAGATGATGCTTTAAAAATTATACAAAGAGTGGTCAATTGTTCCCTGAGGGATGGCATTGTTCCCAATATGTTAAAACAAACTACTACAAGGCCAATACAGAAAGATCTTCAATGCCTGTAGATAATGTTACTAATTATCAGCCTATATTAAATTTTCCTACTCTCTCAAAGATTATTAGAATAAAATGTGTTGATACAGTTAGAGGATTTTTTTTCTGGAACATGAATGTCTCGATAAAAACCAATTTAGTTTTTGACAGAATCATAATACTGAGGTTTTTGATGATATCATTGTTTGAAGCACTGTTGTGTAATTTAGAACATGGGATGACTAGAATTTTGGTGCAATTGGATATCTGCAGTGCATTTGATACAGTGAGTCATAGCATATTATTGTCCTGGTTACAAACTATTGGGATTGCAGGAACAGTATACAAATGGTTTGCGTCCTTTCTTGATAATAGAAAGCAGTCTGTGTGAGTAAAGGACCAAAGTTCATCCTGGTGGAAGTTATCTACTGGGGTCCTTCAGGGCTCGGCTCTTACTTCAGTTCTTTTTAATTTGTGCTTTGCTTCTTTGTGTTCTATATGTCAGACTTTGGGAGTGATATATTATCCATATGCTGACAATCTGCAGAAATCTATTCCAAGTAAAGTGATTGGAACCATTCCCATAAAATCATTCAAAAAAAGTATGTATAAAATAAGAAATTGGATAGGTGATAATAGCTTAGCATTAAATGTTTTGAAGGCAAGATTATTGGTGAGTAGGAAGAACATTTTTGGAAGGAAATTCCCTAACTATAAACATTGAAGTGATAAATCTGCTTATTTGAACAGAGATAAAACGTTTGGGGGTATATATAGATTCAGAGCTTAGTATGAAGCCTCATATTAGGTAGTTAGCAAATATGGCATCTTAAAATCTAAAACAGCTTAGGCCATTGAAATATTTGCTCCAATAGATATGTTTCCTACTGTTTTACAATCCCTTGTGCTTGGTCATGTTGATTATTGCAGCACAATTTGTATATGTTTGCTTGACAGATTTGTACAGATTTCAGCTGCACAGGTTTTGCAGGGGTGTGCATTCATTTGCAACGTATTGGCAATCCGCATTGTATAGGTCCATATTCGTTGTATTTGTGGGTTCGTGAAACATATTGCGATCCCCCACGAATATAACATATCATACATTTTATGCTTTTGGCGCACTCGCAGTGATTGCTAAGCAGCTGTTTGAAATGGGAGAACGCCATTTGGGTGTATCGATAGCCAAAAACCAGCCCTTTCCTGTGAGTCATCAGTGACCTCACAGCCCTGTCATAGAGTGGGTCAGATAGGTTGCAAGGAGACCAGAATGCAATGTATCAGCAGTAAGAATTTTGGCAATGCAGCCAATCGTGCTCTCACTTAGTGGTCGGTGTTGCTTTTGCTGATGACCCAGCACTATATATACTTAAGCACATGGCGTGCCACGCACTTTCTTTGCAGGGGTGGTCTGGGGAGGTGGTCTGGTTTGCAGAAGGTGGCTGCACTCAAAGCTAGTCTGAGTTCTCAAATCTGTATTCAATTGCTAGCTAGGCTAGCTACTTTGATAGAAAAACATATTTGTTTTGCATTTGGCTGCAGTGCCAGCTACTAGCCCTGTTTGTTTTTACTGCAAATATTCTTATTGATCTGAGACGGTATCTCTCTGCCACTGAGAGAAGCTGCTAGCACTAGCAGTGGCTTTTTGCTCCTTATTTTACCCCCTGGGGTCGGTTGTAAGCATCATTTGGGTGTTGTGGGTGGGAGATATATTCAATTTCTAGCTAGTTTGACAGAATTGCTATTGGATAAGATATTTCATCGATTTTGTTGCTGTGCCAAGCAAGGATATTTTGTTAACTGCAGTAGTTTTTTTTTATTGAACTCACTGTTCCTCTGTGCTCTTTTAATCAAAGAAGGGAGTGCACTGGGCATCAGTGATAGTGGGTACTGGGCAGTTTTGCAGACTCACATATATTGGGACAGCACAGCAGTGCTCTGTGAAGCCAAATCCCCAGTGAGCCTCTTATGTAGTTACAAGCTCGGTGTGTGCATACACATTACATTAGTGCACATCAAGGCACTGTGCCTGTGGGCAGCCAGTTTTGCAGACTCAAATATATTGGGGCAGCGGTGGTCTGTGAAGCCAAATCCTCAGTGGGCCTCTTTTGTTCTTACAAGCTCGGTGTGTGCACATACATTAGATTAGTGCACATCAAGGCACTGTACCTGTGGGCAGGCAGTTTTGCAGACTCGCGTATAATCGTATATTGGGACAGCGGTGCTCTGTGAAGCCAAATCCCCAGTGGGCCTCTTTTGTAGTTACCACTTTTTGTGTGCACACACATTACATTATTGCACATCAAGGCACTGAGCCTGTGGGCAGGCAGTTTTGCAGACACAAGTATATTGGGACAGCGGTGGTCTGTGAAGCCAAATCCCCAGTGGCCCTCTTTTGTAGTTACAAGCTCGGTGTATGCAAACACATTACATTAGTGCATATCAAGGCACTGTGTGGGCAGCCAGTTTTATAGACTCAAGAATATTGGGACGGTGGTCTGTGAAGCCAAATACCCAGTGGGCCTCTTTTGTACTTACAAGCTCGGTGTGTGCACACACATTACATTAGTGCACATCAAGGCACTGTGCTTGTGGGCAGGCAGTTTTGCAGACTCATGTATATTGGGACAGCGGTGGTCTGTGAAGCCAAATCCCCAGTGGGCCTCTCTTGTACTTACAAGCTCGGTGTGTGCACACACATTACATACCCGACTGACACGCCCCTATTGAACTTAACAACCATGACCCCCTCCCTCATCCCCGCCCCCTCATACATCCCTATTCCTCCCTCATCCTCCTCCCCTTTCACCCTCCCCCTCATACATCCCTATTCCTCCCTCATCCTCCTCCCCTTTCACCCTCCCCATCATCCTTCTACCTGTTATAACCGCCCCGTAACCTTTGATTAGTTAAAAAAAAAAACAAACAAAAAAAACCCTAGTTCTTCTACTCTCCTTAAGAGTTTATCATGTAACCACCTGTCCCAAGTTGAATTAGTTGTCATAATGTTTATCCACTCTAATTTATTGTAAAGCTAGATAATGTTTATCTATGTTTATCTATTTTAAATTATTGTAAAGCCTGTTGCTATGTTACGTTACATTGTGAACCGGGGTGATGTTTTTTAACGTGCCCCGGTATATAAAAATTCTTAAATAAATAAATAAAATAAAATCAAGGCACTGTGCCTGAGGGCAGGCAGTTTAGCAGGCTCACGAATATTGGGACAGCGGTGGTCTGTGAAGCCAAATCCCCAGTTGGCCTCTTTTGTAGTTGCCACTTTGTTGTGTGCACATACAGTACATTAGTGTAGATCAAGGCACTGTGTCTGTGGGCAGCCTGTTTTGCAGAGTCAAGTATATTGGGCCAGCGGTGGTCTGTGAAGCCAAATCCTCAGTGGACCTCTTTTGTAGTTACAAGCTCGGTGTGTGCACATACATTTCATTAGTGTACATCAAGGCACTGTGCCTGTGCGCAGCCAGTTTTGTAGACTCAAGTATATTGGGACAGCGGTGGTCTGTGAAGCCAAATACCCAATGGGCCTCTTTTGTACTTACAAGCTCGGTGTGTGCATACACATTACATTAGTGTACATCAAGGTACTGTGCTTGTGGGCAGGCAGTTTTGCAGACTCAAGTATATTGGGACAGAAGTGGTCTGTGAAGCCAAATCCCCAGTGGGCCTCTTTTGTAGTTGCCACTTTGTTGTGTGCACATACATTACATTAGTGTAGATCAAGGCACTGTGTCTGTGGGCAGCCAGTTTTGCAGAGTCAAGTATATTGGGCCAGCGGTGGTCTGTGAAGCCAAATCCTCAGTGGACCTCTTTTGTAGTTACAAGCTCGGTGTGTGCACATACATTACATTAGTGTACATCAAGGCACTGTGCCTGTGGGCAGGCAGTTTTGCAGACACAAGTATATTGGGACAGCGGTGGTCTGTGAAGCCAAATCCCCAGTGGGCCTCTTTTGTAGTTACAAGCTCGGTGTGTGCACACACATTACATTAGTGCACATCAAGGCACTGTGCTTGTGGGCAGCCAGTTTTGCAGACTCAAGTATATTGGGACAGCGGTGGTCTGTGAAGCCAAATCCCCAGTGGGCCTCTTTTGTAGTTGCCACTTTGTAGTGTGCACATACATTACATTAGTGTAGATCAAGGCACTGTGTCTGTGGGCAGCCAGTTTTGCAGAGTCAAGTATATTGGGACAGCGGTGGTCTGTGAAGCCAAATCCTCAGTGGGCCTCTTTTGTACTTACAAGCTCGGTGTGTGCACATACACTACATTAGTGTACATGAAGGCACTGTGCTTGTGGGCAGGCAGTTTTTCAGACTCAAGTATATTGGGACAGTGGTGGTGTGTGAAGCCAAATCCCCAGTGGGCCTCTTTTGGAAAAAATATTTTAATTGAAATCCCTATTAGGCAGTGGCATTAAATAGATAATGTCAGGGAAAGCTAGATGTGGTTGGGTGATTGGGACTGGGAGAGGAGACACCTCAAAAAGGAGTGCCAGTCCCCCATTAAAGATAAAAAGATATCTGTTGCAATCTAAACTCTTTGGAGGGGCAGGCAGTTCCATCCGGAAAAAAATGAAATCTAAACATGATACATCGCCACTCCTGTTTCTGACCCTGTAGTTTTGGAGGTGTGGGAAGGGGAGGCTGAGTCATGCAAGACAAAATGTCAACATCCAAAAGCAGCAGTGGGACAGCAGACTCAATTTAGCATTGACAATGTACCGCAGGCTCTGTTTGCTTCTGATTCCGATGAAGAATCATCTTGTGTGGGATTCTCATCAGAAACAAAAGAAGTAATAGCTGACAAAGTTTTAGGAGGATTCGTTAGTCCTGTCAGCCTCCACTTCAGTGCAGCAGGGGAGAGATGAATCTGATGATGAGGAGGAGGAAGATGAAGAGCAGTCAGCACAAGCACAGAGTGTGACTGATGCCCCTGGCATTTCTTCTCAGGTTGCACCCACTACTTCAGCTCCAGTGCCAGCATCCACCCCTAAGGCTATACAGAAGGGAGGATCACGAAATACATCTGCAATCTGGAGCCACTTTAAAGTGACAGAGGACCAGCGTTTTACTCGGTGTAATTACTGTGGCAGAGCTATTAGCAGAGGCAAGCAAATGGGGACATCTATCTAATTTTGGCATGACACATCATATGAAGAGGCAACACCCAACAACAGTACTACCATCTGGGGATGGTGGCAGTACCAGTCAGGGGACCCCTTCCAAGCAGCGTAAAGTGGTTGAAAAGGAGCAGAGTCACCGCACTCCCTCAACACCTTCTAGCAGTCAGGCGGCAGGTCAGCAACCCCCTGACATGTGGCAGAAGCGACAACCCACTGTGGAGGAAATGGGGTTGAGTTCAGTAATGCTATCCCGGGGTAGGAGGCAGGCAGCCTCAAATGATGTAACCAGGAGCATTGGGGAAATGATTGCCCTTGATGATCCACCTTTGCAGATAGTGGAGAATGTGGGTTTCAAGCATTTGCTGAAGGTCTTAGTTCCAAATTACAAAGTCCCCTCCAGAACCACATTTAGCAGAAAGGTCATATCCAGCCTGTACAAGGAATATCGCAGTCGCATCTAAGCACTATTAGCTAAGGCAGAGGGGAATGGGCATTTTACCTGCGATATCTGGACCACCATGAATGCTGCACACGTTTACCTCTCCCTGACAGCACACTGGTGGGACCTGGTTGAGGCAGGGGCAGGCAGCAGCTCTATTAGTAAACAAGTATCAGGGTGGAGGTGGGCTTTACTGCACACCCACCTGACTGATCAGGGCCATACCGCAGCCACTATTCTAGCATGCATCAGACAGTTGCTGGAGGGTTGGCAACTACACCAGCGAGACAGGAATCCTAGGGCATGGTGCAAACATGGTTAAGGCAATAATTGACGGGCGCTTTAAGAACATCCGTGATTTTGCATACACTCTGCATCTAGTAGTGAAGTCAGCTCTGAGGTTGGAGTCCAAGCACCAAGAGGACTCCTGCAGGACTTAATACACAAGTTCAGGGACATAGCAGGGCACTTCCACAAAAGTGTAAAGGCAGGGCAGGTTCTCCAACAAAAGCAGACTGATTTGGAGATGCCTCACAAGCGTCTCATTCAAGACATTGCCACCCGGTGGAATTCCACCTATATGATGCTGCAGAGGTTAGTGGAACTGCAGAAACCTCTTCATGAACTTTCTGGTTCAATGGACATAGGTGTGCAAAATCCCCTAGGGCATCATGATTGGTTAGTCATGAGTCAGCTGGTAAAAATCCTGCAGCCCTTCAAGGATGTCACGGAGGAGCTGAGTTCCAGAAGTGCCACCTTGGCTGACATCATCCCTATAGTTTATGCATGGAGGAGGAGAAGTCCATTACCTGCTATTAAGTTCACTTAGAGAATAGCCACTGCCATTAGCAATGGTTACATGGAATAGACTTAGTTTTTGGGTACTTGCCAGGTTCTTATGGCCTGGATTGGCCACTGTTGGAAACAGGATGCTGGGCTTGATGGACCCTTGGTCTGACCCAGTATGGCATTTTCTTATGTTCTTATGTTCTTAGTTAATTTCCTGGATGAAAATTTAGAGGCCTTTAAACAGGAAGAGGGAATGGCAGATGAGGTGCTGCATTGTCTGGACGTTTTGCAGCAGCAAGTGCCAGAGAGATTACGGCTTTTAATAGAAGAGCACACATACATGTTCGCCATAGTCTGTGATCCCCGTGTGAAAGGGAAACTCGCCCTACAGTACGATTGTCTCCTATTGGTGAAGGACCTGCTGTTAGCAAACGTCCGTGAACAGGAGCGCCATAGGAAAAGACAGATTAGGCATGAAGCAGAGGAGTAATCAGCGGGCACTTCAGAGAGTTGTGCTAGCCCAAGTAGGAGCAGCACTCTGTCAGCGACAGCTAGTACCTCCTCCTCCTCCACTTCAGTACACCAAAGGCATGTTGCTCATAAAGATTCATCTTTTGTGATATGGGCTAGAGAGAAAGCAGCTGGCATGAGTGACTCTGAGGCCACCCAAGCAAAGGAGACACCAGCACAACTGTCAGTGACACGTATCTCTCAGAGCCCACAGAGGACATGCAGACAGATCAGCTGACATATTGGGCACACAAGTCCACTATCTGGCCATACCTAGCCAAAATAGTTCAGTGATATCTGCCATGTCCACCAACTAGTGTGCCCAGTGAACATGTATTTTCAATGACAGAAGATATCATGATCCCTCAATGCTCAAGGCTGGCACCAGAGTTGATGGAAATGTAGTGTTTTTGAAAGTAAACCTGCCTTTGCTTTTGTTTCCAAATTTTCCCTGTGAATGGCAAGATGAATAAAAGCAATTGAAAGCCTTGCAGCATCTCCAACTGCCTCTTATGCTCCAGATAATATAAGCACTGCAGCACATGTACCTGACCTGAAACGCTGTACCTGCCCATCCACTATCCAGGCTGTACGTCCCTACAAGGGCCTGACCTCAAACACTGTGCCTGTCCATCCACTGTCCAGGCCATACGTCCCTACAAGGGCCTGACCTCTATCGCTGTGCCTGTCTGTCCACATTTGGAATGTAAGAAATAAAAAGCTGACTTAAGATGTTTGTAGCTTGCATATTTCATATGCTCAATATTTTTCTTGACCTTTATAATATGGGCCATGTTTCCTAAATCTTTATTAGGTGCCAACAGTAATGTTTCTAGTAGTATCAAAAACTGGTGGTAGTTGCACTCTAGTTCATCCTCTGTGTTCCCATTGTTTACAGAGGCACTGTGTAAACCACAAAGTCAACATAGGTTGATATTGTAGATTTGGGCTTGAGTAACGGTTTTCTTATTTCTGAGAGCTCTTCATGTTCCTTTGTCATCAGCTGAAGTGCATAAGTACAGATAATAGCTTCTGGTTATTCACAATAATCTCCAGTTCAATTCTTGCTTCACAAATGGTAGTCTCTATTGCTCTAAAAGCATCCTCTGTTGAATTATCTTTCAGAAATGAAAAAGATGCCATTTTCTTCTGGCAGTGAACCAGTTCAGGAAGAAGTGACATGTCAAACCACAACATACCTGCACAAAGGAAATCCTCTAATGCTGTGCCTGTCCATCCAGGCCTTATGTCCCTAAAAGGGATTGACCTTTATCCTTAAATGCTGTGCCTGTCTGTCTGTCCAGGATTTACATCCCTAAGAGGGCTTGACCTCTATCCTCGATTGCTGTGCCTGTTCGTCCTTGCCTTATGTCCCTAAAAGGGCTTGACCTCTATCCTTGAATGCTGTGCCTGTTCGTCCATGCCTTATGTCCCTAAAAGGGCTTGACCTCTATCCTCAAATGCTGTGCCTGCCTGTCCATCCAGGCTTTATGTCCCTAAGAGGGCTTGACCTCTATCCTCGATTGCTGAGCCTGTCCGTCCAGGCCTTATGTCCCTATGAGGGTTTGACCTCTAATGCTGTGCCTGTCTGTCCAGGATTTATGTCTCTATGAGGGTTTGACCTCTAATGCTGTACCTGTCTTTCCAGGCCTTATGTGCCTAAAAGTGTTTGACATCTTATGCTGTGCCTGTCCGTCCAGTATTTATGTCTCTATGAGGGTCTGACCTTTAATGCTGTGCCTCTCTCTCCAGGCCTTATGTCCCTAAAAGTGTTTGACCTCTTATGCTGTGCCTGTCCGTCCAGGATTTACGTCTCTATGACAGTTTGACCTCCTATGCTGTGCCTTTCTGTCCAGGCTTTATGTCTCTACGAGGGTTTGACCTCGAATGCTGTGCCTGTTCATCCAGGCTTTATGTCTCTATGAGGGTTTGACCTTGAATGCTGTGCCTGTCCGTCTAGGTCTTATGTCCCTATGAGGGCTTGACCTCAAATGCTGTGCCTGTCCATCCACGTCTTATGTCTCTAAAAGGGCTTGGCCTCTATCCTCGAATGCTGTGCCTATCTGTCCAGGCCTTATGTCCCTAAAAGGGCTTGATCTCTATCCTCAAATGCTCTGCCTGTCCTTCCAGGTCTTATGTTCCTACAAGAGCTTGACCTCTATCCTTGAATGCTATGCCTGTCCGTCCAGGCCTTATGTCCCTAAAAGGGCTTGCCCTCTATCCTCAAATGCTGTGCCTATCTGTCTAGACCTTATGTTCCTAAAAGGGTTTGACCTCTATCCTCGAATGCTGTGCCTGTCCGTCCAGGCCTTATGTTCCTAATATGGCTTGACCTCGACTGCTGTACCTGTCCGTCCACATTTGGAATGTAAAAACATAAAAAGATGACTTCAGATGTTTGGAGCTTGCATATTTCATATGATTAATAGTTTTCCTGACCTTTATAATATGGGCCATGTTCCCGAAATCTTTCTTAGGTGCCAACAGTAATGTTTCTAGTACTATCGAATACTGGTGGTAGTTGCACTTTAATTCATCCTCCGTGTTCCCATAGTTTACAGAGGCACTGTAGGGTACAAAGTCAACATAGATTGATATTGTAGATTTGGGTGGGAGATGATGTCAGTGCTTCTTTTGGTCCTAATGGCTGAACCCTCATTGCAAAAATAAACCTCAGTCTCCGGCAATTCAAAATACTAATCCATCACAGCATGGATCCTTAAATAAAACAAACAATTTTCTTTTTGTTTCAGGGCAGAGAAGAGAATTTCCTGCATCTTGCTCATGGTGTCATGATCTGTTTGCAGATGCTTAAATTCTAACAATTTGGACTCATAGGGACATAAGGGGCCAACCCATTCCGCGGAGCCCATTTCTGCTCAAAGGAATGGGAACTCTCACCGGTGTAGCAGCCTATCTCTTAGCACCTGTTGACCCATGTTTAACTGCTGTTCACAGTGAGACCTCCTCCACGTCACCACACTTTGAAGGCTCGTGCTCCACTCTAGGGGCCAACCGATTCCGCAGAGCCCTTTCCTGCTCAAAGGAAAGGGAACTCTCCCCAGTGTAGCAACCTATCTCTTAGCACCGGTTGACCCATGTTGAACCACTGTTTACATGGCACCCTGCTCCATGTCGCCACACTTTGAAGGCTTGTGCTCCACTCTAGGGGCCAACCCATTCCAAGGGAACCCTTTCCTGTTCAAAGGAAAAGTAACTCTCCACAGTGTAGCAGCCTATCTCTTAGCACCGGTTGACCCATGTTGAACCGCTGTTCACATGGCACCCTGCTCCACGTTGCCATGCGTTGAAAGCTCATGCTCCACTTTAGGGGCCAACCCATTCTGCAGAGCCCTTTCCTGTTCAAAGGAAAGGTAACTCTCCCCGGTGTAGCAGCCTATCTCTTAGCACCGGTTGACCCATGTTGAACCGCTGTTCACATGCACCCTGCTCCACGTCACCATGCTTTGAAGGGTCGTGCTCTACTCTAGGGGCCAACCAACTCCGGGGAGCCCTTCCCTACTTAAAGGAAAGGGAACTCTCCCCGGATGTAGCCAGCCTGTATCTACCCTCTGACCCATGTTGAACCGCTGTTCCCATGCACCCTCCTCCGCCTCGGCCTTGAAAATTCTCGTTTGTATATCTGCTACGTCCACCAGATTTTAAAAGACCACGAGAGCTCACTAGACGCCAATGGAAACACCCCACTCTAGGGGCGAACCCATTCTAGGGAGCCCTTTCCTGCTCAAAAGAAAGGGAACTCTCCTCAGGGCTAGTCTGTCTTGCCCCTATCAAAACCACAGGGACCAGACTGCCAGCCTGTCTTGCCCCCATCAGTTTCTGCCACTCTGCCTTGCTGCCATACACCAGATGACTCAGTCAATTCCTTGTGGTGTTCTTGCCACTATCATGGTTCCTCAGTGTGTTGGTGCTAGTCTTTCTGCTTGCTGTGTTCCCCCTTCATTGTGCTGTAGGATGTTGATGCCACTTGTCTTGCCGCTTTGCCTGTCATGCTGCCTTTGAGGGTTCATGCATCTATTATCGGTGCTCTTTTTTGAAGCTGTGGTGAGTTTTTGACACTCTTGCTGCTGCTTTGTGCCTCTGTTAAGGTACGCTTGCCAATTCTGATAACCCTTTGCTCCTTTACAGTGCCTTAGGTTATTTATGCCACTTTGGTGCCACTTTGCCACAGTCTAAGTACCTTGGAGCTCTTGTTCTGATGATTGCTCCTTAGAAGTTTCATCAGAATTGATGATACAACCCCAATTCTGCAGCCAAAAATAGGCTGCAAATACTTCCCCCATTGACTTTAATGGGAATTGAAAGCGAATACAACTTATCAATGGATCGGGGACCCCATTGAACGAATGCAATGTATTTGGGTCCCGACGAATACCAATACTTAATTGGACGAATCCGTCCCTTCTGCACATCCCTAAGGTTTTGCATGGTTTGTCAACAAATGACAACATTGCCCAGGCATTGAAAAGTCTGCATTGGTTGCCTATTAAGTTTAGAATGTAATTTTGGTTAATAGTGATAGTTTTTACATTATTATATGTATAGTCACCATGTATTCTTCAAGTAAAATTAGTTAAATATAGGCCACTAATAAAAAGTTCAAATTATAGCAAGCAAGAGTTAGAGCCTTCTCTTACATGGCTCCCGGAAACTGGGATGTACTTCTACTACAACTGTGTAGGTAGGCAGATGTCTAAGTGTTTAGGAAAGGGCTGAAGGCACTGCTTTTCCAGGAGGCCTTTAAATAAGATAATTATGATAAAGTATGAAAAGTATATATGGTATTGTTTTTTTTGTTATTTGTATTTTTATGTATGTATTATGTAAACCTCTCAGAACACAAAATTGGATAGAAATTTGTTGTATACAAGTTTGCAAATAAATAAATAAATAAATAAAATAATGCACCACATGTGAAATATTGTGTGATGCACTAATGCATCACATAAGATATTACTGCATTGCATGATGTGATACATTTTCGCGAGTTGCGCAACTTATCTATGCGATGTGGTAGATCAGAAATTCCACGAACCACATCCATTTTTTTGTCGCGGATGCTAACACATCATATTTTTGCTATATTTAAAACATTTTGATGAATCTAGGCCTTAGCTGGATAAGTCAGACTTATTTAGCTAACTGTCACCATTGAATATCCGTCTATGGTCAGCAGGTGCCATTTAGCTGGGTAAGTCAGATAACTCAGGGGTGGAGAATGTTGCACTGGAGGTGGACCCTTGGCCTGGTGCAGGATTGATACGGCCCTCTGGTCAGACCAAAAGTGTGCCTGCCACCAAGAGGCAGAGCACATGAGGAGACAGAGGCTAGCTAGAGCTTCACCAATAACAGTCTGGGGTTTCCTCAGGTTGAGCCCTTGGGTATCCGGACCGTCTGGACTTAGGTGGGCCTCGGATGGTCTCCCAGAGAGGTAGCGGAGGGGTGTGCCCACCACGAGCAAGGGTGCATGGCTGATGCTGAGAGGATGGACTAGACCCAAACTGGAAGCTCAGGAGACCTCAGGGAGGTAACAGTTCAGAAATGTACCACGGGTGAGACAGGCAGCACCTGCGGATTTAGTTAGGTGGAAGTTGCTGGTAGGTTCCAAGTGGGTTGGTCTGGTAGTCACAGTAGGCCAAAAGAGAGTGTCCGAATGAAGTGCAAGGGTCAGAGCCACAGTATCAGTCCAGGAGTGGTCAGCCAAAGCAGGGGTCAATACCAAGGTCAGTCTGAGCGTAGTCAAGGCAAGTGAGAGTCAGTTCCAGGTGACAGATGGAGAGAATGGTCAGGGAAGCAGTGGTCAGTTCCAGGCCGCAGATGAAGAGAATGATCAGGCAGGCAGAGGTCAGTTCCAGGCAGAAGACAAGAGAATGGTCAGGCAGGCAGAGGTCAGTACCAGAGAACAGTCCGGAGAGGTACTACCTGAGTACGGAAGCAGGAACACACGGAGACTCAGGAACAAAGAGACGCTGGAACAGGGAGACACTGGAACACAGGATAAGGCAAACTACTACACCATAGTGTTGACCCAATTGCCAAGATGATGTCCTGGGGACAGGGCCTCGCTATATATAGGGCTTTTATGTGATGTCATCAATCTGCTCCCATATCGGTTTTCCCATGCTTGGCCCTTTAAATCTCAAGACATCGGCTGTGTGCGCGCCTTGGGGTGGGGCCAAGGCGGCCGAAGATGCGGAGCCCCGATGGGAGCTCCGCTGTGAGGCCTGCAGCATGGAAGAAGCAGAGAGGGCCATGGTGAGCGACGGGTACGGTGGGAACTGGCGGCAGCGGCGAGACCGTAGCTGGTCGAGCTGCACAGTGGCTCAGTAGAGACCCCATAGTGTCTTATAGGTTCAATGATGAACAACTGTTTTTAATGGTGCTAGTTTGTATGAATCTGAACTCATAATATATCAGAGATGACTGATTCTACTGAGAGCAAACCATGATCTTCAATCCTAACAGATAAGTAGCTATGCAAGGGATCTATATCAATATGCCCTTTTCAAAACAGTCGAGCATTATCTTCCCAAATGGCACAAATCAATAGAAATCACAAAATTCAACCTTATTAAAAATGTGTGGACCATGAAACCTGCATTATAGAAGTAACAGACAAAAAAAAGGCTTAACCAAGAAGACCATATGAATACAAAATCTAAGGTGTGCCCATCTTCATCCTTAGGTTCCTTAATCATTTGACTTCAACCCAATGCAGCCATCAAAGTTAAAAAGCCCTCACAAGATGTTGAGAGTGGTAACATGTCATCATGGAGATTAAAGTCACCTAAAATTAAATAATTATTCAGATCAAATTAGGAACAAATTAGGATGAAGAAAATAACTCAACAAGAGGAAAAAATCCAGAGCTGAAAGGCCGGGGGGCATAAACTAAGTATAGCCTCCATTAAGACAACGAAACATACAACACCTCATAACACAAATCAATATCAACTTCTAAAGCAGCCAGGACAACTGCATTTTAGTAAACTAACAAAAGACTCCCAGCCTACTTATCTGCCCAAACCTTTGAGACAAAGGAATAAGAATTCACACGCAGTTGGTTATCCAACACTGAGTCAGTTTCAGTAAGCTAGGTTTCAGTCACAAAAAGATCAGGGTCTTCATCATGCAGTAAATCTTCTAGAATCACAATTTTTTAATGAATGGCCCTTACATTAACCAGGCATACAGACAAGTTCTGACTCTCTTGAAAATGAAAGGAGGCCTTTCAGAATACTCACAAGGCACTTATACATGAATATCTTCCTCGAAAGCGTATTCTGCTATATTGACCATTGCGTCAGAGCACCTGAATTTAAGAATCAAAACACTTAGTGATCGATGGATTCATCCTCAAATACAAAACAGACAGATTTCAAAAATGAAATAACAAAACTATGCCAAACATAAAATGACTGACATAAAAACAAAATACTATCATAAACACTCTCGGCTCACTCTTTGTGCATAAAGGAGTACACAAAAGTGCAGTTCCTTTTTTGCATTCCTTTGAGTATGTGACAAAGGGTGCACAAATAAAAGCACATGGCATCTATGGCATCTATGGCATCAGGCATTTAAAGGCCCAAAGATGACATCACGGGGCAGAACCAATCACTAGACATAGTAGTGGTGAAGAGAAACACTGGCGCTGACCAGAGTGACCCAACAAGCAGCAAGCTCTCATTGCCGATAATTGAGATGATTTTACAAACTTTATCTGAGTGGTTTGACTGGCTGGAGCAGTCCCAGGGCAGAGTTGATGTAGTGTGCACTAATTTTCACTCACAGGCAGCAAAGTTAGCCAGATATTTATCCTGCTAAATTAGAAGAGATATTCAGTGGCAAACCCATCAATATGGTGGGATTTCCAAATCCTGCTATTTATCTAGTTAAATTTAATTTTAGCCAGACAAAAGGTGCACACTAAACTGAAATAGGACAAAGTAAATGGGATTTATTACACACACACATAAGAACATAAGAACATGCTATACTGGGTTAGACCAAGGGTCCATCAAGCGAAGCATCCTGTTTCCAACAGTGGCCAATCTAGGCCAAAAGAACCTGGCAAGTACCCAAAAACTAAGTCTATTCCATGTTACTGTTGCTAGTAATAGCAGTGGCTATTTTCTAAGTCAACTTAATTAATAGCAGGTAATGGACTTCTCCTCCAAGAACTTATCCAATCCTTTTTTAAACCCAGCTACACTAACTGCACTAACCACATCCCCTGGCAACAAATTCCAGAGTTTAATTGTGCATTGAGTGAAAAAGAACTTTCTCAGATTAGTTTTAAATGTGCCACATCCTAACGTCATGGAGTGCCCCCTAGTCTTTCTATTATCTGAAAGAATAAAAAAACGATTCACGTCTACCCATTCTAGACCTCTCATGATTTTAAACACCTCTATCATATCACCCCTTAGCCGTCTCTTCTCCAAGCTGAAAAGTCCTAACCTCTTTAGTCTTTCCTCATAGGGGAGCTGTTCCATTCCCCTTATCATTTTGGTCGCCCTTCTCTGTACCTTCTCCATCACAATTATATCTTTTTTGAGATGCAGCGACAAGAATTGTACACAGTATTCAAGGTGCAGTCTCACCATGGAGCGATACAGAGGCATTATGACATAGGAACTGGATGGGTGGCAGACAATGAAATACAAGCTGGATTAATGATGTGAGATGGCTCTTCAGGGGTGTCTTCAGGTTCAAAAGACCAGGATAAGGCATCTGCCTGAAAGTTCTAATCAGTAGGGCGGTAGCGGAGCTCGAAGTTGAACTAGAAAAGAATAAGGCCCATCAAGCTTGATGGGCATTGAGGCGCTGTGTTTGACTGAAATATTCTAAGATTTTGTGGTCGGTGAACACCATGAATTTGTGTTGTGCACCCTCAGGCTACAGGCGCCACTCTTCAAGAGCCAATTTAATGGCCAGAGGTTCACAGTCCCCAATGCTGTAATGTTGCTCTGCTGATGAAAATTTTCGAGAATAGAAGGAGCATGGAATGTGGTACCAGAAGTGGTGCATTGACTTTGGACAGCCCCCGCCCCCAATGGTGGAAGCATCCACCTCAAATAAAAATGGACAAGTCGGATTAGGGTGATGTAAACAGGATCCCTTTTTGAAGTCTTGTTTTAAAAGATGGAAAGTGGTTGTGGCCTCGAGCGGCCAATTCCGTGTATTTTGGACCTTCCGGGTCAGGGCCGTCAGAGGAGGAGCCTGCGTGGAGTAATGCAGGTTAAAGTGGTGATAATAATTAAGGAATCCTAAGAAGCATTGGAGTGCTTTGAGTCTCACAGGCTGTAGCCGATCCCCGATTTTCCTCAATTTATCTGGGTCCATGGAGAAACCTTGAGGAGAAATTATGTAACCAAGGAATGGTAAGCTGAACCTCTTGAACAAACACTTTTCCAGTTTTGCGAACAAGTGGTTTTCTCGTAGACGGAGTATCATACGTACATTGGTCGGGTGGGTGCCGAGGTCTTTAGAAAAAATGAGGATGTCGTTCAGGTAAACTACGACCTTGGTGTATAATAGAGCTCTGAAATTTCATTCATCATCCGCTGGAATACAGCAGATGCATTGGAAAGGCCAAAAGGCATCACCAAGTATTCATAGTGACCGTCTCTAGTATTAAAGGCGGTTTTCCAGATATCATTGGGGTGGATTCTCACCAAGTTATATGCTCCACGTAAATCCAGCTTCGTGAAGATGGTAGCACCTTGGAGATGGTCAAATAATTCAGAAATCAATGGTAAGGGATATTTATCCTTACAGGTGATAGCATTTAGACCGCGGTAATTGATGCACGGTCTGAGCGATCCATCTTTCTTGGTTACAAAATAGAATCCCGCTCCAGTGGGTGACTTAGATGGACGGATAAACCCTTTAGCCAGATTTTCCTGAATATATTTGGTCATGGCCTTTGTCTCAGGTAAAGATGAAGGATAGGTGAATCCACGGGGGGGTGTAGTTCCAGGAAGAAGGTCAATTGGGCAACCGAACTGTCAGAGAGGCAGTAGGAGCTCGGACGTTTACTTAGAAAATACATCCTCATAGGCAGCGTTTGGAGCAGGTATTCCAGAAGAGGTGGTGACCAAAGGAATTGTCAATGATGGACTCACCTTCTGGAGACAAGACTGGTGACAGGCTGGACCCCACTCTACCAGTTGTAGAGAATCCTAATTGAATTGAGGAGAATGTTTCTGTAACCAGGGAATTCCAAGCACAATAGGATAGATTGACTTATCCAATACCAGTAACTCAAGTTCCTCAAGGTGTAAGGCCCCTGTACGTAACTGAACAGGTTCTGATGTTAAAGAGATGTGGCCAGGAAGTGGCTCTCCATAGATAGAGGCGATACACAAGGAAGGATCAAGCAAATGGGCCTTTATACCCAAGAGTTGCATGAGATCTTTGAGAATAAAGTTACCTCCTGCTCCGGAGTCTAAAAGAGCAAGAATCAGGAAGGACAGGGAGTCCCAAATTAGTGAGATTGGAACTGAGAGTTGGGGGGCTGGAGAAGTTGCACCCAAGTTCAGGACCCCTACTGAACTTGGACCCTGGAGTTTCCAGGACGGATAGGACAATTCTGTAGATGGTGGCCTGGTGCTCCACAATACAAGCATAAGCCTGTTTGTCTTTGCCTGAGGCACTCTTCCGGTGTCAGTCGCCCTCGACCCAGTTGCATGGGTTCTTCCACCTTGACCACTCTCTTGTTACTAAATGTGGGATTAGTAACGGGTGGTGAGCGGGAGCGAACCTGTGAGGGCCTCTTGGGCATCTGACTCTCCCGGTGACACTCTTGAAGATGGTGGTCAATTAGGCCCATCAAATCTATAATGTCATCCAAGGAGGAAGGGAGATCCCAAGCTGCCAACTCCTCTTTTAACTGCAAGGAGAGACCATCCAGATAAATAGCTTGAACGCAGTCCTCTTGCCAAGCAAGCTCAGTAGCCAAAGACTGAAAATCTATGGTATAATCAAAAAGACTTTGTTCTCCTTGACGAAGATGTAGTAAACTGATGCATGCTACAGCATGCCGCCCTGGGTCATCAAAGGTCCATTTGAAAACAGCCACAAATTGAACCAGTTCTCTTAACAAGGAGTCTGAGCATTCTCACACTGGGGAAGCCCAGGCCAGGGCTTTCCCTTCAAGGTGAGATAGGATAAACGTGACCTTTGTTAAGTCATCCTGGAAGACAGAGGATTGCAGAGCAAATTGCATATAGCACTGGTTTATGAACCCTGTACAGAGCTTGGAGTCGCTGTTGAAACGTGGAGGCACTGGAAGTGCCAACAAGGCACATGGTGATGATGGAGGTGGCTGTGGAGGAGGAGAAGCCAAGTCATTGAAAAAGGCATCAACCCAGGCATGAAGATGATCCAAGGAAAAGGTCAGTGTCTCGAGGAACTGCTGCTGTTCTTGCACCTTGGAGGCCAGGCCTGGGATGGCCTGGAAGGCATGCGGCTCCACCGAATCCATGGCCTTTGCAACCTGTTGTGTAGGAGGTGGATCCTTGGGTTGAGGTGGCACAGGTAGCCCCTGTGACATCGTAAGGGCAAGGTGCCATTTTGAATACTGGAAGCCAACGGCCCGAGTGCAGTAGATCGCTCTGGACCCCTGCTGGACCACCAGGGACTTTTGGCAAGTCTTAGGGAGGTAGGAGCATGTGACGGGGGCTGACCAATGGCACCAGTAGCACCTGTGACATCATAAGGGCAAGGCTGTCGGCGCCATTTTGAGTCATAGCAGGCCCGAGTGCCCGACGGCATGGAGGGAGAGATCGCTCGCGGGACCCTGCTGGACCACCAGGGACTTTTAGTAAGTCTTGGGGAGGGATCGGGATGGTGGAGAGATGTAAGAAATTAAATTTTTTTTTTTTTATTTTTTTTTTAAATGTGCCCCTCCCCCCGCACTAACCCGAAAAACAAATTTTCCTCAAAGCTCGGGGAAAATCTGTTTCATGGTTCAGGTCCCCCCGAACCACAACGAATTAGGCAATTTCGTTGAAATTGCCTAATTCGTGATAAACAAATGCTCATCTCTAGTTTCTGGTTGCTCCGTGTGATACTGTTCCTGCCTCCAGGTGATCCTGTTCCTACCTCCGTGCATTCTTGTTCCTGCCTCCATGTGGTCCTGTTCCTGTCTCCTCGGCTTGCTCTTCTGGTTCTTTTCTTGGCTCGTTCCTGGATTCTTCGTTGTCTGCTGCCCACCCTGACTGCCTGCCTGCTCATTGTTTCTCCCGCTAGCCACCTGCCCTGACCTCTGGCCCATCCTTGGATCCTCCTGCCCACCGCCAATCTTGACCTCTGGCACACCTGACCTTGCTTTCGCCTTCCGTCTTCAAGCTCTTCTTCTTCTGGAGACCCGCTCCTAAATCCTGCCGGCCCCAGCACCCAAGGGCTCAACCTGAGGGGAATGAGGGCTGGTATAGGTGAAGGTCTCCATCACCTGCATCTGCCTTCCGACAATGAGGTCCTGTGGGTAGCCCTCCTATAACCTCGTCTTGGCCCAAGGGTCCACCTCCCCACGTAACAAAGGCACTGGTGGTACCAAGATATGGATTCTGTGGAGCTGCCAATGAAAGTCAGGCAAAGATCATGGTTCTTGGATCTCCCAACTGTGCAATTCCGGAGGGTATGGTAAAGGCAGTTAGTGTAGCTGGGTTTAAAAAGGGTTTAGATAATTTTCTGAAAGTAAAGTCCATAAACCATTATTGGTCATATGGACATGGGAATGCCACTGCTTATCCCTGGTTATGAACAAGAAGGAATGGATCTGCTCTTTGGAATTTGCTGGGTATTTGTGATCTGGATTGGCTACTGCCAAAGACAGGATGTTGGGCTTGATGGACTTTTGGTCTGACCCTGTATGATATTTCTTATGTTTCTTATGTTAAATCTCATGCATACAAGCTGTTGTCCTCCCACAACTAAAACATATCTACAGCAAATTGCTCTGAAAATTGCCTTCTTTGGGGGTAATTTTTAATATCTTGCCTTACATGCAATGCACACGGGCAATTTAGCCTGCATACATTGCAGCAAATATTGAAAGGGAAGTCATGTGCATGGCTTCTCTTTGAAAATTAGATGAAAAATAAACATGCTAAAAGGGACATGCACCTCTTATATGTGGCAGCTGAACAAGGTCAAACTAGTGCACATACTACTCCTGGGGGAATTCTAAAAAAAATTTAAAATTCTGCGCACAAAATTCTGCAAACTTTATATTGGTCAAAATAACACAATTTACATGACAGTCTTTAAGTAATTTCATTTTAAATTAATGCAGAAAAAAGTTATTACTTAAAGATGCAGAATTTTAAATATTTTGAGCAGGATTTCCCTAGAAATTCACTGTAAGAGGGTCCCTTCCACTGGCTCTCCCTATTCCCCTGGTCACTTTACCCTCTCAGGCCCAAACTCCTGCACCTGCCATTATCTCTCCCCTCCACCTCTAGGCTCAACCCCTTCCACTCTATTGCCAGTCCCAGAGTTTGATCCCATTCTCAGTACTGCCCCTCACACAGACTCCCTCTGTCCCTCCCTCTCTCACACACATGCTCCCTCTCTTTAATACACATACATACACCCTCATATAGGCTCCCTCACTCTCTCTCTCTCTCACACACACACACACACACACACACACACACATCCCCTCATACAGGTCCCTCTTTCTTGCAAACACATCCACACAAGATCTCTTTCTCTCTCACACATACATCCTCACACAGGCTACTTATGTATCTCTCTCACGCACCCCTTCACACAGGCTCTGTCTCAAACATACACAATCCCTTCACACAAGCTACCACCCTCACATACACATGATCCCTTTTTCATACACACAAGCACCCAATCTCTCACATACATACACACTCCTTCACAATCTCCTCAAAAAGGCTCCCTTTCTCTGAAACCTACTCTCAAGCTCCCCCCTTCTTACTTCCCATGCTCTCTCACCCTCCCCCACACCCCTCCTCTCATATAGGCTCCCTCTCTCTGAAACCCACACTCAAGCATTCCCCTCTCTTACCTCCCATGCTTTCTCTCACCCTCCTGCTCTCTCTCATACTCCCATCCCCCACCCTCTCCCCTCATATAGGTTCCCTCTCTCTGAAACCCACACTCAAGCATCCCCCTCTTACCTCCCATGCTCTCTCTCACCCTCCTGCTCTCTCTCAACCTCCCCTCCCTTCCCCCTCTCCTCTCTCACACATACACACATTCTCTCTCATCAGGGCCTTCCATCTTTGCCGCGAGTGGAGTATCCTCTGTTCATGGCACACAGGTGTTGCGTCCATTGGTCTCAGACGACTTCGACCTCTGTGCCTCACCTTTCTTCCTTCTCTCTCCTCAAGCCTTGGGAATATGGCTGCTGCCGCATCTTCATGCCGCTCTCTCCTGCGTCCCCGTAATGGCAACAGCGATGGTGACGCCATGGATTTCCTGAGGGCCTCCTAGGGTGCACGAGCGCATACCACCCACGTCTTTATCCACGTCATGGCGGGAACCTGGGGGGCGTCCCCTCCGAGTAACGTCACGACATCCGGGTATTTAGCCTGCCCTTCATTTGCTAACAAATGGGCCGATTCAGTAATGAGGCCCGGCGGTAGAAACAGGCTAAAGGAGGTGCTAGGGACACTAGCGCATCCCTAGCGCCTCCTTTTGTCCCGGAGCGGCGGCTGTCAGCGGGTTTGACAGCCGACGCTCAATTTTGCTGACGTCGGTTCTCGAGCCCGCTGACAGCCACGGACTCGGAAACCGGACGCCGGCAAAATTGAGCATCCGATTTTCAACCCGACAGCCATGGGCCGACTTCAAATTTTTGTATTTATTTATTTATTTACTTTTTTTACCCTTTGGGCCCTCCGACTTAATATCGCCATGATATTAAGTCGAAGGGTGCATAGAAAAGCAGTTTTTACTTTCCAGGTGCCGGAAGAAATTAGCACCTACCTTTGGGTAGGCGCTAATTTCTGAAAGCAAAATGTGCCGCTTGGCTGCACATTTTGTTTTCTGAATCGCGCGGGAATACCTAATAGGGCCATCAACATGCATTTGCATGTTGATGGCCCTATTAGGTTCGGTGGGTTGGACGCGCCTTTTCGGCCCCTTACTGAATAAGAGGTAAGGGAAAACGCGCGTCCAATGGCAGGTTAACAGTGCACTCCATCGGAGCGCACTGTACTGTATCGGCCCGAAACTGAGTTAGCATGGATTGGATTAGCTCCGGTCTAAGCTGCTCTGCCACTTCCTAGCAGCCGCTGGAAGTTCTCTTTCTGCCCTTTGGGGTCTTTCATCTCTAACCTGGGTACCCGCTCCTCGGGGGCCCTTATCCTGCTTTCAGGTACCTATCTGGGATACTGGGTACTCGCTCCTCGAGGGCCTGCTCTCCCTACCTTGGTGCCTACAGTTCAACTATTACTGCCTGCCAGGATCTTCATCAAAACAGCTATCTACTTTAGTAACTAACCTTGTCAGTCTGTCTCACCTTCAGCTTCAGCGCTGCGAGTCTGCATCCGGGACTTCTCTACTACCTTGTGCAGCCTACCACCTACCAGAGTGTGGGACTGGTCTCCTCTGCTGAGGACGCCTGGACTACTACTGAGTGGTTACCTCACTGCTGTCGCCCCTCGGCAGTACCACCAAGCTATATAATAAATAGGAATTCTCTGTGTCTGCGTGTATACAGTCTAACCTAGTACTGCGGTTCCTCACGGGGCTCCTCCCCGTGGGAGTGGCCATCACCGCAGTACCCAAGAATCCACTCCAACACCTCAAAACCATAACAATGGGGGCCTTCCATCTTCGCCACAAGCGAAGCACACTCCATTCGCTGCACACGGGGGCCTTCTATCTTCGCCGCGAATGGCGTGCTTGGGCCTTCATCTTCGCCGCGGAGCACATCCCGTGGCACATGTGGACTGTGCTCCATTTGCGGCATGCTGGGGTCTCCTCTGCTATTTTCTGCGCAGAATTTGGCAATTCTGAGCAAATTCTGAGCTCCACAGTAGTGCAGAATTCCCTCAGGACTAACATACACTCAACAAACACATGTAAGTTCATTGATCCCTACCCCCTCCCCATGCAACCTAAACATGCGGGAACATCTCTTTTTAAGCCAGCAAAAGTACACATGCTGTGGAAGCCAGAGTATACTTTTAATCAGTCAGAGGAGGGCAATTTTTTCAGTCATTTCCCCAGTGTAAATGGCTGTGAAAATTATCCTCTGCATGTTCATGAAATTATTCCCAAAATTCAATGTACATTTATTAACCAAAATCTATTTACAATAATGGAAGAGATAAGGAAAGATCCTAATTTTCATTTAAACCTTGTGGTGTCATTTGACTCTGGCTGCCTTGTCTTCTTAAATTGAATACATTTAAAACTCATTAAAGGGAAAGTTAAATAAGGATGTAATGTCTTGTCTATGTGTCTGAACTATAGTGTAAGCTCCATGGAGGTGGCGGTATCTCTGTGTGTCTGTACAGTGGTGTGTGCACACCTAGTAGAGCTACAGAAATGTTAAGCAGTAGTAGTATACCATCTCAATGTGCATTATGTGTGCCATCATATATGGATGAGTACTGATGTTTGCTCCTTCTATTTGTTCAGGATACACCTCTGTATGGAGTAAATTATATGATACACATCAACAAAGATCTGAATACTTGTTCATGTAAACTACAGAAGATGGTTTTACACAGTTCAATAGTTTCAAAGACATTTTTCTCATTCAGTTAATCATAAAATTGTAATATGCAAGTAACTAAACATTTTAGAGTATCCTTTTGCATTAATCTCATAAATTATATTTCTTAAATTATTTAACACAATTACATTGTATTACTAATGCATACATATTAAAGACAATTACTGGTGGAAGGCAATTTTTATTTTTAAGATGTTCAGTGTATTATTTTGGTTGAAATGGTTGGTTTAATTTAGTTTTTACATATCCAATACAAAGCTATTTTATCAGAAAATTACATGATTCAGTCACAGCAAAAAGAAATTAGCCACATGTTCCACATGCTTTATAAAATGCCTCATTTAAAAATATGTATATGTGGAAGATAAGGATTTTAGGAAGCTAATGCCAGGAGTTGTATTTACCTTATTTTTATTGCATTAAAAATATTTCATGCAATTGAATACACAAAAAGGCATGATCACTCAAGGTCCCAATATATTAATTAGAATAATAAGGAAAACAGCCTTTTAAGTTTCAAATCCAAAAAATTCAGAAAGAAAATTGCTTAACATATTCTTTAATCTTAAATTGTTCAAGAGAAAATTATTCAGGGTTTGAAATTACAAAGATTATTACCAAGCAAAACAGATATTAAAGCGACTTAAAACTCATATATAGAGTCTTTGTAGGTTGTAAAACCACCAACAAAAAATATATTTCACAGTATATGAGCTTTGGCTATTGTATTAATCCCTTCTTCACAGCCTAGAAAAAGTCTGGTTTTCTCCAGGACAACTAAAACTTTACATATAGAAATCTGTCAGCTAAATATTGTAGACAGAGAATCAATCAAGGCAACAAAACAGTTTTTATTATTATTTTCTTGGATATGGATTCTACTTTGAATTATCTACTTTCCTGAGAGCTGATTGAATGGGGTATGTGTTCCCCATGCACTATAGTTTTGTTCATATTGACAAACTTGGATATCAGATTATTCAGTACAGTCGCTGACATTGTAACTGGATTTCAGAGAATATTGGCGGCCAGATACAATTATCTTGTCTAGTACTGAATACTTCCAAGCATAACATCTGTCATCCTTTTCTTCCATTCTGGTTTCTGTTCCTGGGAGTTTATTCTCTGGTTCATTGATTGCAGTCTTCATTATGAGCAGGTAGACCATAATGTTTTTGGAGTACATCAAAGCAAATGGCATCCAAATGCTTTTCTTAAAATACAAACCTGAGGCAATTTACATAAGGAGGGTGATTTCCATGGGACTCTTTTGAAAATATGCATGCAATGTTAAGCACATTGGAGGGAGTTGCTCTGGGGCCAGAATATGGGCAGGGTTTGCATTTATGTGCTTACTTATCAATTTTCAAAAGTCTGCACATAAATGCAAACCCTGCCTAAGCTCTCCAAGTTTGAAAAATATTCTTGCAAATGCAAACTTTCCCCACACAGAGTAAAAGGTGCAACTTTGTCCAAGTACTTTTCATTGAATAATATTTAAAGCAAAATTATGTGCGTTGTTTGCTTTGAAAGTTGGTATAACTTAGATTAATAACAGCCCCCAGTTTATACAGGCTGCAATAAAATTACCCCATAGGGATTATTTGTAAGACTGGCTACATAAGTGCAAAGTTCGTGGGTACTTTTTATTTGCTGACTTTGCATCAGTTTTCAAACAGAAAATATATGTGCACTTTCCCTTTGAAAATTATGCCAGGAAAACAAGCATCTAATCTGTGTAGGTAATTTTCATTGTAAAAAAATATGCACTTATTTTTAATAATTCTAAAGTGTATGCAGAGTTAAAAAAAAACCCCTCTTCAGCCCTATCCTAGGAGTGCCTCTCCCTGCTGCAAGTAAATTTATAAACATAGGGGCTCTGTGTGTATACTTAACCCACATATGGGCAAGTTATTAAAAGCCCACATTTGTGGGTAAAGAACTACTTTTAAAATTACCCTCATAGAGTTATGTGGTATAGCGAGGACTTTTGTAATGTACATGATAAATCTAATTTTGAATGTCAACATAATTTTAGCCTTGATCTATAGACACACTGGGTGAGTTCTGAGATATTGCTGGTCATCGGTTTTCCCTTAGGCTAGCACAAATGCACCATTTATCCTTTTAATTTCACTCCCTGAATGTGGCTAAAATATTCATTCAGAAAAAATTACATGTGCTTTTACATGTTGTGCAAGTGCCTCTATCCCAAATAAACTTATTTCTGTCTATCATAGGGTTAATTCCAGGGAAGATAATAATTTCTTAGTAAAAGAATATCTTCTTGTGAAATTCCAAATTTCTCATTACTTTACTATTCTTTCTCTTTCCAATAAGCTCTTATTTACATGACCTCATCCTCTTATTCTATCCTACTTCCTTTTTCCATAAGTTTGTCCCAGTTCTTCTCCTATTATTCCATCTCCAAATATATCTCACGTCCATAATATTATCTTCCATATTGCTCCCTTTTTTTCTCTACTTTTAGGTTTCAACTCATTCAGGCATCACTTTATTTATTCTTTCCCATTTCAGTAAGAATTTCTCCTTACTAGCCATATAATTCTTACGATCCTGTCTGCAAATCCCATCCCACAGACAGACCCTCACCTCTCTCTTCAGGCAGCCGGCGTGCTGCAGCCCTCTTCGCGGCCCGGACTGCTGCCGAGCTGCGCCTCCTTCCACCACCAAGCTGAAAAGTCCTAACCTCTTTAGTCTTTCCTCATAGGGGAGCTGTTTCATTCCCCTTATCATTGTGGTCGCCCTTCTCTGTACCTTCTCCATCACAATTATATCTTTTTTGAGATGTGGCGACCAGAATTGTACACAGTATTCAAGGTGCAGTCTCACCATGGAGCGATACAGAGGCATTATGACATTTTCCATTTTATTCACCATTCCCTTTCTAATAATTCCCAACATTCTGTTTGCTTTTTTGACTGCCACAGCACACTGAACCGATGATTTCAATGTGTTATCCACTATGACACCTAGATCTCTTGCTTGGGTGGTGAATAAAACGGAAAATGTCATAATGCCTCTGTATCGATGGAGAAGATACAGAGAAGGGCTACCAAAATGATAAGGGGAATGGAACAACTCCCCTATGAGGAAAGACTAAAGAGGTTAGGACTTTTCAGCTTGGAGAAGAGACGGCTGAGGGGGGATATGATAGAGGTGTTTAAAATCATGAGAGGTCTAGAACGGGTAGATGTGAATCGGTTATTTACTCTTTCGGATAGTAGAAAGACTAGGAGGCACTCCATGAAGTTAGCATGGGGCACATTTAAAACTAATCGGAGAAAGTTCTTTTTTACTCAACGCACAATTAAACTCTGGAATTTGTTGCCAGAGGATGTGGTTAGTGCAGTTAGTATAGCTGTGTTTAAAAAAAGATTGGATAATTTCTTGGAGGAGAAGTCCATTAGCTGCTATTAATTAATTTGACTTAGAAATTAGCCACTGCTATTACTAGCAACGGTAACATGGAATAGACTTAGTTTTTGGGTACTTGCCAGGTTCTTATGGCCTGGATTGGCCACTGTTGGAAACAGGATGCTGGGCTTGATGGACCCTTGGTCTGACCCAGTATGGCATGTTCTTATGTTCTTACCCCCATAGCTTTAGGACATTATCTTCAGTCTTCCTCTGGAACAGTTTCTGTGGCTGAAGGTCTCGTAGGCAGTCTTTGCTGATGGAAGCATGCATTTTTGTCCCCTATTACTTGAGGACTAAGGAGGCTGGTCTGAGCCCTGGAGAAGAAAAGACAGGTTTGACACAAATAGCCAGGTAACTGGCAGGACTTTCTTATGTGCAGTTTTCCAGAACACAGGAGCTCCTTTGCTTTATCGCAGGGAGGGGCAGGGTGATGTCTTGGGCATCATCTTCTGCTGATGTGAATGGACTTCTTCTGACAGCTCCCTCACTGAGTCCACTCTCCTGCTTCTTTCAACAGGCAGGACATGCATATGTAAGAGCTCATGAGTAATCAAACAGGAGCATGAAAAAGGGGTCTCTTCTTCCTTTGGGACAGCAGAAGCCACTTCTGGAGCTTGACTGCTCCTGCCACATAGCAAATCTTAACCAGGGTGTGTGGTCTTGTTCCTTTGACATTTGGACCAGAGAACTGACCATCTCGCAGCAGTTCCACCTACCTTATAAACTCATTCTTTTTGGAATGGTTGTTCTCGTATCCAGGCAGATTTGGGACCTGTCCCTGACACATACATCTGGGCTGCTTCTTAGGTTAGTATTTACAGAAAGAAGCTGAATTCCTTAGTTAAACAGATGTATCAAATAACTTTATCAAATATTTTTATTCTGGTCAAAGTTCCTCATCTTAGTATTTTTGCTGAAATACATGTCAGTGTCTAACATGTGAAGTCAGTGTCCATCTTGTGGAGTCAGTATTCATATTTTCTTGCATATACTAGTAAAACTTCGGGTATCTCCCTATAGTACTGTGCTCAGTTCTGGTTGCTGCATCTCAAAAAAGATATAGATGCACTGGAGAAGGTACAACGAAGGGTGACCAAAATGATAAAGGGGATGGAACTGCTCCCCAATGAAGAAAGGCTAAAGAGATTAGGGTTTTTCAACTTGGAGAAGGCTTGGGAGGATATGATGGAGGTCTACAAAATCATGAGAGGACTAGTTTGGGTAAATGTGAATTGATTGTTTACTCTTTCAAACAATAGAATCACTAGGGAGTACTCCATGAAGTTAGCAAGCAGCACATTTAAAACAAATTGGATACAATTCTTGTTTATTCAATACACAGTTAAGCTCTAGAATTCATTGCCAGAGGATGTGGTTAAGACAATTAGCTTAGTTAGGTTTAAAAAAGGTTTGGTCAAGTTCCTGGAGAGAAGTCCATAAATTGCTACTAGTCAAGTTGACTTAGGTTTTTTCCACTGCTTGCTTATTACTGGCATTAGTAGCATGGGATCTATTTAATGTTTGGGTATTTGGCAGGTACTTATAACCTGGATTGGCCCCTATTGGAAACAGGATGATGGGCTTGATGGACCCTTATTCAAACCCAGTATGGCAATGTCTTATGTTTTTATGTTGTTAACTAAGTTAAATCTTACTCCTAAAGTAAAAAACATGATCATTAAGCTCAAGAAGACCATAAAGGGGCTTTGTATTCATAACACAGAAATAAATCAGTATAATATTGTGCAGCAAAACTCATTACTGGGAAAATCCTACCAACAAGGACATAGGGTCAGAAAAAAAGGAGAAAGATAACATCTCCTCCTTGGGAAAAAAAATCATATAGAGGAAAAAATAAAATCATTTCGTGCAGAGGTGTCATTAGTAAACAAATACTTTAAAGGATTGAGGATGCCAAAAATAATGAGAAATTCAAAACCTCAAGTTAAAATATGCTGCACTAACAGAAGACCTTAGTCATATATCAAATAGCAAATTGAAAATAGCAGCAGAAGCAGAAAAACTGCAGACATATATGGAAAACAGAAATGAGAGATATCAAAACAAAGAGTTTAGAAAGAATGCAAAGCCATTTTACTAGGAATTGGGAAATAACATCGGAATAATTAAAACACCACCAACTCCAGTAAAAGCAATATATAAGAGCTCTGGAGAAATGTATATGAGGATCATCTATAGCACAACAGAGAAGCAGAATGGCTACCCAGCAGCCTGAAGAACATGAGAACTGCAAACATCAAAACTATGAAATACTCTGAAGTAACAGCAAATGAGCTGAAAACCAAGTTTTAAAAAGTTCAGAATTGTAAAAGCCCTGGCCATTATGAGGTGTCCTACTTTTGGCTTGAGAATTCAAATAGATTTCCTTGTTAGGTCATCTATTAATGGCCAATTTGTCTAACTGGAACATTTATTTATTTACATTTAGCTTCCGCTTTGCAACGTGTTGTGTGTTCTATTGTGCCTTGCTTGGGGAAGGGAAGAGGGTAGGTTAGATCAAATCCAGTGAGAAATATTTCAGGGAGATTCACTGTCAGCATACCTGTTTGTCCTGCACTGAATCCATGGAGTACTCTTATTAACTTCTTGGGCTATGGATTTAGCCTTAATTCAAGAGACACTAAAGATCTACATACATTCTACCTTCTATTTATAGATGATTTAAAGCTTTACAGCTCTTGTGATTACATTTAGCAGAACAACCCAGAGACTGAAAAGCTTCTCAGATGACATCAGGATGACATTCAGCCTGGGCAAAATATACTAAGGTGACCTTCCTTTAAGGAAAATTAAGCTAAGTCAAAAACATCTCTTTGAAGAATGTAACATAAAAGGTGTCAAGCAGGAAGGGGTTTATAAATACTGTATCTAGGAGTAGAAAATGGTGTTACAATTCAGCACAAAATTATTGCGAGAAAAGATCATTAAAAACTACTATAGGAGACTGCAATTGATATTGAAAAGTGTTTTAGGAGCATGGATGTGCAGTCCAAAAATGTTTGGTTCAATTTATTTTTTTGTTTTTTTAGGGGTCCATTTTCAGCCACTGTGCGGCTTGGTTAGTTAGCCAGATAAACATAACAGGCTAACTAGCAGGGTACATTCAGTAGTGTGGTCATGCTGCTGAATATACCCGGCTATCTTAAAGTTATGTCTAACTGGCTAATTTTAAGACAGCCCTACAGCCCGACCAGAGTTAGCCACATAATTTATGCAGCTAACTCTGCTCTGCCCCAAAACACCTCCCTCCCATCCCCGGAACGCCCCTGACTTATGTGGCTAAATTCTTAGCATGCATAGAATTTAGCCACATCGGGGATGAATATTGGGGGGGGGGTAGCCATTTAGGCAGATAACTTTTCAGTTATCCGTCTAAATGGTTTTGAATAACAACCTCTTTTTTTTTGGTTTGTTTAATGGTTTTTTTTGTTTTCAATTTGTTTCCTGAACTGAAAAAATTAAATTAATCCCCCTAAAAAACAAAAACAGGCATCCTGCAGCCCTCCAACCACCCTCCTTCCCAGTAAAATTCAAACTGGGACCTGGGCCTGAGCCTGCGCAGCTTGTTCTTTCTGAGCCATGATGAGCTCTACTCCTACCCCTAAAAGCAAACTGAGCCTGGGGCTCGGCCATATAAGGTATGGTTATGGAGGCAGATTCGTCACTTCAATTCCATCCTCCAGGCAATTGGTGGTATTTTTTATAGATGTAAGCACCAGGGATGGAACAAACGGGCTTCACTCTATGCCTTACCATTTTTTAGTGGTTCCCATGGGAAGGGGTAAGGGAGAATTAGGTAAGGAAGTTCCCAAGTCCCATCTTATGTTCACAGGTAGTGGGAGGGACTCATTCTCTTTGGAATAGCTGTTCTCGTATCCAGGCAGATTTGGGACCTGTCCCTGACACATATATCTGGGCTGCTTCTTAGGTCAGCATTTGCGGAGAGAAGCTGAATTCCTTAGTTAAACAGGCGGATCAGATAACTTAGTCACATATTGTTATTCTGGTCAATGTTCCTCATCTTTGTATTTCTGCTGAAATACATATCAATGTCTAGCATGTGAAGTCAGTGTCCATCTTGTGGAGTCAGTATTCATATTTTCCTGCATATAGTAGTAAAACTTCTGATATCTCCCTACAATACTGTGCTCAATTCTGGTCGCCGAATCTGAAAAAAGATATAGTTGCGATGGACAAGGTACAGAGAAGGGCCATCAAAATGATAAAAGGGATGGAATTGCTCCTGTCACGATTACGTCAGTACCACGGCTCCCAGTGTAGGGTCCCTGTGTAGGGTCCATCCGGGCTAGTCCGACAGCCCCTGCCATTGGATGTGTGGTACTTGCCGTTCCTTAAGTCTGCTGGGCGGCCCGGAGCTGTGTGACTTTTCGCTGCTCTTCCAACAGTTGGATTAAGGGGAGCTGCTGTTGTTGTTGATGTTCCATCATATGCTGGATCAGCTGCTGCATCGTTTGCTGCTGCTTCTGTATCTGGGCCGACATCCATTTCAGGACCTCATCTGACGCCATTCCTAAAAAAAAACCAGCAAGAGAGGACCCAAGTGTGGCCGTACAACACCTGACCCTCTCCTAACTAATAGTCTTAGGTCTCCTTCCCCGCACCCCACCGCTCTGGCCGCTTACCAGATACTACTAGGGTAGCCCTCCTTTTTTTTTTTTCAAGCGAGCATGCCGGTTCAGACCCTCTCATTCATTTTTACCTTCAGCCGGTCAATAGGTGCACAGGTGTAGTATAGCCGCGGTGGTTCTCCTGGACCATGAATTCCGTTGATCCCACTGCTACCACCATGTGTCACGATTACGTCAGTACCACGGATCCCCTCTGATACTCGGCCTAGTTCCTGGGAGCTGCTCAGACCTGCCACCTCTTGCAGTCCACCACGTCCGGCACTTTGCACTGCCTCGTGAGACTCACGGGTTCCTTTAATCAGAGTGCTGGGGCTAACACCCGACATTCCCCAAACCAGATAACACAAAGTCCTTATGAAATCAAGGTTTGCTTAATGGCATTGCAGCCATTAAGCAAACCAATATGGTACAACCTGTGCGGTTTTGACAACCTCGTTCCCCTAGTACTAAGATATCCTTAGTCCACCCCTACGGCCCCTAGTTAGGGAAAACCCCCAACTCTCCTCTAACTCACCTCTTTAGGTGCGGTTAGATGCTTCCTTTCCTCTGCCCCCCTGCTTGTGCCCCAAGTGTTTAGGCATTACAATAAACTATTCATTTCACCTAATTTCAGCTAAAC
Source organism: Rhinatrema bivittatum (assembly GCF_901001135.1). Classification (NCBI taxonomy): domain Eukaryota; kingdom Metazoa; phylum Chordata; class Amphibia; order Gymnophiona; family Rhinatrematidae; genus Rhinatrema; species Rhinatrema bivittatum. The sequence goes on along the minus strand of NC_042616.1, from coordinate 321,996,510 downwards.
AGGTTTTGACAAACTTATAAATCAAACATTTCTTTAACATATCATACTACACATTCTCTTAAAGTATAACCTGTATATCCTCCCCTTCCACCTCTCAATTACTCTACCTCCAAGGCAGAGCTGGTGGATCCTTCCCCTCTTGATCCTACCTCCATGTCCTCCTCCTTTGACTCTGAGGAACTAGGCTTTTGAGCCCAACGCCACCAAGCCGGCACACCCTCTTCCTCCAGTTCTATAGACTCTGCTGAGTCATAATCATCGTTCTCTACTTCCCACACCTGCTCCTGCTCTCCCTCAATCCAGGAGTCAGGTGACGGTTCTGGGATCCTGGGAACTGTAGTTCTTGCTGCCTTCCTGCTCGCCCTCTGGTGTGTGTTTTAGTACTGCTTGCCTCGGTGTTTTATATCTAGTCTGCTTCTGCCCCTGGCTGGGTGCTACTACATCACACTCCCTTATGAGGAAAGGTTAAAGAGGTTAGGGCTGTTCAGCTTGGAGAAGAGAAGGCTGAGGGGGGATATGATGGATGTCTACAAAATCATGAAAGGACTAGAATGGGTAAAGGTGAATTGATTGTTTACTCTTTCAGATAACAGAAGGACTAGGTAAGGGGCACTCCATGAAGTTTTTGGTTTGCTTAATAGCTTTTGTTTTCAATTTGTTTCCCAAACTGAAAAAAATGACATTAATCCCCTGGTGGGAGGGGCCTGGGTAGGCCCCGGGCTTCATTTGATTTTAGGAGGAGAAGTGAAGATTGGAGAGGTCGGGGGAGGGTTGAATTTTACATGTTGGGAGGGTGATTGGAGAGTCACAGGGAGGCTCTTTGTGTTTTTGGGTTTTTTTTTTAAAGGTGGCAATGGATACAAAAACATTAAAAAATGTTTGTGTATTTTTGTAGGAGATTGTTTTGAGTTTATTCCATTCAGACTGAAAATTGCCTCTTTCTTTCCATTTTAGCATTTGTTTGTAATGAATGTATATTCCTAATAGAATAAGATACAATTTCTCTTTCAACATTAATTCCCACACTCCCTTGAGTTTTGGAACTGTAAACTAGCCCAATAAGGATCTCCTCTAGTTAGATGTAACAATACATTCTTCCATGTCTATCAAGAAATCTATAAGAAACAATGAATGCTGAGATTGTATATTCCAAGAGCTGAGGTGGTATAGGTCTTATAGAAATAGATTACACATATAGAAGCTCCCATTGTAAAGAATACACATGTATGGTACACTTACCAATATATATACTTTCTTTACTACATATATATTTTTCCTTTCTATCTGAAGCTTAATTGATTTCACAGAAGTAGACAATTAACTTCTGCTTTTGCCCATTCTGTATCCTGTAGCTAGCGGTTTCAGGTCTCATATGCACACATATAATAGAAAGGTAGATCTCAGGATGGGAGAGAGGATAGAGTTCAGCTGTTCTAGAATGTCATTAGCCTGGCATAAATGACAAAGCAGGCTGCCACAAAGAGAGACATAAGCTCCCATCATGAAAAGTTGGATTTGGACCAGGAATTTCCAAAAGTTAGAACATCCTGGAAAATGTCTAGAAAACTAACTGCAGATATAGAACTAAGGAACATACCAATGAATATTTCTAAACAGGTCATGATATTGGCTAAATAAGCTTGGCAATTAACTCTGATGTAAGCAGGATGCCCCTGCCATCCAATTAGATTTGACATACATAGAAACAATGAAATGACGGCAGAAGAAGACCAATAGGCCCATTCAGTCTGCCCAGCAAGCTTTCACACTTATTTTCTCATACTTATCTATTACTCTGACCTCTGAGTTCAGGGCCCTTCCACCCCCACCATTGATGCAGAGAGCAGTGTTGGAGCTGCATCAAAGTGAAGTATAAGGCTTAATGTTTGAGGGTAGTAACCGTCATATCAAGCAAGTTACCCCAATGTTTGTATACTCATACTCCTCAGACCAATACCTTGTTAGATGTTGTCTGGATGTAAATCCTATTTCTTCATTCCCCTCCATGAACTCTAGCCACACAGAACTGGCTGATAGAAACCCAGTCAGGAAGCTGATGAATCATGTTATGATAGCTCATCAATCATATCCATCCAGATGCCTTGGACTTAGTAACCAAAGGCAGATAACAAGCAACCAGACTCCAGTCATTCATGGACCAGACATCACCCCAGCACACAATGATGGGATAAGCTCTAACCATGATTCCACATATAAAACCACTAGGGCAGGGCAGCAAGAAGAAGATTGCAACAGACAACCAAGAAGTGCTAAGAGCAGATGATGTCCACAGAGAAAGTCTATAGCAGCACAGAGACATGACAAGAACTCAATTGACCACTGACTTCTAAAGCAGCTCAAATTCAGATGATTTAAATTCTAGATGGGGATTATCTGTTTAGGATTCTCTGACTAGCCACACAGTGTGAGCAATGAATATGGTGAGTGTGGATAATAAACCCTGTGTGACCTCATTATTGCTTCCTCCATTATTTCATACACAGAGAGGGGCCGGAGGTTGTAGAGGTGGTCCCCTGGAGGCCCTCTCTCATACTTTTATAAACCTTCAAGCATTTCTAACAGTGTCAACAGTATTATTATAAAATGTTCTGAAGTACACATGTGAATGGCTGGAACTGTTCTCCTTCCTTAAACTTGACAATTGTTTCAATGTGTAGAAGGAATGAGTGAGACTCTACAATTGCACAAAAGAAAAGAAGCAACATGTTAGGAAATCAGCCCTTGCTGGTGTCAGAAGGATAGCTCTCTGGCCACTCTGTAAGCCCTTTTGGACTGTAAGCGGTGATGTGGTGAGGCAACAAGAAGCACCACCGATGAGCCTGACCCCAGGCGGAAGTGCCAAAGAGGGACCTGGGGAGGCTTCGCCTCTATTAAACATCGTTCCCTCAGGTTCAGCCCTCAGTGCAGACAGCGCAGGACTCAGGCAGATCCCAAGATACAACCAGTCGCAGGCAGAAGACAGGAGGAAGTCCAGGGTCAAGGCAGGCAGCAGGCAAGCAGAATCCAGTAACTGGTCCAGGGTCGAGGTAGGCAATGGGCAAGCAGAATCCAGGAACCAGTCTGGGGTTGAGGCAGGCAGCAGGCAAGCAGAATCCAGAACAGTCTGAGGCTGAGACAGGCAGAAAGCAGGTAGGAGCAGCAATTAGAACCAGGTACACAGGAAGAAAGGCAGGAACCAGGAACAGGCCAAAGAACCTGTTACCAAGGCAAAGAATCCAGGTCCAGGCAGGCTGAGTAGTCCTGAGCATGGGTCAACCTAACCCAACTATCCTCGCCAGAGTGTCGGGCAGAATTCCATTCGCACAGATGTGCACGCACCCCCTATGCATTTCTTCGCCAAGTCTTAGTAATACACGTATCAGAGTGTGCAATGATGGCTCCCTGCTGTATAGTGATTGTCCAAAGCTGAAGAGTCTGGGAAGGCGACTGAATTCTAACACAACAGAATTTGCAAAAGAAAAGGAAAAAAAAAAAGTTTAAAGATTCAGACCACCAAATAAGAAAAGGAATTGAAAAAAGCATAAATACAGTGGGGCAGATTTTATAAATCTGCGCACATGCGTACTTTTGTTCGCGCACCAGGCGCGAACAAGAGTACGCGGGATTTCAATAGATACGCGTGTAGCCACACGTATCCATTAAAATCCGGGGTCGGCGCGCGCAAGGCTGCCCAAAATCGGCAGCCTGAGCGCCGAGCCGCATAGCCTGCCTCTGTTCCCCTCCGAGGCCGCTCCGAAATCGGAACGGCCTCAGAGGGACCTTTCCTTCGCCCTCCCCCCACCTTCCCCTCCCTTCCCCCTACCTAACCCACCCCCCACGGCCCTATCTAAACCCCTCCCCTACCTCTATCACGAAAGTTACGCCTGCTCGAAGCAGGCGTAACTTTGCGCGCGCCGGGCCGGCTGCCGCGCTCCATGTTCCGGTCCGGGGGCTGGTCCAGGGGCCGCTGTCACGCCCCCGGAACGCCCCCGGGCCGGAACCACGCCCCGGACACGTCCCCGAAAGCCGCCTCACTCCTGACATGCCCCCAAAACGCCACGTCACTCCCAGCACGCCCCCCGACACGCCCCCGGCACGCCCCTCCATGCAAGCCCCAGGACTTACGCGCGTCCGGGGCCTTATGCGTGCCGCCGAGCCTAGCAAAATAGGCTCGGCGCGTGCAGGGGGTGGCTTGGGGTAGTTTTTTCAGGGGGTACGCGCGTATATGACAGACTAGTTCACTAAGGAAAGATCCAACCCTGTCTATATTTTACGGTTTTATAATGGCTTATGAAAATGCTCATTAAATTACACCATCTTTGATTCTTCCTGGTTCTCCAGTTGTATTTCCATTTTCTGGCATTCTCTTTCTTTTTCTTCTGAATCTTATAATTTCCCCCTCTTAGGGATCATGGTAGGTGGAGCTTCAGTCCCTCCCACTCCTCCTAACACACTGCCCCCAAAACTGCCTCTGGGCTCCCACAGTGGTGAGCAGCTGATTAGGGTGGCAGTGCATTTCCAGCTCACAGCCTCCAGTCCAATGTTCTCGAAAAACTGCTCTGCGGCAGGGTTTGCAGGCTGCAGTATAAGCAATGCTCCTGCTCCAACTCGCTCCTGGGCTGATGCATCTCAATAGGCGAATTAGGTGCTCGCTGAGGGCACCAGCCATTAGAGGGCAGCAAGTCTCAGTGAGCCACGAGCGGCACCTCTGTTTGGGTGGGTGTGTGT